>NC_142440.1:30555000-33055000 GCF_059453495.1 Arachis ipaensis
TTTGAAACGGACTGATAGAACGAGAATTCAATTTCTTTGCCTTGATCACTCTACCCACTCCTGTTGTTGGAGTAATTCTTAGGAATACATGATCTCCTTCATCAAATTCTAACAGTTTCTGTCTCTGATCGGCGTAGCTCTTCTAGCGACTCTGAGCGGTAAGCATTCTATTGTGGATTTTCTTTATCTATTCTGTGGGTTCAGCTACTAACTCAGGCCCCAATAAAATTGACTCTCCAGATTCATACCAACATAGTGGAGATTAGCATTTTCTTCAATACAGAGCCATTCTGATGCTCGCATGGTAACTGTTGTTGTACGCAAACTCCACTAGCAACATATAACGATTCCAGCTTGCTGGTTGATCCAGCACACAAGCCCTCAACATATCCTCTAGGGTTTGTATCGTCCTCTCCGATTGACTATTGGTTTGAGGATGTACGTGGTACTTAAACTCAGTTGAGTTCCAAATGCTTTCTGAAACGCTCCCCAGAATCTTGAAGTGAAACGAGGATCTTTATCAGAAACTATGGTTGTAGGAACACTATGCAGTCTTAGAATCTCCTTGATATACAGACGGGCTAAGTCCTCCAGGGTATAATTCATCCAGACAGGTAAGAAGTGAGCAGATTTTGTCAATCGGTCTACAATCACCCATACTGCGTCAAATCCTACCCTAGTCCTCGGCAATCCAGACACAAAGTCCATTGTGATACTTTTTCATTTTCATTACGGAATTTCTAAAGGTTGTAACGTTCCGGATGGTCTCTGGTGTTCAATCTTAACTTTCTAACAAGTCAAACATTTTGAAACATATAATTCCACATCATTCTTCATTCCCGGCCACTAGAACAATGCCTTTAAATCATCATACATCTTAGTACTTCCTAGATGAATCGAAAACTTACTCCGGTGAGCTTCTGTTAACACATCTTGCCTCAAGTCTCCTACATTCGGTACACAAATCCTTCCCTTGTACCTACAAACTCCTTCTCTATCTTTACTAACTTCTCCTTGTTTCCTGTGTTCAATGACTTGCAACATTTTCTGCAGCTCCTGATCGTTCTGCTGAGCCTTCTGAATTTCAGCCTTGAAATCACTGGAGTATTGAAACTGATTTAAGCATATATTCCTAGCTACCTCTTTAACACCCAAGTTTAGATTCTCAAATTCACTCAACAATGTTTCTTCTTTTAGCATCATGCAAGCAACAAATAACGATTTCCAACTTAAAGCATCTGCCACGACATTAGCTTTTGCTAGATGGTAACTTAGTTCGAAATTATAGTCCTTTAGCAACTCCATCCACCTTCTCTAAAGCATGTCAAGCTCTTTCTAATCAAAGAAATATCTCAAACTCTTGTGGTCAGAGAAGGCTTGAAACCTAACACTAAAAGGTAGTGCCTCCACACTTTTAAGGCAAACACAACTATAGTGAGTTCTAAGTCGTGAGTCGGATATTTTACTTTGTGCGGTCTCAACTGTTGTGAAGCATACGCCACAACATTGCAGTGTTGCATCAGCACACACCCCAGACCCTTCAACGAAGCATCACAATACACCTCAAAAGGCTCATTAGGTTCGGGTAACACAAGCACAGGTGCTGTAGTCAGTTTCTACTTCAAAGCTTGAAAGTTCTCCTCACATTCTAATGTCTAGACAAATGGCGCATCCTTTTAGGTTAACTTTGTCAAAGACAATACAATTTGTGAAAATTCCTTGATATATCTCTGATAATATCCTGCTAAACCTAAGAAGCTTCTAATCTCTGTCACTGATGTAGGTCGTCCCCAGTTCATCACTGCTTCTTTAGAATGATCCACAGTTATTGCCTGCTTACTCACTATATGACCCAAAAATTTCACCTCATTCTTCCAGAATTCACATTTAGAAATTTTGGCGTACAACTTTCTCTCTTTCAGAATCTGCAACACGATCCGCAAGTGTTCTGTAACACCATAACTATCAAAGCTCACGCTTCCGACTGCGCAACTCTGATAGCTCGGACATTACGACGACTCTTATACTATTTAATACTAAAATATGAGCCTGTTTAAAACTTTAAACCGCAATACCGCTCCAAAAATACTTTTGTTCGGTAACGTACATCCATACATACCATACAACTTACAAAACTTGCAAAGAGTACATATATATATATAACAAGCATTAACGAATACAATTCCTATCCTTCTTACAGAATTGTATAAAGATAAAGGCGAGGGAATAATAAATAATAACTAAAGTAATACAGAGCATCTCAACAAAAACTAAATAAACTCTTCGTGACTTCTACGTCCATATCCTAAAAAGGGAAATTTGTAGGGGGGTGAGAACATCATCCTCGAAAGGGTTCTCAGTAGAGGGTTTTTGAGGATTACTATAATAGGATACGCGAGATGAAATCATTTCAGTGATTAATAACCGCCTTATGCATCTTTTCAAAAGTAAAAGGTTTACTATCAAGAAAATCTGAAATCTTTCTGAAAGAGGAAACTGTTCATGTAACATAAAATTCAAAAGCCTTTCAAAAGGTTTATATATGCTGAACCAAATTAGCCTTTCATACTTTTCCAAACCAGAAAATATCAACCAGACATGGCCTTCGGCCCACCTCATGATCAACCACGGCCCTAGGCCCAAACAACCCAACCAACAACCAATCACCACAGTCCAACAGAGTCTCAATCGCAAGCACAAATAGGAAAGTTCAAGCACAAACAAATAGTTACTGCAAGTAGAACAATTAGCAGTTAATCACAAGTAATCACAAAGCCAAACCAAGTACAATATGCACACCCAAACAATGTCACATAGATGCATATGATGCATGCCTGTCCTAGTGGCTGATGATATCATCTGTCGGCTATAAAGCCAACCCGACAAGTCCTGGTAGTTAACCATTGGACTATCCCTCTGTCGTGCATCCCCAACTCGAGTTATACTCAACATAAATCATAATCTCATATATATCCAACACCCTAAAATTCATTATTTTTTTATACATATCCAAGACATAATCCAAAATATACAAATTCATTCATCCTTAATACACACATCATATACCATACATAATCCATCAATAATTCATTCATTTCATTCCTATCTTAAGGTCTTCTAGCCTAAGTTTTCACGTGACATTAAATATTAACTACGAGAAACCAAAACCATACCTTGGCCGATTCCTTTCTAAGCTTGGAATACCTCAAAAACCTGTCCTTTCACAAGCTCCAAGCTTCCAAATGTCAATTTCTCAAACTCAACCACCCAGATTTCGTTAGAAACTGCTAAATTGAACTCCAAATCAACCAGAACACAATCTAATTCATACAATATCACTATAATCATCATAGGGTTCACTAATTCAATGAATCACAAGGGTTCAATAGTTTCTTACCTTATCCGCAAATCAATTGGACAAAACACAGTGATTACCTGCTGCTAGAGTTCACCTAAACCACCAAAATCATTCAATTCCTCAATACCCAAACTCAAAATTCATGAAATTGAGGAAGGAAACTACTGGGTGAGAAATGCAAATTTCTTACCACTTTGTTCGGATATTATTGAAGAAAATTTTTAGACGAACACATGGCCATTGACAGCTCGTCGATCAAAGCTCTGAATTGAAAGTTACATGGAATTGAAATATTTGATGAGAGTTTGAGGTTTCCCTTCCCAATTCATTGCCCTTCGCTCTCTCATTCTGCTAGAGCATGATAAATGAAATCAAGATGGCTGGACGTTGGTCTTTATATATGGGCCTTGGGTTCGGTTTGGACCCGATCCAACCGATTTGGCCCGTTAGCTCAATTTTGAGCCAAAATCTTAAAAAGTTGTATCAAAATTCGTATTTTTAATATTTCTACTCCTCTAGATTATAAAAATTTAATTTTCTAATTTCTTTAAATCATAATTAATTTATTGGCTAATTATTTATTAATTTCACAGAGTTTACATCCTACCCACCTAATTTAGAATTTTGAATTATTGATTGATGTTGTTGAAGTAGGTTTAAAATTGAGTTTGATGAGATTGATTGCTTGAATTCTGGATTTGTTGATTTTCTTGAGTTGAGTGCTATTGTGATAATGGTTTATTGGAAGTGATTCGAATTATTGATTGATGTTTGGTATGGTTTTGTTAGAATCCTTGAAGGGTGGCAAAGTCCGAATTTTAGAGGAGATGTTGCTAAAATTTTTATAAGAAAAATTGGAGATTTAGTTTGAAGTGTTATTTAGAAAAGTTTGGATTCAAGAATTATATTATTCGATTTTGATTTATTAAGAAAAGAATTAAATTATGTTTTGGAGTTTTATTCATTAAGAAAAATATTATGCCTTGAGTTTTGTTGAGAAAAGTATTATGTTTCCGATTCATTAAGGAAATGATTATATTTTGAGCTTTATTTATTAAGGAAAGATTATGTTTTGAGTTTGATTTATTAAGAAAGGAATTATGCTTTGAATTCGATTTATTAAGAAAGGAACTATGTTTGAGTTTTATTTTTTAAGAAAAGGATTATGCTTTGAGTTCGATTTAAAGAATCATATTTTGAGGAGTTTTAACAAATTTATAGTATTTGAATTTGATTGGCAAAGAGAAATAATTTTGAGTCTTTTTGGAAAATCATTACACTCGAGAATGAAGTTGGAAGTGAGTTTTATGCAATTAATTTGAATCTACGAGTTATGCTTTTGGGAACTTGAAATGGGATTGAAGGATGGATTGTTGAAGTTAATTTGAGAATTTTTATATGGTGAGGATGATAGTTTTGTCCCGCTCATGTATAGGCAATTTGAGATTGAGAATTCTTTTTCTTGCTATGATAGACAAGCTGAGTTTGAAGATTCCTTCTCTTATTATGGTGGATAAGCTTAAGGTTGAGGATTCCCTTACTTATCACATCGAAAAGTTGGATAGAAGGTCAAGGATTCTTTTGTATTCAATTCTGTATTATTAATTAGATTCTTGGTTATGTTTGATTGAAATGAGATTTAAATTGATGTGGTGAAGACAGTGGCTTTGTCCCACTCACAAATAGGCAAGTTGAGATTGAGGATTCTCTCTCTTACAGTGATAGACAAGTTGAGGTTGAGGTTTCTCTCTTTTGTTACATCGGGAAATTGAATGGAGAAGGTTGATTATTCCCTTCGATTCAATTTCTGGCTATGGTATGAACGAGTTAGGTTGAGAATTTCTTATTGTTACATCACAGTCTCTCTCAGATTAGAAGGTGTAGGATTCCCTCCTGGAAGGTTGAGAATTCCCTTCGTGTAGAGAGACGATATCTGGGTTAGCTACCAAGTTTGTCAGGTTTGGCTGTATAACTGACAAATGAGCTCATTGCCTATAGGACAGGCATGCATCATTTACATTTGTGTGTATTGTATTGGGTGTGCATCTTGTGTTTGGCTTGCCTATTTGAATAATTGTATCTATATGCTATTTGATGTAACTGTCCTCTCTGTTTGTGTATTCTTTGTATTATTTTGTCTATGATTGAACAACTGAGAGATCCCTCATGTTGGTGGTAGTGACACTGAGGGTTGTTCCTGATTATGTTGCCTTTCACCGTTTGAAATATGTGATTGATTTAGTTTGAGAACTAAGTATTGATGAATGAATTAATGACGGTGTTGATTATATGTTGGGCTGGAAGCTGAGATTTGATTTGAGTTGGGCCGGAGGCTATGTTTTGACTTGATTTGGGCTGAAGGCCAAGTTGATCTGATTTGGGCCGGAGGTCGTAATGAGATTTGATTATATGTTGGATCAGAGGCCGTAATTGATCATATTTTGAGATATTAATTGAGTTTTGAAATTCTTTTAGCTAAAGAAGTGAACTTTGAATTTTTGGATAATAAATTGTTAATGTTTTGAATAGATTTATAAGATGAGCGATAATCACTATTGTTGAAATCAATTATTTTCTTATACGTATCCTCTTATGACAATTTTAAAAAATTCCTTACTGAGAACCCTTTCGAGGACAATGTTCTCACCCCCTACAGATTTTCCTTTTTAGGAGGGATAAAGAGTTTAAGTAGTTTCTATCAAGCATCTGATTGTATTCTATATTATTGTATATACAATTATAGTTTTTTCTTGCCTTTATTATTATATTTGTAAGAGGCATTGGAGTTGTAATGATATGTATGTATATTGTAAGTTACTTGTATAAGAAATTTTGTATGTATTATATATATATGAGGATTGTGATTTAAATTGGGTTATATATGCATGTTTGATTGAAATAAAAAGTATTTTCAATTTTTCAAAGAAAACAGCGATACGGATTCGAGTTAAAGGCCCATTCTTATTATTAAATATATGGAAGTCGTTGTAATATTCTCGTTATTAGAGTGGCGCAGTGGTAAAGAGAATTTTAGTGTTGATCTACATTTTCAAAAAAATAGAATTCCTTCATTGCAAGTATAGTCCAAACCAACAACTAATTCTCCAATCAAATTTTAAATTCAAAAGATGTCACGATTCAAAACAAATATAAATTGAGAGTATTTAAACTCCCGAGTCGTCTTCCCTAGGAGTTGCAATGAAATGATCAATTATTGGCTTTGGGGGATTTGGGGGTTTTGATGGCATGAGACAAGAAGTGTAAATAGCAAGAAAATAAAGATGCATGCAAGGAATTAAATGGAAAGCAAGTAAAAGCAATGAAAATGGAAATTAAATGGTTAAAAGGACTCTTGGCAAGAATTTGGGAACTAATGATTCCTATCCTAGATATGGACTACAAGCATGGTAATTGTGTAGAATTAATCCCAATTAGTCAATCCTAACATCGAGAATTAGTCAAAAGGGCATAATTGATCTCAATCCACAAGTCCTAGCCAACTCTATTAATGGAAGGCTTAGAGTTAGTGGAAACCAAATCAACTAACAATCCTAACACAATTTGGAATGGACATCCACAACTCAAGTTCACCTAATTACCCAATTTTCCAACCAAGAGTGTGAAAAACTAGGCAAAAATCCAACCAAACATTTTATCAAACACTTGGAAGGCATAAAAAGAAAGCATGATAAAATAACAAGAAATAATAAATTTTACAACTACCAATTGCAAGAAAACAATAATAACAACTTAATTAAGCAATAAAGAAACATAAAACATAAATTGAATTAAATAGAAATTAAAATAACAAGAGTGTTCATCAACATACAAAATAACCAAAATGAGAAATTAACAGGGTAAACTAACAAAATTAAGACAATAGAACAAAGAAAAGTAGAAGAAACTAGATGAAAATAAGAATTAAAAAGAGAAATTACAAAGAAATTAAACTATAAACCCTAATTTCTAGAGAGAATGGGGAGCTTCTCTCTCTATAAAATAACCTACATGATGCTAAACAAACCCTAATTGCTCCCCCCTTTCACATGGAATGATGGCCCTTTGATATAGCACTCAATCAGCTTCAGAAAGTCCCAAAACTGGGCTCTGGAGGCCCAGAAATTGCCCCCAGCAATTTTCTTTAAGTGATTCACGTGCGCTGAGTTGTGCGTACGCACAGATGTGTGCATACGCACACGTGCTGAATTTCCTCTTGTGCGTACGTACAGTCTAGTGTGTGCTTCTCCTTTGTTTTCTTCATGTTTTCTCCCTATTGCATGCTTTTCTTCCACTCTCATCAAGCCATTCCTACCTATTATACCTAAAATCACTCATCAAAACCATCAAGGCATCGAATGGGATAAAAGTAATTAAATTAAGCACAAAATAGCATGTTTTTATAATTAAGCTCAACTTAGGGAGAGAACACAAAAGCATGCTATTTGGATGAATAAGTGTGGGTTTGATAAAATCCACTCAAATCAAACCAAAATATATTGTCAAATATGGGATCATCACGCAGCCGGTAGCGTGACATTCTGGTAGTGAGGGTGTTACATTATGGGTGTCTGACTATATGATTGCATACTCTGGGTGTCTGTCATATTATAGGTCTTGTCCAGATGACGAGAGTTAGAGCTTTATGCACATGACTGTCTACGGATTAATGTTGTTAGTATATCATTGTATACTTCATGGTATTATATTTGGCTTACTTAAAACTAATGACTTATGTGTATGAGAATACTAACGGGTTATCATAGACGAGATAGAAGGACTAGGTGACGTTTATCACGGGGTTTAAAAAACATTAGGAGTTGCATCTCAAGGTTGCTCGGTTACGTATCTTGTTCTTCCATGGTTTTTCTTGAAGTTTTTATTTGAGATTTCTTTCATGGAAAGTAGACTGATTATTCTCTAACCCTGTTCTTTTGTACATATGCATTCTTGCTGATCTTAACTGCATATGTCTGCTTAAATTCCTTAGATATTTGCCCTGCATTGTTTAAACTCCTCTTCTTGACTCATGTATTCTTTGATGTAACTTTGGACTTATTTGATACATCAAAGTGAATCGTTGAAATCTTTGTGAACCTTGTCCTTGTTTCTTGGTGCGTGAATTGTGAACTCGCAGAACTTAACCGGCAAGTGCACCGGGTCATCCAAGTAATACTTTAGGTAAGTGAGGGTCGATCCTACGAGGATTGTCAGACTGAGCAAGAAATGGTTGTCCTATTGGACTTAGTCAGGAAGATAGAGAAGATGGTTGTTGTTGAAAACACAAAAAACAAGACAATAAAGAAAGCAATAAGAGTTTGATGTAAAAACAGTATGAGGAAATAGTTAAGGTCTCAGAGATGTTTATCTTTTCCAGATTAAAACTTCTTACTAACTATTTTAACAATGAATGATTCATTCTATGGAAAACCACTAGTGATTAAACCCTAATCTCTTAGCAATTTAATCTCCCCTAACCTTCGTCAACCGCTACTCTCATGGTCGCTTAACTCAGATTAGAGGGTGAAGTTCAGAAATCCAGTTTATACCACAAAAGCCCTAATCACCCCAATCCCGGATGAATAGATATTACTTATCCCTATTAGGTTGTGTGATTAGCCGTCTAGGAGGAATATTTTCAAGCTGTACTTCAAGCGAGATAACTCTCTCGATAATCACAAAAACTCATTTAGAAAAGGGTTATACTCTCGTTCCACCCAGTTCATAAGATTAAGAACGAAAATAATCCTTAGAATTGAATCAAGGATATATTAAAATGGAAGAATAATAATCTTAATCCATAGAAATAAACAGAGCTCCTAACCTTAACCAGGAGATTTAGTTGCTCATAACTTACAGAGAAAATAGGATTCTGAAAAGTGCGACAGGAAGAAGATCCTAAACCTAAGTGATCTTTTCCTTTAAATACTAACCTAATTTGATAAGGGAATAAAATAAAATAAAAAATTCTAAACCTAAAAGACATTGTTTGGAATTAAAAAATTACAAAAAGAAAATAAAAATAAGCTAAGAGGTGCAAAATCCACTTGGAGGCTCAAAGAGGTGTGAAATGGGCTGCTGCTGGCGTTTAACGCCAGGAATGGGCATTAAATGCCTAGGGAGGAGACGCATGCTTCTGGTTTGTGCTCCCTGCTGGCGTGAAATGCCGGGTGGGCCTTCAGCACCCAGGGGGGTACTGCCAGCATTATCGTTTCTTGCTTCAGGCTTTTCCACACTACTCCGAATTTTACCTAAAATCATAAAAACACAGAAAAAACTCAAAGTAGCATTCAAAGGTGATTTTTTGCACTAAAATCAAACTAAAAACACTATAAAATTAACTAGAACAAGGGTATAAGATGCTCACGCATCATTGCTTGTCCTTTCTCTAAGGTATTGTATCTTTTTAGCGACTGAAGATTTGTTTTGGTGTCACGTACGACCATTATACATAGCAAGCGATATGTTAATTCTTTAGGACGCGTTTCGTGAACACAGAAAGTGAAGATTGTAAGTACGCGACGTCACAGGCTGTTGTGGAGTTTTAATTCTCGCAAAAGAGTTTATCGATGTTGAATCTATGACTAGTAGTAAGCTTTACAAAGTGATTGACGAAGTTGAGAACCCTCGAATGAGCTGTTCGATGAAGTACGATTGAGAATGGTGGAGATAAGTTATGTTGATGTTTGAATAATTGAATCTTTGAAGTTGGTGCGAGATTAGTGTGCGAACGTTAATCATGTTGTTTTAATGCCAGTCTGTTTTGTAATCTTTTGCATCAAGCCTGTCTTATAGCTTCTGTTTCGCATCACACTTATACCCTTATATCTTTATGACATATGAAAATTCTAGTATTTGAAACTATATGTATATATGCTGAGTTTTTTTTTATTTATTCTTAAATGTGTTTAAAATGTGAACTGATATAAAATCTCATTCATTTTGTATCAATTTTTGAGAATAAAAATTTTTATAAGGTGGGTAGAATGTAAAACCTAGAACTTTTGGAAAATCTTATTATGAGTCAATTTTAATTTATTTATTCATTAAAGACTTTAATTTCAGAACTCATTTTATTAAAGCTAATTAAATCAAGTTTTTATAATCGAATTAGAATTTTTATCTAATTTTAAAATTATTGGACAATTTCTATATTTAAATTATAAAATCTAGTAATTTTAAAATAAGAAATTTTTTATGAATTGATTTTAAATAATTGAGATTCTGGAACTTAATACTTTAATTTTTATGAATAAAAAAATTAATTATATTATCTCTAATTCTTGGATTAGAGTATTTATTTAAAAATAATTTGTACATAATTGAATAAATAGTATTTTTATATATAATTATTGTTGGATTAATATTGGTTTTTAATTACTATATTGTCCCTATTTTTATTTAAGATTACCAAACTACCCTTAAACCTAATTTTACCCAAACCCTAGCTGCCGCCCCCTAACCCAGCTATATACCCAACAAAAACAAAGAAAGAAAGAAAAGGGAAGGAGCTGCGCACAGCATAGTTATTAAAACCGGACCAGATCGACCGGTTCGACCGAAAAACTGATGAACCAGACTTTATACCGTTTCGGTCCAATATTTGGACTGTACAAGGCAAAGAACCGGAATAAATCGGTCAAATCCAAAGTGAACCGGTAAAAATCATTCAAACTCAGCAAAGACCGGTCCGACTAAACTGCTTGGAATTTAAAATTTTTTGAAAATACTTGAGATAGGGTTTGAACCCTTGTCCTCAATATGAGAAATGTCTTTCGCATCCATGTTTTTTGTTAATATACATGCAAATTATAATACATATAGATATCTTTCATCAAATAGTTTACTTCTATTTAATAGATTTTAATTTTTGTTATAAACTCATTCATTCTTAAATTAATTATATTTTTATTTAACAATAATTATAAACTCACTTATTTTTTTATTTTTATAATTATATAATATCTATTAATATTATTTTTTAATAAATACTTGTAGTATATAATAGCATAATAGATATAAACTAATTAATAAATTATTAAAATTTGAAGATAATACTTATTTTAATATAAAAACTAAATAAAAATATTTATGATAGAGTAAAATTAACAAAATATTTATTATTCATGTTCCATATTGTTTTAGAATAGTTAGATATTTTAAAAATATTAGTGTAAATATGTATATTAAATTTTAATTTTAAATTTTTTATTATTTTTTATTTGCATAGGACCGCTTCAACCAGTGACCCACTGATTGAACCAGTGACCCAGTAACTTGACTAGTTCGATCACCGGTTTGGTTCTCACAACTATGGCACACAGAGAGGGAAGGAAGGAGGGAAAGGGAGACAGCGTGGGCGGGGCTAAGTGCCGCTGTCGCCGTCATCGTCGTTGAGTTAGAAGAAGGGAAAAAGAGAGAAGAGAGGGTCACGACGTGAACGGAGGAGGAAGGAGGAACTTTCGCCGCACCTCGCCGCCGTAGTGCTTGCAGCCGTTGAGAACCGTCGTCGCCAAACACGAAAGAGAGAGAGCCAGACGCGAAGAGCAGAACACGATGGCGTGGAGATGGGCCCGTGCTGCCGTCGTCGCGCTCGGCTGCTGCCGCGAGAAACTGCCATTGTCACCGTCGCGGGTGTGGGGGACCGTCACGATTGCTGGTGGGGTCAGGCCCGTTGCCAAACTGAGCTAAGGGAGAGGAAAACGCGATGGAAAGGGAGCCATCCGCCACCGCGCCTCTGTCGCCAGAAAACGGCGTTGTGGTCATTGAGAAACACTACCGGAGTCAGCCATTGGAGCTGTGATTACTCTGTTCTTGGTTCCTTCTTGGTCCAGTAAGTCATTTTGCTCTGAAAACCCATCTTTGTCGCTGTTTTGTTGTAGATTATTGAGTTTTATGCGACGTTAATGTCGTAGGATTGAGCTACGGTTCTTACGTACTGTGTTTAAAGGTTGTGGCTGCTGCGAGATAAGAATAGAAATGCAGTTTGTTGCATAGTGAAGTCGTGAACGAGGTAGAGGCGCTCTGCTTAAACTCATTTTATTTTCAAGAATTTTTATAAATTGATATCGATGCAAAAATATATTTTTGGTGATTATGTGGGTCTTATGAATTGAACTGAGTTATTTTGGATGAATAAAATTGTTTGTTTGGCTGATTTATTGATTGATCGAGAAAGCTGAATATTCTGATTAGTTGACTGATGTTGTTGAATTGGTTGTTGTTGATATACTAGAAGAGATTTAATATTAGAATTGGTTTGATTTTCAAAAAGATCTAATGTTAGAAGTGGTTCGGTTTAAAACTATTTGAGAAGGCTGAGAATTCTGAATTATTGATTGATGCTGTTGTAGTTGGTTTAAAATTGAGGTCGATGAGATTGATTGCTTGAATTCTGGATTTGTTGATTTCCTTGAGTTGAGTGCTGTTGTGATAATGGTTTATTGGAAGTGATTCGAATTATTGATTGATATTTGGTTTGGTTTTGTTGGGACCCTTGAAGGGTGGCAAAGTCCAAATTTTAGAGAAGATACTGTCGAAATTTTTATAAAAAAATTAGAGATATGGTTTGAAGTGTTATTTAGAAAAGTTTGAATTCAAAAATTATATTATTCGATTTCGATTTATTAAGAAAAGAAATAAATTATGTTTTGGAGTTTTATTCATTAAGAAAAGTATTATGCCTTGAGTTTTATTGAGAAAAGTATTATGTTTTGAGTTCGATTCATTAAGGAAAGGATTATGTTTTGAGCTTTATTTATTAAGGAAAATATTATGTTTTGAGTTTGATTTATTAAGAAATGAATTACGTTTTGAATTCGATTTATTAAGAAAGGAACTATGTTTGAGTTTTATTTATTAAGAAAAGGATTATGTTTTGAGTTTGATTTAAAGAATCATATTTTGAGGAGTTTTAGCAAATTTATAGTATTTGAGTTTGATTGGCAAAGAGAAGTGATTTTGAGTCTTTTTGGAAAATTATTACACTCGAGAATGAAGTTGGAAGTGAGTTTTATGCAACTAAGTTGAATCTACGAGTCATGTTTTTGGGAACTTGAAATAGATTTGAAGGATGGATTGTTGAAGTTAATTTGAGAATTTTGATATGGTGAGGATGGTGGTTTTGTCCCGCTCACGTATAGGTAAGTTGAGATTGAGGATTCTATCTCTTGCTGTGATAGACGAGCTGAGGTTGATGATACCTTCTCTTATTGTGGTGGATAAGCTTGAGGTTGAGGATTTTCTCACTTATCATACTGAAAAGTTGGATAGAAGGTCAAGGATTCCCTTTTGTTCAATTCTATATTATTAATTTGATTCTTGGTTATGTTTGATTATGTTTGATTGAAATGAGATTTGAATTGATATGTTGAGGATGGTGGCTTTGTCCCACTCACGAATAGGCAAGTTGAGATTGAGGATTCTCTCTCTTGCTGTGATAGACAAGTTGAGGTTGAGGATTCCCTTCAATTCAATTTTTGGCTGTGGTATGAACGAGCTAGGTTGAGGATTCCCTATCGTTACGTCACAGTCTCTCTCAGATTGGGAGGTTGAGGATTCCCTTCATGTAGAGAGACGATATCTGGGTTAGCTACCGGGTGTGTCAGGTTTGGCTATATAACCGACAGATGAGCTCATTGTCCATAGGGCAGGCATGCATCATTTGCATTTGTGTGTATCGTGTTGGGTGTGCATCTTGTGTTTGGCTTACCTATTTGAAGAATTGTATCTATATGCTAATTGTTGTAAATGTCCTATATGTTTATGTATTTCTTGTATTGTTTTGTCTGTGATTGAACAACTGAGAGATCCCTTATGCTGGCAGTGGTGATGCTGAGGGTTGTTCCTGATTGTGTTGTCTTGCACCGTTTGAAGTCTGTGATTGATTTAGTTTGAAAATTGAGTATTGGTGAATTAATTGATGATGTTGTTGATTATATGTTGGAGCGGAGACCGTGATTTGATTTGAGTTGGGTCGAAGGCTGTGTTTTGACTTAATTTGAGCCAGAGGTTGAGTTGGATTGATTTGGGTCGAAGACCATAACGAGATTTGATTATATGTTGAGCCGGAGGCCGTAATTGATTATATTATGAGATATTAATTGAGTTTTGAAATTCTTTTAACAAAAGAAGTGAACTTTGAATTTTTGGATAATAAATTGTTAACGTTTTGAATAGATTCATAAGATGAGCGATAATCACTGCAGTTAAAATAAATTCTTTTCTTGTAGTATCCTCTTATGAAAATTCTTAAAAACCCCTTACTGAGAACCCTTTCGAGCACGATGTTCTCACCCCCTACAGATTTTTCTTTTTAGGACGGACGAAGAGTTTAAGGAGTTTCTTTCGAGCATCTTATTGTATTCTATATTATTGTATATACAATTACAGTTTTTCCTCACCTTCATTATTATATTTGTAAGAGGGATAGGAGTTGTAATGATATGTATGTATGTATATTGTAAATTACTTGTATAAGAAGTTTTGTATATATATATATAAGGATTGTGATTTGAATTGGGTTATATATACATGTTTGATTGAAATAAAAAGTATTTTCGATTTTTCAAAGAAAACAACGATACGATTTCGAGTTAAATGCTCATATCTTATTATTAAATATATAGAAGTTGTTGTAACATACTAGCTATCACTACAAGAAATTACCGGAATAGCGACGATTTAACGACCGATTCTAGTGGTCGCTAATTAGAAAATAGCGACCAACTATTAGCGACCGATTTTTGAACAAGGCCACCAACCCTCACCAAAGAGTATTAGTCGCTAACATAATCGGTCGCTAAATGGTGACCAAATTTTCCGTCGCTAAATGACGACCAACTTTTTTGGACGCTAAATCGGTCGCCATGAAATCGGTTGCTAAATCAGTCGCCAATGCTTGATTTGAAAATCTAAAATCGGTCGCTAATTCCTGAACTAAAAATCTAAATTAGTCACTAAATCGATCGTTGTTCCTAATTTTCTAATTATAGATTTTTACTAATTTCACATTTACCACTATTAGAACTTAATTTTTATAAATAATTATATTTTCACAAAATATAAAAAGAATCAAGCATAGATTAATTTTTCAAATAAATACCAAAAACATTCACAATTTATACAGAGAAATGTAGAATTTAAAATATTGAAAATTCCTAAATACATCAGATTTATGATCCACAATCTAGACTAAAATATGGTAGAAATAATTCTTAAACAACATAACTCAACTCTATTCAATATCTACTTAGACCAAGCAACTGTATCTATCTTGGCTTGTACACTTCGGTATAACTCGAGCCTCTTTCAAGGGCACCACGTCTTTCAATGATCGTAGGATCCTCATTCAGCAATGATGACAACCGCTTTTGCTGTAAAACAATATATCAAGATCAAATGAAAAACAGAATAAGAGCATTAAAAAATAATGTTAACTAAAATACATGAAAGTATTGGAAAGAGATGGATATCTTACAACCATTTTGCCTAGCCCGATGAAAAATTGATCAAGTAGGCTTCGTTTTGCTTCCCGCAAGCTTGCACACACCATATTGACAGAAGACAAAAATGTTGTTCCTGTTTTTACAGAAAGATGGGCACATTCAGTACTTATATGCATTTTCAACATAATAAGAACTAGGTTGTAATTACGGTATTAAAAACGGAATTAGATACTCTTATTTTTTTGGTAGAACTTACCAATTCTCCTTAGATATGAATCATTATATCTATAAAAAATTGAGTGGATAGGATTGAGAACCTTGTCAACATCTTGAGGAAGCTTCTGAAAGAAATCGACTGTTAAATAGCCACACTCCATGTCAAAAATTGGTAAGCATATTGATAAGGGAAAAAATTAAAGTACTGTTTTGAAAGGAAAAAATTAAATAGAATATATAGAAAAAGTACTTTTTTTTTTGTTTATTAAAAGGTAGTGATTAGACTTAGATCAAATGTGAATAATAATTTTACTATTTGCAAATTCTATACCTCTATTGCAATGATCCATTAAGGGCAATTGGATCCATAAATGCCACAACAATCACCCTTATGGTAAAAAAAAAAAAACAAAAATAATAAAATTAGATTATGAATTCACATGCAATGATTCACATTAAAAACTATCAAGAACATTGTAAGAGCAATAAAATATTGCATACTCACAGGATTAACACCTAGGCTTCTCATGGTAGAACTCCATTTGGATAGAAGCATCATAAACCTCTTGATATGTGAGCCATACATAGGGACCTGCCTCCTAATTCACCTCAATTTTCTTAGTATATTCTATGGGTTAACAAAAATAACAAATTTTTTTATTAGGTAAAATCGATTATATAAATTATACAAATTCATAAACTTATAGTACCTTGGATTCTATTTTTTGACACCAGCCGAGCATTCGACAGTTGGAATTCCTCTTAACAGAGTCCCTGCCAAAGGAAACATTAAAACTGCTATGGAAAGTTCTAAAACCAAATATTACCATTATACTATTTGTTCCATGAATCTTCTTCAAATAAACTGCTATACTTGTTATGTTAATCTTGTTTTCAATCAAAACAAATTCATTATTTATGTGGCAACCATTGTTTAGCGAAATTCCAAGGTGATTTAGTTAGTATATAATAAGATAATCTGGATAGATTATATCATTATTAGAATGAATTAGCATTTCATTTAATTGATAAATTGATGTATTAAAATCAAGAAATTAAGGATATATAAAACTAACATGCGCATTGATACAAACTAGTTAATTAAAGCCAGTAACATTGGCATATGCTTGTTTTTTTATAATAAACTTGATATTCATAATAAACTTCTGTCTTACTCTGTTGTGTTGAAATTTGAAACCATTAAAATGTGTACGAAGCATTGATTTCAATAGCAACGAAGAATTAGTTCTCAAATATCCAAACCTGATAGCCCAAGTACATCGTCAGATTCGTTTTTAAGGTCCACATCAGTGCAGAACTTGCAAGAAATTTTATCTGGTTTCAACTGTAAACATTCATCGATCTTTTCCTCTAACCAAGCAAGTCTTCTTTGGAGCTTCAACACAGCAACATCCATAATTAGCATGAGCAACATAGTCCAAGGCACCTGATATACAAAATATCATTGAATAAGAATTGATTTTAGAATGAGTTATTCACAATGTAGCTAGTAAACAAGGACAAACATTTCAAAACACTTCACGAGTTGACAATGACAAATATACTCGCATTTGATTAAAAGTGAGAATAAACATCCAAGTCCAATCTACAAGCACTGCTCATGTCCCAAAGACAAGAGATCATGACCAAAGGAGAAACTTCCCTCATGATGAACCAAGGGAAAGAAGAACGAAGTTGAAAGTGGTTACGACATATTCTAATTCTAAAACTTGTGTGTGGCAAAATTAAGGATCAATATTACAATTATTATAGCTAGGATTTACCTCCAATTGTTCAATTTGTTCCCAAGGAGTTTAAATTCAGGTCATTGCGTGAGGGAAATCGTTGGTATATAATTTTCACAAAATAAATCTCGTCGAAGTATAGATCTAAACTGACAAATAACTCTCAATCAAAGTTTAATTTATTTGTCACTTAAGTCAAACCCAATAAAAATTGAGAGTATTTAAACCTCAGGTCGTCTCTCGAGGAATTGCAAGGAAGTGTGCATATTATTGGTTATGGGTGTATATTTTAGGGTTTTCGGTTTGATAAACAAGAAAATAAAGTAATAACTAAGAAAATATAAATGCTAAAATATCCTCATAGCAAGGATCAAGTGTCAAGGTTTCCTATCTTGGACCATTGACCACAACATGGTGATTACAAAGCATTAATTCCACTTAGTTGTCCTCTAACATCGGAGGGTTAAGTCAAGTGGACATAATTGGTCCTAAAACCAATTAACAACCCTAAATCACTAATGAAATTGGACATTAATAATCTCAAGGGACCTAGTCCTCAATCACAAGCCAAGAGTACAAAAATCTACTCTAAAATCCAACCAAGCATTTTATCAAATACTTGGAAGGCATAGAAGGAAATCATAGTAAATTAGCAGGAAATATAAAATCTACAACTTAATGCAAGGAAATAAAAATCCAATCAACAAGAGTGTATGAACATAAAAGTAACAAAATAAAAGAGATAACAAGTAAAACTAAAAGAACAAAGATGTAAGAACAATAAATTGCAAGGAAACTAAATCAAGGCAAGAATTAAGTTCTAAACCTAAGAAAAATCTATCCTAAATCTAACCTAATTCTAGAGAGAAGAGAGAGCTTCTCTCTCTAGAATATAACCTAAAGCATGTTCCTATTCTACTCCTAATTGATCTCCCCTTGTTCTCTCTTGAATTCTGCTTCAAATAGCTTCAGAAATGAGTTAGATTTTGCCCTGATGTAGCTCAGAAATTGCCAGTCAAGTTTTCTTTAATGAAATCACGTGCTGCTTGTCATGCGTACGCATAGGTCACGAGTACACGTCGCCTTGACAGATTCCCTTCTCACGTGTATATGTAGCCTTGAATTCCACAAATCCTCATTTCTTCATAAATTCTCTACTTTGCATGCTTTTTCTTCACTTCTTCAATCCCATCCTTACCTTATAAACATGGAATCACTCAACAAATATATCAAGGCATCGAATGGAATTAAAGTGAATTAAATTTAGCAATTTTAATGCTTAAAAAGCATGTTTTCACTCTTAAGCACAATTTAGGAGAAATTCACAAAATCATGCTATTTCATTGAATAAATGTGGAAAAAGTTGATAAAATCCACCAAATTCAATACGAGATAAACCATAAAATTGTAGTTTATCAATCTCTCCACACTTAAATCAAGCATGTCCTCATGCTAAACTCAAGAATGACAAGAGAGGTATTACTTATTCAATGCAAAATGTCTAAATGCAAACTATCTATATGCAATGCATACAACTACTTGGTCAAAATAAATCAATTTTCAAGAATACATATATGAACACAAGGGCTAAAGCAATCAAATCAAATCCACAATTGAATTGAGTTATTGAAAAGAATTATAAACTTGCAAGAAAAGAGATGATCATAGGTGAAAACATGTAATTGAGCGATCGAACCCTCACCGAATGTGTATCCGCTCTAGTCACTCAAGTGTATAGGGTTGATTCACTCAATTCTCTTCTAATCATGATTTCTAAGATTTGTTTTTTATCTAACAATCAACAATTATTTAATGCATTCATACAAATATCATGAGGACTTTTCAAATGTTGTAATGGGATTAGGGTCAAGGTAAGGATATATATGGTTAAGTGAGCTTAAAATTTGCATATTTGATTAACCTAAGATCTTACCAAATACATATAATAACCTATGCAATTCAAATGCAAACTTAACTACCCATTCTTCACTTTTTTCCACACACTCGTGCATTCTCTTTTTAATCACAACACATATGCATTGTAGTTATTACTTTATTTTGGGGCATTTTGTCCCCTTTTTATTGCTTAACTTTTTCTTCTTTTTTTCTTTTTTTTTTTAATTTTTATATATTTTTTCTTTTTCTTTTTTTATTCAAAATAAAATATATACAATAGTATCAATGCATATGGTTTAAACATTTAATGCATGAGTATGTACCCAATTCCCAAGATCTTCATCAAAAATACAAAAATACACTTTTATCTCAACCAATGTTTTCAAATTTCCCTACACTTGAATGATACACACTCTCACTAGCCTAAGCTAATCAAAGATCTAAATTAAGAATATTTATTAATTTTTACTTAGGGTTAGTGATGTGCTAAAATTAAGAACAAAAGAGGATTAACATAGGCTCAAAGTTGGCTAACAATGGTGGATAAAAAGATAAGGCCATTTGGGTAAGTGAGCTCAAATGAAATCAAGGCCTCAATCATATAAATACATTCATACATAAAATAATGGACATAAAGAATCAAACAAATCAAAGATTACAATCAAAGAAAGAGAATAACACACACAAGAATGAATATAGTGGTTATATGATGCAACTACACAACTAGGCAAAAAAACTCACAAGCTTATGTGTTCTTAGCTCAACAATATGTTCCACAATATATAATTCAAGCAAGTTCAATGAAAAATTTTTACTCAAATCAATTGGGGTGCCCTATAGATAAATTTCTTGAAAAATTTTATTATTTTGACTAAGCTTATTATATATATATATGCAAACTCAGAAAATACAACTAAAAATCCTAAAAGACCTAGTAATAACAGAAAATAAAATGTGAAATTGTTGGGATTAGAAATTTGTCACCCAAAAATGGCCGATAGGTCGAACGACCTCCCCACACTTAAAAATTTATACCGTCCTCCATGCATTCCAAAGATGTGCAAGGGGGTACGACGATGATACAGATTGCCACCTTCATCTGGTGGATCAACCGGCTGCTGCATGTTCTTTCTTCCACTTTCTTTGTTGCATATGGTAAATCATCCTAAAAGATAGAAAACTGGATATAGTAAGATGAGTAACTGCAAAGATAAGGAAGCATAGATTGTTGGAATGAGGTGAGTGTCACTAAAATGAAGTGAGTGAATCAATGTGTGACATGGATAAAAATTGTGCGTGAATTCTAAGTTGCATGCGGAATAGAATTCACACACTAGCATTTAAAACCTATGTCACAACTACACAAAAGAGGTATGTACTTCACTCATTTAAGTGTGCTTGAATCACTTTGAAGGAAACTTATAAGGTTAAGACAAACAAACAAGTAGTAAAGAAGCATGAAATCATTCAAGCAAGAATCAAGCGATTGTGAAATGGATGATGAATGGACATTAATTGATGTGCAAGAACACTTAATGAACCAAAAAAACTATGAAAATCACACATCAATCAATGACACACTTTGAATTTTGGTTCGCATCACCTAGTTGACATAAAATGGGAAACATGGGTGCTATGCAATTTAGGAAAAGAGAAATAGAAGTTAAAATCAATCACATAGCAAGCATGGTCCATATAGCTTGAGAATTTCCAAAATATGTCCCTAGGTGGGCTTACAATCCAATTTTAGAAACAAAGTATTATGCCAAAATGACTAGTTTCAAGTATGTGTAGAGCACATAATTAAACAATTAAGGGTCAACATGTCACTGAGGCACAAGCATAACATATGGTTGCATTTGATCGAGCAACACAATGCATTAAGATAAATGCACATCATCCAACATCAAAGAATTGCCTAGTCATGGTTAAAGAATTTAAATATCATGGTGGTCAAATCATGCAATTTAAAAGATTTAGAAAGCTTTGAAGATAATGTCATAAATACTTGGTATGCACAAAAATTAAGCATGAAGAATTCAATACCAAGCAACAAAGTATATCCTCAATAAAGAAATCCAACAATGAAAATCAACAATAATTATGTTAAAATAGCATCAAGGTAATAATTAGTAGCAATAAACAGCAAACAAGATTAATAATCCAACACTTGTCACCAAAAACAAAAATTAAGCTAACTAGCTAACTAATTAACTAACTAACTAACTAACTAAAGGAGATTATGGTGGATGATAAATGGTGGTGATGGATGATGGTTGGAGAAGGGGAGAAGAGGGAAGAAGAGAAAAGAAGAAAAGAAATGGTGAGAAGAGAAGAAAAGAAGAGTGGTGAAACAGTGCGTGGGTCACGCGTAAGCATGACATAGGAGAATGGGGTGCGACACGTACGCGTCTGGCAGGCACACGCGGGAAAGGGGAAATAGAAGGTGACGCGTACGCATGAGTCACGTGTAGGCGTGGGAAGAATTTGTGCTAGATGCACGGTTCCCACACACTATGTGCACAGTTCTCTGTTTGGACCGTGCGATAGCACAGTGCTTGCACAATCCTGGCGCGCTCAAATTATAGGGGTCACGCGTACGCATAGGGCACGCGCATGCGTGACAAGGTGCTCTATTTTTCCAAATTTTCCAACTTCTTGCACCAACCCAAGCGTTCCAAACATCCAAACAGTCATCTAAACACCACCAAACCTTATTTAACATGCTGGACTACCAAATAATCTCAACCAACTAACTAAACATGAAATTAAACTAATTTACCAAGATATCAAAAGAGAAAAATGAAAAGATGTTACCATGGTGGGGTGTCTCCCACCTAGCACTTGTCATGGTGGCTTGTGCTTGTACCCATCCTTGAACTTCCACCAAAGTTTGGTCTTCCAATGACTTCCAACATCTCAAAATAAATTCACCAAGCCTTGATAAAGTTCTTCACAAGCTATGAGCTCCTAAAGTTGGTCTTCATTTTGTAATCCGGGATCCCATATCTTATTTTCACACCCATCTTCTAGTTGTTCATCAAAATTCCATCTGAGTGACATAGCCTTGGAATCCTCACTCAAGCATCCAAATAACTTCCTAGATCCTTCTACTTTAGCACTACACCAACCTTTAAATTTTAACTTTGATTTCTCAACCATAATGAACCTAGAATGGTGTTTCCAATCACTAACCATCTCCCTTTTACTCTTAAAGTCACAAAAAGCTCTAAGTTGCCCATCTATCTCAAGCAAACCATATTCAAGTAGAATAAGAAAGCTTAAGGATAAAAATTTTACCGACTTGAATAAAAGAATAGATGGTGATGGCTTGGGGAGAGGTGTTTCCATTGGTCTTGCAAGCTCCACTCCCTTGTGATCTTCTTGATTTGCCTCCACCTCTTGGTAGCTTTCTTCAAATTCAATTTCTTCTTCATTATTTACCAAGGGTCTTGGAGGTTGTGTATCATCTTCTTTGGCCTCTATTTCATGTCCAATGGGAGATGATTCAATTATAGATAAAAACTCATCGATGATTGAATCCATTTCTTGATCAACCTCTCCAAATTCTTCAACCATGATATACTTTGGGGGTTGTACACCCTCCTCAACATCAAATTCAAATTTCTTGGGAGGAAGTTCTATGACTTGAGATTCCCATGGACTTTCAACATCTCCTAATTCTTCAACCACTTCTTTCTCTTCAACAATCACGGCTTCCTCTATTTGTTTCAATACAAAAAATTCACTTCTTATTCTCCACCGGAGTTTCTAATCTCTCCTTCATACACCGCTCTTTATTTGATTCTCCACATGTGACCATAGGAGTGCTTTGAGTAGATAAGCATTGGGAGGCTAAGTTGTTTACTACCTCGGTTAAGGTAGCCATGAATTCTAGTTGCCTCCATTGAGATTCATGTTGCTTTTGAAGTAATGAAGTAAGAGAATCATCCATTAGTGTTTAAGGTGGATAGGGGGTTCATTGTTTGAGAGAAAGGGTTCATAATAGGAAGGTGGTTCATCTTAGTGAGAGTATTGAGGTGTTGTATATGAGGGTGGTGGTTCTTGGGAGTATTGATGTTGGAATTGTGGTGGCTCTAAGTATGGTTCATATGGTTATTGGTATGGTGGATATGGGTTAGGATCATATAGAGGTATTTGGTAGTATGGAGCTTGTGACTATGGTGGTTGAAGGCTATATTGAGGAAGGGGTTCATAGGCATATGGTGGTAGTTGTTGATAATCATAAGGAGGTCCACCATATCCATTAAATTGATATGCATCATGGAATGGTTCTTACTCATAGTACAATGATGGAGGTTGTTGCCATAAGGGTTGATCATATGCTTGGGGCTCCTCCCACCTTTGATTGTTCCATCCTTGATGCATGTTCTCATTGTAATTCCCACCTCCTACAACATAGTTAGAACCAAACTCATAGCCAAAGTGGTGAGAATTCATAATAGCAAGAGAAAATAAAGACAAAAACTAATAAGAAATAAGCACACAAAGTCCTAGAGCTAGCAAAAACTAACAAACAAGAAAAAGGCAGACATATTCATAATATTCACATATATACAATAACCAATAATAAGTACACATTTTCAATTCCCCGTCAACGGCACCAAAAACTTGCTGTGAGGGAAATCATCGATATATAATTTTCACAAAATAAATCTCGTCGAAGTATAGATCTAAACCGACAAACAACCCTCAATCAAAGTTTAATTTGTTTGTCACTTAAGTCAAACCCAATAAAAACCGAGAGTATTTGAACCTCGGGTCGTCTCTCAAGGAATTGCTGGGAAGTGTGCATATTTTTTGTTATGGGTGTATATTTTAGGGTTTTGGGTTTGATAAACAAGAAAATAAACTAATAACTAAGAAACTATAAATGCTAAAATAAACTCATAGCAAAGATCAAGAGTCAAGGTTTCCTATCTTGGACCATTGACCACAACATGGTGATTACAAAGGATTAATTCCACTTAATTGTCCTCTAACATTGGAGCGTTAAGTCAAGTGGACATAATTGGTCCTAAAACTAATTAACAATCCTAAATCATCAATGGAACTGGACATTAATAATCTCAAGGGACCTAAGTCCTCAATCACAAGCCAAGAGTGCAAAAATCTACTCTAAAATCTAACCAAACATTTTATCAAACACTTGGAAGGCATAGAAGAAAATCATAGTAAATTAGCAAGAAATATAAAATCTACAACTTAATGCAAGAAAACAATAATAACAACTCAATTAAGCATAAAAAAAACATAAAACATCAAATTGCATTAATAAAAATCCAAATCAACAAGAGTGTATGAACATAAAAGTAACAAAATAAAAGAGATAACAAGTAAAACTAAAAGAACAAAGATGTAAGAACAATAAATTGCAAGGAAACTAAATCAAGGCAAGGATTAAATTCTAAACCTAAGAGAAATCTATCCTAAATCAACCCTAATTCTACAGAGAAGAGAGAGCTTCTCTGTAACACCTACCACAAAGGTGATTGCGTACGCAGGAACTCTGTTTTCAGCAAATGAACTTTTGTGTTTTTCAGATGCAGGTCTAGAGGCATCTCGCTAGGCGTCTGGAGTTCTGCAGCGAAGTGGATTTTAGGGCTTTATTTTGATGTATAGTTTATATATGAGCATATGTATAGAACTCTCCTGATAACTTGTGTTATTTTGCACCTTCTAGAGGTTTACAGAGAACTAGGATTTATTATATATGTATTTTGGGGTTTGAGTTAAATATATATGTATGTAAATATTCTCCGGCCAGCCTTAGCTTCGCAGGCTGAGTTAGGAACTTGTTATTTTGTACCTTAACCCTCTAATCTTGTGTTTTGTATAAATATCTTTATGAACCTTAGCACGCAAGTAATTCTTGTTTCCTGAGCATTGCGCTTTTTAATTTTGTGATTATTGTTCTACCGTTTTTCAAGGCTCCTCGTATAGTATATCCTTTCTAATAAACGGATATTTTATACCCTTTTTGTCACTATTTTCTTACTGTTTTTAGTTATAATTTAGCAAGTTTTACTATGATTTAATACAAAATTCATATTTTAGAAACTACTTTGAGCTTTTGTGTTTTTCTTATGATTTTAGGTGATTCTTGGGTGAAATTGGCAAGTTTTGGCAAAGTCTGATTCAGAGGCAAAGAAAGGATAGCAGATGCTGTCAAATCCTGACATCCATACATTCAAGCGAGCATTTCTGGAGTTACAAAGGTCCAATTGATGCTCTCTCAAAAGCGTTGAAAAGCTAACTTCCAGGACTTTCCAGAAATATATAATAGTCTATACTTTTCGTTGGAGACAACAGCCCAAAACGGATGTTAAACACCCAACTTACCCCCTTTTTGGCGTTTAACGCCCAAACAGGACCAACCTCCCAAGTTGAATGCCCAAACTGGTGTTCAACGCCACCAAGGGAGCAAGAAAGTAACGTGGACACTCCCTAGTGGGCGTTCAAACGCCCACTCAACCAAGTTGGAGGCCAAGCTCAACCCAAACACTCACCAAATGGGCCCAGAAGTGGATTTTCGCACCTTTAGCTTAGTTTATCTCATTTTTGTAATTTTTATATATTAGTAATATCTTTTAGGTCTAGCATTTACTATAAATAAGGGACCTCCTTCCTCCTGAGGATTATGCCTCCCAGGAGGGGAGAAGCACAAACACGTTACATTACACCTTCTTAAAGCATGAGTAACTAAACCACCTTGTTAAGGATAGGAGCTCTGCTCATTCCCATGGATTAACATTATTACTTTTCTACTTTAATACATGTTTGATTCCATTCTATGATATATTGTCGTTCTTCATCTTTATGAATCTGGGGTGGAACGAGAGTATGACCCCTTATTTTACATGAGCTCTTGCGAGTCCTGACCCGTATAGTATTGAGCTACTGCTTGAGAATACATCACAGGTTCCAACAAGTTATCTGGGCTAATTGAGATATGTGACATATATTCTCGTTAGTCATGGGTAATTGAGGTCTCTGTGGTGCTAAGGCTAGAATCATAGAGCTTCACTCTCCGATCCGGAAGATCCGACCTTGTCTGTGCCATTTTGAGTAGGATCATCAGAGATTGAATTGCGTGAGCTTCACCCTCGTCCAGATTGACTGACCTGTTTGGGCGTTTGGTTTGGATCAGACGAGATTAATGACCACTACCCCTGGCTTAATCACTTACAGCGTTGCCATTGAATGAATCACTCATTGTTAAAGTAGTCAGTAAGAAGTATCAATCCGGAAGAACAAGCATCTCCAAGGCCTTAACTGATCTCTTACTATTGTTTCTACGTTAATTCTTTATTGCTTTCGTTATTGTTTTGTTTATATGCCTACAACAACAACAATCAACTTTTTATTCGCCTGACTAAGACCTGCCGGATAACCAATGCTTGCTCAATCCAACAATTCTCGTGGGATCGACCCTCACTCACCTGAGGTATTACTTGGACGACCTGGTGCATTTGCTGGGGATTGTTCAAGATAGACGAACTACCGGTTGTCTTGCTCCTTAGATCAGGTACTTTTTACTAGTTTTCTTTTAATTTCTTTTCTTGTTAATTTTCGAAAACTTTTTAAAAATCCTTTTCAAAAATTTATCTTTAGTCATCTTTTTCTTGTGTTTGAGTCTTGTGTCAAGTCTTAAGTTTGGTGTCCCTTTAGTTTTTGTTTCTTTTCTTGAATCTTTGAAAATTGTTCTTGTTTTTCTTCCTTTGTGTTCGAATTTTTCTATGTTTTTCCTTGTTTGATTTCAAAATGTTTTAGTTTGGTGCCCTTTAGTGTTTTTTCTTTTTAAATTTTTGACAATTGCGCCATTTAATTTCAAAATTTTTAAATTTTGGTGTCTTTTAGTATTTTTCCTTTTAATTTTTCGAATTTATTGTTGTTTAATGTCAAAATTTTAAGTTTGGTATCCCATTGGTAATCTTTTCATTTAATTTAATTTTCTTGTTTATCTTTGCTATCTTTAAATCTTATCTTATCTTTCTCTTTAAATTTTCAAATTTTTGTTATCTTATCTTTACTCTTATTTCAAATTCAATTTTTAAAAATTTAGTATTTGGCTAGCTTTTCTAAATTTGAATTTCAAAATCTTTTCTTATCTTATTTTAATTTTCAAATTTTCAAATCTTTTCTTTCTTTCAATTTTGAATTTTAAAAGCTTTAAATGTTCAAATCTTATCTTATCTTGTTTCTCTCTCTCTCGTGACTTTTCAAATTTTGAATTTCAAAATTTTTATTTGACTATCTCTCTCCAATTTCCGAAAATCTCATCTTTAATTTTCAATATCTTTTAATTAATTATTTGCTTTATCTTGTTTTAATTTTAAAGTTTAGAATTTCTTTAGTTTTTCTTTTTTTTCTTTCTTTTTGAATTTTGAAAATTTTTAAACCCTATTCTTTCAAATTTTTTTTATTTTTTGAAATTTTCAAGTATTAACTTTTTTATTTTCAAATTAGTATTCTATTTTCTTATTTATTTTCGAAAAAAAAACTTTGAAAATCCTATCTTTTGATTCTTGCATTCTTGTTTCTTTGGGATATCTCACTGGGAGCTCTCTAAACTTTGACATAGAGGCTTCCCCTATTTTTCTGTCTCTTATTTGTAGAGGAACACAAAAATCACTATGGATCAGAATGAGGGTGCTCAACCCAGAAGATTCTTGGGGTCTTATACAGCTCCTACTCCTGACTTCTATGGAAGGAGCATTTGTGTGCCCCTTATTAGGGCAGACAATTTTGAGCTCAACCCACAGCTAATCACTCTAGTGCAGCAAAACTGCCAGTTTCATAGACTTCCACAAGAAGAACCCACAGAGTTCCTTGCAGACCTCCTGTGGATTTCTGACACAATACGAACCGATGGAGTAGACCATGATGTCTACAGGCTGCTGCTCTTTCCATTTGCTGTAAAAGGCCAAGCAAATAGGTGGTTGGATACTCAACCTAAATCAAGCTTGAAAACATGGAATAAGCTGATGGACAAGTTCTTGAACCAATACTTTCTCCCAAAGAAGCTAACCCAGCTAAGACTGGACATTCAAGGCTTCAGACATTAGAGAATGAGTCTCTTCATGATGCTTGGGGGAGGTACAGAATGATGCTACAAAAATACCCCACGAAAATATTTTCAGAATGGGTAAAACTGGATATTTTCTATTACGGACTCACAGATATAGCTAAGATGTCCCTAGATCATTCTGCGGGTGGTTCAATACACATGAGAAAGACAATCGACAAAGCTCAAGAACTCATTGAGACAGTCGCCAGCAACCAGCATCTATACTCATCTAGTGAGACTTCAATGAAAGAAGAGGCCAAGACAGTGTCCACTGAATCAAACCCTCCAGAACAAAGTGAATCACTAACACAGTAGCTACACTCCCTCACACAACAATTGCTAAGTTTGTAAGAAGTGTTGCAAGAAATCCGTGCCTCCAACAAGAATATAAAGGCACGATCGAACCAGGCTGAACAGCATTTGTCCGAACGGATAAAAGAAGAGTGTCTAGCCATCCAATTGAGGAGTGGAAGGACCCTGAACACCCAACCTCAGAATAGTAAAAAGCAGGGGCAAGAGGAAATAGCAGAGTATGAACAAGCAGCACTTCAAGGCACTGTCAGGTGCGTTGAATGCCCAGAAAGGGATGGCATTGGCGTCCAACGCCCAGAAGGGGGTGGTGCGCGAATTTGTGACTTGCACAACAGAACCGGAAAGTGCATCGGGTCATCCAAGTAATACCTCAGGTGAGTGAGGGTCAAATCCCACGAGGATTTCCGGATTGCGCAAGTTGTAGTTATTGGTGAATGGATTTTTGCTAGTGAAGAATTCACAATAAATCCTCATTGCTAGTATAATTTCTAAACCAACAAAGAATCCTTTCATACAAAAACTTGTTTGTCACTAAAGAAAACCCACTAAAAATAATAACCGAAGTATTTAAACCTCGGGTCATCTCTCAAGAAATTGCAGGGAGGTGTAGTTATTATTGGTTATGGAAAAATATATTTTTGGGTTTTTTGAAAGGTTGGACAAGGAATGTAAATGACAAGAAAATAAACTAACAATTAAGAAAACTCTTGGCAAGGTATGAGAACTAGAAGTCCTATCCTAGCTATCCTTATCAATTATGATGAGAATTGTTCGTTGCTCCCACTTAGTTAACCCTTACCAAATAAAGGAAAGTCAAGTGGACGAATCAATTTGATTCCTCAAGTTCTAGTCAACTCCTAAGGAAAGACTAGATTTAGAGGGATCCAAATCAACCAACAATCTTCAATTATCAATCAACAAAGGAGTTTGATAACTCAAGAGTCTCCAATTACTCAACCAAAGCCAAGAATGTAAAAATCTAACTTAAAATCCTCCCAAGCATTTTAACAAACACTTGGAAGGCATAACATAAAAGCATAGAAAAGTAATAGGGAATGTAAAATCTAAAACCAACAATTACAAGCATCAGTGGTAACAATTAAAGCAAGAAACAATAAATCTGAAATACCTCAAATTGCATTAAATAGAAAATCAAGTCTAACATTAGAATTCATAAGCCAAATTGACAAAATAAATAAACCAACAAGAGGAATAGATAAACTAAAGGACTAGAACAAATAAGAGTAGAAGAGAAACTAAATTAAAGGAATATTGAACCTGGAATTGAGAAGAAACAAACCTAAAACTAAGAGAAATCATAAAACCTAGAGAGAGGTTCTCTCTCTCTAGAAAACTATATCTAAAACCTAAATTGTGAATTATGAGAAGTATGAATGAATGAATGAATGTCTGTGATTCCCCCATTCTGCAGCCCTTAATCTGTGTTTTTTGGGCCGAAAAAAGGGTCAAAAAGAGCCCAGAAATCGCCCCCAGTGAATTTTGATACGTCCAGCATGTGCTCTGTCACGCGTACGCGTCATCCACGCGTACGCGTAGATTAAACTTTCGCCAGGTCACGCGTACGCGTGATCCACGTGTGTGCGTCGCCTATCAGCATGTCAACTATGGCAAATTATATATCATTTCGAAGCCCCGGATGTTAGCTTTCTAACGCAATTGAAACCGCCTCATTGGGACCTCTATAGCTCAAGTTATGGTCAGTTAAGTACGAAGAGGTCAGGCTGGACAGCTTAGCAATTCCTTCAATTTCTTGTATTCCTTCCACTTTTGCATGCTTCCTTTCCATCCTCTAAGCCATTCCTGCCCTGTAAACCCTGAAAACACTTAACGCACAGATCACGGTATCGAATGGTATAAAGAGGGATTAAATACACAATTTAAAGGTTTAGGAAGCAAGTTTTCAATTATGGAACAAAACTTGGAAGGAATTGTAAAATCATGCAATTTATATGTATAAGTGTGCAAAGACTTGATAAAACCACTCAATTGAGCACAAGATAAACCATAAAATAGTGGTTTATCAGTTATCCTGCAGATCTTAGTTAGGCGAATAGAAAGATAGTTGTTATTTGTTGTAGGCATATAAACAAGCAATAACAAAAGTGATAAAGAGTTGATGTAAAGATAGTAATCATAGATTAGTTAAGACTTTGGAGATGCTTCTTCTTCTGGATTTACATGTCATGCTCACTACTCCAATGATGAATGATTCCTTCAATTGCAAGGCTGTAAGTGATTGAGCCATTGGTCGTGGTCATTAATCTCCTCAAGTCCAAACCAAACATCCGAACGAACTAGATCAATCTGGGAGAGGGTGAAGCACACGCAATTCAATCTCTTGATGATCCTACTCAAAACACCACAGACAAGGTCGGATCTTTTAGATTAGAGAATGATGCTCTTATGATTCTAGCCTTTAGAGCCACAGGAACCTCAATTACCACTGACTAACGAGGTTTTATGTCACATACCTCAACTAGTCCAGATAACTTGTTGGGACTCGTGATGCATTCTAAAGTTGTAACCCAATACTATCTGGGTCAGGACTCGTAAGGAGCTCATGTAGAATCGAGATTCATAAGGATGAAGAATGACAATGCATCATAGAATAGAATTAAACATAGATTGAAGTAGAAAATTAATTGTATTAATCCATAGGAATCAGCTGAGCTCTAACCTTAACCTAGGAGGTTTAGTTGCTCGTACTATACAGGAAATAATATGTGATATTCAAATGTGGTGGAGAAGATCCTAAACAATGGTGATCTTCCCTTATATATACCAATACTAAACCTAAAGAGACATTAATTATAATTAGAAATTACAAAATTGAAATAAACTAGACTAAGGGTACGAAAATCCACTTCTGGGCCTACTTAGTGAATGTTTGAGTTGAGCTTGGCGTCCAACTTGAAGGAGTGGGCGTTGGGCGCCCACTAGGGAGTAAATATATTGCTTCCTTTCTCCCCTTGTGGTGTTGAACGCCAGGTTTGGGCGTTCAACGCTGGCTTTAGTCCTCTTGGGGCGTTGAACGCCCACTAGGGAGTAGTTTGGGCGTTCAATGCCCATTTTGGGCAGTCCAATTTGAAGAAAAGTATATACCATTATATATTTCTGGATAGCTCTGAAAGTTAGCTTTCGAACGTTGTTGAGAATGCATCATTTGGAACTCTGTATCTCCAGAAATACTCGTTTAAATGCACAAAGATCAGAATCTGACAGCATCTGCTGTGCTTTCCTTGCCTCTGAATCAGACTTTGCCAAAACTTGCCGAATTCAACCAAAATTCACCTAAAGTCGTATGAAAAACACAGAAACTTAAATTAGAATCCAAAAAGTGAATTTTATACTAAAATATATTAGAAACACTAAGAAAATGATACCAAAAATATATGAAATATCCACTCATCAGGGGGCAACATTGGCGTTCAACGCCAAGAAAGGACCAGCAGTGGCATTGAACGCCCAGATAGGGGAGGCCATGCATGTGCAAGTTTAGGGAACACCTCTCCTAAGCAAGCTGGCAACCCTTCTTCAGTCATTCTGGACACACACACAGCACCACCTAAAGCCTCAAAGTACAAGGCCAAGTTACCATATCCTCAAAGACTTTAGTGGGATGAAAAGGATAAGCAATTCTCCAAGTTACTAGAAGATTTCAAGAAGCTGGAAATCAAAATCCCCTTTGCAGAGGCTCTAGAACAAATGCCTTCATATGCTAAGTTCATGAAGGAAATGTTGACAACAAGAGGGATTGGAAGGCAACAGAGACAATGATGCTTCCTAAGGAGTGCAGTGCAGTCATTTAGAGGAATTCTCCAGAAAAACTGAAGAGACCTCTCACTCTTCCCAGTGACACAGTGCCTACCCCAAGTGAAGAGTGCAAGGTGATCATAATGGATGCTGAATCCATACCAAGGGAGGAGGTGCAAGCTACTAAAGGGTCAAAGGAGAGAGAAGGTCCAGAAAAGGCTACAATTACCCTGTCACACGCTCCCTCTATGAAACCCATTCAAGACCTTGAAACACCATCCCCTCAGAAATCCCAAAAGGATACCAAGGATGAGCACCACTCACAGTTCTTGCAAGTCTTCAAGAAACTGCAAATCAAGATTCTCTTTGCTGGGGTTTTGAAGCAAAGGCCTCTCTCTACGAGAAGAAATTCATTGATGCTGAGAGAGGCAAGTTGGTGCTACAATTGATAAGGATTAGTTGGGTTTCAAGATCTTTAAACCTCCATTAGCCCCTGATAAAGGAGGTACTTTCATGTAGAGTACAATGTTGAAGCCTCCTCCCATGGTAGAAACTCATACAGTTTTCCCAGACATGAAATCTAAGTTTGGTGTTGGGTGTGCACTATCAACCAAGGAGGAAGGTCCTAAGAGAAAGATGCCTAGAGGATGGAGGAACAAAAATATTCCTACTGAAGGCTTCTCACCATGGATGAGGGTAGTATTCCCTACAGGCCCAATCTTGTCTCTTGAGCATACTAAGCTGATCCATGAGAGCACAGGAAGGAAGCTCCCAATGGGGAGTGAGGATTTATTCCTCTATGACTATCTTCCTCCTTGAAGGAACTGACCGTCAAGCTAATGACATTAAAGAAGCGCTTGTTGGGAGGCAACCCAACCATAAGTATCCCATAGTGTTTTCTTCTTTTCTATTTTCCTTTTTTTTGTTATTTTAGTTTGATTTTGTATTATTTCATTTTCTATTATTTTTCATAATTTTCCTCTTTTTCTAATATTTGTGATCATCTGTAGCACTTAAAGTAGAAATAGGAATGCGTAGGAGAGAAACAGAACACCCTAGAGGGTACCCCTTATTGGCGTTCAATGCCAGAAGGGAGAAGAGAGTTTGGGTATTCAACGCCCATAAGGGAAGCAGTTCTGGCATTCAACGCCAAAAAAGGACCAAGTTTTCTTTGCTTGGGACAAGCAAACTTTTTAAGTTTAGTGTTGGAGAGCGAGCTCTAGGTGTATAGTATCATCAATAGCACCAAAGGGAGGTGAATCATCTTCATAGAAGAGCACATCCTGAGCAACCATCAACACTAAGGTGGTTGAGTTCCATTCCCCCTTCCTTTCTATTTTTCAGTATTCTATTCTATTTTCTGTTTTCTATTCTAGCTCTTGCATGATCACTATTAGGATTTCCTTTGCTTTCTAGTCTAGTAGTTCAATTTTGAAAATTTAAAAAAAAATTATGGGTAGAAGATATCTCATGCATTACTCAGTGAAGCTTAAAAAGCAAATTTTTGAAAAAGAAGTAGTAAAATACACAAGATCTTGAGTGATATTATGAGTTATTCCAATTACTTAAGATGTGGTGGCCTTGTCTTTACTTTCTGAATATATGAATTAACTGTGCATAATTGATATTGAAGTTGAGCATATTAGCTTTTGAAGAACAGTAAATTTAGAGAAGTATTATTGATTTTCTGAAAATAAAAAATATTGATTCTTAAAGCAAGAAAAAGCAGCAGAAAAAGAAAAAAATAAAAAAAAATTTAAAGAAAAAAAAAAGATCAAGGATCCAAGACTTTGAGCATCAATGGTTAGGAGGGTCAAAATTGGCCTAAAAAGCTCATTTGAGTTGATATCCCTAACTAAATGCTTGTGGTGTGAAGGTGTCAATTAAAAAGCTTGAGACTGAGCAATTAAAGTTGTGATCCAAGGCTAAAGAATACGCTTAAGAACTCTGGGCACCACTGTCTGGGAATTTAAGCAAAGCTAAATTCGAATCCAAAGGGTTACCCCAGTTAAGTGCTTGTGGCGTTTATGTATCCGGTGGTAATACGAGAAAATAAAATGCTGAGAGTCACGGCTAGGCTTAAAAGGTGCAAAGCACCAAGAGAAGCTGTGTTCAAGAATCAAGAAGAGCTAAAAGAAGAGAATCAATAATATCATCCGGATTCTAGTTCTAAGGGATGCCAATATTTCTGAGCTTCCAAGGAAAGTGAGATGCCAAAACTGTTCAGAAGTAAAAAGCTAATAGCCCCATTCAATTATTTGGAACCGAGCTTCATTAAAAACTCTAAGACTTATTGTATCTTTCTCTTCTTTTTAGTCCTACTTGTTTTTGGTTGCTTGAGGACAAGCAACAGTTTAAGTTTTGTATTCTCATAAGTGGATATTTTATACCCTTTTGGCACTATTTTCTTAGTGTTTTTAGTTATATTTTAGTAAGTTTTACTATGTTTTAGTAGGATTTAGTGCAAAATTCACATTTTGGTTACTACTTTGATCTTTTGTATTTTTCTTATGATTTTAGTTGATTTTCGGGTGAAATTAGTAAGTTTTGGCAAAGTCTGATTCGAAGAACGAATAGCAGATGTTGTCAAATCCTGACTTCCATGCATTCAAATGAGCATTTCTAGAGCTACAGAGGTTCAATTGACGCGCTCTTAATGGTGTTGGAAAGCTAACTTCCAAGGCTTTCTAGCAATATATAACGGTCTATACTTTTCTTTGGAGACGACTGCCCAAAACGGGCGTTGAACGCCTAACTTACCCCCTTTCTGGCATTCAACGCCCAAAGAGAACCAACCTCCCAAGTTGAATGCCTGAACTGGCATTCAACGCCATCAGGGGAGCAAGGAAGCAGCATGGACACTCCCTAGTGGGTGTTCAATGCCCACTCAACCAAGTTGGAGGCCAAACTCAGCCCAAACACTCACCAAGTAGGTCCAGAAGTGGATTTTCGCACCTTTAGCTTAGTTTATCTTATTTTTGTAATTTTTAATTATTAGTAATATCTTTTAGGTCTAGTATCTACTATAAATAAGGGACCTTCTTTCTCCTGAGGATTATGCCTCCCAGGAGGGGAGAAGCACAGACATGTTACATTACACCTTCTTAAAGCATGAGTAACTAAACCACCTTGTTAAGGATAGGACCTCTGCTCATTCCCATGGATTAATATTATTACTTTTCTACTTTAATACATGTTTGATTCCATTCTATGATATATTGTCATTCTTCATCTTTATGAATCTGGGGTGGAACAAGAGTATGACCCCTTATTCTATATGAGCTCTTGCGAGTCCTGACCCGGATAATATTGAGTTACTGCTTGAGAATACATCACAGGTTCCAACAAGTTATCTGGGCTAATTGATATATGTGACATATAGTCTCGTTAGTCATGAGTAATTGAGGTCTCTGTGGCGCTATAGCTAGAATCATAGAGCTTCACTCTCCGATCTGGAAGATCCGACCTTGTCTGTGGCATTTTGAGTAGGATCATCAGAGATTGAATTGCGTGAGCTTCACCCTCGTCCAGATTGACTGACCTGTTCGGGCGTTTGGTTTGGATCAAAGGAGATTAATGACCACTACCCCTGGCTTAATCACGTATAGCCTTTCCATTGAATGAATCACTCATTGTTAAAGTAGTCAGTAAGAAGTATCAATCTGGAAGAACAAGCATTTCCAAGGCCTTAACTGATCTCTTACTATTGTTTATACGTTAATTCTTTATCGCTTTTGTTATTGTTTTGTTTATGCGCCTACAACAATAACAATCAACTTTCTATTCGCCTGACTAAGATCTGCCGGATAACTACTGCTTGCTCAATCCGACAATCCTCGTGGGATCGACCCTCACTCACCTGAGTTATTACTACGACCTAGTCCACTTGCCGGTTCAGTTGTGCGAGTTCTAATTTTGCGCACCACTTTCCAATATTATATTACACACACACACACACACACACATACACACACACACACACACACACACACACACACACACACACATATATATATATATATATTTCATTTTAGAGGTCATAATACTACACCACCTCTGTTTTACGGCTTAAGCGTAAAGCTCTGTGTGGTAGGGTGTTACATTCTCTCTCTAGAATATAACCTAAAGCATGTTCCTGTTCTACTCTTAATTGCTCTCCCCTTGTTCCCTCTTGAATTCAGCACCAAATAGCTTCAGAAATGAGTTGGATTTGGGCCTGATGCAACTCATAAATCGCCAGTCGCGTTTTCTTTAATGTAGTCACGTGCTGCTTGTCACGCGTTTACGTGGGTCACGCGTACGCATCGCCTTGACAGATTCCCTTCTCACGCGTACATGTGAATCTCGCATACGCGTGGCCTTGAATTCCATAAATCCTCATTTCTTCATGAATTCTCCACTTTGCATGCTTTTTCTTCACTTCTTCAATCCCATCCTTACCTTATAAACCTGAAATCACCCAAAAAACATATCAAGAAATCGAATAGAATTAAAGTGAATTAAATTTAGCAATTTTAAGGCTTAAAAAGCATGTTTTCACTCTTAAGCATAATTTAGGAGAAATTCACAAAACCATGCTATTTCATTGAATAAATGTGGAAAAAGTTGATAAAATCCACCAAATTCAATACAAGATAAACCATAAAATTGTGGTTTATCAATCATAATGCTTCAAGCTCATCTATTACAGCTAGCAATCTCTGTTATTAAAAAATGACATGCAAGACATAAAATCACTAAATACCAAATACATAAATTACTAAATTAAAACAGAGCTAATGTGTGAGGAGAGAATAGAAAGAACAAAGAAGAAGCTTCAAGATTCTGCTATGTGCAGAGAGCTAGAGAGAGATCTCAATCTTCTATTCTTGCCACTAACTAAACTAACTTCTAGATAAATATGGTGCTAAATAACAAAGAGATATATTACAAATTTAAGCTTCATAATAACTTAGTATATTCAAGATTTTTTTGCAGAAGAAAAAAGAACTAGAAAAATTACTGCAAGTCATTTTCGCAGGCTCGAGTATTTTCTAGTGAGAAAATCTAATTAGCAGATTTGTGTGGTTGAAGAAGATTCCAAAATATATATGGTTAAAAAGCCCTAACAGAATGGATCAGAATTTGGATTAGGGAATAGAGTACCTGCTTGAACAAATTTGGATTAGGGAATAGAGTCGACAAGCCAAATCTTCTTGTGAGTTTCTTCCACTAGAGCTTTTGCCTGTCCAATAAGATAGTGTTCAGAAATATATACATATGTATATAAATTTCATAAAATAAAATGCCATGAAATGAAGAATACAACTCTATCAGATTTTTTTACCTGTTTTGATATCTTAAGTGCTATCAACTCTGCAATACCAGTTCCAGCCGTCATCAACCAAAAGATTAAAGTAAGAAAGGATCATTCATATCATTTCATTTTATTTAATAGGCATTGTATATTCATGCATTCTCATAAAGTTATATATTTCTAAGGTAAAATGAATAGAGCCTCAAGGGAAGGCATAAAAGGTTTTTACATTGATAATAATACATACTAAATATTTTTTCCCTTCTGAAATAATAACAGGACTTTGTGAAAGATAGAAATAATGAAACAAATTTTTCCAAGAGACTAACCTCTCTAGCACCCAAAAGTAAGAAGGTATGGTCAGCCAATGTTCCCCTAACTAATTTTAAGGAAGCAAGAAATCCTGCTAATACCACAGATGCTATATCTTGAAAATAAATCAAGGAATATCAGTTATCAAGTAACCTCAAATTAGAATAAGAAACTGCATTAACATTTGCTACCTGAATATCATCATTGAAAACAAGATGAGACGAACTGTATTTTGCAAGAAGATCGAACGCATTATGATTCGTGAAGTCTTCAAACTGAAGAAGAACGAGGAAAATCAGGAAAACATTTGAAAAGAATCCAGAGATTGGAGTGCTGAATCTAATATACCAACAGTTATTGAACTTTTTGACCGAAGATTCACGAATTGAAAGTCAAACCATACAATGCTTGATTTAATTATAATATCTAAAATATTTTTCAGAGGCCAATGTCTTATTAATAGATTTAAACCTTAAATTATGAATTCAGTGATAAGAAATTTATCCAATCGTGAAAATACAGGGTTGATGTTTAAACATTAGAGTAGCAAAATCGAAACCCTAAAACACTGATGACAAGAATAAAAATCAAACACCTTGTCAGAAGCGTTTTTTGTCCATTTCTGTCTTTTCCTTCTCACCTTGATGCTTTTCTTTCTCTGATCTTTCTCTCCCATTTCTGCACAAAAAAATCATTGGAATCGGGCTTTGAAGAAGGAGAAGGAGAAAGGAAAAGGGAAGGGAGAGATACCTTGATGTAGACATTCTCTTTGGCGTGCTCCTCTTCACTGAGAACCCTACCTTTGTCGCTGTAGAAGTAAGAGAAAGCACCACGAGATGTTGAGTCCAGAAGACAACAAATGGTGCTGAAGCTGGAGAAGACGATGATGACGGCTGCGAGTCTAGAAGATGATGGCGACGGCATCAAGATTGGAGAAAACGGCAGCTGTTTGAGGGGGAGAAGTGTAGCTCAGTAACTGTTTGAGAAGGTGAGAATAGTGACTGGTGAGGGTGAGTTAGGGTTAGTGAGGATAGAGTAATTCAGTAAATATTTTAAATTAGCAACCGATTTAGCGACCACCAGTTTAGCGACCGAGTTAGCGACCGATCTTTTTTAACTTATTTTTCTATTAGTTGCAAAATTAGTCGCTAAATTAAAAAATAGCGACAGCTTTTGTGACCAACAATCCCAAGTGTTACTTTCTCATTTCGGTTCTAATTCGGTCACTAAATTGGTCACTATTAGTGACCAATTTCTTTGGTCACTAAAATTAGTCGCTGATTGTAATTTAGCGACCGATTTAACGACCAATATGTTTCTAGTCCTTGAAATCCTATATCGGTCGCTAAATCTGTCGCTATTAGCAACCAATTTTTTCGGTCACTAAAATCGATCGCTATTCTAAAACTTTCTTGTAGTGTATCAGAGTGGTGTAGCCAAAAGCGTGACATTCTGATAGTAAGAATGTTACATATTGTACTCTTTATCTTTCACTAAAATTTTTTTATTGAATTTTTATTTAATAAAAAATAATTTATTATGTATTATGAACTAACAACAATATGATGGTTTTATTAGATGCCGAAATATTATATATTCGCAATCATAATAAAATTTAATAAATAATATGTATATTTATAACCAAAATATAAATAACAGTCTAAAAATATAATAATGATTGATTACTTTGTTGAAAAAATGTGTAACACAATTCATAAACATATTTAAATAGTATTTTTTATAATAATAATAATAATAATAATAATAGCTGATTTCTAGTGTTTATAAAGTATTTTTTATCTACTATATTGAGATTAACACAGACGATTATTTTAAAAGTCAATTTAAAATTACCTCTTGTTGTTATGAATTAGATTCATAAGATTGAGATACAAAGTTGAAACAAATCTCTTTGTTTCAGGTTGGCATCTCTACAAGAGTAGGATAGAGATGTATTTGCAAAAGACTTTGACACTTAAATCAGTGATAATTTAACAGGTTTAAGAATTAAGGTAAATTATGTACTTTAAATATAAATTATATCTTTTAATTTATAGTACTTTGAGAGTGAATACTAGGAGAATTCAGATAGATTCATACAAAATATTCATAGGATCTTACATATGATCTAGAATACGTTCTTTATGGGTCAATATGTCTTTAGAAAAGATACTTTTGATAAGTCCGTCACGACTAACTAAGTAACTAGGGAAAGTATTTGATGGAGTTGTCCAAAATAGTTCCATCAAATGAAACGGTCAAAAATATTTAAAAAATATCCCATTTTATTTATCTGTATTTATTAATGAGTAACAATATTTTTGAAAATCGCATATGGACTCCACCGCGTCCTTAACTCATGGAATCTTTTCGCCTCGGCCGACTCCTCCAACTTCCCTATCTGGGAGGGTATGGTTCGCGACGAGGTCGTCAAAAACGTAACTGCCATCGTCCTCGGCCGCTTCTGCTTTGGCTGCGAGCTCAAGTTTCATACTCTTACTTACCTCAAGATACTCCGCAACTTCAGCCTCTCTGGTAACCAACTCACCGGTCACCTATTTCCTTCCCTCTTCACCCACCACCTCGATCTCTCACACAACGCCTTCTATAGCCTCATCCTGCACGGATCAATGACCTATGGGGCCTTGTCCATGTCAACCTCTCCCTTAACCACTTTAAGGGTGGCTTCCCCAGCGCCCTCCAAAACTTCCGCAACTTAGGGTCCTCCATTTACACTCCATTGAATGCTGGGATGACATAACTGACGTTCTCGCTGTCCTTCACTATGTAGAACATGTTGATTTGAGCGCAAACTAGTTTTACGGCAGCATCTCCTTTTCTGTCGAAAATGCTCTTCTATTGCCAACATCCTGCATTTCTTGAACTTTAACAGTAATGGACCTTTTCAGTGGAGAATCACATTAGCTATTTTGGAACTTATAACTGATGGATTTGGGGATAACTTCATCACAGGAAAGCTTCCCTCTTTCAAACCGTCGTTGGGTGTAGACTGTAGACCACCCTCTTTTGGAGTTTAAAATTAATTTTCAAATTTTGGTGATTATTAATAAATATAAAAAAGTGAATTGGGACAATTTTGTAATTATCTTTTGTAGTTTCATCAAATGGAACTCTCGTATGCAACTCTATCAAATACTTTGCTAAGTAACTAAGACCCAATCTCTAAAAACAAGAAAGTAACAATAATAAAAAAAATACATGTTAAAAAAAGAATTATATCTCACTTTAAAGTTAAATTTAAATATTTTTGTTATCTATAAAATATTTAAAGTATAGTATTCATAAGAAGAAATTAAAATACTATGAAAGAGAGAGAAAAAAAAGAAAAAGATAAAATGATAAAACATTCATAGGATAAAAAATAACTAAAATATGGTAGATGAGACTAAATTACTCTATATGTTAATACGAAAAAAATAAATAGGACAACCAGCAAAGAGAAGGATAATAATAGTCCCATCAACACCACTTGTTTTTTTTATTTCCCTTAAAAGAAGCGGGAGAAAACTAGCTACAAAGCTAAAAACATAGGAAAATCCAATGTTCTGAAAACTGGTTCGAACCAGCCGGTCAAACCGGTCGAACCGTGAACTGGATCCCAAAACGATTCGGTCAATCAGCAAAACTGCGAAATCTGAAAACCGACGTTGAACCGGTGAACTGGTTGGTAACCGATCAGTCGAACCGAATCGTGATCAGGCCGGTTTTTTGGCAAAACAGCAAAATGCTACCGTTTCTCGCTCTAAAACCCTAAATCAATGTTCTGATCCCTAATTGCCTTCACAAAATCACAATTCTCATCGAGCCTCAGAATCAGAGAACGCCATCACAGTCTCACACGGCCACACGGGTTCGTTGTCGAGCAGTCACCTCCGTCGCGCAGTCTCCTCCGTCGCGCAGTCTCCTCCGTCGAGCAGTCACCTCCTTCAACCAGTCACCTCCGTCTCGCAGCAGCCATCGTTCGTGATCCACCACTGCTTGGTTCACTCGGCGTCGCTGTCTCCCACTCTCCCTATTGCATGTTCTTCCCTTTTTCCTCAGCTTAAGAGCCAACACGACACATCACAACGCAAAAGAGTAACCATTAATCATCCCTGTATACTTGAAGAGGATTCATCTGAAACTATTCTCTTCTCTTCCTCTGAGCTCATCCTTCAACAATGGCGACCGTGATGCAGAAAATAAAGGATATCGAAGATGAGGTACCCTATGCTTTGTCTCTAATGCTTCCTTCCTTCCTTCCATTGTATTCTCAATGGAACTTGGTTGCACGCCTCGATTCGTATCCGTGAAAGTATAACATTTTTGGACTACAAACTAATCCATAAGTTGTTTTCCTCTGCAGTAGTAGGGTTACTACCGTTTGATTACGAATTACGAAATTTTAAAGCCATATCCTAGGATCCAGTTTTAAGGTGTTATTAATACAAATGATTTACACTTAATATGATTCTTAAGAAGCTCTATGCATTTCTAGAGTTGGAATAGAAGCTGTACTTAATTGTGATTAATGTTCCTTAATCGGAATTATTCTCGCCAGAAACTCCTAAATTCTATTTTCGTTGGAGTTCATATTTCAGTACATATTGCAACTTCGTCTGATTAGTGATTATGTTCAATAATATTTAAGCATCAAGTAAGATGAGATTGTAATAAATTCCTTGTTACTCAGAATAAGTGAAGTTTTTATGTTTAGGCTAAAACTAAAACAACTAATACTGTAGATACCTCTAAGTCGTAATTCTGGTTGAATATGTATAGATTGAGTTTGAGAGATTGATAGCTACGATAAGGTTTCATATTATTTCTGTGCATGTGCTTTGTTTCCTTTACTCCCTGCATATGGTAATCAAGAACTAAGGAACTGTATTGATTGTTCAAAGATAAGGTTCCCAAGGTTTTGTATTCTTAGGGACAATTTTGTATGAAAAATTGTCATTTTTTGAGGGGTGTATAAAAATTCAGAAAAGCACCTTGCATCATATCAACTAATAATACACAAGGTTCTGTATTGTTAGTGATTAAATGTTTGTTCTAAACCCTGCTGCTGTTGTTTTTAAATTTATGAGTATGCTATTTTTGAATTTTTGTTGATAGATTTATTGATTTCAGAGTTTAGGGTGATTCATGAAATTGAGAATTGGTTTGTTGGTACTTCTCTATATGTATAATTGTTCTATGTCTTGGTGTTGAGTCTCACAAATCTTCTCAATTACTTACAGGTATGGTTTCTTTCTTGAATGAGATTTTATTTTTCCAAAAGAAATCAATAGAGGATTAGGGTTGTGGATTTTTTAATTGAGTGATGAGTGTAAAGTTGAAGATGATGATGACAAAAGTGTTTGGAAACATATATTTTAAGAGTGTTTTAAAAAAACTTTTAAGTTTGTAAATTGATAAGATCATATAATTTTGGTGTGTGTATTTATATTTTATTTATTATTTTATTATAAAACGATTTTTTCGATTTAACTACAATTGAACCGATTAAACCTATAAATCGATGAACCAGTAACTAAAATGGTTCAATGACCGATTCGTTTTCAGAACATTGAGAAAATCAACTCTATTTTTAACCTATATATAAGCTTATAAATATATAAGCTTATAATTAGGGTTTAACTTTAATACAATAACTATATACTTATTTGCGTGACTATCTACACATAATAATATAACTATATGAGAGAATCAATATATATAAGAAAAAATCACGAGGCCTAACTAAACTGACGTAGTAAGATATAAATGAATTGGTAATTACTAATCACATCTACATACATTAATTAGTGTACGCAATCGAATGACATTTTATGATTATTAATATAAAATTAGATGTTAATTTGCATACAGCAGAATTAAATAAGTAAAGAAAAGATAATGTCAAGAAACAAATATTATCATATAAAATAAATTAAGTTTGACTTCTATAGCAATTATCTTAAAACTACATATGGCATTATTGTATATACATAATTAGTTGTCATAGTCAAAATACATTGGGCTTAAAATGTACCAAAATCAAAATATTAACATAAGTACACATATTTTATGATATGTTTGTTAAAGAAAGTCATTTAAGAACACATCGGGAGTGGATTTCAGAATCTCAGCGACATCTCCTCCAAAAAAATAAAGAGAAAAAGAGCGGATTTTTGAGATAATTTTAGCAAGAGAAAGATTTGATTTTCCAAAAGAGACTTATTTATTCTATTATCATTTCTCTAACTCTTTAGTGTTGGAGATAGAATTAGATAGCGTGACATGGAGGTACGGACAGATAGACAATTATGAATGAAAAAAACGTAACAACACAACACAACATGTTATTACTACACAACAATTAACACTACAAACCCCTGTATTTAAAGATTTTATCTCCCACGTTAAGGAATGCTCTTCCTCTTTTCTTTTCATTTCTCTCTCTACTCTCTCTATCCCTTGTCTCTGTTTTTCTCCTTTGGTTCTTCTCCTTCATGACTCAAGTGATGGAGAGAGACGGCGTCGTTTCAGAAGAAGTTCATGTCTTAGCCGTCGATGATAGCCTCGTCGATCGGAAGGTCATTGAGCGCTTACTCAAAATCTCAGCTTGTAAAGGTAAACACTATAATAACTCAAAAATTTTTCTTTTCTTTTTATGCAGGCTTATTCAGTGTTAGGAATTTAATTTGTTTGATCTGAGATTTTTTTTTCCCTTGGAAAATTGCAGTTACTGCTGTTGATAGTGGAATCAGTGCCCTGCAGTTACTGGGGCTGGACGAACAGAGAACATCTGAATCAGATGATTTTGTGGTATGTATATCAATATCATAGAAAATGAAAATTTTACCCTATGAATAATGGGTAAATATATAAATTAAATAAGAATATAATATTCGTCTTTTTTTATTTTTTTTCATTTCTCTTGGCAGGGTTTAAAGGTAGATCTAATTATCACAGATTATTGCATGCCTGGAATGTCTGGTTATGATTTGCTCAAAAAAATCAAGGTACAAAAAAAAACAAATTAAACACAATCCCAACAAAAAATAAAAAATAAATAAATAATAAAAAATTGCTAATTAAACAATGCTTATTTAATTTAATGCAGGGATCGTCCACTTTCAGAGAAATTCCGGTCGTCATCATGTCCTCGGAAAATATCTTGCCACGAATTGACAGGTAATGTTAGGAGTTTAATTTTAATGTACTGATATTTTTTTTAAATTTTAATTTTAGTTTTTGGTTTTACGTAGTAAGAAAAAATTGATTGATGAGTTGAAAAATGTTGGAATATGTAGATGCTTAGAGGAGGGAGCAAAGGATTTCATAGTAAAGCCAGTGAAGTTATCTGACGTGAAACGGTTGAAGAATTATATGAGCACCGCCAGCAGGGACGTTAGCGCCGCCGAAGCCGGAGGTTGCAGCGGTGGCGGTGGTGGTGGTGGAGGAGGAATTAACAAAAGGAAGCTTTCAGACACTACCGCCTTTGATTATCTGTCATCATCTCCACCGTCCATTTCGTCCTCAATAACCCCCTTATCATCGCCGTCCGAGTCTTCTTCATCGCCTTCTCCGTCGCCATTATCTTCGCCCATCAGATCGCTTGATTCTCCAATCCGACGGCTTAAAATGACCGGCGGAGATTGAGTTTTGCTGTGTCGGCCCCACATTATGTTCCTCTCTCTCTTGAGCACTGCAGAAGTATCTTCTTCATTCCTTTTTTTAAATTTGTTTTTCTGTGGGGGTTGAAACTGCAATTATCCGTTGTTTGTAACGGTTTTTGTTGCATCAATACCCCTGCTCTTTGCTTTTGCTAATTTATTTTGTATGAAGGTGGGTTAAAGAAAGTTGATGGGTATAATATCATAATAAGATTATTGTTCCTCCTCTTATTTTATTTAATTTTATTATGAAAGAAAGGAGATAAATGTTAATCAAAATTCAAAATATCAGTTTATATTTGATTCAGTTCATGACTTGTTTCTGCTTTAAATAAAATATTAAGTTTAAAATAAGTATTGCAAATTAAATAAAATATAGAAGTTATATATTTTTTCTTTAGAATTTTTTTTCTTTAGAAACTATTAAGAGAAAATGGAAAATGTAATACGCAAATAGAGATTGAATATTTGATTCAAAGCTATGAAGTCCCTTGGTACATAGATTCAAGAAGTGTATGTCACTAGAATTATGCATTTTATTTTATAATTAGGGTGCTTATTATTTCACTAACATGATATTAATTTTTTTATATTTTATGAGAATCTTTTTTCTGAAGACCAATTTATCCCTTTACACATGATCAAACTTGCTTTTTCAAAATTGAAGATATGACTATGTCAAAAGATTTGTAGGTCATATATCATATATTAATAAAATGAGTGGAGAATGGAAGAAAGATAGAAATTTATGAGAATGAAGAGGGAAATAAAATAATAGTAATAAAATATAAAGGGTAGAAGAGGAGGCGTGGACTGAACAATGAATTTAGGTGTGGAAATGATGTGAAACAGATGGAATATAAAGGTATGCAAGATCTTGTCTGCTAGAAAGAATCATAATAGAATTGTGGATGTGAATTGGACATGTTTGAAAGTGTCCCCCCTCATATTCATATTCATATAACGAAGAAGGTGGGAAACTTGGATCGACTCGTGGGCTCTTTTCGGGCTCCTATAAAATAACTTGTCTACTTGTCTCTAACGCAGCGTTTGATTTTGGAAATCGGAATTAAGACCCAAAAATTAAGATTCAAGATTGTATTTGATAACGAGAGACTAGAATTAAAATTTTAATTACCAAATATAAAATTTTTGTCTCTTTAGATAGCATTTGTTTTTGAGATACTGAAATTGGGAGACTAAAATTCAATATCATGTTTGTTAGCCTGAAATTGGAACTAAAATTTTAGTCTTGTGACACAAAATTTCAGTCCTTTCAGTACCTCCAAAAAGTAGGAAAACATGAGACTGAAATTTTTGAGATGAAAACTGAAATTTAAATGACAATTTCTAGCCAAAATACTCTCATTCCAATTAACTAATTCTAAATTTACCCTTCGTACAAATCAAATTAGATCTCAGTTCTTCTCATCTGCTCATCTTCTTAAACCTTGGACCAGCATTGAAGATCTCTGGCTGTAGCTGATGGCCCATCGTCGCCGCTAGGACCATCATCTCCTCGTCACCGTCATAGCCACTGTGAGGTAGGTGAGTTGTCCTCGCACATTCATCTTTGTAGCCAATTGCTCTCATCTTCTTAGATGTAGGACCAACATCGAAGACACCCATCTGCATCCTCTACCCTATCGCCGCCACCAAGAACACGATATTGTCGTCGCTGTCGTAGCTACTAGTGTTCTCATATTCTCATCTTTTCACACGCAGGACCAGCATCGAAGACTCCAATTACAGCTTCTACCCTCTTGCTCCGTCAGGACAACCAACTCCTCGTCATCGTTAGCTTGCCACCGTGACCTAGGTTAGTTGCCCTAATCTAAATTTGTCTCCTGATCTACTTATTTTTTTATTGCATAATCTAATTTATGTCCTTATTGCATAATATATGATTGCTTCTTTTTCAATATTTATCATAACATATTTTTAGTCTTTGAAATATTGTAATTTTGTGCTCTTTTGAACATTCTTGCTTGCAATTTTTTAGTTTGACAACTTTGAGTATGATACTAATTTTTTATTGATTTGTGTCCGTTCAATACCAATTTTTGAGTTTGATAACTTTCAGTATTATTTAAATGCATAAACATTTGATTGTTGAATATGAAAGTATGTAGCATATGAGCATATCATCTTTGAATACTAATACACTTTGTAGTTGTGTAAATTTGAGAAAAATGTTTTATTGCAATGAGTATCACAATTTCAAATTTAAAGACAGTTTTTTGTTTATATCATACATTTAGGACTGGTAATATTTTTGGTTTTTGTTCTTGTATAGTTTATTGAAAGGATTCAATAATGTTTTGAAAGGTCGAACATAAGTTTATTTTCTTTTGCATTTTTTGTGTATCGTAGCAATAGAAATGTGTGCCTTACATTTTAATTTTATTTTAATTTCATGAAAACTGTTTGATTGGAAAACTGTTACAAAATATTAAATTCATTTTGATGTAGATTAAATTGAAAATATATGCTTATTTTGATTGAAATAATTATTTTGTTAGAAAAGAATAGAGCATTTGAAGATTATTAAGTGATGTATTACTTGAGATTGAGGCATGATAATTTGATGTTATTTTTTTGTACTTATATTATTTTGTGTACTTTAGGAATAGAAGTAGTGAGCAAGTGTCATTAGACGGAAGAATAAATAGTAAAATTAGATGCGATGCATTAGAGCGTATAGTCAGCGAGGGTGATAGGAGTTGTATTTGGGAGTTGAGAATGAACACAAATGCCTTTGTTAATTTGTGCGAGTTGTTTCGAGTCCAAGGAGGACTTCGAGAGGATGGTCAAGTAAGTTTCGCGGAGCAAGTTGCAACTTTTCTAATTATCTTAGCACATCATAATAAAAATCATAGTCTACAAGTTAGATTTTGTAGGTTTAGAAAAACAGTTAGTAAGTATTTCAATAAGATTTTAAAGGCTGTTATACGTATCCAAAGTTTACTGTTCGCCAAGGCCTCACCAGTTGAAGAGGATTGCATAGACCCAACTGGAGAAAGTTTAAGGTATAGCTAATAGCTTATGTGTGTAATTTATTTTCTGCCTAGAAGGATTGTCTGTCTAAAAGTCAAAATTTTTTATATATTATAGAGTTGCTTGGGAGTATTAGATGATACTTATATAGAGGTGACAGTCTCTGAATCTGATAGGTCAAGATATCGAACAAGAAAGTGTAAAATATGTACCAACATCCTAGGAGTGTTTAACCGAGATATGAGCTTGGTTTATGTACTTAGTAGATGGGAAGGATCGGCATCTAATTTAAGAATACTTCAAGATGCAATCACTCGTCGTAATAGTCTCAAGATACTATATAGTAATACCTAATTTATAAGCCACAAGTTAGATTTTGACATTAAGCTTGAGTTCACAATAGTTGAGCTTACGACATTTATATTTAATATGTTTACGTAATTACTATTTAGTTGATGCTGGTTACACAAATGGTCCTGTGTTCCTGGCACCGTATAGAGACACTCGCTATCATGCTAAAAAGTAGGCCCAAGGAGCATGTGCATCTCACAACTACTAGGAGTATTTCAATAGGAAACATTCTTCTTCTAGGAATGTTATCGAGCAATAATTCAGTTTACTTAAGAAGAAATGATAAATTTTAGTCCTAGCTTTTATCCTAAAAAGACACAAAGTCAGATTATAATAGTTTGTTGTTTGTTGTAAAATTTTATTTGTAAGAACATGGATACAAATCTGGAAGGGCAAACTAGCCTCTAAGATGAATTTCTTCCAGTTGGAGAGGAAGCACCACATGAATTGATTGATGTGGTTGAAAATACAAATGAGTGGACACAATGGTGTGACAACATGGCGATTGAGATATATAAAGAGTGGCAAGCTAGTCATATAGAATAAGAATAGCTTCTAGGCCCATATTGAATTCCACTGTTTATGTTGACATGACTTTTGTGATGTAATGATAAACTATGAAGCATGGATATTTCGCTAAGTTATTGTGTCTACGTGTCAGATACATTTCGGAGACGACACTCACTAACACTCGTTTTACACGTGTGTTTTTTGTGTCTAATCGTGTCTTAATAAAAAATATTTTTTTCTCTGGACATGCTTAGACACACTTAAATACCATCATGTGTAAGCTTGTGCATCCTTATTTTATATATATATATATTCTTGAAATGAGTTTAGAAATAATATATTATTAATTATTAAAATATCAAAATATTATTATAAATTATTTTAAAAATATCTTATATTTATATATACGTCATGTTCCCATGTCTTATAAGAATCTAAAATTCGTGTGTCTGCATGTCCCATATCATGTCGTGTCTATGTCAGTGTTGTGCATCATAGATGGTAAATTTGTGTTTATAAGACTTTCTATTGTGTTGTAAAACCCATTGTCATCGAAACTTATTAATGGTATTGTAAAAATTTTTGTAATTCAACGCATGGTTCTTGTAGCATGGTAATTGAAACTTATTTGGTATTTATAAGATATATTATTTTCGGATATGATGTTTTTGGATTGTACAACTTATTTCTGTTAATCTTTTTCTTAGGTGAGAATGGACAAACGCATATGAAGTGATGCAGAAACTAAAGCATTTTTTGGTTTCATGGAGGAGTTCGTTGTTGATAGTATGAAAGCTTATTGTGGACAATTCAGACTAGGAATTATTGAAAAAACTAGCTTTAAGGATGCTAGAGGCCTTCCCAAGTTGTACGCTAACCGCCAAGCATTTCAAGAATAAGCATAAGCGACCGAAGGAGAAGTATCAACATGCCTTTGAAATGTTGGCTTGCAATGAATTTGGTTGAAATTCTGAAAAACAGTGCGTGGAAGTTGACAAGAAAGATGTCCTTGATGCGTGGATGAAGGTCATTTGTAAATTTAATTCAAGTTACTTAAATTGTCACTTTTGAATATATATAATCACTTCTGTTTGTTTTATCAAAAGCACACTCGACCAAATTCTATACTCATGGGAAGCCGTTACCTTTGTTTCACCAACTGGAGGGTATATTCGGAAAGGACATAGCCACGGGTGTAGGTGCAGTCAGTGGCATTGACGCAAAGGAACAAGTTCATGAAGAAGAGGAAGATCAGAGTCAAGGATTGGATGAATTTAAAATGTCAGCAAATCCAAGCATTGATAAAGGATAAGGAGCAGCTTCACACTATAAAGTTGATGCAAGTAGCATAAGGAATTCTGGTAAGAAGAAGCAAACTGACATTCTAGAGAAGATGGCCGAGCATGCGCAATTTTCAACTGCTGCCTGGGAAAAGTATGTCCCGGTACTTGCTGATGCTATCTCTGGTGTGAATGAAAAATTTAATATTGGTGAGAAGCTTGAACAACTTCAATTGGGAGATGAAGAGGTGATGCAGGTCGGGCTGAAGTTTTTGGATAATCCGCATCTAGAAAAGAGCTTTTGCGACATGACAGACTCTCAGAAGAGTGCACTAGTGCAATCCATTCTCAGATAGAATGATTACTAATTGTCTCAAGTTGTGATATATTGTGAAACTTAATGGGTGAAAGTTAAAGTTTTTGGAACTATGTAAGGTTGAATTAGGACTTACAATGTCCAAGTTAAAGTTAACTTACAATATTTTGCTGCCTAATATTGTTTAAAATCCAAGTTAAGTCTTTGGAACTTAGTTAGATTAAATTTCTAAACATAGTTAAAGTTAAAGTTTTTGTTTTGGATAATATTTTACCACCATCTAGCTTAATACTTTGTGAATTTGTGCTTATATCTCTAACTTTCTGGTGCAAGAAGAATTTGTTAGCAGTAAGGTTAAATTACTTTATTTAATATTAGCAATATGTTCAACATAGCCATAATATCCCTGAAACAAGTCATTTTATTGAAGCTCACTAGCTTTTACAATATATTAGTATGCCTAATATAATCCGAAGCTCCTACTAGAATTTAAAAAACAAGACTATTATTAGAAAAATACAAACTACAAAACTAAAAAAGTGAAAACATGCTAACAATTTCAGAAATAGAATTTTATTCTCTAGTTTTTCAACCTGATCCTTCGGCTTCCACTTGTAGATCTTCTACTTCTAGATGTCATTGTTAAATAAATTATTGTATCTATCAAAGTTGACAAACCACTGAACATCACTCTTAAAATTAGATACAATATTTATGGTCATGAAATAATAAGGCAACTGCAACAGTAAAAATGCTAGGTCTGATATACAGCAGATATATATGTTTGACAGAAGCATAGCAACATGAATATAATTGCAAACCAAGTGAACATCTAGTTTATTTACAATCATCACAGTAATACAAACCACTAAATAAAACATTATGCAGTACAAAAACCCATCAAACCTAAGGCTTTTCCTTTCCAAGAAAACTAACAATTTTATTGGTTCTCTGGAAAAAAGCATCATAAATTAAACTCAATTGACTTTATCCCCATTAAACAATCTAATAATATAAACAAACCACAGAAAATTAGTCATACCAACGTAAGATTATCAAATTGTCACTACTATCAGTCTAATAATGATCATACCAGTTTAGAACTACAAGTTAATATTTAGAACCTTTATATATCCTTGTCAAATTCTATTATCTGCACCCCAACTCTAACACCTTACTATTTCCTTCTTTATGCCAATTTTTATTTCCTTGTCTTAATCCCTCTAATTTGTTCTCTTTTCATGAATTGATTAGCATCACCTTGAAAATTCTTTTATATCTTTTTATAGAATTTCAAATAGATCAAATTTTAGTAAAAATTTTTAAACAATTTTTAAACAAATACTATATCAAATTATCAAGGTTGAACAACTAGCAAATAAAAAAAAACTTAGAAGGTTTTGTACCTACCCGGCTAGAACGGTGGCAGTCAAGAGAGAAAGAGAGGACAAAGGAGGAACAACTCTGAGAGAAAAAGCAAAGCGGATAAGGCATGACGGCGATGTTAGCGAGGCAGATGAAGAGGCGGTGAACAACACCAAAAAACACAACCCTCTGGAGTACCTACCGATGCGATTGAAAAGAATTGGAGACACTATGGCGTGCTTTGCTCCATGGATCGTCTTTTACACCGGCCTTGGCAATGCTGCCGACGATAAGGCTGATGGGAGGGTTCTTGCTTTCTTTTCGAGCACAAGGTAGAGAAGAAAAGGGGTTGCTAGATGAAAATTGAAATAGGAGGGGGTTAGGATTTTATTTTAACCTTTAATTATACTTAGGATTTTTTAGTAACTTTACATATTTTAGTCTCTACTTTTATCTCAAACCAAATAAGATACTGAGACTTATTTCAGCTTCTTAATCGCTGTCTTTCAATCTCAATCTCTCTTCCAAATGCTACCTTAATACTTTCAAAAACTAAGGATAGAGGAGACTGGATTTCTTGGGGACATGAATTGAAATTTTAATAATATTTATTTCCAAAAACATCATCATTCTAATTTGTCAAATTTATATTCTACCCCTTCCACCATTCTTATCTCTCCAACCTCACCTCTATTCTACCCGTAATCCATCACCTCACCACCGCACCTACTCCCACCAAAAAAGATATTGAGACATAACTTAGCCATGTATACTTTATATCGAATACAATACAGAGACTTATTTTAGTCTGTGTCTCGGTTTCTATCTCTCAGTCTCTATCTCTTAGACTTAGTAACACCACTTAATGGACCAAGGTCTGGCTGTAGTAACATCTTTAGCTTAATGATTTCTGATCAAGGTTAATAAAGTCAAAAAGACAAAGATCTACTACAAGAAAAATGCCAAGTACCGTCGGATTTAGCGTCGCAGAGTAGTGCCGGATTTACCATCAAATTTATCAGTAGTAACGACATCAAATTCGTATGGTTAAGAAATTACCGGCGGATTTTAGTTTCCGACGGTAAATTCGCCGGTAATATTTGGAGGGAAATATAATTAAATTGGAGCGTCCGTTACCGTCGATAAAATCTTAAAATCCGACGGTAACCCCAATTGGTGAAACGCTGCATTTGGGTGACCCGCAATGGTTTACCGTCGGATTTTTTCAATGGTAAATCCGACGGTAGCAGGTCGTAAATTCAAATCGAAAACCCTCTTCTCCCTCATTCGACATTCACCCTCTCTCTCACTCAACCACCTTTCCCCTCTCCGATCCCCAACACCACCCTCTTCATTCGCCATCGCCGTCAACCCACCCACCGTCGACACCCCTCCCTTCTTCTTCTTCTCCCACTTCTCTCCTTGCCACTTCACCGTTCACCTTGTCCATTCTCAGAACTGCTGCGCCACACCATAGGCCCACCACCGCCATTGTTGGGCTTCACTTCTCTCCCTCTTCGCATGTCGCCGCGCCTCCCTCCACCTCTCCTCTTTCTCTGTGGATGGTTGTTGCTGCTTGTCCCTCGTCGTCCGTGCCTCCATGGTTGTGCTCCCTGCATGCTACCGTGCGTCGTCCACCTTCTGGAAGAGTCTCTATCTCTGCAACAACAGGTAACCATTTTAATTTTCTTCCAGTTATTCTAATATTTTAGAGGCTATATTAATTTTAAGTAGTTAATTCATTGATGTTATTTTTATTATTGATTGGTTTATGATGATGATTAGAATATGGCAGTGGTTGAAATATTGAATTGGTTTATGAATTTATTTATGAATATCAATATGCAGTGGTTTTGATGATTATAAATACGTTGAGGTTTTGCTGATTGTTGAATGGGTTTTATATGAACTCATAATGTAAAGAAAAAATTAACATTATTCTAATTATCCAATGAAATATTTCTTATTTTGAAAATGTGACATTTTAGGAAGAAATATTATTTTATGTATGTGTTATGTATATTATTGAGCCTCTTGTTGATTGTTTTCTTATTTTTAATTCGTAAATATTTTGAAATCATCTTAGGCGCACAAATTGAGTTGAGTTTGAATTTTGAAAGGTGTTTTGATTATTGAAATGAATTGCTGAATATTGTTGCTGGAGTTATTTGAAATTGTCTAAATTACGGTGATTCACTGTGTTACGGCTAGTTTTGCTCTTTTCAACCATGACAACGGGTAAAGGTTTGGCAGATCAGGCTACTGGTCGTAGTCGTAGTTGTGGTCGGGGTAGAGGGAGGGTTTCTTCTGGTACCCCCGAAAATTCTGGATCCTCTTCCTCTACTCTGACTACTGCGGTCGCGGATCAGCCGTTCATCATAGTCCCTAACCCAACTACGGGCCTTCGTCTACGGCAACGACACCACCTCCTACCATTCAGCAGCCCAATGCCACAGCGACGCCACCTCCAGCGATGAAAGCCGCGGCCCCGGAGTCTTCTCACAGAAGTGAGGCAGCTGATGCCCCTCCACCACCTCCCATCGTAAGGTTGACAATTTGGCCTGATGGCGGCACGGGATAAGTATCACTTTAGGTCTTATATATTTTCTTATTATTGTTATTGCTAAAAGTTCTTGAAAATTGATTCTAGTTTAGTGGAATTAGGTTTGAATGGTAAAAAGTATTTATTCTTTCCTGATTATAGAATTACTGAAAGTGTCTAGTTATTGATTCTTGTTTAGTGGATTTAGGTTTGACTGCCTGAATGTATTTCCTATTTCCTGACTATTGTTATTGCTGAAAGTGCCTGAAAATTAATTCTGGTTTAGTGGACTTAGGTTTAAATGGCTGAAAGTGTTTCCTATTTTTTCATTATTGAATTTCTGAAAGTGTCTAGTTATTGATTCTTGTTTAGTGGATTTAGGTTTGATTGTCTGAATGTGTTTCCTATTTTTTGATTATGGAATTGCTGAAAGTGTCTGGCTATTGATTCTTGTTTAGTGGATTTAGGTTTGATTTCCTAAAAGTGTTTCCTGTTTCGTGATTATTGTTATTGCTGAAAGTGCCTGAAAATTGATTCTAGTTTAGTGGATTTAGGTTTGAATGACTGAAAGTGTTTCCTGTTTCCTAATTATGGAATTGCTGAAAGTGTCTGATCATTGATTCTTGTTTAGTGAATTTAGGTTTGATTACCTGAAAGTGTTTCCTGTTTCCTGATTATGGAATTGCTGAAAGTGTCTGGTTATTGATTCTTGTTTAGTGGATTTAGATTTGATTGCTTAAAAGTGTTTCCTGTTTCCTGATTATGGAATTGTTGAAAGTTCCTGCCTATTGATTCTTGTTTATGGAATTGTCATATTGTTTTGTTTGTGGATTGTTGATAGGTTTATGCTGAACAACAACGCATGTACTCAGGAGACGACTAACGTCATCAAGCTGATGTATGACCATCCTTAGCCCAGCTACAAGAAGATCTCCTCTGAGACCAGAGAGCGATGGTTTCAAAAATAGGCGGTAATTACTTTTCTTTTAGGTTCAAACCTTTTTAGCTAGTTTATATCTTTTATTTTGATTAACTAATTTTAAAGTTTCTTTGTGCATCTGAACTTTATATGGGATGTTGTGCACAATCTTACCATCACGAAGATATTCGACCATAGAATGGGTCGGTAACTGCAGCAGATGCTGGAGGATGTTCATGAGAGGCAGGACCACCTGACGACCTGGTTCTAACCAAAAATAAAGAAGACTCTGTTAGTTCATTGGGAGACCAATGAGGGGTTCAGGCATCGACATCTCACCAACAGAGCTAACAGGATATCGATCAGGTTATCCAAGTATACCGGCAGCTCAGCGACCTTCATGAAGACTAAGGCCAGGCTGGTATGTAGTGTCTTTAGTTTTGTTAATAACTTAGTTATATTCTTTTACATATCATTACTAGGCATACTAATCATATTGTTTCAATGCAATATATATAGTCGAAGTCGTTGGATTGCGAGACGACACTGGCAGAGACGTTTGACCCACATGCTAAAAGAGAACAAAGAGAGATTTGCTGAGTAAACATACATCTGATCTAGTATAAAATTATTAGAGATTAACTATATAGTTGTTGTACTAATCACAATAGCATGTGTTACATAGGAGTCCTACACACAAAGACTAGAGGCCACAACTCAGCAATATCAGCAAAGTGGGGAGGGCACTGTCGATGGCTCTACTGCTTCAGTCATCGATCCCGATGCGGTTTGGCGCAAGACCGCCTCAACGCCGTACAAGAACCCGCATATACGGGCTAGGGTCATTCTTCACCAGCAGCCTCCGCACCTCCACATTGAGGCCATCTTCAGGCTCTGCAACCAGCTGAGAGGTCGAGCTCGAGGAAGGCGTTGATTTGAGGCTGCAAGTGCAGGAGCTCTAACGCAGCCTTCACCAGCAGGCTAAGGAGCTGAACGATTATCCGGAGAGGTATCAGGAGATCCTCACATGCGTGACGGATACGAATAACCTCAGGCTAGAGTGGAGGAAGCAGCTGGAGCGACTTCAGCGGATGGAGGTGTACCAAGCTCAGATGCGTGCCGTTGGTATCATCCCTACTGGTGGTAGCACCGCTGCTGGTGCCAGCGGTTCTGCTGGTGGCACACAGACATCACCACCTTCTGCACCGCCTCCTCAGGGCCACAGGACCAACGACGATGAGGAGGACTACCTGGATCTTTAGTTATTAGTGTTTTATTTTATTGTTTCATTGTATTTATTTATGTACTTGACTTTTAATTTAATTGAACATTATATTATTTATTTTAAATAATATGTTTTTATTATTTATGAATTGACCATTAATTGTGTGTAGAAAATAACATATTTTAGCGCCAATAATACCGTCGGAAAAATCTTCCGATAACCAATTGGTTTTTCAAACTAGTAATCCGTTGCAGAATCCGACGGTAATTACCGTTGGACGAAAAATTCTGACGGTAAACATTTACCGGCGAGATTTATACCATCTGATTCTATCCGACGATAAATCCGATTCATTTTTCCGACAAAAAATCCGACAGTACTCAACGTTTTTGTTGTAATGATCTTAAATCAACATGGGTTGATCTAGTGGTAGTTCAATAATCCGCTTAAGCAAGAGGTCGAGGGTTCAAAGTGTACGTAACAACCCATGACCAGTAGCAAACCATTAAATAGAACTTAGATCTACTGCGAATTAATCATTAGACTTGTCGAATTGAAAAATATCATAGAAAATCCCAAAAAAAAAAAAGACAAAAATCACAAATTTACAAAAAATAAGACGTCTCAATTTAATTTTTTTTAAATACAACTATAAAATAAATTAGTCTTTCTGTTAGTTTAATATGATATATGAGATAAATTATTATGTGACATAATTATCTAACTGATAAAGCTAATTTAATTCATTGTTATATTTTTTACGAATTAATTTAAAATGTGATATTTTAAAAACTATATTGACTCACGTTGAGATTATTTTGATCATTAACTCAAATAAAAAAGTATTACTAGATATAAATTTATTTAAAATATGCATAAAATAAACAAAAAATTAAAGTACTATTTTAGTTTTCAATATTTTTATTTTAAATTATAATTTTATTCTTAACGTTTAAAATGTTCTATTTTTTGTTACAAATATTTTATTTTTTTTATTTTTGTCCTTTAGTCAAATTTAGAATTTTTTCTTCTAAAAATACTACTTTTTCTTTATTAATTAGTATTTTTTTTTATTCTTCTATTATTTTTATACTCAAATTACTATAATTACTATTATGATCACTATAATTATCATTTTTGTTGCTACTTGGAAGAACATCATAATAGAAAAAAACGTATTTGTGGAAGAAAAAAAAATTAATTTTAACTAGAGTATTAAAATAAGATAAAATAAAGCGTTTGAAATAAAAATAAGACTTTTTAAATGTTAAGAAGTAAAATTACTCATGGATGGATATATTTACATAACCGAAGTAAACATTAACCAATGAAAACTCTCCTCTACCTAAAAAAAGCCCTCTGTCATGTGGGAGTGGAACCAGAATATTTGGTTGTTGCTAACTGGACCATAGGCTAAAGAGAGTGGGGGGACACATAACCCCTTGCTCTAGGTTTGGTTCTTTTCATCTTTTTCCTATCTATTTCTCTTTGCTATAACATTTATAAGGCCATGGTTTTTTATTTTTATTTTTTAAAATTTATTTATATTTAAAGAAAATCTCAACACCTTGGAAGAAGAAACAAAGTCACAAAATTTTGTTCTTTCCTGTAAATAAAATATAAAGACGAGAAACATAAGAAACTAAAAAACCTAAATGACATTACAAGTTACTAATTGTCTAAACATAAGTAGTAAGTTTTTCGCTGCATAAACATGTCATTGAATTGTTGGATATCATGAGAAGTAGCCTCAGTCTTTCTCAAATGCTTACTCTTCCCAACATATTTCTATCTTTGGCAGGACAAGATTTTCCAAAATAGTTTCTGAAACTAACAACATGGATTTTTTTGGTGTATGATGAGGGTGACATGATCAATATATCAAAACTGTATAACATTTGCACCTGATTTTCAAGCAAAAAAAAGTTAGGATTACAAATATGATGATTACTAGGACTAATTATTCTCTATATATAATGTTTGTTTTTGAGATGCTCATGTCACAATGAGTTATATACTCTTACTATAACATGAACTATATGTGATTAATTGGCACAGTTGAAACTAAATAACAACAATTACTAGATAAGTAGAGAAGAAAGAAAATTTATACTTTTGAACGAAATAGTTGATATATATTAAAGTAAAAATACCATTTCCTACAAAATGATATTTCCTTGATGAAAAATAACACTTTTCCATTGTACGAAATATTTAAATAATACTTTTCATCTCTTTTATTTATAAAATACATACTTTTTTTTTCTGCTATTCGATGTTTAAGTGATACTTTTTTTTCTATTTTATTTATAAAATATACATTCTATCTCATACAAAATTAAAATTATATATATACACTTTAGCTCATTTGACCTAAATACCTTTTAATAAATTTATAATTATATATATGTTAATTAGTAATAATTATTTAGTTTATTTCAAATGACAATAATAATATAAAATACATAAATTTATTATTAATCTAAAAAATTTTATTTAATTTTTTATATTTTATTATTAATCATAAAATATATTAAAAATTATAAAAAATAATTTTGTAACATTAAAATATTTTACATTATATGATAAAATATTAAAAACAAATTAAATTTATTACAATAATAAAATGTATTTTATATTATTATTTGAATCAACAGATAACAATCATTAATTTAATATATATATATATATATATATATATATATATATATATAATAATAATTATTAAAAGGCATTTTGGTTAAATAGATCAAAATATATGCTATTTTAATCAAGAAAGAGAAAAAAGTGTATATTGTACTTTATTCTGAGAATCAAATTGAATCAGCTAGTTTGACTGAATTAATCATGAATTAGCCACTAAAATTGTCTAATTTAGAATAAAAATTGATTAGCATTAAATCGATCAAAAAATAAGATAAATTGGTCAAAAATTAGTTAATTGATAAATCGGTTCATTTTTTTATAATTAATTGATTTAAAATAATAAAATAAAAAATATTTTAAAAAATATATATTTTTTATATATAAATATATTATTTTATTATATCTAGTTAAACTTCAATTAAACTTTTAAACCTTTAAATATCTTATTATACTAGTTCGATGACCGATCAAGTTTTATTAGAACCTTAATATTTTGTAAATTGAAGAGAAGCTAAGGAAGTATCCTTTAAACATCTCCCAGAAGAAGAAAATGATATTTTCCCTTTTCTAATTGAAGTATTGAACCCTCTATGTGGTACCACATGTAAAAAATTGTTTGGTTATTTCACTCATTCAAAACCTGCCTCTTCTCTCTCAACTTTGTTCGATCTGGTGTCTTTTATGGTCTTCACATTTTGGGTGTTGTAAAGTAGGTAAATATTGTGAAACACCTAGTTAATAATGGTGATGTACGTACCATGTACCTTAACATACACCTAATGGAGGGAGATATATGCATACACCAACCATTGTATAGTAAGGCTATATAGAAACTCCAACTTGGCCTTCGTTTTATAAGAGAGAAGAAAATTAAGTAAAACAAAGAAAAGAAAATAACGACAAAATAATGCTCTTCTACTAGGTGTATTTGGATGAGAATAAAATGTAAAAAGAAAAAGAAAAAAATCGTCAATATATAATAATAAAAATAAAAATATATAATCTAACTAGGGTGTGGGATGATTATGAAAATGGTGCTGGTAGAGTTATGGTGGTAAGTGTGAAGGGTGGTAGGGACAATGCTGATGATAGGTGGCGGCTACAGTGGGTGGTCGTGAGGGAGTCACAGCCAATAGTGGTGGTGACCATGAAGAGAGAAAAAGTGATGATGATGAGAATTAAAGATGTAATTAAAAAAATTAACTAAATATTGACTGTCAAATAATAAATTAACTGTAAAGTAGAATTAAAAATTATTAAAAAAATAAAAGATAAAATTAAAATAAATTAAATGTTAAAAATATTTTTAAAATTTTATAAAAGTATCAGGTACAAATATGGACTTTATATTTTAAAATTAAATACTCGGATATGATAAGTCATTAATCGTATAAGATAAACTAAACTAATACATACTTGGTTAGACCGAAAGATATATTCCTCTCACTTAACCCGTATCCTTGTATTTGAATGTTAAGTATAAATAGTAGTGTAAGAGTTACTCCTTACAAAAGATATGTTACTCAACATAATTTTTTTATTAATTGAAAATATATCCAGTTTTCTTTTCGGGAAAAAATTACCTTCAATATTGTAAATACTAATACAATAAATAAAGTGGGTGGCTATTATTCTCAGTGAAAATGATGTGATTTCTAGTGACCAAAAGAAAATTAAATATTTTTGTGTCATGAAAAGAAAATGTAATTTGAACCCTCATGTCATGGTCGGAACACAATTTCAAGACACGGGTTGGGCCTATCTAGATTAACAAGAGGGTACGAATAGTTCTAATTGGGGGTACATAAATCCCGGGCATAATAGAAGGAAAAAAAAAATAACTAATTGCCCAACAACAAACTTCTAATTGAAATTTCTAACGAATTAGTCTTTGATATGTTAGATAATAAGAGATGCCGTGAAAAAGAAGAAAAAAAAAATAGACAAATCTTGATTGTACCAAAATATTATTGATAAAAGTAGATAGTCTTTTTGCTAGCCAAAAACAATGCCCCTGCTTGAATGGCCCCATTATCCCGTGCCCTTTAGATAAAGGTGGCATGCAGCGTCTTAATCTAGTAGTTATGATCTTTGTCTTGTAATAGATATATTTAGATTTGGGATTTGGCAGAGGCCAATAGGCAATAATGAATAAAAACCCTTAATATTAAGTAAGTGAGTGTGTAGTATAGATGAGTATTGTAATATTTTTTTTGAAAGAAGAGTATTGTAATATTATAATGCTTAGAGTTAGAGACTGTCGAATCCACTCTCTTGACCAAAAAACATGATAACAGGTGCGAAGTGGGAAACTTAATGTCCCTAATGTTTGGCAAAATTGTGGTACCTAAAATCATCTCTGTTTTGTTTGATTCTGCCACCTTGGGATATCTGGGCCTTATAACATTTTGTTGTTATCTTTGAAGACAAAAGGTTAATAATATGGATGGCAGTGTAAACTCATAATCTAAAAGAAAGCTTTTTTTTTTTTTTTTTGCCTAATTGGGCCAAGTTTAGATGCCGAAATCGGGATCATTATCAGCCAGTTGCCATATAAAGACATTCTACTGCAGCCGAGGCTTGGGCTAGTGGTAGGATCTGCTGCCTCGCAAGTAGCTGCACCCGGGTTCAAATCCTAGGAGAGGAAATATGAACCCTTAAAAAGAACTCATGTAGTGTGTGTGAGTGTGTTGTGTGGGTGTGTAATACATGAGTAATGCCTAAGATTAGGGGCTGTCTAATCCATTTGACCAAAAAAAAAAAAAAAAGACATTCTACTATGTGCAAACATCTGACGTTCACCAACTACTCTTGTTCATTAATGGATATTTCTTTGTGCTAAAAAAAATGAAAGCAAAATATTTTTAATTTTGTTAGGTAACTAACTAGAATACCAAGCAACTACAACGTGGATCAGAGTAAAAGGTTTAATAACACAACAAAATTCCACAACCTTACCTAAACTTAACTCTATTTTCATGCGTTCATTTTTTCTCTTTCATTCTCCTTCACGTCGTTCAACCTCTCCTTCCTCTCATACTCTAGTCATACCGTTGCACTGCTCCCAACCAATAGTAATCACTCTCCCCAACAAAAAGCCGCGTCTCCTCTTGTCGAAGACAACAACCCCAACCTCCACGATAGCAGCTCTAGAGAGCCGTCACTGCATAGCCCGTCCTCGCCCTCGAACTGGTGTCGAACATTCTCCCGCTGCTGCAAGGAGCCGTGTCCCTTCCTTCGGCCGAACACACATCCACAACTCCCACGAAGGGGTCTCCAAAGCGCCACCACCGCATTGCGCCCACCCATGCCCTCAATCCGCCCTCAGCCGGCCCTCACTCATGCGATTCGTTTGCCGTGAAAGGTACACAAAATATTTCTTGCCGCTGATTGCAACGATAAGGAAACGTCACTTGTATCCGTTTCAGATGATTTTTTTTTGTTATCATTTTTTTTGGGAGGTATTCAGATGTTTCTGGGTTGAGTTGGAACCGGATGTTTCTTTGTGACTCATTTGTATTTTTTTTGTGCTTTAGTGGATGCTTTTTTGTGCTCATTCGGATATTTCTTTTTTGCATTGAGGGATGTTTCTTTTCTAGGTCTGGCAGTTAGCCGCAATCAACGTCAAGTCCCCGATGGCGCAGCGAGAGGTGCGGTATGGAGAGCCACGCGCGTCACTGCGATCAGGATTGGGTGTGGAACTGAACAGCAACGCACTGACTGACGGGTGGAAAAATGCCGGTTAAGAAATTCTAATAAAAGAAGCGCTGTGAGTACAGTCTTAACCGACGAAATTTTCACTCTCAATTTAGAAGATGTCACAATTAAGAATAAAAACTGGGAGTAGAATTCCTAGATCGTTTTCCAACGAGTTGACACAGCAGTGTAAATTATTGATCAGGAATTTTCTGAGAAATTTTTAAGGTTTTAGAACGGAAAAATAAATAACTGAAAACCAAAGCAATGAATAATAGCAAGATGTGTTATGTATTTGAATTAAAAGGCCTTAGCTGAGAGAAGATTAATTGGAGTTTCTATCCTTGTTGAAATTTCTAAGTGTGATAGTAAAAGGTTGTTGCTTCCACTCAGTTATCCTCTTGCAGTTGCAAAGGAAGGTCAAGTGGGTAACACTAACTCTGATTCACAAGTCCTAATCCCTTCCTAGGGAAGGATTAGAGTTAGTGAAAAGTGAGTTAGCCAGCAATTCCCAATTACAAATTATTACTTGAGTATTCCAACTCAAGGGGTTCCAATTAATCAACTCCCAAGCCAAGTTGAGAGCTTTAAATCATAAATGAATGCCATTTTTTAACAACATAGAATAAGAACAAATAAGAGACATGGTAATTAAAATAAATTAATAAAAGAAAATTTTGAAGCTGATAATTAATTGAAGGAAATCAAACAAGAAATGGAATTGAATGTAAAAATTGTTCATTGCATTAATAAATCCCAAAAGTAACAATATCCATATATGACCACGAGAAAATTAAAAGGAAAACAAAAGAGTAGAGTAATGGAAAAGCAAACTATAACGATGAAGACTTCAATCAAAGGTAGAAGTAGCTCTCCCAATATCCAATCCAAAAGCATAAAACTAAAATCTAAGAACCCTAGGAGAAGTAGTGTTTTTTCTCTAAGATTCTAAACTAAAAACTCTAAACAAAGTGAATATGAATGTGTGTTGAGTCTATGCTTGCTCCCCTGGCTCTAGTCTGTGTTTTTGGGCCGAAAACTGGGTCTAAAACATCCCAGAAATTGCCCCCAGCGTCTTCTGTAATTGCAGCACGTGACGCACGTCACGCGTACACGTCAGTCACGCGTACGCGTCGATGGACTTATGCGCGTGTCACGCGTACGCGTCAGGCTCACGTACACGTCAGGCATGCGTGCGCGTCGATCCTCGCTGCTCAGCTCCTTAGTTTCTTGTGTTCCTTCCACTTTTGCATGCTTCCTTTCCATCCTCTAAGCTATTCCTGCCCTATACAGCCTGAAAATACTTAACACACAGATCACGGCATCGAATGGTATAAAGGGAATTAAAAATTGACAATTTAAAGGATTAAGAAGCAAGTTTTCAATCATGGAACAAAATTAGGAAGGATTTGTAAAATCATGCAATCTGTATGAATAAGTGTATGAAGAACTGATAAAAACCACTCAATTTAGCACAAGATAAACTATAAAATAGTGGTTTATCAATCTCCCCACACTTAAACATTAGCATGTCCTCATGCTAAGTTCAAGGAGACCAAAAGAATGAATGGGGGAAATAAGACTCATGCAATGCAGCCTATGTATATGAATGCAACTATATACTAAGATGATTCTACTCACTTGGTTAAAAGTAAACAAGTTCTCCAAGACAAACATAAATCATATTCCACTAATTCAAATCACAAAATAAGGTACAAGTAAACTTGTGAGAAGATAGCTCATGAAAGCCGAAAACACAGAATTAAGCATTGAACCCTCACTGGAGGTGTATATGCACTATATTCGCTCAAGTGTCTAGGGTTAATCCACTCTAATCTCCTCTAGTCATGCTTTCTAAAACTTTGTTCTTCATCTAACCAATCAACAAATATTTAGTGTACAAATGCAAACATCATGAGGGCTTCTCAAGGTTGTAATGGGGCTAAGGTAAGAGTGAGAATATATGTATGGCCAAGTGAGCTATAATTTGAATCTTTGACTATCCTAAGTTCTCACCTAACACATACACACACTCTATACAATTCTAAATCATGCTTAGCTACCCAAATTCTCACTTTTACAAAATTTCACACACTCATGTATCAGTTTTTTAATTCACTACATATGCATTGATCTTTTGGTTGGACTTACATCGGGATAATTTTGTCCCCTATTCATTTATTCCTTCTCTTTTTCTTTCTTTTCTTTTTTTTAGATTTTTTTATATATAATTGAAAGCATAATATATCAATACATATGGTTTCTCTAATTTCACATGAGTAGCACTCAAATTCTCAATATTTGTCAATAAAATAATACACATTCTCATCAACCAAAGTTTCCACCTTTTTCCACACTTAGTTGACACACAATCTCTATCTTAAGCTAACCAAAGATTCAAATAGGGTAATTAATTATTTTTTCGCATAAGGCTAGTGATGTGGTAATATAAAGAACAAAAAGGGGTTAAGAAGGCTCAAAGTGGTAAACCAGGGCAGATGAAATGGTAGGCTATTTGGGATAAGTGAGCTAATATCAAATGATGGCCTCAATCACATATATGCATGAATATACACTAAATAATGGACATATAGAATGGAACAAACCAAAGATCGCAATCATAGAGAAGAAAACATACAAGAATAAAAATCATGGTTAAATAATATAACCATATAATTAAGCTCAAAATCTCACAGGTTGTGTGTTCTTAGCTCTTAACCATGTTTGAAATTAAAATCTTCAAACAAGTTTAACAAAAATTTTAATTTGAATTAGTGAAATGCTATAAAATAGGGTCTTGAAAAGAAACTCATTACTTCAACCAAGCAGTACATACATGCAAGCAACTACTATCATGCAATCTATCTTATCTAACAAAAGAATAATAACATATTGGTGTTAAGAGACAGAGATTTTACCTTCGGAAGTCACCAGTAACTGACCTCCCCACACTTAAGGCTTGGCACGATTCTCCGTGCCATCAGTAAGGAGCAAAGTGGGGCTAGGAGCATCACTTCCACTATCTGGCTCGTCATGGCTCTCCGTGCTGGCATGTGAAGTGGAGTCCGGGGTATCTTTCTCTTCTGGAGGTGGGCGAGTACTACCAATGAGCTCCTTCAGATAAGTGTATCGGCGCTTGTTGCGGCCTCTATTTGCTCCATTCGCCGGTTTAACCTCTGAAGGAACATTTGATTGGTGGATGGTGCTGGAGATGTGGATGATGGTGGAGCGGAAGAAAAGGGAGTGTCTAAGGACGGGCCTGCATACCGGCTCGCAGAGGGTATTGGAGGTCTGATATACTTCCCATTCAGAACATACTGATCATCCCTTGGGATCATAGCCTTCGTATCCCCAGCCCGATATGAGACTTCCGCTGCAGAGACCAAATCTATAACTAGTGCGGGAAAAGGTAGGTTGCCCGCAATCTGCACGTGTCCCATAGCCTACCGAATGAGTCGAGGCAGGTTGAGAGGTTGCTCTGTAAGAATGCACTAGATGAGAACAGCCATGTCCACAGTAAAAGTGAAATCATGAGTGCTCGAAAAGATATAGTGGGACATAATCTGTGCCCACACGCGAGCCTCCAAGGTAAGTGCTTGGGCAGAGATGCTCTTGGATTTTGCCCGGTGTTGTCCATAGATCCATTTGCTGCCAGGTTGGGCTATAACTCTAAGAATGCTGTTCCAGTCAAACTGATATGTCTGGCGCTTAAGTTGGGCCTCTTGATAGTCATCTAACCCCTCTGGGCTAGGTGGAAGATCCAGTACTCTCTGTATGGCACCTTCGGAGATAGAGACTTGCTATTGGCGAACATAGACAGACTTCAGGGTAGGCGAGTGAAAGTTGGAGTAGAATTCGACTACCCAAGATAGATTGGCCTCCCGTGGCTGCCTCCTTAAGAATCTCCACTGTCTCCTTTCAATGCGAGGCTCCACAAAATCAACAAAATGTGTTGGAAGGATGAGTAGATATTCATTATTGTAGTTTTTATCTGCCAGGATAGGGAACATCTTCTCATAGTAACGGTTAGTGAACCGTGTGGAATCCCTTACAGGAAATGCCTTCTCTGCTTCATCAACTTTGATTATCCTCTTCAACCGCTTGGTAGGTGGCTTGATGTTTTTAGATGGTTGCGCTTTGGCCGGTGCTCTCTTAGTGCCTTTCCTTACCGATGTCTTGTCAGAAGCCTTCTCTTTTTCTCTCTTGGTGGCCATCCTAAAGAAGGAAGAAAGAGAAATAAGGTCAAATATAGATAGCTAAAAACTGGAAGGAAGAAAATCCAAGTAATAATGAATACCAAAGGAAAAGAGAATGTCTTAGATACATGGTAACTACTACATGCATGAAAGACATCAATAAAAGTCATAAAGGCATATCATAACAACTAGATGCAAGAGGGTTAAAGCATGCAAGTAATAAGCATAAGAAGAATGGCTCAAGCATCAATAGCAACAATAATATGTAACAAAATAATGAGCACTTGTATGATGACAATTATGAATAATAAACTCAATACACATGGATTGCAAGGGTTGTGAAAAAGAGGCATTAAAGTGTAAGAATGAAATAGAAAAGTAATCAAAATATCGTGGGAGGTTTTCCACAAACACTTTGTGTGCAATTTAAAATAGTAATTAAAGTAATTAATCCAAATGTATATGAGACCCAAAATAAAATGTCAATTGTCAAATTACTCCTCATAATATCCATAAGCTAAAATATAGCAAAATAATCACCCAAATAGAGCTCCAACACCAACATAAAAATGCAAGATAAAAGAATGAAAAAGAAATTATAAATAACTAAGCTAATATAAAATTAAAAATAAACAAAATAATTAAATACAATAAATAAAAGAAGAATGAAAGAGTAGAAGAGGGAAAGAAAAGAAACCTTAAGAAGAAGATGAAAATAGGGAGATGAATGGGAGTAAGAATGAGAGAAGAGTAAGAAGGGAGGAAGAAAAGAAAAGGAAATTGTAGTTGCCGGAGTTGGTGGTCCATCGGTGGTGGCGAAAGAAGGGAAGAAGAAAGAAGGAAGAAGTAAAAAGAATGAAGAAGAGAGAAGAAAGAATGAAGAATTAGGATTAGGAAAAGAGAAGAAGAGCGGAAGAATGAAAATATGGGCGGCGCGCTGAATAGGTGACGCGGCGCATATGACGCGCACGCATCCCCCACGTGTATGCGTGGGTGGGCAAAAATTTAGGGGACGCGTAAGCGTTGGTCACGCGTACGCGTGACCACTAGCCGTGCTAAACGCACAGTTCCAACCCCATGGCCTCACAACTCTCTGTTCAATTTGTATTGGGGCCAAAATTACATACGACGCGTGTGCATAGGTCACGCCCACGCGTGGATAGCCTTAGTGTGAAAACGACGCGTACGCGTGGGTTGAATTGTGCCTCTAACACACTGCCCGCGCGATTTCATCATAACTCTCTGTTCAAACACTCTTTTACGTCGATTTCCATGTCCACGCGTACGCGTCGCTGACGCTTACGCGTGGATTGAAAAATCTGCAGGAGACGCGTATGCGTAGGTCACGCATACGCGTGGGGTGGCCTGTGCGCCAGGCACCCCTTCCGCTCGTCTCCAGCGCAACTCTGCCCAATTTTTATATGTTACGCTCACACACATGATGCGTGCGCGTCATAGACGCCTGTGCGTCATAGACGCCTGCGCGTCGTTATCACCTTTTTTTATATTAAAATAATGACTAATAGAAGTAATTATGCATAATTTAACACTGATAAAAATGAAATAGAATTAATAAAAAGGGAAGATCATACCATGGTGGGTTGCCTCCCACCTAGCACTTTTCTTTAACGTCCTTAAGTTGGACGGTCCACAAGCTCAGTCTTCTTCTGTTGTTGGATCCGCCAGGAGAAAGATCTCCAGCTCCTTGTTGTTCTTCATCTTCTCACCATGATATAGCTTCAAGCGGTGGCCATTGACTTTGAAGAAGTTGGGGCTTGAAGGATGACTCAGGTGAAAGACTCCATATGGCTCTGCCTTTTCCACTCTATAGAGTCCTTCCCACCTTGATCTCAACTTGCCCAGCATGAGTCTCAACCTTGAGTTATAGAGGAGGACTAAATCCCCAACTCTAAGCTCTCTCTTCTTGATGTTCTTTCATGCACAGCCTTCACCCTCTCCTTGTAGAGCCTCGAGTTCTCGTATGCTTCTAGTCGAAGGCACTCCAATTCTTGTAGTTGTAGCTTTCTTTTAATCACGGCTCCCCCCAATCCTGAGTTGCATTCCTTCACAGCCTAGTAAGCTTTGTGTTCCTCCTCCACCGGAATGTGACAAGCCTTTCCGTAGACTAGGCAGAATGGACTCATCCTGATGGGTGTCTTGTAAGCTGTCCGATAAGCCCAAAGCACATCTCCAAGTCTCGTACTCCAGTCTCTCCTGTGAGGCTTAACAATCTTCTCCAATATGCGCTTAATCTCTCTGTTAGACACCTCGGCTTATCCATTGGTTTGGGGATAGTAAGCCGTTGCCACTTTGTGAATAATGCCATGTTTCTTTAACAGACCTGTCATTCTCCTGTTACAAAAATGAGTGCCTTGATCACTCATGATTGCTCATGGAGATCCAAAGCGACAGATAATATTATTTCGAACAAAAGAGATAACAACGTTAGCATCATCAGTGCGGGTAGGAATTGCTTCCACCCATTTAGAAACATAATCAACAGCTAACAATATGTATAAGAAACCATTAGAGTTTGGAAATGGACCCATGAAATCAATACCTCAAATATCAAAAATTTCACAAAACAACATAAGTTGTTGGGGCATCTCATCCCTCATGGATATATTACCAAAACTTTGGCATTGGGGGCAAGATTCACAGAAAGTGGTAGCATCCTTAAAAAGTATGGGCCACCAAAATCCACAGTCTAAAATTTTTTTAGTAGTTCTTTGAGGACCAAAATGTCCACCACTCTCAGAAGAGTGGCAGGCCTCTAAAATTGACTGGAATTCTTATTGGGGCACATACCTTCTAATTATTTGGTCAGCACCACATCTCCACAAATATGGGTCATCCCATATATAATACTTGGACTCGCTTTTAAGCTTGTCCTTTTGGTGCTTAGAAAAATTAGGAGAAAAGGTACGACTAACCAAATAATTAGCTATAGGTGCATACCAAGGAACCACCTCAGATATTGTGTGCAAGCTATCAAGTGGAAAAGCATCATCGATAGAAGTGGAGTCACTTTTAATATGCTCTAGGTGACTCAAGTGGTCCGCCACTAAATTTTGGGAACCACACCGATCTTTGATGTCTAAATCGAATTCTTGCAGCAACAATATCCAACGGATTAACCTTGGTTTAGACTCTTTCTTAGTTAACAAAAATTTTAAAGCTGCATGGTCTGAATATACTACCACCTTAGTACCAAGTAAATAAGCTCGGAATTTATCCAAAGCAAAAACAATAGCTAAAAGCTCTTTTTCAGTGGTCGTATAATTAGACTGTGCATCATCTAAAGTCTTAGAAGTATAGGCAATAATATACGGGTGCTTACCTTCGCCCTGAGCCAGCGCCGCTCCTACATCATAGTTGGATGCGTCACACATGATCTCGAATGGCCTACTCCAGTCAGGCCCTTTCACAATAGAAGCTTGGATCAAGGCAATCTTCAGCTTATCAAATGCTTCCATACAGTTTTCACTCAGCTCAAACTCTACGTCCTTCTGCAGCAGTCGGGACAAAGGTAGTGTTACCTTACTGAAGTCCTTGATAAATCACCGGTAGAAACCTGCATGACCAAGAAAAGAACGGACTTTCCTCACAGAGGAAGGGTAAGGTATACCAGAAATAACGTCTCCTTTGCAGGATCAAGAGATATACCAGTATTAGAAGCAACATGTCCTAGGATAATACTTTGCTTTACCATAAAATGATATTTTTCAAAATTTAGCACAAAGTTTGAACTAACACACCTTTCTAATACTCTAGCTAAACTATCCAAGCAAAGGTCAAAAGAATCACCATAAACACTAAAGTAATCCATGAAAACTTCCATACAGTGTTCAAGAAGATCTGAGAAGATACTCATCATGCACTTTTGAAACGTAGCCGGTACATTACCCAAGCCAAAAGGCATTTTCTTATATACATACATTCCAAAGGGACATGTAAAGGTTGTTTTCTCCTGATCTTCTGGAGCTATATGAATTTAAAAATAACCAGTGTAACCATCTAGAAAATAGTAGTGTGATTTACCTGATAGGCGGTCAAGCATTTGATCGATGAAAGGTAGAGGGTAGTGATCCTTGTGAGTGGCCTGGTTCAAGCGCCTATAATCAATGCACACCCTCCAGGAATTCTGCACTCTTGTAGCCATGAGTTCCCTTTGCTCATTCTTCACTGTTGTGACACCTGACTTCTTCGGAACCACCTGTACTGGGCTAACCCATTTGCTATCCGAGATTGGATAGATGATGTCGGCTTCAAGGAGTCGGGTCACTTCCTTCTTCACAACTTCAAAATGGTGGGGTTCAACCGCCTTTGAGTTTGACGGATAGGCCTTGCTCCCTCCTCGAGAAATATGCGGTGCTCACAGACTTGAGGGCTGATGCCTACTATGTCCGCCAAACTCCACCCAATAGCTTTCTTGTGTCTTCTAAGCACACTAAGCAACTGCTCCTCTTGTTGGAAAGTAACCTCCTTTGCAATGATAACCGAGAGCTTCTGATTTTCGTCAAGATAAGCATACTTGAGGTGAGGTGGAAGGGGCTTCAACTCCATTTTCAGCTCATGGCTCGGCGCTTGATCATCCGGAACAATTGGAGGTAGCAAGGTGTCTTCAATGTGCTCAGAGGGCTTCTCCACACTTGCCCCTTGCTCCATGTTCTTCTCTTCTACTGCCTCTTGGTGAACTTCAGCCACTGTCTCATCAATAATGTCATACTGGAAGATGGAGTGATCTTCCGTCACTACTCTGCCATCTATCTCAAATGAATAGGTACCCGAGAAGGCATCCAATTTAAATCGCGAGGCCTTCAAAAATAGCCTTCTGGTGCGCAGAAATTGTGATTACACTTTGATTATGTAAAATTCATCGCTCTTTCTTTCCCTGGTAATGGCGCCAAAAACATGATGCCAATACCATGGTTCACAACTTCGCACAACTAACCAGCAAGTGCACTGGGTCGTCCAAGTAATACCTTACGTGAGTAAGGGTCGAATCCCACGGAGATTGTTGGTATGAAGCAAGCTATGGTCACCTTGTAAATCTCAGTCAGGCGGATATAAAATAGTAATGGAGTTTTCTAAAATAATTAATAAAATAGTGATAGAAATACTTATGTAAATCATTAGTGAGAATTTCAGATAAGCGAATAGAGATGCTTTCGTTCCTCTGAACCTCTGCTTTCCTGCTATCTTCATCCAATCAGTCTTACTCCTTTCCATGGCTGGCTTTATGTGATACATCACCACTGTCAATGGCTACTTTCGGTCTTCTCTCGGGAAAATGATCCAAATGCCCTGTCACGACACGGCTAATCGTCTGGAGGCATCACCCTTGTCAATGGTTTCATCTTATCCTCTCAGTAAAAATGGTCAACGCACCCTGTCACGGCACGGCTATTCATCTGTCAGTTCTCGATCCTGCTGGAATAGGATTTACTATCCTTTTGCGTCTGTCACTACACCCGGCAATCGTGAGTTTGAAGCTCGTCACAGTCATTCAATCATTGAATCCTACTCGGAATACCACAGACAAGGTTTAGACCTTCCAGATTCTCTTGAATGCCGCCATCATTCTAGCTTACACCACGAAGATTCCGATTAAGAAATCTAAGAGATACTCATTCAATTCTAATGTAGAACGGAAGTGGTTGTCAGGCACGCGTTCATAGGGAATGATGATGATTGTCACGTTCATCACATTCAGGTTGAAGTGTGAATGAATATCTTGGAAGCGAAATAAGATGAATTGAATAGAAAACAGTAGTACTTTGCACTAATCTTTGAGGAACAACAGAGCTCCACACCTTAATCTATGGAGTGTAGAAACTCTACCGTTAAAATTACATAAGTGAAACGTCCAGGCATGGCCGAGATGGCCAGCCCCCAAAACGTGATCACAGGATCAAAATACGATCCAGGATGTCTAATACAATAGTAAGAGGTCCTATTTATAATAAACTAGCTACTAGGGTTTACAGAAGTAAGTAATTGATGCATAAATCCACTTCCGGGGCCCACTTGGTGTGTGCTTGGGCTGAGCTTTAACTTTCCATGTGCAGAGGCCATTTGTGAGGTTGAACGCTAGGTTTTGATCCATTTATGGCGTTCAACTCTGGTTTTGGATCCTTTTCTGGCGCTGGACGCCAGAATTGGGCAGAGATCTGGCGTTGAACACCAGTTTGCATCGTCTATTCTTGGCCAAAGTATGGACTATTATATATTTCTGGAAAGCCCTGGATGTCTACTTTCCAACTCAATTGGAAGCGCGCCATTTTGAGTTCTATAGCTCCAGAAAATCCACTTTGAGTGCAGGGAGGTCAGAATCCAACAGCATCAGCAGTCCTTCTTCAACCTCTGAATCTGATTTTTGCTCAAGTCCCTCAATTTCAGCCAGAAAATACCTGAAATCACAGAATAACACACAAACTCATAGTAAAGTCCAGAAATATGAATTTAACATAAAAACTAATGAAAACATCCCTAAAAGTAACTAGATTCTACTAAAAACATACTAAAAACAATGCCAAAAAGCGTATAAATTATCCGCTCATCACAACACCAAACTTAAATTGTTGCTTGTCCCCAAGCAACTGAAAATCAAATAGGATAAAAAGAAGAGAATATACTATAAATTCCAAACTATCAATGAAACAGAGCTTCAATCATATGAGCAGGACTTATAGCTTTTTGCCTCTTGAATAGTTTTGGCATCTCACTTTATCTATTGAAGTTCAGAATGATTGGCATCTATAGGAACTCAGAGTTTAGATAGTGTTATTGACTCTCCTAGTTCAGTATGATGATTCTTGAATACAGCTATTTTATGAGTCTTGGTCGTGGCCCTAAGCACTTTGTTTTCTAGTATTACCACCGGATACAAAAATGCCACAGACACATAATTGGGTGAACCTTTTCAGATTGTGACTCAGCTTTGCTAAAGTCCCCAATTAGAGGTGTCCAGGGTTCTTAAGCACACTCTTTTTTTTTTTGCTTTGGATCTTGACTTTAACCGCTCAGTCTCAAGTTTTCACTTGACACCTTCACGCCACAAGCACATGGTTAGGGACAGCTTGGTTTAGCCGCTTAGACCAGGATTTTATTCCTTTAGGCCCTCCTATCCACTGATGCTCAAAGCCTTGGGATCCTTTTTATTTGCCCTTGCCTTTTGGTTTTAAGGGTTATTGGCTTTTTGCTCTTGCCTCTTGGTTTTAAGAGCTTTTGGCTTTTTCTGCTTGCTTTTTCTTTTCTTACTATATATTTTTTTTTGCCTATATTTTTTTTTCTGCAAGCTTTGTTCTTTGCTGCTTTTTCTTGCTTCAAGAATCATTTTTATGATTTTTTCAGATTATCAAATAACATGTCTCCTAGTCATCATTCTTTCAAGAGCCAACATATTTAACATTCTTAAACAACAACTTCAAAAGATATATGCACTGTTCAAGCATACATTCAGAAAACAAGAAGCATTGTCACCACATCAATATAATTAAGCTAAGTTCAAGGATAAATTCGAAACTCATGTACTTCTTGTTCTTTTGAATTAAAACATTTTTCATTTAAGAGAGGTGATGGATTCATAGGACATTCATAACTTTAAGACATAGTTACTAACTACTAATGATCATGTAATGAAGACACAAACATGGATAAGCATTTATCATAGAGAAAATGAAAAACAGAAGAAATAAGAACAAGGAATGAATCCACCTTAGTGATGGTGGCGTTTCCTTCTTGAGGAACCAATGATGTCCTTGAGCTCTTCTATGTCTCTTCCTTGTCTTTGTTGCTCCTCCCTCATTGCTTTTTGATCTTCTCTTATTTCATGAAGCATGATGGAGTGCTCTTGATGTTCCACCCTTAGTTGTCCCATATTGGAACTCAATTCTCCTAGGGAGGTGTTGATTTGCTCCCAATAGTTTTGTGGAGGGAAGTGCATCCCCTGAGGTATCTCAGGGATCTCTTGATTTGCAGCCACATGTTCTACCACTGAGCTATAGACCCTTGAGATGAATCTTTCCATCTCCCATGATTCGGAGGTGGAAGCCTTTATCTTCCCTTCCCCTCTTTTAGAGGTTTAGGTGCCATCAATGGTAATGGAAAAATAAAAAGCTTATGCTTTTACCACACCAAACTTAGAATGTTGCTCACCCTCGAGCAAAAGAAGAAAGAATAGAAGAAGAAGAAGATATGGAGGAGATGGAGGGATGTGTGTATGGATGTGAGTGGTGAATGGAAAACAGAAGGGATGGTCATGAATGGAGAGAGAGAGGGTGAGGTGGGTGGGGATCCTGTGGGGACCACAGATCCTGAGATGATCCTGTGGGGTCCACAGATCCTGAGATGTCAAGGATTTGCATCCCTGCACCAATTAGGCATGTAAAATGCCTTTGCACACAACTCTGGGCGTTCAGCGCCAGGTTGGTGCCCATTTTGGGCGTTCAACGCCCATTTGTTGCCATTTCTGGCGTTGAACGCCAGAACCATGCTTGTTCTGGGCGTTCAGCGCCAGAACCATGCTCTGTTCTGGCGTTGAACGCCAGGCAGGTGCTTCCTCCAGGGTGTGATTTTTCTTCTGCTGTTTTTGATTCTGTTTCCAATTTTTATATTTATTTTGTAACTCCACATGATCATGAACCTAAGAAAACATGAAAAACAAAAATATAGTTAGATAAATAAACATTGGGTTGCCTCCCAACAAGCGCTTCTTTAATGTCAATAGCTTGACAGTGGGCCTTCATGGAGCCTCACGGATGTTCAGAGCTTTGTTGAAACTCTCCAACACCAAACTTAGAGTTTGACTGTGGGGGCTCTAGTTGACTCTGTTTTGAGAGAAGCTTTTTATGCTTCCTATCCATGGATGCAGAGAGAGATCCTTGAGTTGTAAACACAAAGTTGTCCTTATTTAATTGAAGGATCAATTCTCCTCTATCCACATCAATCACAGCTCTTGCTGTGGCTAGGAAAGGTCTTCTTAGGATGATGGATTCATCCTCTTCCTTTCCAGTATCCAGGACTATGAAATCAGTAGGGATGTAAAGGCCTTCAACCTTTACTAACATGTCCTCTACTTGTCCATAAGCCTGTTTTCTTGAATTATCTGCCATCTCTAATGAGATTCTAGCAGCTTGCACCCCATAGATTCCCAGTTTCTCTATTACAGAGAGTGGCATGAGGTTCATTCCTGAACCAAGGTCACACAGAGCCTTAAAGATCGTGGTGCCTATGGTACAAGGTATTATGAACTTTCCAGGATCCTGTTTCTTCTGAGGCAATGTCAGTTGATCCAGATCACTTAGTTCATTGGTGAACAAGGGAGGTTCATCTTTCCAAGTCTCAATACCAAATAATTTGGCATTCAGCTTCATGATTGCACCAAGAAACTTGGCAGTTTGCTCTTCAGTAACATCCTCATTCTCTTCAGAAGAGGAATACTCATCAGAGCTCATGAAGGGCATAAGGAGGTTCAATGGAATCTCTATGGTCTCTAGATGAGCCTCAGAGTCCTTTGGTTCCTCAGAGGGAAGCTCCTTATTGGTCACTGGACATCCCAGGAGGTCTTCCTCCTTGGGATTCACGTCCTCCTCTCCTTCTTTGGGTTCGGCCATGGTGCTTATGTCAATGGCCTTGCACTCTCCTTTTGGGTTCTAATCTGTATTGCTTGGGAGAGTACTAGGAGGGATTTCAGTGATCCTCTTACTCAGCTGGCCCACTTGTGCTTCCAAATTTCTAATGGAAGACCTTGTTTCATTCATGAAACTTACAGTGGCCTTGGACAGATCAGAGACTAAGTTTGCCAAATTAGAGGTATTTTGTTCAGAATTCTCTGTCTGTTGCTGAGTGGATGGTGGAAAAGGCTTGCTATTGCTAAACCTGTTTCTTCCACCATTATTAAAGCCTTGTTGAGGCTTTTGATCCTTCCATGAGAAATTGGATGATTTCTCCATGATGGATTATAGGTGTTTCCATAAGGTTCACCCATGTAATTTACCTCTGCTATTGCAGGGTTTTCAGGATCATAAGCTTCTTCTTCAGAAGATGCCTCTTGAGTACTGTTGGATACAGCTTGCATTCCATTCAGACTCTGAGAAATCATATTGACTTGCTGAGTCAATATTTTGTTCTGAGCCAATATGGCATTCAGAGTATCAATTTCAAGAACTCCCTTCTTCATAAGCGTCCCATTACTCACAGGATTCCTCTCAGAAGTGTACATGCACTGGTTATTAGCAATCATGTCAATGAGTTCTTGAGCTTTTGCAGGCGTTTTCTTTAGGTGAATGGATCCACCTGCAGAAGTATCCAATGACATCTTTGATAGCTCAGATAAACCATCATAGAATATATCCAGGATGGTCCATTCTGAAAGCATGTCAGAAGGACACTTTTTGGTCAGCTGCTTGTATCTTTCCCAAGCTTCATAGAGGGATTCACCTTCTTTTTGTCTGAAGGTTTGAACATCAGCTCTAAGCTTGCTCAGCTTTTGAGGAGGAAAGAACTTGGCTAAGAAAGCCGTGACCAGCTTATCCCAAGAGTTCAGGCTATCCTTGGGTTGAGAGTCCAACCACACTCTAGCTCTATCTCTTACAGCAAAAGGGAAAAGCATGAGCCTGTAGACTTCAGGATCTACTCCATTAGTCTTAACAGTATCACAGATCTGCAAGAATTCAGTTAAGAACTGAAAAGGATCTTCAGATGGAAGTCCATGAAACTTGCAGTTCTGCTACATCAGAGAAACTAATTGAGGTTTCAGCTCAAAGTTGTTTGCTCCAATGGCAGGAATGGAGATGCTTCTTCCATGTAAATTGGAATTAGGTGCAGTAAAGTCACCAAGCATTCTCCTTGCATTATTATTATTTTCAGCTGCCATCTTCTTTTCCTGTTTGATAATTTCTGACAGGTGCTTGCTGGTTTGTTGTAATTCAGCTTCTCTTAGTTTCCTCTTCAGAGTCCTTTCAGGTTCCGGATCTGCTTCAACAAGAATATTCTTGTCCTTGCTCCTGCTCATATGACAAAGAAGAGGGCACAGAAAAATAATAATAATAGAGATCCTCTTTTTTTTTTTTTTTGAGTGAGGGAGAGATGTTAGTAGATGAATAAACAAATAGAAGGAGATGAGAGAGAAGAGAATTTTTGAAAATTATTTTTGAAAAAAAGAGTTAGTGGTTTTCGAAAATAATTTTTTGAAAAAGTTAGTAATTTTCGAAAATTAAGATTTAAAATTTGAAATAATTAGTTAATTAAAAAGAAATTTTGAAAAAGAGGGAGATATTTTCGAAAATTAGAGAGAGTTAGTTAGTTAGGTAGTTTTGAAAAAGGTAAGAAACAAACAAGAAGTTAGTTAGTTAGTTGAAACAATTTTGAAAAGATAAGAAGATAAGAAGTTAGAAAAGATATTTTGAAATCAAATTTTTGAAAAAGATAAGATAAGAAGATATTTTTGGAAATATATGATTGAAATTAGTTTTGAAAAAGATTTGATTTTTTTAAAATCACAATTAATGACTTGATTCACAAGAAATCACAAGATATGATTCTAGAACTTAAAGTTTGAATCTTTCTTAACAAGTAAGTAACAAACTTGAAATTTTTTGAATCAAAACATTAATTGATTATGTTATTTTTGAAAATTTGATATAAAAATAAGAAAAAGATTTTTGAAAAATATTTTTGGAATTTTCGAAAATAACTAAGAAATTTGAAAAAGATTTGATTTTTGAAAAAGATTTTGAAAAAGATAAGATTTTCAAATTGAAAATTTGATTTAACTCGTAAGAAACAACTTGATTTTTAAAAATTTTTGAAAAAGTCAATCCAAATTTTTGAATTTACTGAGAGAAAAAGGGAAAGATATTTTTTTGATTTTTGAATTTTCATGATGAGAGAGAAAAACAAGAAAAAGGATGCAATGCATGAGAATTTTGGATCAAAGCAATGAATGCATGCAAGAATGCTATGAATGTCAAGATGAACACCAAGAACACTATGAAGATCATGATGAACATCAAGAACACATTTTTGAAAAATTTTTAATGCAAAAAAAACATGCAAGACACCAAACTTAGAATTCTTTAATGCTTAGACACTAAGAATTCAAGAATGCATATGAAAAACAAGAAAAGATACAAAACATGCAAATGCAAAGATCAAACAAGAAGACTTACCAAGAACAACTTGAAGATCATGAAGAACACTATGAATGCATGATTTTTTCGAAAAATGCAAGATGCACATGCAATTGACACCAAACTTATAACATGACTCAAGACTCAAACAAGAACACAAAAATATTTTTTGATTTTTATGATTTTATAATTTTTTTGTATTTTCTTTTAATTTTTTCAAAAATCATTTTGAATAAGAAAAAAATAAGGATTCCAAAATTTTTTAATATGAATTCCAGGAATCTTGCCATGTTAGTCTAAAGCTCCAATCAAAGGGTCAGGCATGGCTTAATAGCCAGCCAAGCTTTAGTATGTAACTCAGACATGACATGCCTGACATACCCTATCCAGAAGGATTGGGCATGACTCCACTGAGGTGATTAGTTGAAGGCCAATCCCAAAGCAGTTTGGGTATGGCTTTACAGCCAGATAGGCTTCAACATGCTTCATGAAACACTAGAGTTCATTCTTAAAAATTTTGAAGTCATAGAATAATTTATTTTTGAAAACATTATTTTTATTATTATATTTTTTTTCTCAAAAACAAAAGAAAAATTTTTGAAAGATTTTTGAAAAATTTTTGAAAAGAAAACAAAACGAAAATTTACCTAATCTGAGCAACAAGATGAACCGTCAGTTGTCCAAACTCGAACAATTCCCGGCAACGGCGCCAAAAACTTGGTGCGCAGAAATTGTGATTACACTTTGATTATGTAAAATTCATCGCTCTTTCTTTCCCTGGTAATGGCGCCAAAAACATGATGCCAATACCATGGTTCACAACTTCGCACAACTAACCAGCAAGTGCACTGGGTCGTCCAAGTAATACCTTACGTGAGTAAGGGTCGAATCCCACGGAGATTGTTGGTATGAAACAAGCTATGGTCACCTTGTAAATCTCAGTCAGGCGGATATAAAATAGTAATGGAGTTTTCTAAAATAATTAATAAAATAGTGATAGAAATACTTATGTAAATCATTGGTGAGAATTTCAGATAAGCGAATAGAGATGCTTTCGTTCCTCTGAACCTCTGCTTTCCTGCTATCTTCATCCAATCAGTCTTACTCCTTTCCATGGCTGGCTTTATGTGATACATCACCACTGTCAATGGCTACTTTCGGTCTTCTCTCGGGAAAATGATCCAAATGCCCTGTCACGGCACGGCTAATCGTCTAGAGGCATCACCCTTGTCAATGGTTTCATCTTATCCTCTCAGTGAAAATGGTCAGCGCACCCTGTCACGGCACGACTATTCATCTGTCCGTTCTCGATCCTGCTGGAATAGGATTTACTATCCTTTTGCGTCTGTCACTACGCCCAGCAATCGCGAGTTTGAAGCTCGTCACAGTCATTCAATCATTGAATCCTACTCGGAATACCACAGACAAGGTTTAGACCTTCCGGATTCTCTTGAACGCCGCCATCATTCTAGCTTACACCACGAAGATTCCGATTAAGAAATCTAAGAGATACTCATTCAATTCTAATGTAGAACGGAAGTGGTTGTCAGACACGCGTTCATAGGGAATGATGATGATTGTCACGTTCATCACATTCAGGTTGAAGTGCGAATGAACATCTTGGAAGCGAAATAAGATGAATTGAATAGAAAACAGTAGTACTTTGCATTAATCTTTGAGGAACAGCAGAGCTCCACACCTTAATCTATGGAGTGTAGAAACTCTACCGTTAAAATTACATAAGTGAAAGGTCCAGGCATGGCCGAGATGGCCAGCCCCCAAAACGTGATCACAGGATCAAAATACGATCCAGGATGTCTAATACAATAGTAAGAGGTCCTATTTATAATAAACTAGCTACTAGGGTTTACAGAAGTAAGTAATTGATGCATAAATCCACTTCCGGGGCCCACTTGGTGTGTGCTTGGGCTGAGCTTTAACTTTCCACGTGCAGAGGCCATTTGTGGGGTTGAACGCCAGGTTTTGATCCATTTCTGGCGTTCAACTCTGGTTTTGGATCCTTTTCTGGCGCTGGACGCCAGAATTGGGCAGAGAGCTGGCGTTGAACGCCAGTTTGCGTCATCTATTCTTGGCCAAAGTATGAACTATCATATATTGCTGGAATGCCCTGGATGTCTACTTTCCAACGCAATTAAAAGCGCGCCATTTTGAGTTCTGTAGCTCCAGAAAATCCACTTTGAGTGCAGGGAGGTCAGAATCCAACAGCATCAGCAGTCCTTCTTCAACCTCTGAATCTGATTTTTGCTCAAGTCCCTCAATTTCAGCCAGAAAATACTTGAAATCACATAAAAACACACAGACTCATAGTAAAGTCCAGAAATATGAATTTAACATAAAAACTAATGAAATCATCCCTAAAAGTAACTAGATTCTACTAAAAACATACTAAAAATAATGCCAAAAAGCGTATAAATTATCCGCTCATCACCTTCCCAACAAGATGGATGAAGGTCTTCCTGAGTAATTAGGGGACATCTCTAAAACATAGAAGTCAATAGAAAATGTCAACCCCTTAATGCTCACCAGGATGTCCTCCACAATGCCAACCACTGAAATTATACTCTTATCTGCCAAAACAAAAGGTGCTGCCGACCTTTTCAATGGAGGGAGCCTCAAAGTATCATATACAAATAATGGCATAATACTAACACATGCACCTAAATCACACATACAGTCAACAAATTGTACACCCCCTATGGTACAAATAACCATGCATGGACCGGGATCACCACATTTCTCCGGTATAGCACCCATTAAAGCAGAAATAGAGCTACCTAAAGGAATAGTTTTTAAATCATGTATTTTATCCTTATTCATGCACAAATATTTTAGAAACTTAGCATACTTAGGTACCTGGCGAATAGTATCAAAAAGGGGAATAGTTACCTCAACCTTTTTGAAGATCTCCACCATCTTGGGGTCTAGCTCCATTTGCTTCTTGGTCCTCCTAGCAAGGTGTGGAAAAGGAATGGAAATGGCTTCTCTTGTAACATCATCTTCCTTAGATACTCCATTCCTTGGTTGAGCAACTTTTTCTTCAACCGCATCTTGTACCTCATCCTCTTCTTCAACATCTTCTACCTCAACAATGTCTTCAACTTGAATGTCTTCTTTTGAGCTTGGCTCCTCGGGACTCTTCTCTTGCAATGTAGTGCCGGACCTCAAAGTGATGGCATTGATTCCACCTTTGGAGGTGGGTAAAGGTTGAAAGGGAAGTGCATTAGAGCTTGAAGGTTGATTGTTGGGGGTAGAGGGTGGTTCCATGCAGGATATGAGTGCTTGTAGAGTAGAGGTAAGACCGGTAATGCTAGAGTTAATTGTATTCTGAAGATCTTTTTGTCCTTGCACAATAGAGCGAAGCATCTCATCATTGGAGGAGGAAGGGGGTAGGTAATTTAAGGGGCTTGTGGTTGGTTGTGTTGAGGCGCTTGAGCTTGCCTTTGGTGAGGTGTCCAGTAACTCTGGCCTTGGTTCTGCTGTTGGTATGGAGGGTTTTGTTGATACCAGTTCTGTTGATAGTTGTTGTTGTTCCACCTTTGATTTCTAACATTGTCTCTGCCTCCTTGGTTGTAGTTGTCCCTCCATTCTTGGTTGAAATTTTCTCTCCATCCTTGGTTGGAATTGTCTCTCTATCATTGGTTGGAGTTGGCTTGCCAACCTTGGTTGTAGTTTTCACCTTGGTTATAATTACCGCCTTGTTGATAGTACCCTTGATTCGAACTGTTGTAATAAGTGTTGGTAGCCGCCAAGGTGTTATCTTCTTGTTGGAGTTGTGGACATTCATCCGTGTAGTGAGAATAGCAAGCGCATATTCCACACACTCTCTGAGGGACCAACTATTGACATGGTTGCTGTGGAGGAGGCTGAGGTTGTTGTTGATTAAGCTGGAGCTGCTTCAGTATATTGGTCATCTCTCCCAGAGTCTTGGTGAGAGCAGCAGTCTCACTACTAGAGGAAACCTCCGCAATAGCCTTGGGATGGTTGTTCCTGTGCCTTGCATTTCGGGTAGACTCAACTAGATCGGTAATCAGTTGCCACGCTTCTATCGCCGTCTTGTACTTCGTCAGAGAGACATTACTTGCAGCATCTAAGATGATCTTGTCTTGAGGTTTCATGCCTTGGCAGAAATAGCTAATCAACACCAACTGGTCAATCTTGTGATGGGGACATGAGTCAAGGAGATTCCTGAAGCGTTCCCAATACTCGTAGAGAGTCTCTGATTTGCCCTGGATGATGCAAGAAATTTCCTTCCTCAGTCTATCTGTAACCTCTGCTGGAAAGAACTTGTCCAAGAATTCCCTTCTGAGCAAGTCCCAATTAGTAACTACAGCTTTCGGTTGAGTGTAGAACCACTCCTGTGCCTTTCCCTCAAGAGAAAATGGGAAGGCATACAACCAAATAGTAACCTCATCCGCACCATGCCGCCTAGTAGTTGAGCAGGCTGTCTGAAAATCTATGAGGTGCTTGATACGTTCTTGAGCAGGTAGGCCATGAAACTTAGGCAGTAGATTGATTAAAGTGGTCTTCAGTTCAAAATTCGCAGCCAAATTTGGATGACGCACTTGATATGGTTGCAGTGTAAAGTCCGGAACTCCTGCTTCCTGGAGAGTAATCCTTCTAGGCTCCGCCATAGTATCTGCACTTAAATCAACAAAAGAGGCGTCAATAGAATCAGTAGAAGAGGGACTAGGTTCTTCCTCAAGTGACGGTTCAGACTCAGCCTCAGATAAGACAGGTGAATTGACAGAAACCCCTTCACCACCTTCAAAGGCTAACCGATGCCGAGCTCGCCTAATACGTGAAATAGTCTTTTCAATCTCAGGATCAAATGTGGCTAAGCTCGGATCCGGTAATGAACGCATCATTCAATGAAGAAAACATAGAGCTCATGGTAATAAAATATATTAAGAAAATTTAATAATAAAACTACTACTAATAAACAGAAAATACACCAATAAAAATAAAAATAAAATAAAGAAAATAAAATTATGTAAATATAAAAATATTTACTGATGGTTTCAGTGGCTAAGAGAAGGGGGGGTTGAATCTTAGCCCTCTTTTTTCATTGCTAACACTTGCTGAACTCAGAGGAGACTTTTCTGTTTTTGCTCGTCACTGGACACGAGCAACTTTGTTTTGTCTCGTCCCTAGCCACGAGACTTTTCTTTTTGTCTCGTCACTTGGCACGAGATAATATTAGTTTTTGCTCCTGTGCAGTAGATATAGAAATGTAGGAGAGAAGAGTTGAAGATTACACCCAGATATATCCTGGTTCAGCTGCTAAGTGCAGTACAGCCTACATCCAGTCTCCATCACAAACATGATGGAATTTCACTATAATCAATCTGATTACAACTTGTAAAGTGCTAACCCAACTTACAAGGGGATTCCCACAGAATCATGAAACACAACATAGATGAACAAAGGAACTCTAAGACATCTATGGCTTTTTCTTTTAATTTTGCGCTCTCTGCCTTTTTCCGCTCTATGGCTTTTTCATTACAAACCTCACTGTTTGCCTTTTACCATGAGACTCAAGACATGACAAAATTAAACAGAAAAATACAAAATTGAATACATTGAAGGAGAAGAGAAAACTGTTAGCTCAGGTAGCTCTGAGAATTCTGTGCCTTGCACTCTCAAATTTTCTCCTTGCTTCAAACAGTGGCTGTCCACCCTTATTATAAAAGAGGGGAGCCTCCACTTATTGAAGCCAAAACCGAACCAACTTCTTCCTCCTTCAACAAAACCGGTTCGGCCACATAGAGAGAGAAGAGATAACCATGCATTAACCAACATGCAATTACCTCTAGTCCTTTCTTGATCATCACTCTTCATCAATCCGAGCTCTTCATCCTTGGCTTGCTCTCTAAGATGAAATTCTGGCCCTTGATGCTTCATGATGATGATGACTTCATCTGCTTCAATCTCTGCCTTCAACCATCACTTCGCCACTCTAGCTACTCCCTGTGGTGGTTGAGCAGAATCAAAGACAAGCCATGCTTCAAGAATCTCCCTTGCTGGCCGAATCTTCTTCTTCCTTTTTGAGCATGGAGAGCTCAAGATAACCTCACCAAATCTGACCATATTTGGTAAGTATCTTAGCCACAGCTCATTTTTATTTTAGTATGTTTTCTTGCCATCATTGTGATGGTCTTTAGGCTTTCTTTCTCTTCCTTTCGGTAGCTCATTTTTGCTTCCATGGCTACCAATGTTTCCTGTGTAATAACCGAAGAGAAGAAAGAGATGAGAGAGAAGACAAAGTGGAACTAAAAGCATGTAGTGAGTTTGAATAAAGTAAAACAATGCTGAATTAATTCCTACTCCCCTTTCTTTCTTGGTGGCGTGAAGCAATAATGACCCATCAAATCAATTATAATCTCTCTCATGTTTCCAATGCATATATTAATTATTCTCAATAAATTTTGAGTTCCATCACAAGTTAGGAGAAGAGATCTGTTGAGGTCATAAGGCAAATTGCAACATTTGCTTTCCTGATGGATTTATTTTCGGATCATGCATTGGATCTTTCATCAAAGTTGGGCTTGGTTGCAACCATATTTGTTCTTGGCCCATTAATAACATTTGCTTTCTTGATAAAATTTGGAGCAAGCATAAAGCAAATGGAAAGCATGTAACACTCTTGGGCTTAGAGCAATCAAAATCATTTGGGCCCAAGTAACATTAAATCAGCCACATTCATTTTTTGTTATTAAAACCAAGGCTGAGTGTAAATTGGGTTAGCACAATAAATTTGTTTTCGGCCCAATATAAAATCTGCACAACAAAATTATTAATTAGGCAAATGCAAATTAAGATCAAATTAATAATTTTGTAATTAAACATTTTAATAATGTTTGTTCATCATCAAAATTAAACAAGAGTTTTCCAAACTCATCAATCTCCCCCTTGATGACAAACATTATTAAAATTGAAATGGGAAAAATATTAGAGATTGAGTAAAGAATACTCCCTTTGATTTGAATTTCTCCCCCTTTCAAAATGTCACAATGCTCCCCCTTGATGTATGCTTATGTTACCAAGGGAAGCACTTAACCTGTAACATTTTAAATCAAGCTTCAAGTAACAATGTTATTTAGCATGTTTTATGATGCTAAATGCTTGATTTATGAGCAATTTTAATTGATAATCAAAACTCATTTGATATCATAAACTGATTTACTGCTCAACCATCTTTAAAAAAAATTTATCAAATATTTTCCAAACATTTCTTGTTAGAATATCAGAGCAAAACCAAATGATGGAAAAGTACTTGAAGTACACATGATCAAAACAGTTTTAATACATTACATAATTTAAAGGAACTGGCAAAAATAAGTTTTCAATCAAACAAAGTTATCAATGATGAATCAAACAGCCAGGCATCAAAATAAATCAAACATCATCATAAACCAAATGCAGTTCAAGCAATATAGTGAGTTCAAGCAATATAGTGAATGCAATAACTCATGCATTCTTTGAACAAGGGTGATCATAAATTTTCAATTTTAAAAATTTCATCCCCTGTTCCCCTGTTTTTCAGCCCCTGTTTCGTTCCAATTTCAATTTTGGAACTTAAATTTTCTCCCCCTTTTGTCATCATGGGGGCACCTACACAAAACATGATCAAAACATAGCAAAATATTCAAAGCAAAGTAGCAAGAGTATATCACAATATCCTAGAGAGTATCCTAGAGCAGTGAGTATCAAGTCATGCTCATACAAAAAACAGATTGAGCCTAGTGGAGCCAATATCAAACAGAGTAAAGAAACAGTCACTAATCATCTGAAAAATTAAGTTGTTCTTCAGCATCTCCGACACTATCATCTCCCAAATCTTCTTTAAAATGTTCCATCATCAGATTGACCCTGTCTTTGCAATTTTTCCAAGCTTTCTCATTGTCAAAGGCTTGCTTACGGGTTTCTTTGGCTGACCGATACATCAAATCTGCCATGTTCGAAAATTCTCCCAAAATCTGTTTGATGGACTTGATTGTTTTGGAAGATTCTGGTCTGCCTTCATGGTCACTATCCGATGCAGCAGTTTGTCGCCCTTTGGTTTCCTTAGTTGCTCCTGCTCCTCGAATTGAAGACACTTTGTTTTCTACAGCCTCATTCAACAAATCAACTTTAAAGTACTCAAATATTCTAGTTAGAAACATACCATAAGGCAGGTTAGCCTTTCTGGTGCTTCTAACAGAATCCCACATGTGTCTAATCATTATATAACCGAAGGATATAGGAGTAGAGGTAACCAAAGCAAATAAGATGAGACAGTCAGAAAATGTTACTCGGTTGTGTGAGCCGCTTTGGGGAGTCAGAATATGTGTGATGATGCGATGAAGCAGAGAATTGACCGGTCCTAGAGCTTTATGTGTTGGTATGGTGCCATGCAATTGGTGCACGAATTGTGAATCACACTTTTCACAACGCGTACCACTAACCAGCAAGTGCACTGGGTCGTCCAAGTAATACCTTACGTGAGTAAGGGTCGAATCCCACAGAGATTGTTAGTTTGAAGCAACCTATGGTTATCTTGTAAATCTTAGTCAGGAGGTCAATTATGTTTATCAGTTGAATTGTGAATAACCAAGAGAGCATAAATTGAAGGTTACTTGATGTGCAGTAATGGAGAATATGTTGGAGTTTTGGAGATGCTTTGTCTTCTGAATCTCTGCTTTCCTCTGTCTTCTGATTCACGCACGCACGTCCTCCTATGGCAAGCTGTGTGTTGGTGGATCACCGTTGTCAATGGCTACCTTCCATCCTTCCAGTGAAAACTACGCTCACGCGCTCTGTCACAGCACGGCTAATCACCGGTTGGTTCTCGATCCGGGTGGAATAGGATTTACTATCATTTTGCGTCTGTCACTAACGCCCAGCCTTCAGGAGTTTGAAGCTCGTCACAGTCATTCAATCCTTGAATCCTACTCGGAATACCACAGACAAGGTTTAGACTTTCCGGATTCTCATGAATGCCGCCATCAGTTCTGGCTTATACCACGGAGATTCTGATTAAGGAATCTAAGAGATCCTCATTCAATCGTATATAGAACGGAGGTGGTTGTCAGGCACACGTTCATGATTTGAGGAAGGTGATGAGTGTCACAGATCATCACCTCCATCACAGTTAAGCACGAATGAACATCTTAGATAGGAACAAGCGTGTTTGAATAGAAAACAGAAATACTTGCATTAATTCATCGAGACACAGCAGAGCTCCTCACCCCCAACAATGGGGTTTAGAGACTCATGCCGTTAGAGAATACAAAGTTTAGATCTGAAATGTCATGAGATACAAAATAAGTCTCTAAAAGTTGTTTAAATACTAAACTAGTAGCCTAGGGTTACAAAATATGAGTGGACTATGATGGATGATGCAGAGATCCACTTCTGGGGCCCACTTGGTGTGTGCTGGGGCTGAGATTTAAGTGAGTCACGTGCAGAGGCCATTTGTGGAGTTGAACGCCAGTTTTTATGCCAGTTTGGGCGTTCAACTCCAGTTTTTTATCCTTTTCTGGCGCTGGACGCCAGAATTGGGCAGAGAACTGGCGTTGAACGCCAGTTTACGTCATCTATCCTTGTGCAAAGTATGAACTATTATATATTACTGGAAAGCCCTGGATGTCTAATTTCCAACGCAATTGGAAGCATGCCATTTCGAGTTCTGTAGCTCCAGAAATTCCACTTTGAGTGTAGGGAGGTCAGAATCCAACAGCATCAGCAGTCCTTTTTCAGCATGAATCAGATTTTTGCTCAGCTCCTTCAATTTCAGCCAGAAAAATACCTGAAATTACAGAAAAACACACAACTCATAGTAAAGTCCAGAAATATGAATTTTTCCTAAAAACTAATAGAAAGAGACTAACAAATAACTAAAACATACTAAAAACTATATGAAATTATTCCCAAAAAGCGTATAAAATATCCGCTCATCACAACACCAAACTTAAACTGTTGCTTGTCCTCAAGCAACTAGACAAATAAAATAGAAGACTAATAAGTTGAGAAGCAATAATATCTCAGAGTTTTTTTTTATTGAAGCTTAGATCCTAATTAGATGAGCGGGACTAGTAGCTTTTTGCTTCTGAACAGTTTTGGCATCTCACTTTATCCATTGAAGCTCAGAGTGATTGGCATCTATAAGAATTCAGAATTCAGATAGTGTTATTGATTCTCTTAGTTTAGTGTGATGATTCTTGAACACAGCTTCTTTATGAGTCTTGGCCGTGGCCCTAAGCACTTTGTTTTCCAGTATTACTACCGGATACATAAATGCCACAGACACATAACTGGGTGAACCTTTTTAGATTGTGACTCAGCTTTGCTAAAGTCCCCAATTAGAGGTGTCCAAAGTTCTTAAGCACACTCTTCTTTTTTTTTTTTGCTTAGGACCTTGACTTTAACCGCTCAGTCTCAAGTTTTCACTTGACACCTGCACGCCACAAGCACATGGTTAGGGACAGCTTGGTTTAGCCGCTTAGACCAGGATTTTAGTCCTTTAGGCCCTCCTATCCACTGATGCTCAAAGCCTTGGGATCCTTTTTATTTGCCCTTGCCTTTTGGTTTTAAGAGCTTTTGGCTTTTTCTGCTTGCTTCTTTTTTTTTTTTTCTGCAAGCTTTGTTCTTTGCTGCTTTTTCTTGCTTCAAGAATCATTTTTATGATTTTTCAGATTATCAATAACATGTCTCATGTTCATCAATCTTTCAAGAGCCAACATATTTAACAGTCTTAAACAACAAATTCAAAAGATATATGCACTGTTCAAGCATTCATTCAGAAGACAGAAAGCATTGCCACCACATTTAACCAATTAGAATTTCTTTTATTAAACTCTAAATTTTATTGCTTCTTATTCAAAAGATCTACTATTTTATTCATGTTTAATGATGATGAGAAAAATAAACTATAGCTTAATTGGAGATAAAATCAAATAGATACTAATTACTATTATATGACTTCTAAGGTAGACTTTTTATAAGGACACTGTCACAGAGTTAAGGCAGAAATTGGAAATTAACAACCTTTATTCTGGGGGTATGGGGGTTCCTCTGATCCTTGGGAGGCTTGGTATTATAGAAGACTTTTGGCGCTTTAGTTCCCTTAAGTCACGTCCCTGCTCCTCTTGTTCTTTAAACATATGGGTCAGCATTTGACTGTGTTCCTTCTGTTGTTTTATTATTTGCTCCATAGCTTCCTGTATCTTGGTGACAGACGCCTCAAGATATTCCCAATATTCCGCTTGAAAAATCTCTGGGAGAAATTCCTGTGCTCTCTTCTTGATAAGATCCTCCTGTGCTTGTTGTCTCTCCATTGATGCTTTGGTGATTGACTTTTCAATTAGGATATATTCAGTTATTCCCATCTTGACTCCAGCGTCCTTGCAGAGCAGAGAAATCACGCTTGGATAAGCCAACCTGGCCTCTTTTGAATTTTTGTTAGCAATCTTATAGAGCTCAGTTGAAATCAGCTGATGAACCTCCACTTCCTTTCCCATCATGATGCAATGAATCATCACTGCTCTTTTAACTGTGACTTCAGAACGGTTGCTAGTGGGCAACAGAGAACGCCCAATGAAGTCCAGCCATCCTCTGGCAACTGGTTTGAGATCCTCCCTCTTGAGTTGATTTGGGACGCCCTTTGTGTTGGTGGTCCACCTGGCTCCAGGGATACATATGTCCTCTAAGATCTTATCCAGGCCAATGTCTACTCTCATCATCCTCCTGTTGAAGGAGTCTGGATCATCCTTTAGCTGAGGTAGCTTTAATATCTCTCTGATCTTGTCAGGGGTGGTATGAACAATCTTTCCCCTGACCATGGTCCGAAATTCGTAGCAGGCTGTTCCAGATAGTCTTTGCTTGTCAGTCTGCCACATATTAGCATAGAACTCCTGGACCATGTTCCTTCCTACTTTCGTTTCAGGATTAGCTAGGACTTCCCAGTTCCTGATTCGAATTTGCTCCTGGATCTCCGGATATTCATCTTCTTTCAGATCGAATCTAACTTCCGGGATCACTGATCTCAGACCCATTACTTTAAGATAATGGTCTGAATGTTCTTTAGATAAGAACTTCCCTTGATTCCAAAGTGGTTTTGGAATGCTCTCTTTCTTGCCTCTTGGAGTGGGTTGTTTTCCTTTGGGAGCCATGATCTTAGTGATCTTGGAAAAACACACCAAACTTAGAGGTTTGCTTGTCCTCAAGCAAAAGAAAAGAAAGGAGAGGGATAGAAGGAGATCGAGGTGCACTTGTTGATGGAGGAGGGGGGAGGCCGAACCCAATTTTAAAGGGGTGGGGGGTGGGTTTTCGAAAAATTGGAAGAGATAAGATAAAAAGATTGAGTTGAAAAAGATAAGATAGAAGATAGAGTTTAGTTTTGAAAAGATATGATAGATTTTTGAAAAAGATAACTCTGAATTTTGAAAAAGATAATATGGATATTTGAAAAAGATATGGATTAGTTGAAAAGATTTTTGAGTGAAAAAGATAGATTTGTTTTCAGAAAAGATTTTGAAAAGAGTTGGATTGAATTTGGAAAGATGGATTTTTAGAAATTAAGGATTTTAGAAATCAGGGTTCTTGATATGTTTATGTAAAAATCATGCATTGAAGCATAAAATTTGAAATTAAAATGGAAATACGTGTGGGATAACTGGATTTGGCTCCTCCTTGTCTTCCTGGCGTTTGAACGCCCAAACACTGCTTGTTTTGGGCGTTCAGCGCCCAAATGCTGATCTCCTGGGCGTTCAGCGCCCACTTGCTGCCATTACTGGCGTTCAACGCCCAGTGGGTGGCCATTTCTGGCGTTGAACGCCCAATTTCTGCCATTACTGGCGTTCAGCGCCCAGTGGATGCCCATTTTGGGCGCTGAACGCCCAAAATGCCCCTTTACTGGCGTTTTCTTGCCATTGAGCTCCCTCTCTCTGTTTTGTGTGCAAATTCCTTCTGTAACCCTGTAAACTTATACAAATGATTCTGTACCTTAGTGTCAGTGAACTTTATATAAACAAATAAAAATAAAAATAGGGCAGAACTGCTTAGAGGATTGATGCCCCATGGCTGGGTTGCCTCCCAGCAAGCGCTTCTTTATTGTCTTTAGCTGGACCTTGCTGAGCTTTTAATCTAGCTTCAGCCTTGAGCAGTCTTGCTCAATGTTGCCTTCAAGATAATGCTTGATTCTCTGTCCATTGACAACGAACTTCTTATCAGAATCAATATCTTGAAGCTCCACATAACCATATGGTGACACACTTGTAATCACGTATGGTCCCCTCCACCGGGATTTCAGTTTCCCGGGGAATAGCCTGAGTCTAGAGTTAAACAACAGGACCTTCTGTCCTGGTTCAAAGATTCTAGATGACAGCTTTCTGTCATGCCATTTTTTTTATTTTTCTTTATAAAGCTTGGCATTTTCGAAAGCTGTGAATCTGAATTCCTCTAGCTCATTTAGCTGGAGCAATCGTTTTTCTCCTGCTAATTTGGCATCAAAGTTTAGGAATCTGGTTGCCCAGTAGGCCTTATGTTCCAGTTCCACAGGCAAGTGGCATGCCTTACCATACACGAGTTGGTATGGAGAGGTCCCTATAGGGGTCTTGAATGCTGTTCTGTAAGCCCACAGAGCATCATCCAAGCTCCTTGCCCAATCCTTTCTACGGGTATTTACTGTCCGTTCCAGGATTCTCTTTAATTCTCTGTTAGAGACTTCAGCTTGCCCATTGGTTTGTGGATGATATGGTGTGGCCACTTTGTGGCGAATTCCATACTGAACCATGGCAGAGTAAAGCTGTTTATTGCAGAAGTGAGTGCCCCCATCACTGATTAACACTCTAGGGACACCAAACCTGCTAAAGATGTGTTTCTGGAGGAACTTCAGCACTGTTTTAGTATCATTAGTGGGAGTGGCAATAGCCTCAACCCATTTTGATACATAGTCAACTGCCACCAGAATATAAGTGTTTGAGTATGATGGTGGGAAAGGTCCCATGAAGTCAATTCCCCATACATCAAACAACTCTATTTCCAAGATTCCTTGTTGAGGCATGGCGTAACCATGAGGCAGATTACCAGCTCTTTGACAACTGTCACAATTACGTACAAACTCTCGGGAATCTTTATAGAGTGTGGGCCAATAGAAGCCACATTGGAGGACCTTGGTGGCTGTTCGCTCACCTCCGAAATGGCCTCCATATTGAGATCCATGGCAATGCCATAGGATTCTCTGTGCTTCCTCTCTGGGCACACACCTACGGATAATTCCGTCTGCACATCTCTTAAAGAGATAGGGTTCATCCCACAAGTAGTACTTTGCATCAGTGACTAATTTCTTCTTTTGTATTCTATTGTACTCCTTGGGTATGAACCGTGCAGCTTTATAGTTTGTAATATCGGCAAACCATGGTGCTTCCTGAATGGCAAATAGATGCTCATCAGGGAACGTCTCAGAGATCTCAAGAAAGGGGAGGGACGTCCCTTCCACTGGCTCTATCTGGGACAGATGATCAGCCACTTGGTTCTCTGTCCCTTTTCTGTCTCTTATTTCTATATCAAACTCTTGCAGAAGCAATACCCATCTGATGAATCTGGGTTTTGAATCCTGCTTTGTGAGTAGATATTTAAGAGCAGCATGGTCAGTATACACAATCACTTTTGATCCTACTAAGTATGATCTGAACTTGTCAATGGCGTAAACCACTGCAAGTAGTTCTTTTTCTGTGGTTGTGTAATTTTTCTGGGCATCATTTAGAACGCGACTGGCATAATAAATGACATGCAGAAGCTTGTCATGCCTCTGTCCCAATACTGCACCAATGGCATGATTACTGGCATCACACATTAACTCAAATGGCAATGTTCAGTCTGGTGCAGAAATGACTGGTGCTGTGACCAGCTTAGCTTTCAGCGTTTCAAACGCCTGCAGGCATGCTGTGTCAAACACAAATGGCGTGTCAGCAGCTAGCAGATTGCTTAGAGGTTTTGCGATTTTTGAAAAATCCTTTATAAACCTCCTATAGAATCCTGCATGCCCCAGAAAGCTTTTGATTGCCTTCACATTGGCAGGTGGTGGTAATTTTTCAATTACCTCTATTTTTGCTTGATCCACCTCTATTCCCTTGTTTGAGATTTTATGCCCAAGAACAATTCCTTCAGTCACCATGAAGTGACACTTTTCCCAGTTTAACACTAGGTTGGTTTCTTGGCATCTTTTCAGAACAAGTTTCAGGTGATCAAGACAGGAGCTGAATGAATCTCCATATACTGAGAAGTCATCCATGAAGACTTCCAGAAATTTTTCCACCATGTCAGAGAAAATAGAGAGCATGCATCTCTGGAAGGTTGCAGGCGCATTACATAGCCCAAATGGCATCCTTCTATAAGCAAACACTCCAGATGGACATGTGAATGCTGTTTTCTCTTGATCCTGGGGATCCACTGCAATCTGGTTATAGCCTGAATAGCCATCCAAAAAGCAGTAATAATCATGACCTACTAGTCTCTCTAGCATCTGGTCTATGAATGGTAAAGGAAAATGATCCTTTCTGGTGGCTGTATTGAGCCTTCTGTAGTCAATACACATGCGCCACCCTGTAACTGTTCTTGTAGGAACCAGTTCATTTTTTTCATTATGAATCACTGTCATGCCTCCCTTTTTTGGGACGACTTGAACAGGGCTCACCCAGGGGCTATCAGAAATGGGATAAATAATCCCAGCCTCTAGTAATTTGGTGACCTCTTTCTGCACCACTTCCTTCATGGCTGGATTTAGCCGCCTCTGTGGTTGAACCACTGGTTTGGCATTATCCTCCAATAGGATTTTGTGCATGCATCTAGCTGGGCTTATGCCCTTAAGGTCACCTATGGACCACCCAAGAGCTGTCTTGTGTGTCCTTAGCACTTGAATAAGTGCTTCCTCTTCCTGTGAATTTAAAGCAGAGCTTATGATCACTGGAAAAGTGTCACCTTCTTCCAGAAATGCGTATTTCAAGGATGGTGGTAGTGGCTTGAGCTCGGGTTTAGGAGGTTTTTCCTCTTTCAGAAGAAAGTTCAGAGGTTCTTCCATGTCCTCTGAATCCTCCAAATCAGGCTGAACATCTTTAAAGATGTCTTCCAACTCTGATTCGAGACTCTCAGCCATGTTGATCTCTTCTACCAAAGAGTCAATAAGATCAACTTTCATGCAGTCTGTTGATGTGTCTGGATGCTGCATGGCTTTGACAGCGTTCAACTTAAACTCATCATCATTGACTCTCAGGGTTATTTCCCCCTGTTGGACATCAATAAGGGATCGTCCAGTTGCTAGGAAGGGTCTTCCTAGAATGAGAGTAGCACTCTTGTGCTCCTCCATTTCCAGCACAACAAAGTCAGTGGGAAAGGCGAATGGCCCAACTCTGACAATCATGTCCTCAATCACGCCTGATGGGTATTTAGTGGAGCCATCAGCAAGTTGGAGACATATCCGGGTTGGTTTAACTTCTTCAGTTAAGCCAAGCTTCCTGATAGTGGATGCAGGTATCAGGTTGATGCTTGCCCCAAGATCGCATAAAGCTGTCTTGGTGCAATCACCTTCTAATATGCATGGTATCAGAAAACTCCCAGGGTCTTTAAGCTTTTCAGGAAAGCTTTTCAGAATGACTGCACTGTATTCTTCAGTGAGGAGAACTCTTTCTGTTTCTCTCCACTCCTTTTTATGACTCAAGATCTCTTTCATGAACTTGGCATAAGAAGGTATTTGCTCAAGTGCCACTGCAAATGGAATCTTTATTTCAAGAGTCCTTAGATAATCTGCAAAGCGAGCAAATTGCTTATCCTGCTCCTCTTTCCGGAGTTTTTGAGGATAAGGTATTTTAGCTTTATATTCCTCAACCTTAGTGGTTAAAGAAGCCTTTTTAGAGGGGTTGTTATCAGCACTTGTGTGTGTCTGATCCCTCACTGGCAATTGAGTGCCAGAGTCAGAAGCTGGAGTGACGTTAGACGCCAGCTCACTGTCTATTCCTGGCGCCTGAACGCCAGAAATGTGCCCATGTTGGGCGTTCAACGCTGGACTCTGCCCCATTTGGGCGTTCAACGCCAGATTCTTGCCCATTTCTGGCGTTGAACGCCAGTTTTGGGCATGGTCTGGGCGTTCAGCGCCAGCCTTCCACCCATTTTCTGGCGTTTTAGTGCCAGAATTATTTTTCCCTGGGCTCTTACTGTCCTCAGGTGAATCTTTGGTGGGTTGCTCATTTCTTGAATTTTTGATGCCTTGAGGTGGGGTATTTAATGTTTTCCCACTTCTTAATTGAACTGCTTGGCATTCTTCTGCTATTTGCCTTGATAGCTGCTGCTTTGTTTGCTTAAACTGTTCGTCCATCTGTATATTAGCTATCCTTGTCTCTTGTAGCCTGTCCTTGAATTCAGCTAGCTGCTTTGTTAGAAAATCCAATTGCTGATTGAATTCAGCAGCTTGTTTTACAGTACTGAATTCAGCAGTTACTGTTTTAACCTCTTCATTCATGGAAGGGTTGCTGCTTAGATACAGATGCTGATTCCTGGCAACTGTATCAATGAGCTCTTGAGCCTCTTCAATTGTCTTTCTCATATGGATAGATCCACCAGCTGAGTAATCTAGAGACATCTGAGCTCCTTCTGCAAGCCCATAGTAGAAGATGTCTAACTGAACCCACTCTAAAAACATTTCAGAGGGGCATTTTCGTAGCATCTCTCTGTATCTCTCCCAGGCATCATAAAGAGATTCATTATCTCCTTGTTTAAAGCCTTGGATGTCCAGCCTTAGCTGTGTCATCCTTTTTGGAGGGAAATATTGATTCAGGAATTTTTCTGTCAGCTGTTTCCATGTCCTTATGCTGGCCTTAGGTTGGTTATTCAACCACCTCTTAGCTTGATCTTTTACCGCAAATGGAAACAGTAATAGTCTGTAGACATCCTGATCTATTTCTTTATCATGTACTGTGTCAGCAATCTGTAGAAACTGTGCCAGAAACTCTGTAGGTTCTTCCTGTGGAAGACCGGAATACTGGCAACTTTGCTGCACCATGATAATGAGCTGAGGATTCAACTCAAAGCTACTAACTCCAATGGAAGGTATACAGATACTACTTCCATATGAAGCAGTAGAGGGGTTAGAATATGACTCCAGAGTCCTCCTGGACTGTTCATTTCCACTTATGTCCATGATGGATATATGGATATAACTTGGACTGATTTATCTTTTTATTTATTTTATTTTATAAGAAGTAAATACTTAAATAAAATAAAATAACTAAAAAGAATTTGAATTTTGAGATTAAAAAAAATTTTTTTTTTTTCGTAAAAGAGAATAAAAATTAATTAGTTAAAAAAAAAGAAATTTTTGAAAAAGAGGGAAGATATTTTCGAAAATTAGAGGGAGAGAGTTAGTTAGGTAGTTTTGAAAAAGTTAAGAAACAAACAAAAAGTTAGTTAGTTAGTTGAAACAAATTTTGAAAAGATAAGAAGTTAGGAAGTTAGAAAAGATATTTTGAAAAGATATTTTTGAATTTAGTGAGGAGAGAGAAAAACAATAAAATAGTACAAGATTTAAAATTTTTAGATCTGATGCTCCTTGTTTTTGAAAATTTTGGAGGGAAAACACCAAGGAACACCAAACTTAAAAATTTTAAGATCAAGACACAAGGAAAACTCAAGAACACTTTGAAGACTCACAAGAACATGAAGAAAGAACACCAAACTTAAAATTTTTTAGAAAACCAAACCAAAATTTTCGAAAACCAAAGGGAAATCAACAAGAAAACACCAAACTTAAAGTTTGGCACAAGATTTAATAGAAAAAATATTATTTATGAAAAAGAAGGTTTTGAAAAGAATATAAAAGACTCTACCCCAATTACCAAGAACACAGATTAACGCTCTAGCCAAATGAGTTATGAAAATTTTCGAAAATTTTAAGAAAGATTATTTTTGAAAACACCAAACTTAAAGTTTGGCACAGGATTTAACAGAAAAATTATTTTTGAAAAAGGTTTTAAAAAATATGATAGCCAATTACCATGAACATAAACACCACGTTCTAATTAACTGAGCTATAAATTTAAAGTGTTTTAACAAGGGATAAATAATAAAAGACTCTAAACCAAAAAGAGAAAATTTTTCCTAATCTAAGCAACAAAATAAGCCGTTAGTTGTCCAAACACGAACAATTCCCCGGCAACGGCGCCAAAAACTTGGTGCACGAATTGTGAATCACACTTTTCACAACGCGTACCACTAACCAGCAAGTGCACTGGGTCGTCCAAGTAATACCTTACGTGAGTAAGGGTCGAATCCCACGGAGATTGTTGGTTTGAAGCAACCTATGGTTATCTTGTAAATCTTAGTCAGGAGGTCAATTATGTTTATCAGTTGAATTGTGAATAACCAAGAGAGCATAAATTGAAGGTTACTTGATGTGCAGTAATGGAGAATATGTTGGAGTTTTGGAGATGCTTTGTCTTCTGAATCTCTGCTTTCCTCTGTCTTCTGATTCACGCACGCACGTCCTCCTATGGCAAGCTGTGTGTTGGTGGATCACCGTTGTCAATGGCTACCTTCCATCCTTCCAGTGAAAACTACGCTCACGCGCTCTGTCACAGCACGGCTAATCACCGGTTGGTTCTCGATCCGGGTGGAATAGGATTTACTATCCTTTTGCGTCTGTCACTAACGCCCAGCCTTCAGGAGTTTGAAGCTCGTCACAGTCATTCAATCCTTGAATCCTACTCGGAATACCACAGACAAGGTTTAGACTTTCCGGATTCTCATGAATACCGCCATCAGTTCTGGCTTATACCACGGAGATTCTGATTAAGGAATCTAAGAGATCCTCATTCAATCGTATATAAAACGGAGGTGGTTGTCAGGCACACGTTCATGATTTGAGGAAGGTGATGAGTGTCACAGATCATCACCTCCATCACAGTTAAGCGCGAATAAACATCTTAGATAGGAACAAGCGTGTTTGAATGGAAAACAGAAATACTTGCATTAATTCATCGAGACACAGCAGAGCTCCTCACCCCCAACAATGGGGTTTAGAGACTCATGCCGTTAGAGAATACAAAGTTTAGATCTGAAATGTCATGAGATACAAAATAAGTCTCTAAAAGTTGTTTAAATACTAAACTAGTAGCCTAGGGTTACAAAATATGAGTGGACTATGATGGATGATGCAGAGATCCACTTCTGGGGCCCACTTGGTGTGTGCTGGGGCTGAGATTTAAGTGAGTCACGTGCAGAGGCCATTTGTGGAGTTGAACGCCAGTTTTTATGCCAGTTTGGGCGTTCAACTCCAGTTTTTGATCCTTTTCTGGCGCTGGACGCCAGAATTGGGCAGAGAACTGGCGTTGAACGCCAGTTTACGTCGTCTATCCTTGTGCAAAGTATGGACTATTATATATTGCTGGAAAGCCCTGGATGTCTACTTTCCAACGCAATTGAAAGTATGCCATTTCGAGTTCTGTAGCTCCAGAAATTCCACTTTGAGTGCAGGGAGGTCAGAATCCAACAGCATCAGCAGTCCTTTTTCAGCCTGAATCAGATTTTTGCTCAGCTCCTTCAATTTCAGCCAGAAAAATACCTGAAATTACAGAAAAACACACAACTTATAGTAAAGTCCAGAAATATGAATTTTTCCTAAAAACTAATAGAAAGAGACTAACAACTAACTAAAACATACTAAAAACTATATGAAATTATCCCCAAAAAGCGTATAAAATATCCGCTCATCAGCAATCCAGAAAGGTTCTCGCAAATGTGCTTGAGAACAGTCTTGTATGGAACGCCAACTTGTGTGTCCCATTTTTCCACCATGTATGCTCGTGGTCCTTCATCCTTGAAGCCCAGGGCCGCTCCAATAGTCTCAGCATCAAGGGCTATTTGAACCCTTTTGACATAGGAATGAAGGGTGCCGTCAATGAGCCGCATATTGGCATAAAACTCTCGAACAAGACCAGGGTAGACTGGTTTCTGAATGAGAAGCAAAGGTTTCCAGTTGAGTAGTTCAAACAGAGGAGAGACGTTGATGCCCTTGTTGGTGAGATTTTCAAGGCTAACAAGATAAGTTGTGCACAAATGACGCTTCTCCATAACCTCCTTATGAAACTCAAAAGAGGTGCAAGAGTTAAATCTGCTTGGATCAAAGTGGGAGTGAGTCTTGCCATATTTGTCTCTAAATTCCATGGATTCCAAGTTTGGAGGTTCAGTAGTGTCATTGAGTGCAAACCCCTGATTCTTCTGGGAGCTTTTTCCAGGAGTAGTCCGCTTCGGTGATGAGGGTGGAGGTGATGGAATGGGAGAAGTATAAGATTCTTGCTCTTCTTCCTCTTGGGGGTCCTTGTTCTTCCTGTTTCGTCCTCTTCCGGAACTCTTTTGGGCCACTACCTTTCTTCTCATGGCTTCGGTTTGTTTGGTTGGAGGTGAGGGAGAGGATGAGGAAGTAGAATGTATGTGGATATGAGTGTGCGTTTGGGGTGTTGATGGTTTTTGAGAAAGAAGAATTCGTTCACTCTTTCTTGGCGTGGTTTTCTTTTTCATGGTAATGGGGAATGGAATATGAAAGGGTGGTGGTGATAACCGAATTGAGAGAGGGAGTGAGACAAGGTGGGTGAACGCATTTAATGGAGTTTGGAAAGAGAATATGGAGAGTAATGACCATTAGTGGACGGTTAATGACCATAATGGGTGGTTATTATCCAAAAAAATGATTTCCCTTTTAACTTTTGAAATCCAAAACTGAAAAGTTGTTGCCTTAAATCAAGGGATTGGATGGATATAGGGATTTGATTTGACAATAACCACTTCCAAGGAGATTTGATGACACAAGAGGAAGATTCTTATTTGTAGAAAGATAACTACCATAACTGTTAAGGTGGGGTCAAGGAATTTTGGTGGGGCCCATAAAAATTTTGAATTCTGCGCTGCCTCCCCCTTGACCACAGCTCTTCCATCATGCCATGATTTTTATCTCGTCTAAACCTACGAGCAAAAACTGAACAGAGTCACAAATTCACAGATTTTCAATAAAACTTAAATCAAACATTCCCAAACTTTTTCTCAAGGTACAGAATCTGTCTTCACAGAGAGGTTTTGTAAAAATATCAGCAATTTGATCTTCAGATTTTACAAATTGAATATCAATAGTACCCTTTTGCACATGTTCTCTAATGAAATGATATTTAATTTCAATATGCTTTGTTCTTGAGTGCAAAACAGGATTTTTTGAAATATTTATGGCACTCATATTATTACAAAATAGGGGTATACTATTGATTTTTAATTTGTAATCTTCCAATTGTGTTTTTAACCAAATTAGTTGAGTGCAACATGCAGATGCGGAAATGTACTCTGCTTCAGCTGTGGATAAAGCCACTGTGGCTTGTTTTTTGCTTGACCACATATTGAGTGAGCTTCCAAGGAAGCAACACATGCCGGACGTGCTTCTTCTATCCACTCTATCTCCCGCATAATCTGCATCACAAAACCCTACTGCACAAAATTTATCAGATTTAGGATACCACAAGCCATAATCACAAGTTCCCTTAATGTATCTAATGATGCGTTTAACAGCCGTAAGATGGGATTCTTTTGGGTGAGATTGAAATCTTGAACATACACCCACACTTTGAACAATATCCGGTCTAGAGGAGGTAAGATACATGAGTGAACCTATCATTCCTCTATACCTTGTTTCATCCACATCTTGGCCATCGTCATCTTTTTCAAGTTTTGTATTAGGATGCATTGGAGTGCCCATTGCTTTGAAATTTTCTAGGCCGAACTTTTTAATAAGTTCTTTTGCATATTTTCCTTGGTAAATAAAAGTACCACTAGGAGTTTGTTTAATTTGGAGGCCAAGAAAGAAAGTAAGCTCTCCCATTAAGCTCATTTCAAACTCACTAGTCATGAGTTTTCCAAACTCTTCACACAAGGAAATGTTGGCCGAACCAAATACAATGTCATCAACATAAACTTGAACAAGAAGTATATCATCATTAGATGCTTTAATGAATAAAGTAGTGTCGGTGGTACCCCTTTGAAATTCATTTTCCAACAAGAAGGCACTAAGCCTTTCATACCAAGCTCTTGGAGCTTGTCTAAGCCCATAAAGAGCCTTAGATAATTTAAAAACATGATTTGGAAACTCTTTATGTTCAAAACCGGGGGGTTGTGCCACATACACTTCTCTATCAATAAAGCCATTAAGGAAAGCACACTTAACATCCATTTGAAACATTTTGAAACCTTTATGGGCGGCATAGGCAAGAAGCAACCGAATTGCTTCCATTCTAGCTACCGGAGCAAAAGACTCATCAAAATCTATACCCTCTTCTTGATCGTAACCTTGGGCCACTAATCTAGCCTTGTTACGAACAACTTGTCCATCTTCACCAAGTTTATTTTTAAAGACCCACTTAGTACCCGTTACCTTCATACCATCCGAATAGGGTACCAATGTCCAAACCTCATTCTTGTCAAATTGAGCTAGCTCCTCTTGCATGGCCTTGACCCATGATGGATCTTCAAGAGCTTGTTTGACATTGTTGGGCTCCATTTGTGACAAGAGAGCAAAGTTGCTAGGTTCAGTTTGCCTTTTGGTGGAGGATCTTGTTGTTACACCATGAGAGGGATCACCAATGATGAAGTCATGAGGATATCCCCTCATAGACTTCCATTCTCTAGGTTTTCGGCCAGGTGTTGAACTTTGATGAACTTCTGGTGGTCTCACTGTTTCAGTTTCTCGTGTCTGTTCTGGAGATAAAATGGAAGTTTCTCCTACAATTTGACGAGATAAAACCGGTTTGACAGATTCTTCATTTTGCACAGATTTGGGATTTTCTTTACTTGTTGCAGCCTCTTCACAATCTGAATCAATATCCTTCACAATACTGGGAATTAAGTTAGAATCACAAAAAGTAACATGTATGGATTCCTCTATTGTCCTATGCTCCTTGAGATAAACCCTATAGGCCTTACTTGTGGTGGAATATCCAACAAACATTCCTTCATATGATTTTGGATCAAATTTTCCAAGGTTTTCCTTATTATTAAGCACAAAACATTTGCATCCAAAAATATGAAAGTACTTAAGATTTGGAGGGGTTCCTTTCCATAGCTCATAAGGTGTTTTCTTTAACCCTTTTCTAATGATTGTTCTATTCAAAATATAACATGCTGTGTTCACAGCCTCAGCCCATAAGAATTTAGGAATTTCACTCTCACATAACATAGCCCTAGTCATTTCTTGAAGGCTTCTATTCCTTCTTTCAACCACCCCATTTTGTTGGGGGGTTCTAGGACATGAAAAATTATGAGAAATTCCTAAGTCATCACAGAATTTTTCAAAATCTTGATTTTCAAATTCTCTTCCATGATCACTTCTTAAATGGGCAATTTTCAAATCCTTTTCATTTTGAATTTTCTTACAAAGGGTGGAAAAAGCATGAAAAGCATCATTCTTATGAGCAAGAAAAAGTACCCAACCAAATCTAGAGTAATCATCTACCACCACAAGACCATAATGTTTACCTCCTAAACTTTGAGTTCTAGTAGGACCAAAAAGATCAATATGTAACATTTCCAATGGCCTTTTGGTTGAGATTCCATCTTTTGATTTAAAAGAGGATTTTACTTGTTTGCCTAATTGACAAGCGTCACAAGTAAGATCCTTATCAAACTTGATGTTTGGGATCCCTCTAACCAAATTTCTTTTGACTAGCTTAGAGATTTGATACATGCTAGCATGTCCCAACTTTCTATGCCAAAGCCATTTTTCAAATTCAAAAGATGTGAAGCATGTTACATTTTGTTCCTTTAAATCCTCAAGAGTTAATCCATACACATTGTTGCATCTTTTAGCTTCAAGAAGAACATTCCCAGTTTTTTCACACACAACTAAACAAACAGATTTCTTAAAGATAACTTCAAAACCCAAATCACAAAGTTGACTAACACTAAGCAAATTATGTTTCAAGCCATGTACAAGGAGAACATCATTTATACAAGAAGAAAAGTTTTTACCAACTTTCACAACAGCCATAATTTTTCCTTTTGCATCATCACCGAAAGTGACAAGTCCTCCATCATAGTCATCAAGCTTTATGAAGAAGGTTGCCTTTCCGGTCATATGCCTAGAGCATCCGCTGTCCATATACCACACATTTTCCTTCCTTTTGGATGCTAGGCATACCTACAAAACAATGCTTAAGTAACCTTAGGTATCCAAATCTTTTTGGATCCTTTTACGTTAAACCATCTTCTATGTCCTAAGCCATTGTAATCAAAAACAATTTTATAAACTTTGTCACCAACCATTCTTTCACCGAAAAAACATTGAATGGGAAAGTGTCCATTCCGATTGCATAGTCTACAAAATCTTGGAGTTGCCTTTTTGTTAAAGTAGGTGGGATCTTGAAATCTTGTGTCATTAGAAGATGAAGCAATATTTTCAAAATGTGAATTTTCAGATTTATGAAACCCCAACCCAGCCTTATCATAAAGAGGTTTTTGACTAGCCAAGATGTGATTTAAACTTTCAGAACTTTGTGTAAATTTGGCCAAGTCTTCCTCAAGTCTTTCAACCTTTTTAAGCAACTCTTCATTTTGTTTAAAACAGTCCACATATGCAAGAACACAATGGTTACTTTCACAGCTCCTAACTTGGGCTCTTAACTGCTTATTTTCTTCAACGAGATCACAAGCAGTTTCGGCCTCTCTCACTTTTTCTTTTAGAAAACTGTTTTCGGCCTTAAGAATGGTAATTTGCTGTTCAAGTTCTTGATTTTCCAGCAGAAAACATCTTATTTTTTCAGAAAGGTGGTCTATCATAAGATGGAGATCTTCAGTATTAGGGTTATGAAAGACTACCTGATCTATGTGATCTGCCATGAGACATGTTTGTGACTTGGTCTCGGCTTCTTCATCATCATCGTCAGAGTCATTCTCCAAGTCTTCCCATGTGGCCATCAGTCCTTTCTTCTTTCCTCTTTTTGGCTTTTCCTCCTTTTTCAGCTTGGGACAATCAGATTTGAAATGCCCCATTTCCTTACAATTATAGCAAGTTACCTTGCTAAGGTCTTTCTTTATTCTCCTTGTGCTGCTGCCTTTGCCTCTGAGCTTAGCCATTTTCCTGAATTTTTTTGCAAATAAAACAAACTCATTTTCAGAAGAGTTATCACTGGATTCATCATCCAGAGGGTTAGTCACAGAAGAAAATGCAATTCCTTTCTTTTTTGTATCCTTTTTCAAATATGTATTTTCAAAAGCAAGAAGATTTCCTCTCAAATCATCAAGTGTCATGGAGTCTAAGCTACTGCTCTCAGAAATAATTAAAACTTTAGTTTCCCACTCTTTTGTGAGACATCTCAACACTCTTCTCACTAGCACAGAATCAGAATGTGTAATTCTCAGAGCATCTAAGCCAACAATGATAGCATTGAACCGTTCGAACAGTTCATCAATGGACTCTCCTTCCTTCATTGCAAACATTTCATATTCTCTATTTAGCATATCTGTCCGAGTCTTCTTGACGATGGTGGTTCCTTCATGGATGATTTGCAATTTGTCCCAGATTTCCTTTGCCGTTGTGCATCTTGATACCCGTCGGTACTCCTCGAAGCTGATAGCACAATTGAGCAGATTTATTGCCTTGGCATTTAACTCCACCTTCTTCCTATCTTCCTCGGTCCATCTTGCTTCTGGTTTGAGAGAAACAACTCCTTCTGCACTTGTGGTAGTTGGAAATTGAGGTCCTTCGAGAATAATCTTCCAAAGTCTATAATCCACTGCTTGTACGAATATCTTCATCCTCTCCTTCCAATAGGTATAATTTTTCCCATTGAAAAGAGGGGGTCTGTTGCTTGATTGTCCTTCAGTTAGATTATAAGACACCACATTTGTGCCACTGTTTTCTGCCATGAGGATCTTTACTCCAAGCTGCAAAGCTTGATCTCTTTGAGACCAAGCTCTGATACCAATTGATGGTTTCATTGGCTAAGAGAAGGGGGGGTTGAATCTTAGCCCCCTTTTTACATTGCTAACACTTGCTGAACTCAGAGGAGACTTTTCTGTTTTTGCTCGTCACTGGACACGAGCAACTTTGTTTTGTCTCGTCCCTAGCCACGAGACTTTTCTTTTTGTCTCGTCACTTGGCACGAGATAATATTAGTTTTTGCTCCTGTGCAGTAGATATAGAAATGTAGGAGAGAAGAGTTGAAGATTACACCCAGATATATCCTGGTTCAGCTGCTAAGTGCAGTGCAGCCTACATCCAGTCTCCATCACAAACATGATGGAATTTCACTATAATCAATCTGATTACAACTTGTAAAGTGCTAACCCAACTTACAAGGGGATTCCCACAGAATCATGAAACACAACATAGATGAACAAAGGAACTCTAAGACATCTATGGCTTTTTCTTTTAATTTTGCGCTCTCTGCCTTTTTCCGCTCTATGGCTTTTTCATTACAAACCTCACTGTTTGCCTTTTACCATGAGACTCAAGACATGACAAAATTAAACAGAAAAATACAAAATTGAATACATTGAAGGAGAAGAGAAAACTGTTAGCTCAGGTAGCTCTGAGAATTCTGTGCCTTGCACTCTCAAATTTTCTCCTTGCTTCAAACAGTGGCTGTCCACCCTTATTATAGAAGAGGGGAGCCTCCACTTATTGAAGCCAAAACCGAACCAACTTCTTCCTCCTTCAGCAAAACTGGTTCGGCCACATAGAGAGAGAAGAGATAACCATGCATTAACCAACATGCAATTACCTCTAGTCCTTTCTTGATCATCACTCTTCATCAATCCGAGCTCTTCATCCTTGGCTTGCTCTCCAAGATGAAATTCTGGCCCTTGATGCTTCATGATGATGATGACTTCATCTGCTTCAATCTCTGCCTTCAACCATCACTTCGCCACTCTAGCTACTCCCTGTGGTGGTTGAGCAGAATCAAAGACAAGCCATGCTTCAAGAATCTCCCTTGCTGGCCGAATCTTCTTCTTCCTTTTTGAGCATGGAGAGCTCAAGATAACCTCACCAAATCTGACCATATTTGGTAAGTATCTTAGCCACAGCTCATTTTTATTTTAGTATGTTTTCTTGCCATCATTGTGATGGTCTTTAGGCTTTCTTTCTCTTCCTTTCGGTAGCTCATTTTTGCTTCCATGGCTACCAATGTTTCCTGTGTAATAACCGAAGAGAAGAAAGAGATGAGAGAGAAGACAAAGTGGAACTAAAAGCATGTAGTGAATTTGAATAAAGTAAAACAATGCTGAATTAATTCCTACTCCCCTTTCTTTCTTGGTGGCGTGAAGCAATAATGACCCATCAAATCAATTATAATCTCTCTCATGTTTCCAATGCATATATTAATTATTCTCAATAAATTTTGAGTTCCATCACAAGTTAGGAGAAGAGATCTGTTGAGGTCATAAGGCAAATTGTAACATTTGCTTTCCTGATGGATTTATTTTCGGATCATGCATTGGATCTTTCATCAAAGTTGGGCTTGGTTGCAACCATATTTGTTCTTGGCCCATTAATAACATTTGCTTTCTTGATAAAATTTGGAGCAAGCATAAAGCAAATGGAAAGCATGTAACACTCTTGGGCTTAGAGCAATCAAAATCATTTGGACCCAAGTAACATTAAATCAGCCACATTCATTTTTTGTTATTAAAACCAAGGCTGAGTGTAAATTGGGCTAGCACAATAAATTTGTTTTCGGCCCAATATAAAATCTGCACAACAAAATTATTAATTAGGCAAATGCAAATTAATATCAAATTAATAATTTTGTAATTAAACATTTTAATAATGTTTGTTCATCATCAAAATTAAACAAGAATTTTCCAAACTCATCATTTACACCAACTAATAATTTATCACACTGTTGCAACTCCCTGGCAACGGCGCCAAAAATTGACTGGTGGAAAAATGTCGGTTAAGAAATTCTAATAAAAGAAGCGTTGTGAGTACAGTCTTAACCGATGAAATTTTCACTCTAAATTTAGAAGATATCACAATTAAGAATAAAAATTGGGAGTAGAATTCTCAGGTCGTTTTCCAACGAGTTGACACAGCAGTGTAAATTATTGATCAGGAATTTTCTGAGAAATTTTTAAGGTTTGAGAACGGAAAAATAAATAAGTGAAAACCAAAGCAATGAATAATAGTAAGATGTGTTATGTGTTTGAATTAAAAGGCCTTGGCTAAGAGAAGATTAATTGGAGTTTCTATCCTTGTTGAAATTTCCAAGTGTGATAGTAAAAGGTTGTTACTTCCACTCAGTTATCCTCTTACAGTTGCAAAGGAAGGTCAAGTGGGTAACACTAACTCTGATTCACAAGTCCTAATCCCTTCCTAGGGAAGGATTAGAGTTAGTGAAAAGTGAGTTAGCCAGCAACCCCCAATTATAAATTATTACTTGAGTATTCTAAGTCAAGGGGTTCCAATTAATCAACTCCCAAGCCAAGTTGAGAGTTTTAAATCATAACATGAATGTCATTTTTCAACAACATGGAATAAGAACAAATAAGAGACATGGTAATTAAAATAAATTAATAAAAGAAAATTTTGAAGCTGCTAATTAATTGAAGGAAATCAAACAAGAAATGGAATTAAATGTAAAAATTGTTCATTGCATTAATAAATCCCAAAAGTAACAATATCCATATATGACCACGAGCAAATTAAATGGAAAACAAAAGAGTAGAGTAATGGAAAAGCAAAATATAACGATGAAGACTTCAATCGAAGGTAGAAGAAGCTCTCTCAATATCCAATCTAAAAGTATAAAACTAAAATCTAAGAACCCTAGGAGAAGTAGTATTTTTTCTCTAAGATTCTAAACTAAAAACTCCAAACTAAGTGAATGTGAATGTGTGTTGAGTCTCTGCTTGCCCCCTGGCTCTAGTCTATGTTTTTCGGCCGAAAACTGGGTCCAAAACAGCCCAGAAATCGCCCCCAACGTCTTCTGTAATTGTAGCACGTGACGCGCGTCACGCGTACGCGTCAGTCACGCGAACGCGTCGATGGACTTCTGCGCGTGTCACGCGTACGCGTCGTTGTATGATGCGCCAATGCACGCGCACGCGTCAAGCATGCGTGCGCGTCGATCCTCGCTGCTCAGCTCCTTAGTTTTTTGTGTTCCTTCCACTTTTGCATGCTTCCTTTCCATCCTCTAAGTCATTCCTGCCCTATACAGCCTGAAAACATTTAACACACAGATCATAGCATCGAATGGTATAAAGGAAAATTAAAAATTGACAATTTAAAGGCTTAAGAAGCAAGTTTTCAATCATGGAACAAAATTAGGAAGGATTTGTAAAACCATACAATCTGTATGAATAAGTGTGCGAAAAAACTGATAAAAACCACTCAATTTAGCACAAAATAAATCATAAAAATAGTGGTTTATCAGCGACCCAGGGAGAGGTGCTGACAGAGAGCCGTCTGCGTCGGAGCGAGCACGATTAAATACGAAGGGTAACGATGCGGCAGAGAGAGCAGTTGCTGGAGGACGCAACCGTGGGCGACAATTGATTCACGTTGAGAACACTCGAAATAAATACCATATGAATGATGCAATGTTATTGGTGGGAGAAGTCGCTCTACGAATTGGTTTTTTCACTGCTTAATATTCAAAATTTCAAAAACAGAATAATGTTCAAGTTGGATGAATACATAATTGATTTCTTAGACTTTTTCAAATATTTTATATTTAATAAATATTTTGAACATATGTATAAATATCTATATTATGTATAATGAGAACTGCAATAAATAACTGATGGTTATTGTCCTACTTTTGAATTTCTAAAAACGATATAATAACCACAAATTACACATATGACTATTCTAATTTGTAACTAGTAATAATGAGGAATCTCATGCTAGTGTTTGTTTAGAGCTGTAGATTGAAAAATAAAATAAAAATAAAGAAAGGAAAAAAGAAGAAGGAGGCATCTCACTGTAAATCATATAATTAGTTTTTAGATTTTAACATTGACAATTATATTTCTTATACTTATTGACAATTTCAGTATAACATAAATAATTAGGGGTGTAATGGAATCGGATTGAATCAAATTTTGATCAATTTTAAGAATTAAATTAATTAAATTTAATCATCGATTCAAATTAAATTAGATTAGTATATTTTTTGTTATTGGACCCAAATCAATGAAATTCCGGAGGGATTGATTTAGGTATTTGAGTATCTGACTAAAATTAAATTTATAAGAAAATTTGAAAAAAGAAAAGAAAAAAAATTATGAAACACTAAAAATAGTTACATTAAAAAGGAGAAAGAAAAATGGTAGTTGAGGTGAGATTTTTTTTTTTTTGGTGACCAGTTGAGGTGAGATTAGAATTAGAAAAAATTATATAATATTATATTTTTTAATATAATATATAAGAAATTTTTTTATGGCCACGTAGCATTCTAATTATTCGAGGATCAACATATTTGTGGTTGTGTCGATCACAAAAAAGATAACAATCCATCTGGAACTATTAACATGAAATCGTAACTGCATACGAGCATTGCAGCCGCATCGTATTCTTGTCGTGATGACTCTTGCTTGCGATTCTCTCTACTATAATATTTTTTCTTTTTGACTCTCTTTAGGTAACAAATAAATATTTTCATCACGAGTTGTCTACTCTTCAATCATCTACTTTTGCTTTTCTTTGCATAAAAATCCAGAGACTTCGCATATTTGTTATAAAACTCGAAAACCAAATTCAAATTATAGAAGGTGTGCTTCACAAAATCATGTGTTGTCAAGTTGTTAAAACTAGTGTCCAAAATTTGCTGCTTTGATATAATGCAGAGAAGTTCATCTAAAATTACTTTTTGCGATAACACTATTGCATCTATAGAATCATCCTTTATAAAAATTTCTTTTTCATTAAACAGGATTCATTTTCATAGACATCATTTGTATATGTATATGAGACTTCAATGACTTCATTTAAGAACAATTCTTACTCTTCAACCTACTTAATATTATACACTATTTCATTGCACACAAATTTTTTTTACTACATATTCATCGTTATCCTCAACCTCATAATCTTCCTCGTTAACATTGTCATATTCAAAAATTATATCATCCCAAAATAAAACCTTCTCTTCTTCTTCGTATGTAGTTAAAATTTTCACTACTATTTATGTATAATGTACAAAGCATAAAAAATTTGATAGCAAATAAGGTGCGTATCATTAAATCTTAAAACTGATGGTTGACACAGAGAATATCTAACACAAACAAATTTATTATCATTAGAGTACATCAGAATATAATAAAGACTACAAAAAAAATCTATTAATTTAAATAAAAGCTTCAATTACAAAATAAAATATATAGCACTTCATGGTTATAGGAACCAACATCACATGCATTAAACTAAATCAATCATATTATAAAATATTATTTTTTAAAAAATAAAAATGTTAGTATCTGAAGTTTAAGGAACAACCGTGAATATGTTTTCATTTTTACTTTTTTTTGTTACAAAAGAAAAAGAAAATAAAAATCGTCAATATAATAAAATCAGCAATTTATACACATACAAAAATTAGTAGAAGAAAAAATAAAATTGCTTTCTCATTATTAAATTTAACATAAAAATTAATAGAATCATGTTCAGAGAGAAAACTTATTAGTAACCTCTCTGTAGGGAATAAAAAAATGGTGAATGCTGCCATATCTTCTTTAAAATATAGGATAAATTACCTTTTATTATTTATATAGTGTTTATAATTATAATTAGGGTAAAAAATACATATAATTATAATTATTTATATAGTTAAATTTGTAATATCCTAATGACTTAGAACATTAAAAAAATACTTTACATAGTCAATAATAATTTAGATCTTAAAGAAAAAATATTTTTATTATGTATTTACCTATTAGAATATTAAAAACTTTTATAGTACTCATAACATTTTTTAAGTCATTTTTTTAAAATTATTTTGTATTAAAATAAAATTTATTTTTTAATTGTTTTGTATGGAATAAAATATTTTCTTTCATTTCTAAATTATTATTGACTATGTAGAGTATTTTATTTAAAATTTGAGTACATGCATGTATTTACCTAAGTTATTAGAACATTACAATTTTTATAGTACTCCTAACATTTTTTAAGCCATTTTTTTTAAATTGTTTTGCATAGAATAAAATATTTTTTGTAGTATAATTTAAATAAATGTATTAAAAAATTTATTAAAAAATATTCATGAGTTATTAAAAATGGACAAAAGAGTATTGTATGGAATTCGAATTGATAGATCACAAATATTTTAAAGAAGTCTCGTAATTAAATATTTTGTTAACTTTTTTTTTAATGTATGAAATAAAATATATTTTTTAATTTTTAAATTATTAATTTTTTTAATAAAATTTTTAATAAAATTTTTTTAATAAATTATTAATTTTTTAACAGCATAGGAATTACTGTGTGTAATTCGAACCCACCTGGTTCGAATTAGTGTGTGCGTGTGTTTGTGTATAATTCGAACCCACCTGGTTCGAATTATGTAAAAATAGAGTTCGAATTTAGCTGGTTCGAACTACATATAAACATGCATTGGTGGATTCATGAAACAATTTTCGTTTTGGCTTATTTGTGTAATTTTAGTCTGCCATTGGCTTATATGTGTTTTTTACCCTTATGATTAAGTTGAATATTAACCATAATAATTAAGTATATGTTCTCTATTTTTCTTTCTCTCTCTTGTAATTATTTAATTTTAGTTTAACACCACCAGTCTATGGTGGCGGTGGTGGTGGCTGTCACCGCTAAAAAAAATTTTTGCGGTGAGCTTACAAACCCATCAACAAGGTACAAGTACGTATTCAACTCGTTACACGTGGTAACATTTGTGTTATCGAGATACGGAGAATCTCTGCTACATAGGCACAATTCTTTCCCAACCTCAGCGTACATCTACTGTGCCTCTTCCACCCTCTTCTGTATGGTGATAACATCCTCAGAGTTCATTATCCGCAAAACTTTTGTCCCATGAAAGTGATTAAATTCTTGTGCATAATTGTCACCTCATCTTGTAAATCCTATTGATCTCCACCTCATCGACAACAATGTCTTTAATCTCATAAGGATCCGAATCTACAATCTCTTGAAACTTGTATTTGATATCATTAGCAACAATGTCTTTAACTGTGTTTATGACTTGAGAATCTAAAGAATCTTTTCAAATGTCTTTATAACTTCTATCATCATGGATCATAAGTTCTTTTCTACTTTTAAGTGCATCAATTGCATTCGTAAAAGCTCTTCCATGTCATAAAATTTATCTGGTGAATCACTTTCAATATATATATTTCAAGAAGTAATTTACCATTTATTTTAAAAAGAGTACAATAAAATTCACCTAAAAAAAATATGTGATAAAAGAAAAGTACTTACTTTAATTTGTTGAATTCCTCTACACCGGTGTCATATTGTCATCGACCACTGCTACCTAAAGTGGAAGTCATCTTAAACAGAAAAATGAGGTGATGACTCTCATATTTGAGTATAATCAAAGAAATTGAAACACTCTAACAGCTAGCATCGTTGTATTCATAGAATCATAAAAATAAGCTAAAAAATTATTTATTTTTGAATTGGGAGCAAAGATGAGGACAAAAGATATCTATGTTTTACGTCATGATTCACACAGAATGATTTTAATACAATTAAATGATTTGATTGAGTTTAAAATTTAAAAATAATTTTAAAATTATTGTCGGTTATTAATAAATACAACAAAATAAATTAAAATAATTTTTTAAATATTTTTAACCTCTCCATCAAATGAACGAGAGTTTTATCAAATACTTTGCCATGTTTGATATCTATATTCGTTGTTCTGATACAATAATGAAACACATTCTCGGTGGTCACATAAGAGCTTATTCGTTGTCATGACAATTGACAAACTTGACTGAAATTATGTCAGAAAACACGGTAGTAAAAGAATTTTTGGTTCAGCGACATTATCAACAGCTCAATTAATTGTGAAGTAGGAAATTTGAAGCATATATATGATCAATGGTATAATAAATAATATGCTGCACAAAGTAGGAGTAGTAGTGGATGGAGATTGATGTGAAGTTTAGAGAGAGTCCAAAAATTTGAAATGAAGTATTAAGAATTTTGAAAATATTTGGTAAATAAAAATATTTAGTTAAAATGAGTCAACATTTGTTTTATTTAATATTTATTAATTGTTATAATAATTAATAAATACTAAATAAAATAGGTTCTAATTAAAAATTTTTTGTTTTATGTGAAATATGAAACTAATACTACTTAACAAGATTCACAACTTCTTTTGAATTCTGAAATAAATAATCATATATGAGCGACGCTTACATTTCATAGTGTTAAATTACCAAACCCATCTTCTTAATTACTGCAAGGCACATAGTTAGTTCGGCATAACTAAACTTTCTTTCTTGGTTATATATGTTACTTTTGTCCGAACTTTTAGGTCACGTCCCAAAGTTAATATTCATCATATCACGGTTGAATTTGGAGCTATGGCCATAGATAATAGTATAAATCATAAATTATAATAGTTAGTGAAGTCTTTTATTTATTGCATTCATCAATTATTCATGTTTTCATTAATCTTGATATAAACGCATACATCTGTATTTGAACTTGTCCATCTTTGACTGGAAGATTTGAACAGTCTATGGTATTTGAACTTGTACGGTAATTTTCACCCAACTGCTCAATTTGAAGAAAAATATGAGTTATTGTTCTAACTTCTAGGTTACTAGTAATCAAGGAAAGACGTGTTAAAAGATGGCGAGACATTAAGATTTAATTTGATAAAGTTTTTATTTTTTAAAAATAATTTGATAAAATTAGTTTTTAAAAGGTGATTTTTTAAAATATATAGCATTTATATTTGATAAATTAAATTAAAAATAATTTTCAATAAACACAATTAACAATAATTACGTTTGGTAAAATAATTTTTAAAATTTAAAAATACTATAAAAAATATAAATTTAAATGTTAAATTTAAAAATTAATTAATATATAAATTTATTTACCAAACCCCTTTTCAAAAAATTTTACCAAAATCAAGTTTAATTCTGGTTCTTTTACAAGGTAATTTGGGAGTGATCATCTTAAATACAATTCCTGACTAAAGGAATAACAAAAATATTTAAAAGTAAATAGAAATAAGTTAAAGCAGTTTAAAATTATCTTATTTTTAATTAGTATTTTTTATTTTATATATTTTAACTGTTGTTGAAATAATTAAAGAATATTTGATGTAATACATATATAGGTATAGATATTATACGTATAAAATTATATACCTTACATATAATAAAATTATAAATATTAAGTTAAATAATAAGATAAATTTAGATTATTATTTTTCTATAGTATTACTGGAAAAAATAAAAGCCTATTTCATTCGCAAGTCAAAGCATACAAGTTGCTCAAATTTATGTGTGAAAATGAAGAATTCTTATAAATATTAACAAATTCACACTGCCGATAATTCCAAAACAGTATAATTAGATATTTATTATAATTCATCTTTTAACCAGTTATTATTTATTATAATAATTATTTTTAGATGTTATATTTCAAATTTTCTTTTATATATTTAAATTTAAATTTAAATTTAAACCTAACAAAATAAAAATAACAAACAAAAAAAAAACTCTAACTAAACTAAAATTAAAATAATACTATTAAAATCAATTTTTTTTGTTTTAAGATTGGTATATATGATTCTTTTCGGTTCTAATTAAAAAGAGTAATGAACATAATTATTTTTGAATGAGTTTTAAATGTGTTAAGAAATTATTTAGTGTGCAATTTTATAATGTTAGATGTGTTATAAAATCATTTATATTAAAAAGCTATAAATATGAATTTGAACGAATTTTGGATGTGTTAAAAAATTATTTTTGTTAAGAAAAATATAAACACAAATTAAATAAATTTTGGATGTGTACTAAAAATATTTTATGTGTAATCTTATTATTTTAGATGTGCTATGAACATATACAAAATAATAAAAAAACTACCACAAAAATAATTACGTGAGAAAAAAAAAATTAATGTTTAAACATAAACATACGAAACTAAAATATAATTAGATACAGAAAAAAAGAAGTAATATTATTTAGTTAATAAGTTAATTTTGTTATTTATTATTTTGGATGTGTGTAAATATATTTAAAATATTACATTAAATTTTCACAACACATATAAAATAACATAATTGTACATAATTTGAATTTCGAGCAGATCTAAAATTGAAGTCACATTTTAATATATATATATATATATATATATAAAATTAAACTAAATTTATTAGAATAGAAAAAAGATAAAAGATGTCCAAAAAAATGTTAAAAAGGGTACTAGAATAAAAAAAAATATGAATTACTCAAATATTTTGATTTTTTATGATAAATTTACTCAAACAAATTAAAATATAAATTATTTTATTTATAACAACTTCATTATTAAAATTAAATAAGATCAGTCTAGTTATTATTAAATAAATAAATTATTATATTTTTAAACATAACCAAAGAAGTTGATTCTTATATTCCTTAACATACTAGGATAAAAAAAAAGTAAAATACAAAATTGGTAGTCACATAAACAATGAAACAAATAATAATAATAATAATAATATATTAAGTACATATTCAAGCAAGTGTTTCTTTACCTGCAAAGAAGAAAAAAATTTTTTATTGATTTTATCTACTTTACGTACATGGAGTCCATGGAGACCTGCTTCACTTTAAAGAGAGAGAGAGCATGTATACGAGAGAGAGAAGAAAATGAATGAGTAAGGTAACTGCTTTATTATGTGGATATATAAGAAATTAAAAAAAAATTAGTGTTTAAAATTTAAATTAATTTTAATTAACTATGTGTTTATTTTAAAAAAATTTATTTTAATTAAATTTTAATTAAATAATATTATTTAAATTAAAAGATTGACTAAAGGTTGAAATTTAAAGAGTAAGTAGTATTTTTTATTCTCAAACAACATGCATTTTTAGTATGCTAAGAAGTGTAATAATTCGTATCATGCACGTGATAAAATTAAAATTATAATTTTAAGTTATTTTGTTAAAACTAAATTGAATTATAATCATTTGATTAATAATAAAAAAAAGTAACATGTCATGTGTTGTTTATTTTGTCTAAATCTGGTGTTAAGTATATCAACTCTAATATAGTTATTAATTGTTTTTATTAATCTACTCTAATGGCGAGCATGTGACCAGCACAACGGGTGGGCAGCGATGACAAGCACGTGACAGTGCGACAGGTTTGTTCTTTATGTCGTTGAGTGACTGCTAGATTTGTTCACTTATTTGAGTTTAGGGTTGTTTGTGACTTGGTTGTAACAGGTAACAGTTAAACCCCCAATTATGATGAGTTTTATGATCTTGGTTGGGGAAGAGGAAAATTGCTAGCAGGTAGATTTATGAAAGTTGGTGAGGTAGTTAAATGAGTGGGTTAGAAAGTTTTTTACTCTGATTGTGTTTGGAGTAGGGTTAAATGGGTTGTGCCTGTGTTTGTGTTTGTAATATCTATTTAGTTTAATTTTTATTTTTATCATATGTTACAGTTAATTTTAAAATATTAATTTAATATACCATTAAAAAATATTAAGAGTATTTTTCAAAAAGATATATACGTAAAAATAGATATAATATGACTACAGATATAACATAAATAAATATATTAAACAAAAAGTTAAACCAATATGCTTACCAATGTATTTGTTAAGTTTTGCAAATTAGAGAATAAGTATGTATTCGGTTACTTGGTGATCACGTAGATAATTGAATAATTGGATTGTGAATTGATTCCACAGTGTTCACCTTATTTTTTTCTCATTTCTAAATAAAAGCAGAAATTAAGAGAAATAAGTAATAATATATTATGAAAAAGATAAAAGATTTTACATATGAAAAGATAATTATTACAAAACAAAATCTCATTGTGAAATATTAAAATTTCACATGCTGCAAATAATGAAAATTAACTATAATGTAATGGTCATTTTTTCTTTTTTTTACCATTATATAAGCTCTTCTTTTTTTTGTCAAGAGTCCAATAACATCTAACTAAAAAAAATTGAATTAAGAGTATCAAATTAAGGACAAATAAATGAATAATATAATAAATTATTTAAAAATTAAAGAGATTTTATCAATTTATTTTATACTAAACGATAAACTAACAATATATTAATAAAAGGATATACTTTTAAAAAAGTCACAATACAATTTCAAACATTTGTATAAATTAAATGTTAAAATTTATATTATCGATAAAACATGCTATTATATAATTTCTTGGCAAAAATTAAAATAAAAAAAATAATTTTGTGTAGGTTAATACAAATTAACTACATACCAAATAAGTTAGACTGTTTATTTGTTTGTTTCAATATATCAACATGAGTAAGAAAATTGAAATGATTATCAGAAATTTTACAATTATCGACCGTATTTACTATATGTGATTCCTTCTTAAAAGTTATTCTACACACGTGTGCAGTTGGAAGATAAATTCTGTTTGATTCCTCAATCACAAAATTTGAGAAGACATAGACTCTTCCCTCGATCAGTTCATTCTCAAACATCTTTGCCAAATAACTCTTGATTGAACAATGAATTTATCACACTGTAAAACAAATTAAATATAAAAGCTATTAGAACTTATAAAACTATTAAAAATATTTATAAATTGGACCTAGTATCACTTGAAAGAATCATAAAAAATAATCAAGTAACATTATCATCAATTAGAACCATTTCTATATAAGTCGTCTTGTTCTTGTCAAATTTGGATGAAACTTTTTATAATCTTATAATTTTTGTCTTTATTTTTCAATCTTTTTCATCACATAATCTACCATAGATAATACTATTGAGTATATATATATATATATATATATATATATATATATATAATCATAGCTAGTAGCCATTAGGTATAAAAAATAAAAAACAGAAGAGGAACTATATCTGAATTATAAATCCTCTAAATAATAAATAATTGTAAACCATCACTATTACTCAGTATATATATACACACACTAATTGTACACGGTAATAATTAGACAATATTTTCAATGGAGATACTTGTTACAATTAGATAAAAATTATGTCATTATGTTTTATTAACCTTTATGATTAATTCAATAGAAATACTTGCTCAATATATATATTATCTAAATAGTTAAAAAAGATATAATATTAAATAAAAAAATAATTGTCAAATAATATAGAATAAAAATTTCATATTCTATAAAAAATAATATAATCTCCAATATATTCATTATATAAAATAAGTAAATTAAACTTATTATCAAAATTTAAATACAACTAAGAGTATTATTGAACCTGTAAACTTTTAATAAATATTATTGTTGATTTATTCGTATCCAATTATTAATTATTTTATTATTTGTTTATAATAATTTTACATAATTGATTAAAATAATTATTATATCAAAAATAATATTTATTATTTACAATTTTTTTAACTTAACTATTTTTTTCTCTTAATTATACCAAGAACAAATAAAAATAAAAATAAAAATAACCTAAAAACCGAAAAAAAAATCTCATATTCAAAAAATTAAAAAATAACATGTTAAAGAAGAATAGTCGTAATATATAAATTGAGGCAACAATTTAAATTTAAGTTAATCTAAAACAAATTTAATCAAATACCAATATTAGAACTAAATTACTTAAATAATATTTTATATTCTAATCCTTAGACACGTATAGATTATAGTCATTCTCGTAACGACTACCAACTGAAACAACATCATAAGTTCGAACATTTAGAATTTGTGCAAATTCAGATATTTTCTTATTAAATAAGCTCCGTCACCCGCTATCCATGCAATGCGACAAGGTATAGAATTGCCACATCGAGAAACTAAACTAACATTTATTCTCCTCAATGACATTGCATTGATGCAAAAGAAAACCGGTAATTTCTGAAAAGAAAATCACAATATGTCATAAAATTATTTTAATTACGAAAAGCTTAAAATAAGAAAATTTGAATATATTACCAATCGTTGAAATTGCATCTCCGAGTTTGACACGAATTTACCAAAATTGAATTTAAATTGAGAAAATCCAATCTCATTATATGCTCCACTTCGAAGATTTCCAAGCAGACATAGAAAGCATGGACGGGATGGAACTTGAACTTGGCCTACATACAAAGCTCCGTGGAAACAATAATTCATCAATAAAAAATCAAGCTCCTCTCAAAAAAATTAACTTTACCAACATTCCATTAGGTTGGTCATAAGAACGGATTGATTCGGTTCGGATAATTGGGTATTCGATGACTTTGAAATTCATAAAAAAACTCCAAATTTTTATCTTAAAAATTCAATAAGTACAATATACATGTAACATCAATAGAAATAATCCAAACATGTTAAACACCAAATACATTAAAAACTAAACTCATTAAAATCCAAACATATTAATAATGTATAATCATTGTCTAATGAAAAAGCTATATATATTTTTTTATTTTTTGTTATTTAATTAATATATGATCGGGTTTGCGGGTTACTTCGGGTTTCGCATCCCTAAAACCGATATCCGAACCAATTACTAACAAAAACTATCGGTTTGATTCGGATTGGATCCGATTACCCATTGATTTCAAAATCAATTTAATTGATTCGGTTCGAGTTCGGACGGATAATCAGGTACCCGCTACCCGTGCTCACCCTTACACTAAGAAATCTGAAGCACCTTGGAAGGTAGTGAAAGACAAGTCAATTTCACAATATTAATATTAGTTTATATATTTTTACAAACACTATTATTTAAAACTTTTTTTATATTTTTATTTTTTATGTTACACATGATATAATAGTAAAACATATATAATGAGATGTTAATTGAGCTTGATTTGTTGATATTTTTCTTTTTCTTTTTTCGGTTACTCAGATAAAGATAATAATTGAAAACGGATAAATAATTTAATATATTTAATTAAATTATTTAATATAATGTGTATTTACAGCATGGTAATTATCATTTACATATGAGTAGCTATTTTTTTTATATATGTTTTTAATAACTCCTACATAGTAACCAACGGTGACTTAATGCAAATAATAATCTCACGTTAATCCTATGAGAAAGAGAATTGATTCATATATATGTGAAGATACAACACTATGCATGTATATTAGTTTTCAACTACTACACCATACAAATAGAAATAGGCCATTTTAAAAGGGAATTATTCTGCTAAAAACGTTTAAAATATTTTTTTTTTAAGATATTTTTTAATAATTAAAATTTAATATATATAATCAATTAAATTATATTATTTTTATCAAAATTAGATCAGACAATTTAATTTAATTAAAAAATAGTTAATTAAATTTTGAATCGGTCTAAATTAATATTATTTTTTATAAAAAATGACTACAATACACCTATTATAGAAAATAACTAAAATACTTTTATTATATATATTAATTTTGAGAATCCTAAATTTTAATTTTTTTCTTCTCTGACGTCATAGGATTAGGATTTAGAATTTTCAAAATTAATATATATATATATATATATATATATATATATATATATATATATATATATATTTATATAATATCGATATTTTAGTTATTTTAATATTTTTTATAATAGAGATATTAGTTATTTTTTATAAAAAAATATTAATTTAGATCAGTTTAAAATTTAATTTGTTAATTTTTTAGATAAATTAATTTGTCCGGTTTAATTTTAATAAAAATAACACAGTTTAATTAATTATATGTGTTAAATTTTAATTTTTTAAAAATATTTTTAAAAAAATATTTTTAACATCTTTATCTAAGTGACTCCCATTTTAAAAAATAGATATACTTTCATAAAATTATCTTCACATAAAAATAATATTATGAATATTTAAATTATTTAATCAAATATATTTAAATTAAATATATTAAATAATTTAACAATTTACAATATGATCTTCACTTAACGATGTCTCCACAAGAGCATTTGTCTTTCAAAGTTCAAACAAAACATCTTGGATCCTTAGACCATCTCCAGTAGGGAACTCATTTCAGTTCATATTTATGGCCCACTTGTCATAAAAAGTAACTCCACATCAGCTTTTGCTTCATAAACAGTAAATAGAAACTCAAAACATCTCTCTCTTCTCCATTAGAAAGAACTCACTTTAGTCCCATTGTAGTCCCACTTAATTAATTAATTAAAATACTTAAACTTAATATAATTAATTTTTTCAATAATATTTTAAATTTATAAATTTAAAAATAATTCACTATTAAAAAATATTAATATTAAACAAATTCATACATAACAATAATACACAATATATAATTCAAAATTATACTAATTTATAAAATTACTTAATACAAAAAAATTCTTACAACGGTTAATTTTAATAATGTAGTTAGTATTTTAAATTTTAAAAATTATTTAATAAATTAATTATGATTTAATTATTTAATTATGTAAATGTTAACATTTTAATTATTTAATCTAATTAATTATTATAATTATTAATAAATTAATTATACTTTAATTATTTAATATAAATTATTAATCAAATAAAAATATAATTATTTATTATAATTATTATTAATTTAATTATTATTTAATTATTTAATATAATTATTTATTTTTATAATAACTTGTCATGTGACAAGTTATTATTGGTTACAATGAGTCCCTCTGAATGGAGACTCTCTCTTCTTAAACAACGTGCTGGGACTCATGTTGGTTATGCTCCAATAGTAGGTCCCTTAAATGTCAGAAAAAATTAAATGGAACTCATCCATTAGAGATGTTCTTAGACCATCTCCAGTAGAAAACTCATCCAAGTTCCTGTTTATGGTCCACCTGTCATAAGAAGTAACTCCACATCAACTTTTGTGTCATAAACTCAAAGCATCTCTCTCTTCTCCATTAGGAGGAACTGACTTTAGTCCCTGTTGTGGTCCCACTTAATTAATTATTATAATTATTTAATTTAATTAACTATTATAATTATTATTAAATTTAATTTTATTTAATTATTTAATATAATTTAATTATTTAATATAATTATTTATTTAATTATAATTTTATATGTATTTATTTAAAAGGTAACTTGTGGCAAGTTATCATTGGTTATGTTTGATTCCTGCTCAGAGGGATTCTTCTGCCTTGGCCTCCGTGAAGGAACTCATCTTTCTCCTTCTCCAACTATAAATTCCACCATGTGTCAGAAAAAAGTGGAATGAGGACCACTCATTGGAGCTGCTCTTACTGTATAGGTTGGCGTCAGCATGACCATCAAGTCAACCAAATCCTTCACCACAAATTTCTGTAATGGAACTTCTCCCTTTTTTCTTGTGCCTTTTTAGCTTCTAGAAGCAACTAATCTAACTTTTCATTAATCATTAAAATAATATATGAGACACCATTTTTAATTTTAACTCACATATTATTTGCTACTAAATAGTATGGTATGTTAATTAATAATTTATTTTTCTTTATCTTTTTTTAAATATTCACGGTCGAACACGTTAACTAATTCATTCAACAATATATAAATCAGAATAACTCGCAAGTTAATGTATATAAATAAGATACCTTTAATTATAATTGGTAGTATAGTAAGACAAAGTCAAAGATAGGATAACTGTGCCATGATGATAAATTAATGGCATTTGACTCGAAAAAGAAAAAAAGCTTTTGGATTTGGAGCATTATTCTAGTGCCACCTCAAACCCCGCATGCAATATTAACATGTTTGACATAGTTAGTGGAATAGTGCACAAGTGACAAGTCTCTTTCAAACACTACTTAATTCACATATCCTTTTGTAGTTTGACCAAATCCTGCCACAAAAGTACTAAAATACCCCTCAACTACGCCATTTACTCATTTCTAAGATCCAGGGTCATGTTGGTCATTGCATGGTTTAATAAAATTGGAAACTACCAACTAACGACATTTATCAGCTTACTTCTTTTGAAACTTTCAGACACTAACAAAACCAATATAACAAGAAAATGGACAAACTTTCAATTATAATCAACGGAAAGAACAGAAGAAGAAGAAGAAGTAGAAGAAAAAGTGCATTAAAATTTCTTGTCTTAGGATTTAGAAAACCGTGTGATGAATGTAATCTAATCCATGCTTCATTCTCTAATGTTATGGCTCTGAAGAATGCTGTGCTTCTTCTGAGCCTTCTCTTTGTTTCACATATTTTTTTTATACAAACATGTTATTCCCAAACCAATTTTGATCCTCAGAACATTGAGACTTTCTATCCAATTGAAACACCAGAAGAACCACCATTACCAACAACAAATCCAGAAGAATCACCGCCATCATCGCCATCTCCATCACCATCATCAAACAGTAAAGTAGCAAAGGCTGTAGCTGCAACTGCAGCATGCACACTAGCTGTTTGTGGAATTGTGTTCTTCTTAGGTCTAAGGTGCTTCAGAGCAAAGAAGAGAATTGACATAACCAACACTACTACAACAACCATGGCTGCTTCTTCTGCAACACACAGAGATTATAGGAATGTTGTGGTGCCTCTGCCTCAGCCTCGACCTCAACCTCAGGTGAGTGTGTATGAGAGAATGGAAGGTAACATAAAAGGGCTGATTGTTGATGAGAATGGTTTGGATGTTGTATATTGGAAAAGGCTTCAAGATGGTAAGAACTCAAAAGAGGTATTGGGTAAAAGTCACAAAAACAAAGAAGAAAGCGATCACGAAGGATATTATGATCAAAGGACACAACCTGAATCTAATGTTCAAGAAACTCCTTTGCTAAGAGGGTTATCTTCAAATTCTTCACATTTGAATATATTTCCTGTAGAACCATACACTATTATGAAGATTCCACCACCTCATCCTCCTCCTCCAATTAATGGTTTTGATAAACTTGATTTTGTTAGCCATTCACAACCAAAACCACCCTCCATTTCTTCATCATCAACTCCTACACCACTTTCACCTTCCACTCCAAGAATCCAAGATAGAAAAAGTTCAGCACCTACACTGCCGCCACCTCCACCACCTCCGCCACCAATTCCAAAGAGCCAAGCAGTGCCACCAGCATGTCCTCCACCAGTACCAGAAAGAAAGAGCCAAGCACCTCCACCACAACCACCTCCTCTTCCACCAATTACTGGTAGAAAGAGCCAAGCCCCGCCACCGCCGCCTCCACCGATTCCTTCTAGAAAGGGGCCACCAAAGGGAGGAAATCCAAAGTCATCATCAAAACCACCTCCTACCCCTATTGAAGCACCATCATACTTGAGAAAAGGCAAATCTAAAGATGAAGATATGCAAGAAACCGGCAATCGTCAAGTGAAACTGAAGCCTCTGCATTGGGATAAAGTCAATGCTAATCTTGATCACTCCATGGTTTGGGACAAAATTGACCGTGGCTCCTTCAGGTATAATACTAATATTCCTATCACATTCAATTCTCTGAAACTAATATGCAAATTTTGATCATTTGTTTTGGCACTTAGTGTTTACATATAATTCTTCAGGGTCGATGACGATCTTATGGAAGCTCTCTTTGGCTATGTTGTTAACCACAACACCCCAAAAGCGAATGATTCAGGGAGTCCAAGCAAGGGTTCCTCTGCCTCAGCTCCATCAACAAAGGCATCCACCCTTCTTGACCCAAGAAAATCACAGAACACTGCCATTGTGTTGAAATCTCTTGCAATATCAAGAAAAGAAGTCATTGATGCACTCCTTGATGGTCATGGCCTCAACATAGACACCATTGAAAAGCTTTCTAGAGTTGCTCCAACAGAAGAAGAGCAATCTCTAATACTCCAATACAGAGGAGATCCTGAAAACCTTCCTGCAGCGGAGTCCTTCCTGTATCATACTCTCAAAGCTGTTCCTTCGGTGTTTAAGCGCTTGAATGCCATGCTGTTCAGGCTGAACTATGATGCCGAGATTGTCGAAATCAAGGAGTTTCTGCAGACACTTGAGTTGGGATGTAAGGAGCTTAGGAACCAAGGAGTGTTCCTGAAGCTTCTTGAAGCAGTGCTCAAGGCCGGAAATCGCATGAATGCAGGTACTCATAGAGGTAATGCTCAAGCTTTCAACTTGGCTTCTCTTAGGAAACTTTCTGATGTGAAGAGCACCGATGGAAAAACCACATTGCTTCACTTTGTGGTTGAGGAAGTGGTCCGATCTGAAGGCAAACGTGCTGTTCTCAATCGAGACTACAGCATGAGCCGAAGTAGCAGCAGAAGTAGAAGTAGCAGCAGTATTAGCAGTGGAAACACTGAGAATTCTGTTTCAGATGAACAAAGAAAAAGGGAATACATAATACTAGGATTGCCAATTGTTGGAGGGGTCAGTTCTGAGTTCTCCAATGTAAAGAAAGCAACACTAACAGATTACAAAAGTTTTGTTGGTTCAATCTCAGCACTTTCAGCAAGGATAGCTGAGATTCGACAACTCGTTTTGAAGTGTGGAGGAAATGATAAAGGAGGGAATTTTGCAAGAGAAATGAACCGTTTTCTATCAGAAGCCGAGGAAGAAGTGAAATTGGTGAGTGAAGAACATGGAAGGGTGATGCAGCTTGTGAAGAAAACAACAGCTTATTATCAAGGAGGAGGGGCATGGAAAGAGAGTGAACAACCACTTCAACTGTTTGAGATAGTGAAGGATTTTCTGGGAATGGTTGATCAAGCATGCATTGAGATTGCTCGTAACATGCAGAAGAGGAAGGGCACAAAGTAGAAAGGACTTTTGAGGTTTTGATCCCACTTGAACATAGCAAGCAGCTCAAAGGAATCCTGGTTTGGCCTAATCTTAGTCACTAGAGATAACCAAGGTTACCATAGGCCTGAACAATTCAAATTTTTTTTTATCTGAGCGTTTTATTGTACATCAAAAGGTAGATTTCAAACCCCATAATGAAAAACAACATTGCAAGGGCCAAAATGATTGGAAATTTGGAATGTTTTCACTTTTCAACGTGTAACTGCACAATTTCATTTGGAATTTTGTATAGAGAACCATTTTCTTGGAGAAGCTTTTAGGTTCTAATGGTGTACAAGGATCTTTGATTCTTTCAATTTCTTTCGATACACATCTTCAATTCATCTAATCAGTGATATCAGATAGACAAGTAAGTTCTTTTACCATTTATTATTATTACAAGGATCGTAGTAAATATGCTCCCCACTACTCAGTACTTATACATGAATTTAATACATGTAGAAGTATTAAACACTAGAAAGACTAAAAACGGGGCAACTCAAACTCCTATAGAACTAAACTAACTGCATTCTAAGTTTCTAGTACAATTCTTACTGACGTAGGTAATATGATTATCAACATATAGTAACAAATAGAGAGCTTATTGAAGAACGTATACATGCCAAGCTCGAGTGAATCTGCATCTTGTAGCCAACTTTACAAGTCTTGGATTACCTGATTCTGGAAATTCTTCACCCTGTTTCCCCACATAACAAGAAGGTCTTGCACTATTGCACGTGAATGGGATAATTGGTTGCTGCAACTATATAAACCTAAGCATTTTTGTTTGATAATGGTCTACAATGGATCAAGACTCAAGAGGGGAACATGTAAAAGGAGCAACTACCTACAAGAAATGTATGCCTAAAATAAAAAGAAAAACAACATCATTAAAGACATTGTACAATGTTGTCTAAATCTTATTGTTGAAGGGGGTGTGAGGGAAGAAATTAATTATCAACTATAGATGCCATTTTCAATTAATTTCTTCCTTCTAGTCCTTCCATGATTCACGAGCTCCGATAAAAGTTTCCCCTCTAACAGATATAAGATATACTATCATATATCTGAATCAATGGTGTATTTGAGATTCTTTTTTTCACTCTTTCTTTTTCTTTGATCTCTCTTTATCTTTACCTTCACCACCTGTGGCGGTGGGCAGCTACAAAGGGTTCCCAATCTTAGCATCACCCTGGACGAATAAAATACATTGAATGATTATCCAATACAGGAACTGAATATTTGTAAGCTGGAATATAAGTTTAGAACATGCAGCCTTTGTCAATGCTTCATTTAATCCAATTTTTTGAATTCACCCCACACCGGACCCTCTTTTCTGCCTGGGCTCCGGCGCATACATGTAAATAAAGTATCGATATTACCACTCAAAAAGAATTGGGGATGTTTCTAAATTATGAAAATGAGTTAGTATTTAATAGGTTTAACTACTGGAAATCCGTATAATTTAGAAGTTTGTAATCAAGTTCCTAGTTTAAAAGGATTCATCATGCAGTCGAGGTAAAGACTGGGCGATTTGTCAGCAAATGTTCATATCTCACAGGGAGTGTTTCCTAGAAATGCTGTTAGAATGTGCACAGCAAGAACTCCTACTACTATCTCTATTCTGACCCACCAAACATTATACAAGTTCATTTTGACAGTGGAAAAAATAAGTCTAACAGCAAAACTAGACAGCCAAGTGTCTCACAAATCTCCATAGTCCAAGCTTTAGCTGACTTCAAGTTAAAGGTAAAGCTTTTAGATATGTAATATTTATACAATTGTCTTTAAAATGTAATAGCAGATGATATTTAGATTGTTTGATGTAAGTTTAGGCACATATAAATTGTAAGGCAATAAACACTACAAATTACCAAGATGATGCATAGGTAGGAATGCAGTGCCTGTACCAGGTACAAATACGGGTACATGAGGGTGTTTTGCATAAAATTATAAATAAATAAATGAAAAATGAGATGTATAATGCATACCTTTTCTGAATGACTCTTTGTCTTTGACACTTTTTGTCCTGGCCAATATGCTGGTAGAGGTGTAACCCTTGAAATTAGGTGTTCTCTTTTTCATCTCTGCCTCTTTTTCCTCCTGCATTGAAGAATAGATAGTTCAGAAAAACATCCAATTTATGCATATTATCTACTTGAAAATAACAATATAACCTAAGATTACCCATCCTATAAAATTCAGCTACATATTTTAAGCAGTTGCCTTTGATTCACTATAAATGTATGCACATATCTTCCATAGAGAAACACTGTGATATATGAAAGAGAACCTTTATTTTTGGTTGAAGGCGTGTTCTTTCTACCGCCACTTTTGTATTCGATTTTTCCTCTATTTTTCTAAAGGACTGTTTAAAAGACAAAAGGCGAGAGCATTTTTTGGTCAGTAGAAATAAGCATTACTTTCAAAATCCAATGAGAACTCCCAGTATCAAAGGAAATCTAATGCAAACATCAAGAGCCACTTCTTACCTCTTTCCCTTTCTCCGCTCTAACATCTCTTCTCAGAACTGAAGTAGCTCGTACAGAATTTGCACTTCTTCTATCAATACTCTCAACCTTTGTTGGCCTATTATAGAAAAAACTTCAACAGAGTCATAACATAGAAAATTGACCTCATGTTACATTACATCAATAAAGGTAATCATATTTTCTAATACAACTTTTTAACTCAATAAAAAATACAACGATGGTTTTACGGATTGTTTTATGAGCTAAATTTCAATTAAGGAATATTTGTGGATGGATCAAGTTAGAGCTAAGTATAACCAAAACTGAATTACTTCATATAACATTAACTTCCAATGTTTCATCATTTATGCAGTCTTTATGGTTGATAAGTTTGTACTCTTGAGGAAAACAAAACAAAAACACGATATCATCTGATGGTAGGCTAAAGCAAAACACACATTTGAAATTTTGTCGAGATGCATCAACCGAATGTAATTGATAAACAAAGTGGGGTTACACAGAATGCATTAAGGAATTAAACGGGTGCAAATCAAAACACATTATCAGTCCAGCAAAAATTTACGTACTGTCCATTTTCTTTCTGTGAAGCTGTAGAGGTAGAAACCTTTGGCTTTGTCCCCCTTGCAGGAACCTGCCCAAGATATACATAGGAAAGCATTCTCAAATCAATGCGACAGTACCGACATATCAACAGTAAACAACAATTGTTCATAATGATTTTCCACACTAGCTACCTGTCTTTTCACCAAGGATCTGTCTTCACCAGATAATTTTGGCTGGTTGTAATTGTTCTGGAATGTCTTAAATGCTCGTCTCACTATGTCCTTATCTCCCATTTTCTGCATTATTAAAGATTTCCCCACTGTACTATGAGGAGCCGGATCATGATTACTTAGTCCCAAGCTCATGGACATGTGCAGGGATTTGTTAGCAACTTTTCTGCTCTGGCCACTTGAAGTAATTTGCTTCCTTGATAAAGATGGAGAATCTGCATTTTTAGTAGAAGAACTGGATGCTGGTAGCTTTGTTTGAGTTAATGTAGGCTTTGAACTTGAACTTCTTGGTGTTGAAATTTGGGATATCTTAGGTGTAGGTTGCATTGATGTCTTCTTTGTCTTGGCCACATTGCTTTCCCTTTTTATGGGGGTAACCTATCAAAAATAGATGGTGAGAACAGGCAACTGGGTAGAGCCAATCTTGAAGCAAGAAAAATTATGATTTCACCAATGTTTTCCCGAAAATGAAGATGAATTCAACAGATATAGGAATGCAAACCTTATATTCCCTAGGATGATCCAATGTCAGATGCTTTGCTTCAACATCCTTAGTATGATCCAGTGTCAGTTCTTTTACTTCAACTTCTGTGGCATTTCCTGTCTCCTTGACATTGTACACGACATGCAAAATTTCCTTCACATCTTCAACTTCAGCATCAATACTTTCTTCTTGTTTCGTGCTGACAACTTCTTCAGCCTTATCTGTCAACTGCGAACTATGTGATCTGGTTTTCAGTTCTTCATTCTCTGCCTTGGCTGAAGAACTTACATAATCTCTAGAAACTATGTAGCTCCTACTAATCTCATCAACAGAACTAGATTCTATCTTAACCACTTCAACATAACCTGGTTTTTTCAAAACATCAAAGACTGCACCAGCACCGGAATTTTCGCCAGTGATATGCATACCATTTTGATCTTCTGATCCGGAAGAACCTTCCCCATTTTGCTTCTCTTGTGCAAGCAATTCGGCTTTGCGGGCAGCAATCTTCTTGTAATGAGCTTCAAAGTAGGCTTTTTTCTGTGCCACTGATCCAGGTGTGGCACACTTCTCAACCTCCTCCATGTACTTGTTTGGAGAGAAAGAAGACCATCTCTCCCAGGACAATGAATCATTCTCAAATCTACCCAATGAAACAGAAGCTTGCAAGCCATCATTGGAAGCTGATGTTTCTCCCATCTTGCTTAAATAGCAGAGACAATAACATTTTACAAAATATAATAAAATCAACAAATTGTGTTCATAATTGCAAGCAACCAACACAAGTACAACTCAGACTACCACCAAAAAGAAAAACACCATCATCAATTGGTGAATCCACAAAACCGTTGAGCCAGATATTTGCAGGAAAAAAAAGACAAAAAAGATTGAAACTTTAATCTGAAACAACATTAATGAGAAATGGGGTTTACCTTTAAACTTTCAGATAAGGTTCGCACCTACACCAAATTCATTCAGCAATGGAAGAACCAAGAATTATTACTCAGCTACAATGGCCTGTAAAGAAGAAATTATAATAATAAAAAAATAATATAATCGTTCATTGATATCTCACTGAAGTACTGAACAAACCATGGAAGAGTTAAGAATCAGTGGCCACAATGGGACCAAAAGAGGACCCTAAAATAAATTCCCAGACATGAAGACTATAGATCACTAGAGTGAAAACACAAGGGAGTAGGGACAGGTGCGATTCTTTAATTTATAATATTTTATTTTTACGGATATATTTTAAATACAATATTTATTGATATTTGTCTAGTATACATTAGGGGTGCACAGACCCGACCCGGTCCGAAGGTCCGGTCCAGTCCCGAACACTTTAAGGATTAATTTGGTGTGATTTCATCGAGTTTAGGGTCGGGTACGAGTCTCAAAAATAGACCCGGTCATTATTTTGGGTCGGGTCATAGCTCGGGTCAGTCGAAGTCGGCCCGGTGGCCCGGTCATCATACACAATTAATATTTTGTGTTATTAGTGATGGATCATGACTATTCTTATGTGGAATTTAAGTATTGTAAACCTTAATATTTTGTGTTATTAGTCATGATAAGACTATAAATTAATTTTTTATGTTTAGAATGCATAAGACTTTAGACTAATACATAAGATTGTGTTATTTGTATTGATTTAAATATTTGGTATTATTAGACAATATTAGTATTGATTGTGGTTATGCTTTAGTATTGATTGTGGTTATGCTTTAATTTTACCATGTTAACTAATGGTTGGAGTCTTGAAAATTTGGATATTTTTACATGCTAGCTTACAAGAAGGTATCAACGTAATGTAATGTTAACTGCCCGGTTTTAATCCGGTATAATTGTGACCCGAAAGTGTATTAGTTTCATCGGGTCTAGGGTCGGTTTCGGGTCTAATAAATAAACCCGGTGTATATTTCAGGCCGGATCTGGGTCGCATCAAATCCGGCTTCACTCGGCCCATGTGCACCCCTAATATACATATTTGTTGTATTTTATTATATTTTAATAAAAATTAAAAAAATTAAATATTTTAGATACATTTAAATATTAAATATCAAATATCATTCTGTATTAATATATTTAATTTCATTTTTAATATATATTCTTAAAATAAATTTAAAAATAGTATATAATATTATTTTTTTAAAATAAAAAATATTTTAAATATTTTATATAATTAAAATAAAAAATTAAAAATAATTTTTATTTTAATATTAATAAAATATTATTACAATTTATTTAAAAAATACTTTATATTTTATATATACATGTATTCTCATATTTTATAAGATTTTAAAATTTATATGTCAGCATGTCTTGTGTCATGTCGTGTTCCGTATCCATGTCAGTATCTGTATATCATAACACAGAATAAAAGATAAATAAATACAAACATTGAGTATTATATACTTGAGATATGTAATTTTAAAATATTTAGATGAATATAATTTTAAAATTTTAAATTATTTAAATAATATTAGATGAAATAAAAAAATCAAAATAAATCAGACTGTAGCATATCTAAATATACTAGATTGAATTTTTTTTTTTTTACTTTTATTTTGATGTATGGGATATTTTTTTTAAGGTGTGCACAATACTTAATTTTTATGTTTATTTATCTTTTATTTTGTATAGTTAAAATGTATAATGATAATATAAAAATTTAAATATTTTATTCGTTTGAATTTCAGTAAATAAAATATTTAAATAATTTAAATAAAATGTCTGGAGAATAGAATAAAAGGTTCAATGCTTCATTGATCATTCTTTTCTTACCCCTAACCGTCAACCCCCCCCCCCCCCCCTTCTCTCTTTGTTTTTTCCTTCACTTTTTCTGTAGAGTAACAGTAACAAATCACCTTTGTGTTGTTGTGCCCCTGTGGGTACTTCATGAAAGAAGAAACCCTTGATATAAACCCAATCATCAAGATTCAAAGGCAAAGTTGTAACTTGTAAAGTAGTTGCTTGAGAGTTTCTAGATTCCGAACTGGATTCTATTCCTTATAAAGAGATACGGTTTTCTTTTAACTCTTGTTTGCAATAAGTACCACTTCTTTCCATCGAGGCAAGGCCGAACCAACGAATTTACGCCATAAAAATTAGGGTAAAACACATTATTAGACTAAATACCAATCAATATTATATAAAAGTTTTAAAATAAAAAACATTACATGCATGTCTTTATATATATACACCTATATAAATTAAATTGATTAAATTCGAATATATATTATAGTATTAAATCAAATTAATGTGATTTGAATTAGTAAAAAATTATGTAAATCAAAATTACTTATTTCGATTTACAAAGAAATAAAACTTAAAATGCAGGAGATATATACTAAATCGAATCAATTTGATTCGATTTACTATATATGTTATATCAATAGTAAATCGAATCTAGTTAATTTGATTTAGGGTTAAATATGATTTTAGTCTCTAAAATAGGGGCTGAAAATTTTTTTCGTCCACAACCTTTTTTTTGCTATAAAATAATCCCAAAGGTTTCAATTTGTTTTAAAATCTTTCTATTTACCAAAATTTTTATTTTTATTACCAAACTATCCCTAACTAAAAAATATATAAAAAAAAACAAGAAAAAAAAGATTAAAGGAAATCACGAACGGGAGGGGGAGGGGGAGGAGGGTCATAGAAGAAGAGGGGAAGGGAAGGTGGGGAAGGGAAGGGGAATCCTCGCCGCCGCTGCTATGCTCCTCATCGCTGTCGCTGCCGTTGTTCCTCGTCGTTCGGTCCTCGATCGCCGCTAGATCTCGCCGCCAGATCTCGTCGCTACTCGTCTCCCTTGCTCGACTTCGACGCCAGCAGATCCGAGAGGGTGGATGTCGCGCGTCGCTCGCCATTTCTACTGCTCCTCCTCCCTCAGTCGCCGGTTGTCGCTGCTCTTCGCCGGCCGTTTCTTCTCCTCGCCGTTTCTACTACTCACCGATTTTGTTATTTATGTTGTTGAATTTGTTTGATTTGTGGATTTTGTTAATTACATTGATTTCTGATTATGCTCCTCGTCGTTTGTTGATTTTGTTCATTTCTACTGATTATGTTTTTAATTTGATTCTGCTTCTGGTTGTTCTGCTTCTGGTTGCTTGTGTTTCTGGTTATGGTTGCTTGTGCTTCTAGTTCTGATTTTGCTTCTAATTCAATTTCATTCTGCTCCTGCTTCTGGTTATTTGTGCTTCTGGTTTTGGTTTTTATTTTAATTCCATTGTTTCTGCTTCTGGTTGTTTTTTTTTAATGTTTATTACATTGTTAGATTGTTGTTGTTACTAATGCTTTGATGAAGATGAAGATGATGGTGGTGATGGTGGGTTCTGGTTCAGCTTCAGTTTCTGTTCTGTTTTTGGGTGATTTTGGAGAAGAAGGGGGAATGGTATTTTTGTCCGAAGGATGATTTTAAAACTACGTTAAACCTTTGGGACCATTTTGTAGAGAAAAAAAAAGGTTGGGGACGAAATAAATTTTCAGCCCCTACCTTAAGGACCAAAATCATACTTAACCCTTCGATTTACTACTAAAAAGCACATATATTGTAACACCCTACCACACAAAGCTTTACGCTTAAGTCGTAAAACAGAGGTGATGTGGTATTACGACCTCTAAAATAAAATAAGTACATATAATAGCAGAAGAGTTATAATATACTAGGAGCCTTGAAGGATAGGGGAAATAAAAATCGCGAGATAAAAGCGCAACGCTCAAGGAACGAGTTAACTTGCATGCTAAGAAAACCGTAACTGTCAAACATAAGATAACAGAAGTAGGAATAGAGTGCCAAAGATACAAAATAACAAGCTCCTAACTCAGCCTGCGAAGTCAAGACTGGCCGGAGAATATTTACACATATATACATACATATCCAAAACCCAAAAGTACATACACACAATCCTGCCTCTCCATAAACCTCTAAGAGGATCAAAAAGAATAAGTCATGCGGAGAGAAATCTAAGTACATATATATACATCATAACATAACAAAATATCCCAGTAACCACTCCGCTTCAAGAGTCCAGACGCCTAACGAGATGCCTCTCGACCTGCATCTGAAAAATAACAACATAGTATGGAATGAGAACCGGAGGTTCTCAGTATGGTAAAGGTGCCACACACATAATATATAAGGTCCTGGGAATGCCAGAGGCAATCCTAGAACGCCGACACTCAGATTGTAGAGCTCAAAGTATTAAACAGAAGCCATAAAAGGTGGTTTCCTAAAAATATTTAATCCTAACTTAACTTAACCTTAAATCTAAGTCCTATACTGCCATTCCTCCATACCTCCAATTCCATCATGCATTTTCACAGACAAATAAACAGATAAAGGCAAACACAAGAAAGTTACAACTACTGCAGGTAACAAATACACATTTAGCATGGCAAATACAGATAGGCACACCCAATTAGAGCATAAGCAAGTAATTCAAGTAATATGCATATGATGCATGCCTGTCCTATGGCTGATGAGGCTCATCTGTCGGTTATCCAGCCAACCCGACAAGTCTGAATTGTCCTTAGACGGTCCCCCGACGTGCATCCCCAAGAGTCTATGCATAGATTTTTCTCAAATAATCAATATTGCTCAATGGGGGTAACATTCCCGGGAATTTATATAGTGCCCGGTCACACTTACGTCGTAGGGTCAACAGAGTATCGAGTTTTCAACCTGGTACACGTGGTGGCAAGCCACGGCACTTAATCCAGGGAATCTCGTATCTCAGATTATTCAAATTCATAAGCCATATAAATAATTCAATTAAAATTCATCAACATCCACATCATTCTCAATCACATCTCATTCATCATTATATGTCAATCATATTCAATCATTATCCTTCATTATCACACCTCTCATTCCGTCCATCAATAGTTCCAATTCAAAACATAATTCATTCTTTTCCAAATGAACTAAACTTAAAACATGCTCATTTTCTTAATAACTCAAAATCAAACCATATAACCTTTAAATCTAAATCTTTTTAGATAATCATATAAACAAAATCTCTAATTTTTATAAAATTTCGGCAGCATCTCCTCTAAAACTCGGACTTTGCCACCCTGTTCGGGTCCAAACCTGTATTCTTTTCAATTCAACATACCCTTTCTCATCATCATAACAACCACCACAATAAATCTACCTCAAATCAACAATTAAACTCATACAACATTCAAATCCAACAACCAAAATTCAACTAAGGATCATAGTTCACAAATCCTAGGCTTTTAACACAAAATACCTCAAATCAATAATTCACCAAATCATTAGTTAATCAACAATAACATTCAACCATAATTCTCTCCAAATTAACATAACAACATTCACCATCCAAAATTAAAAACTAATTATCCAATAAACTTCAACCAAATATATTCATCGATAAATTACTAAACATTAAACATACACCTGCATTCCAACTTATCCAATGGTCATCTAGCCTAAGTTTTCACAGAACATTATATATTAAATGCAAGAAACCTAAACCATACCTTAGCCGATTTCCACGTAACGACCAAAGCTATTTATTCAAAACCAAAACAGCCCCTCAAAACTCAACTAATCCGCTTCCTCCAAGTTCCAGTATTCACAATTTCAAGCTCCAATTATTTATTTTCAACCTAATACACATTCATAATACATATATACCCAATTTAATACTCAAAGCTCAAATTTAATGAAAATAAAATAGAATTATCGTATCCTCACCTTACCCAAGCTTCACATAAGCAAGAGTGAACGTTTTTCTCAAGCTAATTGGATCCTAAAACATCAAAAATCAAAGAAATTCAACATTCCCACTTAAAATTCGAAAATTGGGGGAAATGAGAGGCTGAAGTGGAATATCAAGTTACCTATGAAATTGTTCCGGTAGAAACGTAGAGCTCGACGCGGTGAACGCGTGGCCGCAAACGGTGCGACGATTGGAGCTCGAACGGAGGAATTACGGGATTTGGAACTTTGCCGTAAAGGTTCGGCGTTCCTTTCCTCTCCCTGGAGCTCAGCTGCGTCCTTGAGGAAATGAGGGAAAAAGAGCCCGTGGCTCTTTTTAATGGGCTGGTCCGGTTGGATCGATAGCCCGGTTCGGATTCGGTTCAACCGGTTCGGTCCTTTCGGTCTAATTTTGGACCGTTTTCTTCGAAATTAGTGTCAAAATTCTCGTTTCGATGAGCTCTACCCTAATTTAATATAGCATTCACATTTCTAATCCTCCTTATTAAAAACTAATTTATTGACTAATTATCTACTAATTTAACCGGGGTTTACATCCTACCCACCTAATAAAGAATTTTGCCCTCAAAATTCAAATATAGTTACCTGAAAAGAGATGTGGATAGTCCTTTCGCATATCTGATTCGAGTTCCCAGGTATGTTCCTCGATACCAGCTCGTCTCCAAGCTACTTTTACCAATGATACTTCCCTTCCTCGTAATCGTTTAACACTGGTGTCATCAATCCTCACCGGAATTACTGGGAGTGTTAGATCTTCTCTCACTTGGATTGGTTCTGGTTCTAGAACATGACTTGCATCAGGAGTATACTTCCGAAGCTGTGATATATGAAATACATCGTGCAAATTCGAAAGGTATGGCGGTAAGGCAATTCTATAAGCCACTGGTCCAATTCTCTTCAGAATCTCAAACGGTCCAATATAACGGGGATTCAGTTTCTTGGTCTTAATAGCTCTTCCCACTCCAGTGGTTGGTGTTACTTTCAGAAAAACATGTTCTCCTTCCTCAAATTCCAAAGGCTTTCGCCTCTGATCAGCATAACTTTTCTGGCGGCTCTGGGCTATAAGCATTCGATTACGAATCTTCTTTATCTGCTCAGTCGTTTCAGCTATCATCTCAGGCCCTAATAAACTCTTTTCTCCAGTTTCATACCAACACAACGGAGACTGACATTTCCTGCCATACAGAGCCTCATATGGAGCCATTCCGATGCTCGCATGATAGCTATTATTATAAGCAAACTCTACTAATGGCATATACCGGTCCCAGCTTACCGGCTGGTCCAAAACACAAGCCCTTAGCATATCCTCCAAGGTCTGAATAGTTCTTTCTGACTGACCATCTGTCTGAGGGTGATACGCAGTACTCAAGCTTAACTGAGTCCCAAATGCACGCTGAAAAGCTCCCCAGAACCTTGATGTAAAACGGGGATCTCTATCAGATATAATAGTAGAGGTCACACCATGTAACCTGACAATCTCTTTGATATACATTCGAGCCAATTCCTCCATTGTGCAACTTATTCGGATAGGAAGAAAGTGAGCTGATTTTGTTAGTCGATCTACAACCACCCAAATAGCGTCACAACCAGATCGGGTTCTAGGCAAACCTATCACAAAATCCATTGCAATACTCTCCCATTTCCATTGTGGAATCTCCAAAGGCTGAAGGGTCCCTGATGGTCTCTGATGCTCAATCTTAACCTTCTGACACGTTAAACATTTAGATACATGCAATGCCACATCATTCTTCATACCTGGCCACCAGAACATCGCTTTCAGATCCTGATACATTTTAGTGCTCCCTGGGTGAATTGAAAACCCGCTCTTGTGAGCTTCCTTCAAGATACTTTGTCGTAGGTCTCCAACATCAGGCACAATAATCCGGTTCTTGAACCTCCATAAACCATCATGACCTTCTGACATTCTCCACTGTTTTCCCTGTTCAACTGCTGGTAATACCTTACGTAACGCTTCACTATCTTGATGAGCCTTTAGAAGTTCTGATTTAAAATCACTAGAAATTTGCAACTGACTCAAACACAGGATTCCAGATTCTTCTCTAACTCCCAAATTCAAACCTTGGAATGCCTTCAGTAACTCTTCCTCCCGTAGCATCATCCAAGCTGCATATAAAGACTTCCGACTCAAAGCGTCCGCTACAACATTCGCTTTTCCTGGATGATAATTCAATTCAAAATCATAATCTTTCAGAAGTTCCATCCATCTCCTCTGACGCATATTCAATTCTTTCTGCTCAAAAAGATACTTCAAACTCTTATGGTCTGAGAAAACATGAAACTTAACACCATAGAGATAGTGCCTCCAAATCTTTAAAGCAGACACAACAGCGGCAAGTTCTAAATCATGTGTCGGGTAGTTCATCTCATGCGGCCTTAACTGCCGTGAGGCGTATGCTACAACATTCTGGTGCTGCATCAGAACACACCCCAACCCTTTCAGAGATGCATCACAATACACTTCAAACGGTTCACTTGGTTCAGGTAATACCAATACAGGTGCAGTAGTCAACTTGTGCTTCAATGCCTGGAAGCTCTCTTCACATTCCGGAGTCCAGATAAAAGGCGTATCCTTCCTAGTCAACTTAGTTAAAGGTAAGGCGAGTTGTGAAAATCCTTTAATGAATCTGCGATAATACCCCGCCAAACCTAGGAAACTCCTGATTTCTGTCACTGAAGTTGGTCGCTCCCAATTCATCACTGCTTCCACCTTAGCAGGATCCACAGCTATCCCCTGCTTACTCACCACGTGGCCGAGAAACTTCACTTCACTCTTCCAGAACTCACATTTAGATAACTTAGCATATAACTTCCTATCTCTCAGAATTTGAAGCACAATCCGCAAGTGATCAGCATGTTCCTCTTCAGTCTTAGAATAAACAAGAATGTCATCAATGAAGACAATAACAAACTTGTCCAGATACGGTCGAAAAATCCTGTTCATATAATCCATAAATACTGCCGGGGCATTAGTTAACCCGAAAGACATCACTGTATACTCATAATGACCATAACGCGTTCTGAAAGCAGTTTTCGGAATATCCTCATCTCTAACCCTTATCTGATGATACCCTGATCGCAGGTCAATCTTAGAAAACACACCGGCACCCTGTAACTGATCCATTAGATCATCGATTCTAGGCAACGGATATTTATTCTTCACAGTGATCTTATTCAATTGCCGATAATCGACACACAGCCGCATACTCCCATCCTTCTTCTTTACCAGTAACACTGGCGCTCCCCACGGAGAAACACTTGGTCGGATAAAATGCTTACCCAACAGATCTTCCAGCTGAGCTTTCAGTTCAGCCATTTCTAAAGGCGACATCCTATAAGGAGTAATTGAAATCGGACCGGCTCCAGGCACCAACTCAATTGCGAATTCCACTTCCCGGTTAGGTGGAAATTCATTAATATCATCCGGAAACACATCTGGAAATTCACATACAACGGGAATCTACTCTAAACTCTGATCATCACCTGATACTCCCGCAGTTAATAACATAGTACCTTGACATTCGGTTCCAGAACAGTTTACTATCATAGAATTCAAATAGTAACTATTCACCACAACCGGTGCTTCTGACCCTTCCGGCATAAACTGTACTGACTTTTCAGAACAATCAAGTAAAACATGATTCTTGGATAACCAATCCAATCCCAAAATGAGATCAAGACCAGTCATAGGCAAACAAATCAAATCATGCACAAATTCACGTTGTTGCACTCGAAAAGGAACTTGTGGACATTCTATCCTAGTCACCATAGCTTCATGAGTAGCATTATATACTTTCAAATCATAACCTAGAACCACCATTCTCAATCCTAATTCATGGGCCTTTTCAAATGTAATAAATGAATGACTTGCTCCTGAATCAAATAAAGCATTTAAGATTTTACCAGCCATTTCACAATTACCTCTAATCAGTGTCTCAGATCCCTCAGCACCTATGGTAGAAGTGGTGTATACTCTCCCTGGCTGCTGCACCCTACCAGTCTCATACTTCTTCTTCTCAGGGCAATTACTGGCTATATGCCCGGGCTGTCCACAGGAATAGCACACTCCAAGTCCTAATCTACACGGAACTCCAGGATGATATTTTCCACACTTCTGACAATTCAGATCCTGCTGTGGTTGCTTCCCAAACCTTTTTCCTTGATTAGCAGTAATATTCAGCCTTCTATAATTACCCTGACCCTGAGTCTGCTGCGGAACAAAGCCTCCACGCTTGAAATTCCTACCTCTCGGAGCAAAGTTCCTCCCTGAAGGCCTCTGAAAAGGCACCCTCAAACTTCCTTTCTCTGCTGCCGCCTTCCTCACACAATCCTCAGCCACCCTACTCTTATTCACCAATTCAGAAAATATCCTGATCTCCATTGGGGCAACGAAGCTCAGAATATCGCTCCGAAGACCTCCCTCATATTTAATACACTTCCATTCAGCAAAATCTTCAGGCGCACCTTGACAGATACGAGAAAAGCGACATAACTCCTCAAATTTGCTAGTATACTCAGCAATAGTCATCTGTCCCTGCTTTAACTGCATTAATTCAAGTTCCTTGGCATTTCTGGCTGAATTAGGAAAGTATTTCTTATAGAACTCTGTCCGGAAAACCTCCCAAGGAATCGCAGCACCATCAGGCTGCAGGATACGTCGTGTTCCCTGCCACCAATACTGAGCTTCACCTTGCAACTGATAAGTTCCAAATTCAACCCATTGCTCTTCAGGAACCTGTTGTGCCTGTAATGCCCTTTCCATAGCCTGAATCCAATTATCTGCATCAGTGGGATTTGAGGTTCCCCTAAAAGTCGGAGGGCGAACTTTCAGAAATGTAGCAAGTGTCATAGGACCGTCTTCATCATTATTGTTCCCATGATTACCCTGATTTATCTGATTACCCAGTGCCTCAGCTGTTGCCTGCATAGCTGCAGCCATATTTCCCAAGGCAGCCATAAAGTCTACTGGATCAGTCCCTGTGGGTACAGGAGTAACGGTGCCTGTCCTACCTCTACCTCGCCCGCGACCGCGTCCGCGAGTCGACATCTGGTCCCTATACACACCAAACAAGTGATATTAAGTTGATCAGTCTCAATATCGCAGGTCTAATGCTTTAAGTTCCAAATGCATGCTCACAAACGTTTATGCCATATATATCAATCAGATATCCTAATAGCACATAAACACATGTACAGAGAATGCACAGAAGCACAATCAGTCCGTCTTTCAGGCTCTATAGGAACGAACTGCTCTGATACCATAATGTAACACTCTACCACAAAAAGCTTTACGCTTAAGTCGTAAAACAGAGGTGATGTGGTATTACGACCTCTAAAATAAAATAAGTACATATAATAGCAGAAGAGTTATAATATACTAGGAGCCTTGAAGGATAGGGGAAATAAAAATCGCGAGATAAAAGCGCAACGCTCAAGGAACGAGTTAACTTGCATGCTAAGAAAACCGTAACTGTCAAACATAAGATAACAGAAGTAGGAATAGAGTGCCAAAGATACAAAATAACAAGCTCCTAACTCAGCCTGCGAAGTCAAGACTGGCCGGAGAATATTTACACATATATACATACATATCCAAAACCCAAAAGTACATACACACAATCCTGCCTCTCCATAAACCTCTAAGAGGATCAAAAAGAATAAGTCATGCGGAGAGAAATCTAAGTACATATATATACATCATAACATAACAAAATATCCCAGTAACCACTCCGCTTCAAGAGTCCAGACGCCTAACGAGATGCCTCTCGACCTGCATCTGAAAAATAACAACATAGTATGGAATGAGAACCGGAGGTTCTCAGTATGGTAAAGGTGCCACACACATAATATATAAGGTCCTGGGAATGCCAGAGGCAATCCTAGAACGCCGACACTCAGATTGTAGAGCTCAAAGTATTAAACAGAAGCCATAAAAGGTGGTTTCCTAAAAATATTTAATCCTAACTTAACTTAACCTTAAATCTAAGTCCTATACTGCCATTCCTCCATACCTCCAATTCCATCATGCATTTTCACAGACAAATAAACAGATAAAGGCAAACACAAGAAAGTTACAACTACTGCAGGTAACAAATACACATTTAGCATGGCAAATACAGATAGGCACACCCAATTAGAGCATAAGCAAGTAATTCAAGTAATATGCATATGATGCATGCCTGTCCTATGGCTGATGAGGCTCATCTGTCGGTTATCCAGCCAACCCGACAAGTCTGAATTGTCCTTAGACGGTCCCCCGACGTGCATCCCCAAGAGTCTATGCATAGATTTTTCTCAAATAATCAATATTGCTCAATGGGGGTAACATTCCCGGGAATTTATATAGTGCCCGGTCACACTTACGTCGTAGGGTCAACAGAGTATCGAGTTTTCAACCTGGTACACGTGGTGGCAAGCCACGGCACTTAATCCAGGGAATCTCGTATCTCAGATTATTCAAATTCATAAGCCATATAAATAATTCAATTAAAATTCATCAACATCCACATCATTCTCAATCACATCTCATTCATCATTATATGTCAATCATATTCAATCATTATCCTTCATTATCACACCTCTCATTCCGTCCATCAATAGTTCCAATTCAAAACATAATTCATTCTTTTCCAAATGAACTAAACTTAAAACATGCTCATTTTCTTAATAACTCAAAATCAAACCATATAACCTTTAAATCTAAATCTTTTTAGATAATCATATAAACAAAATCTCTAATTTTTATAAAATTTCGGCAGCATCTCCTCTAAAACTCGGACTTTGCCACCCTGTTCGGGTCCAAACCTGTATTCTTTTCAATTCAACATACCCTTTCTCATCATCATAACAACCACCACAATAAATCTACCTCAAATCAACAATTAAACTCATACAACATTCAAATCCAACAACCAAAATTCAACTAAGGATCATAGTTCACAAATCCTAGGCTTTTAACACAAAATACCTCAAATCAATAATTCACCAAATCATTAGTTAATCAACAATAACATTCAACCATAATTCTCTCCAAATTAACATAACAACATTCACCATCCAAAATTAAAAACTAATTATCCAATAAACTTCAACCAAATATATTCATCGATAAATTACTAAACATTAAACATACACCTGCATTCCAACTTATCCAATGGTCATCTAGCCTAAGTTTTCACAGAACATTATATATTAAATGCAAGAAACCTAAACCATACCTTAGCCGATTTCCATGTAACGACCAAAGCTATTTATTCAAAACCAAAACAGCCCCTCAAAACTCAACTAATCCGCTTCCTCCAAGTTCCAGTATTCACAATTTCAAGCTCCAATTATTTATTTTCAACCTAATACACATTCATAATACATATATACCCAATTTAATACTCAAAGCTCAAATTTAATGAAAATAAAATAGAATTATCGTATCCTCACCTTACCCAAGCTTCACATAAGCAAGAGTGAACGTTTTTCTCAAGCTAATTGGATCCTAAAACATCAAAAATCAAAGAAATTCAACATTCCCACTTAAAATTCGAAAATTGGGGGAAATGAGAGGCTGAAGTGGAATATCAAGTTACCTATGAAATTGTTCCGGTAGAAACGTAGAGCTCGACGCGGTGAACGCGTGGCCGCAAACGGTGCGACGATTGGAGCTCGAACGGAGGAATTACGGGATTTGGAACTTTGCCGTAAAGGTTCGGCGTTCCTTTCCTCTCCCTGGAGCTCAGCTGCGTCCTTGAGGAAATGAGGGAAAAAGAGCCCGTGGCTCTTTTTAATGGGCTGGTCCGGTTGGACCGATAGCCCGGTTCGGATTCGGTTCAACCGGTTCGGTCCTTTCGGTCTAATTTTGGACCGTTTTCTTCGAAATTAGTGTCAAAATTCTCGTTTCGATGAGCTCTACCCTAATTTAATATAGCATTCACATTTCTAATCCTCCTTATTAAAAACTAATTTATTGACTAATTATCTACTAATTTAACCGGGGTTTACATATATAGTAAACCGAATTTTAACAGATTATTGACATTTATATTTTAAAGTTAATATAGAATAAATAAACAATTATTTAAAAGTAATAAATATCAATAAGAAAATACCCTCATTTGGATTCAAATAAAATATTAAAAAAATCAAAACAAATAAAAATAGAAATCTAACTTTTGTATTTTAGTTCAAATTTCAAAAAATCTATATTTTTTATAAATTTATTTGTAAAAAACTAATTTTTTCATTTTAAATTCATAAGTTTATAAAAATGTAGATTTTCTGAAATTTGAACTAAAATACAAAAGTTAGATTTCTATTCTTATTTGTTTTGATTTTTTTAATATTTTATTTGAATCCAAATAAAGGTATTTTCTTATTGACATTTATGTTTAAAGTTAATACTTAAAAGTAATAAATGTCAATAATCTGTTACAAATAGTAAATCGAATAAAGTTTATTATTTAATTCAATTTAATATATATCTCCTGCGTTTCGAATTTTATTCTTTAGTAAATCGAAACAAGTGATTTTAATTTACATTGTTCTTTACTAGTTCGAATCATATTGATTCAATTTAGTACTATAACGTCTAATTCAAATTTAACAAATTCGATTTATATAGTTATATGCACGAGGTCATACATGTAACGTTTCTGATTTTGAAACTTTTATGTAATATTAGTTGGTGTTTGATTTAATGATGAGTTTTATGTAATATTTGTATATATATTAATATATATTATTTTTTATAAAAAACAATTAATATATTTTTTATATATAACTAATTAGTGATTGATTTTTAGAGTTTATAATTCATGCTCAAAAGAATTCTGGTAGACGCTTTTAATTTTGATATTATGTTTATAATAATACTTTTTAATAATATGTAAAATTTAATGTATTTTTTTATATAGAGATCATAAATTTGATCCTCTAATTTGTGAAGTTTAACTTTCTTTAAATTTTTAAAATACAAAACTAACTCTCTGATTCGTGAACTTTAATTATTTTTTTTTAATTTTTAAAATATAGAACTGACCTTTCGATTTGTGGACTTACACAAAATTGATCCTCCGATTTGTGAATTTACACTACACAAATCTGACCTTTCAATTTGTGAACTTTAATTTTTTTTTAATTTTTAAAACACAAATAGGACCCTCGATACTAAATTAAAACACACCACTTCTGCATAACCAAAAATAATACAACAATAATTTTTATATAAAAAAAAAATCAACCCCCGGTAGAAGCCAATTTTTTTTATTAATTATAAATTATAGATAAATTCTTATTTAGTAATTAATTTTTGACTGAATATGATATTTTTTATCAAATTAAAATTTTTTATTGTTAAGATTAGTTTAATTTAATTTTTTTAAATTCTAAAATGCAACTTATTTAAAACAATTCAATAATGGAAAGAAGCAAGAGTAATGAACTTAAAAAGAGAAAAAAAAAAGTCATAAATTAAATACAAATATGAGTAGAGATAGCAAGAAAATAATATCTACAGATACCCACTGAAATTACCTATGACAGAGGAGCTAATGGAGACTTACAAAATTTTTATAGAACGGAGATCCACCTTAGGAATAAATAGGGATGAAAACAGGAATTAAGGTACCCATCCGATAGAGACCCGCAAAAATTCTTACGAAAAAATTACTTAAATATCCTTATATAAGTGTATGTTTAATGGCTTTTTTTTAAGTTGTATTAAGAAATAAATTAATAATATGTATAATATTTAAATTTGTAATAATTAATTATTCAAATTTTTGTCATTATAAGAAGAGAGTATTATTATCCAACTATGACCACCAAAAATTGTTATATTGTTTTATTCGAAATTTATTTTATTTTATTTTATTTTATATGTCGGAGATTTTATGTGTATATTGATTATTATGTTGAATTTGTATTTGAATTATGTTTTAATTTGATATATTTTAGTTGAACTGTATTGAATTTTATTATGATTGTGTTAATTTTTTAATTTTTTTAAAGTTTAATATCTATAAATACCCACAGGTTGTCGTCTTTCCTGCAGAGGAAAATAAATGGAGACCCGTATCGAAAATGGAACGAAAATAGGGATGTTTTACTAAACAGAGACGGGAGGTAGGGAAAGGTCCCTACTCCATGAAGCCCCATTGCCATTTTTAAATACGAGTGTCTTAATTCGAGTGATATATTTGAAAAAAATATTGTAAGGATCTATTATTCTTTTTACATGTTTCGAAATTAGAATCAATGAGGATTGAGATTGATGAATGTGATGATGAAAAAATTTCATACAAGAGAAAAGTTTTTAAAATACAAGTTCCTACTTTTAAAAGAAGAAATGATGTTAAAGCTTATTTGAAATAAAAAAAAAGGTATAGTTGATTTTTGCATATTTTAATTTTTTTTAAAGCAAAAAAATGTCATATTGACAGAGGCCAAATTTTCAAACGATGCACGTATTTAGTGGAATAAGTTAGATAGATTCAGAAGAAGGTATAGAAAAAGTTCAATTTGCACTTGAAAGAAGATGAAAAAAAAATCATGAGAAACTAGTTTCTCATATCACACAAGGAGTTTTTTGAAAATTTTTGTAAGTTGAAACAAATATCAAAATTTGTAAAGAAGTATCACAAGGAGTTATTAAATTTGATGAGTAAGGTTAATTGAAAAAAAGTTCTAAGAATTCTTATGGAGCAATTTTTGGTTGGATTAAACTAAGAAATTGTAACGAGGTTGAACTTTATCATTATGCAACAATGGAGGATCTAGTCAATTTGGCCATTAACATGAAAAAGTAGCAACAATTTATTACAATTTGACTCTCTTCAAACTCTAATTCTGTAAAAATTTTTAAAAGAATAAAAGTTTGAGAATAAGACAAAATTCAAAGTTTAAGATTTCAAAAAGAATCATATAGAACAATATAAAAAGAAGAGTTCTTATAATTTCATCTTTAATTCTCTTTCATAGCTATAGTAATAGAAGAATTTGTTGAGTATGTTATAAATAGAGATGTATACTTAAAAGAATTAAATGTGTAAAAATTCTTAAAGGAATCCTTGAGAAGCGAGCAATTTGAAAAATAAGAGAGAAAAAGAGAAGAATTTGAGAAGATAAAAAAAATAAGAAAAAGAGTGAGGGTTTAAGTGAAAAAATCAATATTTGAGTGAAAGAGAGAATTTAGAGAGAAAGAAAGAGAACATTGAGAAAAAAAATCAATGAGTAAAAAAGAAATTGAGAGTAATAAACACACTTGTAAAAGAGATCTAGAAATACAGTGCTAATTTTAGATAAAAGCCTTTAATTTCTCATATTAAAACTAACTATGAGCTACCTAATATTTTTATGACACTTTTTCAAGGCTTCGCATGTTTTGTGTTAATTTTTGAAGTCATTAATGTGGATGAAAAAAAAAAACAAAAAACAACCAATTCTATATTTTAATGAGTAGATACATGGATTAAATTTTAAGTACTCAACATATAATAAAGTGTTGTATATTTTTGCATTTAATAATTGAAGGGATCTTGAACAAGAGACATGCAGAGTGAATTGAATTACTTGATTATTCTCCATATATAATTTGAACAAGATAATAAGAATGCGGTTATTCGTGAGTTGCTCAAAAAGGTATGATTTAGTACTTGTTTAGGTGCCATTGAGTTGATAGAAAAAGGTATTTTTTATTGAAAATATTTTTTTTATATTTTTAGTATGTTTGATAAATTTTTAGTAGTAAAACTAAAAGCACTAAAAAATAAAAAAAAAAATATTTTTTTGAGAAGCTACAATTTACATCCTTTTTAAAAGATTTTTTTCTTAAAAAAAATATTTATCACATAATAAATAAACAATGCAAAAAAATACTTTTATATTATTATACCCAAACATAATTAATAGATAAAAAAATCTTTTTACATGAGATATCCAAACATAAAATTATTTTTACTTTTTTATAAGATCCTTTAAAAAAAGATAACTAAAAAAAATATTTTTTTAGAAACTCACCAAAACAAGTCGTTAATCACTACTCTTACTCCTAATTTATTAGTATTTTGTTATATGAAAAATTTTTATACAACTAATTCTTTTTTGTATATGTTACTTGTTAGAATATTGATTTAACCTTTTAAAGTGTCATAGTAGAGTAAAAAGAATTTTAAATTTGTTATTTATATATTTTTGTTGGTCTTATAAATGTAAGAGTATTGAATGAATTTATTCTGATTGCATTATATGTAAACAAGTTAAATATCAAGTTTTGTCAAATATATTGTGCTTTTTTTTTTTTGTATTCCTATCTATACATGGATTGATATTTTTATAAATTTTCTACTTAATTTGTTTAGTGTTAGAAAACGTAATTATAGTATTATTCTTGTCATGGACAAGATTAATATAATCGTATTTTTAATTATTGCATATCATAATATTAAGAATTTTGCACACATTGCTAAATTATTCTTCAAAGAGGTTGATTATGTGATTACTTATACTAGTTATTTGGATAATTATATCTTGCATGTTAAGAGTGTTTTGGATAATTATTTATAAGATATTGAATTTTCTTATAATTTTACAATTTATAATTCTATTAGTTGTTATTCTTGTGAATCTTTGAATGATTTTAAATAGTTAACTAATTTGGATTTAATGCTTTTATTTTTAAGTGATGTTATTTTAAATGGTAAAAATAAGACTGAAAAAAATAAATTTAAACATATGAAGGCTTATAACACAATTAACAAGAAGAACCTAACTACTATTTAGTAGGTAAAGAAGAGCTATCAAAATATGGTCTTTGAATTAAGAGATTAAATTTGAATTTATTAAAAAAAAAAGAAGCTTCTCATTTTTAGAAAAAAAATACTTGTTACTAGAGAAGATACTTCATTCCAGGTGTTGTTGGGGATTATCAAAATCAATTCCAATGAGAATAATTTTCTTAATAAGTATTATAGTCCACCTATATTTAGTGAATCTAATTTTTTTACATTTGATATATATGCAAAATCGAGGACAATTCTTTTTGAAGATTGGAAGATTTGTTCTCATAAGTAAGGGTCTAGCAATTAATTGGAGGCACTTAATAAATGATTTTACTAACTCATTTTGTGTGTGAACATGAGCTACTGGATATTCAACATTTATTCCATTAGCCATACAATAAGCATCAAAAGCTTGGGAAGTAAATTCATTTGGGCAAGTAAATTTCTGGTTTACAGTGGCATGTGATTCAATTACACTAATATTGGTATAATATAACCCAGATGAAAGTGAGGGCAACTTTTCTAATATAACCTTTTTATTTGAATCATGTGTTGTGATACATAAGTACTCATGACTTCCCTCATTCATAGCCTCAATATGATATCCATTTCGGCGAATATCTTTAAAGCTCAACAAGTTTTTTAGAGACTTGGTAGAAAATAGTGCATTATTTATTATGAATTTTGTTCCTCCGAGAAACAAATTTATAGCTCTTCTGGAGTCTTAAATCACATTGCCTGAGCCAATAATAGTATTAACATATTCTTCTTTTGGCACAAAATGGGTAAAATATATATCACTTTTGAGAATGGTGTGCGAACTTGCACTATCCGCAAGGCATACATCTTCATTATATATCTTTGCCATTTTCTTCAAAGACAAATAATAATAATAATAATAATAAAATGAGTAGTATGCACAGTTAAATTGAATACTTGATTGGAATTATTTTTCTAAGAAACACGGTATATAAAAATAATGTCATATACTAAATTTTTATTTTAAAACTTGACACATTTAATGATTTCAAAATTTATAAACATTAATATTTTATTATTTATATACATCATATTTGAAACTTAAATATATAGAAAATAAAACTTAATAATAAGTTCTTTACATTATTTATTTACATGGATACTTAACAATCCCATATATTAAACTATTCCATCATTGATCAAATGACCAATATTTTCTTTAGGATCCTCAATAAAATCAGATACATTATAATGAGTGGTGGAATTTTCAGCATCGTTTGAAACAAAATTTGTTTTCTTTCCTTTGTCGTCCTTTTTCAAAGATACTTGATAAAGATCGACTAGGTACCTTGGTGTACGACAGGTACACGACTAATGGCCCTTTCCACCACAACGGAAACACTTATCATCTGTTGATTTATTTTGCCAAATATTTCTTTCTTTATCCCACTTCTGGTGAGATCCTCTCTTTTGAACATAATTTCTTTTACTTCCATAATTTTTCTTGTTGCCAAAACCTTGTCATTTACCTCTTCTGGAGTAACGATTTGCCGCATTTACTTCAAGAAATGGGGCGGCGCTAGTTGGGCGCGCTTCGTTATTCTTTAAGAGCAACTCATTGTTGCGTTCAGTAACAAGAAGGCAAGAAATTAACTCAGAATATTTTTTAAATCCTTTTTCTCGATACTGCTGCTGCAGGAGCACATTCGAGACATGGAAAATCGAGAAAGTTTTCTCTAATATATCATTATAAGATATATTTTTCCCACGTAATTTCATTCGTGAGGTGATTCGAAATATTACCAAATTATATTCATTTATGGATTTAAAATCCTGTAGACGCAAGTGCGTCCATTCATATCGGGTTTGAGGAAGTATCACCGTCTTTTGATGATTATACCTTTCTTCAACGTCTTTCCAAAGATCTGCAGGATCTTTTAATGTGAGATATTCATTTTTTAATCTTTCGTCAAGATGACAACGAAGAAAAATCATGGCTTTGTCTTTATCCTTCTGCGATGCATTATTTTCAGTCTTAATGGTATCTTCAAGATCCATTGAATCAAAATAGATTTCAGCATCTAATATCCATGATAAATAATTATTTCCAGATATATCAAGAGCATTGAATTTAAGATGAGAGAGTTTCGACATAATGAAAATTTGTTATCTGAGTCTTCCTAAAAATTTGATCAGAGTCTCGTGCTGATAACGCGTTGTAAAATAAATAAATAAGGAAGATATAAATATAAGATAGAGAAATATAAAATCCTAGTGTTAATGTTCACCAATATATATATATATATATATATATATATATATAAAAGTAGCATTGTATGTAAAGAGAGAGAATGTTGTTATTGATGTTATTGTTTATACCCTCTATTTATACATGAATAGGGTTCATATTTTCAATATTTATTAAATATAAATTCTTTTTTGGTAACATGAATATTCTTTTATGGAAAAACTGAGCCACTCATGATATTAATGGGCATCCACATCCTTCGTGCTTACCACAACATTATCTTTCATAGATACATCATTAGTTTAAGTTTTTTATAGTTAGTTTCATCAGTATCCAAATTTTTTATGGTCAAAAAATGATTATTTATTTTATCTTTTATTTAATTTTAGATTTTTTTATAGTTTTATTTTAAGAAAATTTGATTTATTTTTAAGCTGATTAATTAAAGGGTTTATTTAAACAAGTTTATAAAACGAGTTTTAATGAATATACGTTTTTTTTATGTATTTAATAAAAAAATAGGTTATTTGTTTTGTTTATTACATTAAAAAATAAAAAAAAACAGTCTAAGAAATTTTTTAGTATTAATTCTTTTTATTTTTATTCATTTAATTTAAGTTGTCAATAATAAATTTTAAAAGTCCAATAAAAAACTTTTTTAAAAGTCCAATAAAAAACTTTCTAATGATATAAATTATTAAGAATATTTTTTTTTAAGATCTAATAGAAACTACTATAATGGTATCATTAGAATAGGGATATTGAATTACAAAGGAAACTCAAATCTATGTAGAAAAAAAAATATTTTTTTTAGATAAGTGAGATTAGCTGGATCATATTATGAATCTTCAACTAGAAGATGTGCATTGCATGTAGATTACTTGCTCCGTTTCTAATTAATTCTTTTTTCAGGTGTATTTTTTAAATGAATTGTTATTTTGAATTCCAATAACTTATTAATTAATTTATAATTATTATATCCTTTAGACATTTATTAGAAAGAGAATATTTATAGTCATACAAAGACAAATGTGTAACACTGTAATGACTAATAAAAGTTATTTTTGCTTTTTTCCTTTAAATTTGTAGATTTTAAATAAAATTTAATTATTTATATTTTAACTTTTCATTTTAATAAAAATTAATTTTTAATAGAGAATTAATATTTAAAATAATTTCTAAAATATTATGTATTTGTCAATTTAGTAATCAAAATATCAAATATCTCAAAATAATTCTTAAAAAGTACAGTAATAAATCATATTGATTATTACTGATTAGATGAAGTTAAAATTTCAAGAAATGAATTAATTTAAAATTGAAATTTGTATTAAAGTTTGTAACGACCCAATTTTCAGTAAGTCATGATCATACCAGAAATCAAGTGTCACCAACTTGTTCACATGAAATCTTTACTATGTATTATTAAGCCTGTAATTGGGTTAGCGTACTATCGAGTTTTGAAAAAACTTTTATAAGAAAACTTGCAAGGACAACTAATTAAACATACACAAGCCGGCATTATATACAATCACAACACATAGCATAAGCCACGCATAAGCATACAGGTACTGTCGTGTGTGTGTATATATATATATATATATATATATATATATATATATATATATATATATATATATATAACCCTTCAGAAATACTATTATGTACAACTCAACACTCCGGGCCCTGGTCCATATAGAAAACCCCTAAACTGGCACTTGAACTAGCCTAGTCCACTATGTACACCCTATTCTCTTAGTGAGTCTGACCAAAAGTGAGAGATTAACACAAAGGCTAGACTAACACAAAAAAAACTATCAAAAGGCACAACCGCAGCTCCCAGGACTCAGCTGTCATCGTCAGAGGAGATCACAACCACATCAGAAAACTCCTCAGGATCCTCGTCCTCGTCATCAGAAATCTCTATAATCTCAGGAGGGACACTGGCACTCGTGCTACATGTCTGACCAGCACTCGCCGGTCCATTAATAGAGGCGGTGAGCGGCTCCTCAGAAGATGGCTTGGATGAAGATACTGAGATCTGCTCCACGGGAATGTCGTCCTCCGGTACAGGCTTTGGAAAAAGCTCCTCCATGGACTCAGGCTCAGGGTCTGCCTGATCCGCAGGCTGATCGGGATGCTGGTGAGGCACCGGCCCATCATGAAACGGGTGAATGGAGCATCCGGGTGGAGTCACTGCAGTGGGAACTCATAGGGCATGTCGGGGTTAAACTGTGGAGTGTCAATCGGGTGATGGAAAGGATGATCACGCAGAATGTACATACGAGTCCTAATCTCTGCAGCTACTACATAAAACCTATGCTGTACAATATTCTCGTATATATAGAGAGGGTCCATCTCGTAAAATATAACTCCGGTCTCCATCTGAAGGGGAGGAAGAGAATGGGTAAGAACTGGGGGTTCTTAGAAGGGTCGAAGGTGGTTAGTTTAGTCAGAATTTCCACAGTTCAAGTAATTCACAACGAAATATACAAGTGTCACAAAGAAATATCTAGTCACCACAATTTAGAATAACATTAAGGAATGTATAAACACAAGAAGACAATCACAAACAATTTCACAATGTCAAGTAAAATGCAAATGCGCAACAAGAATGATGCATGTCTATTCCTAACGCAGGCCATGAGCTCATGTGTCGGTTGCCTACCCGCTCCCGACATTACCCGGGCACGAGTCCCAGATATGATTTTCCAGATGCATCAGTGTGCTTATAAGTCGTACGGCTAGGCCGCATACAGTGTGACTTTTCAAATCAATAAGCGTACATCTGGAAAACAGTTCTCAGTGTGTGGGCGTCCCCACTTTACATTTGGCACTAAGGCCTAAACAAGGATACATCTGCTCTCCTGTGGCAGTAATTTTGAATAAAAACTCAAAATAGCATTTTCCTTTCAAAACTTAGTTTATAATAATAAACATAACCTTAGTCTTTTTATAAAAATATAATGCATCCTTTAAAATAAAATTTCCAAACTAATATCTTGTCCTTCAACGAGACCGAAAACCTGTTTTATTTTTTATCAAAATATTAACTTAAAAATTTATTCATTCTCGAGCTGACTAAAACCAACTTTATCAAAATATCAATATATCAACAAAATTCAACATGAAATGCAATCAAATTTCAATAACACTCAATCCAAATATCAATTTACTTATCAAATATCATTTAGTCGGTGAAAATTTATCAAAATCCTACCTTCATACGTAATCGAAATACTCGAAACTCTAGAGAAACTTTCTGACCGTGCTGCTGAAGGGAAAAACGTCCGGAATCCTCCGTGCCTCCTAGAACTCCAGTTGGCCAAGCTCAAGGGGTAGGGGAGCTACGTCACCGTCGATTTTCACCGGACAAAAGTAACGCCAACACGTAGAGGAGGAAGATACAAACACTTTTACCGGATTAAATTTTTTATTGGAATTACAGATCGCAAGAAATCGAGGCCGGAAGGTTAGAGGATTTTACGGTTCTCTCATAAAGCTTCGATCTCTCTCTCTGTTCTTTCTTTTTCCTTAGGCTTAGTGAATGAAAATGAAAAGTTAAGCAAGAAAAGTAATTGATGATGATTAAGGCTTAATGAGTTGTCAAGTTCTTATCTTACATTCCTATATTAAAGCCACGTTTCCCCTTTTCTTTGCCTTTCATTCCATGTACATATATATATAAAAGATTGAAATATGCTTATAAGCCGATATGCTTATAAGCCTAGCCTATATATATATATATATATATATATATATATATATATATATATATATAAAAGAAACATTAATAAGAATTATATATATGTACATAGTTAAGCATGCAAGCCACGTTTTGGCTTTCTTTATCTTAATTCCTTTAAGGCTTCGGCCAAAGGGAAATAAATATATAAATATTATAAATATATAAATATGATAATATAGTAAAGATAATAATAATAGTAATAATAATAATAATAATAATAATTTTCTTTAAATAAAATAATAAATCACAAATAACTTATTATTTAATTTTTCAAAAATTTGGGGTCTTACATCCTACCCCATTTATAAAAATTTTCGTCCTCGAAAATTGCTATAAACGAAAATTTTCATCCTAAAAGAAAATTTTACCCTCAAAATTTTCTTTACCTGTAAGCAGGTGCGAGTAAACGGTTCTTATCTTACTTTCTAGTCCTCAGGTATGTTGTGTGTCCTCATCTCGTCTCAACTTACGTATAGCAGTTAAAGAAATACAAGAATGTGACGCACCAGAAACATAAAGTGCAGTTAAGGAGCGAGTCTTAACACAATACTGATCATGGGTCAGGGAGTCCGAGTACGAGCATCTTCAGTCATCATTGTAAATACTCTTCCTGGCTGCTGAGATTTAGTTGAATCTTGAGCAATCTTCTTCTCACAATTCCTCGCTATGTGTCCAGGCATACCACAAAAATAACAAACGCTCGAACCCAATCGACATGGATTCCTACCATGGTCCTTCCCACACTGATTACAAACAAGGTTTGTTAGTGCTGGCTGTGGTCGCTTTCCAGTATCTCGTCCTTGCCTATCGATATTGTCACGAGCAGGAAGATTACTAACTTGCTGATTCCATAAGAAAGTGTCCTATTCATTTTAAAGTTCCTTCCCTGAGGGGCTATATACCGATTAAAATTTTTCGGAGGTAATTCTTGACGACTCATCTTTGCTGCCGCCACCTTCTTGGTACAGTCTTCCACCAACTGACTCTTATTGACAAGCTCTGTAAAATTTTGTATTTGCAGTGGTACCAACGAGTGCATTAGTTCTTCGCGGAGTCCTCCTTCGTACTTTAAACATTTCCATTCCTCAAAATCATCTGGGTTTCCCTGACAGATCTTAGAGAATCGGCACAAATCCTCAAATTTTTGAGTATATTCTGCTACTGACATACTCTCCTGCGTCAACTGCATCAGTTCCATTTCTTTAGCATCACGAATAGTTCTAGGGAAGTACTTTTTGTAAAATTCCTCCTTAAAAGTATCCTAATCAATCTCTTCCACCACCTGCCTTAACAAGCGTTGCACTCCCTGCCACCAGTGTTCAGCTTCTCCCTCCAGCATATAGGTCGCAAATTCCACGTACTGTCTTTCTGGTACATGTTGCGCTCGCAATGACTTCTCGATACCACGGAACCAATTGTCAGCTTCAGTTGCAACAAGCGTCCCCTTAAACTTGGGCGGATTTACCTTTAGAAAGGTTGCCAGTGTCATAGGGTTATCGGGGTTTCCGGCACCTTCATTATCATTACCGTCTCCACCACGCTCACCATTGCGTCCTCCGTTACGATCTCCGTTTCTCTCCCCTAAACGGTCAATTGCTCGCGTAGTAGCAGTTGCCGTTTCACGCACAGCCTCAGCCATGGTGTTCATTGCAGCTATAAAAGCATCTGCACCCCTCGTCGGTTCTTCTGCATGGTTTGCACCACGCCTACCACGTCCTCGTCCCAGTGCAGCCATCAAGATTCTGTGCACACCCAACATGTAATATTAAGGTGATCAGTATTAACATTTCAGGCGAAGTGTGAATAGTCTCTAAAATGGAAACACAGTGACAATCATGCAATTCATATCACAACGATATCCTATATGCATGAGACACAACTCAGAGAATGCAATGAAGCATGATTCAGTCCATATCCCCAGGCTTTAATAGGAACGAACTGCTCTGATACCAAGTTGTAACGACCCAATTCCCAGTAAGTCATGATCATACCATAAATCAAGTGTCACCAACTTGTTCACATGAAACCTTTACTATGTATTATTAAGCCTGTAATCGGGTTAGCGTACTATCGAGTTTTGGAAAAACTTTTATAAGAAAACTTGCAAGGACAACTAATTAAACATACACAAGCCGGCATTATATACAATCACAGCACATAGCATAGGCCACGCATAAGCATACAGGTACTGTCGTACATATATATATATATCCTGAGTTAGCATACAACCCTTCAGAAATACTACTATGTACAACCCAACACTCCGGGCCCTGGTCCATATAGAAAATCCCTAAACTGGCACCCGAACTAGCCTAGTCCACTATGTACACCCTATTCTCTCAGTGAGTCTGACCAAAAGTGAGAGATTAACACAAAGGCTAGGCTAACACAAAAAAAACTATCAAAAGGCACAACTGCAGCTCCCAAGACTCAGCTGTCATCGTCAGAGGAGATCACAACCACATCAGAACACTCATCAGGATCCTCGTCCTCGTCATCAGAAATCTCTATAATCTCGGGAGGGGCACTAGCACTCGTGCTACTGGTCTGACCAGCACTCGCCGGTCCACTAATAGAGGCGGTGAGTGACTCCTCAGAAGATGGCTCGGATGAAGATACTGAGATCTGCTCCACGGGGATGTCCTCCTCCGGTACAGGCTCTGGAAAATGCTCCTCCATGGCTCAGGCTCAGGGTCTGCCTGATCCGCAGGCTGATCGGGATGCTGGTGAGGCACCGGCCCATCATGAAATGGGTGAAATGGAGCATCCGGGTGGAGCCACTGCAGTGGGAACTCATAGGGCATGTCGGGGTTAAACTGTGGAGTGTCAATCGGGTGATGGAAAGGATGATCACGCAGAATGTACATACGAGTCCTAATCTCCGCAGCTACTACATAAAACCTATGCTGTACAATATCCTCGTATATATAGGGAGGGTCCATCTCGTAAAATATAACTCCGGTCTCCATCTGAAGGGGAAGAAGAGAAGGGGTAAGAACTGGGGGGTTCTTAGTAGGGTCGAGGGTGGTTAGTTTAGTCAGGATTTCCACAGTTCAAGTAATTCACAACGAAATATACAAGTGTCACAAAGAAATATCTAGTCCCCACAATTCAGAATAACATTAAGGAATGTATAAACACAAGAAGACAATCACAAACAATTTCACAATGTCAAGTAAAATACAAATGCGCAACAAGAATGATGCATGTCTATTCCTAACGCAGGCCATGAGCTCATGTGTCGGTTGCCTACCCGCTCCCGACATTACCCGGGCACGAGTCCCAGATATGGTTTTCCAGATGCATCAGTGTGCTTATAAGTTGTACGGCTAGGCCGCATACAGTGTGACTTTCCAAATCAATAAGCGTACATCTAGAAAACAGTTCTCAGTGTGTGGGCGTCCCCACTTTACATTTGGCACTAAGGCCCAAACAAGGTCACATCTGCTCTCCTGTGGCAGTAATTTTGAATAAAAACTCAAAATAGCATTTTCCTTTCAAAACTTAGTTTATAATAATAAACATAACCTCAATCTTTTTATAAAAATATAATGACATCCTTTAAAATAAAATTTCCAAACTAATATCTTATCCTTCAACGAGACCGAAAACCTGTTTTATTTTTTATCAAAATATTAACTTAAAAATTTATTCATTCTCGAGCTGACTAAAACCAACTTCATCAAAATATCAATATATCAACAAAATTCAACATGAAATGCAATCAAATTTCAATAACACTCAATCCAAACATCAATTTACTTATCAAATATCATTTAGTCGGTGAAAATTTATCAAAACCCTACCTTCGTACGTAATCGAAATACTCGAAACTCTAGAGAAACTTTCTGACCGTGCTGCTGAAGGAAAAAACGTCTGGAATCCTCCGTGCCTCCTAGAACTCCAGTTGGCCAAGCTCAAGGGGTAGGGGAGCTACGTCACCGTCGATTTCCACCGGACAAAAGTAACGCCAACACGTAGAAGAGAAAGATACGAACACTTTTACCAGATTAGATTTTTTATTGGAGTTACGGATCGCAAGAAATCGAGGACGGAAGGTTAAAGGGTTTTACGATTCTCTCATAAAGCTTTGATCTATCTCTGTTCTTTCTTTTTCCTTAGGCTTAGTGAATGAAAATGAAAAGTTAAGCAAGGAAAGTAATCGATGATGATTAAGGCTTAATGAGTTGTCAAGTTCTTATCTTACATTCCTATATTAAAGCCACGTTTCCCCTTTTCTTTGCCTTTCATTCCATATATATATATATATATATATATATATATATGAAATGCATACAAAAGATATATGTATAAAAGAAACATTAGTAATAATTATATATATGTACATAGTTAAGCATGCAAGCCACGTTTTGGCTTTCTTTATCTTAATTCCCTTAAGGCTTCGGCCAAAGGAAAATAAATATATAAATATTATAAATATATAAATATGATAATAATAATAATAATAATAATAATAATAATAATAATAATAATAATAATAATAATAATAATAATAATAATAATAATAATAATAATAATTTTTTTTAAATAAAATAATAAATCACAAATAACTCATTATTTAATTTTTCAAAAATTTGGGATCTTACAAAGATAATTGATGAAATGAAATTAATATTATATTAGAAATACAATATTATTTTAATAAAAAATCAATAAAATTTTGTCACTTATATAATTATATTGATAAAATAATTAAAAATAATATAAAATTTTAAATAAACTTAAGATTAAATATTGGAGAAGTAAATTTTATTTTTAATTTTAAATAATTATTTATGACATATAGTCTCATAAATATTTTTATAGAACCCAAAACGAAATTGAAATTAGAAGGGTTAAATACTTTTTTCATCCCTAAGATTTGAGGGAAAAATCAAAATCGTCCCCGTCTATTTTTGCTTATTAAAATCATTTCCAACATTACAAAATGTTATAAAATCGTCCATTTCTACTTCAATTATATTTTTTGAACAAGTTATCCTTAACTATTAATAAAAATAATATTAAAAAAAAAACAAAACTCCACCCCACCCCACCCACCCCACCCACCCCACTCCCCAGTATCTCTTCGTCTCTTCCCTTTTTGCCTCCTCCCCCCCCCCCCCAAAAAATTCCCTTCCTCCTACTCTCTGAGTCCACCCACCCACTCCAAATTCCATCCCACCATCATCATCAGTTCCAAAAACAAATTAAACCCCATCCCACTATCATCAGCAATTCCCAATAAACATCCCTCATTAACATCTTCTCATCTCTCTCACCCACGTAGCTGCGCTGTCGCCTCCCAATTGGTGGCGAAGAGTTTTCATCCGCGACAAGCCGCCACCTATCAACTCGCTGGCAACGACGACCACATCTACCATGAAGAGAGCCCCATCATTACCCCGCACAACCCCCACCCCTTGCCGTCTGTTCCCCCGACGAAGCGACTATCCGCGTCTCCTCACCACAAAAGACGACGTTAACAATTACGCGAAGGTAGCCTGTCTCTTCATGACGGTGGGTCATGAAGACTGTGGCTTTGATTTCGTTAGGTTGAAGACGGTAAGACTTTAGACTCATGGGGTTAAGGTTGTTATGGCTACTGATCTCTTGGCACCCACTGTGTTGAAGCCTCCTGGTGAGTTGGGGGCAGATATTGTTGTTGACTTGGCTAAAAAATTTGGTGTTTCGATGGGCTTTGTTCATTGTGTTCTTTTTTTTTTAACTATTAATTGAAATGAATAATAAATAAATTAATTATTGTGATTGTTGTTGTTAACAGAAAAAAATTGTTGTTGAATAAATTAATACTAAAAAAAGTTAAAAAATAATATTTAATTTAAAAAATATAACAATAAATAATTTTTAAAAAATAAAAAATTACTATAAAAGATAAGTTAGGTAAAATTTAGGCACTATAGAATTGGCCTTCACTTTTTATGCTAAAAGAGAAACAAGCAGTTAGAGAAAAGAGATCAAGCAGTTAGAGAAAAGAGATCGAGAGTCTCTACATGCATATCGAGAGAAGAGAGCTAAGAGAGTTCCTCTCCAGAAGAATTTTGAGTGGCCAATAATAATTTGTCACGTGATAAGTTAATTTTAAAATAAATAATTATATTAAATCATAATTAATTAAATAAAAATATAATAAAAAAATGAAAAAATTCTCAGAAATACTTAGTAAAATACTTTGAACATTGTTTATATTATTATATTAAATCATAATTAATTGAATTTATTTACATAAAAAAATAAATTTAATTTTTATAAATTATAAAATAATTTATTTTTTTATATTAAATAAATTTACAAACTAGTTTAATCTTAAATTATATATTATGTATTATTGTTATTTATGAAGTTATTAATTTTATTTTTTAATATTAATATTTTTTAATAATAAATTATTTTTAAATTTATAAATTTTAATAATATTATTATATATAAAAGATATTAACTACATTAATTTTAATTATTTTATTATTTAATTAAATAGAACCACAACTAGGACTAAACTTAGTTTTTTTAATAAAAAAGAGAGAAATATTTTAAATTTTTATTTAATGTTTATAACGCAAAAATTAATATAGAACATTTTTTTATAATAAGTGGATCATAAATAAAAATTAAGTAATTTTCTACCGAAGATAATCTTAGGCCATGTGAGCCATATATTGAATTGGTTCAACTAAAATACGCTATGTGATATGATTCATATATTTTCTATCCCAAATTTGTATCTTTTAAAATAAAAGAATTAATAAAATGAAGTATTAATTATCATTCACTACAAGAGAATCGGGAATTTGCGGCGGTTTATTTATGGATTTGTAGTGGTTTAAAACCGCCGCAAAATGACATACCAGTGCTTCGTCAAACATCGTGTATTAGGGGGTGGAGATTTGATTTTGCGACAATTCTAATGAACCGCTGGCACAACCGCCACAAATCAAGCTGACGATTTTGCGTCGGTTACAAAACCGCCGCTATTTTGGTCTGTGAATTTAAAAAAAAACCGCCGCAATTTCATACACAAGCTTAAAAGAAAAACTGACTAACTACAATAGTTTATACCATTTTTCTTTACTATAACCTATTTTCTTTACATTATATTTATTAAACTTGAGATATTAACATAAAAAAACACTAAATAAACAATATTAAACTCGTAAATAATTCCAAAATATTAACAAATATCATATGGTGCTCAATGCTGGCCCACTATTACCAGCACTGCTAACAAATATCAGACGATGCTTGTTTACAACCTAGACGTAAATGATTCAGAATATTCACAACTTAGAGGATGAAAAATATCAGCAGAAAGATACAAAAGGCACATTTAAAATCCTCATTAAAAGAACTCTTCAAGGGCATGGATGCCACTGGTGTCTATGTCAGTAACGGCTGCACAAAGAACACAAATTATAAGTTAGTTAATGCTTATAGAAAACTAACAAACCAGAACAGTATGTTCTTGTTTGATATAAAAATCAGACAAAAACCAAGGTAGACAATAGGGACACTCACGTGACATTTCAACAAAATCAAATTTATCAATCTTCCAAATCAAAATAGTTGCCTGATAGTCCACAAGGTTGATGACAGCAGAAATGATGATTGAAGAAAGAATGGCATTTGGAGTGTAACGGAAAAGGGGAGTGATGAATTCCAGGGTTAAGAACACAACTACAGACATCACAATATTAGATACTATAGTTTGACAACCAGCCATGAAATTCACTACTGACCTAGAGAAAGAACCTGAAAGCAACAAAAAGATAGATTAGAATCTTGCACTTCAATGATGAACCACAAAACAATACCATAAGATGATTATAATCCTTATTCTCTTTTATACTCCTTATTCTCTTTTATTTTGGCACTAGTAAGATGATATCATTCCTTTACTAATAAGGTTGTACAACAGTTCCTCTTCAACTATAAGTTACCATATGGCCAAATGACTACAAAATGACTACAAAAATGTAGGTATTCATACTCCATATAATTCAAAGTTTCAACCCTATTTTGATTTTTAAAAAAAATGACTACAAAATGTAGGTACAGGAAGACAACTGATTACTATATCATTCACCATTTCCTCTGGTGCTTTCATTGCCCCCTCATTCATTTCGGGTTTCTCTCCACCTTCTCAATCAAGACCTAATATGAGCCTCTAGCTCCACCTATTTAATGATCGATTAGGTTTTCTACAATGTAAAAGAGATGCATTTGATTCAGTTGCAAGACAAATGTCCAGTGCAGATTTGACGTGAGAAGTAACAGGTGAATTTTTATGACAAGTAGCCTAAAAATCAATCCTAATACAAGAGAGAATAGATGTATGAAGTCCTTTAATACTATTTGAAGGAACTGCAGCATGCACTAAACGAAATAAATTACATGCACAAGTCTTCAGTAATAATATCAAAACATGCAATGTCATTTCATAAGGGATGTTCTGTCCTAAAATTATTAGATCAGATTTCCTGTACCTTTGCATGCTCCAAGTCTTCCAAAAGTAAAACTCTAGCTCTTTCCCCATGACAAATCCATCTCAATTCTGGAATATCATAAACAACCTAATAAGAAAAAATAAATTTTCCATAGCTCATATCCATAGAAGACAAAATTTTTGTGATAAAAAAGAAAAGTTGTATCTGTGACCATTGAAACATTAGTTTTTAATAAACTATTCTTTTCAGATTACAAGAAAGGATACAAGACTTGCTCATCAAATCTCATTATAATTATAGTTGTATTGTTTCAAAACTAAAAAATGTTGAAAGATAAGCAATACAAAAATATGGTGAGTAGCAGCAAGAAATTTTTGTTGTATTACAATGTCCCAAGGGCGTAAAGCTTTGGTAGGGTCTGTATTCCTCTGTGATAGGGCTTTGCATGCCACAAAATCTCCCAAACCTGTACCAATGATTAGTGGATTCATATCAGCTAGATTTATGGCACGATAACCTTATGCAGGTGAAAAAGAATCAATAGTGAATCATACCAATGGGTATAATAGCAGCATCTGAACCACCACAAAGCATCACATCCTGTAGGAATATTTTCATATTAAATTTATCAATACATTTTGATGCAATGACTGTATCGTTACACTAAATTGTCTCTGAAAAAGAAAGTTAAATAAATAAATAAAAGGTATAATATTGGATACGAAAAATTCACCATCCTGAGAGTAATATTAAAGCATGAATACTTACAGCTTCACATCTTATGATGTGGTTTTCTGCATTCAATATACAAATGTGAAGATAACATAGTCAAAATAAAAGCTTGGTACGAAACAAAACACCAATTTATGGTGTCTATGTAACAACAGACTAGATCCATCGCAAGTATGGCAGATCCAATATTTGTTGGTACACAAAAAGGATTCATCTTCTTCAAGAAATTAAAGTACTAAACAGGAATCAAACTTTCACAACTGCACTTATAAAATCTAAAATCTCAGAAATTAAAGTACTAAACAGGATTCATCTAATTGAAAATCCAAAATCTCTTTTCTGTGCTTTATCTTTGGCAAAATTTTATGAAAAACAATTTGCAAATCAAGGTTCAGGTTCATCAGGGACTTCAACAACAAACTGCTCAACAACAACCACTTTTGATTTTCATGTTAAGCCACAGCAATAACAAGAAGACTCAACAGAATCTACAGAGCAAGCAGAATTTCAAATCTCAGATCTAGAAATCCAATCAAAATTTCAAAGTCCAATTCCAGCATCATCAATCCCAATCTATGATATTATAACACAAGCAATTCAACAAGTAGAATATTTAGAAGCACATATAAAATTATCTATCGCGATGGCGTTGGACAGTGATGATGTTTATGGCACCACTCGAGACAACAGCGATGGGGAACTCACGGCCAGAAGTGGCTCCGAGGACGACACCGTCGCGAAGGAGAAGGTGGAGGACGAGGATCTATTGGATCGGGAACCGACACCAAAGCTGCGTTGCTGGTTCACAGACGCGGCGGTCGTAGGCAGAGCAGCTGCAAGAAAGAACGCGACGAACGACGATGTGGTAGCAAGCAGCGTGGGGGACGACGCTGCCGTGAAGGGGAGGCAGAGAGCGTTTGCGACCCTTGTTGATGGAGCAATGGTGGCGAACGCAGATCTTCGGGCAAGAGTGGCAATGATACGGAGGCCACCACCAAAGCCACCGCATCTGAACTCACAAGCGGCGGTCATGGGTGGAATGGCCGCGAGCGGCAGTTGGTTCTTGGCTGTTAGGAGGGTCTCTCTTTGGCCTGAGGAGAAATTGAACGCAACTCCTTGTTGGATGATAGGAGACAAACGACAAAACACGAAGGGTGGCGGTGGGTTGAATTCAAGGGTTCAGAAATTGGGAAAAAATTGAATCAGAATGTTAATTTGGGAAAGAAAAATTTGGGCAAAATCAATCGATCAATGTTGTTCAAACCAAAATTCAAAAGCCATAGAGATGAAATTGATGCAAAATTAATTTATCAACAGCCACTAAAATTAAATTGGGATAAGGGAGAAGAACGTACGAGATTGAGGGGAGAGGCGCCGATCTGCAACTCACAACAAGGCAAGGGGGAAGGCTGCCGACGACGACACCGGGACGGATGGCTGGGGAGGACGTCGACGATTGCGTCGTTGCTCTGCTGGGCTTCGCGTGCAAAAGGTGAAGCTTAATAGTGCCTGTTAATTTTTGTTTGGGTATTTTAGCGAACGAAACCCCTCCCCCCACCCCCACACAAGGTTATTTGCTGCGCCTGGGACCCAAAACTGCCTCAAGTCAAATCAATTTACAGCGGAGCTTATTTACGCAATAAGAACCGCACCAATTCAATCAATTTGCGGCAATTTGTGGCTGCTAAGTCCCGTTGTTCTTGTAGTGATTAATTTTATAATTTCTATAAAATATACACTATATGATCTGAATTAATACTTTTTGAAATTTTAGCATATTAAAACTCCTTTTAAAAAAATTAAAAAAAGTTAGTATGTATATTTTTTATTTAAAATATTTTTAGGTTAAGATTATTATTTTTAGTTTTGATTTATTATATTTTTAGATAAATATTACTTATATTAAACTATTATATTCTTGTAGTTTTGTTGTTTGGGCCTTTGGCCTTTCTGTTTATCAAAAAAAAATACTATTATAACATTATAATTGAAACAAAACTAAAAAGCCAAAAATACATTTTTAATATTAATTTTAAGAAACTAAAACACTCTTTTTTTTTCAAAGATAAATGTTATTTTATTAATATAAAATAAAAGTATTTCCATAAGGAAATACAAAAGAATTGGGTATTTTCATTTATCACCAACTGTGACTGAAAGACTAAGAGCTTAGAAAAGAGTAAAGTAAGAGTAAAGAAAATTAGCAGCATCTATCAGGTATGGCTCACGAGTTCACGCACTAAATTGCTGGCTTATTTCACTATTTTTGGTGCCGGGCTTATTACCTTTTAAAAAATACACTGATTCTTCGCTTTCCAAGTGCTCCAACATAGCGCTGCTATGAGGAGGGTCTTTTGTCTACCGTCGAATTGAGCTGCTGCCCAGAATAAGACTCGTTGCCACCAATTGAAAAAGGTCTCTTCTTCTCTCATCCATAGGTTAGGGGTTATTAAGCTTATACTCCATATTATTGAAGACAGGGGACATTGGAACAAAGCATGAGAAATTGATTCAGCCTTCAACATGCATCTTGGACAAGTGGCAGGAGTGGATGCGAACCGGCTGTGAACTTGTTGCAACACCGGAAGCTTTTCATGAAGACTTTTCCATAGAAAAATCTTAATTTTATGAGGTAATTTCAATTCCCAAATGTTATTCCAGACTCTGTTGTTCTGTATGTTCTGGGGTCTCAATGAAGTAGGAGAATGAAAGAATCTATAAGCAATTTTGTATCCTAACCCAACTTCATATATACTAGATTTTGTCCAGCACCAATTAACTTCATCCTCCTCCTCTGTTGGTTTGATTGAAAAAATTTTATTGCATATATCAACTAAAAAAATTGACTCAATCAGATTTCTATTCCAGCTTCTATCAGGATTTAGTAACGCACTAACGTAATACACTTGCAGATTTGGCGGGATTGTGAGTGCATTTTGAGGGACATTAAGGGGCACTGGTGGTGGGAGCCAGGGGTCATGGAAGATACGAACATTAGTACCAGAGCCTATTTTCCATAACAAGCCTTTCTCGATCACCTTGCGTCCTTCAAGAACACTTCCCCAGCCCCACGATGGTACGCTTCCTATCTCTGCATGTAGGAAATTTGTATATCTGAAATATTTAGCTTTGATCATTCTTGATAGAGTAGAATTAGGGTATTTCATTAGACGCTAACATTGCTTGCCCAATAAAGCCAAATTTTGTGCCCTTAGGTCCTTGATCCCCAGCCCTCCATCTTTCTTCGGTCTCGTCATTGTGTCCCATTTAATCCAAACTATTTTTCGTTCTGTGCCTTTTTGACCCACCAAAATTGCGAGAGCATGCTATGAATCTCAATCAACAGCGTGTCCGGGAGCTTGAAACAAGATAGTGTATAAATAGGAATCGCCTCCCCACCGCCCTCAATAGCGTGTGCCTGCCACCTGATGACAATAGACTTCTTTTCCAACCCATAATCCTCTTCTGAACTTTATCCTTGATAGCTCAAAAAGTTGCTTTCTTTGATTTTTGAACTATAGAGGGCAGTCCCAGGTATTTGTCTTGTGCTCCGATATGTTCAATATTTAGTGTCTGAGCAACTGCTAGTCTTGTGTTCTGAGGAGTGTTGTGACTGAAAAAGATAGCCGACTTATTCAAATTGACTTTTTGCCCACTGAAACCCCCATAGATCTCTAGAAATTCTAGAATACTTTGGCTTGTATTAGGTGCGCTCTTGCAAAAAAGGATTGAATCATCAGCAAACAAAAGGTGATTAACTGTTTAGCATCTCCGATTAACTTGAACTCCTTGAATTAATCTATTTTTCTCTGCCTTGTGTAGCAAGAAGGAAAGCCCTTCTGCACAAAAAAGAAAGAGATATGGAGATAGGAGGTCACCCTGTCGGATGCCCCTATTTGGCCTAAAATAGCCAAAAGGTTGACCTTCCACAACGATAGAGTAAGAAACAGTCGGTATCAATTCCTTAGTCCAGTTAATCCATTTAGCATCAAAGCCTAGCTTATCCATAATATACCATAAGAAATGCCATTCAACCCTATCATAAGCCTTGCTCATGTCTAGTTTAATAGCCATCTCATACTCTGCCCCACTTCTCTTATTTTTCAAATAGTGCATACATTCGTGGGCAATTAGAATATTATCTGAAATGAGTCTACCTTTGAGAAACGCACTCTGATTTGGACTTATAATTTTATTCATAATACCTTGTAATTGGTGCACCATAACTTTAGAAATAATTTTATACATAAATGAAGACAAACTGATCGGTCGTACCTGAGTCATGTCACTGGCATCTGGCACCTTTGGAATCAAACAAATTTGAGTATGATTGAAACTTTTTAGAATTCTGCCACTGTGAAAGAAACTTCTCACTGCCTTAAAAACGTCACCTCCAACTATATCCCAGAAAAAGTGAAAAAACTTAGCTGTAAACCCGTCATCACCAGGAGCACTCTGAGTATGAACACTAAATGTAGCTCTTTTGACCTCGTCCATAGTTACTGGCCTTTGGAGCCTACGGTTCATGGAAGCTGTAACCTTAGGCTCCAAATCCTTTAAGTATGGATTCGGATCAGCCGAACAAGAAGAAGTAAAAATATCGCAAAAGTAGTCTTCAACTACCTTTGCAATATCCTCCGGTTTCGATGCAATCTCATTGTCCCTCCCCACTAATCTCCAAATTCTGTTCCTTCGCATCCTTGATTGAAATTTCTGGTGAAAGAATCTAGTGTTTTGATCTCCTTCTTTTAGCCACTTGACTCTAGATTTTTCTCGCCAATAGCTCTCTTCTTTCAAATATGACAGCTCCAACTTCTCCTCCAAACTGGTAAGCTCTTCTCCCCCATTGATTCCAGCCACCCGCAACTTCTCTAGTTTAGCTTGAAGGTCCTCAATTTCTTTTCGGGAGTTTGCTTTGTGAGTTTTCTGCCATTGAACTAGTCTATGTCTACAAACTTTCAACTTTTGGGCCAAGGAGAACATAGCCGAGCCTACAACTTCCATTCTCCATACTTCACTGACAATTCTCTTGACATCCTCTTCTCCACACCAACGTTCCTGGTATTTAAATCACCTTTTACTATGCCAGGATTGAGGTTCAGTTTCCATCAAAATTGGAGCATGATCCGAGCCTGACTCTGTGAGCCTGTGCACCACTGCATTCGGAAACTTCAACTTCCATTCCATCCCAACTAAATAGCAGTCAAGCCTCTCCTTCACCAAATCCTCTCCTTGTCTTCGACTTGTCCACGTGAAAGGGCGCCCCACTATTCCAATATCCACTAATTCGTTACTGTCAATAAAATTAGTGAATGTTGCAATGGTGGTTGCTGATTTTTGGCCTCCACCATCCTTTTTCGCTTGGCTTGTTATAGCATTAAAATTGCCTGCTATTACCACTTTTTCTTCCAGGTGTTGGCTCATTGCTGTAAGCTTCTCAAACTGTAAGGATCGAATTTGTTCCGAACAACTCAAATGGACACCAATGAACGCCCATATCTCACTACTTCTGACTTCCTTAATTTTGGCTGCCACAAAGAATTCTCCACTACTAATAATTTGAACACTGATGCTGTCCTTCCAAGCTAGCACAAGTCCTCCTGCCACTCCTGCCGAGTTAACAATATGCCAATTTTTGTAGCCGCATACCTGAAGTTTTGCTTCCACCTGTCGAGATTGGTTCTTTGTTTCACTTAGAAACACAATCTCGAGGGAGTGGGATTTACAAATCCCTTTTAAGGTGTGAATTGTCAGGGGTCTCCCCAAACTCCGACAATTCTAAACTATAGTTCTCATGGCGCCTTGGGTGCCATTTGTAGGCTGGCACCCTCCACCATCTGTTCAACTGTATTTTCATCCTCTGTTCTTGCTTTCTTTGTAGATCCTTTAGCTATACCACGCATCAACCTTCTTTTGAGTTCACTTTTAGTATCTGACTCTGCAACACCTTGTCTTACTAACCTTTTCTACTTCCTACCTTTCTCTGTGGTGAGACACTGTCCAATAGCGAATTGCATAAGCTGCCCTTCATCCTCCTTGGTATTAGACTGACCAGCTATGATAACCTCTATGCATTCTGTTCTAGAATTGGCTGATCCCTATTACCAGTGTCTTGTGGTTTCAAACTTTGTTTCCTTTCTTGCATTGACATCCCTGCAAATTCTTCTAATAAGCAGTTTAAGACCGGTTTTTTCTTACATTGAGTGGCCTTATTCTGATTTTGGGTTGAGTTGTTGAATGTTCTTTCTCCTTCAGAGTAGATTCGCGTTCCCACTTGGCTGGCTTTAACCTATTCGCCAATGTCATCCTCTTTTACCAAATCACTCTCTGTGTCCTTCAGCAGATCATGGTAGTTTTTCACCCCGTGCCCCAATTTTGCGCAATAGGTACAGAATTTTTTCCAAGTCTCTCATAGCGCAGTGTCAGTTCTACCTCCTTTTTATTAGGTCCTGCCACTATTAACTGATCTCTCACTTGCCTGGCAGCATCAATATTGATTTTGGCCTTCACAATCCTAGTTTCTCTGCCTCACATCTGAAATTTACCTACCTCCAACACTGTGCCTAGTTTTCCTCCCAATTTACGTCCAACTTCGAGGGTTTTAAACGATTCTGCCAAACCCCAAAATTGAACCCAAACTGAAAAATTAGAAATAATTTCTTCATCAAAGTTCTGATCTTCCTTCCATCTCTTGACATGGAGCACATAGTCTTTGAATAGCCATGGAGAACCACGTTCAACACGCAAGACATCCACTTCTTTATTAAAGAAGAATTGGAAGAAATTATCCCCTTTGTCACTCACGCTAAATCCTTTCGGGTTTCCCCATATAGCCTTTAAAGCATTCCTCATGGTTCCAGTTGAGAAGGTTTTGAAAGCAAAGAGTCTGTCATAGAGACTATTGGAGCAAGCGTTAATACCTTCTGATATGTCTGCCTCTTCCAGTAGGATCACATTCTTGCCTCCTTTCCAGTTGTCTTCCTCAGTCCGATCTTCATCCCTCGTTGTCTTAGCCATGCAGATTACGTAGACTTGTATTGAGATTTAATTGACGTTGACAATGTAGTCTTGACGGCAATAGGAACTCCGTTAAGAAATCCTAACGGAGCACTAAAAAACCCTAACAGAGCAATTTAAAAGAGTACGTACTCCTCGTACTCCACATAAACTAAAACACCCTTTAAGATTAAAGTTATTTAATTTGAATTAGAAAGTTGATTTAATTTAAAAAAAAGAGTAAAATTTATTTTAGTTTAATTATAAAAAGACAAAAATATAATATTTTAAGACTAGAGTTGTTTAATTGTTTTAAAGACTAAAAAATTTATATTTGATTTAAAAAGATAAAATTATTTCTTTTAATATTAATTTTAAAATTCTAAAATATTTATTTGAATATTAATAAAATTGCAAAAATATTTTTTTAGTATTAATGTTGTTTAAATGCATTAAAATCTAGAAATTTAAATTTAATACTAAAATTTTAAAATATCTTATTTAAGATTAATCTTGAAAAGACAAAATATTTTTTAGGATTGATGTTATTTAATGGATATAAAATGTTAGAAATTTATGTTTGATTTTAAAAGACTAAAATACACATTTAGGTCATTTTAAAATGATAAAAATACTTGCTATATAATTAAGTTTGTTTTATTGAATTTGAAAGAAGAAATTGAATTTGATTTTAATAAATAGAAATACATTATGTAGGATTAAGTTTGTTTAAATGAATTAAAAAACATGATTTTAAATTTCAATTTAAAATACTCAAATACTCTTGTAGTTTATTTTAGGGCAAATCACCCAAATAAAATATTTGGCTTCCAAAATTACGAAAATACAATTTTTGTAATTTGGATACGAAAATACAACTTTCTACGAAATTATGTAAACCGCTGAAGGGGTTTCGCAATTTCTAAATGCACATAAACCGTTAGAGGTTCCACAGTTTAGGTTCATGTTGCATTTGGCCAAAACCTGTGGCAGGGGCTTCACGAGTTCTGTTGGAATTGAAAATAAGCATAAACCGTGAAAGTGGAAGGGGTCTAGCAGTTTATGGTTGCACTATACATACTAACTTAGAGTGAGTAGTATGATGATTGAGAGTCATTTTCACATATTTACAAATAGAAGGGGATGAGAATTTAAATATAAATTAGAAAGATATAATTAAATATAAAAAAAAAAAAGTACTAAAGAAGAAAATTTTAATTTATAGATTGAAATTTAGTATTTTTTTCGTTATAATGTTTTAGTACTCTTATTGTATTTAATTATATCTTTCTAAAAAATTAACAATAATAAATAAAATATATACTAATTTAAGAACACATAGTAAAAAATATACAAAATCAAATAAAAAATAAGATTCTATAAAAAATATGTATTAATAAAAATAATTAAAAAATTTAAATGAACAATGAATAATAAAAATTTTATTAAAAAAATACAATAATATACATCAATGAACATAAAAAACCTCTAAACAAAAATATCCATATTATTAACCAGAAAAATAAATAAAAGATAGATAAAAAATCAAAACTTAACAAAGAGTACTAACAATAATATTATAAAAATATTTATTTGTAAACCATATCCATAAAAAAAAGTTCAAGAACTTTTATGATTATTTTTTTTGTATCTCTTATTGTAAATGAGATTAAATGACAAAATTGGTAAGAAAAAAAAATAAATTCTTCAATTTTGTTATTTAATCTCATTTATAACAAGAGATACAAAAAAATAATCATAAAAATTTTTGAATTTTTTTTATGGCTTAGTTTACAAATAAATATTTTTTTAATATTATTATTAGTACTCTTTATTAAGTTTTGATTTTTTATCTATCTTTTATTTATTTTTCTGGTTAATAGTATAGATATTTTTGTTTAGAAATTTTTTTTATGTTCATTGATGTATATTATTGTATTTTTTTAATAGAATTTTTATTATTCGTTATTCATATAAATTTTTTAATTATTTTTATTAATACCTTTTTTATAGAATCTTATTTTTTATTTGATTTTGTATATTTTTTTATTATGTGTTCTTAAATTAGTATATATTATATTTACTATTGTTAATTTTTATAATATATATTCCATTAGAAAAATATAATTAAATATAAAAAAAGTACTAAAAATTATAACAAAAATTACTAAATTTTAACACATAAATTTAAATTATCTTTCTGAGTACTCTTTTTTGTATTTAATTATATCTTTCTAATTTGTATTTAAATTCTCTTCCTCTTCCATTTGTAAATTTGTAAAAATTGAATCTCAACCATCACACTACTTACTCTAAGACCCTTCCACGGTTTATGTTTATTTTCGATTCCAACAGAAACCGTGGAACTTCTGCTACGGTTTCTGGCCAAATACAACATAAACGTAAACCGTGGAATCCCTCCAACGATTTATGTGTATTTAAAAATCGTGGAACTCCTTCAACGGTTTATATAATTTTGTAAAAAATTGTATTTTTTTATCAAAACTGCAAAAATTGTATTTCCATAATTTTGGAACCCAAATATTTTATTTGAGTGATTTGTCCTTTATTTTATAAAAATAAGAATGTCTCTATTAATATTAGCAATCGATTTACAAACTCAAACAACCAATTAAACAGCAAAGTATATAATGATTAATAATAAATTTTAATGTCTAAAATTTAGGGTTATTCAAATAGAACAAATTTGTAGGAATGAGTCTAAAAATTTCAAGTGTGGAAAAAAGTATATAAGACATAAAAGTAACAAAAAAAATTTCATATAAATATATTGCTAACATTAGGAAGATAATAAAATAATTTTTTTATTTAACTTAACATATATAATTATACAATTGTTATATTTAAAATTATCTAGATATTCTAGTAATAATTGAAAACACAAAATAAACTAACCATAGAATAAATTTTAATTATTTCCTAAACATTTTTATAAATTAAAGCATACATAATTCACTACAACAATATGGATTATTTTTTAGGGTTATATGTGTAAAAAAAGAATTAAAATTCGTCAAAAAAATAAATTTTGACACTATTTTAACTATGAAAATATGTTAAATAAAAATTTTGTCAAAAATAGTATTTTTAACATACAAGTAATTGTGAAAAAAGTTTAAATCTTATTTTTGATAAATATTGGCTGTAAAAAATAATTTGTTAGAAAAATTTGAGAATATATTTTCTATGATACTTATTAACCGTAAAAAATACTATTTATTTTGACACTTATTGACCATAAAAAATTTTCAACAAAGAATGAGATGAGATCTTGAAATCGAAGAATAAACTGAGATTTTGAAGATAAAGAATGAGCAGTATGATCCCAAACAGAGAGCAAAGCGATGCCAAAATTGACAGAGCCCAAAGAAGAAGAGGAACAGTGGAGTAAATTGAAAACAAATGAGTGTCAAAATTAAGGAGTAATTTTCTACAGTCAAATTATTCATCAAAAAAACATAGAAAACATTTGTGATATTTGTCAAAAATATATATTAATTTTTACACTTAATTATGACTGTTAAAAAAGACAATGTTAAAATATCTCTCTTTTTTTATAGTGATTAAATAATATAATTTTTATGAAACATATATATAAAACAGGTATTTTAGAAAAAAATATACATAAAATCTTTCATATTCTCAATATATATTTTATAGATTATCTAATTAATTATTCAATTACTAAATAGAAGAAAGACCAAAATTGTTTTCAAATAATAATAATAAAATTAGTTAAATAAAAATATAGATATATAAAAATACAAAATACTTTATTATTTTAACCAATTTTCAATAATTTTTAATCAAATTTATATTTGAGAATTAATTATCAAAATACATATGTAATATAAAATTTGTCAATTTATTAGTAAATATTAAAATTAAATAAAAATAACCTCAAAAATATAAACTTCAACTAAATAAATCACTTATTGAATAATATCATAATTTTTTATTTTTTATTAAATAGATTTGATATATATATATATATATATATATATATATATATATATATATTTATCTTATACTAGATAGAATTTAATAAGAAGAGATTTTTATTATTATGTAAAATTAACTTTTATCGAATCCATTCTCATGAATGAGAGAGAGAGAGAAAAGTTTTGGTATTAGAGAGAAAATGTTGGAGGTGAAGAGGTTTTGGTACAAGAGAGTGAATTTTGTCAAATTTTTTAAATAAATTTAGTATAGAGATAAAGTAGTTTGTGTAATTTTTTTATAAAATTTTATGAAGTTTTAAAATTCCAAACAATAAAAGAGTATCGTAAATTGTAACAATCATCTTTTATTATCTTAATTTAAGAATAATTATTTTTTATTTTATCACTCTATCAACTTTTTAAATGCAAAAAAATCTTGATCCTTCTATCACATATGGGATATGTTCATACCCTGACCCAACACTAAGGCCCAGGCCCAAATAAGCTGAAAAGATCTAATCTAAAGATTGGCCTTCGCTACTCACCGACCTCCTTGGAAGAGGTCGGATTCAACAGACACTCCACTCTAAGGAAGTCGGGGTCGAAGGTTAGCTGACATATAACCTTTATTCAAATAAGCAACTGCCCCTAAAATCTCTCAACCCACTTCCAGGAGCCATATCTCAACTTTCTTAAGATAAAGGGACGGTTATTCACCTTAAAAGGTGGAACTACTCCAATGGTGGTTATTGGTTCCCCACTATAAATACACTAACACCCTTCAGGTATCTCTAAGTTCCAATACTCTCTAAACCTGTTAAAACCCTTTGCTAACTTAGGCATCGGAGTGTCTTTGCAAGTACCACCCCCATTCTTCCACATACATAAGTCAGACAGTAGCTCCCAGACGTGAATCCAGTCGGAGGTCCTTTCCTCCAAACGTTTGGGCCAATCTTATCAGTCCGGTCCATTAATCTCTGGTTACCCACCGTAACATTGGTGCCGTTGCCAGAGACCTAGAGATCAACTAATGATGGCGGATGAATTCAACGAGGATGGAAACACAGCGTCCGATTCTGAGCAAGAGAATCAGGACGCTGGTATAATGACAGCGCGATAGTCACCCACCAAGGGGTGACCAATCAGAACAAAGAAGGCACCTCGGGAATAAAAGACCAAAAGGGAAATTTCTTTGAGGGGCGCGAATCAGGAAAGGAGGGGCAGCCCCATGCAGCTGACTTCATGGGACTGTTCCATGGCCACCAAGGGCACCTGGAGCAGTTGGAGCAAGAGCTGGAATGACAATGAGAAGCAGAGAGAAATCTGAGGAACAAGATAAAGCGACGAAAGGAGCTTGAAGAAAAGCTCCTAAAACTAGAGTCCGCTCTCAAAGGTTGAAACTCTCACAGTGACCGAGAAGACTCTCCCTTGGGAGGAGAAGATCCATTCAATGAGGACATAATGAGGGAAAAAGTGCCCAGAAACTTTAAAAGCCCTGATATGGATCTCTGTGACGGAACTACGGATCAAAAGCATCATTTAAGCAATTTTAAAAGTCAGATGTACCTGGCCGACGCTTCTGATGCTACTCGCTGCAAGGCTTTCCCGACAACCTTGGCTAAAGCAGCGATGAAGTGGTTCGACAGTCTCCCCCGAGGTCCGTCAGTAGTTTCGACGACCTCTCGCGAAAGTTCCTCATGCGATTCTCAATCCAAAAGGATAAGGTAAAGCATGCACCGAGCCTCTTGGGAGTAAAACAAGAGGTCGGAGAACCTTTAAGGGATTACATAGAAAGGTTCAACAAAGCGTGCTTGGAGATTCAGGATCTGCCCACGGAGGCAGTAATTATGGGTCTGGTAAACGGACTCCGAGAAGGCCCCTTCTCCCAGTCCATCTCAAAAAGGCACCCTACCTCCCTGAGTGATGTACAGGAGAGAGTTGAGAAGTACATCAACATGGAGAAAAATGCCAGGCTTCGAGAGACAAGCTGGCGACCTGGGTACTCTCACTCATCAAAAGAAAGAGAGAAATAACCCAAGAAGAAAGAGGAAGTGGGCCCTGAAAGGCCTAGGAGATATCATTCCTATACTCCTCTACGAATTTTCCTGGTCGATGTATACAGAGAAATGTGTCATACTGAAAGACTACCTCCCCCTAGGCCTATCAAAAACAAAAGGGGGGAGTCGTAGCGACTACTGTGAGTACCATAAGCTATATGGTCACTCAACAAATGATTGTTACGACCTTAAAAATGTGATAGAAAAGCTGGCCAGAGAAGGTTGACTGGATAGATATCTCATAGAAAAGTCGGACCATCATGCCAAGAGAAAGTGAGACGACGAGGACCGAAGAGACCCGCCACCACAGACCCCAGAAAGATATATACACATGATCTCAGGAGGGTTTTCTAGAGGTGGCCTCACAAAGTAATCTCGAAAAAGGTATCTGAAGGAAGTCTACTAAGTCGGAGGCGAAGTCCCCGACTTCCCAACCATCTCTTTCACTAAAGAAGATGGGCAAGGCATAGTTCCCGGACATGATGATCCAGTAGTGATCACTATGATCCTGGCCAATGCCCATCTCCACAGAACCTTGGTAGATCAGGAAAGCTCAGCCGACATCCTATTCAAGCCGGCATTTGGTAAGCTGGGGCTGGATGAAAAGGAGTTAAGAGCTTACTCCGATACCCTATATGGGTTGGGGGATACACCAATAAAGCCACTAGGATTCATACCCCTCCACACAACTTTTGGAAAAGGGGTGAAATCCAAAACTCTGAGTATCGACTTCATAGTCGTCGATGTGGGTTCAGCCTACAATGCCCTAATAGGCAGAACTACCCTAAATCGGCTAGGAGCAATAGTGTCCACCCCCCACCTTTGCATGAAATTCCCAACACCAGAGGGAATAGCAACGATTAGGGGAGACCAGAAATTGGCAAGAAAATGCTACAAAGAAAGCCTAAACTTGAGAGAAAAAGGTTAGGAGGTACACACCATTGAGCTCGGAGGGATCAGAGCTAAAGAAGAGTTGCGACCACAACCCGGGGGAAAAATTGAGGAGGTACAGTTTGGAAAAGAGGGAGGAAAAAATACCAACATAGGAGCCAGCCTGAAAGAAGATTTGAAGCAGAAGCTTATAAGGCTCCTACAAGAGAATTTCGACATCTTCGCCTGGAAAGCCTCCGACATGCCAGGTATAGATCCCGAGCTCATGTCACACAAACTGTCAGTATACCCCGGATCGTGACCTGTTCAGCAAAGAAGGCAAAAGCTCGGACCTGAACGAGCTCAAGTGGTGGAAGAGCAAGTAAGAGCCCTCCTAGAAGCCGGCTTCATCAAGGAGGTTAAATATCCATCTTGGTTCGCAAATGTAGTGCTGGTCAAAAAGAAAAACGGCAAATGGAGGATGTGCGTCGACTACACTGACCTGAACAAGGTGTGGCCTAAAGACCTATATCCACTTCCTAACATTGATATCTTAGTAGACTCTAGTTCGGGGTATCAATACTTGTCGTTCATGGACGCGTACTTGGGATACAATCAAATCCCGATGTACGAGCCAGATCAAGAAAATACATCTTTCATCATGCCAAAAGCAAACTGTTGCTATGTGGTCATGCCTTTCGGGTTGAAAAATGCAAGGGCCACATACCAAAGGCTGATGAATAAGGTGTTCGCCCCTCACCTTGGGAGTTTAATGGAAGTCTATGTAGACGACATGCAAGTAAAAACCAAGGTTGAGGCCGACCTCTTGACCGACCTCTCGCAAGTCTTCAACACCATTAGGATGCATAGGATGAGATTGAATCCCACAAAATGCGCCTTCGCGGTGGAGGCAGGAAAATTTCTAGGATTTATGCTTACACAAAGGGGGATTGAAGCCAATCCTGACAAGTGCAAAGCAGTCTTAGAAATGAAAAGCCCGACTTGCCTAAGGGAGGTCCAGCAGTTGAATGGCCGACTCGCAGCTCTCTCCAGGTTCTTGGCAAGATCAGCATTAAGATCCCTACCACTCTTCTCTCTACTAAGAAAAAGATGTCAGTTCGAATGAACTCCTGAGTGCGAAGAAGCGTTCCAGGAATTCAAAAGGTTTTTAAGCCAACTTCCCATTCTAACCCGACCTAAAGTTAGGGAAGAACTCGTCCTGTATTTGTCTGTAGCCGACAAAGCTGTAGCATCAGCTCTAATACAGGAAGACGAGGTCGGACAGCATCCTGTATACTTCACCAGCAAAGTTCTACAAGGCTCTGAATTAAGGTATCAAAAACTTGAAAAGTTTGCATATGCCTTAATAGTAGCCTCTCGAAGGTTACGGTCTTACTTTCAAGTACACATGATAAGAGTTCGAACGAACCAGCCCATGAAGCAAATCCTTCAGAAAGTGAACATTGCGGGCATAATGGTTCAATGGGCCATAGAGCTATCCGAGTTCGACCTCAAGTACGAAACTCGGACAGCAATCAAAGCCCAATGCCTCACCAACTTCGTGGTAGAACATGCAGGGGATCAAGAGGAAGCTTCCACTACATGAGAGCTATACGTGGATGGTTCCTCCAACAAAGTCGGAAGTGGTGCAGGCATAATACTAGTCAACCAAGAGGGAATACAAGTAGAAGTCTCCCTCAAATTTGAATTTTCAGCTTCTAATAATCAGGCAGAATACGAAGCATTGATTGCAGGATTAAAGCTGGCAGAAGAAGTCGGTGCAACCAAAGTAGTCGTATTCAACGACTCTCAGGTGGTGACCTCCTAAATAAATGGAGAGTATCAGGCTAAAGACCCCAACATGAAGAGGTACTTAGACAAAACCTTGGAGCATCTTAGGCGTTTTGCAGAGACCGAGGTCAAACACATAACTCGGGATCTCAACAGTAGAGCGGATGCACTCTCCAAACTAGCAAGTACCAAGCCAGGAGGAAATAATAGAAGCCTGATCCAAGAAACTCTCCAAGAACCCTCAGTTACAAAAACAGAGGCCAGACAAGATGTCCTTGAAGTATCCGGATTGGACCTTGGATAGATGAGCCCACTAATCGAATATATGAAATTCGACATCCTACCCAAAGACAAAAAAGATGCCAAGAAAATACTGAGGGAAGCACAAAACTTCACTTTGGTAAAAAAAAATATCCTTTATAAAAGAGGAATATCTACACCATTGTTAAAGTGCGTCCCGACTTCCAGGACAATGGAAGTCTTAGAGGAGGTTCATAATGGTATCTGCGGAAATCATCTTGGAGCAAGGTCGTTGGCTAGAAAAGTCATCCGAGCCGGGTTCTACTGGCCGACCTTGCAGAAATATGCCACCGAGTTCGTAAAGAGGTGTCAGCCATGCCAAGTGCATGCAAACTTCTACGTCGCTCCCCCTGAGGAGCTCATTAGTATAACTTCTCCATGGCCTTTTGCAAAGTGGGGGTTGGACCTATTAGGACCCTTTCCCTAAGCACCTGGACAAGTAAAGTACCTAATAGTGGGAGTAGACTACTTCACGAAATTGATTGAAGCAGAACCATTGGCAACCATCACCGCCCAGAGAAATCGAAACTTCCTCTACAAGAACATTATCACAAGGTATGGAGTCCCCCACTCCATCACCTCTGATAATGGCACTCACTTCACCAACTCTACCTTCAAAAACCTAGTAGCCAGTATGAAAATCAAGCATCAGTTCACCTCGGTATAGCACCCACAAGCAAATGGGCAAGCCGAGGCAGCTAACAAAATTATACTGGTAGAACTAAAGAAAAGGTTGCAAGATGCAAAGGGAGCATGGGCTGAGGAACTCCCTCTAGTACTATGGGCCTATCGGACTACACCTCAGTCTGCTACAGGAGAAACATCCTTTCGACTTGCTTATGGCATAGAAGCCATGATACCAGCGGAGATTAACGAGCAAAATCCAAGGGTGAGCTTCTACGACGAGGACCTGAGCGCTGCCGAACTACCTAGGTCGTGGCATACTTGTAATATGAAAATGTACTATAGTTAAAAGCGAACTCCACTCCTTGATGTACTCTTTTTCCCGAATTCATGGTTTTTTTTCCTAAAAAGAAGAGTTTTCCTGAAGGGGGTTTTATCGAGGCATCAAAGTGGAGACTAAGGGGCAACAATTTTCAACCCCTTAGTAGCAAAAAGTACATTCATCAATAAATAAATATCTTTTTCTACATCTCTTTGTAAATTCTATTAAGTTACTATTATTTTTCCTACGAAACGTGCTGACTTAAGCTTGACAAAACGTAAAAGTCCCATGCCCGACTTACGTGGTCGGCAGGATAAAATGACGAAGTAGAAGTCGGTATAAAGAGGTTATAAAAGCAGATCATGATAACTCGGAAGTGTTACGACTAACAAGTCAGAAAAATCGAGAAAACTTGAAGTGCATCACGAAAATAACCTAAGTTATGAACAATTCAGATAGAAAAATTTGAATTCATAAGCAATACGAAAAGAGAAAAAAGGAAAATCATCAAAAATCAAAAGCAGAAGCTGGCTCAAGTCTTTGGAAAACCTAAGACAATGTAGACGAAGCACAGCCTGCCCAGATAAAAGGTTTTTCCAAAAACAAAAAGATCAAAAGGGTTTTTTATAAAAAACCTAACAGGGAAAAATTGCGGAAAGCATGTACACGGCAATTAAACTTAAAGCCCCTTATCCAAAAAGGGGAACAGGAATTAAAGCATTTTTTGTTAATGGCCATAAAAGGCCAATAAAAGTCAGGAGCAATCACCACAGAAATAATAACTTGTTCAAAGGGGCCCACAAGCCAGGCCCCAAATAGCTCAAATTAAGTAAAAGAAGGAAAATGAAGGGTCATCAGAAGGAAGAGAGGTCGGATCAGCAGCAGGGGAGGACGGAGCAGTCTCTTCAGCGGCAGGAGTCGGAACACCTGAAGACGTCGGCTGAGATCCCTCTCGTTGATCCTCACGAGGAGGAGATTCTTCATGTCATTGCATACGGGTCTTCAGCTCAGAATCCGTCTCAGGTCGGGGAGGAGAAACGATAGCCCCATTCACAACAATCTTATCAAGATCAAGAAGAGAAAGGTCCAGGCCAGGAGCAATAACTCCGACCTGTTCCTTAAAGATCCTCCAGGCCTCCTCCGAGCTCTCCGCTACGTAGTCCTCCAAATCCTGATAAGTCTCCTGACCTTTCTCCAACTCCCGCTGAAGGTCAATGTTGTCAGTAAAGATCCTGATGTAATTCTGCTCTGCCTTTTTCTTCAGGCCCTCCGCCATGGCACACTGGGCCATCAACTTCTTCTCCCTCTCCTGAAGTTGGGACCTATCCTCCTTCAAGCTAGCAACTTCCTCCAAAAGCCTCTTCTCTTCCTCTTGATAAAGAAAAATCCTCCCCACCAGCTTTTCAACTTTTTTGGTAGAACCTAAAGAGCTAAGGGGAGTATTCTCAAAAATATCAAGAAGTTTTGTGCATACCCCAGTAGCCCGAACACTCCCCTGAACCAGGATATTAAGATGGTTTCGAATGAAAGCATCATCCATATTAATATGAGTATAGGAAAAGATGTGATTCCGAACGAATTGGGGACCATCAAAATCCCTGGAAGAAGCACCTGACCCTGAAGTCTTGCAATTTTTCCTCTCAGGTTCAGGGGAAGCTCGGGCAGGAAGGGTAAAAGAAGGAAGAGAAGAGGCAGAAGTAGAAGTTACCATAATTGGGCGAGAAGAGGTCTCCAAATCATGAGGGGGAGGAGGAGGAGGAGGGGAAAGAGTGCCGGCAGCCCTCGCGGCATCAACCCGTGCCCGCAACCTTCTTTTAGCATCCTGAACCTTCTGGTAAGAAGCACTGGAACCTTTCTTCACTATCTCTGAAAAGAAGAAAACAAAAGAGTTAGACTACCACAAGTCAGAAACAACTAATCGGAAGACTACAAGTCGGGAACTATCGAAAGCAACAATAAAGCTACCTAATTGGGTCCGTACAAAATTCGGAGACCCCTGAAGAAACCTTTTTGTATCCAAATAAGGGGCTCTTCCCCAAACTTCTCGGAAGAACCCCACAACAGCTTCCTCAACCTCATCCAAGTCATCCAGGCCGTATTTCTCCACAGGAGAGGTCTCCAACCAGTATAGAGAAAAGCGGGGAGAATAATTTTCATCAAGAAAGAAGGGATGGTGACCCTTCACTGTTAGGACTTTAAAAAAGAAGTTCTTAAAATCGTAAAAAGACTCATCAAAGATGGAAAAAACTTTCCGACCTTGAATGGCCCAGAAAGAGATCCAATGTTGCTTATTATTTTGTCCATTGAAGGGTTTGGTCATATGGAAGAGATAGAAAAAGATCCTCAAAGACGTCGGAAAATCCAGCTCTCGATTAACAAGCTGGTAAATTTTCATAAAACCCCAAGAATTGGGGTGAAGTTGGGTAGGAACAACTCGGCAGTGGTTCAAAACCTCTACCTCAAAGTCAGAAAAAGGCAAAAAAAACCCCAGGCGAGTAAAAAGACTCTCGTACAAAAAAAAAAAAGAAATGAGGATCAGCGTCAGCAGCCTTCCCAAAACAAACCTGATCCTCAGGACCCGGAGTAATCAACTCGTACTTGGGTTCATCCTCATCAAGAACACAAATCCTATGATGGGTGCGGAGGTCGGTGATGTAGTCTGTATCTACTAAGGGTTCCTCCCCAAGAACGGTAATCTACCTATTCAGAAACTTGAGAAGACATCTTTTTCGGTAAAAAAATAGATGAAAAGGCGACGAGACCTACAAAGAAAAATGGGAAAGGGTCATACTTAGGACCTCTAAAAAGACTAAACAACTTCTCTCAAGTGCAAGTAAACAATGACGACTAAACCAACGTATTCACTAAACAGCATACAGAAATCCCTTCTAAACACGCAGAAGGTATCAAGCGTAAATGATAAAAGGAGAAAGATAGAGAACTAACCTTTGTTGATGAACGCGAAGAGGAACAGAGGCAACAACAGTCACAGCAAGGAGGAAGGCTAGAAAAGCTTTCTCTTTGAGAAAATAAGGGTTCGAAGTAAGAAATTTCAGACAACGAAAGAGACAGAAGAAATAGAGGGAAAAGTATTTATAAATACACCAGGGGCAGAACAGTAAAACGAGGCTATCATTTAAGATACGCGCCGTTACCAATGTAGCTGCTCCCCATGTGTAAATACGAAACCCTTAACGGACGCGACGTTTAATTAGACGCGACTGTTAGAAATTTTTAAATCACGTCGGTTTTTAAAATCACGTCGGTTTCTGCATCACGTCGGCTACAAGTCCGTGTTCAAATACTCGAATCCAACTCGTAAAAGAGATCGAACTCGAGTAGGGGCACTGTTCATACTCTGACCCAACACTAAGGCCCAGGCCCAAATCAGCCGAAAAGGCCCAATCCAAAGATTGGCCTTCGCTACTCACCGACCTCCTCGGAAGAGGTTGGATTCAACACACACTCCACTCTAAGGAAGTCGGGGTCGAAGGTTAGCTGGCAGATAACCCTTATTCAAATAAGCAACTGCCCCTAAAATCTCTCAACCCACTTCTAGGAGCCATATCTCAACTTTCCTAAGATAAAGGGAGAGTTATCCACCTTAAAAGGTGGAACTACTCCAACGGTGGTTATTGGTTCACCACTATAAATACACTGACACCCCTCAGGTATCTCTAAGTTTCAATACTCTCTAAACCTGCTAAAACCCTTTGCTAACTTAGGCATCGGAGTGTCTTTGCAGGTACCACCCCCCATTCTTCCACATACACAAGTCGGACGGTAGCTCCCAGACGTGAATCCAATCGGAGGTCCTCTCCTCCAAACGTTTGGGCCAATCTTATCAGTCCAATCCATTAATCTCCGATTACCCACTGTAACAGGATATAATTTGATAAGATTAAACTGACGTTGTATTATTCATAGTTGTTAAAATCGAACCAAACCGATCAGTTTAACCAAAAAATTAATGACCGAATTTTAAATTGGTTCGATCCAGCATTCTAATCGTTTAAAGAAGAAAATAGATTATACCGGACAAAACTAATGTGAATTGGTCAGAATCACAAGTTAACAATTAACAAAAAAAATTCCTCATTAAATTTGAACTTGAATCTTTTTATATGTGCAATACTTAGCTGCTACTAGGCCAAGTTATTTTTTGTTACATTTGTCTTTATTTATATATATATAAATTATATTTTTAAATTTATATATATTAATTATAATTTAAACGGTTTAACTTGTAATCTATCAACTAAATTAATAAATCGATAGCATGATCGGTCACGGACAACTATGGTATTGATTCCTACCCACATCAAACGACAACGTTGAACTACTTGGGTTTGCCCAAGCCCAATTTAATAATGGGGTTTTAAAATGGGCTTGATTTGAGAAATTGTAAAATGCCGAAGCATGAAAAAAAAATAAAAAAGAGAAGTCCCTTTCATTTGAATTTGGAAAGTAAACATCACCCTCTATGTGTGGCTTATTCTAACTTGATCACATTTTCCTTAAGCTTTTGCCTTGCATCGCTCTCTTCCTATGCTCTTAAGCTACTCAATATTCATATCAAAGTTAAATTAATATCACTATCCACCACCAGCTATATATATATAACTTGTGCTTGTTCCACTAAAATCCGTACCATTACACACTAACAAAACACAAAGCAAACATTTACACCTATTGTTTAGGGTTTGACTTGTTTAATTCCCTCGTATGATGATATCTAAAATGAGAACCAATTTTCACTCACTTCCTCTTCTATTGTTTGCCCTTTACCTTCTATGGGGGAAATGTAGATCAGATCCTGATCCACTTCAAGATTATTGTGTTGCCAATAACAAGAACAATTTTTTCATCAATGGGGTTCCTTGTATTAACCCTAAAGAAGTTTCGGCATCCGATTTTGCCACGTCAGCATTATCCAAACCAGGTAACACAAGCAACACATTTGGGTTTGCAGTTACCCCCACCAACACAGTAAACCTTCCCGGGCTCAACACATTGGGCCTTGTGTTGGTCCGGGTCGACATCGAGGCCGACGGGGTAATTCCACCTCACTCGCACCCGCGGGCCTCGGAAGTCACAACTTGCCTAAAGGGCCAGCTTCTAGTGGGATTTATAGACACATCTAGCCGTGTGTTCACTCAAAACCTAAGGCCCGGTGAGTCATTTGTGTTCCCAAAGGGCCTGATTCATTTCCTTTACAATAGAGATTCTAAGGAACCGGTTCTTGCTTTGTCTGGTCTCAATAGCCAGATCCCTGGTGCACAAGTTGCATCCGTTGCAACATTTGCTAGCAAGCCTCCAATTCTTAATGCAATTCTTGCCAAGGCATTTCAGATTAGTGCACAAGAAGTAGAAATAATACGTCAGAAACTTGAAGGGTGATTCATTGTGAGTGTTCATGATGTTTGCTGCAGGAGAATTCAATCATGCTTACCAATATTATTTCCTATTTTGTTATTGCTAAATCTCAACGTGTTAAATAAATTTTTTGTTCCAGTAAAACCGGTAATTTGTGGTTTTAGTCTCTTTGTAATTTTTTTTTTATTTTGATCCTAATATTTTTAAAGGTGAGTAACCAGTTTTACAGCCTTTTTCTCACTTTTGAAAATATTTGGAACGAAGAAATAAGAAAATCTAATAGAGACAAAACTATTAATCATCAATATTATTACATGGATAAAATTTTATTTGAAATAAGATTAAATCAACGTTTGCAACCATACGGTAGATGGGATCCTAGGGAGAAGGTGGGATGATGATGTTAGATTTGCATATTTAAAACGAAGAGGAAAAGAGACATACAAACTGTCATGTTACATTACTCAAAGTAAAATCAGGTGGTTGATCAGAGTCTTGTGTTTAATATTATTATTGAGTGGAGTGAATTAGTGTGTTTGTCCATTTCTTCCCAGTCTTTTTATTGGGTTGTTGCCATTTTTAATTTGGTATCCAAATATGCTACAATTGTGTTTGCTATTTATTTTTAGCATACTTGCCTTCAAAAAATTATTTTTATGCTACTTTTATGATAATAGCCAATAGGTAATTAAGTTAAATAATAATAATAATAATAATAATAATAATAATGTATATGCATGAGGGCTTTAGCCGTTACAAATTAAAAAAAATAATATATGTGCATGCAAATTAATCTTGTTTAATAGAAAACTTAATCAGCAGGAACTTTCGTGTTAGGATGATACAAAATTGAATAATAATTTGTATGATAGTATCTTTTGTCTTGTGGTAAATTTAACCCTCTCTATATTATGTGGACATAGTGGTTCAAAAAATAAAATAAGATAGGAAATAATGCAATGGCAGCATGTTTGGTACTGGGAATCTCAAATAGTATTTATTCTATAAATTCTAATTCCATAAGCAAGAATGCGAAAATTCAATTGAAAACTGACATGAAAACGGTAGCATTTCATGTGGTCAACTTTGGTAAGCCAGAACAAGAAGCCATGACTTCTCATTGGAACAGCTGGCAGCGGCACACGAATATATATATATATATATATATAGGAAGAAGTGAAAAAAAGGAAAATTTTTAAAATTAAGAATCAGAATTGCATAATCCATATGCTAAGCTAAAGCATTAATTAGAAAAAACTATTACTATTATTGTTCCAAACTTGCCATCCTTATACGAATTGCATAAAGATAAATATTAAATAGAATTTTCTTGATGAGCATGCTTCAAGAGAGGACGCGTGTTGGAGAAAATTGCTTTAAGTCAAGATATGAAATTCGCAATGATTTAACATTTTTTGCTAAGTATACCTTTCTGTTAACACGAGACTTATGCATATATCAGACATGTTTCGTTATTAGGTGTGACAAATGAAAATTAAACAGCACGGAGGTGTTTTCAGAGTTTCCTAGAGGCAGAGGGAACTATTGTGATTTGTGATTGAGAGCACCAATAAACATTTTATGACTGATAGGTAGAGATGGCTACATTACATATTTTTCTTTTCTTTTTTCACTTTATTGTTTTGCCTTGGCTTTAAATCATAGTGAATCCGTGATCACTTCAATCATTAACCTGATAACTAGCAATGTGTCATCACTCATCACAGTTCACAAATCACAATCACCTTTTTTTTTTTGTCATTTCCCCCCTTTTTTTTTCTTCTTCCTCTATAAACCCAGGCACAAACATGCATAAGAGGAAATCATTTTGATAATATAAATAAATCACATTCTGGGTCCCATTCGGATAATTTATATAGTTAATTAATTAAATTATGAGTTAAAATTAATTATAACGTCTAGTATTACTTTATCAGATTAACACAAATTCTGATTTTCATGGTTATATTTATTGAGTTAAGCATAGATAGATAGATAGATAGATAGATAGATAGATAAGAGAAAAAGTCCACTTTTGGGTGATCAAATAATATAATATCATATCATGTATAAACCAAAACAGGGAGCTTTCATAATTAAATTCATAATGGTTGTAGGTGGAAAAAGCAAACAAAAACATGAAAGAAATTGGAATCCAAAATCCAAATAAAAACAATGAAGAACAACTGTCTATTATTCTGCAATTTGATTTTAGGCACATAGAATTCAATTCAATAATGGTCCCTTAGACAAAAGAAACTGATCCCACCCACCAAAATTTGTTCCAAGAAGGAACCCCCTCCCATCACAAACTGAAAAAGAATCGAACCTGTTTTCATTATGTAACAAAAAAATAACCACAAGAATTAAAAATACAACAAAATTGAAAAACAAAAAAAAAATTCTACAGAAAGAATTAACAGTAATAATCTTTTCTTCTCTTCTTTTCACTTGTGTTCTCCCCAAAGTCCCAAACCCCATCATCATCACCATCAACATCAACATCAACATCCATGTTTTCATCTTCTAAACCAATCTGTACAATAGTAATTTCTTTCTACCCAAAGAATAGAATAATCTCTGAACAAGAAACAAAATGCATCAAAGAAAAAGAATGATATCATAACAAATCATGAGAATAACCAACCAATATAGAAGAAGAGAAGCTCCAAGGCTGTTCTCTTGTTATTCCACCTCTGCCACCGCCATTAACAAGTTGCGGCTTGAACAGATCGTACGGCTCCCAAAGACGATCCAACGGACACGGTTTCTTCTCATCAAGCCTCACCCATGGCTTCCCTTTCCCACTCCAATGCAACAAACTCACCGGACCAGGATGCAGAGACCTACAAACTCCATTGACATTGTCACCACCAAGCCCGTGCTGGTTCCAACGATGATCAATGGCTTCAACATTCCCCGCAAATACAAGTAGAAACGGCGGCAACGATCCAAGCTCGTAAATCCTCTTTTTCCTCTGCAACTCCATCCAGTTCTCGATCCTCTTCCTGTAGTTCCCTTCCCTCCACCGCACCAAATCCATCACCATAACTCCGGTGTTGAAATAGCACGGTTTTCTGTGACCGAACACTCGAGATAGCAACGGATCCAACCAGAACTCGTCGGTGAAGTACTTGGTGAAATTCGCGTGGCAATATTCCGGCGCTCCGATCACTCGATTCTCCGTTAGAGTTACGTTCCAGAGCTTGTGGATGTCGTCGACGACGACGATATCGGAGTCAAGGTAAATGACTCTGGAGATTGAAGAGTCGAGCATGTCCCCGAGATAGTTTCTTGCGTAGTTGAGAGGGTTTTCTAGGGCTTGACGGATTGAAGAGGAGATTAGGTTGATGACGGTGTCTTCTCTGAAGATGTAGACCTTGAAGTTCAACGAAGGGAACGTCGATCGAACCAGCCGAGTTAGGATTCGTGGACTCGCTGAGTCGAACTCGGCTGCGATGAAGTGGAAGAAGATGTTTTCCGGACACGACGAGTGCCGGAGGACTGAGTGTACGGCAGCGATGGAACCCCGCAGGTAGCCGGAGTCCAGTGTCATGGCGATGTGGACTAAGGAGGGGTCATCGGAGGTCGTGGTGGCTGTGGTGGCGAGGCATCCGGCGCCGTTGCGGTAGTCAGGAGCTTCGGAGAAGCGAAGAAGGCTGTGGAGGGCGGCGGTGGTGGTGGCGGCAGTGGCGGTCGGAAAGGAACGGATCCCGAGTGTGAATGGTGGTAATAAGATGCAGACAATGAGGGGCAAAACGACGGCGCTTAACCGTAGCGGAATCATGTCGTTTAAAAGTTTAAAACACCGTCGTTTTGGGGGGTTCTTGTGTGGAAGGGAAAAAAGAAAAAGAATATAAATGGGTTGGTGTTTTAAGACGACATTATTGCAGAGCGAGCGAAGAAAGGGGGAGTGTGTTCAAGTTTATGAGTGAAATGTTGCATTTCTTTCTTGTGTTGGTTCTTTAGTTTCTTGTTCTTGGGTTTGATGGTTTTTTGGATTCTCTGGAACCATGAGAGAGAGAGAGAGAAAGAAAGAAGGAGGTGGATGTGGAGATGGAGGTGGGGCAATGGCAGCTGGACCTTCTGAGAGAGAAATTTTGGTGTGTTGCTACTTATATCAGCTTTTCCCTCATTCATCACTCTGTATCTGTCTCTGACTCTTTTCTTTCTTTTTTCTTTTTTCTTTTTTTGTTATTCCCCTTTTTGTATTTCTTTCCTTTTCTCTCTATTTATTTATTTTTTCCTTTTTTAAATTTAACTTCATTATTATTACACAACGGAAATCAAATGGGAATATATCTGCTAAAGCAGCTGTTAAGACAGGATTTTATGCATGATTTGATGAAGTATTTGAATAAAAAATTAAAAAAGTTTTCAACTATTAATTTCACGTAAATTTAATTATACTTAAATTTTTAACTAAAAAATTATGTCTTTGTTGTAGTTTTAAAAAAATTAGGGGCAATATTTGAATGTTTGTTTGTAATTATTAAAATTAAAAAAATTGATATAATTGTTCATAATATTAAATATTTTATTTATATTTATTTTTAATATTACATTTAAAGTTATTAAAATAAGACTTATTATTAGGAGTCTTAATTCATTTTTATGATACTTAAACAAATAAAAAATTTAAATATATATGTTATTTTTTAAAAATATCAAAAAAATTAAAAAATTCAAAATAATTATCTCCTAATTTTTAAATATTTTTTGAATCATTTTCATATTTTCAAAAAAATATATATTTAACTTTTTATCAATTTACGTATTACAAAAATAATTAAAAAGATAAATTAGAATTCTCAGTCGTCACTTTATTAAAATTATTTTAAATATTAAAAGACTTTACTTAATCCAATTTTTGTAGTTTCTAGTGATGGAAAATAATTTTATATTAATTTACCAAATATAATTTCATACCTTTTAAATATCCATTTTCAAAAAAAAAAACTTTAATAAATCATTTTTGGAAAAACCAAAATTTTATCGTTTTTTTGTGTTTAAAGTTTAAACGCGTTTTGTTTTTTGAGTTGAATACGTAATTTGTGCGCGGTTATGGTTGGATTAATTAGCGCCACCACGAGGGCCTTAACTACATTTTGTTCTCATGAAGGTTTACATTTAAGTTTTTAATAAAATTGTACATTTTGGTGAACATATTATTAATACATTTGTATGCAGGAACGGACATACGGGACCAGGCCAGGCTTTGGACCAATCTTTTTAAAAAAAGATTAATAGTAATAAATTATTAAATACGATTTAATTTTTTTAAAAATTTATTTAGTATTTAATTTAATATAAATAAAAATTTAATCTAATTTAAATATTAATAATTTTTAATATCTAAAAAATAAGTAATAATATTAAAAAAAATCTAAAAATATATTATTATTAATATTTTTTAATTAAATAAAATTTTTTAAACTTCATAAAATAATTTTTTTTTGTGAGTATCCTTTTTTATTTATTTGGTATTAATTCATTTTGTTTTAACTATTATAATTGAGAGATCTTTTTCAACTATAAATATTGTGAAGAATAACTCAGAAATAAAATAAAAGATAAATTTTGTTCATACCCTGGCCCAATAAATAGAGCCCAAGATCCAAGCAAAGAAGCCCAACCCAAAGGGTTGGCTCTCCCCCAGTACCAGTCTTCATCCCAAGAAGTCGGTGCTGAACACGACCTACTCCAAAGAAATCGGATACGAGGGTTAGCTGGCAGATAACACTCATTCGAATGAGTAACTACCCCTAGAAACTCTCTAACCACTTCATAGAGCCATATCTTAACCTCCCTAAGATATGGGAACGGTTATCCACCTAAAAATGTGGCACTACTTCAGCGGTGGTTATTGGTTCACCACTATAAGTACACTGACACCATTCAGGTATCTCTAAGTTCCAATACTCTCTAACCTGCTCACACTCTTGCTAACTTAGGCATCGGAGTGTCTTTGCAGGTACCATCTCCCATTCTTTTACACATACAAGTCGGACGGAGGAATACCGAGCAACAGATCCACTCGAAAGTCACCTCCTTCATACGTTTGGGCCAACCAACGCCATCCAGCCCATTAATCTCCAGTTACTCACCGTAACAAATTTCTTATTAATTGTCTTTTTAATTATATTAAAAAAAATTATTGAAAAATTTAATACAGATTCTATTATCAATAAATTTTATGATACAAAAAATTAACGACTTCGTTAATAAAAAATACATACATATTTTTTGTATTTTAAAATATATTTTCTATCAGTATATTTTTATAATACATTTTACATTATATAATTTTTTAATATTATATATATTATTAATCTCATAATAATATTTCTGGATTTGTGGCTGTGCCTATGAATTGAATTATGATACGTAGAGAAAAAATGAAAAGGGGTGGGAAATTTGGTTGTTGTTAGGGAGGGGCTAGAAGTTTCCATAGAAGAGGATACAAGTATAGGGCACGAGGGACAGGTGTATACGCAATCACTAGTTACGTAAGGCCATGTTTGTGTATTTGAATTTCAATAATGGAATGCCAAATACGTGCAACTATTCTATTCTGCTGCTTGCAATGCACTAGTCTATAAAAACCCCTCGTACCAAAAAAGGTTCAGTTTTGACAAATCGAAAGTCCTTTCATGTTAATATTGTCGGAATCAAAATTAGGTTTCCCTTAAGAATATTCTTTACAAATTTAGACTCAAAATAGGGTTTTATTTTTAGAAATAAGAAAAAATATAATTTCTTTTCAGTTTTAGTGGCCTAAAAAATATTCTCAATATGTTTAACAAAATCCTAACAATTAGGGTGATGCTTCTGCTCTACAATTATATAAAAAAAATTATTGGTATTTTGTCTTTAGCATCTTTTGATTATTTTTGTTAAAATTAATCTCAATATATTAGAAAATATTCTCAATATGTTAATAAAATTCTATAAATTAACCATTAGTCATTTTTGTCAAAATTACTCATTTTTAAAAATTTATTTTATTTTTAATATTTATAAAATTATTTTTATCAATTTTAAAATTTTTCGAATATCAATTTGTTAGTTTAAAGCATCTCTAATGAAATATTTTTAGAGTATCACTTTTGATATTTTTAAAAAATGAATTGATTTAGAATTAAAATCTGTATTAGAATTGATTGATAAAATGAAATCGATATCATCTTAGTAATATAATATCATCTTAATGAAAAACCAATAAAATTTTGCTACTTATATAATTATATTAATAAAATAATTAAAAATATATTAAATATTAAAAAAATAAATTTTATTTTTAATTTTAAATTATTATTTATAATAAATAATTTCATAAAAATTTAAAATATAATTAAAATTAAAACTAGCATAAAAGATGCTTTTAATTTTTTTTTTTTTAGTCATATTTCAACTTTTATTTTAGGATTTGGATTTTTTAAAGTTTGAATTTCACTTTAGAGAGTAAAGTGTGATTTCTTACTATTAATTTCATAGGTGGGATTAATAATAAATATAAAAATATGAAAGGGAAACTATTTAAAAGTAGAAAATCACATTTTACTCTCTAAAGTAAAATTCAAATTTTAGAGGATCCAAATCCTTTATTTTATGGGGTTCGAATTCCAAGTGTCCTTGATAGGAGAGTCAATTGCAATGTTACATCTCCACGGATAAAGGACCCAAATTGGATTATAGGAAATGGTGTAGAATTTGTAGATGATAAAGAGATTGTTTAAGTGTCGTTAAATTATTAAAAAAATTCTTTAACAAAATTTTTTTTATTTTTTAATGTGTCTAACAAATTTTTATTAATAAAAATAAAAATATTAAATAAATAAACAATATTTTTTTAAAAGTTATAATATATATTTTTAAAATAATCTTTTTTACTAACAAATTTTTTTACATAATAATTAAATAAAAAATATTATTATATTATTATATTTAAATATAATTAATAAATAAAATATATTATATAAAATATTAAAATATAAAATTATTTATATTTTTTAAAAAAATTTGTTAAAAAAACATAACACAAAAAAATATTTTCTTACTCGAACAAACCAAAAACTTTTTTTATAAGGATTTTTTTATATAAAATAACAAAATTATTCCAACTTTAATTTTCGATTTTTTTTTTTTTGCGACGGGCCAAGTTTGCCGAGGGTGTGAAGTTTATCATCTCCCTCGGCAAAATTTAAGCACCTTCCTCAATAAAATTCCAACAAGATCAATTGGGAACCAAAATCATTACTGGTAACTCATCTTTCTTCTTTTATCTTGATCTTCTGCTTACTATATATAATGTGTGAAATTTCATTGTTATTCATTCATTATGATAGTGAAATAGTATATGATGAAGAGGGATATACCATATTTAGTTCTGCTAAATCAATATTTACATATATGCCACCTGAAGTGGAAAGCCTAACAACGTTGAAAAATTTGATATTACATGCCATTGATCAACAACACACGAAAAGAGCGAAAAAAATCTACTACAAATATCCGTCCGAAGTAGATAACACTTTATTTTACAAAAGGTATATTATAGATTACAATTGTTATTATTTTGTTATTTTTTTAATTTGATGACAGTTATAAGATTTTATGTTTTTGTAAATTAGGTATCGATTATGTGATGACGAGGACATACATTTTATTAAGGTCTAGTACAATTGTTGGACAAATGTCCATCTGTGAAAATTATTTATTTTTGTAGTTGATTTGGGTGGAAGAACTTCTACAGATACTGTTGATGATACCCCTTTAAGTGGGGCAGTTAGGAAAAATATTAGAAGGTCGATGGTCGACCTAAATATACCACCTAAAGATAGTTAAGAGGGGTCAAATGTCGAAAATTTAAATGATGGTATGATGTAAGTTTGATGTTGAAAGTCATGAAGGTTTTGCTATTAGAGACTCGACAATGAATCCCTATCAAGTGAACCCTGATGACGGTGAAGATTCTGACGCTGAACTAATTAAAATTCTCAATGAGGAGGAGGAAGAGATGAACTACTACAGTGATACACAAATCACATTAACACAACCTGTTATTTCCTGACCATATGATCGGTCGGATCACTTTTTCTCATTGAATCTCGAGGCAATGACTTCAGATTATTTATTTAGTCAAGGAGCTCCCGAGGATAATCCCACCAATGAGTTTGAGATTGGACAACAGTATGAAAATAAGGAGAAAGTTATTATGGCAGTTAAGATGCATATCATTCGAAGGGGTGTGAAGTATAAGATACTAGAGAGTGACCAGTTGAAGTATATTATACAGTGTTTTCAATTTGAGACTGGTTGTCAATGGAATATACGCATAGTTTATCGTCAAAACTCAAAAGCAACAAAAAAAAATGGGAGGTGAGGAGATATAGTGGTCCTTATACTTGCATGCCAACATCAATGGACCAAGACCATGGAAGGTTAGACTCAAAGGTGATTGCTCAGCACATATTTACAATAGTCAAAGCAAATCCAACCATCAGTTTAAGGATTCTGTAAATCGTTGTGGAACTATATGCTGGATGAGTGGGTCAGCATATGGCATCCAATCAACCTGTTCACATATACCAATAAATATGATATACACAAAAAAATTATTTAATATTCAATTACAAGTCTTAAATGTGTATGACTTATGTTATGGATGACGATCCTATTGAGAAAATATTTTCATTGTCTAAGCCTGGTGTTATATCTGTCATTAGGTGGCTCCAACTCCACCCACCTATAACATCAACGGATATTTAGAAACCACAAAATTATTTTGTTAACTTAAGAAATAATATAAAAAAATTAATAAAAATACCTCTCAATCATGGGAAATCAACACTGGTCAAATCCATCCGATCAACACAAAGGTATATAATGATATGTCCAAGAGATAAGCAAACCTCCATATCCACCCAGGTTTCACTGATGGTAATCCGTAGAACGACACATCTGGCGGTAAAGTCACACCAAAACAGTTGACCCATGACAACGTCCCACATCGATCAAGGTCATCTAATAGAGGCAACCGCCTCATGTGCACTTGAGAGTCTGAGACATCCGAAAACAGAATGCTTCCTGATGATCTGTATGATGTATTCTCTGATGTAACGCAGTAGGCACTCTTCCGTCGGGTGTTCTTCCAACTGCTCACAAAACATTATTCTAAAACCAGGTAAGATTGACAGTCCAGTTGTTTTGTGATTGTCTATCATGGAGGCTCGGAACAACACCTAGTAACTCTTAACAGAGGTCCTCAATAGATCGTCCATCATAGAATTGCTTCCACCCACCGATGCAATCATTGACTAGATCTCCATCAATATTGAGTCCTAACTGATATGCCACGTCATGCAGGGTGATTGTCATCTCCCCACATGACAAGTGAAAAGTTTGAGACTCAAGTCGCCATCTCTCGATCAAAGCAGAGACTAATGTCAGTCATAGTCTCACTCTAACATATATGTCACATGGTCAAATCTTGCTCGTCTAAGGTGTGACCTAATCTACTCAGGTGGTCACGGTAGTAAATTCCTTTTTCACACAAGACTCAAGACGCCTATAAAAAAAATCAATCAGTAAAATAAAATAGAGTTCACAAATAATAAGACAAATTTTGAACATATAAAAGAGATAAGTTATAAAGTATACCACTTGACCTAATCTGCCAGCAATATGGTTGATTTAATCTTGTCTATAAAGGGTATCCTCGTATCCTAACATGTTTTGCGCCATAAAACTATAATATGATAGAATAAATTAGGTTCAGATTGTCAATTGAATCAAAACGAAATTGATTATTGTTTTGAATCCAATCAAGTGGTTGAGATGTGGTTCAATTTAGAAGAAAAAATGTAGCATTAGAAGAAATATTTTTCTATATTTGTAACAAATTTAGGTATAACACGAAGATATTTGGGTGTAACACGAAGATATTTAGGTGTACTTTTATTCTGATAAGTTCTGCATAATTCAAAACTTTCCTCTTCCTCCTTCTCATCTTCTGCTGCTTTTTTTCTTATTCATCTTTTTCTTTTTGTTTTACCTTCTCAAGTTTCTTCATGTTTTACTCTCTTAACAAGAATAAAAACAAAAAAATCAAACAAAAAAGAAGAAGAAACACATAATGTTGCAAAATTACTTGGAAGAGGATGAACTTACATTCATTTAATTAAAAGAAAGAAAGAAATAAGAAAAAAAAGAAGAAGAAAAAAATACAGCATAAGAGGAAATATTTTTCTGTATTTGCAGTAAATTTGGGTGTAACACGAAGATATATGGGTGTATTTTAAGATTTTTTTGTGTATTTTTATTCTGATAAGTTCTGCATAATTCAAAACTCTTCTTCTTCCTCCTCATCGTCTTCTGCTGCTGCTTCTTTTTTTTTCATCATCATCACCATCTTCTTTTTTTTCTTATTCATCTTTTCCTTTTTGTTTTACCTTCTCAAGCTTCTTCTTGTTTAACTCTCTTAACGAGAATAAAAAATATCAAACAAAGAAGAAGAAGAAACACATAATGTTACAAAATTACTTGGAAGAGGATGAACTTACATTCATTTAACTAAAAGAAAAAAAATAAGGAAAAAAATGCAGCATTAGAGGAAAATATTTTTCTGTATTTGTAGCAAATTTGGGTGTAACATGAAGATATTTGGGTGTATTTTTATTCTGATAAGTTCTGCATAATTCAAAACTCTTCCTCTTCCTCCTTCTCATCTTTTGCTGCTTCTTTTTTTTCATCTTCTTATTTCATATTCTCATAATTCTTTTTGGGAGGAAAAAATCAAATAAAAAAGAAAAAATACATAATGTTGCAAAATTAATAGAAAGAGAATGAGGGAAAAATGCAACAACAACAACAGTAGTAAAAAAATGACGATGAAGATGAAACATGTGAAGAAAAAGGAGAAGAAACACAAAGAAGAAGGAGAATAAGAAGGAAGAGGAGGAGGAGGAGGAGGAATGCAAAGCGCGCTACGGAAACCATTAAGTATCGCGCGTGTTGACATGCTCGTATGGGTGAGTGTCTTTTTTCTTGGGTTTGGCCCAACTTGTATGACTTGTCAACCAAAATGACTTGTATGTGTAGCACTTCTCTAAAAATAATACTATACTGCCTTTAATATGATAAAAAATTTAAATATATTATTAAATTTTTAAAATTAATTTTCTTACTATACCTTAATTATACTTTTAAAAAGTAAATCTACTAATAAAATAGGAATAACAATGGGTCTTTATGCTTGCCCCTCTCCGTTTAGTAAAATTCTCTCCATTTCCATTCTACTCTGTCATGGATTTTCGTTTATTTCTTTCTGTGGGAGAGGCAGATATCCGCAGATATCTATAAATATTATTAAGTTTTAATTTTTTTTTTAAAAATTAACACATAAAATCTTATACAATTTAACTAAATATATTAAATCAAACACAATTCAAACACAAATTTAACATAATAACATATACATAAAATTTCTAACATATGAATTAAAATAAAATAAATTAAAATTACTTACACAACTTATATATAAGGGTATTTAAGTAACTTTTCTTTCGCAAAAATTTTACAAGTTTCTGTGGGACAAGTACCTCAATCTCCGCCTCTATCTCCATTTATTCGCGGGGACAAATTCCCATCTCCGTAGGAATTTTATATGTCCTTGTTAGCCACTCCATCATAGATAATCCCTATGATAGCGTTTATTTTGAGATATTGAGACTGAGACTGGGAGACTGACACTGGAACTAAAATTTCAGTCTAAGAACACAAAAGTTCAATCCCTTCATTACCTCCAAAAAGTAGGGACACAGGGGACTAAAACTTTCAGAGATGGGAACTGAAATTTAAATAATAATTTCTGCCCAAAATACCCTCATTCCAAATTAATATTTGTGTTAAGTACTTTTTTCATCCCTAAGATCTAAGGTCAAAATCAAAATCATTCCCAACCTTTTTTCGTATTAAAATCATTCTCAACATTACAAAACGTTATAAAATTGTCCTTTTGTCTATAAATGATATTTTTCGGACAATTTTGCCCTTAAACAAAAATAAAAAACCCTTTTTACCCTCACCACTAACTTCTGCATAATCATCATCATCGTTACGCATCTCTCTACCTCTCCCTCTCCCTTTCCTCATCGCCATCACTACTACCACCATATCCATTACACTTTCTTTCTCTCTATTACATGTTCATCATCCTAAATCACTATCACCCACCCACAAACTAAATTCAACAACAGCAACAACCAAATTTAGCAACAATAAATTCAATAATAAATTTAGCAACAACAACAACAAAATGAATCAATAGCAACAGCAAAATCCACAAAATAAATCAACAAAAATTTTAGATTTAATAACAATTCAGCAATCATCAACCGCAACTTCAGATCCAAAATCAGCAACAACAGAAACTAAAAAAATGATATTTATGTTCTTCAAAAATTAAGAAAAAAATAAAAAAAAGAAAGAACGAAAAGAGGAAGAAGGAAGTGACGGTGCGGGAACCTCAGTGCGCCGGTTCTACCCTCGTTTTTCCTCCTTTTCTTTTCTTCTTCCTCTTCCTTCCAACTGCCACCCACCGTCGCCTCCGTCGAAAGTCAATAGCCACTACAAGTGCCGCCTCTCCCTTCCCAGAACACGTCACAGCGCTACCATGTCAGGGGATTCGAAGCTGAAGACGACAAACTCGAAGACGCTTCTATCGATTCCACCACTCTCCGCTCTTCACCTTTCCAACCTCTCACAACTGACCTCACTCCTGCTACCCCATAGATCCCCAACCCGATCCCAAACTCGCACCCTCCGATCTCTCGAAACTGCCGCCCACCACCTTCGATTTCTGGACGAGGATGAATTCGAAGGCCTCCCTATCGAACACCCCTCTTCCGATCTCAATGCTTCCCACTCCAATTCCACTTCCCCTCTCACCCCTTTAAATGCTCTCTGCCTCTTTTGTTTTTTATTTTTATTTTGTAATTTTTTTTAGTTAGAAGTAATTTGGTGAGAGAGAGTAGAAGTCTGGGGGAAAGAAAGAGAGAAAGAGACTCAGTGATGATAATGATTTTATAACGTTTTGTAATAATGAGAATGATTTTAATACGAAAAAAGGTTGGGGACGATTTTGATTTTGACCCAAGACCTTAAGGACGAAAAAAGTACTTAACCCTTAATATTTATAAGTTTATTTTATCTGCTCATCTTCTTAGACGCAGGAAGTGTTTGTTGACCCCCAGTTGCTGCCGTCGCCAGGACTACCATCTCTTCGTTGCCGTCGTAGCCACCGTGACCTAAGTGAGTCGTTATCGCACCTTCATCTTCGTAATACCATTATCAAGGACCTCGTTAACGCCAAACACGTGAATGAGATCTCCATCGTCGACAACGCCACCACCGCCATCGTCGTCCAGCATACCACTTGGTCCTTCCACGAAGGAACCTTCCAGAAGGGTGACGTTGTCTTCATGCTTCATTACACTTATGGCGCCATAAGAAATCCATGGAGGCCTATGTTACCCATGCCGGAGGCTACGTCATTGAGGTATGCCTCCCTTTTTCCGCCGCTTCCAACAAAAAAATGGTTACAGAGTTTAAAAAAGCATTAGAGAGAGAAAAGAGTGAGGAAAATAGGATTAGAATCACGTTACTTCGATCCCGTGTGTGATGATTTCAGTGAAGGAATTGGTTCATATTTGTGGGGTGGAAGGGGTTGAAAAAATTTTTGTTGATGCTGCACATTCAATTGGGTGTGTTGATATTGAGAGTACTTAGATTGAAAATAAAGGTATTTTAGTAATTTCAAATATTTTACTTTTTATTTTTATCTCATATCAAACAGAATATTGAGATATAATTCAGTTTTGTACACTATACACTAAACACAATATTAAATTTATTTCAATCTCTATCTTTTTACTCTCAATTTCTTAATTTTAGTTTCTCTTTTAAACTTTACCTACTAGTACAACTTTTTTTTTTTAACTATCCCTAAACAAAACCGAAAAAGGGATCAAGTTGTCTTTTTAAAATTCCAGCAGTTAATGAATCATATATTAATATGGTCCATTGGACCTTGATAGCGGCATTAATGCATCCTGAATGGTGCTGAATGTGAACATCACGAACTTCGAACTCAAACCTCTGTGTCAGTGATTGATAATAATGTCGCCAAAATAATTTCCATAATGTATTTAAAACATTGAAATTCGTTTTTCTTTTAGGACTTTGTTAACGTATTAAAGTTATTTATTTTAAGAAGTTTTCTTAAAATTTTTATAAATTTAACTAATTTGTACTTAAAAAAATATTTTAAAAATATAATAAATTTTTTTAATATATTCAATGTATTTAAAAAAAGTTAATTTTTATAATATTTTTTATAAAATATTTTTTTATAATATATTTAATTTATATCTTTAAGACACAAATTAACAAAATCTAATTTTTATATATATTTTATACAATAAATATTTGAAATTTTGACATTTTGAATTATTTAATATTAATGTTTTATATTCGACAAATTTTTAAGTAAATTTCTTTTTTTTTTCGGTAGTAGTCCATATTTAGATATTTAATGTACAAACTACAAACTTGAGTTAGTTTAAGAACTCGTCGTGTTAGTTCATTTTACAACTATTAAAGTGTATGTAATATTATGCAACTTTTGTTTAGTGGGTGTGTTTATTAAATTTTGAGATATGGTGACACACTTATATTTATATTTATGTTTTTTGTTTAGTTTTTAAAAAGAGATATTGTAATATATATTAGTACATAAATACATAAAATTTGTATATTATTATTTTATTAAGACATTAAAACACAAAGATTAAGACATAAGTTTTTCTATTTCTATCTTTAATGGCGGTGATGGTGGTGATTTTTTTTTGGATAAAAATAATATTAATATTTGTAATTTATGTTTTATTTTATGCATAATTATCAAATAAAGTAAAAATTTTGTGTCTCCTTATATATATGTTTTCAATATTTATGTATTTGTATCTATGTCTTTATCCATATATGAACCAAACACAACATTAGAGATAGTAATGAATATTTATAGAGGAGAAAATCTTTTTTTTTTTCAATGAAAATAAGCTCAACACACTAACGTGGAGCAACAAAAGAAATACATAACCAATTCATAAAAGCCATAAAATCCCTACTACTCCCAGCAACGCCATCAACCACCAAATGAATCACTCTTGGTCCATTCGTTGTAGCTCAGAACGGTCTTCTTGATGACAAACTCCACACTTGTTTCTTGATTATTAAAGATTCTAGCATTGCGTTCCACCCAAATGTTCCAAATCACTGCAAAGAACCCCGGCAACCATTTCTTCTGATCTTGTTTCCGCTTATACCTACTAGTCCACCGCTCAAATAACTCCCTTATTGTACCAGGAATAGGCCACACCTCCCCAAACGACCTCAACCAACTGTACCACACCTGCCACGTTAGCTCACATAGGAGAAACAGATGCTCCACCGACTCTATCTCCTTCTTGCAAAGAGCACAGATATTATCACTGGGCCTAATGACTCCTAGTCTACTCAATCTCTCTTTAGTATTCACTCTGCCAATAAGCACAAACCACCCAAAAAGCTCAATTCTCGGCGGTACCACTCCTTTCCATACTGCACTTGTGAAGCTGTAACTCGTAATCTCATCCGACAGAGATTCCAATTGTAGGAAGTGCACAACAGACTTGGTCGAAAACACCCCTTTACTATCAAACTTCCAAACCAAATTATCATCTCTACCAGCTGACAACTTCACAGGCCTTAACTGCTCATGAAGTTGGTTGACCAGTTCCAGCTCCCATTGGAACAGCTCTCTTCGCCACTGGAAGTTCGATATCCACTCAAGTCCATCCCAAAATCCACAGTCCCCAATCATGAATCCTTGCTGATCTGAAATAGAGAATAATCTTGGAAATACCACCTGCAAGGGGCCACCTTGCAGCCAGTTATCTTCCCAAAACCGGGTACTCCTCCCATTTCCTACCTCCATCGTCAGGCCCGTAAGAATTTTGTCTCTTATCCTTGGCTCTTTTATATTCAACTGACATATGTCCTTCCAAGGTCCTCCTTTAACCGATAGTTGCTGATTTACTAGCATGACATCAAGCTTTAGGTTGTTGCACGAGCATACAATCTTCTTCCATAAGGGGCACTCCTCTTTAAAAAATCGCCACCACCATTTAAATAAGAGCGCTGTGTTCTGAAGCACCGCATCCCCAACCCCCAAACCCCCACCTTTTTCTCGCTTTTCATTCTTGTTTAAAAAATTATTCCTGTCTTTGTTTTATTTTTGTTACGGATCTTCATTTATTTTTTCCATAATAAAGGTAAATATTTTCTGTAAATATTAAATTTTAAAAATAAAAAAATAAAATTATAATAAAATTTTATATACAATTCAACTAAAATATATTAAATTAAAGATAATTTAAATACATTTAATATAATAAAATAAATTCAAAATTTCACACATACAAATTAAAATAAAATAAAATAAAAATTTTTTTAATATAATAACATAACAAATTTTTATTGACGATCATAGTTCGATGATAATATTTTCTTTTTATAATAATATAAATTTAAATAATAATTGGTACAAATTTAAATATTATATACATTATTAATTTGTTTTTAAATAAAAAATTAAACATATAAAAATTTAGGATTTTACGTTAATTTGTGTGTATATATAATTTAGTAATTTTATACTAACGAAAATTTAACAAATCTCTATAAAATAGATATTTTAATCCTTGCTCCTATTTTTATTTATTCGTAGAAATAGATCTCCGTTTCCGTAAGAATTTTGGGATTTCTATTTTTCTCCCTATTGCTGATTTTTTCACGGGTCCCGCGGATTCGTTTTGTTTTGTTTTTTTTTTTTTTTTTTATCTCAAGAAGGAAAAAAACACTTGGCAATTAATTAATATCCGATATATATTAAAATTTGACGATTAAAATAACAAAAAGAAGAAGAAGAAGTTGAAAACAAATTAAAGAGGCCCAACAACCACATAGCACTAATGAAGGTTGAGGTGGCAATGTCAGCATAGAGAAAATGTTATTATTGAATATTGATGATGGTGATGATGAAGATGATGGCTAAGAGACACTTTATACACAGCAATTTCAGTGGCTGCTCGTCCAACACCTATACATTAATACATAACATATCAGTGACAGGTCACACAATAATTTTGCGGATTTCATTTCTATTACTATTTCTCTAACAATACATAACCGTCAAAACTTGGTTAATTATATATATATCGAGTTCTAGCATATGATTTGGAAAAATATGGTGAGTTTTGATTACATTTTCTTGATATGAGTTGCTATTGAAAAAACAAAATCATGAATTGCGATTTTATCAAAAAATTTAAACAAAAATTATGAGTCACAATTTTTGTTTTTAAATTTTAAGATTTATAATTTATGATATCGCGAGTTACGTTTTCTGTTTTTAATTCAAAAATATGTAATTTGTGAAATCAGAGATCACGATTTTTGTTTGTTAACAAATTCACACTAACAATTTCACTGCATTCATATTTGTTGCCATTTACTATTATTGTACCACTTTGTTGCAATTCACCACTAACAACATCATATAAAAAATAATTTTCGTCAACATATTTGAAAGGATTAAATTTAATACTATAACGACAATAATATTAAATACAATTGTAATCTAATATTTTTTTGGGGTCAAAATGACAGGCATTATCTTGAGTTTTATTATGTTACTGAGCTCAAAATATCTTATTACTTAAGTTACTATAGCCTGCCTACATTTTTATATAAAAAAATTATTCATAGATTCTTAAACAAATATCCCTAGCAAGACCCGAACAACTTAACTACTGCAAAGCCCTCACAACAACCAATATATTTTGCAACCAAAAGAGAAATATCTTCTAACACAACACCCCCCCCCAAAAACAAAAACAAAAAAAAATTTCACTTTTCTTCTTTTAGAAATATTAAAAGAATATTTTTTCTCTTCTATTTATAAAATATACATTTTTCTCTCTTATAACTTTTAAAAAAATCTCCTCTTTAATTTATTTTAATTTTTTTATGTTAATTAATATTAATTTTATCTATTTTTAAAAAATTATTTTTACAAAAATACTATTTAGCAAAAATTTTATTTTTTTGTCATTAAATTTTATTTACCAAAATATTTTTTAATAAATTATTTTTTTATTAATTAAATTGTATTTTTATCAAAATATTTTTTTTAAAATTTAATAATTAAATTATTTTTTCTAAGATACTCTTCAATAATTTTTTAATTATTAAATTATAATTTTACTAATTTTTGTTAACAATTATTTTTATATTTTACCATTAATTTTTCAATATCAATATATATTATTTTAACATTAAATAAAAAAATATTACCACTGTTAATATGTACAATAATTAATATATATTGATATAAAAAAATAATTTTATCAAGATTTTTTTTATTTAATGTTAGAATAACATATATTGATATAAAAAAATAATAGTAAATTATAATTATAATTGTTAATGAAAATTTTAATATTAATAATTAAAAAATTATTGAAAGATATCTTAAAAAAAATTTAATTATTATATTTTTTAAAAAATATTTTAGTAAAAATATAATTTAATTAATAAAAAATAATTTATTAAAAGGAATTTCAATAAGTAAAATTTAATGATAATAAAATAAAATTTTTGTTAAAAGATATTTTTGTAAAAAATAAATTTTTTAAAAAAAATAGATAAAATTAATATTAATTAACATAAAAAATTTAAAATAAATTAAAAAAGAAGTTATTTAAAAGTGTTATAAAAAAATGTATATTTTATAAATAAAAAAAAGAAAGTATCATTTTAATATTTTTTCGAAGAAGGGAATGAAATTAAAAAAAAAAAAAAAAAAAGATAGATAGTAGTGAAATTCAAGTGTTTTTTAGATTGATGGCAGATAAGCAGCATGCGAATAATTTGTTTGATAAAATAAATAAATAAATATATATGATTAAAACATTAATGGGAAGCCAGTTGTGATCGAAGAGTTGAAAAAAGGTATGATGGCTTAGCTGGAACAGGCCAATGTTCCCCAAAACTAATTCCGGAGACCATCCCAAGAATCTACATGGCCATGTGATCACGTGCATCAACCAATTACACTTCTCTGTTTTTAGCTTTTCAGTTTTCCCTAATTTTGCGTTTTCAATACCCAATTCTTCACTTTCAAGAATATATGCTAAACTTTTTGGGTATTAGGAATTCGTATTGCTAATTTTTTTTTTGGTGTCTTTTATTATTAATGGAATAATAGTTAAATTAATTTTTGAAAGATAGATTATTTTTTAAAATTATTTCTAAAATATTTTAATAATTAAATTCATCATTTAAAATTAAAAATTAAAAATTAATTATTTTTGTTTTTTTTGTCATTCTATTAATAATTTTTATCAATGATTGAAGATATAAAATATTAATTGACAATATACATGATTCTTAGTCTATCGATTAGATGTTGATCAATTATGTTTATGAAAATTTATTAATTTAGTCACTTTTTTCAATTACATAAATCCTAATCCCAATAACTTAGCGACTAAATTGATAGATTTTTATGAACATATTTGTTCAATGTCCAATTAAACATGTTAGGTGTCATGTATGGTATCAGTTAACATTCAACATCATCACTCGTCCATTAAGCAAGTGTCGGGGTTCGAATCCCGTTTTGTGCATGCAGCAAACCATTGGCCAGCGGCAGACCCTTAAATGGAGCTCCGATTTGCGACAAATTAGACTTTAACTTGTCGGGTTGGGGGATACTCTGGACAATAAAAAAAAGAAAATTTTTATGGAGTGACAAAAGGACACAAAAAATTAATTTGTAATTTTTGAAAGACTAACTTAATTGATAAATATTTCAGACACAAATTTAGAGAACAACTCATTTTTCAGCACTAATTTGATCGTTGACCATATTATTAACAAGTGAATAAGGTAATCTCCATGTATTTTACGATCATCTTATGTGCATAAAAAAAGTATTCACTAAATAAATTATTTATTTAAAATATATATTAAAATATGTTAAGTCATTATTTAGGTTGCTGAAGGTGAAAAAGAGACCCGTAGCTATAACCTGAAAAAACAAGGATGTTATCGATGAAACAACAGGGGTAGTATCTTTAAAACCACTCCAACAATCAAGTTAGTGTCTGGGTAATGAGGTAAAAGGTATTAGGGTAATGTTGGTTACCTGTAGAGAGGTCGGTTCCTCCCTATATATACCTCACATTGTTGTGGGCCTTCCCTGGGATAGTGGGTGCTCCACTATCCCTTAAATTCTCGAGTTTTCACAATCATTATGCTCTATAAGTGTCTCGTACATAAGTCGGCAATCATGCCGATTGGCCATCAGGCCAGGTAGCGGCCATGAGGCTGGATGGCAATCGTTGGGCCTAGTCTTATAGAAAATTGCGAATATTGAGGTTACCGCATTTGTTGGTCGTACCGGCCCATCGAGCCCAGTAGACCATATCCCATGGTGCCCTCGATCCTGGGTTCTCCCGTTAGAGATCCCTTGACCTTGCAACCATGATTGATGTTATTCCAACTTACGCTTTTCAAAAATGCTGCTTTGATTCATGAGCACGTTTCTAGTGGGTTTTCAATGTGCGTGAAAAAGTCGCTTATATCCTCGTCTTTTTGCGCTTCTTCTAAGAGAGAGTTACTTCAACATATTCTCTTCCTATTCTTCTTTAAAATTTTTTAGAAGATTTGTGATTAATCATAAAAAATTTTGCATTAAGAATTTTATTTTTTCAGACCCTTTGCAATTCTACTTCTTGATCTACTATAGGTGTAGTTGGGTGTGGTGTAGCATTTCTCATCAATCTTCTTCTTTTCCATCATTTTTTTCCATTGTAACTTCAGGTATACAAGGCCTATTTTTTTTATTATATTACGTTTGCATCTTTTTGATTCATTAGAAAAGAATATTTGTTGAGTAAACTACCATTTGTACCCATGAAAATTGAAAATGCTGACATATCTACTAATAGAAGAAGAAAATTACCATTTGTACCATTAAAACATAAACTTTTACTAACAAAGCTATCCAAAATAAAAAAAATTATTTAAAATTTTCAAATTACCCTCTAATATAACCCATCTCTAACTTCTCCTCTTACTCCATAGTGCGGATTTTCTAACCACAAACTTACCGGCAAGTGCACCGGGTCGTACCAAGTAATACCTTACATGAGTAAGGGTCGATCCCATGAGGATTGATGGATTAAGCAACAATAGTGTTTGATAGGCTTAGTTAGACAAACAGAAAATAGTGTTTGGAAGTTCAAAAGCATTAAAAGTAAATTTAGAATATTAAAGATAGGTAGATAAATAAGTTGGGAATAAAATATTGAGAAGGCAGTTAAGGTTTCAGAGTTATCTATTTTTTCGGATTTATTTTTCTTACTAACTATTTTAATTATGTAGGATTTAATTTATGGCAAACTATATGTGACTAGACTCTAATTCCTTAGACCTTTCTAGTCTCCTCTAAAATTCATTAACTGCCAATTTCTTGGTCAATTAATTCCAATTAGAAGCTACATGATCAAATTCCAGTTTATATGCCACAAAAACTCTAATTACCCAAAAATAAAAAGATTATATGTGACGAATCCCATTAAATTCAGATAATTAAAATTTAGGAGAATATGTTTTCAAGCTGTTGTTCAAGTAAAGAGCTTTTCCAAGTTATACAAGAATGCAGTTAGAAAGATGGTCATACTTTCGTTCCACCCAAATTCATAAAATAAAGAACGAAAACAATTCTTAAATTATAAATTCATACATAAATTAAAATAGAAAAAGCAATAAAATCAATCCATACAAATAGACAGAGCTCCTAACCTTAATAGTGGAGGTTTTGTTGCTCATGATAAAGAGAAAATAAGGATTGTAAATTGGAATGGAATAATGTTATGGTAGTCTGGAATTTTCCTGTTGGGATCCCTTTTTATATCTAATCCTAATAATTTAAAAATCTATTATCTAAAACTAAAATAATATTTTTTCCTAAAAATAATATTTAAATTTAAATTTGAATTAATTAACAAGTCTTCAGTTGATGGGTGGGGACTACTTGTTTTGTCCATTCTACAGCTTCTAATCTGTGTTTTCTGGGCTGAAAACTGGGTCAAAACAGCCCTGAAATCGTCCCCAGCGTTTTTCTGCACGTGGCACATGTCACGCGTACGCGTCAGTCACGCGTACGCGTCGATGGTCTTTTCTGCAAGTCACGCGGACGTGTCAGGTACGCGCACGCGTCACCGTGCAAATCTTCAAATCACGCGTACGCGTCAATCACGCGCACGCGTCGCCATGGAAAGCTCCAAATCATGCGTACGCGTCAGTCATGCGTACGCGTCGCTCCTCGCTGCCATCTCCTTTGATTCTTGTACTGCAGAAACTCCATCAAATTCCGCCGAATGTTACCTAAAATAAACAAAATTGCAAAAGACTCAAAGTAACATCCATATTGGCTAAAAGATAATTAATTCTTTATTAAACTCAATAAATTAGATGCAAATTCACTAGGAAAAGATAGGAAAGATGCTCACGCATCACTCCACACCACCACTTTTTCAATCCCAAACCCTACTACCACCGAAACTCTTCCTCACCACCACCTTAAACCCTAACTACCACCATCACTCAAAATGCCTCCCGTGCCTCCGACGAACATTCCAAAAACAACGACACTAACCCGCCACCTCAAGTCTTCCCTCGCTCTGTATCTCCCTACGTTTCTTGTCGGATGATTTCAACCAAAAACAGAACAAGTACAAACTTCAGCCATGTTTGTTGTAACTCCAAGAAAAGAAAGAGATGCAGCTGGATTTAGGGTATAGTCCTTCCATTGAAGGGGTAGCAGATGTGACAGTCATAGGATACATATCCCAATCCGTTTCCACATTTGGGAACAAACCCAATAACTTCGAATATGCATCACACTTCTCTGCTACCTCAACTAACCAAACCTTCCCTCCACTTTCACCTCCACCACCACTGAGTCAAGATTGCAGAGGAAGATAGGGGCGGGTGACGCGTTCTTGAGAAAATTTTAGAAGAAGGCGAAGGGTTAGGAGGCTGAAGATTGAAAGAACGAAGTATTTGAGCTCAACTTTTAGAAACGACGGCATTCCTTGATTAAACTGAAGGTTTTGGTGATTGTAGATTTGCATCAAGTGGAAGGTATCCGGGTGGCACCGTTGGTTCTCCTGGGAGCGTTTTATGGCCGCTATGAGGGAGTTCGACACCGGAGGTCCATCGTCGTTGGCGGTGGAGGAGGTCGATGAGGGTTTGGAGGAGGGGAGGTGGTCAATGGACACGTCGATAGAGAGTTCTAGGGCGCGCAGCTGGAGGCCCGAGGAGATGGTTATAGCTGCGGCTACGGCAGTGATGGCAGTGCGTGATTGGGTGATTGCATCACGGAGGGAGGAGGAAGGGAGGGCCAAGAGAGCGGAGACTGCGTGGAGGGAGGTCGTCTGGAAAGCTTGCGGATTTTGGATGGCGGCAGTGATGGTGGTAGTTGGGGATGAGAGTTGTGGTGAAAAAGAGTTTGGGTAGTGGTGGGATTTGAGATTAGAAAAGTGGTGGTGAAGATAAAGGTAATTTAGGAATTTTAGGTAATTTTTTAGTGTTTGGATAATTTTGTTGTGCGAAACCCATATTTCATGGGTACAAATAGTAGTTTCCTTCTTTTATGAGTAGATATGTCAGGATTTTCAATTTTCGTGGGTAGAAATAGTAGTTTATTCAATGTTTGTTCTTTAGGATGATCTGATATATATTAGGGGGGTTCCATTGCTACTCACTGGGTTGGATACATGATTTTAGGTAGGATTTATAGTAGGGATTTTTCTTATTTTATATCGATTAGGGTCCCATTGAGGCTAACAGTGATGGTGTCCCACTGTAGGTATGGTGAGGCGGTGACCCAATCCCATCCTCCCTTGTAGTCTTGTGTTTTCCACCTTGTGTGTCCCAAATTGGTACATGTGGTGCACGTTTGATGTGATGAAAATGCCCTCTTGACTTACCGAAGAAGATCTTCAAGAGCTTTGTGATGGTGAGGCCATCTGTGGGGTGGTTGATAAACCACTATTTTATGGTTTATCTTGTGCTAATTTGAGTGGTTTTTATCAATTCTTTACTCACTTATTCATATAAATTGCATGGTTTTACAATTCCTTCCTTTTTCTGTGCTATGATTGAAAACATGTTTCCTGAGCCTTTAAACTGTCAATTTTAATTATCCTTTATTACCATTCGATGCCGTGATCTATGTGTTAAGTGTTTTCAGGCTTTATAGGGCAGGAATGGCTTAGAGGATGGAAAGGAAACATGCAAAATTGGAAGAAACACAAGAAAATGAAGTTTTGAGAAGCTGGCAGCGACGCGCACGCATGGGCGACGCGTACGTGTGCCTAGCGCAGAGGACGAGCGACGCGTACGCGTGACTGACGCGTACGCGTGACATGCGCCACGTGCAGAAAGTTGCAGAAAGCGTTGGGGGCGATTTCTGGGCTCCTTATGGCTAGTTCCAAGCCCAAAAAACACAGAATAAGAGCTGCAGAATGGGGGAAACACGGGGGACGATTCAATTTTATCAATACACACAATTTTAGGTTTTAGATGTAGTTTCTAGAGAGAGAGGCTCTCTCCTCTCTTTAGGTTTTAGGATTTCTCTTAGTTTTAGGTTTATTTCTTCCCAATTCCAGGTTCAATGTTCCTTTAATTTAGTTTCTCTTCTACTTTTATTTATTCTAGCATTCTAGTTTATTTATTTTTCCAATTTGGTTTATGAACCTTCCATGTTAGATTTAATTTTTTTATTTAATGCAATTTAAGGTATTTCATTTTTATGATTTTTAAATTAGCTTTTTATATTCTTAGCTTGGATTGATTAATTGGAGACTCTTGAGTTATCAAACTCCTTTGTTGACTGATAATTGGAATTTGCTGGTTGATTTGGATCCCTCTAAAACTAGTCTTTCCTTAGGAGTTAACTAGGACTTGAGGAATCAAATTGATTAGTCCACTTGACTTTCCTTTATTTAGTAAGGGTTAACTAAGTGGGAGCAATGAACAATTCTCATCACAATTGATAAGGATAACTAGGATAGGACATCTAATTCTCATACCTTGCCAAGAGTTTTCTTAATTATTAATTTACTTTTCTGCAATTTACTTTTTTTGTTCCTTATTCGAAAACCCAAAAATAAAAGATAATCTTCCATAGCCAATAATAAATACACCTCCCTGCAATTCCTTGAGAGACGACCCGAGGTTTAAATACTTCGGTTATTAATTTTATTGGGATTGCTTTAGTGACAACCAAAACTTTTGTACGAAAGCATTCTCTGTTGGTTTAGAAACTATACTAGCAACGAGAACTTATTTATGAAATTCTTTACTAGCAGAAATTCGTTCGTCAGTGGTCCCGTAGGACATTACAAACTTCTTCTAACCCATGAACAAGAGCAAATCTTCTATATAAACACGAAAACCCCTCGGGTCCCTGACTGACTATGTGTCTACAAGCCTATATTTTTCGTGTTGGAGGGTTTAATTTCCCTTTACCCCTTTTGTACAATCCCTGTTAAATAGGTGTATGGTTGCTCCATCTCAACTGCACCCAAATAGTTAGGCATCTATTCAGTGCTTCGAATTGGTTTGCGTACTTGGAGCTCCGAACCATAGTAAAAATTTTTCTGTACTTTTTTCTATTTACAAACTCAACTTGGGAAGTAAAGCACAATAAAGGGCATCTCTCATTCCAAGCAGTTAAAAACTAGAAGATCTTTGGGATCTTCGAGGATTCATTCTATGATTTTAAGGAATAATTCGTTCTATCAATGTTACTTAGGAAGGTTTAGGCTAGTAGAATCAGAACATCATCAACCTTTTAATGGCGGTCTTTGGTCCTGACGCCTTGAATCCCCACTTGGTTATGGGTGACCAGTAGGCTGATCATGCTCATGTTAGTTGGTCAATGTTCAGTTATTATTTCTTCAATACTTTTTATACTTTGTTTTAATTATTATTCTTCTCTGTTTATAGTTGGGATATCTGACAGACACACAACCCTTTCTTGCTTGATGAACCACTTTCTTATTGAGGAATAAGAGGAGGTTGTACCTAAGGTTGAAGTGTCTCTTCATGTGGGGATCCTTCACGCAGAAGCTCACTCTGTGAAGAAAATTTCGACTGAGGATGACCATACTATCTCCTCGAGAATCCTTGAGGGCTAGACCTGAAAAAGAGGAAATGGGAAGGTAACTCTAGTGGGAAAAACGCCTTTTCTGCATGGAAAAGCACTTTGACGCTACCACTTTCATCGACACTCACTTGTTGTCGAGCACTGAAGAGTTTTTCGCAGATTGTGATCTCTCTACTCAGGCCAAGTGGGAATATTTAAGTTTTCTCTGGTCAGCCGCTATAGCAAGAAAGATAGAGCCAGTCTTGGCTAAATGTCATACCCTGAATGGCAAGCTTAGATAAGCCCACACTGATATTTCTTTGCTAATATCCTAGGAGGTAGCTGCCAAGAATGAGCACCTTGCTGCTGAGAAGAAAATCAAAGACGCAAGTGACGCGATACAACGCCTGTCAGACTGGAGACCGAGCTTCAAGTGCAAGTTTCCACAATGCAACGCCATGCAACCGAGGTGAAAGAAAAGCTGCATGACTCTGAGAAGAAGTTGGCGGAGACCTTGAAGTCGGCGGAAGTAGCTCGTACTCAGGCTGCCAACTTGAAGAAGAGGAATAAGGAGTTGGTATGGGATGCTCGTGATGCCATTTTTGCCATTGAGGACGCCCTTAAGGCCCAGGTGCACCTAGTAGCTCCTAACTTAGGTAGCTTTGTTCTTAGGTCCTTCAGGACTATTCAGGTTGGCTAGATTGTTGATATGGTCATAAAGATAACTAGTTTGTACTTTTTATGAAATTTTGTAAACTTCTTTTGTTCTCTGTAATCATTAGGTCAGTTAGTCACTTTGTAGGCTCCTTTTGTTGCCCAATAGGCCGATGTAAAACATGGTTTAATTGATCTTTCTATTGTGCCCTTTGGACTAGATATAAATTACTTGGGTTATTTGACTTTTAATGTGTCATTTATTGTAGATATCCGTGTTGTTTTGTATGTTTATTTTTTGCTTCTGGTCTAATTAGTTCATGAAAAGCCACACATGTGTAAAGCATGACTAAATTAAGTGTGCAAATTAAACACTGATTTGAATATAACAATTTAAAGCTTGGGGCCTCGTAAAAACCTTCCTTCGCTTTAACAGGCTCCCGAGGAGAGGAAAAGGTACCCTTTTTCATTCACTACATCTTACATAAAAGAAAACACACAGAAAGCATACAGAAAATATTAAAAGGAAGATGATAATTGGTCTATGCCTAAGAGTTAAACCTTTTCAGATTGACCACATTCTATGTCCTTGGCAACTCTGTGCCATCCAAACTTTTACACTTGTACGCTTGATAACTTCGTATTTTATGATAATTTTTGGATTGAAAAGAGTGGAATTCATCAACTTAACTTGCACTTATTTCTTAAAAATACATGCTTTTGTAACTTTTCTCCTAATTCTGCTCAATTGATTGAAACATGCTCTTTATGCCTTTAGAGTTATCAAACTAATTTCACCTTTATTCCATTTGATATCTTGAAATGTTTGTTTAAGTTTTTTAATGTTTAGGAGGCAAGGATGACTTAGAAAGATGGAAGAAAATCATGCAAATTCATGAAGAAATGAACAATTGGCAAAGCTGCAGAGATGCGTACGCATCATGCACGCAAACGCATAAGGTGCATACACTGATACGCACCATACGTGCGTATGCATCATATCCAGCGCGTGCCTTATTTGAAATGATGCGTGACTCGTGATTTGGGAGCCATTTTGACTCATTTCGAACCATTTTGAGCCATATTTGAAGCAAGTCTTGAGGGCGATAGACACACAACATCATACACGCATATTTTTTTTCCTTTTTTTAGGGTAAAGACCTTGAATTCTAGAGAGAAAGCCCAATTTCTCTCTAGAATTTAAGGGTTTCTTATGAATTTCTCTCTTACTTTTAGGTTTTAGTTTGTTTAATTATAGTTTTTTAGTTTATAATTTCTTGTTTTGTTACTCTAGTTTCTTAAAATTTCTTGTTACTTTCTTGGGTTAGAAATTTGAGTGAACTTGAGTCATTAATATCCAAATTAATTGATAATTTAGAGATGTTGATTAATCTTATTTTCACTAACGCTAACTTTTTACTAATTCAATTTGTAAGTTGGTTAGAACTTGTGGATTAGGATTAATTAAACCTAATTAACTTTGCTCAATTTGTAGAGATTGACGAATTGAGTTTGCTCTTTGTAATTATCATATTGTGGTTAGTAACAAGGATAGTGATACTTGACTCTCAATCCTAGCCAAGATCTTTTAGCACTTGAATTTTCTCCCTTTTATTAGTTCATTGTTTTAATCATTTCAAATTTAGTTTAGTTGCTTCCTAGTATAGTTATCATTTTAATTGTTGCTCTTTTATTCCATACTTGCTTAGTTAGTCATTTAGTTGCTCATTGATTTTATTTCCTTGCAATTTAGTTATTAATTTCTCTTTTAGTTTTTAGTCAATTTACATTTCTGTAATTACGCTAAAACCCATCGATTTCCATAGCCAATCATTGTACACCTTATTGCAAGTCTAAGAGAAACGGCTCGGGACTAAAACTCCCAGTTATTGTTTGGAACTTTGTGAGAAATTTTATTAAATTTTAAAGAGTGTTGAATTCCGTTTTAGAGTTACAATAAATTTTGAGCTTTAAACTTGTGAACATTCTAAACCAGTATTTAACACTTGTTAATACTCTATTTCCAACATGACCTTTGCCCAATAAGAGCCTTTCTAGTTTGGGGAGTGCTTCCCCTTCCCAGGATTTGATAGGCCGATATCGTTTCATTGGATATCTAAGGCCCCTATTCAAAGCTCTTCTTCCTCATTGACCGATTGTATCTTAAGGCAACTTTCTGCTTTAGGGATTATTTTAATAAGTGAGCCACAGCTCGTACCTCGTCTACCAAGTCCTTTTCAGCCAATTCATACATGTTGCCGAGTAGCATTATAGGGTTAGACTCTCTTACTTCCACAAGAAGGACAACTTCCACTCCGTATGCAAGTCAGAAGGATGTATCTCCAGTAGCGGATTGTGGGGTTGTTCTATACAACCAAAGTACTGAGGCGAACTCATCTGCCCAAGACCCTTTACTTTGATTCAAACACTTTTTCAATCCCTTCAGGATGACTTTGTTTGTGGCCTCAACCTGACCATTGGCATACAGGTGGCTTTGCTCCTCTCAGGTTGCGCCCTTCTTGGTTTTTCTCAAACTATTCTCTGTTCGTCCTTGTTGGCTCTCTGATGAACTTAGTGAACTCTGAAAACTTTTTCATGTAGATTGCCTGTTCAAATGCATCATTGAGGTTAAAGCAATCTTGAGTTATGTATCCAAACCTCTTAGCATAGTCGCAATACATGCTTTTTGTTTCCTCTAGTTCTATCCTTTAGTTATCTGGATTTTGGGAAGACTTGTTTATCCATGATCTGTTGATACACTTTCCCACCTGCAGGAACTTGAAAGGTTTTCTTGCATGTTTCTTCTGGTCTTCCTTGCTGGAAGGAGGGTTCGTCAACTGGCGGGAAGGTTGATTGGTGGGATGCCGCTTGTTAGCTGCCACCACCGTACTAACCTCTTCATCATTAATATACTCCATTGCCACATTTTGTATTTCTTGCATCATTCACACGGGTTTCGTGCTTTAATATTTTTAGAGGTCCTCATTTATCAGATTACTGGTCAGGAACAAGCTAACTATCAAGTCCATTAGGTCGTCAATCTCTAAGTACTCGTCGTTGAAATGATCTAGGTACTTTTGGGCATACTCGACACTTGGCTGAGTTACCTCCAAATGGTTTATCGGGTGATTTGCTTTTGCTATTCAAGTGGTAAATGGGTCTAAGATCTTCTGTCATATGTTTGAGAAGGTCAAAATAGATCCCTGGAGGAGGGAGTTAAACCACCGGATCGTCGGTCCAACTAAGGTTATGGAAATGTGCGAGATTAACACCATCCGCTACTCCCTCAAGGTTCATCTTTGCCTCGAAGGCAGTAATGTGCTCCTGTGGATCCTTTGTGCCATCATGCCTCATGTCTATAGGTTTGTTAACATTTTTTTGGCAAACCAATCTTGAGAATCTTGGCATCAAAAAGAGTTGCGTCTATTACCAACGGTTCACGTCATCTCCGTTTCTTTTCATCTCTTGGCCTCTGCCAGCTTTACGGCCTGTCATGTCCCTGGTAAGTGTGATCGTACTGATCGTCCCCTTGTCATCATGCTTCCTTCACGTTCCCGACCTTATGACTAGAGAACGGTTACATGCACCGCTTTGCCTTTGTTCAGTTCTGGAATAGGCTTCATGGCTTAATTCGGGTCTAATATGGTCTCAGGCTACCAACTCTCTTTCAAAGTTCTGGACTCGATGTGTAACTTCTTGCATAATTCGAGTGTTGTCGCTACTGGTACCCTTGAAGGGGTGCCTCTCTAACGAGTGCTATGCGCCACTGGGACTCTGGTGTTGGTTTCGGGAAGACGCAGCGTTTACCACACTGATCATGCGACCATTGTTAGCAGCATTGTGCCCTCTGACGTGGTCGTTGTTCCCCTGCTCCTCAGATTCACCAGGAGAATACGTACTCGGGATCTCTATCACCGACTAACACTTAACGGTCTTCATAGACAACGCCAATGTTAAATCGTTACCTAAGGTTGCTAGTGATGAGAATGAAACCTCTAGCTGTAGCCTAGAAAAACAAGGATGTTGTTAGTGGAACGGCGAAGATAGAATCTACAAAAACACTCTAACGGCCAAGTGAGTATTTGGGTAATGAGGTGAAGGACATTAGGATAAGGCTGGTTACATGTATTTTTTAAAATATAATTATTTTATGAACGCCTAATATATGTAGTTAAATATATGCAAAAACACATCATTCTCATTTTTAATTTTTCATTTTTTCATTTTTTAATTTTGTGTTGTTGAACGGTTATTTTCCCCTTAGCTTGACCCTTTTTTTTCCCCTTAGATATTAGTCACTTTCTATACATCTTCTTCATGTTACGTATATGAATTTGATTATAACGTTCTTGGATTTATTTTCAGTTCGAGACAAAAGCTTAAGAAGTTTTTAAGGTCTATTTTATTTTCATTATTAATGTGAACGTTATAATTAAGAAACCAATTGAATTTTATATTGATGATGTTTAACAACACCTAACTAGTATTATATTTCTGTTAGAATGTTAGCCTCATTGAATAAAACAGTATGATTGCGTACGTAATAAATGTACAGTATAATTTATATTTGAAATAATTGTTCATTCTACTGTATATGATTATACTATATATAATCGAGTCATTTTTTCAAGGCAATTTTTTTCAAACATTTCTTAATCTCTAAGGCTGTGAGGCTTTCTTCGTCAATAAATATAGATAAAATGATCTAACTCGTGAATTAAAAAAATAAAATTATCTATCTAACTCTCAACAAGCAAAACAATAATAGTACATAGAATAATAAAGAAAGAGTAACTAATATACACGATCATGTATATTAGTATATACGTGCTTCACATGCAAAATAGTTATTTTTGCGGTTGGTGAAGAATAGACGCGAAAAATTATCAATAGGGATGCATAATATCTCCACATACAATAACTTTATACTATATCTAATCTAATATTTATATTTATATGAATTTTGAAATAGTAAATTAAATAACTAATTTTAATATTTTCTACAGATAGATCGATGTAGTAATATAATTGTATTTCTGTTACAATTTACTTCCTCTTTTTTTTTTTTTTCCAAAAATAGAAGGACCCAAACCTGCGATTTTTTAGGTGAGTATGAGGAGATTATGCCATTTGAATTATAACTCATTGACATGTTACAATTTACTTCTTAATCACAAAAGATGTTTGAGAAATAATAAAAATTAGTTTAAAATAATTGAAAATTTTTGTATGTTGTATTTTTTAATATTACTAAAATAAATGAATAATTTTAAATATAACAATCATATAATTATAGATGCACTACAAGAAACAAGGAATTTAGCCATGATAAAAACTATGGCTAAATTTTGCATAAACTGCGATGTAATTTTTTTTAGCTAAACCCTTTTTTTTTCTGGTAGTAATGTTAAATGTATAAAATCACTCATGACCATATTAATGATTGATTGATATTGTGATAAGAAGAAAGGATAAGCGAGTTTAAAGGATAGCTAGGAAATAGTTGACACAACAAATTAAAAGAAGTTTCTTTTTTTTTCTTAGTTGGCAAAGAAGAATTAACATTTGTTTTAGACTAAAACAAATGTTAATTTTACTACAAATTTTTGGTTAGTTTATTTGATCGATAATGTATAATGTATAACGAAGATCGATAAGATCAAGCAATTCAAGAAATTTTCAAATCTTAAGGAAGATAGTGTATGCATGCGTGCTAAAGAGTGCTAAAGAGGAAGTTCAATGAAATAGAATCTAAACGAGTTTGAAACTTAAAATATTTTTCCCCTTTTGTGGATTTTTTTTTTAATACGAATTATTAGTTGGTTCTTTGAATTCACCTATATCACTAATTTATTTTTTACCTTACTGACGAGATTTTGGTAAATTCCAGAAAAGAAAAAGTTGGGAGTGCATGACTTGTAGACTCAGAATTGGGATTTTTTTTCTTTTTAAAATATAAAAAATTTTAATTTTCAAAAACAAATTAAAAACATATTATTTTTGAAAATTATTTATTTATTTATTTATATTTTTCTAAATAATTCACCTAACAGATGGGCGAACTTCAGTAACGCACACGCAGTTTTTTCATCACATATGCAAACTTACACTATTTACATAAAGTTTACCTATGAATTCGGCGAACCTACTTATATTTTAGTATGATTTGGATCATATTGATATATTTTTACTTTTACAATTAATCCAATTTTATTTAAAAACTTTAAAATTTAAAACTGTAAAATTTTAATTTAAACTTTAAATAGATATAATTTAAATAAATAATTTAATTTAATTTAATAAAAATAAACATACTCATATTAATATACTTATATGATTAATTATGTTCATATTATTAAAAAATTAAATATTTAAAACAAAAAAATTTAAATTAAAAAATAGATTCACTCATATTATTTTTATATTAAAAGAATAAATTTATTTAAAATTATACAAGTGCGATTATTTGAAAATTTAAATTAAAATTTTAAAATAAACCTACCTGTATTAATTTTAAAATTATTTAAAATAATATCAGTATATTTATTTAAATAAAAAATTTTAAAATAATAATAGAAAGTTTATTTAAAATTTTTTAATGTACTTTTTAATTTAAAAATAATACGAGTATACTTATTTTTTAGTTTAAAATTAATTGTTTTAAACTCTTAATTTTTTTAAACTTGAATAAATATAATTATATAATTAATTCTATAATATACGAGTACTTTTAACTTTATCAAATTAAATTAAATTATTAATTTAAATTATACTTATTTAAATAAAATTAGATTAATTAAAAAAATATATCAATACAATCTAAATCCTACCAAAATGTAAAACAAGTTTGTCGAATATACAGACGAATTTGATATAAATAGACAAATTTATTGATGTAATAGACGAATTTTATATACATTGTTAAAATCTGTTCATCTATTAAACGAATTTTTATGAAAATACAATAGAAAAAATATGAATTCAAAAAATAATGTAATTTTAATTTGTTTTGAGAATTAAAATTTTTTTATATAAAAGAAAAAAATAGTCAGAATTAGAAGTCATAAAAGTGATTGGTAGTGAGTATAAATTAAAAATTCATATGATAGAAGACGTGTCTTTGCAGTAAGGTTTTGTAGTACTACTTTTCTTTAATCATTATGCAATGCAACGTATATATGCCGTTATATATATGCATATCTACCATCTAATTATTGCACTGATATATAATTATATAATAATCGCGCTAAGTGAATAATAAATTAAAAATCAATAACTAAATCAGTTATTAATATAAAATATATATTAAAAATAAATTAAATAATATATATTATTTATAAATATATAATAATTAATTTAATAATTGATTTTAATATTTTACGTATCCGTAGCCGTTTATATATATATATATATATATATATATATATATGTATTGCTTTGCAATTTTTGCAAACATATATGAAAAGAATATAATATATCTGTCTCATCCCTGGTTGACTGAGTCCACAATAATAATAATTTCAAGTTCTGAAGGGTTTGTCGCATTTGTACGTGTCCAAATTAGAGCACACTCATTTGAAAAGAAAAGTGCATGCAAAGTTAGTTAAAGCTTAACTACCAATGCAAGTGAAAGTCTATTCCAATAGTGTTCCATGCTTCAAACAATCCAAGACTCGGCTAACAAGCAAGTGAAAAAAAAAAAAAACTCCTTTAATCTTTTAGTCAAGTCTAGTCTTTCTTTCTTTTTTTACAAATTTTTTTAACTCAACAACTCAAAGACTAAGTTGTTAAAAATTAGAGTTTTATCTAAAAATTTATTGTTAACCAATAAATTATATACACAAAACAGAATTTAAACTCCCAACACTTATTTAAACAAATTAGTGATCAATAATAAAATTTGAAAAAAAAATTTAGAAAACAAAAAATTTTAACATAAAATTATATAATAATATTTATATTAAAATAAAATTTATAAATATAATTATTTTTAAATTTATTATTAATATGACAATAAATAAATAACTATATAGATAGATATTATAAAATATTTTAAAAATTTTAGAATTAAAATTTAAAATAAATAACTATATAGATAAAAGAAATTAATTTTACTCAACTAATTTCAACATTAAAATTGTAAAATCTAGTTGATAACGAAAATAATAAATAATAATAAGAATAAGATTTTAATTTGTATAAATTAGCCAATAAAACTTTTAATTTATATAAATAAACCAATAAAGCTTTTAATTTGTAAAAGACTATTGAAGCCCAAGTCCAAAATATTATTGTAAAATAAATAATTATACAGATAAAAAAAAACTTAATTTTACTACAACTGGTTCCACATTCAAATTGTAAAATTTTGTTGATAATGAGAATAATAAATGATAATGAGAATGAGATTTAATTTATATGAAAAAAAGCCAACAAGGCTTTTAATTTATGAAAGTCCATTAAAATTCAAGTCCAAAATATTAATGTTTAAAATTAAAAATAATCGAATAAATGAAGAAACATTACAAAATCTGGTATCCTTCTGAGTAGACTTGAGAATTGTTTTGATATCACGTGCGACTTGTAGACGTAGTAGCACGATACGTTAGTTCTTTAATACGTGATATGTGTATACAGAAGTCGAAGCGGTAGGTGTGCAACGTTATGAGTTTTGGGTGTTTCGTTCTTTGCGAACGGGCTTGCAGTTGTCTGGCTTATGATCGGATATGAGGATTGTAAGGTGCTTGACGGAGTTGGAGAGTTGAAGCTTTGAGGTTGAGATGAGATTAGTGTGCGGATGTTAAGCACGTCGTTTTAACCCATCATGTTTTATAGCCTTCGATGCCTTGCTTTACTATCACATGTTTGAACCATGTCAACTTTGCTTTGTGAACGCCTATCTTGATTTGCACCCTATTGTGACACCTCAAGTTTTTGTAAAGTCTTGAGATCATATGACCTTGAGCATTGAGCCTATCTGATAACATCTGCTTTGCAAACACACTCCTACCTTTGTATCTCTATGCATACGACCATCCAAGTATTTGAAAAACCGTATATATGTTTATATGTTGAGATATTTTGTTTCTTCCTTAATTTTTTTTTTTAGGGTGAACTGTTATGGAATTTCTTTCGTTTTGTATCAATTTTCGAGGGCGAAAATTTTTATAAGGTGGGTAGAATGTAAGACCCAGAATCTGTGAAAAGTCTTTTTATGATCAAGTCTCAAATCATATAGTTATTTATAGCCTTAATTTCAGAAATTATTTTATTAAAGATAATTAAGGCAAGTTTTGATTTATTGAATCTGAGATAAGTTATGGTTATTATCCAATTTTACAATTATTGGATTATTTTCTATATTTAAATCATATAGTTGGTAGTTGTGAAATAAAAAGGATTTTTATATGATTTTGGACTAAATAACTAATATTTTAGAATATTGATATTACTATTTTGGAAAATGAAGAAAATAAGTATATTATTTCTAATTATTTGGTTGAGACACTTTATTGAAAATAATTTGTAAAATTGATGAGCAAATAGCATTTTTATGCATTCATTTTTGTTGGATTAAAATTGTTCCTAATTACTATATTACCCTTACTTTTATTTGAAATTACAAAAGTAACCCTAACCCTAATTTTCAAAAAATGAAACCCTTACCCTGAAAAACCTAACCCGACCCGGTTTCCCCACAACTGCAGCAGCCCCTCCCTTCTAACAGCAGTGGCAACACACGCAGTTTCCTTTGATTTTTTTCTGAAAGAAAGGAGAGATTTGAGAAGGGGAGGGGGAGGTCTGGAAGAAAGAAGGCAGGGGAGGCCTTGTCACCGTCGATCCACCGCCCAGGAACTCGCCGCTGCCACTGCGCATTTCTGCTGCGGCCTAATTGTGTCACCGCCGACCGTGGAACTGCCGCCGATTTGTCGCACGAGGAGCCGCCGTCCTTGCTCGTCGTTCCCCTCGGAGTCGTCACCGTCGAGGGCCAGCAGAGGGAGAGAGAGCGACCGCGAGCCAGGTTCACCACCGAGGAGAGGGGCTGTGTGGCACGTCACCGTGGCGACCCATTTCACGACCATCACGGCGAGGGCTTTGTGGCCGTCGTCCCAACGTCGCCGTTCGTGCCCCTTTGTCGCCGTCGCTGTTCTGCCCGGCGTCGCCAGTGTTGAGGTCAGCCACTCCACTACCACCGTCGAGCTTGGTTTGGAGCTGGTGCTTCTCATGGAGGTTTGGAGGAAGGGAGGCAGAACTGCTGAGTAAAGGAGCCACTGTGGTTTGCCGTCGATCTGCATGCCGCCTCTGCCGTCGGAGACCGCCGTTAGAATCGCTGCCGTTTTGGTGAGCTTGCCCTGTTTCTGGTTTCTCCTAGTTCTGCCAGTTCAATTTTACCTTGAAGCTGTCACTGAAACTGTTGTATTTAATGAAGTGGCTGTCATAAGTAATGTTGTCGCTGTCGGAGAAGCTGCTTTGGTTACAGAAACCATCACCGGAGCTTCTGCAGTTTGATTCAGTCTTTAATCCTTTCTCACGGTAAGCATTTTCATTTCCGGAGCTCTTGAAAATCAATATGCTGTTATGATTGGCCAGAGATTCTGAGGTTTTGTAACATAGGGTCAAGCTCCGGTTATTGCGGGTCACGATTAAAGCTGTCGCCGAACCGGTTTGGAGGCCGCCGCTGTTTCGGTTTAGCCGTTCCTTCTTCGGTTCGGTAAGCGTTTTCGATTTGAAAGTCCTCTAGTTACTGCTCTATTATACGTTGAGGAGTTGTAGCATTTGTTGTTATGAGAGTTAATCTCGGTTATTATATATTGTGATTAGAGTCGTTGTGGTCGCTGAGAAAATGGTTTGGAGCTGAGGTTTTGGTAGCCGGGATTTTGATTGTTGATTTTGGGTCGAGGCGGAAAGGACTCGGTGACGCGTTTGAGTTATGGAATTTGCGTTTTGAGGTAGGGGCGCTTTCCAAAAACTACAGTTTATTATTGGAATTATTACATATGGATACTGATGTGAGATATGGTGTAATTAGTGATTGTATCTGCCTTATGTGTTATTTGATTGACTCGAGTGATTATGGATGTTGGTTTGGTTGAATGGTTGTGCGGCTTTGTGAAATGTAATGTTTTGAAGTGATTCTTTAAAGATTTGAAATCTGAGTTTAATCCGTTGAGGATTGATTTGATTTGAGTCAATTATTTGATGATGTGAAAAGTCGAATGCACTTTTGAATTCAGCCTGGTTTACTTTAATTGACTTGATCTTGGACAAATGATTTGTTACTGAACTGTTTCTTTAAAGCTTTGGAAATGAGTTAAATCGGTTGATATTGAGTTGATCTTGAAATGGTTTTCTTGAGATATGCCACTGAGGCGACTGTTGGATTTAGCTTGTTTTGAATTGATTTCTGGTTTTGAGCTGTTGAAAAGGAATGAGAAACGGTTTAGTTGGGACCCGAACCGGGTGGCAAAAGTCCAAGTTTTAGGGGAGGTGCTGCCGAAATTTCTACAAAATCCTAGTCTTGTTTGAAAAGTTATTTAAAAAGGGTTGGATTTGAGAAATTATATTATGTGATTTATTAAGAGAATAATTATGTTTTTTTAAGCTTAATTTATTTAATGAACTTTATGCCTTGAGTTTGGCTTATTTAGAAAGGAACTATTTTTACCATTTGAATCTCTGAAGGAAAGAATGATGCTCTAATATTGATTTCAATATAAAAAGCTTTTAGTGATTTTAAAGGAATCTAGACTTTTGATTGAGTAATCAAGTTTGAGGCATTTAGGAAGAGTTAGAAAAAATGGGTTCTAAAAAGAAACCTGAAGGTGGTTTGATTCAAATGAACCGGTTCCTTTTCAAATGAGTTGATTTTTGGACCGGGTTGGAACTTGTGATTTTGTATGATCGGTTTCATAATAAATTCAGTTTTATTTACTTGAACCGAGAATCTATGATTTTAAGAGTTTTAATGAATTTTAAGGAATTGATATAAGTTGACCTTCCCTAAAGACTTGGGACTCTGCCGAGAAACTTTTGTTATAAAATCCCATTGTTGGATGGGTGATTTTGAATATCTCAAAGAGGCTTTTAACTTGCCATGATTATGGAAGTTTTGGAAAGAGGATGCCGAGAGTGGCATTGTTTTTAAAAAGGGGAATTTACCTTGAGTAAAAGTGGCTTATGAGCCGAAATGATTTGAGAAATGAGATCTTTAAAGCAAAGGCTGAAAAGAGTTGAAACTTGATTTCGAAGTGAAATGAATTGAGAAAATGATTTATGGCTTAAATGTCGGTTTCATGAATTTGATGATTTTGAATGTGGAAGTGCTGTTTTGTTGTGAGCCGGAATGGCTGTGTATGATTATACATATTGATTGGTTCTGGATTGAACCGTGAGCCGGAATGGCCTTGAACGATATGAATATTGGCTGGTTCTGGATTGAACCGTGAGCCGAATGGCTGAGATAGATGTTGATCCATGATTGAGAATGAAAGCATTTATGCTGAGATATTGATAAGTTGTGATGTTGCACTTCCACTATTGGAGATGAGGGTTTCCCTGGGTAGTAGCAATGGCTAGCCACCATGTGCTCCAGGTTGAGACTCGAAGCTCTGTTAACCCAATGTCGTAAGTGTGGCCGGGCACTGTGAAAGGCTCGGATGAGCTCGCCCCCATAAATATTCACCAGTGATGGTGATGGATAAATATTCACCAGTGAGGGTGATGGATATGGATCATGATTATGATCAAGTTTATGATGAGTATAACTCGAGTTGGGGATGCACGACAGAGGGACAGTCCAATGGTTAGCTACCAGGACTTGTCGGGTTGGCTCTATAACCGACAGATGATATCATCAGCCACTAGGGACAGGCATGCATCATATGCATTTGTGTGACATTGGTTGGGTGTGCATATTATACTTGGTTTGCCTATATGATTAATTGCTAACTGTTATACTTGTAATAACTGTTTGTTTGTGCTTGAACTTCCTAACTGTGTTTGCATCTGGGACTCTGTTGGATTGTGGTGATTGGTTGTTGGTTGGATTGTTTGGGCCTAGGGCCGTGGTTGGAAAGAGATGAACTGATGGTTGATTTCGGTTTTGTGTTTCTGGTTTGGAATAAAATTAGGAAAGGCTATTTTGGTTCCGCATAGATAAACCGTTTTGAAAGGCTTTTGAGTTTTTGAGAATTGAACGGTCCTTCTTTCTGAAAATATTTCCGACTTTACTTTCATTGTAAACCGTTGTTTTTGAAAAAAGGCATAAGACGGTTATGAATCACTGGTGCGATTATCTTCATGTATCCTATTACAGTAATTCCCAAAAACCCTCTACTGAGAACCCTTTCGAGGATGATGTTCTCACCCCCCTACATTTTTCCCCTTTCAGGATATGGGCGCAGAAGTTACGAAGAGCTTATTTAATTGTTGTTGTGATGCTCTGTATTGTTTTAGTTATGGTTTATTGTACCCTCGCCTTTATCTTGATATATTCTGTAAGAGGGATAGGAATTGTATTGGATTATGCTTGTAATAATATTTATATATATTTATGTATATATATGGATGTACTCTTTATGAGTTGTTGTAAGTTGAATGGTATTTATGGATGTACGTTATCGAACGAAAGTATCTTTGGGAACGGCATTACGGTTTAAAGTTTTAAACAGGCTCATATTTTAGTATTAAATAGTATAACTGTCGTCGTAATGTCCGAGCTATCAGAGTCGCGCAGCCGGAAGCGTGAGCTTTGGTAGTTAGGGTGTTACATTATGGTATCAGAGCAGTTCTTCCTGTAGAGCCTGAGGAATGGACTACCTATGCTTCAGTTGCATGCTCTGAGCGTTTGTCATGTATTAGGTCTTGTCGAAAGACGAGATTTGGAGCTTTATGCACATGACAGTCTATTGATTAACGCTGTTAGTCTTGCTTTGCATGATTCTTGGTATTAAGTTTGGCCGGCTTAATACTGGTGAATTATGTATATGAGAGCACTGATGGGTTATCATAGATGATATACGAGTTTTGAGTAAAGCGAATCGCGGGTTTTGGGAACGTTGGAAACTATTTCTCGAGGCTATTCAGTTGTGTCTTGAATTCTATTCGAGTTGACCTGTTCTTTGGTATCCTAACTTGAAGTTCTTGTTTGCTAGTCCTTTTGAAAAGTAGTTTGATTTTTCAACTCCATTCCTCTATCGATATGCATTCTTGTTTGACCTTAAGTGTATATGCTGGTTTAAGATCCCTGTTGCATCTATCTTTCTCTGTTTGAGTTCTTCTTGATTCAAGTATTCTTTGACATAGCCTTGAACTTGTCTTAATGTGCTGTGACTTTTAACTCCGGGTTCTGAGTCCATTCTTTGGGAAATTGTTGATTCAGTTTTTCTCTTACTTGACAGTGATCACAGCCAATTTTGAGATTTTATAAATTGCTGTTGATTATATATATACTTTTCTATATATGAGACTTTGAAATTATTTATACAGTTTAACAACTATTTATTTTTAATACCTTGTTTGTACTTTTACTGGTTTACGCAATTGCACTTAACTTAAAAGTAAATTTGACTTTCTAGTAATTTTACTATAGTTCTAATGGACATCTTTATTTAATTGTGTATTTGGATATTTTCCGAAATTCTGGAAAGAAAGGATTTTTCGCTTTTATCCCGGTTGAGTTTCGTTTGATAAGCTTTACTTAACGTATTTTGAATTGAGTTTGGTTTAGCACACTACATGGTTTATTCCATTGTTGTTTCTTTTGAAAATGTTGGACTCATAGCTTTCTTTCTTATGAACGGACTAAATTCTCTATTAAACCTTCCATCTCTATGAATGTCATACTTGACTTTGTTTTTAACTAATCTTTTACATTTTGTGAAGATTTCCATTGATCTTGGTTTTTCTTCTCTGGTGAATCTCATTCTTATATGAGTCTGTTTGATTTGTTTCAAATTAGTGCATTGTTTATTCTCTCATTATCTCTACAAGAGTTTTTAGTCAAAGATTTATCATTGAGAAATTACAAATGATTGAGTTGTCTTTTTCTATGACTTTTGTATTCTTTTGGATCAATTTGAAACTTGTTTGATGTTTCATGTTTAGTGGATCTTGTTTGAACTACTTTAATTTAAGATCCTTTCTTGCAAGGCTTGACTCCTTTTTAGTACATCTCAAACTTCTTGAATGTTCTTCTGAGATAATAATTTCAAGAACACTTTTGGAGTCTTGTTTTGAACCTTTTAAAGGAATTTTGAATTCTCCTTAAAGAAATATTAAACGGAATTTATTTTTGTTGCTTGATTGAGATTGAAAACCACTGTCCAATTCTGACGAAATTAATTTAAAGTTGGCATGCGCCATTTTAAATGAGGTTTTGGAAAGCTCCCTTGTTTAGTGGAAATTGGTTCGTTTGTAATGCACCACTTATTTCCTTTACCAAATTGTAACCAAATTTTTGTCTCGGAGTTTCCTTTACCAAATTGTAACCACTTATTGCCTGAAGCCTCACGAATCCAAACTCTGGTATTATTTGTTTTCTTTTCAATCAATCACTGCAAAGAATGGAACTGATATCTATTAATATTGTATATCGGGTAGTTTGTGCCCTTATTCATTGGGTCCCAACTAAGTGCAACTAGTTCTAAATCTGTTGTGTCAGTTAGATGCACGCTGACGTATTCTTTGAACCAATGTGAAAAATTGTTCAATGAGGTATCAAGATTTGCCTCTTAGAATAACCTACATGATAGAATAGGATAAAGAAGTTTTGATTAGATTAAGAAGTTAGTATCTTACTAATTGCAATATTTATGAAAACTTAAAAAACTCACATGAGGTAGTGTAAAATCTAGTCACAGTTAAGCAACACATGCAGATGTGCAGCATCGATTTCCTTCTGCTATAACAAGAAGACACTGCCTGCACCCATTGTGGCTCCTTCCGGAGCAAAGATTAGATATGTTGTTCCACTTGATGAGAATTCTTATCTCTGACATTCCTTGCAACCCTTGTTCTACATGACTCAACATGAAGCTAAAAATAGAATGAGTAAAATGTGAATGTTTTCTTAACTAGGAATGCTTCGCAGATGTTGCCCTTAATTGGAGCTCTGTTCCTTATAGTGCGCTTGAATGAATCAATCATCCTCTCATCAAATGGGTACATCCACCTAAATTGGACATGCCCACATAGTATTGTTTTGTATGGTAGTTGGATTGCTAAGTGTTCTATAACGTCAAAAATGATGGAGGGAATATCCTCTCTAACTTACAAAGTATGATGGGAATATTCTTGTCTATGATTGTGAGATCATTAATGCTGAGTTTTATTGCACATAACTCCATAAAGAACTTACTTATTTCTATGAGGGGCTTCTAAATGTTGGTTGGAAGTTCTTTAAATGCGACAGGAAGCAAAGACTCTATGAAGACATGATAATCATGACTCTTCAACCCAACAAGCCTACCCTATGAGGCGTTTGAATATCTGCTCAAGTTAGAGACGTAATCATTAGAAAACCTTAATTCTCTAATTCACTTACAAATATTTTGTCTCTGATCCTTCGTTAAGATCGAACACCACTTTTGGTTTAGCCTACCGCCTATTATCAAGTCTCTTTAAGTTCATATTTGGCCGCCTACAAATGTCTACCAATTCTAACCTAGCCTTAACGTTATCTTTTGTTCGCTCATCATCCATTGAATTTTTGTCTCATTCTTTTACTAATTTTCTCTCTGCTAAAAGAATCATGCATCGAATGTTGTGCCCTAAACACATCAACAATAAATTAGTATGGAAGAAAAGCATATATATAACTGAAAATGGATTATCCCTATTAGCCACTCCTGATTACCAGTACAATTTTGAGAGGATGCATTTACTAGTGATATACCTGTTCTTGATAACAAGATCCATTTTAAAATGTTATTTGGGAAACTTCCATACTATACTTTTATGAAAATATTTGTATGTGTCTGTTATCCATTCTTATGACCATATAACAAAGTAAAATTTGCATATAAATATGAAAAATGTTTGTGATGAGTATTGCAGCGGACCAAAAGTGTTCTTTTTGGATTTTCGATTATGAAAAAGGATACAGACGCTAAACTCAAGAATAGAGGAAAATGTGAATGATAAGTTTTAATTTTGATCGACTTGATAAGATTAAAATGATCACCACAAGTTGTCTTGATAAGATCAGAATGGTCGTGACATATTTTTTAAAGGTGAGTGATAAGTTTTAATTTTGATCGCCATAAATTGACTTGATAAGATTAAAATGATCACCATAAGTTGACTTGATAAGATTAAAATGATCACCACAAGTTGTTTTGATAAGATCAGGATGGTCGTGACATATTTTTTTTTTTATAAAATTAACATGATCACCACAAAATCCATAATCAACATGATCACCACAAGTTAACTGATGTGATTATAATTTATTATTTACATGATAACATAAGATGTTTTTACAATGGGAGAAAACACAAAAATTATATTTGATAATCTTACCATTTGATTCTTACATGTCTCCTGGAGCCCCTTTATATAGTGCTAAGTTAATAATAAGCTTACGAAATAATCCACTAAACAATTTTTGTTCGATTACATTTATTGTTCTACTATATTGAAAATAACCACTAAGCATTTAAAACTCACTTAAAAAAATAAATGGAGCTTTTACTTAATTCACTAAGCATTAAAGTATCATTAAGACTACGTTTGTTTATAAATATGGGACACTAAGACAGAGACACGAAAACACAAAATTATGTTTGGCAGATGAGATATAGATAGAGATATTATATCTAAAGACACTGAATTAGTATATTTTGTATCCATTCTAAAAAAAACACAGATACTAATAAGAGACACAACTTATTTTTTATTTTTTATTTTATTATTTTTATTAATTTTATAATTATATTTTTTATTATTATATTTTTTTCCAAATTTTTTAAATATAAAAAATGAGAATAACTTAAACTTTTATAATCTATTCTAATTTATTACCAAACAAAATACAAAAATACTAATTTTTATATTTCTATCATTTGTGTCTTATTTTCAGTATCTTATATTGTCATGTTTTCATAACCAAACATAGCTTAAGTATTGAAAATACAATTAAAGACCCACTAGTGGTTGTAATGATTTAGAAACTCATAAAACATTAAAATTAAGGTAAAAAGATAATAAAAAAAATCTTATTAAATATCTACTAAATATCCTATACGAATTTAACTAAATAACACCAAATATTTTTTAATTCTGTACCCTTTTATTTATATTAGTTTGTTTCTTGGATATGTTAATAGTCGCCAAGGATATAAATCTACTTAATATATCAAAATTGGATTTTTTCTTAATTAATAAAAATGAGGTGTTAATTACTCATAAATTTATTTTTCTCTAAAATAAAAGTACTATTCTCTCTTTTAAATTATTTTAGAAAAATATTTTTATTATAATTACATTACAATTAGCATTTAGTGAATAATGCATAATTATCATAATTTAAGAAAATATCTTTATTATAATTATATAAAATAAATATTTAATGCATTATTAAATTAATTAATCGAAAATATATTTAATCATTTTAATTATATTGATACATTTCTAATTCTCATTTATTATGCAATAATTTTATTAGTGGCAAGTTGTTACGTTAATGGTGACCTATTTATATTGATATCAACTGATCAATTGATAATAATATTATTAATAATAATATAATTATTTTTATTTTAATAAAGACTATACATAGTATTTTTTGTAGTTCATGAACCTAGATAGATTTGAGAATCAACTCATTTTTTTAAATTTATTATTCTTCCTTTACTACTTCATAAAATAAGAATGTATTTTTTTTTTCATCGAAATTAATCCTTTTAAGGTACAATTTATAATTTTTTATATACGCATTCTCTTATATTATTGGTTTAATTACTCTGCAAGTCCTTATAGTTTCACCAAAGTTTCAATTAAATCCCTATACTTTTTTTCTTTTCAGTTAGGTCCTTATACATGATTTTTTCTTCAATTTAGTCACTGTTAACGAACGTTAAACGTCAAAAAATGTTAGTGAATTATAAAATTACTTGTATACCCCTGAAAAGAAAAAATAATATATAGGGGCTCAATTGAAAAAAAAAGTATAGGGATCTAATTGAAAATTCGGTAAAATTATAAATATTCAACAAAAGATATTCCTATAAAATAAAACAGAAATAGTAGTAATAAGTATATATAAAATTCAATTTTCATCATTCAAGTATTCATTATGATCATGTAATATTTTACATTTGTGTGGATTCATGGAATATAGTTTGTATCTTTATCATATCATGGTACACCATAGAAAACCACAAGACTATGTAATTTGTGTTATTGAAATTTAAAATCTAAAAATGAAAACTATAGAAAACGTAGTTTTAGTACAATACAGATAATCTGAAAATCAGTTCTTGTGTTGCATCCTTCCACACTTTGAACCAGCATAGGGATCAACAATAACATTTATAACGGCCGGTTTTCGAGTCGAGAAAGATTAGACTTGAGTTCATCAGATGCACTTTCCACCAAAAGCTTCCATCAAAGCATGATAGCCTACTTTTAGAACAAAGAAAGTCGGAGTAGGATCATCTTTGTAAGGTCTATTCATCTCTTTGAGGGTTTTCTGGTCACCTCCATATACACCTCTATTGTTGAAAACAATCACTACCACATGTAACTGATCTGGATTGAAAAAAAAAAGATTTATCATCACACAATTGCAAGAGTAATTTTTTGCATATAAAAATAAATATATGCAACCATATATGATCATATCAACATAATGAAAGAACTTGCATATGGCATATGGTAACAAGAACCATTGATATAGTAATAACTGGAATTGTTTAAAAAAATTAATTTTTATATAGTTCTTCAAACAAGAGAACAAATTTGACTAACAAAAATTCAAAAGTAAGTATTTTGAAGGTATGAATTTTTTCTATGTTCAGCTAGAACAAGTAATACATATTTTTTCAAGTATCAACAAAAGACAAGACATATAAGATAATAGTCCAGAATTTTTTCTACACATTTCCAGATTAACACTATGCCTCATGATATGTTATGTTGTTTTATAACAAATTTTTAATAAATTTTTTTTACATATCTTATAGTCCTTCAAGTTTATAATTGATGAAGAAAATTCACAGAAACGTCTTGGAAGTACAATGGTAAGCTGACAAGTAAACTAATTTACATTATGAGAATTAGCATCACTTCCTTCACTGCTACCTTCACTTGTTATAAGTTTATAATCTGACCTCAATGAAGTTAATAATGACATTCAGGTCAGATCCATTAGCATCTTTCAAAACTGACAGCGCTTCTAAAATCATTGCGTTGTACCTGAGAGAAGATAAACAAAAGCAACCAAGTCTCAGAACAATTCAAGAGTAACAAAATACCTTTCTTATTTTGTTGAAGCATACCATAGTTTTAACCAGAACTACAATCTTAATCCACATCATTTAATTACAATAATCCATATAGAATTAGTGACATCAATTCGCATATCATAGAGGATTCTTAGCATTTTCGTCATTTTGAGAGGAATCATCCACAGCAACAGATAGATCAGGTTGATCCGTTGATGAATCATAGTGGTGACAGGGTAGCATCTTCCCCAGAAATAACAATGGCATTACCAGCAGCAACTGGGTAGCAGCCGCAACCTTGATTCTAGGAACCCTAGATTTTTCTTTGGATCCTTGAGTGCCATTGTTAACGCTCAAATTTCGTCACTTATCATGAATTACCACAAAAGAACAATAATTAAAAACCCTAAACCCTTGACTCAGTTTTCTCACACTCAAATTTTACCATTTATCTAGAAAACAGAATACACAAATGATAATTAGGTACATTACGGTGAAATTTTAAATGCTAATTTGAGATAAGACGCAAAATTGAAAAGGCTAATTAGGAGAATTTTGCACCTTGAGGTTGATGTTGGAACGTGAAGTGAGAAAGAGTGCAAATTGGGGATCTTTGAGAATGTTCTTCCATTTCTGCTTCTGATTACCCATTTTCGATTTCGTTCTTCTTTCTTTCTTGAATTCTTGAGCTCAATGAATTCATTTTAAGAGAAATTAAAGAGCTTCCTCCAAAGCTATAGAGGTAACCAAGATTTTGATGGTAACGTCTGTGTTATGGAGTTGCCATTAACAGCACATAGCAGTGCAGCACAGATCAAGAACGATAGACGACGACGACACCAGCGAACAGAGGAGAAACGCCACTGACTTCAGAGAGCAAGCACTGGCTATGGTTCTACAAAATGTCAAGGGTAGTTTTGGGATTTTGAAAAATTGAAAGTGGGTTCAGTTTGTTATTTTAATCCAATTATGAGAATATTCAATTTTTTAACAGAATATTCTGTTATCTCAAACGATTTTGTCACGATAGAGACTAAATTAAAAAAAATTAATGTCTAGGGACCCAATTGACAAAAAAAAAAAAAGAATAGGGACCTAGTTGAATATTTGGTGAAACTATAGGGACCTACAGAGTAATTAAACCTATATTATTCTTTTAATAATTTAATGATTGTTCTTACTCCAACTTATTCTTTTCGTCTAATGTTTCAGTGTGATTGTCTTCTGCCGCAATCGTTTACAATGCACCAATCCATCAAATACCACCTCAAGTTGTCTTCACTATTTTGGGTTCTAATTACATGGATGTAAGCGTCCAACGAATGGGCAGTAAACTCTATTTTACCGAAGGATGGTTGGATCTACTCACATATTATGACCAACCTAATGGAATGTGGGTAAAGTTAGTTTTCTTGGGAGGAGCTCGATTTTTGATTGAGGAATTGTTTCCACGGAGCTTTGTAGGCGAAGTTCAAGTTCTATCTCCTCCATGTTTTCTACGTCTGCTCGAAAATTTTCGAAGTGGAGCACATAATGAGATTGAATTTCCTTAATTTAAGTTCAGTTTTGGTAAATTTGTGTCAAACTCGGAGATGCAATTTCAACGATTGGTAATATATTCAAATTTTTTTATTTTAAGCTTTTCGTAATTAAAATAATTTTATAACATATTGTGATTTTTTTTTTTCAAAAATTACCGGCCTTCTTTTGCGTCAATGTAATGGCCATTGAGGGGAATAAATATTAGTTTAGTTTCTCGGTGTGACAATTCTATACCCTACCACATTGCATGGATAGCGGATGATGAAGCTTATTTAACAAGGGGATGGTCTGAATTTGCACGAATTCTAAATGTTCTAACTTATGATAGTGTTTCAGTTGGTTGTCGTTATGAGAATGACTCTACTCTATACGTGTCTAAGGACTAGAATAGATTAAATATTATTTAAGTAATTTAGTTCTAATATTAGTATTTGATTAAATTAGTTTTAGAGAAATTTAGATTTAAATTATTACCTCAATTTATATATTACGACTATTCTTTTTGGATATATTATTTTTAATTTTTTTAATATAAAATTTTCTTTTTTTCAATTTTTAAGTTTATTTTTTTTCTATTTTTGTTTACTCTAAGTATAACAAAGAAAAAAATAGTTAAGTTGAAAAAACTGCAAATAATAAATATTAGGGCAAAAAACATAAATAAGCTAAGGGGAGAATAATTTTACACAAATCAGCTAAAGCAAAATGTGATTCATCAATCAACCAAATCACGTTTATATGTAGTTCGAACCTACCTGATTCGAACTTGGATTGCATGTAATTCGAATCATATAGATTCGAATTACTCACAGACACTCAAAGCAACATAATTCGAATGATGTTGATTCGAACTATTTCCATGCACGCCATTCAATGTAATTCGAAGTGGGTTAATTCGAACTACACCAAGTGTAGTTCGAACCAGGCTAATTCGAATTATAAAGGAGCAGAGTTGTATATATATGGTGTGAACGTGAGTTGCTCTCATTAGAGGGGGGAAATGGCTAGTGAGGAGAGTTTTGTAGTGTTGGTTCACCACAGAGGATCGATTAAGAGGAAAGCACGTTCCGATGTGAAGTTCACCGATAAGGATCCTCTCTGTATTATCGTGAGGCGTACGACTAGGTATGATGACCTTGTTAACTCTGTACTGCTGACACTTGGACTGGAAGGTGTGAAACGGGTTAAGAAATTTTTCTATCGCATTCCAATCACGGTGCTCTAAGAAACCGTGAAGTATGATTGTTTCACGATCAGGAGTAATGAGGACTTGCAGGTCATGTTTCATTGTCGCCGGTAGTTTCCCGAATTGAGGACACCAAAGTTGTTGGAAAAGTTGGTTGATGTGGTATCCAGCTCAGGGGATTCGAACCGGAATACCCCCACTTTAGCCACGGTAGCCGGTTCTAGCTCCAGACCTGCCGGTGCTTCTTCGTCCGTCCTTGTGTACGAGCCACCCGTCCAGCCAGTTGCCTCCCCTTCGTTCACTGTTGATCTCAACGGCAGTGTAGGCGTCGAGGTTGGAATAGGGGATTTTGTGCCGAGCTCTTTACAGTGTGCTTTACCGGCTGGGGTTGGAGATGGATTGTTGGATGATCCAGAGGACAATGATGTAGAGCCAGATATGATTGCTGATGACAGTGGTGATGATGTTGAAGCGAGTGAGCCTGCAGGGGCAGGAGGTGGTTCTAGCTCTGGGACACAGCAGTACCCTCCACATTTTTCATCTTTGGACTTAGATGCCATGAGGCAGGAGGGGGTTCCTGGGGAGCCTGCTGGATTTGGCACTAGAGATGCAGAAGGGTCTGCAGGTCTGACAGAGTTTTAGGTTGGACAACAATTTCAGGATAAAGATGAGGCATTGCTAAGTGTCAAGACTTACAGCATCCGCCGAGGTGTATAGTACAAGGCAGTGGAGTCTGACTATCGCCGGTATGTAGGCAAGTGTTCTGAGTTTGGGAATGCGTGTACATGGTTGATTCGGCTGAGTCTCCGGCAGTGCAAGGGCATTTGGGAGGTCAAACGGTACAACGGACCGCATACGTGTCTCGTGATTTCTATCTCCAGCGACCACAGGAGTTTGGACTATCATGTGATCTCGACATTCATTATGCCAATGGTTAGGGCTGATGCATCCATCAGCATCAAGGTACTCCTAAATGCCACGGCCTCACACTTTGGGTTTAGGCTGACGTACAGGAGGGTCTGGTTGGCGAAGCAGAAGGCTGTTGCCCTCATCTATGGTGACTGGGATGAGTCCTACAACGAGATCCCTAGGTGGGTGTTAGGAGTTCAGCAGACGATGCCTGGTACTATTGCAATCCTTAGGACGAGTCCTGTTCGAGTAGGAGGACAGCTGAACGAGTCTCAAACTTATTTTCACAGACTGTTCTGGACGTTTCCACCATGTATCGAGGCATTTCGTCATTGCAAGCCATTGGTTAGTATTGACGGCACCCATCTGTATGGCCAGTATGGGGGAACGTTGGTTGTCGCGATTGCACAGGATGGGAACTCCAACATACTGCCCGTTGCATTCGCACTAGTCGAGGGTGAGAATGCCGAGTCCTGGTCTTTCTTTCTCTCCCACCTGTGTCAGCACGTGAGACCGCAGCCGGGTCTGCTGGTTATATTGGACAGGCATAACGGCATCAAGGCCGCACTTGAGGCTCCCGACGGAGGATGGTTACCTCCAGCTGCATACCGTGCATTCTGCATTCGACATGTAGCAGCAAATTTCACCCTAACCTTCAAGGGCAAGGATGCAAGGAGGCCTCTTGTGAATGCAGCGTATGCTAAGACCGAGGTAGAGTTCGATTAATGGTTTGATATTCTGCGGTCTGAAGACCTTGCCATGTGTGAGTGGACGAACCGGATTGAGTATTCATTGTGGACACAGCATTGTGATGAGGGTCGGAGATTCGGGCACATGACGACAAATATCTCTGAGTGTGTTAACTCAATCCTCAAGGGGGTCAGAAACCTCCCTGTGTGCTCGCTGGTGAAGGCAACATACGGAAGGTTGGCCAATCCATTTATCCACAAGGGGAGAGAGGCTGAGGCCCAGCTGGGTACCGGACAACAATTTAGTCAACACTTGGTGAAGTGTATCGAGGCCAACTTGAAGACGGCGAGGTGCTTCACGGTGACTTTGTACGACAGGGATAACTCGGAGTTCACCGTCGCAGAGACGACTCCCACTGGTTCATTTTCACTGGGTAGCTTCAGGGTCTCACTTGGATCTCAGACATGTGATCGCGGATACTTTCAGGCACTTCATTTTCTGTGTCCTCACGCCCTAGCATGCTGTGCCTACTTACGGCTTACTTGGCAGCCGTATGTCCACCAGGTGTATCGTCTTAGTTCCGTCTTCAGTGTGTATCGGATGGGGTTCACAGCTCCCATTTCGGAAGGTTTCTGGCTACCATATAATGGGCCGACTGTGATCCCAGACCCAAACAAGTGGCGTGCGAGGTAGGGTCGTCCCAGGTCGACTCGGATACGGACCAATATGGACGAGGCAGATCCGAACTGGCCGAAGAGATGTGGCCTCTGTTGGCAACCCAGACACACACGTCGGAGTTGCCCACAGGTCGGAGGACCAGCCCATACAGGGGGACATCAGTAGGTGTATTGTTAGCTTTGGTACTTTGTTGATTTCACTTTGGTGTTTAGATTTCACTGTTTTAGGTTTCCTTAGTTGTAGTTGTAACTGTTAAAATTTGTTAAACTTAATGCGATGTACTTTGCAAGGGATATTAATTAATGAATATGTTCCATTTCCATGGTGAAGCATGAAATGTCCGATTAATACACAAGCCAAAAATGCCATCTACAAATTACATGAATACATGATGGGAAAAATATCCTAATAACTTAAAGAAACAATGAACACCCATTTTCAAAGTAACGGAAACACGATAAAGCAACAAAGTACTCAAACATAAATAACCAAAATACAAGTTGGATCATAGAGGTACATGAAAGACATAAATAAAGGTGGCTAAGATATAACACTGATCATCAAATAAAGTCATACAACATACACAAGAGTCATCTGAACAGATGCGAATCGATGAAACAACGACGGGGTACCCGTGTCCTGTGGCCTCTCCGAATAAGTGGCTCCTCGTCCTCGATCTCATCCTCGTCCTCATCCGGGGCAGGCTGTGCAGGTGGCCTAGGCTGGATGGCTGCCCCTGACGGCCCGGCAGCTGAATGTGGCGCAGCAGTATAGGCAGAAGGAGGTGTACCACCCAGTGCAAAATGGTCAGCAGCAGGCATGGTAGGAGGCTCGTTCAGATCGACATCTAAAGGTGCCTGTGTGCCCGACGTTTGACCATGCCGATGGTTCGCATCACCTCCTGCATGATGGCACTAATCTCATCTAGGAAGTGTGACCCGCCGAAGTACGCATCAAGACCATCACCGGCCAGGAAGTCTGAAAACATCGTCGTCGGGCTAACCCATGGCATACTCTCCTGAAGTGTCTGGTCATGGGCGGGAACCCCAACAAAGTAATCGCCTAGCGGCCCCGAGCCAAGTCCACCATCACCCTGGTCAGCCCTATCACCCGTACCGGACCCGTACCACTCTCCACCATGCCCTCCAGCGTCCCCCCCAACAGGTCCGTGCTGATCGTCGTCACGATGATCAACGTGATCGTGGTCTACAGCACGCGCTCTCCGTCTACTTCCACGCCCTCCTCGTCTACCTCCACGTCTACCGTCCGCATCACCTTCGTCCATAGCCTGGTCCAGCCACCTCAACTCACGCTGGCTCCGTCATGTCCCTACACGAGCTCTCCTCTCAACACGATCACATGGACCGCATTATTAGAACCACTTACAAACCCACCAAAAAAAAATACCTAACAACAGAAACCACTAACGAATCCACATGCAAAACCAACATAATAAACCACTAGCAAAACCACATGCTTAAACCTCTAACATAAACCGCTAACCTAAACCGCATGCAAAACATCTAAAATAAACAACTAACAAAAACAACTAATAAAAACCGCTAACATAAACAACTAACAAAAACCACTAATAAAAACCACTAACATAAACCGCCAACATAACCGCATGCAAAACATCTAAAATAAACCACTTGCAATACCACTAGGATAAACCACTAACATAAACCGCATACAAGACCACATAATAAACCACTCCCTAAACCACCTACATAAACCGCTAATATAAACCGCTAACCTAAACCATCAACAAAATCGCATACAAAACTACTAACAAAATCCACTAATAAAAACCACTAACATAAACCGCCAACATAACCGCATGCAAAACCTCTAAAATAAATCACTTGCAATACCACTAGGATAAACCACTAACATAAACCTAAAACCACATGCAAAACTACTAACTCAGATAAACCATTCGCACATAATTTTCAATCTACTAACCTCGTCATTGATGACCCCGGCTATATGAGCAACTCCATCCAACCGATATAGCCTTTCCGGATCGTCCCCCATTGGCTGAGTATTCTGCTCGAGTCTTTGTCGGAGCGAATCTGGGTCGTTTTCTCTGGAATTTGGTAGGGTTTGTGAATGAAAAACTGATTCGAATGAGGGAGATTCGAACTCCTTATATAGCGGAATTCAGTGTAATTCGAATTAACCCCATTCGAATTACTACTTGATGTAAAATGGGAGTAATTTGAATCAACTAGGTTCGAATTACTTGGGGAATCGTGCAAATGTGTAATTCGAATTGATCTAGTTCGAATTATGGTTGTTTGTAATTCGAAACATGTAGATTCGAATTAGTGTGTTATTGTCTTCGAGTATAATTCGAATTGAGTATATTCGAATTATGTACAAATCTAATTCGAATTAAGCTCTTTCGAATTACATAGAAATGTGGTTTGGTTGATTGATGAAGCTTTTTTCCGTTTGGCTGATTCATGTAAAATTTTGCTTCCCTTGGTTTAATTGGGTGTTTTGCCCAATATATTATTTTTGATATGACAATTATTTTAATCAACTATATAAAATTATTGTAAGCAAATAATAAAATAATTAATAATTAGGTACGAACAAATCAACAATAATATTTATTAAAAGTTTTACACGACTAATAATATTCTTAGTTGTGCTTAAATTTTGATAATAAATTTAACTTACTTATTTTATATAATAAATACATTGGAGATTATATCATTCTTTATAACATACGAAATTTTTACTCTATATTATTTGACAATTATTTATTTATTTAGTATTATATCTTTTTTGTCTTCTTTAACTATTTAGATTGACAATTATTTATTTATTTAGTATTATATCTTTTTTGTCTTCTTTAACTATTTAGATTGTATATATATATATATATATACTGAGCAAGTATTTTCATTGAATTAATCATAAATACTAATAAAAGATAATGGCATAATTTTTACCTAATTATAACAAGTATCTCTATTGAAAATATTGCCTAATTATTGCCATGTACAATTAGCGTGTGTGTATACTTAGTAATAGTGATGTTTTACAATTATTTATCATTTAGAGGATTCATAATTCAGACATAGTTCCTCTTCTATTTTTTTTATACCTAATGGCTACTACCTACGATTCTATTAATAGTATTATCTATAGTAGATTATGTGATGAAAAAGTTTGGAAAATAAAGGCAAGAATTATAAAGTTATGAAAAGTGCTATCCAAATTTAACATGAGCAAGATGACTTACATAGAAATGGTTCTAATGGATATTAATTAGCAGGATTTTTTATTTAAATAAATATTTTAATTACTGAAATAAATAATTATAAAAATTCTTACTGAAATTCGTCCTTCAGCCTTATCTCGTTTACAGTGTAAATGAGATAAACTTGCTCGTATCTCGTTTACACGGTAAACGAGATATATATTAATCTAAGGTGCTTACAGCAAGGTTGCGAGAATCGAATCGGTTAATGAACCGATAAAATGACTGGTTCAATAGTTTAAAGTTTCAACCGGAGTTCAATCGATTTAATTAAATATGTGATAAAATTATAAAAAATTTAATATATAATTTTAAATATTTGAATTTAATAATTTTAAGCTGATAAATTTTACAGTTTTACATAATTTATGATAAAAATTCACAAATAATCAACAAAATATAAAAAAAATAGCATAAACAAAAATTTCAGCATAAACACAATGCAGCAGAATCAAATCATAAACATCTCAAAATAAGAGAAATTTCAGCAGTCCAGCAACAATGCAATGAAGCATGCACCATGTGACCATCAACAATTCAAAATCAGAAAATCAGCAACCAGAGTTACCAATCCAAAATCAGAAAAAATCAGCATAAACAACTCAATGTAGAATCGTGGCAATGTTTCTATTTTGAATCAATAACAGCAAAACAACAATTCACCAAAATAACAAGTACAACAGATTGAATTTAAAAATTAATCTCAGCAGAATTAATAAATTAAATAATTAAATTTATAACTTATCAACGACAGAATTCATCAAATTTCAGAATCATCAATAATATCTCAAAATTCAAAAAATTCAAAATCATCAATAATTTCAGAATCATCAAATAAAAATTCCAAAAAATAATATCTCAAAACTCAAAATCATCAATAATACATCATATGCATATTCAGAATAAATTTCAAATTTCTGAAGAATAGAGTCATAGAGTCAGAGAGAGTTAGTCTGAGACTTGAGACCTGAGGGTTGAAAATTTAAAAAATTTGGCCACATGGAGATGAACTGTGAGACACCACACATAAAAGAGAAGCAGAGAAGAAAAAATGACGCCGACGAGGAAGGGAGAAGTAGAAATGATGAGGAGGGGAGAAGCAGAAACAACGCAGGGGAGGAAAGGAGAAGCTGCGTCGACCCACGACGAGGAGTGAAGAAGTGGCGACGACGACCCACGATGAGGAACAGAGAAGCGGTGACAACGACCCACGGTAAGGAGCAGCGAAGCAGCGACAGAGACACAAAGAGGGCGACAGAGAGAGAGACAAGGGAGAAGGGTTCGGTGATGACAAACGATGCAGAGCTGTGGGGGCTGCGGTGGCTACAGGCTGGGTGACTGTGGGTGGCTACGGTGGCTAGGGTTTTTCTTCTTCTTTCAATCCCAAACATCCTTCAGTTTCAGAGAGGAGAGGCCGAGAGGAGTGGGAGTGGGAGTGGGTTGGGGGTCTTGGATAGGGTATCGAACCGGAAATTCTTTAAAAAAATTGATCGGTTCTAGCAGCTCACTGGTTTACTGTCGGTTCAACCGGTTCTCTGACCGATTTTTTGCTAGACGGTTTATGGGGCTAACCAAACCAGCCTAATGGCCAGTTCTCGGTTAACCCAGTTGAATCGGCCAGTCCGGTTCGGTTTTTAAAACTATGGTTTACAGTGTAAACGAGATATAGTAAGATAGATTTTCAATTCTATAAAAGGATGTGCAACCCTTGACATTCTTCACATACATTTTATATCTTTTTTTCTCCCATTTTTCTTACAAAATGTAGTAAAAAATGTCCAATAATAACGGATATGTGGTCGTCTGTGTACTCTAATTGTCGTATACGAAACAGCGAGCCGTTACGGTTGCGTATTCGGTGCGTAAGTTCGTTGTCTGAGTTGAAAAGTTTGATATTGAGCAACCTTGATGGCACAGGAAGAAGAGAGATCAAAAGGATAGGGGTATAGGCTGATAACTTCATTGGGTAATGAAATTTTCTGTTTTCAACTATTTCAACTCCAGGATGGCGAATATTTATATGACTCTCGGAACTACATAAATTTAGAGAGAGCCTAAATTTTAATTTTTAATATAAAAATTAAAATAAAAATTAAAATAAAAAAAATTAAACTAAAATATATACATAATTTACACACAAACAAATTAAAATTTAGGAGAGAAGCATTGTCACTCTTGAGACATGAAAGACTCCACCCCTGTGACTCTCATTTTTCATATCCATCCATATATTTTAACTCTCAATAAAAAAATCAACCATTAAAATTAAAAAAGAAAAAAATATTAATAAAAAAATCTCACCAAAATATGTTATAAGAATATATTTTAAAACTTTGAACAAAAATTATTATAAAAAAATAAATTTTTATATTTTATTATATTATATATGTTAAAAAATTTAAACTATTATTATATTTTTAAAGTAGAGCACAATTTAACTAAATTTTTCATAAACAAATTTTTATTTAATTTCAGTTAATAATAACTTCTACATATACAATGGTGCAAGCTATCAGGTACAATATGAATCCAAAGCTCTGTAACAAAATTAACAATAATTCTGTCAGAATTCATCAGAATTGAGAGCTGTTCCCAAATTAAACATTCAATAGTAGGCCCGTGAAGGTTTCAAGTTTTAATGCACAAAAAAATAAAAATAATAAGATTTAACTAACTTATACTTTAAAAATACATTTTAAAAATATAATAATAAATTTTTTTTAAATATTTTTAATATATTCAATGCATTAAAAACATAAAAAATTAATTTTTGTAATAATAATTTTTATAAAATATTTTCGTTTATAATATACCTAATCTATATCCTTAGAACACAAATGAGCAAAATCCAAAAAAAATAATAACATAAAATGAAGGCACAAGCTAGCTAGATTGCTAGCTGTTCTCAAACTATAGAATAAGATGAACAAGTGGAAAAAAGCGAGAGTTGTATCTACTTACATTAATATATCAATAAATAAATTGAGGCAAATAATTATTTATTATAAGTTCTAAATTGGGATTGCAAGTTGTTGTTAAATAATGGCAATAATGATTAAGATAAGTTTATTCTTTCAATGCCATGTTTGGCAATCACTGAATTGTATCTTATAAAATAAGGCAGAGGTGTAGAAAAGCCAAAGCTATACTAGAGAGTGATCTTGCAGTTCAATTCAAGAAAATGTGATTCACTTCCTTCCACAATAAGCCCTTAACATAAACAGAACAATGTCTCTCACCCACTCTACAAACAAGATAAAGGGTTGAAAACTGTGACCTTTTTAACTGCACGTGTGAGTTGAATTGTCAGGTAGTACAACATTTTAATATTATGTTTAACGTGGCCATTAAACCAAGTTATCGACACATTACGAGGGACTAATTTTTTTTTTCCATAAATACCAATATATATATATTTGGAGACGGATCCATTTATACTATTGTAGGACAAGTGTTTTCACTAGAACTTAAAAATTTTGTGAGCAATACACAATAATGATATTTATTTATTTTTAACATATTATTAAATTAGATTTTATTACATTAAATTATTATTATAACTGTTCATACCTCGACCCAACGCTAAGGCCCATGTCCAAACAAAAGACCCAATCCAAAGGATTGAACCTCCTCCCACTCCAACCTTCCCCTAAAGAAGTCGGTTCCAGCCACGTCTTGCTCTAAAAGAAGTCGGGGACGAGAGTTAGCTGGCAGATAAACACTCATTCAAATGGGTAACTGCCCCTAAAATCTCTCAACCCACTTTCAGGAGCCATATCCCAACTCCCCTAAGATAAAGGGGCGGTTATCCACCTTAAAAGGTGGAACTACTTCAACGATGGTTATTGGTTCACCACTATAAGTACACTGACACCCCTCAGGTATCTCTAAGTCCCAATACTCTCTAGACCTGCTCACACTCTTGCTGACTTAGACATCGGAGTGTCTTTGCAGGTACCACCCCCCATTCGTTCATACTCACAAGTCGGACGGAGGCCCCCAAGACGCGAACCCGCTCGAAGGCTTCCTTCCTCAGACGATTGGGCTAACCCAGCGAGTCCAGCCCAATAATCTCCGGTTACCCAACGTAACATTGGCGCCGTTGCCGGGGACCCGAGAGATCAACTAGTGATGGTGGACGAATCACCGGAAGATGGCCACACGGCGTCTGATTCCGAACAGGAAAACCTGGATACCGGAAACAACGACGCGAACCCAACTCCCCACTGGGAAGCCAGCGATCAACATCGGGAAGGCACCTCCGGGCTTAAAAATCTGAAGGTGAACTCCTCGGATGGACGAGAATCAGGAAAGGAAGGGCCACCCCACGCAACCGAGCTAATGGGGTTGGTCCACGGCCACTAATGCCGTTTGGAACAGTTGGAACAGGAGTTAGAACGACAACGAGAGGCGGAGCGAAATCTCAGGGAAGAGATAGAGCGACGAAAAGAGTTAGAAGAAAAACTCTTAAAACTAGAATCCTCCCTTAGAAGTCGGAACTCCCGTGGCGACCGAGAAGAGTTGCCCTTGGGAGGAGAAGATCCGTTCAGTGAGGACATCATGAGGGCAAAAGTTCCAAGAAACTTCAAAAGCCCTGATATGAACCTCTATGACGGAACCACAGATCCGAAGCATCATTTAAGCAATTTCAAAAGTCGGATGTATCTGGCTGATGCCTCTGATGCGACTCGCTGCAAAGCTTTTCCGACCACCTTATCAAAACCAGCGATGAAGTGGTTCGACAGCCTCCCACCAAGATCGGTCACCAGCTTTGAGGACCTCTCGAGAAAGTTCTTGATGAGGTTCTCCATCCAGAAGGATAAAGTAAAACACGCATTGAGCCTCTTGGGAATAAAGCAGGAGGTCGGAGAACCTTTGTGGGACTATATGGAAAGGTTCAATAAAGCGTGTTTGGAAATTCAAGACCTGCCCCACCGAGGAAGTCATCATGGGGTTAGTAAATGGACTCAGAGAAGGTTCCTTCTCACAGTCCATATCAAAAAGGCACCCCACCTCCCTGAGTGATGTACAAGAAAGAGCAGAGAAGTACATCAACATGGAGGAGAATGCCAGACTACGAGAGCCAAGTTGGCGGTCCGGGCACGCCCCCTCGACAAAAGAGAAAGAGAGAGAGCCCAAGAAGAAAGAATAACTCGGTCTCGACAGACCGAGGAAATATCACTCTTATACTCCTCTAAAGGTTTCCATGGTGGATGTATACAGAGAAATCTGCAACACTGAACTGCCTCCCAGGCCCATTAAAAATAAAAAGGGAGGAAGCCGCGGCGATTACTGTGAGTACCATAAGATCTATGGTCATTCAACAAATGATTGCTACGACCTTAAAAATGTGATAGAAAAGCTGGTCAGAGAAGGTCGGATTGATAGATATCTCATGGAAAGGTCGGACAATCATGGGAAGAGAAAGCGAAAGGATGGCGACAGAAGAGACCCACCGCCACAAACCCCCGAGAGACACATACATATGATCTCGGGAGGATTTGCGGGTGGGGGACTCACCAAGTCCTCTCGCAAGAGACACCTCAAGCGGGTTGACCAGGTCGGGAGTGAATCACCCGACCTCCCCACAATCTCATTCACAAAGGAGGATGGGCAAGGAGTAACCCCTGGACATGATGATCCAGTGGTGATAACCATGATCCTAGCCAATGTCCATCTCCACAGAACCCTAGTAGACCAAGGGAGTTCGGCAGATATCCTTTTCAAGCCCGCATTCGACAAATTAGGGTTGGATGAAAAGGAGTTAAAAGCCTACCCCGATACTTTATATGGATTAGGCAACACGCCGATAAAACCACTGGGATTTCTACCCCTCCACACGACCTTTGGAAAGGGGGAAAAGTCCAAAATTCTGAGCATAGACTTCATAGTCATCGACGTGGGGTCAGCATATAATGCCTTGATTGGCAGAGCTACCCTAAATTGACTCGGAACGGTGGTGTCTACCCCTCATCTTTGCATGAAATTCCCAACATTTGCGGGGATAGCAACGATACGGGGAGACCAGAAGTTGGCGAGAAAATGCTACAATGAAAGCCTGAACCTGAGAGGGAAAGGCAAGGAAGTCCACACCATAGAGCTCGGTGGCACAAGAACCAAAGAAGAACTACGCCCACAACCAGGAGGAAAAACTGAAGAAATACAGGTCGGCGAAGAAGAAGGGAAAAATACCAATATAGGAGCTAACCTAGAAGAAAACTTAAAACAAAGGTTGACAAAGCTCCTAAAAGAAAATTCCGACCTCTTCGCCTGGAAAGCTTCCGACTTGCTAGGAATAGACCTCGAGCTCATGTCCCACTGGCTCTCGGTCCACCCAGGGTCTCGATCTGTACAGCAGCGAAGGCGTAAGCTCGGCCCAGAACGAGCTCAAGCAGTAGAAGAGCAAGTACAAGCACTCCTAGAAGCCGGCTTCATCAGAGAAGTTAAATACCCAACATGGCTAGCAAATGTAGTCCTAGTTAAGAAACAAAATGGCAAGTGGAGGATGTGCGTCGACTATACCGACCTGAATAAGGCATGTTCCAAGGACCCATATCCGCTCCCAAGCATTGATACCCTAGTGGACTCCAGCTCAGGGTATCAATACTTGTCATTTATGGATGCCTACTCGAGATATAACCAAATCCCAGTGTACAAGCCAGATCAGGAAAAGACATCATTCATCACGCCTAGAGCAAATTATTGCTACGTGGTCATGCCTTTCGGATTAAAAAATGCAGGGGCCACGTACCAAAGGCTGATGAACAAAGTGTTCGCTCCCCACCTCGGGCACTTAATGGAGGTCTACGTAGACGACATGTTGGTAAAAACCTGGAAAGAGGCCGACCTCTTTACGGACCTCGCACAAGTTTTCAACACCATAAGGGCGCATGGGATGAGGCCAAATCCCGCGAAATGCACCTTCACGGTGGAGGCTGGAAAATTTCTAGGGTTCATGCTAACCCAAAGAGGGATCGAAGCAAATCCCGACAAGTGCAAAGCCATCCTAGAAATGAAAAGCCTAACTTGCTTGAGAGAGGTCCAACAACTGAATGGCCGACTTGCAGCCCTTTCCAGGTTCTTGGCAGGGTCAGCATTAAGGTCCCTTCCACTGTTCTCTCTGCTAGGAAAAGGATGCCAGTTCGAATGTACTCCAGAATGCGAAGAAGCATTCCAAGAGTTCAAAAAGTTCTTGAGCCAACCTCCAATCCTCACCCGACCTCTAATTGGGGAAGAACTCGTCCTATATTTGTCTGTAGCAAACAAAGCTGTCGCATCAGCCCTAATATGAGAGGATGAGGTCGGACAGCATCCAGTGTACTTCACCAGCAAAGTTCTACAGGGCCCCGAGCAAAGGTACCACAAACTAGAGAAGTTTGCTTACTCCTTAGTAATAGCCTCACAGAGGTTACGGCCCTACTTCCAAGCCCACACAATAAGAGTCCGAACGAACCAACCTATGAAGCAAATCCTCCAAAAGACGGATGTTGCAGGGAGAATGGTTCAGTGGGCGATAGAGCTCTTCGAGTTCGACTTGAAATATGAAACTCGGACCGCGATCAAAACCCAATGCCTCACCGACTTCATAGCGAGTAGGTGGGAGACCAAGAGGGAAAGCCAACTACATAGGAATTATACGTAGATGGATCCTCAAACACGACAGAAAGCGGTGCAGGCATAATACTAGCCAATGAAGGGGAACATAGATAGAGGTTTTCCTCAAATTTGAATTTCCAGCTTCCAACAATCAGGCAGAATATGAAGCCCTGATTGCAGGATTAAAGCTAGCAGAAGAGGTCGGCGGAACCAAAGTGCTGATATTCAGCGATTCCCAAGTAGTGACCTCCCAAATAAATGGAGAGTAGCAGGCCAAAGACCCGAATATGAAAAGATAATTGGAAAAAACTCTGGAGCATCTCAGGCGCTTTGCAGAAACCAAGATCAGACACATAACTCGGGATCTTAATAGCAGAGCAGACGCCCTTTCCAAGTTAGCAAGTACCAAACCAGGGGAGAATAGTAGAAGCTTGATCCAGGAAACTCTCCAAGAACCTTCTGTGGTGAAAACAGAGGACAAACAGGAAGTCCTTGAAGTGACCAGGTTAAACCTCGGATGGATGAATCCCTTGGTCGAATACCTAAAATTTGACATGCTCCTCAAAGAGAAAAAAGAGGCCAAGAAAATCCGGAGGAAAGCACAATACTACACTTTGGTGAAAAACACCCTCTATAAAAGAGGAATATCAACACCATTGCTAAAGTGTGTACCGACCTCAAGGACAACTGAAGTACTAAAGGAGGTTCATAATGGAATTTGTGGAAACCACCTCGGAGCCAGGTCACTAGCAAGAAAGGTAATCCGAGTAGGGTTCTATTGGCCTACCTTGCAGAAAGATGCCATAGAATTTGTGAAGAAATGCCAACCATGCCAGATGCACGCAAATTTCTACGTGGCTCCACCAGAGGAGCTAATCAGTATAACTTCTCCATGGCCCTTCGCAAAATGGGGGATGGACCTGTTAGGACCTTTTCCCCAGGCCTCAGGACAAGTCAAATACTTAATTGTGGGAATAGACTACTTCACAAAGTGGATAGAAGCAGAATCATTGGCCACTATCACTGCCCAGAGAAGTCGGAGGTTCCTCTACAAAAACATCATCGCAAGTTATGGGATATCCTATTCCATTACTACAGATAATAGAACCCAGTTCACCGACTATACCTTCAGAAACCTAGTGGCCAGTATGAAAATCAAACACCAGTTCACCTCGGTGGAACATCCACAAGCAAATAGACAAGCTGAGGCAGCTAACAAAGTCATACTGGCAGGACTAAAGAAAAGACTACAAGATGCAAAAGGAGCTTGGGCTGAGGAGCTCTCGCAAGTGTTATGGGCCTACCGAACGACGCCACAATCCTCTACAGGAGAAACACCCTTCCGACTTGTCTACGCCGTAGAAGCCATGATACCAGTAGAAATCAGCGAACAAAGTCCAAGGGTGATCCTCCATGATGAGGTCGGAAATATACAGGGGCACAAAGAGGAGCTTGAATTGCTCCCCGAAGTCCGAGAGCAAGCCCAGATAAGAGAAGCAGCGTTGAAACAAAGGATGACCACCAGGTACAACAGAAAAATCATTCGAAGGAGTTTCACCTCAGACGACTTGGTCTTGATCAGAAACGACATTGGAGTCAACAAATCTGGGGAAGGAAAACTCGCTGCCAATTGGAAGGGACCATACAAAATTAGTGAAGTCCTAGGAAAGGGTTACTACAAAGTGACCGACTTAAGCGGAGCCGAGTTTCCTAGGTCTTGGCATGCTTGTAACATGAAAAGGTACTACAGTTAAAAGCAAACTCTACTCCCTGATGTACTTTTTTCCCAACTTCATGAGTTTTTCCCAAAAGAGGGTTTTTTTCTGAAGGGGGGGTTTTTAACGAGGCATCATAGTAGAGACTAAGGGGTCATAGATAGTGAAAAGCCCTTAGTAGCAGTAAAAGTACCTTCGCAAATAAATAAAGATATTTTATCTCTTATGAATTCCTTTTCGCTTTTTTTTCTACAAAACGCGCCGACTTAAGCTCGACAAAACGTGAAAATCCCATGACCGACCTAGATGGTCATCAGGATAAAACGACGAGGTACAAGTCGGCATAAAGAGGTTATAAAAGTCGATCGTGAGAAACTCAGAAACAATCCGACTCCTAAGTCGAAATGGAAACCGAGCAGCAAAGAAAACGCATCACAAAAATAACCTAAGTCATAGGAACTGAATAAATCAAAAAAATTGAGTATAAGGAATACCAAAAAGAGATTGAAAAACCTATTAAAAGCGCCAAAGCAAAAGACTATCCCAAGTTCTTAAAGAAAAAAGAAACTTAAAAGAAAGGACAGTCGGCCAAGAAAAAGGGTTTTAAGATCAAAGGGGTTTTCCAAAAACCTAAAATCAGAAAAGCATGCACACAAAAAGACAAAGAAAGGTAACTTAAACCCTTATCCAAAAAAGGGGGTATTTTTTGTTAACTTAAACCCTTATCCAAAAAAAGGTATTTCTAAAATATTTTGTTTACGGCCTTAAAAGGCCAAGAAATGTGTTAGCAGACCATCACCACAAATATAAAAATAAATAGTTTAAAAAGGAGGGGACCCACAGGCCGGGTGACGAACGGATTTTTGACGGTTTAGAATTTCACAAATGAATTCTCGTTGCAAGTATAGTTTCTAAACCAATCACTAATCCTTTCATACAAAAGTTGTTTGTCACTAGTACAAACCCCTAAAATTTATAAACCGAAGTATTGGACCTCGGGTCGTTCTCCCTAGGAATTATAATAAAGTGTCTTGTTATTGGTTATGAGTTATTTTGGGGTTTTGGATAAGAAGCATGAAAAGTAAATGGCAATGAAAATAAACTAACAACTATAAAAGGCTCTTGGTAAGGTGTGAGAACTAGAAGTCCTATCCTAGTTATCCTTCTCAATTGTGATGAGAATTGTTCATTGCTACCACTTAGTTAACCCTTACTAATTAAAGGAAAGTCAAGTGGATGAATTGACTTGAGCCACAAGTCCTAGCCAACTCCCAAGGAAAGACTAGCTTTAGTGCACTCCAAACCAATTAGCAATCTCTCCAATTATCAATCAACAAAGGAATTAGATAACTCAAGTGTCACTAATTACTCTACCTAGGCCAAGAGGAACAAAATCTACACTAAAACTAAAAGAGACATTTCAACAAACACATAAAGTGCAAGAGGAGTAAACATTATTAAATGCAAGAATTAAAGGAATCTACAACTACAAAAACAAGAGATCAACAATAGAAAAGCAAAGAAGACACATTTATTATGAATTACCTCTTATTGAATTGGAAGAATGTAGAAGGAACAATACTAGATCTACAACAAAGTATAAGAACAACATAAAGGAAATTACAACAAAGGAATAGAAGAAGATTGAATGTAGCAACAAAGAATTGAGAGATAGAAGTGGAAGAAAGCAAAGATTAAAACCTAGATCTAAAAACTAAACCTAATTCTAATCCTAATTCTAGAGAGAAGAGAGAGCTTCTCTCGCTAGAAACTAACTCTCACTACTAAACTAAGCTAAAACTAAACTAATGGTAACTAACTTCTAAAGTATGAAAAGTATGCAAAATTATGTTGATTCCCCTTCAATCCTTGGCTTAAATAGCATCAGAAATGAGTTGGATTGGGCCCACAAGGCTTCTAAAATCGCTGGCCACGTTTGCATTAAGTGGGTCATGTGCCACCATCGGCGCGTCCGCGTACTGTGCGCGTGCGCGCCCCTATGCGCGATGCAACTATGGCAAATCTTATATCGTTTCGAAGCCCCGGATGTTAGCTTTCCAACCCAACTGGAACCGCATCAATTGGACCTCTGTAGCTCAAGTTATGGCCGTTTAAGTGCAAAGAGGTCGGCTTGACAGCTTTCCGGTTCTTTCATTTCTTCATGAGTTCTCCAACTTTTCATGCTTTCTTTCTTCATTCCCTTGATCCAATCTTTGCCTCCTAAACCTTAAATTACTTAACAAACATATCAAGGCATCTAATAGAATCAAGGTGAATTAAATTTAGCTATTTTGAGTCTAAAAAGCATGTTTTCACATTCAAGCACAATTAAAGGAGAATATACAAAACCATGCTATTTCTTGAATAAATATGGGTAAAAGGTGATAAAATCCCCAAAAATCAATACAAGATAAACCCTACAAATGGGGTTTGTCAACCTCCCCACACTTAAACCAAGCATGTCCTCATGCTTAAGCCAAGAGAGAAACAAAGGGTATCAACATTTATTCAATGTAAATAAACTATATGCAATTATCTAAATGGATACAACTAAATGCAAAAAAATGGTTTTACCTACTTGGTTAAAAATCAATCCTCCAAGTCATACATGCACAAGTAGGGTCAAGATCATATAACGATTCATGAATCCTACCAATTCGAATATCAAAATGAAGTTCAAGTAGACTTGCAAGAAGAACGCTCGTGAAAGCCGGAAATCAAGGAATTGAGCATCGAACCCTCACCGGAAGTGTTTGCACTCTAGTCGCTCGGTGTTTGGGGTTGATTCTCTCAATTCTCCCCTAATCATGCTTTTCAAGATTTGTTTTTCTTCTAACAATCAACAATTATTCAATGCATGCATACATGTATCATGAGGTCTTTTCTTTAGGTTGTAATGGGGTTAGGGTCAAGGTAGGATCATATATGGCTAGTGGACTTAAGGATTTGAATCTTTGATTAACTTAAACTTTCCCACCTAACCTATATAATGACCTATACAATTAAGTACTAATCTAACTACCCATTCCTCACTTTTTCACATACTCATGCATTTTCTTTTCATTTCACAACACTTATGCATTGATTCTTATTGAGCTTCACTTTGGGGCATTTTGTCCCCTTTATTGCTTTTTTTTTTCTTTCTTTTTCTATATACATTTTTTTTTCTTTTATTTTCTTTTTTTCTTTTTCACTTTTATTTCTTTTTTCTTTTCATTTTTTTCTTTTTCTTTCAAACTATATACAAGAACATCAATGCATAAGGTCTATACATTTAATCAATACATGAGTATGTACCAATTCTCCAATATAAAAATACAAAACACAAACACCCTTTTATCCCAACCAATGTCCCAAAGTTTTCCCACTCTTGGATGACACTCACACTCACTAGCCTAAGCCAATCAAAGATCCAAATAAAGGACATTCATTGTTTTCCGCTTTAAGGCTTGTAATGTGCTAAAATAAGAACAAGTGGGTTAAGCGTAGGCTCAAAATCGGCTAACAAAGGAGAGTAAAAGGTAAGGCTATTTGGATAAGTGAGCTAATGAAATGATGACCTCAATCATATAAATGCATGAATACAAGGAATAATGGGACATATAGATTCAAACAAATCAAAGATTACAATCATAGAAAGAGAACAATTACACGCAAGAAGGAAAATAAGTGGTTATAAGATGTAACCACACCATTAGGCTAAAATCTCACTTGCTTATGTTCTTAGCTCAAAAACCATGTTCCAAAATAAATTCTTTCAAGCAAGTTCAACAAAAATTTTCAAATTGGTAGGTTACCCTAAAACGGTTTCTTGGAAAGAAAATCATCACCCTAACCAAGTAGTCCTAATAACAAAGAAGTGGTAAAAATATGTACAAATTCTAACTAACATGCAACCTATCATGCAATGCAATAGCTAATCTAATTAAAGAAAATAAAAAATTTGGTGTTGAAAAGGAAATTTTTACCCATGGAGATCGGTCAGACGACCTCCCCACACTTGAAGATTGCACCGTCCTCGGTGCATGCAAAGAAGAGCAAGGTGTACGGGTTGCTACAATTGATGAGCTTCTTCACAAGGTTGCGCGGAGGACTTGTTTGGGGCCCCATTTAAAAGCTTTTCCTTTCTCCCTTCTTGGTGGCCAACCTAAAAGGAAAGAAAAGGAAAGAAAATTAAGCCTATAACAAAGATATCAAGGCAATTAGAACATAGGCGGGGCTAATGCCAAATAAGAGTATGATTTCCTACTACATGTTAGCTAAGCATGTGAGTGAGAAAACAATGTAAGCTAAGGCATATCATTAAGCTCGATGCAAGAGTAAAGTTAAAGTATGAAGAGTGTGTTGAGCATCAAGTTCAAATGAGAAGAAGTGGGTCATGAAAGACAATATGAGGTCATATCAATGCACAAAGACACAAAAGTCATATAGGATGAAGCATTGATTTAAAAGTTTCATCACCCAATAATATCAAACAAGTCAAGAAGCACCAAAATAATGTAAGAAAGTCTCAACAATTGAGTAGGAAAGTTCAACACCATTATTAAAATGGAAAACTTAGAAAATAAAATGAGAACAAGGTAAAAAAAAAACAAAATTAAAATGCAATGAATGAAAATAAGCAAATGCAATAAAAGAAAATGGAGGAAAAGAGAGAAAAAAAAAACAAATTTTTTTTTTAGTATTTTATTTATTTATTTATTTATTATTATATTATTATTATTATTTTTTTTTTTAAAAAAAAATTTCATTTATATTAAAAGAAAAAAATTCTCTAAGAGAGGAAGAAGAAAAAAAAAATTAGAAAGAAAGAAGAGAAGAAGAAAGAAGGAGAAAGGAGGAAGGAAAAAAGCAGGGAGCAAATCCGCGCGCGCGCGCACAGCGCGCTTACGCGTGGATGCAGCAGAGACAATCCGCGCGCGCGCGCACAGCGCGCTTACGCGTGGATGCAGCAGAGACAATCCGCGCGCGCGCTCACAGCGCGCTTACGCGTGGATGAGCTTGTGCTCCAAGCACAATGCTGGCACAACGCGCGCACAACTCTTTGGTTTTTGTACCAGAAGTTGCGGAAGTGCAATGTGCGCGCGCGCGCACAGCGTGCTAACGCGCCGATGGCCGTTTTTTTTTTTTTTGCCCAAAAAGCAGAAAAAATGCCCAAGAGCTCCCTATAATGTCCAAAACTCTTCTTTATTCAATCAAATATCAAACAATTCACAAAAATGCAATTTGATTTTAGGATTTATTCATCTACTACTAATGAATACAACATACTAACAACCAATCTTTACAAACAAATCAATATGAAATGAAAATCTACCTACAATGGCAACTCAAATCACTTATTATACAAAACCAAAAGAGAATGGAAAGAGGTTACCATGGTGGGGTGTCTCCCACCTAGCACTTTTAGTTTAAGTCCTTAAGTTGGACATTTTGAGGGGCTCATTGTCATGGTGGTTTATGTTTGTACTCATCCTTGAATCTCCAAGGATCTTTGCCTCTCAATTGGTTGACAGAATTTCCAACCATCTTCATCAAGCTTGGGCAAAGTTCTACCCAAGATATGAATCCCCATAGTTGGTCTTCACATAGCGAACCGGGATCCCATATCTTGTTTTCACACCCATCTTCAAATTGATCATCATGGTTCCAATAGGGTGGCATGACCTTAGAATTCTCAAAGAAGCTTCCAAACAACCTCCTAGACCCATGCCATTTGGTTTTACACCAACCATTGCCATTCAACTTTGAGCATGCAACCATCATGAACTTAGAATGGTGTTTCCAACCACTACACAACTCTCTCTTACTCTTAACTCCACAAAGAGCTCTAAGTTGACCATCATTTTCAATCAAACCATATTCAAGTGAGAAGGTAAAGATTAGAGATAAGGGTTTTACCCACTTGAATGTTATGTTGGATGGTGACTTAGGAAGAGACATCTCCAATGGTCTTGTAAGTTTTATTCCCTTGTGCTCTTCTTTGACTATCTCCACCTCTTTACAAACTTCTTCACTTTCAATCCTTTGTTCATCATTTTCATCCCACTCTTCTCCATCACTCAAATCATAAATGGGAGGACGAGAGAAATCTACCTTCATATCACTTTCAAATTTATTAGGAGAAGGTTCTTCAAATTCAAAGGATTCTTCACCAAGAAGATTGGATGCATGATCTTCATCGCCAAGGGAACTCAATTCTCGCTTCACTCCTTCCAAGTCTTCATATGGGATATGCCTTGGAGGTTGTGCACATTCCTCCTCAACATCAACTTCAATCTTCTTGGAGGAGTTTTCTATAACTCTAGGTTCCCATGGAGGTTCCGCATCTCCTAAGTCTTCAACCATTTCTTCTTTTTCTTCAATAATCATAGGCTTCTCCAATTGTTCTAACACAAAGTAGCATTCCTCCTTTTCCACTGGAGTTTTCAATCTCTCCTTCATGCTATGTTCCTCTTTAGATTCTCCACATGTAGCCATGGGAGTTCCTTGAGTGTCCAAAAGTTGGGATGCTAGCCGGTTTACCACCTCATCCAAGGCGGTCATGAATTGTTGCACATCCCTTGTCATCTCCTCTTGTCCTTGAAGAAGAACATCGAGGGTTTCATCCATTAGAGGTTGTGGTGGATGGGAGGGTTCATCATATTGGAGAAATGGTTCATTATAGGAAGGTGGTTCTTCTTGGTAAGGTGGTGGTGTGTATTGAGGTGGTTCTTGGGAGTAGTAATCTTGGAATTGTGGTTCCATGTATGGCTCATATGGTTCAAAAGGAAGTTGGTATGGTGGGTAAGGATCATGGTCATATGGAGGTGTTTGTTGAAAATGGGCTTGTGAGTGTGGTTGAGGTTCATGTTGAGGATATGACTCATAGGCATATGGTGGTGGTTCTTGAAAATCACAAGGAGATTCACCATAGCCATTTGATTGGTATGCATCATAGAATGGCTCTTCTTCATAGTGCATTGGTGGAGGTTGTTGCCATGGGGATTGATCATATGCATATGGCTCCTCCCACCTTTGGTTGTCCCATCCTTGATACACATCTTCATTGTAGCTCCCATCACCTACAACATAGTTGTAATCACATTCATAGCCAAAATGAGAATTCATGGTGAAAAGATAAAATAAAAACAAAAGCTAATAGAAAATAAAAGAAGCAAAATTCTACAACTAGCAAATAAAGCAAAAAGCAAGATATTCACACTATTCACATATGTACAATAACCAATAACATAACACCATTGCAAGTCCCCGGCAACGGCGCCATTTTGACGAACGGATTTTTGACGGTTTAGAATTTCACAAATGAATTCTCGTTGCAAGTATAGTTTCTAAACCAATCACTAATCCTTTCATACAAAAAGTTGTTTGTCACTAGTACAAACCCCTAAAATTTATAAACCGAAGTATTGGACCTCGGGTCGTTCTCCCTAGGAATTACAATAAAGTGTCTTGTTATTGGTTATGAGTTATTTTGGGGTTTTGGATAAGAAGCATGAAAAGTAAATGGCAATGAAAATAAACTAACAACTATAAAAGGCTCTTGGTAAGGTGTGAGAACTAGAAGTCCTATCCTAGTTATCCTTCTCAATTGTGATGAGAATTGTTCATTGCTACTACTTAGTTAACCCTTACTAATTAAAGGAAAGTCAAGTGGATGAATTGACTTGAGCCACAAGTCCTAGCCAACTCCCAAGGAAAGACTAGCTTTAGTGCACTCCAAACCAATTAGCAATCTCTCCAATTATCAATCAACAAAGGAATTAGATAACTCAAGTGTCACTAATTACTCTACCTAGGCCAAGAGGAACAAAATCTACACTAAAACTAAAAGAGACATTTCAACAAATACATAAAGTGCAAGAGGAGTAAACATTATTAAATGCAAGAATTAAAGGAATCTACAACTACAAAAACAAGAGATCAACAATAGAAAAGCAAAGAAGACACATTTATTATGAATTACCTCTTATTGAATTGGAAGAATGTAGAAGGAACAATACTAGATCTACAACAAAGTATAAGAACAACATAAAGGAAATTACAACAAAGGAATAGAAGAAGATTGAATGTAGCAACAAAGAATTGAGAGATAGAAGTGGAAGAAAGCAAAGATTAAAACCTAGATCTAAAAACTAAACCTAATTCTAATCCTAATTCTAGAGAGAAGAGAGAGCTTCTCTCTCTAGAAACTAACTCTCACTACTAAACTAAGCTAAAACTAAACTAATGGTAACTAACTTCTAAAGTATGAAAAGTATGCAAAATTATGTTGATTCCCCTTCAATCCTTGGCTTAAATAGCATCAGAAATGAGTTGGATTGGGCCCACAAGGCTTCTAAAATCGCTGGCCACGTTTGCATTAAGTGGGTCATGTGCCACCATCGGCGCGTCCGCGTACTGTGCGCGTGCGTGCCCCTATGCGCGATGCAACTATGGAAAATCTTATATCGTTTCGAAGCCCCGGATGTTAGCTTTCCAACCCAACTGGAACCGCATCAATTGGACCTCTGTAGCTCAAGTTATGGTCGTTTAAGTGCAAAGAGGTCGGCTTGACAGCTTTCCGGTTCTTTCATTTCTTCATGAGTTCTCCAACTTTTCATGCTTTCTTTCTTCATTCCCTTGATCCAATCTTTGCCTCCTAAACCTTAAATCACTTAACAAACATATCAAGGCATCTAATAGAATCAAGGTGAATTAAATTTAGCTATTTTGAGTCTAAAAAGCATGTTTTCACATTCAAGCACAATTAAAGGAGAATATACAAAACCATGCTATTTCTTGAATAAATATGGGTAAAAGGTGATAAAATCCCCAAAAATCAATACAAGATAAACCCTACAAATGGGGTTTGTCACCGGGCCCCCATATAGCCACAATCAATTTTTCAAAGTTCATTTCCACCAGAGCCGAGAGGAGTAGTCGGAGCACCACTGGAGTCAGGAAGAGCGCCATCAGGAACAGGAAGGGAAGTGTCCATAGGAGAAGGAGTGGAGGTTCCTGGAGCCTTCGAGGAACTCAGAGCATCCTTAGGTCGGGGAGGAGACTCCATTATCCTCTGCCCCCGAGTCTTCAAATCTGACTCGGTAACATATTGGGGAGAGGGAGGAGAGACTATAGCCCCATCAATAACGACCTTGTCAGGATCCAAGGGAGAGAGATCTAAGTCGGGAGCAAGAACTCCGACTTGTTCCTTAAAGATCCTCTAGGCTTCCTCGGCTCCGTCAGCAATGGAGTCCTCCAACTCGGTATAAGCCTCCCGAGCTCTCACCAAATTCGACTTCACCACCACGAGATCCTCAAACAGACTCGAATAACTCTCCTGCGCCTTCAGCTTCAGGCTCTCCTCCATGTTACATCGAGCCTGCAACTTCCGCTCACTCTCCTGAAGGCCATCCCTTTCCTCCTTCAATTTGGTGACCTCTTCCCTCAGCGCCTTCTAATGCTCCTAATACATGAGAAGCCTCCCCTGCAGCTCTTCAACCCTCGAGGATGAACCCAGAGAGCTAAGAGGAGCCTTCTAAAAAAATATCAAGGAACTTCGTGCACACCCCTGCTGCCCTGATACTCTCCTGAGCCAGAATAGTAAGGTGGTTCCGAATAGAAACATCATCCATACCTATACGGGTATGAGGATAGATGTACTTTCGAACAAACTGAGGCACATCCACTTTAGCCTCACCTTCAAAAGAAGAGCTAGACTCAAGAGTCTTGCACTTCTTCTTTTCTGGCTCAGAAGAAGATTGGGGAGGAGGAGACGGCTGAGAAGAAGTCGAGGAAGGAATAACAATAGGTCGGGAAGGGGTCCCCAAATTGTGAGGAAGGGGGGAGGAGAGTTAGTTACCCTGGCGCCACCAACCCTGGCGCGGGATCTCGCCTTGGCCTCCTGAACTCGCTGGTAAGACTCCCTAGAATTCTTCTTCGCCATCTCTGTACAAAACAATAGGTAGCCAAAGTCAGCAAAACAAGTCAGAAGAAATGAAGTCAGAAAATATAAACAAACAAAAAGCTACCTAATTGTGTCTGGACAAAGGACGGAGCCCCCTGGAGAAATTTTTTGGTATCCAGATAGGGGGCCATCCCCGACACTTCTCGGAGGAATCCCACAATGGCTGCCTCCACTTCATCCAGGTCATCCAAACTATATTTCTCACAAGGGGAGGCCTCTAACCAATACAGAGGAAAGCGAGGAGAAGAACTCTCATCCAGAAAAAAGGGGTGGTGACCTTCTACAGCTTGAACTTTGAAAAAATAATTTTTAAAGTCATGGAAGGATTCATCAAAAAGGGTGAAGACTCTCCGACCTTGTATAGCTCGGAAAGACACCCACTGCTGCTTGTTGTTTTGCCCATTAAAGGACTTCGTCATGTGAAAAAGGAAAAAGAAAATCCTCAAAGAAGTCGGAAAGTCTAAGGCATGGCTGATAAACTGGTAAATTTTTAGGAAACCCCAGGAATTGGGGTGAAGTTGGGTAGGAGCAACACGGCAGTGACGTAAAACAGCGATTTTGAAATCAGAAAAAGGGAGAAAAATGCCCAGGCGCGTGATCATACTATCATACATATAGAAGAAATGAGGGGCCGCCTCAGAAGCCCTCCCAAAACAAACCTGGTCTTCCGGACCCGGGGCAAGAAGTTCATACTTGGGCTCATCCTCATCAGAGGTGCAGAGCCTATGATGAGTGCGAATGTTGATGATAAAATCGGTATCAACAAAAGGTTCTTCCCGCAGAACCATGACATCCACCCACTGAGCCAGAATTTCTATGGAAGACATTTTTTTCCTAAAAAGGATTAGTGAAACCTACAAAGGAAAAAAGGAAAAGAATCAAAAACAGGGTCTCTAAAGGGATCAAACAGAAGCCTACCCTCCTCTCTAAAATAAAGACATGCAAATAAAAGCATTTCGTAAAAAGAAAGTAGAGGAAAACTAACCTTTACTTGGGGAAGGATAGGGGCAGAGAAAGGAAAATCCCTTCGAGCACAAGTTTCTTACGAACAGAGGAGAAGAAGTGTAAAAGTTTTCAGAAACGAAACAAGGAAAGAGAGGGAAAAGTATTTATAAAGACGTTAGGGGCATAATGGTAAAAGCGGAAGCCGTCATTTAAAGATAGGCACTGTTTCCAATGTAACTGACCCCTGCGTATGAATACACAAATCCCTAATGGACGCGATGTTTGATTAGACGCGACTGTTGAGAATTTTTAAAACACGTCGGTTTTGAAACATCACGTCGTTTCCTCATCAGGTCGGCTACAGCCCTGAGTTAAATACTCGACCCCAATTCTTAAAAGAAATTGGGCTCGAGTAGAGGCACTGTTCATACCCTGGCCCAACGCTAAGGCTCAGGTCCAAACGAAAGACCCAATTCAAAGGATTGAGCCTCACCCCACGCCGACCTTCCCCTAAAGAAGTCGGTTCCAGCCACATCTTGCTCTAAAAGAAGTTGGGGACGAGAGTTAGCTAGCAAATAAACACTCATTCAAATGGGTAACTACCCCTAAAATCTCTCAATCCACTTCCAGGAGCCATATCCCAACTCCCCTAAGATAAAGGGGCGGTTATCCACCTTAAAAGGTGGAACCACTTCAACGGTGGTTATTGGTTCACCACTATAAGTACACTGACACCCCTCAGGTATCTCTAAGTCCCAATACTCTCTAGACTTGCTCACATCCTTGCTGACTTAGGCATCGGAGTGTCTTTGCAGGTACCACCCCCATTTGTTCATACTCACAAGTCGGACGGAGGCCTCTAAGACGCGAACCTGCTCGAAGGCTTCCTTTTTCAGACGATTGGAGTAACCCAGCGAATCCAGCCCAATAATCTCCAGTTACCCAATGTAACAATAACAATTATTTTATTATCATGTTATATATATTATTTTACTCTCGAATTTTTTAAGATCTGTATATATCTTCCTCATATAAAGGTCCAAGAATTACTATTTTTTCCGACACAGCTCAATTATTACGTTGGGAAATTATCGTTTTGTATAAATTTTATTAAACAGTAATTGTTCAAAATATTACTGTAATTATTCAGTTGTAACTTTTTATGTGACATGTACAAATGTGTATACAGTATAGTCATACGGAGAGGGCATTGGATACCCTGATTGTTGGTACACATAGGCAATGGTGCATCCTTTGTCATCGACGGTGATTTTTGTCATCATCTGAGTTTTCAAATAAGATTTTACCACGTACATGGGAAATTAAATTAATGCAAAATTTTCATAATGTGCTACGCACGTGGACCCATCTCTTCTTTTTCTTTTTTTTTTTTCATTTTTTTCCCCTTATTTTTCCTTTTTTTCACCATTTCTTTCTTCACTGGTGGGCCGTGATCCGGACGAATGGGTACCCACCTAAGAAAAATACTAATCCAAAAGATTATAATAGATCTTATTAATTATTAAACAATGTTATATAGATATTAAAAATCAGCATATTATATTAGTGTATTCAAGGGGTGTACATAGTCGAGTGAAACTGGATGTCTGGATTTGTCTTAATTTAGACTTGACTCTAAAAATACATAGGATTTATTTTTTATACTTTAATTCGATCCTAAATCCTATGAAACCTAAACATTTTTGAGCCACAATTATACTGGGTTCAAATTGGGTAAAAACCGGGCCTTTAAAATTATACAATAATTTATAAAAAAAACTTATTTATGATGCACTTATTTATAAAAAAAAAAACTTGTTACCGAGAAGTTGATATCCATATTTGAACTTGAATTTGTCTATAAATTCTAATTTGATGCTTCTTTGGTCTATTTTCTAATTTAACAAGTGTGATTAAAAATAAAATAATAAATTTATAATTAATATGACATAATATTGGAATTAATTTAAAACATATATACCTTTTTAGTTCTTTAGGGTGCACATGAATCGGGTGAAGCCGGGTTTGTCTTGACCCCAAACCCGACTATAAATAATAACCGGGTCTATTTTTGATACCCTTATCCAATCCTAGACCCAATAAAATCACACTAAATTACTTCCTAAAATATTCAGATCCGGACCGGACAGACCATGTATACCCCTAGAGTATTCATGTATATTTTTACATTTTATTTTATATAATAATTAAGTATTAAAATAATTAAATTTTTTACAAAATGATAATTAAATTTTTCATAATAAAATAATCAAATACTGTCACAACAATAAAATCAAACCTTTTACACCACATAAGACTTTTCTCTCACATATTTTACTCACCTAACAAGTTAGATTTATAACAAATAAAAATAGGTTTGCTTGATTTTCTAATGATTGACTTATTATATATATACACATAGCACAGGGTGCACAGCTCATCAGAATTCTATAAAGATATTTACAGATTTTCTAAAAAAAAAATAATAAAAATTGTGAGTCATCATCTTCTAGAAAGATATTGATACTGAGGAAAAAGACAAGAAATGATAGAATGAAAAAAAGGGAAATTATATTGTTTAAAATTTTGTGTTCTTTGAGTGTTGGATTTGTTGTTTATTATGCTCCAATATTCCCCTGCAAGCTGGAGGATGATATATGTCGAGAATTTTCAACTTGAATAAGTTTTATGAAATGGATGAGAGGAGAGATGTTTAGTGACAATATCGGTGAGTTGATTGGACGGGAAGAAGTTTCATGACACCGGCTTGAGCCTTCTGATGGACTAGGTGACAATTGACTTCAAGATGCTTGGTTCGTTTATGGAAAATAGGATTCGTCGCAATGTAGAGTGCACTTTGATTGTCACAATATAGCACTAGGGTTCGATAACATGATACATTCAGAATTTTAAGCAAATTCAGGATCTACTGGAGTTCACAAGTGGTATTGACAAGAGCATGATATTCAGCTTCGGTCGACGAACGAGCTACCATGGATTGCTTCTTAGTTTTCCAGGAAATTAACGAATCGCCCAAGAAAAAACAAAAACTAGTTAGTGAGCATCTTGTGTCTGGACAACCAACCAAATCAGAATCACTGAAATCAAATAATTATAGAGAAGAAGTTCTGGAAAAGAAAAGACCTTGTCCTAGTCTGTTCTTTAAGTTACTGAGCACTCTGATAACATCACGATAGTGAATATGAGTTGGAAAAGCAATAAATTGACTTAATTATTGGGTGGCATGGATGATATCGGGACGAGTTATTGTGAGATAAAGAAGATGACCAACAAGACAATGGTATGTAGTAGGACCTAGAAGCAAATGACCACTATCTTGGGATAACCTAATAGCATTATCCATGGGTGAGGAAGTAGCCTTAGCTCTCAGTAAACTTAAATCAGTCAATAAATCTAAGCAATATTTATGTTGAGAAAGAGATATCCCTTGAGCAGAATGTGCAACCTTTATTCCCAAAAAATATTTCAGAGTGCCCAGGTCTTTAATTTTGAAGTGATTATCCAAAATTCTTTTAATAGAGGCTATCGCAGAAACAGAGTTATCAGTTAATACGATATCATCAATATAGACTAGAAAAATACAAATCTCAGAACCAACCATCTTAATGAATATGCAATAGTAAAAAACTGTCTACTTATACCCACAAGATAAAAGAAGATGAGATAGCTTGTCATACTAGACACGGCTAGATTGTCGAAGACTGTAGATGGATTTTAGCAGTCAACAACGTTACCCTGGTCGAGAGGAATAAAGGCCTGGTGGTAATGCCATATACACTTTATCTGATAATTCACCGTGCAAGAAGGCGTTGTTCACATCCAATTTTGGTACAGTTTCAGGTATTTTCTGGCTGAAATTGAGGAGCTGGAGCAAAAGTCTGATTTAGAGACAGAGAAAGCACTGCAGATGCTGTCCGGATCTGACCTCCTTGCACTCGGAAGAGCTTTTCTGGAGCTATAGAAGTCCAAATGGAGCGTTCTTAATAGCTATAGAAAGCTGACTTCCAGAGATTTCCAGTAATGTATAATAGTTTATACGTTGCTTCAGATTAGAAGACTCAAAACTGGCGTCCAACGCCAACCTCCTGCCCCCTTTCAGGCGTCCAACGGCCAAGGAGAAGAGACTAGCGTCCAAACGCCCAAAGAGGACCTCCTAGCCAGTGTTCAATACCCTAGAGGCCTCCTAGCACGTGAATATCGTGAAAGCTCAATCCAAACACTCACCAAGTGGGACCTGCTAGAAGCGGATTTTAGCACTAAAAAGACTGTTTTACCCTTACTAGTCATTAGTTTAGTATTTAAGGGAGAAGATCACACTTGTTTAGGATCTTCTACCATCTCTTCCAGCATATTTCGAATTCTATCATTGTATTCTCTATCAATATGAGTTTCTAAACCTCCTAGGTTGAGGGGAGGAGCCCTGCTGAGTTCTATGAATTAATAAAAGTATTACTGTTTCTCTTCAATCCGTGTTTGATTTAATTATAAGATGTATATTCGTTCTTCAACATGGTGAATGAGATGATCCATGACAATCAGCTTCGTTCATCATACCAAGACCGCGTGCCTGACAACCACCCATGTCTTCTTGGGTTCGTGTGAATACGTGACTGGAAAGCATCGAACCGCCAGCTTGATTATACATCTCTCAGACGGTTAATCCACGACTTCGTTGAGGACTTCTCGAGACACCAGTTCAGTCGATTTACGGGGAGATTAGGGTCTCTGTGGTAGAGGCTAGAACCCAAAGGAGCAACATTCTCTGATCCAGAAGATTCGACCTTGTTTGTGGCGTTTTGAGTAGGATCACCAAAGAGAATGAACTGCTAGAGCTTCACCCTCGTTCAAATTGGATGACCGCAGCCATACGGCGTTTGATCTGAAGCAGAGAAGATTAATGACCGTGGCCATACGATGTTGAACACATACAGCCTGTCATAGAAGAAATCATACACAATTGAAGGAGACAGTAAGACCAGAGTTAATTCAGAAAGACAAAGCAACTCCAATCCTTAACCATCTTTCTATTACTGATTCCATTCAAATTCACAAAGTATTTTATACACTATTTCTTTTATGCTTTTAACCAAATTCAAACCAACAACTTCTTGATTCGCCTGACTAAGACCTGCAAGATAACCATAGCTTGTTCCAAACCACAATCCTCGTAGGATCGACCCTAACTCGCTCAGGTATTACTTGGACGACCCAATGCACTTGCTGGTACAGTTGTATGAAGTGTGGGGATTCGTGCACCAAGTTTTTGGCGCTATTGCCAGAGATTGTTCTAGTTTGGACAACAGACGGATTATCTTGTTCCCTAGATCATGTATTATCTTTAATTTTGTTAGCTTTTCTTTAATTTTATTTTCTTCTCCCTATTTCCGAATAAATCAAAAATATTTTTCAAAATTTTTATTTTCTTTGTTTAATCTTTGTTTTTGGTTTAAGTCTTTTGTTTTTGTTCTTGTTGAATTTTTCGAAATTTTTGAGTTTTTCTTTCTAAAAATTTTCAAAAATAGTTCTTTGTTTAAATTTTGTGTCAATCTTTAAGTTTGGTGTCTTCTTGTGTTTTTCCTTTAATTTTTCGAAAATTTTGTGTTTGGTTTTCAAAAAATTTTAAGTTTGGTGTTCTTTGCATGTTCTTGTGTTCTTTGAGTTTTTTGAGTTTTGTTTTTGGTGTTCTTTTTAATCTTCAAAGTGTTCTTGTGTTTTCTTTTTGTTCTGATCCTAAAATTTTTAAGTTTGGTGTCCCTTTGTGTTTTTCCTTAAATTTTCGCACACTAGGTCTATTTAGATCTAAAAATTTTAAATTTTGTGTCTTTTACTTGTTTTTCTCTTTCTTCATTAAATTCAAAAATAAAAAAAATTATCTTTTCTTATCTTTTAATTAATTTTCGAAAATTCTAATTAAAAATTCAGATTTTACTTTTAAATTTTTTATCTTATCTTATCTTAGTTTTAAACTTCAAAAATCAAATCTTTTCAAAACCATATCTTTTTCAAAAATCATATCTTTTTCAAATTTTTTCCAAATCTTTTCAAATTCTTATCTTATCTTTTCTAATCTCAAATTTTAAAATTAAATCTTTTCAAATCTTTTTAATTTCTTATCTTATTTATTTTTTATTTCAATTTTTAAATTCAAATATTTTCTAATCTTATCTTGTTTTCAAATATTTTCTTAATTAGTTAGTTGCTTTTCTCTTTCTTCTTTTTTAAACTTCCTAACTAATTCTTCTCTCTTATTTTCGAAAACTCTCTTCTCTGTCTCTCTTCTATTTTTGAAAAATTATCATTTAAATTTATTAACCTTAATTTTCAAAATTAATGAATAAAGAAAATAAAAAATAAAAATTTTTTAATTCTTATTTATCTCTTCTATTTCTAATTCTTCTCATCTCTACTTATATTATTCGAACTCTCCTCCTCTCTCATCTTCCATCTTCACTTTTCTATCTTCCTCTTCATTCTTCACATCTTACTGGGAGCCTTCTATACTCAAATCAGACATAGAAGCTTCCTTTCTTTCTTTCTTCTTTTCTTGTTTATGACCAGGAACAGGGATAAAAGAACCTCTTTTTAATTTTGATCCTGAACCTGAAAGGACTTTAAAGAGGAGCTTACAACAAATTAAAGCACAACACTCTGGAAGAAACCTTTCAGAAAATTTTGAACAAGAAATAGAAGACATGGCTGAACCTGAAGGAGATGCAAGAAAGGTTCTTGGTGACTTCACCATGCCTACCTCTGTACTTGCTATTAGAGCTAACAATTTTGAGCTTAAGCCTCAGTTAGTCTCTCTTCTGCAACCGAATTGCAAGTTCCATGGACTTTTCCTAGAAGATCCATATCAGTTCTTAGTTGAATTCTTGCAAATCTGTGATAGTATTAAGACCAATGGAGTAAATCCTGAAGTCTACAAAATAATGCTCTTTCCCTTTGCTGTAAGAGACAGAGCTAAGATATGGTTAGATTCTCAACCAAAAGAGAGCCTAGACTCTTGGGAAAAGCTAGTTAATGCTCTTCTGGCTAAATTCTTTCCTCCTCAAAGGATGAGCAAAATTAGAGTGGAATTTCAAACCTTTAGACAAAGAGAAAGTGAATCCCTCTTTGAAGCTTGGGAAAGATACAAGCAACTGATCAGGAGATGTCCTCCTGACATGCTCTCAAAATGGTCTATCATAGGCGTGTTCTATGATGGTCTGTCTGAGATGTCCAAAATCTCATGGGACAGCTTTGCAGGTAGATCACTCCACTTGAAGAAAACACATGCAGAAGCAAGAGAACTCATCGAAATGGTTGCAAACAACCAATTCATGTACACTTCTGAAAGAAACCTTGTAAGTAATGGGGTACTTCAGAATAGGTTCAACAACAAACCACCATTCCCATCTTCTCAAGGGAATATGGAGACTCCTAAGCAGAGCCTTTCTAACTTAGTTACTCTGGTCTCCAACATCTCTAAGACCACTCATAGTTTTATAACTAAAACAAAATCCTCCATTAGAAATTTGGAGGTACAAGTTGGTCAACTAAGCAAGAAGATCCCTGAGACTCCTCCTGATACTCTTCCTAGTAACAATGAGGTGAACCCAAGAGAAGAGTGCAAGGCCATCACCTCTGAGGTAGAGGCTGAATCTGGAGAAACTAGGAAGGCGTTGAACGCCAATGAAGGGCATATCACTGGGCGTTCAACGCCCAAACTGGCAGCAAGCTTGGCGCTGAACGCCAGTGAGGAAGCCCTCGCTGGGCGTTCAACGCCCATCCTGGCAGTAGAGCTGGTGTTGAACACCAGCCAGTGAGCTTCGGCTGGGCGTTCAACGCCCAAATAGGTAGGAACTCTGGCGCTGAATGCCAGTGAGGAACCCCTCACTGGGTGTTCAATGCCCAACCAGACAGGGAAGTTGGCATTGAACGCCAACCAGGACATCCCTGCTGGGCGTTCAACACCCACAATGATAAGGGACCTGGCGTTTAACGCCAGTAAGGGTGTACATCATTGGCGTTCAATGCCCAAAGAGCTATCAGAGCTGGCATTGAACGCCAGTAAAGGCACACCCTCTGAGTGCTCAATATCCATTCAAGAAACCCCTATCCAAGAACTAAAGGAAGCTAGGGCTCACATAAAGACCATAGAGGTTCTTTTGCATGCACTTCTGCAGTGTATGAGTTCTGATGAATACTCATCCTCTGATGAGGATGAAGACACTAGGGAAGAGAAAGTTGCTCGGTACCTAGGAGCTCTCATGAAGCTGAATGCCAAGTTATTTGGTACAAAGTCTTTGGAGGAAGAACCCCCATTGCTTTCCAAAGAACTCACTGCTTTGGTTCAGTAGAAATTAACTCAGAAGCTTCCAGATCCTGGACACTTCTTGATTCCTTGCACCATAGGCACCATGACCTTTGAGAAGGCTTTGTGTGACCTAGGGTCAAGCATAAATCTCATGCCACTCTCTATAATGGAGAAGCTGGAAATCTTTGAGGTGAAGGCTGCAAACATCTCATTAGAGATGGCAGACAAGTCAATGAAGAATCCATATGGCTTAGTAGAAGATGTCTTGGTGACGTTGGGATTTTTGCCAGTAAAGAATGTCATAAAAACAGTCGCGTTGTAGATATAGTCTCTAAACCGACAGAAATTCCTTCGTACAAACGTTTTGGTTGTCACAAGTAACAAACCCCTTAAAATTGATAACCGAGTATTTAAACCTCGGGTCGTCTTCTCAAGGAATTGCAGGGAGGTATGTTCTTATTATTGGTTATGAGTCTTGTAAATTGGGGTTTTGGAAGTAAGGTGGGAATATGTTATATGACAAGTAAAATAAAATAATAATAATAAAATCTCTTGGCAAGGTATAAGAATTGGAATTCCTATCCTAGTTATCCTTATCAGGTGTGAAGAGAATTGGGTTTTAATCCCACTTGGTCATCCTTTATTAAACAAAGGAAGGTTAAGTGGACTGATCAGCTTGATTCTCAAGTCCTAGTCAACTCCTGTGGAGAGACTAGTGTTAGAGCAATCCTAGCTCAAGCAAAATCTGCCAATTTCAACCACTTGCTGAGTTTGATAACTCAAGTACTACCAATCACTTGACCAAAGCCAAAAGGGAGAAAAATATCTAAATTAAATTGAAAGCAATCTTAAACAGAGCAAAGCAATCTTAAATCTGAATTACCTCAAATAAAATTAATTAAGAAAATTATATGTAACATGGAAGAGTTCATAAATTAAATAAAAATAAATAAAAATAAAGAACTTGGGATTGAGAGTCACTCCTAAAACTAAGAGAAATCCTAAATCCTAATCCTAAGAGAGAGGAGAGAACCTCTCTCTCTAAAAACTACATCTACTCCTAAAATTATGAATTATGAGAGCCTCCCATGAATGGATGCATTCTCCCACTTTATAGCCTCTAATTTGTGTTTTCTGGGCCGCAAACTGGGTCAGAAATAGCCCAGAATTCGCTGGTCTCGAATTCAACCACGCTGGATTTCCGTCACTGCGATGCGGCCGCATGGATCACGCGGTCGCGTCGCCTAGAGTCAGAGAAACTATATCATATTATATATCAAATCGAAGCCCCGGACGTTAGCTTTCCAACGCAACTAAAACCGCGTCATTTGGACCTCTGTAGCTAAAGTTATAGCCGTTTGAGAGCGAAGAGGTCATGCTGGACAGCTTAGCAATTTCTCCAACTTATTGTATTCCTTCCACTTTTGCATGCTTCCTTTCCATCCTCTGAGTCATTCCTGCCTTATAATATCTGAAAACACTTAACACACATATCAAGGCATCTAATGGTGATAAGAGAGGATTAATATTAGAAATTATAAGTCCAAAGAAGCATGTTTTCAAACAAAGCACATAATTAGGAAGGCAAATGTAAAACCATGCAAATAGTATGAATAAGTGGGTAAAGAGTAGATAAAAACCACTCAATTAAGCACAAGATAAACCATAAAATAGTGGTTTATCAACCTCCCCACACTTAAACAATAGCATGTCCTCATGTTAAGCTCAAGAGAAGCTATAAAAATGAAGAGGAATGATAGAATGTATGAAATGCAACCTATGAATGTAACTACATGCAGAATGTTTCCACCTACTTAGTTAAAAGTAAATAAATCTTTCAAGAGGAAATATGAACTGGATTTCACTAATTTAAATCATGAAAATGAAGTACAAATAGACTTGCAAGAAGAAAATAGCTCATGAAAGTAGGGAACAAGGGATTGAGCATCGAACCCTCACTGGTAGTGTATATACTCTAATCACTCAAGTGTTTAAGGTTCGATCTCTCAATTCTCTACTAACCTTGCTTTCTAAGGCTTGCTCTTCATCTAACAATCGACATAAATTTAATGCACAAATACACAAATCAAGAGGTCTTTTAAGGGTTGTAATGGGGTTAGGGTCAAGGTAGGACTGTATTTGGTCAAGTGGACTAAAATCTGAATCCTTAATTAACTTAAACTTTCCACCTAACTTAAACAATCCATATAATCATAATACCACATCCAACTATCCATTAACCATGTTTTTCATATATTCATGCATTCTAATTTCAAGTACAACTCATATGCATTGCTTTCACCACTTACTTTGGGGCATTTTGTCCCCTTTTATTATTTGCTCTTTTTCTTTTTTTTTTTTTTTTTTTTTATATATTATTTTTTTCTTTTTTTTTTCTCAATGCATATGATTAAAGTATTGAATGCATGAACATATTCTCAACATTCTTTCACATTTTCAGAAAATTCTAACATACTCAATTCTCAAACCAAATGTTTCCAAACCCACTTTTCCCACACTTAATTCGTGAGCACTCTCACTAGTCTAAGCTAACCAAGGATTCGAATCAAGGACATTATTATTTTCCGCTTAGAGTTAATGATGTGCTAAAATAAAGAACAAAGGGGTAAAATAGGCTCAAAGTTGGTTTGCAAAGGATATTGAAGGGTTAAGGCCATATGGGTATGTAAGCTCGGTGAAACAAAGGCCTCAATCATATAAGTGTATGCATATATTAAATTATGGAAATATAGAATTAAGCAAGACAAAGATCACAATTTTAGAGAGAAAAATACACACTAAAACAAAATTTTTGGTTGATAAAATGCAACCAATTCAAAAGGCTCAAAAATCTCACAGGTTTTGTGTGTTCGAGCTCTAAACCATGTTCCAGTATAATATCTTTTCAAACAAGTGTAACATTAAATTTTATTCAAATTAGTGAAATTTTCTAAAAGGTTTCTTGAAAAAGAAAATATTACTTTAACCAAGTGGTAAAATATACAAAAAAATCAAATAAATATGCAATCAAACATGCAAATGCAACAACTAACTACAAAGAAAAATTTAAACATTGGTGTTGAGACAAGAAAGTACTAACCCATAGAGATCGGTATCGACCTCCCCACACTTAAAGATTTCACCGTCCTCGGTGCATGCTGAGATGTGCAGGTGGACGGGTCTTCTCCAACTGATGCTTTTCTCCAAGAATTTTGCTGATGGACTTATTTGTCTCCCCATGTAAACGTCTTCCGGTTCTCTTCCTGGTGGCCATCCTGAAAGAAAAAGGGAAGAAAGGTAACCCAATAATAGAGATAAGAAAATAAATGAAGTATGGTTGGGTTAATGCCAAATGAAAAGGGTCTCATTTACATGGTAGCTACAACATGTAAGTGAGAAAATAATAGAAGCCATGGCATACCAATGGTGCAAAATTTGCAACAATGGGGAAAAGAGTGGGGGAGGAGAGATAATATAAATTTATGTCAATGCAAAAGTAATACAAATATAAAAGATTAGCATTGATTTAGATAATATTACTCAATCAGAATTAAACAAGTCACTAAGCATCAAGAAAATACCAGAAAAGATGTAACAGTTGAATAAGAATATTTGAGCACCAATAATAATTTTAGAAAAATAAAAATATGCAATGAATGAAAGTATGCAAATAAATTAAATAAACTAGAATGGGAGTGAGAGAAAATAAGAAAGGAAGAAGAAAGAAATAAGAAAAGATAAGAGAATAAGGATTCGGAGAAGAAAAGATAAGAAAATTGGCACTAATCTGGATAGGTTGTGCGACGCTGGCGACACGGTCGCGTGGGTGACGCGGCCGCGTGGTGCGCAATAAGGTTAGGCGACGCGGACACGTGGGGCACGCGATCGCGTGACTTGATTTGTGCTAGTGGCGCGAGTGCAGCCTCGCGGTCGCACAACTCTCTGTTCAAAACTTAGTATTGCCAAAATCCTGGGTGACGTGGTCGCGTGGTTGACGCGATCGCGTGAGTGGCCATTATGGGATATGACGCGGACACGTGGGGCACGCATCCGCGTGGTGAGGCTTGGGCTTCCAGCACGATTTCAGCCCAACTCCAGCTCAACTTTCGGCCATGCACCCGGTTGACGTCGATTTTCAGGTCACGCGGCCGCGTGGGTGACGCGGTCGCGTCAGCAACGCGGTCGCATGGGGTGATTTGTGCCATTGGCACGCCTCCAGCGCTGCTCCTACGAAACTCTCTGTTCATATTAATATTGTCTCCCATCTCCTTGCGACGCGGACGCGTCGCTGATGCGGTCGCGTCGCGTGCTCGCTTTTTTTTTTAATCTGAAAAGATGCAGAATGCAGTGTTAATATGAATGTGATGCAAAACTCCAGGTTCAATAAAATAAAATAAAACTCGAAAACAAATAAAACTAAATAAAAATAAAAAAGAACGATCATACCATGGTGGGTTCTCTCTCACCTAGCACTTTTAGTTATAGTCCTTAAGTTGGACATTTGATGAGCTTCCTACTATGGTGGCTTGTGCTTGTACTGATCTAGGAATCTCCACCAATGTTTGTATTTCCAATAGCCTCCGGGGTCCCAAACTAGGCGCAGAAAGCCTTCAAGTAAGTTAAAGCAAGTGACAAGGCCCCAAGAGTGGTGATTGGTAGAATGGATTCCGGGGTCCCAGACCTTGCCTTTGCACCCATTTTTGTCGAGATCTGTATTTTTCCAGCCGGGTGATAAGTAATTTGAATTCTCACTGCAGCTACCAAACAGCTTCCTCGACCCATTCAATTGAGCTCTACACCAACCTTTGCGTTTAAACTTAAAGCTTCCAACCATAATAAACCTTGCAGGACAATTCTTACCACTGGCCATCTTCCTCTTACTCTTAATGCCACAAAGAGCTCTAAGTTGACTATCCGTCTCCAGTAGCCCATATTTAAGTGGGATTAGAAAGCTATGGGATATGAATTTTACCCACTTAAATGTTGTGAAGGATGATGGCAACATAGGGGGAGGGGTTTCCAACAACTTTGGCAAGGTAATTTTAAGCTCCACTCCCTTGTGCTCTTCTTTGACATCTTCTACCTCTTGATCAACCTCTACAAAATCTTCAACCATGATCTGCCTTGGAGGTTGTACGCTCTTCTCATCATCAACATCAAACACCGTGGAAGGAGGCTCTGTGACTGGACTTTCCAATGGAGGTACAGCATCTCTTAAGTCTGCAACCACTTCTTCCTTTTTAATAATTGCTGCTTTGTCCAGTTGTTTAAGTATAAAATCGTACTCATCCTCGATTTTTTTTTCTATGACAACTCCTTTCAACTATTCTTTCATCTTCAAGGGTCTCTCCTACCCTTACCCGTAGGGTCTCCTCTAGTTCTTTATGAAGTATGGATTCGCGAAGATGATTCCTTCTTTTCTGTTCCATATCAATAGCATAATTGGGATCATCTTGCTCTTGGATTGGTGGATGTGGGTGCTCTTCCATGGATGGTGGTGATGGGATGGAGAGATTATTCTGTGGTTGAAAAGGAAGTGCACTAGAGCTTGAGGGTTGATTGTTGAAGGTATTTGGTGGTCTGATTTGGGTGAAGAGAGCTTGTATAGTAGAGTTTAGATCGGCAAGTGCTTTCTCCATGGAGGTTTGGGGTGGATCTATGTATGGTTCATTTGGTTCATAAGGTGGTTGGTATGGTGGATGTGGGTTAGGGTCATATGGAGGTGAATGGTGGAAAGGGGCTTGTGAGTATGGTGGTCCAAAGTCATGTTGAGAAAAGGGTTCATAGGCATATGGTGGTGGTTGTTGATAGTCCACTGGAGGTGGTTGTTGCCATGAGGGTTGATCAAATCCTTGTGGCTCCTCCCATCTTTGATTGTTCCAACCTTGATGCCTGTTCTCATTGTAATTTCTTCTTCCTGCAACATTATTGTAACCAGACTCATAGCCAAAGGGGTGAGAGTTCATAGTAGTAAATAAAAATTAAAAATAAAAATAAAAATAAATTTAAATTAAAAGGTTATTTAAATTTTGAATTTGAAAATTAAATTTTGAAATTTTGAAATTTGAAATTTGATTTTTGAAATAAGATAAGATAAGATAAAAATTTTAAAAATAAAAATCTAAATTTTTTTTTCGAAAAAATTAATAAAAAATATTTTTGAATTTAATGAGGAAAGAGAAAAACAATAAAATGACACCAAATTTCAAATTTTTAGATCAAAATGAAGAAAACAACTAAGAACAGCTTGAAGGTCAAGATGAACGTGAAGAACAACTTGAAGATCAAGATGAACACTAAGAACAAATTTTTGAAATTTTTTTTAATAACTAAATAAAAACAAATAACCTCTTAATTTATGGAAAAGCAAAAATAAAAACAAAAATAAAAATAAATAAACAAGCAAAAATAAAAAAAAATATTTACAATAACCAATAATAAGGCACACATTTGCAATTCCCCGGCAACGGCGCCATTTTGACGTTAGGATTTTTGCCAGTAAAGAATGTCATAAAAACAGTCGCGTTGTAGATATAGTCTCTAAACCGATAGAAATCCCTTCGTACAAACGTTTTGGTTGTCACAAGTAACAAACCCCTTAAAATTGATAACCGAGTATTTAAACCTCGGGTCGTCTTCTCAAGGAATTGCAGGGAGGTATGTTCTTATTATTGGTTATGAGTCTTGTAAATTGGGGTTTTGGAAGTAAGGTGGGAATATGTTATATGACAAGTAAAATAAAATAATAATAATAAAATCTCTTGGCAAGGTATAAGAATTGGAATTCCTATCCTAGTTATCCTTATCAGGTGTGAAGAGAATTGGGTTTTAATCCCACTTGGTCATCCTTTATTAAACAAAGGAAGGTTAAGTAGACTGATCAGCTTGATTCTCAAGTCCTAGTCAACTCCTGTGGAGAGACTAGTGTTAGAGCAATCCTAGCTCAAGCAAAATCTGCCAATTTCAACCACTTGCTGAGTTTGATAACTCAAGTACTACCAATCACTTGACCAAAGCCAAAAGGGAGAAAAATATCTAAATTAAATTGAAAGCAATCTTAAACAGAGCAAAGCAATCTTAAATCTGAATTACCTCAAATAACATTAATTAAGAAAATTATATGTAACATGGAAGAGTTCATAAATTAAATAAAAATAAATAAAAATAAAGAACCTGGGATTGAGAGTCACTCCTAAAACTAAGAGAAATCCTAAATCCTAATCCTAAGAGAGAGGAGAGAACCTCTCTCTCTAAAAACTACATCTACTCCTAAAATTATGAATTATGAGAGCCTCCCATAAATATATGCATTCCCCCACTTTATAGCCTCTAATCTGTGTTTTCTGGGCCGCAAACTGGGTCAGAAATAGCCCAGAATTCGCTGGTCTCGAATTCAACCACGCTGGATTTCCGTCACTGCGACGCGGCCGCATGGATCACGCGGTCGCATCACCTAGCGTCAGGGAAACCATATCATATTATATATCACATCGAAGCCCCGGACGTTAGCTTTCTAACGCAACTAGAACCGCGTCATTTGGATCTCTGTAGCTAAAGTTATAGTCGTTTGAGTGCGAAGAGGTCAGGCTGGACAACTTAGCAATTTCTCCAACTTATTGTATTCCTTCCACTTTTGCATGCTTTCTTTCCATCCTCTGAGCCATTCCTGCCTTATAATATCTGAAAACACTTAACACACATATCAAGGCATCTAATGGTGATAAGAGAGGATTAATATTAGAAATTATAAGTCCAAAGAAGCATGTTTTCAAACAAAGCACATAATTAGGAAGGCAAATGTAAAACCATACAAATAGTATGAATAAGTGGGTAAAGAGTAGATAAAAACCACTCAATTAAGCACAAAATAAACCATAAAATAGTAGTTTATCACTTGGTAAAGGTTGAAGACCTCTACATCCTTGAAAATTTCATAGTCTTGGACATAGGAGAGGATGAGGATGACTCTATCATTCTCGGGAGACCTTTCCTAGCTACTGCAAATGCCATGATTAATGTGACAAAGGGAGAAATCATTTTCCAACTAGGAGAGGACTACATCTTGTTCAAGATATCCAATCCCAATTCTCCCTCTGATAAGAAAGAGACAGTGGTGCAACACCTAATGTTCCAACCCTCTCTTTCTGTGCAGAGCTTTGTTGAGCCCCCAAACATCAATTCTAAGTTTGGTGTTGGGCAGCCATCAATAAGCTTTGGGAACAAAGGTACTAGGAAGAAATTACCTAAAGGCTGGAAGGACAAGAAAGTCCCAACTGAAGGCCTCTCACCTGGCATGAGAGTTGTCTTCACCAATAAACCAGTCATACCACATATAGTGGGTCGTATCCTGTCTCTAGAGCATGTGAAGTTCATTCATGAGAAGACAGGAAGAAAGTTTACTGTAAGGGGCGAAATATAAGCCCATACTCACCTCCGTAAGGAGCTAACCGTCAAGCTAGTGACGTTAAAGAAGTGCTCGTTGGGAGGCAACCCATCCTTGATTAATTATTTTTATTTTTATTCATTTTGTTTTTCTTTAAGTTTATTTAGGTTCATGATCATGTGCATTAGTCAGAACAGAGACAGAAAAATTCAGCAGTGAAAACAGAACACTCTGGATGGAGTGTTGTTAAAGTTGAACACCAGACAGGGAGCAAACCTTGGGCATTCAAACGCCAGTGCAGAGGGCAGGGAATCTGAATTCCCTAACATCTCAGGATCAGTGGATCCCACAGTATCTTCACTTACCCCACTTACTTTCACACTTCTCCATACACACTTCTCTATAAACCCTAGCCCAATCATATCCATATCACTTCCCCAAATCCATCATAATTCCCACCCAAATCCCCACCCATGGCCGAACCCAACCCTACCCCCCTCCTATAAATAACCCTCCCTCTAACCTTCATACACACACCTCTCATACACTCATAAGCCCCACGGCCGAGCCCTCTCCCTCCCTCTATCTTCCTCTATTTTCTTCTTCTTCTACTCCATTCTTCTCTTTCTTTTATTTTTGCTCGAGGATGAGCAAAGTTTTAAGTTTGGTGTTAAAAAAGCCTAGCTTTTTTTTTCTTTCTTTCCATTCCCATTTATGGCACCCAAGGTTAGAGAGTCCTTTAGAAAGGCAGTAGCCGCTACCTCTGAATCTTGGGAGATGGAATGATTCATCACCGAAACCCACCAAGACCACTTCTATAAAGTACTGACAGAGAAGAAAGTGATATCTGAGGTCCCTTTCAAGCTAAAAAAGAATGAGTATCAGAAATCCGAAGAGAGATCCGGAGAGGAGGTTGGAAAGTCCTAACCAATCCCATTCAAGATGTTGGAATTCTAATGGTGCAGGAGTTCTATGCTAATGCATGGGTTACTAAAAACTATGACACTAGTGTGAACCCAAATCCAAAGAATTGGAGCACCATGGCCCGAGGGAGAATCTTAGAATTCAGCCCGGAAAGTGTGAGGTCGACGTTCAACTTGCCTTTGATGCAAGGAGACCTACATCCTTATACTAGAAGAGTCAACTTTGATCAGAGGTTGGATCAAGTGCTCTCAGATATCTGAGTGGAAGGAGCACAGTGGAAAAGGGATCCCCAAGGCAAGCCCATTCAACTAAGAAGGCTTAACCTTAAGCCCATAGCTAGAGGATGGCTAGAATTCATCCAACGTTCCATCATCCTCACTAGCAACTGGTTAGAAATGACTATTGATAGAGCCATCATGATCCATTGCATCATGATTGGAAGTGAGGTGGAAGTACATGAGGTGATTCCTCAAGAACTGTACAAGATAGCTGAGAAGCCCTCTACCAATACAAGGTTCACATTCTCACACCTCATATGTCATCTATACAATTCAGCTGGAATTGTCATAGAAGGAGATATCTCCATTGGGGAGGACAAGCCCATCACTAAAAAGAGGATGGAACAAACTATAGAGCATGCACAAGAGCCTGTGCAGTCGCCTCAGCATGAGATCCCTAAGATACCTCAAGGGATGTATTTTCTTCTTCAAAACTATTGGGATCATTGGCACACTTCTCTTGGAGAACTAAGCACTAACATGGAGTAATTGAGGGTGGAGCATCAAGAGCATTCCACCATCCTCAATGAAATAAGGGAAGACCAAAGATCCATTAGAGAAGATCAAAGGGCTATGAGGGAAGAATAACAAAGGCAAAAGAGTGACATTGAAGAGATCAAGCACCACATTGGATCCTCAAGGAGGAGTACTAGCAGCCACCATTAAAGGTGGATTCATTCACTTTTATCTCCTTTTCTTTTGTATTTTTCTATTTTTTGTTATGTTGTATTGTCTATTCTCTTGTTCTTATTGCATGATCATTTGCATTGATGTCTTAAAGTTGTAAAATGTTCCATATATCTCTCACCTTGCTTAAAAGAAAATTTTAATTGAAAAGAATTGAGAGATATATGAATTTCAAGTTTATAATAAGAATAGTTCAATTATCTTGATGTGGTGGCATTGCTTTTGTTTTCTGAATGTATAAACAAACAGTGCATATTTAAAGTTGAAATTTATGAATGTTGGCTCTTGAAAGAATAAGGAAAAAGGAGAAGTATTATTGGTAATCTGAAAAATCCAAAAATTGATTCTTAAAGCAAGAAAAAGTAGCAAAAAGAAAAATAAAAATCATGTTGTAAAAGAAAAAAAAATAATACATGCATGCGAAAAAAAATAAAATGGCAAAAAAAAAAAGAGAAATATCCATTACTGCCCAAAAATGCAGGAAAAGGAGGGCAGATTGAAAAAGCCAATAACTCTTGAAACCAAAAGGCAAGGGTAAAAGGATCCAAGGCTTTGAGCATCAATGGTTAGGAGGGCCTAAAGGAAATAAAATCCTGGCCTAAGCGGCTCAACAAAGTTGTCCCTAACCATGTGCTTGTGGCGTGAAGGTGTCAAGTGAAAAGCTTGAGAACGAGTGGTTAAAGTCACGATTCAAAGCAAAAAGAGTATGCTTAAGAACTCTGGACACCTCTATCTTGGGATTCTAACAAAGCTGAATCACAATCCAAAAGGGTTCACCCAGTTAATGTATCTGTGGCATTTATGTATCCAGTGGTAATACTGGAAAACAAAGTGCTTAGGGTCACAGCCAAGACTCTGAAAGCTGTGTTCAAGAATAAAAAAGAACTGAACTAGGAGAGTCAATAATATCATCTGGATTCTAAGTTCCTAAAGAGACCAACATTTCTGAGTTTCAATGGATAGTGAGATGCCAAAACTATTTAGAAGCAAAAACCTACTAAGTCTCGCTCATCTAATTGAAACTGAGCTTCATTGGAAACTCTGAGATTTATTGTATCTTACTCTTCTTTTTATCCTACTGTGTTTTTAGTTGCTTGGGGACAAGCAACAGTTTAATTTTGGTGTTGTGATGAGCGGATATTTTATACGCTTTTTGGCATCATTTTCATATAGTTTTTAACATGTTTTGTTTAGTTTTTATTAAATTTTCATATGTTTTAATGTTAAATTCACATTTTTGGATTCTACTATGAGTTTTTGTGTTTTCATAGGGTGTTTTAAAATTGACACTAGAAGAGGGACTTTATTGATGAGATAAATTGGATTGAAACATAAGAGCTCGGACAACATTCAAAATGTGTTGATGTTTTTTTTTCAACTCTAGCATTTTGTTGAGAGGTCTCTACACAACTCTTTTGGTGAATAATACCTTTAACAGAGAAAAATTGTGGTAGAAGAAATTCGGAACCATTGTCGGAACGTATAAATTTGACTTTGGAATTGAATTATGTTTCAACTTGATTGACAAACGTTTGTATATGTTTTGAAACTTCACTCTTTGATTTTAATAAAATGACTCAAGTGAATCGACTATGATCATCAACAATCGTCAAAAAATATTTGTGATTATAAATAGAATTTTGATAAAAAGGTCCCCAAATATCTAGATGCAAAGATTCAAAGACAACATTTTCTTTAGAAGAACTGAGAGAAAAATAAATTTTCTTTTGTTTTGCTAAGTGACATACATCACAAACATCATCATGAGAGAAAGTAATGAATGGAAATTTTTTGTGTAAAAGACTTAGTCTATGTTCGAATGGATACCCTAATCTAAAATGCCATAAATTGGTGGTTGTAATACATGTAAGGTATGTGAAATTTATTGAAGGAGATAAGTTATTAGCGGTAGATAACATCATGAAGTATGTATAGTCGTTCTCTTACTTTACCCAAACCAATCATCTTCTTATTGTGCGGTGCCTATAAAGTACAAAAAGATTGTGAAAGGTGAGTCCACAAGAAAGAAAGGAAGGATGTAAGTTTGGAAATAGAAATTGAATTGAAATGAAATTGGGGTAAATAAAAAATATTTGTAAGAATTAAAGAATTTGAAAATGTTACAATCCTACCTTGATCCTAACCCCATTACAACCCTTAAAAGACCTCTTGATATGTGTATCTGTGCATTAAATTTATGTTGATTATTAGATGAAGAGCAAGCCTTAGAAAGCAAGGTTAGTAGAGAATTGAGAGAATCGAACCTAAAACACTTGAGTGATTAGAGTGCATACACTCCCAGTGAGGGTTCGATGCTCAATTCTTTGTTCCTGACTTTCATGAGCTATTTTCTTCTACAAGCCTAATTGTACTTCATTTTTATGATTTGAATTAGTGAAATCCAGTTCATATTTATTCTTGGAGAATTTATTTACTTTTAAACCAAGTAGGAAAAAGCATTCTTTATGTAGTTGCATTCATAGGTTGCATTTCATACATTCTACCATTCTCCTTCACCCCTTTATAGCTTCTCTTGAGCTTAGCATGAGGACATGCTAATGTTTAAGTGTGGGGAGGTTGATAAACCACTATTTCATGGTTTATCTTGTGCTCAATTGAGTGGTTTTTATCAAATCTTTACCCATTTATTCATACTATTTGCATGGTTTTACATTTGCCTTCCTAATTATGTGCTTTGATTTAAAACATGCTTCTTTGGTCTTAAGTTCCCTATGTTTAATCCTCTCTTATTACCATTAGATGCCTTGATATGCGTGTTAAGTGATTTCAGAGATTACAGGGCAGGAATGGCTCAGAAGATGGAAATGAAGCATGCAAAAGTGGAAGGAATACAAGAAGTTGGAGAAATTGCTAAGCTGTCCAGCCTGACCTCTTCGCACTCAAACAGCTATAACTTTAGCTATAGAGGTCCAAATGACGCGGTTCTAGTTGCATTGGAAAGCTAACGTCTGGAGCTTCGATTTGATATATAATATTCCATAGTTTATCTGATGCTAGGCAATGCGAACGCGTGCTCCACGTGGACGCGTTGCAGTGACAAAAATCAGCGTGGCAGATTTCTTCTCCAGCAATTTCTGGGCTGTTTTCGACCCAGTTTTCGGCCCGGAAAACATAGATTAGAGGCTATAAAGTGGAGGAATGCATCCATACATAATAATCAGCTCACAATTCATAATATTTAAGATTAGATGTAGTTTTTAGAGAGAGAGGTTCTCTCCTCTCTCTTAGGATTTAGGATTAGGATTTCTCTTAATTTTAGGATTACTTCTCTTCAAGTACAGGTTCAATGTTCCTCTTATTTATTTTCTACTTTTATTATATACTTTTAATTATTTATCCTTTCAATTTGGCTTATGTTACATTCATGTTATGATTTTCTTAATTAATATTATTTGAGGTATTTCAGATTTAAGATTGCTTTGCTTTATTTATATTGATGCTTTTAATTTAATTTAGATATTTTCCTCCTTTTGACTTTGGTTAAGTAATTGGTAACGCTTGAGTTGTCAAATAAAGCAGTGGTTGAAATTGGGAGTTGCTCCAATAACTCTAGTCTTTCCATAGGAATTGACTAGGACCTGAGGATTAAGCTAATTAATCCACTTGATTTACCTTCATAGTTAGAGGTTAACAAAGTGGGATTAAAATCCAATTCTCATCACAATTGATAAGGATAGGACTTCCAGTTCTAATACTTTGCCAAGAGTTTATTTTATTATTACTATTTTATTTTTCTCATCATTTAACATACTGATTCCTTACTTTTAAAACCCCCAATTCACAATACTCATAACCAATAATAAGAACATACTTCCCTGCAATTCCTTGAGAAGACGACCCGAGGTTTAAATACTCCGGTTATCAATTTATTTAGGGGTTTGTTACTTGTGACAACTAAAACGTTTGTAAGAAAGGACTTTTGTTGGTTTAGAAGCTATACTTGCAATGAGAATTTATTCTGAATTCTAGACCACGCAAAAGTTCTCTCTTCAGTTTGCCATAGCATACCTTCACAATGTGACCTCCTCGACCGCAGTAAGTGCACTGCTTGAAAGAGCCGCTGCCGCATCCATAAGAGAGATTGGGGGTGCCTTGGCCACGAGCAGAAGAGGAGTGGCGAGTGTCGAAGGTGACGGCAATATCTCGTTGATCATCAAGGATTCCAACATTTGCTTGGAGCTGCCATTCGTGTTTGATCACCATAGCGAACACACGATTCACCGACGGCAATGGATCAAGAAGAAGAAGTTGCGAACGGATAACAAAAAAAATGTTCGTCGAGTCTCATGAGAAACTGATGATGAAGTCTTGTGCTCGGTGTGATTTCGCTGGACAGAGACAAACGGGCAAAGGTCTAGAGTTATCTAGCTCTTCCCAGAGAATTTTGAGAGCAGTATATAAATCTGTAACAGTCAGGGTGCCCTGTTTTAGGGAATAAACTTCTTCTTGAAGTTTCGCTATTTGAAGTAAATCTGACTGAGAGAAATGTTCATGGAGGTCTGATAAAACAGAAACAGAAGTTGTGAGGTAGATGACACTATGAGTGATGGAGGTAGACGAGAGTAAAACAGCCAAGAAATGACCAAATTGTTGCAGCGTTCCCAAGTAGGAAAAAGAGGATTATCAGAGGAAGGAAAAAGAATAAGATTGGTAAGAAATTCATATTAGTTTTTTTTTAAATTACAACTATGAAAAATGCTCTGGACCAAGAATGATAATTATTTTTTTTTTTAAATTGGTGTAACAAGAAAAGAAGTGGAGTTTTCTCTAGGGTGAATATAATAGGGATTGTTGAGGTTTTATGATTCAAGTTGTGAATTATTATTCATGACAGGAGGAGGGTCAGAAGGAGGAGAATTATTTGGGTTGACTATTTTCACCATAACAGGATATCAGAAAAGCTCTAATAATTCTGATACCATAACAAGACTTGTAGCAAATAAAGATAGAATATAAAAAATTGTATTTTATATTGCTTAATTTTCTAATGATTGAATCATTACATATATACACAACATATCAGCACATAATGTATAATTCATCAGAATTCTATAAAGATATTTATAGATTTTTTTTTTAAAAAATAACTAATAAAAATAGTGAGTTATTATCTTCTAAAAAGATACTAATATTGAGAAAAAAGATAAGAAATAACAAAATAAAAAAAAGGTAATTATATTATTTGAAATTTTGTATTCTCCGAATGTTGGATTTATTGTTTATTACTTTATTATGCTCCAATATCACCATTATATTTTAATTTTATAGTTTAGTGCATAAATTTAGTTCGATTATATTATTTATGAAATTTTATTACAAGTATAAATTGAATTTGATTATATTAATTATAAAGTTTGATTACAAACATGATTGTACGATCATTTCGTATTCACTCACACACACATATTATGTCAGAAAAATTAAACATAATTGTTAATTATTATTTCAATATTCATAAATAAAATATATTAAATTCCATAGGTTGTCATTTGGTGGCTTTAGCTCACCTCCTAATATGTTATTTTTATGATAGAGTATAATCTTAAACTTTTTTCATACAACAAATAATAATAATAATAATAAGATTTAATTAAAATAAATTTTTAAGACACATGTTAAAGTTATTAATTAAAAAATATGATAAAAATGATACAAAATTTGAGTTTTTAATATATTTATTAAAAGAAAAAAAAATATACTAATAGTTACCCTAGCAACTAGCATATATCCTAATTAATATATACCACATCTTAACTAAAATCTAATAATAATAATCATCACATCATCATCATCTGAATCATATGGATAAATGGATTACTGTTGAATAATCTGACGGCTACTAGTAACCCGTGAAACGCAACGGGCTTCATGTTTTTTGCAACCTCTTTGCATGTGAGTATTCTATTATGCTAACATTATATTTCATATCAATATGCAAGAATATCCAAGATATGTTGTCAGACATAAATCTAACTAGAAGTTAATATATATATATTAGTTCAAGCTTTGCATTTTTTGATACTCAATTATGTCTTTATATAACATTTAATGCTTCTTAATTAATACCTAATCATCATCATAATTGACTTTATCTTGTTCGTGATGTATACCTACGCTTTAACTTTGTAACATGCTTTTTATTAACTAATGCGAGCAGGTATATCAATATCCAATACTTAATACGCAAGGAACTTTGTCATCACCACCTTCACGTTTTATATAGAATAAAAAAAAATAAAAAATAAAAAATGTACAAAAAGTGCTCAATCATAAGTTGAGTACTTACATTTCATAAAAAGAATGTGTGTTGCTTTGATGGCGGATTATATTGACGGTGCATAATAATACAGATAGTTATCTATCAAATCAAAATTAAATAAACGACTTAAACAGTGAGCCCAGAAGATTACAAAAGAACTGGGGAAAAAGAGAAAAGAATAAAAGTAGTATATTTCCTTTGCTTTATTCGAATGTGATGAGAAGAGGCAAGAATAATTTGTTTATGTTGTTGTTGTTGTTTTCTTTTTTTTTTTTTTTTTTTTTTTTGAGTAAATGAAATATAACGGGAAAAAGTTATATACTTAAAAGTTGGTAAATTTATTTATGTTGTCTTCAACTAAAAAATATTGTAAATTAAGTTACTCAAGCGCTCAAAACCAACTAGTGTATATGTTGTGTAATTGTACAATTTTACAAATAAAATGTATCTAAAATTTTATGCCCTAATAGTAATTAGTAACTGTTTACATACTTATTTACAGAACATTAAGTTAACAACTAAAATAGCCGGATAACACTTAATCTTAATGTATCCCACTATTTTTCCCTTGGTTCTACTAATTGGAAATAAAAATGCACCAATCTACTGCATGCGAAACCAGTTACAATGCAGTGTTGTCAACATTAATTTTATAGTTTGTGGAGCCAACACATAGAGTTGCTTCATTTTGTAGCTTCTAACCGAGTGTACCATTTTGTTTAACCAGCCAAAAAGAGATGGATTGGACATTAAATTTGAACTCAAAAAGAAAAAAGTTTGCTTATATTGCACCTTGTGATCTACCGGCATGCATTACCGGAGAGGGCTGCGGCGGGAGCACGCATTTTTTTTTAGAGTAAAAGATAAATAGGTCCCTGACCTTTTTAAATGGGGACATTTTCGTCCCTCAAGATTGGAAAATACATTTCGATCCCTCACCATTTAAAACGCATGACAATTATATCCTTCCGTCGAATTGGTGCTGGAAACGGTAACAGAAATTGCTGAGTTGGAGGGGTGGATAGTGATGTGTCTGTTACGGTTGTTGAAGTGGATGGGGAACAAATTGTTGGAGTATAATTTGGTCCTTATTGGCCAAAACGACGCTGTATTGCTGGAATGAGCCCTATTTCATCGAAATAGATCGACGAAGCAATGGTCATTGTTGGAGCGATCGTCGATGATGAGTGAAAGGGGTTCTTCATGCACAAGACCTGGCGGGAGATCTTCATTCGTCGTGCCAAGAGAATACGAGTGTGATGGGGTTGTCCTCCTGGATATGTGAGTGTGCGAGTGTGGAGGACCATCAAGGGAACAACACAAGGGTGGTGGCGAATTTCGTGGTTTGCTGCATGCTTCTTTCCAGGAATTGCTCTCGTGATTCTAACTGCAATCAACTTTCTGTTGTGGGGCAGCAAGAGCACTGGTGAGGCAGTCTTCTTCCCGGTAAGCAACCCTATTCCGAGCTTCTCCCTCACAAACTTATACAATGGGTGATATGCTTTTTGCAATTCTATCTGGAACTGTTGGATTCCCATTCTTATACTCTTGCACTTTCAACATCATTTGGTAACATACTCTTCAACTCATTCTCAAAAGCTCCAATTTCCTCAAAAACTACGCTCGCATTTTTTTTCCCGCCGATGGCACTCGCTTGTGCTTTCTCATAAAGTATTTGTTTTAATTTTGGCATCAATGGATACCTAACATTGAAGGGATCATCAATATAGGAGAATACATATTCTCTATCAACTACTTTGAGCAAATCTCTCTCACATGATCCAAACAAATTTGTGCTTAATGTCTTCTTTGCAACTCCACTTATAATATCCTTGATTGTGCTCTTCAAAATTTTCTCCAAATGCCTCAAGTCAATTGCTTGACAAAGCGCAACCAAATACGTGGAGCACATTAGCTTCAATATCTCGACAGCTTCTACGGTTTTTCAAGCAGAAATTAACCTCAAGAAATTCACATATTGGTTATGTTGCTCAGCACTTTGCACGTGGTTGGTTACTGAGTTTGCCAGATATTGAAGTTTAGAGCAATAAGCAGCCATGGCAACCTCAGATGCCTTAAAACCATAATCCAGACTCGGATTTTTGCTGACAGAGAGATTCGATGGCAAACCGTTGTTATACAAGTCATTGACTAGCTCGGTAAATTGGGCAAAGATGAGTTTGCCAATTGAAGCAACAGCTAAACGTGCATTATCCATCAAAACTCCTATTGGGGTGCCTTGAAAATTGCCACCATTCAAAGCCTTGCTACTAGTGACATCAATCAGAGGATTGTCGTTGACAGAGTTTATTTCCCTCTCAATTGATTTAGTCGAATACCTGATGACTTCAATTAGTGGACCAAGCCACTAAGGAGAAGTTTGGAGAGCATAACGATCTTTTTTGGGCTTCTGCAATGGATTTGGCTGTTGCATTTTGGCTTGTTTGATGTAAGATCTACCTTCTAAGATGTGCTCCATGATAGCAGCAGCTTCAATTTGGCCAGGATGGTACTTCAGCTTATGTATCAAATGATGTGTAAATTCTGGATTGCCCTGCATAACTTCGGTGAAAACTGCTAACAAAATTTCAGACAATAAAGCTAATATGTTTGCCTCAAAGAGCTCCACAGAAGCTCTTGGCACGACGAATGAAGATCTCCCGCCAGGTCTTGTGCATGAAGAACCCCGTTCACTCATCATCGACGATCACTCCATCAATGGCCATTGCTTTGTCGATCCATTTCGATGAAATAGGGCTCATTCCAACAATACAGCGTCGTTTTGGCCAATAAGGACCAAATTGTCCTCCAACAATTTGTTCCCCATCCACTTCAGCAACCGTAACGGACACATCACTATCCAGCCCTCCAGCTCAACAATCTCCGTTACCGCTTCCAACACCAATTCGGCGAAGGGATATAATTGTCACACGTTTTGAATGGTGAGGGATCAAAATGTATTTTCCAATTTTGAGGGACGAAAATGTCTCCGTTTAAAAAGGTCAGAGACCTATTTGTCTTTTACTCTTTTTTTTTAACTGTAACACACTAAATTCATATAAATCCATAAAATTAGGGAGTATATATACTAAATCTATCATAAAAAAATCAAACAAATATAAAAAAATAAATAATTATTTCTGACCATAAATGATTCGGGCATTAATAAAATTGACTATGGAAGAACTAAATAAATTTTATATCCATGAAAAATAAATTATATTCGATAAAAATATACAATTGTTAACTTTTTGTTGATTCCATTTTAAAAAATATTTAAATTCTAAAATTAACCTTACTACCAATTATTTTTAATGTTCAACCTCCTGCTATGTCTTGCTCTAAGCCAACAAAAATTTATCAGTGCCATGCTGCCAAACATAAACAAGCTCATCCTAATGAATGCTGGTCATCAAGTCTTCAACAAGAACACTCGTATCAACGCCAACGACAAATTTTATGTAATGATTGTACCAACTCACCAGTGCATCCTCCATCATGAAATTCTAAACATAAACCGTCATTTCATAAGAGCAAAATACCATCAAATTCTGCACTTGCGGCAAAAATCTATCTCACCTTTGACACCGCATACCATGCCCATTCATAGCCGCAATTGAAACCCTAAAGCTCCCCATATCCCAAATTTTAATGCTCTTATCCACCGAAGCAGTCACAATTATGTAGTCGTCGTACTTGTTCCAATTGAAAGTAATTAGCACCTTTAATTTGTGAGGAGGAAACACCATGGTACATAAAAGTTCACAAATATTCCACACGCGGAGGATTTTATACGGTGGAGTAGACGCAGTAGGAATATTCCCTGAAGGTGTGGTGGGAGGAGGGGTAGTCGAGGGTCCAGAATTTGACGGTATCATCCCAAGAGGATGTGAGAAAGGAAGTATAATAGAAGATTAAAGGTTGGAGATAATTGGTGGTAAGGTTAATTTTAAAATTTAATGTGTTTTTTAAATGAAGTCAACAAAAATTTAATGATTGGATATTTTTGTCAAATACAATTTACTTTTTATGAGTATAAAGTTCATTTAGTTCTTCTGTGATCAATTTTGTAAGTATCCGAATCTTTTCGTCAAAAATAACTATTTATTCATAAAAAGAAGTCAAAATATCTAATAATAATATTATATTTATTATTTAATTATATTTTTATATATTATAATTTTGTTTGTTGTAATATTATTTATCTTTTTATTTAGACATAATATGATTTTTATGGATATGACTAAGCTATATATCATTTTGACATAAAACGAGGTCCATGATGTATAAACTTATACAATGATAAGTTCACTGGACCAAAGACAAATAAGATTATAACTTATAACATGAGCTTATATTACCATATCTAATATTAGGGCTGAAGTGAGCCGAACTGAGTTAAGCTAGACCAAGCTCAACTTCAGCTTATAAAAATTGAGCTTGATTCGTAACTCGACTCATTAACAATTGAGCTTATTTTTTAAGTTCAAATTCGACTCACTGAAAACTCACGAGCTGGCTCGAGCTCACGAGTTGACTCAAATAATAGAAACATAAATATATAATCTATCATTCTATATCAATAAATTATAACTTATATATTTTAAAAATACTTAAAAAGATCAATTTTATATATTGTTATCTATCAATAAATTATAAATTTTTTATTTATATCTTACATCAAAATTATAAGTAAAAAATAAATATAAAATTTTAAATAATTAATATCATTAATATATATATATATATATATATATATATAATTATATATTACTATTTTATATGTATATATAAAATATTAAAAGTATAGATTAAATGCATATATATATATATATATATATAATCGAGTAAACTCACGAGCTAATGAACTAAACTTATCCAAACTCAAGCTTGGTTTATTTAATTTATGAGCTCAATTCGAAGTTCAAGCTTAATTAGCTCACTAATTAGCTTATGAGCTTAACTTATCGAACTATTAACGAGTCAAATTCGAGCTAGTTCATGAGCTGGCTTGACTCACTTCTAGCCGTACCTAATATAAACCAAATGAACCTCTAAGGTAACATAAATTTTCAACATAATAAGTATAAATAAAAATCTGAATAATGCATTCGTGCTCTACAAGAAGAGAATAAGAGAAATGCTCAATCACCAGCTAAATTTGTTAATTTTGGCAAGTACTTTTAGCCATTAATCTAATATTTTTAAAATCAGTTTGGATAAATAATTTAATTAAATTTTTTTATAAAAAAATGTAAAACATAAAAACTTATATTAAAAGCAATTTTTGCGATGTTCTTCACCATTGGAAACACATCTTCATGTCCTGATCTTTTGTCCGGGAGTTGTGCAAGTATGGAATAAATCACCAGTAACAAGTGTGATTCCCAGAGATCCGACTATGGAACTATGGGAGCGGTAGTGTCAGTTGATGGAAGCGGTGAGAAGAAGAGGATATTCAAAAGAAAAACTCAGTCAAGTGAGTTACCTGCTATGGCAAATCTGATTGTCCAGAAACTCTCATTTTTGAAAATTGCAGAGTTGAGGTTGAAAAAATTCTGTTCCAAGCTCTGACATTAGCTGAAGAATTTGGATGACTTGGGAGGCATAGCAACTAAAACTGAAAAGGAAGGAATAACTTGACCTTTTTGTTTTGAATCCCTAATGCTATAGCTTGGTATTGTTCTTTTTGGGAGTTTCTCCAAATTTTTTATTACTGTATATGCTTATCCCTGATTGTGCGGGTATTGTAATTGAACCATTTGATTGCAATAAAAGTATTATCTTTGAAAAAAAAAAGTGCTTGTTTTAAAGTTGTTTAATAAATAGGAGTAATAGAATAGCTTTGGAAAAGAAAAAAAATCAAATTTTTTTACTTTTTCAAAACTCTTAAACAACCTTTAAAAAGTTAAAAATATTTAAAAAATTATAACAATACTATTAATACGATTTTTCATAAGTCAAAAGTCTAAAAAAAAGTTGTTTTTAAAGTTTTTTAAACGGGTCTTTAGTTTTGTAATTTAATAATATATTTTTAGCTCATACTTTTAAATATTAATGACTAATGATTGATAAAAAATAATAAATTCTGTTGACTTTCTAATATTTTTTTACAAAAAATTTATCCATATACCAACAGTTTTTCTTTAAGTTACATTTAAAAAGCGTACCTGATTCTGATTATAAAGATTTGAACTTAAAGATATTCGAAAGGGTTTTATTTCAACTTAAAGATTTGAATGTTTATAAGAGTTTACTTATTTAAAAAAATTATCTGTGAACATGATTTTTTTTAAAAAAGAAATTTATCTTTCTCATTTGTGCAATTTAAAAAGTCTGAAATATTTAATATAAAAATATTGTAATGAATTTAATGCAAAACATTTTTTTATTTTGTAATAAATATTAAATATTCAAGATAATTTTAGGAAAAATAAATGGGTTAGGTTATTATTATTAATTTTTTTTACGGAGCTTTGACTGCTCTACAACGAACACCTTAGAGTGATTTTGATGGTAGTTGATAGTCTTAACGAAACACCTATAATAAATGGGTAGAAGAAGGTTCCAGCTCCCTATATATCTGTTCTATTCTAGGATTTGTTTATGCATGAATTATTGTTGACTTCTCTTTCTTGACTCTTGAGAAGCATTTATTTTGGGTACAGAAATAAAATAAATTAAACATAGCATTTATTTTAGGTACAGAATTCGGAACAGGATAGCAAAGTAAACCAGGGAAATATCAGCGAGTCACTCTCGAGGGAACTGAAGTTTCCTACGTTAATAAGATTGTTTGATTTTATCTTAGTAATTGGGTTTTGGCGGTAATCCTCTTAATTCTTGCTGATTCTCGTAAGAATTCGAAATATAAAGTGAAGCATATTTTTAGTATTCAAAATAAACACTCCTTTCGTATACCTTTTCATCTGAAATTCCAACCCAGATAAGAGTTTGATGCTCTAAGTCCGAATAAAGGTCTAACCTAATTTAATAAACTTTCGTGCAATATAATTATAATCAAATGCCAAAAATACATTTTTTCGAATCTAATATTGTTGTGAAACTTGGCACAAACACTTGTATGGTGGAAGCGTTATCTATTGTGCTGTAATGCTCGAGCAACATGCAAGGCAATTAATGATTGGAAGGGAAGGACGTAATATGCAGCACTTCATGTACATTTTTCTTATACATATTTTACTTTTGGTATTAAAAATGATTATTAAGAAATGAAAAAAAGTTTTTTTTCTTTTATATACCATAAAAATAAATATACATAAGAAATAGTACAAACATCATTCTCAATACTAACAGTTCACCATTACATCATTTATAGCAGTTTGATTAATTCGTAGACAATCTGATACTCAATTATTCATGTGCAAACTAAATTGCAGACCAAAACAGAAAACATTTCGCAACACTCTTTTGGGTTAGCCAAATTCCAGCCCCTAAAACAGTTAGCTCCAGGTTGAACCTACCATAAGGATCCATGACATAAAAAACAAAGAAGCAAGGGGGGCACACACACACCCCAAGAAAGAAGCATGAGAATAAGAGACTTGTTGAAAAAGGAAAAAAAGAAAAGATAAAAGCAGCAGCTCAAAAATCGCAAGTGGAAGCTAGGTGAACTTGAACGGTAAATTTTTCTTTTGGTTTTTCACGGTATCCCCCAACTCGGCAAGTTAAGGACTAATTCGTGGCAGATTCGAGCTACATTTAAGAGTTTGCCACAGGCTAATGAGTTGCTGCATGCACAAGGCAGAATTCAAATATTTAACTTTCAAAAATAGCAACTTTTAATAATAGTATGTTTACTAGTACAATTATAAATCCGATTTGGGAACCTAAACGTGATAGTTTAATAACTTTGCTTGTAATGACTATCAACATAACTAGATCCTCCAGCAATGTGAGACTTACAATAAGTAAACACACCAAATTTACCACATTATCAAAATCAACGGTTTAGATTATAAACACAACCTACTAAGTATTAATTATAATGGCAAAAACTTGCCACCAATTAGTGAAAAAGACAAGTGTTGGGAGGAGTTGTGCACAATTAATTCCTCAAATTTGCAGCAACATCAGTTGCATAATGTTATATAGCCATTGGTTGGTTCATCCAAAATTACATGCACAAAAGTATGAATTTCTTCCCCATTGCTACTCGAGTAAAATTCAATACATATGGAGAGAACTCAACCAATAGGCAGAGAAGTAACCTGTTAACATAACATCCTTTTATTTTGATTGGTAGTCTAGTACTAAGATAGTAACATACTCAACTCGAAAAGTGATGTTATCGATCACGGCAAAGTAGCTCTCACTTCTTTCCTATCAGCACCAAATGACTGCAAATTCACAAGGTCACTACTGGTCAAGGGTTGAATAAAACATAGCATCCTCAATTTTAAAAGTAAAAGACGAAAACTTAATTTGTCATTTTCTTATACTTGATGAAACTAGTAATGAATTTGGAATAAATCGATACCTCAACTCCTAAACCCTTAACATATACATTGGTAAATAGTTCAGATGGGTCTGGCATTGGGCATTCCTGATTACAGAAAATGAACATGAAAAATAAGATTTGTTAACCATGTACGGCGATCACAAGGTATGGCTGATTGAAATATATATTTTTTGTTCTTTACCTTTGCTTTAGCGATGGCATCATCGACATCTTTTCTGACTTGTTTCTCAATGTCCTAAAAGAAGATCAATTGAATAAGCATAGTGCTTAAAATAAAATGTTTCATCTGACCCCTAAAACAACAAAATATATACTTGCATGTTTCAACAACAAATCTTCCTAAACTCCAATTGAATTGGAAAGAAAACCATGAATACAACTAGTAATTCAAAAAATAGGCAACCTTCTACACATAGCAGAAATAGTTATAGGCAGAATATAACTCAATTTAACGGTAGTTACTATAATAAGATCTATACCCTATGAGAGGACTCGAATCCACTTACTAACTCCAAAGTATGGTAAACACGAATTGGAAGCCACGAAAAATATGACGTAACCCATAATTCTTTAAGTCAAGTCTGATACCTTACATCATAAATTCAAAATAAAGAAAAGTTTAATCCATGAACTATCTTCAAAGAAATAAAAAATAAAAAAGGCATGGTAAATTTGGCAAAGATGTCATCAATATGGAAGTCATAGTATTATACATAACCAACCCTTAAAATTATCGCACTTCACATCAGAAGAACAAAGCAAGAAGTCTAGTTTCGTTTGATTACCTTTAGCTCCTTCTCAGAAGCAATGTCATGAGCCAATAATAGCTTCCTTACTCTCTCAATTGGATCACGCTCCTATAATCATATTAGCCAAGAGAAAAATTTGAGAAAGAACTCCATGATATTAAAATAACAGAACATTATATGCTTTGCTCGGTAGTGTGACAAACCTGTCTCACACCGGAAATCTCGTCACGTGTACGGTATGTGCTTCCAGGATCAGACATAGAGTGCCCGTGGTATCTATAGGTGTCCATTTCAAGAATCTTTACAAAATAGTCAAGAATACAAGAAAGCAATCAGAGTAAAGCAAATAACAAACTTTGATAATTTAATCAAAACTACACAAATGCTAGAAAGTATTAAAGTTAGGGCAATCCTATATGCAGCACTTGGGTTGAGAAAGCCCAATCTTATCTTATATACACAAGTAAGCTTTAATTCAGAGATCTATACGTACATCTATGTCTGATGGCTACAAAGTTTTCATGGTTAATGCGATACCACTTATAAGTTCTTTCAGAGATCTAGAGAGTTTTAATTTGTTATGTCAACTAAGCATTTGTTGATGATCCACTTAGAACTTTGAATTGCTAATAATTATTATTAAGATATAAATATCAAATATAGCAAATAAATATACTTACAAGGGGCCCATTTTTCAAAGCATGCTCCTTTGCAAACTTGCAAGCTTGTTTCACAGCAAGAACATCCATGCCATCAACCTAGAAAAAGTTTATAATATTGAAAATTTTCAAACACTGGATTAAAAGAGACTACTATCATACTATGCATATTCACAATTTAATATATGCATCCAAGTAAACAAGTAAATAAAATATACACTTAAACAATGGTAACAAAGAACTTATATGTTCAAACAAAACAAAACAAAACATAGTGCTACAAATTTAGATACAAAATCATGGAACGGAATAGAGCCCAGGAACACACTGCACATAGCAACATCACTGTATTGACGACTTTAACTAAATTTTGGTAATTTTCTATAATCTACATCCCATACACTGACATGTATTCACCCAACAGAAGTGTTACAGAACAATAAAGATTATTGATCACTTCCATGAAGCTAACATACCGAAACAAGACCGAACTAAAAATCTAAGCAACAATTCTCAATCTCACCTTCAACCCAGGAACATAATCTCCACGCTTGTAATAAGCAGGGTTTTTAGCAGCTCTCCACTCTGCTGTTCCCATCCCATCTGCGAAAACCAAAGTCGAATAGAATCAAATCAACCCAACCAGTCCAATCCACTGCAAAAAGCACAAAACTTTAAACCTCCCCAAGTCCCCAAACACTCACAATGGTTATTCTCGCAGACCAAGATCGCAGGTAGGTCCCAAAGCGCTGCCATATTAAGTGCCTCAAACAATTGGCCCTGGTTGGCAGCACCATCACCATACAAGGTAAATGTCACATTCTCTTCCTTGGAGTACCTCTGAGCAAACGCCAACCCACATCCAAGCGGAATCTGTTGAAAAAAGAACACAATTTGAGAGCCAAAAAGAAGGTTAAAGACAAACGGAAGAATGGAAAGTGTTTGATCACAAATTAGTATAATTATCTACTAAGTTAACTACTTTTAACTAAATCTTTGGTTTCTACGGCATCCGCCAGTCCGGCAAGCCAAGAACTAATCTATCGCCGATCAGAGCTCATTTAAGGGTTTGCCAATGGGTTGTAGCATGTACAAGGCGGGATTTGAACCGACACTTGCTTAAATTGACTAGTAAGCTAACCATTAGACCATCCCGTTGTACTTTTAACTAAATCTAACAAATAGACTTGGTTAGGCCTACTTCATCTCTCATCAGGGTCAAGGACTTGAAGTGTAAGATTTGATTTATTCGATATATGCAGTGGCCTTGACCCAATAACAATCATAGGATATGCTTCGTAACAAATTAAAGTTGAGTGGGCCTAATCCAGCATGAAAAACTTGCTAACAAGTACGACTAACTACTTACTTAATTCCTCAACTAACTCAACGAATTCTTAACTGGATCATAACAAATTTGAACTAACTGTAACTAACTCTTAGTTAACTAAAATGCACCTGAGCTCCGACGATGCCGTGGCCACCGAAAAAATTGGTCTGCTTGCGGTAGAAGTGCATGGAGCCGCCCTTGCCCTTGGAGCCGCCGCAGATGCGGCCCATGAGCTCGCCGAAGACCTCGAGGAGCGTGCCTCCGCGGCCAATAAAGATGCAGTGGTCGCGGTAGGCGGTGATGATGGCGTCCTTCTTGGTGATGGCGGCCTCCATGCCGATGGCCACAGCCTCCTGACCGTCGTAAAGGTGGCAGAAGCCGCGGATGAGCTTGGCCTTGTAGAGTGAGTCGGCGGCGATCTCCATGCGGCGCATGGTGGCCATGTCCCGGAAGAAGGAGAAGAGCTCCGAGGCGGAGGTGTCGACGGCGCGTGGGGGCGCGTCGCATTTATGGGAGATGAATGGAAGAGAGGTTTCGATGGTGAGGGGATCGGTGGAGTCGGAGGAGATAACGCGGCGGATGGATAAGGCGGCGGAGAGGGGTTTAAGGAGGTTGGATGCATGAGTTGATGATGCTATGCGTGACAGAGCCATGATTAGATTCTCTTGTTACCGAAGAACAAAGAAAATATAAAAAGAAAATTGGTTTAATTTTTGTTTTGGTGTGGAGAGTTTTTGGAGTAAGAGTGGAATGTGGAAATGGGGTTGAGGGGTTTTGAAGTGAAGAAGAGAACAAAAGAGAAAAGTTTGGAGGTTTAGAGAGAAAGGTGGAAGATCAAGAAGAAGAAGGAAACAGAGGTGAAAAAATATAAAAGGAGAAATTTTTGGAGGGGAATAATCGTGTCCGAGAGTGATTTGTTTTGTGTCTCGTCATGTTACTGCCACATGAACTAAATTAATTAGTGTGTTAATAAATGTTTAATATTGTAGTATTTGCTTTTCGATGATCTCTAATCTAATATCTCCAATAAGTAATAAGTAATAACTATATACTAAAATAATTAATTTGTTTAACTAGTATTTGTTTGGTTAAATACTATATGTCGCGGTAAATTTTAGAAAGCTAGAGTTTGTATAGTTTTTTTAAATGTTTAAGAATGCTTAGATGATTTTAGAAGGTTCTAAAATGTTCTAGAAGGTCTTGAAATACTCTAAAAAGTTCTAGAAGACTCTGAAAGGTCATAAAGTATTTTAGAAGAGGGTGGATGTATATAGGAGTATGAAGAATAGTATAAAAAAATCTAGAAGTATTTAAAAAGTTGTACTAGGATAGATATTTGTAATAAATATTTTAGATAATTAATTCGGACCGTTGATTAGATTTAGAGAAAAGGACAAATAGGTCCCTGACCTTTTGCCCCGCGGACATTTTCGTCCCTGACCATTAAAAATACTTCTAAGTCCCTGACCTTCACAAAACTTGGACGGATCAGTCCCTGGCGGAGGCATTTGGACGGAGGGACTGATTCGTCCAAATTTTGTGAAGGTCAGGGACTTAAAAGTATTTTTCAATGGTCAGGGACGAAAATGTCCGCGGGGCAAAAGGTCAGGGACCTATTTATCCTTTTATCTTAGATTTAATCATAATCATCCATTAAGGAGGTGGATGGCTATAAATAGGAGGAGAGAGTTAGTGTGAGTCATGTGTGAGTCATTTTGTAACAAACACTTGAGCAATAAAGTGCTCTTTCCACCAAAGCTTCCATTCTCTTGTGTTCTTAGCTTTCTTGCTAAGTATTGAGGGTTAGGTTGACTTCGTCTTAACTCAAGAGGTTGAGTAAGTCCGAGTGCCGGCACGATAGTGTTGGAGTGTGTCCAAAGTCGTGACAATTTGGCATCAGAGCAAGATTCGAGAGGGAGCACAAGTGGTTTGTGAATATTACTTCTAATGTAACCATGGAGCATGTTGAGTCTCAAAGGGGAAATGATGCTATTCCTTCTCAATGGAGAGGCTGGAAGGCCTGTTCTTCAAGTGAGCCTAAAGGTAAGGACTCTAACTTTTTAGAAGAGAGAGTTTCTATGTTGGAAAATGTTCTATCTTCTAGACTATGTTTATTTTTAGAGACAGAACATGACACTGAGATAGAGACAATAGGACGGAGATATTAAAAATTATCCTTTGTGTATTGTGTTTGGATACGATGTACAAGACACTAATGTAATATCCAATATTATGTTTGAATACACATAGATAAGACTAAAATATTATATAAAATGACTAAAATAGCCATGTGATTCTAAATTTTCTACATCAAATACAAACTAATTTAATAGAGAATGAGAGCACGTAGGAGTACAGACAGAACTTAAAAAAATGTTTGAAAAGGCAAAAAATTTTAATAAAAAAATATATAATAGTATTTATATTAAAATAAAATTTATAAATATAATTATTTTATTTTTAAATTTATTATTAATATGTAGGAATACATATGGTTAAGATTAACAAAAAAATAAATCTGAGTTTAATTAATAAAAAATTTTGTTTAGGTTAATAAGTCAAATTAATTTTAAATAAAAAATCAATTCTAAAAAATAATCCATTTTTACATGAAAAAAAAAATTAGTTTTTGCACATAAAAATCTATTTTTATTTAGAAAACCAATTCTTTTTTATCTAAAAACTGATTTTTCTTTTCAAAAAATTGATTTTTCTTTAAATTATATAAAATCAATTACAACTTATAAATTATTTTTTAGCATTTTAAAAGATCAATTTTACTTTTGATAATATTTATTTTTCAAAAGTTTTAAGATTAATTATTTTTGTTATTATTTTTATTACAAATTAAATAATATAATACAAGGTTAAAATGGTATTAAAGTAAGAACGATAAGAAGGAAGGAATTATCCAGTTCAATAACAAATTCTACAAAAAGGAGAACACAAAGATAGAGAAAGAGCAGGAAGAAGAAAATACCTGAGAACAACGCAATAGGAAAAACAAGAAGGGGTAATAGTGGAATAATAAAAAATATCTATGGACAAAAAGAAAAACAAAATTTATAAAAAAGTCCGTGTCCATTCTTCCAAATCCCGTGTCCATCATTGTCCTTCGTAAAAAGGTAGACACAAAAGTATAAAAAACTGTCTCGGAGACAATGTGTTCATTGTCCATGTCTTTGCTTCCAAACATTTTTTAAACATGTTTTGTCCATGTCTTTGTGTCGTGTCTCCAAAAACAAATGCTATCCTATGGATGAGCGCTTCCAAAGGATAGAACATGATAAGGAGACCCTCGAGACTCACGTGTCAGGAGAACTAGATGCTTTCAAAGAAAGCATGCTTCAAATCGAAGAGAAGCTTGAGAATTCCTTGAAGTTATTTGAGGAAGTTCGAGTTTGGTTCGAGGAGGCAAAATCTCGACCAATCATTATAAGGGAGACGACAAAGATTGATCTTCCAAAGCCAAAGGAGTTCAAGGGCGTAAGGGACGCTCGAGAGGTGGAGAACTTCCTATGGCAAATGGAGAGGTACTTTGAAGGCCAAGAAATGGTTGAAGAAGCAATAAAGGTACGCACTGCAACCCTGTACCTTTCTGATAATGCTACTTTGTGGTGGAGGAGAAAGTGCGTAGATATGAAAAAGGGTACTTGCAACATAGCCACATGGGAAGATTTTAAAAGGGAGTTAAAAAGACAATTCTTCCCTGAGAATGTGGTTTATGAAACAAGGAAGAAGTTGAGGGAGTCGAAGCACAAGAGTATGATTAGTGACTACGTAAGGGAGTTCACTACTCTTACACTTCAAATCCCAAACTTAGCATCAGAGGTTGCATTGTTCTTCTTCATTTATGGACTCCAACCTTGGACAAAGCAAGAACTACAAAGAAGGAATGTTAAGGATGTCGATGAGGTTATCGTAGTGGCCGAATCTCTCATTGAGTATCTTAGGGGAGACTCTAAACCCAAGTCTTCCTCCAAACCTAGTTCTACTAAAGGTTGGGGAGACAAGGGGAAGAGTTTCTCAACCAAGAAGGAAGGAAAATACTCTTCAAAAAAAGAGTACGAGGAAAAGAAGAAGGCTTTTGTGCCCAAAGGAGGATGCTTCGTGTGCAAGGGACCACATCAAATGAAGGATTGTCCCAAGTTAGGGACTCTGGCATCTATCGTCGAGGAACGAGAGGCCCAAACTCAAGTAAATGAGTGTGTTGGATCTATCCAACTTATGAATGCTCTGAAGGAAAAAGAGGCAAGCACCGCAGAAAAGAAAGGCTTGATGTATGTCAAGGGCTTTATAAATGAAAAACCCGTCATGGGTATGATTGACACTGGTGCTACACACAACTTCATCACGTCTGATGAAGCAAAGAGGCTTGGGTTGAAGATCACCAAAAAGAATGGCTGGTTCAAATCTGTGAATACCAAGGGTGAACCTCTTAAGGGAGTAGCAAAAGGGGTTGAGATGACTCTTGATTCTTGTAAGGGTCTTGTAGATTTCTCAGTAGCACCCATGGACGATATCAAAATAGTCATCGGACTTGATTTGTAAAGGAAGGCAAATATAATACCTATGCCATACTATGACATAGTATGCGTCATGGAGAAAGGGTCTCCATGCATGGTCTCTACAGTCTCTAAAGCTGGAGGACCACTGATGCTCTCTGCTATGCAACTCAAGAAAGGGTTTAAGAAAGGAGAGATTACATACTTGGCTCTATTACAAGAGGAGTCAACATCTAAAAGAGAAGACGTTCCTCCTGAAATCAAGAAATTCCTTGAAGAAAATAAAGATGTGATGCCTCCCGAGTTGCCAAAATAACTACCACCTAGGAGGAAGGTGGACCACAAGATTGAATTGGAGTCAGAGCAAAGCCGCCTGCCTCAACACCTTACTGCACCTCCAGAACTTGAGGAGTTGAAGAAGCAACTCAAGGATTTGCTAGATGCTGGATTCATCCGTCCATCGAAGGCATCTTTTGGCGCACCAGTCTTGTTCCAAAAGAAGCATGATGGTTTGCTGAGACTATGCATCGACTATTGAGCACTTAACAAGTGTTCCTTTGCAAGGGATGAAGTCCACTTCTTGGGACACATAATTAAAGATGGAATCCTCTGCATGGATCAAGGAAAGGTGAAGGCTATCAAAGAATGGGAGCCGCCAAATAAGGTATCTGAATTGAGGTCATTCCTTGGGTTGGCTAATTACTATCGGAGATTTATCAAGGGATACTCCGCCAAGACTGCACCATTAACTGATCTTCTCAAGAAAAATCACTCTTGGGAATGGTCAAAGGAGTGTCAAAAGGCTTTTGATGAGTTGAAGGCTGCTATCATAGAAGGACCAGTACTAGCACTACCCGACTAGTTAAAAGTGTTTGAAGTCCACACTGATGCTTTTGACTACGCTATTGGAGGGGTTCTGATGCAAGAAGGACATCCTATTGCCTTTGAGAGTCGCAAGTCGAATGATACAGAGAGGCGATACACTATCCAAGAGAAGGAGATGACCGCGGTGATGCATTGTCTGAGAACTTGGCATCACTACTTGCTTGGTTCACACTTCATCGTCAAGACAGACAATGTGGCTACAAGCTACTTCCAAACTCAGAAGAAGTTAAGCCCCAAACAAGCTAAGTGGCAAGATTTCTTAGCTGAGTTTGATTTCAAATTTGAATACAAGTCAGACAAGACTAATGTGGTAGCAGATGCGCTGAGTCGCAAGGCTGAGTTGGTGGCCATTTCTATGGTTGAAGGAGATATTGTGCATACTATCAAGGAAGGGTTGCACCACGATCCATTAGCCAAGAAGTTGGTGGAGGTGGCTAGAGAAGGTAAGACCAAAAGATTTTGGCTAGAAAACGACCTTCTCTACACTAAAGGGAGAAGACTATACGTCCCTAAATGAAAAAATCTAAGAAGAAAATTAGTGAGAGAATGTCACGACACCAAGTGGGCTGGTCATCAAGGTTAGCGAAGGACCTTAGCACTCATTGAATCTTCTTATTATTGGCCTCAAATGAGAGATGAAGTGGAGAGCTATGTGAAGACTTGTCTTGTGTGCCAACAAGATAAGATTGAAAATAAAACACCAAGTGGGTTGTTGGAACCTCTGCCTCCATCAGAGTGACCGTGGGAAAGTATCTCTCTAGATTTCATCTCTGCCTTACCAAAGTCTGAGGGGTTTGGATCTATTCTCATGGTAGTGGATCAATTTTCGAAGTATGCTACTTTTATACCTGTCCCTACTGACTGCACTGCAGAGAAAGCAGCACGACTATTCTTCAAGAATATGGTGAAGTACTGGGGATTGCCTAAGAGTATCATTAGTGATCGAGATCCACGCTTCACAGGACGACTATGGACAGAGCTGTTCAAACTCCTTGGGTCGGAGCTTCATTTCTCAACAAGCTTCCATCCTCAAATCGATGGGAAGACTGAGAGAGTGAATGCCTTACTTGAGTGTTACTTGAGGCATTTCGTAAGCGCTAATCAGAAGGATTGGACAAAACTCCTAGACATTACTCAGTTCTCATACAATCTACAAAGGAGTGACTTTACTGGGAAGAGTCCGTTCGAGATTGTGATTGGACAACAGCCGCTTACGCCTCACTCTCTTTCTTCCTCCTACTCAGGGAATGGCCCTGGAGCTTATCATATGATCAAGTCATGGGAAGAACAAGCAGATGTCACTCGTTCTTACCTCGACAAAGCAGCAAAGAAGATGAAGAAATGGGCAGATAAGAAGAGGAGGCATGCAAGCTATCAAGTGGGAGATAAGGTAATGATTAAACTTCTTCCACAACAATTCAAAGCCTTTCGCAAGGTTCATAAGGGCTTAATCCGCAAATACGAAGGGCCATTTGAGATCATTGGATGTGTTGGGGAGGTTGCTTACAAAGTACAACTCTCTCCCTCTATGAAGATCCATCCGGTCTTCCATGTGAGTATGCTTAAACCATATCATGAAGACCAAAATAAACCAAGTAGAGGTGAATCGATTCATGCTCTGCCTATGGTGATTAGATCCTCTAATAAAGAAATCGAAGAGATCTTAGCTAATCGCGTCATGCGACGAAGAGGGGTACCACCAAGTATCCAATACTTGATCAAGTGGAAAGGGCTCCCGATAACTGAAGCTAGTTGGGAAGCTCGTGAAGATTTGTGGCAATTTCAAGAACACCTAGAGCGCTATCATGAACAGAACACAACGTGGACGTTTGCGCATTAGGTGGGGGAGAATGTCACGGTAAATTTTAGAAGGTTAGATTTAACAGTGTTTGTATAATTTTCTGCAATATTTGAGAATGCTCTAGATGGTTCCAGAACATTCTAGAATGTCCTAGAAGGTCCAGGAATACTCTAAAAGGTTCTAGAAGACTCTGGAAGGTCATAGAGTATTCTAGAAGAGTGTGGATGTATACAGGAGTATGAAGAGGTATGGAAAAATCTAGAAGTATTTAGAAAGTTGTAGTATGATAGATATTTGTAATGAAGGTTCTAGATAATTAATCTGGACCATTGATTAGATTTAATCTTAACCATCCATTAAGGAGGTGGATGACTATAAATAGGAGGAGAGAATTAGTGTGAGTCATGTGTGAGTCATTTGTAACAAACACTTGAGTAATAAAGTGTTCTTTTCACCAAAGCTTCCATTCTCTTATGTTCTTTTGTATTCTTAGCTTTCTTGCTAAGTATTGAGGGTTAGGCTGACTTGTTCTTAACTCAAGAGGTTGAGTAAGTCCGAGTGCTGGCACGGTAGCGTTGGAGTGTGTCCAAGGCCGTGATATATAGGTCTAAATATTATTGCCTAATTATTAAAAAGGTCAAATAATTAATTTTAAATTTATGAATATAAAAATTTAAATATCTAAAATTTATTATGAAAAATAAATCTTTTGTTGTATCGAACACATTTTGAACATGATATTCATTAACATTCGTTAGACACGCATATTTTTAGTGACCAATTGTATCTTAATAAAAAATAAAAAAATTTCTTCGAATACGTTTGAATATACCTAAATACTATCACGTATCAGCGTGTCTTTCCTTATTCTTAAAATGAGTTTAGAAATAATATATATTATTATTTATTAAACTAAAAAATATTTAAATATTTTATATAATTAAAAAATATTAAAACAATTAAAAATAATTTATATTTTAATATCAATAAAATATTAAAATATCGGCTCATTTCTTTTATATAGAAATATTTTGGATGTTTTTCTGGAAATAAACCTATTTGGTATAATTGCACGTGGGTGGATGTTGCAGGTGGAGCAGTCCCAACACACAAGGGACATGCTGAGTTAACACGTAGGATGCGTGATCGACATGTGTTAAGATCGAGGCCAACACGTAGGGTGCATATTGGACACATATCAACTTTTGATTCGATGCGATTCCAACATGTGACTTGCGTGGTGGGTGCTCTACCTAAAAATTGAAGCTCGTTATCATTTTACTTCATTGCAAGAGATGTGTTTTACTGTATTGTTGGTGCAATGGAGAGTACTACAAATAGAATAGTGTACCACAATTGTGAGATTATAAAAAATACAAATGAGGTGATAAGCTTTATGTGTGAAAATTCATTTTCATTTGTGGTTCCATGCACTATGACATTCGCAGAACTACAGTATGGTCTTCGTCAAAATATAGAAAGTGATATTTTAAAGAGGATAAACAATATTCTCTATAGGAATCTTGTTATCGTATTTGGCGCCTAATATAGTTTGATATTATGCTGATCATTGACGAAACAAGTATTCATCATATGTTTCATATTCACCAGCAGACTCAGGTACAACATCTAAAGATTGAGTTGTATGTTGAGTTTGAACATATAGCTGCGGATGGGATTCAACATGACTCAAACATGCAAAATAATAGAGTTGAAGTGTACGAAGAAATGAACAGTGATAGCAAAGAAGACTTTGAAGCTACCTACAAAGTCAGTTCGAAGCTACCTACGAAGCCGGTGACGAGGAGGAGGATGAGGATGGTGATGGAAAAGGTGAGGTAGTCGTGACAATTTAGTGGTTTTATCCATAATCAGTCAACCCATTGATGTTTCACCTTTTATGCGTAGCTTGGATCTTAATATCATGTATGCATTAGAATTTTCTGAATATGCGAACATAGGTACGTGAGGAGTGAGTAATAATCTATAGAGTAATTACCTAAACCAGTCTCCAAAGATTTTAAAAGCGGACATTTTAGTCCTGAAAAAAATTTAATACATATATCAATCCCCAAGGTTTTACTCCGGTAGACAAATCAGTCCCCAGTTCATTTTTCGGCAGAGTAATTACTCAGATCAGTCCCTAAGAATTTTAAAAACGGACATTTTAGTCCTAAAAAAAATTGTCAGACATAACAATCCTCCATCCAAAAAAAATTAAAATTATTATTATTATTTTTTGCACAATAATACTGTACCATAATTTTTTTATATTTTTTGGACAAAAGTAATGATAAATTTATTCATTAGATTCTTATATATGTATTTCTAATATAAAAACTATATATATATATATATATATATATATATATATATATATAGTCACTCAGTAGTAGTAGTTAGAAAGAGTTAAGAATGAAGGCTGGTTCTATGGTGGTGAAAGTATATTTGGATCTTGATGGTCCAAGTAGAATCTTTCATCTTAACCATTAAAAAATAGTGATGAATGGTTTCGATTAAATGATTATTATATATTAAAAATTATAATAATATAAATTAATTATTCAACATTTGTAAAATTTTGATTTTACTTTTTTATTCTTTTTTTTCCAGCTCATTCCCTCTTTGTCCTATCATCCACTTTGCTATCTTTTTCTTCTGATAGAAAATGAGATTTGATTATTAATATTTTTCTCTAATTAATGTGAGCTTTGAATCAAAAATAGAAGCTCCTAAAAAAACAACACGCATCACCTACTTATCATGGCTATGAAGCATTCATAGCACTTTTGACCAAGTGAACTCGTCGTTTATTGAGGTTTAGTCTAAAATACAACATATTGGATCTGTGAAGTGGCAACTGGTAAGACATTGAAATTGTATATTAGTTACTATTTAACAAGACACAGCCCAGTTATTAAAGATCAGTTTCAGTTTGGTGTTAAAAATTGTATAGAAACTAATTATTACTTTTTACCACTGTTTTTATCCCAAACCAGTTTATGAAATCTATGATTATGGAGTGTTGAATTGAAGCGAAGGAACCTTGTCCTAACGATATAAAAAGGGAAAAACAATAATTATTAATAATATTGTTAATAATGTTGGTTGTAACTTGTAAATATTGTGGTGATTGCTATTGTTAGAAAGAAACACAAAGATATAGCAAGTGGCGTGATGGTGGTTATTGTTATAAAAAAAATAAGAGGAAGAAGACATGGTACTTAAGCAATTTACCATGTTATTTTTTAATTTTTTTTTATTTGGACCACCAAGATTTTTAATATACCTTTTTCCATCTAAGACAAAACCAAGAATGAATATAGTGCCCAGAGCTGGATCTCGAATATAAGTATAGTAAATTTTGAAAATTTTTTTTTTGTTTTCCACGGTATCTCCCAACCCGACAGGTCAAGGACTAATCCGGCGCGGATGTGAGCTCCATTTTAAATAAAGTTCGTCTCGAATCCTAGTTGACTTCCCATTGATCAAAACTAACTTGTACACTTATGAATCTATATTGGTATCATAAGAATAATCTTTGGAATTAATCAATAATCATACAATATTTACAAATGAATGATACACCAGAAAAGAAGCAAGAGAGAGAGAGACTACCCGGCAAGCTCACTAATTGGCGGCCGGTCCATGGCATCATATGCAGCCTTTGCATTGCGCTGCAACAAAGGATCAATGTCTGCCAATTTTGGAATCTGAGCTAGCAGATCAATAGTCCTACGAAGGAGGCGAGCAAGATCGCCTTCGTCCATCGCACAATCCATCATTATCTCTCTCCAAGTCAACCCAGAAGCCCATGCTTCAACCATACCGCAAAACTGGCTATCCAAACAGCAAGGTATCATCACCCCATGTTTCTCCTGAATGGTCAACAGGGCGCTTCTTTGTTCATCCAATAACTTTATGACATTCATAACTGTTGTGGTTGGCTCGTAAATGTAACTGTTATTCTTCCATGGTCGGAGTTTGATACCCTCAGAGACCAAGCTTGCACAAACTGCAGCAAGTTGTGGAGGTTTTAGCTCTAGAAGAATTTTGCTGCGAAGAACCATTGCAAGCCAAAGCTCGTTTTCTCCTCGGATTGCTGCTGCAGTTTCCCCAAGTGGAAATATGACCTGCGTGTTTTTGTCCAATGCTCTGGTTTCATGTATGACATTGCTAACCTGCATAAACTCCTTCCATCCGGAGGGTTCAATTTGTTCTATTCGATTAGTTAAACGTTTTGATCTATTCTGCAAGCGCCTGATTTTCTCCTCAGTAAACTTGACTGCGTCTATGACTTTACTGTATTCTTTGTAGCCTTCTGTACGAGAAATCTTTTTCTTCAAGCGTGAAACTTTATTTCTTTGATCCTTGTAACGCTCTACAGCATCTCTGTAGGCTTGAGACTTTAGCAGTAGCTCATCACTTTCAGAGAAGCTACTCAAAACAGGAACATTCAGACTCCAAGACCATGTATCTAAAGAGCCTTCCATGAACCATAAACCACCATAGGCAGATTGCGCAAGATTATCCCACTTCATGTCCTCCTTATCAAGGAGAGTGCTCATAATTTCTCGTGGTAGAGCATCCCCTTGAGCCAATGGAACGTTAGGAAAGCCAGTCCCATATACTGTTTTAATCCACTTTTCTGTAAATAGATACCAAGAGTTATCAGAACCAAGAGCCACATGGTATGATGGTTCAAGGCCATCATCCAATACTGAATCAGTAATGCTTGGTTCCGCATCACCTAAATTTATTGCAAAAGAATCAGCAGAAGATACCAATTTCTTAAGTTTTGAAGCATTAAGTGAGTCAACCTTCCCCAGAAACACAGCAGGCAGTGAATGTTGAGTTCCTTCAGAATCTGTGTACTGCAAGCACAAAAATGGTAGATGTCCATTTTCAGGGTCTTCCAACAAAGGTTTTAGAGCAGATATTCTTGTTGCTTCCATCTGTTTACGCAGTTCAGCCCGAACACGTTTTTCTGCCCTTAACTGCTCCTGCAATTCTGCAATCTCCTTATATTGTCGCTGTGATAAAGCTTTCCTGCTTCTTTTATCTATGGCTTCATCAGTTATTTCTGACATCAGAATCTCAATTTCTTTCTCAATTTTATTAATTTCCTCTTTAGCAGCCAGCATAACATTGCTACTAACGTAATTTCCAAAACTCTGCTCAACTAACTTCCTAGCTTCTTCCAAAGTTCTCCCTGATGAAGGTCTCCCATCATCTGACTCATTTGACCTATGAATGGCTTTCACACCTGCAAGAAGATTTAAAACCATTCCAAACGAAGCAGTAAATTGTGAGACTAGGGGCTCAAGTCCAGCAAACAGCACCTTGCAGCACTCTTCAGCACCCTCATTAGGTGTCTGTATGAGCACCACATGACCACTTTCATCAATGCCCCTTCGCCCAGCACGCCCAGCCATCTGAAGCAGTTCATTTGTGCTTAACTGGACACGTCCACTATCACCTCTTTTGCTGAGGGATGAAATAACAGCAGTTCTAGCTGGCATGTTGATTCCTGCAGCCAGTGTTTCTGTTGCAAAAACAACCTTGACAAGCCCTCTTTGAAACAATTCTTCAATGAAAGCTTTCCACAAGGGAAGACAACCCGCATGATGTGCAGCAACTCCTTGCAGAAGTCCTTTCACAGCAGTTTCTCTGACAGCATCAGGATATTGAATGCGGAACCTCTTCAAGGCAAGTTCAACCTCACTTGTTTCACACTCATCTAAAAGATTGCAATTTTCAACATATTGCACAGCTGCATCACAGCCCTTTCTGCTAAATATAAACCATATAGCTGGCAGCATATCCCTAGACTGAAGTTGCCATAGAGTATCAATTATTTGAGGAACCTGGAAAACAAGTGAAATGATTAATACTCCATTTTGAAGAATATACTTACTATTATAAACAAGTTCATTCAGTCTTTTTTGTTGGTCTTAATAAAGTTTTTGCACTTATACCCTAAGTGTGTCTTAGAACTCAAACTCCCCATTTATTATTCATGAACACTTATTGGACATCAAGATCTATCCATCACAGTTTCAGCATTATGATTTTTGAAGGTAGGGAAAATATGGAAGCATTATCAGAAATTTTTTCAGAAGGCTTACCTGTGAACGACGAATTGCATTTATATTATTCTTTGAAAGAGAACGATTTTCCAGTGTGCTACCATCACTATCGTACCTCGTTCCTCGTCTCCGGGAATTCTTTCTTCTAGGCCAATCATCATTGTAAGATTTGACCCCTGCACCTTGAAGTTGTAAATAATTGAGAGACAGCTTCCTGCTTTAAATAAAGGAAGAAACTAAGTTTCCACTTTTATCCAATTCACTAATAAAAATGTTATAATATTTGGTACCAAGTTGTTTAAAATGTTGAATAATGATTAATCTACAGCAGTGTCAGAAACGATTAACAAAACTAAATAAATGCAGTAAGGGTCCCTGACCGGACCTGTTCATGCGTGTTCCTTTCTCATCAAGAAGTGGCAATAAGGAATTTTTCAAAGAGAAATGCCAAGTTAGTGGAACTGGGCGTTTTGATGATGTTACCAATTCTGTTGAACCATGAATCTGAAAGCCAAAACAGTTATCCTCATTGTAAGATCGCTCTTGCAGAAACCACTAAATAAAATGCAGGGATACACTGACCCACATACTTAATTCCATTCACGAGCATAGAAAATAAACCCTAAACCTCAGTTAGACAACAGTACAGAAAATTTTGGGTAGATAAAAGCTAAATCCAGGAATCGTATAACCATCAGGACCCATACTTGAACAAAAGATTGAAATCATTGAACATCAGTATAGGCAAGATCTAACACCCAAACACTCTTCAAATCCCGAACTTCCATAAGTACATCAAGATGATCAACCTACAAAATTCCCTAGAAACTGAATTTTTAGGTAAATTTGAAATGCACTGTCTAATGTTTTTCGATATTTCATGCTAGTTACAAAAAAACCTTTCATGTCCAAGAACAGAGGGGGAAGACCTCCCATGGTTACGTAATTGTTTATAGGATGTTAAAATGCTTGGTACTTAAAATGAAGCTTTTCAAACCCATTTGAAATTTCACTGTCTATTTGCTTCTTTCTTTCTTTCTTTCTTTCTTTATTATCACTCTAAAACTGAACTCCTTTGTATGTATATGTGTAAGTGGGTGAGCGAGAGAAGGGTGCAAGAATCTACTAAGTCGGACTGAATCATTTTACAGATATAGAAACCCAGCCAGCGCAAGTACCTGGCCAATCCAGCCAGCCAACTCATCAGGATTTGCAACAGTTGCTGACAAACAAATTAGTTGAACTTCTTTAGGGCAATAAATAACCTGCAGTATTTGATTGCATAAGTATTTGTAATTAAGAGAAGTTGACTATGCTAAGTATTAGGCAAAGAAAAAAACAAAGTATGCTTACAATCTCTTCCCAAACAGTACCACGAGATATGTCACTAAGGTAATGAACTTCATCCAAAACAATCACATCAACATGGAGAAGTCCGCCTCCTGAAGAAATATTACCAACACTGCATGAAAAGACAAGAGTTATCTATGATTGATGTCCACAATAGATGAGCTCAAATACCAAAATCACAATGGAGAAGAGAAGCTTTATAGATGTTATAATTCGGATGAAATGGAAGGGTTCAATAATATTTATGCAAACAATTGGACTTTAGGTGAGAAAAATAATGTAGTCAAAATCAAATTTTAAGATCAAATACATAAAGCCAGTAACTGGTAGCTGAAGTCCTCCTAGCTTAAGACAACATATACCAAAATTATTCTCGGAACAAGTTATGTGACTATGCTTTAACATAACAAGCAACTCCATTTTTCAGTTAGGCTCGACTTCTAACCCACTGAAATGAACCATTTTGGATTTCCAGGGGAAAAAAGGAGAATAAATTATCTTCTCTAATAAACGTATCCAAAGGGGTAATTAACAGTAAGACAAGGCCTATTCAACGTAAAGCCCCAACTCACAGCTTCACTGCACAACTTGAAAGTTATTAGAGATACAACCATTAATATTGCCTTCTCCTATCAGCTTAAGCTTTTGGAATGAGTGATTTCATGACATGGTATCAGAGCTCGGACTTAAGTTCAATCCTTGGTGAACCCCAGAAGTGAAAAAAATAGCATAAGACAAATAAAAGAAGAGAAGACCTATGCAAATCAAGTAAACCCAAAAAGAGGCTCTTGCTTGAGGGGAAGTATTCGAGATATAACCATTAATGTTGTCTTCTCGGCTTCTCCTATCAACTTAAACTTTAGCGATGAGTGGTTTCGTGACAAAAGTCTCAAAAGTAGTGAAATGGTACACAGCTACACAAAATCACTTGTTTCTGATACTGGGATCCAAGTTAAGTTCAATTTTTGCACATTGTCTTTTACCCCGACATCCAATGAGCTGCTGCAACATAAATAAAAGTAATTTCTTTTTGCAATGGCGGAGGCAGAAACTAGCCGCTATAGTATGAGAAGTAGCACCTGATTGGATGCCAATGTAGAAGAGCTTTACACTGACATTCCATAGAAATTAAACTTTTGCAATTATGTACCTCTGATATAACATGTTGCGCAAAATCTCTGTGGTCATAATCAAGACTTGAGCATCCCTGTTGACAGCGGAATCTCCTGTAAGAAGGCCAACATTGTTGTCTCCAAAAGTCTCCCTGACAATCCACAACAAAAGCATCAGCAACGATTCAACTTTGTAATGAAAGTGACAAAAAGATAAGGCAACAGAAACTCTCTCACACGATGCAAAATAGGAAAGTCAAATTTAGAAGCATAGAACTTCCATTTCTCAAAATTACTGCATACCGAAATTCTCGGAACTTCTGATTGGACAATGCCTTGAGCGGCGTCGTGTAGAATATCCGGCGTCCCCTGGCAACAGTGGCAACCGCCGCAGATTCCGCTATCAGAGTCTTCCCGCTGCTCGTTGGAGCCGACACCACAACCGATGAGCCTCTTAGAAAAGCGTGTATTGCCAGCCGCTGAAGGAAAAAGCCAAAGACGAATAAAAAAAAAACAGCCAGCACAAACTTCACTTCGAGTAACAAAATTCTCCGAACCAATTTTGAAATGAGAAAGAAGAGAAAACTGAACCTGAAACTTATCGATTCGGAAATCGTAAACGGAGGCAAGTTCGTCGACGTCGATGATATCGGAGCCAAACTCCCTGACCTCTTTGCAGAGCTTCTCAACTCTCTGCCACTTGAACGTTCCGTCGTTGCCAAGTCTAGCAGCCTCGAACGCTTCCTCGCCTTCGTCGGAAACGGCGCCATCGTACGCCTCGCTCGAAACGTCGTCGTATTCATCAGCAGCAACATCTTCGTCGTCGTCGTATTCGAATTCATCATCTTCTTCATTTTCTTCAAAATCTTGTTCGCCTTCTTCGTCTTCGTCGGCCTCGTGAAGCGTAGAGGATGGGGACTTAAAGGAGATTTGGAAACGGAGGGAAGAGAGGACCGAACGGTGGCGAAGTAGAAGAGAGAAGGGGAGAGTAGTGGCGGCTCGTGTAAATGGGAGAGGAGTGTGGCGAGTTGGAAGGAGTGAGAGAATGAATGGAGTGCTGGTGGCGGGGGCGGTTGCCACGACCACCATGGCGGGAGAGTTTTTCGCGTTTGGATTTGGTTTGGCTGCGATTTTCTGTTGCCGATGACAATATATCCAACTTTTTTATTATTCAAAAATGAGAAAAATATCTCAAGATTTTGGTTGGGTGTTTTTTTTTGTCAACATTTGTGTTTGTTTATTTTTTCTTTTTATTTTCTGGCCATGATGCGGTTTAGAGTGGCAAACGGGCTAAACCCGTCGGGCCTAAATTTATCGGGCCGGCTCGCATAACCCGTAAAAAAGATAGGTCGGGTTGAAAAATTGGAATCGCAAAAAAAAAAAAATCTGCCTAATTTGCACCGCTTAAATCGCAAGCTTTGGCAGGACAGGACGGACTTCCCTGTCAGGCTTAGTTTTTTTTTTTATAAAGAGGTATTTTTGCAATTTTTTTTTGCCAAAACTCATCTTCTTCCAATCCAATTTATAAGAGTATAAAGATGAATATTGAGTATTTTCACTATTTTGGATTATATGTTGCTTTGAAGATAATATTTATAATTATGTTTTGGATTATGTTTATTTTGTTTTGGAGACAATATTTATAATTATGTTTTGGATGAAAACTTAGTTTATAATTATGTTTGTGAATATTTTTATTTTTTATGCTTTTAAAAATTATAAATTTATTAATATGGTTGTGAAATTATCATGGTTCTGAAAACCGGGAACCGATTACCTGGCCGGTCTGGGTAACCTCCAAAACCGTGTGGCAAAAAACCGGTGGAAAAACTGGTCGAACCGGCGGTTAACCGGCAAACCGGAAGAATCGTCCGGTTTTTTGACGGTTCAGTGGTTTCAAAATTCAGAAGCCAAACGACGTCGTTTTGGCTATTTAAAAAAAAATGGCATACGCGTTAACCAGTTAACCCTAACGAACCTAACCCTAATCAATCAGCCTTCAGCCACCCACCAAACCCCCGAAGCTCTCAGCCAGTCAGCCTCCTCCCCTTTCTTCCCCCCTCATCCACCAAGGCCACTATTGCCACCGCCCACCAAGCTCCAGATTCCAGCAGCGCTCCTCATTCGCGACCCAGCATCGCTCCCCATTCGCCACCCAGCAGCGCTCCTCAGCAGCCGCGACCACCACCGCGTTGAGCCCGCCTCCTCGTCGCCGAACCTTGACGAGCTCGCCGAGCCCGCATCGCATTCGCCGGTAAGACTGGTTTTCTTGTCTTCTTGATTTTGAACATGCTTCCTTCTAGCTCGCCTGTTCTGTACTTCTGTTTGAAAAAAAAAATAACAGGGCATCTGATTCTGTTTGCTGGTTCATGGATAACATGCTGATCTTAATTTTTGTTTTTGATTCTCTATGCTGCATGTTCTGTTTGCTGATTCTGTTTGCTCTATGCTCGACCATTCTGTTGGATTCTGCTTTTTGTTGCTTCTGAATGGAAATGGTTTTAAATTTTTATTTTACCTGAATCAGTTGATTTCTGTGACTGTCAAGCTGCATGAAGTTGATCTATGCTGCCTGTTCTGTTTGCTGGAATCTGTAAATAGTTTTTGATTCTCTATGCTGCCTGTTCTGTTTGCTGGAAATAGTTTTTGATTCTCTATGCTGCCTGTTCTGTTTGCTGGAATCTGGAAATAGTTTTTGATTCTCTATGCTGCCTGTTCTGTTTCTGATTGTTTTAGATGGAACAATCACAAAGTAACTCACAGCCACAAGATAATGCTGCTCAAAATTCTCAAACTGGTTCATCTAGAGGTAAATCTGATCCAGCTTGGCAGTATTTCACAGTGAGGTATGACAAAAATAACAAGGCTCACTATACATGTATTTTCTGCTTGAATACTTATAATGGAGGGGGGATATATAGAATGAAATATCATCTTATTAAAGTTTGATGAGTTGCATCTTTGATTAGTTGAAAACTGCTAGTAATTGTATCTTTTGAATGTAGAACATTATGGGTTTGTCATTATGTACGTTTTATTTTTTGTTTAGTTATAAACTTTGATGTTTGAAGTTGTTTGTAAACCTCTAATATTAAGTAATGGATAATTTATTATGTGAAATATTAAATTTTATTAAGTTAGAAATTATTGAATTTATATACTTAAGATTATTTTAAGTTTTTTAATAATTTTATTTAATATTTAATTAAACCGGTTGAACCCCGGTTGAACCCCGGTCGAACCAGTAAACCATTAAACCAGTGACCTCACCGGTTCATTGACCGGTCCGGTTCTCGCAACCTTGGAAATTATATATATTATTTAGTAATTAATAAAAAAAAAAGAAGTTTTAGCAGGTTTAGCCTGTCAGCCACAGTTAGGCGGGACGAGGTGAGATTTTAGGACTCCCTCACTAGCTGGACGGGACATGACAGCCCACCAAAGGGCGGGCTTCTGGCGGGGCGGGACGGGGCGGGCTTCCCCTCTTGCCACCCCTACTCGAATCTATCTATTGGGTCAGATAAATTTCACTTGGCCCTCCAAAAAGTTTGGCTGATTATGCGTGCCTTTTGGGAAGTAGCAATTTTTTTTTTAACTTTTGGATTGTAAAAGTTATAAATATATGTGTTTAGTATCATTTTTTAGAAACTGTTTTTAACTTTTTAAGTTAATTGAGCGTTTTTGAAGAAATAGAAAATATGACTTCTTTTTTTTAGAAGTTATTTTATCACTTCTATTAAAAAAAATTTGACTTTAAAATAAAAGAGATCTTTGTACTACTTTTATTCTTGGCTTTGTGAAAAATATTTTCTATTTGTGCTGGAAATATTGGCCATCTACCATAATTTTCATGCAATATTTCGTTTGCAAGAAGTAGTGGCCTTCCACCATTTTCACGCAATGTTCCATTTGCTAGAAGTGTTGGCCTTTTAACATTTTTTTTCAATAGGGTCATTTCCTTATTTTGCAATATCTCTCCACTTTTTTATGTATCTCTTCATGTACTTTGTTTGTTTGATTTTTTTATGCTCTTCCTCAACAAATTTATGAAAGTGGCAAGTCCGAAAATAAAATTTAAACTTTATTGGAATGAACAAAATACTATTATATTCATGAAAATATGTAAAGAAGACATGGTGGCTGAAAATAGACCTGAAACACATTTTAACATAGCTGGTGGAACAAAATTAAAAATGTAACGCCTTAATAAACAAATCCTTATACTCGAATCATAAGTCAATGATAATAAGGTGGTACGACTCTCAGGTGGATTTTTTTTATACATAATTAGAAGTATAATCGAAGGTGGTATTAATCGAGAAGTTTGAAAAGAGTAAAAATAAAATCGCAAGGTCGTAACACTCACGTATCGTCAAATGGAACATAAAGCATAAATTGAAGGCGATATAGAGTTAAATCCGCGAAGAAGAATAGGGTAAAGTCAGAATATAGAAATATAGCATAAGTAAGTAGTCACTAGTTGCGACACGCGAAGTTTAGGCCGGCTAGGTTACAGAATAAAAGCAATTTAACAACATAAAGTCCTATCTCTCCCAAAATAATAGGCAAGTTCCCAAAATAGATCAATATACAAAATATAAGTTTTCAAAATGGAGGTGGAGAGATTCTAAGCAAAATATAAAGCAGGAATATAAAGGTCTTCGCCGTCTCTCAAATGAACCACAGCTCACTACTGAACACCTGGACCTGCATCTGAAAAACAAGCGATATATACGGAATGAGAACCCTGACCCATGGGTTCCCGGTACGGTAAAAGTGCCAAATAAATACAATACATTGTAATAAAAACTCACTAAGCATCCTAACACCCTTCGTCGATTATTCATCCTAGGTTCTCACTAATCCATGAATTAGGCAACCGATCTAGGTAATACTAAGTCTAGGCCACACCTCATCTTTCTCTTCTTTTCAAACCTCTCATCACTTAATTCATAACAACTATAACCCGTAATTCAGACTCAGTACTCCAATTACCAATTGTCTCATTCTCTACCTGGAGCAAGTGAAATCACTTCACTGCGTCTACCCAGGGAGCTCAAATTATCTCATTTAATAATCATTATCATTAATTAATTATATCATCAACTCATCGTGTTAAGAACAGCCCTCAGCGTCAACTGACACCAGCATGAGGGACCTCTCAGTTGTACAAACACAAGCAATACAGACAAGTAAAATACAATTAAGGTACAAGTAAAGCAAGTAGCATTTAATCAGGTAGCATAGCATATATGTATAATTTGGCAATCCAAAACAAATAGGCAAGCCCAAACAAGTCAAACATATGCAAATGATGAATGTTTGCCTTATGGCCGATGATATCATCTGTCGTTTACAAAGCCAACCCGACATGTCCTGGTAGCTAACCATTGGACAGTCCCTGCGAGAGTGCGTCCCCAAGCTCAAAAATCAAAATGAAAATATCCATGGGGGAGAGCTCATCTGAAAAGGTATAAGTGTCCGGCCACATCTTACGACGTAGGGTCAACAGAATCTCGGATCTCAACCTGGAGCAAGTGGAGTCGACCCACTGCCTCTACCCAAGGAAATCTGAAACTCAGATAATTTCACAAATCTCAAATTATCCTCGACTGGGAGCAAGTGGGAGCTAACCACTGCATCTACCCCAGGAGTTCAGACCAAACCCGGAGCAAGCAGAATTACTCCACTGCATCAACCCAGGCAGGTATATCACAGTCAAATCATATTCAATTTCAGTATCACACTCTTAATCACCCTTATCATTAATCTCGTCTCAATTTAATACTCAACCTCAAGTTAACTCATTCATCGTTCCCACGAATCATCATTAATTCCCTTCTGATTTCATCTATAGAAATTACCAAGCTTAAATCACTATCTTCTAAACTCATAACCAAAATTACCCTTTTTATTCCTTTACTATTCTCTCCCGTGATTCAATACCCTAAAACTGGTAAAAAAAAGTGTCAAGTAAGTATTACGGGAGTTTGCAAGCTCATCAGGAAAATCAAACAGTTAAAAACAAGTTTTTATTTGAAAAACAGGGCAGTGTGCGTACGCATAGAGCTGTGCATACGCACGCCCAGGAGAGTTTTTAGAAAGTGTGCGTGCGCACAAGGTTGTGCATATGCACAGAAAGTAAAATTTTGGTTGTTGAGTGTACACACAGAACATGCGAACGCCTCCAACAGAACGCACTTCCCAGCGTGTGCGGGCGCATAGGGTTATGCGTGCGCACAGCCTGCAAAACTTCGATGGTTGTGTGTGCGCACAGGGCGTGCTAGCTCTCCCAACAGCAGCCATATCCTCGTGTGTGCATGCGCACAAGGGTGTGCGTACGCACATTTTCAAAAATATACACAGTGTGTGCATGCGCACACTAACCAGAAACCAAAATTCTACAACATCACAGTATTCAGATTTCGGATACCAAGTTTTGATGATCATATCTTTCTCTACAAAATTCAGATTTCTACAAAATTGATATCGTTTTAAAGCTCTTTGAATTGTCTTTATTTTGATACAAAAAATCATTAATTTTCAAAATCCGTAGCTCAAGATATGATCCGTCGAAGTTAACTAAAAATCCATTTTTACCAAAAACCTCTAAACCTCAATTTTACCAAAATTTCAATCCAGCATCACTTATTCCACATTTAAAGCAGTCCTAATATGCTTTAATTCATGTTCATATACCTTTTCATCATTCCAACACCTAGCATGACATAGATAATCCATTCCATACCCACATTCTACTTATAAAAATGTAAACCTCAACAATATACATGACAAAAACCTCATTCCATCATCCTATATCCATATCACCAAGCCTTTTCATTTATTAACATCCACAAGCATACAAACTCAATATCACTACCCAACATTATCATCATTCAACTTCCATCTCAATAATCAACAACAATATCACACCCATCAAAATCATCATGCATTATCACACACTACACACATCAACTCACCTTCCTTACCTCTTCCGGCCTCCGGCCCAAAATTCACCAATCAATATATATATATATATATATATATATATATATATATATATATATATATATATATATATATATATATATATATATATATAACTCAAAATTCACACCATTCCTTATCAAATAGAAAATCCAACAATACACCAATTATGCACTATTACACTAATCTCATCCAAACCTTCAATTACCACAATATACCATCTACTCACATCAAATTCATCCCAATACATAATTCAAACCTAATCCTAAGGGCATTTAACCTAGGAATTCATATCACACCACACGGTACTCAAATGAAACTTAAACCGTACCTCTTAGAAGTCAAATTTAAGTTCTCGCTTGGGAATCTCCACCTAAACTCAGCTCCAAGCTCCACCAAACACTTTCACAAGCAAGATTCAAGTTCCAAAAGTGTATCCAATTCTCTAATACACACATTACATACATACATCAACTTAGGGCTCACTAAATATCATATATTACAAGGGTTAGAGGGTTCCTTACCTTAACCCATGAATTTGGTTGATGGAATTCACCAATAGCTCATACTAGAGCACCCCTAAACAACCAAAGTCACAAGATTTTCTCAAAACCCAAGCCAAATTCGAAATACAAGAGAAAAATCGAAACTGGGCAGATTTCATCAAGAAACTCACCACATAACCTAGATAGATTTGAAGAGCTCGTCAAGGACGACACGTGACCGCAAACGGCTCGTCAATCGGAGCACCGGAGAGAAAGTTATGGTGGTTTGAAGATTAAGAGAGGTTAGGATTTTCTCTCTTCCCTTCTCAGCTGTGGTGTTGTGTTTATGAGGGTGAAGTGGCTGAATGGGGGTTCATTTAAGCTTATATATAGGTTGGGCTTGGGCCCAACTTGGGCTCGGTCTAACCCGTTAGTATTTTTGGCCCGTTTGGCCCAATTTTGGGCCAAACCTTTAGAATTAGTGTCCGGTTTTGAATTCTAATTATTTTTCTAAGGTTTTCTACTATTTTTAATTATTCTCTCACAGTACTGGACAGACTTAAACCGATTCGCCTGGTTATTCTGCCGTTTCGCAGTCTGATGCGGTTTTTCGCAGAAATTACATTTTCTAACTCAGAAAAATCGTATGAGTTCAACTATCATATGTAAATCTTCAAATTCCTATTGCCAAATTTCCTAACCATATTTGCTCATATTTAATTTATATTTAATTAAACACGGTTTTGCCGGGTTTTACATCCTACCCACCTAACAAAAATTTTCGTCCTCGAAAATTCGATATCAAATCTTCATATAAGCTCTCTCAATAACTAATCAGATGTTATGTTCATCTCACCCTTCATAAAACTTTTCCCAAAACCGAAACTCACCTCCCTTCACCGTTTCTCTCAAATTAACCTCAATACGACCTCAATGTTTCAAATTTTTACTGTCTTCCAAATCTATCATCCAAAGTCCAATAATTTATCCATCAACATTTAAGCACGAATCCAATTACACCTCTAGTCATTTATATAGCTATTTTAAAATCAGTGTAACCCCATATCCACAATTAAACTTAACTACGTGCGAATCACTATTGGCATTAGCTCACTAAACCTGTCAGATATCCAAACCTAAAGTATTTCTAATCATCTTTTACAGCTCCCATCTGCAACGATTCTATTCTAATACTTTCATAAACTTCCGCTGCGTGACTCTGATTTCTTATCTAGTACTAATCCTATCACTTATCTCCTTAAGTACTAAACCACAACTTAGCATGACAGACATTCACTAGATTTCTATCTATGATAGCCAAAATCAAACACCAACTCAAGCATACTTTTAACACGTTGTTACCGATCTTTCACTTACCTCTTTCCAAACCGTCGGACCTAGCGGCATCCTCCGTCGTCATAGTGAATACGCGACCTGGTTGTTGGGCCTTGGCAGCATTCCGATTGGCCTTCTCAGGACAGTTCCAAGACATGTGTCCAACTCCTCTACAACTATAAAAAGTCCCAATCCAGCTCGACACGGAGTTCCCGGATGATAGCTTCCACACCACCTTTAAGTAATTTCATTCTCAGGTTGCTTTCCATACCTCCTCCCTTAATGATTGTTGTTGTTGTTCCTTCGAAAGTTGTCTTGGCCTTGCTGGGGCTGCTGGTTATGACCTCCTCTCTTAAAATCCTGACCCCTTGGGAAAAGATACCTCGCACCCTCTCGACCATGGTTCCCACCACGGTTGGTGTTAGTAGTTGCAATCCTCCTTAAGCTATCTTCCACTACACGGCTCTTGTTGACTAATTCTGCAAAGTTCTTGACCTCAAGAGGCGCCACAGCCCTCATAATGTCATCCCTCAGGCCATCTTGGTACTTCATGCATTTCCATTCCTCATACCCTTCAGGGGCACCTTGACAGACCCTTGAAAATCGGCACAACTCCTCAAATTTGCTTTTGTAAGCCGCTATAGTCATAGATCCTTGCTTCAGTTGTAGTAATTCCAATTCCTTAGCCTACTTCGTGGAGTTTGGGAAGTACTTCTTGTAAAACTCCTCTTTGAACCTCTCCCATGTGATAGCCTCATCTTCATTTCCTTGCTGCAGCAGACGGTGAGCTCCTTGCCACCAGTGTTGTGCTTCCCCAGGCAGTTGGTAAGCAGCAAATTCGACTAGCTGATCCTCCGGTACCTGTTGTGCTTGCATTGCCCTCTCTATTGCCTAGAACCAGTTATCGGCTTCCATTGGATTAATCGATCCGCTAAAAACATGGGGCTTAACCATTAGAAAGGTTGTCAATGTCATCGGACCTGCAACTGAGCTTCCTCCAGCTCCGTTACCATTCCTATTCATTCTTGCCATAGTGATAAGAGAAATTATTGCCGGTTTAGAATCAATCAAAACAAGAATCAATTCATTGGTAGCATAGTCCAAACCAACAATGAATTCTCAAGATCAAATATTAAATCCAATACAAAATAACCGAGAGTAATTAAACCTTGGGTCGTCTTCCCTAGGAGATTGCAAATGAAGTGCATATTATTGGCTATGGGAGGAAATGGGGATTTGGATGATTGCAAGAGAGTAAGTAATGTAAATGGTAAGAAAGTAAATGATCATGCAAGGAATTAAATGGAGGAAAGCAAGTAAAAGCAATGCAAATGGAAATTAAATGATAAAAAGGACTATTGGCAATAAGTGGGTAATTAAGGATTCCTATCCTAGTTGTGGACCACAACCATGGCAATTGTGTGGAATTAATCCCAATTAGTCAATCCTACTTGAGAATTAGTCAAAAGGGCATAATTGATTCCAATCCCTAAGTCCTAAGTCAACAATACTGGGTCACTTAGAGTCAAGGGAAACCGAACCAATTAACAATCCTCACACAATACGGAATGGACATCCACAACTCAATTCCACCCAAACATCCAATTTCTCAACCAAGAGTGTGAAAACCAAACATGCAAGAAATAAAAGTCAAAGCAATAAGAGTCAAAGCAAGGAAAATTAAAATGCAAGAAACCTCTTGGCAAGTAATTGAGAGCTAAGGTTACCTATCCTAGCCATTGACCACAAATACATGATGATTATGAAGAGTTAATCCTACTTAGTCAACCTTACATCGAAGATAAGTCAAATAGGCATAGTTGATTTCAATCCATAAGTCCTAAGTCAACACTAAGGGTCACTTAGAGTCAATGGAAACTAAAACAACTAACTACTCTAATATATCAAATAATAGTGGACATCAATGACTCAATGGTCACCAAAGTCATCAATTTTAAGCCAACAGTGAGAAAAAACTATGTAAAGACTAAGCCAAGTATTTTATCAAACACTTGGTGTGCATGAAAATAAAATAATATTAAAATGCATTAAAAATAAAATCTAACTACCAAAAGCAAGAAAATGATAACAACAACTAAAGGAAGCATTAAATGAACATTAAACATAAATTGTATTAATTGAAAGTAAAATTAACAAGGAGTGTTCATAACAGAAAAATGACAAGATAAAGGAAATAACAAAGGAAATGAAGAAGAATAAAGATGCAATAACAATAAATGACAAGAAAAAGTAAATGAAAATAAGAATTGAAAGTAGAAATTACAATAAATTAAACTAAGAAACCCTAATTCTAGAGAGAAAGGGGAGCTTCTCTCTCTAGAAAACAACCTACATAATGCTAAACTAACCCTAACTTCTTCCCCCCTTCACATGGAGTGAGGCCTTGTTTAATATAGGAAGAATCAACTTCAGAAAGTCCAAAAATTGGGCTCTGGAAGCCCATAAATTGCTCCCAGCGATTTCCATTAAGTGAGTCACGTGCTGGGACGTGTGCGTACGCACACATGCTGATTTTCTTCTTGTGCGTACGCAACAAGATGTTGTGTGCATGCACACATTGCTGTGTGGTTCTTATGCGTACACACAGGGGTTTGTGCGCACGCACACTCCAATGTGTACTTTTCCTTTGTTTTCTTCATGTTTTCTCCCTTTTGCATGCTCTTCTTCCACTCTTATCAAGCCATTCCAATCTATTACACATGAAATTACTCACAAACAACATCAAGGTATCTAATGGGATAAAAGTGATTAAAATAAGCACAAAAGAGCATGTTTTTACAATTAAGCTCAATTTAGGGAGAGAATACAAAAGTATGCTATTTAGATGAATAAATGTGGGTTTATGTGATAAAATCCACTCAAATCAAACCAAAATATATCGTCAAATATGGATTCATCAATTCCCCTACACTTAAACAATAGAATGTCCTCATGCTAATCACAATCAAAGGAGAAGGATAAGGAGGGTAAGCAATTTATTAAATGCAACTACTTATATGCATGCAACTATACTAAATGCTATCTATCTCTATCTATACCATGGTTCCTATGGAGTTTGGCAAAAACAAACAAGAGAATCTCAATCAATCCAAAGTAGAAACTTAGGGCCAAGACAAGAAAATATAGCAATATAATCAATGTCCAAAGATTTGATTTGAAATTTTCAAATTTCCTTTCAACAACTTGCAAGAAGACACAATATGAGAGATGGAATCATAGAATTGAGCGATCGAACCCCTCACTGGATGTGTTTACACTCTAGTCGCTCAATGTTTAGGCCTTAATCACTCAATTCTTCTTTAATCATGTTTTTTTCAAAGATTTGCAAGTCATCTAACAATCAACTAATACTTGATGAATGAATGCAAATATCATGAGGTCTTTGGAGGGTTGTAATGGGGCTAGGGTTAAGGTAGGATCAATATGATCAAGTGGACTTAGTGAATTAGATCTTTGATTAGTTTAAGTGTCCACCTAATCCTATATCATCCTATGTACACATAACAAAACAACCTAACTACCCATTTATCTCCTATCTCACATTTACTCATGCATTTTCTTTCCAACACACACACATATGCATCCTTTATTTAATATTCTTATTATCATTTCTTTTTCTTTCTTTTCTTTTTCTTTTTCCTTCTTTTTTTATACTTAACATCAAAAAGAGATGCATATGTTTCAAGTATAGAATGCATGAGTGTTTACCCATTTTTTCAAATTTCACAATGAAAATCCAAACTAACTTTCTACCAATATTTTCCACAAATTTCCCCCACACTTGATTGACACACACTCTCAAACCCAAGCTAATCAAAGATACAATACATGGACATAATGGTTTTTCACTTAGGGCAAAAGATGTGCTTAATATTAGAACAAAAGGGAAATTAAAAGGCTCAAAAGTGGTTTACAATGGTAGATGTAAGGGTTGTCCATATGGGTTAAGTGAGTTTAATCAAAAATGGCCTCAATCATACTAAATGCAATCAAAACATCAAATATAGGACATAAAGAATTCAAGCAAATCAAAGATTACAATCATAAGAAAGTATAGCACACAAGAACAAAATTAATGGTTGAAAATGTGCAACCATCCATTAAAGCTCAAATCTCACTAGGTAATTTGTTCAAGCTCTTTTCTATGTTCCATAAGAAAAATACTTCAAGCAAGTTCAAAAACAAGGTTCAAATCCAATCAATGGAATGCCCAAAAAGAGATTTCTTGAGAATTCTTTGTTGTTTTACCAAACTTATTTTCTATACTAGGTAACATGCAAATATTTACTAAAATAAAACTATAAGCAAGCTAAGATATATACAAGCAAACTAAGCAAAATGCAATGAAATACCAACAAGTATTCACAAAAGACAAAACTACTAAAAACTAGAGAAAGATAGTGCAAAGTGTTGAGAAAAGAAAATTTACGCCCCAAATTTGCGGATCCTTGATAAACCACTATTTTATGGTTTATATTGTGTTTAATCGAGTGGTTTTTATAAACTCTTTACCCACTTATTCATATAATTTGCATGTTTTACATTTTCCTTCCTGGTTTTGTGATATGATTGAAAACATGCTCCTTTGGCCTTATATTTGCTAATATTAATCCTCTCTTATTACCATTTGATGCCGTGATATGTGTGTTAAGTGATTTCAGAGATTATAGGGCAGGAATGACTTGGAGGATAGAGAGGAAGCATGCAAAAGTGGAAGGAATACAAGAAGTTGAAGAAATTGCTAAGCTGTCCAGCCTGACCTCTTCGGACTTAAACAGTCATAACTTGAGCTACAGAGGTCTAAATGAGATGGTTTTAGTTGAGTTGGAAAGCTAACGTCCGGGGCTTCGCAACGATATATAATTTGCCATAGCTGCCCCAAAGCCAGGCGATTCGAACGCGTGGATCACGCGGACGCGTGACCTGGCAAAAACCCAATCCGCGCGAACACGTGGACGACGCTTTAAAGTAGGGAAATCCATTCATTCATCAACATGTCTTCCATTACTCGCTTTTCATAATTTTAGGATTAGATGTAGTTTTTAGAGAGAGAGGTTCTCTCCTCTCTCTTAGGATTTAGGATTTTAGGATTTCTATTAGTTTAGTTCAATTCATCTTCAGTCACAGGTTCAATATTCCTTTTACTTTATATTTCTCTTTTACTTTCAGATACTTTAATGCTTTTATTTGTTGATTACTTATGTTTCCAAATTGGCTTACGAACCATTCATGATTTCATGTTAGGATTTTCTTTATTTAATATAAATTGAGGTATTTCAGATTTATGATTCTTATTTAGCTTTTTATATTCTTGGCTTTAATTGATTAATTGGAGACTCTTGAGTTATCAAACTCATCGTGATTGATAATTGTTATTTTTGCTAATTTAATTGAATTCCAATAACTCTAGTCCTTTCTTAGGAATTGACTAGGACTTGAGGATCAAACTAATTAGTCCACTTGACTTTCCTTTGCTTTAGTAAAGGTTAACTAAGTGGGATTAAATCTCAATTCTCATCACCATCGATAAGGATAACTAGGATAGGACTTCCAAATTTTCATACCTTGCCAAGAGTTTTATTATATATTAATTTATTAATTCCTGCAATTTATTTTCCTTGTTCAAACCTTTCAAAAACCAAAAATATTATTTTTCATAATCAATAATAAATCATACTTCCCTGCAATTCCTTGAGAAGACGACCCGATGTTTGAATACTTTGGTTTATAAATTTTATTGGGTTTGTTACTTGTGACAACCAAACGTTTGTACGGAAGGATTTTCTATTGGTTTAGAAGCTATACTTACAACGCGATTACTTTTATTCTTTACCGATAGAAAATTTAGTTCGTCAAAATGGCGCCGTTGCCGGAGAATTGCAAACGTGTGCCTTATTATTGGTTATTGTAAATATTTGCTTTTTGCTTGTTTATTTGTTTTTATTTTTGTTTTTATTTTTGCTTTTTCATAAATTAAGAGCTTATTGGTTTTTTTTTTAGTTATTAAAAATTTTTCAAAAATTTGTTCTTCGTGTTCATCTGGACCTTCAAGTTGTTCTTAGTTGTTCTCTTCATTTTGATCTAAAAATTTTAAGTTTTGTGTCATTTTATTGTTTTTCTCTTTCCTCATTTAATTCAAAAATATCTTTTCTCTTTATTTTAATTGAATTTTCAAAATTTGCATAAAAAAAATTTTCCGATTTCTATTTTAAATTTTTTATCTTATCTTATCTTAGTTTTAAATTTCAAAATTCAAATCTTTTTCAAAAATCATATCTTTTTCAAAACTTTATCTTATTTCAAAATCAAATTTCAAATTTCAAATTTCAAAATTCAAAATTCAAAATTTAATTTTCAAATTCAAAATTTAAATTTCAATAACCTTTTAATTTAAATTTATTTTTATTTTCGTTTTTAATTTTTATTTGCTATTATGAGTTTTCACCCCCATCGCTTTAAGTTTGGTTCCAATGTTGTTGTAAGGAATGGAAACTATAATGAAAATAGGCATCAAGATTGGAAGAATCAAAGATGGGAGGAGCCACAAGGATTTGATCAACCCTCTTGGCAACAACCCGCTCCAATGCACTATAACCAACAACCATTCTGTGATGCATACCAAAATGATGACTATTTGTGGACCCCCTTGTAGTTATCAACAAGTCCCGCCATATGCTTATGAACCATCTCCTCAACACAAATCTGGACCACCATACTCACAAACCCCTTACCACCAAACACCACCATATGACCCTAACCTATATCCACCACACCAACCACCATATGAACCACACCCAGAACCACTACCTCTGTAACACCCTACCACACAGAGCCTTACGCTTAAGTCGTAAAGCAGAGGTGGCAAGGTATTACGACCTTTAAAAGAAAAGGATATGTACATAGATATAGTTGGATGAAATCATATCTAGGAGCCTTGAAGGATAAGCTAATAAAAAATAATAAACAGAAAATCGTGTCACACTCGCATGGATATTTGTAAAACGGACAGGAAAGATCAAAAGGAAGCTGAAAACAAATATACATATCAGAGTTCCAAAACTTAGATAGCAAGCTCCAGACTCGACCTGCGAAGCTAAGGCCGGCCAGAGTATATGATTATATATATATACAACCCAAAATAAAACTCAAACCACAAAGTAAACCCCTGTATCTCCAAGTCGACCTCTAGGAGGGACAAAACACAAAATGTACATGTGGAGATTCTATAAACATTTATACATAGCCCAAAATCAAGATATAACAGTCAAAAAGGTAGTTCTTCGCTTGAAAGGAAGATATCCAGACGCTCAACGAAGTGTCTCTCAACCTGCATCTGAAAAACAATATAGTATGGGATGAGAACCGGAGGTTCTCAGTATGGTAAAGGTGCCTGCATAGTTAATATAAAAGGTCCCGGGGAAGCCAGAGGCATTCCTAGAACTTCAACACTCAGACTTCATCTTAAGGATTCAACTAAACCAGAATTAGGTAAGTTATCTAAGGTATTCAAGTTCTGAATCTAAATTTAACCTAACATTCTACTTTCTGTCACTTCTTATCCTCTGAATCTCCCGTAGGACAACCCTCTTCACACCTCCGTCAAGAGGGGTTTCTCAAAAAAACATACACATATAATTCAAGCAAGGAAAACACGGATAGAGAAGCATTTACAGCAAGTAGAACAAGTAGCAGATAAGCAGAATTTAGCAGTTAAGCAAACTAAAACGACACACACTCAAACAAAGCAAACAAATGCATATGATGCATGCCTGTCCTATGGCTGATGAGTCTCATCTGTCAGTTATACAGCCAACCTGACAAGTCCTGGTAGTTAACCATTGGACAGTCCCTCTATGCGCGCATCCTCAAGCTCAATAATATTCCGTGGAGTTAAACTCCAAGCTCAAATATAATATTCCATGGAGTCACACTTGAAGCTCAATAATATAGTATTCCATGGAGTCGAACTCCAAGCTCAAATATAATATTCAATATTCATATATATATGCATGCCCATGGGGGAACCCGGGGAGTTAAAGTGCCCGGTCACATCTTGCGACAGAGGGTCAACAAATAGTCTCAGATACACAAGCCACATAATAATATCTTTCCTTTTTAGAATAACACCTCAAATCAAAACTCTAATTCTTATAGAAACTTTGGCAGTATCTCCTCTGAAACTCGAATTTCTGCCACCCTTCAAGGGTCCCAACTACCAAACCAAACACCTCTTAGTCATTCAAATCATTTCCAGTAACAAATTATTTCAAAATCAAACAAATACCAATATTAAATCTTTTCCCAAAACCAACCAACTTCGATAGCAAATTATTGACAACAGCTAAACCACACATTTTATACCATATACACAATCCATCAATTATACATTCAGTTCATTCCTATCTTAAGGTCTTCTAGCCTAAGTTTTCACGTGACATTAAACATTAACTACGAGAAACCAAAACCATATCTTCGTACGGAATCAAAATATTCGAAGCTCCGGAGAAACTTTCTGACTGAGCTATCGAAGAAGAAAATGTCCAGAATCGTCTATGCCTCCTAAAATTCCCGTTGGCCAAACCCAAAAAAAAGATGAGCTATGTCACTATCAACTTTCACTAATCAAAAATGGTGCCAACGTGTAGAAGAGGAGGTTACGAATACTCTTACCGAATTAGATTTTTAATTGGAGTTACGGATTTCAAGAAATCGAAGCCGAAAGTTCAGAAGAGTTTACGTTTTCTCTCTTTCTCTCTTCGTTATGCTCTTCCCTCTCTCTTACGATATTCACGTGTATATATATATATATGACCGCCTTGACTTTCTTTATTATTATGTATAAACCGCTTTGGGTTTCTCCATTATATATATATATATATATATATATATATATATATATATATATAACCTAATGCATAATGATAATAATAATATATATGTAACCTAATGTAAAGTATAAATCACCTTTTATTTTCTATGCTTTATAATCAATAATAGTAATAATAATACTAGCAATAGTAATGATGGTCATATAATAATGATAATAATAAACGTAATAATAGTAATAATGATAATAATGCAATGAATATAATATATATAAACTTATAATAAAATTTAATACTTACGGTAATTATATACAATGTTTATAATAATAATAATAATAATAATAATAATAATAATAATAATATGGATTTGATTAAATTTAAATTATTATATAATTAGTTCAATTACTGATAATAAAAATAATTTTTCCAAAAATAAAGAATTCTAATTTTATAAAATAAATTATAACTTATTTATATTTATATTTTTAAAATTGAGGTTCTCTATATTCTACCCACCTTATAAAAATTTTTGCCTCGAAAATTGATATAAAATAGAAAAGATTCATACTAACGTAACTTTTCTTCTTGAACATGTCAAAGAAAAACAGAAAGATTTGATATGTTTTGTTTGTAAATCCAGGATATTCTTATGGCTTAAAAGTCTACGCAAAACGGAAGATACAAGATAGACTCGATGCAGAAAGGTTATAAGGCAGGCCAGTACTAGAACGGCGGGTTTATCGTCCCTAATACTCGTTTCATCTAGCTCCTAAATTCTGCCAATTCTAATGGTGTCACCTTACATAATACAATCGAAACTGGTTCAGCCTCTGACACTAAATCTGTCACAACTTACTCTTTCTCTTAACACCTAACCGATTATCAATTACGGGTTCAATCTATGTCATGTCTCTTCCTCGTAACTTACCATCTCTGGGTTTTAGGTAATTGTCCCGCACAACTCTCAACATTTCCGGTTCCATATGTATAACTTAAGTTGTATACTCATAATAGTTCGACGCACTACTGCTGCGCCACTCTTATTATTATTCTCCAAGAATTTAGTCACTTTTCTAGGCTAACCAACTATCGTTCTGTCTCACCATTCGGAGGTCTTTAGTCGATCGCTCAGTTGAAAATCACAAGGCTCACAACTTGGTAATGTACTACAATGAATGCTACGTGTTATTTACTATGCAAGGCAGTCGGAAATTTCGATTATCAGTGCGTGATTACCTCTAATCGGACTATCTGCGCTTCCAGCACCATCTGCTGTCATAGTGAACACGCGTCCTTGATGTTGTACCTTTCCAGCTTCTTGATTCTTCTTCTTTTCTGGACAATTCCAAGACAAATGGCCAGCTTCACCACAGTAATAGCATACACCTAAACCAGCCCTGCACGGAGTATTCAGGTGGTACTTTCCACACCTCCTACAAGTTAAATCATTCAGTGGGGTCTGAGCTTGCTTTCCTTTGCCTCTTCCCTGGCTGTTGTTATTATTGAATCTCTGGAAGTTATTCTGACCCAAATGTGATTGTGGGGTATAACCGCCTCGCTTAAAATCTTGTCCTCTAGGGGCAAAGTTCCTTCCCTGATCTCTCCTAACAAAAATTCGTTGATCACTCTTATCTGATGTCGCCTTTCTCAGACAATCCTCAACAACTCTACTTTTGTTTACCAGTTCCGAAAACACTCTGATCTCTATTGGTGCAACAAAGCTCAGAATATCACTTCGAAGACCTTCCTCATACTTAATACATGTCCACTCAGCAAAATCTTCAAGCGCACCTTGACAGATACGAGAAAAGCGACATAACTCCTCAAACCTGCTAGTATACTCAGTAACAGTCATCTGTCCCTGCTTTAACTGCATCAGTTCAAGTTCCTTGGTATTTCTGGCTGAATTAGGAAAGTATTTCTTATAGAACTCTGTTCGGAAAACCTCCTAAGGAATCACAGCGCCATCTGGCTGCAGGATACGTCGTGTCCCCTGCCACCAATACTGAGCCTCACCCTGCAGCTGATAAGTTCCAAACTCAACCCATTGCTCCTCAGGAACCTGCTGAGCCTGAAGTGCCCGTTCCATAGCTTGAATCCAATTGTCTGCATCAGTGGGATTTGAGGTTTCCCTGAAGGTCGGAGGGTGAACTTTCAGAAATGTAGCAAGTGTCATGGGACCGTCCTCATCATTATTGTTTCCGTGATTAGCCTGGTTTATCTGATTACCCAGTGCCTCGGCTGTCGCCTGCATAGCCGCAGCCATATTTCCCAGGGCAGCCATGAAGTCTACTGGATCATTCCCTGCTGGGCCAGGAGTAATGGTGCCTTTCCTCCCTCTACCTCGCCCGCGACCGCGTCCGTGAGTCGACATCTGGTCCTTTTACACACCAAACAAGTGATATTAAGTTGATCAGTCTCAATATCGCAAGTCTAATGCTTCAAGTTCCAAATGCATGCTCATAAACGTTGCCACATATATCAATCAGATATCCTAATAGCACATACACACACCCAGAGTATGCCCAGAAGCATAATCAGTCCATCCCTCAGGCTCTACAGGAACGAACTGCTTTGATACCATAATGTAACACCCTACCACACAAAGCCTTACGCTTAAGTCGTAAAGCAGAGGTGGCAAGGTATTACGACCTTTAAAAGAAAATGATATGTACATAGATATAGTTGGATGAAATCATATCTAGGAGCCTTGAAGGATAAGCTAATAAAAAACGATAAACAGAAAATCGTGTCACACTCGCATGGATATTTGTAAAACGGACAGGAAAGATCAAAAGGAAGCTGAACACATATATACATATCAGAGTTCCAAAACTTAGATAGCAAACTCCAGACTCAACCTGCGAAGCTAAGGCTGGCCAGAGTATATGATTATATATATATACAACCCAAAATAAAACTCAAACCACAAAGTAAACCCCTATATCTCCAAGTCGACCTCTAGGAGGGAAAAAACACAAAATGTACATGTGGAGATTCTATAAACATTTATACATAGCCCAAAATCAAGATATAACAGTCAAAAAGGTAGTTCTTTGCTTGAAAGGAGGATATCCAGATGCTCAACGAAGTGTCTCTCGACCTGCATCTGAAAAATAACAACATAGTATGGGATGAGAATCGGAGGTTCTTAGTATGGCAAAGGTGCCTCCATAGTTAATGTAAAAGGTCCCGGGGAAGCCAGAGGCATTCCTAGAACTTTGACACTCAGACTTCATCTTAAGGATTCAACTAAACCAGAATTAGGTAAGTTATCTAAGGTATTCAAGTTCTGAATTTAAATTTAACCTAACATTCTACTTTCTGTTGCTTCTAATCCTCTGAATCTCCCGTAGGACAACCCTCTTCACACCTCCGTCAAGAGGGGTTTCTCAAAAAAACATACACATATAATTCAAGCAAGCAAAACACAGATAGAGAAGTATTTACAGCAAGTAGAACAAGTAGCAGATAAGCAGAATTTAGCAGTTAAGCAAACTAAAACGACACACACTCAAACAAAGCAAACAAATGCATATGATGCATGCCTGTCCTATGGCTGATGAGTCTCATCTGTCGGTTATACAGCCAACCCGACAAGTCCTGGTAGTTAACCATTGGACAGTCCCTCTGTGCACGCATCCCCAAGCTCAATAATATTCCATGGAGTTAAACTCCAAGCTCAAATATAATATTCCATGGAGTCACACTCCAAGCTCAATAATATAGTATTCCATGGAGTTAAACTCCAAGCTCAATAGTATAGTATTCCATGGAGTCGAACTCCAAACTCAAATATAATATTTAATATTCATATATATATGCATGCCCATGGGGGAACCCGGGGAGTTAAAGTGCCCGGTCACATCTTGCGACAGAGGGTCAACAAATAGTCTCAGATACACAAGCCACATAATAATCTCTTTCCTTTTTAGAATAACACCTCAAATCAAAACTCTAATTCTTATAGAAACTTTGGCAGTATCTCCTCTGAAACTCGAATTTATGCCACCCTTCAAGGGTCCCAACTACCAAACCAAACACCTCTCAGTCATTCAAATCATTTCCAGTAACAAATTATTTCAAAATCAAACAAATACCAACATTAAATCTTTTCCCAAAACCAACAAACTTCAATAGAAAATTATTGACAATAGCTAAACCACACATTTTATACCATATACACAATCCATCAATTATACATTCAGTTCATTCCTATCTTAAGGTCTTCTAGCCTAAGTTTTCACGTGACATTAAACATTAACTACGAGAAACCAAAACCATACCTTCGTACGGAATCAAAATATTCGAAGCTCCGGAGAAACTTTCTGACTGAGCTATCGAAGAAGAAAATGTCCAGAATCGTCTATGCCTCCTAAAATTCCCGTTGGCCAAACCCAAAGAAAAGATGAGCTATGTCACTGTCAACTTCCACTAATCAAAAATGGTGCCAACGTGTAGAAGAGGAGGTTACGAATACTCTTACCGGATTAGATTTTTTATTGGAGTTACGGATTTCAAGAAATCGAAGCCGGAAGTTCAGAAGAGTTTACGTTTTCTCTCTTTCTCTCTTCGTTATGCTCTTCCCTCTCTCTTACGATATTCACGTATATATATATATATATATATATATATACACACACGTAACCTAATGCATAATGATGATAATAATATATATGTAACCTAATGTAAAGTATAAATCACCTTTTATTTTCTATGTTTTATAATCAATAATAGTAATAATAATACTAGCAATAGTAATGATGGTCATGTAATAATGCTAATAATAAACGTAATAATAGTAATAATGATAATAATGCAATGAATATAATATATATAAACTTATAATGAAATTTAATACTTACGGCAATTATATACAATGTTTATAATAATAATAATAATAATAATAATAATAATAATAATAATAATAATATGGATTTGATTAAATTTAAATTATTATATAATTAGTTCAATTACTGATAATAAAAATAATTTTTTCAAAAATAAGGAATTCTAATTTTATAAAATAAATTATAACTTATTTATATTTATATTTTTAAAATTGAGGGTCTCTACAACCTCAATATTCACCATCTCCATATCCTTATCAAGAAGAACCACCTTCCTATTGTGAACCCTTTCTCCAAAATAATAAACCCTCATATCCACCCCAATCTCCAATGGATGACATCCTTCGTGGTCTTCTTCAAGGGCAAGCGAAGATGCAAAGGGATGTACTGGAACTCGCGACTGCCTTAACCGAGGTAGTAAATAAATTAGCTTCTCAACATCTGAGCACTCAAAGTACTCCCATGGCTGCATGTGGAGAATCAAAAGAAGAGCGTAGCATAAAGGAGACACTAGAAACTTCAGTGGACAATGAGGAACATGGCTTTGTATTGGAACAAGTGGAGGAAGCCATAATAGTTGTAGAGGAAGAAATGGTTGAAGATTTAGGAGATGCGAAACCTCCATGGGAAATTCAAATCATAGAACCTCCTTCCAAGACGTTTGAATTTGATGTTGAAGAGGGTGTACAACCTCCGAGGTATATTATGGTTGAAGACTTGGAAGAGGTTGATCAAGAGATCGAGACTAAAGAAGCAGAAGCACAGCCTCCCATGCCCTTGGTAAGCAATGAAGAAGAGATTAAATTGGAAGAAAGCTACAAAGAGGAAGAGGTTAAAATTGAAGAAGCTTGCAAGGAGGTGGAAGTTGTCAAGGAAGAACTCAAGGGAATGGAGTTGGAAATCACCTTGCCAATGCTGTTGGAGACCTCTTCCCCAAAGCCATCACCATCTATTCCTTCATTCAAGTGGGTAAATCTTTCATCTCTAAGCTTAATTAGCTCGCTTGAATATGCTTTACTTGAAACAGATGGTCATCTTAGAGCTCTTTGTGGCATTAAGCGTAAGAGGAAGATGGTTAGTGGTAGGAGTCGTCATGCAAGATTCAATATGGTGGAAAACTTAAAGTTTAAATGCAAAGGTTGGTGTAAAGCTCAACTGAATGGGTCTAGGAAGTTGTTTGTCCGCTTTAGTGAGAATTCAGATTGCTTGCTACCCGGATGGAATCATGATGATCAACAAGAAGACCGGTGCAAAAGCAAGGTTTGGGATCCCGGAATTCATTCTGGCAATCAACACTCCCGGGGCCTAGTCATCTGCTTTAACTTGCTTGAAGGCTTTATGTGCCTAGTTTGGGATCCCGGAGGATATTGGATTTGCAAATATTGGTGGAGATTCAAGGATCAGTACAAGCACAAGCCACCATGACAAGGAGCTCACCAGATGTCCAACTTAAGGACTTTAACTAAAAGTGCTAGGTGGGAGACAACCCACCATGGTATGATCGTTCCTTTCTCAATTTTAATATTATTTCGTTTTGTTTGTTTTTAGTTTTATTCTATTTTATTGAACCTGGAATTATTCATAACATCCATATCAACACTGCATTTTTTATTCTGCATTTTTCATGCATAAAAAAAAATTGCACACGATGCGCGAGCGTCGCTGACGCGTACGCGTCACCTGTGCATGCGACAAAATAAGGGATTGAACAAAAAGTCACACGGGAGCGTGACTGGAAGCGTGCCTTTGGCACCAACGCATCCACGCGAGCGCGTCCCTGACGCGTCCGCGGCATTTGCGAAAATAGCTCTCTACGCGTGCGCGTCACCCACGCGCACGCATGACCATAAAATTCGATGTCAATGGTGTTTAGTCAGAGAGTTGGGCTGCCCTTGAGCTGGAATTGCGCTGGAAGCACAAAGTGACCCACGCATATGCGTCGCTGACGCGCGCGTGTCCTTTTGCTTCCAAAATCACTCACGCGTACGCGTGGGCGACGCTTACGCGTCACATGGTTAATGCAATTTTCGCGTGCACGCGTGCCCTACGCGCGCGCGTTGCATTCCGTTTTCAATTTCCTTCCCTTTTCTTCTATCTTCTCTACTTCTTTCTTTCCCGTACCCCCTTCTTCTTCATTCCTTTACACTCTCATCCATACTCTCTTTCATTCTATTTTCTTTATTGCATTTACATATTTTCATTCATTGCATTTTTTTCATTCTGTGCATATTTTTATTTTCTTTTCTAAATTTATTCTTTTTCTATTGGTGTTAAAAATTTAATTGGGTAATTATTTTCTTGTGAGTTATTATGGAATTGTTTGACAATTCATATTACTTCTTAAAGGGTTGTTTGCATGTTCAATTTAATACTTTCAATAATATATTCACCATGCATGCTATGTGTTTGTGAAAGAGTCTGTATGGCATTGAACACTATTTTAAATCATTCTACTACTAATGCCTGTTGTTTTTCACAAAATCCCTTTCATGTTTTATTGATTAAATATAATTGTCAATACAAATAGATTATTAGTTTTAAAGAGTTGGTAATCTAACTTGGGCATTGAATGTTTGATCTATGCTACTCATGCATTTGCCAGCATGCCAATAAATATCTTGCATTTAATTGTCATTACATGCACTTGCTATATTTTCATTGATGAACTTTTCACATGTAGTTGCAACCATGTGTTAGTAACATCCTTCTTTACCGTGCATTGATTATCATTTGTTATGTTCCATTCCTTGCTCGAACCCTTAGCTTTACATATATATATATATATATATATATATATATATATATATATATATAATTAAAATTTTTTGTGTTAAATTTGTTTGAAGTTGTATTTGGAACATGGGTTTTGAGCCAAAGAACACATAACCTGTGAGACTTTGAGCTTATTTATATGGTTACATTATTTAACCATAAATTTTTATTCTTGTGTGTTTTCTTTCCTATGATTGCAATCTTTGCTTTGTTCCATTCTATATGTCCACTATTTAGTGTATTTACATGCTTGCATATGATTGAGGCCATTATTTGATTATTACATCACTAATCCCAAATAAGCCTACCCTTTCAATTACCTTTGTCAGCCACTTTGAGCCTTTCAATCCCATTTGTTCTATGTTTTACCACATTACTAGCCTTAAGCGAAAAAACAATTAAATATCCCAATTGAATCTTTGGTTAGTTTAAGATAGAAATTTGTGTGTCAATTAAGTATGGGAGAATTGTGGGAACAAGGGTTAATAAGGGAATGTGTCATGATAAAATAATGGGAATTTGGGTACCTACTCATGTGAAACTAAAAAAAAAAAAATTAAAAATCCATGTGCATTGATAAGCTATGTTTATTTTCATGATGAAAAAAAATCCAAAAAAAAAAAAATATTCAATGAATAAATAAATAAATAAGGGAACAAAATTATCCCAATATTAAGTTTAATAAAAGATCAATGCACATGTGATAAAAGTAAAGAAATATAAAAAATTTGGTATATGAGTATGGGAATTATACAAAAGTGGGAATTATGGGTAGCTAGGCATGAATTTAAAAGTATATAGAGTATATGTATGTTAGGTGAGAGCTTAGGTTAGTCAAAGATTCATATTATAGCTCACTTGGCCATACATGTACCCTTACCTTTACCTCAGCCCCATTACAACCCTGAAAAGACCTCATGATGTTTGCATTAGTATGCTAAATATTTGTTGATTGGTTAGATGAAGAACAAGGTTTAGAAAGCATGACTAGGGAAGAGAAGAGTGATTGACCCTAGACACTTAAGAGTTAGAGTGATATACACTACCAGTGAGGGTTCAATGCTTAATTCTATGTTCCCTACTTTCATGAGCTATCTTCTTACAAGTTTACTTGTCTTTTATTATATGATTTGAATTAGTGGGATTTGAATTACTTTTGTCTGGAAGAACTTATTTACTCTTAACCAAGTAAGTAAAAGCATTTAGCATGTAGTTGCATTCATAGGTTGCATTTCATACATCCTACCATTCCTCTTCACTCTTATAGTTTCTCTTGAGCCTAGCATGAGGACATGCTAATGTTTAAGTGTGGGGAGGTTGATAAACCACTATTTTATGGTTTATATTGTGTTTAATTGAGTGGTTTTTATCAACTCTTTACCCACTTATTCATATAATTTGCATGTTTTACATTTTCCTTCCTGGTTTTGTGATATGATTGAAAACATGCTCCTTTGGCCTTATATTTGCTAATATTAATCCTCTCTTATTACCATTTGATGTCGTGATATGTGCATTAAGTGATTTCAGGGATTATAGGGCAGGAATGGCTTGGAGGATAGAGAGGAAGCATGCAAAAGTGGAAGGAATACAAGAAGTTGAAGAAATTGCTAAGCTGTCCAGCCTGACCTCTTCGCACTCAAACGGTCATAACTTGAGCTACAGAGATTCAAATGAAATGGTTCTAGTTGTGTTGGAAAGCTAACGTCCGGGGCTTCGCAACGATATATAATTTGCTATAGCTGCCCCGAAGCCAGATGATGCGAACGCGTGGATCACGCGGACGCGTGACCTGGCAAAAACCCAATCCGCGCGAACGCGTGGACGACGCTTCCGCGTCACTTTCCCGCGACTTGTACGTATCAAAAATCGCTGGGGGCGATTTTTGGGCTGTTTCTGACCCAGTTTTCGGCCCAGAAAGCACAGGTTAGAGGCTATAAAGTGGGGGAATCCATTCATTCATCAACATGTCTTCCATTATTCGCTTTTCATAATTTTAGGATTAGATGTAGTTTTTAGAGAGAGAGAGGTTCTCTCCTCTCTCTTAGGATTTAGGATTTTAGGATTTCTATTAGTTTAGTTCAATTCATCTTCAGTCACAGGTTCAATATTCCTTTTAATTTATATTTCTCTTTTATTTTCAGATACTTTAATGCTTTTATTTGTTGATTACTTATGTTGCCAAATTGGCTTACGAACCATTCATGTTAGGATTTCTTTATTTAATATAAATTGAGGTATTTCAGATTTATGATTCTTATTTAGCTTTTTATATTCTTGGCTTTAATTGATTAATTGGAGACTCTTGAGTTATCAAACTCATCGTGATTGATAATTGTTATTTTTGCTAATTGAATTGAATTCCAATAACTCTAGTCCTTTCTTAGGAATTAACTAGGACTTGAGGATCAAACTAATTAGTCCACTTAACTTTCCTTTGCTTTAGTAAAGGTTAACTAAGTGGGATTAAAACTCAATTCTCATCACCATCGATAAGGATAACTAGGATAGGACTTCCAAATTTTCATACCTTGCCAAGAGTTTTATTAGATATTAATTTATTAATTCCTGCAATTTATTTTCCTTGTTCAAACCTTTCAAAAACCCAAAAATACTGTTTTTCATAACCAATAATAAATCATACTTCCCTGCAATTCATTGAGAAGACGACCTGAGGTTTAAATACTTCGGTTTATAAATTTTATTGGATTTGTTACTTGTGACAACCAAACGTTTGTACGAAAATATTTTCTGTTGGTTTAGAAGCTATACTTACAACGCGATTACTTTTATTCTTTACCGATAGAAAATTCAGTTCGTCAATCCTCCCCCACACTTAAACGTTGCACGGTCATCCGTGCATGCACTCAATCCGGGGGTGAAGAGATGTGAGGCTCCACCTTCAACTGGTGGGAACCGGGGCTCCGGGTTGTTGTATAAACATATAAACAACAATTGAGGAAGAAATCATAGAAGTGTGGTATGAGAAAAGGCAATGTGCGTATTCCAAATGCGCACGGTTTAGAATACAACACATTGGTCAGATAAAAACAGAAACCACACAATCAAAAGAAATAGCATATTCCTCAATCAAGTAGTCCTAGGTTGCAAGTAAAAAATAAGTAAATGTTAAGGCACAAACAAACCTAGGTGACTACAACTAAAGTGAATTCAACATTTGATATTGGATATTGAAGTTGTGAAAGTGAAAGCGCAAGGTGAATAGAAAATGGCACAATCAACAATAACCAATCCAACAATGAAAAGCGTTTACTTGTTCATCATGAAACATAATAAAGAAGTCACATTGTAAAGGTACTTGTTGCACAAAGTGACAAGTTTGATAACAATCAAGGAAAGTCACTAAAACAAATGCAAAGCATTAAAAACAAACAAGTATCTTGTTATGTGATTGAGTTGATAAGAAAACCATGGTGAACAAGTGATTTCAACTCAATTCACTAAAGTAGAAGTGCACAATTCATGATGCCAAACAAGGATAAAGTTTAATGCATATGGTAGCTACAACATATGAATCAAACTCACAATTCATCTAGGAAATCAAACAAAGACTTAATGCTTAGTGCACATATTCATCAAAAATTAAATCAAGACTCAAGTAAGAAGCAACCCATTCAACAGTAATCAAACACTTGCAATTTATTTAATTACAAACACTTAAACTAAAACTAATATAATTACTAAAATGAGAAATTAAATGCAATGAAAAGCAACTAGAATAAGTAGAAAAGAGAGCAAAAGTAAGAGAAGGGAGGGGTGGAGGGGAAAAGAAGAGAAGAAGTAGAGAGTAGAGAAGAAAAGAAGTAAAGTGGGAGAAAATAAGGGTGTGCGTACGCACAACAGGCGGAAAAAGGGATTATGCGCGCATAGCAGGATGCGGGTGATAAACCACTATTTTATGGTTTATCTTGTGCTCAATTGAGTGGTTTTTATCTACTCTTTACCCACTTATTCATACTATTTGCATGGTTTTACATTTGCCTTCCTAATTATGTGCTTTGATTGAAAACATGCTTCTTTGATCTTATATTTGCTTATTATTAATCCTCTCTTATCACCATTAGATGCCTTGATATGTGTGTTAAGTGTTTTCAGATATTATAGGGCAGGAATGACTTGGAGGATGGAAAGGAAGCATGCAAAAGTGGAAGGAATACAAGAAGATAAAGAAGTTGCTAAGCTGTCCAGCCTGACCTCTTCGCACTCAAACGGCTATAACTTTAGCTACAGAGGTCCAAACGATGCGGTTTCAGTTGCGTTGGAAAGCTAACGTCCGGGGCTTCGATTTGATATATAATATACTAAAGTTTCCCTGACGCTAGGTGACGCGACCGCGTGATCCATGCGGCCACGTCGCAGTGACGGAAATCAGCGTGTTTGAATTCTTCTCCAGCGATTTCTGGGCTGTTTTCGACCCAGTTCTCGGCCCAAAAAACACAGATTAGAGGCTATAAAGTGGGGGAATGCATCCATTCATGAGAGGCTTTCATATTCACAATTTTAGGAGTAGATGTAGTTTTTAATCTCCTCTCTCTTAGGATTAGGATTTAGGACTTCTCTTAGTTTTAGGAGTGACTCTCAATCCCAGGTTCTTTATTTTTATTTATTTTTCCAATTTAATTTATGAACTTTTCCATGTTATGATTTGAATATTTTATTTAATATAATTTGAGGTATTTCAGACTTATGATTGCTCTCTTTAATTTATTAATGCTCTGTGTTTATCCAAGTTATTTTCATTCAAATAGACTTTCTTCCCTTTTGGCTTTGGTTAAATAATTGGAGACTCTTGAGTTATCAAACTCATTGTTGATTGAAAATTGGAATTCTTCAAGAATTAATTTGAGTTCCACTAACTCTAGTTTTTTCCTAAGGAAAGACTAGGACTTGAGGAATCAGAATTAATTCATCCACTTAACTTACCTTCATAGTTAGAGGTTAACAAAGTGGGAGAAAAATCCAATTCTCATCACAATTGATAAGGATAACCAGGATAGGACTTCCGGTTCTCATACCTTGCCAAGAGTTTATTTTACAGTTATTTATTTATTTTTATTGCTTGAAAATATACCTGTGCGCATTGCCCAAACTCCAGAACCCCAATTTACAAACTCATAACCAATAATAAGAACATACCTCTCTGCAATTCCTTGAGAAGACGACCTGAGGTTTGAATACTCGGTTATCAATTTCAAAGGGGTTTGTTACTTGTGACAACCAAAACGTTTGTACGAAGGGATTTGTTGGTTTAGAGACTATATCTACAACGCAACTGTTTTTATGAAATTCTTTACTGGCAAAAATCCTAACGTCAGCAGGCATTGCGAACAGAAGGGAATTTGGTGTCTGTGTGCACGCACAAGAGCTGTGTGCGGGCGCACAACAGTAAAAAGAAGGGGGTGTTCCCACGCACAAGGGGTGCGTACGCTACGGGCAGAGAGGTTGTCAAGGGTTGTGCGTGCGCACGAGGCTGTGCGCACGCACAGGTAGGTTTTTTTTTTTTTAGAGGAAAGGATCATGTGTGCGTGCGCACACAGGTCCGTGCGCACGCACAAGAGCATAATGGGGCAGGGGTTCACGCGCACACGCTGTGCCAGCGCTGCGGACAGAGGGCAAGATCATGCGTGTGCATGCGCACAGGTTGGTGCGCGCGCACAGATCGCTGAAAATAGAAGTTGTGTGCGCACGCACAGATTCTCTGTTTTTCAAAAATTTTTCTTTCAAATACTAAGGCACCAAGCCTTTGCTCAACCAAAATTAAACCCCAAAACATGCAAGAACCCATATATTCATGATCAAAACCAAAATTAACCTAACAAAACTCAAAATTAAACTAATTCTAAGCTAACCAATCAAACAAAAATACGTAATTAAGGCAAATTATAAACAAAGAAAAGGGTTGAAACAATGTTACCATGGTGGGGTGTCTCCCACCTAGCACTTTGGTTTAATGTCCTTAAATTGGACTTATAGATAGCTCTAATGGAGACTTGTGCTTATACTCATCTTGGAGATTCCTCAATGCTTGAATCTCAAAAATTCCCAATTGATTGTACCAATGCTTGGATAGAGTGTCCAACAAGCTACGAGCTCCCAACAAGAAAAACAAAAATTAAACAATATCAACCAAAAAGCAATATATCCACATATCAATATATTCACAATAACAAAAAATAAGCAAGCAACATATGTACAATCACCAAAAACAAACTATTCACATATTCACATATTAACAATAGCCAATAACACAACACCATTGCAACTCCTCGGCAACGGCGCCAAATTTGATAAGAGAAATTATTGCCGGCTTAGAATCAATCAAAACAAGAATCAATTCGTTGGTAGCATAGTCCACACCAACAATGAATTCTCAAGATCAAATATTAAATCCAATACAAAATAACCGACAGTAATTAAACCTCGGGTCGTCTTCCCTAGGAGATTGCAAATGAAGGGCATATTATTGGCTATGGGAGGAAATGGGGATTTGGATGATTGCAAGAGAGCAAGTAATGTAAATGGCAAGAAAGTAAATGATCATGCAAGGAATTAAATGGAGGAAAGCAAGTAAAAGCAATGCAAATGGAAATTAAATGATAAAAAGGACTATTGGCAAGAAGTGGGTAATTAAGGATTCCTATCCTAGTTGTGGACCACAACCATGGCAATTGTGTGGAATTAATCCCAATTAGTCAATCCTACTTGAGAATTAGTCAGAAGGGCATAATTGATTCCAATCCCTAAGTCCTAAGTCAACACTAGTGGGTCACTTAGAGTCAAGGAAAACCGAACCAATTAACAATCCTCACACAATGCGGAATGGACATCCACAACTCAATTCCACCCAAACACCCAATTTCTCAACCAAGAGTGTGAAAACCAAACATGCAAGAAATAAAAGTCAAAGCAATAAGAGTCAAAGCAAGGAAAATTAAAATGCAAGAAACCTCTTGGCAAGTAATTGAGAGCTAAGGTTACCTATCCTAGCCATTGACCACAAACACATGATGATTATGAAGAGTTAATCCTACTTAATCAACCTTACATCGAAGATAAGTCAAATAGGCATAGTTAATTTCAATCCATAAGTCCTAAGTCAACACTAAGGGTCGCTTAGAGTCAATGGAAACCAAATCAACTAACTACTCTAATATATCAAACAAGAATGGACATCAATGACTCAAGGGTCACTAAAGTCATCAATTTCAAGCGAAGAGTGAGGAAAAACTATGTAAAGACTAAGCCAAGTATTTTATCAAACACTTGGTGTGCATGAAAATAAAATAATATTCAAATGTATTAAAAATAAAATCTAACTACCGAAAGCAAGAAAATGATAACAACAACTAAAGGAAGCATTAAATGAACATTAAACATAAATTGCATTAACTGAAAGTAAAATTAACAAGGAGTGTTCATAACATAAAAGTGACAAGATAAAGGAAATAACAAAGGAAATGAAGAAGAATAAAGATGCAATAACAATAAATGACAAGAAAAAGTAAATGAAAACAAGAATTGAAAGTAGGAGTTACAAGAAATTAAACTAAGAAACCCTAATTCAAGAGAGAAGGGGGAGCTTCTCTCTCTAGAAAACAACCTACATAATGCTAAACTAACCCTAATTTCTCTTCCCCCTTCACATAGAGTGAGGCCTTGTTTAATATAGGAAGAATCAGCTTCAGAAAGTCCATTAAGTGAGTCACGTGCTGGACGTGTACGTACGCACAGGTGTGTGCGTACGGACACATGTTGATTTTTTCTTGTGCGTACACACAGGATATTGTGCGCACGCACACATTGCTTTGTGGTTCTTGTGCGTACGCACAGGGTTTGTGCGCACGCACACTCCAATGTGTGCTTCTTCTTTGTTTTCTTCATGTTTTCTCCCTTTTGCATGCTCTTCTTCCACTTTTATCAAGCCATTCCAACCTATTACACATGAAATTACTCACAAACAATATCAAGGTATCGAATGGGATAAAAGTGATTAAAATAAGCACAAAAGAGCATGTTTTTATAATTAAGCTCAATTTAGGGAGAGAATACAAAAGTATGCTATTTAGATGAATAAATGTGGATTTATGTGATGAAATCCACTCAAATCAAACCAAAATATATCGTCAAATATGAATTCATCATATAGATTCATTGGTAGCCGCAGTATTTGCATGCATAGCATTTATCAGATTAGCCATAACAACCAAGAACGCGGCTTGGTTGTCCACTGGCGCAGTTTCCTCACTTCCTCTCCGTCTGCGACCCCGTCCACGAGTTGCCATTTCGAGTCCTATCCACACAAAACAAGTGATATCAAGGTGATCATTCTCAATATCTCAAGTAAAGTACTTCAATTCCCCAAAAGTATACTCATAGACTTCATGCTAAACATATCAATCAGATATCCTAAATAGCACAGGCACAATTCAGAGTATGCATTGAAGCATAAGCAGTCCATCCCTCAGGCTCACGAGGACGAACTACTCTGATACCATAATGTAACACCCTAATAAACAAATCCTTATGCTCGATTCATAAGTCAATGATAATAAGGTGGTACGACTCTCAGGTGGATTTTTTATACATAATTAGAAGTATAATCGAAGGGAGTATTAATCGAGAAGCCTGAAAAGAGTAAAAATAAAATCGCAAGGTCGTAACACTCACGTATGGTCAAACGGAACATAAAGCGTAAATTGAAGGCGATATAGAGTTAAATCCGCAAAGAAGAATAGGGTAAAGTCAAAATATAGAAATATAGCATAAGTAAGGAGCCACTAGTCACGACCCGCGAAGTTTAGACCGGCTAGGTTACAGAATAAAAGCAATTTAACAACATCAAGTCCTATCTCTCCCAAAATATACATAAAGCCTCTATAGGCAAGTTCCCAAAAGAGATCAATATACAAAATATAAGTTTTTCAAAATGGAGGTGGAGAGATTCTAAGCAAAATATAAAGCAGGAATATAAAGGTCTTCGCCATCTCTCAGATGAACCACAACTCACTGCTGAGCACCTGGACTTGCATCTGAAAAACAAGAGTTATATACGGAATGAGAACCCCCAACCCATGGGTTCCCAGTACGGTAAAAGTGCCAAATAAATACAATGCATTGTAATAAAAACTCACTAAGCATCCTAACTCCCTTTATCGATTATTCATCCTAGGTTCTCACTAATCCATGAATTAGGCAACCAATCTAGGTGATACTAAATCTAGGCCACACCTCATCTTTCTCTTCTTTTCAAACCTCTCATAACTCAATTCATAACAACTATAACCCGTAATTTAGACTCAGAACTCCAATTACCAATTGTCTCATTCTCTACCTGGAGCAAGTGAAATCACTTCACTGCGTCTACCCAGGGAGCTCAAATTATCCCATTTAATAATCATTATCATTAATTAATTATATCATCAACTCATCGCATTAAGAACAGCCCTCAGCATCAACCGACACCAGCATGAGGGACCCCTCAGTTGTACAAACACAAGCAATACAGACAAGTAAAACACAATTAAGGTATAAGTAAAGCAAGTAGCATTTAATAAGGTAACATATCATATATGTACAATTTGGCAATCCAAAACAAATAGGCAAGCCCAAACAAGTCAAACATATGCAAATGGTGAATGTCTGTCCTATGGCCGATGATATCATCTGTCGGTTATAAAGTCAACCCGACATGTCCTGGTAGCTAACCATTGGACAGTCCCTACGAGCGTGCATCCCCAAGCTCAAAAATCAAAATAAAAATATCCATGGGGGAGAGCTCATCCGGAAAGGTATAGGTGTCCGGCCACATCTTACGATGCAGGGTCAACAAAATCTCGGATCTCAACCTGGAGCAAGTGGAGTCGACGCACTGCATCTACCTAAGAAAATTCGAAACTCAGATAATTTCACAAATCTCAAATTATCCTCGACTGGGAGCAAGTGGGGGCTAACCACTGCATCTACCCCAGGAGTTCAGACCAAACCCGGAGCAAGCAGAATCACTCCACTGCATCAACCCAAGCAGGTATATCACAGTCAAATCATATTCAATTTCAGTATCACACTTTTAATCACCCTCATCATTAATCTCGTCTCAATTTGATACTCAACCTCAAGTTAACTCATTCATCGTTCCCACAAATCATCATTAATTTCCTTTTGATTTCATCCACAGAAATTACCAAGCTCAAATCACTATCTTCTAAAAAAGGTGTCAAACAGATAAAAACAAGTTTTATTTGAAAAACAGGGCAGTGTGCGTACGTATAGAGCTGTGCGTATGCACGCCCAGGAGAGTTTTCAGAAAGTGTGTGTGCGCACAAGGCTGTGCGTATGTACAGAAAGTAAAATTTTGGTTGTTGAGTGTACGCACAGAACGTGCGAACGCCTCCAACAGAACGCACTTCCCAGCGTGTGCGGGGGCACAGGGCTATGCGCACGCACAGCCTGCAAAACTTCAATGGTTGTGTGTGTGCAAAGGGCGTGCTAGCGCTCCCAACAGCATCCATATCCCTGTGTATGCGTGCGCACACAAACCAGAAACAAAAAATTCTGCAACATCACAGAATTCAGATTTTGGACACCAAATTTCGACGATCATATCTTTCTCTACAAAATTCAGATTTCTCCAAAATTTATACCATTTTAAAGCTCTTTGAATTGTCTTTATTCTGATACAAAAATCATTAATTTTCAAAATCCATAGCTCAAGATATAATCCATCAAAGTTCACTAAAAATCCATTTTTACCAAAAACCTCTAAACCTCAATTTTACCAAATTTTCAATCCAACATCACTTATTCCACATTCAAAGCAGTCCTAATATGCTTTAATTCATGTTCATATACCTTTTCATCATTCCAACACCTAGCATCACAGATTATACATTCCATACCCAATTTCTACTTATAAAAATGTAACTTGATGCGCATAAACTAGTTATGCTACGATTTAGGAAATTGCACGATCGGCAAAATTCCTTCCGGCAAGTGCACCGGTTATCGTCAAGTAAAAACTCACAATAGAGTGAGGTCGAATCCCACAAGGATTGGTTGAGTGAGCAATTCGGATTAGAAGTGTGTTCTAGTTGAGCGGAATCAAGATTTGAGATGAGAATTGCGGAATGTAAAATTGGCGGGAAAAGTAAATGACAAGAAATTGAAATGGCGGAATCTTAAATTGCATGAATTAAAGAGCAGAAACTAAATTGCTGAAATTAAAAGGGAATGGGGGTTGATTGCATGAATTGAGTTGCAGAATGTAAAGAGAAAGTAGAAATCAGAAATGGGGAATTCATTGGGTGTTAGGAGATATTGAGATCTCCGAATCAAAACATGTATATCTCTTCCTCAACCAATGCATTCATTGAATTTTGCTTGGCAATCTTATATGATTGGATCCCAATCCCTTGGCTCACCAATTCTCTCTAAAAACAAACAAATTCCCAATCCCTTGGTTTAAATGTTCATAAGAAGAGATGATGCTCGATCACTGATTATACCACACAGTTTCATGAACCACAATTTGGTAGGATTACATGTCACAATATCCATCCAAACCCCAATCCAATTCACTGTGAGAAAGCTTCTCTAGCATGAATCCTCCATTCCTTTCCCAAGGTTCCGAAGGATTCCAATTATGGGTAGTTTCTTTCCCAAGACAACTACCCAATGGAATTAGATCGAGAAGCTTTCTAACAAAATTCAAGAGAAAAGATTGAAGAAGAAGATAAACTATTATTGATTCATTGAATTACAATAGAGCTCCCTAACCCAATGAAAGGGGGTTTAGTGAGTCATAGCTCTGAATTCAATTACAAAGATATGAAAACTAGCTAAAAGTGAAAAGTAAAAGTTCCCCAAAAGTCCCCTTCTAACTTAAATTCTATCCTATTTATACACTTTCTATATTGAGCTTCTGTTGTGTTTCTTGGGCTTTGAGGCCTCTCCCTGCTTTCCTTTTGCTTTGGGTTTATGATCCATAATCTTGATGAGGCTGCTGATCCAAATTCTGTAACATTCATTGAGCCAACTTAGTGATAATCAAATAATGGCACATGACTCAATAAATTGAAATTTCAGACTCATCAATCCTTCAGGCCCAATCCCATAAACCATGATATTCAATTGGGTTTCATACCAGAATAAGTTCAAGTTAATGTTTGTGCTCAAATACTAACTTAAACCACAATATTTTTGGTCCAGAAACCTTTTCCAAGAGTGGCGTTTAAGTTGCAGTTTAAGCTTAAACTGCAGCTTAAACGCCAGACACTTCCAGTGAGGCCTTTTGTAGAAGCACGTTTAAGCTTCAGTTTAAGGTTAAACTAAAGCTTAAACGTGGAAATGGAAGAAGGCAGCCCTGGAGAGTCATGTAGTCGAACACGTTTAAGCTTCAGTTTAAGGTTAAACTGAAGCTTAAACGTGGATATAGGAAGGGCAGCCCTGGAGGTCGAACACGTTTAACCTCCAGTTTAAGGTTAAACTGGAGGTTAAACATGGAAATGGAAGGAGGCATCCTGGAGGTCGAACACGTTTAACCTCCAGTTTAAGGTTAAACTGGAGGTTAAACGTGGAAGCTTAGAAGGGTAGCCCTGGAGGTGTCGAACACGTTTAAGCTCCAGTTTGAGGTCAAACTGGAGCTTAAACGTGGAAATGGAGAGAGCAACCCTGGAGGAGAAAACTTGGTCGAACACGTTTAAGCTCCAGTTTGAGGTCAAACTGGAGCTTAAACGTGGAAATGGCTCCCTGGTGCTTTTCCCATTCTGGCGTTTAACCTCCAGTTTAAGGTTAAACTGGAGGTTAAACGTGGAACTCCTTCCTGAGTGGCATTATCATTCTGGCGTTTAACCTCCAGTTTAAGGTTAAACTGGAGGTTAAACGTGGAATGCTTCTTTGGTGAGACTTTCATTCTGGCGTTTAACCTCCAGTTTAAGGTTAAACTGGAGGTTAAACTTCAATTCCAGCATTTCTTAGCCTTCATGATTCTGGCGTTTAAGCTCCAGTTTAGGCTTAAACTGGAACTTAAACTCCACATGTGATATTCAAGCTTCCTTTATTGATTTTGTTGCTTCCTTGCTTAGCCTCTTCTTCCCTGAAATCATCCAAACAAATGCATCAAAGTCTTGCAAAATTTCATGAGAAATCTTCCATTCATAGCATTCAAGTAATATAACTAAAACTCATGGAATTTGCATCAAAATCATATTGTTTGGATGGTTCATTGCTTTGTTATTCTTTTAACCATTCTTGGTTACTTTAAGCTCAAGAAAATGCATAAAACCACTAAAACTAACAGAAAAATACTAGTGAAACTAGCCTAAGATGCCTTGGCATCATAACTCAACAATATACATCACAAAAACCTCATTCCACCATCCTATATCCATATCACCAAGCCTTTTCATTTATTGACATCCACAAGCATACAAACTCAATATCACTACCCAACATTATCATCATTCAACTTCCATCTCAATAATCAACAACAATATCACACCCATCAAAATCATCATGCATTATCACACACTACACATATCAACTCACCTTCCTTACCTCTTTCGGTCTCCGGCTCAAAAATTCACGGCTTCCAGCCCGAAATTCACCAATCAATATATATATATACATACATGTATAACTCAAAATTCACACAATTCCTTATCAAATAGAAAATCCAACAACACAAAAATTATGCACTATTACACTAATCTCATCCAAACCTTCAATTACCACAATATACCATATACTCACATCAAATTCATCCTAATACATAATTCAAACCTAATCCTAAGGGAATTTAACCTAGGAATTCATATCACACCACACGGTACTCAAATAAAACTTAAACCGTACCTCGTAGAAGTTAAATTTAAGTTCTCGCTTGGGAATCTCCACCTAAACTCAGCTCCAAGCTCCACCAAACACTTTCACAAGCAAGATTCCAGTTCCAAAAGTGTATCCAATTCTCTAATACACACATTACATACATACATCAACTTAGGGCTCACTAAATATCATAAATTACAAGGGTTAGAGGGTTCCTTACCTTAACCCATGAATTTGGTTGATGGAATTCACCAATAGCTCATACTAGAGCACCCCTAAACAACCAAAGTCACAAGATTTCCTCAAAACCCAAGCCAAATTCGAAATACAAGAGGAAAAACGAAACTGGGCATAGTTCATTGAGAAACTCATCATATAACCTAGATAGATTTGAAGAGCTCGTCGAGGGCGACGCGTGGCCGCAAACGGCTTGACAATCGGAGCATCGAAGAGAAAGTTATGGTGGTTTGAAGATCAAGAGAGGTTAGGGTTTTCTCTCTTCCCTTCTTAGCTGTGGTGTTTTGTTTATGAGGGTGAAGGGGCTGAATGGGGGTTCATTTAAGCTTATATATAGGTTGGGCTTAGGCTCAACTTGGGCCCGGTCCAACCCGTTAGTATTTTTGGCCTATTTGGCCCAATTTTGGGCCAAACCTTTAGAATTAGTTCCCGATTTTGAATTCTAATTATTTTTCTAAGGTTTTCTACTGTTTTTAATTATTCTCGCACAGTACTGGATAGACTTAAACCGGTTCGGCCGATTATTCTGCCGTTTTACGGTCTGACGTGATTTTTCACAGAAATTATATTTTCTAACTCAGAAAAATCCTCTGAGTTCAACTATCATATTTAAATCTTAAAAAACACGGTTTTACTAGATTTTACAAAAAACAAAAGTTCTTGAAAGAGACAGGTTTGAATTATGAGTATAAACAATTTAAAAACAAGTGAAATTAGGTTATGTAAAATCAACGTTCAATAAAGATATTCGTTATTATTGTTATTTTAATATCCATTCTTTTGTGTAAAAAAATTGTATTTTTGGAGTTATTTCTCCAAACGTTACAACTTTAAAATAAGTACTTCTATAACTACAAATACAAAATAACTTATTTATAAGTTGCTATTAATAAAAATTCTTATATTTTAAGATTTTTTTTAAAAGAACTTATTTAAGAAGTTTACCCAAACTGGTAATTCCTCTAAGTCTAGGCACCCATTAAATAAAAATGGACTAAATATAATAATAAAATGAAGGTCAAAGGAAGTCCAAAACTAAAGTGACCTAGAGCTTGTTTAAGAAGTAACAAAAGCTGTTTTGTTTTTTTGTTTTGTTTTTTTTGTTTTGTTTTTTTTTTTTTTTACTTTTGAATTATAAAAAATCACATTACCTGTGTTTGATACCATTTTTTATAAAGGATTTTAACTTTTCGAGAAGTTAATCCAGAGCTTTTGAAAAAATAGAAAAATATGACTTCTCTCCTTTTTAGAAGTTATTTTATCACTTTCATTAAAAAAAAATTTTGACTTTAAAATAAAAGAGACTATTGTGCTACCTTCATTCTTGGCAATGTGAAAAATATTTTTTGTTTATGCTGGAAATACTAGAACCTTCACCACCATTTTCACGCAATGTTTCATCTACTAGAAGTAGTAGCCCTCCACCACCATTTTTACGCAATATTTCATCTGCTAGAAGTATTGACCCTCCACCACCATTCTCACACAATGTTTTATTTGAACCACCTGCTGCATATGTTCTTTCTAGTTTTTTTTAATCATTCTACCACTCTATTTTTATTATTAAATTTGTATTTAAATTTATTTTATAGTCGTTACAATAAGTTCTTGACCCCAAAAAAAGAGGAAGGAGTTCTAGTAAGAGTAACAAAAATAAAAAATAACAAAATATACATGACACACATTTCACAATTGTTTTCTATTTTTACCTATCATATCCTACACAATAAAATAGCATACACTAATTACACAATAATTTTTTTTGGCATTGCCATAAAGATTAGCGTGAATTAGAATTATATTAAATATTTTCACCACATACAAAAATACCCTTATTCCCTTGTAATAATTATAGGGTCATTCCCTTATTTTATCGTATCTTTCTACTTTTTTATGTATCTCTTCATATACGAAATGTTTGTTTGATTTCTTTTTTTATATTTTTTCTCAACAAATTCATGAAAGTGGCAAGTTCGGAAGAAAATTTAAAGATGATTAGAACGATCGAAATACTATTATATTCATGAAAATATGTAAAAAAGAGATGGTGGCTGAAAATAGACCTGGAACACATTTTAATAAAGTTGGTTGGACAAATTTAAAAACAAAATTTTTAAAAGAGACTGGTTAAAATTATAAGTATAAAAACTTTAAAAACAAGTGGGAGACTATGAAAAGAGAGTGTAGACTATGGACTAAACTAAAAAAAAGGAGATCGGTCTTGGTTGGGATCCTATTAAGAAGACCGTACAAACAAGTGATGATTGGTGAAATGCTAAGATTCAGGTATGTTACATTTTTTTAAACTATTTCAGAAATATCAATTTTACTGATAGATTTTTAATTGCTATTTTATCATCTCATAGGAAGATCCTTGATGTGGCAAAATTTAGAAAGAAAGGTCAAAAACATCTTGATAAAATGGAGTTCTTTTTTGAAAATGTTGTAGCTATTGATGTAGGTGTATGGACACCCTCTCAAGATATAAATGATAATTATAACGATAGAGATAATGACAAAGATAATGATGATGAGAAAGAAGGTTTAGAGAATGAGTTAAATGATAAATCAACACCTCCTAATATAATGAGACAAAAGAGAAGAAAGATTGAGAGGGGAGATAAAAGATTGGGAGTCTCTCAATTTTTAACTCAACTAGAATGTATAATTAATATGTTTGAAGAAGAAAAGACCAACGAAATAGCTCATAAAAATAACGTACCAAGTATATCAGCTTGTTTAGTTATTCTCAAACAATTGCCTAGGCTAGAAGTGGAGAGTGATATATTCTTTATAGCTACAAGACTAATGACAAAAATAGTTAAATAGAGAGATTTTTATGAGACTAGAAGACTCTGTCTTACAAGTTGGTTGGTTAAAGACTCATAATTTAGCAGATATGTCAAGTTCTTGAAATTTTTTAGCTAGAATATCTCTCTTTAATAAGTGTGTATTGTTCAAAACATAGTTTCCATGATTATGTTTTTGTATTGCTTTCTATGGTTGTTTGCCATTTTATATTTAAGATGTAAACTAATGTTTATTTAAAGATTGTGATTTTTTTACAGATGTGGTTAGTGTTTATTATTTGATATTAGTTTAAAATGTTTGTATAATCTAATATCTAACATCTCAATTGAAAGTTTGATATCAAATACAATATGTCAGATGAAAAATTTGAAAACAAACAAAAGGTCGTAGTCAAACGTAAGAAGAAGACGATGACTTTAATAATACTCGCAACTTGTGTTGATTATTTTCTAAAGTACATTGTGAAAAATTGATGAGCTGATAATTTATACACTTTTTGGCATTATTTTTACTTAGTTTTTAGTATGATTTAGTTGGTTTTTAGTATATTTTTATTAGTTTTTAACTAAAAATTATATTTCTAGACTTTACTATGAGTTTGTGTATTTTTCTTTGATTTCAGGTATTTTCTGGCTGAAATTGAGGGCGCTGAGCAAAAATCTGATTCAGGCTGAAAAAGGACTGCTGATGCTGTTGGATTCTGACCTCCATGCACTCAAAGTGGATTTTCTGGATCTACAGAACTTCAAATGGCGCGCTTTCAATTGCGTTGGAAAGTAGACATCCAGGGCTTTCCAGAAATATATAATAGTCCATACTTTGCTCAAGGATAGACAATGTAAACTGGCGTTCAACGCCAGTTCTATGTTGCAGTCTGGCGTCCAGCGCCAGAAACAAGTTACAAGTTGGAGTTCAACGCCAGAAACAGATTACAACCTGGCGTTGAACGCCCAAAACAGCCCAAGCACGTGAGAAGCTTTAGTCTCAGCCCCAGCACACACCAAGTGGGTCCCAGAAGTGGATTTCTGCACTATCTATCATAGTTTACTCATTTTCTGTATACCTAGGTTACTAGTTTAGTATTTAAACAACTTTTAGAGATTTATTTTGTATCTCATGACATTTTTAGATCTGAACTTTGTACTCTTTGACGGCATGAGTCTCTAAACTCCATTGTTGGGGGTGAGGAGCTCTGCAACGTCTTGATGAATTAATGCAATTATCTCTGTTTTCCATTCAAACACGCTTGTTCCTATCTAAGATGTTCATTCGCGCTTCACTATGAAGAAGGTGATGATCCGTGACACTAATCACCTCCATTCTACATCAGATTGAATGAGTATCTCTTAGATTTCTTAATCAGAATCTTCGTGGTATAAGCTAGAATTGATGGCGGCATTCATGAGAATCCGGAAAGTCTAAACCTTGTCTGTGGTATTCCGAGTAGGATTCAAGGATTGAATGGCTGTGACGAGCTTCAAACTCGCGATTGTTGGGCGTAGTGCAGACGCAAAAGAATCAAGGGATTCTATTTCGACATGATCGAGAACCAATAGATGATTAGCCGTGCTGTGACAGAGCATTTGGACCATTTTCACTGAGAGGACGGGAAGTAACCATTGACAACGGTGACACCTTACATACAGCTTGCCATGGAAGGAGCCTTGCGTGTGTGAAGAAGAAGACAAGGAGAAAGCAGAGATTCAGAAGAAAAAGCATCTCCAAAACTCCAACATATTCTCCATTATTGCATACCAAGTATTTATTTTATGTTCCCTTGTTCATTTGCAAGTCAACTGATAATTATAATTGGCCTTCTAACTGAGATTTATAAGATAACCAGAGATTGCTTCAAACCAACAATCTCCGTGGGATTCGACCCTTACTCACGTAAGGTATTACTTGGACGACCCAGTGCACTTGCTGGTTAGTGGTACGAATTGTGAAAAGTGTGATTCACAATTCGTGCACCAAGTTTTTGGCGCCGTTGCCGGGGATTGTTCGTGTTTGAATAACTGACGGTTTATTTTGTTGCTTAGATTAGGAAAAATTTTTCTTTTTGGTTTAGAGTCTCTTATTATTGTTTTTAGTTAAAAATTTTAGAATCCTTATTTTCTCTTTCAAAAAAAGAATAAAAAATATTTCTTTCATTCTTAGTTATTTAAAAAAAAAATACTTTTTCAAAACAAGTGTTACATTTACTGCCCAATTGGCTAGAGCGTTGGTCTAAGTTCGTGGCAATTTGGTATACTCTTTCCAAAATCTTCTTTTTTAAAAAAAATAATAATTTCTCTATTAAATTTTGTGCCAAACTTTAAGTTTGGTGTTTTCTTGTTGATTTCCTTTTGGTTTTTGAAAATTTTAGTTTGGTTTTCTAAAAATTTTAAGTTTGGTGTTCTTTCTTCATGTTCTTGTGTTCTTGTGAGTCTTCAAAGTGTTCTTGAGTTTTCCTTGTGTCTTGATCTTAAAATTTTTAAGTTTGGTGTTCCTTGGTGTTTTCCCTCCAAAATTTTCAAAAACAAGGAGCATTAGATCTAAAAATTTTAAATCTTGTGCTATCTTATTGTTTTTCTCTCTCTTCTTTAAATTCAAAAATATCTTTCCTCTCTATTTTAAAGCAAATTTTCGAAATTTACCTTTAAAATTCATATTTTTATTTCAAAATTTAAAACCTTTTTCAAAAATCATCATATCCTTTTCAAAACTTCCTAACCACTTTCTCTCTCCTCATTTTTTCGAAAATTTTCAACCATTTTTATTTATTTTATTTTAATTTATTTCATTTTTGAAATAAATAAATAAATAAATAAAAATAATTTTTTTTATCATCTCCCTTTCTCCATCATGGATCTAAGTGGAAATGAACAGTCCAGAAGAACTCTGGGGTCATATGCTAACCCCTCTACTGCTTCATATGGGAGTAGTATCTGCATACCCTCCATTGGAGTCAGTAGCTTTGAGTTGAATCCTCAGCTCATTATCATGGTGCAGCAAAGTTGCCAGTATTCCGGTCTTCCACAGGAAGAACCTATAGAGTTTCTGGCACAGTTTTTACAGATTGCTGACACAGTACATGATAAGGAAGTAGATCAGGATGTCTACAGATTATTACTGTTCCCATTTGCTGGAAAAGACCAAGCTAAGAGGTGGTTAAATAACCAACCTAAGGCCAGCATAAGGACATGGAAACAGCTGACAGAAAAATTCTTGAATCAATACTTTCCCCCAAAACGGATGACACAGCTAAGGCTGGACATCCAAGGCTTTAAACAAGGAGATAATGAATCTCTTTATGATGCCTGGGAGAGATACAGAGAGATGCTACGAAAATGCCCCTCTGAAATGTTTTCAGAGTGGGTTCAGTTAGACATCTTCTATTATGGGCTTGCAGAAAGAGCTCAGATGTCTCTAGATTACTCAGCTGGTGGATCTATCCACATGAGAAAGACAATTGAAGAAGCTCAAGAGCTCATTGATACAGTTGCCAGAAATCAGCATTTGTACCTAAGCAGTGACCCTTCCATGAAAGAAGAGGTTAAAACAGTAACTGCTGAACTCAGTCCTGTAAAACAAGCTGCTGAATTCAATCAGCAATTGGACTTTCTAACAAAGCAGTTAGCCGAATTCAAGGATAGACTACAAGAGACAAGGATGGCTAATATAAATATGGAAGAACAATTGAAGCAAACAAAGCAGCAGCTGTCAAAACAAATAATAGAAGAATGCCAAGCAGTTCAATTAAGAAGTGGGAAGACGTTAAATACCCCACCTCAAGGCAGCAAGAAGCCAAGAAATGAGCAAACCACCCAAAATCCACCTGAGGACAGTAAGAGCCCAGGGAAAAATAATTCTGGCGCTAAAACGCCAGAATTTGGGTGGAAGGCTGGCGCTGAACACCCAAACCATGCTCAGGACTGGCGTTCAATGCCAGAAAGAAGCAAGGATCTGGCGTTGAACGCCCAAAAGAAGCACAGTTCTGGTGTTCAGACGCCAGGAACAGATGAGGAGCTGGCGTCTAACGTCACTCCAGCTTCTAACTCTGGCACTCAATTGCCAGTAAGGGATCAGACACACACAAGTGCTGATGACAACCCATCTAAAAAGGCTTCTTCAACCACTTCTGTAGGAAATAAACTTACATCAACTAAGGTTGAGGAATATAAAGCCAAGATACCTTATCCTCAAAAACTCCGCAAAGAGGAGCAGGATAAGCAGTTTGCCCGCTTTGCAGACTATCTCAGGACTCTTGAAATAAAGATTCCGTTTGCAGAGGCACTTGAGCAAATACCCTCTTATGCCAAGTTCATGAAAGATATATTGAGTCATAAGAAGGATTGGAGAGAAACTGAAAGAGTTCTCCTCACTGAAGAATGCAGTGCAGTCATTCTGAAAAGCTTCCTAGAAAAGCTTAAAGATCCCGGGAGCTTTATGATACCATGCATATTAGAGGGTAACTGCACCAAGACAGCTCTATGTGATCTTGGGGCAAGCATCAACCTAATCCCTGCATCCACTATCAGAAAGCTTGGCTTGACTGAAGAGGTCAAACCAACCCGGATCTGTCTTCAACTTGCTGATGGCTCCATTAAATACCCATCAGGCATAATTGAGGACTTGATTGTCAAGGTTGGGCCATTTGCCTTCCCTACTGACTTTGTAGTGCTGGAAATGGAGGAGCACAAGAGTGCAACTCTTATTCTAGGAAGACCATTCCTAGCAACTGGACGAACCCTCATTGACGTCCAAAAAGGGGAGATAACCCTGAGAGTCAATGAGGATGAGTTTAAGTTGAATGTTGTCAAAGCTATGCAACATCCAGACACATCAGACGAATGCCTGGGCGTTGATATTATTGACTCCCTGGTGGAAGAGGTCCATATGACTGAGAGTCTCGAATCAGAGCTAGAGGACATTTTTAAAGATGTTCAGCCTGATCTGGAGAAACTAGAGGAAATAAAAGAACCTCTGAAAACTCCTCAGGAAGAGGAGAAACCTCCTAAAACCGAGCTCAAACCACTACCACCATCCCTGAAATATGCATTTCTGGGAGAAGGTGACACTTTTCCTGTAATCATAAGCTCTGCTTTAGGGCTACAGGAAGAGAAAGCACTAATTCAGGTGCTAAGGACACACAAGACAGCTCTTGGGTGGTCCATAAGTGATCTTAAGGGCATTAGCCCAGCCAGATGCATGCACAAGATCCTATTGGAGGATGATGCTAAGCCAGTGGTTCAACGACAGAGGCGGCTAAATCCCGCCATGAAGGAGGTGGTGCAGAAAGAGGTCACTAAGTTACTAGAGGCTGGGATTATCTATCCTATTTCTGATAGCCCCTGGGTGAGCCCTGTCCATGTTGTCCCTAAGAAGGGAGGAATGACAGTGGTTCATAATGAAAAGAATGAACTAGTTCCTACAAGAACAGTTACAGGATGGCGTATGTGTATTGACTACAGAAGGCTCAATACAGCCACCAGGAATGATCACTTCCCTTTACCATTCATAGACCAGATGCTAGAGAGACTAGCAGGTCATGAATACTACTGCTTTTTGGATGGCTATTCAGGTTACAACCAAATTGCAGTAGATCCTCAGGACCAAGAGAAAATAGCATTCACATGTCCTTCTGGAGTGTTTGCCTACAGAAGGATGCCTTTTGGTCTGTGTAATGTACCTGCAACCTTTCAGAGGTGCATGCTCTCTATTTTCTCTGATATGGTACAGAAGTTTCTGGAAGTCTTCATGGATGACTTTTCAGTATTTGGAGACTCATTCAGTTCCTGCCTTAACCATTTAGCACTTGTTCTGAAAAGATGCCAAGAGACCAACCTAGTTTTAAACTGGGAAAAATGTCACTTTATGGTGACTGAAGAGATTGTCCTTGGGCATAAAATTTCAAACAAGGGAATAGAGGTGGATCAAGCTAAAGTTGAAGTAATTGAAAAATTACCACCACCTGCCAATGTTAAGGCAATCAGAAGCTTTCTGGGGCATGCAGGATTCTATAGGAGGTTTATAAAGGATTTTTCAAAAATTGCAAAACCTCTGAGCAATCTGCTAGCTGCTGACACGCCATTTGTGTTTGACACAAAGTGTCTGCAGGCGTTTGAGACCCTGAAAGCTAAGCTGGTCACAGCACCAGTTATTTCTGCACCAGACTGGACATTACCATTCGAACTAATGTGTGATGCCAGTGACCATACCATTGGTGCAGTATTGGGACAGAGGCATAACAAGCTTCTGCATGTCATTTATTATGCTAGCAGTGTTTTAAATGATGCCCAGAAAAATTACACAAATACAGAAAAAGAATTACTTGCAGTGGTTTATGCCATTGACAAGTTTAGATCCTACTTAGTAGGATCAAAAGTGATTGTGTACACTGACCATGCTGCTCTTAAATATCTACTCACAAAGCAGGATTTAAAGCCCAGGCTCATAAGATGGGTGTTGCTTCTGCAAGAGTTTGATATAGAAATAAGAGACAGAAAAGGGACAGAGAATCAAGTAGCTGATCACCTGTCCCGGATAGAACCAGTAGCAGGAGCATCCCTCCCTCCTACTGAGATCTCTAAAACCTTTCCGGATGAGCAATTGTTTGCTATTCATGAAGCTCTGTGGTTTGCAGACATTGCAAACTATAAGACACAAGGTTCTCCTTCTGTAACCATGGAGAGGAAGCATGAAAAGGTTCTCTCACTGGCCACTGCAGAGTTAACCAAAGCCCCCACAGTCAAACTCTAAGTTTGGTGTTGGGAGGCCACAACCAAACTCTAAGTTTGGTGTTGAACCCCCACATTCAACTTCTAAGTTTGGTGTTGGGAGATCCCAACCTTGCTCTGATTATCTGTGAGGCTCCATGAGAGCTCACTGTCAAGCTATTGACATTAAAGAAGCGCTTGTTGGGAGGCAACCCAATGTTATTTAATTATATCTATTTATTTTCCATGGCTATTTTATGTTTTTTTTAGGTTGATGATCATGTGAAGTCACAAAAACAAATGGAAAATAAAAAACAGAATGAAAAACAGCATGAAAAACAGCACACCCTGGAGGAAGATCATTCTGGCGTTTAAACGCCAGAAACAAGCATCTGTCTGGCGTTTAACGCCAGAAACAAGCACCAAGCTGGCGTTTAATGCCAAAAACAAGCATCAGTCTGGCGTTAAACGCCAGAAACAGGCTACATTTAGGCGTTTAACGCCAGAAACAGGCAGCAGTCTGGCGTTAAACGCCAGGATTGCACAGTAAGGGCATTTTATACGCCTAATTGGAGCAGGGATGCTAAATCCTTGACCCCACTGGATCTGTGGACCCCACAGGATCCCCACTTACCTTACCATTCAAATTCAAACCATTCCCCTCCCAAACCCACCCATTCACACACTTCCATCTCCTCCATCTTCTCCACTTCTTTCTTCTTTTGCTCGAGGACGAGCAAACCTTTTAAGTTTGGTGTGGTAAAAGCATTGCTTTTGGTTTTCCATCATTCAGAGGTAGAGCAATTGACTGCAGGTCAAAGAGCTATGAGGAAAGAGCAACAAAGGCAAGGAAGAAACATAGAGGAGCTCAAGAGCACCATTGGTCCTTCAAGAAGACGAAGACGCCACCCTCATTAAGGTGGACCCATTCCTTAATCTCCTTGTTCTTATTTTCCTGTTTTTCATTTACTATGCTTCATGTTTAATTATGTTTGTGTCTTCACTATATGATCACTACTATCTAAGTGTCTATGTCTTAAAGATATGATTGTCCTATGAATCCATCACCTTTCTTAAATGAAAATTGTTTTCTGAAAAAGAAAAAGAAGTACATGAATTTCGAATTTTAAAATAGTTTAATTATTTTGATGTGGTGGCAATACTTTTTGTTTTCTGAATGAATGCTTGAACAGTGCATATGTCTTTTGAATTTGTTGTTTATGAATGTTAAAATTGTTGGCTCTTAAAAGAATGATGAAAAAGGAGAAATGTTATTTGATAATCTGAAAAATCATAAAAATGATTCTTGAAGCAAGAAAAAGCAGTGAAGAACAAAGCTTGCAGAAAAAAAATAGCGGAAAAAAAAAGAGAAAAAGCAAGCAGAAAAAGCCAAAAGCTCTTAAAACCAAAAGGCAAGAGCAAAAAGCCAGTAGCCCTTAAAACCAAAAGGCAAGGGTAAATAAAAAGGATCCCAAGGCTTTGAGCATCAGTGGATAGGAGGGCCTAAAGGAATAAAATCCTGGCCTAAGTGGCTAAACCAAGCTGTCCCTAACCATGTGCTTGTGGCGTGAAGGTGTCAAGTGAAAACTTGAGACTGAGCGGTTAAAGTCAAGGTCCAAAGCAAAAGAAGAGTGTGCTTAAGAACCCTGGACACCTCTAATTGGGGACTCTAGCAAAGCTGAGTCACAATCTGAAAAGGTTCACCCAGTTATATGTCTGTGGCATGTATGTATCCGGTGGTAATACTGGAAAACAGAGTGCTTAGGGCCACAGCCAAGACTCATAAAGTAGCTGTGTTCAAGAATCAACATACTGAACTAGGAGAATCAATAACACTATCTAAATTCTGAGTTCCTATAGATGCCAATCATTTTGAACTTCAAAGGATAAAGTGAGATGCCAAAACTGTTCAGAGGCAAAAAGCTAATAGCCCCGCTCATCTAATTAACACTGATCTTCATAGATGTCTTTGGAATTCATTGTATATTCTCTTCTTTTTATCCTACTTTGTTTTTAGTTGCTTGGGGACAAGCAACAATTTAAGTTTGGTGTTGTGATGAGCGGATAATTTATACGCTTTTTGGCATTGTTTTTACTTAGTTTTTAGTATGATTTAGTTGGTTTTTAGTATATTTTTATTAGTTTTTAACTAAAAATTATATTTCTGGACTTTACTATGAGTTTGTGTGTTTTTCTGTGATTTCAGGTATTTTCTGGCTGAAATTGAGAGAGCTGAGCAAAAATCTGATTCAGGCTGAAAAAGGACTGCTGATGCTGTTGGATTCTGACCTCCCTGCACTCAAAGTGGATTTTCTGGAGCTACAGAACTCCAAATGGCGCGCTCTCAATTGCGTTGGAAAGTAGACATTCAGGGCTTTCCAGAAATATATAATAGTCCATACTTTGCCCAAGGATAGACGATGTAAACTGGCGTTTAACGCCAGTTCCATGTTGCAGTCTGGCGTCCAGCGCCAGAAACAAGTTACAAGTTGGAGTTCAACGCCAGAAACAGGTTACAACATGGCGTTGAACGCCCAAAACAGCCCAAGCACGTGAGAAGCTTTAGTCTCAGCCCCAACACACACCAAGTGGGTCCCAGAAGTGGATTTCTGCACTATCTATCATAGTTTACTCATTTTCTGTAAACCTAGGTTACTAGTTTAGTATTTAAACAACTTTTAGAGATTTATTTTGTATCTCATGACATTTTTAGATCTGAACTTTGTACTCTTTGACGGCATGAGTCTCTAAACTCCATTGTTGGGGGTGAGGAGCTCTGCAGCGTCTTGATGAATTAATGCAATTATCTCTGTTTTCCATTCAAACACGCTTGTTCCTATCTAAGATGTTCATTCGCGCTTCACTATGAAGAAGGTGATGATCCGTGACACTCATCACCTTCCTCAATCCATGAACGTGTGCCTGACAACCACCTCCGTTCTACATCAGATTGAATGAGTATCTCTTAGATTTCTTAATCAGAATCTTTGTGGTATAAGCTAGAATTGATGGCGGCATTCATGAGAATCCGGAAAGTCTAAACCTTGTCTGTGGAATTCCGAGTAGGATTCAAGGATTGAATGGCTGTGATGAGCTTCAAACTCGCGATTGTTGGGCGTAGTGACAGACGCAAAAGAATCAAGGGATTCTATTCCGACATGATCGAGAACCAACAGATGATTAGCCGTGCTGTGACAGAGCATTTGGACCATTTTCACTGAGAGGACGGGAAGTAACCATTGACAACGGTGACACCTTACATACAGCTTGCCATGGAAGGAGCCTTGCGTGTGTGAAGAAGAAGACAGGGAGAAAGCAGAGATTCAGAAGACAAAGCATCTCCAAAACTCCAACATATTCTCCATTATTGCATACCAAGTATTTATTTTATGTTCCCTTGTTCATTTGCAAGTCAACTGATAATTATAATTGGCCTCCTAACTAAGATTTACAAGATAACCAGAGATTACTTCAAAACAACAATTTCTGTGGGATTCGACCCTTACTCACGTAAGGTATTACTTGGACGACCCAGTGTACTTGCTGGTTAGTGGTATGAATTGTGAAAAGTGTGATTCACAATTCGTGCACCAAAAATCCACGAAGAACTTCAAAGTTGACAAGAAGTAGTTGGGTAAACGAACTTTTAAATGGGCATCGTTGCTACCAGCAATTTAAGATGAAAAAGCATGTGTTCCTTCATCTCTGTGATGTTTTATAAAATACTTACAATCTGAAGACAACAAAAGGTATTGCAATTCATGAACAAATAGGTATATTTTTATATATCATTGGACAACCAAGTTCAATACGTAATGCAGAAGAGAGATTTCAACATTCAGGAGAAACCATTTCTAGACAATTTCATTATGTATTGGCGCTTGTATGGCTTTACACAAAACATCTCTAGGGTCTGACCCATATAGGAATCCCCTAATCAAACGCCCAACTAGCCTAGTCTTTTAACCTTATCTCTCGAAAAACAAAAGTGAGAGTCTAAAAGAAACACTAAACCGGAGAGATGCCAAAAGAAGATGCTGATGTCACTACCTAATCGCTCTCAAAAGTCAAGTCTACGATCTCTATATCCATCTCAAGATCCTCATCGTCCTTAGAAATCAAATCCACAATCTCTATCTCTTCGATGTCTTCATCGTCAGAAATAATGATAACCTCTGATGTACTATGGGGACTATCATCACTGCTGTTGCCTGCGGAAGCTGTATCACCGGGAGAAATCTGCTCAACAGCTGAGGGCTGACCAGACGCCACGATGGAAGTCCCGGTAGGTTCTACGGCGAAAGGCCAGAGGAGTGAGTAGAAAGCAACTCTATCGACATATCCAAACCTATTGGAGGAGACTCAGGGATGTAGCCATCGACGACAGGGACAGGCTCAGGCACTGCCTGACCATCCTGCTGTGTTGGAATAGGACCTCCATGCACGTGATCAAAAGGATAGTGGAAAAAATCGGGATGTAACCACAACAATGAAAAAGCATACGGTGCATTAGGATCAAAGATGGGTGAAGCTAGCGAGTGCTGAAAAGGATTATCTCTAACTAAGTACTTATGGACTCGAGGCTTTGCGGCCACCAAATAGAAGCTGTGAAAGACAGGATCGTTGTACACATAAGGCTGCTCGATCTCATAAAAAATGACACCTGTCTCCATCTGAAGGGGGTAGGAAGATAGGGGTACGAACTAGGGAGTTTTTAGTAGGGTGGGCGTGAAATAAGTTAATTTGTTTTTTATATAACGGTCACGATTCTCAAACTAACCAGACCACAACGAAACAACATAGAGCAACTAACAAACAAAAGCAAACAATAACGTAATATACAACTACAAGAACAAATTCGAAACACACAAGAGATATGCACAAACAAGTATGATGCATGTCTAGCCCTGGTGCAAGTAATGAGCTCATCCGTCGGTTTTTGACCCGTTCCCGACATTACATCCTTACAGAAATTGTCTCTCGTTGCCATTGCTTCGGGGTATAGTGCCTGGTACATTCTTGAGTTATAGTGCCCGCACGCTCTTGGGCTATAGTGCCAGTACCATTCTTCGGCAATCCGCCGGATAAATCGATGATAAGAAGAGTCATTGGTATAGCAATTCAAACCTCAATCATCTCATCACATAATCAAATACCTTTCAAGATATAATAAGTCTTTATCCAGAATACCATAATTTCTCTAAAATAATAAACTAAAACAGAGTGGGTCATGAGATTTAACTTTAGAATCACTTTTCCAAATATTTCATAGTTATGCTTAAATTCTATAAATACTTTTAAAAATATACATAAATTTGTCCACAAAAACAAAATACATAAATATGCTTAAACTTTGAAAAATAGCATATTCTGCAAGTTACTTTAATTAAATTGATGTACTTTAAAATCACTTTAAATAACTCTAAACTTCTATAAAAGAGACCCAGTCTTCACTGGTTACTTTGTAAATTATTCAAAATATTATACAAATTTTCAAATACCCGAAACTTATTAAAATAAGTATATTAGGTACGGTTCTTCCGTTTTCAAAATAAAACCTTTTTCGTTCAATTAGAGTCATATTTTTTCCCAAAATCGTCTTCCACTTAAAACCCTTTTATTTCAAACCAATTATTTTTCTTCAAAAACCAAACTCAATTAATTTCAATAAAATTTATATATTTATAAATAAATAATTTTATTCATTAAATCTTTCTCAAAAGTCAAGCCTCTGCTCCTTTTTACTCGAAATCTCCGTTCAAAAGATTCATTTAGTTGTAATTAATTCCCAATCAAAATCTGACCATCAGAATCCAGTTATATACTATTATATAACTCAAATCTCTGCCAATTATACAACAACATCATCTCAGTGCCTTATTTCTCAATATGGCCAAAACACAACAACAAATCCAGCAGCAATTCAGCTAAAACTTTACAGCCAACAAACACAGATTTGAGCAACAGATATCAACAGACAGCAATCCAACCACATATATCAATTAGTTCATAATTTTAATCGATTAAAGAGTCAAACCCTACCTCTGTGAAGCACAGAACATACACAAGATACCGGAGGTTCTTGGAAAAGCAAAAACAGAGCAAAAACGTCGAAAACTCGGTGGTTCCTCCCCTCCCTTGGTTCGGCCAAACTGGTTCCTGGAAGAGGCAGCTCCACTTCACGATTCCACTAAACAAAACACACGTCACCGTGTAGAGGATGAAGATACGGTCACTTCTATCATCAGAATTTTTGTGGGGGTTACGGATATCAAGAAATCAAGCTTGGAAAGTCTGAAAATCAACAAAAATCTTCCATTCTCCCATGCATGGCTTCGGCTGTTCTTGAAGGAGAGAGAGAGAGAATTTTGGGCTTTTATATCACTTGATTAGTGACTAAGTGTCACTTAATCAAAGGGGAGGAGGCATGCGTCACGACACGTGGTGCATTAAGTGTTGTGTATCACGATTTTAAATCGCTGAGCCAGCGAGGTTAATTTTTAAATATCTTGAAAAGTAATTAAGGTAATTAGACATGGTAAAAACTCAAATAATTATCTCAAGTGGTGGTATTTAATTAGAATAAAGATTGGATAAATTATTAATGTAAATGACATTAGTAAATTCAAGTTTTTTAAATCTTCCAGGCCCAATATCAAGTGACCGTCCTTGGTCAAATAAAATTAAATAATAACATAATTTTAATATTACATTATTATTAATTTTATTTAAAGATCGCAGAAAAGCTTATCATAGACGTTGCGCGAACAAAACGTAAAACTTGCATATGCGACTCTAACGAAAAAAATAGGATGTTACATTTCACTACCAAATAATAAAATAGTTCTAAATATGCTAATTGACATGTGGTTTAATAGCTAAATAATTTTTCGGTTTGGTGACTTACAAAGGTTTCTCTTAACAGAAAGATCCCAAGACCAATGAACTTGAAGTTTTATCGTTTGATTTTAATCTCTGTGAAGCTATTGCTACTTGGGAACAGGTAAGCAACTTACTATGTGTGTTCATGATCCTCTAAGTAATAATGAGTTAATGACACAACTTCCTTTTTGTAGGTTTTATTCTTGCATTCTAAAAGAAATTTATAGTGTTCTACTTTACATTTTGTTGATGTATGATGTGAACTGATTATACAGGTTCAGAATAGTACTATTATACTGACCAAGGAATTTATTGCTTCTTTACCAAATGGATGGGAAGACCATGCGTGGCGTATGATCAATAAAGGAATACTCCTGTAAGTAAACAATTGATTGCTATTTTACTAACTGTGCAATCTTGGTAACATATATTAATGAAGAACATTGACGGTTTAACTCAATCATTAAAAGTGAATTATAGTGTTACACTTTACACGTTGTGTTGTATAATAATATAAATTTGTGGAGTTTTTTTTTTTTTTAATTACTTCTATTTCAAAGTAAGCATAAATAACAACTTGATTTTTATGTTTTGTCCTCTTCTTCGATTTTTCATTATTATCTAATAGTAACAATCAAAATTGAGGATAGCTTTTTAAAATTTCTGAAGACATTGTAAAGCGATATTGCAAATTGAGCCGTGCAAAAAAGTGGTCATAACATAGAATTAAGTTGTGGAATGAGTTCTATGATCCATGCATGAGTAGACAAGCAATAATTGATAATGTTTCAGTTGGTATAGACAGAGATTAATAGGCATCTTTTGTTCAATATCAGTTTCTACTTTTTACAATGGTTTTAAATTTAATATTAATACGTGATCACTTTTCTAATCTTCATTTTTCTTTTTTGATAGGAGATGTGTAGGAGAAACATAAGAGTTAGCAACCAGCAAACAATTTCCCATATTGTTGGCTCAAAATCCATCTAAAAAAAGACATGAAATAATATGAAGCATAATTCAAGTTTTTGTTTTTACTAAATTATCATATGCTTCTTAACTTTATTTTATATTCTTTACATAGTTTTTAGAAACGGGACAAAAAATTAGCCGTGGAGAAATGTACATAGAAACTCATAAGAAGAAAGATGGATCGTTTGTGACTGATAAAGTAAGAGATATAGGGGTAAGTTGAACTTATTAGTCTATTTTAGTAAAAAGTGTAACTTCAGATTCCGACAAACCTTAATGTTATTTTGTTATATTTTCGTTGTTTAAATCTCAATTGTAGAAACAAATTGAACTAGTTATGACCCAAAATGAGAAAGATAAATATGGACCATCCACAAATGATGTTATTGGCAAAGTGTTTGGAGAAGAGCATTCTGGTAGGGTGCGATGCATAGGAATAGGAGCAACACATACTAATACTTTCAGAAATGCCAATCGTCCTAGCCAGTTAGCTAATTCTTCTACTTCAATGTCTTCTACAAATTACTCCCAAGCTGATTTTAAACATTTGGAGTCTAAATTTGATGGGACATTGATTGCACTGAAGACTTATTTCCTTTCTAAAGAAGGAAGAATTCCTGTTGAACTTACTAGTATATTTGACTAAGGAGCTCAGGTAAATTGCCTTTTCTTGTCGAGTTTATGTTACATTAATCATTTTGAAAATTATGATAAATGATAATTGTTAGGGATAAGTACTTTTTTCGTCCCCAAGGTCTGGGGTCGAAATCAAAATCGTCCCTGACTTTTTTTTCTTATTAAAATCATCCTCAACGTTCAAACATGCTTTAAAATCATCCTTTCTCAAATTTTTGGACCAAAATACCCTCATCATCATCATTCTCCTCTTCACCTTCCTCACCCCACCACCTCCACTGCCACCAACATTACCACCACAACCACCATCAACACCAACACCACCACCACCACCACCACCACCAACACAAATACCACCACCAATACCAACCAACACCAACACCAAGAACACCAAACAACAACAACAACACCATACCACCACAACCACCATCAACACCACCACCACCACCACCACCACCACCACCATCAAGCCCCTCACCGTAACTCCCCACCCCTCACCCCTCACCCCCTCACCCCACTCCCTCACCGTAACCCCCCACCCCCTTCCTCATGCCCCTCTCTTCATGGTCATCATCATCATCATCAACAGATTTCATCAACAACAACAAATTTTATCAAAATCCAGAAATTCAAATTTCAGCAACAACAAATTTCATCAAAAATCCAGTTCACAGAAGAAGAAGAAAAAGAAGAAGAAGAAGCGGTGATGCGGTGCGGTGTGGTGCGGCAGGACGGCAGGGCGGTGGTACGGCGGTATGGAGAAGAAGAAGAAGAAGAAGAAGAAGATGGTCGTGCGGTGGTGCGGTGCGGTGCGGTGCAGCAGACAGCAGGGCGGCGGTGCGGTGTGGTGCGGCAGGACGTCAAAGCAGCAGAAAAGGGCGGCGGTCCCCCTTCTCTCCCCCCCTCCTCCCCCTTTTTCTCGCGGCCTCCCCTTTTCTTTCTCTCCCCAGTCCCCACCCCCTTTTCTTCTTTTTTTTTATTTTATATTTATTTTATTTTATATTTTTTTAATAATGAAGGGTAATTTGGTAAAAAAAATAAAATTGAAGTAAAAAAGGACGATTTTATAACGTTTTGTAACGTTGAGGATGATTTTAATAAGAAAAAAAGGTCGGGGACGATTTTGATTTCGACCCCAGACCTTGGGGACGAAAAAAGTACTTATCCCTAATTGTTATATTGAGCTACTGTTCTAACATTGTTAGTCTCGTATATTCTAACCTCACACCCCACTCTTTTCAATTTATTGTTCAAGTTTTTGACACTTGAAAAGGTTAATGTCTTTTTTTTTTAATTTTTTTTCCTTTAAATTGTTATTATAGTGCCATAGATGTTGGCAATTTTTATGTTGACATTTTTGTTTTTAACTTATTTTAGGCTAATGATGTTAAGAATGAAACTATTACACCAACAACAGGAAGAACATCATCAGGTGGAAGCAATAAAAATCGTGAAAATATTGTTTAGTGTTGCTTTAAAGATTGATTAGTTGTTTATTGTTAAACATTTTTTAGGATATTATATTGCATTTTTTTACTAAACAAAAACTTATTCAAGTAGTGAACTTATTAGTGGTAGTTGTGAATTTATTCAATTTTAGCTTGTTTAATTTTTAGGATTAGATATATAAAGACAGTGGTGATTAAGATATTATGCATTTTATTATAATCCACTCTCAGAGTCTACCTCCGCTACAAAACCACCCTCTTCCTTTTCCTAGCCTTTGAGCAACCAGGTGGGGGAGAAAGCGGCCGTTGCACTGGCTCTCTTAGTTACGCTGCGCCCCGGTATGACCACGTCCGCTTTTTTCTGCCCACAACCCTTCCTCCTTTTTTCCCCATGGAAACTGGGGATCAAAAAGAACCAAATGCCAGTAAGCCCTCCACTCCAGTAGAACGACGTTGCTTTAGCTTTCGGGCGTCAAAGCGTAAATCTGTAGGTTTGGGCCAAAGAATCCCATTTGCTTTGGTTGCTAGTGAGTGAGGGAATCGAGGATGGGCTTATGACCTCGAAGCTCTGGCTTACTTCGCTTCGGGGCTATGATGAGGTGAAGGCACGTATTCGGATCTGACCCTAATGTCCAACTATAGGTCTTACCAAAAGTCCTGGAGCTCCGCTCGTTGCTTTGAAGCCTACTCTTGCTGGATTTCAAGCCGGAGTGCTTATCGATTTACAAAATCGTGAGAAAGAGGATGAAAGGAACGCTTATTGGTTTCGTTTCGTAGCCCCTCCTGCCGCAGTGCGCACTAAGTCAACCGACCTCAGGGGGACCCTCCTTAATGGAGCTCTATAGCCTTAGGGACGAGCTCCATGAGAGGGGAGTACAATCCCATGCTTTTCAAAGACACTTAGTCTAGTTTGCCAATCACTGTTCTTCCCTTTTCATTAGAATGATCAACATACCGGCTTGACCACTGAAAACACAGGTTCGAAGAAAGGAAGAAATTATTATTTATTTTAATGGTTATGAATTAGATTCATATTTTAAAAAATTGTACTTATATTAAATTTTGTCTTCTAATTAATATTTTATAAAATAAAAAACTATATATATGCATAATATAAATATTTTTGCAATTTTATATGTGCAGTACATTTTAAATTGCGGTGGTTTACTACACCAACAAAAGAAAAATTACCGCAATTTATTTTTTAAAATAGCGTCGATTTAAAAAAAACCTATAATGTATTGCAGGACACCTAACTGTGTTGGTTTACTAAACTGCTATAATGCAATTTGTGGGGGTTAAAAACCGACGCAAATCTAAAAAGAAACCTCGCAAATTACTGTGTTTTTTTGTAGTTTGTGCATATTTGTTTTGGTTTGCTAATTGCTAATTGCTAATTGCTAATTGTAATACTTGCCATACATGCTCTCTAATTGTATTTGTTTTGTTTTTATTATTATTTTTGATTGATCCTATCGATCTGAATACTGAACTGAGCAATTGTAATATTTAGGAGAAGAGATGATGATGTATTAGAAATTATTGAGACTAGAGGTAGTTACAGAGTTGAGATTTTAGCAAATTAACTATGTTGGGATTAGTTAAGACCCTAGGCTTGAATTTCTGTAAAGTTGGACATTAGAATTGCCTAGTGAGTTCATGTTTCTTTTTATAGTCTTTATTTGGAACTATTACTCTACCAAGAACCTTCGAGTTCTCACCCGTCATGGATTTTCTATTTTTTAGATGCAGGGCGTGATGCACCTCGTGAGTGTACAGAATTCTGTTAGTGAAGCGAAGAATACCTTTTGAGATTTATTTTGATTTTTGAATTCTCTCTGCCTTTGATATTTTATTGTATATTCTATATATTCCTCTTAGAGATTTATATTTAGAGAGACAGTATGTCTATTTTTGTATACTTTCTGGTTTTGTAATATTCTAGCCGACCTGTTGTTCGCGGGTAGACTAGTAATTATTATGTATCTTATTCCGAACTTATGTATATGTGTGAGTGTGTGTGCGTGTGTTTTGTTCTTGTATATCGACGCTTCTTGCATTAACGTGGTTTGATTGTGGATAACAGCTATTGATTTTGTTTATCTTTCCTTCACTGCTTCTTAGTTATATTGTTATTCCTCTAGTATTATGTATGTATCTTTTTTTAAGTGTCATAATGCCTCGCCACTATTGATTTCCTTCAACTATTATTATTGTTACTTGCTAACGGCTCTTGTCATGGAATTTAATTCGATTAATTCTAATTAGAAAATTATGTTTTTGGGTGTTTTCACGATTTTAAAGTAATTGTTTGAGAATAAATAATTACGTTTTAATTAAGATTATAATTGGAAAATAAAATAATTTTTTATTTTTTATTTTTGAAAAAAGTTTTAAACTTAAAAGGGGGGTTAAAGTTAGTTTGGAAATTTGGTTAAACAAAATGAGTTTTTTAATTGTGTTAATTTGTGAAGTTGGTTGGGGAATTAACTTGTTTGAATTGAATTAACAATGAAGAGTATAAATGAATAATTAAAGTTTTAAAAGCTAATTAATTATCAACTCAAGGGTTGGGAATAGGAAGTGTGAAATGAGATTTGAATGAAGCTAATATAAGAGTTGAAGGAGAGAGATAATTAAGGAAGATGTAATTAAGTTGTAAAAGAATTGTGAGATAAGAGCAAATGAACTTCAGCTATAATCTAACTTGAACTTGAGAATCTTGAAAGTTTGGTTTGTTAGCTCCTTAAAGTGACTAATTAAAGAAAAATATAATGAGATTGAATGAGAAAAAGATTGAGGTGGATTATCGGTGATGTGTTTGAGTTAGCTTGAGGTAGATTATAAATGATTATGTGTATGGGTTAGTTTATTTGCAGCATTAACCTCGAGCATAGGGTATTGTGTTAGACACCCCATATCCCACAAGCCATATGTAACGGCCCAAGTCTAACCTGGTGAATATTAAAGTATGCAGAATGGAAGGTAGAGTTGAGTTGATGGTTATGACAAAAATTATGTTGTTATGAGATCATTAATAAGGAATGAGTCTTGACTTGAGGCTTATGACAAAAGTAAGAATTTATGAGATTTATGATGAAAGTTATGATTGAGATTTATGCTAGCGATTATGATTAATGATGAATTTGATGATGATTATTGGTTGGCAAGACAGAGGTTTTATCCCGCTTACATGATTATGAAATATTTTTATGATTAATACGATGGTTTTGGGTGATGAGGATTACGATGAATTTGATTATGATGGTTTTGATTGATGATGATTATTGATTGGCAAGGACGTAGATTTGTCCTGCTTGCATTATTGATATTATGGGGATGGTGGTTCGTTCCGCCCACAATGAGGATAGTAGCTTTGTCCCGCTCACGGATAAACAAGTTGTGGTTGAGGATTCCCTCTCTTGTTTTATGATAGACAAGTGGGGTTGAGGATCCCCTCACTTATTACATCAGGAGATTGGATAAAAGGTTGAAGATTCTCTTCGATTCAATTTTTGATTGTGGTGTGAATGAGTTAGGTTAAGGATTTTCTATTGTTGCACTACAATCTCTCTCTGATTGTGAAGTGTAGTGGACACTATATCCCAGATAGTGTGGCCTCCAGTGAAAAGGTGACAGGGCACTCTCCCTCTGAGACTAGCTTATGATAAGCTTGGGATGTTCCTCCTAGGGATGTATGACAGAGAGATGATCTCCGGGTTAGCTACCGGATGTGTCGGGTCTCGTAGTATAAACGACACATGAGCTCACGACCAGTAGAACAGGCATGCATCATATGCATTTGTTTGATTTATTTGGGTGTGTATTTTATTGTTGTGTTGTGTTTATGTGATTTCTCTAACTATATGCTATTTGTTATGTGCTTTACATGTGTTTGCTTTTGTGTATGTGAATTGTTTGATTTGATTGTATTTGTTGGTGTACGGAGGTGATGGAGGTTGAAGCGGATTGATTTCAGATTGCCCTTAGACTCTGGTTTATGTGTTGGATGGATAAGAATAAATAATGGTAGTTTGTTAGGTAAAAGTCCTTAGGCATAACTTTGATTCCTAAAGAAAAGACCTAAAGATTTACTTTTATTTTTTCCAAAGCATATATAACTAAGAGACTTTTGGATATATAATGTTATACAACTAAGTGAAAATGATTTCAAAACAAATAAATAAAGAACGCAAGCTTTCATAAAGATAAACTTTTCTGAGATGTGTGTTGATCAGATGCATTTATTTTTATTAAATTTGTGGCATTCCCTTTTCCTACGGAGGACCTTCGGGTTAGGTTCTTACCCCCTACAATCTTATATTTTTTAGAAAATAGACGAGAAAGCCTTTGAAAAGTTTAATGAGCATTGGACGTGTAATAGTTTATTTTGAGGATTAATTTGTATCTAGTTATTATTTTTACTCACCTTTATTATTGGTTATGCTTTTATAAAGAGGGATAGGAATTTGTAATCATGATATATGTTTGTATATTATTTGTATAGACTATGGTTGTAAATAAAGAATGCTATTAATGATGTAAATGTATATATATGTGATTTGTTTTTAGAAGGAAATAAAATGTACAAAAAAAATTATACAGGCTTTAAAAGAAAAGTTTCTAAGGATTTCATGTAAAAGCTCCTACTAGCTATATATAGAAGTAGTCATAATATTCTCACTATCAGAGTGGCACAGTTGGAAGCGTGACATTCTAGTGGTGAAGGTATTACACTATCGATTAAGTTCTAGTGTTGTTTTTTAAATTTTAGTAAGAGCATTGGATTGTATTAGACATATGAACATATTGTAAAAACAATTATATGAATAAAATTAGATTGGCTGGTTTGTTGAACATTGAATTGTTGAACATTTTACTTTTATATAAAATGTTGTCATGGGTTTAATGAATGATATATTGGCTTCTGCCAAAGAATTTGAACTACATCGCTAATTAAGTCTTGTTACTAATAAATAAAATCAATGGAGCAGGACTTGAGAAATAAAACGCATCATCATCATCATAAATTCTTATCGCCAACACTTCATAAATTTTTATTACACCAACATTGCTAAATACATAATCATCAGTGGAGTAGGACTTGAGAAATAAAATCTTATTGCTAACAAATTCTTATCATACTTAGTTTTCCCCTTATATCTTCTATCCTAACCTCGACAAGAATTTAAAAGAGAAATTACATAAAGTAGTGAAATAAAATTTGTTTTTGACACTAATTGCTTAAAATATGAAAGTTTTAGTTCCTAAGATTAATCAAGAAATGGGTTGCATTAACAGTATCATAGAGTATTAGGCCAATTCTACCACCAAACCAACTCCCCATTTGGCTTCCCATTAGAAAACCAAGTCTGCCAAGCCTTTGTTCCCCAAAGAAGCCACCAACATATGAACCAAACAAAGAGCCACCTTCCCTAATTGCACCCTGATAGAGAGAGAATCACGATGGTTCGGAGATTTAGCAAAACAATTTCTACGTTGATAGCATAGTCCAAACCAACAAATAATCCTCTCAATCAAAGTTTAATTTTCAAATCAATGATTAACCAAGATTGAGAGTAATTCAACCTCGGGTCGTCTTCCCTTGGGATGCAATTGAAAGTGTTACGCTCTTGGTTGTGAGGACAAAAGGGATTTTTGGAATCAAAGAATAAAAAGATTAAAAGAACTAAGCAATAAAAGAACTAAGAAATGATCAAAATTGAAATCAATGCAATTAAGAAGGAAACAAGATCAAAACTAGTGAAAATGCTAAGATATGCATAAAAGAGCCTTGACTTGGGAATGAGGATCCAAGGAATCCTATCATCGCCATAACCACAACTATGGCAACTATGATGAGTCAATCTCGCTTAGTTAACCCCTAACATCGAGGAATAAGTCAAGCAAGCATAATTGACCTTAATCCATAAGTCCTAACTAACTTACCAAACTAGTTGATAAAAAGCTAGCGTCAATGGAAACAAGAGTCAACTAACTACCCAAGAATTACCACTAAATGTTGGACATTATGACTCTAGTATCCTAGGAACTCAAATCCCAAGCCAAGGTGTGAAAATCTACTCAAAACTCATAATTAGCATTTTCACAAACACCTTGAGGGCATAAAACCAAAACATGGAAAATTGCAAGGACAAGTAAGAGCTATAACCAAAATATTCACAATATCAACAATTAACATTCAATCAAACATAAAGGAAGCATAAAACATTAAATTCATCTATCAAAATTCCAAAAAACCAAAATTGCATATATAAACAAAGTATCTTGAACCATAAGAAAATAAAAGCAAAAGTGGTGGAATTAAAGAGAAGATTAAGGGTACTTACAATAAAGATTAACAAAATCCAAAATCAAAGCTTTCTATAAAATGCTACAATGGAGATGGAAATGAAACCCTAAGAGAGAAATTCTATACTACTCCTACTCCTACTCCTATGGAAGCTTCCTAATACTAATGAAAACTAAAACTAAACCTAATAAAACCTAATGCTTGCATATGTCTTCAATCCCCCTTGATATAGCACTTCTCATTCAGCATTGAGCCGTCAAAAACTGGGCCAAAGGCCCCCAAAATCGCGGATCACGTGTTTCATTAATGAAACCACGTGCAGGGACCTGTGCGTACGCACACTTTACTGCTTGTTCACCTATGCGCACGCACACTTGTTTATGTGTGCTTTTCCTTATTTTCTTCATGTGTTCTCCCTTGTACATGCTTTCTTCCACTTTTGCCTAGCCAAACTTGCCTAAATGACCTGAAATCACTCACAAAACATATCACGGCATCGAATGGCATGAAAGTGGAATTAAAATAACAAATTCAGGCACAAAAATGTATGTTTTCACATTTATGTCCAAATTAGGGAGAAATCACAAAAGTATGCTATTTTAGTGCCTAAGTGTGAGTTTATGTGATGAAATCCATCCAAATCAAACTAAAATATATCGGAAAATATGGACTCATCACGCCCTCTGCATCACTCCCACCATAATACACTACCTCATAGAAGTCCCATCCAACAGATATCATGGGACCTATTACGCACTGAGCCTTCTGCAAAGCCAACTTCGCTGCCTTTGCGCCTTCTTTTTCAGCATGCTTCTCTGCTAATGACTGTGCCATGCCCTGTGACTTTGTATCGGTTAGTGCAAATTTTATTTGCTTCGTCTTTGCTTTCTCAATATGTGCAGCTCTTAAGCTGTGAAAATACAGCTTCGTACTTTCCTTCACACTGCATGCTAGACTTTCATATCCCATGTCAAAGCAATTCCACATTGTAAAATTTTCACTCTTGGATGTTGCATTATTAGGAACAAGCTTCCCGCATTTCTCATCTTGAAAATATAATGAAATTAAAAACTATTATTTGAGATTGTTATAAATTAGAATGTTTCCATGTTGGAAAAACACTCCACGTCATCAATAATTTTTATACCTCATTTTAATAATTATTAAAATATGCATCTCTCTTAAGAAAAACTTAGAAAGAAATGAAAACAACCACATGCTAATTCATTGAGCCCTAAACATGTTATTCAGAATGTAAATCAAGCTTAGGAACAATCATAAAAACATAGAACAAATAATGTAAACATAGAAACCATACAAAACAATACAAAAACAAGTACAAGGCACGAGAAGAGAAGACCACCCATAAATCACGAAAATGCCTAAACCCATAAACGAGAAGAAAACTTCAAACACACAAGAGAAGAGAAGACAAGAGAGAGCATCAAAGAGGAGAAGAAGATACAGATGTGAATATGCAACTTACCTGTCCAATCTCTAGCTACCAAATATAATACTAAGTCCCAGTCTCCCAGTCTTGGTCTCAGTACCTCAAAACAAATGCTACCTAAGCGACTGGAGGCATGTATTAAAAGTCTATTAGGTCGTGTGTTTGTTGATAAGGTGTTTCCAATAGGAACCATTGACAATGCATTGAAGGCTATCTGGGGGAGGCTAGATGGATTTAGATCAATGAAGTTAGGATCAAACTAATTCCAACTCTTCTTTGAGAACGAGTTAGATGTCCTTAGAATTGAAAATGGATCTCCATGGCTCTATAAGGATTATGTTTTACATGTTCAAAAGTGGACATATGCTAACTCTCAAGACTACGAGGGAATTAGTTTTTTCCCATTTCTGGGGGATTCCAGAAAAATTCAAGACTGCTGAAGTTGGTTGTAAATTGAGTGAGAAAATTGGTGAGATTATTGATAATATCTTTTTCTCCATCAGAGAAAAAGAATCCAGAATCCTTAAATCTAGAGTTTTGATTAATAGTGAGAAAAATGTGAAAGACTCGATTCGGATGGCTGCTCTAGGAGGTAAGGTGCTGGAAATTTGATTGGGATATGAGCGTATTAAGATCTTCTGCACCTATTGTGCTCACCTTGGACATCATTCAAAGAATTATCAAATCTTCATGTCAAACTCTGCTTCAGGTGATATTAAAGTGGAAAGCATTGGCGACTGGGTCAAGACTGATTAGATAGGGAAAAGAATTGACAATGACGGTAGTGATAATGCCAGCAATTTTAGCAACCAATAATCTAAGCCTTCACAACCAAGGAAAAAACCTGCCTCTTCTTAGTTGTTTGAAAGCTTCTCTAAGCTGAATTTGAAGGATGAAAGGAACGAAGCCCCAACAAGGAGTGTAGAGTCCCCCAGCCGAATTTCAAAGTTAGCTTGGTAGTCAATGAAAAAATCTTGTTCTCCTATTATGTTAGAAGATATCATAGGCTTTATGAATAAAATCCAAGAAGATAATCAAATGACAGCAAAAAGTTAGCAGCAAAAAACTACATCTAAAACAGATGGCAAGATAGAGTCATAATTCGCTTAACCAATTAGGTGGGACAAAGCGAAGAGTCTCTAATAAAGAAAATGAGCTTGTGTACAAGATGCAAGTTGAACAAGAGCTAATTGCTGAAAAGAGGGTGGAGGATGCTAGCCGGTAAATGGCACCCAAAGACCCATTAAAGCATAGTTGTCAGAACCGAACCGGTGATCGAACCGGTTAGGTCACTGGGTCACTGGGTCACTGGTTCAACCGTTGGGTTACTGGTTGAACCGGTTGACCCGGTCTTATGTAAATAAAAAATAAAAAATAGTCAAAAGTTTAAAATTAAAATTTAAAATACATATTTTTACTAACATTTTAAAATATCAAATTATTTTAAAACAATATGGAATATGAACAATAAATATTTTATTATTTTTACTCTATCATAAATATTTTTATTTTGTTTTTATATTAAAATAACTATTATTTTTAAATTTTAATAATTTATTAATTAGTTTATATCTTTTATACTATTATATACTACAAGTATTTATTAAAAAATAATATTAATAGATATTAAATAATTATAAAAAAATAAGTGAGTTTATAATTATTGTTAAATAAAAATATAATTAATTTAAGAATGAGTGAGTTTATAATTAAAATTAAAATAAATTAAATAAAAGTAAACTTTTTGATGGAAGATATTTATATCTATTATAATTTGCATTAATTTAAATAGAAAACATAGTGGTCTGGTGGTTGGCGAGCCTTTTGGTTTCCTTGAGGGTAGGGGTTTGAACCTTACCTCAAGCATTTTGGAAATATTTTCTCCTAAACGGTTCGGTCGGACCGCCTCACCGAGTTTGACCGGTTCGCATCGGTTCAAACTAAGTTTGACCGGTTTGTACCGGTTCAATTTCTTACACGGTTCAAATACCGGACCGGACCGGTATAAGGTTCGGTTCACTGGTTTTCCAGTCGAACCGGCCGGTCCAGTCCGATTTTTACAACTATGCATTAGAGTGTTATCATGGAATTGACAGATTTTAAAGAGACCCCTTCACAACGTTAAAGGGATTGTTGAATCTCACTCTTTCGAGTTGGTTTTTCTTTACGAAACAAAAAACCAATCTCAACACATGGAAATGAAATTCAAGGCTTGTGGCTACTCTAATTGGCAAATTGTTGATCCTTTAAGTAATGCGGGTGGACTTGCGTTGGCATGCAAGGATGGTTTTGTTGTTCAGATTATCAGTTATTCTGAGTTCTATATTGCTGCCTTGAAAAAAGATGTTCCTTTCAACATTGAATGGAACTTTGTAGGTATTCATTTAAACTGCAATGATAGTATTCAGCTATCCTGGTTCCAAGAAATCTCTTTGGTGCTCTCCCAACTCCAAAGTAAATCAGTTATTGTTGGTGATTTCAGTTTTATTGTTGATCAAGGTAAGAAATTTGGTGGTAATTCTAGTTCTCATTTTTCTATTGTTACCTTTAATTACTTTATTGGAGATAACACATTGATTGATTTGGGAATGGTAGGTAGACCATTACTTGGAATAGCAAGCGTAGGAAAGGTGAACTAATTCAGAAAAGACTTAACAAAGTGCTTATTGATGAACCTTGGTTCCAATTATACTCTCAACCTACGGTCTTTGGACTATCAGGTTCTGATCACACCCCCTCCTTTTGGACACTAACTACCAATCAAAAATATCAAAGAGGAGATTAAAGTTTCAATCCTACTGGTGTGATGAAGAACAAATTAGTAACTTCATCTGCAAGGCCCAAAACTCAGATATAGAAGGTTCAGTGATGTTTAGATTATTTCAGAATATTAAACTGGTTAGACACCGATTGGTTCTCTAACAAAAGAATAGCTCTACTAATTCTAAAAAAGAGATTGTAGAAGTTACTGCTCTCCTAGAATAAAAATAGGCGTCTGGCATCATATATAGGAGGCACTGGATTACTTGAGCTTGAACAGCAACTTGAAAAAGTATTTTTGTACGAAAAACTTTACTGGAAAGACAAATCTAGAACCAAACGGCTGAAAGAAGGAGACCAAAATACTAACTTCTTCCATTAAAAATTTAAATCTAGAACCAGAAGAAATAAGATATGGCATATGCAGAGAGATAAAGCAACAACTAATGCTAATATTGTTAGGGTGACTGTGGGCTACTTTAAGAGTCGTCTTCCAATTAGGTGGATCATGAGCCTTTTGTCACAGACTTTGAGCCTAAGGTTACAGCTAACATGAACCGTAGGCTTAGAAGATCTGTTTCTATGGATAAAGTGGACTTTTAGTATCCACCGTCAGAGTACACGGGGAGAGGACGGTATAATGGTTGAACTTTTCAAATTCTACCGGGATATAGTGGGAGAAGACGTGTTCCAGACTGTAAGAAGTTTTTTATTAGAGGTGGAATTTTAAATAACTTTAACCACACCAATATCTGCCTAGTGCCAAAGGTACCAGATGCGAGCAATATGACTTAAGTAAGGCCTTTCAATTTGTCCTCTATTGTCTATAAAATCATTTCAAAGGTGCTAGTCCACAAACTCCAAGGGTGTATGGTCAAGATGATAACCCCTGCTCAGACTGCATTCCCAAAAGATAAGCGTGTTTCTGATAGCATTCTTATAGCACACGAATGTATGCACTACCTTAGCCACAAAAGCAGGCTTGGAATACGAAATGACGCTGAAACTTGATGTGAGTAAAGCCTACGACAGAGTGGAATGAAATTTTCTATGGTATATTATGAGGTAGTTGAGCTTTAAATCGACATTCATTCATTGGATTCCCCAATTGATGATAGCTGTTTCTTATTTTATTGTTATGAAAGGTCAACTCTATGATTTTTTAGACCAAATAGAGGCATCTGTCAAGGCGATCGTCTTTTGTGCAGACGGACTTTTCTTCTTGCTACACAAAACAGAGCAAAACAGTCTCATTTAAAAAATTCAGACAAACAGAAGATGTCCAATCATAAATTACTTGCCAGTTACTAATGGTTTTTATTTTGTTCGATAAAGTCTCAAAAGATAGTTGTGCCTCTTTTCTAGAATTATTAGATTCTTATGAGAGCTTCAGTTTTTCAGTAATAACACTGCAGGGTAGATTAAAACTTCTCTAGTAGCCCAACTGAATATTTCTCACATAGGTGCACAGAATAAATGGTTGGGCTTGCTTGTTGTTGTCAACCGCTTTAAAAAAGCCACCTTCGTCTCAATCCAAGATAAGGTTCTCAAAAAGACACGAGGATGAAAAAAGCGCTCGTCAGTTAATGGAGGAACATAGATATTACTACGAGCAGTTAGTGAAGCCATACCAATCTATACTTTGTGTTGTTTTAAACTTCCAAACAGTTTGCCAAACGAAATTCATTGTATACTAACCTAGTTTTAATGAGGGCAGCAAACTTCCAAAAGGTGAATGGTATGGATTAGCTAGGATGAGATAACTAGGTCTAACAAAGAAGGCGGGCTTCAAAAATGTCAGGGCTTAAAACATGACTTTTTTGGGTAAACAGTTCTGAAAAATGGCAACTTAACCTAACTTTCTTGTTTCTTAAATACTTAAAAGCGCATACTGCAGATTTAATTCTGTCCTCACAATAGGAATAAGAACTTTACCTTCTCAAAATTGGCAAAGTATTTTTACAAAAAAGGCGAATTGTAGAGAAAGACATTGGTTGGAAGGCAAGTTTTAACAATATCTAAACCTTCGTTGAACCATGACTCCCTCTTTCCTACTCCTTCAACGTTCCACCATTTGCGGCATTGCTATCAGATGGCAACCATTTGTTGTGGGTAAATGACATGTTTTTGTCAAACAAATAGTAACACTAAGCATTAATTCCAGACCTTTTTTCGTTTGAAAATTGTTTAGCAAATCCTCTCTATAATCCCAGAAAAAGGCAAAGACACAAGATGGTTGATGAACAGAGTAGAAACATATAACGTTGCATCAGCGTACAAGATTGCTACCATGCTTGCGTTAAATTCTGCCTAAACTTCATGCAATAGACACCAATTTCAAGCTAACCATAAAAGCTAAAAATGCCTCGCAAGTTTCTGCTTTTTGCATGAAAAATCTTGCACGATAAGCTTCATGTTCTGCTTCTTATCCTCCAATGATTTCCATCTACTCTGACAATTTACCCAATCTGTAATTCAACACCAGAATGCCAATCTACTCTTAATGGAGGAACTCGGTGTTACAAACTGGACAGGAAATAAACTCTCATAAAGCTCAGCTGGTTTTGATAGTAGCTTAGAATATGTAGAAAGAAAAGTGTCGGCGAACTTTTAAACATGTTAAGGAGTCTCCAGAAGAAATATTACCAACATCGTTTAAGTCAAACCAATTTTGCGTTACGTATAATACCCTAAAATCTTTTTCACTATTTACTTATCTATGTTATTTTGTTCTTATAATTTTGCCTGTTCGTAAGTATTTGAAAACCCTCCTTTTTTATTTCTCTTTTCTTGACTTTTAGACATATTGTGTTCGTTTTTCTGTTAATAAAATACCACCACTGTCTTTTGAAATAAAATTCTACATCGTAAGTCCCAATCAAGTTTATGTAAAATCGGTTTGTATTGTAGGTGGTTCTTTCATATATCTGGCTGTAACTGAATTTTTGCCACATGATTTATGACATTGCTAAAATAACTTGCACGTTAATATTGTTTACAAATATAATCTAATATCCTTTTGAATTTTACTTTTAGAATTTGTGTTTAACTCTTTAATGTCACATTCGATGCACAACAAATAACTGGTTTGCGTAAGAAAAATTGAAGGAAAGAGAAAGCGTCCTATCCTCAGCAGTGTCGCAAATAATAAGACTTTCAGAGTTGACTATAAGCATTCAAAGCACATATAAAGTAGGACCTGTGAGTTGCATCAGATTTCTGAAGAGTGGCTGTTAGACTGGCTTTGTTTACAAACACGGGATACCGAGGCAGGAATACTAAGACAAAATGATGTTTGACAAATAAGACATAGACATAGACATTACATCTAAAGACACTGAATTCGCAGCCTTAGTTACCCAAAAGCCTATGAAGATATAAATCGTTTCTTTCCACAATCAACAACCTCTACAAAGTTGTAGCAGCAAAATGGTTAAGAACAAAAAGGAAACCACTAAAAAAATGCAATTGAAATTATAAAAAAAAAACTATGGATGAATGGAATAAAAATGTGTTCTTACTACATCACAAATTATCGCTATTTACATTATTGAGTCATCGGCCATCAAATTACAGTATACTACAATCTCCCTCTTTCTCTTCCTCCTCTTCCTCCTCCTCCTTTCCACTACGCTCCAACCTGAGCCTTCCATTCTATAAGGTTTTATTGGGTTGCTCGTATAGTGAGTGTGAGAACACGAGAAAAATAATTTCAGTAAATCATATTTTGCTTTTCTCATCATGTTGTAATGTCATGTACGGCGGCTTTGCCGGCAACGATCGAAAGCTGCTAGTTAAAAGGACAACCGAAGAGAAACTATTAATTAGATCATGTTACTTCATACATCAACTAAAATTTTTACTTTTACGGAACAAAACTAACATTTTGAATTAAGATATGATATAGCTCTAAGAGAAAGATATCAACTAGGAGGTTTTTTCTCATGGACGTGAGCATTATGCATCTATCTGGAAACGAATAAGGTGTCGGTCTAGCACAACACATTTAGTAATATGAAATCACAAACCTTATCCAGCTGAAAATGGATGTCAGCATGTAAGGGAAAACAATTTGTGGAACCGTTGTACTCTTCTTGAACTAATGGTTAAAGACTTCGCCCTATTCTTTCTCTTCCGGAACAAAAAATCTTCCGTATCTAAAACATATGACACCTGACAACATGCAATGGATACCAAGGGAATGTATGAGTGGAACTTTGGAAACACAACCCAACAGAATGTGCAAAATAAGAACAATATTCAGAAGTAGAACTATTATTACCTTGGATGAACTGCAAGATATCTTACACTCAAGACCATTAATAACTTGTAGTCCTTCCACAGCCTCACTTGAAATGTCATCAGCACAGGCATATCTACGTTTGTTCCTACGGAAATGAATCAAGTAAAATAAATAAGTTTTGTTTAAAAATATATTACTTCAAGAATGGCACCAAACAATTCTTTGGGCTTGTCAAATACCTTCTCAAGAAAATTCCAGACTTTTCCTTTTTTTCAGAGACAACAGAAAAAAATTCGTTGTACAAATAGCCTGAAAAGTTGGGGTCCATTGACACGGCAGTTACTTCAGGCTTATCATGTCCATAGTCCATCAGTTGAAGAGACAATTTCTTAGGTCCAGGTGACTGCAATCCAATACATAAGATTACAGAACAGAAAATATTTTGAATTTAGTTCAGCAGCAAATCCAAGTAGAAAAAGAAAGAAAAAACAAAAATCATTACATATTCAATTCGGTATATGTTCTCTTCATGAAGAAGAACACGGGCATTTTCATGATAAACTGCGTCAACAAATCTTCCTGGTTTTCTTGATTTCTCATATGCATATAATTGGAGAAGCTTGTTATCCATCTCATCAGTGGCAACATTTTGAAGCTGAAATAAAAAGGAGAAATTTTCAGGGACAGAAAGTTAGAATAAAACAAAATAGATGAGAGAGCAATTCATGAGCTTGACCTGTTTAACAAGCTTATAAATCAGCTTGTCTAAAGTGAATAAGAGATATGACTGAGTTCCAATAATGGCTCGACAATCATCCTCGAATTTTGTATTATCAGATGAACCATCCAGCAAATTGTAGAGCGCATTCATGAACCTGTCGCATAAAAGAGTCCCTCAGTCTGCAAATATACTCGTATTTTAATTTTTAACTGAGTGCAAAATTTACAAAGCATATCACCTGTTGTATTGATCAGTAGAACCCGTATTATTTGAAGCCCCCCATTTCCTTTCAGCAGATGATGAGTTAATCTTTGCTGATTGTATCCTCTCATACAATGTCTGTCAGAAAAGCAACACGAAACTTGCTAAGTTGCTATATCAATATTTAATTACAGGCAGTTGTTTATACTATTAGAAACCATCATGACATCAACATAGGTTTAGAAACCTTGAGGGGAAAATGGGAAGTAGACATCTTCATATCTGAAGTCATGACAAAAAATGAATGAAAAATAACTATTTCCATAAAAAGACAATTTCGTACCTGATGAAGTCTAAACAGGACGTAAAAGGAATCATTTCCATAAAAAATTCGAGAAGTCCTTTCTTTCCCATGTAACGCTGGGGGAACATGCTTCGCCAGCGGCTTTACAGTTAATAGGAAGCGCTCTGAAAATGGCAAGGAGGTTCCATCTCCTTCAACATCATGGGCATCAGCCATTCCTTCAGCTTCACCTTCACTCTCAGCTTTGTTATCATTTTCCCCATCCTCGTGCTCTTCTCGAGATTCCTCACCATCAGCAGACTCGCTTCCAGAAACATCAACATTCTCAGAAGCATTCTCACTGTCCTCAGATGACCTGTGTGGACTTTCCTCACCTTCATCGTCAGCATCAACATCATTCTCTCCTCTAACTTCACCTAAAGCTTGTTCTCCATTTCTGTTTTGGTATTGCTGACTCGAACCGCCATCCTTCCCCTTATGGACTGCATCCAAACCAGTATCTCCATAAACAGCAAAGTTATCCTCTTCAAAGTCTCCATTTGGGGACAACTCGCCCTCTTCTCTTTCACTTTTTAACTGCCGAACTGATTCTTCTGGGTACCTGTGAACTTCGGTCCCTTCTGTGATGGTCCCATTTGTGGATGTACCTGGTCTGGTAGAATCACCACCCTAAGTCATGAAAATAAATAAATAAGAAAGTATTAATTACAAAACTTCAAACAATCGTTATCATGAATAATCCCAGAACACAAGTGCAAGAAAATGGTATCCCTAACACTATCTTCAGGAAAGCAAACAACTGCAATGTACAGAACGATCAAACATCAAACATACATATTCAAGAAATAACTTGCATAATAATTATATGCTATAAGTGAACAAGAAAGTGCCACATTATTAAGAAAGTTATGATGTTTCACCCGCATTATATGCTATAAGTATTTCATCATGTTTCAGTAGGTTGGCATCAACTGTACTTATCAGATACTGTAAATTATTATACTGATAGCAAATTTAAGTTGATCCGTAACATGAAGCTAGCAAAAACAAATTTTAAGTCGAGAGTAAGACAAGAAGCACAAAGGGTTGAGCCATACCTCTGATGAAGGTAAATCAACTCCACCTTCGCCAGATATATTACCAGGTCTAGACGGATTAGTGGCAATGATTCCTTCAAGGAAAAGGCTGTATCTTAGTTCCATTCATTATCAGAATGTGAAAGTGTAACATCAAATGACATTATCAAAAATAAAAGATGAAGTAAGAATTGAGAAAAATCACCATCCCAGAAGAAAGATACTAACCTGATGCATTATCCATGCTTGTTCTTCCATTACTTAGCTCCACTCCTAATGCTGGGGAAACATTAGCATTCACCAACCGCTCACTGGAGTGGTCTTGCTTATTGACTCCTGACATTTCATCAGGTGTGAATGAATTAGTATTAATTTTACCATGCTGTGTATTAGTGCCTGAAGTTTCAGTTTTATGCAGAGTGCGGTCTGGATCAAGACATTTATCATCTTTGGCACCACTGTCACCATTTGATTGCCATACTTTGCTAGAATTTGATTGATCTAATGGCATGCACTCATCCCCATTTCTAGAAGTGTTAATATGCTTAGGATTCACTACAATAGCACCAGCACCAGCACCAGCACTACCCTCACTCTCGGCAACACTTGCAGTGCCACTTTTGGCAGAATTATTCTTATCCTTGACAACATCTTCTGTATCCTCGGCACCCAGAGGCCGAGAAGGAACACACAGCATGGGTTCTAAAAATGTTGTCCAAACCTTCATAACTTTATCCAATTGTTCAGTTGTACACATTTCTCCACAAGAATATTTTACAAGCTGATACAGATCTTCATGAATATCAGAATCAGTGTACTCAAACTCAAGGTTTGGAAGAACAGGACGTCTATTTCCAGCAGCAATCGCAAGAAGAACATCATCTTCTTTGCGTTTCTTCTCACTGATTTCTTTGATTTCGGCCAGTAATGCTGTAAAAAGATTAGAAAAAGGAATGAGTCAGAAGAACAAAATGAATTCCTGCATCACGATAAGCTCATCAATGATTTACATTTTAGTTCTGCGAGGTGGTAGGCAAACATTGTTTTGTATTAGATGGGATGTTATTTATCAATGAGTCAAAAATTAATCCAGATGACTATGACTACACACATATTGTTATTGTGCATGACTTTATTCCCAACCTTAGAAAAACTACAAATAAATGTGAAAGGAGGGAGAAGCATAGAGTGCAGAAAACTTGTAGACAAGATAATGGAGAACTATGACACTTTTATTTATTAAATGCATGTAAAAATAATAAAAATGGAATTTGTCGATATGGTGAATTGTTTATAACTTAACCAAAAGGTCTTGTGTTTAAGGACTTGTTTGAGTGAGCTTCTAAAAAAAAATCTCTTTTCAAGTGATCTTTTTTTAAAAGATCTTTTAAAAAAATAAAAGTAATTTTATGTTTCACTATTTCATGTAAAAATATCTTTTTATCTAATAATTATGTTCTGGATACGACAATATTAAAAATATATATATACCTATTAAAAGAAATGTAAATTGTAGCTTCTAAAAAAAAATTATTTTTCTAGTACTTTTATTTTTACTATTAAAATTTTTCAAAACACACTAAAAAAAAAAATCTTTTCCTAACAACTTAATGGCACCCAAACAAGCTCCAAGTCTTTGATGCAGCCAAAAAAAAAAAAATGTTTTTATAGACTATATTTAATGAAGGGTATTTAGGGGGGAAAAGAGTTGGACACCAACCTTTCTCATATTCCCTTATATATAGTATAGAAGTATAGATATAGAGGTATAGAAGATATAAAGCGATGATACCTCACAGTATCAAAATAGTTGCAGCATAAAAAAGAATCTTCTAATTTATTTTGAACATTAAAAGCCTCATTGCCCTGTATTACTAGAAGTAAATGAACTGAAAAGTTGTTACCTTTAGTACTCAAGCTTTTTGTATCCTGTTGTTTAAAGTAGAAGCTACGGTGATCAAGAGATTTATGATAATTTTTGGCATATATTTCAGCCCAGACTTTATTAAAATCAGCACGACACCTTGCCCATTCATCTTGTTTCTGCTTCAAGCGGGTTAATATCACTGGCAAAGCCAGAGATGCATTTTTCCGTAACACATCCATCACATCTAGCCCATGGTCACCATATAATCGTTCAATGCACCTAAGATTTAAGGCTGAAAGTAATGCAAGAAAGTCCCCATCAGAATATGGAAAACATCAAATTACCTCATATTGCATCCGTGCCATATGAAAATATATTGATGAACAGAAAAGCCCTTAACCTGTTAAGTGCTCCTCAATACGAATTGGACTGTCTCCTTTGATTATATTATTATTGACCTTTTCTAACAGCTCTTCCACTCGCTTAGTAGTTGCATTTACAGACTCTAGCAACATATCAAGTTCAAATCTGCAAACATAGATTAAAATGATATCAATAAGTGATAGATAACTTAACGAAAACATTTTAAAAAAGAGGTAAAATGATATGGCAAACATGCTTATCATTGTGCAATTCAGAATCACGAATCACCCAATATGCTTCAATACCCCAAAAGAAAAAAGGGAAAAAAAACCCTCCAAACGCCAATTTTTAGGAAAGAAACAGAGGCAGCCGGGTGCATTTAGAACTTCTTAGTTATAACCAATATCTTGTTAAAACTAGATTGTTTGAACAAAATGCAAAAACAGGTAGAAGGGTGCATTTAGCACTGCTAAGTTCTAACCTCTTAGAACCAATATCTTCTTAAAACTATAAATTGTTTGAACAAAAATGCAAAAAAAAAAAAAAAAATCCACTAGCAGGATTCTACAATGTCTTCACATGGCAAACATAAGTGACCTTAAAAAGTTTTTTCATTCTTTCCTCAAACAGAGACATCAGTTTTTGCAGCTCCCTTTCATCTGCATCTTTTTTCTTTGTTGTCTTGGCTTATATGAGAGAAACTACACTGCTACTTTCTTAAGATTTTATGCATTTTGTAAGACTTCTATTTGTGACGATTGTGTTTTTGAAAACTTTGGAGATGAGTGATGATTATATGTTATTGGTCTTATGAAAGTTTATGGTATGGCATTAATTTTGCATGTATCCTTGAATCCTGGAATTCAATTCAATACAGTTTATGATTCACAATTCAATGATTAACCTTAGCAATTCAAGTTCTGAATTACAATTTGATAACCTTGATGCAAATACAACCAATCAAATAAGCATCACTGCAAGTCTGACCTGTCATCTTCACATCTGAACAAGCTCTCTTCATACTGATTTTTCCGCATATGTTTAAAGGAATAATCCTCACTTCCTGAAGTAACAGACACCCAGTGATCATTTAATACTTCTGCACCAAGTTCTGTTCTCTGGCTAGCTACAGGTATTGGGTACTGCATAAGCACAGGTAACACATATGAACAACGCAATCAGCAAGAGAATCACAGATATCACATTCAAGTAATATAAAACCGAGAGACAAGTAAATCAAGTATACATTTTTTGGCAAGAGACGATAGCTCGGAGTGCATTGATCACAGTTAGAAAGGTCCAGCTCATTTATAGGCTTTGACAAATACTTATCCTTGCTGGGATATATGGATATCTTAGGACCTGAAACATCCTTGTTGGCGGGGGCAGTGGATTTGTCCCTTTCTCGGAATTCACGATCCCTTTCTTTCATGCCATCATCCCTACAACGGTCTCGATCACGATCCCTGTCTTCAACCTTCACAGATTTTGGCCTTTGTCCGTCACTCCATAAGGACTCTGATGAAAACACACATACACACACACAAAATAAAAGGTGAGTTTTGTGCGAAAAGACAAAGCTAAGAAACTTAAACATGGTATCAGATTACAAAATATATAAGGAGAATCTGTCATAATAACAGAAAATTCCAAGCCATTTTACATACTTTTATTCATGACACCAGCAAGGAATCCACCATCTGCATCACAGAAACTGATTAGAAATATCTTGGAAGTGTACCAACATAGAAATATGAAATTAGTTTGAACATTACCATTCTTTTCAGATTGTATTAAAAATTCATTAAACCCCTCCATAAGATCTGGATATTTCCCCAGTAAATCACCAACCTTGAAGAATAAGTGACCATGAGTTAGCAATTATATTCCAGAGCATGTTATTTAATAAGATCTATAGGCAGCACTAAGAAATATAATGGAAGTAGGCCAAGATAAAGTGTATAATTAACTTCAAGGACATAAGTTCTTCCACCAAATTATTTAATTACAATCGCAACACCACATTATATGTAGTAGATTTTCCAGTGGAGAGGATATATATTCTATTACTTCTAGTTTTTTTAATTGAAAATTTCAGCTAAATCAAAATTTATCAAATTATTGAAGATGACATCATCAGCATTGAAAAGATTAGTAGTTCATGGTGCCTCAGCTGCAGGGTCATCTGTGAGGAATTTAGAACGGGATGCCACCAGACTTTGTCAAGAATAAATGACCAAAAACATAATACTGCTGGCCAATTATCACACTTCAGAAGAAACATAATTTATTCTAGACCATCTATTCCTGCCGTAATTGTTGTAATTGCTTCCTTCACAGCTCTAATTGTACTGAGTGCCAGGTGCCCCCTCACAGACAATACAAAATCCAAAAATCACCAAATCTTCTCAGTCTTTGATGGAGGAAGTTATCCTTTCCAGCTTTGCTGAAAGCAACTTGAACCTTTGTCCTTTACATCGAGTACAAAAATTGCTGGACTATCTACCATAAGCTCTCCCACAGGTAAGGTTATTAGGGAAGAACAAATGTGAATTGGAAGGAAGATCTCAAACAGGTTGAAAAATATGGTTCCGTCTGCAATTTGCATTGCTCAGATCTTCTTGTTTGTTTTGATAAAATGAACAAAGTGATTTGGTTACATGCAATCAAGCTCAAACACTTGGTGAAATCTTGTGGGTTCCTTTATTGATCAAGATGATACTGGGAAGATGATCACTTTAATAGGTGGTACAGAAAGCTGCTGCTTTGGCATAATGAAAAGGAAATTGGCTATTCTGTTGTTTCTGGTTTCTGATTTTATCCATATACTTGCTGCAAGTATGATTATGATGGCCTCTGCAGCATTTAAAGCATACTAGTATGCCAACACAATACCCCCATTTTAGCCATTTCATATTTCTCAAAACACACTTTAAGTCCTTCATTCCATTAGATCCTCCAAATGTACCATCCAAAATGATCCTCCTTCAATCTATTGCTTAATATAAGACATGACAGTATCGCATTGAGAAATTGGTCTTGCCTTAAATTACCTGAATGCCTATTCTCATTAGCTGACACCCTCATTCCTTGAAATTGGCCGCATTGGCTTGTAGGCTCCATAGAGCATAGGCTATTCTGGCCCAAACTAAACTCTGGCTGACCCAAATATAATCCAAATTGAATGCATGCAAATAAACTCAATTTTAAACACCAATGATATAGGAGGATATCCCTTTTTTTCCATATTTTAACATATTTTATTTAGGGAATAACGGTAAATGCCCACATCCAGCTAAACCAACAAAGCAAGATTAAATAAAAGACATGCATTTATAGAATCCGACAATGAAATCAGTAAACCGGATGACAAGAAAAATTAATAATAAGCCATACCAATGACTGCAATTCATGTCTGGTAATTATTTCCCTGCTGTAAATATGCAAACACTTCAAAAATTCTTGGTAGTCATCAGGATTTCGTAATTTCTCTTTGACCTTTTCACAGAAAGCAAGCTCCTGGCTATACATGCCTGAGATAATGAAATTTGACATAAGTAAAAAACTGCTAAAGGAAAATAAGATGTTAAAAGTTTTATGCAACAAAAGATAGAAGACAAACAAGAAGTTGAAATAAATTTATTTTTCCCTTATAACAAGGACAATTGATTATGAAATCATCTCATAAATGGAAAAATTTTAACACTTCTTCAATACAGATAACCCTATCAACAAGAGACACCATACTCTTCTTTTTTTATAAACTTTAGCAATATATGCAGTAGAATAGTGATGAGAAACATTTTGCATTAGTTGCTGTAATGAAGTTTCACTTTTGACGCCTTTTTCTTATTTTATCAATTTATTTATTTTCAACCAAACATAAAAGCATATGTTTCCACTGTTTAAATAATGTATATCATAGCATTGGTTGGAAAAGGTAACAAATATAACAAAAAAACCAGTAGATTCAGGATCAAAATGTTGACAACATACTCACTTTTCAGAGTATTTCTTTCATCACAAGTGGATGGCATAGGGCGCATACCAATATTTTCATCATCAAGCAATGGTTCAGCTCCAGAGTCTTCAGCCCTACGATCAGATTTCCGTTTATGGGAGAACCTTTCCCTATCTCGACCACCATCATGCTCATAATCTCTATCGTCTCTGTCACGTTCTCTCCTATCCTCTCTGCGTTCCTTATCCTTCTCTAGACGTCTCCTCTGATCCTTTTCTGCCCTCATCAAACCTCTGTCATTATCAGGGTCGGGACGGTCAACACTGAGGTCACGATCACCATGTGAGGTCATAGTCCTTTCTCTCTGGCACACAAGATAAGTAGAATGTAAGCTTGATAACCAAACATGCAATCAGTGGGACCAGAGTCACCAAGATAGTAAAAGACAAAAGGCTACTTTAAGGCTTCAGGGTTTTAATGCCTTGGAGAAAGATCAGCCAAAGACTTATAACTACGTGAGCATAACATCCTAAGTAAAAGTAACAACTGCAATGTTCAATTTACAAAACCCTAAACTGCTAGCCGTAAAATTCCTTATGACCCAGAAATAGTTACTTCTCAACAACATAATATTTTACCCAATGTAACATCATAGCAAGTTAGAGGGATGGATTTTTTAAACTTTCTACAGCTATCATTAAGTGCTACAGGTATGTTGCCTGAACAATAATACACTAGAAGCGTGCATCTCATGGAAGGGGCAATAATGCAGCCACCAAAAGGTGCTGAAACCTCCAGGCACCTTGACTTAGCATCTCATTTTATACTACCAAGAAGGACAGAAAAATATGGAGATAAACCTTCTCAACATGCATTTGCCGTACAGTTGGCATTGCAGAGCTCCTATCACGTAGCATAGAATTTCTAGCAGAAATATAATGAGCAGAGGCTGCTGAGGAAGTGTCCGGGAGAAAATGAGTAAACTCATCAAGAAGATCCGGATGCTCTTGGAAAAGTGCAGCAACCTGAAGAAGTCCAAAATATGATTGAAATGAACGTCAAACGAAATATTAAGACTAATATAAATGACATAGGAAGATAAATATAACAATTTTCCTAGCTATAACATAATAACACATGCATAGACAAAACAAACCTCCTGGTAGACCTCTGTTATAGACTTGCTTTCCTTTCTGTACATATTTAATATGTCCAGAAATGACTTGTAAACACGATCATCACCTTGAAACCGGGTCTGAATGAAAATGATGAATTAGATTCAACTAGAACTGCCCATTCTGTATTGAAACTGAGTCTGTATTAGAAAACCAATCAGGCCCAAGAACATTTTACCTTAATTTTGTTCACAAAATTAATCGCTTCTTCAAATTCAACAGGCTTCTTTGGGGCAGGTTGTTCATCCTCCAGTGGAAGTGTGATTTCATAACCCCTTGGCAAGAAGGTGTTGAATCCCAAAAGCAAGTCTCTGTGCCCTTTAAAGAGCTGTTTAACCCTTGCTATCACGCCTGCAGTATCAACTCTACAAGTATCAAAAGCAGACACAAGTCAGTTTCCACTGGCAAAAACAGTATCCCCCTCCCCCAATATAATACAAAAAGACATTCGGAGGAGCATGCCAACAATGTGGTACGACATGATCAAACCTTTGAGCCTTAAAATCTTTCATGACTTCCAAAAAGTCATCATACTTGTCCCTCTTATCCTGAAATATATCCTTTACTGCCTTGAGATATGCCAATGCATCATTTGTAGTCAGCTTCTGAGCAACAGCACCTCCATTCATCATCTGGGGTTGCCCGGACCTTCGTTCGAAAATATTCCAAAATACAATTAGACAATTGATAAACCAACGACACAGTATTCCCAATTTCTAGCACATGATCATACATGACAATCAAAACCTTAAGAAACTGAAAGTAATTTTTTTCCATGAAAAATACAAATTTACCCATTAAAAGAAGAATTTACTCAGGATTGCAGATAACAAATATCCGATCTCATTTTATTAGGTCAAAACATCAAAACCCAAAAAATTTACCAAAAAAGAGACAGCTTTGCTAAAGATTGATCATCTAGACTTCCCGGGTTACACACGAGGGCACTAGTAAAACTTTTCACCGCAGTAAAAACTCGGGAAGCTCCATTACTAAGTCGAAGATGCAATTACTTGATCAAAGCACAAACAAAAACACAAGTACAGTTCAAAACACAGGAAAAGTTGAAGATGAGAACGAAAACCAACAACTTACGCTTCTTCTCGAGAAGACACTATAGGCCGTTTAAGTTGAGGACTCGCGAAAATATCGTCCCTAGACCTCTTCATTCCTATTCAATAAACCATGAAATTGAAAAAACACCCAAACACAAGAGCACAGTCTCTTCAGCAATCAGCACCAAATCATGCTTCTGATACTTCGATTACAATTCAAATTCCTTCAACCCTGAGCTTCTCATTCCAGCACACACCGCAGATCTGCGGATTAACGTTGGAGCAAGAGAATTCCAACCTTCTCGAAGAGATCACCAAGGAGGAGCCAAATCCTACAATAGAATAGAAAAAGAATCAGAAAAAGCGAAAATTCGCATTAACTTCAATGCAAAGCAACGTAAGCGACGAATTCAAACGGAGGAAGCAGAGAATTTACACAGTGATCGTCGAGTCTCGAAGCAGCAGATAGAAAAAATCGAAAAAAAAAAATAAAAGAAGATAAATATCGGAAAAGCTTTGAGCGAATGAATGCTTCTTCTGAGCCTCGGTGATTCTTCGAGGAGTAAACTCGTTACGTTGGAGAAGGCTAAAAGGAAAAACGAAGGCTTTTGTTGAGCAGTGTTTTCCTCAGAGTTTGAAATTCGAAGTAGAGAATTTTATTTTCTCTCTTAAGATTTTCTGGGCAAACAAACAGAACTGAGAGAAGAGAAAAGAAAATAAACGAGAGAACGAAGAAAATAGAAACCAAACAAATAGAAGTTCACAATGTGATATATATAAAAGAAAAAACACGGGGAAAAAAATAAAAAGAAAACATAAGGGGTGTGGCGGTAGTAATATTTGACCTTCTTTATCCGGTTACCAATTCCTGTGTTTACCGCCTGTTAGCGGTTAATCGTTTTATCTATAATCTATAATATGAGATGAAAAATTAGGGCAAGACCTTTTGTGTTGGGCTGTATTAATAACGAACGTGTTTGGTTCTTCGACTTTTCACAAAGGGGTGATTTTGATTAGCAATTTGGCTATTTTGTGATTTTTTTAAATTTGTATTTGTTTGGTGTGGGATTTGTGACTTGTGAGGAGTAGTAGTAGTTATTGTTGGTGGTGTGGTGAACATAATATATATTTGCAAGATTTATTTCCAAGTTTTTATATAGATGGATGATGATGATGAAATTAGGTCTAACAGATAGTGAGAGAAAAAGAAGATATAGTTAATGTCATGTTCTCTTTTTTAACATCTTTTTGTCAATTGTGACTTTGAAGTTATCTTTGTAGGATTTATTACATATTTACATTTATAATTTGTAAACGATACAAGACAAATGATTATGGTTACGCAAATAAGAAACTTTGACTGAATGAATAATCTTTTATTTATTTATTTATTTATTTATTTATTATTATTATTATTATTATTATTATTATTATTATTATTATTATTATTATTGTTGTTGTTGTTTGATAAACTCTCAAGCGCCTCTTTTTGTCTGAAGTCTGAACACTCAAACGCATTTTTATGGGTTTTTTTATTTTTGGAGAAAACGCATTTTTATTTATGAGTTGGGATTGTGGTGTTAATGAATCGGAGTTTGTCATTGGGAATGGACTCTCTTGGCTGACGGAAGAGGAGTATCTTTTTTTTTTTGATATGGCTGAGACTGTGAGTGATATAATTTTTGTTTGTAACTGTTTATATTTTTGGTCCTAGTTTGTAACCCTTAAATCAATGGGGAAATTGTTTTTAAGGCTCAATATGGCTATATATATATATATTTTTTTTTTTGGTAAAATATGGCTATATATTTTAGGCCAGTAAACGCTTTACTAAAGAATTTTCAAGCCCAATTGATGCCATAACGCTAGGACCAGGCCAATCTACCAAATAATAGGGTAAAAAGCCCCTTTTGTAGTATTGAACGTTTCCAACTAAAAAAATAAATAAATATAAGTTTGGTTTGCGTTTTTATTTTGAGTCTTTTTTATTTTTTAAATTTTATGAAAAAAAATAAAAACAGTAAAAATAATAAAATTTTATTTTTTATTTTTATTTTTTTATTTTACTTTTTTTTTTTACAAAATTCAAAAATAAAAGAAACATAAAAAATTAAAATACAAACCAAATGTGCTGGCCAAAAACATGAAAAAACCAAATGTCAGTCATTCTAGTCTCTAGAACTCGGCTCTCTAGACATGTAAGTTGATTATTAAAAACATAGATACATCTATTTACTTACAACTATCTATTTACATCAATATACAACCCAGTTGTATCCTGCTACGTGTCGTCACTTCATGTTATTTTCTAAGGTTATTAGTTTATTAAAAAAATTATAAAATTAAATAAATGATCCATTTAAATTAGATGTCTTTGATATAATGTGATATTAATACAGTGGAACATACACTTTTATCAATTTCAAACCCTATGTCTCCTCTAGGATTGAATGTTTGAATAATTCTTCAAATAATAAGTGATCCTTAATTTTTTATTATACTTTTTTTTTTCCACGGTATTCTCTAACTTGACAGGTTAATGATTAATTCATTGCAAACACTACGAGAAAATAAATTTTCTGCCACGCTTTTAAAGTATGTCGAAAAGTATAAAAAAGCGTGCCGATAACTTTTCACCACGCTTTTTTAGCTATTGACACGCTTTTAAAAGGGCCACATCCGCAAGCGTGCCAGTTGCTCTATCGCCACGCTTTTGTGGATCTATCGGCACGCTTTCATCTCTTGCTACGCTTGAGAAGCGTACCGAAAAGTGTACATATCGCCACGCTTTTAGAAGCGTGCCCAGTGGAGTGATTTTGGCTACACTTTAAAAGCGTGCCGATAGGGAAAGATATGGCTACGCTTTTTAAGCGTGGCTGTTGATGATTACGAAAAGATATGGCTACGCTTAAAAAGCGTGCCAATAGCCAAAAATATGACTATAAGTTGGATCAAAATACTTATGGCTATACCTGTTTATGAATCTTCCTAATTAAACATTGCAAAATTGATATATAATTTTAAATCATAGTTTAAATGACTAATTTAAATAATGAAAATTTTTTTATATAATTTTAAATTAACCAATCCAACATACATAAATTTTCATCATATTTGTCAACAAAAAAATAAAATTTATTATTTGAAAAATACAACATACACATCATCAAAGCTACAATAAAAGAAAAAGTCAAAATTTATTATTTGACAAAAAAACTGTTCTTGTGTGAAAACCAAAGCAGCTTTGGCTCATTTACACCTTTCACAAGTTCTGATATAAGTGACCCCACACCTTCCTCATCAATGACCAAAACCACTGTTTCAGTTGCCTCCTTAGCTAAAACTTGAACCTCCTAGAATATAAAATAAATAAAATCAGATTATGCATTGAATCAGTTGAAATACATCCACAATCAATAGAAACACTCAATTCTTGAAAAATAGTATGTATGAATGATATTCTTAATGCAAGCTTCCCTATAAGGATGTAAGAATCCGCTTTCTTTTAGTGCATAATAATACACAGAGTCTTCTTACTATGCTAATCAATTCCAATTTATACCTCGAACGCAATGCTTCAAATGCATTTGCAAAATACATGAGATCATCAATACTGTTGATCTCAAATCCGACAACTAGACCACATGTATAAGCCATAGCTTGCTCTTTCCCGAGTAGTGCTATTCGAGACTCCAATAGTCGTTGCAGGGAGACCCTAAGCGATAGGAAAATTGAAAACTTAAGAACGAATTTTAAACTAGCAAAACAAAGAAGATTATTCAATTGAAGAGGTAGAAACTTACTTTGAGCTTTCTTCTTTGTTGTCAACGTCCTCAATTCTCCATTTAACTGAAACAAATAACAAACATAAATCAATAGAATTTTTAGAGACTATTAAGTAATTTTGACATACATACTGGGAGATAAATACCTTTGCAGAATCACTCAACCTCCTTGTAATTCCATTGGCTTGTGGCGTAGTTCCTATACAAAGGAATTTCAGTAAGACAACTACTTAATAAGTGCAGTTTCTTGGAATTCAATTATATTCTAAGAACAATTACTAATCAATTCTCAAAGAAATATCTGCAAAACATGCTTGAAATTGCAGCTCCTAGCCATACCCTCATCGGAAGATGCATTGGACATCGACGAAGAATTTGCTTGAAATGAACTTTCAATTTGCAGGATTTCTTTTTCAAGGCTGACGAACTTCTCCAGAATTGCAGGTGTGCTAAAAAAATTGCACATGTCTTAATAGGATGAAAAGATTGGAATGATGTGAATTGGATGAAGGATATGGGTCATGAATAGAGCAAAAAATGCACAACATGTAGTCATCATTCAACTATTCTCCAAATCTATAAAACCAAATAAACTAATTCCATGATTAATGTGATAGTCATCATTCAACTAGTTGGATTTTATTCATCAATCCTTGCTTAATTAACTAATAATTAAGAACATTTAGAAATTCCTAAGTCAATATGCATTTGAAAAACCATTCCCGATCATATCTAAAGCACTTAAGCACTTTCAATGCAAAGGTAATCGACTCATTGATTCATTGATTCAGGGGTTCTTCAAACTTAATTGGAAATAGGATAAGTACTCTATTGAAACCAAAGAACAAATGAAGAAAAAAAGGGGATCATTGGAAGACAAATTAGCCACGCTTTTCAAGCGTGCCGATATCCCTCGAAAAGCGTGGCAAAAAAAAGCATGGCCAAATTTCAAATAAGTGGCCATCCTCGTAAAAGCGTGTCGATTTCCCTAGCGTGGCAAAAAAAAGTATGGCCAAATTTCAAATCAATGGCCACCCTCGTAAAAGCGTGCCGATTTCCTTCAAAGCGTGGCAAAAAAAGCGTGGCCAAATCACAAATCAATGGCCACCCACGCAAAAGCGTGGCAAGAAAAAAGTGTGACGACAAGTCTTTTTTTTTTGTAGTGAGATTTGAGCTTTATTTAATAAGGATTTGTTGCTGGCCAATGAGTTAATGTATGTACTTAAGCAGAATTTAAACTTCAAACACTTACTTAAATGAACGAGTGAGTTGACCACTCGATCAACCCAAATTAGTTATACCTTGTCTATTCTATGCTTGTGAGTTTGGTGAATTTCATTAAATATATGTTGATTAGAGCTTCGCATGCAGTTTATATATATGATGATGTACTGTGATATTAATAGAGTGGAACACTATATTTTAATTTCAAAGCCTATGTCTCGGATTATTGAATGTTTGAATTCTTCAAATTTTTCGAATAAAAATATTAAATGTATATTAAAAATTAGTCATCATATATTATTTTATTTATTTTAATATAAATTTTATATTTTAATATATATTTTATAAGGATAATTGATTGTGTATACCAAACATAGTTGTTCTTCCATCCAATAATAAGTGATTCTTATTCTATATCTTGTATGTTCTAAGCTTCTGCTTGGTGAGTTTTATACTTTTATTAAATATACTAGAAGAAATTCCCGCATGCATATGCACAGGGTGAAAAAATAATTTTTTTTGTGACTGAAATAAACTAAACAAAGAAAAACAAAACAAACAGAACAAGGAACTGCTTAAATAGAGGGACAGTCCCGTTTAAGACTACTCTTAAATTCCTCCCAAAGTGAAAGAAGCTCCACATGTGAAAGTTGTAACTTCATCGCCATCTTTGCCATAGTATCTGCCACCGTGCTTGCATCTCTCATAATCAAACGAAAGTCAACACACCAATTCCAATGCATGATATCTCTTATTTTGAGCACCAATGGATCAATAAGCCCAAAACCATCTTGAGTAACAAGATTAAATGCTTCCACACAATCTGTCTCACAAATAACATCTCGTTGACCCACATCCCAAGCAAAGAGATATCCTCTCCAAATGGCAAACAATTCTCCTTGAAGAATACTATTACTCTCAATCATTCCCAAACACCCCCTTTGCCAACTCCCATTACAATCTCTAATAACACAAGCAAAACCAATACTATCACCCGAACCAAAATAACTAGCATCACAATTAATCTTAAAAGTACCAATGGATGGGGGATTCCAAAAACCATTTAGAGTAGAGGGAAGGGACATACGTTGTAATTCAAAAATATTCCTAAGCTCCTTTTCTGAATATAATGCCAGACAAATCACTTTTTCCGGAGGCCAAGTTTCATGAGGATTAAAGATGTCATTATTCCTTACTCGCCATATCCACCAAAGTCCCGAAAAGAACTAAAACGAATGCTCTCTGCTATGATACAAGAACCAGTTCTTCAAATCCAAAGGATGACAAGAAATATCCAACCTATGCCAGACAAGCTGAGATTTTGGACAATCCCGAATACAATGTAAAACCGATTCCTGGCTAGAAAGACATCTTGGACACCTATCTGATGACGACATCCCTCTTCTAAAGCGAAAACTTGCAGTAGGAAGAGCCTCCTTAAGACACAACCAAGCCAAAAACTTATGCTTTTCCGGAACAAGCTGACGCCAAAGCCAAAGCCAATTCTCCCGCTCCTCCCAACCAAATAGTTGCTTACACAACCACAAGTAACCATTGCGTGAGTCATAGACTTTGGCAGCAAACCCACATCAATACCAACCTACTTCCGGACCTGCTTGTTCATCTGGATTGTAAGAGAGAATATTACCTTTTAGATTTTGAGATAAAGGAGAATAAAGAGTATCCAAATGCCACCTACCAACCGACCAAATATCCTGTATCCGGAGATTCGAATCAGAAATGTGAACATAATCCATCTCATTAGATAACCATCCTTTTCTCCTCTAGCTAGAAAACCAAAAATTCTGGTTCAAATCTCCAATACACCAAGCAAACCCATCCTTCAACACTTCCCAAGCCTTGCAAAGACACCTCCAAATGGGAGAGTCTTTGTTCTTAGGATAACTAAAACAGTCATATAGAAATGATCGGTATTTGGCATCCAACAATTGGACCCATAGCTTGTTTGGCTGCTGGAAAAAAGTCCAAACTAGCTTCCCAAGAAGAGCAATATTTACACAATAAGGATCTCTAACCCCCAAACCTCCATATTTTTTTGGAGTAACCAGTACCTTCCAACTAACAAGATTCAATCCTCTTCCATCAACTTGTCCTTTCCAAAGAAAATTCCTCATCATAGACTCTAATTTACTAATGATTCCTTTGGGAAAAAATAGAGACCTGCATCTTGTACGTGGGAATAGCGGCTGCAACAGAATTAACCAAGCAGAGTCTACCAGCCCGATTGAGTAAATTCCCTTTCCAGCTTGCTAGCCTACTCCGAATCTTATCAAGGACACCATTGAAAGCTGAACGAGTCACCCTAGAATGGCTAAGGGTAACTCCAAGATACCTGCCCAAGTCCTGGACAAATCTGATAGAGGATACCCCAGTGAAAACCTCTTTCCTTGTTGCAGAGACATTCTTGGAGCAAAGCGCTTTAGACTTCTCCACATTAATCTTCATCCCAGATGCTTTGTAAAAAGTCTCTAAAACCAACATCACATTTTGCACTTGTCTCTTTGTAGCTTTACAGAATAGAAGCAAGTCATCTGCAAACATTAAGTGGGATATTCTTGGTCCCCCTCTAGAAATAGCAACCGGCTCCCACAAGCCCAAATCAACCTGATGACTAATAAAGCATGCCAATCGCTCCATACACAGCACAAAAAGATAGGGTGACATAGGGTTTCCTTGTCTAAGACCTCGACTAGGAGTAAAGCCATTCAGACGATTCCCATTCCAAAGAATAGATAAGGAAGAAGCAGTGACACAATTCATAATCAAATTAATTGTAGGAATAGGAAAACCAAAGCTCTTTAGGGTATGAGCTAAAAACCTCCAATCAACTCTGTCATAAGCTTTCTCCAGATCAATCTTAAAGGCCAGTGTGCCTTTCTTTGATTTAGTCTTCTTCATAAAATGGAGAACTTCTTGAGCAATAATGATGTTGTCAGGAGTTCCTCGTCCCGGAATAAATCCTCCTTGAAGCGGGCCAACAATCTCCGCAAGATAAGGACGAAGCCTATTAACAAGGACCTTCGTGATGATCTTGTAAACTACATTGCAGAGACTAATCGGTCTGAAATCTTTCATAGATACCGGTGATTCAACCTTTGGAATAAGAACCATTAAAGTCTCCAACATTCTCGGATCAAGAGTAACACCGGAGAATGCCTGCTTAACCATCTTCCAAACATCAAGACCAATGATCTCCCAATATTCTTTGAAGAAGAAAGCTTGAAACCCATCAGGACCCGGAGCTTTAAAAGAGTTCATGTGAAAAACAGCTGTTCTGACTTCCTCCATAGTAACTGGTGCCGTAAGATTATTGCAAGCTTCCACATTCAGAGAAGGAAGAGGCACATCACCAAGGCAACCCAAATCAACATCATCCAAATGATAGAATAAGCTTTTATAGAAAGACTCTGCTTCTTGACTCAGAACCTCTGGATCAGTTTCCCACACTCCATCCTTGAGAAAAAGGCCATGAATCTTATTATGCTTCCTTCACGCAAGAGTTTGAATATGAAAGAATCTTGTATTCCTATCCCCGAACCTTACCCACTGCTTTCTGGACTTTTGGAACCAGAAGAGCTCTTATTGCACTAGAGTATTATTATAATCATCAAGTAACTGTTGTTCTTTCTGACGCAAATAAATACTATCCACCATTTTCAAACGCTTTTGTAAATAATTAATCTGCTGCTCTAATTCACATTTCTTAACAAAAATGTTACCAAATACCTTCAAGTTAAACTCTAGTGAATTCTTCTGTACTTCCGAAAGCTTGCCATGAATCCCTCTATTACCAGACCACCATGACTGATTCACAATATCCCTATACCCAGGATGAGTAGCCCAAGCAGCAACAAATCGGAAAGGTTGATTCCCTTTAGGCTGAGGACGACCTTTACAACGCACCAGAATAGGGCAATAATCAGACTGAAGCCTATTTAAAACTTCTGCATAAGCCTCTGGAAAGATAGATAACCAACTACTATTTATACAGACTCGATCAAATTTTTTTCCACGTCAACATAATTTTTTACCCTTCTGTACCAAGAAAACCGCCTCCCAATAGTCTTCAGATCAAACAAACCACTATCCCCTAATGAAGTAGCAAACATGTCTGCTCTTTGATGAGAAAATTGACAGCCCTTAGATTCATGAGAAAATTTGACTTCATTAAAATCACCAAGAACAATCCAAGGTCCTTGAAAAACCATGGATTATGCAACAAGATAATCCCAAAGGAGAACCCTTTTATTAAATTGAGGACTGCCATAAATACCACTACACCTCCAAATTAAATTATCAAATTGAACCTCAACAGTAACACCCTGATCAAAAGCATCAATGAACTTACAACAAACACCCTTCATAGAGGATAGAAACCAAATACCTCCCTTATGCCCCTCTGCTTCTACTATACCAACAGACAGTGACGGATCCAGAAAATTTTTTCAGTGGGGGCAAAATAAAAATAATAAAATAATAATTCAAAATAATAACAAATAATTTAGAATTCCATTCTTCTAGGTTTCATATTTTGAAAAGATTGAATAATCTTTTCATTGTCAATACAATCAAATGTCTCTCTTTCTATGTATGTCACTAAACAATCATTTAAAAATTCATCTCCCATACGGTTACGAAGTCGACTCTTTATGATGTTCATAGCAGAAAAAGTTCTTTCAACTGATGCAGTTGCTACAGGCAAAACTAAAGCCAACTTTAAAAGAAGAAACACTAATGGATAAACAATATTCTTTCGAGTCTCAACCAACTTCTGAGAAAGAGCACCAATTCCATTTAAGTCCGAGAAATGATCATCAGAACGCACATCTAGTATGAAGTTCTCAAGTTGACTGTCAAGTGCCAAAAGTTGAGTGGAAGAAAATTCTAATGGATAAAATTGAGCTAACTGGATCAACTTCTCCTTATCAAATGCAAAAAATGAGTGTCTTGGATTCAAACAAGCTATGCAAATAAGCAATTCAGTATTCACCTCTGTAAAACGATTATTGAGTTCTTGAAGTTGTCTATCAACTACTTGATAGAATATCTCAACTTGAAAATGATGCAAATTTGATATCTTTTGAGCTTTGCGTCTTGATCTTCCTTGTGACACAAATATATCATCCATGATTGGAACAATAATATCATGTTTGTTACAAAACAGTGAGACTTCATCAAGTAAAAGAGACCAACCATCATCTCTTATATTTTGCAATCATTGCTTAGACACTTTGACTAATGCCATAGCATTTACAATATCTTGATCATTCCTTTGTAACGCCTGAGATAACTCATTAGTAACTCCCAAGATATTTTTCATCAAGTGCAAGTTGAAAATGAATTCAAAGGATTGAATGACATTCAATAAATGACATGCTTCAGCTCTTTGTTCTGAATTATTTCCATCTTCCTCAACATATTCAAGAACATTAACCACAGAAGGAAATAAAGAAATTAATCTAAGTATAGTTTCATAGTGTGAACCCCATCTAGTGTCTCCAGCTCTTTTTAAAGCTGTTTCTTGATTCAAACCATGCCCACTAGAAATTTCTCCACTCTTTAATGCTTCAATTGTCTTAGTCATCTGACTATCACGAAGCATATCTCTTCGTTTACACGAAGCTCCAACAACATTGCACAAATTGGTTAACAAATTAAAAAGCAAAGCAATTTCAACTTGTTTTTTTGCAACCGTTACAAGAGCTAACTGAAGTTGGTGGGCAAAGCAATGTACATAGAAAGCATAAGAATTTTCTTTCAATATCAAAGTTTTCAAACCATTAAATTCTCCTTGCATGTTACTTGCACCATCATATCCTTGTCCACATACTCTTGATAAACTTAAATTATATGTTTCTAATAATGACTCCAATGCTAATTTTAGAGATAAAGCATTAGTATTAGAAACATGAACAAGACCAAGAAAATGCTCCCTAACTTGTCCTTCTTTGTTCACATACCTTAAGCAAACTGACATTTGCTCCTTAATGGAAATGTCGCGGGCTTCATCAACCAATACAGCAAATAATTCATCACCAAGATCATCAACAATGACTTTTGTCGTTTCACTTGCAGCAGCTCTTACAATGTCTTTTTGGATTGAGGGTGCTATTAGTTTAAGATTTCCACGAGCATTTTTGAAAGCACGATCAATCTCTTCATTATGTTGCGCAAGAAAGTTTAGAAGTTCCAAAAAATTTCCTTGGTTAACAGAATCATCCGTCTCATCATTACCACGAAAGGCCAATCCTTGTCGCAAAAGAAATCTAATACAATCAATTGTTGCTGTCAAGTGAATTTGATAATTCTTTTTAGCTTGCTCAGATTGTTTTTCAATAGCAGCAGTGATGTGTTGTTTTGGTCTCATAAGTGCTTCACATTTTCTCCAAGCCTGATTATGAGCGCTATCATGAATCCCAACATGAATTTGTAGTCTCTCCTTTTTTTTCCAATTTGAAAAGCCATTAGTTACAAAAGCATCACCACCTTCAGTCTCGGGTTTCATAAGATAACAACAAAGACAAAAAACAGCATCTTTTGATATACTATACTCTAACCAGTTGCCATAGTCATCAAACCAATTAGGATTAAATCTTCGAAAGGAAGAACCATAAGCAGTTTGTGGAAAATCATGAGTCCTTGGTTGACAAGGACCTTTTTGCAAATATGCACATCTAACTTTGTCTCTGTCATTCGGGTGATAACTTGAAATCTTTGGTCGTTGTCCTGGATCTGCTATAAGACTCTCTACTTCGAATTCTAAAAACCTCCTTTTATTAGAAGAGGTCGATGAATTATTTTGAGATCCAATCTCCAATGACGAGGTTCTTTTGAAATACTTCTCCATTACTAATAAGATAAAATTATAAATCTAAGTTAATTAATTAATAAAAAAGTTCACAATTCTACACAAATTAAAAATTATAAATACAAAATTGATGTACATATGTCATTTAATTAAATTTCCAAGTTAATATTACTTATAAGCCTGCCTATAAATGCCATCTAAGTCAATAAGGTAATATTACTCATTGAGTCATTGTTCAACATTAGTAGAATAGTAGTCCAGACTCCAGCAACATAAATTGAGCATATAAACTTATTTCAAAGGTCCTGTAAACTTATTAGTCTTCATTTTTTCCCATCTTAAGCAAGTAGGATAAATTGAGCATATAAACTTATTTCAAAGGTCCTGTAAACTTATTAGTCTTCATTTTTTCCCATCTTAAGCAAGTAGGAAAGACCAAAAGACACAATTTTTATATATCGAAGAAGAAAAAAAAGGAGTACAAAAGGAGTACAGTGTAAATGAATAAAATTCAATCCCAATTCACAAATTAACAAATAAATTAATCCAAGAAGTGAATAAGTGAATTAACAAACAAATTAATCAAACTAAACTTGCAAAGTTGCAATTACATCAGAACAAATTCAATCACAAATTCACAATTAACAAACTAACTAAATCAATTATCAAACAAATTAATCCAATTAGCAAATAAGTGAATAAACAGAATTGCAGATTGCTGAATCATGATTCATGAATGTACCAAGAAATAGAATAATTCAAGATTGAATCTGAACAGCTGAACTCTGGGAACTAAGAAGCAAAAGTGCAGAACCCAATAGGCAGTAGCGGTGCGGGCTGGGCGTGCGGCGTTCAGCAGCAGCAGGACGAAGACGAAAGGTAGGCGTTCTCTACTGAAGTCTGAAGAGTGAAAACCAAAGAGAGAAGAGGAACTCAGATTCGCAGATTCGCAGTATTCAAAGAAGAAGAAGAAGAAGAAGAAGAAGAAGGAGGCACAAGGCAGAAGCCAGAAGGGGATGCGGTCATTCGGAGACGCGGCACGGCAGCAGTGAGCCAGTGACTCTGGACTCTGGAGACATGAGGGCGGAGACGTCAGCGAGGAGAGAACCGTGACACTGTCTGAAACGCGGAGTGGTGGGCTGGTGCCTGGTGGCATGCAACACGGCAACTGGCGGCTGGAGCTTGGAGGGAGGGCTGGAGGCTGGAGCAGATGAAAAGGATTGGGGAAAAAGAAGGGTTAGGGATTAGGGATTTAGTTTGAAGTGGGGTCTGGGTCCTGGGGTCAAAATTAATTATATACTGGGGGCAATTGAGACATTTCATTAAGAGCTACTAAGACATTTTTGGAATTTCACTGGGGGCAGTTGCCCCCACTCCCCAATGAATACATCCGTCCCTGCCAATAGAGTGATACCCCAACCTTTCCCAAAACAATTTTAAATGCTGAAAAGGGGAGTGAGTTTCAACCACAATAAAGAAAACAGGTCTAAATTTTCTAACAAGTTCCTTACAATGCACCCGGACTAACTTATTAGAAGCACCCCTAATATTCCAAACAATCATATTTAAACTATCCATAAATAATAGGGACATAATAAATAAGAACATAAACTCTAAACAGAATTACGAACCTCAATAGGTGGTTTGTCCTGCGGTACTGGCACACTCTGATCCTCAATAATTGCCACCTTCGGACCCCCTAACACTGCACCTGCCATACTTCCATCTACTAATGTTTTCTCCGTTGTACCACCATTTTTATCAACTGGCGAGTTTTGCAGGGAGGAAGGCCGAGGACGCTTCCATAGAGAAGTTCCACGACGTGCAGGAGTTCTGCGCGATGGAGATGGCGCAATTTCATGTTTTTCTTGCTTCCCCATCCTAATGCCAATTGATTTGTCTCCATCACCATGCAAATTGGGCCTTGGAACCCTTCTCGAACCATACTTGTGCTGCTTTCCATCTTGGTCCTTCAAATCTGATGACTAGCCCATTGTGAATTTTCCCTTACGCAGCACTTGTTGCCAGCCCTCTCCATCATCCATGCATGCCTCATTAACATGACCATCAGGCACGTGAGGAGCCAATGATTCCGTAACCACATCCTTCCCTTTAACAACTCCTAATTTCTCACCCAAATTACGAGAATTCTCACCCAAATCACGAGCTTCTGATTCAGCCTCTTTATGAAGCTCATGATTGTTGTGTGGCACTAGTGTCGGAGCTTCATTATTTTTTCCATCACCAAAGGAATTTCTGTTTCCTTCCAAGGACTCCTTCTCCATGCACAACGATTTATCATGCCCATACCGTGCACAAGTAGCACAAATCAATTGTAAACTCTCTGTTGAGTCTGCAGCAGAATTTTGACTTCTAATAGCTACAAAGTAATATGAAATTGAACACTACTCACAATAATGCACTCGCTATATAATTACTAAAGAGAAAAGGAAATAAAATAAAATAATAATAATAATATGAAAATAAGATGTGAATGTAGTTGTTATTGTTGATGATTATTGAATTGAAATTCTACAAACGTTTATATAGTGGTTATATGCTATAATTTCAACGGATAGAAATAAAATTTTCCTATAATAACTCTTAGCCTTCCTTTTCTTAGCCTTCCTTTTCTTTCTCTCTCCCTCACAATTCTCCACCTCGTTCACAATTTGAAATCTACGCAAATTTTGGACGATCAAAGAATGATATTCATTTTCGGTTGCATCATTTGACAATGACTGCCTAATATGGAACAATATTGAGCAATTTCAAACAGTGTTGGAACTTGCTTCCTGACACCACTTTAGTCAACATGTCAGCGGGATTTTCATCCGTGTGTACTTTTACAAGAGAAATGTCACCTTTCTCCATAACATCACGCACGAAGTGATATCTAGCATCAATATGCTTGGTACGAGCATGATGAACCTGATTTTTAGCCAAATGAATTGCACTTTGACTATCACAATTCAGATCCACGCAATCTTGCTTCAACCCCAAATCATCTAGAAGACCTCTTAGCCACAATGCTTCTTTCACCCCTTCTGCTACTGCCATGTACTCAGCTTCTGTAGTAGATAGTGCCACTGTAGCTTGTAACATCGATCGCCAACTAACTGGAGCACCTTGTATTTTATATACATAACCAGTCGTAGAACGTCTTCTATCTAGATCACCAACATAATCAGAATCAACAAAGCTGCTGATTTGACATGATTTTCCACTAAAGCATAAACCTGTGTCAATGGTGCCCTTCAAGTATCTTAATATCCACTTGACTACTTCCCAGTGTGCCTTACCCGGGTTTGCCATGAACCTGCTAACAACACTTACTGTCTGTGAAATATCTGGGCGTGTACATACCATAACATACATTAGGCTACCGACTGCACTAGCATAAGGTACATTTTCCATGTAAGCCTTATCCTCTGCTGTTGTGGGAGATTGTTTACCAGAGAGCCTAAAATGTGGAGCCAACGGCGTTACCACCGATTTAGCATTTTTCATTTCAAATCTTTCAATGACGTGCTCAATGTATCCTCTTTGGCTCAAGAACAATTTTTGGCTTGATCTCTCCCTTTTAATTTCCATGCCTAATATTTTTCGTGCAGCACCCAAGTCTTTTGTTTCAAATTCTTTACCAAGTTGAACCTTTAACATATCTATCTCTACCTTGCTCTTAGAGGCAATAAGCATGTCATCCACATACAATAGAAGATAGATATAATCACCTCCAGGAAGCTTACGAATGTATACACAACAATCATAATTACTTCTGGAAAAATATTGTTTTAACATAAAGGAGTCAAATCGCTTATACCATTGCCGAGGAGATTGTTTCAATCCATATAGCGATTTCCTCAAGCGACATACCTGACTTTCTTTACCCTCAACCTTGAAACCCTCAGGTTGATACATGTAGATTTCTTCCTCTAAGTCACCGTGCAAGAATGCAGTCTTCACGTCTAGTTGTTCCAACTCAAGATCACCATGAGTGACAAGAGTTAAAAGCACCCATATGGAAGTGTGTTTCACCATTGGAGAAAATATCTCATTATAATCAACACCTTCTTTCTGTGGAAATTCCTTTGCTACTAACCTAGTTTTGAATCTTGTACCATCTGACTTAGTAGGATCTTCTTTTCTTTTATACACCCACTTACAACCAATTGCAGTCTTTCCCACGGGTAATAGAACCATATCCCATGTCTTGTTCTTATGAAGAGATTGCATCTCTTCCTCCATAGCGACCAACTAACTCTCTCTATCTTTGTCTTTGATAGCATGTTTGAAGGTGACCGGCTCATCATCCTCCACTGAGAGTGCATAATTTACCAAGTTTAGCTGCCTATAATATCTCAAGGCTTGTCTGACCCAAACTTTTGAACAAATTTATAATTCCTCTTTGGCCTAGTAGATGCCAAAGAATCCTGCTGCTGCTGTTGTAATGCATGTGCATTTTCTCGCTGAATTTCCTCATGATCAAGTTCATCCTCTGCGTCATCTCGAGTAGCATTAGGATGCTCCACCTGAACATTATTAGAGTCTATTTGTTGGTATTTAGACTCTATATCCACCACTTGAGTATTTGAAGTTTTTCCAACATTACCATCATCTGGCACCACATCTTTAGACAAAGCTACCATAGATCGTTCATCAAAGGTAACATCCCTGCTTACAAACTTAGAATCATTTACACTCCAAAGGCGATAGCCTTGAACCCCTCTTGGATACCCCAAAAAGATTGCCTTCTTAGCTCTATCATCAAGCTTATTATCTTTGACATGATAATAGGTTGTGCATTCAAAGACTCTGAGTTTCTCGTAATCTGCATGTTCCCCTGACCATACCTTATAAGGTGCGTCTCCATCTAAAGAAGAATGTGGGGATCGATTCACTATGTAGCAAGCTGTAGCAACCGATTCTGCCCACCATTCTCTGCCTAACCCAGAATTAGAGCGCATACACCTTGCCTTCTCAAGTAGCGTACGATTCAGTCGTTCGGTGACTCCATTCTGTTGTGGTGTTTCTCTAACTGTCCAGTGTCTTGTAATGCCTTCTCGGTCACAGAACTCCTTGAAAGCCCCATCCGTGTACTCTGTGCCATTATCGATCGTAGAGTTTTCAGCTTCCTACCTGTTCGGTTTTCAACCATTGCTCTCCATCGCTTAAAAGTATCGAATACCTCATTCTTATGTTTGAGGAAGTAAATCCAAACATACTTGGAATAATCATCAACAAAAGTAACAAAATACCTGGAACCACCCTTGGAAGTAACTTTAGCCGGGCCCCAAACATCAGTATGCACGTAGTCTAACAACCCTCTGCTTTTATGCTTGCTTGTAGAAAACTTCACCCTATGTGCCTTTCCATACACACAATGCTCACAAAATTCCATTTGTGGTTTCTTCATATTCTTCAGCAAACCTTGTCCACAAAGTAATGATAGACCTTTCTCTGACATATGTCCAAGCCGCATGTGCCATATTCTCGTGCAATCTGTTTGATCTCTACTTCCACCGATTCCAACTGCTAACTCACCTATAACCGTTGTCCCCAAAAGAGAATAAAGATTACCGTGACGAACTCCTTTCATCACTACCAAGGAACCACGAACAACTTTCAGTACCCCATTTTTCACAACTATTTTGCAACCATTTTTCTCCAATAAACCTATGGAGATCAGATTTTTCCGCAAGTCTGAAATATGTCTCACATCCTTTAAGGTTCTTACGACACCATCATGCATCTTGATTCTTACAGTACCCAACCCCACAGTTTTACAAGCATGATCATTGCCCATTAAAACTGTGCCACCATTTATGCTTTCATAGGTAGTAAACCACTTCCTATTTGGACACATATGGTGAGAGGCTCCTGAATCAAGAATCCACTTATCGAAGATTTCATAAGATTGTTCTGTCACAGAGTAACAATCTTCCTCATCATTTGAGACGTAGCTTGCTTCTTGCTTTTCTTTTGGGTTGTCGTTGTTCTATTTCTTGAAAGCTATCTTCTTATTTGGACAATTTGCTTTGAAATGTCCAGCCTCACCACATTTAAAGCATGTTCTCTCTGCGTGAGGTCTAGATTTTGGCCTAGACTTTCCACGCTTATTACCTTTTCCTCTTTCATTAGTCTTCCTCTAGCCGCGAACAATCCTTGTGCTTGATCATTATACTCTCTTCCATTTGAAGATGACATTACACTTGTAGCAACCTTACGTAGATCATCCGCTAAAAGTGATGCCCTCATCTCATCCATGGTCAGAGTGTCACCCACCAGCATCAATGTCTGCACCAGATTTTCATAGGACTTCGGTAATGAAAGTAACAATATGAGTGCTTGGTCTTCATCATCAACCTTCACATCTATATCCTTTAAGTTTGATATGATCCTGTCAAACTTATTGATATATTCCCGGATTGAGGTGCCTTCCTCCATCTTGCATGTATACAATTTGAATTTTAAGTAGATCCTGTTAGTTAGAGTCTTCGTCATGAAGTTACTCTCTAACTTTAACCAAACGCCTGCTGCAGTTGCTTCTTCATTTACCAAAAAAGCAACATCCCTCTCAAGGCATAAGATTATTGCAGCCCGCGCCTCAAGATCTAATTCTTCCTAATCCTCATCTTTCATTTCCTCCGGCTTTTTCTCTTTTTCTGCCAGTGCCTTGTGTAATTTTTGTGATATAAGCAGATTTTTCATCTGCATCCTCCAATAGGAAAAATCATTTTTCCTATTGAACTTCTCGATTTCATATTTGCCTACTTTGACATTACTACTAGTAGAAGCCATTATATTCAAAATTGAATTTTACCACTCAAATAATGAATAATATAACATTGGCTCTTGATACCAATTGTTGAGTTTGCAGCGGAATTTTGACTTCTAATAGCTACAAAGTAATATGAAATTGAACACTACTCACAATAATGCACTCGCTATATAATTACTAAAGAGAAAAGGAAATAAAATAAAATAATAATAATAATAATATGAAAAGAAGATGTGAATGTAGTTGTTATTGTTGATGATTATTGAATTGAAATTCTACAAACGTTTATATAGTGATTATATGCTATAATTTCAACGGATAGAAATAAAACTTTCCTATAATAACTCTTAGCCTTCCTTTTCTTTCTCTCTCCCTCACACTCTCGTACTCCACTTCATGAGTCACACCCTCCACTATAATATGTTTGATTACATGCAACCCAAGATTAATTTGAACACAAGCTCGGGCATATTTTTCTCTTTCTGCAAGCTTAGTGGCCAAATCTACTTTCACCGGAACCACTATTGCAGAAGCAATTCGTAGCATTGCTTGTTCCTGGTAGCACCAAATTGGAAGTCCCGAGACTCGAATCCATACCAGTGTTGATCTAAAGAATTTTTCGCATGGCCTAAAATCCACATCCCATGGCTTTACTGCAACATAGTGACCGTCTATCAACCACGGGCCACCAAGAATGACTTTCTCACGATCCGCAGCAACATCAAATTTAACCAAAAAATACCCAAACCCCACATCCAACAAATCAAACCCTCCTTTGATGCGCCATACTATCCGAAGCTTATGCATGAGAGCCGTGTAGCCATAATGCTTATCCAACACCTTGATCACGATGGCTTCCTTATAAGGTTCAGCTAGACAGCTCTTTGCCTCCTTGGTAAAACTGACACTTGGTGGGCGAGAATCACCTGCTTACCTGTCACCGTCGCGATACCATCCCCAGATAAAAACCCTACTAATGCAAAGGCCTTAGACTTTTCTGCACCAATGACTTTATCTCTAAAAGAGACCTTGGATGGCTTTTCTAATCCCTCTCGAGAAGAACCCTCCTTAACACCGATTACACACCCACCCACGCTCTCCCCATTATCTCTCCCGATGAAATGGCCATCTTCCTCGCCGTGTTTCACTCTCAACCGCTCGCCCCGCTCTCTCATTCTCTCATTCTCCTTGAGTACGGAGTACGTACTCTTTCTCTGCTTGGATTTTTTATTTCCTAGTGAAAAAATAATTTGCATCTTATACATAAATTTTGGAGGAGGTTATTATTTGTTTAAAAAATCACTAAAAATAAAATATAGTTACTGATTATAAAGAAGGGTTGTAACTGATAGAAGGACTTAAAAAGGATAATAATAAAAATTATAATTTGAATAGTTTACTGTGAATGTAATTATTATTTTGATGCTAATGAGTAATAGCTCAAATGGCATAGACTCTCCATACTCAATTAAGAGGTTGCTAGTTCGAGTCTCCTATCTTTTCAAATTTTTAGCCAATGAGTAATAGCTCAAATGGCATAGTCTCCCCATATTCAATTAAGAAGTTGCAGGTTCGAGTCTCCTACCTTTGGTAAAAAAAAAAATTATTATTTTGATGAGTTAATAATTAAACTTAGCTTTTCATTTTAAATGAAATATAGCTCAATTTAATTTTGTAGTGATTGATCAACATTCTTTATAGATTTTGGAGTAAAAGTAGATTTCATAATTCTGTTTTATTTATTCTTTTATATTTGCACAAAAGTAGATCCGCACGAATGCACATTTAATTTGTTGATAATTGAACTTATTTGATAAGATTAAATATTGCATATATTAAAAATAATATTATAATTTACAAAGTAACTAAACTATTAGAAAAATACATCACTCGTCAAAAGTGATCATAATTTATACCAAGAGTCTAAGATCACATGTAAACTATAAACTTTATCATAATTTATTTTCATAGATTCAACTAGGGATGGCAATACTACTCGAACCCGCAGGTATTCATCCCGCTCCTACCCGCTCGGGACGGGTAATTACCCGTCCCGCACCGGAGCGGATTTTTAGCGAGGCAGGTTCTTGGGAGGGGTGGGGCGGGGTCGGGTTTAGGTAATACCTGCCCCACTATATATATAATATATATAATTTTAATATATAATATGTATAATATATGTAAAATAATTAGTAAATGATTAATAATATTGTATCATATTTAAATTTTTACTTTAATTTATGTTATGTATGTGATGATGGTTATATAAATTTTGAAATTTAATTTTATTTATTATATTTTAATAATTATAGAGGCGGGTAGGGATGGGACGGTACTCGCAGGGGCGGGTTAGGGTTCAACATTTTACTACCCGCGAATTCTATGCGGGTTGTTATACAGCGGAACAGAGTCGGGTAGAGCAAAAACCTGTCCCTACCCATTCTGTTGCCACCCGTACTTTCAACTACACCTAATTTTCAATTTACATTGTTAAACTAAATGCTCTTTAAGTGTGATATACATTGTTCAAGTATTACCTTAGGAAAACAAAAGTTAATTTTAATATGTAAGCTTGTTTGAATGATAAATAAACACCACAACTCATAATTACTAATGTTTGAATGCTCCTAATTACCTAAAAAATAATGTATTCAAAAACAGAAGTAAGTGAATTCCTTTTCCATATACTTTAGTTGCTAACCAAAAGAAGCAACAAAAATTCACAAATCCAAAAATTGGATGCCAAAAATAGAAAAATAATAGAATTAAAATTAACATACAATTAAAATTAGAATAAAAAATAAATAGATCCTTAACCTTTTTATTTACGGACATTTAAATCCTATTTTAGAAAATACATTTAACGTCCCAATCTTTCAAAATGCTTGATATTGTATCCTTTAGTAGATTTAAAATTAAAAAGTGTAACAAATTTTGCTGACAGAGAAAGAAATTGTTATGTCTATTACGATTCTTATGTAAAGGTATAGAAAAAAGGTCCAGAGACAAATACATTCCTGGAGAGTGGAGACTAAAACAACGCGATGCTAATCCCTTATAACATATATATATTTCATGGCAGTTTGTTGACCTTCCAAGTTCTCCTGCCATTAACGTTGGTTTTGAGTTCTAGTTCTCTGTAGATAATGATACTAAGAAACACGTCAGTTTTGTTAATGGAAGCGATATTGACAATAGCCCTGTTACATTCAGATGGAGAGAATCGAGTATTCTAAAGTTTAACTTGTTCCCTAGGACATATTATAATTTGGGCAATTTACCTAAATAAAATGGTTGGGAGAAATCTTTACTTAAATACAATAATTACAATTCCTTTACTTGCGTGTTCTGATTCATTATTATGTAAATCGTGGTAAGTTACCTCGTTTTAATTTTTACACCTAAACCGTGGCAGGTAAGCACAATTTACAAATGAGATAAAATGAGGATAAACTGCAGGGATTATCCATCATTTTATGCATGAATAACATGGGTGGAAACCGTGCTAGGTTCCTACAGTTTATGAGTAGTCTGTGTGATCATAAAACCGCCTAGGTTACCACGGTTTATGCGTAGAGTAATATAAATACACACCTATCACATTGACTAAACTTATTTATTTATGTAAAGTTTGTTTATGCACTCAACAAACTTGTTTACATTTTAATACGATTTGAATTGTATTAGTATATTTTTATAAATTTTAATCAATTTAATTTTATTTAAATAATTAGATTTTTAAATTATAAAATTTGTATTAGTTTGTAATTTAAAATTTAAATAGATATAATTTAAATTAATGATTTATAAAATTGTATGTATTCGTATTATTGTACTCATATGATTAATTATATTTATTCGAATTTTAAAAAATAACAGTGGTTAATTTTTTTTATTTAAATACATTCATATTATTTTTAAATTAAAAGAATATACTTATTTAAAATACTATTAGTACGTTTATTTAAATTTAAAAAATTTTAAAATAATAAGAGTATGTTTATTTAAAATATTAAAATTAAAAATTTTAAATAAACTTACTTATATTAATTTTAAATTTTATTTAAAATAATATAAATATGTTTATTTAAATTAAAAAATTAAAATAATAAGTGTACATTTATTTAAAAAATTTTAATTTAAAAATAATATAGGTGTATTTATTTGTTAGTTAAAAATTAACAACCATTATTTTTTTTAAATCGAATAAATAGAATTAATCATATGAGTACAATAATACGAATACATACAATTTTATGTATCATTAATTTAAATTATATCTATTTAAATTTTAAATTACAAACTAATACAAATTTTATAATTTAAAAATCTAATTATTTAAATAAAATTAAATTGATTAAAAATAAAAATATACTAATACAATTTAAATCCTATTAAAACGTAAACAAGTTTGTTGAGTCCATAAACAAACTTTACGTAAATAAATAAGTTTAGTTATTATGATAGGTGAATTTTGTGCAAACTTTATGAAAACACAATAAAAAAAATTAAATCCTAAAAAATAACATGATTTTTTTAGAATTAATTTTTTTTATATTTTATAATAGAAATAAAAAATCTGATTAACATTGAGTTGGTCCAATATTCTAGATAATTTTGTTTTTTTAGTGTAATTCGAATTGCATCTCTTATAATTCGAATGAGTGTAATTCGAACCACCCTGGGTCAACCTGCATGCATAATTCGAATCAGCTAGGTTCGAATTACGTACGAATTTTGGCTGCATATTTCAAATTGATCAACTTCGAATTACTGTTGGTTTGTAATTCGAATTAGTTTGATTCCAATTACATAAAAACACGCTTCTGGTTGATCCATATTACATTTTTTGCTTTAGTTGAATCATGTAATTTCTCCTCCATTCTGGTTTAATAGTGTGATTTGTCCTTATTATTTAGAAAAATCTCTTCCTCACTTGCCATTGTAAAATAATTCTCTTCAACAGCTTGAATCTCACTCATATATATAGAATTTTTCTCTTCATAAACCGTGGCAAGTAACAAAAGTTTTTGCATTTACATATCCCTTCATAAACCGTGGAAAGTAACAAGGTTTTATGATCAAAGTTCTCTCTTCATAAACTGTGCTTAGTTACCACTGTTTATGTTCATCTTGGTCACTTCATAAACCGTGCTTACCTGCCACATTTTATGTGTAAAAAGTAAAATGTGGTAACTTACCACAGTTTACATAATAATAAATCAAGACACGCAAATAAAGGAATTGTAATTATTGCATTTGAGTAAAGATTTCTCCCAACCATTTTATTTAGGTAAATTGCCCTTATAATTTACACGATCTAAAGCTCTTACAGCTTTTATTTCATGAGTTCCTCCAAGGTTCAGTTTCTCGTGACAGAATCAACTTCGAGCATCACTTGAAAATTTTGTTGATGGTCTAGTTAACATTATATTCATTAATTTTCTCTCTACTTTTCGTAAAGAGAATATTTTGGGTCATGGTAAGTTATCCTTATATAATATTTGGTAAGAAGTTGCTTTTGAAACTAATTAACCTTCACTTCTCTCTCTTAAGATTCCTTATCATTCTATAACTTAAATTTTAAGCAAAGAGTAATTTATACTTACAATCTCAAAAGAGAAATGCCCTCACGTCAAACTAGTTAGCTATATTTGTTATGTATTATTTAGGCCTAATGAATGACAAATAGATCACTCTGCTATGTATTATGTAGATTTTTAGCAAATCGTGATAATTCGATATCTAAAGAAATTAAGGAATTATAACTCGTGCAACTGGAATAAAGTTCAATAGCACTTAGTTAGAAAGATAAAGAGACTCAAGGAATGTTCTGACAGAGTAGATGAGTGATTAAGTTCTTAGTGGCTTATAATCAGAGTGGCACTGCGGAAACGCAGTGATTTTGATGACTCTAGAACTGTAGGGATGTGAGGAAGAAGTCTTGGGATATGAAAATGATTTGAGGATTGGCATAAGATCGAGGAATGGAGAGTGCGTGTAAATGGGCTTAGGTTGTAATGGGTTAACTCAGATGAAGGGATTGAGGAAATTGTTTAGTGTTCGAGATGGCGGAGAGGATTCGGGATTTCATTTGATTTAGATGGCACCTCTAAAGGATAAGAAAATATATAGTCGTTGAGAAAGAATTAGACGAAGCTAAGAGTGAAACAAATAGTATGACTTAGGCTTGGATTTGATTACGTTTATGATCTTGTAAATGAAAATGGAGAATATGAACTAATGTTGAATTGATATTGGTGAATAATAGAATGAATGATACAAGGTCAGTTGAACCTGAGGGAGCGCATGTGAAGATTTGAGAGCGAATTTTCGAGGACGAAAATTTCTATTAGGGGGTAGGATGTAAAACCTGAGAAATTAGTAAATGATTAGTCAATAAATTAATTATTAATCTAAGATATTAGAAAAAAAATTTATAGTTTAATAAAATAGAGCTAATTAAAACAAAAATTTTGACACTAATTTTAAAGAATTTTGCCCAAAATTGGGCCGAACAGTCCAGATTGAGTGAACCGGACCCGAACCGGGCCCAAGGCCCATTACATAAAAGGCAAAATTTCAGTTTCCTTCCCTTCAAACATTTCATTTCAAGCTGGGAACTGAAGGAGAGGAAGAAGAACGAAGGTGAGACCCAAACCCTCACCAAATCTTTAATTCCCCATAACTTTCTACTCCGAGCTCCGACGCCGCGCCGTTTGTGGCCACATGTTCACCGCGACGAGCTCTACAAGACGCATTCAACAATTTTAAAGGTAAGTCTCATTCTCACTCCATGCAGTTCAGCCCTTAATTTCGAAAATTAATGAGTGCATGTGTTGAGATTTGGTTAAATCTTGATGTTTAGGATCATATTGACCTTGAGAATATGCTGGGTCTTGCTTCAATCTTCCGTTGGTAAGGCGAGGAACGTTTAACCATTTTCAAATTATCTAATTAGTGAACCCTATGGTAATTTTAGTGTTATTTTGTGAAATTAGTTTGAATTGTGTATTGTGGAAACAAATTGGTGGAGTTGGAGACTTGATATTGGGTTTTGGGGAGCCGGAGACCCGTTTGGTGTGACCTTGGAAGCTTGGGTCTTGTGGAACGGTGGTCAATTGTGACGTTCCGGGTTTTATGAGGAATCAGCCAAGGTATGGTTTTAATTTCTCGTATTTAATATATGAGTAAAAGACAAATAGGTCCGTGACCTTTTTTTTCGCGGACATTTTCGTCTCTGACCATTGAAAAATACTTTTAAGTCCCTGACATCCTTAAAAGTTGGACAGATCAGTCCCTCCGTCCAAATACCTCCGTCAGACCCAACGGAAAGTGCTTGTCACGCGTACGCGTCGCCTGGCAGACTTCTCTCTCACGCGTACGCGTGTGTCACGCGTACGCATCGTCATGAATTCTCCACTTTGCATGCTTTTTTTCCATTTCTTTCAAGTCATTCTTGCCTTCAAAACTTTAAATCACTTAAACAAACATATCAAGGCATCGAATGGGAGAAAAGTAAATTAAATTTAGCAATTTAGGGTGTGTTTGGGATTCACGTTGGGAAGAGAGAAGTCTGTTTGAGTATCTTGAACGTCCCATTTTTATGTTTGGCAACTTTGTAAAACTCTGAACCTAGAATTGCTTTCACCTCTAAACATACGTTCATGTGAAGCAAAAAATTCTAGCTTCTGCGTTTACGTTGAGGAAGGTTGATTACAGTTGAGAAATTAGATGAGAAATTCATTCATTTTCTACCAACTCTACCCTTCATTTTCTTCTATAAAAAGGATGCAAGTTATCATATAATTTTTACAGTAATTCTTTGTCGTTCCAATTTTTTTTCCATCAAAATCTTTTAGATTTGTTTCAATCACGCTAAGGTAAATATTTTAATTTTTTTTATTATTTTTAGTACTCGCTTTCATATTTTGATTTTTATGTTTTTTATTGTATTTTTTTATTTATATGATAAATATTTTAATATTATTTTTTTAGTGTTCTAATGTTATATTTTTATTGCATTTTTTTATTCATATGACAACTATTGTTAATATAAATTCTTATTTTTATGATATTTTTATTATTTTTTGTTTATATAAATTCTTTTTTTATCCTTTATTATACTATATTTATGTTGTGTATAAATTTTTTTATTTTTTTATTTGATTTTATTTATATAAATTTTATTTACTTATTATAATTTTTTTTGTTCATATGATATATGTTGTTGGTTGTAAGTACTTTTTTCGTCCCTAAGGTCTGAGGTGAAAATCAAAATTGTCCCCGGCCTTTTTTTGTTATTAAAATCATCCCCAACATTACAAAACATTATAAAATCGTCCTTTTCTACTTCAATTATATTTTTTTGACCAAATTACCCTTCATTATCAATAAAAATAATATTAAAAAAAACAAAACCTTTTCTCTTCTCAAATTAAACGCAGCTTTATCTTCTTCACCATGATCATCAATCCAGCTCGCTCCTCCCCTCTCCGCCGGCAACGTCGCGGACCTCCGCGAGCCTAGAACTCACCGCGACCCTCTTCTTCACGGTAACCTAGCGCCACAACACTATCCTTCCCTGCCTCAGCCCACCGCCGCAACCCTTTCTCTTTTCTTCTTCCTCTCCTCTTTTCCCTTCTCATCTGTCCACTGACCCATGGCCGAACCACCACCAGCGACTACCTCAGCCGCCTCTAGCAGCTGTTGTCCTCACCACCGCCGCTAGTCACCGCCGCTGTAACATCCACCTCTCTCCTGATTTCTTTTTGCTTTGTTCTTCGTTACAGGTTCATGAACTAACCTACTTTCAGTTCCTCTAATTTTCGTTTAATTTAACTTAGGTTTAATTAGAATTTTAGTTTAATTTTTAATCAGTTCTAGTTGCTCAGTTAGTTTAGTTAGATTAGATTTTTTTGTTAATGGATACTAGGTTATTAGGATATGTTAGTTTAGGCTTGTTAGTGATAATAGGATTGTATGTGTTTGGATTTCTGAATTGTTGCTGGTATTGCCATTGAATTGTATGTGTTTGCCTTATGAAGATTTTGTTATTCGAATTGCTGAGGATTGTGTTAAATATGTGGGTACGTACTTGAATATATGGTTTGTTGTGGATTAAAACTGGTTCCATTGACAGATTGCTGCTAGAATTGTTGAAACCTGTGATTTAGTTTGCTTTGATTGGGTTTGGTTGCCGGTGGAGAGGGAAAGAGCGAGCTGGATTGATGATGATGGTGAAGAAGATGAAGCTGCGTTGAATTTGAGAAGAAGAGAAGAAGAAAGAAGAGTGAGAAGATGAAGGAAAAGAGGGGTGGGTGTCCTCCGGCAGTGGTAATTGTCGTGGCGAAGGTGAGAAGAAAAGGGTGATGGTGAAGAGTAGAAGGAAGGGGATTGGGGGAGGGGTGGGGGGAGAGACCGAAGAGATGCAGGGGAGTGGGTGGAGTGGGGTTTTTCTTTTTTTTTTAATGTTATTTTTATTAATAATGAAGGGTAATTTGGTCAAAAAATATAATTGAAGTAGAAAAGAACAATTTTATAACATTTTGTAATGTTGGGGATGATTTTAATAACAAAAAAAGGTTGGGGACGATTTTGATTTTCACCTTAGACCTTAGAGACGAAAAAAAATATTTATCCCTAATTATTATATATTATGTTTGTATGAAATTTTTTTCATTTATTTTTGTTGTTTTTATTATACTTCTCAATGTACTTTATTTTCGTTTTTATTATATACTAATGATAAGTAACAAGAGTCATAAATAATAAAAATTTATAGTCCAAAATGATACTAAATGAATTCTCCACTTCTCCATGAATTCTCCACTTTGCATGTTTTTTTTCCATTTCTTTCAAACTATTCTTGCCTTCAAATCTTTAAATCACTTAAACAAAAAAATGTTCTATAATTTTTTTAGTGACAAGCACTTTCCGTTGGGTCTGACGGAGGCATTTGGATGGAGGGACTGATCCGTCTAACTTTTAAGGACGTTAGGGACTTAAAAGTATTTTTCAATAGTCAGGAACGAAAATGTCCGCAGAAAAAAAGGTCAGGGACCTATTTGTCTTTTACTCTTAATATATAATGTCTTATGAACACTTAGGCTAGATGACTTAGGATTAGTTGAATTATAAGTGTTGGAATTTGATTGGTAGTTTAGTTGACAATGTATATTTGGTTTGATGAGGAATAATAAATTGGTTGGTTTTACGGCATGAATGTAGTTGATAGGGGTGGCAAGCAAGGAAGCCCGCCCCGCCCTGCCCCACCCCGCCAGAAGCCCGCCTTTTGGCAGGCCAGCGGGCTAAGCCCGCCAAATATCCTCTTTTTTTTTTTTACTTTTAACTATTAAATAATATATATAAAGGCATAAAGAATCTCTTTTATTTTTTACTTTTAACTATTATAATTTCTAAAAGTATAAACAAATTATAATTTTTATATTCACAAACATTAAAGTCTTTGTAATTATAAATATCTAATAAACATAATTATAAATATTGTTCCCAAAGAAAAATAAACATATCCAAAACATAATTATAAATATTGTCTCTAAAATAAAATAAACATAATCCAAAACACTCAATTTTCATCTTCATTCTCTTGTAAGTTGGGTTGGGAAAAGTTGGGTTTTGGCAAAAAAAATTTGTAAAAATACCCTTTGCCAAAAAAATACTAAGTCCGGAGGAAAGCCCGCCCCGCCAAAGCCCGTGGTTTAAGCGGTGCGGGTTAGGCGGGCTTTTACTATTTGGCGGTCCCAATTTTTCAGCCCAGCCCGCCTTTTTTGTTGAATGATGATTTTGATGGTGATGAATGAGAAAAATGAATAAGAGTACATGAATATTGATAAAGTGAGAATTGTGTGTGAATAATTGAGATTTTTGGGATAAGTATCATTAATTTGAGGTATGGATGGTTATGATAGGATATGGGCTGTGTTGGACGTGGTTGGTATCATTTGAGTGGTAAAGGTTTGACTTTGGTAAAAGAAATTGGTAAAGATAGAGGTTTGTGATTTGTTGCGAAGAACTTATTTTTGGCCGAACTTCGGCGAGCCATAACTTGGCTTCCGGCTCTCCAAATTATTTCAAACTTATTTCATATGAAAATTGGGTCCATGAAGTTTACGTCATTCGAATAATGGATGAAAAGTGTTCTAAAACGAGAAAGTTATGCGCGTCGGAAATTCCGTATGTAAAGCTGAAATTCTGCAAACTTAGCCATTTTTTACTGATCTACACTGTATGCGTACACGAAGGGTTATCTCTATCTAGCATGTATGTGTACGCGGGCATATGTATACGTACGCATCATGGGAAAAAAGAGACATTTGCGTACGTGAGCATGAGGCTTCATATGCGAACGAGGCAATGCGTACGCGAGATGGGCGAATTGCACTCCCACGCGTACGCATGACCCATATGTTCAGCAAAGTTAATTTTTGTGTTTTAAAACCCAATTTTGAACTTCTAAACCTCTGTTTTTACTCCTTTAGCCCCTAGACCTTAGTGGTATGCTTAGTAATGAGATGAAGTTAGGAAGGAGAAGTAACTTGGAGATAAAGAAAGATTTTTAAAAGGTAATATGTGGTTGAAAAAGATGGTATTTGATTTGATAAAGACGATGAAAGTGGTAGATGAGACAATTAAGAGAGTAATGTAATATTGAGAATGATGTATGAGATAATTGATGATGTTAATTAATTGAGAACGATAAGATGAGCTATGAATTATTATTGAGAGTGAAAATGATATTTATGAGATATAATTGAATTATTATTGAGACATTCATTGACTCCCTTTACGTAAGATGTGACCGGACACTTTAACTCCCCGGGTTCTCCCATAGGCATGCATATATGAAAATTATTGAGCATGGGGTGTTGCCTTTCCCATGTCAGCTTGGGATTCTTCCCATGGAGTATTATTGAGCTTGGGGTGTTGTCTCCCCCATGTCAGCTTGGGATTCTTTCCATAGTTAATTTTTGAGCTTGGAGATGCGCGTACAGAGGGACTATCCACGGTTAGCTACCAGGACATGTCGGGATGGCTATGTAACCGACAGTTGATATCAACAGCCATAGGACAGGCATACATCATGTGCATCTGTTTGTTTGCTTTGGTTTGCATTCTTGGGTTTGCCTAAATTGATATTCATGTTTAACTGCTATGTGTTCTATTTGCTATATCTGTAAACTACCTGTATTTTCTTTGTCTGCTTGCTTTTTTGTGTGATTCTACTAGAGATGGAGGTTGTGGAGGAAAGTGGATAATGGAGGGTTAGGTTAAGGTTTTGGTTAAGTTTCAGAATCCTTAGAAAACCACCCTTGTTTATGATTTCTGTTTTAATTCTTTAAGTTTTATAATCTAAGTGTCGAAGTTCTAGGATTGCCTCTGGCTTTTCTAAGACCTTATATATTATATATGTGGGCGCCTTAACCATACTGAGAACCCCTGGTTCTCATTTCGTACGATATTATTATTTTACATATGCAGGTCGAGATGCATTTCGCTAGGCGTCTGAAGTTCTATTGCAGCGAAGATGGGAATTTGGGCTTTCATGTTTTGTTATATATATATATATATATACTTAGACTTCTCCTTTTATGTATTATACCTTGGTGCCTCATAGAGGCTTTTGTTGGAGAACTAGGCTTTATTTTGAGAACTTTAGATTTGGGATTATATGTATGTATGTAAATACTTTCCGGCCAGCCTTAGCTTCGCAGGCTGAGCTTGGAGCTTGATTACTATGTATCCTTGATCCTCTACAATGTTTGTATATATGTATTTATTTGCGCTCAAGCATTCTTCGTACGCAAGTAAACGTTATTCACGAGCATTGCGCTTTTCGGTTTTACGACTTTGCTTTACCCTTTTCTTCAAAGGCTCCTAGATATAAAACTTTTTTTCAACTATATTTTATATATATATATTTAGAGGTTGTAATATCTCACCACCTCTATTTTATGACTTAAGCATAGGACTCTGCATTGTAGGGTGTTACAATTATGGTCCCTACAAGGTGATTTAAAAGGTAGGGGAGGTGGCTTACCAGTTGGAGTCTCCAGAGTCGTGTGCCCTTCATCTGGTCTTCCAAGTGTCGGTGTTTGATGCGGAATTTAGAAAACCACAAGTGAACCAGCAAGTGCACTGGATCATACAAGTAATACCTCAGATAAGTGAGGATTGATCCCACGAAGATTGATGGACCAAGCAACAATAGTTGAGTGATTTACTTAGTTAGACAAGCAAAAAGGAGTGTTTGGAGTTTAAATTGCATTAACAGTAATTTAGAAGATTCAAGAAAGCAAATAGTAAATTGGTTGTGAGAACTCTATGAGAAAATAGTTAAGATTTTAAAGATGTTCATATTTCAGGATTAACAATTCTCATTAGCTACTTTGATTATGCAAGGATTCGATTCATAGCAAACTTTAAGTGATTAGACTCCAATTCCTTGGCAATTTAATCCTCCTCTAACTCAATTAACCGCCAATTTCTTGGTCACTTAATATAATTAGAGGATTTAAGTTCAAATCCTAGTTTATAAACCACACAAAACCCTAAAGATCCGAAGATGATATGATTATATATCACGTATCACATTAAATTCAGATAATTAGAGAGTTATGAGAATTCAGTTTCAAGCTGTTATTCAAGTGAGATAACTTTTCCAAGAGTCAGCAAGAATTCAAGTTAGAAAGAGTTATTTTCCAATATACTCTAATCCATAGGATGAAGAACGAAACTAATTCCTGATTGTAAATCAATGCATAAATCAGAAGTAGGAAACAATAGTTATTAATCCATCCAAATAAACAGAGCTCTTAACCTTAACAATGGAGGTTTAGTTGCTATAGCGTGGAAAACCCTAGCAGAGAAAAATGTAAAAAGTGCGGAATAGGAGAAATAAGAGAAGAGCAGAAGAACCCGAAGGGTTGAATCTTTTTCCGTTTTATATCTAACCTAATTGATTTGAAAATTAAATTCCAAAACTTAATTAATATCTTTTTCTAATTAAAAATAAATTAAAATATAAATTAAATACAAAATATGGCGTTGCTGGCTTCGTGGAAGCCACTCTGGACTCAGGAACTGGCGTTTTCCTTGAGAGGCACTTGAGTGTTGCCAAACTTAGAGATCATGGAGTTTGGCTTAAGAGCAACATGGTGGCACCATACTTGGAGATCATGGAGTTTGGCTTGATAGCATGGGATTGCATGGTGCCATACTTGAGTATCCTTGTGCCATACTTGAGAATCATGGCGCCATACTTGTGCTTGTGGTGTTTGGCATGGCACAGGACTTGGGAATAATGGCATTCAACATGGAGCAAATCACAGCGCCAAACGTCGTGACGTGGTGTTTGACGCCATCTTCTGCTCCAAATCCAGCGAGTAAGTATAGACTATTATATGTCACTGAAAAGCTCTGAAAGTTGGCTTTCTAATGTCACTGAAATCATGTCAATTGGACTTTTGTAGCTCTTGTTTTGCTTGTTGGAGTGTGAGGAGGTCAGGGTTGACAGCATCTACGAATTCTCTTTGCACTTTGCCAAACTTGCCTGAATGCTACCTATAATAAATCAAATTGCAAAATAACTCAAAGTAGCATTCATTGTGGCTTAAAACACCTATATCTCCGAATAATATAGCACACATGCAAATTACTAAGGAAATATAAGAAAGATGTTCACGCATCGCAAACCAAATTTGAATTGTTGCTTGTCCTCAAGCAACTTAAACAATAGAAGCCTGAGATGTGGGTTTGTTTAAGAGTTGAGTTATCATTTAAGCTCATTTCTGTCAACTGAATGGGATTAATGACATTGTGATTATGAATTGTTTTGGCATCTCTCTATCTCTCGAAAACTTAGTGACATCAATATCATACAAAACTAGAACCCAAATGATGTTATGAACTCTCTCTCTTTTAACTCTTAATTGATCCTTGAATACAGCATTTTTCTCTTTTTTTTTTCTTTGGTGCTTTGCACCTTGAGCCTAGCCATGACTGTAAATATTTTGTCTCAAGTTTTGCTTGATACAGAAACACCACAAGCACTTAACTGGAAAACTCTTTGAGCTCTGTTCATTTTTCTTTAGATTCTTCCCAATCAGTAGTGCTCAGAGCCTTTGGCTTCTCTTAAATTGCATTTGGCTTTGACTCTAAGTGTTCTGTCTCAAGATTTCTTGATACATTCACACCACAAGCATATAGCTAAGTGATAAACCCATATTTTATGATATATTTTGTGCTTAGTTTGAGTGATTTATTCAATCCTTCACCCACTTATTCATATTAATTGCATGGTTTTACTTCTCCTTCCTTATTATGTGATGTATGTGAAAAATATGTTTCCTATGCTTTTAAATTAATTATTTTAATCACCTTTAATTCCATTCGATGCCGTGATTAGTGTGTTGAGTAGTTTTCAGATCTTCTAAGGTATGAATGACTTAAAGGATGGAAAGGAAACATACAAAAATGGAAGGAAAGTGCAAAACGGAGTTCTGAAGAAACTGGCATCCACGCGATCGCATGGACGACGCGATCGCATGCCAAGCGCAAAGAAGCAGTGACGCGGCCGCATGACTGACGCGACCGCGTGACAAGGATAGCTCCGAATGACGCGATCGCGTGACCCACGCGGATGCGTGACAGAGGCCACGCACCAGCAATTGCAGAAAATGCTTCCAGCGATTTCTGAATCTCTTTTTGGCCCAATCCAAGTCCAGAAGGCATAGACCAGAGGTTATAAAGTGTGGGAACGCATCCATTCAGGGAGAGCTCGCCAATTTAGTTATTTCCCATGTTTTAGGTCTAGTTTTGAGAGAGGTTTTCTCCTCTCTCTCTCGTAGGATTTAGGACTTCTCTTAGTTTTAGGAGTAACTCTCAATCCCAGGTTCTTTATTTTTATTTATTCTTCCAATTTAGTTTATGAACTCTTCATGTTAGATTATAACTTCCCTTATTAATGTTATTTGAGGTATTTCAATTCATGATTGCTTTCTTTAATTTATGTTATTGTTGCTTTACATCTGAAGGCATTTTTATTCCAGCAAATTTACTTTTTCTTCTTTTGGTCTTGGTTAAGAAAGCAGTAACTCAGGAGTTATCTTATCTCAACATAATTGATAAACTGTTATCTTTGCTAATTGAACTGAGCTTCAATAATCCCAACCTTTTCTTAGGAAATAAATAGGATTCGAAGATCAAACTAATTAGTCCCTTGACTTTCCTTTACTTTAGTAAAGGTTAACTAAGTGGAATTAAGATTCAACTTTCATTGTTATTGATAGGGATAACTAAGTCTGGACTTCCAATTTCTCATACCTTGCCAAAAGTTTGCTTTGCAGTTATTTATTTATTTTAATTGCCATTTGATTTACCCGCCATTAATTTACTTGTTCCTTATTCTTGAAACCCCAATCTACAATCTCCATAACCAATAATAAGAACATACTTCCCTGCAGTTCCTTGAGAAGACGACCCGAGGTTTAAATACTCGGTTATCAATTTTAAAAAGGGGTTTGTTACTTGTGACAACCAAAACGTTTGTAAGAAAGGTTGATTGCTTGGTTTAGTAACTATACTTGCAACGAGTATTTACCATAACTTCTAAACCATCAATCTTCCGCTCTTTCAAAATGGCGCCGTTGCCGGGGAACTGCTAACGTGTGCCTTATTATTGGTTATTGTACATATTTTTCTTTTACTTGTTTATTTATTTTTGTTTTTCCTTTTTAATTTTATTTGCTACTATGGACTCTCATCCCTCTCGCTTTGAGTTTGGCTCTAACTTTGTTGAAGGAAATAGAAGTTACAGCAGGAATATGCATCAAGGTCAAACCAATCAAGGATGGATGGAGCCAAGAGGATCTAATCAACCCTTTAGGCAACAACACCCTCCAAGATATCATGGACAACGACCAGTCTACAATGCATACCCAGCTGATAGATATGGTGGACAACCTTGTAACTACCAACAAGTCCCACCCCGTGCCTATAGACCATCCTCTCAATATAATCTCGAACCACCACACTCACAAGCTTCTCTTCACCATTCGCCACCGTATGATCCTTTCCTACCCCAGTTTTAATCCAATCACCCCCAAGCACCACCACTTCCCTATGTTTCATGTCCAACTCCATCACCCAGAGAATCAAAGGTTCGCCTCAAGGCAACAGTAAATAAACTTCAAACAACCATCCGACAACTGGAGCAAGCAGTAATTCAATTAGCTTCTAGACGCGCGAACATTCAAGGACCAACCACAGCCCCATGTGGACAATCTAATGAAAAGCGTAGCATGAAGGAGACACTAAAAACTCCAGTGGACAAGACAGAGCATGAATTCATACTAGAACAAGTAGAAGATGCTGTCATTGTATAAGAAGAAGAGTTGGTTGAAGATCTAGGAGACGCTGAACCTCCATGGGAATCCAGAGTTGAGGAGAACTCCGTCAAGGACGTTACAGTTGATGCTAAAGAGGATAGAGCACAATCCCCGAGGCAAGTCGTTTATGAAGAACTAGACGGAATAACCCAGGATACAAATTCCCTTGATGATGATAGTCACAAGTCAAGCTCTCTTAGTAATGAACTTGCATCCACAAGTGAATTCTCTGAGATCGAAGAATCTTCCCCAAGTGAATATGAAGATGACGCGGGGTAGATTTCTCTCAACCTCCAATCTATGACTCAAGTGATGAGGAAGACATAGAAGACTTTGACCAGGACTCAGATGCATTTGAAGAACCTTACAAGGAAGTGGAGGAATTCACAGAAGAGCACAAGGGAGTAGAACTTACAGAACCACCAGAAACACCTTCCCCAAGGCCATTACCACCTAATACAAGCTTCAAGTGGGTACAATCCTTAACTTTAAACTTTACTTATTCACTTGAATATGGTTTACTTGAAATAGATGGCCAGCTTAGAGCTCTCTGCAGCTTTAAGAGTAAGAGGAAAATGGCTCGTGCTCAGAGCTGGTGTACAAGGTTCAATAAGGTTCCACGCTTCAACTTGAAGTGCACGGATTGGTATCAAGCTCAATTGAATGGATCTCGGAAAATGTTTGGTCACTATGGTGAGAATCTACCTTCTAAACCGCCCGAATGGAAAAATATAGATCAAAACAAAGGCGGATTTAGAACCAAAGTTTGGGATCCTGGAATCTATTCTGACATTCGTCACCCCGGGAGCCTGACAATCTGTTTGAAGCTGTTCAGAAGCTTTACATGCCTAGTTTGGGACCCCGGAGGCTATTGGCATTCCAAGCATTGGTGGAGATTTCTAGATGAATTTAAACACACGCCACCATAACAGGAAGCCCCTCCAATGTCCAACTTAAGGACTTTAACTAAAAGTGCTAGGTGGGAGACAACCCACCATGGTATGATCGTTCCTTTTGCAATTTTAATTTTATTTAGTTTTGTTTGTTTTTGAATTTTATTTTATTTTATTGAACCTGGAATCATGCATAGCATTCACATTAAGCACTGCATTCTGCATATTGCATTCCGCATTCTGCATTTAAAAAAAGGGTGCGCGACGCGACCGCATCACCCATGCGATCGCGTCAAATGGCGAACTACACTTCCCACGCGACCGCGTCATCCACGCGGCCGCGTGACCTGGAAATCGGCGTAAGGATCCAACGTCCAGAGAGTTGGGCTGGAATCGTGCGGCCATTGTGCGTCTAGCACAAAATGGCCCACGCGATCGCATGCTCCATGCAATCGCGTCACTTGCACACAATCAATTCCACGCAATCGCATGAGCGATACGACCGCGTCGCATGGATTGCACAAATCCCCCAAGGAGACGGAGAGTTGCGCTGAAACGACGCTGGATTCGTGCGTTTAGCACAAATTCCAGCGACGCGATCGCATGCCCCATGCGATCGCGTCATTTACTCTTTTTGCCCTCCGTGCAATCGCGTCATCCATGCGATCGCGTCAACCACCTTTTTCGCTCCAGCCACGCGACCGCGTACCCCACGCGGCCGCGTGGATTCAAATTATAACCCCCCAGGTCACGCGAAACCCTATTCTCGTGCCCCTCTGAACCACACCCCCTCCTTCTCTCCTCCTCCAAACCACAACCACCACCCAGCCACCACCGCGCCACCACCCAGACGTCGCCGACCACCCAGACGCCGCCGCCACCCCCTCCCTCCTTCCCCCTTCTTTCTTCCTCTTTCTTATTTCTCCCTCCTCCTCCGCCACTGCTCCCCTCCGCGCCACCACCCACCGCCGTCAACCGTCCCAACCGCAACCCCCTTCCACCAGCAACACCACCCCTTTCCCCCCTCCCTTCCCCTACCCCCATTACCCTCTCTTCCCACCTGCCCCGAACAGCCGCGCCGCCGTGCCCACCACCGCCAGTCGCCGTGCCCACCACCAGACGCCACCATCATCACCACCACCAGCAACCTTTCTGCCTATTCTCATCATTCGGCCTTCCAGGTTCCACAACACGCAATCCCTTTTATCCATTCGTAGTTATTCTTATTTTTCCGTTTATGTTCATGTTTAGGCTAGTTAGATATGCATGTTGTAGTGGATTTTAGGTTGTTAGGTAGCCTAGGATGTGGTTAGTGGATTTAGGTCTGTTTACTTGCACTGTTCATGTTTCTATTTTATCAAATTTGTAAATCTGCTGTTGCTGTGATCTTGTTCATATGCTATATTTCTTGTATATTGCTGCTCTTTACACTGAATTTTCATGCTTATATTCATTATATGTAACTGCAGCTTGATTTTTTAATTCATATGAACTGTTTGATTGCTGTTTATTTTCCGGGAAAATCCAATTTTAGCCGGAATGCTGCCCAAATTTTTTATAAATCTTTTTGACTTTCATTCATGTTTTGATTTTGGAATCTTGAACTCTGTTTTCCTCTGCTTTAACCAAACCATTCATGAATGCCAGGGCATGCACTCTTATCCTCTTTGATTTCCTGGTTCCTAAACTGCAATTTTGATGTTTGATTCCTATTTTTGCTTTCTTTATCTCTATTTGAATCATCATCAAACTGTTTTACTTGTTTGAATATGAGTTACCTATAGCTTCTACCTGTGATTACTTGTTACTTGGACTATTTTCATTATGCCTCTTACTTTAACCCATTTTTCACTAACTCACTAATTTTAACTCTAACCAACCTAACCTTTTCAAAACTTCTTTTTTTTGCTTTTCTTTCACTTTCTTTTAACATTCTAACCAAGGCATGATGTTAATTTTTCTATTTAACTTGCATTCAATTATATTTTGGATTGTGATTTCTTCTTTTCAGACTTTTCACTCCTATACAATCCTAAATGCACATTTTCCTTAACTCATATTCATTATCCTATTGCTCCTTTGCCACTTTATGTTTTCTTTGATTATTTGCCTATTTGATTCCCTATTTTTATTATATCCTGGTTTTCTGTTTTTCAGGATGTCGGATTCCCAGAGAAAGGGAAAAGGCAAGGCCACTACTGGCAAAAGAAAACGAGGAGAAGCCTCCGTATCTATCATCGACCTCATGCATGATGCCTCCTTGCGGGAGAAAGCCTTTACCCCGCAGGAGAAGGCCGACCAGCTACTTCCCGCCAATGACCCAGTAAAGTTTGCAAACCGATACTGTGAGCTGAGGTATCCTGTGTTTGCAAACTCCAGGAACCTATACCTGGAGCAGACTTTAAAGATCCCAGAAGAACTCCAGCAATACACCTCTGATCAGATCAAACAAAGAGGCTGGTTCTTTCTGGAGAGACCTCTGACTGAGGTTAATGCATCTTGGGTTAGGGAATTCTATTGCAACTACTTCAAAACTTCCCTAGATGCAGTGAACCTCAGAGGGAAGCAGATTTTGGTTACTGAGGAGGCAATAGAAGAGGTTCTAAAACTTCTGCCTAAGACTGATCAGACAGATAGCTATCAGAAAGCTGAGGAGGATATGCGCTATATGCGATTTGACTGGGACGCAGTAAAGGCGAGGATCGCCCTCGACCCGACAGTTCCTTGGATCATGGGTCAGAACACCACCATGCCGAAAGGGATCAAGCGGATTTACCTGAATGATGAGGCTCGGCTATGGCATCAGATATTCAGCAACTACATTATGCCGAGTACTCACGAGACTGAGATACCAGCCGCTATGATCACCCTTCTTTGGTGTGTGATGGAGGGTAAGGACCTGTACCTGCCACGCTTTATCCGGCACTATATGGCCAGGGTCCACATCCGAGGCACTCTTCCCTTTCTCTATCTGGTTACACAGCTGGGCCGTCGAGCTGACGTGCCATGGGAGGATGCTGATGAGAGGCCACCTACTGCAGAGTGCAAAAAGCTTATCCCGCACAGCAGGAACTTTCTGGCCTTGGGCTACAGACCTCCATTCCTGACTGCCACTGCTGATGATACAGCTACACCATCTGCCGGTCCCTCTTCCTCCACTGCTGCACCACCTACCCTTGCCACCACCACTGCACCTCCACCTGCCACAGAGCCTGTCTATCATCTGGTGCACCGCTTGTCTCGACGACTTGACCAGATGGAGCGTCACAACAAGCGCCGCTATGAGCACCTGAAGCTGATGATACGATCCGACGACATCCCCTCCGAGCCTGACACACCATCCAAGGCATCTGAGGAGGAGGCGGATGCACCCGAGGCAGAGACCCATCCCCAGGGAGAGGCAATGCAGGCAGACACCCAGCAGGCAGCACCCCAGCAGATCCAGGCTGTAGATCCTGAGATCCCATTCAGACAGCCCCACCTCTCCAGCAGCCGGACATTCAGCCAGCCACCACAGAGACCCCAGCTACCATCCCTTCTAGTGATCACACCCCTTCACACCCGGCTGAGTGAGCATCGAGGACGATGCTACATTTTAAGTGTGGGGAGGTCGCCATCTCTGTCGTATTATTTTGGTGAACCACTACAGACTCTTTTTCTTTTATTTTGGATATTTTTCTGTATTTTTCTCTTTATTTTTATTTTTTTTATTTTCTGAATACTTATACATTACTACTTTCATGTATTTTTACTCTATTTCTGCATTTTGCATTTTGCATTTTTAGTTCATATTTTATCCACTTAGTTTAGTTGCAATTCTAACTTATTAGTTATAGAAATTGTGGATTAATTAGTATAGTTTACCCTTTTTAGCATAAGATAGCTTAGTTTAAATTGAAAAATATAAAAAGTGAAGTAAATTAGAGACTTTAACAGAATCAAAACAACCCACACCTTGTATATATAGCATTACATGTTAGTTAACAACACTTCATCAAGGAGAAACACTAGAACTTTAAAGCCATTCAATATAAGTTTTACATTGAGAATAATGAGAATTTTTAACTAAACCTGCATGACATACATAAGTGATGAATGATTTTTGAGCTAGAGAACACATAGCCTGTGAATTTTAAGCTTAATTGTATGGTTACATTCAAACCATAATTTTTTATTCCTGTGTGTTTCGCCCTTCTTTTATATTCTGGTATTCTTTACTTTGTTTTAATCTATATGTTCGATTATAGAATATAGAATATAGAATGTAGATATATACCAAGAGAGTGATTGAGGCCATTATTTGATTTTAGCTCACTTATCCCAAAATAGCCTACCTTTTACATCACCCTTGTTAGCCCCCTTGAGCCTTTAAATTCCCTTTTATTCTATTAGCCACACTACTAGCCTTAAGCAGAAAAACAAAATAAAATCCCAAGTTGAATCCTTGGTTAGCTTAAGATAGAAAATTACGAATAGTTTAAAATGTGGGAAACCTATTGGGAACATGGATGATAAAAACAAAAGGTAGAAAAGTTGAAAGGAATAAAATAACTCAATTTAAGAAATTTTGGGAAGCATGCTCATGAGAAATCAAAGTGATTAAATTACCATGTGCATTAAAAAAAAAAGAAGTTATTTTTCAGTATTTAATAAAGGGGATACAAAAGAATTCCCTAAATACAAAATAAAAGCAATGCACATGGGATAAAAATAAAAATTGAAACATGAGCATGTAACATCAAGTGGGAAAATATGGGAAAATAGGTAAAGAAGTTTTGTTTTACTAAGTATGTATGTTAGGTGAGATCTTAGTCTAATTAAGGATTCACTTATTAGCTCACTTAGCCTTATACATATATCCTTACCTTTACCATTGGCCCCATTACAACCTAAATTAAAGACCTCATGATTTTTGGTATGACTGTATTCTATAATTGTTGATTGGTTAGATGAAGAACAAAGTTATAGAAAGGAAGAATAAAAAGAGGAATAGAGTGATTAACCCAATAAACACTGAGTGACTAGAGAGTAAACACAAATCCAGTGAGGGTTCAATAGCTCATTAACATTTATCTCTATTTGAATTATCTAATTGTCTTGCAAGTTCATAAAATGCTTTTTCTCCCATCTCAATTGTAAAAGTGCTTATTGATTATCTAAGGCTTGGCTACATATACATATGACTCCTTGAGAATGTGAATTAATTTAACTACCTGTAAACTTTATATATGAGTGAATAAATTAGAATTGCATGATGCATTTAGGTAGTTGCATTTAGATTAGATTGCATTGCATAACATTCCATCACTTTAACCTTACTTATTACCTTGGATTTAGCATGAGGACATGCTATTGTTTAAGTGTGGGGAGGTTGATAAACCTATATTTTATGATATATTTTGTGCTTAGTTTGAGTGATTTATTCAATCCTTCACCCACTTATTCATATTAATTGCATGGTTTTACTTCTCCTTCCTTATTATGTGATGTATGTGAAAAACATGTTTCCTATGCTTTTAAATTAATTATTTTAATCACCTTTAATTCCATTCGATGTCGTGATTAGTGTGTTGAGTAGTTTTCAGATCTTCTAAGGTATGAATGACTTAAAGGATGGAAAGAAAACATATAAAAATGGAAGGAAAGTGCAAAACGGAGTTCTGAAGAAACTGGCATCCACGCGATCGTATGGACGACGCGATCGCATGCCAAGCGCAAAGAAGCAGTGACGCGGCCGCATGACTAACGCGACCGCGCGCCTTAAGTAGAACGCACATGACGTGGTCGCATGACTGACGCGACCGCGTGACAAGGATAGCTCCGAATGACGCGACCGCGTGACACACGCGGACGCGTGACAGAGGCCACGCACCAGCAATTGCAGAAAACGCTTCCAGCGATTTCTGAAGTCCTTTTTGGCCCAATCCAAGTCCAGAAGGCATAGACCAGAGGTTATAAAGTGTGGGAACACATCCATTCAGGGAGAGCTCGCCAATTTAGTTATTTCCCATGTTTTAGGTCTAGTTTTGAGAGAGGTTCTCTCCTCTCTCTCTCTCTCTCGTAGGATTTAGGACTTCTCTTAGTTTTAGGAGTAACTCTCAATCCAGGTTCTTTATTTTTATTTATTCTTCCAATTTAGTTTATGAACTCTTCACGTTAGATTATAACTTCCCTTATTAATGTTATTTGAGGTATTTCAATTCATGATTGCTTTCTTTAATTTATGTTATTGTTGCTTTACATCTGAAGGCATTTTTATTCCAGCAAATTTACTTTTTCTTCTTTTGGTCTTGGTTAAGAAAGCAATAACTCAGGAGTTATCTTATCTTAACATAATTGATAACTGTTATCTTTGCTAATTGAACTGAGCTTCAATAATCCCAACCTTTTCTTAGGAAATAAATAGGATTCGAAGATCAAACTAATTAGTCCCTTGACTTTCCTTTACTTTAGTAAAGGTTAACTAAGTGGAATTAAGATTCAACTTTCATTGTTATTGATAGGGATAACTAAGTCTGGACTTCCAATTTCTCATACCTTGCCAAAAGTTTGCTTTGCAGTTATTTATTTATTTTAATTGCCATTTGATTTACCCGCCATTAAGTTACTTGTTCCTTATTCTTGAAACCCCAATCTACAATCTCTATAACCAATAATAAGAACATACTTCCCTGCAGTTCCTTGAGAAGACGACCCGAGGTTTAAATACTCGGTTATCAATTTTAAAAAGGGGTTTGTTACTTGTGACAACCAAAACGTTTGTAAGAAAGGTTGATTGCTTGGTTTAGTAACTATACTTGCAACGAGTATTTACCATAACTTCTGAACCATCAATCTTCCGCTCTTTCACTAAGAAAACAACTCTTTTGAGCTTTTGATTAATTGAACCTTCCTAGCCATTGATGCTCAGAGCCTTGAGCCTTACTTTTCCTTATTCTTTTCTTGTTGTTTCTTTTGCTTCACAGATCAATTTCTTGTTTAACTCTGGAGAGTTCATAACACTTTTTTAAGTTCCTGTTTATCATGAACTAACATCGCTTTGTTTTCAAAGTCATTCATGCACTATTTTTTCCATGCAGTCATAATCACAGATAAATACCACCACATATAATTTGATAAGACAATTATAAATTTAAACTCAACAACTCATGCATTGCACCACTTTTCTCTTCTTTATTTTTTTTAATTCAAGCTCAGATAGTGATACATGAGACATAGTTGAATTGAAATAAAACTAAAATAACTAAAAAAACTAAAATAAACTAGAAAAACTAAAATTGACTCAGGCTCATGCAAAGCACACTAAAAATCAAACAGAAAACAGAAAAATAGCATAATAATGAGTGAATAAAAATAGGAATGGAAAATGGAACTTAACCACTTCAGTTATCATGATGGTCATCTCCCTGCTCAGGCAGTGCTCCATAGGGTCCTCTCAATCATCCTATCTCCTGTCTCTTCTGAAAAAGCTCAAGCCGCTGAGTTTCATGCTCAGCCACAATCTGATGGAGAAAGACGTCGTGACTGTCCTGGCTCATCCTCATCTGCTCAAGGGAGGAGGTCAGCTGCTGCCATGGATAAAAATAGAAAAATTAGCGGAGCAAAAACACCAAACTTAAAAATTTGCTCGTCTCCGAGTAAAAGAAAATTAAACCAATGGAAAAGGGAAGGAAGAAGATGCGGAACGGGCAAAATATTAATTGAAAAAAATAAATAAAAAGGATGATATTTTTTTAATGGGGAATTGGAATTTGAAATGAAAGGCGGGGGTTGGTAGGAAGGGTCACGGGGAATTGGGAAGGAGGTAGGGGTGGAATGATAGGGGTAGGGGTAGGTTCAGAATAGGGGGCAGGGTAGGATGCAGAATAGGCTTAGAAAAAGAAAAGGGGAATACAAATGGTGGGCTTGGTGCCAAATGCCAGTGATGCAGCGTTTAGCGCCGCAATGGAAATTAGAAATGTTTTAATGCCTGGCGCCAGATGCCAGTGATGCGGCGCTGGACGCCAGGCTCTCCCCTTTTTTTGGCAATTTTTTTTGCACCAAACGCCAGGATAGGGCGTTTGGCGGCCCCCACTCAATATTAATTGTTTTGTGTCTTCGTGATTTCTCTTCCAAATTTGACGCTCCTGTTGTGCCAAACGCCACGTCGTGGAGTTTGGCGCCACCCTTCCGTGTCAACTTCTGTTCGAGGTGTCCATTTTTCATTCTAATTGTTCCTGTTTTAAACACTTTATATGAGCTAATAAAATTAAAAACAAGGAAAACTAATGATAGATAAAAATAAAATGGAATTAAAACAAAAATAAAAAGTCAAAATAAAAATAAATAGAAAATTAAAGGGTACTCGGGTTGGGTTGCCTCCCAACAAGCGGTTCTTCAACGTCACTAGCTTGACGGTTGATTTCTTGTCAAGGTGGGGGTTGATCATAATGCTTCATAAATTAGCTCAATATGCTCAAGAGAGAGGATTTTGTTTACTGTATAAGGCAATTCTAGATTTTGAGTCAACACTACTTTTAACCCTGGGGAGAAACCTTCAATGGTGATCTTTTTATTTCTCTATCCCCTTGGCACTTTCTTCTTGGATACTTTCTCCTTGGTGGATGATGCATGTAACACCATCACTATCAGAATCTCACGCTTCCGACTGCGCCACTCTGATAGCTAGGGTATTAGGACGACTTCTATACTTAATAATAATAAAATATGAGCCTTTAACTCGAATACCAGATTGCTATTTCTTTGAGAAATCAAAAATTCTTTTATTTGATAACAGATATACATATACATACACACAAAACTTCTTATACAAGTAACTTACAAATGTTAGATACATATATGTCATACAGCCTCTATCCCTCTTACAAAATTATAATGACAAAGGCGAAGGAAAACTATGACGAATATATATACAAACAGAAATAGTACAGCTAAGGACTTATCGAAAAAACTTCATCAGCTTCTTCGTCCGTCCTAAAAAGAGAAGTCCGTAGGGGAGTGAGAACATTGTTCTCAAAAGGGTTCTCAGTAAGGGGTTTTTAAGAATTGTCGTAACAAGATATTTTAAATAAAATTATTTTCAAAACCCAGTGATTATCAGTTTATTATTCAAATCTAAAATTCGTATATTTCTTACAAAAATTTCATGCAAAGTAAATTTTAACCAAAACTTACCACTGATTCAATCAGTCATGGCCTCCGGCCCAAACATAACCAATCATGGCCTCCGACCTAATATGTAATCAATCTCGGCCTCCGGCCCAAATAAAAACAATTCACCATCGAAACTCAATTTCAAACAGAATCAATCACAAACACAAACAAATTCAAGGCAAATACATATAAAGAACAGTTATAGCAAGTATCACAGTTACTAGTTGAACAGAATTCATCAGATAGGCAAACCAAAACACTTAAGCACACCCAAAAAAAGCACACAAATGCAACATGATGCATGCCTGTCCTACTAGTCGTCAGCTCACGTGTCGGTTACTTTTCCAGAACCCGACACATCCGATAGCTAACCCGGATATCGTGCTCTTGAAAACTGGTGAGTGGTACAGTACCATGATCCTCACCTGGTGGGTGGTAAACCACCTCGATCCCCACCATCTGTGGGTGGTAAACCACCTTGATCCTCATAGACGTTTTCAATTGGAAAACAGCACACACGTAGGTGGTAAATAACCACGATCCCCACCATCTGTGGGTGGTAAATCACCACGATACCCACAGACATTGTGACACTGGACAAGCGGTACACCACCACGATCCTTGCCAGGTCAAAATTCACATACAATCATTTATATCCACAATCCATCTTAATCAATATACTCAACACTGGACAAGCGGTACACCACAACGATCCTTGCCAGTCAGTAATTACATTCAAAACCACATTCTTTTAAAAATCTTGACCCGGAGCAAGTGGGACTAAGCCACAACCCTTGCGTACTGCCCAGATGTTTCAAATATCAAAATCTTTCTTTAAACACAATTCAAATTTATTTCTCTTTCATAAAACTCATTTTCACCAAAATAAAAGTCTCAAATCAACTTCAACCCAAAAGATTAGTTATTAAATCAGATTAATTTACCTTAAGTCAAGATTCAATTAATTAGATTCCACGGCAAAACCTCTAAACTTTCGGGGAGCGACAACCAATCTTATTTCTTTAAATTTATCAAAATCCTTAAATCATAATTCTCTAATTCGTATTAATTCAATAAAATTCATTTCCGTGTAATCAAATACTTGAAAAAATAATCCTCTTTGTAATTAACCAAACTAAATTCATTAGGTTGAAAAGCAATTTAAATAATCATTTTTTATTCAACCAAAAGTCCCAAACCATACTCTTTTCTTTAGTCAAATCAATTTCAAATAAAACAGTTCTTCAAATCCGAATTAACCAAAAATAAAACTTCCAAAATTTCTCATAAAAATTTCGGCAGCAACTCTATTAAAACTCAGGCTTTGTCACCCTTTCCGGGTCCCAACCAAACCAAACCAAATGCCTGTCATTCATTCAAATCACTTCCAATAACCATTATCACAACAACAGCACTCAACTCAAGGAAATCAACAAAATCTAGAATTCAATCAACCAATTTCATGAATACCAATTTAAAGCAACTTCAACAGCATCAATCAATAATTTAGAATTCTCGGCCTTCTCAAACAGTTTCAAACCAAACCATTCCTTAAACCCTTCTCGAATCAATTCCAAAATAGCAAATCATTATCAATAAACAAACCATTTCCAAATATTGAGTCCTTTCCAAATTTGTTTTTAAATCAAATTCCGATATCAAATCGGGTTCAATATCAAATCAAATTTCAATATTAAATCTTTTCTAAAATCAAATCATTTCCGAAATTAAACTAAATGCCAATATTAACCTCTTCAGTAATTCAAGGAAAACCACTTCAATAACATCAGCCAACTAATCAGAATATTCAACTTTCTCAATCAATCGATCAACCAATCAAACAAACAATCTCATTCATCCAAAACAACTCAATTCAATTTGAAGACTCACGAAATCACAAAAATATACTTTACGAATTAATATTAACTTATAACAATTCTTGATAGTAAACTGAGTTTAAGAAATTGCCCCTACCTCATTCGTGACTCAATTACGCGACAACACCCTTAAAACTCTGATTTTGCAGTGGCAGTGCCAAATCCAACCATACCCGCAGCAGTCATAGGCTTTAAGCACAGCACGCAAGAACCATAGCTCAACCCTAAGATATCAACGTCGCATAAAACTTAATAATCTATAACAAAACAGCAATAAAGAGGGGTTTTCAAAGCAAAAAGGCTTACTGGACCACTAGGAAAGAAGGACAAGGACATCAGCACCTCCGGCGGTGCTTCCCAGTGACCATGGCGCTATTCTCCGGCAGCCAGGCACAGCGGCGCGGCCTTCTCCTCATTCGGCGGGTTTCCCTCCTCATTGACCGCGTTACGCTCGTCCGTGACGCCAACGCTCCTCGCGGCTCCTTTATCAGCGACTGTGACAGCTCTTGGCGGCGCACAACAGCTCGAAGGCGGCGATTCATGGTGAGGGCAAGGGCAAAACAGCGAGGTGACGAGGAAAGCTCCCCGCGTTCAGCCTCTCTCTCTCCCTCTCCTAAACTATACGCGTCTCTCTCTCTTCCCTTCGTCGGCGACGCGACGGCCCTTGACAGCACGGTGGTGGTGCGCGACGGTGGCGGTGTGACAGCAGCTCCCTCTCCTTCCTCGGCTCGATCTTATTCTCCTCTGATGTCTCTCATATCCCACTCTCTTTTTTGTTTATTTTGGGTATATGCATTGCAGCTGAGAGGGGAAAATGGGTGGGATGGCGTTGGGTGAGGCAGTGCTGATGTGATAAGGGAGTGAGGGTGAGTGTTAGGTTAGGGTTAGTGTCAATTAGGGTTTTGATTTGGGAATTAGGGTTTTGTATATGAAATTGGAGATTTTGGATAGTTTAGTAATTTTAATAAAATTAGGATAATAGAGTAATTGAAAACTAATTTTAATCCAACACTGATATTTATAAAAATACTATTTAATTATCAACTTACAAGTTTATTTTCAAATAAATCCTCTAATTCAATAATTAGAGATAATCAAACTAATTTTCTTTAAAATTATAAAATAAAGTTAAAACTTTAATTATTTAAATTAAAGCATATAAAATCGTCTTTATTTTTTTCGATTATTAAAGCTTTCAAAATCAATATAAGAAAGTACTCAATTAATATAAAAATTTCTGAAAATATATTCTCGAATAAATAAAATAAATTATTAAATAACAATATTTAGTTTCTATAATTTCGGGTCTTACAACGCACACCCAACACCAAACTTAGATTTGATGTCAGGGAGAATTGTATTGATTTTCACCAAAAGAGGCTTGAGTTGTAAACTCTGTTTTACATCATCAGGAGGTTCTTAGAGATTTGGATAAATGAACTCAGTCTTCATTCAATTGCCTTCTTCACCTGAGTGATGTATAGGTTTAAAAACCTTGAAGATCAAATGCTCTTCATTCACTCTCAGCACTAATTCACCTTCTTCCACATCAATCAGAGCTCTTCCAGTGGCTAAGAATAGTCTTCTTAGGATTATAGAGGCGTTTTCATCCTCTCCCATGTCAATGATTACAAAATCTGCTGGGAGGAAGAACTTCCCCACTTCGACCAAGAGATTCTCCATTATTCCATGTGCATATTTTAGAGATTTGTCTGCCATTTGTAATGCTATCCTTGTTTGTTGTGCCTCTTTGATTTGCAGCTTCTTCATCACAGACAAGGACATTAAATTGATACTTGCACCTAGAACACATAAGACTTTGTCAAATGTAGTGCTCCCAATGGTACATGGAATCTGAAAACTCCCTGGATCTAGCACTTCCTTGGAAAATTGCTCTGAATTATGGCACTACATTCCTTGGTCAGGACCACTATCTCATCTCCCTTTAAAGTCTTCTTCTTGGAAAGTAAATCCTTCATGAACTTGACATAGAAAGGCATTTTCTCCAAAACCTCAGCAAAAGGAATATTGATTTGCAACTTTCTGAAGACTTCCAAGAACTTTGAAAATTACTTGTCCTTGGTCTCTTTTTAAATGGCTAGTACTCAGCACTAGGGACTTCACTGAATGTTGCTCAAGATCAACCGGAAAGGGATTATCATGGTGCCTCTCATGGGTGTACTTCTCCTTGGCTTGTGCCTTCTCCGGAGCTTCTTTTTCAACCGGTCCCTCAGTAACTTATGCTTCCTCACCTGCCACTGATCCACTTACCAAGGTGATAAACTTGAACTCCTCTCTTGGATTTAAAATTGTGTTACTAGGAAAGGTATTGGTGAACCTCTGATCAATTTTAGTAACTTTTATGGCTAGTTGACCCATCTAAACCTCAAGTTCCTAATTGAAGCTCTAGTTTCTTGCATGAAACTAAGAGTACTCTTGGAGAGCTCTGCAACTATAGATTCCAAGTCATAAGGTTTCTGAGAATTGGATGGTGGATTGTTGTTGGTGAGATTACTCTGATTGAAATTATTCTAATGGCCCTAATTGTTATTGAAGCTCTGGTGCCTCTATGGTTGATTTCCCCATCCAAAATCTGGGTGATTCCTTCACCCGGAATTACAAGTCTTAGAGAAGGGATCATTATTGGAGGGTCTAGAAGAAATGCACATGTAATTAACTTGTTCAGGAGAAAATTGACTATAATCATAATTCTCACCTTGAGAGAAGTCACCACTCATTTCATAGGAAGTATCTTGTGTATTGATAGCTGAGACTTACAATCCACTCAAGTGTTGAGTAATAGCACTAATCTGTTGAGACACAACCTTATTCTGAGCAAGAATTATGTCCAAAGCATCCAATTTCATGACTCATTTTCTCACAGAGGTCCTCTCAAAAGAATATAGATATTGGCTGTTAGCAACAATCTCAATCAAATCTAGAGCTTCCTCAGGTGTCTTTTTTATGTGAAGTGATTTGCCTATAGAATTATCCAATAATATTTTGGCGGCCTGAGTAACTTCGTCATAAAAGATCTGAATCTAGTCTAAAAATATGCCAGGAGGACATTTTCTGAGCATCAGCTTGTACCTCTCCCAGACTTCATAGAGAGATTCACTCTCTCTCTCTCTCTCTGCCTGAAAATCTGGACATCAGTCCTCAGCTTAGTCAACTTCTGAGGTGGAAAGAACTTGGTCAGGAATCTATTGACCAATTTGTCCCATGTATTCAAGCTCTCGTTGGGTTGTATGTCAAGCCACTGCTTGGCTCTGTCCCGTACAGCAAATGGAAAGAGCAACAACTAATAAAAATCAGGATGAACTCTATTGGTCTTTACTGTATCACAGATTTACAGAAAATTTGAGATGAACAAGTTTGGCTCTTCCTGTGGGAGTGATAAACCCCATTTGTAGGGTTTATCTTGTGCTTAATTTAGGAGATTTTATGACCTTTTACCCACATTTATTCAATAAAATAGCAAGGTTTCATGATTGTCTCCTAATTTGTGCTTAAGTGTGAAAACATGCTTTTTAGGCCCTTAATTGTTTATTCTTGATTTACCTTTGATTCCATTAGATGCCTTGATATATTTGTTAAGTGATTTCAGGTTTAGGAGGCAAATATTGGATCAAGTGAATGAAGGAAAAGCATGTAAAAATGGAGAACTCATGAAGAAATGAAGGAATCACAAAAGCTGTCAAGCCGACCACTTCGCACTTAATCGACCATAACTTGAGCTACAGAGGTCCAACTGATGTGGTTCCAGTTGCGTTGGAAAGAAAACATCTGAGGATTCGAAATGATATAAGATTTGCTATAGTTGTATCATGCATAGGGGCGCGCACGTGCATGGTACGCATACGCGCCGATGGTTGCACATGATTCACTTAATGCAACTCGTGGCCAACGATTTTAGAAGCCTTGTGGGCCCAATCCAACTCATTTTTTATGCTATTTAACCCAATGATTGAAGGAAAATTAACATACTTTGGATCATTATACATAGTTTAAGTTTTAGAAGTATTTAGAGTTAGTTTCTAGAGAGAGAAGCTCTCACTTCTCCCTAGAATTAGGATTAGGTTTTAGATCTAGATCTACTTCTTCTCCTCTTCTAATTTTCCTTTTGCTTTCCTTAATTGTTCTCTTGTAGTTGTAGAATTCTTCTTCTCTTGTAATTCCTTTGTATTGTTAGTTGTAGTTTATGAACTTTCTTTTGTAGATTTGCATTTCTTCGTCAATGCAATTGGTAAGTTCTTTGTTGTTTCATAATTGTTTTCCTTTTCTATTGTTTATCTCTTGCTATTCTAGTTAGATCTCTCTTTAATTCTTGCAATTCATGTTGTTTACTTTTATTGCCTTCTATGTGTTTGATGAAATGCTTCTTCTAGTTATTAGTTAGATTTTGTTCCTCTTGGCCTAGGTAGAGTAATTAGTGACACTTGAGTTATCAAACTCTTTTGTTGATTGATAATTAGAGATTGCTAATTGACTTGGATACCACTAAATCTAGTCTTTCCTTGGGAGTTGGCTAAGACTTGTGGAATCAAGTTAATTCATCCACTTGACTTTCCTCCATGGTTAGAGGTTAACTAAGTGGTAGCAATGGATAATTCTCATCACAATTGAGGGGGATAGCTAGGATAGGACTTCTAGTTCTCATACCTTATCAAGAGCTTTGTTAGTTGTTAGTTTATTTCCTTTGCCATTTATATTTCTTGTCTAAAATCTCAAAAACCCTAAACATAGCTCATAACCAATAACAAGAACAATTTATTGCAATTTCTAGGGAGAACGACCCGAGGTTCAATACTTCGGTTTATAGATTTTAGGGGTTTGTTTTAGTGACAAACAAATTTTTGTATGAAAGGATTAGTGTTGGTTTAGAAACTATACTTGCAATGAGGATTCATTTGTGAATTCTAAACCATCAAAAATCCAATCATCTAAATGGCGCCATTGCCGGGAAATTGCAATGGTGTTATGTTATTGGTTATTGTATATATGTGAATATTGTGAATAGCTTGATTTTTGGATTGCTTGTTAGTTTTTGCTAGTTTTAAGACTTTGTTCCATTCTTTCTTATTAGCTATTGTTTCTTATTTTCTCTTTTCATTATGAATTCTCACTTTGGCTATGAGTTTGGTTCTAATTGTGTTGTAGGAAATATAAACTTTAATGACAACATGCATCAAGGATGGAACCAACAAAGATGGGAGGAGCCTCAAGGAATTGATCACTCCTATTGGCAACAACCTCCGGATACGTATAGGTATAATTCACATCCTAATGCATGTCAATTCAATGGCTATGGTGAATCTTTTTATGACAATCAATTACCACCATCATATGCCTATGACTCTTATCCTCAACATGAACCTCAACCATACTCACAAGCCTCTCCATACCAAGCACCTTCCTATGACCCATATCCATCATATGACCAACCACCCATACCATATTCTTATGACCATTATGAGTAAGAACCTTTAGAAACACCACAATCCTATCAAGAATACTACCAAGAACCACCTCAATGCACACCATCTCCATACCCGTACCAAGAAGAACCACCTTCCTACTATGAACCCTCTCTCCAAAATGATGAAGCCTCTTACCCACCCCAAGCCCCAATAGATGATTCTCTTACCTTGCTACTTCAAGGACAAGCGGATATGCAAAGGAACACCATAGAGTTTGTGACTAACTTGACCAAGGTAGTGCATACTTTAGCCTACCAATGTTTGAACACTCAAGGTGCTTCCATAGCCACATGTGAAGAATCAATTGAAGATCATAGCATGAAGGAGAGATTGAAAACTCCGGTGGAAAATGAGGGATGTTATTTTGTATTGGAACAATTGGAGGAGCCTATGGTTATTGAAGAAAAGGAAGATGTGGTTGAAGATTTAGGAGATGTTGAAAGTCCATGGGAATGTAGCATCATGGAGCACTCTTCCAAGAAGCTTGATATTGATGTTGAAGAAGGTGCACAACCTCCAAGGCATATCATCGTTGGAGACTTGAAAGAGGTTTATCAAGAGATGGATTCAATCATGGATGAATTTCTATCTACAATTGAACCATTTCACATTGGACATGAAGTTGAAATTATAGAAGAATGTGCACAACCTCCCATACCCTTGGTGAACAATGAAGAAGAGAGTGAATCGGACGAGAGCCACCAAGAGGAAAAAGTTGGCATGGTGTATATCAAAATCGAAGAATATGAAGAGGTTGATCAAAAGACGGATTCATTCATCAATGAATTCCTATCCAAAATTGAATCACCTCCCATTGGGCAAGAAATCGAAGATCTTGAAGACAACACCAAGCCAAGTGATAAAAGGAAAAAGGTTGAAATTGAAGAAGCTTGCGAAGAGGTGGAGATAGTCAAGGAAGAGCATAAGGGAGTGGAGCTTGCAAGATCATTAGGACTACCCCTTCCTAAGTCACCGCCGTACACAACATTCAAGTGGGTAAAATTCTTATCCTTAAGCTTTACTTTCTCACTTGAATATGGTTTGATTGAAAATGATGGTCAACTTAGAGCTCTTTCTGGAGTTAAGAGTAGGAAAGAGTTGTATAGTGGTTGGAAACATCACTTTAAGTTCATGATGGTTGCAAGCTCAAAATTCAAGAGCAATGGTTGGTGTGGAACCAAATTGCATGGGTCTAGGAAGTTGTTTGGAAGCTTTTTTGAGGATTCTAAGGTCATGCCACCCGGATGAAATAATGATGACCAATTTAAGAACGGGTGTCAAAACAAAGTGTGGGATCCCGGATCGCACAAGGAAAATCAAATTTGGGAGCTCGTGGTTTGTGAAGAATTCCATTAAAGCTTGAAGATATTAGAATTGAAAAATGGAGCTTATTGGGGATTCAAGCATTGGTGGATGTTCCAAGATGGTTACAAGCACAAGCCACCTTGCTGAGGAGCTCCCCATAAGTCCAACTTAAGGACAATAAACAAAAGTGCTAGGTGGGAGACACCCCACCATGGTAACTTCTTTTCATTTTCTCTTTTTGAACATATTGATAATTAGTTTAAATTCATATTTTTGGTTGATTTGTTGAGTATAATTGATAGTTCAGTATGTTAAATAAGGTTTTATGGAGTATAATTGATAGTTCAGTATGTTAAATAAGGTTTTATGGTGTTTTGGTAGCTGTTTGGAGGTTTGGAATGCTTGGATTGGTGCAAAAACATAAAAAAAATTTGAAAAAACAGAGCACCATCCACGCATACGCGCACTGTGCGCGCACGCGTGCATCAAGCATTTTTGCCTATCTGCGCGCACGCGCCATGTACGCGTACGTGTGGATTGAGAAATTCCACCCCAAGCCAAAAACCCGAGAGTTGTACGAACGCTGCGCTAGCATTGTGCCTTTCGCACAAACCAACTCGTGCGGACGCGCACATGATGCATACGAGTCACTCTCGAAATAAGCAATCCGGGCGCACGCGCCATGTACGCGTACGCCTCACATCCAATCCACCATCATCCGCGCGTGCGCACAATGCACGCGTACGCGCGGATGTCCTTCCTTCACTACACTTCTTTTCTTCTCCTCTTTCCATTTCTTTCCTTCTCCTTTCTTCTTCCCTTCTCCTACCCCGCATCCAACACTTCCAAACACCATTGATAACCATTTATTTTAGTTAACTAATTAGTCAGTTAGTTAGTTTTAGTTAGTTTTCATTTCATTTTCTCTTTTTCATTGTAAATGTTGGATTGTTATTCTTGTTTACCATTGATTGCTGCTGAGTATTAAAAAGGGATGTTATCTTAACATCATTATGTTTATAATCTTTGTTGGACTCTATTGTTGAGGTTATATTTTGCTACTTGGTTTTGAGTTTTTCATGCTTACCTTTTAAGAATACCAAGTGATGAGAATTGCCTTCGAGCTTGTAACTCTTCTTGAATTGCATGATTTGGCCACCATGTGATTTGGACCCTATTCTTTGATTAGGCAATCTCTTGACATTGGATGGTGTGCATTTACCTTAATGCATTGTATTTCACGATCATATGCATCCATATGCTTATAGCTTGAATGCCTTCATGCTTCTTTAATGCTTGTTTTACCTTACAAGTTTACTTAAAGCATCTCAAGCACACTAAAATGAGTAAAGTGCATGCTCCTTTTGTGACATAACTTGTTATGCTAATGTGTGTTCTAAAAGGTGCCTAATTTAGAACTCACATCCCTATTTTCCTAATGTCACACTAATTCACTCACTCAATTCTAGTGATTAGTACCTCATTCCTAACAATGTATGCTTCCTTGTTTTTGTGTTCTCTCATCTTATGGTGTTATGTTTTTGTTTTTCATGATTGATGCACCGCAAGCGAAAATGGAAGCGAGAGAAAGAACACGCAGCACTGGTTGATCTACCAGTTGAAGGTAGCAATCCGGAAAGTTGCCATACCCCCTTGCTCATCTTTGAGTGCACCGAGGGCGGTACAAACTTTTAAGTGTGGGGAGGTCGTCCGACCGATCGGCGATTTTGGGTGACAAATTTCTAATTCCAACACTTTTGCATTTCATTTTAGGTTTTTAGGATTTTTGTTGCATTTTCTTATTTTTGCATATATATACACAATAAGCTTAGTCAAAATAATGAGATTTTTCTAAGAATTCTATCTATAGGGCACCAATTGATTTGAGTGAAAACTTTTCATAGAAATCTCTTGAATTATATATATATTGTGGATCATGGTTTTGAGCTAAGAATACAAGCTAGTGAGATTTGAGCCTAATGGTGTGGTTACATCTTATAACCACTTATTTTCCCTTCTTGTGTGCATTGTTCTCTTTCTATGATTGTAATCTTTCATTTGTTTGATTCTTTATGTCCATTATTTTGTGCATTCATGTATTTATATGATTGAGGCCATCATTTCATTTAGCTCACTTACCCAAATAGCCTTACCTTTTATCTTCCATTGTTAGCCAACTTTGAGCTTACGATTAACCCACTTATTCTTAATTTTAGCATATTACAAGCCTTAAAGCAAAAAATAATAAATGTCCTTAATTTTGATCTTTGATTGGCTTAGGCTAGTGTGTGTGTGTGTCATTCAAGTATGGGAAACTTGGGACATTGGTTGAATAAAGAGGGTAGTTTTATATTTTTGTTGTAAATATTGGAAATTGGGTACATACTCATGTGTTAATTAAAATGTATAGACCTTATGCATTGATGTTCTTGTATATAGTTTGAAAGAAAAGGAAAAAAATGAGAAAAACAAAAGGAAAAAAAATAAAAGCGAAAAAAAAGAAAAAGAAAAGAAATAAAAAGGGGACAAAATGCCCCAAAGCAAGTGAAGCTCAATAAAATCAATGCATATGTGTTGAGAAATAAAAAGAAAATGCATGAGTATGTTAAAAAGTGAAAGATGGGTAGCTAGGTTAGAACTTAATTATATAGGATGTCATAGGTTAGGTGGGAAGTTTAAGCTTATCAAAGATTCAAATTTCAAGCTCACTTGACTAAATATGCATCCTACCTTGACCCTAGCCCCATTACAACCTAAAGAAAAGACCTCATGATACTTGTATGCATGCATGAAATATATGTCGATTGTTAGAAGAAAAACAAATCTTAGAAAGTATGATTAGGGGAGAATGGAGTGAATCGACCCTAAACACTTGAGCGAATAGATTGCAAACACATCCGGTGAGGGTTCGATTGCTCAATTACATGTTTCCACCAATGATCATTAATCTTCATGCAAGTCTGTAAAAATATTTAATAGCTCAATTCAATTGTGGTTTGGCTTGGTTGTTAATACCTTTAGCCCTTGCGCTTATATTGGTTTTCTTAGAAATTGATTTATTTTGACCAAGCAATTGCATTCATGTAGATAGTTGCATATAGGTAGTTTGTATTTAGATTAGTTTACATTGAATAAATGTTGATACACTTTGTTCTTTCTTGGTTTAAGCATGAGGACATGCTTGGTTTCAGTGTGAGGAGGTTGATAAACTCCATTTGTAGGGTTTATCTTGTGCTTAATTTAGGGGACTTTATGACCTTTTACCCACATTTATTCAATGAAATAGCATGTCTCCTAATTTGTGCTTAAGTATGAAAACATGCTTTTTAGGCCCTTAATTGTTTAATCTTGATTTACCTTTGATTCCATTAGATGTCTTGATATGTTTGTTAAGTAATTTCAGGTTTAGAAGGCAAAGATTGGATCAAGGGAATGAAGGAAAAGCATGTAAAAATGGAGAACTCATGAAGAAATGAAGGAATCGCAAAAACTGTCAAGCCTACCTCTTTGCACTTAATCGACCATAACTTGAGCTACAGAGGTCCAAATGATGCGGTTCCAGTTGCGTTGGAAAGCTAACATCTGGGGCTTTAAAATGATATAAGATTTGCTATAGTTGCATCAGGCATAGGGGCGCACACGTGCACAGTACGCGTACGCGCCGATAGTTGCACATGATTCACTTAATGCAACTCGTGGCCAGCAATTTTAGAAGCCTTGTGGGCCCAATCCAACTCATTTCTGATGCTATTTAACCCAAGGATTGAAGGGGAATTAACATACTTTGGATCATTAATCATAGTTTAAGTTTTAGAAGTAGTTAGAGTTAGTTTCTAGAGAGACAAGCTCTCACTACTCTCTAGAATTAGGATTAGGTTTTAGATCTAGATCTGCTTCTTCTCCTCTTCTAATTTTCCTTTTTCTTTCCTTAATTGTTCTCTTGTAGTTGTAGAATTCTTCTTCTCTTGTAATTCCTTTGTATTGTTAGTTGTAGTTTATGAACTTTCTTTTGTAGATCTACATTTCTTCTTCAATGCAATTGGTAAGTTCTTTGTTGTTTCATAATTGTTTTCCTTTTCTATAGTTGATCTCTTGCTATTCTAGTTAGATTTCTCTTTAATTCTTGCAATTTATGTTGTTTACTTTTATTGCCTTCTATGTGTTTGATGAAATGCTTCTTCTAGTTATTAGTTAGATTTTGTTCCTCTTGGGCAAGGTAGAGTAATTAGTGACACTTGAGTTATCAAACTCTTTTGTTGATTGATAATTAAAGATTGCTAATTGACTTGGATACCACTAAAGCTAGTCTTTCCTTGGGAGTTGGCTAGGACTTGTGGAATCAAGTTAATTCATCCACTTGAATTTCCTCTATGGTTAGAGGTCAACTAAGCGGTAGCAATGGACAATTCTCATCACAATTGAGGGGGATAGCTAGGATAGGACTTCTAGTTCTCATACCTTGTCAAGAGCTTTGTTAGTTGTTAGTTTATTTTCTTTGTCATTTATATTTCTTGTCTAAAAGCTCAAAAACCCCAACATAGCTCATAACCAATAATAAGAACACTTTATTGCAATTCCTAGGGAGAACGACCTGAGGTTCAATACTTCGGTTTATAGATTTTAGGGGTTTGTTTTAGTGACAAACAAATTTTTGTATGAAAGGATTAGTGTTGGTTTAGAAACTATACTTGCAATGAGGATTCATTTGTGAATTCTAAACCATCAAAAATCCAATTATCAAAATGGCGTCGTTGCCGGGGAATTGCAATGGTATTATGTTATTGGTTATTGTATATAAGTGAATATTGTGAATAGCTTGATTTTTGGATTGCTTGTTAGTTTTTGCTTGTTTTAAGACTTTGTTCCATTCTTTCTTATTAGCTTTTGTTTCTTATTTTCTCTTTCCATTATGAATTCTCACTTTGGCTATGAGTTTGGTTCTAATTGTGTTGTAGGAAATGTGAACTTTAATGACAACATACATCAAGGATGGAACCAACAAAGATGGGAAGAGCCTCAAGGAATTGATCACTCCTATTGGCAACAACCTCCGAATACGTATAGGTATAATTCACATCCTAATGCATGTCAATTCAATGGCTATGGTGAATCTTTTTATGACAATCAATTACCACCATCATATGCATATGACTCTTATCCTCAACATGAACCTCAACCATACTCACAAGCCTCTCCATACCAAGCACCTCCCTATGACCCATATCCATCATATGACCAACCACCCATACCATATTCTTATGACCATTATGAGTAAGAACCTTTAGAAACACCACAACCCTATCAAGAATACTACCAAGAACCACCTCAATGCACACCATCTCCATACCCGTACCAAGAAGAACCACCTTCCTACTTTGAACCCTCTCTCCAAAATGATGAAGCCTCTTACCCACCCCAAGCCCCAATAGATGATTCTCTTACCTTGCTACTTCAAGAACAAGCGGATATGCAAAGGAACACCCTAGAGTTTGTGACTAACTTGACCAAGGTAGTGCATACTTTAGCCTACCAATGTTTGAACACTCAAGGTGCTTCCATAGCCACATGTGAAGAATCAATTGAAGATCATAGCATGAAGGAGAGATTGAAAACTCCGGTGGAAAATGAGGGATGTTATTTTGTATTGGAACAATTGGAGGAGCCTATGGTTATTGAAGAAAAGGAAGAGGTGGTTGAAGATTTAGGAGATATTGAAAGTCCATGGGAATGTAGCATCATGGAGCACTCTTCCAAGAAGCTTGATATTGATTTTGAGGAGGGTGCGCAACCTCCAAGGCATATCATCGTTGGAGACTTGAAAGAGGTTTATCAAGAAATAGATTCAATCATGGATGAATTTCTATCTACAATTGAACCCTTTCTCATTGGACATGAAGTTGAAATTATAGAAGAATGTGCACAACCTCCCATACCCTTGGTGAACAATAAAGAAGAGAGTGAATCGGATGAGAGCCACCAAGAGGAAAAAGTTGGCATGGTGTATATCGAAATCGAAGAATATGAAGAGGTTGATCAAAAGATGGATTCATTCATCAATGAATTCCTATCCAAAATTGAATCACCTCCCATTGGGCAAGAAATCGAAGCTCTTGAAGACAACACCAAGCCAAGTGATAAAAGGGAAAAGGTTGAAATTGAAGAAGCTTGCGAAGAGGTGGAGATAGTCAAGGAAGAGAACAAGGGAGTAGAGCTTGCAAGATCATTAGGACCACCCCTTCCTAAGTCACCGCCCTACACAACATTCAAGTGGGTAAAATTCTTATCATTAAGCTTTACTTTCTCACTTGAATATGGTTTGATTGAAAATGATGGTCAACTTAGAACTCTTTGTGGAGTTAAGAGTAGGAAAGAGTTGTGTAGTGGTTGGAAACATCACTTTAAGTTCATGATGGTTGCAAGCTCAAAATTCAAGAGCAATGGTTGGTGTGAAACCAAATTGCATGGGTCTAGGAAGTTGTTTGGAAGCTTCTTTGAGGATTCTAAGGTCATGCCACCCGGATGGAATAATGATGACCAATTTAAGGATGGGTGTCAAAACAAAGTTTGGGATCCCGGATCGCACAAGGAAAATCAAATTTGGGAGCTCGTGGTTTGTGAAGAACTCCATTAAAGCTTGAAGATATTAGAATTGAAGAATGGAGCTTATTGGAGATTCAAGCATTGGTGGATGTTCCAAGATGGTTAAAAGCACAAGCCACCTTGCTGAGGAGCTCCCCATAAGTCCAACTTAAGGACAATAAACAAAAGTGCTAGGTGGGAGACACCCCACCATGGTAACTTCTTTTCATTTTCTTTTTTTGTACATATTGATAATTAGTTTAAATTCATATTTTTTGTTGATTTATTGAGTATAATTGATAGTTCAATATGTTAAATAAGGTTTTATGGAGTATAATTGATAATTCAGTATGTTAAATAAGGTTTTATGGTGTTTTGGTAGCTGTTTGGAGGTTTGGAATGCTTGGATTGGTGCAAAAACATAAAAAAAAAATTTGAAAAAACAGAGCACCATCCGCGCATACGCGCACTGTGCGCGCACGCGTGCATCAAGCATTTTCGCCTATCTGCGCGCACGCGTCATGTACGCGTACGCATGGAGTGAGAAATTCCACCCCCAAGCCAAAAACCTGAGAGTTGTGCGACCGCTGCGCTAGCATTGTGCCTTTCGCACAAACCAACTCGTGCGGACGTGCACATGACGCGTACGCGTCAGTCTCGAAATAAGAAATCCGCGCGCACGCGCCATTTACGCGTACACCTCACATCCAATCCACCATCATCCGCGCGTGCGCGCCATGCGCACGTACGCGCGGATGTCCTTCCTTCACTACACTTCTTTTCTTCTCCTCTTTCCATTTATTTCCTTCTCCTTCCTTCTTCCCTTCTCCTACCTCGCATCCAACACTTCCAAACACCATTGATAACCATTTATTTTAGTTAACTAATTAGTTAGTTAGTTGATTAGTTTGTTTTAGTTAGTTTTCATTCCATTTTCTCCTTTTCATTGTAAATGTTGGATTGTTATTCTTGTTTACCATTGATTGCTGCTGAGTATTAAAAAGGGATGTTATCTTAACATCATTATGTTTATAATCTTTGTTGGACTCTATTGTTGAGGTTATATTTTGCTACTTGGTTTTGAGTTTTTCATGCTTACCTTTTAAGAATACCAAGTGATGAGAATTGCCTTCGAGCTTGTAACTCTTCTTGAATTGCATGATTTGGCCACCATGTGATTTGAACCCTATTCTTTGATTAGGCAATCTCTTGACATTGGATGGTGTGTATTTACCTTAATGCATTGTATTTCACGATCATATACATCCATATGCTTATAGCTTGAATGCCTTCTTGCTTCTTTAATTCTTGTTTTACCTTACAAGTTTACTTAAAGCATCTCAAGCACACTAAAATGAGTGAAGTGCATGCTCCTTTTGTGACATAACTTTTTATGCTAATGTGTGTTCTAAAAGGCACCTAATTTAGAACTGACATCCCTATTTTCCTAATGTCACACTAATTCACTCACTCAATTCTAGTGATTAGTACCTCATTCCCAACAATGTATGCTTCCTTGTTTTTGTGTTCTCTCATCTTATGGTGTTATGTTTTTGTTTTTCATGATTGATGCACCACAAGCGAAAACGGAAGCGAGAGAAAGAACACGCAGCACCGGTTGATCTACCAGTTGAAGGTAGCAATCCGAAAAGTTGCCATACCTCCTTGCTCATCTTTGAGTGCACCGAGGGCGGTACAAACTTTTAAGTGTGGAGAGGTCGTCCGACCGATCGGCGATTTTGGGTGACAAATTTCTAATTCCAACACTTTTGCATTTCATTTTAGGTTTTTAGGATTTTTGTTGCATTTTCTTATTTTTGCATATATATACACAATAAGCTTAGTCAAAATAATGAGATTTTTCTAAGAATTCTATCTATAGGGCACCAATTAATTTGAGTGAAAACTTTTTATAGAACTTGCTTGAATTATATATATTGTGGATCATATTTTTGAGCTAAGAACACAAGCTAGTGAGATTTGAGCCTAATGGTGTGGTTACATCTTATAACCACTTATTTTCCCTTCTTGTGTGCATTGTTCTCTTTCTATGATTGTAATCTTTCATTTGTTTGATTCTTTATGTCCATTATTTTGTGCATTCATGCATTTATATGATTGAGGCCATCATTTCATTTAGCTCACTTACCCAAATAGTCTTACCTTTTATCTTCCATTGTTAGCCAACTTTGAGCTTATGATTAACCCACTTATTCTTAATTTTAGCACATTACAAGCCTTAAAGCGAAAAATAATAAATGTTCTTAATTTGGATCTTTGATTGGCTTAGGCTAGTGTGTGTGTGTGTGTCTTTCAAGTGTGGAAAACTTGGGACATTGGTTGAATAAAGAGGGTAGTTTTGTATTTTTGTTGTAAATATTAGGAATTGGGTACATGCTCATGTGTTAATTAAAATGTATAGACCTTATGCATTGATGTTCTTGTATATAGTTTGAAAGAAAAGGAAAAAAATGAGAAAAACAAAAGAAAAAAATAAAAGCGAAAAAAAAAAGAAAAAGAAATAAAAAGGGGACAAAATGCCCCAAAGCAAGTGAAGCTCAATAAAATCAATGCATATGTGTTGAGAAATGAAAAGAAAATGCATGAGTGTGTTAAAAAGTGAAAGATGGGTAGCTAGGTTAGAACTTAATTATATAGGATGTCATAGGTTAGGTGGGAAGTTTAAGCTTTTTTTATTCAAATTTCAAGCTCACTTGACCAAATATGCATCCTACCTTGACCTTAGCCCCATTACAACCTAAAGAAAAGACCTCATGATACTTGTATGCATGCATGAAATATATGTCGATTATTAGAAGAAAAAAAAATCTTAGAAAGTATGATTATGGGAGAATGGAGTGAATCGACCCTAAACACTTGAGCGAATAGAGTGCAAACACATCCGGTGAGGGTTCGATTGTTCAATTACATGTTTCCACCTAACCTGTTGTAGGCGTTTTCTTAAAGTCCTTTCAATCTCAAGATCAAAATCAAGAAGAGGTTTCTTGTTCCTGTTCTATCTCATAAACAAACAAAAAACAAGAAAAAGTGAGAATCTCTACGTCAGAGTGAAAAGAATTTCTTGTGAGGTAATCTGAGTAAAAGAAATAAAATAAAATAAACTAAATAAATTAAGCTAAATTTTCAAAAATTAGAAAGAAAAAGGGAGTGAAATTTTTCAAAAATAATAAAGGAAAATAAGGAAAATAAAATAAATAAAACTAAGGAGAAACACCAAACTTATTTTCGAAAATTAATGGAAAAAAATATTTTAATCAAATTAAAGCAAAATTTTCAAAAAAAATAAGGAAATAAATTGAACAAAAATTAAAGCAAAGAACGTCTAATCTAGGCAATCAAACAACGGGTAGTTGTCAATCAGAGTCAATCTCTGGCAACGGTGCCAAAACCTTGAAGTGGAATTTAAAAAACCATAACTAAACCGATAAGTGCACTGGGTCATACCAAGTAATACCTCAGGTGAGTGAGGGTCGATCCCACGAATATTGATGGACCAAGCAACAATAGTTGAATGATTTTCTTAGTGAGACAAGCAAAAAGGAGTGTTTGAAGTTTAAATTGCATTAACAGTAATTTAAAAGATTCAAGAAAGCAAATAGTAAATTGGATGTAAAAACTCTATAAGAAAATAGTTAAGGTTTCAGAGATGTTCAGATTTCAGGATTAACAATTCTCATCAACTACTTTGATTATGTAAGGATTTGATTCATAGCAAACTTTAAGTGATTAGACTCCAATTCCTTTGTAATTTAATCCTCTTCTAACTCAATTAACCGCCAATTTCTTGGTCACTTAATCTAATTAGAGGGTTTAAATTCAAATCCTTGTTTATAAGCCACACAAAACCCTAAAGATCCAAAGATGATATGATTATATGTCACATATCACATTAAATTCAGATAATTAGAGAGTTATAAGAATTCAATTTCAAGTTGTTATTTAGATGAGATAACTTTTCCAAGAGTCAACAAGAATTCAAGTTAGAAAATAGTTATTTTCCAATATACTCTAATCTGTAGGATAATGAACGAAACTGATTCTTGATTGTAAATCAATGCATAAATTAGAAGTGGAAAATAATAGTTATTAATCCATCCAAATAAACAGAGCTCCTAACCTTAACAATGGAGGTTTAGTTGCTCAAGGTGTGGAAAACCCTAGCAGAGAAAAATGTAAAGTGCAGAATTGGAGAAATCAGAGGAGAAAAGCAAAAGAGCCCGAAGGGCTGAATCTTTTCTCCTTTTATATCTAACATAATTGATTTGAAAATTAAATTCTAAAATTTAATTAATATCTTTTTTAATTAAAAATAAATTAAAATATAAATTAAATACAAGAAATTTTGTTGCTGGCTTCGTGGGGACCACTCTGGACTCAGGAACTGGCGTTTGCCTTGAGAGGCACTTGAGTGGAACCAAACTTGGAGATCATGGAGTTTGGCTTGAGAGCATGGGATTGCATGGCACCAAACTTGAGTATCCTTGAGTATCCTTGAGCCATACTTGAGAATCATGGCACCATACTTGTGCTTGTGGCGTTTGGCATGGCGCAGGACTTGGGAATAATGGCATTCAACATGGTGCTGATCACGGCGCCAAATGCCAATGGCGCTGATCACGGCGCCAAATGCCGTGACGTGGCGTTTGGCACCACCTTTTGCTCCAAATCCAGCAAGTAAGCATAAACTATTATATATTATTGGAAAACTCTGAAAGTTGGCTTTCCAATGCTGCTAAAACCGTGTCAATTGGACCTCTATAGCTCAAGTTATGATCATTGGAGTGTGAGGAGGTCAGGATTGACAGCATCCACGAATTCTCTTTGCACTTTGCCAAACTTGCTCGAATGCCCCCTATAATAAATTAAATTGCAAAACAACTCAAAGTAGCATTCACAGTGGCTTAAAACACCTAAATCTCAGAATAATATAGCAAATTCACATGGAAATTACTAAGAAAAGATAAGAAAGATGCTCACGCATCAATGTTAAAGCCCTTCCATGGTCCTTTGCCATCGTCCGCTTCATCAACAGCTGAATTATCATCTTCTCTCCAGCTGTATCCCACCATGATCGTAGCGAGTCGCATTGCCTCTACACCAACAGAACCTCAAATTGAACTCCTTGTTGATTGGAATGGAATTCCTCACCATGAGACCACGTGGATGGATGTGGTTGAACTCAGAAGGCAGTTTCTAGATATGGACCTCGAGGACAAGGTTATAATAGAGGGGGGATATTTGATGTGATTCCAAATCCAAATCAAAGTGACCTAGTTGAAGAGGAACCAATTGAAGATGTTAAAGACATTGAAGTGGGCAGCCCAACAAACTTGACAGCAAGAAAAATTTTTAGAAAAATTTTTATGTGCTTGCGTTCCTTTTTCATTCATACTATTCAGTAGTTAATACAATACAGATCGAATACACTTCCCTCCACAATTATACAATTTTTTTAAAAATTCCTACTACAGTTTCTCTAGCCTATCAATAACAAGCTTTAGTTGACCAAGATCGATCCTTGGCAACAATAAATTAGAGGCATAAACACTAAAGATCTGATCAAACGATGATTTTTTGAGAACTAACCTTACAAGGGAATGTATCAATGGTTCTTATTTATTTCAATTTTTAATTTTATTTTTTGTCAGTGTATCAATGGTTTTTACATGCTCATCTAGCTCACGACCACTAGATCCAAGTGAGGAAATTAAGGATGTTCAGGCATATTAGGAGCATTGGGAGCATTAAGAATAACAACATTGTTGTTGTTGTTTGGATCCATAGTGAATTCTTCAACTTCTTTCTCAAAATTATCCTTGAGATTCTCAGCGGCTTTATAAGCTCTAACATGTTGTAGGCGTTTTCTTAAAGTCCTTTAAATCTCAAGATCAAAATCAAGAAGAGGTTCCTTGTTCCTGTTCTATCTCATAAACAAACAAAAAATAAGAAAAAGTGAGAATCTCTACGTCAGAGTGAAGAGAATTTCCAGTGAGGTAATCTGAGTAAAAGAAATAAAACAAAATAAACTAAATAAATTAAGCTAAATTTTCAAAAATTAGAAAGAAAAAAGGGAGTGAAATTTTTTGAAAATAATAAAGGAAAATAAGGAAAATAAAATAAATAAAACTAAGGAGAAACACCAAACTTATTTTCGAAAATTAATGGAAAAAATATTTTAAACAAATGAAAGCAAAATTTTCAAAAAAAAAAAGGAAAAAAATTGAACAAAAATTAAAGCAAAGAACGTCTAATCTAGGAAATCAAACAACGGGAAGTTGTCAATCATAGTCAATCTCTGGCAACAGTGCGAAAACCTTGAAGCGGAATTTAAAAAACCATAACTAAACCGATAAGTGCACCGAGTCATACCAAGTAATACCTCAGGTGAGTGAGAGTCGATCCCACGAGAATTGATGGACCAAGCAACAATAGTTGAATTTAGTCAGACAAGCAAAAAGGAGTGTTTGAAGTTTAAATTGCATTAACAGTAATTTAAAAGATTCAAGAAAGCAAATAGTAAATTGGATGTGAAAACTCTATGAGAAAATAGTTAAGGTTTCAGAGATGTTTAGATTTCAGGATTAACAATTCTCATCAACTACTTTGATTATGTAAGGATTCGATTCATAGCAAACTTTAAGTAATTAGACTCCAATTCCTTTATAATTTAATCATCTTCTAACTCAATTAACCGCCAATTTCTTGGTCACTTAATCTAATTAGAGGGTTTAAGTTCAAATCCTAGTTTATAAGCCATACGAAATCCTAAAGATCCAAAGATGATATAATTATATGTCACATATCACATTAAATTCAGATAATTAGAGAGTTATAACTTATTTTGATTTTTTTTACTCTAAGACTTAGTTTAGTAAAATTAATTTTTTAAAATTTAGATCTTCTAAATTTTAGATTTTTACTTTAGAGAATAAAGTGTAATCTCTTACCATTAAATATTTTTTTTTTCATGTTTTCTCTTAGTTTCACCTATGAAATAAATGGTAAAAGATCACACTTTACTCTCTAAAGTAAAATTCAAAATTTAGAGAATCCAAATCTAACTTTATAAAAGGTGTAACATCTATATTTAATAAATTAAATAAAAAATAACTTTTAATAAGCACAAACAATCATACGTGCATTCGATAAAATAGTTTTTTAATTTAAAAATTCTATAATAGACATTAATTTAAGAATTAAATTTAGATATTAATTAATACATGGGATTATATTAGACTTTTTAATTTTGATAAACATAAATCAACTTTAAAAAATTCTTCTTAGGTGCTTACAAAAACACCCCAAACTTTTTAAAGTTGCAAGCACAAGTACATGAATTTTTTTAATTTATCAAACATAAAACGAGATACTTTTGTTTTTGAAAAGCATAAACACCTCTTCAAAAAATTTTACTGAACTATGCTGAGGCTACTCTTTGACCGTAGAAATGGATTTATTTTATTTTATTTTTAATTTTAGTACAACACAATGCACCAAATTTTGTAAATTTGAAAATCAAATCAAATTGACCAATTTAATTGGATTAACTGAGAATTGGTCAAAGAATCGAAAAAAATTAGTTGACGATAAATCAATTAAAGAACCAAAATAATTGGTCAAAAAACCAATGGTCAAATATATACGATTTTTTAGCGGTTAATCAATTTAAAATATTAAAACACAAAAATTATCTTTTTAAAAAAATATATATTTATATATATAAATAAAGGTTATCAATGAGCTAGAGAAGGGGTGCTAATTCTAGAGATATTTTTTAACTTAGACATTTAAATAGATTGAATCTTAGATGTTGCAGTATCTACTAAAACGATTATGCAAAGACATTTTATTTTTGTCTCATAAAAATTGAATAAAAGACATAATAGAAAAGAAAAGCTTATACCACCATATATCTTAATTGAGTCACTTGTACTATGTTTGGTTCTGAAAACAAGACAAGATAGAATACTAAAAACAAGATACAAAGGATTAAGACACAATTTAGTATTTTTATATTTTGTTTGTTGATAAACTAAAACCAATTATGAAAGTCTAATTCACTCTTTTTTTTTTCATACAAAAAATTAGGAATAAAAATATAATGATAAAAAATATAATTACAAAAATTTGATAAAATTAATTAATGAAAAATAAAAAAAATAAGTTGTGTCTCTTATTAGTGTTTCTATGTCCTTCTTCTTGTGTCTCTTGCTATAGTGTTTTTGTGTCTTTTCTGTTAGAAAGGATATAAAATATACCAATTCAGTATCTCTGAACACATTGTTTTTATCTATGTCTTATTTGTCAAATATGATTTTGTTTCTCTATATTCCTGTCTCAGTGTCCCGTGCCTGTAAATAAATGAAACTTTAGTGCAATATGACCTACATCCAATCTCTACCACCACAATGGTAGATTTTTCACTTAATATTTAGAAATTACATACACCAATTTCTTAGGATTCTTCCTAATCCTATCAAGGAATACAGAAGCTTCTAACCAAGGTTATAACTACTAAACTACCTAACTTAGATTTCAACACTAAATGCTCTCCCAACTTAGTAAGAAAAATCTCTTAGGCTTATGACACAAAACAGAAAATACATCAAAAGAATTTGACATATTCTATGCACTACAAAAAAATGTTGAATATCATTGGATTTAGTGGGAGGTTTACCGATGGATTTATCGGCAGATTTGGCAATAAATTCGTCGGGTAAAAAAGTTACCGTCGAATTCGGATTTTTGACATTAAATTCGCCGATAATAATTGAAGGAAGAAAAAGAAAAATTGGCACGATGATTACCATCGGATTTAAGGGAAGAATCCGATGGTAAAGTAAATAAATGAAACGCACCGTTTTGGTCATAGGTTGTGCGTTATCGGCAGATTTTTGCGATTGTAAATTTGTTGTTTAAACTGACCCTAAATTCAAATTTAAAAACCCTTTCCTTCCATTTCTGCAACATCATTAACCTCACCTCTCTTCCCTTTCTCTTTCTCTCTCACCGTCAGCCCCTCCATCGCCACCATTCGTTGTCATTTCACCATCGTTGACCACTTCCCACAACTCCATCCATCGTCGCCTTTGAGGCGCGTCCATTGGAGCTTGTTTCTCCCTTGCAAATTGCTGTCTCCGTTGTTTGCCGCCGCCGCCACTTGCCCCAGTCAGCTGCGATGCTACCCTTCCTCCTTCATCTAGGTATATACCCTTCCTCCTTTATCTAGGTATATCTTCTTCCCTTCCTTCTTTCTTTGACATTGTTCGTATTTGCTAAACCTTAACCTTACACTTTCTATCCTTTTTATCATGTTAATTAGTTATTTGGTTTCTTTAGATTGTATTATGATTTTATATTTGTGGATTGTATTTTGAATAGAGAAAACCAGGTTTGGAAATTTTACTATTGTGGTGGGTCGATTCAGCTTGAGACAGAGTATTTTAATCGAGCGAATCAATGAATACTTTACTTTCTTTTATTTGGTCGTAGTTTTAGACTAGAATGGTAGTTAACTTTGAGTATTGATAATGTCAAGGTTCATTGTTCGTAAGTGTTAAGTTTGGTGCAAATAATTTCCTTTTGTTAATATTTCATTTTTTGTTTTGATTTGTCATTTTCTTTTTTTTTTTTTTTTTAAATACAAACTAGATATCTACCTCCGAAAATTGGATGGTTAAAAAATTTGGAGTATCTTGACCTTTCATTCAATAAATTGGAGAAATTGAGGATCAGATGGTGCTTTTGCTATTTTTTATTTGGTTAGTCATGTGATATAGTTAAATCTATTTTTATATTTGTGTATGTTGTTAATTGTTCTTCTCATGATAATGGAACTCTGTGTGAACTTGAAAATTTTATATATTTGTGATAGCTATTTTCAGTTTTATATTAAGGTCCATATATTTGATTTTGTTTAGATTTGTTATATCAATTTTGTGGTTTATCTAAAGTAATCTGCCAATAGTAAATTTCATATATGGTTGATTGTTTTTCCAATGGTATGATATGCAATATTTTCTTTTATGCTTGAATTTGTGTTAATATGCATTTAATTTGGTGGAATTTGACCATGTTTGACATGAAAAAACACCACATTGAAGATGCCTCTTTGCATCCAAGATATTGATTTAGTAGGTTGTAACTAATAATCTTAATTATTTGTGTTAAAAATTTTATTTTCTATGCCTTTTATTAATTATATAAATTGAACAATTTTTTTTTCAATATTTCAAGTACAACAAAAAAAAATGATCGAACAATTTCTAATGGTGAGGCCTGAAATTCCTTTCTATTTTGCTTTTTTTTCTTAATTTGTGCATGAACTCCCATTTTGGTTTATAAATGTTTAAATTATTCTATCCTATTGAGCTGAATTTTGCTCTTTTGTTAAATCTTTTGCAGGTGCTCATAATACTTCATCAAGCACATTAACTAATATCTCATCTAACAGTAGATGTTTCTCAGCCCAAAAGTCAAGTAAAAGGTGGATGCGGCGGTTTAATATAAATATTTAAAATTATATATTGAATTTTGAAACAAATTTTTAAAAAGAAAATTAAAATTTAAGTTTACCGTCGGTTAAATCTGCTAGTAACTATTAATTTAATTATTAATAAATAATACATTATTATCGGATTTATCGAGAAAAAAATCTGACGATAATAAACTTCATAAATTTTGCCAATAAAAGTTTATATTCACCGCTAAATCCGTTGATAATTAACAGCGAACGAAAAAATCCGTCGATAAACGATTACCAGCGAAATTTATACAGTCGGATTTATTCCGCCAATAAATATGACGATATCTGACAACTTTTTTATAGTGATGACTTTTTTTCCAAATATATCTCTCTTTATCTTTTCTCTCAATGACTTTTACTAATACTTCGCAAATTTGTCTTTTACCATGAAAATAAAAAAAAAGATAAAGTAGGAAAGCAACATATTCAATTAATAAAATGAAAAAGATGAATGTAACAAAAATTTTATAAAAAAAATTAGATTTAGTGCTTTCACTTGTTGCCTTCAACTCTGAACCGAATGTCCTTTTTGTATAAGTACATTGTTTCCAAAACTTAAAACTATCCTTGGCAACAATTTTTTAGCATCACCGACTGGAACGTGATTGCATTCTCCTTCAAAAAATGAGGTAGTAAGGGTAGTGAAGGTGTAAAATGGCAGAGGATTAATGTTGTAGTGGCAGAAGATCATTTTCCTCTATCATATTTTGATGTAAATGATTTAGTGCCAAGGATTATGCTATATCCGAATATGAGATGCTGGACTAAGATGTAGAACACTTCTTGTTTTTCCAGTCCAACCTGCAGTTGCAATGTTCATTTATTTTTGTCCAAAACTGATCATTTTTTTTATAGGTTGTGTATTTTTTTTATATGGACCTCTACAAATAACACTCATTAAATATTACTTGGGTTTTTAAACTCAAATATTTATGTGTTTGTTATCATCAAACTAATATTATTGTTTTACAAATTTAACAATAAATATATTATTTTATTATACTCAATTTAATTTCGACTAAACCTGAGTTAAAACTCAATTAAATCTTTAAATTTTTAAAGTTTTAACTCTATCAATTCAATAACCAATTTAATTTTCGGTACCTTGCAAGTTGTAAGTTACACACGCACCAAATCGATTCCTTTATAGGAATGTTCGGGAAGTATTATAAGATTAAGATAGATAATATAATGTAGTTAGATAAATTGATTTAGTATGATTAATATAAAGATAAAGTTAACTACTATCACAAGGAAAAAAACTATGTAAATCTTGAGCCCTGTTTTAGACCGCAGTACACTCACATTTCTTTACAGAGATAGGTTTGTGCATTGAATTTTAGAGGATATAATGCTAGTGCAGCAGTTATATGAAATATAAATTTGTTAATTATTTCAAGCTAATCATAATAAATGGTAGAATTATACACATTATTGGGTAATGAAGTTAATCATCATTCTTTTGAATGATTGGAAGTTGGAAGTTGAAACAATAATTAATAAAAATAAAATATCCAAATGCTCGCTGTGCAGCCTCGTATTCCTTATCACATACAGCTTTACGACTATCATGGAGCTGTATAACCAGAAACCACTAATCATATTTCGTATTTTATTAATCTTAACTTCAATATAAAAATATTTCCAGATTATTTAACATGGAGACGAGAAACCTTCCCATGATTGCTATAATTGTAGCTTAGCTTTCATGTTCAATAATTGTAGCTAGAGGTTAGCAGCTAGTATATATCTAATGGGTATATAACATGGCCTGGCTAATATAAAATAATACTAACTAATTATATATATATATATATATAGTTGGTTTTCCTCTAAAATAAAATAAAAAATTTTATTATTTTTTTAAATACGATTTTTGAACTTTAATTTTTTTAAATACAATTTTTTTTTTGGTATTTGGGCAAGTTCGTCGGATCCCGACAAACTCTATGCAAAATAGTAAATTCGCCTTACTCTCCTCCAAACTTTCCTTAAAGTTTTCAAAATACACGTTTTTAATCTATATCATCGTTTTTAAAAGAGTATATAGATCTACAAACAGTATATAGAAATACACAAAAATACACAGATAACAAGCATAACTTCTTCAAGCATTTTTTTAATTATAAATTAAAAAAAAAACAAGCCATATTTAACCATGGCAACTATTATTATCGTCTCCAAAAATACACGGGTACACCAAAATAAGTCATATTTAACAAGAATTTTTTAATTAAAAAAAAACTATTTCCCAAGATTAACTAATTATATATATATATATATAAATTTTTTGCATCAAATATATTTTTGGTAACTAATTTTTTAAAATATTTAGAATAATTTTTGACCCAAACAAATCAATCATAGGTGTCATGTATTATTAATGGATTGGTCATAAACTTTCTAAAAATTTAGTTATTAAATAAAAAATTTTAAGAATAAATTAAAATAAAATAAAATTTAAAGTTATTTTAAAAAATTTTGACAAATTTTAGAATAAAAAAAAATATATTTTTATAGTTTTACCCTATTAACTAATTATTCAGTGACAGAGTAATTAATAGGGAGGACAGTGCAAACACCTAAGTCTGAGGCACCAAGGACCAACACCATTACCAAGCTCTCAATATGCAAAAAGCAACTAAATAGTAACAACCATAGTTCAATATTTAATTTTGATTTTAATAATAAATATCACTTACACAATTATTCAAATTATAATAATACATAACTCAATAAACATATGAGTTCATTATTAGCAATGAAGAGCAAAAAGATGTGGCGTTGATTCTTATCTTACTGGATCTTTCTTTATGCCCTATGTTCCAAACTAATTATGTGGCCGATATCAGAAATAAAAATCCAATCAAACTCTCTTTGAGAACAAGCTTAGCTGTTGTCACATACATTATTTTTGCATGAATTGTTACACATTATGAACCCCCCCTACTTCGGAAGGTTTTGTAATGTTCCTACGTTGTTATTATATGAAAACGATTTATGATACTCGTACCCATATGGAGCCTTTCGGATTTTTAATTTAGAACGGGAATATAAGTAAACCCCACCAAAAACAACACTAGAACAGATATTATTATTATTATTATTATCGTAAATTTGTATCAGGAGAGGTCGAGCTAGTATAAATTTGAAGAGTCCAAAAATCAATTTCACAAAGAAGAGATTAAAATAAAAAATTTAAAAAGAACTAAACTAAAATTTATAAAGAAAAATTAAAGATCAAAGGACCATGGTCTCCTTTCCTTGAACGAGCCTCCGCTCTGATATCAAGATGGTGTTATTTAGTAGCGAAATTATACTTATTTTTAAATAATATAGTAATAATATACAGCCACCTAACTTAATATATTGTGGTGGTAATTTAAATAGTTAAATATTTTCGTTATTATACAAATATTAAATACCATATTAAGTAAAGATAAATATATCAATTAAAATTATATATTAAATATTAGGGTTAAGTATGATTTTGGTCCCTAACGTAGAGTCCGAATATTTATTTCGTCCCTGGCCTTTTTTTCGCTACAAAATAGTCTCCAAAGTTTCAGTTTGTTTAAAAATCGTCCTTTGGACGAAAATACCCTTCCCCTTCTTCCCAAAAATCAACCAGCAACAGAACCACCACCCTTCCCCCTTCTACTCCAAAATCAACCAGAAGCAGAACCACCACCACTACCTCCCTTACTCCCACCAAATACCAATAATCAGATTCAAGATTATTCAAATACAAAAACTAACAACATTAAATTCAACAACAAAATCAACACACAACAACAATAAATTAAAAAAAAAAAAACAGATGCAAAAGAAGAAGCAGATGCAGATGAAGAAGAAGCAGATCCAAATGCAAATGTAAAAGCAGAATTGGAAGCAGAAGTAGAAGCCGACAGTAGCAGTGGTGGAGAGGGAGGAGGAGCAAAAACGGCAAGCGGCGCGCGAGTGGCGGCGGTGGCTCTGAACGCAGTTTCCCCTTCCGATCTCACTCTTCTCCCTTAGCTTTCTCCTCCTACTGTCTATTTCTCCTTTCGATCACAAGCAGTTGTGTGGCGGTCCCTTCTCCCTTCTTCCCTCCCCTCCCCCTCAGATTCTCTTTCTTTTCCTCCCCCTCCCCGATTCTCTTTCTCCCTCTTGTGGCCTTTTGGCCCCTTTTTTTTTTATTTTATTTTATAATTTTTTTAAGGAGGGGTAATTTGGTAATAAAAATAAAAAATTTGGTAAAAATGACGATTTTAAAACAAATTGAAACCTTGAGGACCATTTTATAGCGAAAAAAGACCGGAGACAAAATAAATTTTCGACCTCTACATTAGAAATCAAAATCGTACTTAACCCTAAATATTAGATTAATTCTACTATTTTTAATTATAAAAAAGACCGTTAAATATTTAAAATCTTTAAAATAAAAGGTTACACAACAATATAGTACGTGGATACATTATATTAGAATATTGTGTGTTTATCAGTTTATCTATAAGCTAAGATATGGAGGTATAGAATATTGACAATAAAGAAATATGAAAAATAAAAAGATTAAAGAAAAAACAGAGAGAAAAATTGATTTGGGAGCATGTAGTGTTATTATCCAATATTGTAGGGCACATGGAAGTATGACGTGGGTAGGGGCCATTGCAGAGTAAGGGAATGTTTTGATCAGGAAGATGTTCCCCTCTACACCAAATTCATCACCCCAATAAATAATTGGGATAATGAAATTGTATTATGGACCATCAACCCCATGCTAGTGTTAAATTGGCAGAGAGTACTGCATGTGAGTGTGTCTCCTTATTAGTAGGATAACATGTAATGTAGTGTAGGGTTCATTGGCTTTGGTCTACTAATTAGGCCTTTCACCCATGTGAACTCGATCAAGTTTATTAGATGGGGTCTTGTATTATATTTCTCAGTCAAACAACATTCATACATATCACTCATTTATATGCACAATGATCTCAAAAACAAAACTTCGCTTCAATCAATATGCATGACTATTAGCAAATGAACAGGACATGTATCAGTAAAACAAAACTTTTGCCTCTCAAAGTAACAAGTTTGATAGGGAAACGTGATTCACAAGCCGTAATTACATGTACATAGTGATCAATAGCAAGTGGAATTTAGAAAAGTATCGAAATATTCTAATTAATAAAAGAACATTCATACTTGGAAAAAGAAAGTCTAGAGCATACATTTTATAAATATTTATAGAGAATGCAATAAATATGATGATTACCTAGTGTGAAAAAAACTTGAGCTTAGAACCAAAGTTTTATTTTGGATACACATATTAAAGAAATTGCTAATATATATATATATATATATATATATATATATATATATATATATATATATATATATATATATATATATAAACACTCATCAAAGAAATTAAATCATGCTTTTTCAAAGTGAGAAGTTGATAAAGATAATAAAACTAACACATGCTACAGATTACAAATAAAATTAACGATGCTTCAATTCTTATTTTTTCAATTTTATCAATTTTTTTCATTTTAAAAGATTTTTTCTCGTAAAAACCCTTCTTCTTGCGTTGTTTATCCCTCTCCACCCCTTTCTTCATTTTTGGCATCTCGTCAGGTATAATTGTATAAATGTAGAATGAGTTCTTTCATTTTCATTATTATTAATTTCTATCCACATACATTATTTAAAGAGGAGTATTAGGGGATAAGCAAGTTTTGTAATTTGTAGCCATCAATTAATTATTATTGATGTTTTTAATAGTGTAAGATTTCATCAAATGTGTCCAATTACTCACTTTTCGTTTATTAGTTAAGTGCTAGTCAAATTTTAATAAAAGTGTTGAACCCTTAGACTTTCTCTACGGTGATATATAAATATATAAAGACAATGCTCAAACACTACAAAAAGTTGTTAAATTGTGGGTTTTTTTTTTTTTTTTTAATTTGCGGCATCTTTTAATCCGCACAAAATTGTGTTACAGCAATATTAAAAAACTGGCGTAAATTCGTGTCTTGTTATTAGATTGCGGTTTGACCGTTTGAGTTTGTGTTTAAAACTCGTACAATTCGTGGTAGTTTATACAAAAATTTCACGGGCTTATTAGACTCCTCATTTGTTGTATTTTTATATTGAATTGTGTCAATTATAGTTAGTCTTGCTTTAATTTTGTATACATGTATATATCTTGTGGCTCCTAATTTCAAACATCGAATTGATAAAAAAAAGAAGAGTCTATGAAATGAAATAGAAGAAAAAGAACTAAGAAACAAACCCAACACACAAAAGTTGTCTTCAACGGTTATGCTTTCATCATAATTAAATAATTAAATCACGTACTATAAATAAAGGGATTGCTAAAGTTGTCCCAGTTGTCCAAGAGAATATCCATGACCTCGCGAGGGCACACAAGTTATCATCATTCTAAGCTTTCGTTATATATGATTTCATCTGAATCTCTGTATATTTAATTAGTAACTTGTTTAGTATCATATATAAATTTCTATCTAGTCAAAAAGCAAATGCAAAAAAGTGGATTCCATGCATCTCATTGCTATATAGTAGAATTAATTAAATCGATTTTTAAATTTTGAGCAAAGTATATTTTCAGTTTGTGAAATTTTCAAATAGACTTTAAAAATATTTCTAATATTTAATTTATATTAATTTAATTTTGTCTCTAATATTTAAAATTAGTTTTAATTTTACCTTTTTTTTAACTGTTTTGACAATCAAAGATGAAAAAAAAGTTTGACTACCTTTGATTGCCAGAAAATTTAGAAATTGATACCATTGAATCAAATTAAATATTAAAAATATTTTAAAATTTTTTTAAAAATTTTAAGAATAAAAATATAATTTATTCTTACTTTTGATTATTATTTTCCACTTTTTCCTATTTATGGATGCGTTTAATTATCCAAATTGGGTTACCGCAAATCCGCAATGTGAAAACTACAATACAACGCTAAGTCTTTGTCACATAATTGAAATCCAAAACTTGCTCACATGGATTCATCAACTTACTTGTGTCATTTTCCTTTCCATGAATTAAGGTGTATATGGTCTGCATATGCTTCTGCCTTTGTTTTTTTCATAAAAGATTTAGACAGGTTCAATCCGAACACGCTCATTAAAAATGTTGTTATAACACAAAAAAGAAAAATCTTCAAACTCACGCATTATTTTCACATGACACCTTCTAAATTTTTATTACCCGAATTACAAATCACAAGAGAGTATTTCAATTCCTTGGAGGCTATTTCATAGTTATACAAGATTGGATCCCATGGAGTTTCCTATATATGATTATATGGTGATTCTCTCCTTCTTTTAAATGATTATAGCAACGTAACATTAACATACATAACTTAAATCACGGAGCAGCAGAAAACGTCTCTTTTCACTACAAGCTAAGTAGCTAGAATGGTAGTTAGAATGATACAACTTTTTAGCATTTTTTTTTTCCTTTCAATTTTTTTCCTTTTACTTTTTTTTTCTTTTTCTCTCTAAAGTTGAGATTTAAAACAGTGTCACAAAAGTTAAGACATATAACATATTCATGGACATCTAATATAGTGTTGTCTTTTTTCTAATTCCTTCTTATTTTACTTGTCTTTTTTTTTTCCTCTTCTTCTCTTAATTAATATCTCTTATTTTATTTTGAATTAATTACTATTTTAGTCTTTAAAATTTTAGGTAAAAATTAAAATCGTCTGTAATAATTTTTTTTCAAAATCGTCCTTAAAATTAATTTTAACTTTAAAAATCATTTTTCCGGTCTCAATTACAAGTTTTTAAAGACAAAATTATTCCTTTATTTTATATTTTTTTTATTCCGTGAGACCCTTTATTCATCATTTATCAGTTATAACATAACAAAAGAAAACATTTATTAGAATAGTTGCTTGAAGGCCTAACACCAACAGAAGCTCAATAATAGAGAATTTGTGTTAAGATTTCAAACAACTATCCCAATAAATATTTTTTTTTGTTACGTTGTGAGTGATGAAAGATGCATGAAATGTTTTGCAAGAATGAAAGAAAGAAAAAGAAATGAAGGAAAAGCTTTGTCTTTAAAAAAACTATTTGGCAAAGGGATAATTTTAAAACTAAAATTAACGTTAGGATGATTTTGAATACAAAAAAAAAAAAAAAGTTAAGAACGATTTTGATTTTCATCTAAAACTATAAGAATCAAAATAATGCTTGACTTTTTTTCATTATGCAACTCGTTTCTCTTAAAGTTCTTGTGTATTTTATTATTGTTTTGGTCAAGAATTACGCACAGTGACAAATGAGAGTTGAGACGGAGAGCCACCAATTAGTCGTCGTTTAGGAGCTAGATGGAGATGGTATACTTGTAAGAATTTTGACGATCAACTTAGTATAAGGTTTAGGAAATATAAGGATTGGGGTTGGAAAAAGATATATGAGGGGGAGGGAGGGTTTGTCCCTAGAGTTTATAGTCTTTGGTAGTTGATTATCCGAAAAGAAATTTCTGTCTGATTTTGTATGTTTTGATTTGTGGGATATGATTCTAATTTGAACGTGTGCGTTCCCTAAATGAATTGTCTATGCGCAACCTGTCCAGCTAAAAAGTCAGATCGTAACAATTACTATAAAAGAGATTGTAGAGTAGGATAGGAGTCCCAATTTAACATGTATAGTCAATAAACGGATATAAATATCTCAATCCGTAGTACAAGAAGATTCCTGATGAGACCAGAGAGTGTACTATACATGTACATAGAAGTGTACTAATATCATTAAGTTGATATACGACCACTCATGGCTGAGCTACAAGAAGATCTCTGATTAGACCAAAGAGCGATGGTTTCATAAGTGGACAGTAAAATCACTACATATTCACACTTTAGTTGGTTTCTATCTTCTGTTTCGTTTAATTATATATTTAATTTCATTTTTCTTCTTGTGCAGGAGAAATTTATATGGGAGAAGACTCATGATGTCACGATTAAGAAGATCTTCGACCATCACATGGTTAGGCGGGTTCAACAGATGCTTTAGGACGTATGTGAGAGGATCAACCAACTTATTCAGTGGCTTTGCCTAGACATTAAGAAGGCCCTCTGCGTATATTGGAAAGCTGAGGCGTCCCCGAGCCACAAATAAGGCCAATAGGGCATCGGCCAGGTTGCCAAGTATACTAGCGGGTTAGTTTTCATGAAAACAAAGGTCTGGCCGGTCTGTAACTTATTTTAGTATGTTGAGTTCGCTTTCTCTTTGATATATAATGTACTTATCACTTGATTTAACCTATTGTTTCAATATGTGCAGTCTAAGTCGTTGGATCGGAGGTGACGATGGTAGAGACCTTTAAGTACACTCACACTTTGAAGGAGAACAAGGAGAGATTTGTCCGATCAGTGGTCTGAAAATTATTATGTGAGTAAACATCATAGTTTAAATATAACAATATTAGTTTTCAATTAATTGTCGTTCTAATTACTTTCAGTTTTGCATATAACGTAATACGTAAGAATCCTACACGTAGAGGTTGGAGGTCACAATCCAACAATCTCAACAAATTGGGAGAGAACGGCAACAACTCCTCCACTTCCATTGTCGATCTGGATGCAGTGTGGCCCGAGACCGCATCTAAGTCATGCAAGAATCGTATCTACGAGTTGTGGTTGTTTTTCACCAGTAATTTTCGCACCTCCACCTTGAGGGTTTTGTCCACATCAACCACCAGCCCTACTGATCTCGAGATCGTCGATTTAAGGGAGCAGGTTCACAACCTCACTTAGAGCCTTTAAGATCAGGGTCACCAGCTGCATCTGTCTGAGGAGAGATATAACGAGATCCTCATATGCGTGGCAGCAAAGGATTCTCGCAATGCAAAGATAGAGTTCCTGAGGTAGGAGCTAGAGCAGATTCAGTAGATGCGACGACAGATAGTGGTGTACTATGAGCACATGCACAATGGTGGCAGCAACACTGCTGGAGGGGGCTTTGTTTTGATTTGTTTAATAGCATTTTATTTCTTCGAGTTCTTGTTCTGTATACTTCATATTTCTCATTATATATAGCTACTGTTTCATTAAAATTATTATTTGATTTTCACTAATTTGGATTTAACTATTAATCGTTGACTATTGGGTTCAATCAGGTTAAAAAAATAAAAAAATAAAAAATACAGTTATAGTTGAATAAATTTGATGGTAATTTTTATTTAATTAAATATAAAATACATGTTACTAACGAATTTTTAATGGAATAAATCCAACGGTAACGTGGTGCAAAACATAATGCGTGACATCAAATTTATCATCGAAAATTATCAACGGTAATTATTAGGAGATTTTCATCAAATTCGTTGGTAAATAATTTCTAGCAAATTTTTTCTATAATTTCATCGGTAACCGTATTTGACAAATTTCTTGTAGCGTTATAACATAAGAGGATCATCCTATATACTAGTAAAATAACAAATACAAGAAAAAATTTATTATTATCCTTTATAAAAATATTATTTATACAATAAAATTAGCTATTAAAATCAATCATCAATATATTTGTGTATAAATATATATATGTAATTTAATTTATTTTCAAAATATATTTATATTCTAACATGTATTTTATACTGATGGCTAATTTTAATAACTAATTTTGGCTAATTTTAGTGACTAATTTTAATATACAGATAACATACTCGTACTCTTTAATATGTTCAATCTCTCACGTTAATAACGAGTATCACCTTAACCCTTATAATTGCAAGAGTAGTCAACAAGTCCACATAAGAAGACTTATACCTTTAAATTTCAGGCTTCAATTTTGTCTATTACTTGGATATAGTTACCTGCACCACAATTCATGGGTTGGCTAACTAGTAGCTGCTACTTGCTCATATCCAAAGATATAATAGTTCAATATGGAAGCATAAGGAATCTATGAGAGACAAAGATAGAAAAAGGGTTCTCTCTAATTGTGGAGCAGCAAATCAACAAAGTAATTGATACCTAATTAACACATTCCATCTTTAAGCAATCCAAATATAATGTTTTTCCTTCAAAAAGAAAAAAATTGCATTTCTGTGAAAATCAATCAATATTCAGGGGTCACGTGACAATTATGCGACTTGAATCCTTTATGTTTTTTTTAGCAACAACAATATATATAAAACAACAGTTTAGAAAAAAATAGTGTTCTATTCTCCATTTCTCCTCTTATCCTCCCCCATCACATGCTTCACAATAATAGATTTGCTAGATGATTTCCTGGTTATTATAATATCATTTTCTTTTAAAAAGAAAGATGTTTTATTTTTGTTGTTATGTGCTGTTGTATGTCAATTAATTTTCAAATAACTCTCACATGAAGAAACATATGATCTTGCACTACATGTGATTGATCATGTGGCACTATTCTCTTGTACTTGCGGACCACTGTTAGGGTCTTATTATAAAATTAAATTTAGGGGTATGATTAGTCAATCCCTCATGATGTTGCGGAACTAGCTAGCATAATTAAGAGTAAACATGTATGCGTTCATGTGAGCTTGTACAAATTCCACTCTTATAATAATTGCTGATACTGTTAATTAAATTGCGTTAATTTGATTGTGACTTGAAGTAGACACACAGATTTGTATAACCTAGGGTACAAGGAGTGAATAATATTGTTACAGGTTGGAATATTTGGATTCATTATATACCTTGTTTCAAAGAAATTTTTCATCAGTTGCTTGTTGAATTCAAAATTTATAAGGAAGGAATACATTCACTGGGTATAGCTTACTCTAATAAATATAGGCGTCTGGCTCGTTTGCGTATGAATTTTACCATGTAAATGCTACATGGTTTTATACATGTTCAACTTTGAAATATTTATAATTAATTAATTAAAGGTTATGTTTAGAACTCATAATTCACAAAGAACGGACTGCCTTATCAGAAAAGGAAAATTTAATAATATTGAAGGTTTGTTGAGATGTCTTCGTAAAATTGGCCAATGACACTAAAACAAAAGATTTAAATGAAAGAAAAAAAAATTATGAACTAGTAGAATTTATTATTTTTAGGCATTAACTAAATTTTTTTAATCTATTAATTCAATAACATAATTTTAATTTTACACTTTTAAATATTGCTAATTAGTATTATTCTAAATGTTAAGAGAATAATTAGAATAAAATTAGATCAATTAGTATCATTTGTATTTATATAGCATATCTGTTATAGGATTCTATATTTTTATTACTTTGATTCTTCTAGTACCTATATATGCCTCTTGTACATTGTATTTTTTGATAGACTGAATAATACACAAAAACACTTTTTTCATATTGTTCTCTTGTTTCTAACATGGTATCAAGAGCATAAGTTGTTTTTTTTCCAGTAATAATTGGTTTCTAGCTCTTTTGTTTTGTCTCCTCCAACAGTACTTTGTCCTTATTTTTCGACTCTTTCCCGACGCCTTGGTTCGTCACCGCCGCCACCGTCGCCTTCATCTCATCATAAAGTTTCCAACGCCTCCAGAATTACCGCCGGACTCCGCCGGACTCCGCCAGACGCGCCGCCACACGCCGCTTGAAGTTTCCTGTCCGCTTGAAGAAGTTCTCCTTCCAGACGCCTCCAGTGCTATCGGATCAGCGCCCCAGATCAACGGATCCGCATCATGCCACGTGTCAGCCAAACGCTCCACAGACCCGTGCTCGACCCGTGCGCCCGACCTAATCCGCTTCGCGACCTGCGTGCCACCTCCACGCCTCGTCAGCGCTGACGCGTTCTCCTCCTCCAATCACGTAGTGTCACGTGTCATTTCCTGCTGACGTGGCAGACAGTGAGACCCTCCCTAAGATTTTTTGGTGAGTTCTTTTCGATTTTGTCATCTGTTTTCTCGTTTTCTGCCCCGAATTTGCAGTTTTTTTCTCTTTTTCGCATTTATTTCTGTTATTATATATGGAGAAACTGAATTTTTTCAGCCTATCCCTATTGTCCTTAATGGCTCCAACTATGTTCATTGGATTGAAGTTATGCGAAAATTTTTTAAAGGGCAAAATTTATGGTGATATGTGACTGATAATATTGTTTGTCCTGTTAAGTCAACTCTAACTGACAAATCCAAAGATGGGACCTTTAAATCTAAGGAGGATACTGAGAAGGACTTTGTAGAAAAATTGAAAGATTGGAATAGTAAAAATCACCAGATTATCATTTGGTTCCACAACATTTTTACTCTCGACATTCACCTACAATTTGGGCATTTTGAAACTGCTAAAGAGGTATGCGATCATTTGGCAAAATGTTACACTATTTCTGATCTCTCTCATCAGTACCAACTGCTAAAGAAGCTTCATAGCCTTAAGTAAGAATGTGACCAAGCAGTTTTTGATTTTCTTACTTAGATGAAAATTATTTGAGATCAATTGACCTCTTGTAAGCATATTTTTAAAAATTCCACTGATGTTAAGGCATATGAGAATTATTAGAATCGGATACGTCTCATCCAATTTCTCATATTAGAAACAATAGAGCAATTTGAAGAAAGTGTTTTTGTGTATTATTTAGTCTATCAAAAAATACAATTTACAATAGTTATATATAGATGCTAGAAAATCAAAATAATAAAAACATAGAATCCTACTGTTAATATACAGATATATTATATAAATACAAATGACACTAAATAATCTAATTTAATTCTGATTATTATCTTAACACTAAATATGGTACTAACAATAATAATATTCACTTACTATCCATTAGATCAATTGGAATAACCTTCTGCATCACGAAGAAAGATAGAAAAAGAAAGAGGTTAACGTGCAAGCGAAAAGAGAATAGTTTGAGATTCAATTGCGAAATCAATCAATTTCCAAGAAGATTTAGCATCACTTTCCTAGTTTTTCTCTAATTATTGCATAAGAGGTAAGATTTAATTATGAAGTTAAAGAACAAAGGGTTGGTACTTGTTAGTACTCAACTAAAATAAGAGAAATCCATGGAGAAATCTTATAAAATTTTTTATATGAAATAATAGTTAAAAAATATTAAAAATTTAATATATTTAATTAAATTATTATTTAATAATTTTTAATTAATAATTTTATCTAAAAATAACTTAATGTGAATTTTTATTTTTAAAATTTTACCCTTATTAAATTTTGGATTTGGATTACTAGCGCAATATATTGTAAAAATACTCACTAGATAAAACGAAATGGTTTGACATTAAATCCTGAATTTTATTTTACAATACTATAATTAAAGCATACCGTATAAGAATATAATTTTTGATGAATCGTCAATAAAAAATAATTTTATGTTTATATTTAATTATGTGATATTATATCATAAAAAAAATTATTATTTTTATTAGTCACGTAAATAATTATTCAATAGACACAAAATAAAAGAATAATTATTTAAAAAAATAAATATAATCATACTGTATAAAATATTTTATACTTGTGAATATATTAAAATTAAATTTTCGCATATAATTCATCATTTCTAGAAATTAGTTAAACCTATTCATATATATTATAGAATTGTTTTAAGAATTAGTTAGTACTTTTAATGAAAAAATTTAATAATTATTTGAGTATATACCCATTTTGGTCCTCAAAGAATTTCGAACCAGACACTTTAGTTCCTAACTAAAATTAATTACTTGATTAGTCCCTAACAATTAACTCCGTCAGACACTTAGATCATTTGCTCCGTCAACTCTAACGGAAGACAAAATGGTCCCTGATAACTCTAACAGAGGACAAAATGGTCTCTAGCAACTCTAACATAGGACAAATGATCCTTGGCCCCTTCTGTTCGGAAACAACACCGTTCTTTTCCAATTTCCATCATATCTCGTATAACCTTAACATTTATACTCTCCTTCTTCCTCTTCAACTCCAAGATCAAGCCATGGTATATCTGTCACGCGTGTCACACCTACCTCAACATGTCATGGACCACACACTTTCCAAATATCTGTGACTAGTATACCCACCTCCTCTCCACTTCGCCTACCAAAAACATACACCTCTACATCCTCGATAACAGCATCACTTTCAACCCCGACAACGTCCGCCACATCCCCAAGATCAAGTTCTACAACTACCCTAAGGTCACGTCTTTCTCCAATATCTGCCAAGTAATATAGATTGTTGGACACTAGGACATCACGAGAAGATTCTCCTTCAACATCATATGTAAATTCTCATTTAGAATGGACCCCAAGTGCTTCATTCCTTCTCTTCCCGGCCAAGTTGGTAGACAGCTTCAACCTTGCATCCAAGCTATTAGTATAGCAAGTAATGTCATCGTCACCGCTCATATGGAAACTGAAGCGATTACTGAACATTAATTCGGAGAAGAAGATGAAGAAAGTGATCGGAGTGGTGGACAATGTGGCCATAAAAATAATAGGACATAGGAGGAGGAAGATGGCGACGACAACTTAACAAACTGGACTTGCTGTCTAGATTTATGGGATCCATCAAAGACGTTAAGTACTTGAGAGATATAGTCATTAGTTTTTTGAGTATAGGGGTGGCAACACTACCCGAACCCGCAAGTACCCACCCCGCCCCTATCCGTTCGTACCCGCCCCCGCACCGCCGGGGCGGGTTTTAATGGGGCGGATTCTTGGGCGGGGTCAGGTTTAGGTTAAACCCACCCCTACCCGCCCCGGTATATATAAATATATATTTTTAATATATAATATATGTAACATATATAAAATAATTAGTAAAATGATTAATAATATTATATCATATTTAAATTTTTACTTTATTTTATGTTATGTATGTAAATGGTGGTTATATAATTTTTAAAATTTAATTTTATTTGTTGGATTTAGGGGTGTGCATGGCCCGGCCCGACCCGAAGACACGGCCCGGTCCCGAACACTGTAGGGGCTAATTTGATGTGATTTCATCGGGTCTAGGGCCGGGTATGGGTCTCAAAAGTAGACCCGGTCATTATTTCGGGTCGGGTCCAGGCCATAGCTCGGGTCACCCGAAATCGGCCTGGTGGCCCGGTCATCATACACAATTAATATTTTGTGTTATTAGTGATGGATGATGGCTATTATTATGTGAAATTTAAGTATTGTAAACCTTAATATTTGTGTTATTAGTCATTATATATAAGACTATAAGTTAATGTTTTATGCTTAAAATGCATAAGACTTTAGACTAATGCATAATTTTGTGTTATTTGTATTGATTTAAATATTTGGTGTTATTAGGAAATATTAGTATTGATTATGGTTATACTTTAATTTTAGAGAAGAGTTACTTCTTATTATATTTTTCTAAGTGAATTTTACCATGTCAAATAATGGTTGGAGTCTTGGAAATTTGGATATTTTTACATGCTAACTTATAAGAAGGTATCAAGGTAATATAATGTTAACGGCCCGGTTTTCACCCGATTTTTACCCGGTATAATCGTGGCCCGAAAGTGTATAGGTTTCATCGGGTCTAGGGTCGGGTTCGGGTCTAACAAATAGGCCCGGTATATATTTCGGGCCGGGTCTGGGTCACATCAAACCCGGTTTCACCCGGCCCATGCACACCCCTAGTTGGATTTAATAATTATAGGGGCGGGTAGGGGCGGGGCGGATACCCTATTGGGCGGGTTAGGGTTTAACATTTTACTACTCACGAGTAGGGGCGAGGCGGGTTTGATGCGAGTTTTTGTAGGGCGGGGCGGGTCGGGTAGAGCAAAACCCGCCCCTACCGGCCCCATTGCCACCCCTATCTAAGTATGAATTGGTTGAAAACAAGTTAAGAATTTTTCTTCTTGTGAACATTGAAGTTGCAGAGTGTGCATATGTAGCTTGAAGTTGCAATGTTAGACTATTAGGGTTATGCGAGATATGATGGAAATTGGGAGAGAACAGTGTTGTTTCTGCACAGAGGTTGCCAGGGACCATTTTATCCTCTGTTAGAGTTGTCAAGGACCATTTTGTCCTCCGTTAGAGTTGACAGAATAAAGGACCTAAGTGACTGACGGAATTAATTGTTAAGGACCAATCAAGTAATTAATTTTAGTCAAAAACTAAAATGTTTGGTCTGAAATTCTTTGAGGACCAAAATGAATATATACTCTAATTATTTGTACAAAAGTTATTAACATGCGAACCGCACAGAACGCAGAGTTTGCCACCCATATAAAATGATCCCATCAACGATAATCAAACTCGTTTGCATTGAATCTCCCAAAATCTCTTCGAAACTCTGCCGCCAAAAAAAAAAAAAAAAAAAACAAATACAGCACTTCCCACAAAAACGCACCGCTTCTTCAGTTACTTATACGGTTACTCCTTCGGTCCTTCTTCCTGTCCTTCACTCTTCTTGAATGCTGAGTCATTGAGTCACCACCGAGTCAAAAGAACTCGACAGCCCCACAATGTCACTCCCGTCTTCCAGGCGCAACTCGTTCAGCGGCCCGCCCCAACTCGCCGCCACGTCACCGGGGTCAACTCAGGACCTCCGCCAGCGAGTCATCATGCTTCTCAACAAGCTTTCCGACCGCGACACCCTCGCCATCGCCACGGCGGAACTCGAGTCCATCGCCAGAACTCTTAGCCCCGAGTCCTTCTCCTCCTTTCTCTCTTGCATCCACAACACCGATTCTTCTTCCAAATCGCCGGTCCGGAAGCAATGCGTTAACCTCCTCTCACTCCTCACGCGCTTCCACGGCGACGCACTAGCTCCATTTTTGTCCAAGATGATTGCAACCGTGCTCCGCCGCCTACGCGACTCTGACTCAGCCGTCCGATCTGCTTGCGTCGACGCCGTCTCCACCATGTCGTCGCGGATCACGAAACTGCCGTTCACCGCTGCGTTCCTCCGCCCGCTCATGGACGCGCTGGCGCAAGAGCAAGACGCCAACTCACAGATCGGCGCCGCGCTCTGCCTTGCCGCCGCCGTCGAGGCTGCGCCGGAGCCGGACGCGGAGGCACTTCGGCGTAGCGCGATGCCGCGGCTCGGGAAGCTCGCAAAGAGCGAAGTCTGCAAGGCAAAGGCCGCGCTCCTGGTGCTGATTGGAAGCGTTGTCGGCGCCGGCGGTGCGTCGAGCAGCGGCGTGCTGAACTGGCTAGTGCCGTGCCTGGTGGAGTTCCTGAGCAGCGAGGACTGGACGGTGAGGAAGGCAGCGGCGGAGGCGCTCGGTAAGGTCGCTACGACGGAGAGAGATTTGGCGTCGCGGCACAGGGCTCTGTGCTTGGATTCCTTGCAGAATCGTAAGTTTGATAAGGTATTGTTAAAAGCTCTGAAGATGCAGGAATTTGAAAAGAAGATAAAAGAAAATGTGAATGTTGATTGTGATGACTGTGGTGATGTTTTTGCAGGTGAAAGTTGTTAGGGAATGCATGAATCGTGCGTTGGAGATGTGGAAGGAGGTAGCTGATGATACATCTGAGGATGCGTTTTCTCCTGCTAAGTCTACATGTTCTTCATTTGGTAAGTGTAGAAAGCTTATCTTGCTTTTCAAAATATTCATCTTTCTAATTTTTAAGTAATGCTTCATTAGGATTTGGTATGGTAATTAAATTATTGCAACCTATCTGCTGTGTGTGATTTTCATGTTATGTTTTTATTTGTTCCGGCTTGGGCTTAACTGTGGGTTTAAAAATTTCGATTGACTTGTTGAGACATGAGAGTCATTGGTGGTGAAAAATTCAGGGATGCATCTTTCTTAAACCTTTTTCTTTTTCAATTTTAAATTACTTTTGCCACCTTTTAAGAGTACTCCAATAAAGACTTAATTAGCTTCATTTCAAAATTAGAAATAAGGTAAGATCTTTATTCATCTTATTGCTTTTATATTTTCTTTATGTTAAAGTGTTTTAACCATTCAAGGGTATTAGAGGAATGATTCGATAATGAAATATGCTAATCATTCTTAATTCTGGGGGTTTTCCTTATAGGTCCAGATGATAGTAAAGGCCATTGTGTCAATTTTGGCTCTAAATTTTCTCAACCGAAGAAGACAGTCCCTGTAAACAGGTCCCCTCCATCTACACATTCATTCGCATCTTCCGTAGAAAGAGAGAAACCTCTGAAGAATAATAACAAGGACTCAAGAATCAGGATATTGCATCAGCAGGATGACAACAAATTCTCAGATGAGAAACTTGTAACTCCAGTCTCAAAGTCCCCCAATTCGAAAGTGTCTAAGGAAGATGTCATTAAGACGTGTGATTTTGAAGTTTCTAAACCACCCCGAAACCAAAATGTTGTGAACTCAAGGCAAGAGATAAAGCGTGCTCTCTTTAGCAAGACTTCTGATGAGAAAGTTCAAAAATCTAGCGGTTTGAAATCACGTGTTGTTCCATGTTATGGGGATGAAAATATTGAGTCAGATGTTACTGTCAACAATGTAAATGAAGTTTGTGAGAGCCCACAAGATGCTGAGGATTTGTCATTGATTCGTGAACAACTTTTGCAAATCGAAAACCAGCAATCCAATCTGCTAGACCTCCTCCAGGTATAGTATTGTGAATTTGTGATTTTGAACTACTTCCACTCTGTTAAATATACCTTGCTCATTACTTGTTGAGTCTGTTTATTTGAACATAGTTTTTAGACAGTGTTAGTGTTTAATTAACATTATACTTGATCAAGTAAATTTTTCAACTGAGATGAAATTGTAGTAGTCTTGTTGGGTAATATTCCTTTCTGCCATTTGCCGTGACTGTTTTGCTTCTTCCATCAGACTACTGTTTAATGAAAAAAAAAATCCTTATTTAATTATTTGAACACATGATGGACCTGTTCTACCACATACTATTTTGTCTTCCTTTTACCTTGCAATTTAAGCTATCCATAGCTGAAGTAAACTGCAAATCTGCATTACGCTAACACCCAGTTGCTGTTCTTCGAAGCTTGTAAACATTTAAGGAAGTATATTATATATTTTCTGAGTTACGTTATCCTGTTTTATCTAATATAGAGATTTATTGGAAGCTCCCAAAGTGGGTTGAATTCTCTGGAGACACGTGTAAATGGCTTAGAGATGGCCTTGGATGAAATATCATATGATTTAGCAGTATCAAGTGGAAGGATTCCCAACACGGATGCCACAGAAGACATGTGTTGCAAGCTTCCTGGTTCTGACTTCTTGAGTTCTAAATTCTGGAAGAAGACCGAGACTAGGTTCTCTTCATCGGGAAGCATATCATCACCTATTACAGCAACAGCTGATAAAGCTGATAGCAAACAAATGTTAACTACAACTAATCACAAAAGATTTCAGCATCGTAGGGGTGGATTCTTTGTAAACCCATTGTCAGATGTTGAAAGCGATTCAACCCATTTAGAACAGCATTCACACAAAATGGTCCAAGATGCTGAGAAAGCACAAAGTTACAATGCCAGCTGTTTTGATGGCATTTCACCAGCTGCTTGTGAAGCACTGAGGAACCAGAACATCAGGTAACAATATATAATATTGCTGTTCTCTTTGAATGATATAATTTTCATATTCACCAGTAGTAATGGGAATTACTTTATTACATGTGTCAGATTATAACTTATGATTTTGTATTCCATGTGTTTTTTCAGGTCATCCGTGTAGAGAAGACTGTCTCGATGGCTATTTTTTAACTGCAGCATCACTAATTCGTAGGTGAAAGTGAAATTGTTGAAGCAACTTTGCTGCGTGTTTGTTCCGGTTGCAGTTTCCGGAGACTTGTTATTTCAAGTAATTATTGTTTAGAAAAGGGCTCTTTTCCCTAATATTCTCCATATTGAAGCAGAGGTAGCACTGTAGCAGCTTGTGGTTTCGGAATGCAGAGCATGCGAAAGAGTTTTCTTGATATGTACCATAATCAATATGTCAATCTTTGCCATTGCTAGAAAGGGAGGAAAGGGTGTTTATGCCTTGGATGTGCTTCAAGAAAATTAAATTATAGATGATAATATAAACCATTAACAAGAGCCCCAAAGAAAATAATGGAAATACGGAGGATCAAATAATGGATATGAAATTATGTTAAGATTAGATTGCTCTGAGATTTTATAAATTTGTTAAATTTATAATTAAGTCTCTTATATTTTAAAAGTTTAGTTAGATTTTTACATTAATTTTAAATTTGAAAACTTTTAAAATATAGAAACTTAATTAACTTTAAAAAATTATAAAAATTAATAGAATAATTTAATTTATGTAAATATTAATTTATTTACGGGTTATAAATTGCCTTTTATTATAATTTTTAGGTTTAATTAGTTTTTTATTTTTTAAAAGTTGTTTATTAAAATTAGTTTTTTTAAAAATAAATTAAGTTTTAACAAATATAAGAATTTATATCCATGTTGGTCTGAATTAGTTAAACTTCTTTTATAAAGTTTGGACATTAATAGTTTTTTTCTTGGTTTTGTGACTGATATTAATAGTTTGATACGAGAGTAATGATATCAAATTATTGAAGTCAATACCTGTATTTTGTTAGTTCTTTGTAATAACATTGAGGTACCAAAAGTTTAATCCAGAGACAAATATTGAAAATAAGGAAAGCAACACTAAAGACCTTGTGTTCGTTACATAATTTACAAGCAATTAATGCATGTTCCAAATGGTTGTTGGGAACCGCTAGTAATTGCTTCTTGCCATATCGTTCCTTGTGCTCCTTCGCGTATGTAGTTGTAATTCTCAATTAGTTTTTTATTGAGGCAATATCCAATTTAGTTTCTAAAATTTTCAATTCGATTTAGATTAGTCCTTCACTTTTTAAAATGATCAAATAAATCTTCCACTCTTAAAATCGTGAATCTTTATTGATTCAAAAGTTAAGAGGCGTTTTGATGACGCTGAGGTATACAATTAACTGCCAACTGTACGTTGATGTGGACACACAATGAGTTCAACTCAAATTGGTGTCTCAAATTTGATTAACACACCCAAATTGATCAATTCACACTTACAAAATCCTAACTCCCAAATGCTCATCTTTGTTCTTCATGTTCATCTTTGTTCTTCGTCTCCACTTCTCTCTTTCTCGTTGTTGTTGTTCATATTTATTCTTTGTCTCCACTCCTCTCCTCTTCGTTATTGTTGTTCATCTTGTGAAGCTCTGAAAAGTCGCTCTTTTGGGTGAGACATGATGGACGGTGGTGATAGAAGTCAAGGAAGTTCAAGAACAACTCTAGTGGAGAAACTACAGTAACTGAAAAATTCGAACCAGGGGTAAGAACGTTGTATTATGCAATTGTGGGTTGCGTATGGTGATAGTACTCAGCGACGCTAGAGAATTCAGGAAGACCTTTTCATGGGTGTCCCAACTATGAGGTAAAATTCTCTATTTAATGGAATTTTTAAGTTGATACGGGTTTAAAGGGATGATTTGATGATTGTTAATTCAATGTTTCTTTTTGCATTATTATAGTTTGGAGTTCACTGTAATTTCTCTCGTTGGGCTGATGAATATGAAGAATAAAGTGTGGTTCAGGTTGCACAAGAAGTTTTTAATGAACTCAATTGCAGAATAGAATCTTTAGAGAGTAGTATTAGTGTAAGAAGTAAGAATCGGAGTTTTCACGTAAAACCGTTTTAATAAAATAATTTTAGGCCCGGAATAAATTCAAACTTTAGAAGTTTTAATTTGAAAATATAAAGGTGAAATTTGATTTCAAAGAATTTTTCTGAGTTGGAAAATGTATATTTTTCAAAAAGTTTTTGTAAAAATGCATACTGGCGCTTAAGCTGACAGTACCGGCTCTAGTCTGTCCAGTGCTGCGTATTTTGAAAAATAAGATTTTAAAAAGTTGATTTATTGTTTTGAAAGGACAACAAAAATTTAGAATTGAAAATCGGGCACTAATCTTAAAAGTTTTGGCCCAAAGTGGTCAAACGGACCAAAAACACTACACGGTTGGACCGGACTCAATCTTTGCAACGAAATATTGAAATTTGAGTGATCTAAATGGAATTTTTATTTATTGTTGAATTGACTATTTGTCCCTCTGTTAGAGGTGTTTCCGAAATGTCTGCGATCGAGTAAATAGCTCTACGAACGAATGGATCGAATCGAATTGGAAAATGGAAAGATTTGTACAAGTTATACCCTTCGTCACCACAGCCCAACTTATATAAGGCAATAAATGAGCCTAAGAAGCTCATTTTAACAGAGAGAGAGAGAGAGAGAGAGAGAGAGAGAGAGAGAGAGAGAGAGAGAGAGAGGCCATTGTTACTATTCATCTCCCTATTCAAAACTCCATAACTTTTGATTCGGAACTCCAATTAATGAGTCGTTTGTGGTCACGCGAAGCTCTCGTCAAGCTCTTCGATTCTATCTAAGAAAACCTGGTAAGAAATTGCGTCTCAATCCCCAGTTTTCAGCCCTAGAATTCTGCATTTTTTGGGTTATAATTTTGAGTAGATTTTGTGGTTTTGCTTGTTTAGGTGATCTCTAGTAGCGGGTAATTGTTGGATTTTACCTCTAATCTCGTTGGTTAAGGTAAGGTTTCACTAAACCCTTGTGTTTAGTTGTTTGTGTATATTAGGTTTTGATTTTTGATACATATATGATGTTAGTTGAGCTTTGGTGGCTTGTTGGTGAGTTGAAAGCTTGTTGGACTCCAATCGTGGTGCGGTGTGCTTTTTGGGGGAGCGGCCAAGGTATGGTTTTGGTCTCCTCTATATTATATGTAATATCAATGGACACTTAGGCTAGTTGACCTTAAGATAGGTTGAAAGATTTGATTGTATGGTAAATTGTATATAAATGTATGCTTGATGATGGTTGGATGTTGAATGAATGGGTTTGAATGTTATGAGTTACATATTATTAGATAATGATTATTGATAAATTGTGTTGGTGTTGAGATTTGAAGATGGATGTTGATGATGATATTGATTGTTGGAATTGATGAGGAATTGTAGTGGTTGTTGAATTTGGTTGGTTGATGATGTATGATGAATTGATGTTGTTGAAGTTGTTAAATAATGTTGTTGATGTATGATGTGTGATGAATTTGGATGAGAAATATTATTGAGATTGCTAAACAATATTGATTATTGATATTGAGGATGAATGAGGTTGATGTTGATGAATTGAAAGTGGTAAAATGGTTATTGTTAAATGTTGGATGAGAAGGGGTTTTAGTGTGAAATCATGGATAATTTGGATTTGAGAATTGATGATACGAGTAGTGGATTATGGCTTAAATGGTAAAACCTGATGTGGGATGAAGTTAAAGTGGTTTATGACGATTGAATAGGTGTGGATTTGGTTTTGATTTTGAGAGTTGGTTGAATTGGAGGTTTTTGATAAAAACTGGTTTTTAGTGAACTTTGAAGGGTCATAACTTTTGTCTCAATTTTAAAAATTTATTGAAACTTATTTAGAATTAAAGTTCATTGAAAAGTCTTCAAATTGATATAAAGTTTGTAAAATTTAGATTTTTGTAGAGGAAGTTATGGTCATTCAAAGTTGGGTGTCAAAATCTGAAATTTTGCAAAGTTGCAGAATTTTGTGATTTCTGGTATGTGCGCACGCACAACCTTGTGCGCATGCACAACCCTGTAAAATTTTAAACCTGTACACATGCACAGCCTTGTGCGTACGCACAAGCGGGAAAAGGCCTGCTGGTGAGAGCGTTAGCACGACTTGTGCGCACACATATCCAATGAAGTTTTACAACCTGTGCGCACGCACAGCCCTGTGCGCATGCACACGTTGGAAATGTCAGTCTGTTGGGGGTGCTAGCACGCCTTGTGCGAGTGAATAGAATTGTGAAAATTGGTACCTGTGTGTACGCACACCCCTATGCGTACGCACACTTTTTAAAATCCCTTTGGGCGTGCGCATGCACACCCTTGTGCGTACGCACACGCCCTGTTTCTCAAACTTAAACTTTGTTTTCAACTATTTCACCTTCCCAACAAGCTTGTAAGCTTTTGTGACACCATTTTAAGACTCTTGGGCTTATCTTCGGGTATTAAAACATGGGAAATGTCCTAGGAGATTTGATTTGGGTTTTAATTTGAAAAGTTAGCAAACAGAGGCGTAGGTTCTGGTGTATTGAGGATGAGTTTGGTTGAGAGAGAAGGATGAGTAGTGAACTTGGTGATTACTGACAATGAATTAAGGAACTGATGAACTTGAGAAATATGAATGTTTAAGGATGTTAATGGAAATGATAATGGTTATTATGAGTTGAGGACAAAAAGAGGAATGATGATCTTGTTGAATGTGGAAAGTGTGCCAGGCACTATATCCTTGGAATGTTGAGAATTGATAATTGAAAGTGATTTGAGATGAGAAATGGTGATGATTGGTGATGCTTTGAGGTCGATGGACTTGTTGGAGGTGGAAAGTGTGCCATGCACTATATCCTTGGAATGTTGAGAATTGATAATTGAAAGTGATCTCTGAGAGTGAGATTGTGATTATGATATGCATTGTTCTCTGTCGTAGGGGCTATGGCAGTCTCCCGCCTATGTTCGGTTGTGAGGCTTGAAGCTGGGCTTCTCACCCATGTTTATCGCTCAAGAAGAAGGTGGTAGGGCACTCTCTCTCGGAATGTCTTCCATCTGAAAGGAGAAGGTGGTATGGCACTCATCCCTCGGAATTATACCTCCTGAGCGTGTGTTTTCTCTCTGTTTGCAAGGTGATAGGGCACTATCTCTCAGAATTATACGGCATCCAGAGGAAGGTGGTACGGCACTCTCCCTCGGAACGTTTCCCTCTGAAAGGAGAAGGTGGTAGGGCACTATCCCTCGGAATTATTTCTCCTGAGTATGCGCAACAGAGAGACTAATCTGGGAGTTGCTGACCGAATTATGAGTCGGGTTTGGCACTACAACCGACATGTGATATCACAACCAATAGGACAGACATTCATCATGTGCATCTTCTAGATGTTTGCTTGCTTTGATTACTTGAGTTTGCCTAATTGTATAATATGCCTACTTGCTACTTGAATTACTTGTTATATATATGAATACTACCTATGTTTTTCTTGCTTGCATTATCTGTGTTTGTTTGGTGCTGAGGAGGTTAGGTAGGTGGCGGCGATGGGATCGCAAGGAGGGGTAGGTTGGTGAAGGCTGTGGGACAGCGGTGACTAGTTTTAGTTAGAAATTCCCTAAGATTAGATACCTTGTTTATTACTCACGGTTTAAGTTATTTATTTTGTTAAGTTTGGATATCTGTTTGGTATGAAGCTCTAGGATTGCCTCTGGCATCCCGGGGTCTTACATTTTACATTACTGGTACTGTTACCATACTGAGAACCTCCGGTTCTCATTCCATACGTTGTTGTTATTTTTCAGATGCAGGTCACAACCCACCTCAGTGAGCTACTTGATGGTAGCAGAGCGGGGGATCTTAATCTATTTTTGTTGTCATTTTGGTTATTTTGATTAGTACTCTCACTTTTGTATTTACTTTTGCCTTAGAGGCTTACTTTGAGAGTGATATTCTGTATGAGCTATTTTACTTTCAAAACTCTGTATGTCTGTATTTAATTAGTCGGCCTAAACTCCGTAGGCTTAGACTAGTATCTTATGATTATTATACTCTTGTATAACTACACATATCTTGTTACCTTAAGTAGTGGATCTTATCTTTTACGATTGTAGCTTGTGTGAACGTTCGCGCTTTGTAATGCCATATTTGAGCTTATTTTATTCATCGGGCTTCTAGAATTATTATTCCTTATATATATATATATATATATATATATATATATATATATATATATATATATATAAGCCTTAGAATTGTCGTAACTCTTGATTAACCTTTGCTTTACGGCATGAGGTAAAGTTTAGGGTAATTAGGGTGTTACATTTAGTGGTATCAGAGCGGTTCGTCCTCGTGAGCCTGATGGATGGATCTATTGTGCTTCATTGTATACTCTGGGTCAGTTTTCTTTCATGCTATTTAGATTATCTACTTGATATTTCATAGCATGCTTGTTTGTGAGTGTGTGAGTGCCTTTTGGGATAATTGAAATACTAGGCTTTTGATATTGGACTGATCACCTTGATATCGATTGATTGGTGTGGACAGGAACCCTAATAGCTACTCGCGAACGAGGTCGTACACGTTCACGAAGAGAGAGTAGAAACGAGCAACCGGCCGTTAACCATGCCGAGTTCATGGCGGCAATGGCGAATCTTGCGAACACCATGGAGGCAAATGCTGCTGCGACTCTGCAAGCTGTGCAGAGGTTAGGCCAACCGGCTGGAAACGGAAACGGAGAAGGAAACAGGAACGATGATGCGGAAGGAAATGGTGATAACATGGGAGGTGCTCTGATGACTTTGGCTACTTTTCTCAAGGTTCATCCGCCAAGCTTCAGAGGTTCAACCAACCCTATAGAAGCGGATAATTGGTTTCAGGCCATGGATCGTGCGTTGCAAACACAGCATGTTCCGAACAACCAATATGTAAATTTTGCTGCGTATCAGCTTTTAGGAGAGGCCCAGTATTGGTGGCAAGGAGAGTGCCACTTGCTACAGCTTCAGAATGCCGATGTTCCTTGGGATGTATTCCAAATGGCCTTCTACAAGAAGTACTTTCCTGAATCTGCAAGGGAAGCGAAGGAGATGGAACTTATGCTGCTGAAGCAAGGTTCCTCGTCTGTGACGGACTATACTAACCGATTTGAGGATCTCTCTAGGTTCTTTAGGGTGTGTCAGGGTGCCCCGGAGACCTATGAAAGCTGGAAGTGCATCAGGTATCAAAGGGGCTTGAAGGATAACATCATGACTGCTGTGGCTCCTTTGGAGATTCGGATTTTCTCCGATCTGGTGAACAAGGTGAGAGTTGTTGAGGAATATGCACAGACGGTAGCCTCGTCAAGGGATACTCGTGGAGGAAACACTAGTAGGAAACGTGATGATTACCTTGGACCAAGGGAACAACACTTCAAGAGAAATGGTGAGGGGAAGCAGTCAAGAGCTTACTCCCCTGATATGAAATGTCAGGAGTGTGGGAGCTACCACCCGAATAATCCATGCCGGTTGGGTATGAAACTATGTTACAAGTGTAGCGCACCGGGACATTTGGTTAGAGATTGTCCTCACCGAGGAACACATGAGCCGGGTTGATCACAACAATAGGATTGACGTAATCATGGATCCAATAGCCAAACCTTAACTTATTTTCATAGTATAGACTATCGCCGTTCTTGTTGAAAAAGTTTTAAAGCTTAGAAGGATTTTTAAATTTGGTTTGGAACTTGGTTTAAATGATTTGGTTTTGAGACTAGGATTTGAACTTTTGATTAAATGATACGATTTAGAAAGGAAAGTGAGTTCTATGATTTTGTTAACTTATAATTGTGGTTTGTAAATTTAACTTATCAAAAGGGATTTAAATTGAACGGTTCTGATTTAAGGGTTTTAATGAATTTAGAAAAATCATGCTTTAAAGTGATTGATTTACAAATAAATGATTTTTGACTCTTTTGAGAAAGTTTTAACAATGAACTCATTCAGATTGAACTTGTTTTAAAGGTTTTGAAAAGTATTACAAAATCAGCATTTGGTTTAAAGGGAAGAATTTTCGGATTCTTAATGACGATAATCAGAGTGATGCAACGGAAGGCGAGAGAGAACATTGACACGTTAGGATGATGGTGAATGAGATGCTTTGGCAACTTGTTGGGCTGATAACGTTGATAGTAGAATGCTTCGTAGAGAATATATATATATATATATATATATATATATATATATATATATATATATATATCGCGTGATTCGAATTTTCAAGGGCGAAAATTTTATTAGGAGTGGAGAATGTAAGAACCGGAGTTTTCACGTAAAACCGTTTGAATAAAATAATTTTAGTGTCCGGAATAAATTCAAATTTTAGAAGTTTTAATTTGAAAATATAAAGGTGAAATTTGATTTTAAAGAATTTTTCTGAGTTGGAAAATGTATCTTTTTCAAAAAGTTTTTATAAAAATGCATACTGGCGCCTAAGCTGACAGTACCGGCTCTAGTCTGTCCAGTGCTGCGTATTTTGGAAAATAAGATTTTAAAAAGTTGATTTATTATTTTGAAAGGACAAAAAAATTTTAGAATTGAAAATCGGGCACTAATCTTAAAGGTTTTGGCCCAAAGTGGGCCAAACGGACCAAAAATGCTACACGGTTGGACCGGGCTCAAGTTGGGCCCAAGCCCAACTTATATAAGGTAATAAATGAGCCTAAGAAGCTCATTTTAACACCAAGAGAGAGAGAGAGAGAGAGAGAAAGAGAGAGAGAGAGAGAGAGAGAGAGCTCGGATAGGAAGAAGAGAGGAGAAGGAAGCCATTGTTACTATTCATCTCCCTCTTCAAAGCTCCATAACTTTTGATCCGGAACTCCGATTGACAAGCCGTTCATGGCCACACAAAGCTCTCGTCGAGCTCTTCGATTCTATCTAAGAAAACCTGGTAAGAAATTGCGTCTCAATCCCCAGTTTCCAGCCCTAGAATTCTGCATTTTTGGGGTTATAATTTTGAGTAGATTTTGTGGTTTTGCTTGTTTACGTGATCTCTAGTAGCGAGTAATTATTGGATTTTATCCCTAATCTCATTGGTTAAGGTAAGGTTTCACTAAACCCTTGTGTTTAGTTGTTTTGTGTATATTAGGTTTTGATTTTTGATACATATATGATGTTAGTTGAGCTTTGGTGGCTTGTTGGTGAGTTGAAAGCTTGTTGGACTCCAATCTTGGTGCGGTGTACTTTTTGGGAGAGCGGCCAAGGTATGATTTCGGTCTCCTCTATGTAATATATAATATCAATGGATACTTAGGCTAGTTGACCTTAAGATAGGTTGAAATATGTGATTGTATGGTAAATTGTATATAAATGTATGCTTGATGATGGTTGTATGTTGAATGAATGGGTTTGAATGTGATGAGTTACACATTATTAGATGATGATTATTGATGAATTGTGTTGGTGGGTGTTGAGATTTGAAGATGGATGTTGATGATGATATTGATTGTTGGAATTGATGAGGAATTGTAGTGGTTGTTGAATTTGGTTGGTTGATGATGTATGATGAATTGATGTTGTTAAAGTTGTTGAATAATGTTGTTGATGTATGATGTGTGATGAATTTGGATGAGAAAAATTGTTGAGGTTGCTAAACAATATTGATTATTGATATTGAGGATGAATGAGGTTGATGTTGATGAATTGAAAGTGGTAAAATGGTTATTGTTAAAGTGTGAAATCATGGATAAATGGGTTTGAGAATTGATGATACGAGTAGTGGATTATGGCTTAAACGGAAAAACCTGATGTGGGATGAAGTTAAAGTGGTTTATGATGATTGAACAGGTGTGGATTTGGTTTTGATTTTGAGAGTTGGTTGAATTGGAGGTTTTTGATAAAAACTGGTTTTTAGTGAACTTTGACGGGTCATAACTTGTGCCTCAATTTTCAAAATTTGTTTAAATATATTTAGAATTAAAGTTCATTGAAAAGTCTTCAAACTGATATAAAGTTTGTAAAATTTGGATTTTTTTAGAGAAAGTTATGATCATTCAAAGTTGGGTGTCAAAATCTGTAATTCTGCAAACTTGCAGAATTTTGTGATTTCTGGTATGTGCGCACGCACAGCCTGGCGCGCACGCACAACCTTGTAAATTTTTAAACCTGTGCACATGCACAGCCTTGTGCGCGCACATATCCAATTAAGTTTTACAACCTGTGTGCACGCACACGTTAGAAATGTCAGTCTGTTGGGGGGTGCTAGCACGCCTTGTGCGAGTGAACAGAATTGTAAAAATTGGTACCTGTGCATACGCACACCCCTATGCATACGCACACTTTTTAAAATCCCGTATGCGCACGCCCTGTTTCTCAAACTTAAATTTTGTTTTCAACTATTTCACCTTTCCAACAAGCTTGTAAGCTTCTGTGATACCATTTTAAGACTCTTGGGCTTATCTTCGGGTATGAAACATGGGAAATGTCCTAGGAGGTTTGATTTGGGTTTTACTTTGAAAAGTTAGCAAACGGAGGCTTAGGTTCTGGTGTATTGAGGATGAGTTTAGTTGAGAGAGAAGGATGAGTAGTGAACTTGGTGATTACTGACAATGAATTTAGAAACTGATGAACTTGAGAAATATGAATATTTAAGGATGTTAATGGAAATGATAATGGTTATGAGGAGTTGAGGACACAAAGAGGAATGATGATCTTGTTGAATGTGGAAAGTGTGCCAGGCACTATATCCTTGGAATGTTGAGAATTGATAATTGAAAGTGATTTGAGATGAGAAATGGTGATGACTGGTGATGCTTTGAGGTCGATGGACTTGTTGGAGGTGGAAAGTGTGACAGGCACTATATCCTTGGAATGTTGAAAATTGATAATTGAAAGTGATCTCTGAGAGTGAGATTGTGATTATGATATGCATTGTTCTCTGTCGTAGGGGTATGACAGTCTCCCGCCTACGTTCGTATGTGAGGCTTGAAGCTGGGCTTCTCACTCATGTTTATCGCTCAAGAGGAAGTTGGTAGGGTACTCTCCCTTGGAATGTCTTCACTCAATGATTTAGCAATACGTTATCAGTTTCAGATTTTGGTAGTTTGATTTTTTTTGGCGATATCATTTTTCCCTTCGATATTTCAAACTTCTTTAGAATTCATCACAGTCGTGGTATCCACCATCAGTGTTGAACACATCGAGCTCATAAAGGCCCGGCGCATCTTGTAATGTGCATCACTGTAATTATGCCAAAAATTGCCATGTTCTAATTATGTTAATGAATCAATAAGCATTAAAGTCTCCACTCATTTTATGTATTATCCAATTCAAACTTATGTTTCTCTAATTGTTGAGTACCTTTCAAATATGAAAGCCAATGCTGTTCAATTTAGCTCAAAAGGAAATGGCCAAGAAAATGTGATAACAGTTCTTCACTTAGTATTGCCATCTACTTACGCATTTATTGTTTCTCTATTTTTCATTTCTTTTATTCACATATTGTATTTTGAATTCGCCTAATTGATTCTGCCTTCTATCACATTTTTCCTAGCTCAAATTCACCTAGTGCTCCTCCAGTTTGCCTGTTAACTTCTTATGTTCCTTAGTTTGAAAAGTAGTAGTTATTATTCTAGCTTTGTGTTAAATTACTTGTGAAGTCTTTTAGTTTTTAAGATTTTCGTTGAGTTCCTCTCAGATGAGTTATTTTATTATAGCACCTGCACTTGCATATAAAATATAGTTTTGTTCGAAACAACCAATCTTTATCATTTTCTATATATACTATTAGCTTTTAAGATAGAATAAATAAATGTTTTTGGTCTCTCCTTTTATTTTCCAATATCATCTTTATATTTAATTTCAAAAAACATAAATGCCAATCACATTAAATCAGTCTAAAATATAATTTATCATGTAAATATAACAAATAAACAACAAAGAGATGCGTGGTACTATTAAGTAATACATTTTTGTAGCCTTAGAAATTTGGAGAAGAAGGAGTTGCATGCATACGATGATATTCCATTTTCATTTATATGTAATAAATGTTAAGAGGTACAGGCATGGAACATAGAGGAGCATGAGGTTTGAAGTGAATAGATTCGAATTGCATCACAAACAAAGAAAGAAGGTAAATAAGTACTTCTACATATCAAACAATCTTTTCTTCTTTTTGTTTTCAAATAAATAAGGAAGCCTCTTTCGTTGCATAATCATTAGATTTGAAGATAGCATATGTTTTTCCTTCTTTAAATATTCATTTGAAGGGAAATATTTTTCAAAAATAATCTTCTGTCTTCTCTTTTGACATTTGTATTTTCATATAGTATTAGCAGGCTTATATGTTCTTCCTTGAAAAGTAAGCACCAGATTTTGAAAAATCTTGATTCTGTTTTGATTAGACACTGAGCATTATCAACTGTAGATTGAAACATTTTTTGGAAGTCAGTTTCAGCAGCAGCAACTTTCAAAACTCTCTGTTGCCTCAATAATCATCATCATGCTTTGTATTTCATATTTTCTTACAACACTACTCATTCCATATATTTTTTTAGCTTGCCTTCAATTATTTTTGGTGTATTCAGGTCAATATCCTGTTACAGTTCTTTCTTCTTTCTTTTTTGTTTTGTTTTGTATTATTATTATTATTATTATTATTATTTTTAATATTAAATTTCTTTTTATTTTTGGCTAATGCAGGGGAGAAGACAAGTATATTAACCTAAAGAAGGTGGTCCTAGGTTCAAATTATTTGATGCAGAGTGTTGAAAATTTCAACTACATATAGCAAAACCTATATGCTATATTTTACTGAAAAGTTGAACTACAATAGTAACCTTGATTATTAATTCAAATTCATTATGCAATGCTCTTGTACATTTTTCCATCAACTTTCATCTTTGCTCTTAACATCAAGATGTATCAAAATGATGGTATTGGTATTTATTCTATTGAGAGCAACAACATTTGACTCTGCCTTTCTTGTCTTGGATTGGTTTCAACTTGCATTTCTTTTTTTTGGGTGGGGAACATTGATTTATCTTATTATCTTATATTTATGTTGATGCATATGTGGGAAGGGATATGCAGAAAGAGAAGTGTTGATAACGTCAGTTTTTTATCTTTGTAGAGATAACCTTGAGAACTATACAAGTGACTACACTGCACAAGTCCTGGTGGGATATTGCGTGGTATATATTTTCATGTAGACTTTCATGATTCCAGGGACTGTGTTCATGTCGTTGCTTGCTGGAGCTCTTTTTAGAGTCTTAAAAGGCGTAGCTCTGGTTGTGTTCACTGCCACAGTAGGAGCTTCTTCATGATATTTTCTGTCAAAATTGATTGGGCGACCCCTTCTCTCCTCTCTTGCACCAGAAAAATTGAAATTCTTTCAAAATGAGGCATGGTTTCCCTTCTTTGTTTCTCTATATAGCGGATTTAATCCCATCAATTATCTGAAATAACATGCTTGTTTTTAAAACTTCCAGGTGGCTAAAAGAAGAAAAAGTTTCTTGAACTACATGTTTTTCCTAAGACTGACTCCCACATTGCCCAATACATTTATTAACTTTGCTTCACCAATTGTTGATGTTCCTTATCATATTTTCTTCCTGGCAACTGTTATTGGACTTGTACCTACTACATATATCACTGTCAGGGTATGTAGCTATAGACAATACCACTCGTTTATACTGATGTTGTAGCAAACTTGTGCTTTTTCAAAGTATTCGTTCATTCCATATTCATAGGTTGTTTTAACTTTGGTGCTTCCATACATGAATATATATGAAAACAAAGATGAGAAAAGAACTATCATGACCTAGAAACTGAAATAAAGCTCTCATTATACTTGTACTTAATAATTTCACATGTTAATTTGTATTTGTGTTTTGGTTATGCAGGCTGGGTTAGCTCTTGGAGAGCTGCAATCAGTGGGGGATCTCTATGATTTCAACTCAATTGCTACCTTGTTCTTCATAGGTCTTGTCTTAATTACACCCACGCTAATTAGCAAGAACAAGTCATAGCCATTGACGAAGTGAAGAAGCTTGTGCTGCGAGCCCCTGGGTATTCTAATAAGCTAATGCAAGTAGTTCAGTACTGTACATAAAAAGTTTCGCTTCTGTTTTGTTTCTGGCCTCTTGAATTGGTTTTGAATCCTATATCAAAGTGTAGTTTTTAATTCTGATTGGAGACTTAAAGCTTGTTTTGAATTTTTTGTTGTTTAGACTTGTATGATTTTATTACTTTTCAAGAAAAATGTGTGTATCAATATCTTAAATTTAATAAAATATTTTATTTTGTAGTAATTAATTTTAATATATTTATATTATACACAATAATAATAATTATTGGCAAAAATAATTTTGAAATTCTAGAAAAAAGATAGTTCATTTCCTTTAAGAAAATGAGTATAATATAACTAAAAAATTATTAAATTTTTAGTGGCAATAATAATGACAACTAAAAGTGAAGAATATTACAATATTTTTAGTGGCCATATAAATTACCGGTAAAATGGGTTTTGGCAGCAATAGTAATGGCCACTAAAAGTGAATAACATTACAATTTTAGAATTACTTTTGGTGGCCATATCAATTGCCAAGAAAATGGCCGCTAAAAGTTATATACTTTTTGCGGCTATTAAAAAAGTCTTTACCGGCAAATGTTATCATTGTCGCTAAAACCTTTTAGCGACAAAGCATAAGACGGATAATGTCTAACTGCCGGTAAATGTATTAATGGCTATTTTTATTGCCGCTAAAAGAAAAATAAATGGCCGCTAAAAGTGGTTTTTTTTAGTAGTGACCCGTTGTGAAAATTGTTGATTTTTTTCAGATAATAGGACGTGATGCACCATGCTGAGCATGCTGGATTCTCTTGGACAGTGAAGACTTTATATTTGGGTTTATTTTGCTTTATGTAGTACTTTTTTCCACTTTCGAATATTGTATATCTCTCTTAGAGGTTTTACTTTAGAGAAACAGGAGGTATTTTGTATACTCTAGTGCTGTAATATTGTCTAGCCGGCCTTGTCTTTGCAGGTCGAGACTAGTACTACTTATGTATCTATTCTGAATCTTATGTATTTATTATTCCTGCATCCTATGTTTGTTCATTTGTAACATTTCGGGTGTGAGCAATTATTGTTTTGTTACTTTTTCTTCACAGGCTTTTAGTTATAACATTATTCTTCTATATCTATATGTATAATTTTTTTAGGTGTCGTAATGCCTCGTCACCTTTGACTTACGACTGCGACATAAGGCCTTGTGTGATAGGGTGTTACATCCTCAACTGACGCTGACCGTTTCCAATTCAGAGACCCCTAATTTAAAACCACGTTGTTTAGTGTTTATCTTATTCCTTCTTTTTCATGCACATATGCTTCTTTATATACATGTGCATTCATTATTACCTCTGCCAAACTCTAAGTTTGGTGTCAATCTTTAAGTTTGATGTTGGTAGCACCATAAATCCTAAAGAATCTGCACAAGAAGCGGTGGTGATGACCGAATAATTTTGGATAAATCCTCTCTACTAGTAGTTAGTTATTTCTTTCTCTTTTGTTTTTGTTTTTCCTTCTACTTTTAGTTTTCTTTATCTTTGTTTTTCATTTTGTTTTTTTGTTTATTTTCCTCTTCGCATGCATTACACATTCTATCTTTCTTTTCTTATTCTATCTCTCTTTTCTCTAAACACTTAAAATTTGAATGCTTGTTCCTCCAGTAACTATTTTTGTGGAGGATATCTTGATGAAAAGATTGAATAATGAATTCAAACGGAAGTGGCAGTGCTTAAAAGAGGTGGTTGCATTTGTTGAATTTGAAATATTTGGATCTTGAGGAAACAGAAAAAAAATCTTCAAGAACAAAAATTTGAAGAAGTATTATGAGAATTTGATCATCAATTTCTTGGAGCAGTGAAAAAAAAAGGTTTGAAAAGATCAAAGAAATCAAAAGTTCTAAGACTTTGAGCACCAATAAGTAGGGCCCAATTATGTGTCTGTGATATTTTTGTTTTAAGGAAAGACTTGGGCTAGTAAATTCGAGGGATGATTCATCATCTGATAAGTTGGGCCAACTAGACAAGGATTATCGATTGAAAGTCCACTTAAAAAGTCGCCTTAGAACAAAATATTAAGAAGTCCAAACAGGCTCTGACCATCGATGTTTGGGTCAAAACCTTATTTATGTGCTTGTGCTGTGATTGTGTTAAGGAGAGGGTTGGGTAATTATATTCGAGGGATGCTTCATCACCCAATAACTTGGGCCAACTGGCACGGGATTATCGATTGAAAGCCCACTAAGAGTTGCCTTGTGACAAAACACTAAGAGTCAAAAGCTACAGAGATATTTTCCTAATTCAAAAATGAAGTAACTACTCTCAAGTCATAAAAATTCAAAAGAATTCTCATAATATAATTCGAACTTTAGTTTTTGAAATTCTTAAAACCCTAAGTATGCAAGGTTCATAAAGGATAAAGAGAAGCCGAATGCAACCACAAGAATTATCATAAATCTCACTTTTGTTTTCAATTTTAAAAGCTTTTCAAATATTTTTCATTAAGGTAAAACTCCATTTATCTTTCTTTTTTTTTTTTTGCTTGAGGACAAGTAAAGTTTTAAGTTTGGTGTTGTGATGACACGTCATCTTAAGCGGTTTTTAAGGTCATTTTCTTATTCATTTTCTTAGGTTTAGATTAAATTTCTTATGTTTTTTAATATAATTGAATAAATAACCAAATGTTTGGAGTTGTGATAGTGTTGTATTTTCAAGAGTTTTCAGCTAAAAAACTAGCAAGAATAAAAGCTTTTTCATAAGGAAAACATAAAGACAGCAAAACTGTGGCCTAAAGAACAAAAGTGTGCCCTAAAGAAATGAAGCACGCACGCCTAGTGGACAAGGAAGCACACTTGGCGGACCCCATTCTCGCGCACTGCATGCCTGGTGGAAGACCCCCACACCTGGCGGACATCCCCTGCGTCCGACGGCCTAATCCCATGCTCGGCGGACCCTCATAGCTCCATTCCTCTGCTAGGCATCCCTCCTTGCAACAAGACACATGCCCGGCGTGTGTATGTTCTTGGAAGTGCGTTTTTGGGACTTTTACCCAAGTTCCTCTAATGCAATCCACCTTAAAGTCAATTACAACTCTCAGGATTCAATAATTAAGGATCAAGCCTAATTATCCACATCATTAGAAGCCTTAATCTCATCCGAAATATTGAAGACTCTAGAAGGTTAGTTATTAATTCTTTCTAGAAACACAAGGGATTCGGTCGTTTAGGATTTGATTTAAATTATTGTTTTGAATTTGAAATTGAAGTCAGCAAGTAGTTATCATATTTTTCTCTCCGAAAGATAAGATGGGGATAATTTTGAATTTGAATTCTAGAATTAGGAAATAAATAAGTGAACTTAGTTCACGGAGAGGATATTCGGTTCTTCAGCATAGTTTTTCTTTCTATTTTCTTTACTTTTCCATGGATAACTAAACCTTTGTCAAAGGGTTAGGAGCTCTGTTTATGTTTTTTATAGGTTATGAATCTACGTTTATTTCATTTTGAATTATAGCTTGAAAACTCTTTCACATGACTCTTTGAATTCGGATAGGAATAGTAGTTCAATTAGTGTGCGACACATACATGATTTTCAATCACTCTTATTTTGAATAAGTGACATATAATTAGGATTAGAACAACTTTTGAAAATTGTGTTTTTCTGCTAAAGATTTAACTGGATAGGACAAGCTAAGCTTGAATATGTGACATGTAATTCGACCTAAGGACTACTTTTAAATCTAATTAGAAAACTAAATCAGTTTTTGTGCTTAATCTCTTGTTTAATTAATTGACAACTAATTAATGCTCGAGAAACTGAGGAACCAAGGAATTGGAAATCAGTTACTAAAGATTTGTCATGAAAAATCTTTGCAAACTTCAAGATGAGTATACAAGGTTTGATTTCTCTAAAAGCATAAACATCTCCGAAACCCTTGACTCTTACCATCACTATCTTCTCTCAAATCAACATTCAAGTTCTCTGTGCGTAAGCATTCAAGCACTCAAGGTTCTCAAGCTCTCAACAAGACACAATCTTGCTCTCATCAATCTAGGTTCTTTTAATCTAATTAGGTATTTAATATTATAATTGCTTGCTCAATCCTTTAATCCTCATGGAAACAATATCCACTTACTGTGGTATTACTTGAACGATCCGGTGCACTTGCCAGTATCCGTGAGATTTGATTTTTGCTCCTCAGTCTCCTCAGCCATACTTCGAGGACTCACAATAGAAAAATGATCTTGACACGTAAGCACTCTTTGTTCCCTTCATTTCTTTTTAGTTGTGAGTTGCTTGTTTCCCTTTCTTTTATTGCCTAACTCATTTTTGCCACCCCTTTTCTGCCATGTTCCGAGTGGATGGTCATAAAATTTAGAATTTTATGTTGTTTTGGCAATTTTATTTTGTATCAACACAACCATTCATTACACAAATTCATTTCTTTAGTCTTCTCTCTTAAGTTTTAACATAGTATCAAGAATTTAGGTTCACTTTTTTTATGAGAAATTCGACACATAAGTAATTTTTTCCTGTCCTATAGTGCTATTTTACTCCATTTGAGACCTTTTTTCAATATTATTACTCGTTGTCGACCACATATTTCAACTCCTCACACTGTTCCGTGCCCAACGGATGAACATTCTCTCTTACAAACTCTTTTTCATTTTTTCATATCCTCACTGACTCTGATACCTTTTGAGCTAAGACTCAAAGCTTCCAATTAGAATAAATGTACTAATAACGATGTTAGATTGTAGTTAGTAATTAGTGGGGTTTGAATCCACTCAATTTTTTTATCACTTGAAAGAATAAAGTGTGATCTTTCACTATTATTTTTATAAGTGGGACCAAGAAAAAATATCAGAAAAAAAGTATTAAAGAGTTAGAGATCACACTTTATTCCCTCAATTAAAAAAAATTAGAAGGATCCATTCCCTAATTAGTGGATGGTAGTCAAAAACATTTATGTTAGTAATTGTAAAGATGTTTATAGTCAGAATCATTTTGTTTCTGGCACACAAACTATTTTTCCTCTCCTACCGTTTCTTTTCCCTATGTTTCGATTTTTTTGACACTATCACTCGCCAACAATAATTAGCGCAGAAAATTTTTATAGTGAGGACAACAATAATAAAAAATTTTAAATATACAGACATCTATAATTCAAAGTATATTAATAAAATTTTTAATGATTTGATTAACACATAAAAAATATATTAATTTAATTTTTTTTTGTTTCAAGGTTTAGCAATGTTGCATAATATGTTTATTATTAATACTAGCATTTTGTAAAAGAATTTATTAAGAATATAACTCGAATGGACTAACTTCTATTCTTGACAATAATTGTATAAGGAAGATATAAAAATCGTAAAAAAGACAAAATTTTAAATCAAACAATTATGATTCTCTCTATGTATAAGTATAGATAATATCTCTCTTTTTATTAAAAGAATTATTCAACAACTTTTTCTATTTCATTGCAAAATTGACGCACTATAATATTTATGGCAAAAAATTTTCGATGAAAATAATTATTATATATGTAAAATTAAAATTAAACTAAATAAAATAATAATCAACTTTTACAAAAAATTACAAAATACTAATATTTTCATTTATATTTGAGAACCTATGATTGGTTTTAGATAACTAGCTAATTAGATTATGTTATTAATTTTTTGTTTAATTTTTTATCATAGTAGATTTTTTCAGTCTCAATATATTAAATTTATATAATACAATAACTTTTATTATTATATTACAATCTAATAACATAAATTTTATCGCACATAAATAAATTTTTTTAAATGTGGGAGTAATAATATACATTATTATTGTCATTTGTTTATTTTAACACTGCTATTGTAACAAGCGATGTTTCACACAGATCTGGAAGTACCATTTTAAGGTTGTATAATACATAAGGAGCGTATTGCTGATAATACGCAAGGAGCATATTGGTGACAATACACTGATTATGTACTCGTGTATTGCCTGTATGCGCGACACATGTCGCTGCCCTACAAATCCGTGAATTCAATGCCAGTCCACCATCTCTCTCCAAAAACCGAACTCTCACTCTCATTTCAATTTCAATTTCAGTTCATCTCTCTTACTCTCACTTTCCTTTCACCCTTTCACAATCATGCCTTTTCTTTTTCTATTTAACTATCATCAACAGCAATATCAAAAAGCAGTAATGCTCCAAAAACTCAAAAAATTAACAAGTTATTTTTAAGATAGTGATATAATTAGTACATTAGTTATGATTTTTTGTAATCTGAAGTAAAAAAAATAATCATATTTGTAGTTATTATTTAAATTAGTGTTAATTACTAGCTAGAAAAACTAATAGTATATATATATAGAGTAAAGTATCGTTTTTATTCCTAACATTTGGGATAAGTTCTAAAGTTGTCCCTAACGTTTTAAAATTGACTCAATGTTGTCCCGCCGTAAGGGATCTGTTAACAGAATTGACAGCGGGACAAAATTGAGACGATTTTAACACGTTAGGGACTTAAATATGACGAAAATATTCGGGACAAAAACGATACATAGAATTAAAATTTAATTTTATCCTTCAATAATAACAATTTTTTACGGTACATAGTTATTCAATTATTTTTTAATCACATCTAAGTAAATTATACTTAATCACATTACTTTTATTCTAAATAAATTTATTTTTTTTATAATGTCGCTCTTAAAAATTTTTACTCATCATGAAATGTTTGTAAAATTACTAGAATCACATTACTTTATTGTATATATATCATTTTTTCTGCAAGTTTATATACTAATCATTCTACAAACATTTCATGATGAGTAAACATCTTTAAGAGAAAAATTATAAAAAAATAAATTTTCTAAAAAGTAATGTAATTAAGTGTAATTTACTTAGATGTGATTAAAAAATAAGATTTAATTACTCTGTTGGTCTCTATAGTTTTACAAAATTTTTAATTAGGTTCTTGTACTTTTTTCCTTTTAATTGAGTCCTTGCACCAATTTTTTTTAATTGGATCCCTACACTTTTTTTCTTTTATTTGAGTCCCTGCACCAATCTTTTTTCTAGTTGGGTCCCTATAAAATTAAGCAAATTACTGCTAAGAGGGACCTAATTAAAAAAAATTAGTGGAAGGACCAATTAAAAAGAAAAAAAGTATAGAACCTAATTGAAAATTTCGCAAAAATATAGAGACCAACAGAGTAATTAAATAAAAAAATAATTGAATAACTATGTACCATAAAAAATTGATATTATTGAAAGATAAAATTAAAATTTATTTCTATGTATCGTTTTTGTCTCCAACGTATTCGTCCTATTTAAATTCCTAACGTTTTAAAATCGTCTCAATTTTATCCGCCATCAATTCTGTTAACAGATCCCTAACGGCAGAACAACACTGAGTCAATTTTAAAATATTAGAAATTTAAAAAGGACGATTTAAATGTTAGGGACAACTTTAAGACTTACCCCAAATGTTAGGGACAAAAATGATACTTTACTCTATATATATAATTAGAGAGTATACTTATATTATATGTTTAGATCCATGATGTTTGTATTAATTAGTGATTGGCATTAATTATTGATTCTTTGTTATATGTACACTAATGTTTGAATTTGGTATATTAAATAATATAATAATTAAATATATATTTAAATGTTTAAATATATTTGAATATATATTCAAATATGTATTAATAAATATGTTTAAAATATTTAAATATATTTTAAATTTAAATATAAATATTTTTGTGAAAAAGACATTTAACAAGTAATTTTTATAATTGTTGTTCACCTTTTATTAAAAAATTATTATTGTAATTTTTATAAGTTTATTATGGATTTAACTGCAATTAGAATTAGATTTTACACTATGCAAGCAAAATTTAGTAGATAAGCCAATTTATAAAGTTGTACATACTCTAATACAACAACTAAATAATAGGTAAATTTGTTAAGAATTATTAGGTGCAAAGCCGCCAACACCTGATTCGGCACGATGAAGGCATCTACTTCGATTATGACGCTCGTCTCGGCAAAGCCTGCAACGACTAGGACCAAGCATATCCATTTCGTTCAAGAAGTGGGTTATTTTAGGATAACTTTGGACACTTGCTTCAAGTGTGGATTAGGTATGTATCGTGGTCCTTGATACATCGACTATGTTGCTGGGTTCTTCAATGGCCTAAACTGTGTCACAATCCGTTGACGGAATTCACCACATACTCCGCACCACTGGACATCTCGCATGCCTCAAAAATCTCATTTTACCTATCAAATAAGTTAGCATGAATGTTCTCCAACTGCTTGCTAATTTGATTGATGTATGTTAGTTACATTCAGAAAATACACGTCCTACATTCCTTTGAGTCTCAGCCTCCATCTCTTCTTAGTGAAAAATTCATTTAATCTCTAAAAAGTTGCCTTGACCAGTGATTTGATAGGGAGATTACGCACCATTTCAATATTTTATTGATGCACTCTGCTAGGTTTGTGATCATAAGGTCTCTATGATATCCATTATCAAAAGCCGAAACATATTACTGTCGTAGGATCATATCAAGTCATTGTGTGTAAGCTATGCTCACGAAATATTGCACATTAGATTCATGCACAGTCCTAAAATATCCTGTAAAAGAGCAACAAAACAAAAATAATAAGTATCACTATCACTATCACCATATAATGCTAACAGCATTATTTTACTGTAATGTACATACATAGACTACAAACTTTTGCAAATACGATGCCTTGAACCTCTTGTAATTTGCAGATATTTAATTTTAACAATTTTGTTGCATATTACTTGTCATTTTCCCTAGCTCATTGGCCAAATCAGGTAACAAATTCGGTAATATAAAATAAAAGTGAAAGATTTTGTGTTGTTGAATAAAATTACAGGTGAAGCAAGCAGTGAGTGTACCATGAAGACTCCATAAACTCTGTCTAAGGAATTAGTGCCTGAGACTGAATACATGTAGAAATTGGAGTTTCTTATTGAAATTTTATTCTGAGCTACAGATTTTTTGATGAGAAATTAAAGCTCTGATGTGAGCTTAGAATGAGAGAAAAGTAAAATTTGCATTAGTGATTATAATGGAAAAAGCATAACTAATTCTATTCCAGGATCTAAACTAACCTAATACAATTGAGAGATGCTGATGGTGGTTATAAGCATCATATACTTACATGTGGTGTCATGGCCAGATATTGACGCGTGGAGTTGAGGATAAATGTAAGTACAACTATGGGATCTGTGAAGTGATTTCGTTGCTTCCATTTTGATTGTTTTGTAGAGAATAAATAATTAAAGAAAAAATTCCACTCCGCTCCCTTGCGAGATGCTAAAATGACACTTCCCTCTATTTATTAAATGTACACTCTCTTTCCTTATAACTTTTAAAAAACCTCCTCTTTAATCCATTTTAAATTTTTTGTGTTAACTAATGTTAACTTTATCCATTTCTCAAAAAAAAAAAAAAAAAACTTGTTACAAAAATACCCTTTAGCAAAAATTTTATTTTTTGTCATTAAATTTTGCTTACCGAAATACCTTTTAATAAATTATTTTTTATTGATTAAATTGTATTTTTACCAAAATATTTTTTTAAAAAATTAATAATTAAATTATTTTTTTCTAAGATACCCTCAATAATTTTTTAATTATTAAATTATGATTTTATCAAAATTTTTGTTAACAATTTTTTTATATTTTACTATTAATTTTTTGATATCAATATATATTATTTTAATATTAAAAAAATCTTAGTAAGATTATTTTTCAATATCAATATATATTAATTGTTATATATATTAATAATGGTAAAATTTTTTATTTAATGTTAAAATAATATACATTAAAATCGAAAAAATTAATAATAAAATATAAAAAAATTATTAACAAAAATTTTGGTAAAATTATAATTTAATAATTAAAAAATTATTGAAGGGTATCTTAAAAAAATAATTTAATTATTAAATTATTTTAAAAAATATTTTGGTAAAAATACAATTCAATCAATAAAAAATAATTTATTAAAGGGTATTTTGGTAAGTAAAATTTAATGACAAAAAAATAAAATTTTTGTTAAAGAGTATTTTTGTAAAAAATAATTTATTTTTTCTGGAGAAATAGATAAAGTTAATATTAATTAACACAAAAAATTTAAAATAAATTAAAGAGGAAATTTTTAAAAGTTATAAGAGAGAAGAATGTACATTTTATAAATAGGAGGGGAGGAGAATGTCATTTTAGCATCTGACAAAAAAAGGAAAGTGGAATTTTCTCATAATTAAAAGATAATCACTAATTTATAGATGGTTAGGTAATGGACCAGCTCCCGTTCATGTGGTGAGTTGTTTGATGTTGGTCAAAGGTAAATGAAAAATAAAGAAGGTGTAACAGCCCAGACCACTCGCTAGCACGATATTGTCCGCTCAAGGCCTCACGGTTTCGCCTTTGACGATAGGGATGATAGCCAAAGCCCCCACACTCACTCGTCAAAACGCGTCATGCTAGGGAGAGGTATCCACACCCTTATAAGGCATGTTTCGTTCCCTCCCCAACCGATGTGGGACCTTACAATCTACCCCCTAAGGGAGTCCAGCGCCCTCGCTGGCACATCGATCCGGGCTCCGACTCTGATACCATATGTAACAGCTCAGACCACCCGCTAGCACGATATTGTCTGCTTTGACACACAAGGCCTTACGATTTTGCCTTTGACGATAGGGATGATAGCCGAAGCCTCCCACACTCACTCGTCAAAATGCGTCATGCTAGGGAGATGTATTTACACCCTTATAAGGCATGCTTCATTCCCCTCCCCAACCGATGTGGGACCTTACAGAGTGCTCCTTATAGGATGTCACTGGTGCGTGGCAGAAGTTAGGCCAATTAAGAGATTTTTAATAAGAGAGCAGCATTGCAAGTATAGCTCTTAACCAGCTAAAATCCGCCTCACCAATTTAAAAAATGGTGTCACAAAAATTAGAATAAAATACTGGGAGTATGAGTCCTAGGTCGTCTCCCAACGAGTTGCAAGGAAGGGTGCTATTTTATTAATTAGGAAATTCCAAGAGAGTTTAAGTTTGGATAACGAATAATTAAATAATTGTAAATTAAAGCAATAAAAACTAAGAATGATTATTAATATTCTGGATGAAGTTATGTCTGTTTTAAAACGTTTTTCGCCCGTTCTTCGAACGGCACAACCACCCCGGATCCAATTTTAGTTCTAAACAAATTTGGCATCAAACGGGGATCCGGAGTTCAAGTTACGTCCCATTAAAATATGCCCAAAAACTACATTTTCATACCAAACCACAAAGTGCCATTTTCAAACAAACCAATTTCATCCCTTTTTAAAATCAACCAAATCATACCAATTTCAACCCTTTTTTAAATCAAAATAAAAATATACCAAAAATCAACATCAAGCCTCCGCAACTCATACATTAACACTTAACCACAATTCACAAACTACCAACTAACCATTTCACCCACTTCAATCAAATGGCTAAATTACCAACACATTAACATGGCATACATCATTCTCATTCCAATTTCCAATAACACCATTACCAATTAACCAACATTACACATAATCACTACCATGTTCACTCTCAACATGGTTCCATCCTCAATTCAACCTCAAACATTCATCAAGCATATATCACAACATGCATTTTTCTCATATATCACACCATCGAGGCATCAATATTCATAATCACATATATGACCACATCATATATCTCAATCATTCAACAACGTCAACAATTCAATGCCTATCTTAGGGCCTCTAGCCTAAGTATTTCTACCACATTACATTTTAGATACGAGAAACTGAGACCATACCTTAGCCGATTTTCCAAGCTCAACTGGAGCTCTTCCAAACTACTTTTCCACAAGCTCTCAAGGCCTCAACACCTCCAAAAACAGATTTTTATCACCAAAATTCCTTTTCAAGCTTTCCAAAAATCTCAATCAAGTTTCAATATTCACATATACACAACCTAAGCCACAATATCACACCAAAGCACAAAAGCTCAATACCCAAAACCACAAATTCAACATTCTCACTAGGGTTTGAGATATCTTACCTTACCCAAGGTTCAGGGAGACAAGATTAATCTTCTCCTTCAAGAGAGTTGGGTCCTATAACATCAAAGAGCCCAAAATCTTAACATTTTACCCATAAAATTCGAAAATAAAGGCTGGAATTTCGAAGAACAAACTGTGGCTTGACTCAAGATTAATTGTATGGGTTTTGTAGAGCTCTCTGCGGTGAACGCGTGGCCCCAAACGGTGCGACAATCAGAGCTCTAGATCAAAAGTTATGGTGGTTTGAAGATCAAATGAGAGAAAGAACTTGAGAGAGTGTTCTTTCTCCCTTGGCCTCCATTTCAGCGTGTGTTTGTGTATTGTGAGGAGAGAGAGAGAGAGTGCTGAAATGAGTGTATTAAGTTTAGTTTAGTTGGGCCAAGGGCCCAATATGGGTTCGGTTGGTCCGGTTTGGCCCGTTCGATCCAATCTTGGTTCGATTTCTATGAAATTGGTATCGAAATTCTCGTCTCAATCTCCTCTATCATATTTAGCCATGAAAATCACATTTTTGGCTTTCTAGAATAAATTCTCATTTATGGGTTAATTAGCCATTAATTAACCGGGTTTTATAGAAGGTCCTCAAAAAACATAAAATAAAGAAGGTCCTGAAAAAATTCCAAGTGGCTAGTTGAGGAACACAAACTAATGAAAACCCTGACCTAAATGTATGCTTCCTCTGGTGACTTTAGTGGAACCACTGCACTTCGAACCACTGCTTTCTCTCTTTTTCAATTAATTTTTCTCTTTCTCTTTTTTTTTAAAAAAATATCTAAATACACTAAAAAAATACTTCAAAAATTACACTATAAACCACCTCTACTAAAAAATATCAACAAACAAATATAATTTATTTTTTAAAGTTCGAATAATTTGTTTATGAAAAATATTCATGCGAATAAATAAAAATAAACATAACTTCTTAGAATTGATTATATTTTATAATAAAGTATATAAAAAATTTTTTTATTATATAAAGGTATTAGAAAATATATATGAGTTATATTTAAAAAGAAACCAACTTCACAAAACTTTTGTTATTATTGTTGTTTATTTTTTTTTGTTTTTTATTTTTAAATAATTATATTAAATTATACACAAATTCTAAATTCTTTTATAAATGAGTCTTTAAATTTAATATTAATCTATATATTATCTAATTAATTTATAAACAATATAATATTTTTAAATTTATAATATATAGTATAATTGATTTACAGATCTTAGTCTAATTACTATAATTCTATTAGCAAACCCTAACCAAAAAACAAAAATTCTATTTCTACCGTACTTTAGAAAATACTCTTTTTATTCTAGAAAATCAATGAGTCCATTTAAAACAAAAACTGATTGTCATCCCACATTTCATGATATGCCTATTAAATTAAACTAAACCGAACTCACTAATTTTTATATTTTCATCATAATCATGGATCAATATAACAATAATGATTCCCTTCATGCCACATTCATTGGTAACCCAATGTTAAATAAAACAAAAACCCAATAAATTGTCCTTTATGACCCTTATATGCATTTCAAAATATAAAGTTCCTACAGTCCACAAATTAGTGGCCCATTACCCTAACACCTAATTATAAAACTAATTACTGTATAATTATTCTTAATCGCAGAACGAAATGTTTTTCCTACTCCGCTCCGTTTCACAACCATTTCCACCCCCACGTGTCGTTCTTTTATATTGCCACACGAACTCAGCATACTATGCTGAAAACGTGCATAAGCACGGTAGAATTTTCCAATACAATTACACTTGTCATATTAGTTACTTCCTCCTAATTATTCTTTTCTCTCTGTCTAACAAACTCATTCATCACCTGCTGGCCTTACATGATGACCACCGTCACCTACCAACTTCATGCATCATGCAATTCTTACATTAGTATTCCTATATCAACATTTCTGGTTGTGTTGGAAGACAGAGTAGACAAGAGGGTCTTGGTGTTAGTTAAATGGCCTCTAATATAATAGTGAAACTTTATTTTAGATATTTACCTCACCACTTTAGCTCTTATTTGTATTAGGTCTAAGTATGAGAATTAGAAATTTCAAGTGATTTGAAATATGTGTTTTTTATTGGCATTTCAAATTAAAGAAAAGAATTGAACACTTGAGAGAATTATGTTTCTCATCTTTCTAAAGATACTCAAACTGAATATGCTTCACAAAACTTTTTAAATAACAAGAATGAATTTGTGGATGCATGAGTGCATTTGTGACTATGAATGAGTGGGGAGAATGGGAAATTATTGAGAGATTAAATATCGATAATGTTAAGAAGATAAAAAAAAATTGTCAGAACTTGCCTTAAATATATTAATAAGTGCCTTAAATATATTAATAAGGCAAGTTATGGTTATTTTTGACTAATTTTTTTTATTATTTAATATTTTTAGATTAAATATAATCACTCAATTTGTAGACATTTTTGATATCTTTCACATATGTAGTTGTAATTCCACTTATTTATTTTTATTTTTTTTGTGATATATCCATGTTATAATGTTGTGCTTAGGGTATGTCTAAAATGAGCACAACAATTATGTGTTTATTGGATGTGCCATGTTTATATAGACCATTATATTTTATTAGATGAAAATCAAAGGCTAATAGAAAATAAGAACATTGATGGACTCTAATAAATACAGAATATCTTAATACATAAATAAATACTTTAAATGACAATACTTTAATACACAAGACTTTAAATGACAATAAAAATTTTTATTCTTAAATAATTAAATATAAAATATATAAATACAAAATATATGAATATTTTTTATTCATTAAAATTAATTATTATGCAAAAAAAATTTATAATATTAAAAAATTATATTAAAATAATATTTTAAACTGTAACATAAAAATATAAAATAATTAAAATTTTATTTTATATTACTTGACAAATAATTAGATTATTATATTCAAAATTTATTAACTAACTAATTTTGTTAAAGATATTATTATATAATATAATTTTTCATCAAAATATTTTAAAAATATAATTTATTTAAAATATTATATATAATACATGAAAATATTAACCTTTTATTTTTTTCAATTTTTTTTTAAAAACAGAATAAATAATATAATTCTAAATATCTACCTATCACATTATATATTTACTTATATTAGTAAGATTTAAACTAATCAAACTTAGATAATTAAAAATATAAAACATATAAATATAAAAAATATAAATATATTTTATTCATTAAAATTAATTATTAACATGAAGACCGTGCATTATGCATTGATCCTTTACCCATTGAGTTTCCCTCTCACCTTTTTCATAATCCTTCTTGTTGGTGGATGAAGTCTACATCAAATAACATATTAAATTTGTTACATTAAAATTAAAAACTATATATTTTATTTTTAGATTTAATAAAATATATTTTTTATAAAATTTTTAATAAATTTTGTATAAAAACATATTTTGAGAAAGATATTTATACACCAATTATATATATAAAAGTCTGGTCGAGTCAAAGAATAAAAAATTTAACTAAAAAAATATTTGAAAATAATAAAAATTAAAAATGATCTTATTATAAATATATAATTATAAATATTATATATGTGAAACTATATAAATGTTAAATTTAAAAAATAATTTTAAATTATTATCTACTTAATATTATCACAAAATAAATATAAATAAGAAAGATCAGAACAGAGAATCATGAGGTGACATATATATTAGAGAGTCTAAAAAATAAAAAAATATATACCAATCCTATACCAGTCACTATTATATACACATATGATACATATATGGAGGGACGGACCTAGAGGGACGAGTAGTGGCCTTGCCCCCTAAAATTTTAAAAAATTATATTTATATACGAGATATGTATTTAAAAATAAAAAATATTATGTAATTTAAAAATTTTATATGTATTATTTTTTACTATGTAATGAATTTATGTCATAATTGGTTAATTCACTAATATTTTTTACTTAACTAATTTAATATCATACCCTCAAGTCTTTGTACATTTTAAAGTAGTTTTTATATAATAATCTCTATATTTATTTAAAAAAATCATTTATTTTTTTATATTAAAATATTTAACATTTATATTATTATATTAATAATGACTTATGTAGTTATATTTTAGTAATCACATTATGCACTTTAGATATTCTTTTCTTGTAAAAAATACTCATTTTTCTTCTAAATTTACGTTGTTAAAAAAAAATTTATAAAGATATCTTATATTTTGTATTCTATAAGGATACTGTGTCTTTCAAACAATTAATAATTTATAATTTATTTTAAAATTTTTTAAAATTTTTGGAAGAATTAATTTTAATTAATAAGATATGGGATCATTTTTAACTAAATACGCTATAACTTATTAATATTTTATAATTTTATAATGTACTATTGATATTATTATATTTTTTATGTCATATTTAAAATAAAATTATGAAAAAAATTTATAATTATATATATAGATAAATCTTTCAAAAAATTAACTCTAATAACTATATGCTAATTATTTTTATAGAATAAAAAATTATCTAAAATTCAGCCTCTCCATATTAAAATTTTTGGATCCGTATATACGTAGTTGATATATATTATTTATTCAGTTTTTTTAAAAAAATTAAAAAAATAATATTTTCATGTATTATATATAATATTTTAAATAAACTATATTTTGACAAATATTTAATAAAAATTATATTATATAATAATGTTTTTAGCAAAAATAGTTAGTTAATAAGTATTGAATATAATAATCTAATTATTTATCAAGTAATATAAAATAAAATATAATTATTTTATATCTTTATATTGCATTTTAAAATATTATTTTAATATAATTTTTTAATATTATAATTTTTTTTTGCATAATAATTAATTTTAATGAATAAAAAATATTTATATTTTTTGTATTTATATATTTTATATTTTTAATTGTCTAAGTTTGTTTAGTTTATGTCTTACTAATATAAGTAAATATATAATGTGATAGGTATATATTTAGAATTATATTATTTATTCCGTTTTGAAAAAATTAAAAAAATTAAAAAATAATATTTTCATATATTATCTAATATTTTAAATAAATTATATTTTTAAAATATTTTGATAAAAAATTATATTATATAATAACATCTTTAACAAAATTAGTTAGTTAATAAATTTTGAATATAATAATCTAATTATTTGTCAAGTAATATAAAATAAAATTTTAATTATTTTATATTTATATGTTATAGTTTAAAATATCATTTTAATATAATTCTTTAATATTATAAAATTTTTTTGCATAATAATTAATCTTAATGAATAAAAAATACTCATATATTTTGTATTTATATATTTTATATTTAATTATTTAAAAATAAAAGATTTATTGCCATTTAAAGTCTGGTGTATTAAAATATTGTTATTTAAAACATTTATTTATATATTAGGATATTCTGTATTTATTAGAGTCTATTAATATTCTTCTTTTATATTAGCCTTTGATTTTCATCTAATAAAATCTAATGGTCTTATATGAACATGACACATCCAATAAGCACATAATTGTTGTACTCATTTTAGACCCATTGATATAATAATGTTGCATCTTTTTTTTAACCTGCGGGTTAAGAACGGGTAGGATTAAAATTGAAAAAATCTCAATCCGCGGATAAGATAGGGATAAATTTATATAAAAATCTCAACTCATAGATAGGGTTAGAATTAGATCCAAACTCTATCTTATCCTACCCATTGCCACCCCTAAACCCACAGACCAATAACAAATTATTCACCTTCTTTTTGGTAAATAACAAATTATTCATCTAATTTCATATAAAAGCACTTTCAACTCCGAAGGCCCAAATCCGTACCCATTTTTGGGTGGGTTCATTTCGTTTATTTATGGGTCATCAGATTGTCAAGGTTGATCCTTGATTTTGTTGTAGATTATCTACGCTGTCCGAAATATTGTATTTAGAGCAGATACTGGGGCCGGGCAAGTATATAAAAGTTTTCCTTATGACAATCTAATGTAATCAATCATGCCCATGATGATGGATCATTAAAGATGAAACAAAATTTTAAGACCAAACAAACCATGTAATCAATCAAGCCCATAATGATGGATCATTAAAGATGAAACAAAACGAAAATAATATAAAAGAGCAAAAGTAAATATACGAATTAATTTACCAAAAAAAAAAATATATGAATTAATACTCAAATTCGTCTTAAAAGATTAATTATTTTTTAAATTGGTCTCTTAAAAATTAAATTAATTATATTTTTTTTACCAAAGATAAGAGACTCGAATCCGCAACCTCTTAATTGAATATAGGAAGACTATGCCATTTGAGTTATTACTCATTGGCAATTAAATTAGTTATATTATTACTCCTTAAAAAATAGAACAATAAATCAAATCGATCTTTCTATTAGTTAGACAATAATATATCACGTTAAATACCCCGTAACATTATAACTTGACAAGTTGATGCTATATATCAAAGAATGATTAATATGTAAGGAGATTATTTTATATTTTCAAATATATATATATATAGATATTTTTTAAATTCTTTTTTAATTGGTTTTTTTATTATATTAATTTAAAAAACAAATATCAAAACAAACACATCAAAATAAATTTAGTATTATTTTTTAACTTAAAATACAAATTTTAAAAAATATTTAAATAAAACTAAAATTCAAAAATTAAATTTAAGATATCAAAATCTATTTTAATCCCTTCACACATCCAAAAAAATCCCCTAAAATCTCAAACACATCTCAATTATAAAAAAATAAAACATAACAAAGGATTTTTTCGTAGCCCGAGCTTCTCATTTTCATCACTGCTTCCTCTTCCGTAATGCACTCATCTCATCCTCCTCCGCGTCACACTTTTTGTTGTGGCCGCTTCATCCTCCGCACATATTTTTCTCTCTTTAATTAATTAATTAATTGATGTTCATAGCTTTTTCTGTGTTGTGAATTCTTTAATACTTAGTTATTTGTAGAAGTTTCTAGTTTGTGTAAATTAAACAAATGGGGCATTACCATTAGCTTCACTATGCTTCTACTTTAATACTTGGTTTTCTGAGCTGAGTTACTTTTATACGATTTAATTCTACTCATTGATAGCAATAAATTTTCTATCATGAATTGGTGAAGCAATTCTATGCTTCTGTGGGGTAGCAACATACACTCTATCCGCGGGTATCTAATTCGATCTTACTTGATCGGATAAGGTTGTCAATCCAATTCTCAGCGAATAGAGTAGGCTGTAGCCTGCGGGTAGGATTTTCGTGCGGGTCGAGTAGGGTGTAGGTTGAGTCTTAACCCTATCCGACCAATCCGCACTCTATATTTGTACCCTATATATGTATATGTTATATATTTATATAAAAAAATGATTCAAATGAATTTTGATTTAAAGATCTCTCATTAATGCAAAAGATCCTTAGCCACTAAAAGAAGATCATTAATTAATAATTTATATTTTTTTTTACATAAAAATTGGTTCTATTTTAAATTATCATCAATTTATATAATAATGTTGCATATTTTTTGGTAACCCGCGGATAGGGTTTAGTACTCACGGATTAAGAACAAGTAGGATTAGGATTGAGATATTCTCAATCTGCGGTAGAGTAAGATTGAGTTTATCTAAAAATCTCAACCCACAGGATAGGATTAAGGTTGGCTCCAAACTCTCCCCTACACATTACCACCCTTCCTTCTATGTTCATGAGTTAAATTTTAATATATCTTCATATCTTTCTTTGATACATGGATATGCAGTGCAACGCATTCAAAAACATATCTCATCTTTCAAATTAGTTTCGAAACACATTTATAACTCATTAAAAATATATATACCTAAAATTAATTGTATACATATAATTTAATCGAAAAAATTAGGGGTGAGCACGGGTAGCGGGTACCCGATTACCCGTCCGAATCCGAACTAAACCAATTAAATTGGTTCTGAAATCAAACGGGTAATTGGGTCCAACCCGAACTAAATCGATGATTTTTGTTAGTGATCGGTTCGGGTATCGGTTTTGGGGTACCGAACCCAAACCAATCCACGAACCCGATCATATATAAATTAAATAAAAAAATAAAAAATATATATGAGTTTTTCATTAGACAATGATTATTCATTATTAATATGTTTGGATTTTAATGAGTTTAGTTTCTAATGTATTTCGTGTTTAACATGTTTGAATTATTTCTATTGATGTTACATGTTTATTGTACTTGTTGAATTTTTAAAATAAAAATTTGGTTTTTTTTTTTATGAATTTCAAAGTCATCGAGTACCCAATTATCCGAACCGAACCAATCCGTTTTTAACCGGTTTGGTATGGTTCGGATACATATACAAAAAAATACAAATCCAAATCAAATCGAACCAATTATATTTTGATCGGTTCGATTCTAATTTTACTATAAACCCGAATCAAACCGAACCATATTCACCCCTAGAAAAAACAATGGTCAAATTATTTAAACCAACTATTCTTTGTAACTACTAAATATTATAAATGAAGATGTTTTTTTACTCAATAATAATTCTTCATAAATAAAAATTCTATGTTAATTAAACAAGTTATTATTATAAAATAAGTAAAGTATAATACGTTTTGCGACACATTTAAAATAATATGTTTATTGGGTACAAAAATAGGTTTAAATATATCCAAAATTCAAATAATTATTATAAAATAAGTAAACTACAATACGTTTTTATGACGTATTTAAAATAGGAAAAGTATAGTAGACAATGAAAATACTAAACAATGTGAACAATGGATATATCGGATGTTCATTTTATTAAGTGTACGGATAGTTATTCTAATATTAAGATTTAGGTGGATAATTTGAAAGTGTAATATGTTTTGATTTGATTGGTGGTTATTTATGTTGTTCAAAAAAGTTATTAGTTACTTAACATTTCTCTTTAAAATAATATGCTTGAGTACCAAAATGAGTTTGAACACATATCCAAAACTAAAAAATTTTATTATTATTATTATTATTATTATTATTATTATTATTATTATTATTATTATTATAAAAATAAATTTAGATATTTTACCATAAAAAGATAAAAATTAAAAAAATAGTGACACAGAAATATTGATAGAGGAAGAGACTAAAGAAATTGAAAGAAATAGAAGGAATAAAATAGATCAACACGCGTAGTGTGATGGTGGTGCATGAAGGAAAAAGTTTAAAAAATATATTTTTTTATTTTTTAAAATTCAGTACTATAAAAGTGAATAAATTAAATAAAAATAATAATAATTCTTTAAAAATAAGAGACATAATTAATTAAAAAATTAAAATAATATGTAGCATTTTATATATATATATATATATAACCAGAGTTCAACAAACAAACAACAAAAAACAGAGAGGGCAGAAAGAACTAAACGCTAGTCGTCTATCAGGAGGAGATGATGATTTCCTGTAGTTAGTTTATTGATATTAAATTCTTAGAAGAAGTACTCGATTTTACCAACATAAAAAGAAGTAAGAACTCTTCATTTTTATTAAAATCGTGACACCGTCCTCTTCTGCTGTAGTTTTGTGACTTTTGTACTTTGCTTCTCCAACTTGATTTAAACCATGTTTATCAAAAACTTTTTTGTTTCTTTTGATTCCATGGTTAGCTAGAAACTTTCTTCACTTAGTACTTGCAAGAAGTTCAGAGTAAAGCAAAAAATTTCCATTAGGCTAAGATGCATAAATACTTACATGAATATGAAATACGACATCACCCGAAACACATAAATACACAAATTTAAAATTTTTATAAAATACGAGAACACAGTAATATATATATATATATATATATATATATATATAAAATAAAATATTTTTCAAATAAATTATAATAATATTTAATATTTTATTAATATTAAAATATAAATTAAAATTTTAATTATTTTTAATATTTTTTTAATTATATAAAATATTTAAAATAGTTTTTTTAATAATTAATAATATATACTATTTCTAAATTCATTTAAAAAATACATGTTAAGAATAAGGCTAGACACGCTGACACATAGTGATATTTAGGTGTATTTAAGTATGTCCAAAGAAAATTTTTATTTTTTATTAAGACACCGTTGGATACAAAAAATATGTGTGTCGAACGAGTGTCGATAAGTGTCGTATCCGAAATATGTCCGACATGTGAAAATTGTTCGTACTTTATAGATATTAGGAAATTTTATATATATCAATTGTGCTACGTAGTAAAACCAAAAACAAAAAACAATATGTTAGAGGATATATACTTAGTGTTCATAGAAAAATTTAATTATCCTGTCGTGAAAGTTTTATTATTTTGCAATGAAAAGTGTATATATATTATAGCAAATTTTTTATATTTATAGAGTTCGCATATGTGCGCGATGTGCATGTACACACAAATAATCAACAAATTTATATATATCATGATAAGATTAGTATGTTTTTGAGATGTGTATTTTTATGGTGTATCTTCTTAAATCTGTTTGAATATCTGAAAATTTAAGAGATGGAATTTTGTTAGGATTTGAAATTGTTGGGATGTTTGATATTTGTTATTAGCTATGTAACAAGAATCATTTTTAGAGGTTATTAAGAACCCTTGCTGATATAAAATGAATGGCTTAGATGTGTGACAGTGATAGCATTTAAGAATCAAACTCAATATCAACGTATTTGATTTGAAAGCATAGTTGATGGCCACCTTCCACTACTTTGCAAGTTGCAAATTGCAAATGATTTCTAGTGAGAAAGGTATTTTACAAATTGTACTTAGCGTTTAGAAGATGGGTAGTGCACATCAAATTCTCCTCAATCAATTCATTGACACTTCTTTCATGTCATGTCACGTTGCACCAAAAAACGAATTCATATACCACGACAGAATTGAAAGATTTTATTTCTCATCTATTCCATTAAATTGTTGCATGTTAATAAATGTTCAAAGCTCGAGAACTTAAGAAAAAATAAACAACCATACTTTCGTTGGAGATGTTGAATTTAAATTTTGTTGACCATAAATCACTAGTATTCATCTTCTGTAGGGGGTGATTCTCCTCAAATCGGGAAGGAATAATGATTTGGATGCATGACAAAGTTCTTCATTTCAAATTTTAACACAATTAATTGGATGATTGAATTGAAGATCTAACTAAGCTAACATAATCTTATACCAAATGATCTACGTGTTTATTGATAGATGTTTATTTTAACGATTAAATAACGTGCATGTGTATCTTCATATTGATTAGATATTTTAGCTCCCTAAAATATGTATAAAAAGAAAAGATTAATTATGTCTTTGGCAGAGGAGAGGACGGTAGGAGTGTTTGCAGTACGGTTTGGTTCAATTTTTGAGAGAAAAGTTATCTGATCCAATCGTTTAATTAAACTACAGTTTCAGTTTGGTTCGATTTTTTTATCGAGGTCATCCGAACCAAACCAAACTAATTAATTAAAAAAAAAAATACTACTATACTATTTCACAAAGTCATAATATTGAAATCGACAAACACAAATACATAATAGCTAACAAAGTCTTGATCCAATGAAATTTAACGCCAAAAGACAATTAAAGAAGTTTAAAAGTTCAATAGTCAATACAACTAAAAATAAATATAAATTTCCATCAAAAGATAGTCAAATTATGGTGTCTTCTCCAACAAAACAGCTAAACTTCTTTACGCAAACTAACCTAAAATAAAAAAGCAGTTGCATACAACAACAACAACAATAATAATAATATAGCACTAGTAGAAAAATATTCTAATTTAGTTATACATTCTAATAATAAAGAGAACAATTCGTACCATAACAAGATGTACTCAATCAGACTCAATACCAGAATCTTTTTCATTAGGATCAGGAGTGGATGCAACTTCTACAAAATATATAAAACAAGAAACAATCATAATAAATAATTTATATAAATAAAAACTAGATTAAAAAAATATAAATTGAAGCTTAATCATACCTAATTCCAACTTCTCCAATTCCTCAATGAGCTCTTCGAGAACAAGTTTTAGAGAGTTTCGGAGCCAATTTTGTGTACAAATTAATGCTTTAACTGTCATTCGAGTTAGAGAACTCCTATAATTATGCAATACCCTTCCTCCAGTACTAAATGCCGATTTTGAAGCTACTATGAAAACTGGCATGGCTAAGACGTCTCTTGCAATCTGCCCAAGAATTGGATATTTTGTGGAATTCACTTTCCACCAATTTAGAATGCCAAATTGCATGCCACTCTTCTCTAAGGCCTCCATAAGATATAAATCCACCTCATTCTTGTTAACATTCTCATTGAATTGCATTTTCTTTTGAAATTCCATAGCAAAAGAAGTTCCATGTGCCTCAAGCTCTTGTGTGCCAATTTCAGGAGGATTTTGACGAGTAGATCTTTGATAGTTACCAATCCCACCAAACAGCCTATAGCTATCAAACACCTTGGAAAGCATCTCCTTCACCTTTGAAGTCAAGAATTCAGCATCTTCTTTTTCATACAACTTCTCAAAACTTCACTTAATCAATTGAAGCTTATACCTAGGATCAAGAACCACTGCAATGAAAATCATCATGTTTGTGTTTTTTATATTTCTCCACTACTTATCATACTTGGACTTCATTTTATCAGCCATGCTTGAAAGTACCAGATCTAAGCTTCCGATCCAATACTTAAGTGTAGACAATATTTTACAAAAGTCGCTAAAATATTGAGAAGATGTCACAAATGTTGAACCAGAAACTTTGTTGGTTACATCATAAAATATTTTTAAAAGCTTGACAAAATGCATTGCATTCTCCCAATCCTCACACTTAGGGATCCCATCAACCATCATAGCATTAATGAATCTCTCTCTTCCAATCATTTAATGCCTTTTGAAATTTCAAAGCACTTTCAAGTATTAAAAAGGTAGAGTTCCACCTGGTAGGAACATCTAAATGCATAATGCCTTTTTCCAGAATTCTAGCTTTCTTAATCATAGTTTTAAACCTCTCAGTACGACCTGGTGATGCACGCACATGCCTAACTGCATTCCTAATCTTTAAAATTGAATCATGCATTTCTCTCAACCCTTCATTCACAACAAGATTTAAAATATGAGCACAATATCTAACATGTAAAAGCTCTCCCTTTAATGGATGTGAGTTCCAATCCTCCATTCTACTTTTCAAGTAAGAAAGTGCAACATCATTTGAACTAGCATTATCAATAGTGATAAAAAAAATTCGCGATATCTCCCAGCTCAACAAACATCTCTCAATCTTCCTACCAATTGTTTTTCCCTTATGATTCTTGATAGCACAAAAATTTAAGATTCTTTTTTGCAGTTTTCAATTAGCATCAATGTAATGAGCAGTAAGACAAAGATAGTTCCAGTTTTACATAGATGACCAACAATCAGTTGTCAAACAAACATTTTGATTTGCTTAATTAAAAACAAACTTCAACTTAATTTTTTTCATTCAAATAAAGCTTCCAACAATCCCTAGAAACTGTGAGCCTTTCAGGAATTGGAAACTTGGGTTGCAAACAACTCGTATAATAATGAAAACGCTCTCCCTCAACATGCGAAAAGGGCAATTCAACCACAATAATCATTCTAGTAAGTGCTTATCTACAAAGATCAACATCGAATGACACGGTAGAAAGTGAACTACCTATCCCTTTTCTATCATCTTTTATCACATCTTGAAAATAAAGAATCTTTTGAGTAGGATCTACTGCCTCCTTCGAAAATTTTTTGCATTGCGACAACAAGTGATTTTTCATGTTACTGGTGCCATTTTTATGTGTATCACAAGCATAACTATCCCCACATCAAATGCATTTAGCTCTAGGGTACTGTGGATTACTAGTTTCATCTTTAGTAAAGTGATCTCATGTCCAAGACCTAGGTCTACAAGGCTTTCTCTTACCTTCATCGGTCTTAATTTCAACGGTGTCATCAACAGGAGCTTCTTTAACAGTCTGCCTTTCCCTTCGGCCTCTACTAGCAAGCTTCCTTGTGTTTCTATGAGGAGTTGGCAAAGCAGGCAAAGCAGTCGAAGATCTGATGCTTGTAGATTCATTTGAAAGAGGAACTGGCGGCAATCCAGTGTCGCCTATATTCTCACTTGAACTGACATCAAACTGCATAAACAAATACATTGAACAACAAAATAAATTTACAAAATCAAGAACAGAAACACAAAAACAAATAAATTAAAAATAGAACAACAAATAAATTAAACAATGAACAGTGAACCAGTAATCAGAAGCAATTTCCCTAAACAATGAACAACAATCAAAACAATGAACAGTGAACCAGCAATCAGAAGTAATTTCAGTAAACAATGAACAACAAATAAAATAATGAACACTGAACCAGCAATCAGAAGTAATTTCAGTAAATAATAAACAACAAATAAAATAATGAACAACAATTAGAAGCAATTTCAGTAATTCAACAACAAATAAAGTAAATAATACCAACAACCAGCAACAATGAATCAATGATTATTGAAAAGAAATTAGCCAAATTACATACCTGACTCTGTGGCTCGAGCTCCATATCTGACTTGAATTGGTGGCTAGGTGGCTCGGTGCTGTGCTGTGCTGTGTTGTGGGTGGCCAGAAACGCTGCTGGATGGTACTGTGTTGGGTGGCTCGGTGCTGTGGGTGGCCAAAAACGGTGTTGTGGGTGGCGTCGGGGGTGGTGCATTGCTGGCTACTGGATGGTGTTGGGTGGTGTAGTGTTGACGAACGCAAAGGTAGTGCTAGATGGGGGCTGGGTGGTGCTGTCCGCGAGGAGGTCCTGGGAAGAAAGGTTCGGCGGCACTAGGAGGGGCTGCAAGAAGGTGGGTTCGCCGCCGGCCTTGAGACTCTAGTGCAGAGTGCCAGACTGAGAGAAGAGAGCGACTAGGTTACGTTTGGGAGTGGGGGGTTAGTTCACGTTTGGGGTATAGGGGGGTTGTGGGGTTGGTTTTTTTAGGGTTTTTTTTAGCATACCAGTTCGATTCGGTTCGGTTGGGATTTTTATTGTCAGAACTGAAAATCGAACCGAACCGTAATAAAAACAGCAAACCATATTTTTTCGGTTCAGTTGGTCGGTTTAGTTCGGTCCGGATCGATTTTGAATACCCCTAGAAGATACATTAGGTTCCATTTCGTTTTTGTATAGGATAAACCAAACAGATATTCGATGGCAGAGATACGATGGTGCAAATCTAGAGGGTTGCCATTGTTGTTTAGCCTTATAAAGTGTAAATTAAAAAATGTTACAATAAATTGGTCTTTAAGATTATGTATTTACATAAGAAAAAGTGTAGGAAACCAACTAGGGTCTCAGCCAACGATAATGTGAGCCGCTGGTGCGGGATTTAGAATTTCCACAGCTTGACCGGCAAGTGCATCGAATCATCCAAGTAATACCTCAGGTGAGTGAGGGTCGATTCCACGAGGACTGTCGGACTGAGCAAGCAATGATTTTCTTGTTGGACTTAGTCAGACAAACAATAAAGAGAGTTGTTGTTATTGTAAACGCATGAGAATAATAAGCAAATAAGTAAGAAAAGTAATAAATAGTTTGGTGTGTGATAAACTCCAATTTTGTGGTTTATCTTGTGTCGAATTTAATGGATTTTTATCAACTTTTCTCATATTTATTCAATGAAATAGCATGGTTTTGTGAATTTCTCCTAAATTGTGCTTAAGAGTGAAAATATACTTTTTAGGCCCTTAATTTGCTAAATTTAATTCTCTTTAATTCCATTCAATGCCTTGATGTGTTTGTTTAGTGATTTCAGATTTAGAAGGCGAAGATTGGATTGAAGAAGTGAAGAAAAAGCATGCAAAATGGAGTATTCATGAAGAAATGAGAATTTGGTAGAAATCATGGCCACGTGTATGCATGACTCACACGTACGCGTGAGGAAGGAAATTCGCCAGGTCACGCGTGACTCTTGTCACGTGACCTCATTAAAGGAGCACGCTGGGGGCAATTTTTGGACTTGATGGGGGCGATTTTTGGACTTTCTGGAGCCCAATCCAACTCATTTCTAAAGCTATTAGAGGCCAAAATCAAGAAGGATGAAGGGGGGAGCAATTAGGGTAGCTTAGATATCATGCTTTAGGTAGTTTTCTAGAGAGAGAATCTCCCTCTTCTCTCTAGAATTAGGATAGATTTAGGATAGATTTCTCTTAGGTTTAGAATTTAATTGTTGCTTTGATTTAGTTTCCTTGCAATTTTTTGTTCCTACATCTTTGATCTCTTAGTTTCCATTGTTAATTTTCTTTTTATGTTATTTTCATGTTCATGCACTATTGTTGGATTTGGATTTTCTTTAATGCAATTTTATGTTTTTATGTTATCAATGTTTAATTGAGTTGTTATTATTATTTTCTTACATTTGGTAGTAGTAGACTTTATTCTTATTGTAATTTGTTATGCTTTTCTTTGATTGCACACCAAGTGTTTGATAAAATTCGTGGTTTAGTTTTAGAGTAGATTTTGTGCATTCTTGACTTGGAAAGAGAAATTAGGTGATCTTGAGTCATTAATACCCAACTTATGTTGGTGATCTAGAGTTGTTAGTTAATATTGTTTCCATTGACGCTAATCTTTTTCTAATTCAATTAGTAAGTTGATTAGGACTTATGGATTGAGATTAACTAGTCTTATTTGATTTTCTCCCGATGTTGGAGATAACGAAATATGATCATCTCTTGATAATTATTATGTTATGATTAATGACTAGGATAGAAAACCTTGATTTTCAATCCTTGCCATGAATGCCTCTTTTTAGTATTTGTTATTTTTAGTTGTTTGATTTACTTTTATTGTCATTTAAATTTCTTGTTATTTAGATTGTAGTCTTCTCATATGCAAACCCCCTTGAACCTCATAACCAATAACACGCATACCTTACTGCAATTCTTTTGAGAGACGACCCGAGATCTAATACTCTCGGTATTTTTATTGGTTTGCACTTGTGACAAACAAATTAAACTTTGATTGAGGGTTGTTTGTTGGTTTAGATCTATACTTGCAACGAAGTGATTCTTTTATTGAGAAGAAAATTCTACACTAACAGTAACCTTCTTTTAGTGTGAAAACAATAAGAGAAAACAGTTAAAGTTTTGGAAATGTTTACTTTTTTCGGATTAAAATGTCTTACCAACTATTTCAACAATGAATGATTCATTCTATGGCAAACCATAAGTGTCTAAATCCTAATCTCCTAGCGATTTAGCCTCCTTTAGCCTTTATCAACCGCCACTCTCGTGGTCACTTAAGTTAGATTAGATGGTGAAGTTCAGAAAAATAGTTTATACCACGAAGGCCCTAATCACCCCAAACCAACTGAATAGATGTTGCTTATCCCCATCGGTTTCTGTAATTAGCTGTTTAAGAGGAATGTTTCCAAGCTGTAGTTCAAGCGAGATAACTCTCTCAAGAATCACAAGAACTCATGTAGAAAAGGGTCAGACTCTCGTTCCACCCAGTTCATAAGATTAAGAACGAAAATAATCTTTAGAATTGAATCAAACATATATTAAAATAGAAGAATAATAGTTCCAATCCATAGAAATAAACAGAGCTCCTAACCTTAACCAAGATGTTTAGTTGCTTATTCTTATAGAGAAAACAGGGTTCTAAAAAGTGCGGAAGGAAGCATATCCTAAACCTAAGTGATCTTTTCCTTTAAATACTAACCTAATTTGAAAAGAAAAAAAATAAATTAATAAATTCTAAACCTAAAAGATATTGGTTGTAAATAAAAATTATAAAAAGAAATTAAAATAAAATTAATAAGTGCTAAATCCTTGAGAGGTCTAAAGAAGTGTGAAACGGACTGCTGCTGGTGTTTAATGCCAGGAATAGGCGTTTAACGCCTTGGGGGGGGGGGGGGGGAGTGCACGTTGATGGCATGTGTCCTTTGCTGGCGTGAAACGCTGGTTGGGTGTTCAGCGCCCAGGAGGGATGCTGACAGCATTTTCCTTTTTATCTCAAAATTCCACCAAACTGCTCTGTATTTCACCTGAAATTATAAAAATACCAAAACAACTCAAAGTAACATCCAAAAGAAATTTTGCACTAAAATTATGAAAAACTACATGAAATCTAACTAAAAACAACTAAAAACTGCTAAGAAAAAGGGTATAAGATACTCACGCATCAGCTGCAACAAAAAATCTAGCAATAAAAAAAAATTCCACAACCTTACTGAAACCTAACTCTATTTTCTCTTTTACTATAAGTTATAATAAATTATAAAAACAAAAAAACTAACCGCATAACCCTCTTCTTTCTCTCCCACTCCCATTCACGCTGTTGCATCCCCCCCTTCGAACGCCGATAATTTTCAGTCACAACAAGAAGCTGCGTCTTCTCCTTCCGAAGATGACATCCACAACCCCTACAAAGGGAGTTACGGAGCACCGTCCCTGTACCGCGTAGGCCACCACCAAACCGCACCGTTACGCCGCCCTGACAAACCGTTTCGTTTTACTTCCCGTCTCACGAAGCAGTCGGGCCTTTCTCCTAAAAACACCATCGGCAACTCCAGTGGCAGTTAGACCATGAGGGAAGCTTCGGAGCGACGTCACTCTGCCATCGGCCCACTATAGACTGTCAATCAAACATCAGTCGGCTCCACCTCTGCACCCCATGTGCCGTGAGAAACGTTCAAAACCTCCTTCCTTGTCGATTGCAAGGGCTCCATAGACAAGTTAATGCTGCTTGTGTGCATTTTTTTCTTTAACTATTTTTTTAGATGTTTCTTTCTAAGTAAATAGTTGTTTCTTTTACAGGTTTTCAGATGTTTCTTTCCGAGTAAATGGATATTTCTTTTTATGTGGGTTACTGGATGTTTCTTTCTTAGATTTCGGGATGTTTCTTTCTTGGGTTTCAAGGGAAGGACGCGGCAGCGCGCAAGGGAGTTTGCCCTGGGGCGCTCAACAGGAATTGTAGACGAACACATGGCGTTGCAAGAAGAGGAAGAGGAAGAGGAAGAAGAGCAAGAAGAAAAAGAAGAATATGAAGAAAAAAACAACGAATGTGTGCAACGTAAATACTGGGGACGCGTTTTTGAAATTTATAAGTTTTTTAAAATCTAAAAAGTTGGCTCAAGTTGGATGGTACCCTAGTTGGTTACCTAGTGAAGTTGTTTATAAACACCTTAATAACAAAATACAACGTAATATCAATATAATTTTCTTTAACAACAATATAACAATATAATAAAAAAAATTAAAACTACAACAATAATATATATCTTTGCTCTCTATTAACTCTCCTCATAGAAAAGAAGTGAAGACTCTCAATCTAAATTCATATTTTTCATATATTTCACTTGGTACATATCATCCTTTATATAGGTGTGGATTTCTAATAAACTATTAATTCTTAACAACTAAGAACAAGTTGTAATGGAAGTGAAGAAGCCTGCAAAAGTTTAACTTGCTTTGCTATTTGATAAACATGTTTATATAATTGTGATAAACTCTAACCATAAATTTTGACTACCCTTCTTGTAATTTGACCAATTTGACTTTTTAAACTTGATATAACTTTTATAATCTTCTTGCTTTTCTCATAACATTAATGAATTTAATTTTTACTTCTTGGACACTTAAAAATAAGTTGTCATATTAATTTAGTAGACACCACTTGTTCATATCGATAACTTGTAGTATTACCTTTGAATATATTGAAATTTCTAGCAATCTTTAACAATTGTAATTCAACTTGAATTCTATAATTTATTTGTTGATAATTGATAAGCTTATTTTAATTTTCAATACTCTCCTTTAAATTAACCTTGACAAAAAACTTCTTTTTCGTCTCAATTTTTAAAGTGATAATATTAATTATCTCTTTCTTCTCATATGTTGATGCTTCAATCTTTTGGATAATAAAACATCTTTCAATTTCTAGTTCTTCTTTTCAAATGTTCTTCTAATTTTTTCATCTGAAATCTCTTTAACCTCTGCTTCAATAATAGAATCTACTATCTTTTTTTTATTCTGCTTACTTTGTTGTAATTGTTGTAGCTCAAAAAGTTGAGCTGATTTGATATTATGGTGAACCAAGCTATGACTATTGTTGAAAGGAGATTATGGCTATATGTACAATCAGAATAGAACTATGAAAGTCTCGAAAGTAGGAAAGAAAAAAAAGTTGGCTACAACAATTGCAACAGAAGTAGAATAAGAAAACAAATCGTAGATTCTATTATTGAAGTAGAGGTTGAAGGGATTTTAAATAAAAATATCACAAGAACATTTTTAAAGAAGAACTAGATATTGGAAGCTTTTCAATATGCAAAATATTATAAGCTTTTTCAATGTGAGAACTTCTCTTTAATAGATACAATGAGCCAACATGAGAATTGTAACACCTTAACTTTTAGCACCTCATGATCGTACTAAAAGTTCGAGCGCTACTTACCTCTATTCTTTTAATTTCATACTATATTTATTTAATATTGAGCCTTCGCGAATACAAACTGAAACTTTAACTAAGAAAAAATCCGAAAAGTCTATGCTCTGAACCACTTAATCACATAAGTATATATATAAACAGAGCATTATAAACATAGACTTATTTCAAGATTCTCAAATACAAGTCCTACCCCTCTGAAAAGAAAAATAATAAACAACGAGGGAAAAAATAAAACCTAAGACTGAACCAATATAGAAAATATGAATACGTATATATAAAACTCTGTGAACCGGTCACAACTCCTTTTCAAGAATTCCTGAACCTGTCGCTGAAACAGAAGATGTATAGGGGGGTGAGAACATCGTCCTCGCAGGTTCTTAGTAGGAAAAGGAAATGCCGAAAAAAAAAAAGAATAAAATGCGAATCCTTAACTTTAATCAATAAAATTATTGTTGTCAAACCTTTGAAAGTACTTCTTAATTTTAGCTTTATTAATTACTTTCCTTAAATTTCTGTACTCAAAACGAATCTCCATCCCAATATTAATTCTTAATCACCTCAATTCACAAATTAACAGCACCAGAGACCCAATTGGATGCACAAACAAGGCACAATAAGACAAACAGCACGATCACAGAGAATTTAATAAGTAAACACAACCAAATACAAATGTGCAAACAATATGATGCATGTCTATCCTAAGCAGGCCATGAGCTCATGTGTCGGTTGTCTACTCGCAACTCAACGTTACTCAGAGCGAACCCCAAATATGGTTTCTTTACTGGGTCAGTCAAGCATAGCGGTATCATCATGGGCGAATCCATGTTAGTTAGGATACCTTGGCATCATGGTTACTCGTGTCAGTTAGGCCAAATCACAGTAACATCTCTATGTGCATAACAGTAAGAAACGAGCTATCAGTTAGGCGAACATTCCCGCATTAGCAATCTTAGGCTATCAGTTAGGCAGACACTTCTGCATTAGCAATTTGGCACAAAGGCCCAATCAAACAAACAATTCTCAATTATCTTTTTCATTTCGACTATCAGTTAGGCAGGCATTCTCGCATTAGCAATCTTAGGCTATCAGTTAGGCGGGCGCTTCCGCATTAGCAATTTGGCAAAAAGGCCCAATCAAACAACCAATATTCAATTATCCTTTTCATTCATTACTTCTCATTTCTTCTCTTTTCATCATATCTCCGCATCACTGCTTAACTAAGTATACCTCTGCATCACCGCTTAACTTTAAATCTTTCTTAGTTATTATAATACTACTGATTTAAAAAGAAACACTTGGTTTTGAGGTAATCCAACCACAATTAAAACTTGTACTATTTCTTTTAAAATTCTGTTATTGTTTTAAGAAGATGCAGAAAAATAGCAGGGAGCAATTAGTTTGATAAATTCATTAAAAATCCAATTTTCACTCATTGCCCTTCAACATTTATGACCTCAAATAAGACTTTTCTAGCTTTCTAGCAAATCAAATTCTAGATTATTACCATGTCATATGAAAAAGTTATGAAGTTAGAAACACAGCCCTGCCTTTTAAAAATCCGTTTTCAAAATTCAATGAGCTACCCACACTCTTTTCAACATATCTAATTGGTTAAATAGGGTATTGGCATGAAATTTAAACTGAAGATTGTAGACACTGTTGATTTCAGCTCAAACACCTGCCAGAATTAAAAATTAAGTAGGTTGGAAGTTGGTGCTTCTACAGTGAAGAAACAGAATTTTCTGCAGAAACCATCAATCTTCAAAAATTTATTTCTCCCAAACTACTCATCAATAAATTTTGAAATTTTTGTGAGACGTTCAAAACACATTAAAATTTTCATGAAAAAATAGTTTCATTTAAAATTATGGTCTAAAATACTCCTAGAAATTGATTCATTCTACTGTCAATTATGCAAAAATTCTATCTTAAGCATTTTCAACAACATTACATGCCAAATTCCACTTTTAAACTTATAACTCTTCCAGAACCACACATTTAACCTTTCTTCAATTATTCAAAGTTGCTTTCTCTACCAACACAACCACAAGAACCCAGAATTAATAATTTACACGATTTCAAGTACTTAAACATAATCAAACCTTTACTTTTCTGCATTATGTCAAACATAGTTTCTATATGCACTTATCATCATTCAAACACATAATAAATCTTTAATCATCAACAGTCAAGCATATAATAAATCATTAATCCTCATTAGCAAGCACAGCCACAAAAATAACAATCTATCTATCCTATCCCTTACTTTCATAATTTATGAACTTATACGTCATTTAACCAAAGCATAAACATAACGTATTTCCAGCCGCAATTCAAACAATCAAGAAATCAAACACATATGCACCAAGGTCAATCAATTTTATAGTTACAAATCTAACTCAAGCTCATCTTTCAATCAGTCTAGACAAACATAGTTTATTTGAAATTACTCAATAAGCTTTTTGAGCATTCATAGATTAAGAACTTTTAATTTTAAAACGAACCCCTACCTCAATTAGTCGAACTCCAAAATTAAACCCAACAAACCCTCTTTTGTTTTGAATTCGCAGCAGCGGCGACACTCTAGTGTAATCGAGACAGCGACAATAGCATCAATTAGAACAACAACAACGCCAATCGCCTATGGCAGTGGTAGTAACGGCAACTCTGATGTAGAACCAAGGTAGACGCAGTAGTTTGTCTTCTCCAGCAGTGATTCTCATAGCAGCACCACAAGTTCTGTTGAATAGAGAAAGATAGGGTTTAGTCATGGTTGAGCGAAGTAGTAATAAAAAATGGCGACACCCACAACAGCAGCAGCTCCAGTGGCGTCTCCTTTCACTCTTGACAACGACGATGATGGCAGTAGCAGCGCGGTCTCCCTCTTCTCACGCTCTGCTTTTCTCTCTCGAGCTCTCCCTCCTCTGTTTTTCTTTCTTCTGTTTTGTGTATTTTTGATGACCCAGAAGTAGCAAGAAGAAATTATATATGGAAGAATGAGTGAAGGAGCATAGCCGACGGAGTGAGGGATGAGCGTCACTGGGAGTAAGTCATGGTGATGATGAGGAAGAAAAGAACGCGTGTCTTTAGTGAGGCTCAGAGTATAATTAGTGAGTGTGTAGCTAATTCTAAGGTTAGAAAAATACATACTAATAGTAAATTTTACAAAATCTTTAGATTAAAAATAATAAGTTAGAATTTAATTATGATACTAGAAATTATTTTGAGAACATATAAAATTTATTAACATACTAATAAATTTAAATATTTATTTTTAAGAATTGTAATAATTAAATTAATCATCTTTTATAAAATAAAAATTTAAAAATTCGAGTTGTTATAAAAATACTCTTAATTCTCATCACCTAGCTAACAAGAACTCTCTTGCTTGATGACTTATCTAACAAGAACATATTTTCACAAACTTTTGAAGTGATAATACTATTCTCATAAATTCTCCAACTCTTCATACATTAATGCTAGATTGACTAACTCTATAAACAAGCAATTATATAAAAACTCTTTTATATCTTACAAACTCTTAAACAATTAATGTTGGATTAAACAAACTCCAATACTAAATATAAGTAAAAAAAAAAAAATCTCAATTAATTAACTCGAGGATCGCTCACTCAAATAAACACTTCAACAACAATATAACATAACTTCAATATAAAATTCTTCTAACAATTAGCAATATAATAAGAAGAATAACAAAACTACAACTATAATACATATTTTCACTCTCTATTAACTCTCTTAATAAAGAAGAAGTGAAGACTCTCAATCTAAATCCATATTCCTCGTATACTTCACTTAGAGAATAATAACATACGTACCCCTTTATATGGGCATGGATTACTAATAAATTATTAATTTTTAACAAATAAGAACAAGTTATAATGGAGATGAAGAAGCATGTAGAAATATAACTTACTTTGCTATTTGATAAGCGTGCTAATTAATTATGGAGAATAAGTTTAGTTTGACTATAATCTTCTAGCTCTGCTCTTATCAAAATATTAATGAATTCAATTTAAATTTCTCTTGGATACTTGGATATGAGTTATCATATTAATTTAGTAGACACTACTTGTTCATGTTGAAAAGTGAAAACTTTGTAGCAGCATCTTTGAATATCTTAAAATTTCTAGCCATCTCTAGTAATTCTAATTCAAATTGAATTCTTCAATTTAGTTATTGGTAATTGATAAACTTAGTCTAATTTTCTTTCAGCACAAAATAATGAAAGCCCTCCTTTCTCTTATCTCTTCTTGCTTTTTCTCTTTTTCATTTCTCTTTTTTTTTTACTTACTCTTTTCTTCTCTTTCTTTTTTTTTTCTTCTCTTTTTTTGGGCATTTTGGATGTAGAGTTACAGATTTAGGAGGTAGAAACATTGAAAAAAAATTTGTCTAAAAAAAATATTTTTGGATAAAAAAAAGATTTATATCTATTAGAAAAAGAAGATATATCTCACTATTTTATAACATATTTTGAATAAATTAAAAACGAAAGGCACTCAAATTTTCTATTTTTACTCATTAAAATTTTTTGTAATTAAATATTATGGCTACTTTAAAAATATAATTTAACATAGAGAATTTTTTTTAAATGTAGATTTAATGTTTTCTTTTTATGATTTATAAATGTTGTTTGGTAATTTTTATGAATAAAAATATATTTTTGATAAAAAAAAAGTTTATTCATATAGGCCCTACATGCAGCCTAAAAGTTTGATTATTGGTTCATATATCAAAGTTTTCAAATACAGTGCCTAATCTCTTTCTTTAAGCAAATTATTGTTATTGCTATTAATAATGACCCCCTTTTATATATTCTCTCTGTCATTATCTATAGAGATGGTGAGTGGTGATCATTGACAAATGCATTAAGTAATTCAGAATTGGGTCGGGTTATCTCTTTCAATGACTATGAGTTTGTGCTACTTTGTAGAATTATTCTATATAAGATTAAAATGTCAATAAATTAATTTTAAGTTTAAAATTGATAATTTAAAATAAGTACAAATTTAATATTTTTAAAATTAAATTTTATTTACAAACTTTTTGAACCTTATACCAATTTGTTAATAATTATAAAAAAATAAATATAGAAAAATTTGTTAACCGAAATATATCTTTAAATATCACAAACTTATTTATGTTCTTACATCTAATTAAGTTGTAGTGTTATAATTTTTCGATAACTAGAGTGATAATTAAGGGTGACAAACGGGTCAAAATTTGTCGGGTCAGTCCACGTAAATTGTTAAAAAAGGTGGGTGATAAACCTTATTTGTAGGGTTTATCTTGTGTTGAATTTAGAGGGTTTTATCATCTTTTTTCATATTTATTCAATAAAATAGCATAGTTTTATAACTTCTCCTTTAATTGTGCTTAAGAGTGAAAACATGCTTTTAGATCTTACAATAGCTAAATTTAATTTACCTTGATTCCATTAGGTGCCTTGATATGTTTGTTAAGTGATTTCAGATTTAGGAGGCAAAGATTGGATCAAGGGAATGAAGAAAAAGCATGTAAAAATGGAGAACTCATGAAGAAATGAAGGAAGCGCAAAAGCTGTCAAGCCGACCTCTTCGCACTCAATCGACCATAACTTGAGCTACAGAGGTCCAAATAATGCGGTTTCAGTTGCGTTGGAAATCTAACATTCGAGACTTCGAAATGATATAAGATTTTCCATAATTTCACCACGCATAGGGGCGCGCACGCGCACGGTACGCGTACGCGCTGATGGCGGCACATGGTTCACTTAATGCAACTCGTGGCCAGCGATTTTAGAAGCCTTGTGGGCCCAATCCAACTCATTTATGATGTTATTTAAGCCAAGGATTGAAGGGGAATTAACATACTTTTGATCTTTAGTCATAGTTTAAGTTTTAGAATTAGTTTTAGTTAGTTTTAGAGAGAGAAGCTCTCACTTCTCTCTAGGATTAGAATTAGGATTAGGTAGGGGTGTGCATGGGTCGGGTGAAACCGGGTTTGGTGTGACCCAGACCCGACCCGAAATATATACCGGGCCTATTTTTAAGACCCGAACCCGACCCTAGACCCGATGAAATCTATACACTTTCGGGCCACGATTATACCGGGTAAAAACCGGGTGAAAACCGGGCTGTTAACATTATATTACCTTGATACCTTCTTGTAAGTTAGCATGTAAAAATATCCAAATTTCCAAGACTCCAATCATTATTTGACATGGTAAAATTCACTTAGAAATATATACTAAGAACCAACTCTTCTCTAAAATTAAAGCATAACCATAATCAATACTAATATTGCCTAATAACACCAAATATTTAAATCAATACAAATAACACAAGATTATGCATTAGTCTAAAGTCTTATGCATTTTAAACATAAAATATTAACTTATAGTCTTATATATAATGACTAATAACACAAAATATTAAGGTTTACAACACTTAAATTTCACATAATAATAGCCATCATCCATCACTAATAACACAAAATATTAATTATATGTGATGACCGGGCCACCAGGCCGATTTCGGGTGACCCGAGCTATGGCCCGGACCCGACCCGAAATTATGACCGGGTCTATTTTTGAGACCCATACCCGGCCCTAGACCCGATGAAATCACACCAAATTAGCCCCTAAAGTGTTCGGGACCGGGCCGGGCCATGCACACCCCTAGGATTAGGTTTAGTTTTTAGATCTAAATTTAATTCATGCTTTGATTTACTTCTCCTTTACAATTTCTTGTTCCTCTACTCTTCCTCTCTCTAATTTTGCATTTAATTCTTGTAATCCTTTACTTTGTTATTGATGCACTCTTTCTTCTTCTATTTTCTTTTAATGCAATTTGAGGTAATTCATGTAGATCTTGTTTTTCTTTAATTGTTGTTGTTAATTCTTTGCAATTAGTTGTTGTTAGATTTTGCTCTTGTTATTGATTTACTATACTATCCTTTTATGCATTCCAAGTGTTTGATAAAATGCTTGGTTGGATTTTAGAGTAGATTTTAATACTCTTGGCTTAGGAAGGTAACTTAGGAACTCTTGAGTTGCTAATGTCCAAGTGATTGACGATTGGGAGCCATTAACTCTAGATCTCACTAATTGATTTGATGGAGAACTAGGACTTATGGACTTGGATTGATATAGCTCACTTGACTTTTCTCTACTATTAGTTAGGGGTTAACTTAGTGGGATTGATCCTTGCCAATTCTCATGTTATGGTTAGTGATAAGGATAGAGATCCTTGACCACCAACCTTTGCCAAGACCTTTGTAGTTGTTAGTTTATTTTCATTACCATTTACATTTTATGTCTCTTATCCCAAAAACCCCAAAACATACCTCATAACCAATAACAAGGCACTTCATTGTAATTCCTAGGGAGAACGATCCAATGTTTAAATACTTCGGTTTATAGATTTTAGGGGTTTGTACTTCTAACAAACAATCTTTTGTATAGAAGGATTGTTGTTTGGTTTAGAAACTATATTGCAACGAGCTTTCAATTGAGAATTTTAAACCACACAAGAATCCTCTCATCAGTGGGCTGGACTGAAAATTTAAAACCGTGCAACTTAAAAAGCCTGCCTAACCCGTACCGTCTAATCCGTGGGCTTTGCGGGGCGGGGTGGGTTTTCCCAACGGGCCAGGCGTTTTTTTTTTTTGTGAGAGCCGTTTTTTTACAAATTTTAATGATATTATTGATCTACAAGAAAATGAAGATGATAATTAAAAATGTTCTAAATTATATTTTGGATTATGTTTTATTTTTGATTGATTATAAACTTGAAGATATTTAATTATATGTTTTACACAATATTTATTTTACTTTGGACAATGTTAGTTTTATTAAAAATTTGATTTATAATTATATTTATTATATATTTATAATTATAAAAATTTTAATGTTTGTATTAAAAATTATAATTTTTTAATATTTTTAAAAATTATAAATTTATTAAAATAATTGTGAAATTATATATTATTTAATATTAAATAATTTATAAAAAAATTTCTCCGTCAACCTGTCAACCTGACGGAACGAAAAAGAAATTTAGGATGATTTCACTAATTAGAGTGGGATGGACAAACCCTCTACATAATGGACTTTTAATAAGACGGGATGGATTTTTCTATTTGTCACCCTTGATGATAGTTTACATTATCATAATTTATAATTATATTTAATTTTTTTATGTTTTATGCAAATATATGACTTGTCAATACTTCTCGGGCAGGCACGCGCACCTATCCTTTTCTCATAGTCACTCACCCAATTTTGGGTGCTGAAATAAAAAAAAAAATAAAAAAGATATAAAAGCAAAACCCTATCTAACTCGAGAAAAAAACCAAAAGTAGAAGTCTTTTCAAAAAGGAACTTCTATTAAATCGGATAACACTGAATATGCCACGACTAATGGTGGCTTTGGCATCACTTTTCTTCCATGTCACCACATATATCTAATTTCTTCTACCTTTATGATAACCATAAGTTACTTATCATCCCAATCTTTTAGTATTTAGGTTCGTATTTTTTTTTAAATTCCCACTTTTTCATCTACTAATTGACTATTTCTTGATTCAATTCTGGTAGGTAATTAACAAGAAGTGTAATCAATTTCAGCTAACTCTTATTTAGATTGTATTCCAAAGCCCATAAAAAAACATCAACAATATACTAAAATAGAATTTAAATTATATAAAAAATATTCAAATTATATGAAAAAAAGTTTAAATCACATAAAAAAAATTCAAATCACACTAAATTTATTGTTAAGGGGCGGTGAATGTTTCTTTCTTTATAATTGAATATTTTTTTTGTAAAAAAAACATCGACATCCTAAATCCTAATACATTTCCTACTAAGGAATAAAAAAAAATCCACAATATACCACAAAAATATCAAAATTAATATTTAATGAATGAAATTTTGTGTGGTTTAGAATTTTACAAATAAAATCTCGTTGCAAGTATAGTTTCTAAATCAATCAATAATCCTTCATACAAAAATTTGGTTGTCACAAGTACAAACCCCTAAAATCTATAAATCGAAGTATTTAAACCTCGGGTCGTTCTCCTTAGGAATTGCGATAAAGTGTCTTGTTATTGGTTATGAGTTATGTTTGGGGTTTTGATAAGAGACATGAAAGATAAATGGCAAGGAAGTAAACTAATAGCTACAAAGGTCTTGGCAAGGGTTGGTGGTCAAGGATCTCTATCCCTATCACTAACCACAACATGAGAATTGGCAATGATCAATCCCACTAAGTCATCCTCTAACTAGTAGTAAAGGAAAGTCAAGTGAGTTATATCAATCCAAGTCCACAAGTCCTAGCTCTCCACCAATTCAATTAGTGAGACCTAGAGTTAATGGCTCCCAATCATCAATTACTTGGACATTAGTAACTCAAGAGTTCCTAAGTTACCTTCCCAAGCCAAGAGCATAAAATTCTACTCTAAAATCCAACCAAGCATTTTATCAAACACTTGGAAGGCATAAAAGGAAAGCATAGTAAAATTGTAAGGAAAGTAAATCTACTCTACTCAATTGCAAGGAATTAAACAACAACAAATCAAATGAACAATAAAGGAACATGAATCATAAATTGCATTAAAGAGAAATAGAAGAAACAAAAGTGCATGAACATAAAAGTAGAGAATTACAAAAATTAAATGCTAAACTAGAGAGAGGAGATGTAGAAGAAGAGAAATTACAAAAGGAAAAGTAAATCAAAGTATGAAATTAACCTAGATCTAAGAATTCCTAATCTAGATCTAACATAATCCTAATCCTAGAGAGAAGAGAGAGCTTCTCTCTCTAAAACTAACTTTTCCTCCAAAACTAATCTAAACTAAACTAATGTCTAAAAGTCTAAGTGTGTTGACTCCTCTTCATTCCTTGGGTTAAATAGCATCAGAAATGAGTTGGATTTGGGCCTGGGAAGCCCAGAATTCGCCCCCAGCGTTTTGCCTTTAAGTGAGTCACATGCGAGCATCGACGCGTACGCGCACGTCACGCGTACGCGTCGCTTGACAAATTTCCATCCACGCGTACACGTCATGTGCGCGTACGCGTCGCCATGCGACGTCACAATCCATGGGTGCGCGTCTGCTGCGCGTGCGCGTGGGTCTCAGCATGCCAAATCCTTGTTTTTCCATGATTTCTCCACTTTGCATGCTTTTCTCTTCATTCCTTTGATCCATTCATAGCCTTTTAAACCTGAAATCACTAACACACACATCAAGGCATCTAGTGGAATCAAAGGTGAATTAAAATCATCCAATTAAGGGCCTAAAAAGCATGTTTTCACACTTAGGTACAAATTAGGAGACAATCATGAAACCATGCTATTTCATTGAATAAATGTGGGTAAAAGGTCATAAAACCCCCTAAATCAAGCACAAGATAAACTCTAAATATGGGGTTTATCAACCTCCCCACACTTAAACCAAGCATGTCCTCATGCTTAAACCAAGAGAAAGCAAAGGATATCAACATTTATTCAATGAAATCTAACTAAATGCAATCTACCTATATGCAACTATCTAAATGAATGCAATTGCTTGGTCAAAATAAATCAATTCCTAAGAAGCATATATGCATAAGGGCTAAGGACTAGCAAGTCTAATCCACAATTGAATTGAGTTATTAAATATTTTTACAAACTTGCATGAAGAGTGATGATCATAGGTGGAAACATGTAATTGAGCATCAAACCCTCACCGAAAGTGTTTGCACTCTATTCGTTCAAGTGTTTGGGGTTAATTCACTCAATTCTCCCCTAATTATGCTTTCCAAGATTTATTTTTCTTCTAACAATCAACATTTATTCCAGGCATGCATACAATTATCGTGAGGTCTTATTCATCGGTTGTAATGGGGTTAGGGTCAAGGTAGGATGCATATTTGGTCAAGTGAGCTTGAAATTTGGGTCTTTGATAAGCTTAAACTTCCCACCTAACCTATGACATCCTATACAATTCAAAACTAACCTAGCTACCAATTTTCTCACTTTTTCACATACTCATGCATTTTTTTCCTTGATCACAAAACATATGCATTGATTATTATTGAGCTTCACTTGGGGCATTTTGTCCCCTTTTTATTACTTTTCTTTTCTTTTTCTTTTCTTTCTATTTTTTTCATACTCTTCTTTTTTTTTTGTTTCTTTTTCTTTTTTTCTTTTGTTTTTCTCATTTTTCTTTCTTTTTGCTTTGCAATATATAGAAAAATATCAATGCATAAGGTTTTACATTTAATCAATACATGAGCATGTATCCAATTCCCAATATTTACAACAAAAATACAAAATTACCCTTTTATTCACCCAATGTCCCAAGTTTTCCCACACTTGAATGATACACACTAACTAGCCTAAGCTAATCAAAGATCCAAATTAAGGACTTTTATTGTTTTTTGCTTTAAGGCTTGTAATGTGCTAAATTAAAAACAAGTGGGTTAATCGTAGGCTCAAAATTGGCTAACAATGGAAGATAAAAGGTAAGGCTATTTGGATAAGTGAGCTAAATGAAATGATGGCCTCAATCATATAAATACATGAATACACAAAATAATGGACATAAAGAATCAAACAAATCAAGGATCACAATCATAGAAAGAGAATAATGCACACAAGAAGGAAAAATAAGTAGTTATAAGATGTAACCACACCATTAGGCTCAAAGCTCACAAGGTTGTGTGTTCTTAGCTCAAAACATGTTCCACAATATATATACAATTCAAGCAAGTTCTATGAAAAGTTTTCACTCAAATCAATTGGTGCCCTATAGATAGAAATCTTGAAAAATCTCATTATTTTGACTAAGCTTATTATGTATACATATGCAAAATTAAGAAAATGAAAGTAAAATTTCTAAAAGACCTAAAATGAAATGCAAAAGTGTTGGGATTAGAAACTTGTCACCCAAAATTGCTGATCGGTCGGACGACCTCCCCACACTTAAAAGTTTGCACCGTCCTCGGTGCACTCAAGGATGAGCAAGGGGGTACGGCGACTTTCCGGGTTGCTACCTTCAGCTGATAGATCAACCGATGCTGCGTGTTCTTAGTCTTACTTCCGTTTTTGCTTGTGGTGCATCAATCATGCAAAATAGAAAATAGCACCATAAGATGAGAAGATACAAAAGCAAGGAAGCATAATTTTTGGAATAAGGTAAATCACTAGGATTGAGTGAGTGAATTAGTGTGACATTAATGACAAATAGGTGTGTGTATTCTAAATTGTGCGCCTTTTAGAACTCACATTAGCATAAAAAGCGATGTCACAAAAGAAGCATGCACTTTACTCATTCTAATATGCTTAAGATGCTTTAAGTAAACTTGTAAGGTAAAACAAGCATTAAAGAAGAATGAGAGCATTCAAGCCAAACACATCGGATGCATATAATCATAAAACACAATGCATTAAGATAAATGCACAACATCATCCATCAAGAAATTGCCTAATTGAGGAAAAGGATTCCAATTACATGGTGGCCAAATCATGCAATTCAATAAGAGTTACAAGCTCGAAGGTAATTCTCATCACTTGGTGTTCACAAAAAGTAAGCATGAAAAACTCAAAACCAAGTGGCAAAATATAACCTCAACAATAGAATCCAACAATGATTATAAACATAATGATGTTGAGATAACATCCCGTTTAGTACTCAGCAACAATTAATGGTAAACAAGATTAACTATCCAACACTTACAATGAAAAAGAGAAAATGAAATAAAAACTAAACTAAAACTAATTAAGAAACTAACTAACTAAAATAAATAGTTATCAATGGTATTTGGAAGTGTTGGATGAAGGGTAGGAGAAAGGAAGAAGAAAGGAGAAGGAAAGGAACGGAAAGAGGAGAAGAAAAGAAATGGAGTGAAGGAAGGTCATCCACGCGTACGCGTGCATGGCGTGCGCGCGTGGATTATGGTGCAATGGACGCGACGCGTACGCGTACATGGCGCGTCCGCGTTGATGGCTTATTTCGAGAGTGACGCGTACGCGCCAGGTGCGCGCACGTGTGGGTGGAATTAGGCGCAGGGCACGGCGTCAGGCCAAGGTTGGCCCAACTCTCTGGAAAATGTACCAGGAGAGCAGGTGGCGCTATCAACGCGCGCGCGTACAGTGTGCGTACGCGTGCATTGCGCAATTGGAATCAAGGATGTGTACGCGCCAGGTGCGCGCACGCGCGGGTTGGTTTGTGCCTTAGGCCCAATGTTCGCACAGTGCAGGCCTAACTCTCGGAGTTTTGGCTGGGGATGGAGCTTTTTTTTTTTTTTGCATCCACGCGTACGTGCCATGTACACGTGCACGTGGATGGTCGAAAATGCTTGGGTCACGTGTACGCGCCAGGTGCGCGCATGCGTGGGTTGGTGCTCTGTTTTTCAAAATTTTTTCAATGTTTTTGCACCAATCCAAGCATTCCAAACCTCCAAACAGCTACTAAAACACCATAAAACCTTATTTAACATACCAACTAGCAAATAAACTCAATAAACTAATAAAAACATGAAGTTAAACTAATTCTACCAATATGTACAAAAAAGAGAAATGAAAAGATGTTACCATGGTGGGGTGTCTCCCACCTAGCACTTTTATTTATTGTTCTTTAGTTGGACTTATGGGGAGCTCCTCTTGATGAGCGGATAATTTATACCCTTTTTGGCATTGTTTTTAGGTAGTTTTCAGTATGTTTTAGTTACTTTTTATTATATTTTTATTAGTTTTTATGCAAAAATCACATTTTTGGACTTTACTATGAGTTTATGTGTTTTTCTATAATTTCAGGTATTTTCTGGCTGAAATTGAGGGACCTAAGCAAAAATCTGATTCAGAGGCTAAGAAATGACTGCAGATGGTGTTGGATTCTGACCCTCCTGCACTTGAAGTGGATTTTCTGGAGCTATAGAAGCCCAATTGGCGCGCTCACAATTGCGTTAGAAAGTAGACATCTTGGGCTTTTCAGCAATATATAATAGTCTATACTTTGCCCGAGATTTGATGGCCTAAACTGGCGTTAAACGCCAGCTAGAGACCCTTTTATGGCATAAAACGCCAGAACTGGCACCAGAACTGGAGTTAAACGCCCAAACTGGCACCCAAGCTGGCGTTTAATTCCAAGAATGGCCTATGCACGTGAAAGCTTCAAAGCTCAGCCCAAACACTCACCAAGTGGGCCCCAGAAGTGTAATTCTGCAATATCTACACCTAGTTACTCATTTTCTGTAAACCTAAGTTACTAGTTTAGTATAAAAACTAATTTTAGAGATTCATTTTGTAACTCATGACATTTTACATCTCATATTGTATTTTCTATGGCATGAGTCTCTAAACCCCATAGGTGGGAGTGAGGAGCTCTGCTGTGTCTCAATGGATTAATGCAATTACTATTGTTTTCTATTCAATCACGCTTGATTCTGTTCTAAGATACTTACTCGTACTTTAATATAGAGAATATGATGATCCGTGACACTCATCATCATTCTCAAACTTATGAACGCATGCTTGACAACCATTCCCGTTCTACCTGAGCCCAACGTAGTCATTGGGCGACAACTTGAGTGCGTATCTCTTGGGTCTCTAATCCACGGACCGAGTCCGTGGGATTGAAACCTTCGTGGTAGAGGCTAGAACCAATTGGTAGCATTCCTGAGATCCGGAAAGTCTAAACCTTGTCTGTGGTATTTTGAGTAGGATCTGGAACGGGATGACTGTGACGAGCTTCAAACTCACGAATGTTGGGCACAGTGACAGTGTGCAAAAGGATAGAGAGATCCTATTCCGACACAAGTGAGAACCGACAGATGATTAGCCGTGCGGTAGCTGTACCTGGTATTTTTCATCCGAGACGAGAGATCCAACAGTTGATTAGCCGTACAGAAACCGTGCCTGGTATTTTTCATCCGAGAGGACGGATGGTAGCCATTGACAACGGTGATCCACCAACATACAGCTTGCCATTGAAGGAAGCCATGTGTGTTTGGAGAAGAAGACAGTAGGAAAGCAGAGATTCAGACGACAGAGCATCTCTGGAACCTCAACCTATTCCTCATTACTGAATCACAAGTACCATTTATTTCGTGCTATTTACTTTTCATAAACAAAATTATTTTTATCATTAATCTCCTGACTAAGATTTACAAGATAACCATAGCTTGCTTCAAGCCGACAATCTCCGTGGGATCGACCCTTACTCACGTAAGGTATTACTTGGACGACCCAGTGCACTTGCTGGTTAGTTGTGCGGAGTTGTGAAAGGTGTAATCACAATTTCGTGCACCAAGTTTTTGGCGCCGTTGCCGGAGATTGTTCGAGTTTGGACAACTGACGGTTTATCTTTAAGTTTGGTGTCCTTTGTATTTTTGTTTTCTTAAAAATTTTCAAAATTTGTTCTTGGTGTTCATCTTGATCTTCAAAGTGTTCTTGGTGTTCATCTTGACATTCAAAGTTTTCTTGTGTGTTTTCTTTGTTTTGATCTAAAAGTTCTAAGTTTGCTGTCATTTTATTGTTTTTCTCTTTCTTCATTAAATTCAGAAAAAATAATTTTTCCTTTATTTACTCATGATTTTCGAATTCCTTAGGTTAACTTAGTCAAAATTTTAAAATTTGGTAGTTTTTTGTTAGTCAAGTTAAAATTTCAATTTTAAAAATTTATCTTTTTAAAACTTTTTCAAAACAAATTCTTTTTCAAATTTCATTCTATATTTTTCAAAAATCTTTTATAAAAATTTTCAAAATATTTTTCTTTTTTTTATAATTTTTGAATTACTTGTCCTAATTTATTAGTTTGATTGAAAAATTTTAAGTTTGGTGTTTTCTTGTTAAGAAAGTTTTGATGACATGTCACCATGTCATGTTTTTCTATGATTTTTCATATAAGAAATTGATGATTTGTGCTTAAATCTTGAATGCTTTTGTGCTTAAATATTATATTTCTTTGATCATTTGATTTGATAAATTTTATAGGAAATAAGAAGAAAAAGAAGCAAAAAGCACAAAATAACCAAAAAAAGGAGAAAAAAAGAGTTTTGGGGCACACTTTGAAGTTGGAGCACACTTTAAAGCTTTAGGCCACGCTTTTAAAAGCATGGCCCATGACCATAAAGCCATGGCATGATAAAGCCTTATGCATGCATTCAAGACCAATGAACCATGGTGTTCATTAAGCGGCATTATTAAAGCATGCATGCATGAATTAAATGAATGCTACATTGGCTTTATTAAATAAATGCATGCAACGTTAATTATCAATGCCTAGTATGAATGAATGCTACGGCCAATGAAAGCATGCATTTAATTAGTAAAGAAATGAATGAATGCTAAGGTGTTAATTTATGTATGCATGAATTAAAGCATGCATATGATTATTAATGCTTATGCATGAAAGAAACTTAATTAATAAAACCAACCAAGGCCAAGCAAAAGGAAAGCTAAGCTCTCCTTGTGAACCGAACGCTACAATGTGACAAGGAAACAAGGCAAAACTTCAAAGCTGAGCTCTTGCCAAGAGCTTTATCGGGCTCCCACACAAGAAAATGTAAAGAAAAATGTTTGCTAGTGAAGCCAAAAGGATTTGAACCAGGGAGCTTGAGGAGCGCTACCTTTAGTTATTCTCCAAAATTGAAGCTGAAATGCCTCCACCAAGGCTTGAACCTGGAGCCTCACTCTTGAAGCATCAATGCTGCGCTCTTGGGGAGAGCTGAGCGCTACATTGACACAGTCAGGGAGCATTGTTGCGTGCAACAAAGCAAGGCCAAGGAAACAAGCACCAAGGCTGTGCTCTCCCCATGAACCGAGCCTTGTCCTAGGAGCAACACCCATGGGCCAAAATTCAATTAAAATTCTATTTTAAATTCAATTCTTCACCAATTGAACCAAGGCCATCCAGATCCACTCTTTCTCAAATCTAAAGCAAGCTAAGCCCAACATCATCACTCAAAGGCACAAGAACAAGTTAGAATAGGAATTTCATTTAGTTGTAATTTGTTTTCAATTTCAATTTCATTTTTATTTTTGTAAAGCCTATATAAGGCATCATTTTCATCTTTGTTAGAAAGGCCAGCTCTACTAGAGAGCACTAGGGGGAATTGGGATTGAGAGCTGAGTTCTCTTCATCCTGGTTCTTACTTTTGCATTTTCTTACTTTCTGTTTTTGAATTTTGGATTGAGAATTGAAGGAATTCTGTTTCAATTCTTACTCTGAAATCACCTTTGTCCTCCTTCTGCATAATTCAAATTTACATTTGCTGTTTTTACTTTTCTTCTCTTTTGTAATTTCTTTTTCTGCACTTTGAGCTGAGTTTGCTTTCAAAGCAATTTAAATTCTCTGCCTCCTTGCTAATTCACTTTCTACATTTTCCATTTGAGCTTGCTGTGATCTTGATTTATTTTCCTGCAATTTACAATTCCTGCAATTGCTCTAAGTTCTTATTCACTGCAATTTTGCTTCTCTGTTTACATTGCTCCCAATTTATTCTTCCTTCAATTTAAATTTTCAGTTGCTTGATCTATTACTTTCTTTTATTTTCAGCACCCACTCCCCTTTACATTTACTATAATTTACCTTTCTTGTCATTTAAGATTCTGGCAATTTACATTCCTTGCTCTTTAAGTTTCAATGCAATTTACTTTCTGCACTTTATAATTCCTGCAAATTTACTTTCTGTTGCCTACATTTCATCCAATTTCACTTCAATGTTAGCTTGACTAAACTAATCACCCACTAAAGTTGCTTGATCCATCAATCCCTGTGGGATCGACCTCACTCTAAGTGAGTTTTACTACTTGATGCGACCCGGTACACTTGCCGGTGAGTTTAGGTGTTGGAATTTTGGTTTTAACCCATCAAGTTTTTGGCACCGTTGCCGGAGATTGATTTAGAGCAACAACGATTAAGTGGGTGAGAAGTCTAGATCAAGAATTTTCTTTATTTTTATTTTTTGTTTTAGATTGAAACCAAGGTGTTTGAGTTTTTGCCTCACTAAGAAATTCTCATCTCTGATATGAGTAATTTCAATTTTCCTTGGTGTTGTGTTTTCCAAAATTCAAATGGAGTTCAACTCATCTTATGATCAAACAAATTTTATGGGATATTATCCACCATCACCAATCTCTAATGGTGGCTGGGAATATCACCAAGAAAATACAAATTCTAAGCACTCCAATCCATGGAGATTTGCTTCAGAGACACAAGATGAGCAAGAGAATCATATGGGATATTTTCCTCCACCACAAAATGATGCAAGTCATTATTCTGATGGTGGCCGGGAGTATCACCAAGGAATGAAAGAGCATCCACCCTCACGTCCCAGTTTCTCATTTGAAAGATCTTCATCACTTGATTATGCCTCAACACAAAGTTTCCTCCAAGATCCATACAAGTCATCCCACCAATCACACAACTCATCCCATACCCCTCAATACAACTTCACCACAATACATCCATGTCACCAAAATTACTCTCAACCTTTATCTCTTCAATGGTCCAAAGAACCCTTAGAAAGCCTATGCCAAGCCATTGAAGTACACAGACAACTTGTGGAAAGATACACACAATTCCAATCCTAGAAAGAAATCCTCTTCAAGAAGATGAATGGGCCCTTAGAGCAAACAAGGAGGAACTTAGAACCATCAAACAGTGAGGATGAAGACAAATCTGTGGGTGAGGAAGTGGAAAAACAAGAACAAAAGGTCCCTGTGTCAAGTGAAATTGTAATGAAGGATGAGGAACATGAGCCAAGGATTTTACATTCACGAAAGCTACTTGAGGTGACAATGAAACATAAAGATTCCCTCCCAAAGGAATTAATGGAAAATCAGGAAGAAGAAATTGAGGAAGATACTCAAGAGAAATCACATTCAACTGCAGCAGAGAAGTGCAAAGAGGAAAAGCTCATGGAACCACCAATGCAAGAAGCTCTTGATGAAGAAATCACTCCAACAATCACACAGCAACCAAGTCTTGAATCCAAAGAAGTGAAGGCAACTAGCAAGAACACCAATCCTGTCCCTGATCCAGCAAGCAAGATCAATCAAGCCATGTACAAAAGGAAGCTTGCTGAGGAGAGGCCAAGACAAGGGACAGTAGCTGAATCTTCTCCCCCCTTGAGGTCATTCCTCTTAAAAAACTGGAAGAAGAGGAAGAAAGTGAACAACATGTCAACCGTAGGTAACATTTCTCTTTTCTACTTTGTTTTCTTTCTTTGCTTTGTTTAAATTCAATAAATTGGCATATAGTTACATTCTAAGTTTGGTGTTGCCTTGCAACAAATTATTTTCAATCTTTTTGGATGATTGCATCAAATAAAACATGAAAGTGTCACACTAAGATTCTAAGTTTGGTGTGCCACTTATTTTTTTATGCAATTTATTCAAGCAACACTACTTGTTTATATAATCATAATGCCTCTGCTGTTTTATTTTTCTCTTTTGATTTGACACTTTTTCATTCTACTTGCTTTATTCATTTTTTTGTTTTTAAATGCTTTCATTTAGTTTGTTTATTAACTATTTTTGTTAATACATTACCGAGAGATCCTTATTCATGACAGATTCTTTGCTTGGTGATTGTATTTAACATACAACAGTTTTATTTAGTCTTGTTTCAAATAAAATGGACATAGGATTGCATTCTAAGTTTGGTGTTGCTATGCAACAAAATTTGCTTCCAATCTTTACTAGATACTTGCATTAATTCCAAGTGAAAGTGTCACACTAAGTTTGGTGTGCCACTTATCTTTTATGCAATGTATTGTGCTCACCTTCTTAAGTTTGCAATCACAATGTCTCTGTCTCTTGTGCCTTGATTATTATCTTTAATTTTGCTTGCTTAAAACACATGTGCTACTAATATTTCATTGTGTAAGACATTTATGATCCATCTTAGCCCCATAGCCATTGTTTGAATTATTGCTTGAGGATGAGCAAGCATTATGAGTTTGGCAAGGGAAAGAGGAAGAATAGAGGAAAAAGGACAACAATAATAAAGATGAACTACAAGGTTGTAGAGTTCCTTTTCTTCTCATTTGTTTCCAGCACTTAAATTGCATGATTGTCTTCATCTTCTCTGTTTACATGTGTGTATGAATAAAGCATAGCTTGAATGTTGATTTGTAACATGATGCTGTGGCATTATGACTACTAACTTGAGTTTTGTGAGTTCAAAAGCAATAAAGCATCATGATCATAAACAAACAAGGAATTAAAGAAGAGTTTAGCATGTGCATACAAGTATTGGAAAGCTAGTATGATCAATTGTTACTCAATTGCATTGGATTTTATTTAATTGAAGTTTTCATCTAGGACATTTTGTGAAATCTTTTGAAATCATGAAAACCTTGAAGAATCAATTGTAAATTAAGAAAACCAAAAGGGAAAGAATGAGAAAGTTGAAGGCTCTGAGTACCAATGACAATTCATTTGTTAAGTACTTGTGGTGTTTATGTATCAAGCAAAAATCTTGAAAACAAAACACTTAGAAGTCAAGGCTAGGCTCAAGTGCAAATGCACTCCTTCAAAGCTCAAGGCTCTGAGTATCAATGATTAGAGAGTAAAGAAAAGAAACAAATGAGCTTAATGAAGTCCTCTAATTAAATGCTTGTGGTGCTTATGTATCAAGTGGTAAAACTTGAAAACAAAGCATTTAGAGTTGTAGCTTTGTTATTAACTCATGGGGTAAAGCATCCAAAGGGAGAAGCTAATAAGAAAATCAAAAGCTTGTTTCAAGGAAGAAATATAAGAAAAAGATTTCATAAATTGAGTTAGATAGAAGCATCAATCAATTATATTTCTTTTGTGATTGTGGCATGCATGGAAAACTAGCTAACCATGAACATTGAGTTGCTATTCTTCTTACCTTGGATTGTCAATCTTAATTGCATGATTCTTTTCTTGCTTGGGGACAAGCAAGGTTTAAGTTTGGTGTTGTGATGACATGTCACCATGTCATGTTTTTCTATGCTTTTTCATATAAGAAATTGATGATTTGTGCTTAAATATTGAATGCTTTTGTGCTTAAATGTTATATTTCTTTGATCCTTTGATTTGATAAATTTTGTAGGAAATAAGAAGAAAAAGAAGCAAAAAGCACAAAATAAGCTAAAAAGGAGAAAAAAAGAGTTTTGGGGCGCCCATAACCATAAAGCCATGGCATGATAAAGCCTTATGCATGCATTCAAGACCAATGAACCATGGTGTTCATTAAGCAGCATTATTAAAGCATGCATGCATGAATTAAATGAATGCTACATTGGCTTTATTAAATAAATGCATGCAACGTTAATTATCAATGCCTAGTATGAATGAATGCTACGGCCAATGAAAGCATGCATTTAATTAGTAAAGAAATGAATGAATGCTAAGGCGTTAATTTATGTATGCATGAATTAAAGCATGCATATGATTATTAATGCTTATGCATGAAAGAAACTTAATTAATAAAACCAACCAAGGCCAAGCAAAAGGAAAGCTAAGCTCTCCTTGTGAACCGAGCGCTACAATGTGACAAGGAAACAAGGCAAAACTTCAAAGCTCAGCTCTTGCCAAGAGCTTTATCGGGCTCCCACACAAGAAAATGTAAAGAAAAATGTTTGCTAGTGAAGCCACAAGGATTTGAACTAGGGAGCTTGAGGAGCGCTACCCTTTAGTTATTCTCCAAAATTGAAGCTGAAATACCTCCACCAAGGCTTGAACCTGGAGCCTCACTCTTGAAGCATCAATGCTACGCTCTTGGGGAGAGCTGAGCACTACATTGACACAGCCAGGGAGCATTGTTGCGTGCAACAAAGCAAGGCCAAGGAAACAAGCACCAAGGCTGTGCTCTCCCCATGAACCGAGCCTTGTCCTAGGAGCAACACCCATGGGCCAAAATTCAATTAAAATTCCATTTTAAATTCAATTCTTCACCAATTGAACCAAGGCCATCCAGATCCACTCTTCCTCAAATCCAAAGCAAGCTAAGCCCAACATCATCACTCAAAGGCACAAGAACAAGTTAGAATAGGAATTTCATTTAGTTGTAATTTATTTTCAATTTCAATTTCATTTTTATTTTTGTAAAGCCTATATAAGGCATCATTTTCATCTTTGTTAGAAAGGCCAGCTCTACTAGAGAGCACTAGGGGGAATTGGGATTGAGAGCTGAGTTCTCTTCATCCTGGTTCTTACTTTTGCATTTTCTTACTTTCTGTTTTTGAATTTTGGATTGAGAATTGAAGGAATTCTGTTTCAATTCTTACTCTGAAATCACCTTTGTCCTCCTTCTGCATAATTCAAATTTACATTTGCTGTTTTTACTTTTCTTCTCTTTTGCAATTTCTTTTTCTGCACTTTGAGCTGAGTTTGCTTTCAAAGCAATTTAAATTCTCTGCCTCCTTGCTAATTCACTTTCTACATTTTCCATTTGAGCTTGCTGTGATCTTAATTTATTTTCCTGCAATTTACAATTCCTGCAATTGCTCTAAGTTCTTATTCACTGCAATTTTGCTTCTCTGTTTACATTGCTCCCAATTTATTCTTCCTTCAATTTAAATTTCCAGTTGCTTGATCTATTACTTTCTTTTATTTCCAGCACCCACTCCCCTTTACATTCACTGCAATTTACCTTTCTTGTCATTTAAGATTCTGGCAATTTACATTCCTTGCTCTTTAAGTTTAAATGCAATTTACTTTCTGCACTTTATAATTCCTGCAAATTTACTTTCTGTTGCCTACATTTCATCCAATTTCACTTCAATGTTAGCTTGACTAAACTAATCACCCACTAAAGTTGCTTGATCCATCAATCCCTGTGGGATCGACCTCACTCTAAGTGAGTTTTACTACTTGATGCGACCCGGTACACTTGCCGGTGAGTTTAGGTGTTGGAATTTCGATTTCAACCCATCAAGTTTCAATCTCTAAAATTTTAAAATCATATCTTTTTCAAATCTTTCTTTTATTTATTTATTTTCTTACAAGTATCTTTAATTTTAAGACATATCTTTTTCAAAACTTCCTAACCACTTTCTCTCTCTTCATTTTTCGAAAATTCTCACCCATAATTTTTCAAATCTTTTTAATTAATTAATTGATTTAGTTTTCTAATTTCTTTTATTTCTCTTCTTTTAATTTTCAAAACTTATACCATTTTTCCCATTTACTTTATTTTAATTTCTTTAATTTCGAAAAAAAATTTAAATAAAAATAATAAATAAAATTTTTATTTTACAATCCACATCATCTCCCTTTCTCCATCATGGACCTAAGTGGAATTGAAAAGTCCAGAAAGACTCTGGGGTCGTATGCTAACCTCACTACTGCTTTATATGGGAGTAGTATCTGTATACCCCCATCAGAGCCAGCAATTTTGAGCTAAACCCTCAGCTCATTATGATGGTGCAGCAAAATTGCCAGTATTTCGGTCTTGCACAGGAAGAACCTACTGAGTTTCTGACACAGTTCTTACAAATTGCTGACACAGTACATGATAAGGAAGTAGATCAGGATGTCTACAGATTATTACTGTTTCCATTTGCTGTAAAAGATCAAGCTAAGAGGTGGTTAAATAACCAACCCACAGCAAGCATAAGAACATGGAAACAGTTATCAGAAAAATTCCTAAATCAATATTTCCCTCCAAAAAGGATGACACAGCTAATTATGATGAGCGGATAATTTATACCCTTTTTGGTAATGTTTTTACATAATTTTTAGCATGTTTTAATTACTTTTTATTATATTTTTATTAGTTTTTATGCAAAAATCATATTTCTGGACTTTACTATGAGTTTGTGTATTTTTTTGTAATTTCAGGTATTTTCTGGCTGAAATTGAGGGACCTGAGCAAAAGTCTGATTCAGATGCTGAGAAAGGACTGTAGATGCTGTTGGATTCTGACCCTCCTGCACTCGAAGTGGATTTTTCTAGAGCTACAGAAGCCCAATTAGCACGCTCTCAATTGAGTTGGAAAGTAGACATCTTGGGCTTTCCAGCAATATCTAATAGTCCATACTTTGCCCGAGATTTGATGGCCCAAACTGGCGTCTAAACGCCAGCCAAAGACCCTTTTCTGGCGTAAAACGCCAGAACTGGCATCAGAACTGGAGTTAAATGCCCAAAATGGCACCCAAGCTGGCGTTTAACTCCAAGAATGGCCTATGCACGTGAAAGCTTCAATGCTCAGCCCAAGCACACACCAAGTGGGCCCCGAAAGTGGATTTCTGCGCTATCTGCACTTAGTTACTTATTTTCTGTAATCCCTAGTAACTAGTTTAGTATAAATAGCACTTTTTACTATTGTATTCGAGGAGCTTATGCCATTTTTCACATTTGGGAGGCTGGCCACACGGCCATGCCTAGACCTTTCTCTCTTATGTATTTTCTACGGTGGAGTTTCTACACCTCATAGATTAAGGTGCGGAGCTCTGCTGTTCTTCATGAAATAATGCAAGTGCTATTGTTTCTCTTTCAATTCACGCTTACTTCTTCTCCAAGATATACTCTTGTACTTAGTTCAGTTAAGTCAGAATGAAGGGGTGACCCGTGACAATCACCCACTATCTTCGTTACTTGCTTAGCCAAGATTCGCGTGCGTGACAACCACAAAGCGGTCTACATGATGTTCAACGTAGTCATTGAACGACAGCCGGAGTATATTATCTTGGGTTTCTAATCCACGGACCGAGTCTGGGAGATTAGAACCTTCGTGGTATAGGCTAGAACCAATTGGCAGCATTCCTGAGATCCGGAAAGTCTAAACCTTGTCTGTGGTATTCTGAGTAGGATCTGGGAAGGGATGACTGTGACGAGCTTCAAACTCGCGAAACAGTGTGCAAAAGGATAGAGAGATCATATTCCGATGCTAGTGAGAACCGACAGATGATTAGCCGTACGGTAGCTGTACCTGGTATGTTTCATCCAAGACGAGAAATCCGACAGTTGATTAGCCGTGTAGAAACCGTACCTGGTATTTTTCATCCGAGAGGATCATACAGCTTGCCATGAAAGGGAGCACGCATGATTGGATGAAGACAATAGGAAAGCAGAGGTTCAGAAGCAATAAAGCATCTCCAAACGCTTATCTGAAATTCCCACCAATGAATTACATAAGTATCTTTATTTTATTTTATGTTTTATTTATCTTTTAATTATCAAAACCTCATAACCATTTGAATCCGCCTGACTAAGATTACAAGATGACCATAGCTTGCTTCAAACCGACAATCTCCGTGGGATCAACCCTTACTCACGTAAGGTATTACTTGGACGACCTAGTGCACTTGCTGGTTAGTTGTGCGGAGTTGTGAAAAGTGTGATCACAATTTTGAGCACCAAGTTTTTGGCGCCGTTGCCAGGATTGTTCGAGTTTGGACAACTGACGGTTCATCTTGTTACTTAGATTGGGTAATTTTATTTTATGTTTAAGTTTTTATTTTTTATTTTCGAAAAAAATATATTTAGTTTTTGAAAAATTCATAAAAATTTTTAAGAATGAATTCAGAGAGATCCAAGGCTTTAAACAAGAGGATAATGAATCTCTTTATAATTCCTGGGAGAGGTACAGAGAGATGCTAAAGAAATTCCCCTCTGAAATATTTTCAGAATGGGTGCAGTTAGACATCTTCTACTACGGGCTTACAGAAAAGGCCCAGATGTCTCTAGACCACTTAGCTGGTGGATCTATACATATGAGAAAGACAATTGAAGAGGCTCAAGAGCTCATTGATACAGTTGCTAGTAACCAGCATCTGTACTTAAGTAGTGAGTCTTCCATGAAAGAAGAGGCTAAAGCACTATCCACTGAACTTAGTCCTCCAGAACAAGTTGTTGAACTCAATCAGCAATTACTTCTTATAACAAAACAGTTAGCAAAATTTAAAGAGATGCTACAAGACACTAAAAATGCTAACAAGAATATGGAAGCACAATTGGATCAGATAAGACAACAGCTATCTAAACAGATAACAGAAGAGTGCCAAGCTGTTCATTTAAGGAGTGGGAAGACATTGAATGTCTCAACTCAAGGCAGTAGAAAGCCAAGAAAGGAACAACTGACAGAGGATGACCAAGACACTGCCCAAAATCCCTTTGAGGTCAGTAAGAGCCCAGAGATGAATGATTCTGGCGTTCAAACGCCAGAAAAGGGTGGCAATCTGGCGTTAAACGCCCACACTGCACCCAATTCTGGCGTTCAAACGCCAATAAGGGATCAGACACCTGCAAGTGCTGATAACAACCCCCTTAGGCAGGCTTCTCCAACCACTTCTGTAGGAAGTAAACCTACAGCAACTAAGATTGAAGAATATAAAGCCAAGATGCCTTATCCTCAGAAACTCCGCCAAGCGGAACAGGATAAACAATTTGCCCGTTTTGCAGACTATCTCAGGACTCTTGAAATAAAGATTCTATTTGCAGAGGCATTGGAGCAAATACCCTCTTATGCTAAGTTCATGAAAGAGATCTTAAGTCATAAAGAGCAAATACCCTCTTATGCTAAGATTCTATTTGTAGTGCAGTCATTCTGAAAAGCTTACCAGAGAAGCTTAAAGACCCCGGAAGCTTTATGATACCATGCACATTAGAGGATGCTTGTACCAAGACGGCTCTATGTGATCTTGGGGCAAGTATCAACCTAATACCTGCATCCACTATCAAAAATCTTGGTTTGACTGATGAAGTTAAACCAACCCGGATATGCCTCCAACTTGCTGATGGCTCCATTAAGATTCCATCAGGCGTAATTGAGGACATGATTGTCAAGGTTGGGCCATTTGCCTTTCCCACTGACTTTGTAGTGCTGGAAATGGAGGAGCACAAGAGTGTAACTCTCATTCTAGGAAGGCCTTTCCTAGCAACTGGACGAACCCTCATTGACGTCCAAAAAGGGGAGATAACCCTGAGAGTCAATGAGGATGAGTTCAAGTTGAATGCTGTCAAAGCTATGCAACATTCAGACACATCAAAAGACTGCATGAGCGCTGATATTATTGACTCCTTGGTTGAAGAGGTCAATATGACTGAGAGTCTCGAATCAGAGCTAGAGGACATTTTTAAAGATGTTCAGCCTGATCTGGAGGAACCAGAGAAAACAGAAGAACCTTTGAAAACTCCTCAGGAAGAGGAGAAGCCTCCTAAACCCGAGCTCAAACTACTACCACCATCCCTGAAATATACATTTCTGAGAGAAGATGAACTTTTCCAGTAATCATAAGCGTTGCTTTAGAGCCACAGGAAGAGAAAGTACTAATTTAGGTGCTAAGGACACACAAGACTGCTCTTGGGTGGTCCATAAGTGATCTTAAGGGCATTAGCCCAGCCAGATGCATGCACAAGATCCTATTGGAGGATGATGCTAAGCCAGTGGTTCAACCACAGAGGCGGCTGAATCCAGCCATGAAGGAGGTGGTGCAGAAAGAGGTCACTAAGCTACTAGAGGCTGGGATTATTTATCCTATTTCTGATAGTCTCCTGGGTGAGCCCTGTCCAAGTTGTCCCCAAGAAGGGAGGCATGACAGTGGTTCATAATGAAAGGAATGAGTTGGTTCCTACAAGAACAGTTACAGGGTGGCGTATGTGTATTAATTACAGAAGGCTCAATACAGCCACCAGGAAGGATCATTTTTCTTTACCATTCATAGACCAGATGCTAGAGAGACTAGCAGGCCATGAATACTAATGCTTTTTGGATGGCTATTCAGGTTACAACCAAATTGCAGTAGATCCTCAGGACCAAGAGAAAACAGCATTCACATGTCCATCTGGAGTATTTGTCTACAGAAGAATACCATTTGGTCTGTGCAATGCACCTGCAACCTTTCAGAGGTGCATGCTCTCTATCTTCTCTGATATGGTAGAGAAATTTCTGGAAGTCTTCATGGATGACTTCTCAGTATTTAGAGACTCATTCAGCTCCTGTCTTGACCATCTAGCACTTGTTCTGAAAAGGTGCCAAGAGACTAACCTGTTTTTAAACTGGGAGAAATGTCACTTCATGGTGACTGAAAGAATTATCCTTGGACACAAAATTTTGAACAAGGGAATAGTGGTGGATCAAGCTAAAGTAGAGGTAATTGAAAAATTACCACCACCTGCCAATGTTAAGGCAATCAGAAGCTTTCTGGGCATGCATGATTCTATAGGAGGTTTATAAAGGATTTTTCAAAAATTACAAAACTCCTAAGCAATCTGCTAGCTGTTAATACACCATTTGTCTTTGACACAGAGTGTCTGCAGGCGTTTGAGACTCTGAAAGCTAAGCTGGTCACAGCACCAGTCATTTCTGCACCAGACTGGACATTACCATTCGAACTAATGTGTGATGCCAGTGACCATGCCATTGGTGCAATATTAGGACAGAGGCATAACAAGCTTCTGCATGTCATTTATTATGCTAGCCGTATTTTAAATGACGCGGAGAAGAATTACACAACCACAGAAAAGGAGTTGCTTGCAGTGGTTTATGCCAATGACAAGTTCAGATCTTATTTAGTAGGATCAAAAGTGATTGTGTACACTGACCATGTTGCTCTAAAATATCTTCTCACAAAGCAGGATTCAAAACCCAGACTCATAATATGGGTGTTGCTTCTGCAAGAGTTTGATATAAAAATAAGAGACAGAAAAGAGACAGAGAACCAAGTAGCTGATCACCTGTCCCGGATAGAACCAGTAGTAGGAGTGTCCCTCCCTCCTACTGAGATCTCTGAAATTTTTTCGGATGAGCAACTCTTTGCCATTCAGGAAGTACCGTGGTTTGCAGACATTGCAAACTATAAAGCTGTGAGATTCATTCCCAAAGAGTACAGTAAGCAGCAAACAAAAAAATTAATTTCTGATGCAAAGTACTACTTGTGGGATGAACCATACCCCTTTAAGAGATGTGCAGACAGAATAATCCGTAGATGTGTACCTAGAGAGGAGGCACAGAAGATCCTATGGCATTGCCATGGATCACAATATGGAGGACATTTCGGAGGTGAGCGAACAGCCACAAAGGTTCTCCAATGTGGCTTCTACTGGCATACTCTCTATAGAGACTCCCGAGAGTTTGTACGTAACTGTGACAGTTGCCAGAGAGCTGGTAATCTGCCTTACGGTTATGCCATGCCTCAGCAAGGGATCTTAGAGATTGAGTTGTTTGATGTATAGGGTATTGACTTCATGGGCCTTTCCCACCATCATATTCAAACACTTATATTCTGGTGGCAGTAGACTATGTATCTAAATGGGTAGAGGTAATTGTAACACCCACTAATGATACTAAGACAGTGATGAAGTTCCTCTAGAAGCATATTTTCAGCAGGTTCGGTGTCCCTAGGATACTGATCAGTGATGGAGGCACTTATTTCTGCAATAAACAGCTTGACTCTTCTCTAGTCCAATATGGAATTAACCACAAAGTGACGACTCCATATCATCCACAGACAAATGGACAGGCTGAAGTCTCAAATAGGGAACTAAAGCGAATCCTGGAACGGACTGTAAGTACCCGTAGAAGGGATTGGGCAAGAAGTCTGAATGACGCTCTGTGGGCATACAGAACCGCATTCAAGACTCCTATAGGGACCTCTCCATACCAGCTTGTGTATGGAAAAGCCTGTCATCTGCCAGTGAAACTGAAACACAAAGCCTACTGGGCAACCAGGTTCCTAAACCTTGATACTAAGGTAGCTGGAGAGAGGAGATTACTCCAGTTGAATGAGCTGGAAGAATTCAGACTCAATGCTTTCGAAAATACCAAAATTTATAAGGAGAAAGCAAAAATATGGCATGAAAAAAGGCTATCATCTAGAGTCTTTGAGACAGGACAGAAGGTCCTGTTGTTTAACTCTAGGCTCAGATTATTCCCTGGAAAATTGAAATCCCGGTGGAGGGGCCCATATGTGATTACAAGTGTGTCACCATATGGCTACGTGGAGCTTCAAGACATTGATTTTAATAAGAAGTTCATTGTTAATGGATAGAGAGTCAAGCATTATCTTGAAGGCAATGTTGAGCAAGAATGCTCAAGACTGAGACTAGATTAAAGCTCAGTAAAGTCCAGCTAAAGACATTAAAGAAGCGCTTATTGGGAGGCAATCCAACGTTATTTAATTATATTTATTTTTTATAGACATTTGTTTTCCATTGCCATGTTATGTTTTCTTTAGGTTGATGATCATGTGGAGTCATAAAAACAGCTGCAGAATTAAAGCGCAATAAAAAATAGCATAAAAAATAGCACACCCTGGAGGACAGGCTTACTGGCGTTTAAACGCCAGTAAGGATAGCAGAATGGGCAGCATGCTGGGCGTTTAACGTCAGAAATGGTAGCATTCTGGGCGTTCAGAAAAATGGCCAGTAAAGAAGGATTCATGGCGTTTAACGCCAGCCAGGGTATCTGGCTGGGCGTTAAATGCCAGAATGGATAGCATTCTGGGCGTTTAACGCTAGGATGATACAAGGGAGGTAATTTTGTTCCCAATTCGAATTTTTTTCAAATTTTCATGTTTTAATTCATAATTTTTTGCATCAAACATATTTTAAATGTTCATCTTTCAATTTCTATTTTCAAGTATTAATAATCTTTCCAATTCTTTTTAATTCTTTTCAATTCCTTCCAAAACGTTTTCAAAACTTACATATCTTTTCAAAATTCTTTTCAACTTTTTTTAATTTTTCTTGCATATACTAATAAGTTTTCAAAATTAATTACATCATTCTTCTTTTACTCCCTTCTATTTTATTTTGCTCGACGACGAGCAAAGCTTTTAAGTTTGCTGTGGAAAAGCTCAGCTTTTTGCTTTCCATAACCATTAATGGCACCTAAGGCCGGAGAAACCTCTAGGAAGAGGAGCAACAAAGGCAATGAAGAGACATAAAGGAGCTCAAAAACTCCATTGGTTCTTCAAGAGGAAGAAGAAGCCACCATCACTAAGGTGGACCCGTTCTTTAATGCATTATGTTTTGACTATGTTTTTGTCTTCATTACATGATCATTAGTGTTTAGTGTCTATGTCTTAAAGCTATGAATGATTCCATGAATCTCTCACCTTTCTTAAAAGAAAAATGTTTTTATTTGCAAAAGAACAAGAAGTGCATAATTTCGAAATTTATCTTGAAATTAGTTTAATTATTTTGATGTGGTGACAATACTTCTTGTTTTCTGAATGAATGCTTGAACAATGCATATTTTTTATAGTGAAGTTTATGAATGTTAAAATTGTTGGCTCTTGAAAGAATAATGAAAAAAGAGAAATGTTATTGATAATCTGAAAAATAATAAAATTGATTCTTGAAGCAAGAAAAAGCAGTGAAAAACACAAAACTTGCGAAAAAAAAGAAAAAAATTGTGAAAAATAAAGAAAAAAAAGAAAGAAAAAGAAAAAGGCAAGAACAAAAAGCCAATAACCCTTTAAACTAAAAGGCAAGGGTAAAGAGGATCCAAGGCTTTGAGCATTAATGGATAGGAGGGCCCAAAAGAATAAAATCTTGGCCTAAGCGGCTAAATCAAGCTGTCCGTAACCATGTGCTTGTGGCGTGAAGGTGTCAAGTGAAAAGTTTGAGATTGAGCGGTTAAAGTCGTGGTCCAAAGAAAAAGAGTGTGCTTAAGAACTCTGGGCACCTCTAACTGGGGACTCTAGCAAAGCTGAGTCACAATCGAAAAAGGTTCACCCAGTTATGTGTCTGTGGCATTTATGTATCCGGTGGTAATACTGGAAAACAAAATGCTTAGGGTCACGGCCAAGACTCATAAAGTAGCTGTGTTCAAGAATCAACATACTAAACTAGAAGAATCAATAACACTATCTAAATTCTGAGTTCCTATGGATGCCAATCATTCTGAACTTCAAAGGATAAAGTGAGATGCCAAAACTGTTCAGAAGCAAAAAGCTACTAGTCCCACTCATCTAATTGAAACTAAGCTTCATTGATATTTTGAAATTTATTATATTTTCTCTTCTTTTTATCCTATTTTGTTTTTAGTTGCTTGGGGATAAGCAACAATTTAAGTTTGGTGTTGTAATGAGCGGATAATTTATACCCTTTTTGGCATTATTTTTAGGCAGTTTTTAGTATGTTTTAATTTCTTTTTATTATATTTTTATTAGTTTTTATGCAAAAAATTATATTTCTGGACTTTACTATGAGTTTGTGTGTTTTTTTTGTAATTTCAGGTATTTTCTGGCTGAAATTGAGGGACCTGAGCAAAAATCTGATTCAAAGGCTAAGAAAGGACTGCAGATGCTGTTGGATTCTGACCCTCCTACACTCGAAGTGGATTTTCTGGAGCTACAGAAGTCTAATTTGTGCGCTCTTAATTGCTTTGGAAAGTAGACATCTTGGACTTTCCAGAAATATATAATAGTTCATACATTACCCGAGATTTGATGGCCCAAACTGGCATTAAACGCCAGCCAGAGACCCTTTTCTGGCGTAAAACACCAGAACTGGCACCAGAACTGGAGTTAAACGCCCAAACTGGCACCCAAGGTGGCATTTAACTCCAAGAATGGCTTATTCACGTGAAAGCTTCAAAGCTCAGCCCAAACACTCACCAAGTGGGCCACAGGGTGGAATTCTGCACTATCTATACCTAGTTACTCATTTTCTGTAAACCTAAGTTACTAGTTTAGTATAAAAACTACTTTTAGAGATTCATTTTGCAACTCATGAAATTTTACATCTCATATTGTATTTTCTACGGCATGAGTCTCTAAATCCCATTGGTGGGGGTGAGGAGCTCTGCTGTGTCTCAATGGATTAATGTAATTACTATTGTTTTCTATTCAATCACGCTTGATTCTGTTCTAAAATACTCACTCGTACTTCAATATAGAGCATATGATGATCCGTGACACTCATCATCATTCTCAAACTTATGAACGCGTGCTTTACAACCACTCCCGTTCTACCTGAGCTCAACGTAGTTATTGGGCGACAGCTTGAGTGCGTATCTCTTGGGTTTCTAATCCACTGACCGAGTCCGTGGGATTAGAACCTTCATGGTAGAGGCTAGAACCAATTGGCAACATTCCTGAGATCCAGAAAGTCTAAACCTTGTCTGTGGTATTCCGAGTAGGATCTGGAATGAGATGACTGTGACGAGCTTCAAACTCACGAATGTTGGGCACAGTGACAGTGTGCAAAAGGATAGAGATATCCTATTCCGACACAAGTGAGAACCGACAGATGATTAGCCGTGCGGTAGCTGTACCTGGTATTTTTCATCCGAGACGAGAGATCTGACAGTTGATTAGCTGTATAGAAATCGTTCCTGGTATTTTTCATCCGAGAGGACGGATGGTAGCCATTGACAACAGTAATCCACCAACATACAACTTGCCATTGAAGGAAGCCATGCGTGTTTAGAGAAGAAGACAGTAGGAAAGCAGAGATTCAGACGACAGAGCATCTTCGGAACCTCAACCTGTTCCTCATTACTGAATCACAAGTACCATTTATTTCGTTCTATTTACTTTTCATAAACAAAATCATTTTTATCATTAATATCTTGACTAAGATTTACAAGATAACCATAGCTTGCTTCAAGCCGACAATCTCCGTGGGATCGACCCTTACTCATGTAAGGTATTACTTGGACGACCCAGTGCACTTGCTAGTTAGTTGTGCGGAGTTGTAAAAGGTGTAATCACAATTTCGTGCACCACCTCTCAAGGTGGCTTGTGCTTGAATTCATCTTGGAACTCCCACCAATGCTTGGTTCTCCATTGTGTCCCAAGATTTCTCATGGATTGAGCCAAGTCTTGATGGGGTTCTTCACAAGCTTGGGGCTCCCAAAGTCGATCCTCTTCTTGTAATCTGGGATCCCACACTCTATTTTCACACCCGTCTTGAAGTTGATCATTATTAGTCCATCTGGATGGCAAGCAAAATGAATTCTCAATGAAGTGCCCCACAATCCTTCTAGACCCATCTAGTTGAGCACTATTCCAACCTTTGTATTCGACTCTTGAAGTATCAACCATAATGAGCCTTGATTTGCAACACCAACCACAAAACATCTTTCTTTTATGCTTCATCCCACAAAGCATCCTAAGTTGACCATCCGTTTCGAGCAAGCCGTACTCAAGTGGGATAATAAAGCTAATAGAAATGAATTTTACCCACTCAAGTGAAGGAGTAGATGGCAACTGTTCATACCCTGGGTCGAGCTATCTGACCCGAGATGATTAGCGACAAAGCGATCGACCTCTTCAGGTCAGACTATCCGACCTCTTCCCAAAGAGCTCGGCCAAATCGACAGGAAAGCCCAAAAAGGGCCCAACTCAAGGAATACGACCCAGATCCAAAGGCAGCCCAAGCCTATAGAGATAAGGGCGGTTCCCTTGAAGATAAGCTGACCTCACTCAAAGATAAGATAAGATAAGATAAAAATAACTAACTTATCTTATCTAAGAAGGTCACTCCACACTATTATAAATATACTGGAGCACCCAGGTATAACTCATACTCTGATTCTAGAAAAAACCTGCTTAATACCCTTGCTAACTTAAGCATCGGAGTCCCTTGCAGGTACCCCCACCCTCCGGTGACGAAGGATCAGCAGCATAGCCAGTCCACAAGTTGGATACAGCAGCTCCGGCCGCCACTCACCAGCCGGACACGTCATATCCAACCAGTACAGAAGATCTCGTCCGAGATCGACCTACAGTTTCAGGTAACCCTCGGAACATTGGCGCCGTTGCCGGGGAACCTGGAAGTCATCCCATCACCATGGCGGACGACCATGACAATGACCACGATTCGGATCTGGAAGATAGAACGCTGCACAAAAATACGGACACTACACCAAACGATACTCCTCAACCTAATAAAAACAATAATTCATCAACTGTGGGAGCCATGGAGGCACTTTAAGATCGCTTAAAACAACTTGAAAAAGAAGCCCAACATCAGTGAGAAGCTGGGAAGGATCTACAAAGGGAGATAAGGAGGCACCGGAAATTAGAAGATAAACTTCTAAAACTCGAAGCCGATCTCAAAACCAAAGCTACTCGATCCATCCATGAAGACAGCTCTCGCAAGGATCAAGATCCATTCACTAGGGAGATCATGAAGACCAAAATCCCTAAAGACTTTAAACTCCCGGATATGCCTTTATATGATGGCACTACAGATCCTGGTTATCATCTCAGCAATTTCAGAAGTAGAATGTACCTCACCGATGCCTTAGATGCAGTTCGCTGCAAAGCCTTTCTGACTACCTTAACAAAGACAGCGATCAGATGGTTCGACAATCTACCTCCTAGGTCCATATCAAGCTTCGACGACTTAGCTAAGAAATTTCTGGCCAGATTCTCCAACCAAAAAGATAAGGCTAAGCATGCCCCAAGTCTATTAGGAATCAAGCAAGGAGATCGGGAAAGTCTTCGCAACTACATGGAAAGATTCAACAAAACATGCCTGGACATACAAAGCCTACTAACAGAGGCCGCCATTATGGGCCTCATCAATGGCTTACGAGAGGGACCTTTTAGCCAATCTATATCGAAAAAACACCCCGAATCTCTGAACGAAGTACAAGAACGAGCAGAGAAGTACATCAACATGGAGAAAAACTTCCGACTAGGAGAGACCTCAAAATCCGGATTCACCTACCCCTCCCGGGATAAGGACAAGGAATCCAAAAAGAAGGAAGATCGACATGGGGAGAAAATAAAAAAATATCACAATTACACCCCTCTTCAGGTGTCTCTTGTGGATGTCTACAGAGAAGTCTGCCACACTGAAAAAATACCCCCAGCTCGACCACTCAAAGGCAAAAAAGGAGGAGGAAATCGGACTGAATATTGTGAATACCATCGAATCTGTGGGCATTCTACCAACGAATGTTTTGACTTAAAGAACGTCATAGAAAAACTAGTAAGAGAAGGAAAATTAGATCGGTACCTGGCCACCCGAGACGATGAGCAAAGAAAAAGAAGAAGGGACGAAGATGTCGGATGAACCGAGCAATTACCTCGTACACCAGAAAGACATGTCCACATGATACACGATGGATTTGCGGGAGGAGGAATCTCCAAATCATCTCATAAAAGATATCTTAAAGAAGCATATCATGTCGAGGGGAAGGAGGAAGCACCCGACATCCCCGCAATTACTTTCACCAAAGAGGACGCAGCCGGTATCATCTCAGGACATGACGATCCCATGGTCATCACTATTATATTGGCAAACGCAAATCTCCACTGCACACTAATAGACCAAGGGAGTTCCGCCGACATCTTGTTCAAAACTGCCTTCGACAAGCTCGGCCTGGAAGAAAAAGAACTTAGAGCATACCCAAACAACTTGTTCGGACTGGGAGACACCCCAGTTCAACCACTTGGATACATCTCACTACACACAACCTTCGGAAAAGGAAACCAGTCAAGAACACTCAAGATAGACTACATTGTGGTCGACGTGAGTTCAGCCTACAACGCCTTAATAGGCCGGACAACATTGAATCAGCTCGGCGCAATAGTCTCGACTCCACATATGTGCATGAAATTCCTAACTATAGAAGGGATAGCTACAATAAAAGCAGACCAAAAGATAGTACGCCGCTGTTACAATGAAAGTCTAAACCTCAGAGGCAGAGGAGAAGAATTCCACACAATCAAACTCGGTGGAGTTCAGAGGCGGGAAGAACTCCGCCCATAACCTGAAGGTGAAGTAGAGAAAGTCCAGATCAGAGACATCCCGGACAAAACAACCAATATTAGTACGAGCCTAAAAGGAGACATAAAATAATCACTCGTACAGTTCTTACGAGATAACGTCGACCTCTTTGCATGGAAGGCTGCAGACATGCCAGGCATAGACCCCAAATTAATGTGCCACAAGTTGGCGGTCTACCCAGGATCTCGGCCGGTACAACAGAGACGAAGAAAGCTCGGACCAGAACGATCCCAAGCTGTGGAAGAGAAAGTTTAAGCTCTACTGGAGGCAGGATTCATAAGAGAAGTCAAGTACCCGCTATGGCTAGCTAACGTCGTCTTGGTGAAAAAATCAAATGGGAAGTGGCGAATGTGCACCGACTACACTGATCTCAACAAAGCCTGCCCAAAGGATCCTTATCCACTCCCAAGTATCGACACTCTGGTAGATGCATCCTCCGGATATAAATACCTCTCGTTTATGGACGCATATTCAGGATACAATCAAATCCCAATGTATCCACCCGACCAAGAAAAACCTTCATGCTTAACCCCAAAAGCAAACTATTGCTACCTCGTCATGCCTTTTGGTCTTAAAAACGCGGGAGCTACTTAACAAAGATTAATGAATAAAGTCTTCACGGATCACATCGGAAAAATCATGGAAGTCTACGTGGATGACATATTAATAAAGACACAAAGTGAAGAGACGTTGCTGTCCAACCTCGCCCAAGTATTCGACACCATAAGAAGGCATGGCATGCGACTTAATCCTGCAAAGTGCACCTTCGCAGTAGAAGCTGGCAAATTCCTGGGTTTCATGCTCACACAAAGAGGAATTGAGGCAAATCCAGATAAATGCCGGGCCATACTCGACATGAAGAGTCTGACTTGTGTCAAAGAAGTACAACAACTCAACAGAAGGTTAGCACCTTGTCCAGATTTCTAGCCGGGTCGGCAATAAGATCTCTCCCCTTCTACACCACTCTAAGGAAAGGGAAGAAGTTTTAATGGACCACCGAGTGCGAGCAAGCCTTCCAAGATTTAAAGTAAAACTGGAAGTGGCGCGGGTGTGATAATTGAAAGTGACCAAGGGACCCAAATTGAACTCTCCCTCAAATTCGGGTTCCCCGCCTCAAACAACCAAGCAGAATATGAGGCACTACTAGCTGGTTTGAAGCTGGCTAGGGAGGTTGGAGCTTAAAAGCTTATCATCTTCAGCGACTCACAAGTAGTCACTTCACAAATAACAGGGAGCTACCAAGCCAAGGATCCCACCATGAAAAAGTACTTGGATAAAACTTGGAAACAGCTCGGACAACTCAGGGAATATGAGATCTGCCACATACCCCGCGAACAAAATAACCGAGATGATGCACTCTCAAAGCTAGCCAACACCAAACCACGGGGCAACAATAGAAGCCTGATCCAGGAAATGCTGCAGAACCCATCAATCTCGGAAGAGGAAAAAGTCCTAGCCATAACAGGCTTGGATCAAGGATGGATGACTCCCATAAACAACTACCTCAAAACAAAAATGCTTCCTACAGAGGAAAAGGAGGCAAAAAGGTTAAAACAGAAGGCACAATACTACACTATCATAAATAATACCCTATACAAAAGAGGGATCTCAATACCATTGTTAAAATGTGTACCGACTTCCAACACAAAAGAAGTCCTAGAAGAGATATACAGTGGCACCTGTGGCAATCACCTCGGAGCGCAAGCATGACGAGCGGATAATTTATACGCTTTTTGGCATTGTTTTTAGTATATTTTTAGTAGAATCTAGTTACTTTTAGGGATGTTTTCATTAGTTTTTATGTTAAATTCACATTTTTAGACTTTACTATGAGTTTGTGTGTTTTTCTGTGATTTCAGGTATTTTCTGGCTGAAATTGAGGGACTTGAGCAAAAATCAGATTCAGAGGTTGAAGAAGGACTGCTGATGCTGTTGGATTCTGACTTTCCTGCACTCAAAGTGAATTTTCTGGAGCTACAGAACTCAAATTGGCGCGCTTTTAATTGCGTTGGAAAGTAGACATCCAGGGCTTTCCAGCAATGTATAATAGTTCATACTTTGGCCGAGTTTAGATGACGTAAAAGGGCGTTGAACGCCAGCTCTACGCTGCTGTCTGGAGTTAAACGCCAGAAACACGTCACAAACCAGAGTTGAACGCCAGAAATACGTTACAACCTGGCGTTCAACTCCAGAAAGAGCCTCTGCACGTGTAACATTCAAGCTCAGCCCAAGCACACACCAAGTGGGCTCCGGAAGTGGATTTATGCATCAATTACTTACTTCTGTAAACCCTAGTAACTAGTTTAGTATAAATAGGACTTTTTACTATTGTATTAGACATCTTTGGATGCCTGGTTCTTAGATCATGAGGGCTGGCCATTCGGCCATGCCTGGACCTTTCACTTATGTATTTTCAACGGTAGAGTTTCTACACTCCATAGATTAAGGTGTGGAGCTCTGCTGTTCCTCAAAGATTAATGCAAAGTACTACTGTTTTTCTATTCAATTCAACTTATTCCGCTTCTAAGATATTCATTCGCACTTCAACCTGAATGTGATGAACGTGACAATCATCATCATTCCCTATGAACGCGTGCCTGACAACCACTTCCGTTCTACCTTAGATTGAATGAGTATCTCTTGGATCTCTTAATCAGAATCTTCGTGGTATAAGCTAGATTGATGGCGGCATTCATGAGAGTCTGGAAAGTCTAAACCTTGTCTGTGGTATTCTGAGTAGGACTCTGGGATTGAATGACTGTGACGAACTTCAAACTCGCGAGTGCTGGGCGTAGTGACAGACGCAAAAGGAGGGTGAATACTATTCCAGTATGATCGAGAACCTCAGATGATTAGCCATGCTGTGACAGAGCATTTGGACCATTTTCACAAGAGGATAGGATGCAGCCATTGGCAAGGGTGATGCCTCCAGACGATTAGCCATGCAGTGACAGCGCATCGGACCATTTTCCAGAGAGGATTAAAAGTAGCCATTGACAACGGTGATGTCCTTACATAAAGCCAGCCATGGAAAGGAGTAAGACTGATTGGATGAAGACAGCAGGAAAGCAGAGGTTCAGAGGAACGAAAGCATCTCTATACACTTATCTGAAATTCTCACCAATGATAGACATAAGTGTTTCTATCCTTATTTTCTATCTATTTATTATTTATGTTCGAAAACTCCATAACTATTTTATATCCGCCTGACTGAGATTTACAAGGTGACCATAGCTTGCTTCATACCAACAATCTCCGTGGGATCGACCCTTACTCACGTAAGGTTTATTACTTGGACGACCCAGTGCACTTGCTGGTTAGTTGTATCGAAGTTGTGAATGAAAAACGATTTCTTAAGACGTGCGTACAGAGTTTCTGGCGCCGTTGCCTGAGATCACAATTTCGTGCACCAAGTTTTTGGCGCCGTTGCCGGGGATCACAATTTCGTGCACCAAGTTTTTGGCGCCGTTGCCGGAGATTGTTTGAGTTTGGACAACTGACGGTTCATTTTGTTGCTCAGATTAGGTAATTTTCTTTTTGTTTTTTTTTTCAAAAATTTTCAAAAATCTTTCAAAAATTTCTCCTTTGTTTTCGAAAAAAAAAATTAAAAAAAAAGTTTTCGAAAATATATTTTTCTTCAGAATTTTTAAAGAATGAATTCTAGTGTTTCATGAAGCATGTTGAAGCCTGGCTGGCTGTAAAGCCATGTCTAATTCTTCTGGATAGGGAATGTCAGGCGTGTCATGTCTAAGCTACATACTAAAGCTTGGCTGGCTATTAAGCCATGCCTGACCCTTTGATTGGAGCTTTAGACTAAAGAGCATAAGATTCCTGGAATTCATATTAAAAATTTTGGAATCCTTATTTTTCTTTTTCACATTAATTTTCGAAAAATCCAAAAAAATTTAATAAAATCATAAAAATCAAAAATATTTTGTGTTTCTTGTTTGAGTCTTGAGTCAATTTTAAGTTTGGTGTCTTGCATGTTATCTTTGCATTAAAAATTTTTCAAAAATATGTTCTTGATGTTCATCATGATCTTCAAAGTGTTCTTGGTGTTCATCTTGACATTCATAGCATTCTTGCATGCATTCATTGTTTTGATCTAAAATTTTCATGCATTGAGTCTTTTTCATGTTTTTCCCTCTCATCATTAAAAATTCAAAAATAAAAAAAATATATCTTTCCCTTTTTCACTCATAAATTTCGAAAATTTGAGTTGACTTTTTCAAAACTTTTTAAAATCTAGTTATTTTTATGAGTCAAATCAAATTTTCAATTTAAAAATCTTATCTTTTTCAAAAATCAAATCTTTTTCATTTTTCTTAGTTATTTTCGAAAATTTTAAAAATATTTTTCAAAAATCTTTTTCTTATCTTTATCTCCTAATTTTCGAAAATAACATCATCAATTAATGTTTTGATTCAAAAATTTCAAGTTTGTTACTTGCTTGTTAAGAAAGATTCAAACTTTAAGTTCTAGAATCATATCTTGTGATTTCTTGTGAATCAAGTCATTAATTGAGATTTTAAAAATCAAACCTTTTTCAAAACTAATTTCAATCATATCTTTTCAAAAATATCTTCTCATCTTATCTTTTTCAAAATCATATCTTTTTCAAATATTGGATTTTAAAATATCTTTTCTAACTTCTTATCTTCTTATCTTTTCAAAATTGATTTTCAAAATTTGTTTCAACTAACTAACTAACTTTTTGTTTGTTTCTTATCTTTTTCAAAACTACCTAACTAACTCCCTCTCTCTCTAATTTTCGAAAATATCTTCCCTCTTTTTCAAAAATTCTTTTTAATTAACTAATTATTTTAATTTTTTTTATTCTTAATTTTCAAAAATTACTAACCATTTTCAAAAACAATTTTCGAAAATCACTAACTCTTTTTCAAAAATTATTTTCGAAAATTCTCTTTCTCTCTTATCTCCTTCTTTTCTTCTACTCACACAGGGACCTCTATACTGTGGTAAAAAGGACCCCTATTATTATTATTTTTCTATCCTTCTTTTTCATATGAGCAGGAGCAAGGACAAGAATATTCTTGTTGAAGCAGATCCAGAACCTGAAAGGACTCTGAAGAGGAAACTAAGAGAAGCTAAATTACAACAATCCAGCAAGCACCTTTCAGAAATTTTCGAACAAGAAGAGGAGATGGCAGCCAAAAATAATAATAATGCAAGGAGGATGCTTGGTGACTTTACTGCACCTAATTCCAATTTACATGGAAGAAGCATCTCCATCCCTACCATTGGAGCAAACAACTTTGAGCTGAAACCTCAATTAGTTTCTCTGATGCAGCAGAACTGCAAGTTTCATGGACTTCCATATGAAGATCCTTTTCAGTTCTTAACTGAATTCTTGCAGATCTGTGATACTGTTAAGACTAATGGAGTAGATCCTGAAGTCTACAGGCTCATGCTTTTCCCTTTTGCTGTGAGAGACAGAGCTAGAATATGGTTGGACTCTCAACCTAAGGATAGCCTGAACTCTTGGGATAAGCTGGTCAAGGCTTTCTTAGCCAAGTTCTTTCCTCCTCAAAAGCTGAGTAAGCTTAGAGTGGATGTTCAGACCTTCAGACAGAAAGAAGGTGAATCCCTCTATGAAGCTTGGGAGAGATACAAAGGACTGACCAAAAAGTGTCCTTCTGACATGCTTTCAGAATGGACCATCCTGGATATATTCTATGATGGTCTATCTGAATTGGCTAAAATGTCATTGGATACTTCTGCAGGTGGATCCATTCACCTAAAGAAAACGCCTGCAGAAGCTCAAGAACTCATTGACATGGTTGCTAATAACCAGTTCATGTACACTTCTGAGAGGAATCCTGTGAGTAATGGGTCGCCTCAGAAGAAGGGAGTTCTTGAAATCGATACTCTGAATGCCATACTGGCTCAGAATAAAATATTGACTCAGCAAGTCAATATGATTTCTCAGAGTCTGAATGGAATGCAAGCTGCATCCAACAATACTCAAGAGGCATCTTCTGAAGAAGAAGCTTATGATCCTGAAAACCCTGCAATAGCAGAGGTAAATTATATGGGTGAACCTTATGGAAATACATATAATCCATCATGGAGAAATCATCCAAATTTCTCATGGAAGGATCAACAAAAGCCTCAACAAGGCTTTAATAATGGTGGAAGAAATAGGTTTAAAAAATAGTAAACATTTTCCATCATCCACTCAGCAACAGACAGAGAACTCTGAACAAAATACCTCTAATTTAGCAAACTTAGTCTCTGATCTGTCCAAGGCCACTGTAAGTTTCATGAATGAAAAAAGGTCTTCCATTAGAAATTTGGAAGCACAAGTGGGCCAGCTGAGTAAAAGGATCACTGAAATCCCTCCTAGTGCTCTCCCAAGCAATACAGAAGAAAATCCAAAAGGAGAGTGCAAGGCCATTGACATAACCACCATGGCCGAACCTGTAAGGGAGGTTGAGGACGTGAATCCCAGTGAAGAAGACCTCCTGGGACGTCCAGTGATCAATAAGGAGTTTTCCTCTGAGGAACCAAAGGAATCTGAGACTCATCTAGAGACCATAGAGATTCCATTAAACTTCCTTATGCCCTTCATGAGCTCTGATGAGTATTCCTCTTCTGAAGAGAATGAGGATGTTACTGAAGAGCAAGCTGCTAAGTTTCTTGGTGCAATCATGAAGCTGAATGCCAAATTATTTGGTATTGAGACTTGGGAAGATGAACCTCCCTTGTTCTCCAATGAACTAAGTGATCTGGATCAACTGACATTGCCTAAGAAGAAACAGGATCCTGGAAAGTTCGTAATACCTTGTACCATAGGCAACATAATCTTTGAAAAGGCTCTGTGTGACCTTGGTTCAGGGATAAACCTCATGCCCCTCTCCGTAATAGAGAAACTGGGAATCTATGGGGTGCAAGCTGCTAAAATCTCATTAGAGATGGCAGACAATTCAAGAAAACAGGCTTATGGACAAGTAGAGGACGTGTTAGTAAAGGTTGAAGGCCTTTACATCCCTGCTGATTTCATAGTCCTGGATACTGGGAAGAATGATGATGAATCCATCATCCTTGGAAGACCCTTCCTAGCCACAGCAAGAGCTGTGATTGATGTTAACAGAGGAGAACTAGTCCTTCAATTGAATGAGGACTCCCTTGAGTTTAAAACTCAAGGACATCCTTCTGTAAATATGGAGAGGAAGCATAAAAAGCTTCTCTCAAAACAGAGTCAACCAGAGCCCCCACAGTCAAACTCTAAGTTTGCTGTTGGGAGGTCTCAACAATGCTCTGAACATCTGTGAGGCTCCATGAGAGCCCACTGTCAAGCTATTGACATTAAAGAAGCGCTTGTTGGGAGGCAACCCAATTTTTATTTATCTAATTTTATTTTTCTTGTTCTTTCATGTTTTATTAGGTTCATGATCATGTGGAGTCACAAAATAAATATAAAAATTGAAAATGGAATCAAAAACAGCAGAAGAAAAATCACACCCTGGAGGAAGACCTTATTGGCGTTTAAACGCCAGTAAGAAGCATCTGGCTGGCGTTCAACGCCAGAACAGAGCATGGTTCTGGCGCTGAACGCCCAAAATGGGCAGCATTTGGGCGTTTGAACGCCAGAATTGCACCCTGGAGAAGAGCTGGCGCTGAACGCCCAGAACAAGCATGGTTCTGGCGTTCAACGCCAGAAATGGGCAACAAATGGGCGTTCAATGCCCAAAACAAGCACCAATCTGGCACTGAACGCCCAGAGTTGTGTGCAAGGGCATTTTGCATGCCTAATTTGGTGCAAGGTTGTAAATCCTTGAACACCTCAGGATCTGTGGACCCCACAGGATCCCCACCTACCTCCACTCACTTCTTCTCACCCCTCTTTCACACAATCCCATAAACACTCTTCCCCAAAACTCTTCACCAATCACCTCAATCTCTCTTCCCTATCACCACTTCACCACTCACATCCATCTACTCTTCCCCATAAACCTACCTCATAAACACCACCTACCTTCAAAATTCAAAATCAATTTCCCACCCAAACCCACCCTATATGGCCGAAACCTTACCCCCCTCCCTTCCCTATATAAAGCCCTCCATTCTTCTTCATTTTTCACACAAAACAACCCTCTCTTCCCCTCCTTGTCCGAAACACATCTCTCTTTCCCTCTTCTCCATTTCTTCTTCTTCTTCATCTATTCTTTCTTCTCTTGCTCGAGGGCGAGCAATATTCTAAGTTTGGTGTGGTAAAAGCATAAGCTTTTTGTTTTTCCATTACCATTGATGGCACCTAAGACCGGAGAATCCTCTAGAAAAGGGAAAGGGAAGACAAAAGCTTCCACCTCTGAGTCATAGAAGATGGAAAGATTCATCTCCAAAGCTCATCAAGACCACTTCTATGATGTTGTGGTCAAGAAGAAGGTGATCCCCGAGGTCCCTTTCAAGCTCAAGAAGAATGAGTATCCGGAGATCCGACATGAAATCCAAAGAAGAGGTTGGGAAGTTCTAACAAACCCCATCCAACAAGTCGGCATCCTAATGGTTCAAGAGTTCTATGCCAATGCATGGATCACTAGGAACCATGATCAAAGTAAGAACCCAAACCCAAAGAATTATATTACAATGGTTCGGGGGAAATACTTAGATTTTAGTCCGGAAAATGTGAGGTTGGCGTTTAACTTGCCTATGATGCAAGGAGATGCACGCCCCTACACTAGAAGGGTCAACTTTAATCAAAGGTTGGACCAAGTCCTCATGGACATATGTGTGGAAGGAGCTCAATGGAAGATTGACTCCAAAGGCAAGCCGGTTCAATTAAGAAGACTGGACCTCAAGCCTGTGGCTAGAGGATGGTTGGAGTTCATCCAACGCTCCATCATCCCCACTAGCAACCGATATGAAGTTACTGTGGATCGGGCCATCATGATTCATAGCATCATCATTGGAGAGGAAGTAGAAGTTCATGAAGTCATCTACCTTGAATTCTACAAAATAGCCGAAAAGCCCTCTCCTGGGGCAAGGCTAGCTTTTCCTCATCTTATTTGCCATCTATGTTACTCAGCTGGAGCTTTCATAGAAGGAGACATTCCCATTGAGGAAGAGAAGCCCATCACTAAGAAAAGAATGGAGCAAGCAAGAGAGCCCATTCATGGATCTCAAGAGACGCATGAAGCTCATCACCATGAGATCCCGTAGATGCCTCAAATGCATTTTCCTCCACAAAAATATTGGGAGCAAATCAACACCTCCCTAGGAGAATTAAGTTCCAACATGGGACAATTAAGGGTGGAACATCAAGAGCACTCCATCATCCTTCATGAAATAAGAGAAGATCAAAAAGCAATGAGGGAGGAGCAACAAAGACAAGGAAGAGACATAGAAGAGCTCAAGGACATCATTGGTTCCTCAAGAAGGAAACGTCACCATCACTAAGGTGGACTCATTCCTTGTTCTTATTTTCTGTTTTTTGTTTTCTTAATGTTAAGTGCTTATCCATGTTTGTGTCTTATTACATGATCATTAGTATTTTGTAACTTTGTCTTAAAGTTATGAATGTCCTATGAATCCACCACCTCTCTTAAATAAACTTGTTTTAATTCAAAAGAACAAGAAGTACATGAGTTTCGAATTTATCCTTGAACTTAGTTTAATTATATTGATGTGGTGACAATGCTTCTTGTTTTCTGAATGAATGCCTGAACAGTGCATATGTCTTTTGAAGTTGTTGTTTTAGAATGTTAAATATGTTGGCTCTTGAAAGAATGATGACAAGGAGACATGTTATTTGATAATCTGAAAAATCATAAAAATGATTCTTGAAGCAAGAAAAAGCAGCAAAAAACAAAGCTTGCAGAAAAAAAAGAAAGAAAAAAAATAGCGAAAAAAAAAGAGAGAGAGAAAGCAAGCAGAAAAAGCCAAAAGCTCTTAAAACCAAGAGGCAAGAGCAAAAAGCCAGTAACCCTTAAAACAAAAAGGCAAGGGTAATAAAAAGGATCCCAAGGCTTTGAGCATCAGTGGATAGGAGGGCCTAAAGGAATAAAATCCTGGCCTAAACGGCTAAACCAAGCTGTCCCTAACCATGTGCTTGTGGCATGAAGGTGTCAAGTGAAAACTTGAGACTGAGCGGTTAAAGTCAAGGTCCAAAGCAAAAGAAGAGTGTGCTTAAGAACCCTGGACACCTCTAATTGGGGACTTTAGCAAAGCTGAGTCACAATCTGAAAAGGTTCACCCAATTATGTGTCTGTGGCATTTATGTATCCGGTGGTAATACTGGAAAACAAAGTGCTTAGGGCCACGGCCAAGACTCATAAAATAGCTGTGTTCAAGAATCATCATACTGAACTAGGAGAATCAATAACACTATCTGAACTCTGAGTTCCTATAGATTCCAATCATTCTGAACTTCAATGGATAAAGTGAGATGCCAAAACTATTCAAGAGGCAAAAAGCTACAAGTCCCGCTCATTTAATTGGAGCTATGTTTCATTGATAGTTTGGAATTTATAGTATATTCTCTTCTTTTTATCCTATTTAATTTTCAGTTGCTTGGGGACCAGCAACAATTTAAGTTTGGTGTTGTGATGAGCGGATAATTTATACGCTTTTTGGCATTGTTTTTAGTATAATCTAGTTACTTTTAGGGATGTTTTCATTAGTTTTTATGTTAAATTCACATTTCTGGACTTTACTATGAGCTTGTGTATTTTTCTGTGATTTCAGGTATTTTCTGGCTGAAATTGAGGGACTTGAGCAAAAATCAGATTCAGAGGTTGAGGAAGGACTGCTAATGCTGTTGGATTCTGACCTCCCTGCACTCAAAGTGGATTTTCTGGAGCTACAAAACTCAAAATGGCACGCTTCCAATTGCGTTGGAAAGTAGACATCCAGGGCTTTCCAGAAATGCATAATAGTCCATACTTTGGCCGAGTTTAGATGACGTAAAAGGGCGTTGAACGCCAGCTCTACGCTACTGTCTGGAGTTAAACGCCAGAAACACGTTACAAACCAGAGTTGAACGCCAGAAATACGTTACAACCTGGTGTTCAACTCCAGAAAGACCCTCTGCACGTGTAACATTCAAGCTCAGCCCAAGCACACACCAAGTGGGCCCTGGAAGTAGATTTATGCATCAATTACTTACTTCTGTAAACCCTAGTAACTAGTTTAGTATAAATAGGACTTTTTACTATTGTATTAGACATCTTTGGACGCCTGGTTCTTAGATCATGAGGGCTGCCATTCGGCCATGCCTGGACCTTTCACTTATGTATTTTCAACGGTAGAGTTTCTACACTCCATAGATTAAGGTGTGGAGCTCTGCTGTTCCTCAAAGATTAATGCAAAGTACTACTGTTTTTCTATTCAATTCAACTTATTCCGCTTCTAAGATATTCATTCGCACTTCAACCTGAATGTGATGAACGTGACAATCATCATCATTCCCTATGAACGCGTGCCTGACAACCACTTCCGTTCTACCTTAGATTGAATGAGTATCTCTTGGATCTCTTAATCAGAATCTTCGTGGTATAAGCTAGATTGATGGCGGCATTCATGAGAGTCCGAAAAGTCTAAACCTTGTCTGTGGTATTCCGCGTAGGACTCTGGGATTGAATGACTGTGACGAACTTCAAACTCGCGAGTGCTGGGCGTAGTGACAGACGCAAAAGGAGGGTGAATACTATTCCAGTATGATCGAGAACCTCAGATGATTAGCCGTGCTGTGACAGAGCATTTGGACCATTTTCACAAGAGGATAGGATGCAGCCATTGGCAAGGGTGATGCCTCCAGACGATTAGCCATGCAGTGACAGCGTATCGGACCATTTTCCAGAGAGGATTAAAAGTAGCCATTGACAACGGTGATGTCCTTACATAAAGCCAGCCATGAAAAGGAGTAAGATTGATTGGATGAAGACAGCAGGAAAGCAGAGGCTCAGAGGAACGAAAGCATCTCTATACACTTATCTGAAATTCTCACCAATGATAGACATAAGTGTTTCTATCCTTATTTTCTATCTATTTATTATTTATGTTCGAAAACTCCATAACTATTTTATATCCGCCTGACTGAGATTTACAAGGTGACCATAGCTTGCTTCATACCAACAATCTCCGTGGGATCGACCCTTACTCACGTAAGGTTTATTACTTGGACGACCCAGTGTACTTGCTGGTTAGTTGTATCGAAGTTGTGAATGAAAAACGATTTATTAAGACGTGCGTACAGAGTTTCTGGCGCCGTTGCCTGAGATCACAATTTCGTGCACCAAAGCACTTACCAAAAAAGTACTCCAGGCAGGGTTTTATTGGCCAACTCTACAAAAAGAAGTCACGGAGTTTGTAAAGACATGTACACCATGTCAGAAACATGCCAACTTTCACATCGCCCCACCAGAGGAACTCATCAGCGTGACCTCACCTTGGCCATTCGCAAAATGGGGACTCGACCTTCTCGGACCCTTCCCTCAGGGATCGGGACAAGTTAAATTCCTCATAGTAGGGGTAGACTATTTCACAAAGTGGATCGAGGCAGAACCTCTAGCTAATGCCACTGCTCAAAGAAGTCAAAAATTCCTATATAGAAACATTGTCACAAGGTTCGGAGTTCGATACTCCATCACCACAGACAATGGTACTCAATTTACAGATGCAGGCTTCAGAAAGCTAGTGGCCGACCTGAACATAAAACACCAGTTCACTTCCGTAGAACATCTCCAAGCCAATGGACAAGCCGAAGCTGCCAAAAAAGTCATACTAGCGGGGCTCAAGCGAAGATTACAGGACGCAAAGGGAGCCTGGGCTGAAGAACTCCCACAGGTCCTGTGGGCGTATCGAATGACGCCGCATTCCACCACAAAGGAATCACCCTTCCGATTAGCATACGGAATAGAGGCAATGATCCCAGTGGAGATTGAAGAAGGGTCGCCTAGAGTGATCCACTATAACGAAGAAGCCAACTCCCAACTTCAAAGGGAAGAACTCGACCTACTCCCAGAAGTCCAAGAAAGAGCTCGGATCAGGGAAGAGGCATTAAAACGATGAATGGCTTTGAGATACAATCAAAGGGTGGTGCCACGAGGATTTGCTAAGAACGACCTCGTCCTAATCCGAAATGATATCGGAACAACTCGACCTAGAGAAGGAAAGCTGGCAGCAAACTGGAAGGGACCCTACCGAGTCATAGAAGTAGTTGGAAAGGGCTACTACAGACTGTCCGAACTCGATGGGCGAGAGCTTCCTAGGTTATGGCACGCCTGCAACCTAAGAAGGTACTATAGTTAGGGACGATAAAGGATCTTAGGATAAGGCGCACTCTTTTTCCTGAAAAGGTTTTTTAATGAGGCGCCAAGCCAAGACCTATAAATTGCCCGACTTAGAGGGATAAAGCTCCTACATGTATATATTTGCATTTTCTTTTGAATAAAATCTGTTCAGATCTTCTACAAATGCTCAAGACGCATTAATCTGAAACATTCATCGTCCGATTACAAAGCTACAGATCGACAGAAAGTGAAAATCAAATTCACTGCACGATCACGATAAAGACCAATAGATATGAAAACCAAATTCATTAAAAGGTCGACCAAATGAGTCTTAAACCCAATTTCTACAAAATTGGCAAAGATGAAAACAGAATAATGCAAGAAGTTATCGAAAGTGATCCCTAGAAAGGACCTGACGAGGTCTTAATAAAATGGATTGCTAAAAAATAACTTAAAGACTGACCGACGTAAAGAAGTCGGACCAGTCACAATAACCAAAGTTATAAGTAAATCCCTGGAAAGAGGTCTGGCCAACCCTATAAAAGAGGATTGCTATAACTTAGAAGAGATCGACATGACGAAGTCGGTCTCCTACAAACAAGTTATAAAAGTAATCCCTGAAAGAGACCTGAATAAGGTCCAAAAAAGAGGATTACAAAAATAACTTAGAAGGGCCCAACATGAAGAAGTTGGCCCAAAACAGAAAGTTATAAAAGTAATCCCTGAAAGAGACCTGAACAAGGTCCAAGAAAGAGGATTACAAAAATAACTTAGAAGGGCCCGACATAAAGAAGTCGGCCCAAAACATAAAGTTATAAAAGTAATCCCTGAAAGAGACCTAAACAAGGTCCAAGAAAGAGGATTACAAAAATAACTTAGAAGGGCCCGACATGAAGAAGTCGGCCCAAAACATAAAGTTATAAAAGTAATCCCTGAAAGAGACCTGAACAAGGTCCAAGAAAGAGGATTACAAAAATAACTTAGAAGGGCCCGACATGAAGAAGTCGGCCCAAAACATAAAGCTGTAAAAGTAATCCCTGAAAGAGACCTGAACAAGGTCCAAGAAAGAGGATTACAAAAATAACTTAGAAGGAACCAACACAAGGAAATCGGCCTCCCCCAAACAAGTTGCAAGAGTATTTCCTAAAATAAGACCCAACAAGGTCCAAAAGAAAGGATTACTAGAAGTAACTGAAATAACGAAGTCGGCTTCCCAAAAACCTTAAAGGTAATTACTAACGGAGACCTCACAAAGGTCCCAACAAATAGGGTTGTTAGAAATAACTTCAAAAAGCCGACATACAAGTTGGATCCAAGCAACTACAACCTCAGAGGAATCAAGCCACAAGCATGAAGGCAATCTAAAGAGGTCAGCAAAGCTCCAACACTCCGAAAAGCCTAAAAAGAAACCAAGGCAGATGCAAACAGACATGATATAAAGTTATAATAATAACAAGCTCAAGAGGCTACCAAAACCAGCCCCAAGAACTTGGAAACTATTTTGTTTTTCAAAATAAAATTGCTAAACAAGCAACCAAAAGAGTGTCAACAGTCAGCAAACATCATAAAGAGTTTAAAAGCCCACAAGCCGAGCTATCTACACAAACATTTAGAAAACTATTTATCAGAAGGCTTCTCAGTAGCTCGAGGTGAAGGAGGGCGAGTCTGAATGGGCACAACATCCACAGTCCCATCATCCCGATTCAAGATTTGATAGTCAGGATCTGACACAGGATGACCGGCCTCAGCTGAAGGAGCTGAAAAAGTCGGCACCACGGAGGCTTTGGCAGCAAGAACAGATGGAGGTTCAACATCATCATCGTCAGGGTCGTCAGGGACAATCTTGCCATCCTTTACAACATTGTCCAGGCTGAAGAGAGTAAGGTCGACCTCGGGAGCAAGAACTCGAACTTGCTCCTTCAGGTTCTCATAAGCAGCATTTACGTTGCCTACAAGGTGACCCTGGAGCTCGGCATAATCAACCCGGGCAGACTCTAACTCCTCCCTGAGACGCATCACTTCCCTGTAGGCCGTAACATAGCTATCCTTGTGCCTCAATGCGGTATCTTCAGCCAACCTCACAGAAGCCGCCAAGACAACAGAACTAGCCTTTTCGGTCTCCAACTCCTTCTACAGCTTGGTTACTTTTACTTGGAGCTCCTCCTTCAAACCCTTCATACGGTCAAAATCTTGCTTAGCCTCCTCCATAAAAGCTTTGGTAGCATGAAAAGGGAGGTCTTGGGCAGTTCGGTACAGGGCAGCTCCCATATTTACCATCTTGACGCTACTCCGAGTAATAAAATCCAAGTGGCGAAGGAGAGAGACATCGTCGGTAGGAATGGTACCGTAAGGACCAATCTGCTGATTGGCAAACTCAACCGCGTCAAAGTCAGGGGCATCAAGGTTGAAAGGATCAGTTGTTTTTTGTTTTTTGTTTGGAGGAGCACCATAAGTAGCAACAGAAACTTGAGGAGGATCAGCCAAACGAATTCGGGGAGTAGGGATTACCTTCCCACCCCCGGCGAGCTCGGTACGGCCGGCTTCGATTGAACCTGAGATGATCCCTCACCGGCCGCCTTAGCCGAGACATTTTGAGCTACAGTATCTTTTCTTACCCTCTTAAAGGCCTTCATGGATTCATTATTCTTAATCATCTCTGCAAATAAAACACAACAGCGGAAAACCAAGTTATGAATCATAAAAGAGCTTACAAGAGATACAATTGACAAAACAATCAAAACCAAAAATTGACCACTACCCAGCCCAACTCGGAGGAAAGAGGGGTTGGCTAAAAATTTCTTGGTGTCGAGATAGGGAGGCTGCCTCCAGTTTTCTTCCAGCACAGACACAAAAGCTTGCTCAGCCTCATCTAACATCTCCCACGTATATTTAGACACCATTACGTTCTTTTGCCATTCCAAAGGAAAGGCGGGCTCATCATTTTCATCCAGAAAAAAGGGCCGAGCTCCTTCAACAGCTCGGACCCTAAAAAAGTAATTCTTGAAGTCACGAAAAGATTCATCAAACATGGAAAAAACCTTTTTTCCCTGGGAAGCTCGGAAAGAAACCCAAGCGGCTTTCTTCTTAACCACCCCAAGCTTTGTCAAAACAAAGAGATAAAATAAAAGGGATTGTGAAGCAGGGATGCCAAACTCATGACACAACAACTGAAAGATTTTGATAAAACCCTAGGAGTTGGGGTGAAGCTGGGATGGAGCTACATTACAAGACCATAATAGGTTGGTCTCAAAGGGGGTAAAAGGAAGAGTAATATTCATTTGACTAAAAAAGAAGTCGTACGCATAGAAAAAGGGGCGCTCTTCAACAATTCGGGTAGAAAAACAAACCCTTTCCTCAGAATCGGGAGGTACAAGCTCATAGTTCTTTTCCTCACTACCACTACTACAAACCCTATGAAATTGCCTAAGCTACTAACAAAACTCGGAATCAACCAAAGAAACACACAAAAGAACCATCGAATCCACCCAATCAGCCATGTCCTCAGGGACTTGGGAAGATGTCTCAACAATGTTCTTACGAGAAGACATGAGGTCAACTAGTCCTACAGCAAGAAAGAAGAAAATAGATTACTAACCCAAACATCTCGGACAAATTCAAAATCAACTCATAGCAGAACATGACTCAAGCATACAAACTGGTAAAAGGAAAACCCCAAGACAAGGTCCAGGGGCATCCTTTGGAGGCAGTGACAGAGTAAGGACTCAGGAAAAATCTACGAGGATAACATCTTGACAAAATCCTCGACGAAGAAAAAACCCCCCTTCAAGACAAACAACAACACGAAGAGAAAGACAAAGCAAATATAAAAAAGAGTGTAATCTACTACAAAGTCTGTCAGTAAAGAAAGCTACAAAAGGCGCAGTCTTTTTCAAAAGATTATCAAGTAGTTCATCGACCCAAAATTCCAAAATACGAAGGCGACAGTCAGAAACAGTAAGCAAACATGCAAACAAACAAAACCTCAATCACCAGAAGAAATGCCAGAAACATGCATCACAACCACAAATTGAGCATAACAACACAAAAAAGGTTTAGACTTTCCAGCATGCATTTCAAACGAAAAATCAAAGCTTTATCAAAAAACCGAAGGTAAAACAACGAAAGAAGTAAAGAAGCAGAAAGTAGAAACCAAACCTGGAGAAAGGAGGCTCTGAAGAAAGCTGAAAGCCAGAGCAAGGAAGTTGCGGAAATCGTCTCTCAAGCAAAGCACCAACAAAGTACCAAGACAAAGCGTCGCAGAGAAAAACGAGGCGAAATAGAAAAACAGAGAGAAAAGAGGGGAAGTTACAGAAAAGAGGAAACCGTTTCTTGAATGCAAAATTCAAAATAAAAGAGCCAAGAGAAACGGAGCATTAAAAATGCATTAATGAGGGCATTAAACCCTCGCACATTCCCAAAGACTAGGATGCTAATACAAAAGCGCGCGCTTTCAGAGGAAACAAAAGAAGAAATGTTCTGCATTCAAAAAAGAACTCTACAAAGATAAAATTGATAAAATGCTCGAGTTCGGCTTCACCAGAGAAGGATCGAAGTCCTAAAACTAAGACTCGACCTCCGAAAGAAAGACCGAGCTCGAGCAGGGGCACTGTTCATACCCTGGGTCGAGCTATCCGACCCGGGATGATTAGCGACAAAGGGACCGACCTCTTCAGGTCAGACTATCCGACCTCTTCCTAAAGAGCTCGGCCAAATCGACAGGAAAGCCCAAAAAGGGCCCAACTCAAGGAATACGACCCAGATCCAAAGGCAGCCCAAGCCTATAGAGATAAGGGCGGTTCCCTTGAAGATAAGTTGACCTCACTCAAAGATAAGATAAGATAAAAATAACTAACTTATCTTATCTAAGAAGGTCACTCCACACTATTATAAATACACTGGAGCACCCAGGTATAACTCATACTCTGATTCTACAAAAAACCTGCTTAATACCCTTGCTAACTTAAGCATCGGAGTCCCTTGCAGGTACCCCCACCCTCCGGTGACGAAGGATCAGCAGCATAGCCAGTCCACAAGTCGGATACAACAGCTCTGGCCGCCCTCACCAGCCGGACACGTCATCTCTGACCAGTACAGAAGATCTCGTCCGAGATCGACCTACAGTTTCAGGTAACCCTCGGAACAGCAACCTAGGTAAAGAAGCTTCTAAGGGTCTTGACAAAGCGTATTCAACTCCCGTCCTCCGGTTTCTAAGGATCTCCACCTCCTCACAAGATCTCTTAATCTCAATCCTTTGTTCACCAACTTTATCTAAGCCTTTTTCCTTACTCAAATCATAAATGGGAGAGTGAGAGAATTTTACCTCCACGATGCTTTCACATCCCATGGGAGAAGGTTCTTTATGCTCAAAGGATTCTTCACCACTAAGACTTGATGCTTGATCTTCATCACCAAGGGAACTCAATTCTTGCTCTATCCCATCCAAGTCTTCATATGGAATATGCCTTAGAGGTTGTGCACATTCCTCCTTAGCATCAAATTCAATCTTCTTGGAGGGGTTTTCTTCAACTATAGATTCCCAAGGTAGTTCTGCATCTCCCAAGTCTTCAACCACTTCTTTCTTGTCTTTGGTGCATGAATTGTAAATCACACTTTTCACAACTCGTACCACTAACCAGCAAGTGCACTGGGTTATCCAAGTAATACCTTACATGAGTAAGGGTCGATCCCACGGAGATTGTTGGCTTGAAGCAAGCTATGGTTATTTTGTAATTCTTAGTCAGAAAATTAATAATAAAAATGGTTGGGTTTATGAAAAGTAATTAACATAAAATAAATAATACTTATTATGCAATAATGGAGAACAGATTGAGGCTTTGGAGATGCTCTGTCTTCTGAATCTCAACTTTCCTACTGTCTTCTTATTCACGCACGCATGTCTCCTTCCATGGCAAGCTGTATGTTGGTGGTTTACCGTTGTCAATGGCTACCATCCATCCTCTCAGTGAAAATGGTCCAAATGCGCTGTCACCGCATCGCTAATCATCTGTCGATTCTCACTCATGTTGGAATAGAATCCGTTGATTCTTTTGCGTCTGTCATTACGCCCAACACTCACGAATTTGAAGCTCGTCACACTCATCCCTTCCAGATCCTACTCAGAATACCACAGACAAGGTTTAGACTTTTCGGATCTCAGGAATGGCCGCCAATAATTCTAACCTGTACCACGAAGACTTTGATCATGAACCAGGAGGCTAAGAGATACACACTCAAGCTAGTGCAAATAGAACGGAGGTGGTTGTCAGGCACATGTTCATAGGTGAGAATGATGATGAGTGTCACGGATCATCACATTCATCAGGGTGAAGTGTGAGTGAATATCTTAGAATAAAAACAAGCGTGATTGAATGAAAAACAGTAGTAATTGCATTAATTCATCGAAACACAACAGAGCTTCTCACCCCCAACCATGGGGTTTAGAGACTCATGCCATCAGAAATACAATGTGAAGTGTAAAAATGTCATGAGATACATAGTAAGTCTCTAAAAGTAGTTTTTATACTAAACTAGTGACATAGGTTTACAGAAAATGAGTAAACTGAGATAGATAGTGCAGAAATCCACTTCCAGAGCCCACTTGGTGTGTGCTTGGGCTGAGCATTGAGCTTCACACGTGTAGAGGCTTCTCTTGGAGTTAAACGCCAGGTTGCAGCTTGTTTGTGGCGTTTAACTCTGGTTTGTAACCTGTTTCTGGCGTTTAACTTCAGAATAGGGCAGGAAGTTGGCGTTTAAACGCCAGTTTGCGTCATCAAAACTCGGGCAAATTATAGACTATTATATATTGCTGGAAAGCCCTGGATGTCTACTTTCCAATGAAATTGAGAGCGTGCCAATTGGGTTTCTGTAGCTCTAGAAAATCCATTTCGAGTGCAGGGAGGTCAGAATCCAACAGCATCTGCAGTCCTTTTTCAGCCTCTGAATCAGATTTTTGCTCAAGTCCCTCAATTTCAGCCAGAAAATACCTGAAATCATAGAAAAACACACAAACTTATAGTAAAGTCCAAAAATATGAATTTTGCTTAAAAACTAACTAAAACATACTAAAAACTACTTAAAAACAATGCCAAAAAGCGTATAAATTATCCGCTCATCACAACACCAAACTTAAATTGTTGCTTGTCCCCAAGCAACTGAAAATCAAATAGGATAAAAAAAGAGAATATACTATAAATTCCAAAATACCAATGAAACTTAGCTCCAATTAGATGAGCGGGACTAGTAGTTTTTTGCCTCTGAACAGTTTTGGCATCTCACTTTATCCTTTGAAGTTCAGAATGATTGGCATCTATAGGAACTCAGAATTTAGATAGTGTTATTGATTCTCCTAGTTCAGTATGTTGATTCTTGAACACAGCTACTTTATGAGTCTTGGCCGTGGCCCTAAGCACTTTGTTTTCCAGTATTACCACCGGATACATAAATGCCACAGACACATAACTGGGTGAACCTTTTCAGATTGTGACTCAGCTTTGCTAGAGTCCCAATTAGAGGTGTCCAGGGTTCTTAAGCACACTCTTTTCGCTTTGCATCATGACTTTAACCGCTCAGTCTCAAGCTTTTCACTTGACACCTTCACGCCACAAGCACATGGTTAGGGACAGCTTGGTTTAGCCGCTTAGGCCGGGATTTTATTCCTTTGGGCCCTCCTATCCATTAATTCTCAAAGTCTTGGATCTTTTTTATTACCCTTGCCTTTTGGTTTAAAGGGTTACTGGCTTTTTGCTCTTGCCTTTTGGTTTAAAGAGCTATTGGCTTTTTCTGCTTGCTTTTTCTTTTTCTTTCTATAATTTTTTTTTCGCCATTTTTTTTCACAAGCTTTCTCTATTCACTACTTTTTCTTGCTTCAAGAATCAATTTTATGATTTTTCAGATTATCAAATAACATTTCTCCTTTTTCATCATTCTTTCAAGAGCCAACAATTTTAACATTCATAAACAACAAATTCAAAAATATGCATTGTTCAGGCATTCATTTAGAAAACAAAAAGTATTGTCACCACATCAACATAATTAAACTAATTTCAAGGATGAATTCAAAATTCATGTACTTCTTGTTCTTTTGTGATTAAAACATTTTTCATTTAAGAGAGGTGATGGATTCATATGACATTCATAGCTTTAAGACATAGACACTTGAACACTAATGATCATGTAATAAAGACACAAACATGAATAAACATAGAGCATAGTGAAAGAAAAATAGAAAAATAAAGAACAAGGGAATTAAAGAACAGGTCCACCTTAGTGATGGCGGCTAGTTCTTCCTCTTGAAGATCCAATGGAATGCTTGAGCTCCTCTATGTCTCTTCCTTGCCTTTGTTGTTCCTCTCTCATGACTCTTTGATCTTCTCTAATTTCATGGAGGAGGATGGAATGCTCTTGGTGCTCCACCCTTAGTTGTCCCATGTTGGAACTTAATTCTCCTAGGGAGGTGTTAATTTGCTCCCAATAGTTTTGTGGAGGAAAGTACATCCCTTGAGGCATCTCAGGGATTTCATGATGAGAAACTTCCTCATGCTCTTGTTGAGGTCCATGAGTGGGCTCTCTTGTTTGCTCCATCCTTTTTCTAGTGATGAGCTTTTGAGATGAATCTCTCCATCTCCCATGACTCGGAGGTGGAAGCACTTGCCTTCCATTTCCTCTTTCTAGAGGTTTCTCCGGCCTTAGGTGCCATTAATGATTATGGAAAAAAACAAAAAAGCTGAGCTTTTCCACACCAAACTTAAAAGGTTTGCTCGTTCTCGAGCAAAAGAAGAAAGAAAGGAGGAGAAGAAGAAGGGATAGAGGAGATGGAGGTGTGTGAATTGTTCGGTCAAGGGGGGTTTTAGGTGGTTATGATGTGTGTAAAAGAAGGAGTGATGGTTTGAATTTGAGTGGGTGGGTGATGGTTTTGGAGGAGTAATGGAGGTGATTGGTAGAGGTTATTTGGGGAAGAGTGTTATGGAAAGGTGTGAAGAGGAGAGAAGAAGAGGTGGTGTAGGTGGGGATCCTGTGGGGTCCACAGATCCTGAGGGGTCAAGGACTTATCATCCCTGCTCCATTTAGGCGTGCAAAACGCCCTTAGAGTGCAATCCTGGCATTTAATGCCAGACTGTTGCTTGTTTCTGGCGTTAAATGCTAGCTTTTCTCCCTTTATTGGCATTTAATGCCAAGTTGGTGCTTGTTTATGGTGTTAAACGCCAGCTTGATGCTTCTTTCTGGCATAAAACGCTAGTCTGATGCTTCTTACTGGCGTTTAAACGCCAGTAAGCTCTTCCTCCAGGGTGAGCTGTTTTTAATGATGTTTTTGATTTTGCTCTGATTTTTGTGACTCCACATGATCATCATCCTAAAGAAAACATAAAATAAAAATAGAAAATAGAAAATTAACATAGATAAGTAAAAATTGGGTTGCCTCCCAATAAGCGCTTCTTTATTGTCTTTAGCTGGACCTTACTGAGCTTTTAATCTAGTCTCAGCTTTGAGCATTCTTGCTCAACATTGCCTCCCAATAATGCTTGACTCTCTGTCCATTAACAATGAACTTCTTATTAGAATCAATGTCTTGAAGCTCCACGTAGTCATATGGTGACACACTTGTAATCACATATGGTCCCCTCCACCGGGATTTCAGTTTCCCGGAGAATAATCTGAGCCTAGAGTTAAACAGCAGAACCTTTTGTCCTGGTTCAAAGACTCTGGATGATAGTTTCTTATCATGCCACCTTTTTGCTTTCTCCTTGTAAATTTTTGCATTTTCGAAAGCATTGAGTCTGAATTCCTCTAGCTCATTTAACTGGAGTAATCTCTTCTCTCCAGCTAACTTAGCATCCAGGTTTAGAAATCTGGTTGCCCAGTAGGCCTTATGCTCCAGTTTCACGGGCAGATGACAGGCCTTGCCATACACAAGCTGGTATAGAGAGGTTCCTATAGGAGTCTTGAATGCTGTTCTGTATGCCCACAGAGCATCATCCAAGCTTTTTCCCCAATCCCTTCTACGGGTAATTACAGTCCGTTCCAGGATTCTTTTTAGTTCTCTATTAGAGACTTTAGCTTGCCCATTTATCTGTGGATGATATGGATTTTCTACTTTGTGGCTAATTCCATATCGAAGCATAGCAGAGTAAAGCTGTTTATTGCAGAAATAAGTGCCTCCATCATTGATTAGTACTCTAGGGACACCAAACCTACTGAAGATATGTTTCATGAGGAACTTTAGCACTGTCTTAGTATCATTAGTGGGTGTTGCAATTGCCTCTACCCAATTAGATACATAGTCTACTGCCACCAGAATATACGTGTTTAAGTATGATGGTGGGAAAGGCCCCATGAAGTCAATACCCCATACATCAAACAACTCAATCTCCAATATCCCTTGTTGAGGCATGGTGTAACCATGAGGCAGATTACCAGCTCTCTGGCAACTGTCACAGTTACGTACAAACTCTCGGGAGTCTCTATAGAGAGTAGGCCAGTAGAAGCCACATTGGAGAACCTTGGTGGTTGTTCGCTCACCTCCGAAATGGCCTCCATATTGTGATCCATGGCAATGCCATAAGATCTTCTGTGCCTCTTCCTTTGGCACACATCTACGGATTATTTCGTCTGCACATCTCTTAAAGAGATATGGTTCATCCCATATGTAGTACTTTGCATTAGAAATCAATTTCTTTATTTGCTGCCTGCTGTACTCTTTGGGTATGAATCTTACAGCTTTATAGTTTGCAATGTCTGCAAACCATGGTGTTTCCTGAATGGTAAATAATTGCTCATCCGAAAAGGTTTCAGAGATCTCAATAGAAGGGGGGACGCCCCTTCTACTGGTTCTATCCGGGACAGATGATCAGCCACTTAGTTTTCTGTCCCTTTTCTGTCTCTTATTTCTATATCAAACTCTTGCAGAAGCAATACCCATCTTATGAGCCTGGGTTTTGAATCCTGCTTTGTGAGTAGATATTTAAGAACAGCATGGTCAGTTTACACAATCACTTTTGATCCTACTAAGTATGATCTAAACTTGTCAATGGCATAAACCACTGCAAGCAATTCTTTTTCTGTGGTTGTGTAATTTTTCTGGGCATCATTTAAAACACGGCTAGCATAATAAATGACATGCAGAAGATTGTTATGCCTTAATGGCATGGTCACTGGCATCACACATTAGTTCGAATGGTAATGTCCATTCTGGTGCAGAAATAACTGGTGCTATGACCAGCTTAGCTTTCAGAGTTTCAAATGCTTACAGACACTCTGTGTCAAACACAAAATGGTGTGTCAGCAGCTAGCAGATTGCTCAGAGGTTTTGCAATTTTTGAAAAATCTTTTATAAACCTCCTATAGAATCCTGCGTGCCCCAGAAAGCTTCTGATTGCCTTAAGATTGGCAGGTGGTGGTAATTTTTCAATTACTTCCACTTTAGCTTGATCCACCTCTATTCCCTTGTTTGAAATTTTATGCCCAAGGACAATTCCTTCAGTCACCATAAAGTGACATTTTTCCCAGTTTAAAACTAGGTTGGTCTCTTGGCATCTTTTCAGAACAAGTGCTAAATGGTCAAGGCAGGAGCTGAATGAGTCTCCAAATACTGAAAAGTCATCCATGAAGACTTCCAGAAACTTCTCTACCATATCAGAGAAGATAGAGAGCATGCACCTCTGAAAGGTTGCAGGTGCATTGCACAGACCAAAAGGCATCCTTCTGTAGGCAATCACTCCAGAAGGGCATGTGAATGCTGTTTTCTCTTGGTCCTGAGGATCTACTGCAATTTGGTTGTAACCTGAATAGCCATCCAAAAAGCAGTAATATTCATGACCTGCTAGTCTCTCTAGCATCTGGTCTATGAATGGTAAAAGAAAGTGATCCTTCTTGGTGGCTATATTGAGCCTTCTGTAATCAATACACATACGCCACCCTGTAACTGTTCTTGTAGGAACCAGTTCATTCTTTTCGTTATGAACCACTGTCATGCCTCCCTTCTTAGGGACAACTTGGACAGGGCTCACCCAGGGGCTATCAGAAATAGGATAAATGATCCCAGCCTCTAGTAAATTAGTGACCTCCTTCTGCACCACCTCCTTCATGGCTAGATTCAGCCACCTCTGTGGTTGAACCACTGGCTTAGCATCATCCTCCAATAGGATCTTGTGCATGCATCTAGCTGGGCTTATGCACTTAAGGTCACTTATGGACCACCCAAGAGCTGTCTTGTGTGTCCTTAGCACTTGAAGTAGTGCTTTCTCTTCCTGTGGATTCAAAGCAGAGCTTATGATCATCGGAAAAGTGTCACCTTCTCCCAGAAATGCATATTTCAAGGATGGTGGTAGTGGTTTGAGCTCGGGTTTAGAAGGTTTCTCCTCTTCCTGAGGAATTTTTAGAGGCTCTTTTATTTCCTCTGATTCCTCCAAATCAGGCTGAACATCTTTAAAGATGTCCTCTAGCTCTGATTCGAGACTCTCAGCCATGTTGATCTCCTCTACCAGGGAGTCAATAATATCAACATGCATGCAGTCTTTTGATGTGTCTGGATGCTTCATTGCCTCAACAGCATTCAGCCTGAACTCATCCTCATTGACTCTCAAGGTCACTTCCCCTTTTTGGACATCAATGAGGGTTCATCCAGTTGCTAGGAAAGGTCGTCCTAGGATGAGAGTTGCACTATTGTGCTCCTCCATTTCCAGCACTACAAAGTCAGTGGGAAAGGCAAATGGCCCAATGATGCACGGAAACTTGTCTCTCAACAATTTTCCTTCGGCAAGTATACCGAATTGTCGTCAAGTAAAAACTCACAATAGAGTGAGGTCGAATCCCACAGGGATTGATTGGTCAAGCAACTTTAATTGGAAGAATGTTCTAGTTAAGCTAAGCAGAATTTGGTTTGAGAAGTGCAGGAAATTAAATGGCTGGAAAGTAAATATCAGAAAATGTAAATGCTGGAAGTAAAGAGCTGAAAATAAATGGCAGAAAGTAAATTGCAGAATTGTAAATGGGAATGGGGAAGATGCTCATAAAAGTAAATTGCAGAAATTAAAGAGAATGGGTAAGATCAGAATGGGGAATTCATTGGGTTTAGGAGATGTTGTATTCTCCGGATCAAGTATTTTCATCTCTTCCTCAATCAATGCGTTCATTGATCTCATTGGCAATCTTAAGTGATCGAATTACAATTCCTTGTAATTCAATCTCTCAAATCTTGATCAATAGCCAATTCCTTGGTCAATTGCTCATGAGAAGAGATGAAGTATGGTCACTGATTATACCACATGCATTCCCAAATCAAGTGTTGGTAGAATTATAGTCACCATATCCTTCCAACCCCAATTTGGTCCAACATGAGAAAGCATTTCTAGCATGATCTCTTCATTCCTCTTCCAAGGTTCAAAAGAGATCCAAGTATGAATAGCTTCTTTTCCAAGATAACTACCCAATTGGATGAAGATTGAAATCTTTCTAGTAAAATCAAGAGAAAAGATAAAAGAAGAGTAATGAAAACTAATATTGATCCATCAAATTACAACAGAGCTCCTTAACCCAATGAAAGGGGTTTAGTTGTTCATAGCTCTGGAAATGGAAAACAGAGATGGAAAATACATTATGAAAAGTAGACTAGAAGTGCAGAGAAAGTAAAATTATACAGAGAGTAGTTCTCAAATTTCCCACTCCCCCAAAAGCTCCTTCTCTAATTCAAAACTACCCCTATATATACTACTCTTCTGATCTTCTAGTTAGTTCTTCAAGTCTTGGATATGGGCCTTTGGATCTTGAGTTTGAAGCAGTTACCCTCTTCAGTGGGCTTAGCTTTACTTGCAGAGAGAAAGTGTGAAGTAGGTAGGGTGTTTAGCTCAGGACGTTAGTGGCGTTAACGTTAAGTGAGAGTGTGGACTCGAGAACGTTAGTGACAATCACCTTTTTCACTAACGTTCCTAACCAAGGATGATCCACGTTAACTTCAACGTTAGTGGCACCAGCGTGACCACTAACGTTGCCTCTTGGTCCTTCGCACACGTTATTGGGACTCACCTTTTCCAATAACGTTGAGAGTCCTCCCTTCCCCTACGGTAGAGTCCACGTTAACTTAGTTAACGTGGCTCTCAACGTAAGCTTGCCAATTCTTCGAGAACGTTAGTGACACTTACCTTTGTCACTAACGTTCCATGATTCCCCTACTCTCCACGTTAGAATCCATGTTAACTAAGTTAACGTGGCTTCTAACGTGGTGATGATAGCCATCTCCAACGTTATTGACAAAGGTGAGTGTCACTAACGTTGGCTCATCATCCTTCCCTCCACATTAGCTTCCACGTTAACTAAGTTAACGTGGGAGTTAACGTGGCTCATATTGGTTCATTGTGGCTCCTTCCAACGTTAGTGACAAAGGTGAGTGTCACTAACGTTGGCGATTGTTTGCTTTCTTCTACGTTAGCTTCCACGTTAACTAAGTTAACGTGGGAGTTAACGTAGCTCAAAGTGGCTTAGTCCAACGTTAGTGATAATGGTGAGTGTCACTAACGTTGGCCATTCTTTTGCTTCCCAACGTTAGAGTCCACGTTAACTAAGTTAATGTGGAAGCTAATGTGGCCAATATGAGCTTGGTCCAACGTTAGTGACAAAGGTGAGTGTCACTAACGTTGGCTCTACTTTTTTTCTTCCACGTTAGAGTTCACGTTAACTTAGTTAACGTGACTCTTAACGTGGGCTATGATGGCTTCGAGGACGTTATTGGCGATTACTTTTCTCATTAACGTTGCAAGCTAGCTCCCATTCCACGTTAGTGGTCACGTTAGTTAGACTAACGTGGCTGCTAACGTGGTTCTTTCTTGCTTCCTTTGTCCTGAAATCAAGCAATAAAGTGCATCAAAGTTCTAATCCACATCATGAGACATGCATCATCTAATTTGTCATATAATTCATGCATAATTCTCATGAAATCATGTAAAGTGCACCATATTTGCTTGAATCAAGATGTAAGTGAAATTCTACCCAAAACTTGCTTATTTCCTAAGAAAATGCATGAAACTATCCTAAAACAGTAAAGAAAAGGTCAGTGAAACTGGTCAAAATTCCCCGGCTTCAGAACACCAAACTTAAAGCTTGCGTGTCCTGATGAGCGGATAATTTATACGCTTTTTGACATTGTTTTTAGTATGTTTTTAGTAGGATCTAGTTACTTTTAGGGATGTTTTTAATAGATTTTGTGTTAAATTCACATTTCTGGACTTTACTATGAGTTTGTGTGTTTTTCTGTGATTTCAGGTATTTTCTGGCTGAAATTGAGGGACTTGAGCAGAAATCAGATTCAGAGGTTGAAAAAGGACTGCTGATGCTGTTGGATTCTGACCTCCCTGCACTCAAAGTGGATTTTCTGGAGCTACAGAACTCGAAATGGCGCGCTTCCAATTGCGTTGGAAAGTAGACATCCAGGGATTTCCAGCAATATATAATAGTCCATACTTTGGCCAATAATTGACGACGTAAACTGGCGTTCAACACCAGCTTTCTACCCAAATCTGGCGTCCAGCGCCAGAAAAGGATCCAAAACCATAGTTGAACGCCCAAACTGGCACAAAAACTGGCGTTCAACTCCACAATTGGCCTCTGCATGTGCAACACTTAAGCTCAGCCCAAACACACACCAAGTGGGCCCCGGAAGTGGATTTATACATCAAATACTTACTCATGTAAACCCTAGTAGCTAGTTTATTATAAATAGGACCTCTTACTATTGTATTAAGCATCTTTGGATTACCTTATGATCCTTTGATCACGTTTTGGGGGCTGGCCATCTCGGCCATGCCTGGACCTTCACTTATGTATTTTCATACGGTAGAGTTTCTACACTCCATAGATTAAGGTGTGGAGCTCTGCTGTTCCTCAAAGATTAATGCAAAGTACTACTGTTTTCTATTCAATTCTTCTTATTTCTCTTCTAAGATATCCATTCGTACCCAAGAACGTGATGAAGGTGATGATTATGTGTGACGCTCATCATCCTTCTCCCTTATGAACGCGTGCCTGACAAACACTTCTGTTCTACATGAATTAAGCTAGAATGAATATCTCTTAGATCTCCCAACCAGAATCTTCGTGGCGTAAGCTAGAATGATGGCGGCATTCAAGAGAATCCGGAAGGTCTAAACCTTGTCTGTGGTATTCCGAGTAGGATTCAATGATTGAATGACTGTGACGAGCTCCGAACTCGCGATTGTAGGGCGTTAGTGACAGACGCAAAAGGATAGTAAATCCTATTCCGGCATGATCGAGAACCGACAGATGAATAGCCGCGCCGTGACAGGGTGCGTGAGCATATTATTCACTGAGAGGATAAGATGAAGCCATTGACAAGGGTGATGCCTCCAGACGATTAGCCGTGCCGTGACAAGGCATTGGATCATTTTCCCGTGAGATGACCGAAAGTAGCCATTGACAGTGGTGATGTATCACATAAAGCCAGCCATGGAAAGGAGTAAGACTGATTGGATGAAGATAGCAGGAAAGCAGAGGTTCAGAGGAACGAAAAGCATCTCCATTCGCTTATCTGAAATTCCTACCAATGATTTACATAAGTACCTCTATCCCTATTCTATTATTTATTATTCGAAAACACCATTATCACTTTATATCTGCCTGACTGAGATTTACAAGGTGACCATAGCTTGCTTCATACCAACAATCTCTGTGGGATTCGACCCTTACTCACGTAAGGTATTACTTGGACGACCCAGTGCACTTGCTGGTTAGTTGTATCGAAGTTGTGACAGACAATAAAACTAGATCAGAGCACCAGGTCTTTGAATCCATGGATATGTATCACAATTTCGTGCACCAAGTTTTTGGCGCCGTTGCCGGGAATTGTTTGAGTTTGGACAACTGACGGTTCATCTTGTTGCTCAGATTAGGTAATTTTCTTTTTATTTTATTTTCAAAAATTTTTCAAAAATATTTCTAAAAAGTTTCTCATCTGTTTTCGAAAAAAAATAATAACAATATTTTCAAAAAAAAAAAATATGTTTTCAAAAATAAATTATTCTATGGTTTCAGAATTTTTAAGAATGAATTCTAGCGTTTCATGAAGCATGTTGAAGCCTGGCTGGCTGTAAAGCCATGTCTCAATCCTTATACCCAAGAGAAGAGCTTCTTTATCTTTCTTAGCCAATTGGCTGTTGAATGTAAGGAATGTCAGGCGTGTCATGTCTGAGTTACATACTAAAGCTTGGCTGGCTATTAAGCCATGCCTGACCCTTTGATTGGAGCTTTAGAGCATAAGATTCCTGGAATTCATATTAAAAATTTTGGAATCCTTATTTTCTTTTTCAAAAGATTTTTTCGAAAAATATAAAATAAAAATCCAAAAAATTTAGAAAATCATAAAAATCAAAAATATTTTTGTGTTTCTTGTTTGAGTCTTGAGTCATATCATAAGTTTGGTGTCAATTGCATATGCATCTTGCATTTTTCGAAAATTTCATGCATTCATAGTGTTCTTCATGATCTTCAAGTTGTTCTTGGTAAGTCTTCTTGTTTGATCTTGATGATTTTTTTTGTTTTGTGTCTTTTCATGTTTATCATATGCATTCTTGAATTCTTAGTGCGTAAGCATTAAAGAATTCTAAGTTTGGTGTCTTGCATGTTTTCTTTGCATCAAAAAATATTCAAAAATATGTTCTTGATGTTCATCTTGACATTCAAAGTGTTCTTGGTGTTCATCTTGACATTCATATCATTCATGCATGCATTCATGGTTTTGATTCAAAAATTTTCATGCATTGCATCTTTTTAGTGTTTTTCTCTTGCATCATAAAAATTCAAAAATCAAAAAAATATCTTTCCTCTTTTCTCTCATCAAATTCGAAAATTTGGATTGACTTTTTCAAAAATTTTTGAAAATCAAATTGTTTCTCATGAGTCAAATCAAATTTTCAATTTGAAAATCTTATCTTTTTCAAAATCTTTTTCAAAAATCAAATCTTTTTCAAAATTCTTAGTTATTTTCAAAAATTTCAAAAATATTTTTCAAAAATCTTTTTCTTATTTTTATACCAAATTTTCGAAAATAACATAATCAATTAATGTTTTGATTCAAAAATTTCAAGTTTGTTACTTTCTTGTTAAGAAAGATTCAAACTTTAAGTTCTAGAATCATATCTTGTGATTTCTTATGAATCAAGTCATTAATTGTGATTTTAAAAATCAAATCTTTTTCAAAAACTAATTTCTATCATATCTTTTCAAAAAAATATCTTCTTATCTTATCTTTTTCAAAATTTGATTTCAAAATATCTTCTCTAACTTCCCAACTTCTTATCTTTTCAAATTTGTTTCAACTAACTAACTAACTTTTTGTTTGTTTCTTAACTTTTTCAAAACTACCTAACTAACTCTCTCTCTCTAATTTTCGAAAATATCTTCCCTCTTTTTCAAAAATTTCTTTTTTATTAACTAATTATTTTTATTTTTTTTAATTAAAAAAAAATTTCAAAAAAAATACTAACCTTTTTCAAAAACTATTTTCAAAAATCACTAACTCTTTTTCAAAAATTTTCGAAAATTTCCTCCTTCTCTCTCATCCTATTCTATTTATTCATTCATTAACTAACATCTCTTCCTCACATCATCACCAAATTCGAACCCCCTCTTCTATCTGTGTTCGAATTTCTTCTTCTTTTCTTCTACTAACAATAAGGAACCTCTTTACTGTGACATAGAGGATTCCTCTTCTTTTCTTGTTCTCTTCTCTTTCTTATGAGCAGGGACAGAGAAAAAGGCATTCTTGTTGAAGCTGATCCAGAACCTGAAAGGACTCTGAAAAGGAAACTAAGAGAAGCTAAATTACAACAATCCAGAGACAACTTGATTGAAAATTTCGAACAAATAAAGGAAATGGCAGCCGAACCCAACAACAATGCAAGGAGAATGCTTGGTGACTTTACTGCACCTAATTCCAATTTACATGGAAGAAGCATCTCCATTCCTACCATTGGAGCAAACAACTTTGAGCTGAAACCTCAATTAGTTTCTCCGATGCAGCAGAACTGCAAGTTTCATGGACTTCCATCTGAAGATCCTTTTCAGTTCTTAACTGAATTCTTGCAGATATGTGATACTGTTAAGACTAATGGAGTAGATCCTGAAGTCTACAGGCTCATGCTTTTCCCTTTTGCTGTAAGAGACAGAGCTAGATTATGGTTGGATTCTCAACCCAAAGACAGCCTAAACTCTTGGGATAAGCTGGTCACGGCTTTCTTAGCCAAGTACTTTCCTCCTCAAAAGCTGAGCAAGCTTAGAGCTGATGTTCAAACCTTCAGATAGAAAGAAGGTGAATCCCTCTATGAAGCTTGGGAAAGATACAAACAGTTGAGCAAAAAGTGTCCTTCTGACATGCTTTCAGAATGGACCATCCTGGATATATTCTATGATGGTTTATCTGAGCTATCAAAGATGTCACTGGACACTTCTGCAGGTGGATCCATTCACCTAAAGAAAACGCCTGCAGAAGCTCAAGAACTCATTGACATGGTTGCTAATAACCAGTTCATGTACACTTCTGAAAGGAATCCTGTGAGTAATGGGACGCCTATGAAGAAGGGAGTTCTTGAAGTTGATACTCTGAATGCCATATTGGCTCAGAATAAAATATTGACTCAGCAAGTCAATATGATTTCTCAGAGTCTGAATGGAATGCAAGCTGCATCCAACAGTACTCAAGAGGCTTCTCCTGAAGAAGAAGCTTATGATCCTGAGAACCCTGCAATAGCAGAGGTAAATTACTTAGGTGAACCTTATGGAAACACCTATAACTCAACATGGAGAAATCATCCAAATTTCTCATGGAAGGATCAAAAGCCCCAACAAGGCTTTAATAATGGTGGAAGAAACAGGTTTAGCAATAGCAAGCCTTTTCCATCATCAACTCAGCAACAGACAGAGAACTCTGAACAAAATGCTTCTAATTTAGCAAATCTAGTCTCTGATCTATCTAAGGCCACTGTAAGTTTCATGAATGAAATAAGGTCTTCCATTAGAAATCTGGAAGCACAAGTGGGCCAGCTGAGTAAAAGGATCACTGAAATCCCTCCTAGTACTCTCCCAAGCAATACAGAAGAGAACCCAAAAGGAGAGTGCAAGGCCATTGACATAAGCGCCATGGCCGAACCTGTGAGGAGAGGAGAGGACGTGAATCCCAAGGAGGAAGACCTCCAGGGACGTCCAGTGATCAATAAGGAGCTTCCCTCTGGGGAACCAAAGGACTCTAAGGCTCATCTAGAGACCATAGAGATTCCATTGAACCTCCTTATACCCTTCATGAGCTCTGATGAGTATTCCTCTTCAGAAGAGAATGAGGATGTTACTGAAGAGCAAACTGCCAAGTTTCTTGGTGCAATCATGAAGCTGAATGCCAAATTATTTGGCATTGATACTTGGGAAGTTGAACCTCCCTTGTTCATCAATGAACTAAGTGATCTGGATCAACTAACATTGCCTCAGAAGAGACAGGATCCTGGAAAGTTCATAATACCCTGTACCATAGGCACCATGATCTTTAAGGCTCTGTGTGGCCTTGGTTCAGGAATAAACCTCATGCTCCTCCCTGTAATAGAGAAACTGGGAATCTATGGGGTGCAAGCTGCTAAAATCTCACTAGAGATGGCAGACAGCTCAAGAAAACAGGCTTATGGACAAGTAGAAGATGTATTAGTAAAGGTTGAGGGCCTTTACATACCTACTAATTTCATAGTCCTGGATACTGGAAAGGAAGAGGATGAATCCATCATCCTAGGAAGACCTTTCCTGGCCACAGCAAGAGCTGTGATTGATGTTGACAGAGGTGAAATATTCCTTCAATGGAATGAGAACTCTCTTGTGTTTAAAACTCAAGGATCTCCCTCTGCAACCATGGAGAGGAAGCAGAAAAAGCTTCTCTCCAAGCAGAGTCAACCAGAGCCCCCACAGTCAAACTCTAAGTTTGGTGTTGGGAGGCCACAACCAAACTCTAAGTTTGGTGTTGAACTCCCATATCCAAACTCTAAGTTTGGTGTTGGAGAGTCTCAACAAAGCTCTGCACATCTGTGAGGCTCCATGAGAGCCCACTGTCAAGCTATTGACATTAAAGAAGCGCTTGTTGGGAGGCAACCCAATGTTTATCTAATTCTTATTTTTATTGTTTTTCATGTTTTCTTAGGTTCATGATCATGTGGAGTCACAAAATAAACAAAAAAAAAAATCAAAAACGGAATCAAAAACAGCAGAAGAAAAATCACACCCTAGAGGAGCATCTGTCTGGCGTTCAAACGCCCAGAACAAGCATGGTTCTGGCGTTCAACGCCAGAAATGGCAGCAAAGGGGCGTTGAACGCCCAAAATGGGCACCAACCTGGCGCTGAACGCCCAGAGTTGTGTGCAAGGGCATTTTACATGCCTAAATTGGTGCAGGGATGTAAATGCCTTGACACCTCAGGATCTGTGGACCCCACAGGATCATCTCAGGATCTGTGGACCCCACAGGATCCCCACCTACCTCATCATCTCTCTTTCCATTCATGATCATCCCTTCTTTTTTTTTCCATTTACCACTCACATCCATACACCCACTACCTTCAAAAATTCAATATCTCTCTCCCACCCAATCCCACCCATATGGCCGAATACACACTCCCATCCATCTCCTCCATATCTTCTTCTTATTCTTCTATTCTTTCTTCTTTTGCTCGAGGGCGAGCAACATTCTAAGTTTGGTGTGGTAAAAGCATAGTTTTTTTTTGTTTTTTTTCATAACCATTGATGGCACCTAAGGCCAGAGAAACCTCTAGAAAGAGGAAAGGGAAGACAAAAGCTTCCATCAAGGGTCTATAGCTCAGTGGTAGAACATTTGACTGCAAATCAAGAGATCCCTGAGATACCTCAGGGGATACATTTTCTTCCACACAATTATTGGAAGCAACTAAGGGTGGAACATCAAGAGCACTCCATCATCCTTCATGAAATCAGAGAAGATCTAAAAGCAATGAAGGAGGAGCAGCAAAGACAAGGAAGAGACATAGAAGAGCTCAAGGACATCACTAAGGTGGATTCATTCCTTGTTCTTATTTCTTCTATTTTTCGTTTTCTATGTTATGTGCTTATCTGTGTTTGTGTCTTCATTACATGATCATTAGTAGTTAGTAACTATGTCTTAAAGTTATAAATGTCCTATGAATCCATCACCTCTCTTAAATGAAAAATGTTTTAATTCAAAAGAACAAGAAGTACATGAGTTTCGAATTTATCCTTGAACTTAGTTTAATTATATTGATGTGGTGACAATGCTTCTTGTTTTCTGAATGTATGCTTGAACAGTGCATATGTCTTTTGAAGTTGTTGTTTAAGAATGTTAAATATGTTGGCTCTTGAAAGAATGATGACTAGGAGACATGTTATTTGATAATCTGAAAAATCATAAAAATGATTCTTGAAGCAAGAAAAAGCAGCAAAGAACAAAGCTTGCAGAAAAAAAATAGGCAAAAAAAAAAAACTATAGAAAGAAAAAGAAAAAGCAAGCAGAAAAAGCCAAAGCTCTTAAAACCAAGAGGCAAGAGCAAAAAGCCAATAACCCTTAAAACCAAAAGGCAAGGGAAATAAAAAGGATCCCAAGGCTTTGAGCATCAGTGGATAGGAGGGCCTAAAGGAATAAAATCCTGGTCTAAGCGGCTAAACCAAGCTGTCCCTAACCATGTGCTTGTGGCGTGTAGGTGTCAAGTGAAAACTTGAGACTGAGCGGTTAAAGTCAAGGTCCAAAGCAAAAAAAAAAAAAAAAGAGTGTGCTTAAGAACCCTGGACACCTCTAATTGGAGACTTTAGCAAAGCTGAGTCACAATCTGAAAGGGTTCACCCAATTATGTGTCTGTGGCATTTATGTATCCGGTGGTAATACTGGAAAACAAAGTGCTTAGGGCCACGGCCAAGACTCATAAAGAAGCTGTGTTCAAGAATCATCATACTGAACTAAGAGAGTCAATAACACTATTCGAAATCTGAAGTTCCTATAGATGCTAATCATTCTGAACCTCAATGGATAAAGTGAGATGCCAAAACTATTCAAGAGGCAAAAACCTATAAGTCCCGCTCATATGATTGAAGCTCTGTTTCATTGATAGTTTGGAATTTATAGTATATTCTATTCTTTGTATCCTATTTTGATTTTCAGTTGCTTGGGGACAAGCAACAATTTAAGTTTGGTCTTGTGATGAGCGGATAATTTATACGCTTTTTGACATTGTTTTTAGTATGTTTTTAGTAGGATCTAGTTACTTTTAGGGATGTTTTTAATAGATTTTGTGTTAAATTCACATTTCTGGACTTTACTATGAGTTTGTGTGTTTTTCTGTGATTTCAGGTATTTTCTGGCTGAAATTGAGGGACTTGAGCAGAAATCAGATTCAGAGGTTGAAAAAGGACTGCTGATGCTGTTGGATTCTGACCTCCCTGCACTCAAAGTGGATTTTCTGGAGCTACAGAACTCGAAATGGCGCGCTTCCAATTGCGTTGGAAAGTAGACATCTAGGGCTTTCCAGCAATATATAATAGTCTATACTTTGGCCAAGAATTGACGACGTAAACTGGCGTTCAACGCCAGCTTTCTACCCAAATCTGGCGTCCAGCGCCAGAAAAGGATCCAAAACCAGAGTTGAACGCCCAAACTGGCACAAAAACTGGCGTTCAACTCCACAATTGGCCTCTGCACGTGCAACACTTAAGCTCAGCCCAAACACACACCAAGTGGGCCCCGGAAGTGGATTTATACATCAAATACTTACTCATGTAAACCCTAGTAGCTAGTTTATTATAAATAGGACCTCTTACTATTGTATTAAGCATCTTTGGATTACCTTATGATCCTTTGATCACGTTTTGGGGGCTGGCCATCTCGGCCATGCCTGGACCTTCACTTATGTATTTTCATACGGTAGAGTTTCTACACTCCATAGATTAAGGTGTGGAGCTCTGCTGTTCCTCAAAGATTAATGAAAAGTACTACTGTTTTCTATTCAATTCTTCTTATTTCTCTTCTAAGATATCCATTCGCACCCAAGAACGTGATGAAGGTGATGATTATGTGTGACGCTCATCATCCTTCTCCCTTATGAACGCGTGCCTGACAAACACTTCTGTTCTACATGAATTAAGCTAGAATGAATATCTCTTAGATCTCCCAACCAGAATCTTCATGGCGTAAGCTAGAATGATGGCGGCATTCAAGAGAATCCGGAAGGTCTAAACCTTGTCTGTGGTATTCCGAGTAGGATTCAATGATTGAATGACTGTGACGAGCTCCGAACTCGCGATTGCAGGGCGTTAGTGACAGACGCAAAAGGATAGTAAATCCTATTCCGGCATGATCGAGAACCGACAGATGAATAGCCGCGCCGTGACAGGGTGCGTGAGCATATTATTCACTGAGAGGATAAGATGAAGCCATTGACAAGGGTGATGCCTCCAGACGATTAGCCGTGCCGTGACAGGGCATTGGATCATTTTCCCGTGAGATGACCGAAAGTAGCCATTGACAGTGGTGATGTATCACATAAAGCCAGCCATGGAAAGGAGTAAGACTGATTGGATGAAGATAGCAGGAAAGCAGAGGTTCAGAGGAACGAAAAGCATCTCCATTCGCTTATCTGAAATTCCTACCAATGATTTACATAAGTACCTCTATCCCTATTCTATTATTTATTATTCGAAAACACCATTATCACTTTATATCTGCCTGACTGAGATTTACAAGGTGACCATAGCTTGCTTCATACCAACAATCTCTGTGGGATTCGACCCTTACTCACGTAAGGTATTACTTGGACGACCCAGTGCACTTGCTGGTTAGTTGTATCGAAGTTGTGACAGACAATAAAACTAGATCAGAGCACCAGGCCTTTGAAGCCATGGATATGTATCACAATTTCGTGCACCATGTCCCTAAGCAAGTACTAGAACAAGAGAATGATGAATGAAATGCCAAGAGAAATGAGTCATTATTGTGGAAGTTATGTCCTTGGTTTTATGGTGGTTTCATGCATAGCAACTTAGGTTCATTCCTTCACTGGCTTTCAGACTTTTATCATGTCCCTGAATACTCACTTGACTGCACCTTATGAAACTTTTATTCATTGATCCTTTTTGTCATTTCAGGACTTATTTGTGTTCTTAGACTAGGTGCTCTGTGAGGGGGCGACTCTTTAAGATAAGCTTTCAGCCAGCACTCCCGAACCAGTTGGTTCAAGGTGCTAGGTGTTAAGACACCCCTACGAACTTACTTCCTCAAGTCTCTTTCCTCCATACATACACACCACAGGCACATGGTTTGTTATTTCCTTTTCTTGAGACCTTGGTGTCTAGCACCTCTTTGGGTTACTAAGTGTTATGTAGCAAGGGTTACTCTTGATAGTGGAATTTCAGCTGATAATCCCGAGTTAGTTAACCCAAGTTACCAAGTGATAAGGCACCCCTAAGAGCTTATTCATCCAAGTAAATCCCTTACACAAGAGCACCACAGACATATCCCTCAAGATTCAAACCCTTGGTGCCTAGCCTTATTTCTTACTCTTTTTCTTTTATTCTTTAACTTTCATTTTTCTTTCTCTTTTTCTTATTGGGATCTTGTTATTCAGGTAGTCTCATGGGGTGTGTTTCAAACATATGATTCAGGACAGATAGTTGCCTTCCCACCTTATTGGTGAACCAACTTAGCTAATCTATTACCACACCACAAAATTAGGAACTTACTCCACAATATGGATTCCACTCTGATCTTTGATAACACACATTCTCTTTTTATTTGATTAAATGGGGACAAGCATACAAATAAGCAAGGTACGAATGCAGTGACATGAAGACTAGAAAGCATAGACCTAAGCAATGAAAGCCTTAAAGGCATAATTCAAAATCCTAACTACCATGGAACATGTTCTATTTCATACATGATTTTTCTTATTTAAAGCTTGAAAAATTATGGATCAAAGAGGGAACTCCACCACCTTTTACTCATGGGGTTGCCCATGCTCTTCCTCTTGCTTGTCTTCTTGGTGTTTTTCTTGAGTGCTTGTACTCCCACTTCCCTTGCCTTTTCCAATCAATTTCTTCCAAAAACCAGCATCTTCCATCTTTTTTTTTTCAGTGTTTCCTTCTGTTGTTTCACCTTTCTTTTCTCTTGTTCTGTGAAATCTTTTTAGACCTCATCATACCTAGGGATTTCAGAGTGTAGATTATGCATATGACTAGACATATAGTTCAACTTAGCTTGGGTGTTTATGTTGAACTCCTCCCTATGTAGTTGCCGTCCTCCATTAAGTACACTGAACTTATTGAATGCCTTCGTCTGAGCTAGCTGGTGTTGGTTGAGTTCTTGAAGGCGCTTGTCTTGACGTTCTTGCCTTTCAGACACTTGATTGATGGCTTGAGTGAGCTGGGAATAATGTTCCATTTGCTGTTTCTGCCACTCCCCTTATTGATTCATCCAATTAGAAAGGAGTTCTTCTTGACGATCCATCCTTTGAGCTTGAATGTGCAGTTGTTGTTCTTGTCCCTCCATATAACTCCTTGCTAGTTCCTCAATGGCTCCATGAATGTGATTCAAGTTTATGTTGGTTGGGTCATAATATTCTCTTTGTTGGTGTTCTTCCTGATGAGACTCTTCTTGGTGCCCTCTTCCTTTTGGTTTTGGCTTTCCTATGTGAGGTCTTCTTTGTTGTTGGGCTGGTGTCACATAAGTTAGATGCTGCAACGTAATTAGCCTCCCAGGATTTAACCAATCTGGGTTGCTATCCTCAAAGATAACCTTGGCCTTCGTGCACAGTCTGAGGATAGTGCTGGGGTACCAAAGCCTGGCACCCAAATCAATCTTCTCAGCTGACTCTTGAATCCCCTCAACTATAAGTTCGTGCACATTGATATCTCCACCTTGTACTAAGCAATGTACCATAGTAGCTCGAGTGACGTTGACCTCAGAATTGTTCACTGCTGGGAGGATAGATCTCCTAACGAGTTCAAACCATCCCTTGGCTTCAGGGCTGAGGTCTCCTCTCTTGATGAACCTGGGTCTCTTATCCGCATACCTTTCCCAGTCAGCTCCTAGAACACATATGTCATTCACAATTTGTTCGAGTTCATCATCGTTAGGGCTCTTGCTTACTCTTGCTTGATAACCAAGCTCATTAAAATGTGGTGATTTCAACTGAAGAGTTCTTGTTATAGCATTGGGGCTGAAGTCCACCTCTCTCCCTCTTACGTAACTTTTGAAGGTGGGGGCCTTGGTTTTGTCTTCTCTGACCATATTTGCATAGAACTCTTTGATGAGGTTTGCATTTATCTTCCCCTCCGGGTTCGTCAGCCTTTGCTAACCCCTTTGTTCAATCTTCTCTTGAATCTGTGGGCACTCATCCTCGTCAATTTGGAAAGTTAACTCAGGCAGTATCTTCTTGAGCTTTATCCGTTCAAATTCGAGTTCATGGAATACAGTTTTGAATCTCCTCTCATCGAAAGGAATGCTTTCCATTGGTTCCTTCCTCTTTTGCCTCTTGGAGTTTGATAATGCCATGAGTCTGGGTTGATGTGTGAAGAGGATGGAAGGTATGGAGAGATGAGGAATTCGGTTGGTTAGGACAAGGTGTGATGAAGGGGTTTTGATGCCGAAGGTGTGTAGTGTGAGGAATGGGAATTGGAATGTGAAGGAAAGTATGGACTAGGACTCACTTATATAGGGAAGTGGTAAGTGAATGAAAGGTTTGGATTGATGGAGTGGTTGTGTGATGAACGGATGGGGTTTAGCATGGGGTGAGCACAAGGATCACCAACTTTATGATGGGATTGGTTCAGTTTCCAAGCTTGTTCTTCTTCCAATGTTGCATGGCAATCATTCCCAATGCATTCCCCCTTGAGACACGTGTGAATTACTCCCTTTTTGTGGTGGCCGAATCTCCCTTTCAATTGTCCATCAATTTTCCTACAAAACAAGAAAAGAAAAAAATGTAATTATTAATTGTGTGGATAGTGGCAGCAAAATAAAAAATGGAAGCAACTACCACTTTTTTTTTATAGTTTTTGTTTATAACTGACTAAGTAGTATTCATGAATGCCAACCAACTGATTAACTGAATGTGTCCGTGTATGCAACATTGGTGACACCATGGGTGACACCAAACTTAGTTTGTGGCCATGTGATGTAAGATTTTTGTTCAGGGCTCTAAGAGTAACATCACAATTATGCTCTCTTAGTATGCCTTGAACACCAAGCTTGTTCTTTACTATATGCTGCATACAAGGATCATTCAATTGTATGTCAGGGTTGGTTTGGAATTCATGAACCTTGCATTATTAACTCTTCTAAAAGCATGTAAAACATGGGTTGCCTCCCATGAAGCGCTTCTTTAGCATCACTAGCTCGACATTTTTTTTTTCTTTGTCAGGGTGGCTGGTAGTGCTTCAAATCCTCCCCCCTTGCAGTAAATCTATCTCCATTGGCTTCATCAAGGATCTCCACATGTTCTAGGGAGAGAACTCTGTTGATGGTAAAAACTTTAGGTAGCTGAGATGGGATGGTAGGGAGATCGGGGGCAGTGGCTGAGAAGTAAGTTGAGATTACTTTATCCCCTGGAGAGAAGTCCTCTGTAGGGATCTTCTTGTTCCTCCACCTCCTTGGTACCTTCTTTTTTGTTCCCTTTGATGTTGCCTTGCTCTTTGTGACCTCCTATTCTAGGGAGATTTTGTTGCTGGCCTCATATAATTCTGGTGGTTTAGGTTCCTCCTGATTTTCCTTGAGCTGTGACAGCTGCTGATTTTCCTCCTCAATCCCGGCAACGGCGCCATAAACTTGATGCACGAAAACTTGTCTCTCAACAATTTTCCTTCGGCAAGTATACGGAATTGTCGTCAAGTAAAAACTCACAATAGAGTGAGGTCGAATCCCACAGGGATTGATTGGTCAAGCAACTTTAATTAGAAGAATGTTCTAGTTAAGCTAAGCAGAATTTGGTTTGAGAAGTGCAGGAAATTAAATGGCTGAAAAGTAAATAGCAGAAAATGTAAATACTGGAAGTAAAGAGCTAAAAATAAATGGCAGAAAGTAAATTGCAGAATTGTAAATGGGAATGGGGAAGATGCTCATAAAAGTAAACTGCAGAAATTAAAGAGAATGGGTAAGATCAGAATGGGGAATTCATTGGGTTTAGGAGATGTTATATTCTCCGGATCAAGTTCATTTTCATCTCTTCCTCAACCAATGCGTTCATTGATCTCCTTGGCAATCTTAAGTGATCGAATTACAATTCCTTGTAATTCAATCTCTCAAATCTTGATCAATAGCCAATTCCTTGGTCAATTGCTCATGAGAAGAGATGAAGTATGGTCACTGATTATACCACATGCATTCCCAAATCAAGTGTTGGTAGAATTATAGTCACCATATCCTTCCAACCCCAATTTGGTCCAACATGAGAAAGCATTTCTAGCATGATCTCTTCATTCCTCTTCCAAGGTTCAAAAGAGATCCAAGTATGAATAGCTTCTTTTCCAAGATAACTACCCAATTTGGATAAAGATTGAAATTTTTCTAGTAAAATCAAGAGAAAAGATAAAAGAAGAGTAATGAAAACTAATATTGATCCATCAAATTACAACAGAGCTCCTTAACCCAATGAAAGGGGTTTAGTTGTTCATAGCTCTGGAAATGGAAAACAGAGATGGAAAATACATTATGAAAAGTAGACTAGAAGTGCAGAGAAAGTAAAATTATACAGAGAGTAGTTCTCAAATTTCCCACTCCCCCAAAAGCTCCTTCTCTAATTCAAAACCACCCCTATATATACAACTCTTTTGATCTTCTAGTTGGTTCTTCAAATCTTGGATATGGGCCTTTGGATCTTGAGTTTGAAGCAGTTACCCTCTTCAGTGGGCTTAGCTTTACTTGCAGAGAGAAAGTGTGAAGTAGGCAGGGTGTTTAGCTCAGGACGTTAGTGGCGTTAACGTTAAGTGAGAGTGTGGACTCGAGAACGTTAGTGACAATCACCTTTTTCACTAACGTTCCTAACCAAGGATGATCCACGTTAACTTCAACGTTAGTGGCACCAGCGTGACCACTAACGTTGCCTCTTGGTCCTTTGCACACGTTATTGGGACTCACCTTTTCCAATAACGTTGAGAGTCCTCCCTTCCCCTACGTTAGAGTCCACGTTAACTTAGTTAACGTGGCTCTCAACATAAGCTTGCCAATCCTTCGAGAACGTTAGTGACACTTACCTTTGTCACTAATGTTCCAAGATGCCCCTACTCCCCACGTTAGAATCCACGTTAACTAAGTTAACGTGGCTTCTAACGTGGTGATGATAGCCATCTCCAACGTTAGTGACAAAGGTGAGTGTCACTAACATTGGCTCATCATCCTTCCCTCCACGTTAGCTTCCACGTTAACTAAGTTAACGTGGGAGTTAACGTGGCTCATATTGGTTCATTGTGGCTCCTTCCAACGTTAGTGACAAAGGTGAGTGTCACTAACGTTGGTGATTGTTTGCTTTCTTCTACGTTAGCTTCCACGTTAACTAAGTTAACGTGGGAGTTAACGTAGCTCAAAGTGGCTTAGTCCAACGTTAGTGATAATGGTGAGTGTCACTAACGTTGGCCATTCTTTTGCTTCCCAATGTTAGAGTCCACGTTAACTAAGTTAACGTGGAAGCTAACGTGGCCAATATGAGCTTGGTCCAACGTTAGTGACAAAGGTGAGTGTCACTAACGTTGTCTCCACTTTCTTTCTTCCACGTTAGAGTTCATGTTAACTTAGTTAACGTGACTCTTAACGTGGGCTATGATGGCTTCGAGGACGTTATTGGCGATTACTTTTCTCATTAACGTTGTAAGCTAGCTCCCATTCCACATTAGTGGTCACGTTAGTTAGACTAACGTGGCTGCTAACGTGGTTCTTTCTTGCTTCCTTTGTCCTGAAATCAAGCAATAAAGTGCATCAAAGTTCTAATCCACATCATGAGACATGCATCATCTAATTTGTCATATAATTCATGCATAATTCTCATGAAATCATGTAAAGTACACCATGTTTGCTTGAATCAAGATGTAAGTGAAATTCTACCCAAAACTTGCTTATTTCCTAAGAAAATGCATGAAACTATCCTAAAACAGTAAAGAAAAGGTCAGTGAAACTGGCCAAAATTCCCCGACATCACCTAACCTTGACAATCATGTCCTCAATTATGCCTGATGGATATTTAATGGAGCCATCAGCAAGTTGAAGACATATCCGGGTTGGTTTGACCTCTTCAGTCAAGCCAAGCTTTCTGATAGTGGATGCAGGGATTAGATTGATACTTGCCCTAAGGTCACATAGAGCTGTCTTGGTACAAGTACCCTCTAATATGCATGGTATCATAAAGCTTCCGGGATCCTTAAGCTTTTCTGGTAAGCTTGTTAGGATGACTGCACTGCATTCTTCAGTGAGAAAAACTTTTTCTGTTTTTCTCCAATCCTTCTTATGACTTAAGATTTCTTTCATGAACTTAGCATAAGAGGGTATTTGCTCAAGTGCCTCTGCAAATGGAATCTTTATTTCAAGAGTTCTGAGGTAGTCTGCAAAGCGGGCAAATTGTTTATCCTGTTCTGCTTGGCGGAATTTTTGAGGATAAGGAATTTTGGCTTTTTATTCTTCAACCTTAGTTGCTGCAGGTTTATTTTTTACAGAGGCAGGTTGAGAAGCCTTCTTAAGGGAGTTATTATCAGCACTTGCAGGTGTCTGATCCCTCACTGGCATTTGAACGCCAGACTTATTCTTCTCTGGGCTCTTACTGTTCTCAGAGGGATTTTGGGTAGCAGGTTGCTCATCCTCTGTCAGCTGTTCCTTTCTTGGCTTTCTGCTGCTTTGAGTTGAGACATTTAATGTTTTTCACTTCTTAATTGAACTGCTTGGCACTCCTCTGTTATCTGTTTTGATAACTGCTGTTTTGTCTGATTCAATTGTGATTCCATATCCCTGTTAGCAATTTTGGTTTCTTGCAGCATCTCCTTAAATTCTGCTAACTGCCTTGTTATAGAAGATAGTTGCTGATTGAGTTCAGCAACTTGTTCCTGAGGACTAAAGTCAGTTGATACTGCCTTAGCTTCTTCTTTCATGGAGGGCTCACTACTTATATACAGATGCTGATTTCTAGCAACTATATCGATAAGCTCTTGAGCCTCTTCAATAGTCTTTCTCATATGTATAGATCCACCAGCTGAGTGGTCTAGAGATATCTGAGCTTTTTCTGTAAGCCCGTAGTAGAAGATGTCTAACTGCACCCACTCTAAACATTTTAGAGGGGCATTTCCTTAGCATCCCTCTGTACCTCTCCCAGGCGTTATAAAGGGATTCATCATCCTCTTGTCTAAAGTCTTGGATGTCCAGCCTTAGCTGTGTCATCCTTTTTGGAGGGAAATATTGATTCAGAAATTTGTCTGATAACTGTTTTCATGTTCTTATGCTTGCTGTGGGTTGGTTATTTAACCACCTCTTAGCTTGATCTTTTACAGCAAATAGAAACAGTAATAGCATGTATACATCCTGATCTACCTCTTTGTCACGCACTATGTCAGCAATTTGCAAGAATTGCGCCAGAAACTCAGTAGGTTCTTCCTGTGGAAGACCGGAATACTGGCAATTTTGCTGCACCATGACAATGAGCTAAGGATTTAGCTCAAAACTGCTTGCCTTGATGGGAGGTGTTCCGAGGGTTACCTGAAACTGTAGGTCGATCTCGGACGAGATCTTCTGTACTGGTCAGAGATGATGTGTCCGGCTGGTGAGTGGCGGCCAGAGCTGTTGTATCCGACTTGTGGACTGGCTATGCTGCTGATCCTTCGTCACCGGAGGGTGGTGGTACCTACAAGAGTCCGATGCTTAAGTTAGCATGGGTATTAAACAGGTTTTTAGTAGAATCAGAGTATGAGTTATACCTGGGTGCTCCAGTGTATATATAATGGTGTAGAGTGACCTTTTTAGATAAGATAAGTTAGTTATCTTTATCTTATCTTATCTTTGGGTGAGGTCATCTTATCTTCAAGGGAACCGTCCTTATCTCTATAGGCTTGGGCTGCCTTTGGATTTGGGTCGTGTTCCTCTATTCAGGCCCTTTATTGGGCTTTCCTGGCAATTTGGCCGAGCTCTTTAAGAAGAGGTCAGATGGTCTGACCTGAAGAGGTCGGTTGCTTTGTCGCTAAACATCCCGGGTCGGATAGCTCGACCCAGGGTATGAACAGTGCCCCTGCTCGAGCTCGGTCTTTCTTTTTGAGGTCGAGTCTTACTTTTAGGACTTCGATCCTTCTCTGGTGAAGCCAAACTCGAGCATCTTGTTGACTTCATCTTTGTAGCGTTCTTCCTTTTTGAATATGGAACGTTTTCTTTTGCTTCTTCTTAAAAGCGCGCGCTTTTGCATTAGCGCTCTTAGCCTTGGAAATATGCGAGGGTTTTAATACCCTCATTAATTGGTTTTTAATTACCCTGTTTCTCTTAGTCTCTCTATTTTGAATTTCACACTCAGAAAAAACGGTTTCTCTTCTCCGTAACTTCCCTTTTCTTTTTCTCTTTCTGTTTCCTAAAGTTTGTGGTTTTCGCATTTCTTCCTTGCGATGTCATTTGGTGATTTCTTGGTGTTTTTCTTTGCTCGAAAGGCGATTCCGTCTCTTCGTCTTCAATCTTCTTCGAAGCTTCTTCCTTTGTTCAGGTTGGTTCTTCTTTTCATTGTTCTCACCATTTTTTCTGGTAAAGCTTTGATTCTGACTGAATGTATGTTGGAAAGCTTGGACCTTTTTGTAGTCTTTTATGCATACTCCTGGTATTTCTGCTAAGGCTTTTTAGGGCTTTGCATGTTTTGTTGCTTGCTTCTAGTTGTTCTTTAATGCTTGAGTTTTGTGAACTGCACATGTTTGCTTCTAAAAAGATTGCCCCTTGATTTTTGCCCTGTTGATAGCTTTCCTTGCTTCTGAACTTTGTAGAAGATAACGATGCTTGTTTTGATTTTCTTTGTTTGTTTGGGGGGATTTTATTTCTCTAAAAAAGGGGTGCGTCTTCGATGATTTCTTCTTGATACATTTTGTTGCTTGGTAGCTTCGTTTGTTAATCGAACTGGGACGGTGAGCCTGGGACGTAGTTTATTTTGGTGGTTTTATTTGATTTGTGGCTTTTTATTCAGAGTTGTCATTTTTGTTGAAAAAAGGGTCATTATCTTCCTGTATTCGAGGTGTAGGCTTGTAGATTTTCATGAGTCCTTGTTCTACCTCCAAAGGGTGCCCCTAGATCTTTTTGGTGTAGGTCCTGGGGTTTCCTTTTATCGCTTGTACTGCGCTGGATTATGTTGGTCGAGTTGTTTTGACTTCGTCTGAGATGTTTTTTAGTAATCCAATCTTCTTTTCTTGTTTGTAGGACTAGTTGGCCATGTCTTCTCGCAAAAATATTGTCGAGGCGTCTTCTAAGGTTCCTGAGGGGATGTCTGATTGGTTGGACTCCCTTGTGTTGCTGTGTGTTTCTTTAGCCAATTCTGAATTTTGTGTAGAGCTTAGAAAACATCACCAAATTTGTAGCAGTGAAGATCAGGAGAACAGTTACGAGTTGGTAGCACCTGATTCTGACGATAGGGTTTGCTTCCCTGTCCTGACTCAGGGGGAGCGTCCCTTTTTCTATAAATATAATTTCTTTTTTAGCCAAATGAATATCACCCTTCGCTTTACTTCTTTTAAAACTGACCCGTTATGGTCCTGTAACGTTGCCCCCTCTCAGCTTCACCCAAATTCTTGGGGTTTTATCAAGATTTTTTAGTTGGTTTGTCGAGAATTTGCTGTTACTCCTTCTCGAACTCTCTTTTTGTATCTTTTTGTGTTGACTAAGCCTGGGACTACCAAGAAGAAGGCTTCTTGGATTTCTTTTAGGTCTACCCAGGGGCACAAGATTTTTTCTATGTATGATGAATCCTTTCGGGATTTTAAGAATTACTTCTTTAAGGTCCAGGCAGTTGAAGGAGCTCGACCTTTCTTTCTAGATGAGAACAACGAACCCCACTTTCCTTTAGAGTGGCAGAAGAACGTAGTGGTATCCCGATACACTTAGGAGATGTTGGACGAGGTCGAGCAGGCCTTTGTAACTGTTTTGGAGGATATTTGAGGGGAACCTCCTCATTTGGACACTAAAAAATCTTTAGGGGACCCATCCCTTGTGCGAACTGCATTGGGTATTTACTTGATATATTTTGTTTCTTGTTTTTTCTTTGCTGCCTTTTTCTTTTTCCGGTTTGTAAAGCTGTTTGTTCTTCATTTTTCAGAGATGGCTAAGAATAATGAATCGATGAAGGCTTTCAAGAAAGCGAGAAAGGCTACTGTGGCCCAGAACATCTCGACCAGGGCGGATGGGGAAGGGTCCTCTCAGGTTCCACCGAAGCCATCTGTGCCGAGCTCGCCCAGATCGAGGAGAATGGTCCCTACTCCTCGAGTCCGTGTACTTGATCCTCCACAGTCTTCTGCCGCTGTTTCTTACCCTCCGGTCGTTCCTCCTTCCAAAAGACCCCGAACTGTTGAGCCCTTCAACCTGGATGTGCCTGATTTTGACGTTGTTGGCTTTGTCGACCAGCAGATCGGTCTTTATGGTGTCCTCTCTATGGATGATGTATCTCTCCTTCGCCATTTAGATTTTATAACTCGGAGTAGTATTAAGATGGCGCATATGGGAGCTGCCCTGTACCAAACTGCCCAAGATCTTCCTCTTCATGCCACCAAAGCCTTCATGGAGGAGGCTAAGCAGGAGTTCGACCGGATGAAGGGTTTGAAAGAAGAACTCCAAGTGAAAGTGACCAAGCTGGAGAAGGAGTTGGAGGTCGAAAAGGCTAGTTCTGTTGCCTTGGCAGCTTCTGTGAGGTTGGCTGAAGACACGGCGTTGAGGCACAAAGACAGCTATGTCACGACCTATAGGGAAGTGATGCGTCTTAGGGAGGATTTGGAGTCTGCCCGGGTTGATTATGCCGAGCTCTAGGGTCACCTTGTAGGTAGCGTAAATGCTGCTTATGAGAACCTGAAGGAGCAGGTTCGGGTTCTTGCCCCCGAGGTCGATCTTGCTCTATTCAGTTTGGATAATGTTGTAAAGGATGGCAAGATTGTCCCTGACGACCCTGATGATAACGATGTTGAGCCTCCCTCTGTGCCTGCGGCCAAAGCTTCTGTTATGCCGACTTTTTCAGCTCCTTCCTCTGAGGTCGTTCATCCTGAATCAGATCCTGATTGCCAAATCTTGAATAGGGATGACGGGACAGTGGATGCAGTGCCTCTTCAGACTCGCCCTCCTTTACCCCATGTTGATGTTGCCGAGAAGCCTTCGGATAAATAGTTTTCTAAATGTTTGTGTAGATAGCCCGGCTTGTGGGCTTTTAAGCTCTTTATGATGTTTGCTGACTGTTGACACTCTTTTAGTTGCTTGTTTAGCAACTTTATTTTGAAAAACAAAATAGTTTCCAAGTTCTTGGGGCTGATTTTGGTAGCCTCTTGAGCTTGTTATTATTATAACTTTATGCTTTTCATATCATGTCTGTTTGCATTTTCCTTGGTATCTTTTTAGGCTTTTTAAAGTGTTGGAGCTTTGTTGACCTCTTTAGATTGCCTTTATACTTGTGGCTTGATTCCTCTGAGGTTGTAGTTGCTTGGATCCAACTTGTATGTCGGCTTTCTTATGTTGGCTTGAAGTTATTTCTAATAACCCTATTTGTTGGGACCTTTGTGAGGTCTCCGTTAGTAATTACCTTTATAACGTTAAGGTTTTTGGGAAGCCGACTTCGTCATTTCAGTTACTTCTAGTAATCCTTTCTTTTGGACCTTGTTAGGTCTTATTTTAGGAATTACTCTTGTAACTTGTTTGGGGGAGGCCGACTTCTTTATGTCAGTCTTACCTAAGTTATTTTTAGTAACCCTCTTTCTCGGACCCTTGTCAAGTCTCTTTCAGGGGTTACTTTTTATAACTTGTTGATTTTGGAACCGACTTCCTTGTGTTGGTTCCTTCTAAGTTATTTTCAAGGTTCAGAAAACCGGACCTGTTATTAAACCGCTCTAGTCACTGGTTCACTGGTTCACTGGTCTAACCGGTTCAATCGGTGGTTCAACCGAAAAAACCGTTTTAGAATAGAATAATAAATAAATTATAAATACACATCCTAAAATATAATTATAGTCTAATATAAATCTTAAAATATCTTCGAAATTTAAAACACTACACAAAATATCATCCACCAAATACACATGATCTTCTGTTTTTCCCCTAAGGTTAGAAGAACCTCGTGACTGACTATCATTAGCACTACGGGAATTAGGATTAGCAGCATCATTCGGAATAGAAGTAAAACATATATGAACTTAAAAAGTAAAAACAGCCAAGTCAGAAATTGAACAGTTCACAGAAAGTCAGAAATTGATATTTACAAAAGGAAGCAATACAAGATAGCATATTAGAGTATAATATTGATATTTACATCAACAAAGTAGCTGATACTGCAAATGATGTTACAATCTTTTAAATGAAACTCCATTTTTTTCCACAACTCCAGGTATGAAACAAATCCTTCAGACATCAATCTGTATTTAAGACGATATGCATTGTATAAACATTAAACAATACTTGCCGAATGCAACCAAAGTTCATAATGGAAGAATCATTTAATCTTAACTGGGAAAAGAGAAGGGGGGCACAAAAGATATGGAGCAACAAAGAAAAAAGAGCAACAGAAAATAGAATGTCTTTAGTTACATACCAAACCGTGTTTGTATAAAATTGACAAATAGAGAGCAACAGAAAACAGAATGTCTTCAGTTACAGAGCAAGTTCACAGTTCACAGATGAAGTTCCAAAAATTGAACGGTTCACAGAGCCAAGTTCACACTTCACACAGTTCACAATTCAGATTTTTTATTTCTTATGCTCAGCAGCAAACAGAAATTGAGCCGAGGAAACAAATTGACCAAACACAAATTGACCAACAAAGTAAAACATAATTCTAAGTTCAGTTCACAGAGGAAGTTCAATTTCATGCATGTTTCTACCGGCGTCGATGGAAGAACATGAGCAGAGGCGAAGAACAAAGAAGATGAGCAGAGGACGAGTCACTCACCTGGTGTCGATGGAGGACTACCGGTGTTGACTGTTGAGGACCGCCGACCGCGTGATGAGACGGCTACTGCGTGCTGCTGTTGAGAAGATGAAGCCGATGGAGATGGAGGGCTACTGGGCAGGAACCAGGTGAAGATGGAGATTGGAGGGTTACTGAGGCTGAGGATGGCGACACCAGGGGACGAAACGGCGATAGGGGGCTATTATTTTTCCTTCTTCGCGGCTAGGGTTCTCCATGAATGAATGGGGTCGGGGGAAGAAAGGAGGGCTAGGTGCTCCTCGAGCGGGTCGGGTCGGGCTCTTTTTTTTATTTTAATCATAAAATGGAATCGTTTAGCATAATCGGCCGGTCACCGGTTCGGTCCAACCGGCCAGTTTTTGACTGGTTCACCGGTTCTTCAGCGGTTTTTTGCTGCACGGTTTTCAAGAGAGGACCGGACCGTTTGTAGTGCCGGTTCATGGTTAAACCGGTCGAACTGGCCGGTCCGGTCCGGTTTTCAAAACCTTGGTTATTATCTAATCTGAGCAACAAGATGAACCGTCAGTTGTCCAAACTCGAACAATCCCCGGCAACGGCGCCAAAAACTTGGTGCACGAAATTGTGATCTCAGGCAACGGTGTCAAGAACTCTGTACGCACGTCTTAATAAATCGTTTTTCATTCACAACTTCGATACAACTAACCAGCAAGTGCACTGGGTCGTCCAAGTAATAAAACCTTACGTGAGTAAGGGTCGATCCTACGGAGATTGTTGGTATAAAGCAAGCTATGGTCATCTTGTAAATCTCAGTCAGGCGGATAATAATTGATTATGGAGTTTTCAAAAATTAATAATAAATAAACAGAAAATAAAGATAGAAATACTTATGTATATCATTGGTGAGAATTTCAGATACGTGTATGGAGATGCGTTCGTTCCTCTGAACTTCTGCTTTCCTACTGTCTTCATCCAATCAGTCCTACTCCTTTCTATGGCTGGCTTTATGTAAGGACATCACCATTGTCAATGGCTACTTTTCATCCTCTCTAGAAAATGGTCCAATGCGCTGTCACTACATGGCTAATCGTCTGAAGGCATCACCGTGGTCAATGGATGCATCCTACCCTCTTGTGAAAATGGTCCAAATGCTCTGTCACAGCACGACTAATCATCTGAGGTTATCGATCATACTGGAATAGGACTCACCCTCCTTTTGCGTCTGTCACTACGCCCAGCACTCGCGAGTTTGAAGTTCGTCACAGTCATTCAATCCCAGAATCCTACTCGGAATACCACAGACAAGGTTTAGACTTTCTGAATTCTCATGAATGCCGCCATCAATCTAGCTTATACCACGAAGATTCTGATTAAGAGATCCAAGAGATAATCATTCAATCGAAGGTAGAACGGAAGTGGTTGTCAGGCACGCGTTCATAGGGAATGATGATGATTGTCACGTTCATCACATTCATGTTGAAGTGCGAATGAATATCTTAGAAGCGGAATAAGTTGAATTGAATAGAGAAACAGTAGTACTTTGTATTAATTCATGAGGAACAGCAGAGCTCCACACCTTAATCTATGGAGTGTAGAAACTCTACCGTTAAAATTACATAAGTGAAAGGTTCAGGCATGGCCGAATGGCCAGCCCCCAAAACGTGATCAGTATGATCCTAAGATGAACTAAAAATCATAAGATGTCAAATACACTAGTAAAAAGTCCTATTTATACTAAACTAGTTACTAGGGTTTACAGAAGTAAGTAATTGATGCATAAATCCACTTTCGGGACCCACTTAGTGTGTGCTTGGACTGAGATTGAAGTTTATACGTGGAGAGGTCATTCTTGGAGTTGAACGCCAGTTTGTAACGTATTTCTGGCGTTCAACTCTGGCTTGTAACGTGTTTTTGGCGTTTAACTCCAGATAGCAGCGTAGAACTGGCGTTCAACGCCCTTTTACATCGTCTAAACTCGGCCAAAGTATGGACTATTATATATTGCTGGAAATCCCTGGATGTCTACTTTCCAACGCAATTGAAAGCGCGCCATTTTGAGTTTTGTAGCTCCAGAAAATCCACTTTGAGTGCAGGGAGGTCAGAATCCAACAGCATCAGCAGTCCTTCTTCAACCTCTGAATCTGATTTTTGCTCAAGTCCCTCAATTTCAGCCAGAAAATACCTGAAATCACAGAAAAACACACAAACTCATAGTAAAGTCCAGAAATATGAATTTAACATAAAAACTAATAAAAACATCCCTGAAAGTAACTAGATTCTACTAAAAATATACTAAAAACAATGCCAAAAAGCGTATAAATTATCCGCTCATCACAACACCAAACTTAAATTGTTGCTTGTCCCCAAGCAACTAAAAATCAAATAGGATAAAAAGAAGAGAATATACTATAAATTCCAAACTATCAATGAAACATAGCTCCAATCAGATGAGCAGGACTTGTAGCTTTTTGCCTCTTGAATAGTTTTGGCATCTCACTTTATCCATTGAGGTTCAGAATGATTGGCATCTATAGGAACTCAGAATTTAGATAGTGTTATTGATTCTCCTAGTTCAGTATGTTGATTCTTGAACACAGCTACTTTATGAGTCTTGGCCGTGGCCCTAAGCACTTTGTTTTCTAGTATTACCACCGGATACATAAATGCCACAGACACATAATTGGGTGAACCTTTTTAGATTGTGACTTAGCTTTGCTAAAGTCCCCAATTAGAGGTGTCCAGGGTTCTTAAGCACACTCTTCTTTTTGCTTTGGACCTTGACTTTAACCGCTCAGTCTCAAGTTTTCACTTGACACCTTCACGCCACAAGCACATGGTTAGGGATAGCTTGGTTTAGCCGCTTAGGCCAGGATTTTATTCCTTTAGGCCCTCCTATCCACTGATGCTCAAAGCCTTGGGATCCTTTTTATTTACCCTTGCCTTTTGGTTTTAAGGGTTACTGGCTTTTTGCTCTTGCCTCTTGGTTTTAAGAGCTTTTGGCTTTTTCTGCTTGCTTTTTCTTTTTCTTTCTATTTTTTCGCTATTTTTTTTCTTTTTTTTTCTGCAAGCTTTGTTCTTTGCTGCTTTTTCTTACTTCAAGAATCATTTTTGTGATTTTTCAGATTATCAAATAACATGTCTCTTTGTCATCATTCTTTCAAGAGCCAACATATTTAACATTCTTAAACAACAACTTCAAAAGACATATGCACTATTCAAGCATTCATTCAGAAAACAATAAGCATTGTCACCACATCAATATAATTAAACTAAGTTCAAGGATAAATTCGAAACTCATGTACTTCTTGTTCTTTTGAATTAAAACAGTTTTCATTTAAGAGAGGTGATGGATTCATAGGACATTCATAACTTTAAGACAAAGTTACTAAATACTAATGATCATGTAATAAGACACAAACATGGATAATCACTTAGCATAAAGAAAATGAAAAACAGAGAATGTAAGAACAAGGAATGAGTCAACCTTAGTGATGCTGGCGTTTCCTTCTTGAGGAACCAATGATGTCCTTGAGCTCTTCTATGTCTCTTCGTTGTCTTTGTTGCTCCTCCCTCATTGCTTTTTGATCTTTTCTAATTTTATGGAGGATGATGGAGTGCTCTTGATGTTCCACCCTTAGTTGTCCCATGTTGGAACTTAATTCTCCTAGGGAGGTGTTGATTTGCTCCCAAAAATTCTGTGGAGGAAAGTGCATCCCTTGAGGTATCTCAGGGGTTTCTTTATGATGAGATTCTTCATGTGCCTGTTGAGATCCATGAATGTGCTCTCTTGTTTGCTCCATCCTTTTCTTAGTGATGGGCTTGTGAGATGAATCTTTCCATCTCCCATGGCTCAGAGGTGGAAGCAATTGTCTTCCCTTTCCTCTTTCTTGAGATTTCTCTGGCCTTAGGTGCCATTAATGGTTATGGAAAAACAAAAAAACTATGCTTTTACGACACCAAACTTAGAATATTGCTCGCCCTCGAGCAAAAGAAGAAAGAATAGAAGAAGAAGAAGAAGAAGAAGAAGAAGAAGAAGAAGAAGAAGAAGAAGAAGAAGAAGAAGAAGAAGAAGATTGAGGGATGTGTGTATTCGGCCATATGGGTGGGATTGGGTGGGAAAGAGATGTTGGATTTTGAAGGTAGGTGGGTGTATAGATGTGAGTGATAAATGGAAAATAGAAGGGATGACCATGAATGGAGAGAGAGAGGGTGAGGTAGGTGGGGATCCTGTGAGGTCCACAGATCCTGAGGTGTCAAGGATTTACATCCCTGCACCAATTAGGCATGTAAAATGCCTTTGCATGCAATTCTGGCGTTTAAACGCCGAATTGATGCTTATTCTGGGCGTTCAGCACCCAGATGCAGCATATTTCTGGCGTTGAACGCCAGCCAGATGCTTGTTTCTGGCGTTCAGTGCCAGCTTTTCCTCACTGTGCATTTCTGGCGTCTGAACGCCAGGATGCTACTTGTTTCTGGCATTCAACGCCAGAAACATGCTCTGTTCTGGCGTTGAACGCCAGATAGATGCTCCTTACTGGCGTTTAAACGCCAGTAAGATCCTCCTCTAGGGTGTGATTTTTCTTCTGTTGTTTTTGATTCCGTTTTCAATTTTTATATTTATTTGGTGACTCCACATGATCATAAACCTAATAAAACATGAAATAAAAATAAAAATAAAATTAGATAAATAAAAATTGGGTTGCCTCCCAACAAGCGCTTCTTTAATGTCAATAGCTTGACAGTGGGCTCTCATGGAGCCTCACAGATGTTCAGAGCATTGTTGAGACTTCCCAACACCAAACTTAGAGTTTAACTGTGGGGGCTCTGGTTGACTCTGTTTTGAGAGAAGCTTACTGTGCCACTTTTCCATGTTTACAGAAGGATGTCCTTGAGTTTTAAACTCAAGGGAGTCCTCATTCAATTGAAGGACTAGTTCACCTCTGTTAACATTAATCACAGCTCTTGCTGTGGCTAGGAAGGGTCTTCCAAGGATGATGGATTCATCCTCATCCTTCCCAGTATCTAGGACTATGAAATCAGCAGGGATGTAAAGGCCTTCAACCTTTACTAACACGTCCTCTACTTGTCCATAAGCCTATTTTCTTGAATTGTCTGCTATCTCTAGTGAGATTTTAGTAGCTTGCACCCCAAAGATTCCCAGTTTCTCTATTACAGAGAGGGGCATGAGGTTTATCCCTAAACCAAGGTCACACAGAGCCTTTTCAAAGATCATGGTGCCTATGGTACAAGGTATTAAGAACTTTCCAGGATCCTGTGTCTTCTGAGGCAATGTCAGTTGATCCAGATCACTTAGTTCATTGGTGAACAAGGGAGGTTCATCTTCCCAAGTTTCAATACCAAATAATTTGGCATTTAGCTTCATGATTGCACCAAGGTACTTGGTAACTTGCTCCTTAGTAACATCCTCATTATCTTCAGAAGAGGAATACTCATCAGAGCTCATGAATGGCATAAGGAGGTTTAATGGAATCTCTATGGTCTTTAGTTGAGCCTCAGATTCCTTTGGTTCCTCAAAGAGAAACTCCTTGTTGATCACTGGACGTCCCAGGAGGTCTTCCTCCTTGGGATTCACGCCCTCCCCTTCCTCTTTGGATTCGGCCATGATGGTTATTTCAATGGCCTTGCACTCTCCTTTTGGATTTTCTTCTGTATTGCTTGGGAGAGTACTAGGAGGGATTTCAGTGACTCTTTTACTCAGCTGGCCCACTTGTGCCTCCAAATTTCTAATGGAGGACCTTGTTTCATTCATGAAACTCACAGTGGCCTTAGATAGATCAGAGACTAAGTTTGCTAAATTAGAAGTATTTTGTTCAGAGTTCTCTGTCTGTTGCTGAGTGGATGATGGAAAAGGCTTGCTATTGCTAAACCTATTTCTTCCACCATTATTAAAGCCTTGTTGAGGCTTTTGATCCTTCCATGAGAGATTTGGGTGATTTCTCCATGATGAGTTATAGGTGTTTCCATAAGGTTCACCTAAGTAATTTACCTCTGCTATTGCAGGGTTCTCAGGATCATAAGCTTCTTCTTCAGAAGTTACCTTTTGAGTACTGTTGGATGCAGCTTGCATTCCATTCAGACTCTGAGAAATCATATTGACTTGCTGAGTCAATATTTTATTCTGAGCCAATATGGCATTCAAAGTATCAATTTCAAGAACTCCCTTCTTCTGAGGCGTCCCATTACTCACAGGATTCCTCTTAGAAGTGTACATGAACTGGTTGTTAGCAACCATGTCAATGAGTTCTTGAGCTTCTGCAGGCGTTTTCTTTAGGTGAATGGATCCACCTGCAGAAGTATGCAATGACATTTTAGCTAATTCAGACAGACCATCATAGAATATATCCAGGATGGTCCATTCTGAAAGCATGTCAGAAGGACACTTTTTGGTCAGTTGCTTGTATCTCTCCCAAGCTTCATAGAGGGATTCACCTTCCATCTGTCTGAAGGTTTGAACATCTACTCTAAGCTTACTAAGCTTTTGAGGAGGAAAGAACTTGGCTAAGAAAACCGTGACCAGCTTATCCCAAGAGTTCAGGCTATCCTTAGGTTGAGAGTCCAACCATATTCTAGCTCTGTCTCTTACAGCAAAGGGGAAAAGCATGAGCTTGTAGACTTCAGGATCTACTCCATTAGTCTTAACAATATCACAGATCTGCAAAAATTCAGTTAAGAACTGAAAAGGATCTTCAGATGGAAGTCCATGGAACTTGCAGTTCTGCTGCATCAAAGACACTAATTGAGGTTTCAGCTCAAAGTTGTTTGCTCCAATGGTGGGGATGGAGATGCTTCTTCCATGTAAATTGGAATTAGGTGCAGTAAAGTCACCAAGCATCCTCCTTGCATTATTATTATTTTCGGCTGCCATCTCCTCTTCCTGTTCGAAAATTTCTGACAGTTGCTTGCTGGATTGTTGTAATTTAGCTTCTCTTATTTTCCTCTTCAGAGTCCTTTCAGGTTCTGGATCTGCTTCAACAAGAATATTCTTGTCCTTGCTCCTGCTCATATGAAAAAGAGGGAACAGAAAAATAATAATAATAGGGATCCTTTTTACCCAAGTATAGAGGTTCCCTTATGTGAGTAGAAGAAAAGAAGAAGAGAAAATCTGAACTCAGAGAGAGAGAGAGAGAGAGAGAGAGAGTTCGGATTTTTAGTGAGTGAGGAAGAGATGTTAGTAAATAAATAAATAAATAAATAGAAGGAGATGAGAGAGAGAGAAAATTTTTGAAAATTATTTTTTTGAAAAAGAGTTAGTGATTTTCGAAAATTGTTTTTGAAAAAGGTTAGTAATTTTCGAAAGTTAAAATAAAAAATTACAATAATTAGTTAATTAAAAAGAATTTTTGAAAAAGAGGGAGATATTTTCGAAAATTAGAGAGAGAGAGAGAGTTAGTTAGGTAGTTTTGAAAAAGATAAGAAACAAACAAAAAGTTAGTTAGTTAGTTGCAACAAATTTTGAAAATCAATTTTTAAAAAGATAAGAAGATAAGTAGAAAAGATATTTTAAAATCAAATTTTTGAAAAAGATAAGATAAGAAGATATTTTTGAAAAGATATGATTGAAATTAGTTTTTGAAAAAGATTTGATTTTTAGAATCACAATTAATGACTTGATTCACAAGAAAGCACAAGATATGATTCTAGAACTTAAAGTTTGAATCTTTCTTAACAAGCGAGTAACAAACTTGAAATTTTTTAATCAAAACATTAATTGATGATGTTATTTTCGAAAATTATGATATAAGATTAAGAAAAAAGATTTTTGAAAAATATTTTTATAATTTTCGAAATTAATTAAGAAAAATGAAAAAGATTTGATTTTTGAAAAAGATTTTGAAAAAGATAAGATTTTTAAATTGAAAATTTGATTTGACTCATAAAAACAACTAGATTTTAAAAATTTTTGTAAAAGTCAAATCTAATTTTCGAAATTTTGAGAGAGAAAAAGGGGAAGATATTTTTTTATTTTTGAAATTTTAATGATGAGAGAGAAAAACATGAAAAATGATGCAATGCATGAAAGTTATGGATCAAAGCAAGGAATGCATGCAAGAATGCTATGAATGTCCAGATGAACACCAAGAACACTTTGAAGATCATGATGAACATCAAGAACATATTTTTGAAAAATTTTTAATGCAAAGAAAACATGCAAGACACCAAACTTAAAAATCTTTAATGCTTAGACACTAAGATTTTAAGAATGCATATGAAAAACACCATATAACACAAAACACTAAAATATGAAGATCAATCAAGAAGGTTTATCAAGAACAACTTGAAGATCATGATGAATGTAATGCATGAATGCAATTTTCGAAAAATGCAAGATGAGTATGCAATTGACACCAAACTTAAAAATTGACTCAAGACTCAAACAAGAAACACAAAATATTTTTTATTTTTATGATTTTATGATTTTTTTGGATTTTTCGAAAATTATTTGAAAAATAAAAATAAGGATTCCAAAATTTTTAATATGAATTCCAGGAATCTTGCACTCTTAGTCTAAAGCTCCAATGTGAGGGTTAGGCATGGCTTAATAGCCAGTCAAGCTTTAGAAGATATTGATACTTTCCATGTATAGAGCAACAAGCTCTTGTGATGATAAGTTGAAACCCCAGTCCAAAAGATTAGACATGGCTTACAGCCGGCCAGGATTCAACAAATCATCATGAAACACTAGAATTCATTCTTAAAAATTCTGAAGAAAATATATTTTTGAAAAGATTTATTTTAAATTTTTTTTTTCGAAAACAAATGAAAAGTTTTTGAAAGATTTTTGAAAAATTTTTGAAAATAAAACAAAAAGAAAATTACCTAATCTGAGCAACAAGATGAACCGTCAGTTGTCTAAACTCGAACAATCCCCGGCAACGGCGCCAAAAACTTGGTGCACAAAATTGTGATCTCAGGCAACGGTGTCAAGAACTCTGTACGCACGTCTTAATAAATCATTTTTCATTCACAACTTCGATACAACTAACCAGCAAGTGCACTGGGTCGTCCAAGTAATAAAACCTTACGTGAGTAAGGGTCGATCCCACGGAGATTGTTGGTATGAAGCAAGCTATGGTCATCTTGTAAATCTCAGTCAAGCGGATAATAATTGATTATGGAGTTTTCGAAAATTAATAATAAATAAACAGAAAATAAAGATAGAAATACTTATGTATATCATTGGTGAGAATTTCAGATACGTGTATGGAGATGCGTTCGTTCCTCTGAACTTCTGCTTTCCTGCTATCTTCATCCAATCAGTCCTACTCCTTTCTATGGCTGGCTTTATGTAAGGACATCACCATTGTCAATGGCTACTTTTCCTCCTCTCTGGAAAATGGTCCAATGCGCTGTCACTGCATGGCTAATCGTCTGGAGGCATCACCGTGGTCAATGGCTGCATCCTATCCTCTTGTGAAAATGGTCCAAATACTCTGTCACAGCACGGCTAATCATCTGAGGTTCTCGATCATACTGGAATAGGATTCACCCTCCTTTTGCGTCTGTCACTACGCCCAGCACTCGCGAGTTTGAAGTTCGTCACAGTCATTCAATCCCAGAATCCTACTCGGAATACCACAGACAAGGTTTAGACTTTCCAGATTCTCATGAATGCCGCCATCAATCTAGCTTATACCACGAAGATTCTAATTAAGAGATCCAAGAGATAATCATTCAATCGAAGGTAGAACGGAAGTGGTTGTCAGGCACGCGTTCATAGGGAATGATGATGATTGTCACATTCATCACATTCATGTTGAAGTGCGAATGAATATCTTAGAAGCAGAATAAGTTGAATTGAATAGAGAAACAGTAGTACTTTGCATTAATTCATGAGGAACAGCAGAGTTCCACACCTTAATCTATGGAGTGTAGAAACTCTACCGTTAAAATTACATAAGTGAAAGGTTCAGGCATGGCCGAATGGCCAGCCCCCAAAACGTGATCAGTATAATCCTAAGATGAACTAAAAATCATAAGATGTCAAATACACTAGTAAAAAGTCCTATTTATACTAAACTAGTTACTAGGGTTTACAGAAGTAAGTAATTGATGCATAAATCCACTTCCGGGGCCCACTTGGTTTGTGCTTGGGCTGAGCTTGAAGTTTACACGTGGAGAGGTCATTCTTGGAGTTGAACGCCAGTTTTTAACGTATTTCTGGCGTTCAACTCTGGCTTGTAACGTGTTTCTGGCGTTTAACTCCAGACAGCAGCGTAGAACTGGCGTTCAACGCCCTTTTACATCATCTAAACGCGACCAAAGTATGGACTATTATATATTGCTGGAAAGCCCTGGATGTCTACTTTCCAACGCAATTAAAAGCGCGCCATTTTGAGTTCTGTAGCTCCAGAAAATCCACTTTGAGTGCAGGGAGGTCAGAATCCAACAGCATCAGCAGTCCTTCTTCAACCTCTGAATCTGATTTTTGCTCAAGTCCCTCAATTTCAGCCAGAAAATACCGGAAATCACAGAAAAATACACAAACTCATAGTAAAGTCCAGAAATGTGAATTTAACATAAAAACTAATAAAAACATCCCTGAAAGTAACTAGATTCTACTAAAAACATACTAAAAACAATGCCAAAAAGCGTATAAATTATCCGCTCATCATCGACCTTTTAATGAAATTTGGTTTTCATCTCTGTTGGTCTTTTATCGTGATCGTGCAGTAAATTTGATTTTCACTTTCTGCCGATCTGTAGCTTTATAATCGGACGATGAATGTTTCAGATTAATGCGCCTTGAGAATTTGTAGAAGATCTAAACAGATTTTATTCAAAAGAAAATACAAATATATACATGTGGGAGCTTTATCCCTCTAAGTCGGGCAATTTATAGGTCTTGGCTTGGCGCCTCATTAAAAAACCTTTTCACGAAAAAGAGTTCGCCTTGTCCTAAGATCCTTTATCGTCCTTAACTATAGTACCTTCTTAGGTTGCAAGCGTGCCATGACCTAGGAAGCTCTCACCCATCGAGTTCGGACAGTCTATAGTAGCCCTTTCCAAGTACTTCTATGAGTCGGTAGGGTCCTTTCCAGTTTACTTCCAGCTTTCCTTCTCCAGGTCGAGTTGTTCCGATATCATTTCGGATTAGGACGAGGTCGTTCTCAGCAAATCCTCGCGGCACTACCCTTTGATTGTATCTCGAAGCCATTCGATGTTTTAATGCCTCTTCCCTGATCCGAGCTCTTTCTTGGACTTCTGGGAGTAGGTCGAGTTCTTCCCTTTGAAGTTGGGAGTTGGCCTCTTCATTATAGTGGATCACTCTAGGCGACCCTTCTTCAATCTCCACTGGGATCATTGCCTCCATTCCGTACGCTAATCGGAAGGGTGATTCCTTTGTGGTGGAATGTGGCGTTGTTCGATATGCCCATAAGACTTGTGGGAGTTCCTCAGCCTAGGCTTCCTTTGTGTCCTGTAATCTCCGTTTTAGCCCAGCCAATATGACTTTGTTGGCAGCTTCAGCTTATCCATTGGCTTGGGGATGTACTACAGAAGTGAACTGGTGTTTTATGTTCAAGTCAGCCACTAACTTTCTGAACCCTGCATCTGTGAATTGGGTGCCATTTTCTGTGGTGATGGAGTATGGAACCCCAAACCTTGTGACAATGTTCCTATATAGGAATTTTTGACTTCTTTGAGCAGTGGCGTTAGCGAGGGGTTCTACCTCGATCCACTTTGTGAAATAGTCTACTCCTACTATGAGGAATTTAGTTTGTCCCGATCCCCGAGGGAAGGGCCCGAGAAGGTCGAGTCCCCATTTTGCGAATGGCCAAGGTGAGGTCACGCTGATGAGTTCCTCTGGCGGAGCGATGTGGAAGTTGGCATGTTTCTGACATGGTGGACATGTCTTTACAAACTCCGTGGCTTCTTTTTGTAGAGTTGGCCAATAGAACCCTGCCTGGAGTAGTTTTTTGGCAAGTGCTTGCGCTCCGAGATGATTGCAACAGATGCCACTGTGTACTTCTTCTAGAATTTCTTTTGTGTTGGAAGTCGGAACACATTTTAACAATGGTATTGAAATCCCTCTTTTGTATAGAGTATTGTTTATGATAGTGTAGTATTGTGCCTCCCATTTTAACCTCTTTGCCTCCTTTTCATCTGTAGGAAGTGTTTCTGTTTTGAGGTAATTAATTATAGGAGTCATCCATCCTTGATCCAGACCTGTTATGGCTAGGACTTTTTCCTCTTCCGATATTGACGGGTTCTGCAGCATTTCCTGGATGAGGCTTCTATTGTTGCCCCCAGGTTTGGTACTGGCTAGCTTTGAGAGTGCGTCAGCTCGGGCATTCTGTTCGCGGGGTATGTGGCAGATATCATATTCCCCGAGTTGTCCGAGTTGTTCCCTGGTTTTGTCCAAGTACTTTTTCATGGTGGGATCCTTGGCTTGGTATCTCCCTGTTATTTGTGAAGTGACCACCTGTGAGTCGCTGAAGATGATGAGTTTTTGAGCTCCAACCTCTTTAGCCAACTTCAAACCAGCTAGTAGTGCCTCATATTCAGCTTGGTTATTTGAGGCAGGAAACCCAAATTTGAGGAAAAGTTCGATTTGGGTTCCTTGGTTGCTTTCAATTATCACACCTGCACCGCTTCCAGTCTTATTCGAGGAGCCGTCCACGTAGAGATTCCATTCTGTGGGGGTTTCTGGGGTGTTTGTAAATTCTGCAATGAAGTCGGCCAGATATTGTGATTTGATGGCTGTCTGTGCTTCGTATTGAAGGTCGAACTCGGACAACTCGACTGCCCATTGCAAGATTCTGTCCGCTAGGTCTATTTTCTGCAATATCCTTTTATGGGTTGGTTGGTCCGAACCGTAATGGTGTGGGCTTGGAAATATGGGCGAAGTCGTCGAGATGTTAAGATGAGAGCATAGGCAAATTTTTCTATTTTTGGTAGTTTAGCTCGGATCCTTGTAATGCTTTACTGATGAAGTATACGGGTTGTTTCCCACTGTCATCTTCTCGAATTAATGCTGAGGCTACTGCCCGACTTCCTACCGTGAGGTACAATATGAGTGGTTCTCCTTCTCGTGGCCGAGATAGGATGGGTGGCTGTCCTAGGAATCTTTTGAAATCTTGGAAGGCTTGTTCGCACTCTGTTGTCCATTCGAACCTGTTTCCTTTTCTTAGAGTAGCATAGAAGGGGAGAGATCTTATCACTGATCCCGCTAGAAATCTGGACAACGCTGCCAGTCTTCCATTGAGCTGTTGTACCTCTTTGATGCAAGTCGGGCTCTTCATATCGAGTATGGCCTGGCATTTATCCGGATTTGTCTCGATTCCTCTTTGTGTGAGCATAAAACCCAGGAATTTTCCAGCTTCTACTGCGAAGGTGCATTTTGCAGAATTAAGTCACATGACATGCCTTCTTATGGTGTCGAATACTTGGGCGAGGTCGGACAGCAACGTCTCTTCACTTTGGGTCTTTATTAACATGTCATCCACATAGACTTCCATGATTTTTCCAATATGATCTGTGAAGACCTTATTCATTAATCTCTGATAAGTAGCTCCCGCGTTTTTAAGACCAAAAGGCATGACGATGTAGCAATAGTTTGCTTTTGGTGTTAAGAATGAAGTTTTTTCTTGGTCGGGTGGATACATTGGGATTTGATTGTATCCCGAATATGCGTCCATAAATGAGAGGTATTTATATCCGGAGGAGGCATCTACCAGAGTGTCGATACTTGGGAGTGGATAAGGATCTTTTGGGCAGGCTTTGTTGAGATCAGTGTAGTCGGTGCACATTCGCCACTTCTCATTTGATTTTTTCACCAAGACGACGTTAGCTAACCATAGTGGGTACTTGACTTCTCTTATGAATCCTGCCTCCAGTAGAGCTTGTACCTGCTCTTCCACAGCTTGGAATCATTCTGGTTCGAGCTTTCTTCGTCTCTGTTGTACCGGCCGAGATCCTGGGTAGACCGCCAACTTGTGGCATATTAATTTGGGGTCTATGCCTGACATGTCTGCAGCCTTCCATGCAAAGAGGTTGACGTTATCTCGTAAGAACTGTACGAGTGATTCTTTTATGTCTCCTTTTAGGATCGTACCAATGTTGGTTGTTTTGTCCGGGATGTCTTCGATCTGGACTTTCTCTACTTCACCCTCGGGTTGTGGGCGGAGTTCTTCCCGCCTCTGAACTCCACTAAGTTCGATTGTGTGGAATTCTTCTCCTCTGCCTCTGAGGTTTAGACTTTCGTTGTAACAGCGGCGCGCTGTCTTCTGGTCTGCTTTTATTGTAGCTATCCCTTTTGCAGTTGGAAATTTCATGCATAGATGTAGAGTCGAGACTATTGCGTCGAGCTGATTCAATGCTGTTTGACCTATTAAGGCATTGTAGGGTGAACTCACGTCGACCATGATGTAGTCTATCTTGAGTGTTCTTGACTGGTTTCCTTTTCCGAAGGTTGTGTGTAGTGAGATGTATCCAAGTAGTGGTTGAACTGGGGTGTCTCCCAGTCCGAATAGGTTGTTTGGATATGCTCTAAGTTCTTTTTCTTCCAGGTCGAGCTTGTCGAAGGAAGTTTTGAACAAGATATCGGCAGAGCTCCCTTGGTCTATCAGTGTGCGGTGGAGATTTGCATTTGCCAATATAATAGTGATGACCATGGGATCGTCATGTCCTGAGATGATACCGGATGCGTCTTCTTTGGTGAAAGTAATTGCAGGGATGTCGGGTGCTTCCTCTTTCCCCTCAACATGATATACTTCTTTAAGATATCTTTTGTGAGATGATTTGGAGATTCCTCCTCCCGCAAATCCGCCGTGTATCATGTGGACGTGTCTTTCTGGTGTACGAGGTGATCGCTCGGTTCGTCCGACATCTTCGTCCCTTCTTCTTTTTCTTTGCTCATCGTCCCGGGTGGGCAGATACCGATCTAATTTCCCTTCTCTTACTAGTTTTTCTATGACATTCTTTAAGTCAAAATATTCGTTGGTAGAATGCCCACGGATTTTGATGGTATTCGCAATATTCAGTCCGATTTCCTCCTCCTTTTTTGCCTTTGAGTGGTTGAGCTGGGGGTATTTTTTTAGTGTGGCAAACTTCTCTGTAGACATCCACAAGGGACACCCGAAGAGGGGTGTAATTGTGATATTTTTTTATTTTCTCCCCATGTCGATCTTCCTTCTTTTTGGATTCCTTGTCTTTATCCCGGGAGGGGTAGATGAATCCGGATTTTGAGGTCTCCCCTAGTCGGGAGTTTTCTTCCATGTTGATGTACTTCTCTGCTCGTTCTTGCACTTCGTTCAGAGATTCGGGGTGTTTTTTCGATATAGATTGGCTAAAAGGTCCCTCTCGCAAGCCATTGATGAGGCCCATAATGGAGGCCTCCGTTGGTAGGCTTTGTATGTCCAGGTATGCCTTGTTGAATCTTTCCATGTAGCTGCGTAGACCTTCCCGATCTCCTTATTTGATTCCTAATAAACTTGGGGCGTTCTTGGTTTTGTCTTTCTGGATAGAGAATCTGGTTAGAAACTTTTTGGCCAAGTCATCAAAGCTTAAGATGGACCTAGGGGGTAGATTGTCGAGCCACCTAATTGCCGTTTTGGTCAAGGTAGTTGGGAAGGCTTTGCAGCGAACTGCGTTCGAGGCGTCGGTGAGGTACATTCGACTTCTGAAATTACCAAGGTGATGATTGGGATCTGCCGTGCCGTCGTATAAAGGCATATCCGGGAGTTTAAATTCCTTAGGGATTTTGGTCTCCATGATCTACCTAGTGAATGGATCTTGATCCTTGCAAGAGCTGTCCTCATGGGTGGATCGAGTAGCTTTGGTTTTAAGATCGGCTTCGAGTTTTAGAAGTTTATCTTCTAACTCCCGGCGACGCCTTATCTCCTTTTGTAGATCTTTCCTAGCTTCTTGTTGATGTTGTGCTTCTTTTTCAAGTTGTTTTAAACGATCATGAAGTGTCTCTAGAGCTCCCGGGTTTGGTGAGTTTTTGTCGCCGTTAGATTTCGGGGTATCTTTTGGTATAGTGTCTGCGTTTTTGTGTGGCGTTCTATCTTCTAGATCTGAATCATGGTTGTTGTCATGGTTATCCGCCATGGTGATGGGATGACTTCCAGGTTCCCCGGCAATGGCGCCAATGTTCCGAGGGTTACCTGAAACTGTAGGTCGATCTCGGACGAGATCTTCTGTACTGGTCGGAGATAACGTGTCCGGCTGGTGAGTGGCGGCCGGAGCTGTTGTATCCGACTTGTGGACTGGCTATGCTGCTGATCCTTCGTCACCGGAGGGTGGTGGTACCTGTAAGAGACTCCGATGCTTAAGTTAGCATGGGTATTAAACAGGTTTTTAGTAGAATCAAAGTATGAGTAATACCTGGGTGCTCCAGTGTATTTATAATGGTGTGGAGTGACCTTTTTAGATAAGATAAGTTAGTTATCTTTATCTTATCTTATCTTTGGGTGAGGTCATCTTATCTTCAAGGGAACCGCCCTTATCTCTATAGGCTTGGGCTGCCTTTGGATTTGGGTCGTGTTCCTCTATTCGGGCCCTTTATTGGGCTTTCCTGGCAATTTGGCCGAGCTCTTTGAGAAGAGGTCGGATGGTCTGACCTGAAGAGGTCGGTCGCTTTGTCACTAAACATCCCGGGTCGGATAGCTCGACCTAGAGTATGAATAGGAGGTATACAGATGCTACTCCCATATGCAACAGTAATGTGATTAGCATCTAGTCCTTTTGGACTGTTCATTTCCATTTAGGTCCATGATGGATAAAAGAGAATTGATATGAATTGCAAATAAAATATATTTTTGTTTTTATTTTATTTAAGTTGAAACAAATCGAATTATTAAAAATAAAATAAAAATAATAAGATAAAATAAAATAATTAGAAATTAAAATATAAATTTCGAAGACTAAGAGAGAAATAAAGTTGAAAACTAAAATAATTAATTAATTAAGAAGATTTGAAAAACTTTGGATATGATTTTTGAAAAAGATTTTGAATTTTGAAATTTCAAAACTAAGATAAGATATGATTTTATTTTGTAATTCTTAGTCAGGAAATTAATAATAAAAAGGGTTGGGTTTATGAAAAGTAATTAACATAAAATAAATAATACTTGTTATGCAGTAATGGAGAACAGATTGAGGTTTTGGAGATGCTCTATCTTCTGAATCTCTGCTTTCCTACTGTCTTCTTCTTCTTCACGCACGCAGATCTCCTTCCATGGCAAGCTGTATGTTGGTGGATTACCGTTGTCAATGGCTACCATCCATCCTCTCAGTGAAAATGGTCCAAATGCGTTGTCACCGCATGGCTAATCATCTGTCGGTTCTCACTCATGTTGGAATAGAATCCGTTGATTCTTTTGCGTCTGTCACTACGTCCAACACTCGCGAGTTTGAAGCTCGTCACAATCATCCCTTCCCAGATCCTACTCGGAATACCACAGACAAGGTTTAGACTTTCCGGATCTCAGGAATGGCCGCCAATAATTCTAACCTGTACCACGAAGACTCTGATCATGAACCAGGAGGCTAAGAGATACACACTCAAGCTAGTGAAAATAGAACGGAGGTAGTTGTCAGGCACGCGTTCATAGGTGTAAGGCCCACATCAGTTGGAGAGGGGAACGAAGCATGCCTTATAAGGGTGTGGATACCTCTACCTAGCATGACGCGTTTTGACGAGTGAGTGTGGAGGGCTTCGGCTATCATCCCTATCGTCAAAGGCAAAACCGTGAGGCCTTGTGTGCCAAAGCGGACAATATCGTGCTAGCGGGTGGTCTGGGCTGTTACAATAGGTGAGAATAATGATGAGTGTCACGGATCATCACATTCATCAGGGTGAAGTGCGAGTGAGAGCGCGCCAATTGGGTTTCTGTAGCTCCAGAAAATCCATTTTGAGTGCAGGGAAGTCAAAATGCAACAGCATCTGCAGTCCTTTTTTAGCCTCTGAATCAAATTTTTGCTCAGGTCCCTCAATTTCAGCCAGAAAATACCTAAAATCACAAAAAAACACACAAACTCATAGTAAAGTCCAAAAATGTGAATTTTGCTTGAAAATTAATAAAAATATAATAAAAACTACCTAAAACATACTAAAAACTACTTAAAAACAATGCCAAAAAGCGTATAAATTATCCGCTCATAAGTCTTCAACAATTAAAGCTTCCTCTAATTGTTCCAATACAAAGCAACTTCCCTCATTCTCCACCAATATCTCCTTCATGTTATGCTCTTAATTTGTTTCTCCACATGTAGCCATGGGAGTTCCTTGAGTGTTCAAGCATTCGGATGCTAACCGGTTTACCACCTCGTCCAAGGCGGCCGTGAATTGTTGCATATCCCTTTCATCTCCTCTTGTCCTTGAACAAGAACATCAAGGATGTCATCCATTGGAGGTTGGGGTGGATGGAAGGGTTCATGATCTTGGGAGAATGATTCATAGTAGGAGGTGGTTCCTCTTGGTAGAGTTGTGGTGGTTCAATACTTTCCACTCTTTCTACTTGTTGCACAACACGCTCCATGGTTGCTTGAAGTTGATCCAATGTCTCCTTGAGATGGTCCCTTGACTCTTGTTCCTCTTGGATAATATGATTAGGATCATATGGCTCTTGGATCGATGGACATGAGTATTCTTTCATGGGGGTTGTGGTGGGAAGTAGAGTTTATCTTGTGGTTGAAAATTTTTATATATTGGAGGTGGTTCATCTTGGTAATAGTATGGAGGGGGTGGCTCTTGAAAATGTTGATGTTGGAATGGTTGTGGCTCTATATGTGGTTCATATGGCTCATATGGTTGTTGGTAGGATGGATATGGATTAGGGTCATATGAAGGTGGTTGGTAAGAAGGGGCTTGTGAGTATGGTTGAGGGTTATGTTGAGGATATAGCTCATAGGCATATGGTGGTGGTTCTTGAAAGTCACAAATCCTTATGCTCGAGTCATAAGTCAATGATAATAACGTAATACGACTCAAGGTGGATTTGTAATACACACACACACACACACACACACATATAATTGAAGGGAATTATTAAACAAGAAGCCTGAAAAATACAAGGAGAGATTCTAAATAAAGTACAAAACAGAACCAAAATAGGCTTCGTCGTCATCCAGAAATATATATGGAATGAGAACCACCCTCAATTCATGGGTTTCCAGTACAGTAAAAATACTAAATAAATACAATGCATTATAACATAGACTCATTAAGCATTCCTAAGCTCCATACCTCAACATATTCATCCTAGGTTCTTACTAGTCCATAATTAGACAACTGTCAAAAGGGATACTAAATCTAATCCATTTTTCTCATCTTTTTCGACTTTCCAAACTCCAATAGAACAACCCTCAGTGTCAACAGACACCAGCATGAAGGACCACTCAAGTGTTCAAGCACAAGCAAAGCAGACAAATAAATACACAATTAAATTCAAGTAAAGCATTTAGCATATAGACATTTAAGATGCACAACTAGTCAAGCCAAGATAAGAATAGCAAACCCAATCAAGTCAAACCAATGCAAATGATGTATACCTGTCCTATGGCTAATGAGCTCATCTGACGGTTATACAGCCAACGCGACATGTCCTGGTAGCTAACCTTGGATAGTCCCTGTGTGCACGCATCTCCCAAGAGAAATCACTTCTTCTTGGAGGATAAAGTTCCGAAAGGTATAAGTGTCCGGCCACACTTGCGACGGAGGATCAACAAACTGAAAGTAAGTAGAATCACTCTACTGCAGCAAGTGGAATCACTCCATAACATTTCAAAAATGTATATTTTAATTCAAAGTAAATTTCATTATTTCCTTCTCAATTCCCTTTCCTCCCATTCATAATCATAATCATCATCTTATTCCATTCAAGATCAATCATCATTCATCATTATAGTCATCCTCATCATAATTCAATTTACACTTAGTTCATTGTCCATCAATTTACTAACTCAACTCTTTAGATCTCGTCCCTAACTTCTCTATCCTTAATTACACTAGCTCTAGACTTTTATCGGAATTTATAGAGGTTTAGAAGGCTAAAAAAATTGTTAAAAGGTTTAAAAATACAACTTTTACAAAACTGGAGATTTGTGTGTACGCATGCATGGTCTGCGTACGCACGAGTTGCAAATTGGGGATGTCGCGTACGTGACCCCCGTCCGCGTACGCGAGTTTGAAATCTTGACACTGCTGCGTACGCGTGCCTCCCTCCGCGTATGCAGAAATACTAGGCAGAGACCAATATCGTGGCACCTCCGCGTACGCATGACATATCAGAATTGCAAAAAGTTTATATGTGCAGAATTCAGTTTTTAACCCAATTTTCAAACTTTCATATCTTTTTCTATAAAATTTATTTTTCAACCATTCTTGAACCGTTAGAAAGATCGATAAATAAATTTTCATAAAAAACTACTTTTGTAAAATTTCTAATTTCGAGGACCGAGTTATGATTCGCTAAAGTTGGTCAAAAATTAGTTTTCACCAAAAACCAGAATTTACCAATTTTCTAAAGATTCACAAGCCTCATCAATCTCAACTCAATATAATGACCTCTAACCAATCCAAATCACTCATTCACAATCTATTTTATCTAAATCTACTCGATTTACATATTTCAACTCTAATCTATCAAATTCACAACTCAATTCCAAGCATAACAATTTAATAACTTACCGGGCTTACCTTTCACGGCCTCCTGCCCAATTTCACAGCCTCCGGTCAAACATTTATCAATTCAATACATAACTCATAATCACATAATAATTATCCAACATCAGTATCATCCATACCAACATCAACTTTTATCCATATATCCACTACACATATAATTTCATTCAATCATACCATTCAAGCTTAATATTAGGGGCATCTAACCTAGAAATTCACATCACACCACACGATACTTAAATAAAATTTAAATAGTATCCTAATGACGGTGGTTCATATCCAACACTTGAATTCTCTTCTCAATGATATCGAAGATTGAACCTCCACTCCAAGGCTCACCCAAAAGCTCCACAAGTGAATTCAAGTTCCCAAAGTGCACCAAAAATCACCCAACAACTCTAACATAACTAATTTCACATATATATCAACCTATGATTCATGAAATTTGATCAATCACAAGGTTTTGGTGATTCCTTACCTTAACCCATAAAAATTGTTAATGAAACTCATATATAGCTCATACTAGAGCACCCCTAAACAACCAAAATCACAAGATTTTTCAATAACCAAAGCTAAATTTCAAATATATAGAGGAAAACAAAACTGTAGCTGGGTGAAGGGGAAGCTTACCGAATTTGTTAGGTAGAATTGAAAAGGAAGAAAAGGGCTTCGTGTGGTCGTAAAGGATGCGGCGATCGGAGCTCCGGAGAAGAAGTTATGATGGATTGAAGAATTGAAGAGTTAGGGTTTTGCTCTCTTCATTCTCCCTTCTCCATTTCAGTATAAAACACAAGTGAAAGGGATTGTGGTTGCTGAAATGGCCTTAACAAAGGCTCTATATATGTTGGCCTTAGGTCTAATTTGGGTCCAGTTCAATCGGTTTAGCTCGTTGGCCCAATTTTGGGCCAAAACCTTTAAAATTAGTGTTTTAATCTACATTTTGAATATTTTTACTTTCCCAAATTAAATTTTTAACTATTTCCCTCTTCACTCATAATTAATTTTTTCAGCCGCAGTACCAAATATACTTAAGCCGGTACTACCGGTCAAATTTTTTAGTACGCTTTTTTATGCCGAAAACTATATTTTCCTACTCGAAAAAATCCTCCGAATTCAAATATCATCATTAAATTTTTAAAATACGATTTCTAAATTTTCCAATCTTTTTTTCCCAATTTAATTAATTACTTATTTAATTACGGTTTGACCAAGTTTTACATGGTGTGGGCAGCGACTACTAGTTTCGTAACGGAGGAGGAGCTAGTGATCCCTGGATGACGAAGCGGCAGTACAACAATAAAGAGGAGGCGATGTAGCATGTTGACTTGCATCAAGAGGCATGCAGCATGAATGGAGGCTGCAGCAGTATGCAACAGTGACGAAGGGTGTGCAAACTCTGGTCAATGCCGCAATGGCATGATAGAGGCGCCACAGTGAAACCGTGGTAGCATGGGTCGTCGAGGAGAGGAAGGCGCAAAGTTGATTATTGGAAAAGATGGATCAGGATTTGTAGTTTTGTGTGGTGAGTGAGAGTGAAATTAAAATTAGAGTAATTTTTGTGTATAAGTTTCTTTTTTTTGAAAAATTGAAAATTATATGGGAGTTAGCTAAGTTGACTTATAATACGGTTGGCCTCTATACTTTCTCTAAAAATAATCATTCGTATCCTCATGTTAAGCTCCTTCCTTCATCACTGATTTTTACTCCATCGTCAACTATGCTCGATCGTTGTGATCCCATCTATGAAGTATTATTTGATAACAACAAGGTAAGAAACTACAAAGCTTCCTAATAGAGTAATAAAAAGATAACTGCTTAACAAGGAAATATGAATTCATAGACATTCTGTAATTCTCAACCTATGATCCATTCACCCAAGGTGTACCTTATCCAATAACCATCTCTTTGCTAAGTTGTAATCATTTAGATCATATGGACTAACAACACTGTTATCTCCACTACCTCTATCTAACCAACAGGCACATTCAATTCAACGGAATATCAATTCACATATAGACATAATTAGTAAGTACAAACAATTTATCACTACACCTAAACAAAAACAACACTAAATGTATTTGACGAATGTCTACCCTATTGACCTTGAATTTATGTAATAGTTATATGCTAGACCCAATAACATCTTATAACTTTTACTAGATATAGTCTCTCTATCATCTATTCAATAAAAAGAACATAGAACTTTTTCAAAAGTCTAAAAACCTTTTGAGTGAAAATGCTCTATTACCTTCCTTTAGAGAAAAATTATTCGAAAATTGCGCGTCTGACCATGCTTAAAAACAGAAAGAAGTCACATGCAGCAAAGTATATCATATATCATATGTTAATATAATCATTTCAATCTCATCCTTGATAATATCAATATCATCATAAGGTTGAAATCAATCTCAATGTTAACTTTTGTCATCTCATTGACCATATTTATTAATATCATTCGATTTATCATCATAGTGACACCTCGGATCTCATTACAACTGCATCTCATACTCAATCTCTAGATTTCATCACATTTCACCTCAACAATCATATGTAAGGGTTTGGCTTTGGCTATTATACAAAACTTGTGAGTCTAGATCTCTAATACAACTTTCTAGACTCAATTAAGGTGAAGGATTCAAACCGTCTCATTCTCGCCAAAGCATCCATATCCCGTGTATATAGGGTGCTGAGCAGTTAAGGAACTGTCATGTAGATGGCAATTTGATTTCTTATGTACCTAGGACTTTTCTCAGTATCCCCAACTATCATGTAGATAGACCCCTTTCACATGCTCAAATTCCCGCTTGCTATCTTATCTCTACATTCAAGTCCTTTTGCTTATGCGACCACCTTTTGCGTAAGCAAGGCATCTCATACATGAAACTCTATTTTGTACACAGTGATCCTAATCTTATTCAGTGTCATGTACATGAAACTTGCCGTTGATGAGCGGATAATTTATACGCTTTTTGGCATTGTTTTTACTTAGTTTTTAGTATGATTTAGTTGGTTTTTGGTATATTTTTATTAGTTTTTAATTAAAAATCACATTTCTAGACTTTTCTATGAGTTTGTGTGTTTTTCTGGGATTTCAGGTATTTTCTGGCTGAAATTGAGGGAGCTGAGCAAAAATCTGATTCAGGTTGAAAAAGGACTGCTGATGCTGTTGGATTCTGACCTCCCTGCACTCAAAGTGGATTTTCTGGAGCTACAAAACTCCAAATGGCACGCTCTTAATTGAGTTGGAAAGTAGACATCCAGGGCTTTTCCGAAATATATAATAGTCCATACTTTTCTCAAGGATAGATGACATAAACTAGCGTTCAATGCCAGTTCCATGCTGCAGTCTGGCGTCCAGCGCCAGAAACAAGTTACAAGTTGGAGTTCAATGCCAAAAACAGGTTACAACATGGCGTTGAATGCCCAAAACAGCCCAGGCACGTGAGAAGCTTAAGTCTCAGTCCCAGCACACACCAAGTGGGCCCCAGAAGTGGATTTCTGCACCATCTATCATAGTTTGTTCATTTTCTGTAAACCTAGGTTACTAGTTTAGTATTTAAACAACTTTTAGAGGTTTATTTCGGACCTCATGACATTTTAGATCTGAACTTTGTACCTTTTGGCAGCATGAGTCTCTAAACTCCATTGTTGGGGTGAGGAGCTCTGCAGCGTCTTGATGAATTAATGCAATTATCTTTGTTTTCCATTCAAACACGCTTGTTCCTATCTAAGATGTTTATCCGCGCTTCACTATGAAGAAGGTGATGATCCGTGACACTCATCACCTTCCTCAATCCATGAACGTGTGCCTGACAACCACCTCCGTTCTACATCAGATTGAATGAGTATTTCTTAGATTTCTTAATCAGAATCTTCGTGGTATAATCTAGAATTGATGGCGGCATTCATGAGAATCCGGAAAGTCTAAACCTTATCTGTGGTATTCCGAGTAGGATTCAAGGATTGAATGGCTGTGACAAGCTTCAAACTCGCAATTGTTGGGCGTAGTGACAGACGCAAAAGAATCAAGGGATTCTATTCCGACATGATCGAGAACCAACAGATGATTAGCCGTGCTGTGACAGAGCATTTGGACCATTTTCACTGAGAGAACGGGAAGTAGCCATTGACAACGGTGACACCTTACATACAGCTTGCCATGGAAGGAGCCTTGCGTGTGTGAAGAGGAGTACAAGAGAAAAACTGAAATAAAGAAGACAAAGCATCTCCAAAACTCCAACATATTCTCCATTATTGAGTAACAAGTATTTATTTCATGCCCTTTTATTCCTTGCAATCAAATTTGATAAGTGAATTGTTTTATTGTTTTTCTGACTAAGAGTTACAAGGTAACCATAGATTGCTTCAAGCCAACAATCTCCGTGGGATCGACCCTTACTCACGAAAGGTATTACTTGGACGACCCAGTGCACTTGCTGGTTAGTGGTACGGGTTGTAAAAAGTGTGATTTACAATTCGTGCACCAAGTTTTTGGCGCCGTTGCCGGGGATTGTTCGTGTTTGAACAACTGACGGTTTATTTTGTTGCTTAGATTAGGAAATTTTTTTTCTTTTTGGTTTAGAGTCTCTTATTATTGTTCTTGTTAAAATTTTAGAATCCTTATTTTCTTTTTCAAAATTTTAGTTTTCGAAAAAAAAAATTATTTTATACCTTGTTAAAACACTTTAAATTTATAGCTCAATTAGTTAGAGCGTGGTGCTTATGTTCTTGGTAATTGGCTATCCCTTTTTAAAAAAAAAATCCTTTTTTCAAAAATAATTTTTTTTTAAAAAAATCTTGTACCAAACTTTAAGTTTGGTGTTTTCTTGTTGATTTTTCTTTGTTTTTCAAAAATTTTAGCTTGGTTTTCTAAAAATTTTAAGTTTGGTGTTCCTTCTTCATGTTCTTGCTGTTCTTGTGAGTCTTCAAGGCGTTCTTGAGTTTTTCTTGTGTCTTGATCTTAAAATTTTTAAGTTTGGTGTTCCTTGGTGTTTTTCCTCCAAAATTTTCGAAAACAAGGAGCATTAGATCTAAAAATTTTAGATCTTGTGTTATTCTATTGTTTTTCTCTTTTCTCATTAAATTCAAAAATATCTTTTTCCTCTATTTTGAAGTAGTTTTTCGAAAATTAATTTTAAAATTCAGAAATTTTTTTTATTTTTTTATTTCAAAATTTAAAACCCTTTTCAAAAAAAATCATATCTTTTTCAAAACTTCCTAACCACTTTCTCTCTCCTCATTTTTTCGAAAATCTTCACCCATTTTTATTTATTTTATTTTAATTTATTTATTTTCGAAATAAATAAATAATTAAATAAATAAAAATATTTTTTCTCTATTTTACATCATCTCCCTTCCTCCATCATGGATTTAAGTGGAAATGAACAGTCCAGAAGGACTCTGGGGTCATACGCCAACCCCTCTACTGCTTCATATGGGAGTAGTATCTACATACCCTCCATTGGAGTCAGTAGCTTTGAGTTGAATCCTCAACTCATTATCATGGTGCAGCAAAGCTGCCAGTATTCCGGTCTTCCACAGAAAGAACCTATAGAGTTTCTGGCACAGTTTTTACAAATTGCTGACACAGTACATGATAAGGAAGTAGATCAGGATGTCTACAGATTATTACTGTTTCCATTCGCTGTAAAAGACCAAGCCAAGAGATGGTTAAATAACCAACCTAAGGCTAGCATAAAGACATGGAAACATCTGACAGAAAAATTCCTGAATTAATACTTTCTTCCAAAAAGGATGACACAGCTAAGGCTGGACATCCAAGGCTTTAAACAAGGAGATAATAAATCTCTTTATGATGCTTGGGAGAGATACAGAGAGATGCTAAGAAAATGCCCCTCTGAAATGTTTTCAGAGTGGGTTCAGTTAGACATCTTCTATTATGGGCTTACAGAAAGAGCTCAGCTTTCTCTAGATTACTCAGCTGGTGGATCTATCCACATGAGAAAGACAATTGAAGAAGCTCAAGAGCTCATTGATACAGTTGCCAGAAATCAGCATCTGTACCTAAGCAGTGACCCTTCCATGAAAGAAGAGGTTAAAACAGTAACTGCTGAACTCAATCCTGCAGAACAAGCTGCTGAATTCAATTAGCATTTAGATTTTCTAACAAAACAGTTAGCCGAATTCAAGGAGAGACTACAAGAGACAAGGATGGCTAATATAAATATGGAAGAACAATTAAAGCAAACAAAGCAGCAGCTGTCAAAACAAATAACAGAAGAATGCCAAGCAGTTCAATTAAGAAGTGGGAAAATATTAAATACCCCACCTCAAGGCAGTAGGAAGCCAAGAAATGAGCAAACCACCCAACATTCATCTGAGGACAGTAAGAGCCCAGAAAAAGATAATTCTGGCGTTAAAACGCCAGAAATTGGGTGGAAGGCTGGCGCTGAACGCCCAGACCATGCTCAGGACTGGCGTTCAACGCCAGAAACAAGCAAGGAACTGGTGTTGAACGCCCAAAGGAGGCACAGTTCTGGCATTCAGACGCCAGGAACAAATGAGGAGTTGGCGTCTAACACCACTCCAGCTTCCAACCCTGGCTTTCAAATGCCAGTGAGGGATCAGACACCTGCAAGTGCTGATAATAAATCCCTCAAGAAGGCTTCTCAACCTACCTCTGTAGAAAATAAACCTGCAGCAACTAAGGTTGAGGAATACAAAGCCAATATACCTTATCCTCAAAAACTCCGCAAAGAGGATCAGGATAAGCAATTTGCCCGCTTTGCAGACTATCTCAGGACTCTTGAAATAAAGATTCCGTTTGCAGAGGCACTTGAGCAAATACCCTCTTATGCCAAGTTCATGAAAGATATCTTGAGTCATAAGAAGGATTGGAGAGAAACTGAAAGAGTTCTCCTCACTGAAGAATGCAGTGCAGTCATTCTGAAAAGCTTCCCAGAAAAGCTTAAAGATCCCGGGAGCTTTATGATACCATGCATATTAGAGGGTAACTGCACCAAGACAGCTCTATGTGATCTTGGGGCAAGCATCAACCTAATCCCTGCATCCACTATCAGAAAGCTTAGCTTGACTGAAGAGGTCAAACCAACCCGGATCTGTCTTCAACTTACTGATGGCTCCATTAAATACCCATCAAGCATAATTGAGGACATGATTGTCAAGGTTGGGCCATTTGCCTTCCCTACTGACTTTGTAGTACTGGAAATGAAGGAGCACAAGAGTACAACTCTCATTCTAGGAAGACCATTCCTAGCAACTGGACGAACCCTCATTGACGTCCAAAAAGGGGAGATAACCCTGAGAGTCAATGAGGATGAGTTTAAGTTGAATGTTGTCAAAGCTATGCAACATCCAGACACATCAGACGATTGCCTGGGCGTTGATATTATTGACTCCCTGGTGGAAGAGGTCCATATGAATGAGAGTCTCAAATCAGAGCTAGAGGACATTTTTTAAGATGTTCAGCCTGATCTAGAGGAACCAGAGGAAATAAAAGAACCTCTGAAAACTCCTCAGGAAGAGGAAAAACCTCCTAAACCCGAGCTCAAACCACTACCACCATCCCTGAAATATGCATTTCTGGGAGAAGGTGACAATTTTCCTGTAATCATAAGCTCTGCTTTAGGGCCACAAGAAGAGAAAGCACTAATTCAGGTGCTAAGGACACACAAGACAGCTCTTGGGTGGTCCATAAGTGATCTTAAGGGCATTAGCCCAGCCAGATGCATGCACAAGATCCTATTGGAGGATGATGCTAAGCCAGTGGTTCAACGACAGAGGCGGCTAAATCCCACCATGAAGGAGGTGATGCAGAAAGAGGTCACTAAGTTACTAGAGGCTGGAATTATCTATCCTATTTCTGATAGCCCCTAGGTGAGCCCTGTCCATGTTGTCCCTAAGAAGGGAGGAATGACAGTGGTTCATAATGAAAAGAATAAACTGGTTCCTACAAGAACAGTTACAGGGTGGCGTATGTGTATTGACTACAGAAGGCTCAATACAGCCACCAGGAAGGATCATTTTCCTTTACCATTCATAGACCAGATGCTAGAGAGACTAGCAGGTCATGAATATTACTGCTTTTTGGATGGGTATTCCAGTTACAACCAAATTGCAGTAGATCCTCAGGACCAAGAAAAAACAGCATTCACATGTCCTTCTGGAGTGTTTGCCTACAGAAGGATGCCTTTTGGTCTGTGTAATGCACCTGCAACCTTTCAGAGGTGCATGCTCTTTATCTTCTCTGATATGGTAGAGAAGTTTCTGGAAGTCTTCATGGATGACTTTTCAGTATTTGGAGACTCATTCAGCTCCTGCCTTAACCATTTAGCACTTGTTCTGAAAAGATGCCAAGAGACCAACCTAGTTTTAAACTAGGAAAAATGTCACTTTATGGTGACTGAAGGGATTGTCCTTGGGCATAAAATTTCAAACAAGGGAATAGAGGTGGATCAAGCTAAAGTTGAAGTAATTGAAAAATTACCACCACCTGCCAATGTTTAAGGCAATCAGAAGCTTTCTGATTCATGCAGGATTCTATAGGAGGTTTATAAAGGATTTTTCAAAAATTGCAAAACCTCTGAGCAATTTGCTAGCTGCTGACACTCTATTTGTGTTTGACACAAAGTGTCTGCAGACATTTGAGACCCTGAAAGCTAAGCTGGTCACAGCACCAGTTATTTCTGCACCAGACTGGACATTACCATTCGAACTAATGTGTGATTCCAGTGACCATACCATTGGTGCAGTATTGGGACAGAGGCATAACAAGCTTCTGCATGTCATTTATTATGCCAGCAGTGTTTTAAATGATGCCCAGAAAAATTACACAACCACAGAAAAAGAATTACTTGCAGTGGTTTATGCCATTGACAAGTTTAGATCCTACTTAATAGGATCAAAAGTGATTGTGTACACTGACCATGCTGCTCTTAAATATCTACTCACAAAGCAGGATTCAAAGCCCAGGCTCATAAGATGGGTGTTGCTTCTGCAAGAGTTTGATATAGAAATAAGAGACAGAAAAGGGATAGAGAATCAAGTAGCTGATCACCTGTCCCGGATAGAACCAGTAGCAGGAGCATCCCTCCCTCCTACTGAGATCTCTGAAACCTTTCCGGATGAGCAATTGTTTGCTATTCAGGAAGCTCTGTGGTTTGAAGACATTGCAAACTATAAGACACAAGGTTCTCCTTCTATAACCATGGAGAGGAAGCATGAAAAGCTTCTCTCACTGCAGAGTCAACCAAAGCCCCCACAGTCAAACTCTAAGTTTGGTGTTGGGAGGCCACAACCAAACTCTAAGTTTGGTGTTGGGAGGTCCCAACCTTGCTCTGATTATCTGTGAGGCTCCATGAGAGCTCACTGTCAAGCTATTGACATTAAAGAAGCGCTTGTTGGGAGGCAACCCAATGTTATTTAATTATATCTATTTATTTTCCATTGCTATTTTATGTTTTCTTTAGGTTGATGATCATGTGAAGTCACAAAAATAAATGGAAAATAAAAAACAGAATGAAAAACAGCATGAAAACAGCATACCCTGGAGGAAGATCATTCTGGCATTTAAACGCCAGAAACAAGCATCTGTCTGGCATTTAATGCCAGAAACAAGCACCAAGCTGGCGTTTAACGCCAGAAACAAGCATCAGTATGGCATTAAACGCCAGAAACAGGCTACATTTGGGCGTTTAACGCCAGAAATAGGCAGCAGTCTGGCGTTAAACGCCAGGATTGCACAGTAAGGACATTTTGTATGCCTAATTGGATCAGGGATGCTAAGTCCTTGACCCCACTGGATCTGTGGACCCCACAGGATCCCCACCTACCTCACCATTCAAATTTAAACCATTTCCCTCCCAAACCCACCCATTCACACACTTCCATCTCCTCCATCTTCTCCACTTCTTTCTTCTTTTGCTCGAGGACGAGCAAACCTTTTAAGTTTGGTGTGGTAAAAGCATTGCTTTTGTTTTTCCATAATTCAGTGGTAGAGCAATTGACTGCAGATCAAAGAGCTATGAGGAAAAAGAAACAAAGGCAAGGAAGAGACATAGAGGAGCTCAAGAGCACCATTGGTTCTTCAAGAAGAGAAAGATGCCACCCTCATTAAGGTGGACCCATTCCTTAATCTCCTTGTTCTTATTTTCCTGTTTTTCGTTTACTATGCTTCATGCTTAATTATGTTTGTGTCTTTACTATATGATCACTAGTATCTAAGTGTCTATGTCTTAACGATATGAATGTCCTATGAATCCATTACCTTTCTTAAATGAAAATTGTTTTCTGAAAAAGAAAAAGAAATACATGAATTTCAATTTTTAAAATAGTTTAATTATTTTGATGTGGTGGCAATACTCTTTGTTTTCTAAATGAATGCTTGAACAGTGCATATGTCTTTTGAATTTGTTGCTTATGAATGTTAAAATTGTTGGCTCTTGAAAGAATGACGAAAAAGGAGAAATGTTATTTGATAATCTGAAAAATCATAAAAATGATTCTTGAAGCAAGAAAAAGCAGTGAAGAACAAAGCTTGTAGAAAAAAATAGCGAAAAAAAAGAAGAGAAAAAGCAAGCAGAAAAAGCCAAAAGCCCTTAAAACCAAAAGGCAAGGGTAAATAAAAAGGATCCCAAGGCTTTGAGCATCAGTGGATAGGAGGGCCTAAAGGAATAAAATCCTGGCCTAAGCGGCTAAACCAAGCTGTCCCTAACCATGTGCTTGTGGCGTGAAGGTGTCAAGTGAAAACTTGAGACTGAGCGGTTAAAGTCAAGGTCCAAAGCAAAAGAAGAGTGTGCTTAAGAACCCTGGACACCTCTAATTGGGGACTTTAGCAAAGCTGAGTCACAATCCGAAAAGGTTCACCAGTTATGTGTCTGTGGCATGTATGTATCCGGTGGTAATACTGGAAAACAGAGTGCTTAGGGCCACGGCCAAGACTCATAAAGTAGCTGTGTTCAAGAATTAACATACTGAACTAAGAGAATCAATAACACTATCTAAATTCTAAGTTCCTATAGATGCCAATCATTCTGAACTTCAAAGGATAAAGTGAGATGCCAAAACTGTTCAGAAGCAAAAAGCTAATAGCCCCGCTCATCTAATTAACACTGATCTTCATAGATGTTTTTGGAATTCATTGTATATTCTCTTCTTTTTATCCTACTTTGTTTTTAGTTGCTTGGGGACAAGCAACAATTTAAGTTTGGTGTTGTGATGAGAGGATAATTTATATGCTTTTTGGCATTGTTTTTACTTAGTTTTTAGTATGATTTAGTTGGTTTTTGGTATATTTTTATTAGTTTTTAATTAAAAATCACATTTCTGGACTTTTCTATGAGTTTGTGTGTTTTTCTGGGATTTTAGGTATTTTCTGGCTGAAATTGAGGGAGCTGAGCAAAAATCTGACTCAGGCTGAAAAAGGACTGCTGATGCTGTTGGATTCTGACCTACCTAAACTCAAAGTGGATTTTCTGGAGCTACAGAACTCCAAATGGCACGCTTTTAATTGCGTTGGAAGGTAGACATCTAGGACTTTCCAGCAATATATAATAGTCTATACTTTGCTCAAGGATAGACGACGTAAACTGGCGTTCAACGCCAGTTCCATGCTGCAGTCTGGCGTCCAGCGCCAGAAACAAGTTACAAGTTGGAGTTCAACGCCAGAAACAGGTTACAACCTGGCGTTGAACGCCCAAAACAGTCCAGGCACGTGAGAAGCTTAAGTCTCAGCCCCAGCACACACCAAGTGGGCCCCAGAAGTGGATTTCTGCACCATCTATCATAGTTTGTTCATTTTCTGTAAACCTAGGTTACTAGTTTAGTATTTAAACAACTTTTAGAGGTTTATTTCGGACCTCATGACATTTTAGATCTGAACTTTGTACCTTTTGGCAGCATGAGTCTCTAAACTCCATTGTTGGGGGTGAGGAGCTCTGCAGCGTCTTGATGAATTAATGCAATTATCTTTGTTTTCCATTCAAACACGCTTGTTCCTATCTAAGATGTTTATTCGCGCTTCACTATGAAGAAGGTGATGATCTGTGACACTCATCACCTTCCTCAATCCATGAACGTGTGCCTGACAACCACCTCCGTTCTACATCAGATTGAATGAGTATCTCTTAGATTTCTTAATCAGAATCTTCGTGGTATAAGCTAGAATTGATGACGGCATTCATGAGAATCCGGAAAGTCTAAACCTTGTCTGTGGTATTCCGAGTAGGATTCAAGGATTGAATGGCTGTGACAAGCTTCAAACTCGCAATTGTTGGGCGTAGTGATAGACGCAAAAGAATCAAGGGATTCTATTCCGACATGATCGAGAACCAACAGATGATTAGTCGTGCTGTGACAGAGCATTTGGACCATTTTCACTGAGAGGACGGGAAGTAGCCATTGACAACGGTGACACCTTACATACAGCTTGCCATGGAAGGAGCCTTGCGTGTGTGAAGAGAAGTATAAGAGAAAAACTAAAATAAAGAAGACAAAGCATCTCCAAAACCCCAACATATTCTCCATTATTGAGTAACAAGTATTTATTTCATGCCCTTTTATTCCTTGCAATCAAATTTGATAAGTGAATTGTTTTATTATTTTTCTGACTAAGAGTTACAAGGTAACCATAGATTGCTTCAAGCCAACAATCTCCGTGGGATCGACCCTTACTCACGTAAGGTATTACTTGGACGACCCAGTGCACTTGCTGGTTAGTGGTACGAGTTGTAAAAAGTGTGATTTACAATTCGTGCACCAGCCGTGTACGTAGGGATCCCTCTATTGTTGGATCCTCTAAAAACTCACTATTTAACATCATTCATAACTAATTCTACAACAATGATTTATGATATTTTTGGATAGTTAATGACTGAGAGACTAAGACTAGAAGACAGAGACCTAGAGTCTCTGTATTGTATTTAGTTTAAAATTTACAAGACTGAATTATATCTCAATATTATGTTTGATTTAAGATAAATATGGAGAATGTGAGGTAGATTTGAAATTTGAAAGTTAAATGAAGGTATTTTTGGAAAAAATGTTATTAGTCCATAAAAATTTCAGTCCCCTATGTCCCCACTTGTTGGAGGTACTGAAGGCACTGAAATTTTATGTTTCGAAACTGAAATTTTAGTTTCAGTCTCTATCCACCAAATAAAATATTAAGTCCTGGTCTGCTAATTTTAGTCTCAATATCTAAAAACAAATACTATTTTAAGCTCCATTTTTTGAATGCATAAAACTAGACTCTTCTAACTAAGGGTAGAAAACAGGCTAAAACCCGCCAGACCAGCCCACGTAACCCGCCAAAAAAGAGGCTGGGCTGGAAATTTGAAACCATCAAACTTAAAAGTCTGCCTAACCCGCACCGCCTAATTTGTGAGCTTTGGCGGGATTCGGCGAGACGGGACAGGCTTCGCTAGCAGGCCAGGCGTTTTTTTTTTTTTTGTCAGGGCCATTTTTTTACAAATTTCTATGATGTTATTGATCTACAAGAGGATGAAGATGATAATTGAAGAAGTTCTAAGTTATATTTTAGATTATGTTTTATTTTTTATTGATTATAAACTTGAAGGTGTTTAATTATATGTTTTGGACAATGTTTGTTTTTCTTTGCACAATGTTGGTTTTATTATTTTGTAATTTTTTTATGTCTTTAGAAATATAAATTTATTGAAATGGTTGTGAAATTGCATATACTGTTTAATGTTTAATTATTTATAAAAAAGAGATAGATTTGGCGGGTTTGGCCCACCAATCCACCAACCCGCCATTAGCCAGATCGAGAAAAAAATTCAAGACCGCCTTACTAGACAGGGCAGAATGGGCCAACCCACCAGATAATGGGCTTTTGGTGGGACGGGGTGGACCAGTCCGACAGATAACGGATTTTTGGCAGGACCGGATGAACTTTTCTGTTTGCCACCCCTACTTCTAACAAGATTATTGGCACCTCAATTAAAATGGATTGAGGACATTTAGATAAATTTGACATTTGGGCCATGTTGAGGTTCAAATCTATTCTAGTTTTATTTCACTTTGTTTAATAGTACTTGAACGAACGGATTTTCTGTCAGTAAAGAATTTTACAGATAAATTCTCGTTGCTAGTATAGTTTCTAAACCAACAAAGAATCCTTTCGTACAAAAACTTTTGTTGTCACTTAAGCAAACCCAATAAAAATAATAACCGAAGTATTTAAACCTCGGGTCGTCTCTCAACGAATTGCAGGGAGGTGTATTTATTATTGGTTATGGAAGATTATCTTTTTGGGGTTTTTGAATAATGAACAGGAAAAGTAAATTGCAAGAATTAAAGTAATAACTAATAAAACTATTAGCAAGGTATGAGAACTGGAAATCCTATCCTAGTTATCCTTATCAATTGTGATGAGAATTGTTCATTACTCCCACTTAGTTAACCTTTACTAAATAAAGGAAAGTCAAGTGGACTAATCAATTTGATTCCTCAAGTCCTAGTCAACTCCTAAGGAAAGACTAGCTTTAGAGGGATCCAAATCAACCAGTAAATTCCAATTATCAATCAATAAGGGAGTTTGATAACTCAAGTGTCACCAATTACTCAACCAAAGCCAAAAGGAGAGAAATCTAAATATTGAAAACATCAATCACATAAATTGAAGAAAGCAACCATAAATCTGAAATACCTCAAATTGTATTAAATAAAGAAATCAAATCTAACAGGGAGTTCATAAACCAAATTGGGAAAATAAGTAATTAACAAGAGAAATAGATGAACCAAAGCACTAGAATAAATAAAAGTAGAAGAGAAACTAAATTAAAGGAACATTGAACCTGAAATGGAGAAGAAGTAAACCTAACCTAAGAGAAATCCTAAATCCTAAAACCTAGAGAGGGGAGAAAGCCTCTCTCTCCAGAAAACTACATCTAAAACCTAAAATTGTGAATAATAAATGTTGTATCAATGAATGAATGGATTTTCCCACTTTATAGCCTTTAATCTGTGTTTTCTGGGCCAAAAACTGGGTCAAAACAGCCCAGAAATCTCCCCCAGCGATTTCTGATACGTCCAGCACGCGGCAAAGTCACGCGTACGCATCGTCCATGCGTACGCGTGGATTGAATTTTCTCTAGGTCAAGCGTGTGCGTCACCTATATTCGGTGCAGATATAGCAAACTATATATCGTTGCGAAGCCCCAGATGTTAGCTTTCCAACGCAACTAGAACCGCCTCATTTGGACCTCTGTAGCTCAAGTTATGGTCAATTTAGTACCAGGAGGTCAGGCTGGACAGCTTAGCAATTCCTTCAGTTTCTTGTATTCCTTCCACTTTTGCATGCTTCCTTTCCATCCTTTAAGCCATTCCTGTCCTGTAATCTCTGAAAACACTTAACACACATATCATGGCATCGAATGGTAATAAGAGAGGATTAAATTTAGCTAAATTAAGACCAAAGAAACATGTTTTCAATCATAGCACAAAGTTAGGAAGGAAAATGTAAAACATGTGATTAGTATGAATAAGTGTGCAAAGACTTTGATAAAAACCACTCAATTGAGTACAAGATAAACCATAAAATAGTGGTTTATCAATCTCCCCACACTTAAACATTAGCATGTCCTCATGCTAAGCTCAAGATAAGCTATAAAGGAGTGAAGAGGAATGGTAGAATGTATAAAATGCAACCTATCTATATGAATGCAACTATATGCTAAGATGTTTCTACCTACTTGGTTAAAGATAAATAAGCTCTTCAAGACAAACATAAATCAGATTTTACTAATTCAAATTATACAATAAAAGACAAGTAAACTTGTAAGAAGATAGCTCATGAAAGCAGGAAATATAGAATCAAGCATTGAACCCTCACTGGTAATGTATATGCACTCTAATCGCTCAAGTGTCTAGGGTTGATCACTCTACTCTTCTCTAGTCATGCTTTCTAAACTTTGTTCTTCATCTAACCAATCAACAAAAATTTAGTATACCAATACAAACATCATGAGGTCTTTCTGAGGTTGTAATGGGGCTAAGGTAAGGGAGAGGATATATGTATGGCCAAGTGAGCTAAAATATAAATCTTTGATTAACCTAAGCTTTCACCTAACATACACTCTATTTATTTATTTATTTATTTATTTATTTTATTTTTTTATTTTTATTTTTTATTATTTTTTTATTATTATTATTTTATTTTTATTTTATTTTATTTTTTTTTTTTGAATGATAAAAGCAAACAATATATCAATGCACATGAGTTTTTAATTTTTCTAGTCTCACATGAGTATGCACCCAAATTTTCAATATTCAAATAAAGTACAAACACAATACATTCCCATTAACCCAAGTTCCCACAGTTCCCCACACTTGGTTGACACATAATCTCTATCTTAAGCTAACCAAAGATTCAATTGGGATGTTAAATTATTTTTCTGCTTAAAGCTAGTGATGTGGTAAAATATAGAACAAGGGGGATAAAAAGGCTCAAAGTGGTAAATAAAGGTAATTGAAAGGGTATGCTATTTGGGATAAGTGAGCTAATAATCAAATAATGACCTCAATCATATGCAAGCATGTGAATACACTAAACATTGGACATATAGAGTGGAACAAAATAAAGATTACAATTATAGAGAAGAAAACACACAAGAATAAAATATTATGGTTAAATAATGTAACCATGTAATTATGCTCAATTCTCACTGGGTTGTGTGTTCTTGGCTACAATTCATGTTCCAATTTACAGTCTTCAAACAAATTTAACACAAAATTTTAATTCAAATTAGTGAAATATTTCAAAAATAGGGTCTTAAAAAGAAACTTATTATTTTAACCAAGCAGTGGTAATATATGCACAAAATCAAACAAACATGCAATCAAATATGCAAATGCAACAATTAAATTAACATAGAAAATTAAACATTAGAGTTAAGAAGAAAATAACTAACCCATGAAAGTCGGTACCGACCTCCCCACACTTAAAGATTGCACTGTCCTCGGTGCATGCTGAGATGTGCAAGTGGACGGGCTGCTACAACTAATACTTTTCTCCAAAGAATGTGCAGATGGACTTGTCTGTCTCCCCATGTAAACGTCTTCCGGTTTCCTTCCTGGTGGCCATCCTGAAAGAAAAAGGGAAGAAAAGTAACCCAGAACTAAAGATAAGAAAATAAATAAAGTGTGGGTGGGTTAATACCAAATAAAGAGGGTCTCAACTACATGGTAGCTACAACATGCAAGTGAAAAAATAGTAGAAACAAATGGCATATCAATAGTGCAAAAAATTGCAACAAATGGGGGAGAGGGAGTGGGTAATGCAAGATAGTATAAGTGTATATCAATGCAAATGGAATGCAAGTATCATAAAAGAATAGCATTGACTTACGAATAATAATACCCAATCAAAATAAAACAAGTCATGAAGCACCAGAATAATTCAAGAAAAGATGTAACAGTTGAATAAGAAAATTTAACACCAATGGAAGAATAATAAATTTAGAAAAGAAAATAAAAATATGCACAAAATTAAAATACAATGAATGAAAGCGTGCAAATAAATTAAGTAAAATAGAATGGAAAAGAATAGGGATGAGAAGTTGAAGAGATGAAGAAGTAGAAAGTGAGAAAAGAGGAGGAAAGGAGAGAAGAAAGAAGTAAGAATTTAAAAAGGGGCGTGACGCGTACGCGTGCTTCACGCGTACGCGTGGGTGGTCCGAAAGTGAAATGACGCGCACGTGTTAGGGACGCGTACGCGTGGGTGATTTTATGCCTCTAGCACAGTTCCATTGCAAGGGCAGCACAACTCTCTGTTCAGGTGCTCTTTACGTCGATTTTCATCCCCACGCGTACGCGTCGCTGACGCTTACGCGTGGGTTGAACTTTCTGCAGGGGACGCGTACGCGTGAGGTACGCATACGCGTAGGGTGGCTTGTGCTTCACGCACCCTTCCCGCGTGTCTCTCGCGCAACTCTCTGTCTAGTTGCGCAGACATATACAACGCGTGCGCGTCATTGACGCGTGTGCGTCGTTGACGCTTGCGCGTTGATGCCCTTTTTTTTTAAATGCAGAATGCAGATGACTATGCAGAAATTATGAATGAACACGAATAAAAAAATAAAATAAAATAAAACTAAGAATAAAAAGGAAAGAATATACCATGGTGGGTTGTCTCCCACCTAGCACTTTTAGTTAAAGTCCTTAAGTTGGACATTTGATGAGTCCCTTGTTATGGTGGCTTGTGCTTGAATTCATCTAGGAATCCCCACCAGTGTTTGTAATTCCAATAGCCTCCGGGATCCCACACTAGCTGCATAAAGCCTTCAAGCAAGTTAAAGCAAGTGACAAGGCCCCAAGAGTGTTGATTGCTAGAATGAATTCTGGGGTCCTAAACCTTGCTTTTGCACCCGTCTTCTTGTTGATCATCATTTTTCCATTTGGGTAGTGAGAAATCGGAATTCTCACAGAGATATCCAAACAACTTCCTAGACCCATTCAATTGAGAGTTATACCAACCCTTGTACTTCAATTTGGAGCATACAACCATATTGAACCTTGCATGACAACTCTTACCACTAACCATCTCCCTCTTACTCTTATAGCCACAAAGAGCTCTAAGTTGCCCATCCGTCTCAAGCAAAGCATATTCAAGTGGGCTAATTAAGCTTAGAGATGAAAGATTTACCCACTTGAATGAAGGAATAGATGGTGATGGCTTTGGGAGAGAGGTCTCCAACTACTTTGGCAAGGTGAATTCTAGCTCCATTCCCTTGAGCTCTTCCTTGACAACTTCCACCTCTTTGCAAGCTTTTTCAGTTTCAACCTCTTCCTCTTGGTAGCTTTCTTCCAATTCAATCTCTTCTTCATTACTCACCAAGGGCATGGGAGGTTGTGCTTGTTCTTCTTTAATCTCCATCTCTTGATCAACCTCTTCAAAGTCTTTAGCCATGATATACCTTGGAGGTTGTACACCCTCTTCAACATCAATTTCAAACGTCTTGGAAGGAGGTTCTATGACTGGACTTTCCCATGGAGGTTCTGCATCTCCCAAGTCTTCAACCACTTCTTCCTCTTCAATAATTACTGTTTTGTCCAGTTGTTTTAGTATAAAATCGTACTCATCCTTGATGATTTTCTTTCCATGACAACTCCCTTCAACTACTTCTGCATCTTCAAAGGTCTCTCCTACCTCTATATTTTGGGCCTCCTTTTGCTCCAAGACAAAATCAGACTCCTCCTTGATGTCTTCCTTCACTAATTCTTCAACCACTCCTTCGACTTCAAGGGTCTCTACTACCTCCACCGGTAGGGCCTCCTCTAGCTTCTTATGAAGTATGAATTCGCGAAGACGATCCCTTCTCTCTTGTTCCATGTCAATAGCATGACCGGGATCATCTTGCTCTTGGATTGATAGATGTAGGTGCTCTTCTATGGAGGGTGGTGATGGAATGGAAAGATCATTATGTGGTTGAAAAGGAAGCGCACTAGAGTTTGAGGGTTGAATATTGGAGGTAGAGGGTTGGTTCATGTGGGATATAAGATTTTGGAGTGTAGAGGTGAGACCAATGATGTTAGAGATGAGTATGTTGTTATCCAATGGAGGTTGGGGTGGATAGGAGGATTCAATTGTTGGGAGAAAGCGCTCATAATACGGAGATGGTTCTTCTTGATAAGGATATGGAGATGGTGAATATTGAGGTGGTGGTTCTGGGTGTGGTTCATATGGTGGTTGGTGTGGTGGATAAGGATTAGGGTCATATGGAGGTGAATGGTGCAAAGGGGCTTGTGAGTATGGTGGTTCAGAGTTATGTTGAGGAGGGAGTTCATAAGTATATGGTAGGGCTTATTGGTAACTACAAGGGGATCCACCATATTCATCATCTTTGTACACTCCCTGGAATGGCTCTTGACCATAGTAATTTGGTGGAGGTGGTTTGTCACGAAAGGGTCTACCATAACTATTGTCTTGGTATGCATCACAGAATGGTTGTTGGTTATAGTGCATTGGAGGGGGTTGTTGCCAAGAGGATTGATCAAATCCTTGTGACTCCTCCTATCTTTGATTGTTCCAACCTTGATGCATGTTCCCATTATAGCTTCCATTCCCTACAACAACATTGGAACCAAACTCATAGCGAAAGGGGTGAGAGTTCATAGTAGCTAAAGAAAATAAAAACAAAAACTAACAAAAATAAGCAATTAAATCCTAAAACTAACAAAAACTAATAAATAAGCAAAAAGCAAATATTTACAATAACCAATAATAAGGCACACGTTTGCAATTCCCCGGCAACGGCACCATTTTAAACGAACGGATTTTCTGTCAGTAAAGAATTTTACAGATAAATTCTCGTTACTAGTATAGTTTCTAAACCAACAAAGAATCCTTTCGTACAAAAACTTTGGTTGTCACTTAAGCAAACCCAATAAAAATAATAACCGAAGTATTTAAACATCGGGTCGTCTCTCAAGAAATTGCAGGAAGGTGTATTTATTATTGGTTATGGAAGATTATCTTTTTGGGGTTTTTTAATAATGAACAGGAAAAATAAATTGCAAGAATAAAAGTAATAACTAATAAAGCTCTTAGAAAGGTATGAGAACTGGAAATCCTATCCTAGTTATCCTTATCAATTGTGATGAGAATTATTCATTACTCCCACTTAGTTAACCCTTACTAAATAAAGGAAAGTCAAGTGGACTAATCAATTTGATTCCTCAAGTCCTAGTCAACTCCTAAGGAAAGACTAGCTTTAGAGGGATCCAAATCAACCAGTAAATTCCAATTATCAATCAATAAGGGAGTTTGATAACTCAAGTGTCACCAATTACTCAACCAAAGCCAAAAGGAGAGAAATCTAAATATTGAAAGCATCAATCACATAAATTGAAGAAAGCAACCATAAATCTGAAATACCTCAAATTGCATTAAATAAAGAAATCAAATCTAACATGGAGTTCATAAACCAAATTGGGAAAATAAGTAATTAACAAGAGAAATAGATGAACCAAAGCACTAGAATAAATAAAAGTAGAAGAGAAACTAAATTAAAGGAACATTGAACCTGGAATGGAGAAGAAGTAAACCTAACCTAAGAGAAATCCTAAATCCTAAAACCTAGAGAGAGGAGAGAGCCTCTCTCTCTAGAAAACTACATCTAAAACCTAAAATTGTGAATAATAAATGTTGTATCAATGAATGAATGGATTCCCCCACTTTATAGTCTTTAATCTGTATTTTCTGGGCCGAAAACTGGGTCAAAAACACCCTAGAAATTGCCCTCAGCGATTTCTGATACGTCCAGCACGCAGCAAAGTCACGCGTACGCGTGGATTGAATTTTCTCCAGGTCACGCGTGCGCGTGATCCACACATGCGCATCGCCTATCTTCAGTGAAGCTATGATAAATTATATATCGTTGCGAAGCCCCGGATGTTAGCTTTTCAACGCAACTAGAACCGCCTCATTTGGACCTCTGTAGCTCAAGTTATGGTCGATTTAGTACCAGGAGGTCAGGTTGGACAGCTTAGCAATTCCTTTAGTTTCTTGTATTCCTTCCACTTTTGCATGCTTCTTTTCCATTCTTTAAGCCATTCCTGTCCTGTAATCTCTGAAAACACTTAACACACATATCATGGCATCGAATGGTAATAAGAGAGGATTAAATTTAGCTAAATTAAGACCAAAGAAACATGTTTTCAATCATAGCACAAAGTTAGGAAGAAAAATGTAAAACGTGCGATTAGTATGAATAAGTGTGCAAAGACTTTGATAAAAACCACTCAATTGAGAACAAGATAAACCATAAAATAATAGTTTATCAGTACCGAATCGAGAAAAACATATTTAATTATCGGTGACAGAAACATGTTTATTTAAAATAAAATATTTTGAATAATAAAAAATTAAAAAAAAAAGACCTAAATATGAAGAACTAAAATAATACTTTAACTAATTATAAGCTAAGAAGAATGCTCTAAAAAAGAAGAATAATAGAAAAAGGCACTCTTTAATAAATGTTCCACCGACCTTTTAGAGAAAACAAAAGTTATTTTATCGAAGAGATTCCTTATAAAAAAAATCTTTATTAGCAAAATTTCACATAAAATCTAATAAAAAGAAAGATTAAACTTCTTACATAATATGTGTTTGGAATTCCGGAAATCCCTTTATATCCTAGCACAAGAGGTTGTGAATTCTCAATTTGCCATAGGAGAAGGCCAGAATCATGATCTCTCTTAGCTTAGGCTACAATTTTTCTTAAGTTTTTTATTTTTTATTTATTTGAAGGAAAGGTTTATATTAATAAGGGAGGCCCATAATATCAAGGTGAACCAAGTTACAAATAATTATAGGGATTTCTTCCATCCACAGTTAATTTGGCTTGGTAAAAGCTAAATTGGCAAGTGTGCGTGCTATTGAATTTTTACTTTTTTTTACATGTGTAAAGTTGTAAAACCTAAAATTATTCAAAAGGGCTTTACAGTTTGCTATGATAGTGCCGAAGGGACTCGTAAAGGTTTGTGTGGCTTTCAGAGCTTATATTACTTCAAGATTATCTCCTTCCACTTTTACTTCCAAAAAACACCCTTGTGCCGCCAAGATCAAGCCTATAAAGATAGCCAATGCTTCTGCCTCTGTAATTGAAAATGATGCAGCAACCTCCAGTGTGGCAGCAAGCACAACCACCCCTTCCCAGTCTCTAATAACAACACTAACTCCTCCTCTCCTTTTATTAATAACGGCACCATCTACATTAACTTTGTATTTTCCTTGCTCTGGAGCCCTCCATTCGCTTGCACTCTGGCTTCTCGGAGGTGTTCTTCACGACAAGGGGACATGCAGGTCGGGCCTGGTTACTTCCGTAAAGGCTTGGTGTGCTTTCTTCAGTAGAGCCTCTAGCAGAGAGTGTTTCTAATCAAAGATTAGTTTGTTCCTACCGATCTAAATTGCGTGAAAACTGCAAAAGAAGAGCCCACCCCTTTCATCCCCAAAATGATTGAGCATCGATTGAATTCATTGTTGCAAGGAGGTGTTAGTCACTGTTTTCGTTTTGAGCACAAATGGGGAGATAAACTAGAAATGTCTCGCCCAATTATAGTCTATGAACATGTGAGAATCTATCTCTTCCTTTTTCTAGTACCTAGGGCACACCGCAGTTCCTCTCACGCCTCTCTTTTGTAAATTTGGCTTTGTAAGTAGAGACCAGTTCATCAGTCTCCAGATGAAATTCTGGGCTCTCAAGGAAATTCTCATCTTCCAAATTTTTTTTTAGAATTATTACTCTGCTTGGATTGGGATGCTGGTACGAACTGCGGTTTGGTTATGGCTTCTGATGAGGTGATAAGCTCTCTTTACCTCATAATCTCCTTTTATATTATACTTCCAATAGTAGCTATCTTTCTGTGCATGAATATCTATAGGTAGCTCTAGAATTTGCTCTGCTTCAAAAGGTAGAAAAGTATTATTGATTATCTCCTGGTTCTATGTTTTGTCTTCTTGGTAAATAAGGCTATCCATTGTGGTTTTTATATAAAAGCATGTTCTTGTGCTCCACACTTTGAACCCGTTTTGGTTAGGAAGTCACGGATCTCTCCAAATCTTTGTATTCCTTCTTGAGCTAATTTTTCACAATCCACCCAGCTCTAGCACCCACTTTGTTTCCCATATGCTTCTCCATGTATAACTAGGATTATATCCCTTGCTTGAGTCAGCGAATTTTTTCCTAGCATAATATTTAGCTTTAAGAATTCTTGCTGTGAGTGATTTTGGATTTTTGATTAAGCGCCATCCTTGTTTAGCCAAAAGCGCTTGGTTAAAATCCTCGAAGCTTCGAAAACCCAGCCCTCCATCCTCTTTTGACTTATACATCTTGTCCCAAGCTACCCAGTGTATCTTTCTCTCCCCTTCCTTGTTCCCCTACTAAAAATTGCTAATAATCCTCTCTATATGGTTGCAAAGACTTTTAGGAATTTGGAAACACCCCATAGTATACGATGGAATAGATTGTGCCACTGACTTAATTAAGACCTCTTTCCCCACTTTGGATAGCGACTTTTCTTTCTAACCTTTTAAATTCTTTCAGGTTCTCTCTTGGACAAACTCAAAAATCTTTTTCTTGGATCTTCCTACCAAAGTTTGGATTCCCAAGTATTTTGAGTGATTTTTCACTAGCTTTATGTTCAACCAATTTTGGACAAGGATATGTCTGGTAGGAGATATGTTTCGACTAAAGAAAAATTCTAACTTGTCCAAATTGATTCTCTATCAAGAAGCTAATTGATAGTTTTTAAGAATCTCCATCACCGATAGGATAGTTTGGTTTGATGATCTCAAGAATAGGATGCTGTCATCAGAAAAGAAAAGGTGTGTAACCTTCGGAGCTGTCCTTGCTATCTTAATCCCTTGGATTACTTTTCTTTCCTGAGCTCTTCTCAGAAGACCGGAGAAAACTTCAGCACACAGAATAAAAAGGTAAGGAAAAAGTGGGTTTCCTTGCCTAATTCCTCTCTTGGGCTTAAATTTCTTTGTTGGGCAGCCATTTAGAACGATTGAGAACAAAACTGAGTTGATGCATTTCCAAATGAGGTCGATCCATTTTTGCGAGAATCCCATAGATTTCAATACCTCCATTAGAAAAGCCCATTCGACCCTATCGTATGCCTTCTCCATATCCAATTTCAGCCCCATGTAGCCCTTGTTTCCATCTTTCCTCTTTTTCATACAATGAAAAATTTTGAATGCCGCTAGCCTATTATCCATTATAAGTCTTCCTGGAATAAAAATACTTTAAAAATCGCCAACTATGTCCGGTAGGATCAGCTTCATTCTATTTGCAATGGCTTTGGTTACTATCATGAAAATCACATTCCAAAGTGATATTAGCCTGTAATTCTTTGTATGAGTAGGGTTTCTGGTTTTTGGTATTAGGCAAATGTGGGTTTTGTTCATTTGGCTAAGAGCATATTTGACTTCTCTTGTGAAATCCCCCTGTAAGATATTCAGTCTTTCTTGTGTTATTTTGCCTCTAATCACTTCTGTGACTTCCTCCACATTTTTAGTTCTTTCACCAGCAAACAGATTTTCAAAAATTTTAGTAATCATCTCTTCAACTTTTCCTTCCTCCTCATAGACTATCCCCGCTTCATCGGTGATCTTCAGAACTTTGTTCCTTCTCCTCCTTTGTGTGGCTTTTTGGTGAAAGAACTTAGTATTCTGATCCCCTGCTTTATTCATGAAGCTCTTGATCTTTGCGCCCACCAAACCTCCTCTTGTTTGAGAAGTTCGTCAAGTTCTCCTTGCAAAACTTTGCCTTTAGCTATGTTCTCCTCCGATTGTAGGCCTGCCTGCACTTCTTCAAGTTTTTCTTGTTTTTCTTTTATTGCCTTAGAAATCTATCCGAACTGTACCTACCCCCAATCTTTTAAAATGCTACTGCAATTCCGGAATTTTCTTGTAATCCCTATATTGCGTGGTATCCATGTCTTCTTAACTATCTCCTCACACTCCTCTTTTTCAAGCCAAACCTCCTCAAATCTGAACTTGTGTGATCTATTCTTCGTTCTTTCTATTTCTCCCAGCATGTCTATAAGGATTGGACTATGGTATGATCTATACCTTTGAAGGTGTTGTACCACTGCTCTAGAAAATGCTTCTTTCCAGCTTATGTTTGCCAAGGCTCTATCCAATCTCTCCTGAATATTTTGCTCTCCTTTTTGGTTGTTGGACCATGTGAAGGCATGGCCTACGAAGCTTAGATCCAATAATTCACTGGTTTGTAACGGCTCTTTGAATCTTCTTGTTCATCCTTCTGCTCCAAAACTTGATGGAAGTCCCCGAAAACTATCCACAACATATTCTTTGATTGTCCGAGAGATTTAAGAATCTCCCAAGACTTATTTTTATTTGCCACATCTGGATATCCATAAAACCAGATAGTGCTCCATGAGTTGATGTCCCCTTCTCTACTAATCACCATATCAATGTGATTTTCTGACATTGAAGATATTTTCACTATAAGATCATTTCTTCACAAGACCGCCAAGCCTCGAGCTCTACTTTTTCCCTCTCCTCTGTAATCTACAACAATAATGTTGTCTAGTCCTCCTCTTCTTCTCAATCTACCAATCTCATCAGCCTTCTTCCTTGTTTCTATTAAGAAAATAATGTTGGAATCTTTTTGTCTCAAGAGCTTGTTAAGAGCTCTAACTGCCCATGGGTTTCCAAGTCCATGGCAGTTTTAGTTTATTAGTCTCATTGTTCTTGGCAAGGTTGCTTAACAACCACTACCATTGGCGAGTTTGTTTGGTGCTTCGTGGTTATGCTTTCATCTTCTTTTTCAATTGGTGTGTCTCCTTGATACTTCCTTTTCCCCTCTGTAACTCCCTTGCCTTACTCTTTTTGTTTGTTGCTTTCTATCTCCCTTGCTCTTCTTTTCTATTTTTTTCCCTTCTATTTCTTTTTTCTCTATTCAGTTTCTTCCTTTTTACTTCTGATTTCTAGCACCATTTCTTTGGTTGATTTGGCTGCTCTTTTGATTTTGTTGCCATTTGGTTCGGCTGATGTATTTTCATTTTGAATCTTTTTCTCTTTGGCTATTTTTTTACTTGCTGGCCCTTTTCCTGTTTCTTATTCTGTCCCTGTAGTAGCTATTAGGCTTCTATTCCTCTCCCCCTCTTCGATAACCGATTGTTTATCAAGCATTGTTAATTTTTCTAGCTTTTCTAATAACTTATTTTTTGTTCTGTTTGGTGGTTTTCTTCTAGTTCTGACTTGTTCTTGCCCCCTTCTTCCTCCTGTTGCTTTTTGTTTGCTACTACTTCCACTTTAATTTCTGTCATTTCTACTCTTATCCATGCTCTGAGTTCTCTAAACTTCTGTTTTCTTCCTTCCTCTTTCTCTTATGCTCTTTCACAGTTGCTTTTATCGTGACCTAATAAGCCGTAGAAGTAGCAAAGGGTTGGGAGTTTTTCATATTTGAAGTATACCCATGTGATTCCATCTACAGTGCTGCCAATGTTCACTCCCCTTTTGATTGGCTGGTTTATGTTGATCCTCACCTTGGCTTTGATGAATATCGCTTGACCATTGTTTCCCTAAAAAATGTTTTATTCTAGCTCTTCACCTGCTACTACTGCTAACTTCCATCCCAGCTTGGTTGTTTTGTAATGTTCTGGCAGGTTCCAGATCTGGACATACACTTCAGCTTTTGAGAAAACTATCTCTGTAGGATTGATATTTCTTTTCTATTGTTCCATTATGAGCCATGAGTTTCTGAAGATTCATGGGCCTCCTTTTAAGACTCTCTTCATATCTGTTTCCTTTTTAAAAAAGAACCGATATAATTTATTTTGAATCTCCTTCATTTGAAAACCTTTGGGGTTTTTTAGATGTTGAGCATTGCATTTTGAACCCAGTTTGGGTTGATGATTTTCTCAGTGATAAGCTTTTTCACTAGACTATATTTGCACTTCTGAATCCCTTCTTCAATGTCTCCTTCATCATATATAACCACAGCCTCATCTTCTTCTTCATTTGTATTTTGTGATTTTGGGTCTCTTTTTTTACTCACTAAACTTGATGCTTCCATTTCAGGTTTGTGGTCAGCACTTGACGCTAAAGACTCGATTGTAATAACGGATTCTGTTCATGATAATGTTACGGATAATTCACTACACTCTCTATTTCTGTTCGATTTTGTGCCTTAACAGAGTGAGAGAGAGGATATCTATCTTTGACAGTTCTAATTGACCTTTAAGTTTTTTCTCCATTTTAAGTTACATTGCATTGGGAGATTCCCACTTCTATTATTATTTATTTGTCTCTCTTTTGGATAATTGTATTCTTTAATTACTTAAAATTTATATATTAACAACAACAATAATAATAATAATCTATTTATATATAATATTTAGATCGAATTGAATCAATTTTAAAAACTAATTGTGAAATTTGATTTCATATACACGATTTATTAGAAATAATAAAATCCAATTTAATTTTAATTTTTACTATTTTAACTAGTTTTCAATTAAAATGGAATTAAACTAATGAGTTAAATCTTAAAATAGTCATTAAAATTTTATTTGTGTTTTAATTGGTCCTTAAATTTTTAATTGCCTCAATTTTATCTCAAAATTTTTATTTTATGGCTCATATTACTCTCTTAAATATTTTTCGTTAACATATTGATAATATGGTATTTTAACGTAGACCATCAATAATCAATACTACATATCATAACATGATTCGATCACACATGTAAAAAAATAATAACATATCAAGTAGTGATACATAATATACTAGTGGTTAAACCCGTGCGATACACACTTACATTTTAATTTGACATGATCAATCGAAAATAAATTTTATAATCATAAATTTTTCGAGTTTAGTATAACATATATTATCATCGTCATTATATAATAAACGTACTGAATATGCTGTTTTATCTTTATTCAAAGTAAAATACAAATGGAATAGTTTGAAGTCTATAATATTGTTGAACCATAAGGAAAGAGACCTGAAAAAATAAGAATATATATAACTGTAATAGTAGCATGTCAATTTTATACTAAACTTTATATCAAAAAGCTAATGAAAATTTATCAATAACCTAGTATTTTACTAACCTCATTAGAAAAACAATTGGCATATGATGTTGTGCTCTATGTTACACATTTCATTTCAAGTTTGAAAGAGTACAAATATTTATTGTAGAGTAAACTTCTTCCTCTATTAGCTTACTTTGAAAAAGGTGAACATCAGACAACTCAAGATATGGCATTGATTGATAGTATCTTAAAGATCTCGCATTGTTGTTGAGTATCTTCTCAATCTCAATAAAGCAGAAATTTTTTAATTCGTCATTAGTCATATTTAGTCCTAGCAAAAGCACATGATGGTTTTGTGAAATATTTAATAAGTAATTTCAAAATGAAAACTATTATTATTAATAAAAATAAAAGTAAAAAGAGAATACAACCTTGATATAAAAAAAGACATAGTAAAATATATTAGTTTTTCAATGCTTTTCTCCTCTCATATAGTATCTCTTCAGCTAATAATGTCCAAATTACATTTCAAACACGATCTGATTTGCTAATGCTATTAGATATCAGTAGCATCACAAATAATTTTCTCAATTGATGACCAGATGCAAGTTCAGCTACCTCATTAATAGCTGCAATGAAGTCCATGTCGTCACACAATAGTCCTATGGAATAGCAAGCATATTGGAAGTTAGTATATGTAATCCCATTAATTGTCTTAATAGACTCATATGTTGTGCAACATTTCTGAATAGTTAACAAAATTCTCATATAGTAGATATCACTTGTACCCGGTGGAACATAATTTAACCTTCCGATAGAATATCCTCTTTTACGTGGATGTCATTCCCTTACTTTTCTATCATAAACAAATTGATTTGAAAACTCAGTATATGTCAAAGCTTGTCCTACTTCAAATTCTTTGTTGGCCTCCATCCATGCTATGAACATCATACATTTTCCTTCCTTTTCTTTTACGATTTTCTCAAGATCGTCATCATCTTTAAAGATGATATTTTGCTCTCTAGACAAATGAAAAGTTAATCTCATCACTGAAAGTCACCTCTAATGAATATCATAAGCCAAAGTTCTCCATACAGCCTCATATGCAGACAAATATCTACAATCATAAAATTATTTGATCTCATCAATAACCTAAGCATCCTCTCCACTGGAAGCTTCCTTTAAAACTCCAACTGCTATCCTGTCTTGACCTTTATTCACGTACTTGAAAAAATATATGATAGCATTTGACTTATTGCAATACTCTACATTAACATGCACTTGATAAGACATTAGTAGATATGCATTGTATGGAATCATATTTTTGTTATTCATATGGACTTCCTTCTTCCTTGTGTCTCGTCTTCTATATGATGGGTATCCACTATCATCGATAACTATGGTACTACTGAATATTTTAGGATAATATTTGGTGCAATATCCATATTTCATACAGGGAGATTTTAAGAAAGCTCTACCATGCACATGGTCCATGAATCATATATGTAGACACAGCTCTAAACAATTTTGGGTACCAAATTAAATAGGATCAGACAACTCTGACAATATTAACCGGTCAATTTGAGTTGTCGTTGTTATCTTGTTGTCTCTACTCAACCATAAAAGAATGCGAACATGTGGCAGACCTCTTTTTTGGAATTCCACTGTGTACATTCCTTATAACAAAAAGACAAAAAAATAATGTTATAAATAAACTATCTATTTTATATATGTTCTTTGATAAATTAAGAGTGATAATAAAAAATCAATAATATGTTAAAAATAAAAAATTATTTTGCCATTTATTTTATTATAATTTAAAGGAAAATTTCTCTAAAAATAAAGTTGGATAATGAGCAATACATGTATCTAGCACTCTAAATAGAATTTCTTGTTTAAGATCCAAGATTATCATGTCAAGCTTAATTTTGAACACTTTATATGATATATCCGGTCGGTCTTTAATTTTTAAATTTTTTTAAAATTTTAAATAATTTTTTTATTAGTAAATAGAAATTAGAATTATAATATTAAATATTAAAGGTTCGTTGTTCACTTAGGAATATAGAAATTTGAATTAGAAATTCTTTTTCAACATAAAAAAATTTAAATTTAAAAATTAAATGGTTAAAAAAAGTCACTTAAATAAAATTTTTTAATTAACAAATAAAAATTAGAATTAAAATATTAAATATTAAATATTTATTATTCACTTAGGAATATAGAAATTTGAATTTGAAATTCTTTTTTAACATATTCTATTTAATTGTATCAGATGTATGTATATTAATGTTAAATTTAAAAATAAAGACAAAATAAAAAAAAAACATAAATTTATCTATGTGTTGCTCAACTCTTAACAATTAAACGTAGCGTATGAGAATATTTTTCGAACGTGAGCTAATTCCAAAATTTGCATTGTCTTTATAATATTGTTTTTTTCTCTGAAAAAATGAAAAATCCTTGCGGAATAGTGAGCACAAAAAAATAGTATTTGGCTTGTATTGTTTTGTATTTTGGACTTTAACATGTACACAAAGAAATCATATTGTGTCTGTAGTTAAAGATGTAATTCAATGATTACATTAAAAATTTAAAATGTAATTCAAAGATCACATATCCTATTTAATTGTATCTACCGTATATTAATATTAATTTTTTCTATCGTTTTTTAATTTCTATTACTGGTCTTTAATCTAATCAAAAAATAGAAATTAGAAATAATTTTTTTTAGTTTCCTCATAAATAGTATCAATTCTATTATTTTTTCATAAAATAATCAAATTAATAATAATTTATAAATTAATAATATTATAAATTATATAAATTTAAAATATATATTTTAAATTTTTCAAAGAACTAAATTAAATCAATTTTTTAGGAACAATAATAGAAATAAATATTAGATTTTTTTTAAATAATATAAATGACCTCACATTTTAACACAATATGTAATTTCATTCAATTTAATATAATCTTTTGTAGTTAGCATATTTATTTTTAAATTATGTAAATTTTTAAAAAATATTTTTAGACACATTTGCTTACTTAAGCATTCAAACAAAATATTCTAAATTTAAAATTTTAAACACAAATATTTTAATTAGTAATTAAAAATTAGAATGAGATTTTTTAAATAAATACACATTAAAAAATAACAACCAATTTAATTGTATAAAAAATAGTTCATATTAGAAATTTAAAACTTTATCACATCAAATACTAAATTAGAAATTAACAAAGTATCAAAAGTGTGAATTAAAAAATAAAATCATAAGTAATAACCAAATAACTTCAACTCATATTTAAAAAAAATTAAATTCTAAATGAAAAAATTAAAAAACAAAACAAAAGAAAAATAAAAACTCAAGAAAAAAAATGTTTCCACCAAAACAAATAGAAGTTTTTGACATTATTCTATTAGATAGACTCTAAAAGAGATTCTAAAACATGTGCATTTTTAAATCCTCAATTTTTATTCTCAATCTTGATCATCGTGCAAGTTGAGGTATCTCTTTCCACCCCTGAATCTTCGGACTCCGAGCATAGTCGCTTGGCTAGCGTAATAGCATTTTTCAACACCTTGGATTCACCATTATCTGTAATTTTATTGGAGAATTCAAGCAATAAATTATGTACAAAATACTACGTTAAATTAAAATATCTTTCTCACGTTTTATTTTAATTCGATAAAATTTTTTGAATAAAATTAGACTTTAAAAAAAATATTTTTTGAATAACTACCTTTACACTTTTTATTTCTTCTCTTTCAATGATTGAAGATATCTTTGAGATTGAAAACAAACCACCGATTTAGTCAACATCGTAAAATTATAATTAATTATTAATTATTCTATGTAAATTAGATATTATCAATGACCAAAGAATAAAAAAATTAATTAATTTTTAATAGAAATTACAATTGTAACTGCACCTACAATTTGAATAGGGTGAACCTTCTGAATTTATTTATGAAGTCCACATCATCAGTCATCTTCCTAATTTTATAAGAAGGTAAAAAATATGGATTATCAGGTATTTATACTTCAACAATAAAAAAAAAAAGGTCTTGTCAATTAAGTTGAGTAAAAGTGTAGGTATATCTAATAAATCTCTTTTATGCAGGGTATGTTTAACATATTAATAATGAAAAAAATTAAAATTTGTCATTATAAATATCTCCGTTAATGTTTCTAGAAATAATGTATACTAATTAGAACTTACCAATAGGAGTGGATTAAGTATCTCTACATAACTCTTTTTCAATATTTGTTCTGCCTCCTTATCAAAGACTACAAAATATACACAATTATAGTCATCAATAATACCAAACTTGATTCGATACCTATTTAATAAAAAAAATTAGCATAAAAAAATTAAATATAGACATATTCAATATTTAATCCACAGTTATTAGACTTTAATTTAAAAAAGTAAATAAAAAATTTTAGAGTTATGGATAAAAGAAGATAGTCACAACTTAAATACTTGAACATTTTTGTAAGATCGAGTATAGATAAACCTGTTATATTTAAATTGGTCGTACCACCAGTCTGGAGTATCCATAATATGACTTATGATAGTCAAGATAACATAATCAATATTCTGAAAAAAAAAATTAGTTTAAGATACGAATAGAAAGAATAAAAACGTGAGAAGATAAAGTATGATATGATAGTAAAAATAAAAGCTAGATATAATATGAATTTAAAATCAAATTTAAGTTTGATTTGAATATAAAAAACAAACAAATCCTCCTATTTCGATGAGTTTTTAAATCTAAAAAATAAATTTAAATAATTAAGATGAATAAATAAAAATAATCTATGTGTAATGGATTGAATTTTTTTTTAAAATTTTTTTCAGCTAAGAAAATTATTATATCTAATTTCTTTAACTGTTCAATAGTTTTACCTTGATAAATTTTTAAGAATACAGTCTCAGTTAAAATTTTGTTGATATTGCCTTGTAAAGCTAAATAAATAAAACAAAACAATTACATTAGATAACATACAAATAATCTTAAGTTAAAGAATAAAAAAAATAAAACACACACCTATTTTTAAATTGAATGACATTTTTATCTTTAAGATTGAAAAACATCTTTATACCATATATAGAATTTTGTAAAATAATCTTTTCTGAAAATTTTAAGTTATTACACAAAGAGTAAAATTCACCCAAAAAAAAAAGCATATTTTAAGAAAATTGTAAATGAATATTACCATTAAATAACTTCATTCTAGCAAATTGTAGGACGACAATAACTCTATTCTTATTGCCAAAATCCAAAAAAACATTTAACTCTTATACATAATTACCAAAAAAGTGCACACTCTATTAATTTTTTTTTATGTCAAATACAATGTTAAATATTAAATATACTTTTTTAATTAGCAATTAGATACATAAGACTTAAAATTATAATAAAAAAAACTAATTACAACTTAAAAACTAACAACCAATAAAATTGTACTAAATTATATACATATTTTATATTTTAAAATTCAAAACATTAACAACCCTATAAAATTATACCAAATCACGTGCATATTTTATATTTTAAAATTTAAAAATTAACGATCCTATAAAATTTTAAATATAATTTATAAATACTTTTTTGGTTCAAAAAATAGTTACGATTTAAAAATTAATAATTAATTAATTATTTTAATTTTATATAGATCAATCACGATCAATGTCAAATTAATTAATTTTATAAAGACCAATTGAAAAACAAATTTATTCACTAAAAATAAATTGATTTATCGAAAATAATTTTTTTCAATAAATTAAAATCTTTCAAGCACATAAAACAGTATCTTTATTCAAAAAAATAGTTATAATTTTCAAAACATTAACGATAAATGTAAGATCCGGTTAATTAACGGCTAATTAATCCATAAAATGAGAATTTATTCTAGAAAGCCAAAAATGTTATTTTTATGGCTAAATGTGATAGAGGAGATTGAGACGAGAATTTCGGTACCAATTTTATAGAAATCGGACCAAGATTGGACCGAACGGGCCAAACCGGACCAACCGGACCCAAAGTGGGCCCTTGGCCCAACATAACTAAACCAAAACCCTAGTTTTCAGCACTCTCTCTCCTCACACAACACTCATACACGCTGAAAATTGAAGAGAGGGGAGGAAGAACACTCTCTCAAGTTCTTTCTCTCACTTGATCTTCAAACTACCATAACTTTTGATCTAGAGCTCCGATTGCCGCTCCGTTTGCGGCCACGCGTTCACCACAGAGAGCTCTACAAAACCCATACAATTAATCTTGAGATAAGCCACGTTTTACTGTTCGAAATTCCAGCCCTTGATTTCGAGTTTCATGAGTAAAAATGTTGAGATTTTGGGTTCTTTGATGTCATAGGACCCAACTCTCTTGAAGGAGAAGGTTAATCTTGTCTCTTTGGACCTTGGGTGTGGTAAGATTCTCAACCCTAGTGTAATTTGTTGTTCTATGAGGTTTGGGCATTGAGATGTTGTGTATGGGTATGATGATTGTGGCTTAGGTTGTGTATATGTGAATATTGGAGCTTGATTGGTGATTTTGGAAAGCTTGGAAGAGGGTTTTGTATGATAAAATCTGTTCTTGGAGGTGTTGATACCTTGAGAGCTTGTGGACAAGTGGTTTGGAAGTGCTCCGGTTGAGCTTGGGAAATTGGCTAAGGTATGGTTTCGGTTTCCCGTATCTAATATGTAATGTGGTAGGAAATACTTAGGCTAGAGGCCCTAAGATAGGCATTGAATTGATGATGTTGTGGAATGGTTGAGATATATGATGTGATCATATGTGTGATTATGAATATTGATGCCTTGATTGTGTGATATGTGAGAAAATGCATGTTGTGATATATGCTTGATGAATGATTGAGGTTGAATTGATGGGTGGTGCCATATTGTTGGTGAGTATGATGATTATGTATAATGATGGTTGATTGAAAATTGATATTGTTAGAAATTGGGATGAGAAGGATGTATGACATAATATTGTGTTTATCCTTTGGCCTTTTGATTGAGAAGTGTTAAAATGGTTGGAGGTAGTTTTGAGAATTTTGGTAAAATGTCAATGCGTGAGTTGAGGATGGCTTGTTGTTGAATTTGGTACACTTTGATTGATTTCAAAGAAAAGGGATGAAATTGGCATGTTTTAATTGATTTTGAAAAGAGTTGAAAGTGGCTTGTTTTGAAAATGGCACTTTGTGGTTTTGAATGAAAATATGGTTTTTGGGCATACTTTGACGGGACATAACTTGGACTACGGATCTTTGATTTGTGCCAATTCTGTTTAGAAATGAAATTGGATCCGGGATGTCCATGCCGTTCGAAGAACGGGTGAAAAATGATTTAAAATGAGAGAGTTATGACCGTCGGAAGATTGGGGGATTGAATCTGTGAATTCTGCAGCTTTTAACTTAGAAAATTTTTAGCAGAATGACCCCTCGCGCGTAGGCGCACTTGGCGCGTATGCGCCGTTCTTCGAGAAAGCATCATCCACGCGTGCGCGTGGAGTGCGCGTACGCGTGGCCCTGTTTTCATCCCAAAGTTGATTTTTGAGTTTTAAAAGCCAAACTTCATACTTCTAAGCCTCCAATCTCACCACTTATGTCTTAAATCATTATGATATGCCTAGCATAAGGAAAAGGGCTAGTGAATGTGGTAACTTGCGAGTGAAGCAAGGGAAAAATGAATGATCCATGAGGATCAAAGATGATTATGTGAGATGTGGAGGATGGCGGTGGAAGTGCTTGTTATGCCATGGGCCGAATGGCCGTAATTGTTAATGAATTGGCTGGTTATGGATTTAACCGTGAGCCGGATGGCTGGATTATGCCGTGTGGCGGCGGAGCCATGTTTATGGCTAAGTATAAATGCATATATGCTGTTGAATGAATTGTGAATGTTGGCACTTCCACCATTGGAGATGAGGGTTTCCCTGGGTAGTAGCAATGGCTAGCCACCATGTGCTCCAGATTGAGACTCGAAGCTCTGTTAACCCAATGTCGTAAGTGTGGCCGGGCACTGTGAAAGGCCCGGATGAGCTCGCCCCCATAAATATTCACCAGTGATGGTGATGGATAAATATTCACCAGTGAGGGTGATGGATATGGATCATGATTATGATCAAGTTTATGATGAGTATAACTCGAGTTGGGGATGCACGACAGAGGGACAGTCCAATGGCTAGCTACCAGGACTTGTCGGGTTGGCTCTATAACCGACAGATGATATCATCAGCCACTAGGGACAGGCATGCATCATAAGCATACTACATGAATTGTTTGAGATTGCCTATTTGACTGCATATTACTTGCTAATTGCCTAAATGCCTTATCTGTTCCTATTTATAAATCTCTTGTCTGATATAACTGTGTTTGCTATATTATACTCATGCTGGTGGTTGGGAGGTCTGAAGGAATTGGAAAGGGAAGTATTAGTTAGACTGAAGAATCTTTAGTCAGTTGCCACTTACGGTTTAGCTTGTTTATAAGCTTTGATATTATCTGAAGGAAGTTCTAGGATTGCCTTCGGCTTTCCTCTATTATTATGTATTATATATGTGGAAGCTGTTACCGTGCTGGGGACCTCTGGTTCTCACCCATGCGGATTTTGTGGTTTTCAGATGCAGGACGCGAGGCTTCTCGTTGAGGCATGCTGGAGACTTCTGGATTAGCGAAGATCCTTTGTTCTCGGGACTCTGTTTTGGGTTATATATCTTGTTTAGATACTTTTATCTCCATTAAATAATACAAACTGTGATGACTCCTTCTATAGGGGATTTTTGGAGAATAGATTTTCTGTATTTGTGTCCCTTTGGGTTTCCTTTGGGGTTTTCTTATTTTATCATATGTATATATTGCTATGCTCGGACCGGTTATCTTCGCAACCGGGTTTTGAGTCTTGATATTCCCGTTTTTGACACTCTTTATACATATGATCTCGCGTTAGCTTATCCCGGTTCGTTACGTTGTCGGTCGGAGTGTTGTCCGTTCGAGTTACGGTTTTTGTTTACCCCCTTTTTCTACAAAGGCTCCTAGTTATAATCAATTATTCATACTACTATACGTACTAAATTTTTGTTTTAGAGGTCGTAATACCTTGCCATCTCTGAATTATGACTTAAGCATAAGACTTTGTATGGTAGGGTGTTACAATAAACAAATAAAAAGAGAAAGATCAAAATATTGATAAACTTGTAGTCACCAAAAAAAAATATTGATAAACTTGCGTTACGGGAAATAATTCTATATTCCTATTGGTATGTTTATGAAAAATAAAAAGTTTAAATAAATTTATAGTTAAAGAATTCAAAAAGAATTTATTATTTATCATCAATTTTCAATTTATAAAATTATATTTGATAGATTTGTGATTTTTTTAAGAGTCTTTTCACTTTTAATTCCAGCAAGATATCTAATAATATCTAAAATAGATTAAGATAAAAATTATTTGTTGTCAATAACTTTGCTAAGAAAAAATCGACGAAATAAATAAATTGATCAATGAATTTATTTTTTTGTAAAATAATAAATTTACCAATCAAATAGGTGTAATCGAATTCAGAAACATTAAGAGTGTCAAAACTCACAAAACTAAATCCATATTGTGAGATACTTGACGATTTCGGAAGTCGGTATGTTGGTTTAAATTCACCACACACTCATGATGTATAGTTTTGAAGTTACCCACATTGCACCCAACACCAAAATATGTGATTTGATACGTCATTCTTTCTCTTAGCAAATTCAAGAATCGAGACACAAGAGCCTTCTTAACTGAAGTATGAATTTTTTTCTCCTTAGAATTGATAAACAAAAATCAAAGAATAATTAAAATAAGGTAAATAAACACATTTAAAATATCAATAATATAAATTTAATTTAATATTATTTAAAAAATGGTAGAAAATCCACATCTTGATCGAGTCAAAACCATCTCAATTGAGTATGGTAATGGAGAATTTTCGTAACTCGGTAGTGTCCATAACCTTATCATCACTCGTATATGTACATATAAATTATCAATTGTAAGATTGGTCTCAACAATTTTGTGAACATGAATAGCCATTAAAAAAAATAAAAAAATTAAATAAGACAAATATGGAAAGAAAGTAATTGGCTGTACTAAGTAATGAAGATGTTGTACTATGCATTTCTAATTTATACTTTTATGGTTGATTCATATCTAGAGTTCACAGATAAAACAAATAAATTTAAATTGTAAACTCTAATAACTAGGGGTGTGCATGGGCCGGGTGAAACCGGGTTTGATGTGACCCAGACCCGGCCCGAAATATGTACCGGGCCCATTTATGAGACCCGAACCCGACCCTAGATCCGATGAAACCTATACCCTTTCGGGCCACAACTATACCGGGTGAAAACCGGGTGAAAATCGGGTCGTTAACATTATATTACCTTGATACCTTCTTGTAAGTTAGCATGTAAAAATATCCAAATTTGCAAGACTCCAACCATTATTTGACATGGTAAAATTCACTTAGAAAAATATAACAAGAACCAACTCTTCTCTAAAATTAAAGCATAACCATAATCAATAATATTAATATTGCCTAATAACACCAAATATTTAAATAAATACAAATAACACAATATTATGCATTAGTCTAAAGTCTTATGCATTTTAAATATAAAACATTAACTTATAGTCTTATATATAATGACTAATAACACAAAATATTAAGGTTTACAATACTTAAATTTTACATAATAATAGCCATCATCCATCACTAATAATACAAAATATTTATTGTGTATGGTGACCGGGCCACCGGGCCGATTTCGGGTGACCCGAGCTATGGCCCGGACCCGACCCGAAATAATGACCGGATCTATTTTTGAGACTCTTACCCGGCCCTAGACCCGATGAAATCACACCAAATTAGCCCCTAAAGTGTTCGGGACCAGGCCGAGCCTTCGGGCCGGGCCGGGCCATGCACACCCCTACTAATAACTAACTAATTTAACACGAAGGTATTTTCAAAAATAAAAGAGTGAAGAGGAATATAAGGTAATTATAATAATTACGTGAACTTATTTAAGATTTAGTAGTTATTAGGTGAACTTAATTTTTTCAAAAATTTTAATTTATTAGCTTAAAATTTAAAAAATAACAATTTAAATAAAACAATCTAAGCAAATAACTTAAAATTAAAAAGTAATCACTTAAGCAAATAATAATTTATAATTTAAAAGAGTAATCTGCAAATAACTTAAAATTTAAAAAGTAACAACCTAAGTAAAATAATTTAAGCAAATAACTTAAAATTAAAAAATAATAACCTAAGTAAATAATAATTTATAATTTATAAAAAAAATTTAAAAATTTTTAGCGAACAATCCAAGCAAATAATAATTTATAATTTTTAAAAAATTTTTAGTGACGACAGCTAAGCAAATAATTAATTCAACAATATTAAAAACTAAATATCTAATAACTTAAGAAAGTGTATTTAAAAATTTAAAAAGTAACAACCTAAAAAAATAATAATTTAAAAATAAAATTTTAAAAATTTCTAATAACGACATCTAAACAAATAAATTTCCAAACTCAATATATAAACAACATACCAATATAAAAATTTTCTATTTGTATTACTATAAAGATAAAAAATAAAAGATAAAGATTCTCATAAATAATCGTACCTCATATCATAACATGGTTTGTCCAACGTGATTTTTCCATAATCATGAATGGATTATCCATGAATCAAGGATTGAACTCCATATAAAGGATCTCCATTGCTATTATGATTCTTAAATGCTATTACTCATTGAAAAAATATAAGGAGAGAATACAAAAATTAAATAACATAAACAACAACCTAAAAAATTAATTAATTTTTAATTAATTATAAATCAAATTTTTAATTAATTAAAATAATCAGTTTTTGAATTTGAATTATTAGAATTAGGCAACGTAACTTCCTCCTAACACACAGTCACATTACGTCTCTATTCAATTTCAACCTTCTTACTCCTTTGCCACTCACGCCACCGTTCAGCCCGACAGTCCTTCCCCTCCGGTGCTCAGCCGAGCGCGCCTCCCCCCTAGTGTGCCCTCACCAATTATTGAAGCTGTATTGCGCCCACTATAAGAAAACAAGCTTTTTGCTACGCTTTTAAAGCGTGGCAAAAAGTCCAAAAAAGTGTAGCGATAACTTTTCGTCACGCTTTTTGAACTACTGGCATGCTTTTGAAAGGATCACATCTGCAAGGGTGCCGGTTGCTCTATCATCACACTTTTGGTGACCTATCCCCACGTTTTTTTGCCACGCTTTTAAAGATCGCCACACTTTAAAAGCGTGGCCAATAGCAAGATATGGCTACACTTTTAAAGTATGACAATAGCATGATATATGGCTACGCTTTAAAAGCGTGCCAATAGCAAGATATGACTACGCTTTTAAAGCGTGCCAATAGCGTGAGATACAACTATGCTTTTAAAGCATGGCTGTTGATGCTACTATATATTATGGCTACGCTTTTAAAGCATGCCAATAGAGGTTGATACGGCTACGCTTTGAGATATATATATATATATATATATATATATATATATATATATATATATATATATATCAGAGCCTAAACTTGTCGGTTTTCATTAGAATAAGCTTGCTTTTGAATGAAACATGACTAGACAAAATTCCTTAAACATCAAATTGACATAAGCTTCCCCTGACATAATTTTAAAATTTTCATGATATATTCTATTCATACAAGAAACCAAAGCTCTATGGAGAATCACGATAAAACTATGGGACATAGTCCCAGCCTTAAAATTATCCAGCAACAAATGACATAACTTCGATTGGTGTAAAATTTGCCTAACTTTATATATCATATGTATTGCAATTCTATTCATTGTCCTGCTTTAGCTTTCTCTTCTGCTTTTTTCACTGATCTCGCAAACCTGAAACAACAACATTTCGAAAATTTAGAACATGCTAGAGCCAATGATCTAATTAATAAATAACTAGAAAGAAGAAAAGATATCATATATTTTCAGAATGAAGATTACGTTTCTTCTCCTCTTTTCTTTTTTTTTTTTCCGATTTTCCATATTTCTCTGTTTTCCAGCAAAATCCTTGACAGCCATGCGCACATGTGGGGAGAAAAAGGAGCAAAAGCAAGAACAACACAAACAAAAAACATAAGCTCCTGCTATATGAAACATTTGAGAAGAATTAAATAAACTGGAAATAATATCTATATATCGTTTCAGGTATATATAAAGGCATCAGACCTGTTGCAATGTCTTCAATTGTTTAGAACTGGCTTTCATTTGCTTGTGTTTGTTCACTTGTTCCTCCTTACTGTCGTCATTTTCAGTAACTAATTCAACTTAGTTAGCATTTCGATCAAACCAGTTTTTCTCAGCTTTCACCTAAAATAGCAAAGAGAAATAGAATTTGAAAACACAATTATCCATATCCACTCAGCACAAAGGAGCAATAAAGCAAAATAGAATTTTAAGTCAAACCTGAAAAGCAAGAAAATACATGAGATTAGAAGTTTGTTACTAGAAATTACTGTGTATGTTTGTAAAGATGCAATAAGGAAAACCTCTTGAATATGGAGGTTACCTCAAGCAAATTACATTCAAAACCATTTCAAATCATAAACGGAAAAATGATAAATTCCAAGCACACTTGACACTAAACTGGTTGCATGAAAAAAATACCAAAATGTTATATAATTCAATATACTGTACAGCTGAATCCTAATACTTGCGAATCCTTTGGTGTTATTTTGTCAATTTAGCGTGCAAGAGACAATCGTTTTAAAACCTTTGGCATGTATGAGTTCTGTAAAGGAAACCATTGAAAATTGTCATGTACAAAAAATAAGATAATGACAATGACAATCACAATGACAATCACTAAATTCTACAAAAATGAAAATCACAAGAGCAGTTCTTCTTATAATCACAAGAGAGAAAAGTTTGAGTGTACAACCTGCAACAAGATCTTCTATTCATACCAAGCTCTTGGGGGTCATAGAGCAAGTCACAAGAAGATCAAAGGTTGCTCTTTTGCTTCAAGGAATAATAATAATCAGAGCAATGAAAACACATTGAGTTTGAAAATAACAAATAGCAGCTACAATGCTGATATATAATAGGGGAGATGTCTATACAACATTTGGCTTACTAATATAGGCAAGATGATGAAATTCTATGAGAGCAAAATAATGAATTAATGACCAATTTGATTGAGAATGAGGGAAGACTAACCAATGTTATTTTGTTGACTTTTATTAATTCCACTTTCTACTTGGATCCTTGGCTCTCCACCACAACTCCTTGCACCCAAATAGACGCACCAGTCGTAATTGAACCAGATTCAACCTAATAATAAGCTCCAAATCTTGAAAATAGTCAGATAAAAAGCTACAAATCACACTGATGAACTTAAAATACACCGACTTTCATGATAGGCATGAGTGACCACCGACCAGAGTTTTAGGAAAGAAGCATATCTGATCATAACCTTCTGCTCCTGAATCCATCATACGTTGCATATTAGAAAGGCATGAACCATCGTTAATCTGGATACAACAAACAATATGATCAATCGAATTAAAGGCAAAAAAATTCTACAATAGGGTTATTAACTTGTTGGCCACAGACTGGGACAATAACCCTATGAAATAAAGCTGGAACATGTCTACTCACACACCAACCCATTATAAAACCTTAAACACCAAGCGAAATTCTAAGCCAAACACCACAAACAACATAAATCAAGCTCACCCAAAAAAAGAATATTTTTTTCAAAATAATAATAATAATAATTTAAAGGCCAGTTAATTACTTCAACTCAGTGTCATGAAATAATTGACAAATTTCAGTTCCAAAATTAAAACAAACAACAAAAAATGCCTTATAATTAAAGCAAACTTTGGTGAATTAACACACACCTGAGATACTGAAAAAAAAAATAAAGAAGCAATGCTATGAATGCATCAAGAATTTCACTTGAAAAAGGGAAAATAAAAGAATAGAAAACATTATTGAAGCATATTTAAGTGAAACATAGACCGAGACAAGAACCTAGTCCTTAAAATTGGCCAAATCCCTGAAGCATATTTAGTACTATGATAGTCACTTCATTAGTATTTTAAGGCACAAAAAATAACATGAGTTCTATGCAATTGAAGAAATATTAAACCAAATATAAGATTGATAATGACAATCAACAAAGAATTAAATAGCAAGTATTTCCTTCTTTCGTCGCTGTCTTAGTTTCTTAAAACTCTCTAGTTTGCTCATCAATTTTACAGTGATAAACTAAAAGTCATTAAGGGAGATGAAAATCTGTTTGGTCAAGAAGGTAAAAACAATATATATTTAAGCTAGATAAGTAACAAGGATCAAATTTTTTGTAATATTACATGCATATTTAAACCAAATGCCTATTTCTGCTATTGACTGATAGGAAAGAGTTAAAACAGTAGTATTAATTTGGTTTCAACTTTCAATAGGCATGCAGCTTTTCAATTTTCTTCTGAGTTTTATAAAAATGATTTGTAGCATGCTCTATGGATTATAATTAGCCAAACTTCAAAGATTTAGAATTGTATTACTAATTATGATATAAATGAAATACTCGTATATGAAATAACATCATAATAGATGTAGTGAAAAATCAAGAACCAAAAATCAAAGAACAAAATCAACTCAAGTACAGAACAGGAAAAAATATATAGAAGCATTAAAAAATCATAACAAAAATCAAGAATCCAGAATAGCAACCAAGAGAATACTAGAGAACTGCAGAAAATATGCCAACCAAGAATCAAGAACAAATTAAAAATCATAACCAAAATCAAGAACTAAAATACTTAGGAACAAACCAGAACTAACTCAAGAACAGAACAGAAAAACAAATAGAAGCAATGAAAAATCAGACAAAACAATAAAAAAACCAACCTGAGTTAGAGGCTCTATTCTTGATGATGCAGACAGAGAGTGGCAGAGTGCAGGGAGGAGTGGAGGAAGACGCGGTGGCTGCCAGTAAGAGAGAGGCGCTGGATGACGACGGCTGACCGGGGCTCGACGATTGAGGACGAAGGGGCTCGACGCGATGGCACAAGGGATGAAGACGCTGCTACCTGCTGGCTCGATGATGCAGCAAAAAATGGAAAGGGATTAGGGGTTTGCAGCAGCGGCAGATGGAGCATCGACGGCGGATTTGCAACGGCAAGTAAGCGGAGGGAGTCACCACCAGAGAGAGTCACCGCAGAAGGAGGGTTAGGGGTGCCGGAAGAGGGATTGCCGGCGAAGGCATTGCAAGCGCCGCAACGTTCTTCACGGAGTGTCGTCGGAGTGTCGTCATCGCGGTGAGGGTGAGGCACAATGAAGAGAGGGTTAGGATTATCACCGCTGAACAAGTTGGGGCTTTTGAAGGAGGAGTTAGGGCTTACGGCAGGTCTATGAATGAAGAAGGAGCAAGAAAGAGACATTTTAATTTAAAGGGTATGAGCTTTTTTAAATTTATTTTTTTGGGGGGAACCTTTTGGCCATACTTTTGAAGCGTGCCAAAAGACTTGTAGGAAACGGCTTCGCTTTTCAAAGCCACAATAATAAAATCCTGTTGCCACGCTTTAAAAGCGTGATGGTTTCTCTCTATGACTACGCTTTTTAAGCATGGCAAAAAAAAACATGGCCAAATTTCGTATCAATTGCCACCTTCATAAAAGCGTGGCCATAGGCCTTTTTTCTTGTAGTGGCCGCTGCTGCTTCCTTGTGCCTAGGGGTGGCAAAGCGGGCCGGCCCGCCCCGCCCCGCCTAGGCCTGCCCTATAAATGGGGCGGGCCGGCCTACCTCGCCAACTAAAATGGGTTCAAAATGTTAGCCCGCCCCACTTTATGGCGGATTGGCGGGTCGGCGGGCTAACCCGCTTGACTTTTTTTTTTTGAAAAATAAAATTCGTTAAAATTAATTAAAAAATAATAATTAAAAAATCAAATACAAATAAAAAATAGTCAAATTATAATATACTTTTTTTTTAATTTTTAACTTCAATAAAATTGTTCAAAATAATATTTGTCAATAGAACTATCTTTATTTTAAAAAACATAATTCGAACAAATATACGAAATTGTAAAATAAAATAAATAAAGTTAATAACGAAAAGAAGAATAAAAACAAAAACAAAAAAAGTGTTTGAAAATTCTATAATTATTAATTTTATAATAGTAATCACTCTTTTATTTAATAAAAAAAAGAAAAATAAAAATCTTCGGCCCGGCGGACCGGCCCATCCCGCCCCGCTAAAACCCGCCAATTTGGCGGTGCAGGTTGGGTGGATTTTTTTAATTTGGCGGGCTCCAAATCCTAGCCCGACCCGCCCTTTTTAGCAGGTTTAGCGGGTCGGCCAGATGGGTTCAACCCGTTTTGCCACCCCTACTTGTGTCGTTGCTGTTGTTTTCGCGCCACTCTTCATTGGCAGCATTGCTGCGATGTCGCGCCACCCTTTTGGGAGTTGCTGCTGCGTCGTGCCGGTTTGTCGTTCCGAGGCATTGTAATTTCCGATAAAAGTCGTTGGAGAGTGAATCATCGATGGAGCCATCAATTCGTTCATCTTGTCGTCCAAGTTGCCACTGCCGCGCGAGTGATGCCATCGTGCGCGTTCTCCATGCGCCATTGCAGTTGTCTCGCATTCAACGGGCGTCGTTGCTGCTGCCTCGCGATCCTTGGGCGGCGCTACTGTTGTCTCGTCGCCATCCTCTCTCCACCGCCATGGTTATTCTCCTCCTCTTCTTCCTCTCTTTTTCGGATGTGACTTTTATTTTGCGGACGTGGACTTCTTTAGTTTAACTAGGTGAATTGTTGTTCATTTTACTAGGTATGCAGATGGTTATTTTCATTATAAAGTAGATGTTTATTTAATTTAGATTAGATTTAAGTAGATGCAATGAAATTTGTTAGATGTTCATTTTACTAGGTATGTGAATGGTTATTTTTATTCTAAAGTGAATATTTATTTAATTTGGATTGAATTTAAGTAGATACAATAAAATAAATTTACAGGATGTTCATTTTACTAGAGATGTGGATGGTTATTTTTATTTTAAACCGATAGCTTGATGGAGAAGAAACTCGACGGCGCTGAGACTGGCTGGTGAGAGAGGGACCAACGGCACAATGAAAGTTTGAAAGAGAGATATGCGACGATAAAAAGATTAAAAAGTGAATGGTTAAAATGTAAAAAATAAAAATAAAATTTTTGAAAGAATAATCTGTAATGGAATATATTTTTTTTTCATTTTTTATAAATCAAAATACAACTTATTATTTATATTATTCACAATCTCTATTATCTATTTAGTAATATTGTCAATCATTTAATCCAGTGTCTCAATGCACTCACTATATGATTTTAGTTTCAACAAAACGCGTTTATCTAAATTATATCATATTATATTTATAGATATTTTTTAAGCGAAAATGAGAAAATTGATGCGAAACTTAATCATAAATTATTCGTGATGAGCACGTTGGATAACTGACTGGCTTCAAATCATTAGATCAAGATAAAAACAACACAGACTATTTTAAGATTAGAAAGACTGCTGTCTAATTGCAAATTTTGAATAATAGAGAATAAGAATATTTTTTTATATATCTTTTGTTTAACAAAATAGTGACTAATTATATTACCACTTTTAGTACCACATACATGAAAATATTCGCATTCTCCAATTTAATTAATTTCTACTCAATTCCATTGTTGCATTCTCTAATTTTGACCATTGAAATTAAAGCCACGTAGTGAGGTAAATGTGTGCATAATAAACAAATAAATAATAATAGACAAAACGGTGCACATGGCCGCAACACGCTTTTATCTTATTAGCTACAACTGAAGAATAATCTACATAACATTCTCCATTTTGTATTTTTTATTAGTTATTATGATTTTCCTGTTGGTAAAGTAGAAGCCCCAATGCGTGTTTTACAACTCCAAAAACTCCCTTCCATTTGGTCATAATAAATTGATTTAATAGTACTACTAATGCTATTAAAAAAATAGATTCTAATGAAGTCCAACTCACTTGTTTGGGACATTCATTGTTTCTGTAAGATATCCAGATATAATATGAAATTGTTGAGGTAACATGTTTATATATATGCATAAACAGAATTAATGGGATTTAGATAATTTTTTTCAGCATATTATTAAGACAAGTACGTTAACATGAGTACCACGTCAAAAGTTAAAAATTAGAGTATTAAAATGTAGGGTATAATGCATGTTGTATAAACGAATTGTGTTTTCTTTAAAACAAAGAAAGAAAAAAAATCAAAGGGGAAAGGAATTAGCATTGCTTTCGGACATGGTAAAGAATGTCATAAGAGCATGTATTCACATTCTAGAACCAGCCCTAGCCCACAAGTAATTATCATAACTCAAATAACTTCTCATGATAAAAAGAATAAAAGAAATTATACTTGCATTTTTTATATTTTTTTTTTTTGTGATATAAAAAATAGAAAATTTTTTCATCCCTCATTGTTTTGTCAATTACTTTTAAGAGTTTAATTTTAAAATATTAACAGTATAAAATATTTTATATATTTGTTCAATTATATTCTTTACATAATTAAATGTACATATAACTTAAAATTGATTTATACTGATCGCATATAAAAATTAAATTCTATGTTTAATACCAAAAATAAAAAATATACATAAAAATAATACATATAACATTATCCTAAAAATAAATCCAACTTTGATATTAACAAAGAACATACCTGGCGAGGAAAATAACCAATGATCAACAAAAGCGTAAAGAAATTTTTGTCCCTATTATGCTGTCTTTTCACTATTCTTGTAATGTTGCATAATAATAATAATAATAATAATAATAATAATAATAATAATAATAATAATAACTCAATGCCATTATCAACATATATATATATATATATATATATATATATATATGTGTGTGTGGCACATGCCAGCATATGGAACCCAAGTTGATGACACAGACAATATTATCGTGTCATATGTATAACATTGATATGGCTTTGGAAAGGATTAATCATTGGCTGGAAAAGACCATTAAACCACCCTTCTTTAGGTGTGTGCATTGCTTCGAAAGTTAGGCCTAAAACTTTGATTAGTACATGATTGCATTATTTTCTTTCTTTTCTTATAAAGAGAATCCCTAATTTTTTGGTAACGATGAGAGCACCCTCTAACTGTTCGGTTTCATTCGTCCTATATGTACTTTTGTTTGGTTTAAATTACGATAGAACATGATTAGGATCCGGATTTTGATTGTGTGTTGAGTTTTATTTGTCATTCCTAGCTATCTAGCTATTTCTAGTTCTAGATTAATAAAAGAAATTTATAACGTTAGTTATTATTCAAGTATATATTTTAGTATTATTATATCAAACAACCTACAAAAATTAGGTGCAAAGCGCCATTATGCCTTACAGAAGTCAACGACGTTGACCAGATTAATGTTGAAGATTTGAAGAAGGTAAAAAGTAAAAAAAAATCAATATATAAATATAAATGACATTACATATGATGATAAGGTCGTAAAAATTTCATATCGAATATTACTATAGGATTGTTTATGCATAGAACTGAGTGAATCATCAAATCCGTTAATAATTTATAAGAGTAAAGTATCATTTTTGTCCCCAACGTTTGGGGTAAATTCTATTTTTATCCTTAACGTTTAAATCGTCCTATTTGTATCCCTAACGTTTGTAAAAGTGATTCAATGTTATCCTGCCGTCAATTACACATCATGAGCGCTTTAGTTTGAGTTTTAAAAATATCTTATTGAAGTTAGAATACAACTGTCTGGGATAGAATCGATGATCTACTCCAAAAAATAGCTCATTAAATGTTGAAACTAATTCCTACAACATTTACATAATTCACATTTCTAGGGACATAATTGAATCTAAACACAAATAGTGGGTATAATATTAAAATCGAGCACATCCAAGTGAGACCTAATTGAGAATGAATACATCCAAGTGAGAATGATTGAAAAATATAATCTGATTTGTTAGTATAATTGATAGTAGGATAACATTGAATCACTTTTATAAACGTTAAAGATAGAAATAGGACGATTTAAACGTTAGGGATACAAATAGGACTTACCCCAAACGTTGGGGACAAAAACGATACTTTACACTAATTTATAATTTTCTTTAGGGGAAAATATTTGTTGGCGAGTTATTTGATAGTAAAAATTAAAATTAGAGTAAAACTTTACTTCGACCTGTAATTATTTTACAAATTTTTATTCTGTTCTTTATTAATTAGAAAATGACATTGTGGCTCTTAACTCTTAATTTTGTCAGATTTTTCGTCTTTTTTATTAATGTTTCTGTCCAAAGCTAATAATAAATCTTGCCTATGTGAATTGTTAAGCCAACACATATCAAGCAATAATTTTAAGGGACAAATTGTCCCTCGATCTTCTTCTTCTCTTTTCTTCTCTCTTTCTCTTTACTAACCAGAACATCACCAGGTCAACTCCTTTCTCTCCTCCTCTCTACCATTTTTAGTCACCACCATCATCACCAATATCCACTACTATTCTCTGCATTCTCTCTTTCTCCTTTTCACTATTTTCGGCCACCATCATCATCAAAATCCACCATCATTCTCCATTTTTATTCCACTGCTCCACTATCATGATTCTTCTTTTTCTTCTTCTTCTTATTGAACCAAAATCACAAGGCTATATCTCTCTCCTTATTACTTCTCTGTTCACTATTGGCAACCACAGTATCACCGTAGCTACCCTACTCTCTCTTTTTTTCTTCTTATCCTCACAATTCCTCTCTTACTAGCTCGTCTCTGTCTGTATTTGATTTTACACTAAATTCTAAATCTGCATCCTAAGCAGAGAACTTTACATGAAACAAAGACGGTGAATTTTTATCGATCAACAACTACTTGACTGTAAATATCACTCATACACCAATTAAAATACTGACACGCTCCATAAATATCAAATCACTCATTCACATAAAAATTGATACTTTAATTAGATATCCATATTCAATCATCAAAATTTAGAAAAGGACAACTCGTAAGGCCATATCCCAAATCAAATTTAAATATTTAAATAGATAAAATTACTCAATTGAAGAAGAAGAATAAGAAGAAGGAGGAGGCGCAGTAGGATTATGCAATGAAAACAGGAAATGGTAGTATTGTGGATGTTGATGATGATGGTGGTCGAAAATGGTGGAGAGAAAACGGAGAGAAGGGAGTTGGTTCGGTAGTGATCTGGTTCGTGAAGAGGAAGAGAGAAGAAAAGAGGTATGGCATTGAGTTATGGTTGAACAACTCAAGAAAGAAGAAGAAGTAAAGTGTTCTTGAACTCTCCAAAACGACGACGTTTTGCTGATTGTACTGCAGAAGATTTATCCCTTTAAATTGTTACTTGACGTGTATTAATTTAACAGTCTACGTAATTAAGATCCGTAGTTATGGACAAAAATATTAACAAATAAGACAAAAAATCTGATAAAATTAGTAGTTAAAGATCACAATGTCATTTTTTAATTGATGAAGAGTAAAATAAAAATTTATAAAATAATTAAGATTCGGAATAAAATTTTACTCTTAAAATTATTTAAGCATAAGATATAAAATTTTGTCATTTCTAATAATCATTTTTCTTTTCTTGTTTCAAGACTGACAGTACCAGCCGATCATCTATTTGCATTTTTTATTGATGCTCGTAATATGGTGTTATTTGTTTGTTTATTTTTATTTTTGAATGGAGTAGAACATGATAAATAAAAGGATCTTCTCTTTGAAAATAAATCCTCTCTTAATATTTTATATTAATTGATAGAATAAAATGTGATTTTTAATTTTTTAATATTTTTTATATTTTTTATATTTTTTCTTATAAAATTAATAATAAAAAATTACCTTCTATCTTCTCAAACAAATAAAAAATTGAGAGAATTTATTTATTTATTTTTGGTACTTTACAATAGATAAATTTTATGATTAATTAAAACGGGTTACAGATTGAGAAAGAAATATATATATTATACTTTCACTCTGTATGTAAGTTAAAACTAGCAGAAGACTCGTATAACGCACAGGTGAAAAATTTCCGTTACTAAAATTTATCTCTTTAATCTACTAATTCATAAAATATAAGACAAAAAAAATACCACATCAAATAAGTCAAAAGAAATTTTTTTTTTATATTTGCATTATTTGTTAATTGTACGATAGCTATGATATTTATATATTTGTAACAATTTATGAGAAAAAACATCGATGGTGGTCAAAGTGACCAGCTGCATCCACCGTAGAATTTTTAATTATATATCACACAGGTTTTTTTTTTCCCTAAAAAAATTTGTCCATGTCTTAAATTTTTATTATAAAATTTATATAATTCTCCTTCTTAGACAAATTAATTCTTTCGTTCTTCTAACAAAATTTTTAATATATACATTAAAAATTAAGTCTTTCATAAATTAAATAAAGTTGAAACTAATAATTTTCAAACAATAATTAATTAACAATTTTTTTTTATTTGTAGTTACAACTCAAATTTTTAATTATAATCTTGGTAGCTAATTATTGTTTAAAAGAACTATTTTACCAACAAAATCATAAATTTATTAAAAAATGCTTAATTCTACAAAAATATTATTATACCATACACTAATTCTATTTATGTTCCACTTATACTGTTTTAATTTTTTTAAAATTCTCTAAAAGAACAAAAATTTATCCAAACAAAAATGTTTAATTTATATTTTTAATATTAAATTGGTTAAAATGGTAATTAATTTAAAACAAAACTAAATCCTTAAAATGACAATTTATATAAACTGAAGAGAGTAAATGACTAGCTTTCTACAGAATCAAAAATAAAAATAGTATTTCAAATTGGTCGAAAACTCTTTTACCTTAGAAAATAATACAATTATTTTATGGAGAGTTGGCTACACCTCTACAAATAATATAAATATTATTGTTACATTAGCTTTACTTGCATTAGTAGCATCATTTTAAGCGGGTCTTGCGAAAAATGGAAGACTTGTTTCCAAAGAAAGGAATTCCAATAAAAAAATTATGGCAATAAAAATGGTTCCATCGCTGTATGCCCAATAAGTTCGGTCAAAGTCAAACAAAGTCTCCAATCCCAGTATGCCACCACCGTCCTCTAATCATCTTTTTCCAAGCTTCTATATTTATGAAGCAGAGCATTAATTATTGTAGTAATGGAATTTGAATATTCTAAAAGCATGTAACAATTTTGTCATTTTTGTGAGGCTAAATTAAATAAAGGGTTAAGTACAATTTTAGTTTTTAAGGTAGAGGTTGAAAAATTTTTTCGTTTTCAATCAATTTTTGCTTATAAAATCGTTCCTAAGGTTTAACTTAGTTTGAAAATCGTCCTTCAGACGAAAATACTCTTCCTTATATTTCTCCAAAATCAAACTAGAAGCACAGACGCAGAGGCACAAGCAAAGGCAGAAACAGAAACAAAAACAAAAAGTAAAAACAGAATTAACAACAATGAACAACAATAAAGCAAAAAAACAACAACAACAATAACAATGGAAGCAACAATGAAACAAGGGTTTTTTACTTAAATAAATTGTTTGCATTTCAAAATTACCTGATTCCCCTGAAACAGATTCTGCAACGTGATTATCCTTTTTGTATTATTATATAAATCGTCCTAGGGTGCAAAGGGTTATATAAAACATGAATCATCTCACCCTAGGACGATTAATGCATGAACTTGTAAGGCAAAGTAAGAGTAAATCGTGGCAGGGCTTCTTGGGTTAGAAGTAGAGCATAAATCGTCCCAGGGTAGTAGGTTTTACGTGTTAATGGGCTAAACCAAACTGGGCTGCCACGATTTATGTGTTATTGAGACCCTCAGGAGCCTGGGACGATTTATGTGTTACTTTGTAACACTCAAAGGGCTGGGACGATTTATGCCCAAGTTATAACCCTAAGGACTCAAGTCAACGAGTTAACGGTTCAATCGGAAATTCACCGGTTGAACCGATTGACCTGGTGCAATATAATTAAAAAATAAAATATATTAAAAATTTTCAAATTTAAAATTTAAATACATATTTTCACTAATAATCCAACTTCATCTTTTTTAAAAAAATTTGAAACTCAAGCAGTTCGGTCGAACCGGTCTTATCGAGTGATATCAGTTTAAACCATTTCATTCCGGGTTTGACCATACCCAACCGGTTCGTTCCCTCATCTGGTCAGATCATCAGATTGGAGGGAGGTCTTGGAGCCACCATATTTGACCGGAGAGGAAGTTTGGAGGGAGAACTGTTTTCGGGGGTGGGACCAGCCGCTTAAATGGCATTGCGCATGTTGCCGGATTTATCGATCAAGAGGTAAGATTTTAAATTTTCTAATGTTTTTAAATTTTGGATGATATAGTATGTTGGATGATATTGTATAGGGTGAATATGCATCTTAGAATATTTTTTTATTAAGACGTTGTCGGATACCATGTACAGTGATTTAGTTAGTTTTTGGTTTAGTATAAGATGTTAGAAATCAGTGTTCTTAATAGATTATGGAATTCGCTCATGATAGGGTGATGGTTCTGACGGTAGAATCCCATGAAATTTGCTGATTTTACTATTGAGTTCGGACCGGACTGGACCGAACCGAACCGGTTCGAGAGAAAAACCGGGCAATGGGGTTCTGAGCCGGTCCAATCTGATGATCTGACCGGATGAGGAAACGAACCGGTTGGGTATGGTCAAACCCGGAATGAAATGGTTTAAACTGATATCACTCGATAAGACCGGTTCGACCGAACTGCTTGAGTTTCAAATTTTTTTAAAAAAGATGAAGTTGGATTATTAGTGAAAATATGTATTTAAATTTTAAATTTGAAAATTTTTAATATATTTTATTTTTTAATTATATTGCACCAGGTCAATTGGTTCAACCGGTGAATTTCCGGTTGAACCGTTAACCCGTTGACTTGAGTCCTTAGGGTTATAACTTGGGCATAAATCGTCCCAGCCCTTTGAGTGTTACAAAGTAACACATAAATCGTCCCAGGCTCCTGAGGGTCTCAATAACACATAAATCGTGGCAGCCCAGTTTGGTTTAGCCCATTAACACGTAAAACCTACTACCCTGGGACGATTTATGCTCTACTTCTAACCCAAGAAGCCCTGCCACGATTTACTCTTACTTTGCCTCACAAGTTCATGCATTAATCGTCCTAGGGTGAGATGATTCATGTTTTATATAACCCTTTGCACCCTAGGACGATTTATATAATAATACAAAAAGGATAATCACGTTGCAAAATCTGTTTTAAGGGAATCAGGTAATTTTGAAATGCAAACAATTTATTTAAGTAAAAAACCCATGAAACAACAACAATGTACAAAAGCAAGTAGAAGTAGAATCAACAATGAAGTAGAATCAATAACAATGGAAACAGAAGCAGACAGAAGCAAAAAGCAGAAGCAACAATGAAACAACAACAACAACCAGCATCAGAAGAAGAAGAACAACAATGGATAATCAGAAAAACAACAACAACAACAACAATGGACAAAGAGGACAAGGAGCAGCGGTGACCGGCGAGGAACATCGACGACCGTCCAACCTTGCGGATCTGCTGGCATCGATGTGACCTCACTCCAGCAACAACGACGGGACATGGCTCGATGGCGACCGACGACGGCGGTTCGCGTTGAGGACGACGGCAGAGCGTGGCGAGCTGGACGTGGTCTCCCTCAGCTCAGTGCCTCCGTTCCTCTCTTCTGTTCCTCTCCTCTTCTCTTTCTCTCTTCCTCTGCTCTCTCCTCTCTTGCCGTTAGTGTGAGTCTGTGCTGAAGAAGAAAGAAAACGGCGAGATCTGGTGGTGAGGAGCAGCGGCGGCTGCGGCAAGGAAGCAGGCGGCGGCGGCGATTCCCTTCCCCAGTACCCCTTTTCCCCTCCCCCTCTTCTTCTCTGGAAACAAACCCCCCCCCCACACCCCACAAACGTGATTCCCTTTCCCGAGTTTCCCCTTTCCTTGTTTTCTTTTTTTATTTTATATTTTTTTATTTAGAGATAATTTGGTAATAAAAATAAAAAATTTAGTAAAAAGAACGATTTTAAAATTAAGTTAAACCTTAGAAACGATTTTATAAGCAAAAAAAAGTTGGGACGAAAAAATTTTTTAACCCCTACCTTAGGGACCAAAATCGTACTTAACCCATTAAATAAGCTACAAACTTACAATTTACCTTCAATTCCATTTAATATAGGATAATGTTAAAAAGATAATAAAACATTAATTAAAAAAATAATTTTAAATGGTTTTTAATTTTTTGTTGTCTTTTAAATTGTTCAATATATATGAGAATTATTTTGTTGAAGAGAGATGCTTGATAAAAAATAAAAATCGTGATTAATTTGAGAAAAATGTGTATTGTACATGATATTTTAAAATTTTTTTTCTATCATAAAGTGTGCAATTTTTGTTTTTCACCCAACTTTTTTCTATATATATATGGTGATGTCTATGGTGGCTTGAATTTTGGTGACTAAAGGTGGCTAAAGGTTGATTGGTGAATAGTAAGATACACGTGATGGAGAGCTTTAAAGTCAAATATGTAAAGTGAGATAAGAACTCATTATTACTAGGAGAACAAATATGTAAAAGAAAAAATTATTGTTTTCGTGTGGGCTGTGATAAACATGGACCAAAAACTCTAAGATCCAAAGATAAATTGAGCATGTAAATTTTTATTGCAAAAAAATGAAAAAAATTTGGTTTTTTTTTTAACTTCGTCGATGCTAATGGTATATATATTGGGTTGAGTAGTTTGAACAATGGAAAGGAATAAATGAATAATAAGCAATGCTACTTTCAATTTGCTATTTTTAATAGGTTTTTTATAAAAAAAAATTAAAATGAATATAACTTTACCAAAAACCGTCTCAAATTGGGTTACAGATAAATACAACAGATGGTGACTAATATTTATTATAATAATTCTATGTAAATAAAAACGTCTAAATTATAAATGTATGACATAAATTAAAATAGGTGAATTATGCTAACTTTGATATTTAATGTATATATTATATGGGGAATAAGATATTTTTTGTTTTACAAAATATTTTATATCACACAATTAAAAACAGACAACGATGAATTTATAAACTTTTGATAGTGGGGCAGAATATATATAATACGATAATAATTTTTATAAAAAATATTATGTGTACATAAAAAATTAGCTGCTAAATTATTTATTATATATTTGTATAAATGTATGTGTTATTTAATTTATTTTTAATTATATTTTGTTATTATAAAATAAGATTAATCTTCAAAATGTCTAATTATCAAATTAAAATATTAAAACATTAATTTAAATAATAACATATAATTTAGAAATCTATTTTTCTTTTAAGTTTCATATTTTAGAAATGTTGAATAATTTTTTTTAATAATATAATTGAAATATTTTTTTTACACATATCACTAAATGATTAGTTAAAAATTCACATCCCATACAATTAAGTCTTGATAATATTAATAGTTTAAAAAATTCTTTCAATTAATGTAGTTGTCATAAAAAAAACTAAAACTAACTTAAAAAAAAACATCAATAGATAAATAATATTTTTTTAAGTCGATTTCTAAAAAAGAATACTAATCTCATTTAAATTTGAGAATTGATCATTATAACACATCTAATATAAAAGTTTCAAATTGAACATCAAATTTCAAAAGTTGAGTAAAATATTATTGTAGGGTTAAAATCAATAATTTAATAAAAACAAATAAATATTGCTATCATGCACTACTCAAAAAAATTTCAAATTATAGTAGAGGCGCTTGCTCCTATATCCTTACACCTAGGACCGTCTCTGAAAATAGATATACCAAAATTTAAGAAATAAAAAGATGATTGAATTTCAATGGAAAATATAAAAATAAATTTTAAAAGTTTTATTTTATTACACAAATAAATTTTTCGCATTTATATTCTTAATGAATTTTAAATGAAAGATTTACTATCCAGATCTTTAGAAATTCATCAATTTCTTAGTTTACAAAAGTAATAAAGGAAGGAAAATTAATTTTACACTTTCATCTTTAATTAAATACTTAAATTATTAAATTAATATTAATTTATTATATTATCGGATAAATTATTTTAAATACTAAAATTAACATAATTCACTTATTTTATATCATACATATATAATTTAGACTTTATTATTTATATAGAATTATTATAATAAATATTAGTTATTATCTTTTATATTTAACTTGAACTTATATATTTTTAGACGGCTTTTAATAAAATTATATTCATTTTATTTGTTTTGTAGACCTACTAAAAATAGTTGCTTATTATTTATTTATTCTCTTTTATTATCCAAATTACCCAACCCAACATATTATCAGAAAGACAAGTTTTTTTTTTCATTCTTTTTGCAATAAAAATTTTTCTACCCAATCTACTTTTGGAACTTAGAATTTTTGGTCCACGTTTGTCCGCCTTCACCAACACAATAATTTTTTATGCCTCTTTTACATATTTGTCCTTGTGGTAATAATCAGTTCTATTCAACTTTATATATTTGACTTTTAAAGCTCTCCCCACTTGTCATCTTATTATTCGTTAGTCAACCTTTAGCCATCTTTAACCATCTTTTATATATATATATATAAAGGCACATCACTGTCTAAAAAAATGCAAGGACTATATTAACGGATTTTTATTTAAATAAAAAGTACTTTATTTATTATTTTATCTTAAAATAAGAAAATTTATGAAATTAATCTATTTTGAAGTGTTACTTAAAATGAAGATGATGAATTAGGTTTAAAGTCTGAACTAAACGCTCCAAAAAAAAATTTTATTGCTCTTATTTTTATTTTTAAATGAAAATTGGAGGTACTTGCAAGAGACTACAATGTCAAAATTAGATATTTTAGGTAGATTATCAATAAAAATGATAATTATTTGGAGTAGATGACTTAATCACATATGAGAATTTTTTTCTATTGATAATAGACAGTTATTTCCTGATTGTGTGGGTAGTTACTGTAAAGTGAAGTTGTTATCCATCTGCATGTTGAGTAACCAAAATAATGAACTCCCTCAAAAGTCGGGTTAGATATTGTATTATAGAACCCTGTTTCATAACCATTCCAGGTGCAACGACCCGGTTGACCTACATGACCTATTCAGTCGATTGGATTAGGTCGAATAAAGTGGTCTTGATTAGCCTAATAGCCTATCACTCTCTACAGTTTAATTTTGGATTTCTAGCATTTTTGGACTTATGTAGGAACATAATCAAATTTTTCAGGTTAATACATGTGAAAGCGGATTTACCTTATTCTCCCAAGTAATACTAAAAAAATTCTCATTTTCACTCTTTTTGCTAGTGAAAAAAGATCGAAGTTTCTTTCACATTGTTGCACTCTATACTTACAAAAATGGAGCTAACAATATTTTTTATTTTCGCAATCATTGCTTGCAAAAATGACACAAATTATCACTACAAGAAAAAAGGCTGGTCGCCATGCTTTTTTCTTGCTACGCTTCAAAAGCGTGGCCAAAAAGAGTTAATAGCCACGCTTTTATGAGGGTGGTCTGGGCTGTTACAGATGGTCATAACCGGAGTCCAGATCGATGTGCTAACGAGGGCGTTGGCTCCCTTAGAGGGGTGGATTGTAAGGTCCCACATCGGTTGGGGAGGGAAACAAAGCATGCCTTATAAGAGTGTGGATACCTCTCCCTAGCATGACGCGTTTTGACGAGTGAGTGTGGGGGGTTTCGCCCATCATCCCTATCGTCAAAGGCAAAACCGTGAGGCCTTGTATGCCAAAGCGGACAATATCGTGCTAGCGAGTGGTCTGGGTTGTTACACGATTGATTAGAGATTTGGCCATGTTTTTTCTTCTCACGCTTCAAAAGCGTGCCGAAAGCGGTCAATGGCCACGCTTTTATAAGGGTGGCGATTGATTAGAGATTTAGGCACAATTTTTTCTTGCCACGCTTCAAAAGCGTGGCCATAAAGAGAAACATGTACGCTTTTAAAGGTGCCAATAGAGTTATGTTACGATGACATTTTTAAAATTCTGTCGCTAGGCTTTTTATTGCCACACTTCAAAAGCGTGCCCTACAAGTATCAATCGGCACGCTTTTGAAGCATGACTATTTTTTTTGTTTTGGTGACTTTTTAAAAGCGTACCTAGTTTCTACCCTATTATGTATTAATGTTCATAAACCCTAAATTGTCATACACCTCTCTCTCTCTCTCTCTCTCTCTCTCTCTCTCTCTCTCTCTCTCTCTCTCTCTCTCTCTCTCCTGCACTCATGCAGCGCACATAGTCATAAACTCCTCTCTCACTCACGCAATCTCAGGCTCCATTCTCCTCTCTCCGTCACAGTCCTCTCTGCTGTCGTTCGTCGAAGCCCCATGCCATCCAGCAGCCGCGTGTGCTCCGTTGCAGTTCGTCAGCCTCCATCCATTCTCAACGCTATGATGTTTCGTCGCAATGAGTTACCGTCGGATTTATCTGCTGTAATGAGCCCTAAAATTCAATGCGTGAACCCTCTCCATCTTCATTTCAAAATTTCCTCTCTCTCGCTAACCTCTCTTCTCCTTTTCTCTCTCTAACCGCCTCCTCTCCTTGCCCCTCCGTCAACCCTGTCGCTGCTTGCCCCTCCTTTCGCCGCCTCCTCTCCCCCTCACTGAAACCAGCCCATCCCTCTTATCCCCTTTGTCAGCAGCGACTCCCTATTTCTCTCTATTCATCTGCCGCCGTCGCTGTTCAGCACCACCACTGTCGCTGTCCAGCACCGACGTCACTCCCACTTTCTCTCTGTTCTTTATCCTCTGTTCGTCCCTTAGGTTCCATGGTCCTTCTTTTTTCTTGTTTAAGTTAATTTAGGATTTAATTATATGTTAATTTAGGATTTAAGGTTTGATTATTATATGCTAATTTAGGGTTTAGGGTTAAGTTAATTTAGGATTTATGATTTAGTTATCATATTCTAATTTAAGATCTAGGATGAAGTTAATTTAGGATTTAGGAATTAGTTATATATTAATTCAGGATTTAGAATTTAATTATTATATACTAATTTAGGGTTTAGGATTAAAGTTAATTTAGGATTTAGGATGAAGTTAATTTAGGAATTAGGAATTAGTTATATGTTAATTTAGAATTTAGGAAGAAGTGAAAAATACTTGAAATTTGAAGTAGAAAATATACCAAAAAAATGTTATAAGCCTTAAGTTGATATAATATAGTTAGCTATATATGCAGTATTTAATAGTAGCAATAGTTAATTCTAAAGCTTATAAAATTTGTAAGTTGAGTCTCTTTTTACTTCTTATTCAATCTCAAGAACTAATTAACCTTGCTAACTAGATAATTTTGTTTTTCTTGGGGCAGGTTTATATAAACATATTTTATGTGTATAGTATAATGATGTCTACTATTTACTCTTGAAGTATAGGCTTATTTCTTAAAGGTTAACTAGTTTGAAAATATTTACATTTTGACCTAATTTTTCAATTAGATTTTTATTATTTAAAATTTTTCAATTGTTAATAATTTAAACTCTTTAATTGAATTGAATAAATTGTTGTGTTTGACATTGTAATATTATATGTACAACACTATATATATATATATATATATATATATATATATATATATATATATATATATATATATATATATATATAGAGTATGAATTCAAGTACGAAAAATAAGTTAATATATTCTGTTAGAAATATTGTGAATTTAATTGTGTTTTGACTGATACTGTGGATTGAGGTTGGTTGGATTTGTGAAAACCATAAATGTGGATATATGTCTAATTTTTGGGGAGGTTACGTCAATTGTTTTGAAATAATCTAAATGTTGAATGATTTGTGTAGTATATATGTTGAATAGTGGTAATAATATATTCTCTTTGCAGACATGACGACAGGTAGCAGAAGTAGATCGAGTGGGTCTCATGGTCATGGTAGAGAGAAGGTTTCCATCGAATCCCCAAGGACTGCTCAGTCATCGCCCTCTACCCTGACTACCCCGTCAACCCCTGTGATGTCACAGGCAGGTCCAGCGGACCAGCAGTTCATCATGGTCCCAAATCCGAACTATGTGCCTTCTTCTGCTATGACGATCCAGCGACAAAGTCTGCGATGGGTGATTCCTCTAATGCGTCCCAGCAGGATTCTCCCTCCACCACCGCCTGTCATCCGGCTGAGAATTTTGACTTGATGGCATGCAGGTGTGAGTACTTACTATTTTAATGTCTTTATCCGTAATCTATTTTGAATTTATTAAGGTTTATGTATTTCTATGTGTTTGTTAATCTTAAGTTTTACATTGATAGATTTGTACCAAATAACAATGCATGTACACAGGAGATCTCCGAGGTAATTAAGTCTATGTACGACCACCCATGATCGAGCTACACGAAGATTCCTACTGAGACCAGAGAAGGGTAGTTTCAAAAGTGGGCGGTAAGAACCCAATATTGTTGAATCAACTGTATTTTATTTCGACTAACTAATGTTGTTGAATCACTTTCTACAGTTAAAATTCATATGAGATATACAACATAATGTCATGTTCAGGAAGATCTACGACCACCGGGCAGCTAAAAGACTTCAACAGATGATGAGCAATGTAACACCCTACCACACAGAGCTTTACACCTAGGATGTAAAACAAAGGTGGCGAGGCGCTACAACCTCTAAAAGATATATATATAGTTTAAAAGGGTTTATATTTAGGAGCCTTGGAAGGAAAGTTAAACAAAAGCATTATACAGAAAAGCGCATCACTCACATAAGCAATAAACGTAAACCGGATAGGGTAAAAATAAAGCAAAACATAAATACATAAAAGAAGAGTTTCAAGATACAGATAACAAAGCTTCTGATTCAGCTCACGAAGTTAAGACCGGCCAGAGCATATATACATACATACATACGTACATGTGAAACCCAAATACCCAAAATACTATTTGCAGAACCTGTTTCTCCAATTCAACCTCTAAGAGGGACATAACATGATATATATACAGTGGAGATATATAACTATGTACATATGCATCTAAACCAAAATGAAACTCCAAACGGGTAGAGTTCTTTGCTTGCAGAAAGCTTCCAGTATGCCTTAGCAAGGTGCCTCACGTCCTGCATTTAAAAACCACAAAATATATATGGGATGAGAACCGAAGATTCTCAACATAGTAATAGTGCCCACATAACTAACATATAATGTCCCAGGAAAGTCGAAGGCAATCCTAGAACTTCCGACAACAGATTCAAACTTAGAACTAACATTGAAAATCATAAATAGGGTAAGGTATCTAAGGATTTTAAATTCTATCTCAATTTCTAACTTAACCCCCAAGTTCATCGCCTTTCCTCCAATCCTCCGAAACACTGATGCACAGACAAACAATGCATACAAGAAAACATAACTAGTTTACAGTTACAGCAAATAGAACATATAACAGTTAAGCATGAATATCAATTATGAAAACCCAAGAATGCAAAACCAAATAAGTCACTCAAATGCATACGATGCATGCCTTTCCTACTGGCCGTGAGCTCACGTGTCGGTTTCTTTGCCAGAAACCGACACATCCGGCAGCTAACCCAGATATTGTCCTCTTGAAAATTGGTGGACAGTACATCACCACGAACCCCACCTGGCAAGCGATACACCACCACGAATCTCGTAAGATCTTCAATTGGAAAAACAACACACACATGGGCGGTAAACCACCACGAACCCCACAAAGCATTGTCATTTAAAACACATGTGGACGGTAAACCACCACGAACCCCACAAAATATTGTCACGTCAAGTTCGTTGTTATCACCATCTAGTGTAACCGAACCAAATGCCCACGCCACATGTAAGGCTCGCGTACGCGAGTTATGCAGAGTTGGCAAAGATTTTGAATGCTGTAAAATTTCAGTTTTACATACCAAACTTTCGACGCACATAACTTTTTCGTTTTAAAATATTTTTCACCTGTTCTTTGAACGGCATAAGCTTCTCAAACCGAATATTCATTCAAGATAGATTTGACAAAAATCGGGAGTTCGGAAGCCGAGTTATAGCTCACCGAAATTCGGTCAAAATAAACTTTTCACAAAATTTCATAAGAATTCTAAAACTCAATTTTCACAACATTTCAATTCCAACCCTTTTTGAAACTTACCAAACCATATCAAACCAAGTCCAAACATTCCTCAACACACCAATTTTATTCTATATGACCCCAATTTTACAAATATAAACACTCCTACACAATAATTCATTTCCAACAACAACATAATCCATATCAATAACTCACACACACATACACACACACACACACACACACACACACACACACACACATATATATATATACATCATCAACACCATCAACTTTATCATGCCAAATGACAACTAATTCAGCCATTCCACATTCAATTCAATACAACATACAACAATATACATCATCATTATCATATCCAACCATTCAAGTTCAATATACATCATCATCATCATTATCATTATCATATACATCATCAATTATCTCTATCAAACACAATACCAACACCACAACCAATATGGCACCAACAACAACCTCAAACTCTCAAATCCTTATGCATATCAATCCATCACAATAATCAACCACAACAATATTTCAATCCTATCTTACGGTTAACTATCCTAAGTTTTCACGATACATTATATTTTAGTTACGAGAAACCAAAACCATACCTGGGCTGATTTCTCCATAAACTCAGAACACCTCACTTATATATCGCACCTCAAGCTATGAAATCCCATCTCCTCACCAAGCAAAATCCAGCCTCCAAGGTTAGCCCTCTAGCTTCCAATTTCTCAAACTAGCTTCATCCAACAATCAATTTCAATCTATTGTCATAATTACCACCAAAAATCAATATAAAGCTCCTAATTCAATATATATATCGAGAGTTTGAGGGTGCTTATCTTACCCACAGCTCAAGTGAGCTAAATCCGACAATACCCGCAAGTTAATTCGAGCCTAAACACCAAAATCAAACAAAATTCAACATAATTACACATTGAATTTTGAAATTTGGGGAGGAGAGAACTGAAATTGAAAAGTGGATTCCATACCTAATCAAGGATTGGACTTTGTAGAGCTCATCACGCTGGTTGCGTGGCCGCAAACGGTACGGTGATCAGAGCTCCGGATCAAAAGTTATTTGGATTTGAATATCTAAGTGAGGGTTTGAGTTTGGAAGATGTTCTTCCCCTTTTGGCTGAACTTGTTCAGCGTTTCAGCATGCATGAGGAAGAAATGAGCTAAGGCTCATTTAATGCGTTGGATGGGCCTTTGAGCCTGTTTTGGGTTTGGTTCGTTCAGTTTGGCTCAATTTTGGGCCAAATTTTTTAAAATTAGTGTCAAAATTTTTATTTTAATTAACTCTATCTCATCAACCTATAAAATTCTGTTTTCTAATTTTCCTGATTAATAATTAATTTATTAGCTAATTATTTACTAATTTTGCGGGTTTTACAAGTGACGTTCGTCAGGGGCACGACCACCTAACGACCTGGATCTGTCCATCTATCAAGAAGGAACTGGAGGTTGATTTTAGAAATGATAAAGGGTTCAAGCATTTCTGTCTAATGAATGTCGCTAACAAGGCTTTGCCGAGGTCGTCGAAGTATATGGGTAGGTCAGCAACCTTCATAAAGACGAAGAGCAGACTGATAAGTAGTTTGGTAATGCTTGTTAATAGTTACTTGAATTAGTTATATGTTGATTTATTTTATTGGTTGATTTGAATATGTGTAGTCTAAGTCGTTGGACCGTGAGGCGATACTGGCGGAGACCTTCAAGTATACCCATACCTTAAAATCCAACAAGGAGAGATTTACTGACAAACAATCTGTGGCTCATTATGTGAGTTTCAATTAATTCTAAGTTTCAAATTTATTTAGTTTAAAGTCAATTAACTGTTATCCTAATTACAACGTGTGTAACACAGGAGGATTATACGCAGAGATTGGAGGTCGCGATTCAGCAATCTCAGCTGGCTAGTGGGAATGACGAAGCCGATTCCGAGACCTCAGTGGTAGATCCTAATAGGGTTTGGCGCGAGACCGCCTCTGAACCCCAAAAGAATCGCCGCTTCGGGTTGGGGTCATTCTTCGCCATTGGCCTCCGCTCCTCTGCATTAACGACTTCCTCTGCCTCTGCCATCAGCCCTGTCGATCCCCAGGAATTTGTCGACTTGAGAGAGGAGGTGCAGAAGCTGACACAGGAGCTTCACCAATAAGCGGAGCAATCTGAGCAAAGGTACAATGACCTTCTTGCATGCGTGGGAGGAGCCGTTGCCATCAGCTCGAACCTGACGGAGAAGCTGGAGCAGCTAGATCATTTGTGAGAGCAGATGGAGATGTACAATGAGTATATGCAAGCTGGAGGCAACAGTGCTACTGGTCAGCTGGGGGAAGACGACGATGACTGACAAACTCCAATTTGACGGTTTGTTTTGCCTTGAATTTAGAACATTTTGATAACCTTTTGTCACATTTAGCCTAAGAATTAGCATGGTTTTGTTATCTCTTCCATGATTGTGCTTAAGTGTAAAAACATGCTTTTTAAGCCTTGTCTTGGTGAATTCTAGTTTCTGTTTAATTCCATACGATGCCTTGATGTGTTTGCTAGTAACCTCAGGTTGAAACTAGGCATGGATCGAAGGAAGCAAGGAAGGAAGCATACAAGTGGAGAGAAGCATAAAAAAGTCAAAGAAGCAAAGTCAGCCATGCACGCGCACGCGCACAAGGCGCTCGCGCGCACATTGCAGAATCGACCAGGGACGCGCACGCGTACCATGCGCGCACGCGCCGATGATGGCACATGACCTCATTAATGCAACACGTGCCTGGCGATTTTGAGAGGTTTTCTGAACCCATTTTGGCGCCAAATTGCCAAGGGAAAGGAATAAAAGGATGAAGGATTAAGGGAGGAGGGGGATTCATCACTTAGGATCATTGATCACTTTAGATGTTAGTTACCAATTAGCTTTGTAGTTAGTTTCTAGAGAGAGAAGCTCTCTCTTCTCTCTAGAATTAGGATTAGGTTTAGGTTAATCTCTCTTCTTAGATCTAGGTTTAACTCATGCTTTGATTCACTTTTCATTTACCAATTCTTAGTCTTCTCCTCTTCCTCTTTCTAGTTGTGTGCTTTAATAATTGTAAGATATATTGTTGTTCCTTTGTTTTCTCTCAATAATGCAAATTGAGGTAATTCATGATAATTGTGATTTCCTTGATTGTTGTTGTTAATTCCTTACATTCAATTGTAGTTAGAATTCATTCTTGTTGTGATTGACTATACTTTTCTTTTGTGCCTTCCAAGTGTTTGATGAAATGCTTGGTTGGATTTTAGTGTAGATTTTGTTCCTCTTGGCCTAGGTAGAGTAATTAGTGACACTTGAGTTATCTAATTCCTTTGTTGATTGATAATTGGAGAGATTGCTAATTGATTTGAAAGCCTCTAAAGCTAGTCATTCCTTTAGGAATTGATTAGGATTTGAGAAATCAAATTGATTCATCCACTTGACTTTCCTTTAATTAGTGAGGGTTAACTAAGTGGTAGCAATGAACAAGTCTCATCACAATTGAAAAGGATAACTAGGATAGGACTTCTAATTTTCATACCTTGCCAAGAGCCTTTTATAGTTGTTAGTTTATTTTCATTGCCATTTACTTTTCATGCTTCTTATCCAAAACCCCAAATAACTCATAACCGATAACAAGACACTTCATTGTAAGTCCTAGGGAGAACGACCCGAGGTCCAATACTTCGGTTTATAAATTTTAGGGGTTTGTTACTTGTGACAAACAACTTTTTGTATGAAAGGATTAGTGATTGGTTTAGAAACTATACTTTACAACGAGATTTTATTAGTGAATTTCTAAACCGTCAAGAATCCATTCGTCAATGACATCGACGATTCCCGGAATCTGTAGGGTTTAGAATTAACTTTTTTCATGTCTACTTCATTGTATTCTACTTTTGTGATATTTTATATATTCAGATCATTTATTTTTAATAAAATAATTTGTTAATTTTTGGTAATTTTGAATTTCTGTCCTAATTTTGTTAACAAGAGTTTTAATTTGACTACTAATTTTAGCTTAACTATGCCAAAAAAAACTATCGTAGGATTTACTGGTGAAAAAATCCGACGCTAACTTGGCACAAAAACACGTGACATGGCACCAAAGTTACCGTCAGAATAATCCGATGATTATCAACAACTCAGTCTCGACAAATTTATTGAAAAAATCGATGAAAAATCTGTCAGTAATTAATGTCGGACAAAATAATCTGCCGGTAAATAGTTTTTGGCGCCGTTTATACCGTCAACTTCAAAATGATGGTAAATCTGACAGTACTCAGAGCATTTCTTGTAGTGACTATTGGCTTTAGCGGCGAAAAAGCTGTTTCAACGGTAATCTTTTCTGGCGATGAATTTCTCCTCATTTCTATTGGAAAATTCGACGCTAAATCTACCGGTATAGGTCAACGCTAAATCCAACAGTAATTCCGATGGTACTCAGTGCTTTTTTTGTAGTGATTTATCTTTTCACAAATCACACCCTTTAGATCTTCAAAAAATAGTGTGAACGAAACAACAATACTAGATGAATTTTCACATATAAATCTTACTCCCTTAGGTGTTTGTAAAAAAATCTGACCATGATAATATACTCTCAATATAACTCTATAATCCATTTTAACTTCTTCACTCACTATAACTTATTTTCACTCGTTTGCAATAGGAGCAGCAGAGAAGAATAGATGAGAAGAAATGGTGTCATGTGAGGATGAAAAAGACAAATTAGCAATGGTGAAAGCTTCATGATGGGGTATATATATGCATACAAATTGGACTATCACATTTATAAATCCAAATTTAAAATTTTTTTTGCACTAGTTAGACCCAAGGTTTTGAGTTTTTTGTTTTTGAAAATTTGAAAACCATTACTCGAACCCTCTGAGTTGGACTTCTGAGTTTTGAAAAAAAAAAGAATTGGCTACACTGTAATCGGATCGTCCGATTTGATTATACACATTAAAAAAAATAACACAATATTAGTAAAAAATACACACATATCCCAATATCAAGGTATAACACACCCTGTTATCGAATATAAAAAAATGAACTTTTAAATTGTGATAAATAAAATATTTAATTTATTTATATAAAAAAATTATCCATAGAACTCTACAAATACATAATTTGCTTACATTTTAAATGATAAATAAATATTTTTATTTAAATAAAAAATTCTATATCAACAAAAAAATATGCAACTTAACTAATTATTTATTAACATTCTTACAAATTGAAACATTAAGTTAGACACTAACAGAAATTAATTGATAAATTCACACGTTAGTAAACTCACACATTTGCATATATAGAAGGAGTTAAGTTTTAAAGTAGTCCCTAAAGTTGCACTCAAGTATCAAAGTAGTCCCTGAAGTTGATAGTTATCTAAATTTGTCCTCAAAGTTACACTTCGAGACTCAAAATAGTCCCTAAGACACTTTTCATCATCGAAAAGCTGAGCTGGATTGATTCCTGCCAAAACGACGTTATTTTGTATTTATAAAAAAATACCCATTAGATTTCGATGCTCCCCTACCCAACCCCTTTCCCTTTTCATTCTGGCCATATCCACAACTATATCGAGTTAAAGACATGGCCATCTAAATCACTTTCCTCATAACCTAAGTAGTTCCTGAGAAGAATCTTCAGAGCAGAGAAGGAATAGAAGCTCATAAAAATATGCCTCCATTCTGCCACTTTTCAAGAGGGTAGGGTCAAGTTTCTCAATGTGATTCGTCGTGAAAATGAAGATCCTTTCACTCCCACAGCAAGACCACAACCCATCCATGAAATTTAGCAATCCAAACAGAATAATCGAGTTTCCACTACCATCGCTACAAGTTCTGTGATAGAATCCAAGGATTTTTTTGGAAAATTCATTTTCTAATATCTTCATATCGCACCCTCCAAGATTTTACTCAATCTTCAATAATTCTCAATTCTACTGTTTGCTTGTACAAAAAATTTTTGAAGGCCAAAATCTTCATATTTTCAATTTGTTCTGCTTTGCGCTGTTGATTCAGATTTTTTTTTCAATTTTTTATTTCTATAGAGCTAGATGGTTGAAACGACGACAGAAGATACTTTTTCTAATGGTTTCGATGAACGGTCGAGGATCAAGACTTTGGAGAGGGAGAGGGATGAGCTTGCAAGCGAGAGTGCAGAGAGAAAGGGGCAAATTAAGAAGCTCATAATGAAGATAGAAGGACTCTGCAACGATGGCAATGAGATGAGGGAGAAGGTTCTGTGATAGAAGTTTTTGGGTAATGTATTCCCAAAGGACAGTAGCGTTGTTGAAGGTTTCAAACATGGTGTCATTGTTGGCGAGATCGAAAGTGAAGGCAGAGGAGTTGAGGTCGCGTGTGTGGATGAGGTAGTTGTCGGTGACGGAGACAGAGGAGCTAAGGTAGAGCTAGACGGCATTGTAGAGCTCGTTGGTGTTGATGTCGTTGATCTCCATTATATCAAAGTAGCGGTAAGAGGAGAAGCAGTGAAAGATCTTGTTGAAGAGCTTGGGGTGACAAAACAGAGATCTAGTGAAAATGCCGCTTGGAATATGGTTTGGGAATATGTCCATAATGAAGGAAAAGGGGTTGGGGAGGGGGACATTGAAGGCTAATGGATTTTTTTTATATATAAATACAAAATGATGTCGTTTTGGTAGCAATCAATCTAGTTTAGCAACTACAGACTACTATGAGTTCTAGAGTGTAATTTTGAAGACAATTTTGGATAATTATTAATTTTATAGACCACTTTAAAGTTCGAGTGCAACTTCAGATACTATTTTAAAAATTAATTTTATATAAAAATAATTAAAAAAATGACTGTTATATATATATTAAAATCAGCCATCAAAATTAATTATTAATATAAAATATAAATTAAAATACAAAATATATATTAAAATAATCTATATTTAAATATAGTGATTAATTTTGGTATACAAGTAACATTTTTATTTAAAGAAATTCCTTTTTCCCTCTGATTGCAATCCTCCTTAGTCCTTATTTCACCGATGTAGCGCTAGCTAATGTTACCCCTTAACTTACCCCAGTCCAGCAGAGTCCAGCCAGAATCTAAAGTTGTGTTCTTTTTGCACTTTTGAGGGCTAGTTTAACCCACATATATTCTAACATTATTCCACATCCTACTGGCTAATATAATGTAATGGCTATGCAGAGAGAATGAGAGAGAATTAGATAGAGAGAGAGAGAGAATTAGAGCCGTAGCTAACTAGCTATAGCTATCAGATACAACCTTCTCCATTCCTCCTTTCTTTCTTTTTTTTTCTTTTTCTTTTTCTTTCCCCCATTAACGCATTAACCACACACCAAATCTGAACTCCACTTGTCCATTAATTCCTTCATTCTTTTTCACCTTCCCAATTCTATTCTCTCTCTCTCTCTCTCTCTCTCTCTCTCTCTCCACCAAGAAGATGGAGGCGGCAGAACAAAGAAGAAAGAGGAAGCGAGGGAGGCACATCTTGTTGAGCCTCTCATCATCAAGATCACTCTTCCTCTGCTCATCCTTCATAATCTTCATACTCTTCATGTCCTCACACCACCGCTTCTTCCTCTTCTTCTTCAACTTCAACACCGCCACCCTCCTTCGCCCTCCCCTCGCGCTCTCTCTCCTCTACTCCTCCGCCACCAGCAACTCCATTCTTGACCCCTTAACACCTCTCACTTCTTCCACCCCTTCCTTCACACTCCAACACCGCATCCAATTCCCTAACCACTACCTCCTCCTTCTACTCACCAACCACCACATCAACCCCCACCAACTTGAATGTGTCTATTATTACTACACAAACGCTTCTTCTTCTTCTTCCTCCGGTTCAACTGAACCGCTTGTTATTGAGGTTCAACCAGTTCTCTCAACCGACCGCTTTGATGAATCCCGATCCATTGCCAGGTGTCCCTTTCCACGGACCAACGGAACCGCCGTTGATTTGCGCCGGCGGGGGGGCAACTTGATTCGACGGAGTTCGTATTTCACGATGAACCAAACGGTGGTTCAGTCTTGGGAAAAGGGGGTTTACGAGGCGAGCCTTGATAGAGAGAGCAACACCGTTGTTGTGTTCGTGAAGGGTTTGAATCTGAGACCACACAAGGTTTCCGATCCGACCCATTTCCGGTGCCACTTTGGGTTCAAGAACTTGAACAAAGACGGTTCGTTTTTGATAACGACGAGGGCAGTTTCGGTGGCGCAAGAAGTTGTGAGGTGCTTGCTGCCGCAGGGTGTTAGGAACAACACTGATAGGGCTAAAGGGGTTGGGGTTACTGTGAGCCATTTGAGTGGGAATTTCCGGCACCCGGTTCGGACCATATTGCCCTCTGTGGCTAGAATTGATGGAAAGGGTAAGAAAAAGAGGGGAAAATATGAGCTTTGTGTATGTACCATGGTGTGGAACCAGGGTTCTGCGCTGAGGGAGTGGGTTATGTACCATGCTTGGCTTGGTGTGGAGCGTTGGTTCATATATGATAACAATAGTGATGATGATATTGAGGAGGTGATTCAGGATCTTGATTCTCAAGGGTTTAATGTTACTAGGCAGGTATGGCCTTGGATCAAGACTCAAGAAGCTGGGTTTTCTCACTGTGCTTTGAAGGCTAGAGATGAGTGCAAGTGGGTGGGGTTCTTTGATGTTGATGAGTTCTTCTATTTCCCCAATGAATTCCATCACCAACTTGGGCAGGGTGGTGGTCTTCCCGGTGAGAATTCTCTGAGATCGGTTGTGGCGAATTACTCATCTTCTCGGTCTATTGCCGAGATAAGAACAGCTTGCCATAGCTTTGGTCCCTCTGGGTTGAGATCACACCCTAAGCAAGGGGTTACTGTGGGATACACATGCCGGCTTCAGAGCCCAGAGCGGCACAAATCCATTGTGCGGCCGGATTTGCTCCACGTCAGTCTCCTTAATGTGGTGCACCATTTTCAGCTGAGGGAAGGGTTCAGATATGTGAATATGCCTGAAGGAAGTGCTGTGATAAACCACTACAAGTATCAAGTTTGGGATACCTTCAAAGCCAAGTTCTTCAGAAGGGTTGCTACCTATGTTGTTGACTGGCAAGAGGATCAAAACAAAGGATCAAAAGATAGAGCGCCGGGGCTCGGCACGGAAGCCATTGAACCACCTAACTGGCACCTCCGGTTTTGTGAGGTTTGGGACACTGGCCTGAAGGACTTCCTTCTGTCCTATTTTGCTGATCCTGTAACAGGGTTGTTGCCCTGGGACAGGTCTTTACTATAGTGGACACTAATCAATCAGGGTGCTAACATCTTGGTAGCTGGTACCCATGTAAAGCATAATATTCATACCTGTAATAGGCAGGCATTCATTCTTTTCATTGATTTTTTTACTTCAGGGGGCCTTTCTGTAACAAAAATTTTGATTTTTAAATGATTTTATAGATATCAAACAGAATCACAGAGCACATACAGATGTATATTTGCAGCAATATGAATGAATTTCCTTTCTTCTTTTGCCTCACTACGATTTAAGATTGTAGTCTATATCATTCAGTAGAACTGTAATGTTCAATATGCATCCCAAATGGTGATTGTACCTACCTTTGCAATTTACAAGAAAATCACAGGAAGCTGAACATATGACAATATTACCATTTACCAGTACTTCGGTTGATATCATATATTGGGCAGTGCTTGTTGATTGCATTAGAATAAACAATATTTCAAGGTCATGATCTATTAGGTAGATGCTTCTGTAGGAATAAGTGGGCAAATATGGGACCATTCCATTGGCTTTGTATGTTTCCCTGTTTTAAAGAGACATTATTTAATTGGGAATCGATCGTAAGCTTTTATTAGTTATTAATGGGGATAGTATAATCTGAGACATAAAAAGCATGGAAGTAGCCTATAATAACAATATGCTTACGTATACAACAAGTTATTCTTGCCTTAAAAGTTTAAATTGATCGTAGTAGTAAATGCAACTTGAGCATTGCTTTATAAAATTAATGAAATATAAATCGGTCCACTAAACTATTATCAAGGTAAATGCTTCAATGAGCCGAAAAAAATTAGGTTTTGTTTTCAAGCCAAAATTATCTCCGTATTTGTGAGATCTTACCGATTAAGTATGGTAAGCAACGATAGAGAAGTTATTAATAAAATCATATATGAAAACAGAAATAGGACCTTTGTTATTAACCAACTTAGTTAGACTTTCTCACAAAAAAAGTTAATAACTATTTGACCCAAAATAAACCCTATTTGTTTGTGACCAAACTTTTTCTGATCCTACTGCTTCATTCTCTTCATAATTTCGGCCACCTTTGTTTTCCCAAAATTTTGCCACTTTTTTTCGGGTTTTTTCCCCTCTTTCTCTCTTGAATTAAGAAAAAATTCTTTAAATCCAGCTGATTTGAATAAGTCAAGTGGTTAACTCACGCGTACTCTTAAACAAGTATGAAAGTTTGAATAAACAAGTATACACTAATCTATTGGCTAGCATAGACCATTAAATAAATCTGTGACATATTAATCTTTAACCTGCTAGGTTAGGAGATAGAAAATTTTTTAAAAATAAATTCAAATATTTATTTATTTTCCAAAACAAATAATTTTATCTTTAATTTTTAGAATATATTTTTCTTTTAGAGTTTGAAGCAAGTTTGCCCACCACAAACGATAAATTTGTTTATTTTTATGAAGTTCGCCCATTGGCACAGCAAATTTTGTGAAACCTATAAAAATGGAAGTGATCCCCTCATTTTCACTTTTCATCTAAGGTGAACCTTCCTCTTTTTTTTACTCTTTCTCTCCTTTTCACTTTCATCATCTTTGCTCAAGTTTCTCTCCTTTCATCTCCTCACTTCATGTTAAATTTTAAATAAATTATTTAAACTACTTCTTTGTTTTGAATTTATTATTTTTATATAATTAATTTAGAATAAAATTGTTGATAGCACATGTTAACATTAGAAAGTATTAAATTTATAATTATATATACTTAATTAATTAAAAATTTGGAGTTTATTATTTAAAATGATTTAGTAAAAAATATAGAGATAATCATTTAGAACTAATTACTCAAAAAATTTAACAAGTATTTTCAGAGTTAGTGATTAAGAAATTATCATAAAAGTTAATTAGATTTAGTTACTTATTGATATTTTTTTAACAGTTTAGAATATTAGGAATTTTTGAATTTTTTAGGTGTAGAAAATATTGTTATTAATTTTATACTCATTTGAATTTAGATACTTTGATGGACTCAGCATTAGTAGGTTACAAGGATGCGTTGTATAGATTAGATCAAGTAGAGTACATTGACGGCAGACTTGACTAACTAGTATACTATTTAATTTTGTGTTTAATAAGTTAAAGATATTTATATTATTTTAAGCACATATTTGACATAAATGTTAAATATTTTTTAACCTAATAGGATGTTACGAACGCGTCAAAATTTACTGGCGAGACCCGACGAGCGTATCAGAGAATACCTCCAACAGGCTGGTTTCGAGCATGTGGCATACATGGTTGAGTGGGAACATGACTAGCCTTTGGTATCCGTGTTGGTGGAGAGATGGCGGTCAGAGTCCCACACATTTCACATGCCATATAGTGAGATGACGATCACCCTACAGGACATGACATATCAGATGGGTCTGAATGTTGATGGAAACCCAGTTAGTGGTGCATTAATGGTTGGGAGCAATACTATGACGGGAGTTCTGTGGAGAAACTGTGTCAGCTGCTACTAGGACATGTACCAGGTCCGAATCATAGATAGGGTTAGAATAAGTAGACCGTCAACTTGTCGTGGTTTAGAGACACGGTTTGTGGGGAGTTGGCTGAGGATGCGATTGATGAGCAGCTACTACAGTACTCCCATGGGTTCACTATGCATATCTCAGGAGGCATGCTATTTCCAGATGCATCTGACTCCCGTGTGCACATGCGATGGTTACCTCTGTTTGGAGAACTTAGATCACTTTGGTTGATTATCTTGGGGTTCAGTAGTTTTTGCATGGTTGTACCGCTAGATGTGTCGTGCAACGGACTATAGGCAGCGAAATTTGGGTGGATGGGCAGAGTTGCTTCTATCATAAGCATGTCATTATATCCCGAGCTGTCGACCTTCTGGTTTTGATCAGCGACGATTTCCATTGATGGAGAGATACGACTAACTTTTAGGAAGTGTATTTTTCATTATCATGCAAATTAATGTATTGTATGAATTTTAATGTTGCAATATACGACAGGTGGGTGGGACACGAGCCACGCAATGACACTATGAAGACCAGACTTCGATCTTGGAGACAGGTTTTGAATAACATCAGCATTTATTAGGTATGTGAGCATCACAACTTTCTTCTTTGTTGTTGAACTGTTGCCCTCTCATACTCATGCATTGGATCATCATTTGGCCCTCCTTGACCAAAGGATCAATCTACATTCATTGCGTCAAGGTTCAACTCGAATAGTAAGCAAGATAATCATATGGTCTGGAAATAGCAGGCTGGATTAGTGCAACTTGTGACACTGTAAAGTTGTTTAACTCTTCATCTTCCTCCTCAGGTATGTCGACTGGTTCGGCATCTACATCTTCATCATCGGACACAAAGTGAGCTTGATAATGATCCATCATTGGGTCTCCAACTATAGAACCATCATGACTTTCATGATCTGCTTCTAACACACCATCATTATAATCAGTAGGATTTGACTCCTCTTGATTCTCCTTTAGTGACATGTTCAAATCAACCATCAATCTTCTAATGTTTGTTCTAACTGCTGTAGATGATGCATTCTCATCACCTACTTTTGACGACGTCGCTGCACACATATGAATGAGAAACACAAATAACTCTAGCAAATGGACGTTCGGAAAACGATTATGCTAACCCCTGATTAGTCATATGTCTTCGCCATCACGTATTCGATACTTTGGTCAAATGAAAAATTGTTAAAAGTCATGTTTTACATATAAAAATAATATAAACAAAATTTCTAGCAAAAAATAAGAAAAAAAACCTTTTGTAAATTAAAGTGCCATCTACTTCCATTGAATATCTGTAATAGACTTTTCTCATTCTCTTCATGTTTTGTTGACCAATTCATGTACTATAAAATTTTTCAGCGTTACCACCTCTCTCACTTCATTCGATAAGTATACAAAGGTTGGTTGTACAAAAATAAATACAACAGATCCATCTTCACCAACCGCTATTTCACCATCATAATGAATTGATAATAATAGTATTCTAGACATTATAGGAAGTATATTAATGAGAAGTGTAAAAGAAAAAAAGTTAATATAGATGTGAATGAAGAGAAATTGGTGTATGCGGATATATATTATGTTGGGAAAAATTCGCCGCTCCACTGGGTGAACTTTATAAAAATCATGAAGTTTGTCGGAAGAACTTGCTTCAAACTAAAAAAAAAACATTCTAGAAATTAAAGATGAAATTATTTATTTCAAAAAAAAATTTAGAAAATAATGTGAAAAAAAAAAAACTAAATCCATTACTCAAGTCAATTTTGAAGTTATTACTCAATCTCATCAATCTTCGAATTTTTTCTCCCATGAGTCACAGTCAATTGGTTCATTTCTCTGAAATAACTCAAACGAAATAGGTTTTCATCTTGGTTAAATCTAATTTATTGGAGTTTTAGATGCTTTTTTTATGGATAATTTTGGTGACAATCTATTCATTTTTTGTTTATTGAAACATAATTCTGTCTTTAGTTTAGTTAAAACATATAACATTATTCATTAAGAAAGCTTTATGTAAAGAGTGGCATGTGGGTTTGTTTTGAGCCAATTAGTTATTGTCCAACTTGGTTAAAGTTGGCTTCAAAAAAGCCTTGGTCAACGAACATTTTTGTTTTGTATATATCAAAAATTAATTTTACAAACTCAAGGGACCAAATTACAATTTATAAAACTTAAAATTCTTATCTAGGTCAAGATGTCAGAATACTCTTCAATCTATCAAGGAAAATATTCTCTTTAGACCATTGAAGATAAAGTTATCAAACAAACTCAAGTGGGAAAGCTTGCGAATCCTTGAATATTGATCTTGTTAACTCACAAGGAGATGTTTTACATACTTTGCAAGGGTAGAATCCAGTTTGTCTCCGATAAAAGTAATCCACGCCTGCAATATTTCAACACTATCTTAATGACGTTCTAAGAGGAAAAATTTTAAAGTCACACCGCCTAAAGATATAAAAATTTGAGGTCCTAAGTTAAACAGTAGTAGTACCATAGAATACCATAGCATACAAGATCAATCAACTCATAGAACGGTGCTGAAAAAGTACCTGATCAGAAGTAGTGAAACCTCGTATTGTATCCCCGCCAATAATTGCAATTCCTTTTTCGGCAAGTGGTTGTAAGATTACTGCCTAGCAAAACAAATTTTTTATGAGTAAGTTTTGTCAATATGATAATTACTTAAAATAAGTTACTTTTGATTAGAGGAAATGTGTTGAAGTTTCTGTTTTTACCAAATTTTGTTAAATCTACACTACTTCCGTAGAGAACCACACCCTCAAAAGCTAGCTATTAAGAGGACAAAACCAATCTCCTTAAATAAGGCACCAAGCATCTCAAACTATTTGATGGGTTCAATCGGCCTCTTACTCGCTAGAATACTCCTTTTCTCTCCATAGGTGGCCCTTTTTATGCCATTGACTACCAATTCTGATATAATTGATAAGCACTTGAGGAAATGGGGAACCACACCTACAAAAGATAGATATTAAGGCGGGATAACCACTTACCTTAAATACAACACAACGTACCCCATGCTACCCAAGTCCCTACCAAGATCTCACTAAAAGACTCAAGTGCTCCAGTTGCCAAACTATTTAGGTATAAGCCATTCAAGAAACTGACTCCCCGGAAGCTGGACATGAAAATCAATTATCAATCACAGGTCACTATTTCCAGATATACATGTACCCGAAATCCACCCACCTCCCCTCCCATGTTTCACACTTTATAAAATGTATTTGTGCTTCCTAAATTTTGTTGAAGATAGATCAAAATAATTAATTTTTAAACACAAGGTAAGAATCAACAGCACAAAAATAAGGTCTACAAGAAAATCAGCTAGATGAACCAGTTCAACATATAAAAACACAATACCTGAGTATTTGAAGGCAGAAATGGCAGCTCGGATCTCCCAGGATAAAGAGATAGGTTAGCCAAGTAACTTTCTGAACATACAAAAATTTTTTGGCTGTTCTTAATAATACTTGCACAGATCTTGAAAAGTATTAAGCTGAAGTGAGTAGCAGCAGTTGTGATGCATGACAGGATGAAACATGTTTTGAAAATTTATGAGTAAGATGGTAACAAACTTACGAGCTCCAGATTTCATAACACCCTGATATATTGATCCTTGCATCAATTTATTGGCGTCCACGCTGACAGCCTCACCATTTCCAAGCGAAGATTCTGCTGCAACACCAATTTGAAGTACACAAATGCTCTCATAAACAATAATGAGGGATTGACAACAAGTGACGTCTGATAGAGACTCCCACGCCCTGAAAGTAGATAATCAATCAAACAGTTACAAAGAGTGGAGTAATCTTTCCAGTTAAAGAGATAGCTTAGCTTGCCACTTATCATGCACATTAATTTTGTTTCCCCACTAAATAAAATAAGATCTCGTATTCTACTCACATCATATGGTATAACTATTTAAGACATGGAAAAACATAGCCATAAGATCAAACCTTAAAGCCACAAAGCATCCTTTCCTTATTGTCTATCAATGTAAACTAGACAATTTATACCCGATTATCAATCTTTATTAAGTTAACAAAAAGTGCATGGGACAAGGGGAAGCAGGAACAGGGGAGGAAAACAAACCAATGGAATACACAAATCTACTTAACGTGCATTACCAGAGCAACTCGTTGACTGCAACCTCTGGTAGACCAGTGCACACACTCTTGCATTCAACTCCTTCAGGGTCTACCTGTATAAAAGCATGCATAATAAGAATAAATAAATAAAATTTTGGGCTAGAACAGCAATTTTGAAGCAGCGAATTCAATCAAGAGCCAAATGGAGACAAAAGATAGCAGTTGAAATTCAGATTCAAAGAGCTCACTGGCATTATAGATTTGGGTCTTATAGAGAGCCACACTAGGCCTGTCAAAATATTGGTGACGGCTAACCCTAAGGTCAAGAGGTCAGCTCTGGATTGCGAACTGCAAAAAAGAATTCAAAGAATTTTAACCAATGTGTTTAAATTGAAGCCACTTTTATGTGAAACCTTTTTTTACACTTTCAAATTTTGGCATTAATCAAAAGTGATCGATATCATATCAGAGAAATAAAAATTTTGTTATAAAATGAATACAAAATATTGTTCAACCATCATTCCTCTTAAATTGACTTATATATTACCCAATACAACTTTTGATTAATCAATATAAAGCACTAAGCAAAATCAATTCTTTGTCACTTAAAATTGAAGGTAACACAAGCGTCTAAACTGCACATGATCAGCTAGAAAATTAGAAATTTCAAAATAAGTTAGATGAGCGTTGGATTGTTCCATTGCCCGACATTATATCAAGCAATTTCAAGTTAAAACCCTCAATTACGGACTTCAATTTTCGTTTTAACATTAATTAATACATTTTCATTGATTAAATAAGACACTAAGAGTTGGAGATTGGAGATGAAAAATAATGGACCTGCCGGCATCGGCGATGGGAGCAATGCCGGAGAGGGCGCGATTGAGGAGGACGGTGAAGAGGGAGGCAGCACCAACGTATATAGGGAGGGTGCGAACGACGTCGTCGTTTTTGGATACCCAGTCGGCAAGGAAGTCGCGTTTTGGCTTCGGTCCTTTGTAACTGTCAGCTGAAGAAGACGACGAAGAAGAACGAGGAGATGAAAGGTTTAAGGTGCGGAAGCGCGTTTGGAAGGCTGGGAGAGGAAAAGAAAGGAATGGTGTTTTCTCTGATTTTGTGGTTCGTTTGGAGAAGGGAATGGGAATGTGAGTGGGAACAGTGAGAGCAGTTCCCGCTTCCATGGACGGAGTGAGTTAGTGGTGTTTGGATAAAACGCTCGTTTTGTATAGCATAACTCCCTAGACCCAAAGCATGGAACCACTCTAACAGGCCCAGACAGATAGTGGAGAGAGTCCTTCCAAAAACAGGCCATCCCAAAAACGAAATCAAGTAGAAAGACCAGACAAAAAATCACAACAGAAAATTAGAGTTAAACACTAAAGTGGTCCCTGAGATTCGCAAAATGCATCGATTTAGTCCTTGACTTCCCAATTGCACTAATTTAGTCCTCCAGATTCAAAAAAATGCATCAAAATGGTCCCCCTCATATTTTCCGGTCAAATTCCTTACCGGCGGAAGTGACGTGGCAAACGAGTGCCACGCTGGAGTGTCCAACGGTTGAATGATGTGGCAAATGAAACTTTATGCACCAATTTTGTCCCTGATCCCTTTTTAAACCCTAACTCACAAATGGCGCAGCACATCATCGTCTTCTTCTCTTCTTCGTCGTCTTCTTCTCTTCTTCGTCGTCTTCTTCGTCTTCTTCTTCTTCTTTTTATGATGATTCACTTCTATGTCTCTTTCCACCTATAACTTTCCTGCCATTTAGGTGCAAACCCCTTCTGGTATGGCTCGCACCCACAGATTTGCAACCGAGACGGTTGATGTTCCCGCACAAGAAGGTGAAAGGGTAACTGTTGCGGTGGCAGCTCCATTATTTAATCCCTCAGTCCTCTTTCCCCTTCTTGCTGTCCTTGCCACTGGTGATGCTGCCTCTGGACTTATTGACCCCGGGTTGCCCCAATTCCTATCAGTTGTTGCAGTTTCATCACTCGCTGTTGGAGCCACGTTAAATTCCGTCGTTTTTCCACAGTTGAAGCAGGTACTGCTGTTAGTTCATCAGTTTTGTTCCCATTGATAGATGCTTGTTTGCCTATCTTTTGTCTATCCAGATTTACTTAAAAGAGGCAATCTTCTTGTTGATGATGCTTATATTGTTGTTTCCCCTTTGAAAAAATAACTTAAAAATGGCAATGTGTCTGCAGTTGTTACTTTCACTCTTTCGGTGGTTTAAACTCTATCCACATGGGTTTGTGCTTTGTTTTATTACTACTCGTCCTTGAATATGAGAAATAGGAAACAAAAGGGTGCAACTTTTTTTAGTTCATGACTTGTGGGCTCCTTCGATGGAAGTTATTGCAATATGGAGGAATCAGCGTGGCTTGATTTCCCCTTATCTTTAACTTTGTTTACATTACTCAATTATGAGGGTTCTCAAGAAGATATAATTAGTTCATCTGCTCTTTATTCTGGCCAACACAGCTTCCACAAGGGTCGGTTGAGGTTACTGCTATCAAACAACGACTTCTATCTCAGTATGATGTGATTCTGTCACGCATCAAAGACCTAAAAGAGGCTGCTGAAAAAGAGGTGTGCTACATTCATGATTTGAAATTAGCATGGTGATATATGATTTGATAATTCATACATAATCCAGTTTGAACCATCCTGCATGTTCGTGTGAATATTTTGCTGTAAAGAGGGAAAGATATAGTTATGTCTGACTATAATTTACATTATGTTGTAGAAAAATCATCCTGATTGAAAAGGAATGCAGAATGCTAAACTGAATCATCTAATAATACACTAGCAATCTAATTATAAGTAACTTATAGAAAATACTTGAATATGTCACAGTTTCCTCCAGAAATTGTCTGAGTACAGCTCATTGATTGTATATTTTATTTATGACCGAATAAAAGAGAGTGCAAAAATCTTTATTGAAAAAAGGCACTTTGTTTCCTATCCTTATGTGGATTTTTACCTGTACCAGTTATATTTACTTCCTCCTTTGTAGATCTGGATGTTAGCTCGAATGTGCCAACTCGAGAACAAAATTTCAGCTGTTGGAGAACCTTCTTATCGGTGAACTGTGAATCCGCAACATCATAGATTCTTTGTTTCTGATATGTTCATGAAATAGTTTTTAAATAAATAAATATGTTGTTGAAATAATCATTTTCTCCTCATTGACCATTTATGCAGGACTCGTAGAAGTAAAGTTAAAAGGGTGCGAGAGAGCCTGCAAAACTCCCTCAGGGGAAGGATTGAATTGATTGATAGCTATGCCAGGGTATGCTTCTCAGACGACGATGATGTGCTGCGCCATTTGTGAGTTAGGGTTTAAAAAGGGTTCAGGGACAAAATTGGTGCATAAAGTTTCATTTGCCACATCATCCAACCGTTGGACACTCCAGCGTGGCACTCGTTCGCCACGTCACTCCCGCCGGTAAGGAATCTGACCGGAAAATATGAGGGGGACCACTTTGATGCATTTTTTCGAATCTGGAGGACTAAATTAGTGCAATTGGGAAGTCAGGGACTAAATCGGTGCATTTTGCGAATCTCAGGGACCACTTTGGTGTTTAACTCCAGAAAATTAACAATAGAAACGCCTGAGGCCTAGCTCAATTGGTTAAATCATATGCCTCTTAATATGCTGCACCCGGGTTTAAACCTTGGTGAGTACACCAAGTGTTGAATATGAACCCTTAAGTGTAATGTGAGTAAGTGTGTAGTGTGGGTGTGTTGTGATACCTAGGATTGGGGGTTGTCCAATCCACTTGATCAAAAAAAAAAAATAATAATAGAAACCATACACTAGGAGTCCAAAACGAAGAAAATCCATCTGGCTAAAAAGATTACCAAACACAAAGACTAAAAATCTAGAAAATATTTAATATTGACAACCAATCAGCCATTCCTAAAGAGAACCTCCAACAAGGATACATTAAAACACATACACTTATTAGTATTTTTTCATAGAATTTATCAGAGCAACCAAGCAAGGAACAACCAATTCCAAATTCTCCAATGCAAAACCTCTAAGCCAAGCAACAGTAACACCCACGTTTGATGATTTTGTCCCAAAAATCATGCAGCGAGATGAGATAATGACAGAGATGACAGACCCATAATCCCTAGACCCCCATTCCATAAATACGGAAATAATGATGGAAGCAGTGGAGCAGTATCAAAGGATAGCAGGAGTCACCAGCAACTTAGGAGAGGTTTCAGCTATGAACGCTGAAGATATGGATACAGGAGGGAGAATGGAGACAGAAAGGGCGTTGGAAGAAGGAAAAATGCCTATTGGCTTAGTTTTGTGGACCATCACTTTTTCTTTCCTTTCTTTTTCAATGATAATCTTGTCATGGAATTATCAGGGAGCGGCAAGTCAAGCTTTTGGTCACACCCTTAAGGAAATGGTTGGGCTTAATAATCTAGATGTGGTGATTCTAATGGAAACTCGCTGCAGTGGTGAGAAAGCTAGAGCTATTATCAAACAGTTTGGTTTTGATTTCTATCATTTAGAAGAAGCAAATGGTTTCAGTGGAGGAATATAGATTCTATGGAAAGATCAGAATCTGGTGATGGATATCATTACTTCAAAAATGCAGTTTGTTCATGAAAAGATGCAAGAAGCTAACAAAAGAGAATTGTTTCCTGAGGGCAGTTTATGCCAGCCCTCAGGAAAGTAGGAGAAGGGAGACGTGGACAAATATCAAGAGCCTAAAGAATTCTATAAGGGGTGAATGGCTTATGTTTGGAGACATTAACGATATAGCAGACCCATCGAAAAAAAAAGAGGGCGAAAAGTGGATCAGGGGGCCTGTAGAAGGTTCAAAAAGTGGATTAAAGATTGTGTGCTAATTGACCTGGGAGCTACAGCTATGAGGTTTACTTGGAAGGGACCGCAATGGGAGAACCTAGACAGGGATTTTAAACGGCTGGATAGAGCTATGTCAAATGCAGATTGGAGAATCAAGTACCCAGAAGAAAAAGTGGAAGTTCTTGCCAGAGTATGCTCAGACCACCACCCTTTGTTGATTATGATGGAACCGCAGAGAATGAAGATAAAAAAATAAATCGTTCAGATTCAAAGCAATATGGAATTTGCATCCGAAATTTGATAACTTTGTGAGGCAATAGTGGAAGGAAAACATATAGTTGGGTAGTGCTTTGAAGCAATTTTCTAATGAGGTGGCCAAGTGGAACAAAGAGATTTTCAGACACGTGGCAAAACAAAGGAGAAGAATTATGAGCCGATTGGAAGGAATTTAGAGAGCACCTAACTATAGATGTAACCCTTTCTTTGAAAAATTGGAGAAAAGATTGAACAATGAGCTAGAGGACATACTAGACAGAGAAAAGTAAATGTGGAAACAAAAAGCAAGAGAACAATGGGTGGTGGAAGGCGATAGGAACACCAAATACTTCCACACTAAAATCATTATCAGAAGAAGAAGAAATATGATACTGAAACTAAAAAACATGGACGGAAGCTGGATTGAAGAGGAAGAGAAGCTAATCTCTCATGTACTGGAATTTTTCAAAGGCCTGTATAAGAAAGAGAATGCCCCTGTCCTCGATACTATGAATACATACCCACCGTTAGAAGAGGATATAAAAGGCAGATTAGGCAATACACCTACAGAGGAGGAGATAAAGGAAGAATTATTCAATATAGGCTCATTTAAAGCCCTAGGACCCGATAGATTCCCCTCCCTTTTTTACAAAAATCATTGAAGTAAAGTCAGGAAAAATGTGAATCATTTCATCTGGCAATGTTGGACTGATCCAATATATAAGTGTTGGTGGATCCCCAACCAAGTGGGGCTCACAAGCTTTAAAACAAAAAAAAGGAATAAAGTGGCTAATAGTCACAGAGAGAGAATGAGAGGAAAGTCCCTCATTTTGAAACAAAAAAAGAAAATACAGAGACGAGAGAGTTTATCATCGGCGCCGAAGAGGAGAAGAATTTGGGGGGAAAAGAGCATGGTCATCTTGATCACATTGACTTGGTAAACTTGTTCCATTTCTTATGAAATTTTAGTATGTTATTCCTGGTGTAGAGATGAACATTAGGATATAACTTGCTAGTTGTATTGCCTTCTCTTTTGTTTACTTTGAGATACCCACTTTTGTGGAGGGTTTATGTTGATTCCATCAGTTTTGATGATATATTTTGTTGATTGTTGAGATGCTCTAGTGTCATTAGGAAGACTGTTTGTGTACCCATTATTCTGATAGTGGAAGATTTTACTGGACTAGGTCCCGTGAGTTTTTTGTCCTTCTTTTGGGAGTTTTCCCACGTTAAAATTCTGGTGTCTGATTATTTAATTTCTATCACTATATTTTCTACTTGGAGTATCTTTGGTATTGCCTATTTAATCGCACAGGTTGTGGAAAAATTATTTTGGTACTTCTGCTGTTAGACAAGTTCTTATTTGAACCTGTGTTGAGTTTTTTCCAACAAAGTGGTATCTAGAGCTCTGGTTGTTTATCTCTGTGTTGATTAAATAGAGGAAAATACTCATGGACCGAATATGGTCAAATTGAATTCCCAAAATTATTCAATTTGGAAGATCCTCATGGAAGATATGTTGTATAGCAAGGACTTGTATGATCCTGTGGAGGGAGATAAATCCAAAGGTACTAAATCCGATGCTGAATGGAAGAAGCTTAATCGGAAGGCAGTTGCTTTGATTAGGCAATGGCTTGATCTTAACGTGTATCCACATGTTGACACTGAAACGAATGCCGAGAAGATGTGGAACAAATTGAAGGAGTTATATGAGAGGAAGAATGTGCAAAACAAAGCATTCTTGATTAGGAAGCTTGTCAATATGAAGTATGTTGAAGGTAAATCAATGCCGGAGCACTTGAGCATCTTTCAGGAGACAGTGAACCAACTGACAAATAATGAAATCACTTTGAATGATGAGTTGCAAGCCTTGTTGTTGTTGAGCTCTTTGCCTGATAGTTGGGAAGTTCTGATTGTGACACTGACTAACTCTGCTCCAAATGGGAAGTTGACGTTAGCAATGGTTAAAGAGAGCATGTTAAATGAAGAAGCTAGAAGAAAAGAGTGAGGTTTGACTAATGCCTCCTCTCAGTCAGAAGCACTTGTTTCAGAGTCACGAGGGAGAAGTCAAAGTAGAAAACCTCACAGTTTCGACAAGTCAGAGAGTCGAAGCAAGTCAAGAGGAAAGTACAAGCTAAGAAAAGAGTTCATTTGTCACCATTGTGGCAAGTCGGGGCATATCAAGAGGTATTGTAGGTTCTTGAAAAGAGAACAATCAAAGGGAAGAAATAAAGACAAAGGTAAAGATAGTGATAAAGAAACTGCTGTTATTGTTTATGAAGATGTTCTTATCACATATGATGAAAAATATGTGAATCTTGTCTGTGATGATTCCACTTGGATTATGGACTCTGGTGCCTCATGTCATGTCACTCCGAGGCGTGAATTTTTCACTTCCTATACTGCTGGAAATTTTGGTAAGATCAAATTGGGAGATAAAGGAGTGTGTGATATCATTGGTATGGGTGATATATGGCTTGAAACCAACATGAGATGCAAGTTGTAGTTGAAGAATGTTAGGCATGCGCCAGATATGCGATTCAATCTTATTTCAGTGAAGGCATTGGATCAAGAGGGGTATTGCACTTCTTTTGGTAGTGGAAAATGTAAGATTACCAAAGGGGCTCTCATTATTGCTAGAGAAGACAACAATCTCACTACTCTCTACCAGTTGCAAGCAAAATTGTGCAAAGAAGAGTTGAATGTAGTTTATGATTCATCTTCTGATTTGTGGCACATACGTCTTGGTCACTTGAGCGAGAAAGGACTAAGCGTCTTGGCCAAGAAGCACTCACTTCCAGTGAAAGGTACAACTTTAAATACTTGCACTCATTGTTTTGTTGAAAAGCATACTAGAGTATCATTTCATAATTCTGGACCTCATAGGAGATCACATGTTCTAGATTTAGTTTACACTGATGTTTGCACTATGGATGCTAAGACACTAGGTGGTGCATCATATTTTGTTACTTTTATTGATGGTTATTCTCGAAAAGTGTGGGCTTTTGTTTTGAAATCTAAAGACTAGGTGCTCGGAATCTTCAAACACTTTCATGCAAGTGTTGAAAGAGAAACAGGAAGGAAATTGAAATGTGTTCGAGCAAATAATGGTGGTGGATACAGGGGTCCGTTTGAAGAGTATTGTAAAGGACATGGGATCAAGCTTGAGAAGACGATTCCTAAGACTCCTCAACGTAATGGAGTTGCAGAGAGAATGAATCACATTATCAATGATAGAGTCAAGTGTATGCTCTCTCATGCAAAGTTGCCTAAATCATTTTGGGGTGAAGCGATGAGGACTGCAGTAGATCTGATCAACCTTTCTCCTTTAGTTCCACTTAATGGTGATGTTCCAGAGAAAGTTTGGAGAGGGAAAGATGTCTCCTATAGTCACTTGCGAGTGTTCGACTGCAGAGCTTTTGTTCACATTCCAAGAGATAAAAGGTCTAAACTTGATGGGAAGTCAAAGTAGTGTATCTTCATGGGTTATGGTCACGAAGACTTTGGTTACAGATTATGGGATCCGGTGAGCAAGAAGATAATTAGAAGCCGAGATGTGATTTTTCTTGAAGACCAAACTATTGAAGATCTTGAGAAGACAAATAAGCCAATAACTGTTAGACGTTCTGCTAATGATGAACCTGGTCCTTCCACTAGACTTCCTGTTGATGGGGGAGAGGTACAAGTTGATAATGTTGGTGATGATTTTCATAATGAACCTACACCTTAACCTAAGGTTCCAGATGTTGAAGTTCCACCTGAACTACCAGTTGAACCTGAATTGAGAAGATCTACTAGAGAGCGTCATCCTTCTCAGAAATACTCTTCTCATGAGTATGTGATGAACACTGAGACTGGGGAGCCAGAGAGCTACCAGGAAGCTATGTCTGATGAGCATAAGGAAGATTGGTTGAAGGCCATGCAAGAAGAAATGAAATCCTTGCATGAAAATCATACTTTTGAATTGGTGAAGTTACCGAAAGGTAAGAGAGCATTCAAGAATAAATGGGTGTTCAAGTTGAAAGCAGATGAAAATGTCTCACGACCAAGATACAAAGCTCGATTAGTTGTGAAAGGCTTTGAGTAAAAGAAATGTATTGATTTTGAGGAGATTTTCTCTCCATTTGTGAAGATGTCCTCTATTCGAGTTGTGCTTGGATTGGCGGCTAGCTTGAATTTAGAGGTTGAGCAGCTTGATGTAAAGACTGCATTCCTTCACGGTGACATAGATAAAGAAATTTATATGGAGCAACCAGAGGGTTTCGAGGTTAAAGAAAAGGAGCACCTTGTATGCAAGTTGAAGAAGAGCTTATATAGGTTGAAGCAAGCGCCAAGGCAGTGGTACACAAAGTTTGATTCCTTCATGGAAGGTCATGGGTATAGTAAGACTTCTTCTGATCATTGTGTGTATGTTAAGAAATTCTCTGATGGTGATTTAATAATTCTTTTGCTTTATGTTGATGACATGTTGATTGTTGGTTATGACACTAAGAAGATTGAAAGTCTTAAGAAAGACTTGAACAGATCCTTTGCTATGAAGGATTTGGGTCCTGCAAAGAAAATCCTTGGCATGAGTATCACTCGTGATAGGAAGAATGAAAAACTGTGGTTGTCGCAACAGAAGTACATTGAGAAGGTTTTAGAGAAGTTTAGCATGAGTAATTCCAAACCTGTTAGTACTCCACTTGCTAGTCATTTCAAGCTGAGTTCGCAGCAATGTCCTACAAGTGAGAAAGAGAAAGCAGAAATGAAGAAGATTCTATATGCATCTGCAGTTGGCAGTTTGATGTATGCTATGGTTTTCACCAGGCCGGATATTGCTCATGCCGTTGGAGTTGTTAGTCGGTTTCTCTCTAATCCTGGCAAGGAACACTGGCAAGCAGTGAAGTGGATTCTCAGATACCTTAATGGTACTTCCAGAGTTTGTTTATGCTTTGGAAGTGGCCAACCTGTGTTGGATGGTTACACAGATGTAGATATGGCTGGGGATCTTGATTCAAGAAAGTCTACTTCTGGTTATATGATGACTTTTGCAGGGGGAGCTGTGTTGTGGCAATCTCGACTTCAGAAATGTGTTGCTTTGTCTACTACAGAGGCAGAATAAATTATTGTTGTTGAAGATTCTAAAGAACTCTTGTGGATGAAGAAATTTCTACAAGAGTTAGGCATCAGTCAAGAAAAGTTTGTGTTATTTTGTGACAGTCAAAGTGCTATCCATCTCAGCAAGAATCCGACGTTTCATTCCAGATCGAAGAACATAGAGGTGAGGTATCATTGGATACGTCAAGCGCTTGAGATGAAGTCATATGCACTTGAGAAGATCCATACTGATGATAATGGTTCAGATATGATGACTAAGAGTTTACCTGCAGTGAAGTTTGATTCCTGCAAAGAGAAGGCAGACTTGGTGGAGCAGCCTATCCCCACTTAAGTTGGTGAGGGGGAGATTTGTTAGTGGGTCCCCAACCAAGTGGGGCCCACAGATTTAAAACAAAAAAAAAGGGAATAAAGTGGCTAATAGCCACGGAGAGAGAATGAGAGGCAAGTCCCTCATTTTGAAACAAAAAAAGCAAATACAGAGAGGAGAGAGTTTATCATCGGCGCCGAAGAGGAGAAGAATTTAGGGGAAAAGAGCATGGCCATCTTGATCACATTGACTTGGTAAACTTGCTCCATTTCTTATGAAATTTTAGTATGTTATTCCTGGTATAGAGATGAACATTAGGATATAACTTGCTAGTTGTATTGCCTTCTCTTTTGCCTGATTTGAGATACCCACTTTTGTGGAGGGTTTATGTTGATTCCATCAGTTTTGATGATGTACTTTGTTGATTGTTGAGATGCCCTAGTGTCACTAGGAAGACTGTTTGTGTACCCATTATTCTGATAGTGGAAGATTTTACTGGACTAGGTCTCGTGGGTTTTTTGTCCCTCTTTTGGGGGTTTTCCCATGTTAAAATTCTGGTGTCTGATTATTTAATTTCTGTCACTATATTTGCTGCTTGGAGTATCTTTGGTATTGTCTATTTAATCGCACAGGTTGTGGAAAAATTATTTTGGTACTTCCGCTGTTAGACAGGTTCTTGTTTGAACCTGTGTTGAGTTTTTCCCAACAATAAGGAAGTCTAATGGCACTCTCATCACTCTAATTCCAAAAGTCAAAATTCCAGAAGCTATCACTCAATTCAAACTGATTTCTTTGTGCAATGTGAGCTACAAGTGTTTTTAAAAAATTCTTGTAGAACGATTAAAACCGACTCTAAGAGATAGAATCCCACCATTCCAATCTAGCTTTGTTCCCAGTCGGAGTATTCAAGACAACATTCTAATAGCTAAAGAGCTGACGCACATGATAAAGAAAAAAAAAGAGATTATATGGCTATCAAATACGACTGGCGAGAAAGCCTTTGATCGTTTAAGATGGAATTTCCTAAAAGAATGTTTACTAAAATTTGGTTTAGGAGTGAAGTTCACCCAGCTCATTATGGAATGCGTCACATCTTTTAAATTTGATGTGCTGGGGTATAGAGGGCGGGTAGAGATTTTCTCCCCCACAAGAGGAATAAGGTAAAGGGATCCACTATCCCTGATAATGAGTAATTGTTATATCGGTTTAGAATTTCTCTTATAGAAATAAGAACTTCGTTGTAAGCATAGCTTCAAACCAACAAACAATTCTCACATCAAAAATTTGAGTTGTCACAAGTACAAACCACAATAAAAATTAACCGAAATATTTAAACCTCGGGTCGTCTCACAAGAAATTGCAATGAAATGAATGGTTATTGACTATGAAGGAATACGGGGGGTTTGATTTGGTAAAAGGGTCGAGAAGGTAAATGGCAAGAAAAGTAAAGCAACCGTTAAAGAAAGAAATTAACAAAGAGAGACATTCATGACAAGGATTGAGAATATAGGCTTTCTATCCTAGTCACTAATAACAATAGTTAATAAAAATTTATCTTATTTCGTCATCTCTAACAATGGAAGAAGGTATAATATTATCTTCACACGGGAGAAAGTCAAATAAGACTAGCTAATCTCAATCCAAAAGTCCTAATCAACTCACTAATTGAATTAGTAAGAGATTAGAGTCAATGAAAACAATACTAGCTAACAACTCTAGATCACCAACGTAGGTTGGGTCTTAATGACTCAAGATTGCCTAATTCCTCTTTCCAAGCCAAGAATGCTCAAAAAGCTACTCTAACATCCAACCAAGCATTTTGTCAAACACTTGGAAGGCATAAAGGGAAAACATAATAAATTGCAAGGAAGAATAAAATCTACCAACTATCAATTGCAAGGAATTAATAACAACAACTCAATTCAACAATAGAAGAACATCAAACATTAAATTGCATTAAAAGAAATCCAAATCCAACATGAGTTCATTAACATAAAAGAGGAATAAAGGGGAAATCATCATGAAAACTAAGAGAATCAAACTACTAGAGTATGAAAATGTAAAGAAAACAAGATGAGAACAATAAATTGAACCTAGATCTAAGATGGAAATAAGCCTAAGAACCCTAATTCTAGAGAGAAGAGGGAGCTTCTCTCTCTAGAAACTAAACTACATGATGCCAAGCTACAATTAAGTGCTCCCCCTTTGCCCAAACTTGAATTCTGCATGAAATACTCTCAGAAATGAGTTAGATTTGGGCCTGGCCAGCTCAAAAATCACCACCAGCGATTTCACTTTAAGTGGGTCACGTGCCGAGCGTCACGCGTGCGTGTGGACGACGTGTGCGTGTTGCTGGCCAAAGCTCTACTCACGCGTACGCATAGATGATGCGTGCGCGTGGCCCTCAATTCTCCAAATGCTCATTTCTTCATGAATTCTCCACTTTGCATGCTTTTATCTTCATTTCTTCTATCCAATACTTGCCTTATGAACCTGAAATCACTTAACAAACACATCAAGGCATCGAATTGAATTACGGTGAATTAAAATTACCAATTTCAGGGCCTAAAAAGCATATTTTTACATTTAAGCACAAATTAAGGGAGAATTACAAAACCATGCTATTTCATTGAATAAATGTGAGAAAAGGTGATAAAATCTCCTAAATTAAGCACAAGATAAACCACAAAATTGGGGTTTATCAAACCTCCCCACACTTAAACTAAGCATGTCCTCATGCTAAACTCAAGAAAGAAACAAAGGGTATCAACATTTATTCAATGCCAATAAACTATGTGAACCTATCTATATGCATGTAACTAAATGCAAGATGATTCTACCTACTCGGTTAAAAGCAAATCAATCTCCAAGAGCATGTATGAACATGTAGGGGTAAGATCATATGACGATTCAGGAATCCTACCAATTCAAATATCAAAATATACTTGCAAGAAGAAAGCTCATGAAAGCCAGGAACAAGGAATTGAGCATCGAATCCTCACCAGACGTGTATCCGCTCCAGTCGCTCAAGTGTATAGGGTCGTTTCACTCAGTTCTCTTCTACTCATGCTTTTTATGATTTGTTTTTCTTCTAACAATAAAAAATTATTCAATGCATGCATACATTCATCATGAGGTCTTATTCATAGGTTGTAATGGGGCTAGGGTCAAGGTAAGGATGCATATGGTCAAGTGAGCTTGAAATTTGCATCTTTGATTAACCTAAGCTCTCACCAAACACATATAACAACCTATACAATTCTAATACAATGCGTAGCTACCCATGATTCCCACTTTTTCACATACTCATGCATTCTCTTTAATTCACATTCCATATGCATTGTTATTGTTACTTTACTTTGGGGCATTTTTATCCCTTTTTATTGCATTTTTTTCCTATATATATATATATATATATATATATATATATATATATATATATATATATATATATATATATATATATATATATATATACATACATTTTTCTTTTTCTATTTTTTTATATACTCACTAGCCTAAGCTAATCAAAGATCCAAATTAAGGGACATTTATTGTTTTTCACTTAGGGGTAGTGATGTGCTAAAATTAGGAACAAAAGGGATTAAATAGGCTCAAAATTGGCTAACAATGGTTGATGAAAGGTAGGCTATTTGGGTAAGTGAGCTAAATGAAATGATGGCCTCAATCATATAAATGCATGTATACATAGAATAATGGACATAAAGAATCAAACAAATTAAAGATTACAATCATAGAAAGAGAATAATACACACAAGAATGGAAATAAGTGGTTATAAGATGTAACCACGCAATTGGGCTCAAAACTCACATGCTTGTGTTTTTAGCTCAAAAATCATGTTCCAAAATAAATTCTTCAAGCAAGTTCAACAAAAAATTTTTAAAATTGGTAGGGTGCCCTAAAATAAATTTTCTTGAAAAAGAAATCATCACCCTGACTAAGTAGTCCTAACATAAAAAGAAGTGGTAAAATATGTACAAATTTTAACTATCATATAACCTATCATGCAATGCAACAACTAACTATCAAAGAAGATTAAAAATTGGTGTTGAAAGAGGAAATGGTTAGCCACGGAGATCGATCGGACGACCAACCTCCCCACACTTGAAGATTGCACCGTCTTCGGTGCTTGCAAAGAAGAGCAAGGTGGACGGGTTGCTACAACTGGTGAGCTTCCTTAAAGGATTGTGCGGGTAGACTTGTTTGTTGCCCCATTTAGAAGCTTTTTCTTTTCCTCTTTTGGTGCCCAACCTAAAAGGAAAGAAAAAGAAAGAAAATTAGGCCTACAACAAAGATAGCAAAGCAAATAGAACATAGGCGGGGGCTAATACCAAATAAGAGTAGGGTTCTCACTACATGTTAGCTATGCATGTAAGTGAGGAAACAATATAAGCTAAGGCATATTAACTAATACTTGATGCAAGAATAAAGTCAAAGCATAATTGAATAACATGAAGAGCATGTCGAGCATCAAGTTCAAACAAGAAAGAGTGGGTGATGAAAGACATGCAAGTTCATATCAATGCACAAAGAACACAAGGGTCATAAAAGATTAATCATTGACTTAGAAAGATTCATCACCTAACAATATCAAACAAGTCAAGAAGCACCAGGATAATCTAAGAATTTCTCAACAATTGAGTAGGAGAATTCAACACCATTATTAAAATAAGAAACTTAGAAAAGAAAAAAGGAACAAGATATAAAAAGAAAATTAAAATGCAATCAATAATAATATCCAAATGCAACATATAAAAGAAAATAAAAATAAGAAAAATAAAAAGTGGAATTTTAAAAAGAGAAAAGAAAGAAAGTAAGAAGAAAGAAGGAGAGAAGAAGAAAGGAGAGAAGAAAGAAGAAGAAAAGAAAAAGGAAGAAGAAAGAAGAAGGAAGAAGGGAGAGAAGAAAAGAAGAAAGAAAAGAAGAGAAGAAGAGAAAAGAAAATAGGGGAGATAGGGCGCGGAGGCGACGCGTAAGCGTCGCCCACACATGCGCGTGGATTGCAGGGAGGACAAGCGATGCACAAGCGTCGTCCACGCGTACGCGTGGGTAGCAATTGTGCTCCCCGCACACTTCTCGCACAAACTTCGCACAACTCTCTGGTTTGTGTCCCAGGAGCCCCAAAATACCACCCAACGCGTGCGCGTCGGCCATGCTTAGGCGTGGATCGCACATTTTTTTTATAGAAGAAGCCTAAAACAGAATTTAACACTCTCCTAATCTATAAACATTCTAAATCAACCAAAATTCAAATTTGACAACAACTTTTTGGTTTTTGAAAAATTTTCTAATACAAAGCAAACAAAACTTACAATCCCAGCAACACACTACTCCACAACAACTACTCTACAACTTAAGGGATACATCTAATCAAACAAACTAATAACCAAAACACTAAAACAAGAATATGCAAAGAAGAAAACTACCTAACAATGGCAACTCAATGCATTCATTGATTATATATACAAGAGAATGGAAAGAGTTTACCATGGTGGGGTGTCTCCCACCTAGCACTTTTAGTTTAAGTCCTTAAGTTGGACATTTGGGAGGCTCCTTGTCATGGTGGCTTATGCTTGTATTCATCCTTGAACCTCCAAGAATGCTTGCTCTTCAATTGGTTTTTAGAATTTCTAACCATCTTTACCAAGCTTGGGTGAGGTCCTTCCCAAGATATGAGCTCCCAAAATCAATCTTCATGTTGTGATCCGGGATCCTATATCTTATTTTCACACCTATCTTCTAATTGATCATCATGGTTCCACTTGGGTGGTAAACACATAGAATTCTCCTTAAGGCACCAAATTCTCCTCTTAGACCCATGCAATTTAACACTCCTCCAACCATAGTATCTATGCCTTGGCGGTTCAATCCTTTTGAGCCTAACATTGTTTTTCCAACCACTACACAATTTTCTCTTACTCTTAACTCCACAAAGAGCTCTAAGTTGACTATCATTTTCAATCAAACCATATTTAAGTGAGAAAGTGAGGCTTAGGGATAAGAATTTTACCCACTTGAATGTTGTGTAGGATGGTGACTTAGGAAGGGATATCTCCAATGGTGTTGCAAGTGTCATTCCCTTATGCTCTTCCTTGGTTATCTCCACCTCTTTTTGCAAGCTTCTTCAATTTCAATTTTTTGCTCACCAACTTCTTCTATACACCCCCTCGTTGCTCAAATCATGTGTCAGAGGTTGTGCACGGTCCTCCTTGTCATCAATTTCATAACACAATGAGGGAGGTTCTTCAATTTCGAGAGACACATTGGTTGGTGTGGAATCATCTTCAATAATGGAGCTTACTTCTTACTCAACCTCTTCCTCCTGGTAGCTTCCTTTCAATTCAATCCCTTCTTCATTGCTTACCAAGGGTATAGAAGGTGAGGTATCTTCTTCTTTACATTCTATGTCAAGCCCAATGGGAGAGGATTCAATTGTAGATAGGAATTCATCAATGATTGAATCCATCTCTTGGTCAACATCTTCAATGTCTTCAACCATGATATACTTTGGAGGTTGTACATCCTCCTCAACATCAATATCAAGCTTCTTGGAAGAGGGCTCTCTAATTCTATATTCCCATGGACTTCCAACATCTCCTAGGTCTTCAACCACTTCCCTTGGTTCAATTATCTCTATCCCCTCCTCTTGTTGCACTTCTTGCTCCAACTCCTCCTCTTCCCCTTGAAATTCCAAATTCTCCTTCTCATTGTGCTCCTTAACTAATCCTCTACATTAGCAATAAGGGTGTCTTGGATAGTTGTGCACAAAAAGGTCATTTGGTTTATCACTTTGGTTAAGTTAGCCAACACCTCTTCTTGCTTTTGGCAACGAATTTGAAGTTCTTGTTGCTCTTGCCATAGGGTTTGGAGAGATTGGTCATTTGAAGGTGGTGGTGGAAGAGAGAGTTCATTGTTTGAAGGAAAGGGTTCATAATTGGAAGGTAGTTCATCTTGGTAAGGGTATGGAGATTGTGCATATTGAGGTGATTCTTGGTAGTAATTGTGTTGGAATGGTGGTAGTTCCATGTATGGTTCATTTGGCTCATAAGATGGATGGTATGACGGATAAGGATTAGGATTATATGGAGGTGAATGGTGGTATGAGGCTTGTGAGTAAGGTTGAGGGCTATATTGAGGAGTAGGATCATATGCATATGATGATTGTGGTTGACAATCACAATAAGGGTCATCATACACATTAGATTGGTATGCATCTTAGGGTGGTTCTTGTTCATAGTACCTTGGTGGAGGTTGTTGCCATGAAGGTTGATCAAAAGCTTGAGGTTCCTCCCACCTTTGATTGCTCCATCCTTGACGCATATTCTCATTGTAATTTTTATCTCCTACAACATAATTGTAACCACACTCATAGCCAAAAGGATGAGAATTCATAGTGAAAGAGAAAGTAAAAACAAAAGCTAACAAGAAATAAAAAAAACAAAGTCCTACAACTAGCAACAACTAACAAAGAAGTAAAAGGCAAACATATTCACAATATATACAATAGCCAATAACATAGCACCATTGTAATTCCCCGGCAACGGCGCCATTTTGATAGTGAGTAATTGTTATATCGGTCTAGAATTTCTCTTATAGAAATAAGAACTTCGTTGTAAGCATAGCTCCAAACCAACAAACAATTATCACATAAAAAATTTGAGTTGTCACAAGTACAAACTCCAATAAAAATTAACCGAAGTATTTAAACCTCGGGTTGTCTCACAAAGAATTGCAATGAAGTGAATGGTTATTGGCTATGAAGGAATACAGGGAGTTTGATTTGGTAAAAGGGTCGAGAAGGTAAATGGCAAGAAAAGTAAATCAACCGCTAAAGAAAGTAATTAACAAAGAGAGACATTCATGACAAGGATTGAGAATATAGGCTTTCTATCCTAGTCACTAATAACAATAGTTAATAAGAATTTATCTTATTTCGTCATCTCTAACAATGGAAGAAGGTATAATATTATCTTCACACGAGAGAAAGTCAAATAAGACTAGCTAATCTCAATCCAAAAGTCCTAATCAACTCACTAATTGAATTAGCAAGAGATTAGAGTCAATGGAAACAATACTAGCTAACAACTCTAGATCACCAACATAGGTTGGGTCTTAATGACTCAAGATTGCCTAATTCCTCTTTCCAAGCCAAGAATGCTCAGAAAGCTACTCTAACATCCAACCAAGCATTTTGTCAAACACTTGGAATGCATAAAGGAAAAACATAATAAATTGCAAGGAAGAATAAAATCTACCAACTACCAATTGCAAGGAATTAATAACAACAACTCAATTCAACAATAGAAGAACATCAAACATTAAATTGCATTAAAAGAGATCCAAATCCAACATGAGTTCATTAACATAAAAGAGGCATAAAGGGGAAATCATCATGAAAACTAAGAGAATCAAACTACTAGAGCATGAAAATGTAAAGAAAACAAGATGAGAACAATAAATTGAACCTAGATCTAAGATGGAAATAAGCCTAAGAACCCTAATTCTAGAGAGAAGATGGAGCTTCTCTCTCTAGAAACTAAACTACATGATGCCAAGCTACAACTAAGTGCTCCCCCTTACCCAAGCTTGAATTATGCATAAAATACTCTCAGAAATGAGTTGGATTTGGGCCTGGACAGCTCAGAAATCGCCCCCAGCGATTTCACTTTAAGTGGCTCACGTGCCGAGTGTCACGCGTGCGTGTGGACGACGTGTGCGCGTCGCTGGCCAAACCTCTACTCACGCGTACGCGTGGGTGACGCATGCACGTGGCTTGCAAATCTCCAACGCACGCGTACGCGTGGGTAACGCGTGCGCCTGACCCTCAATTCTTTAAATGCTCATTTCTTCATGAATTCTCCACTTTGCATGCTTTTATCTTCATTTCTTCCATCCAATACTTGCCTTATGAACCTGAAATCACTTGACAAACACATCAAGGCATCGAATGGAATTACGGTGAATTAAAATTACCAATTTTAGGGCCTAAAAAGCATGTTTTTACATTTAAGCACAAATTAAGGGAGAATTACAAAACTATGCTATTTCATTGAATAAATGTGAGAAAATGTGATAAAATCCCCTAAATTAAGCACAAGATAAACCATAAAATTGGGGTTTATCAATCCCCATACCTTTTTGTCATAGCTATAGATAGATTTTCTCATCTCATAGAAGAGAAAGTAGAAAAGGATATGTAGAGTACCTATGCAGGTTGGTAGAGATGGATCAAAAATATCACACCTCTTATTCGCAGATGAATTATATTCATGGTAGCGTCAAAGAACCAAATGAAGGAAGTGAATAATTGCATGAAAATATTATGTAAGGTGTTGGAATTAAAGATAAGTGAAGCCAAGACCTCAGTTACCTTTTCAAGCAATGTAAAAAGAGAAGAGAGAAACTGGATAATGACACTGAACAAGTATAAAGAGAAGACAAGCATAGGGAGATATCTAGGTGCTATGTTAACTAACCAGAGAAAAGGAAGGGATAAATTCAAAAATGTTCTAAAGAGAGTGCAAAATAAACTTAAAGGATGGAAATTGCAGTGCTTATCCTTGGCTGGAAGAGTTACAATTACAAAGTCAGTCTTGGATCCAATTACAAATTTTAAGATGCAACACACCAAGATTTCCAAAGGCATATGTGAGCAGATTCAAAAAACTCAGAGATGCTTTATCTGGGGTGAAAATCAAGGCCAGAGAAAGGTACATCATGTGGGGTGAAACATGCTATGCAAGCCAAAAATGCAAGGAGGTATAAGTCTGAGAAAGATGAGTAGCATGAATGAAGCTTTCCTCATGAAGGTTCTTTGGAGACTCATAACAGAGTCAGAATCTCTATGGACGAAGGTTCTAAAAAGTCAGTACATAAATAAGAGACAGAAAAGTAAATCACTTATCTCAAAGAATACAGATTCTCCTCTTTGAAAAGATCTAATGAAAATATGGCCAGTATTTAGAGCACAGTGTAATAAAATAATTGAAAATGGAAAAAAAATACTCTTTTCTGGCAGGAAGATTGGGTGCCAAATAAAAACAACCTATCTAATTATATTGCTAAAACCTATCTTAGATGAGAAAAGGGAGGCAGTTGTGGCTGACTACGTGGAAAAAAGAGGAGAATAAAAATGTGATGAAATGCAAAGTTACCTTCTAAAGAAAATCATTAATAAGATACCGGCAATCCCACCTCCAATCGAAGACAGGGAAGACGCGGTTAGTTGAAAACACTCCAATACCGGTATTTTACGGTGGCGTCTACTTACAAGTTCCTGGAAGGGATAAAAAAAAGAACATAAACAAACTTGGAAGAGAATTTGGAAATGGAAAGGGTCGGAGAGGATTAAAATATTTATATGGCTTGTAGCCCATGAAAGAATACTGACCGCCGGTAGGAGAGTGAAGATGCTGGGGACTAATCCAAACTGCCGCACCTGCCCTACGCAGAAGGAAACGATTCTTCATATCCTAAGAGACTGCTCAAAGGCGGTTAGAGTATAGACACAATTAGTTCAACCACAGGCCTTGACTATCTTCTTTGGAATAGAGTTAGAGGAGTGGATGGAGCTAAATCTAAAGAACAGCTTCGACATCTAATCTAAACACCAGTGAAAAGATATATTTTTTGTTGTATGCTGGTGGAATTGAAAATGGAGGAATCAGGAATTATTCTCCCCACCATATGAGAGACCCAGAAACCCAGTTAGTGCTACCATAGTAGTCCTTGACAAAATTAAAGAGGCTTTATACAAGGATGAAAAGTATAAGATGATAATAAAAGAGACGAAGAAAGACATCAATTGGAACCTACTTATACAAGGTTGGGTGAAATTAAACACAGATGGATCAGTTAAGAATGAATCTGGAGAAACTGGATGTGGAGGACTATTAAGAACACACAAGGGATAATAGATTGGTGGTTTCGTAGCAAATTTGGAAATCTGCCATATTTTACAAGCAGAATTATGGGAATATATCACGATCTAAAGGTAGCCTAAAACTTGGGGATGAGAAGAGTAGTGATTGAGAGTGATTCAATGGAGGAAATAGAAAAAATCAATAGAGAGTTAAATGGTAGAACTCACTATAATTCTCTCCTTATTTAGGTCTACGAGATAAATAATAGACCATGAGAGATCTCATTTCAACATACACAAAGGGAGAGAAATGGATGCGCTGATTAGCTAGCCAAGAGAAGTTTCAAATTCAACCGTGGATTTACTTTCCTTCACAACCCACTTAACGACTTAAAGGAGCAGTTAATTAGAGAAGGAGGAGAAAGATACTTCTAATGTAATGTCTGATTTGTTTCTTTTCTTTTGGGCTTAAGCCCCTTACTCTAACAAAAAAAAAAGAGTTCTTGACCAAAAAACACTATTTTCACATCCCAAAAATCAAGATCCAACTATCAACTAGCTCCAAAGAATGGGTGTTCGATAAAATCTGGTTTATTTTGACCTAGGCCGGATTTAAAATATTCACCGAGTCTATTAGAAGTAACAAACAGGATTAAATACAATTTGGTTCTTATTATTTAAGCCAAAAATTTTATTCGTTCTCAACCTATTTTAAAAAAAAATCATTACAATTATTAAAAAATAATAATTAAAAAATCAAATACAAATAAAAAAATTAAATTATAAATATATAATATAATTTTTTCACTTTCTTTCTTTTTATTTTTAACTTCAATAAAATTGTTCAAAATAATATTTGTCAATAGAACTATCTTTATTTTAAAAAGTAAGTCACATAATTTGTGCATATATTCAAAATTGTAAAATAAAATAAATAAAGTTAATAACTAAAGAAGAATAAAAATAAAAAATAAAAAATATTTGAAAATTATATAATTATTAATTTTGTAATACTAATTACTCTTTTATTTAATAAAAATAAAAATAAAAATTTTTGACCCGGCAGGCCAGCCCACCACACCTGCCAAAACTTGCAAATTTGGCGGTACAAGTTTGGTGAATTTTTTTATTTGGCGGGTTCTAAATCCTAACCCGACCTGTCCTTTTTAGCGGATTCGGCGGGTTGTCCTGACGGGTTCGACCCGTTTTACTACCCCTAAAAATTAATACTGGTCACTTCCAGAGTATTATATAAGACTAAAGGCGTTTAGATAAATAACTTAATTAAGTTCTTTTAAAAAAATTAAAATATAAAAAATTATATTAAAAATAATTTATAAATAAATTATTTTGTATTTGATTTTTTAATCCAAAAAATATTTATTTTAAAAAGAGAATAATAAAAAACTTTTTATTATAATTTTTTTTTACTTTTATATACAAGTACTTTAAATAATTTTTTACAAAGTCACTTGTTAAAAATTATACCAAACATGAATGCAGTAATTTCTCATAAATTAAAAATTAAAAAAATCACTTATAGACATATTCAAATTGACCTTAATACTTAAAAAAAACATATGAACAAGAAATGAAGAAATAAAGTCACAATGAAGAAGAACGCAACAGCTTCAAAACCGAATTATAAACACTCTTAGAGTACATAGTTAAATTAGTTTCTAAAAGATCACTCATTTTTTAAATTAGTCCCCAAAAATTTTTTTTAATTAAATTCGTCTTTTAAAAATTTTAAATTAGTCATATTAGTCATTTCGTCATTTTTTATTGATAATGTCAAAATTTACTAATGTAACACTTTAAGTAATACTACAACACATTTCTAAGAATCTTAGGTAGCGTTTGGTGGAGAGACAGAGACAGAAAGACTGAGACTGAGAGACAGAGACTAAGAGACAGGGATTGAAATAAATATCAGTATTCTGTTTGGCGCAAAATGAGAGACAGGAATTGAGACAAGAATGAAACTCTAATTTAATTTGCACAAAGGGTAAAATTGGAATTAATTAATTGAAATGAAAGTATTTTAGGTATAAAATGTTATTAAAGTTTCAGTCTCCATCTCTGAAAATTTCAGTCCCCTGTGTCCCTATTTTTTGGAGGTACTAAAATACTGAAATTTTAGAGACAGAGACAGAAATTTTAGTACCAGTCTCTGAACTAACAAACACGATACTGAATCTCAGTCTCTCAATCTCTGTCTCAGTACCTCAAAACAAACGTTACCTTAGGACTTGTTTGGAATTACTAACATGACCAATTTAAAATTTTTTAAAAAATAAATTTAATTAAAAATTTTTCGAAGACCAATTTAAAAAATAAGTGATTTTTCAAAAAATAATTATATATAAAAGTATATTTTCAAAATCAAAAGAAGAAAAAAAGGAAAAATTTTGCTTAAATAGTGAGTTATTTATATTAAATCCACTTACATAACGGATTAGCCACGTTAAAATTAATTACTTTCATATGAATTAATATTTCAACTCAACTCAATAATTTTGTTGGATTAAACTGAATCAAACTTATAAGTTACTGCGGACGTACTTTGTTAGCTCTCTATATAATTTAGGCCATTGCTAGGGTGCTGAAAAGAAGTTTTTTCTGTTGGTGCTAAAAGTATGTGGCATTTTAAAGTAGAGAACACGTGGTTTTGTTGCTTTCAAAGTGCCGATATTTGCTGCGCCAAAGCTGATGGTGATCAGTTGGTGATATATGCCAAAAATTTGGTTAGATGATAATAATGTTATGTAAATAATGTTAGTTAAATTATTGGGCCTATTTTTGAGGACCTAGCAAGTATTGGAAGTCACATTCAAGTGTGGCTATTTTTTGTTGTGTTATTGAACAAAAAAAAGTAAACATAATATGTGACACTAAAATTCGTTTTTTGTTTAATGTTTTGGACCATGAAATATTTTTTTGGACATAAACATGAAATTGAATCATAAAAATACTGTTATGGTAATAATAAACAATAAAAATATAAAACCGAAGAAAATAAATAATAACAATAATAATAGTTATAACATTAAAAAAAAAGGAGAAGACATGACTGAAGTTAAAGATTTAGGGTACAAAGGGAGAAGGTATTTTTTATTGCTCTATGTTGTTCAAAGTCCCTGTTATTTTGTTTTAAAATTTTGTTCTATGGATTAAAGAAAATTAATAACTTTTATTTTTCTGAAAAAATATTTATTTAGATATTTAATTTTTCAAGTTTAATAAATTTTAATTTTTAAATTAAAGGAATTGAAAATTTTAAATAGTAGTATTTTGAGTTTAAATATAATGGTTGAAAGTCTATGTTAAATCGAAAAACTATGTTTAAATTAAAAATTTTTTAAAATTACGGTTTTTATGAATTTATTTAAATGGATATAATTCAAGTTATAAAATTTTAAATTTTGATATTTGCATTAAAGAATTTGTTTTATAATTTAAATGGGATATTATTTAATTTTCAGTTAAGTAATAATTAATTAATTATTACTTTGTTTTAAGAATAAATAATAGTTTGTGAATAATGGTTGGTGTTAAGTCTCACCTAGTTCTAGAAAGAAAATTTTCAACTCCTTCTAAGTTGTTCTTTTTGTTGTTTAACACCGATAGGGCTGGAAGTGAGCGTTTGTGAGCCGAGGTTGATCACGCTCAAGCTCGACTCACAAAAATTGAGCTTGGCTCAGAGCTCGACTCGTTAACAATGAAACCGAATTCTTAAGCTGAAGCTCGACCCACCGAAAGCTCAGGAGCTGACTCGAACTCACGACCTGGCTCAAATATATAATAGGAACTTAACCGATAATTCTATATCAATAAATTATAAGTTATATATTTTAAAGATATTTAAAAAGAATAATTTTATATATTATTTATCTTATGGAGCAAGCTTGGCTGACAAGTTCACGAGTTTAGGTTATGGAGTTATTAACGAGTTGAGTTCGAGGTGACTCATGAGTTGGCTTGACTCACTTCCAGCCCTAAAAACTGGTGAGAGAATCCAAAAAATGACAGCTATCTGCTCCATTATGGAGACTTGTAGTTAAAAAGCTTTTTGACAAATGAGGCCTAAAATGGTTGATAATTTTTTCATAAAGCTTTATCATTTAAGCACTACATTTTTCCATTCCACAAGTGTCCAAAGAATATTATGCTTGTGTGTAAGTTGTGTTAAAGTACTTTTTTTCCAGCGATTTTTATTTCTCTCGTTCACTACAATATGCAATAATAAATTTTTGTAAAACTACCTTTTACATCCTAAATCCTAAAAAATTATGTTTCAGCCCCGTAGTATCGGCCTAGTTTATTTGGACATTTTCTATTCTTATATGATACTATAGTAGGGTTCCTCCTAAAGCCAATACTCTGGTGCTGAAAGGGAATTTTTTTTCTGCATGTAATGAAATTAGATGGCCGTAGGGGAGTGCGACGCATGTTGGTGAGTGAGATCCACACGGAGACAACTTCTGCTGCAACAGTGGGTGGAGCGGAGGTTGATTTGCTGCGATATGTGTTTATGTGACTCTGTTAGATGTTGCTAAAAAATAATTAAGGTAATGATTTGAGATATTTTTGTTGGATAAAGTGTTTGTCGGTCCCGATTGCTAGCTTTTCGTTATCAACGGTCTCCGACCTTCCTACATGAAAATCAGTTGGGGATATGAGAAAAGCTTCATGCAACCATAGTTGGATGGATACGGAATTGGATTTGAACTGGCACGGACCGAGTAATAGTAATGAGGGGACATAGTTGTCAGAACCGAACTGGTGATTGAACCGATCAGATTATTTGGTCACTGGTTCGTTGGTTTAACCGGCAGCTCACTGGTCTCGGATTCATGTATCAAACAATCAACAACAAAGTTTAAAACAAACAATTAATCATGCTTCAATAATTATTATTACAACAAATTAGATTTATACCTAGGGTTAGTGGAAGACAGGGAAGAATGCAGACCTGCCGGCGACAGAGACAGTGGCTGGGGTGGAAGGGTCGAACAGGGCTGGCGCCGGCGGGAAGATACTGCGCGACGGCAAGGAGTGGTAGCGGTGGCTGCGATTTCCACGACTGACTTCGCGACGGAAAGGGCTGTGCGAATCTCCAAGCTGGCTCCATGAACTCGCGACGGTGAGTGACTTCCACGGAAGGTGGCTTCGAAGGTTCCGATGGCTGCTACGCAATGGAGGCTTCGAAGGTTGTGCGACGGAGGCTTCGAAGGATGCGATGACTGCTGCGCAATGAAGGCGAAGTGAGCGAGCACGAGGCGGTGGCTGGACAGAGGTGAGCTCGATGAGATTGAGACTTGAGAGGCAGCCCTCCTCCCAGGACTGTGTGTGTGAGAGACGAAGGGGAGATCGATTAGGGGCTAAGGCTTGCGCGATGGAGTAAGATTAGGGATTGCAGGTTCAGTGAGTGAAAAATGAAGATGTTTAGTTGCCTTCTCCAAAAATCGGTCGGATCATGGTTCGGTTCGACCAACCGGTTCACCTGTTTGATCACAGTTTTTAAAATCTGCGGTTTTACCTATTATTCGAACCGCTTTTTTTCTTGATTTACGGTTCGAACCGATTTTCATATCTTCGGATTAAGACATTGTTGCCGGTTCACGGTTACAGCGATTGAACCAGCCGGTCCAGTGCGTTTTTTCGGAACCGTCTTAACATACAACATTTTGAATGCTAATACAAAAAATTTAAGATTGCATACCTCAAATTATTTTAAATTATTTTAAGTTTAAACATAAATTTTCGCTTTAACATAGACTTTCAAAATTTATATTTAAACTCAAAATACTACCATTTAAATTTTTCAATTTATTTAATTTCAAAATTAAATATAATTAAACTTAAAAAATTAAATATCCAAACAAATATTCTTTTTTAAAAATAAATAAAGTTATTAATTTTTTTTATTCCAAAGAAAAAAATTTCAGAACTAAATAACATAGGCTTTACAACAACATAGACCAATAAGAAACATCTTCTTCCTTTGTACTCTAAATCCTTAATTTTAGAGCTATCTTCTCTTTTTTTAAAAAAAATATTATAATTATTATTATTATTATTTATTTTCTTTGGTTTTATATTTTTATTGTTTATTACTACTATAATAGTATTTTTATGATCCAATTTCATGTTCATGTCCAAAAATATATTTCATGGCCCAAAACGTAAAACAAAACCCGTAATTCAGTGTGATATATATTATGTTCACTTTATTTTTGTTCCATAACATAACAAAAAACAATGAGATCAAATATTTACTGGATCCTCAAAAATAGGCCCAATAACATAACTGGTATCATTAACACAAGGTTATTATCATCTAACCAAATTTTCAGCATACATCACCATCAGTTTTGGCGCAGAAATTGTCGGCAGTTTGGAGGCAACAGAACCACACATCCTCTCTTTCACCATGCCATATACTTTCAGCACCGGCAGAAAAAAATTCTTTTCAGCACCGTAGGATGACCCTATAATTTATCCCATGATACTATATGATTGAATTATTTTTGTAAGACCCAGAATCTTTGAAAAGTCTTGTTATGATCAAGTCTCAAATCCTACTGTTATTTATAGCCTTAATTTCAGAGATCATTTTATTAAAGATAATTAAGGCAAGTTTTGATTTATTGAACTTGAGATAAGTTATGACTATTATCTAATATGATAATTATTGGATTATTTTCTATAATTATATTATAAAGTTGATAGTTATGAAATAATAAGGATTTTATATGATTTGGATTAGATAAGTAATATTTTAAATATTATTACTGCTATTTTGAAAAATGAAGAAATTAAGTATATTATTTCTAATTTTTAGATTTGGGCATTTTATTGAAAATAATTTGTAGAATTGATGAGTAAATAGTATTTTTCTATATACAAATAGTATTGGATTTAAATTGGGTTTCAATTACTACATTATCCCCAATTTCATTTGAAATTACCAATTTGCCCCTAACCCTAACTTTCAAAATAATGAAACCCTAAAGCCTTCATCCCAACAGCCGAAACCATGCCTTGTCCCCCCTTTCACCCACGATTTCCCCTTCCTCCATGAACAAAGAAACAGAAAACAAAAGAAAGAACGGAGGGCCGCGGAGGGGAAGAGAAAGAGGATTGCGCCGGCATGCTGGGCTCACTACCGTCGCAGTCGCCGTCGCGCCTTGCTGCGGTCAGCTTCACCGTCGCGTCCTGCCATCCTTGCCACTATGGAGTTGTTCCGATCTGGACTGAGGGAGAGAGATTGAAAGAAGCTGCTGCGCTGCCCAGAACCGCGTCCAACTCGCCGCCGTCTCCGTGGGGCTTGTGTGGCTGCGGTCGCTCCTCGCCGTGGAACCCGTGTCGTCGGCGTTCACCCCACCGCCGGAGCAGAGACGCGCGAAGGAGAGAATGGATCTGAGGGCCGAGCTGAGGTCCAACCACCGCGTCGGAGTCCTTCCGTGTCGCCGCCGCACGCGCTGTGACCTCCAGCCGCGCCGTTGCCAGTCGAGCTTACTCCGCCGCCGTGAAGCCCAGCTGCTGTTAGGAACCTTGTCGCTGCTCATGGGGTGTGCTGGTAAGCCTCTGCCGCCGGAAAACGTCACTGCTGCAGCGTCACTGGAGTTCTGGCCGCCGGAGAAAAATCGCCTTGACCGCTGAAACCACCGCCGGTAAGGGTCTTTGCAGTTGGTTCTCATTCCTTCCTGTTCCTGGGTCTTATGGTCATGACGTTGTTGTGCAGTCACGGTTATCGTGATCGGAAGTTATCACTGCTGCCGCTTGAGGTGGTCGCCGCCGAACCGATTCGGAAGCCACCACTGTTTCGGTTCAGCCGTTCCTCCTTCGGTTCGGTAAGCATTTCGATCTGAAAGCCCTCTAGTTACTACCCTATTATACGTTGAGGAGTTGTAGCATTTGTTGTTATGAGAGTTAATCTCGGTTATTATATATTGTGATTAGAGTCATTATGGTTGCTGAGAAAACGGTTTGGAGCTGAGGTTTTGGTAGCCAGGATTTTGATTGTTGATTTCGGGTCGAGGCAGAAAGGACTCGGTGACGCGTTTGAGTTATGGAATTGCGTTTTGAGGTAGGGGCGCTTTTCGAAAACTACAGTTTATTATTGGAATTATTACATATGGATACTGATGTGAGATATGGTGTAATTAGTGATTGTATCTGCCTTATGTATTATTTGATTGACTCGAATGATTATGGATGTTGGCTTGGCTGAATTGTTGTGTGGCTTGTGAAATGTAATGTTTGAAGTTGATTCTTTAAATATTTGAAATGAGTTTAATCCGTTGAGGATTGGTTTGAATTGAGTCAATTATTTTGATGATGTGAAAGATAGAATGCTCTTGAAATTCAGCCTGGGTTGCTTTAATTGCTCTGGTTTTGATAAATGATTTATTACTGAACCGATTCTTTAAAGCTTTATAAATGAGTTAAATCGGTTGATATTGAGTTGATTTTTGAAATGGTTTCCTTGAGGTATGCCATTGAGGCGACTGTTGGATTTAGCTTGCTTTTGAATTAATTTCTGGTTTTGAGCTGGCGAAAAGGAATGAGAAACGGTTTAGTTGGGACCCGAACCGGGTGACAAAAGTCCAAGTTTTAGGGGAGGTGCTGCCGAAATTTCTATAAAATCCGAGTCTTTATTGAAATGTTGTTTGGAAAATGATGAGTTAAAGACTTGTACTATTTTATTTGAATTATCGAGAAAAGGATGATTCATGCTTTCGAAATGAATTAATAAAGAGAAAATTGTGATTTAGTCTTGCTTCTTAAGAAAGGCATTGTATCTCTTTCAGGAGAAGGTTATTTAGATGAAACTTGTGTTTTAAAGCTGTTTGGATGTGAAAAGGGTTTATGCCTTTGAATTTGACTTGGGAGTTTCAATTAAAGAAGTTTCAATGGCTTTGAAAGAACCTGAATGTCTATTGACAAGTTTCATTTTGAAATGTTTTGAGAAAGGTTTTAAGTACTCTTTGAATTCTGAATTCTTGCAAGACTAAAACAATTTTGAACAGTTGAAACGTTCTAGAATTTATCATGGGGGTTGAAGTTGGTTTTGCCTAAGTAAAGGAAACGGCTTTGAAAGAAGTAAATGATTACATGACTTGGTTTGGCTTAGATCCTATTTGCTTACTCAAATCAGAAAGCCAATGTTTTAATGATTTTAAATGAATTTGGCGAAATGAGTTATGTTATTCTCCCCTAAAGACTTGGGACTCTGCCGAGAAACTTTTGTTATGAAATCCCATTGTTGTATGGGTGATTTTGAATACTTTGAAATAAATCCTTAACTTGCCATGGTTTTGGAAGTTTTGGAAAGAGAATGCCGAGAGTGGCTTTGTTTTAAAAAGGGAACTCACTTTGAGTAAATTTGGCTTATGAGCCTGAGATGATTTGAGAAACGAGATTTCTAAAGCCAAGGCTGAAAAGAGTTGAAACTTGATTTCAAAGGGAAGCGATTTGAGAAAAAGTGATTTATGGCTTAAATGCCGGTTTTATGAATTTGATGATGTTGGATGGAGGAAGTGCTGTTTTGTTATGGGCCGGAATGGTTGTGTATGATTATGAATATTGGCTGGTTCTGGATTGAACCGTGAGCCGGAATGGCTGTGTATGATATTGATTTATGGCTGATTGCCGAATGAGTTATGGGCCGTATGGCTGACTATGAATTATGAATTTAAGCCGGATGGCTAAGATGGATGTTGATCCATGGTTGGGATTGAATGAATATATGCTTGAGATACCTGGGTAGTAGCAAGGGTTGTGGTTCGTCCCACTTTCTCCAGGTCAGAGATTGTGACACCTGAGTAGTAGCGGTAGTAGTGGTGATTCCACTCGCTCCAGGTTGAGCTTTTAAACACCCGCCTGGGTAGTAGCCGCAGTAGTGGTTGTTCCACTGGCTCTGGGTTGAGCGGGTAGTAGCAATGGGGTTGTAGCTCAAACCTACTTGCTCCGCGAGGGCTGTTTCTGTCCATGGTTAGCTACCAGGACGTGTCGGGTTGGCTATATAACCGACAGATGATATCATCAGCCACTAGGGATAGGCATGCATCATATGCATTTATGTGACATTGTTTGGGTGTGCATATTATACTTGGTTTGCCTATGTGACTAATTGCTAATTGTCCTACTTGCAATAACTGTTTGTTTGTGCTTGCATCTTTCTATTTGTGTTTGCTACTGGGACTCTGTTGGACTGTGGTGATTGCAATGTTCTGAAAACCGATTCGAACCGGCCGGTCGAACCGGTCAAACTGTGAACCGGTAGCTGTAGCGGTTCGAATAATAAGAAAAATCGCAGGATTTGAAAATCGGACTTGAACCGATGAACCGGCCGGTTACCGGTCGGTCGAACCAAACCGGGACCCGGCCGGTTTTTTAACATTGCCTCAATACGCTGCCGTTTTGTGCTGAGGGAACCCTAATTCCCTTTTCTGAGTTTTCTCCTTCGCAGCCTCCACTTCCTCGTTCCTCCATCTTCTCAGTTCTCAACTCCAGCCTCCCACAGAACAGAACCACCCAGCTACCCACGACTCCAGGAGGCCCTCAACGCACTCACCGCCGTCGCACTGACCTCAACACACTCACCTCCGTCGCGCCTTCAGCACGGTGACACCGTCACCAGCGTCGCGCCGTCAGCTCCCTGGCGCCGTTGGGTCCGTCGCGCCCTCAGCCACTTTGCATGCCACCTCCGTCGAGCTCTGCCTCTGAGAAAGCAGTAGAGAAGCGTTGAAGCGTTGAAGCGTTGTCCTTCGAGCTCTGAGAAAAAGCAACAGATTTCCTCATTTCCAGGTAATTTTTAATTTAGTTATGAACATGATTTTGTGATGCAATCCGATTCTGATGAAACTGTGCTCTGATGAACTGAACTCTGAGTCTCTACTCTCTGAAAACTGAAACTGTTATGAACTGATTTTGTGATTTCATTGATTCCGATTAACTGAACTCTGATGAACTGAACTCTGAGTCTCTACTCTCTGAAGGTGTTATGAACTGATTTTGTGATTTCATTGATTCTGATGAACTGTGAACTGTGAACTGTGATGAAAGTCATGAAACTGTGAACTCTGTGAACTCTGTGAACTGTGATGAAAGTCATGAAACTGTGATGAAATATGAACTGATTTTGTGATGCTTTTGTGAACAAAGAATTTTTTGAACCTGAGATGTTGTACTTGTTCAGAGTGTTAAGACTTAAGAGTGCGGCATTCCACAACATGATGATCAAGTGTTACAGTTACAAAAATAATAAGAACAAGTTTTGAAATAATGCTTCTCATTTTCTCAGTGTACAACAGAGTGAGGACTAAGAGAAAATTAAAATTGTGGTTGGATCGACAAATTAAAGATAAGAATGGCTACATTATATTATGTTCAGTTCTTCAATTCATTGAGTCTTCTTTTTTAATTGTGTGCCAGTTGTTGTTGAGCATCTCCATTTATTTATTTGCACTTGTGACATTTCTTTTATAAGAAATTGTACCACTAGTTTTGAATTTTGTAAGAATAATTAATGTGCACTTGTGACATTTCTTTTATAAGAATTTTTTGAACCTCAGATGTTGTACTTGTTCAGTTGTTTGTATACTCTGATTTTGAAATTTGGATGTTGTTTGTTCATTTATTGTGAACTTGAGAGTTGAGATTATTGGGTTGGATTGCTGGTAATATTGAGTTGAGATTAGTGGAAATGAAGGTGATGAAATCAATGAGGCAAATCTGCAGCAAATTATGGAGGATTTTGATGATTGATGACAAACTTGGATCATTTTGATGCTGCTATGTTATGTTTGATTGGTTGTTTGTTGACTTTTGAACTTTGAATTTGTATTTGAATGAGATTATAACATTTGGTTTATGTAGGACTTTTAATTTGAATGATATTTTAAAGTTTAGATTAGACTATAATTATATTTTCATGTGCTTATTTATATTTTAATTATTATTTTATTATAAAACGGTTTTTACGGTTCAACCACGGTCAAATCGGTTGAACCTATGAACCAGTGAACCAGTGTCTAGAGCGGTTCGATGACCGGTTCGGTTTTCAGAACCTTGGGTGATTGGTTGCTGGTTGGATTGTTTGGGCCTAGGGCCGTGGTTGGAATGAGGTGGACCGATGGTTGATTTCGGTTTTTGTGTTTCTGGTTTGGAAAAGTATGAAATGCTAATTTGGTTCAGCATGGTTAAACCTTTTTGAAAGGCTTTTTGAGTTTTTAAGAATTGAACGGTTCCTCTTTTAGAAAAGATTTTCGACTTTACCTTTATTGTAAACCGTTATTTTTAAAAAGAGGCATAAGACGGTTATAAATTACTGGTGCGGTTATTTTCACGTATTCTATTACAGTAATTCCCAAAAACCCTCTACTGAGAACCCTTTCGAGGATGATGTTCTCACCCCCCTACATTTTTCCCCTTTCAGGATATGGGCGCAGAAGTTACGAAGAGCTTATTTAATTGTTGTTGTGATGCTCTATATTGTTTTAGTTATGGTTTATTGTACCCTCGCCTTTATCTTGATATAATCTGTAAGAGGGATAGGAATTGTATTGGATTATGTTTGTAATATTACTTATATATATATGTATGTATATATATGGATGTACTCTTTATGAGTTTTTGTAAGTTGTATGGTATTTATGGATGTACATTATCGAACGAAAGAATTTTTGGGAGCGGTATTGCGGTTTAAAGTTTCAAACAGGCTCATATTTTAGTATTAAATAGTATAAAAGTCGTCGTAATGTCCGAGCTATCAGAGTCGCGCAGCCGGAAGTGTGAGCTTTGGTAGTTAGGGTGTTACAATTTTAATAATTAAATTTAACTGAGTTAGTCTAATAATTTATTGGCATAATAAAAATTAATTTAAAAAAATAAAAGAAACACGTAAAAAAAAGCTTAATTAAACTTAATTTAAAAAAATAATTTGTTCACCAAATATATTTTTCTAATTTATAATAATACCAAATGCTATTTACATCTTTAAGGAAACACCAAAAATTAGTCCGGCATAAAAATTAAGATACATGAGTAGTATGTCCCTGATTTTCATTAATCTAATTTTTTTTAAATATTATTTATTCACCAAAATTAATTATTATGTATTTATATATAAATATAAATATATAATTTAATTATTTTAATATATTTTTTATATTTTAATATATATTTTATTTTATGATTAATTTTGTAATGACTAATTTTAATATAAAACTAACATAGTTGTTTTTTTATATAAAATTTCTAGATGTGCCTTAATGTCAAAGTTGACACTAATTAAAGTAGCCGCATTTATTTATTACTACTACAAATCATTTAATTTCAATGAAGAACTTAATACAACACCTAACTGTACTATCTACTGGATATACTTGTTCATCGTTCTTTGTTCTAACTATATTTTTTTATTTAATTTTCATTCATTTTAATTTTTTTTTCTCAAACAAAATGTTGATGCTTCTTTCAAAACTAACATAACTAAAAGAGCAATTATTATTAATTAAAAGAAATATTTTTTAAATTAATTATAAACATATCATGTGAAATGATATCAATTTTTATATGTAAGTTAGTAAAAAGAGAAATGAAAAATCAACTGCAATAATTATGAAAAGGCTATTGTACTGCATAGAAAAAAAAAAGATGATGAACAATAGAGAGAGAAGGATAAGAGAGAAGTTGGACAAAAAAATTGAGTGAATAAATCAATGAATTGAGAGAATAATTTATCATATAGTGTTAACTAACCACTGAGTTATATATACATGTACATTGAATTTGTTAAATAACTGTTAGCAACTAACTTGCTAACTTCATAACTAACTGACCTAACTAACTTCAGCATTTAGCATCTATTTACATTGCATTTCATATTTACATTTCAATTCATTTATCAGAGTAGTTATATCATGTTACATCCCTTTGCAAATTGGAATTACTTGGTTTATGCAAATCAAGTAACCCCAACTTTGACAATAAATGAGAGAATGGTCCTGGAACAAGTGGCTTGATGAAGAGGTTAGCTAGTTGCTCACTAGAGACAATATACTTGAGGTTAGAAACACCTTCTTTAAATTTGTTTCAAGCAACATGGCAATCTACTTTCACATATTTTATTCTTTCATGGTAAAGGAGATTAATTGGAGGCAATATAAATTACTAATTTGCTATCACATAATAAATCAACTGGAAGACAGGGTTCAATGTAAAATTTCTTGAGCAGTTTTAATAGCCAAATGAGTTCACAAGTACTATGAGCTAAAGCTCGATATTCGGCTTCGAAGGATGATCTAGAGATTGTGGTTTGCTTCTTACTTTTCCAAGATATTAGAGTTTGATCAAAGAAGAAGCAATAACCATTAATGGACTTTCTAGTGTCTTTGCAAGCACTCCAATCCAGTCCAAATTAATGTAACCAATGAGTTTGAAGTTGTTTGAGGTAGAGAAAAAGAGTCTTATTGTAGGAGATTGCTTCAAATATCTTAGAATTCGAGAGCAGTTTGAAAGTGAACATAAGTGGGAGAGCCCATAAATTGACTCAAACATCCCAGAAATAGTTGAGGTCAAGCCTTGTGTTGATTAGGTAGATAAGTCTTTCAATTAAGCATCTATACACCGTAGCATCTTAAAGAAGAGAACTTGATTCTCTAGATAGAAAGGTGGTGTAATCCATAGGTGTTGTAGCTAGCTTAGCTCCAAGTAGCTCACAATCATTGATAAAGTCTAGAGCATATTTTCATTGTTAAAGAGTAATATCATTGTTGCTATGCACCGCTTTCATACCAAAAAAAATTTGAAAATACCCAGATCTTTGATCTTAAATCTGTCATAAAAAAAGTCTTCACATCTTTTATTTCAGTCAAATCAGGATGGCAGTAAATTCAGTATTGGTCATTTTTGTGAAATGAAAATGATCATTTTCAGATTGAGTGAATCCAAGCTCATTGAGAGTAGCTAACAATTTGATAACTCTACTGGCGACTTGTTTGTTTTAACCCATACAAGGACCTCTTTAGCTTGCAAACCATCTTAGGATCTGAGCATTTGAGACCCTTAGGCAGTTTCAAGTAGACATCTTCATTAAGATCTCCATGTAAAAAAATTGTATTTACATTAAGCTGGTGGAGGTGCTTTTGCTTTGCAAAAGCTATGCTTAAAAGAGCTCTAATAGTGCATATTTTCACTATAGGGTTGAAAGTGTCTATGTAATTCACTCCAGGGATTTGAATGAATCATTGGGCAACTAGGTGAGCCTTGTGTCTTTCAATGCTCCCATCCGGGTTGAGTTTGATTCGAAAAATTCACTTACAACCCACTGCATTCTTTCTAGAAGGTAAATGAGTAATAATTCAGGTCCTGTTTTGCTCCAGAAAAGCTAATTCTGCATCAATGACTTTTCTCCAACAATCATTCATAACAGCTTTAGAGTAGTATTTAGATTCAGGGTTATTGATGAGTGCAAGAGTAACGGCTAGGTGTTTTGGTGTAAATGATGCATATGACAAATGGTGAGAGAAAGGATGCTTACAATTTGAAGATGGTTGAGTTCCATTTGAGGAATCTATATGTGGTGAAAATGTAATACAGTGGAAGTCCTTAAGGTTGGAGGGTTGTTTCTTCTCTCTTTGAGACCTTCTTAAACATGGTTCATATGAATTTGGATTAGTGCTCATGGGATGAGATGCAGATGCTGATGATGTATCAGATGGTGCAATGATTGTGTGATGTATAAAAGAGGGTGATGCAGAATCATCAATTAGCTCGGATATAGTGATTGAATTTTATAATTCAGTTACACCTTGTGCCATTGGTGATTGTGCAATGTGGCCATAGAAATATGCAAAGGTATCTAAACTTGGTGTATGACACATGTGCTGATCATTATTTGAATCATTTGATAAATTTTGAAAAGAAAAATGTTGTTCATAAAATTCAATATTTCTTGAAACAAATATTTCTTTGGTATTTAAATCAAACAATATAAATCCTTTGGTACCTGATTGATATCCTAAAAATACACACTTTCTTAATTTTGGATCCAATTTCTTTCTCCTAGTAGTAAAAGTTGAAGCAAAAACAAGACAACTAAAAATTTTGAGATGATTTAGATTAGGTGTACTATCAAAGAGTGCTTGGTAAGGTGTTAACTTGTTCAAAAAGGCATTTGGCAATCTATTCTTAATGTGAACATGATGCATCACAGCATAGTTCTAGAAGCATTTGGACACCTTAGAATATAACAAAATTGCTCTTGCTATGTTTAAAAGATGTAGATATTTTCTCTCAACAACTCCATTTTGTTGAGGAGTTTCAACACACAATGTTTGGTGCTCAATGCCCTTTAAACTATAAAAAAAATTCATTTTGAATTAATCCAATGTCTGTTCTTATTTTCTTAATAGTTTTGTTGAATTGATTTTGTATTAAGTGCACAAAATTTTAAACAAGCTTTCCAGCCTCTGATTTAACTTTCATGCAATATATCCAAGTAAATCTAGTTTTATCTTCAACTATTGTAAGAAAATATTTGTGGCCTGACACTACAAAAAAAATGTTGAGAACCGTCGGATTTAGTGGCGACGATTACATCGGATTTAGCATCGGATTTAGTGACGGATTTGATGAGGAATTCTCATGTCAAACAATTACCAGCGGATAGCTGCTTCTGACGGTAAAACAACACCACTTTTGGCAGAAAATCACATGTTACCATCAGAAATATCCGCCGATAAATTCGACAGTAACTGTGCTCTAAATTGGAACCGCCCCCTATCATTTCAAATTCACTCACTCACTCTCTCTCTCTCTAACTTTTCACCTTCATCTCTTTCTCTCTCTCCTCTCACTCTCCCTCTCTCTCTTTAACCTTCTCATATCTCCTTTTCGTCAACCTCTTCCACCACTGCCGCTTTCGCAAATGTCGCCGACGCTGCCACCACTGCTGAACATCCCTGCCGCCACTGCTACAACGCCCCTGCCACTTCTACTTCTGCCGCCACTGCACATCTACCCCTCTTCAATGTTTTTTATTTGAACTCTGGTTATTTCAAATTCTATTATATCAAGTTAATTAATTAGTTAGTAGAGTTTAGTTTGTTTATATTTTCTGTTTTAGTGGATTTAGGTGGTTAGGATAAGTTAGATTAGACTCTGAAATTGCTAAAAAATATTAGATTATTGAGCTGTTTGCGAATTTTTGCTACTAAAATTGTTAGATAAATGCTTGACTGTATTAATAATGATTGAGCTGTTTCTATGTTACCTTAATAATGATTGAAAAAATTAACCGGTTGAGAAGGGTTGATGGATATTTGGTTTGGATGGAACCTTTAAAGGGTGGAGAAATCCGAATTTTAAGGGAGACTCTATCGAAATTTTTATAAGATTTTTAGTAAAATCGAATAAATTAAAATTATGTTTTCGAAATTGTTATAACTAATTGTTAGGTTGCTATATTTTTGTGCAATTTTTAATTTGAATAATTATTTTAATCTTAGTTTATGTTTTTGATTTTGTTAAATTGATGTTATGATAAATATTTATGCCATTTACAAGAGAACTATATATATATATATATATATATATATATATATATATATATATATATATATTCATTTTTGGTTCTTATGAAAGAAAATATTTTCCTTTGCAATTAGTATTTTAGTGCTCTATAGACACTTGTTAGTTTGCTAAACTAACCAAAACACTTATTCATTCTAATTTAATTATTTTAAAACTAAAACATTATGTAATTTTCCGTTTTTTTAATTTACTAAACTAAAATACTTTTAGAATTATTTGTTATTTCTTGAGTTTCTTCTTATATTATTATTTATTAGTGTTTGTTATGTTATTAATATGTTACTAATATATTCGTTATACAGACATGACGACAGGTAGCAGAGGTAGGTCGAGTAGGTCACGTGGTCGTGGTGGAGGACGGGCTTCCACCGAATCCCCAAGGCTTCCCCGTCATCGCCCTCTACCCCATCGACCTCTGTGACGTCACAGGCGGGTCCGTCGGACCAGCAATTCATCATGGTCCCAAACCTGAACTGGGTGCCTCCTTCTGCTACGCTCTCTACAGATATAACAACGACTTCGACAGAGCCCGCGGTGGGTGATTCCTCCAATTGTCCCCGAGTAGGATGGCCCTCCACCATCGCCCGTCATTTGGCTGAGGATTTGGCCCGATGGCATGCAGTCGTGAGTTCAATTTTTTTAATGTTAAGTTTGTTTATGTTAAGTTTGTTTATCTTATGTGTTTGATAATGTGAGGTTTTTTCTCTGACAGGTTTGCACCAAATCCCAATGCTTGCACAAATGAGATATCCGAGGTCATTAAGTCCATGTACGACCACTCGTGGCCGAGCTACCCGCAGATCCCGGCTCTGACCAGAGAAAATTGGTTTCAGAAGTGGGCGGTAAAAACCCAATTTCATTTGAATTAATTAACTTTATATGAATTGTATTTTATTCCAACTAACTAATCTTCGTGAATCACTTTGTGCAGTTGAAATTCATATGGAATGCAGAACACAATGTCATGATCAGGAAGATCTATGACCACTGGGCAGCCAAACTACTTCAGCAAATGATGAGCGACGTTAGTCAGGGGAAAGACCACCTGACATCGTAGATCCGTTCAAACATCAAGCGTGAATTTGAGGCCTATTTTAGAGATAACGCTGGGTTCAAGCGTCGTTGTCTTACGAACTTTGCTAACAGGGCTTCGCCTAGGTCGTCGAGGTATACGGGTGGGTCGGCGACCTTCATGAAGACAAAGACCATACTGGTAAGAATTTTGGTATTGTTTAATGTTTTAGTAGTAACTTAAATTAGTTTTTTAATTTCCTTTTTTATTATCAAGTTGATTAATTAGTTATAAAGTAAATTTTAGTTTAATTTTCTATTTTAGTATATTTAGGTGGTTAGGATAGGTTAGAATAGGTTAGATTAGGCTCTAATATTTCTGAAAAATGTTAGATGGTACCCTTCAAAGGTGGCTAAATCCGAATTTTAGGGGAGACTCTGTCGAAATTTTCATAAGATTTTCAGTGAAATAAAAAAAATTAAAATTATATTTCGAAATTAGAATTAAGATTTTTTGTAATTTGGTTCATACTTATACTTGTCTAGTGGGACTACACGCAGAGGTTGGGGGCCGCGACCTAGCAATCCCAGCTATCTAGTGGGACTGACGAAACCAGCTCTGAGACCTCAGTAGTGGATCCCGATAGGATTTGGCGAGGGACCGCCTCTGAACCTCACAAGAATCACCGCTTTGAGTTGGGGTCGTTTTTTACTAGTGGGCTCTACTCCTCCGTGTTGGCAGCTTCCTCTGCCTCTGTTTCTACCACCAGCCCTGTTGATCGCTAGAAAGTTGTCGATCTAAGGGAGAAGGTGCATAAGCTAACACAGAAGCTTCACCAACAGGCAGAGCATTTTGAGCAGAGGTATCGAGAGATTCTGGAAACATTAAATTTTTAATAACAATTTTGTTAACAAGAGTCTACTAATTGTGGTTTAACTATGCCAAAAAATTAAAAAAAAAAAAAACTAACATTACCATAGGATTTATTGTCTGATAAATCCGACGGTAACTTGGCATCTAATCATGTAAAACGGTACCAAAGTTACCGTCGGATGTATCCCTCACGAAATCCATTAAAAATATCGATGAAAAATCCATTGCTAATTAGCATCAGACAGAATAAATCCGCCGGTAAGTAATTTTCGGTGATGTTTATACTATCAATCCAAGGACGATAGTAAATTCGACGATAATCTTTTTAGTGGTGAATTTATTTGTTTAATCTGACGGTAAATCTGAAGATACTCAACATTTTTCTTGTAGTGTGAATTAGATAAAATAAAAATTGGATCCCAAATGTCAATATGTAGCAAGTCAAATTTATTCATTGAGTTTGTACACTTTTACAAAATGACAGTTTCTTTTGCCTTGCATAATGGCATGGTTCACAAATATAAGATGAAAAAATGCAATCAATGAATGAAAAATGAGTTTTCATTACTATTATTCTATTATGTAGTAAGTGACATAATCTAGCATACCATAAAGAACCTAAATTCTATTGCATTGTGTGTGTTGTTGATGATTTATTGATGTTCACTGGTGTGGTTAGCTTCCCTAGTTCAACATCTATCACATTTAGATCTCTTACCATATTAGATTGTCCAATCATATTCAATAATGGCAGTTTCTATATCTCACAGCAAGAATCAATGAATTTGAATTCATAATGCAATTATTTTGTGAGTTTTACACTAAAATTAAATTGTATTTAAAATTTGGGATAAAAAGAACATTGATAAGGATCAAATTTGTTGTTAATTGTATTGTACCATAAATATTTGTTGTTATTTGAAAGCCATCAAATAAATTGATTAAGACTGTTCTTATGTAAAAAAAAATTTTGAAAGCTTATTGGATATATGATGCATGGTTAGTGGCTCCACTATAATTATCCAAGAAAATTTTTTGAAACATGTTGTACTCAAGAGATGCCTACCTTTTGGATGTGTAAGGGTGGCTGAGGAAGTGATGTAGCTAACACTACTTGGAGTTAGGATAGATGGTTGTTGGCGCAAAGCCATTAAAGTTATTTTCTGATCTTGAGTGAGCACAATTACTGAGTAATTGCTTTTTTTTTCCTGTTCAGAATTAGTAGGTTTGGCACAAGATTCTTCAATTTTTTTCTCAGTGCTAATGTGGTTTACTATTTTTTATTTCATATGTGCAAGAAGGTCATTCTTCTTGTGGTAATTTTCAGTAAGATGTCCTATCCTATTGCAATAGGTGTACATTTTAGAAGTGTATCTTCTGTCATAGCTCTTTGAATTAGTTGAACTTTTTTCCCTTTCAAACTGATTTCTTCTTCTTCCTCTTCCTATACCTCATGAGGAAAGAAAGTTAGATCCTTACACTTCTAGTAAATTTGTGATAATTTTATTTCCAAAAATTTGATACTCAATTGCCTTTCTTGCTGTGCAGGATAGACAAGACAGTGTTTATTCCAAACAAAGTTTTAAACAGCATTATTTGTGACTTCACAGTTGAAAATTTTTCATTTAAACCTCTCAAGAACTTTACTATATACTCCTTAGATGCATAATCTCTTATATCTTTATACCACAATTGCAATCAGCAGTGCATGATATACAATTAAGAATCATACGTGAATTTTTTAGATTCTCCGAAATTGCTTTCAGCTTTGGCAAATAGGAAGTGATAGATGCATCACCTTGTCTAAGCGCATAGAATTCTTCCTTTAGTTCTGTAACTTTGAACACATCTCTATGCTATGTGAGTAGCGATGCTTGAGATCTGATCACAATTTTGAGGCTAACCTTATCCACATAACACTATGAGCAATCTCTGGACTGAGTGAGAGATTGATAAAAAAAATTAGAAAATTATTATATATGTCCCAAGCTTCATATAAAGGATCAGTTTCAAGTGGCTTTGTGATGGAACCATCAAGAAACCTCACCTTGTTCTTAGATCGTAGAGCTCTTTATATTGCATGGGACCATTGGTGATAATTCTAAGCATTTAAGAAGAATGTGAAAAGAGAAGTTTCAAGATTTTCACTTGGATGGAGAAAATACGGGTTGGTAGGATCAGAGATTGAAGATGAATTTGATCGATTGAGATGAGCTTGTAGTTGAGAGAATTGGTTCATGAGCGAGGCAAAACACTCGAAATCAATAGTGAAATTTAGTGAATCGTACATAGTTGGGTTGTTTGGTTCAACCATTGTTGAATCTTAATACATTGATACCATATGAAATGGTATTAGACCTTTGATGCAGGTTAGCAAAAAGAGAAATAAAGAATCAGCTGCAATGACTATGAAAAGGCCATTTACTGCAGAGAGAAGAAGAGATAATGAACGATAGAGAGAGGAGTCAGAAAAAAGTTGGACAAGAGAATGGACGAATCAGTAAAATGAGAGAATAATTTATCGTACCGTGTTAACTAATTATTGAGTTATATATACATGTACATTGAATTTGTTAAATAATTGTCAACAACTGACTTACTAACACTACAAAATTTGTATTTATTTGTGGTAGTTTTTTAATGGGAGTTACTAAAAACCTCCATAATATATTTTATTTGTGACAAATTATAAAACTCCCTAAATAATTAACAAAAACTCCCACTATTATAATACTCCTAATTCAATTAATTATAAAATAATCCAACCCAAAAAAGTATTCACTCAGCCCATACAAAAAAAAAATCAAAACAGAACTTCGAGAGAGAGAAAACGAAGGAGAGTGAGATCGAAACCCTAGAATCCACCGCCACCGCCATTGCCACCACCATTCATCTCTGCCATTGTTGCCGTTATTGTCTCTTTCGTCGACACGTCACCGCTGGAGTTATGAATAAAGGACAAGGTGATCGTAGAGCCTCTCCTCTGCTTCTGCGTCATCTTCCACGACGGGTTCTTCCGCTAGTTTTACTTTTGCTCCGGTGGCTTGAAGCACTCAGAGCGCAGTTTCGGCGCGAACGCGGTGGCTCTGGCAGAGCAGATCTGGAAGGCGAGCGAGCGGGAGTCTCTGGAAGCTTCGATTGAAGCTGCGATAGTGCGATCGAAGCTATCAAATCTTATGAAACTAATTCTCATGTTGTTCTGAGTCATTGAGGTGAGGATTTGTTCCTACTTTGCAAAGGTTTCCATGAACTAAACAATAAAAATGAAAGAGGGTTGGGTCTTTATTTGTATGAACTTTATTTGTATAATTAAACTAATCTTATGGATCTTTATTTGTATGAACTTTTGACAATTGAGCTTTCAGTCTTATTGAGAAATCAAATTTTGAGGTTTCATGCTCCAAAGAATGTAACAAGAAAAAGGGGAGTATGAATTCCAACTTAAACTTTGCTAGATTTGCTTGATATTGAAAAGTTAAAATGATTTATGCTCCATTTAGCATGACTTGCAAATTTGTGGCTGCTTTCTTGGATTTCTCTGGTTTGATTTGATGATTGTAGAATAGTATGCTTTGTCATCTTTAAAGCAAATCTAGTGCCTGCTCTACCAAGTTTGTGTCGGAAGATGACTAAATCATTATATCCTCCATATCATTTATATTCATGAAATTCTATTATATTCATGTTATAATGCTGGGGGGATAAATCTTTTAATATTAACTCTTTAGCTACTGCTTCTTTTGCTATGTCATTATATTACTCTGCTTGGTTTGTTACATTGTAAATTTTATTTTATTTTTTGAATGAATTATGTTTTGTATTTAATTGGATCTTCATTTTTTTTAGATGTTAGGGGCTGGTGTTAGTCAGGTTGCTGTATGCGCATTCTTCTAATGAATAGGATACTTCCCTTGCTGTTTATCTGTACCACTAAACAATATAAAATTTATTTCTAAAACTACTTTTGTAGGGCCTGCTATGGTGTTTTGAGGTTTGTTATGGAAAATGGCGCCAAGGGATGCGAGGTTTGTTCTTGACAGCATCTGATTTCAGGTTTCCTTGTTACTATGCTTAGGTTGCGATAACATTTTGATTCTGTGTAGGTCATCGTTAGTGGAAAGTTGAGGGCTCAGCGCGCTAAATCCATGAAGTTCAAGAATGGGTACATGATTTCCTCAGAGCAACCAGTCAAGGACTACATTGATTCTGCTGTAAGACATGTACTCCTTAGGCAGGTCAGTATATACTCTTGTCTACAAGTCTTCCTTTGATTGCATTGATAGTGTATGCATTTTTGTTTTTGTTATGAAGGGATTTGGATAAGAAATGTTGCAGATGAGTAACTTCACAAAGCTTTCATGAGGTACAACATTTTCTTTTGTTCTTTTCTTTTATTTTTTGCTTCAAGTCTTCATTTTTTTTGGTTTTGCTGTGTATTATTTCAGGCATATACGAGCGAGTTGCAGCTTAAAGTGGATCACTTGCTGGAAGAGAATGCAAGACTCAAGAGACAGCAACAAAAGACATGCATCTTCATTTATATACATAAATACACACATTTTAGTTACTAGTGATTTTGTTTGTTTATGTTTATGTTTCAATATTTCATCAAGTGAACCTTATATTCATTTAGTTCTTGTAAAATGGGATCTGGTTTAACTTTGAGCGTTGAAGTTGGTGTTTTACACTTGAAATTTATTGCATGTATAATTTGTCAGGTAAATGTATTGTTGAGGTTTCATGCTCCAAAGAATGTAACAAAAAAAAGGGGACTTATACTCAAGCTAACAAGCATGCATCTGTTGATGATGAAGATATGGACCCCACTGTAAGTTTCATTGCAGCATTGCAATGCTTTTAAATAGTGATTTGATTTTCTGAAATATTCCATATCTTTTTGGGTGCAGCAATATCTTGAGAACAGGCTCAAGTACCTTGCGGATCAGAAGGTTGAAGGGATTAAACCACACCTGCACAACAGAAATGATAGTAGGGTCAATACAACATGTTTAAATTGAAGATAATTGATCCAAGTTTCATAAGTGCTAATTCAATATAGGGAGTCTCTTCCCAGAAATTAAAGAATCATTACAACACGTTTAAATTGAAGATAATTGAAATTTCCTGCTTGCTTTATTTGAATTATTTTTTAACTGCTATGCGAGCTGTTGGTCTAACTCTTCTCACGATTTGGTAATTTCTTTTGTTGATTCAGGTTGGAAGAGTTTGCTTGCTATAACAGATTAGCTTACAAGGAAATTGTAATTATTCAGTTTTTAGGTATGAATTAGGTGTTAAAGGATCCCAGTAACTAGCAACATCCTCTTCCATCTCCTCAATAGTCTTCCCCTTTTATCTTTTTTTCACTGTTTGAGCAAATTTTATTATGGATTTGTATTGTTGCCTGCCTAGTTCAGTTGTAATTTAAGCATGCTTTATTGATTGAATTTACTTGTTATTTATTTCTGATTAATCAATTAATTAATATACAAAACTAGTGTAAAGATCTCAAGTTCTAAATCTGGTGTAAAGTTATCAAGAAGTTGCTTAGAATTTTGATGTAATGATAATAAATCTAGTGTAATACCAGAAAATTGCTAGCATTAGCCATTCACACGCAATCATTTTTCTTTTGTAGGAAGTGGATCCAGCTACATTTATTCTTTTTTTTTGGTATTTATCATAGAATATCTTAATTTCAAACTGACAAATCATCAAAACATGTTTTAATGTTATGAACAATAGGAGGAATCAATGAAGTTTGTTATTTTTATGCTAGAGTAATATATTTTATTTCTGTTGAATATGCAAAGCAAAAGAAGCAAAAAATTTCCGGTACCACTGATTTTGGTCTAATGAAGATAGATGATAAAGGAAGGATTCTCTCATTCAGTGAAAAACCCAAAGAAAAAGACCTAAAAGCAATGGTAATAACTCGTGTGTGCTTCTTCTTACATGTTAGGAGTTTCAAGAATAAGGTTTACAGCTAATACTGCTTCATAATATAGGAAGTAGATACAACTGTTTTTGGGCTTTTAAAAGAAAAGGTTGTAAAGAAACCATACATTATTTCTATGGGTGTGTATGTATTTAAGAAGGAGATACTTCTGAATCTATTAAGGTACTGAACTATAGCAACGTGTGAGGCTTTTCAGAGAGCATTCAAATAATGATTATTTTTATGGATTTGTTTTGCTTTGTCTTTGGAGGTGAATTTGTTTTTAATGATGGTGTTTTCTACTTTTATGTTAAATTCTTGTACTCATAACTGTCATGATAGATTCAGCTATAGACCTTTATCTACTGAACATAAAATTTAGAGTATACTTCATATAAATACAAGCTTCTATGCTCCTGAAATTTTTTATGGACCTACCATATAATTTGGCATAAATTTCTGCACTCTTTTGTTACTCTACGAAACTAAGTTATTATTTATTAGGTGATTCCTTTATATTTTCTTTCATTGCTTATGTAAATGTATGTTCTCTCTTCATATTATGCTTCCAGAAGTCGTTGTAATACTTATGGCACCAAGAGACAGTTCAAGGTAAGGCGCATCACAGATGTATCTTGAATTCATGATTTATAGAGGCATCTTCCCTAATAAATTTTGGAAGCACAATTAGAGACCATAAGTTGAAACTTGAAAAGAATGTAAAATCCTTCCTAAAAAATGATGGTAGTGTACTTGGACATAAGTCTGTATTTTATCATGTTATTTTTAATATTTTGTAGTTGTAATTAATGTGATTGAAAAATGATGGTAGTGTATTATATTTTGTTTTAAAGTATTTCTTTTATTTTAATTTTCTTTTACATTTTTAATATCTTGTTTAAATATTTCTTTTTAATAATAAATGATCAGTAGTGTAATAATAATGTAAATTAATTTTTAAAAAATATATTCACAGGTTTGTAAAGGTTTGAAACCTCTACAAAATAGCTGTTATTTTTAAAATGAAAAAATCTTTTTGTGGGGTTTTGAATCGCTACAAACATTGACCAAGAACTGCCACAACAATTCAATATAAAATCTCACTAAACACACACAAAATTTCTACTGAATAGATTGTGGAAATTTTTAAAAACTCCCATAAAAGACTTCGTGACACCTCAAATTTTGGGAATTTTAGAAACCTCCACAAACTATTTGGTGGGAGTTATAAACCTCTACAAATAAAAAAAAAACTGTTACAAATAAATAAAAACCTTATAATATAACTTCATAACTAATTGGCCTAACTAATTTCTGCATTTAGCATTTATCTACATTGCATTCCATATTTACATTTCAATTCTTTTATCACAGTAGTCGTATCATGTTACATATCATCAGCGTAGGAATTAAATGATGATGAGACCCAAAAAAAAAAGATAAAACCAATAAAAAAATTAATTTCTATATCTAATTAAGTATAATATATAACATTACTAACTGACTTTGAACTTCAATATCATTCTTCTCTAAAGATATTCGATATCTCAGATCAAATAAGGATGAGGCTGTATTTTATAAAATATAACAGAAAAATTATATAGTAGACATACAGTACAGTCACTACTATAGTTGATTGTCTCGGAAGTTTGATGCATGATTTAATTTCTTTTAATGTTAATTTAATTTGGATATAAAATTAGTTGTTTACATTTTTTTTAAACAATAGCTAAGAGTAATTTTAGTGGAGTGCTTTTAGAATATTACTATTGACAAGTGAATTAATTTAAAATTAAAATTTATATTAAAATTGAAAAATAAAATAAAATTTATCCCATTTTAAAATGATATCATCTTAACAAAAAATTAATTAAATTTATATATAAATATATTAATAAAATAACTAAAAATAATATAAGATTTAAATTGAATTAAGATCAAACATTGAAATAACAAATTTTACGTTTAGTTTTTAAATTATTATTTATAACATATAATTTGACGAATGTTAATATAACATTTTATGAGATTTAAATTAAAATTCAAATAAAAGCTAATATTGAAATTGCTCTAATCATCTACTGTTAAATTAATAAAAATATATCATTGGATAATAATATAAAACTTTTTTGGAATATTTGTGCATCAAAATTGTTGTGAAATAAAAGATATATATAATAGAGATGTACAAATAGAAGACTCTAGTATTAAAATAATTAGCCCAATAATAATTTATATATATATAATAATATTATATGTTGTAATGTGTATATATATACAAAGATAGAAAGAAGTATTAAAAATAAAGAGAGAGAGAATCGCATCTGTTTATTGTTGCAATCTCAATATAATAAAGATGGTTAATATTGCTATTAATATTATATGTAAAGAGTAATAGAAAATAGAATTTAAAATACTTATAAAATAAAAGAAGAGAAAGAATTGTAGTAGAAATATAAAGAGAAGAGTATTTGATTGTAACATAAAGAGAGAAGTGATTTTATTATTTGCTTGTGTTTCTCTCGGAGGCAAAGGCCTCTATTTATACATGTACGAGGGGGATCAATTTCAACATTCATTAATTATTATTCCTTCTTTGAGAATGTGAGTACTGCATGGGAATGGGCATCCACGTCCCATTCTTATCTCAACACTCCCCCTTGGATGCCCATTTAGGATTATTGCCTCATTAAAACCTTACTAAAGGAAAACCCTGTGGGAAAAACCTTAGTGAAGGAAAAAGAGTACAATATCCCTTGTGATGGGGACTGCCTCATTAAAAACCTTGTCAAGAAAAACCCAATGGGAAAAAACCTGACCAAGGGAAAAAGAGTACAGTCTCCCCCTCTTGCCGACATCATTTAAAGTCTCGAAATCGGCGCATTCCAATCTCATGTACCAATCTTTCAAAGGAGGATTTTGGAAGTGACTTTGTAAATAAATCTGCCAGATTGTCGCTTGAGCGGATCTGTTGTACATCAATTGTCCCTTGATTTTGAAGATCATGAGTGAAGAAGAATTTGGGGGAAATATGCTTTGTTCTATCGCCTTTGATGTATCCGCCTTTAAGTTGAGCAATACATGCTGCATTATCTTCAAACAGGATAGTTGGAGCTATCTTATGATCAATCAGTCCACATGATGACAGAATATATTGAATCAGACTCCTCAGCCAAAAACACTCGCGACTAGCTTCATGAATCGCCAGTATTTCAGCATGATTAGAGGAGGTTGCTGCTATCGTCTGTTTCGTGGACCTCCATGATATAGCTGTACCACCATATGTGAACAGGTATCCTGTTTGAGATCTCCCTTTATGTGGATCAGACAGGTATCCGGCATCTGCATAGCCAACTAGTTGTGACTTGGATCCATAGGGATAAAACAATCCCATATCAACCGTTCCATGAAGATATCGAAAAATTTGTTTGATTCCACTCCAATGTCTTCTGGTTGGAGAGGAACTATACCTTGCTAGTAAATTCACCGCGAATGATATGTCAGGTCGCGTATTATTAGCAAGATACATTAGCGCTCCAATGGCACTAAGATATGGTACTTCAGGACCAAGGATATCTTCATTTTCTTCTTTAGGACGAAATTGATCCTTTTTCACATCCAAGGATCTTACGATCATTGGTGTACTTAATGGATGTGACTTATCCATATAAAATCTTTTCAAGATCCTTTCTGTGTATGTTGTTTGATGAATAAAGATCCCACTTTTTATATGCTCGATCTGCAGGCCGAGACAAAATTTAGTCTTTCCAAGATCTTTCATCTCAAACTCTTCTTTTAGAATTTTTATAATTGTTGGAATCTCTTCAGGAGTCCCAATGATATTTAAATCATCAACGTACACAGCAATTATAATGAACCCAGATGTAGTTTTCTTTATGAAAACACACGGGCAGATATCATCATTCTTGAATCCGTTTTTGGCCAGATACTCAGTAAGACGATTATACCACATTCGTCCAGATTGCTTTAGACCATATAAAGATCTTTGCAATTTGACTGAGTATAACCCTTGCGAATATTCATTGGATGGTTTGGATATCTTTAGTCCTTCAGGGACTTTCATATAGATATCCCGATCTAATGAGCCGTACAAATAGGCTGTTACCACATCCATTAAATGCATATGCAGTTTATGATATGCAGATAAACTGACCAAATAACGCAATGTTATCGCATCCACTACAGGGGAATACGTTTCTTCATAATCTATACCGGGCCTTTGTGAAAAACCTTGTGCCACAAGTCGGGCTTTGTAGCGCACAACTTCATTTTTCTCATTTCGTTTTCTCACAAATACCCATTTGTATCCAACAGGTTTTACATCTGCAGGTGTACGGACTACAGGTCCAAAGACTTCACGTTTTGCAAGTGAGTCTAATTCAGCCTTCATGGCTGCTTCCCATTTTGGCCAATCATTTCTTTGTCGACATTCTTCGACTGATCTTGGCTCAAGATCCTTACTTTCATGCATGATATCTAATGCCACATTATATGCAAATATTTCATTGACAATTGTCTTATTTCGGTCCCATTTCTCTCCTGTAAAGACATAATTTATCGAGATCTCGTCATTTTCACAATTTTCAGGTACCTGAACGTCTTCTGGCGTTATATCAGAATTTTGGACAACTGCAGGTGTCTTTACTATGTCTTTTTCAACAGGAATCATATTTACCTCTTTTCTCTTTCGAGGATTTTTGTCTTTGGAACCGACAGGCCTGCCACGCTTCTGGCGTGTATTTGCTTCAGTGGCTATTTGTCCTACTGGGACATCAATTCGAATTGGGACATTTTCCGTCCTGCCACGCTTCTGGCATGAATTCGCTTCAGTAGCTACTTGTCCTACTGGGACATCAATTCGAATTGGGGCATTTTCCGCTGGTATATAAGATTTGGTTATCCTCTTTGTATCGGAAAATGCATCAGGCAATTCATTTGCTATTCTTTGCAAATGTATAATCTTTTGAACTTCTAGTTCACATTGCGTTGATCGAGGATCTAAATGCATCAACGATGATGCATTCCAATTAAGTTCCTTTTCAGGAAGCTTATTCTCTCCCCCTAATGTTGGAAATTTTGATTCATCAAAATGACAATCCGCAAACCGGGCTTTAAACACATCACCAGTTTGTATCTCAAGATACCTCACTATAGAGGGAGAATCATATCCAACATATATCCCCAATTTTCTTTGGGGTCCCATTTTGGTGCGATTAGGTGGTGCAATGGGAACATATATCGCACACCCAAATATTCTTAAATGGGAAACATTTGGCTGCTGGCCAAAAGCTAATTGCATAGGAGAGAACTGATGGTAACTCGTTGGCCTCAAACGAATAAGTGCTGCAGCATGTAAAACTGCATGCCCCCAAACCGAGGTTGGGAGATTTGTTCTCATAAGCAAGGGTCTAGCAATTAATTGGAGGCGCTTAATAAGTGATTCTGCTAACCCATTTTGTGTGTGAACATAAGCTACTGGATGTTCAACACTTATTCCATTAGCCATACAATAAGCATCAAAAGCTTGGGAAGTAAATTCACCAGCATTATCAAGACGAATTGCTTTAATTGGATTTTCTGGAAATTGTGCTTTTAATCGAATAATTTGAGCCAGTAATCTCGCAAACGCCAGGTTGCGAGAAGATAATAAGCACACATGTGACCATCTCGAAGATGCGTCTATCAGGACCATAAAATATCTAAAAGATCCACATGGTGGATGAATAGGTCCACATATATCACCTTGAATCCTTTCTAGGAATTCAGGGGACTCAAATCCAATCTTTACTGGTGATGGCCTTAAAATTAATTTCCCTTGAGAACATGCAGCACAACAAAATTCACTAGATTTAAGAATCTTCTGGTTCTTTAGTGAATGTCCATGAGAGTTTTCAATAATTCTTCTCATCATGGTTGTTCCCGGATGACCCAATCGGTCGTGCCAAGTTATGAACTCATTTGAGTTAGTAAACTTCTGGTTTACAGTGGCATGTGATTCAATTGCACTAATCTTGGTATAATACAACCCAGATGAAAGTGAGGGTAATTTTTCTAATATAACTTTCTTATTTGAATCATGAGTTGTTATACATAAATACTCATGATTTCCCTCATTCATCGTCTCAACATGATATCCATTTCGGCGAATATTTTTGAAACTCAACAAGTTTCTCAGAGACTTGGTAGATAATAGTGCATTATTTATTATAAATTTTGTTCCTCCAGGAAACAAAATTATAGCTTTTCCGGAGCCTTCTATCACATTGCCTGAGCCAATAATAGTGTTAACATATTCCTCTTTTGGCACAAGATGGGTAAAATATATATCACTTTTGAGAATAGTGTGCGAACTTGCACTATCCGCAAGGCATACATCTTCATTACATATCCTTGCCATTCTCTTCAAAAACAAATAATAAAATGAGTAGTATGCACAGTTAAATTGAATACTTGATCAGAATTATTTTCTAAGAAACACTGTACATAAAATAATGTCATATACCAAAATTTTATTTTAAAATTTGACACAATTAATAATTTCAAAATTCATAAATATTAATATTTCATTATTTATGTACATCACATTTGAAACTTAAATACATAGAAAATAAAACTTTAACAATAAATTTTTTACATTATTTATTAGATACTTCACAATTTCACATATTAAACTATTCCATCATTGATCAAATGGCCAATATTTCCTTCAGGGTCCTCAAAGAAATCAGATACATCATAATGAGTGGTGGAGTTCTCAGCATCATTTGAAACAAAATTTGTTTCCTTTCCTTTGTCGTTCTTTTTCAAAGATGCCTGGTAAAGATCGACTAGGTGCCTTGGGGTACGACAGGTACGTGACCAATGGCCCTTTCCACCACAGCGGAAACACTTCTCCTCGGTTGATTTATTCTGCCCGATATTCTTTTCTTTGTCCCACTTCTGGTGAGATCCTCTCTTTTGAACATAATTCTTTTTCCTTCCATAATTTTTCTTGTTATTAAAAGCTTGCCATTTACCTCTTCTGGGGTAATGATTTGCCGCATTTACTTCAGGAAATGGGGCGGCGCCAGCTGGGCGCGCTTCATGATTTTTCAATAACAACTCATTGTTGCGTTCGGCAACAAGAAGGCAAGAAATTAACTCAGAATATTTCTTAAACCCTTTCTCTCGATACTGCTGCTGCAGGAGCACATTCGAGGCATGGAAGGTTGAGAAAGTTTTCTCCAACATATCATGATCAGTTATTTTTTCCCCACACAATTTCATTCGTGAGGTGATCCGAAACATTGCAGAATTATATTCATTTATAGATTTAAAATCTTGTAAACGCAAATGCGTCCATTCATACCGGGCTTGAGGAAGTATCACCGTTTTCTGATGATTGTACCTTTCTTCAAGGTCTTTCCAAAGATCTGCAGGATCTTTTAATGTAAGATATTCATTTTTCAATCCTTCGTCAAGATGACGACGGAGAAAAATCATGGCTTTGGCTTTATCCTTCTGGGATGCATTATTTTCAGCCTTAATGGTATCTCCAAGATCCATTGAATCAAGATGGATTTCAGCATCTAGTATCCATGATAAATAATTGTTTCCAGATATGTCAAGAGCATTGAATTCAAGATGAGAGAGTTTTGACATAATGAAAATTTGTTACCTGAGTCTTCCTAAAAATTTGATCAGAGTCTCGTGCTGATAACGTGTTGTGAAATAAAAGATATATATAATAGAGATGTACAAATAGAAGACTCTAGTATTAAAATAATTAGCCCAATAATAATTTATATATATATAATAATATTATATGTTGTAATGTGTATATATATACAAAGATAGAAAGAAGTATTAAAAATAAAGAGAGAGAGAATCACATCTGTTTATTGTTGCAATCTCAATATAATAAAGATGGTTAATATTGCTATTAATATTATATGTAAAGAGTAATAGAAAATAGAATTTAAAATACTTATAAAATAAAATAAGAGAAAGAATTGTAGTAGAAATATAAAGAGAAGAGTATTTGATTGTAACATAAAGAGAGAAGTGATTTTATTATTTGCTTGTGTTTCTCTCGGAGGCAAAGGCCTCTATTTATACATGTACGAGGGGGATCAATTTCAACATTCATTAATTATTATTCCTTCTTTGAGAATGTGAGTACTGCATGGGAATGGGCATCCACGTCCCATTCTTATCTCAACAAAAATGAGTATTTACTTTTAATTATTGGATGAACCAATGATACATACTTTTTACTTCCTTGACTTATTCAATTACTTCCTCTCAATTTTTTTCCTTTTTTAAGAAAAATATTGATGAGCCCATTCAACTGCATTTTGACTTATTCACTTAGCCTACCCAAATCAAACATTACTTGTCCCCTCATCAAGAACTACCTCAAATTGTTTTTGGGTACTCTTAACTTCCTCAACTTGGTCAGTGTAAGAGTATACTAACCTAAATAAAACAGTAATTGCATTAATAGTGTATATATCTGCATTATGAATTTAACACGTTTTTGTTTTAGCCGTCTTTATTTGACCTCCGCCGCTGAAACACACGATCATACACCACTAAAATTTCAACGCCATTAATAAATCTTATCAAAGTTGAAGACTTGAAAGCGCTCTCAACCAAATTCTTAGTACTTAAGTATTCAATTAATAGAACGCCAATGAAAATATAAAAAAATGCTATATGCACACCAAAAAAAAATTTAATTATCAAATTAATTATTATATATTTATGTATAAATATATAATTTAATTTATTTTTAATATATATTTTATATTTTAAATTCTATATAAATAATTGATTTGTAATTAATTTTTTGTTGGTCGAAAAAAATATTATTTCAGATAACAAATTTAAGATAAAATAAAGATACAGTTGAACTACGTCATAAAAAATGTCATTTAGACAATAAGAATTTATGTTAAATAGTGAAATATTTCTTGAAAATAAATATTTTTCTTGGTTCAGATTATACATGATAGTTCATAAATATTTCTTATTAAACCCTTTCAAATATACTAGAAGGAAAAAAAAAGGGTGGCAACCACACACCCACTACCATTACCAACGAGTCAGCACCTGAGCCACATAGAAAGGCTGAGGTGAACAGAAAGATGTGTAGGTGATTAGTGGGTCCAATTTTGCTTATCTTATGCAAGCACACACAACCACACCCACAACTTTGGATGATTAAAATCAAAGGTAAGATACTAAGATGCAAATGTTTTATAAACATTTAGGAGAGACAACCAAATCTTTATCAAAGGAGCAACGAATATGCCCATTTCACGGTCCACAAACACCCTCATTCTCCACCATCCCCTTCTTTTTAACTTCCCTTTATAATAATAATAATTATTATTATTGTTCGTTCTAAAGTGCCATGTTTTCTCTCGTTATTCACATTAAATATTAAATCATTGCTTTTAGAAAAGCTACTACATACTAGATATAATTCTTTATCACCATTAACACGCTGACATTTTCTACCAATTATATACTAGTAACTATATAGCAACTTTCAACATACATCAAGGTTCAATGGATCGAGCATATTGTAGATATTTCAGTTTCTTAATGTTGTGGTTAACCTTCAATCTTTGTTAGGTTTTCTATGTATCCATACCCATAGTTTTTCTATGGTAAATTGAATCATATTCCAACCTCTTACTTTGCACATGCTTCATATATATATGTAGTTGATGATACCATCACCTACCAAAGAGTCCGTCGTTAGTTGGAAGCTGCTTTCTAATTTTTATTATTGTGTGTTGTTGTTGTTGTTGTTAATAAGGGAGTGAAAATGAAAATTATATGCAATTGAAAACTTTATTTTTATTTTTATTTTTTAATAACGCATGAAATATATACTCAAAATAAACATAAGAAATAAAATACTAGAATTAATATTACAAATCGACCATCATAAATAAGATACATTTTAAAAACACACCTAACAGGCATTACTTTATCTTATGTGTATTGCCATTATTGATTATTCAATTATTAGTGTCCAATGATTATCAATATCTAAATATTTTTTATATTAAAAAATATCTAATAATAATAATAATAATAATAATAATAATAATAATAATAATAATAATAATAATTTAGCTAATATGTGTATGTTTTAAAGATTTTTATGGTCAGTTTGGATCGGATAAACAATTTAATTAAGTTCTTTTTAAAAAAATAGTTTAAACAATAAATATTTATATTAAATAAAATAATCTAAAAATAAGTTATTTTGTATTTGGTTTTTTAGTTCTAAAAATGTTTATTTTAAAAGAATTGTGATAAAAAAAATTTATTACCAGAGAAATCATTTTTTTTAACTTTTCTATAAGTACCTAAATAGTTTTTTAGAAAGTTATAATTTAATTTTAAAAATTGTACAAGACATTAATACTATTACTTTTTATAAGTTAAAAGTTAAAAAAATAATTTTTAAAACTTTCTAAACAGGTTCATAATAAGATTACTATTAATAGAATATTTGAAATGCTTTCATTATAAATAAAAAATAAAAGCATTGAAAATTTAAATTTTTTGTATTTTTTAAAAAAATTCCTAATTTATCATCTTAACATGTGTCTAACCCCAATAATAATAATAATAATAATAATAATAATAATAATATACAAGGTATTAAAAATAGGATTTAAATAGAATATATTCTAACAACATTGGATAAAATTAAAACTAAAAATTTTTAATTTTTAATATTTTCATTATATAAAAAAATTTAATCAAATATATTTTTCTCTAACAAAACCGTTCGCAATGGACGGTCCCTATATTTGCATTTTTGAGAAGGTCTTTTTCATAATTATCATAATAGGACATTAATTGCTAAACAAATGTAGTACACCCATTTCTTGTGCTTACCGAGGAAGCATGGCACAAATTTGGACGGTCCTGCTTGATGGCATGCCCTAAACAAAACACTACCACTATTACCATATTATCACAACTCACAACAATGAATTATTATCCTTTCTAATTTACATGTAAAACGAGCAACTAATGGTGACGTTTGCAATCCGATGTTAGTATGAATGTTAATTTTGATTAAAATATAATTGATGTCGATGTAATTTGTGTTTGTATAATTTTTATCAAATTTGATTCCGATAATAAGATAAGAGAGGACGAATAATACATGTATATTTTATTTATAGTGTAAACGAGATAAGAGAAGGTGTGATCTATATATACATATTATTCACAGTAATTTTTTGGGCCTAATTTTTAACTCATAGAAGATGATTTACGTAAATGTACGTGATCCAGACATCAATCAATTGAATGCGACATAACACGTCGTTGAGGCAGTCGATTTCGCAGTTAATTTTGTAATTAAGTTATTAAGCACATAATTATTATTTTAGATATTAAATATTATCGTAGATATTTTCCTTAAAGTTAATTTACTAATTGTATGTTTATTAATTTATTTAGTTATTAACTGTTCAAATAAAAGTTATTTTTTAACTTAATTTACTGTGTGCTAAGCAAAATATATATATATATATATATATAGTTAGTCCTTAATAAGGTTAATTTGTTAAGTAAACAATAATGTAATTTTGTTTTTACTTAATTAAATTATTAAGTAAAAATTTGTCCATTAAATTATTAATTATTTTAGTGAATATTTTATTTTAATTAACGTATTGAGGAGATGTTTAATAATTAACTTAGTTATTATTAACGTAAAAGATTTTATTTAAATAAATTCAGTTAGTATATATTTTTAAATTTTTATTAAATAAATGTATATAACAGTTAAATCTGTTTGTTATGTCAATGTTTGTTGGGACGTTATTTTTCTAATTCTGATCATTTATTTTTTGTTAGAGGCCTCGCCTATTTCTTCTTCAGCGAGTGAGTCACAGACTTGCACCACTAGACACTATTGTCCCCTATTTGAGAGAGGCTGGCTTCGGTGACACGGTGCCTCTCAAGGACTTCGTCTTTAACAACTCCCTGATCACAGTATTTGTGAAGCATTGCCATTTGGAGACTCACACGTTTCACCTGCCATGGGGTGAGTGCACCATTACCTTGCAAGACGTTGTGTACCACCTCGGGCTACACGCGCATGGGGAGCCAGTGGGGGTGCATCCGTGATTTCTATAAATGGTACAACACTGAGATCTAGGAGTTGGTGGAGTGACTACTTGGTGCTAGGCCTCCAGTGGTTCAACAGCAGGGAGCGCAGAGGAAGGAGTCTTTCTCCCTGAAGTTGACATGGCTTTGGGAGCGAGTCGAGCATATGCCCGATACGGCTGATCTAGACATCCTCCGACAATATGCGAAGTGTTACATCATATTATTAATTGGGGGTTACCTGATGACTGACAAATTGAACAATATGGTCTATCTCCAGTGGCTACCTTTACTTGTCGACTTTCAGAAGTCCTGTGGTCTATCTTGGGGTTCGACGTGCTTTCATGAACTATATATAAGCAGAATTTATGATGTATCGCTTGTCCTCGGAAGACTTGAAATGACACATAAATTTTGCGGGCATGTGTCTAATACAATAAGCAGGGAACGCCCTGGGAGGATGCTAACCACTATCATCGGTCCTTAGTGCAAACTTGATCGCCTGAGATCTATCAGATATAATCAACATGCCTTCTTGTGAGGTGACATGTCGTCTCAAATTAGTCAGGAAGAAAGACCATGACTTCGTACTCTCAGACTCTACAATTGCAAAAGCAATAGAAAGGATATTGATGTTGCCATCTTGTGCAACTGCAATAAGCAACACACCACTATATTTGTCGTACAAATATGTACCATCGACAGAAACAAATGGCTTGCAATGCTTGAAAGCCTCAACACAAGACGAGAAGGCCTAGAAGACTTTGTCGAACATGCTACAGTCGCGGACCATAAGGTGCACATCATAGTAAGGTAAGGCCTTGAACTCACGTATAGTTTCGGGACAACAATTCTGCAATGCTTGTAGCAGCTTCGACACCTTGTTGTATGACTCCTTCCAGTCCCCGTATATCTGCGTAATTGCCTTTTGCTTCGCTATCTAGACCTTTCTATACTAGGGCTTAAAGTGATAGATTTGCCGAACTGTAGCCTGTAAGACAGGGATGCTTGCGGATGGGTTAGACTGTATCAACGGCAGGATGACATTGCAGATGAGAGTGCTGTCCAACTGTCGATGGTCTTGGGACATGGTGAGTGTTAAACACGTATGCGCCCACCAACCCTTCGGACCTCCCTAACGAAATAACACATTCATAGTTGGAAACTAAACCATATATAACAATCATAAATGAGTAAATACGTCACAATTAAACTTGACCTCACCAATATTTGAGGTTCTTTTGGAGGGCTATACGGAGACTCCAAGGACATCCAGATGCAAATTGGCGGCAAAGCACATGGTACTTTATTCGATCCGATTCGACAACTTGGTACTCAGCACTTCAGTGGATGCTATAGTTTTTCAAACCCTGCATTACTGCATCTCTGCTTTTGAATCTCTGGTCGTTCCGAAAGTCCACCTCACCATCTAGCTTGTAATCGTCTTCCCTGGTGTTGAAAAATAGAGATTTCTTATGCATCACGTCAAGATCCAATACATGATGGTGACTTGGTACATCTGATAGTACCAGAATCAGGTGGGAGGAGGAGGAGGAAAAACATAGCGGACCACTGCCTTGGCCGGTGTCTCTAGTACAAACTCCTCCTCATCATCATCTTCAAAAGAACCGCTCTTATTACTATCTGCAACATACTCCTCATATTTTTTTAAAATATAAAATATACATATGTATTTAAATATATGTATTTGTACATGCTATGTTTGATTTATTAGCTGATTTTTAGTATATAAATAATATTTTTACTAAAAAATTATATTTTTGAGAAATTAAATTCGTTTGTAAAAAGTTTGACTTGTTTGGATGCTATTTTTGAAAAAGATCTTTTTTAAATGATATTTTTTTTAAAGATCTTTTATAAAAGTAAAAATGATTTTATGTTTGGATATTTTATGTAAAAAGATTTTTTATTTATCAATTATATTTGGGTAAAATAAGATAAAAGTACTTTTTGTTTATTTATTATGTTAAAAATATCCTTTTTTTAAGAAATTTTTTTTAAAAAGATGTAAATTGTAACTTCTCGAAAAAGATATTTTTAAACTTTTTTAGTGTTTTTACTTTTACTATTAAAAATTTGCTAAACACACTAAAAAACAAAAAAGATATTTTTTCATTGAGAAAAGATCTTTTTTATTGATTTAATGGCATACAAACAAGCACTTAATATATTTTAAATTTTTATTTCAAATTTTTGAGATTTAACCTCTGAGTTAAGTTTAAAATATAACCAGAAGATTTCTAATAGACAGGTAAAAATAAATAAATTTTGAAAATTGAATAAAGACAAAATTAGTTGATACTAATAAATTTGGGAGACTAAGTAATCTAAGAAAATTTTATTTATGCTATTTAAATATTTAGTTTATTATATATTATCTATCTACTTAATATACTAAAATTGGGTTTTCCTCCAACTAATGAAAGTGAGGTGTCATTTTTTCGTGAACCCATTTTTCCTCCAAAATGAATGCATTTAATGAATAATGCATAATTATACTAATTTAGAAAAATATCTTTATTATAATTATATAAAATCAATATTTAATGCATTATTAAACTACTTATCAATTATTAATAAAAAATATTTTTAATTATTTTAATAAATAATATATAATTATACTAATTTAAAAAAATATCTTTATTATAATTATATAAAATCAATATTTAATGTATTATTAAACTAATTATCAATCAAAAATATTTTTAAACATTTTAGTTATATTCATTTTAATTATATTGATATCCTTCTAATTCTTATTCATTATCCAATGATTTTATTAGTAGCAAGTTGTTAATCCATTCATATTGATAATAATAATAATTTTATTAGGATAAATATCAAATTCTATTCCTAATATAAAAATATAAAATTTAATTCCTTCAATTTTTATTTTACCACTATAAAAGATCATGTATGCTAGGAGAAAATATCATTTGTTTACCAATTACTCTTTCATTTGATAGCTTTTACAACAATTCTTTTTCTTTCTATGAGGCGTCGTTGCAAGAAGGCAACTATCGTGGACACAAACTACCACACTCTCCAACTTTCATGCTCATCATTCGGAGCTATATGAGATATGTTATCTATAAAGTATTTATAGATCATGGTGTTATCATGTATGCATAAATAAAAAATGTTTCGTATTTAAATTTAAGTCATTTACCTATTTGTGGTATATTGTAGTGTGAAATTACTTTCTAATATGTGTTGTGTAATGATATTATGTTCTAATTTAAGCCTTTACTTTAGAACTGTATTATGATTTTATCTCATCATTTTTTCTTAGATATCAAGTTGAAGTATTTTTATTTATTATTATTATTGAAATGGATGTGATATGAAATGTACCAAAAAAAAACTCCCACATTCAATTTATTTTATTGTAGTCTTTTATCTATTCTATTTATTTTTATTTTCTTCTTATTCATTTTATTTTCTTTTTAAATGTTATATAATTTATTATAATTTATACCAATCTATCTATCTACTTAATATACTAAATCTGAGTTTTCCCCCAACTTATGATGGTGAGGTGTTATTTTCTCGTGAATCCATTTTCCCTCCAAAATGATTGCACTATTTCTCTCTTTTAAATTTATTTTTAAAAATTATCTTTAATTGATATAATTATATTATAATTAGTATTTAATGAATGATACATAATTATACTAATTTAAGATAATCTCTTTATTATAATTATACTAATCTCTTTTAAATTTATTTCAAAAAATTATCTTAATTATAATTATATAACAATATTATACTTAGCATTTAATGAATAATTCATAATTATACTAATTTAAAAAAATATCTCTATTATAATTATATAAAATCAATAATTAATGCATTATTAACCTAATTATCAATCAGAAATAATTTTAACTATTTTAATTATATTAATTTTAGTTATATTGATATAATTCTATTTTTTATTCATTATCTTAAAATTTTATTAGTGACAAGTTATTATCTTAATGGTGACCTATATATAATAATAATAATAATAATAATAATAATAATAATAATAATAATAATAATAATAATAATAATAATAATAATAATAATAATAATAATAATAATAATAATAATAATAATAATAATAATAATAATAATAATATACTTCTACTTAATATACTAAAATTGTATTTTTTCTTGACTAATTGAAGTGAGGTGTAAATTTTTCATAAATTCATTTTTCTTCTAAAATGAAAGCACTATTCTCTCTTCTAAATTTATTTTAGAAAAATATCTTTATTATATTTATATTACAATTAACATTTAATGAATAATGTATGATTATACTAATTTAGAAAAATATATTTATTATAATTATATAAAATTAATATTTAATGTATTATCAACTAATGAAAGCGAGGTGTCAATTTTTCATGAATTTATTTTCTCTCCAAAATGAAAGTACTATTCTCTCTTCTAAATTTATTTTAGAAAAATTAAAATTCCATACTGAATATAGGTGGCAAGTTAAAAAAAAAAAGTAAGTTAATGGAATCAAATTATATTTCTATAACATATATAAGAATGTATATTTTTATTATATAAAAATTGAATTTCTGCACTTAATCATGGGTGTGGCATACTTCTTAGCCTGTTCTTAATTTATTTTTTATAACTCATTGAATATAATTTATTACAGTAAATTAATTATATCAACTAATTGATTTGATTAGGTATTTAAGTATCACACGATTTATTATAATTTATATCAATCAAATAATTGTAAATAAAAATTAAAATCATATTAATGAATTTAATATTAAAGTTAATTTGGCTTTTTATTATTTAGAATATTTTTCGATCAATCATTTTATACTCTTTACTTTTTTTTCAATTTCATTTTGAATTTTAATTTAGTACTCAAAGGTAGTGAAATTCCATTGATACTAAAATAAAGTTACATAAGGGTCCACAGGGTGGAATAAATAAAATAATGTGATACCCACATTGCAACATCCAAATGAAACAACTTAGGATTTAAAATGTTTATCTTTCTCCTTCTCGCCATTTATTATATTATCTATTCTATCTATTCTATTATATAAAAATCGAATTTTTACCTTTAATGATAGAATCAACGTAGCATACTTCTGCTTTATTTTGTTTAACTCATTAAAGATAATTCATTATGATGAATTAATTATATCAACTAATTGATTTGAATAGATATTTAAGTATCACACAATTTAAAATAAGATAATTTATTACTTATTTAAATTGAATACAACAAATATAAATTAATTTAGTTAAAAATTTACTATTTTCTAATCTTCTATAAATAAAAATGACAAAACAAAATTATAAAAATAATCTTTTTATCATTTTTGTTATTTTAATTTTATTTTCTTTGCTTTTTCTTATGTATAATTTTATTTTATATTAACTTTATTTATTTAATAATAAAATATACTCATATTAATTTTATCATATAATAATATATTTTTTCCTATATTAATCGAAGAATTTCAATAGTTATCAACTACATCTAATAGAATGACTGAGAAGTGAGAACTACGAGAAGTTAAACCCATGTTCAAAATGCTAAAACAAAGAAAAGAAAACAGTAGATATATGATTAGAGAAAAATGTATAATAATGACAAAATATACTAAAACTGAATTTTTTCTCCAACTAATAAAAGTGAAATGTTAATTTCTCATGAATTTATTTTTTCTGTAAAATGAAATCACTGATTTCTTTTCTAAATTTATTTTAGAAAAATATATTTATTATAATTATATTACAATTAACATTTAACGAATAATGCATGATTATACTAATTTAGAGAAATATTTTTATTATAATTATATAAAATCAATATTTAATATATTATCAACTAATAAAAGTGAGGTGTCAATTCCTCGTGAATTCATTTTTCCTCCAAAATGAAAGCACTATTCTCTCTTCTAAATTTATTTTAGAAAAATATATTTATTATTATTAAATTACAATATTACAATTAGCATTTAATGAATAATACATAGTGATAATAATTTAGAAAAATAAAATAAAGTCCAGTAATTTATCTTTCGACTGCACACGTGTGTAGAATAACTTTTAAGAATGAGTCATGTATAGTAAATACGGTCGATAATTGTAAAATTGTATACTAACATTGATATAATATTATTTCATGTATATGTTTTGCAAGCTTCAAAGAAAAGTGTTGAGTTGTTTTTTAGTAGATTTAAATTATTTATTGTTTATTAGCGAATTTTGTGCATTAGAATTCTCTAATAATTTATTATTTATTTTGAGCTAATTTTGATATATTCTTACTTGACAGTAAAACATATAAAAATTTGTTGGTGGGTCTAAGTATTATTAAATTGTTTATGATCACATTGAGTATATACGTTTGATTTATTGAAGAAAATAGATTACTAAAACCAATTAATAACTATTTTAGAGTTAATATATTTATCACTAGATTAAGAAAAAATAAATAATACATAACATGTTATATTTTTATTAATCAAATTATTATAATTTAATTTAATCTTAATAAAATAATTTAAAATTATAATTTCAATTTTATCACGTGCAAGGCACATGTTAATACTTATATTACTTAAAATGTACAACTGTAAATAATTTGATTTGATTATAATATTTGTTTTTATTTTTATCTTTCTTTTTTTTTTATGGTGAAATTAGATTTTGATTATAATCAAATCATATTTATTAATGATTAAATATTTATAAAACCAGTTAATAACATCAACTATTATTATTATTATCTATAATAATAACATCAACTATTATTATTATTATTATTATTATTATTATTATTATTATTATTATAATAATAATAATAATAATAATAATAATAATAATAATAATAGCACTAAACACTATTGCACTTTACCCCAAAAACAAGTTCATTGTATGGCAATATTAAGTTCCTTTCAAAAAGTTTTAAAAGTTATTTTTTTGATCTTTTATAAGTTATTTTTTTTATCTTTTGTCTTATAAAAAGTAATAGTATTAATATTTGAAGTAATTTTTAAAATTAAATTATAATCTTTTAAAAAATTATTTAAATACTTATAAAAAAGTTAAAAAATAACTTCTCTCATAATAAAATTTTTTTATCATATTTATTTTAAAATAAATACTTTTAAAATTAAAAAATCAAATACAAAATAACTTATTTATAAACTATTTTTAATATAAATATTTATTATTTAAATTATTTAAAAAAAAACTTAATTAAGGTAAAGTTTACCCAAATTGGGCCTATGTCACTAACCATAAACAAACACAAACCTAGTGTGTAAGTAAACAAAACCCCACATTTGAGTCTGTGACTCTCTCTCTCTATATAAACCAAACCTCCTCCAACTCTTTCTCTTTCTCTCCATTAAAGATTCAAACCCACTCATTATATGCACAAATAGCTTTTCGTCAGAGTTATATTATCTCTCTTCAGTTTCTCTCTTCAGTTTCTTGTATGGGCTGAGAGAGATCCACATGTCTCGCACGTGCTCACAGTGTGGAAATAACGGGCACAACTCCCGCACATGCACAGACGCTTCTCTCGCTGCCGGATCGGTCTCCGGCGGCGGAACCCCTCAAAGAGAGAACGGCATCATGCTCTTCGGCGTAAGACTCACCACCACCGAAGGGACCTCATCGTCATTCAGAAAAAGTGCTAGTATGGGTAATTTGTCACAGTTTGATCAACAACCACCGCAGGATCCAATCGTTGCTGACGCCGGCTATGTGTCCGATGACGTCGTTCACGCCTCCGGCCGCAGCCGCGAGCGCAAACGAGGTAAAATAGTAGAAAAACACGTGCTTAATTGCTTGCTAGTTTATTAGTTTCACTTTTATTATTATTTTTTTAATCTTTTAATTTAATGGTTTTTTTTTTTTTGTGATTGTTATTAGGTGTTCCTTGGACTGAAGAGGAGCACAAATTGTTCTTGTTGGGTTTGCACAAGGTTGGAAAAGGTGACTGGAGAGGAATTTCTAGAAATTTTGTGAAGACTCGGACTCCAACTCAGGTTGCTAGTCACGCACAGAAATATTTCCTCCGCCGCCACAATCAGAACCGCCGCCGCAGAAGATCTAGTCTGTTTGATATCACCACTGATACGGTATTCAATCTAATCTTTTCTATAATTGTTAGCCTTTATGGTAACAAATTATTTAATTTTCAGAAACTGATTTCATAGTAAATGAAAAATATCTCGACGATATAAATATTATTACTATTATTGATGAACAGTATAATCTTTTTTATTAAATGCACAGTACTTAATTACGAAGATTTCAAATCGTGAAAGTTATTATTTGTTGGATTTAAAAAAAAAAACTGTATTTGAATATTTTGTTTGAAAAAGGTTTTTATTCACTTAACTATTAACGTGAGTTACTAATAAAATGCAACGGTTTTTTTTTTTATTTTAAATTCTATTGATTTCATTTTTTTATTCTAATTTTTTTTGGCATTATTTATTCTAAATTAAGGTGATGGAATCCTCTGGCATGATGGAAGAGCAAGTTGAGCAAGAAACTGTTGCGCCACCCACACCCTCTACATACAACAACTTATCTAGCTCTACTTTCCCCATGGCTTTATCTTGTGTGATGTTGCCATTAGCTGCCAAACCAATAAGGCCAACGCCTATTTTGCCTGTGCCACCATCTTCTAAGATGGCTAATTTGAACCTGAAAGAGAAAATAACTCTGAATACAGAATTTCGACCTCCACCATTTGTTCTTAACTTAGGGACGCAGCAATTCCGGAATCAGTCCCCAGACGAAAATAATGATCGCTCCTCACCATCCTCGTCATCCACGTCGTCTTTTCAAGCAGGAAATTTCACTGGTGGTGGAGATAGCATAATTAGTGTTGCTTGAATAGTATATATTGTCTTAATTTAATTTAAGTTTGTAAATTATCGTTAGCTATGGAAAGTGAAAATATAGACCTAATTGAAAAATGATGAAACAAAATAGTATCACTGTTATCAAGTAAAAGAATTGCTTTGAAGATAATTAATTAATTAATTAGACGAGACTATAATAAGATAGGTTAGTTATATAGTTATAAATATAACTATTGTTATTACTATTATTATTATTAGGACAAGAATAGTTAGGGTGTGTTTGGGATATTAAGAAATTTAATCGCTGTTTTAATATATAGAAGTTGGATGAGAACAAGGAAGAGAGACAGAGAGGATGAGTTGTCATATTTGGTGGCTGTTGGGAAATTCTTGTTTCTATTGTGTGTGGGAGTGTGGCTTTGAGAATTGAGATGACAGAGCACCAGGTACTCGGGTTATACTATTGGTCTGTTTTCATTGCAACTTGGTGGGTCTCAAAAATACTATAAAATATTATATTAGATTAAATTATTCAAGGTGGAGGAGAATATATATTATGCTCGTGGTGTCCAATTCATACACGCATGTCTTTGTTACATTTTTTCCCCTGTATTTTTTTAGTAATGAATCTGATTTGTTGAGATAAAAATGGTACGTGGATGTCCATTCCCATGCAGTACTCACATTCTCAAAGAAGGAATAATAATTAATGAATGTTGAAATTGATCTCCCTCGTACATGTATAAATAGAGGCCTTTGCCTCCGAGAGAAACACAAACAAATAATAAAATCACTTCTCTCTTTATGTTACAATCAAATACTCTTCTCTTTATATTTCTACTACAATTCTTTCTCTTCTTTTATTTTATAAGTATTTTAAATTCTATTTTCTATTACTCTTTACATATAATATTAATAGCAATATTAACCATCTTTATTATATTGAGATTGCAACAATAAACAGATGCGATTCTCTCTCTCTTTATTTTTAATACTTCTTTCTATCTTTGTATATATATACACATTACAACATATAATATTATTATATATATATAAATTATTATTGGGCTAATTATTTTAATACTAGAGTCTTCTATTTGTACATCTCTATTATATATATCTTTTATTTCACAACACGTTATCAGCACGAGACTCTGATCAAATTTTTAGGAAGACTCAGGTAACAAATTTTCATTATGTCAAAACTCTCTCATCTTGAATTCAATGCTCTTGACATATCTGGAAACAATTATTTATCATGGATACTAGATGCTGAAATCCATCTTGATTCAATGGATCTTGGAGATACCATTAAGGCTGAAAATAATGCATCCCAGAAGGATAAAGCCAAAGCCATGATTTTTCTCCGTCGTCATCTTGACGAAGGATTGAAAAATGAATATCTTACATTAAAAGATCCTGCAGATCTTTGGAAAGACCTTGAAGAAAGGTACAATCATCAGAAAACGGTGATACTTCCTCAAGCCCGGTATGAATGGACGCATTTGCGTTTACAAGATTTTAAATCTATAAATGAATATAATTCTGCAATGTTTCGGATCACCTCACGAATGAAATTGTGTGGGGAAAAAATAACTGATCATGATATGTTGGAGAAAACTTTCTCAACCTTCCATGCCTCGAATGTGCTCCTGCAGCAGCAGTATCGAGAGAAAGGGTTTAAGAAATATTCTGAGTTAATTTCTTGCCTTCTTGTTGCCGAACGCAACAATGAGTTGTTATTGAAAAATCATGAAGCGCGCCCAGCTGGCGCCGCCCCATTTCCTGAAGTAAATGCGGCAAATCATTACCCCAGAAGAGGTAAATGGCAAGCTTTTAATAACAAGAAAAATTATGGAAGGAAAAAGAATTATGTTCAAAAGAGAGGATCTCACCAGAAGTGGGACAAAGAAAAGAATATCGGACAGAATAAATCAACCGAGGAGAAGTGTTTCCGCTGTGGTGGAAAGGGCCATTGGTCACGTACCTGTCGTACCCCAAGGCACCTAGTCGATCTTTACCAGGCATCTTTGAAAAAGAACGACAAAGGAAAGGAAACAAATTTTGTTTCAAATGATGCTGAGAACTCCACCACTCATTATGATGTATCTGATTTCTTTGAGGACCCTGAAGGAAATATTGGCCATTTGATCAATGATGGAATAGTTTAATATGTGAAATTGTGAAGTATCTAATAAATAATGTAAAAAATTTATTGTTAAAGTTTTATTTTCTATGTATTTAAGTTTCAAATGTGATGTACATAAATAATGAAATATTAATATTTATGAATTTTGAAATTATTAATTGTGTCAAATTTTAAAATAAAATTTTGGTATATGACATTATTTTATGTACAGTGTTTCTTAGAAAATAATTCTGATCAAGTATTCAATTTAACTGTGCATACTACTCATTTTATTATTTGTTTTTGAAGAGAATGGCAAGGATATGTAATGAAGATGTATGCCTTGCGGATAGTGCAAGTTCGCACACTATTCTCAAAAGTGATATATATTTTACCCATCTTGTGCCAAAAGAGGAATATGTTAACACTATTATTGGCTCAGGCAATGTGATAGAAGGCTCCGGAAAAGCTATAATTTTGTTTCCTGGAGGAACAAAATTTATAATAAATAATGCACTATTATCTACCAAGTCTCTGAGAAACTTGTTGAGTTTCAAAGATATTCGCCGAAATGGATATCATGTTGAGACGATGAATGAGGGAAATCATGAGTATTTATGTATAACAACTCATGATTCAAATAAGAAAGTTATATTAGAAAAATTACCCTCACTTTCATCTGGGTTGTATTATACCAAGATTAGTGCAATTGAATCACATGCCACTGTAAACCAGAAGTTTACTAACTCAAATGAGTTCATAACTTGGCACGACCGATTGGGTCATCCGGGAACAACCATGATGAGAAGAACCAGAAGATTCTTAAATCTAGTGAATTTTGTTGTGCTGCATGTTCTCAAGGGAAATTAATTTTAAGGCCATCACCAGTAAAGATTGGATTTGAGTCCCCTGAATTCCTAGAAAGGATTCAAGGTGATATATGTGGACCTATTCATCCACCATGTGGATCTTTTAGATATTTTATGGTCCTGATAGACGCATCTTCGAGATGGTCACATGTGTGCTTATTATCTTCTCGCAACCTGGCGTTTGCGAGATTACTGGCTCAAATTATTCGATTAAAAGCACAATTTCCAGAAAATCCAATTAAAGCAATTCGTCTTGATAATACTGGTGAATTTACTTCCCAAGCTTTTGATGCTTATTGTATGGCTAATGGAATAAGTGTTGAACATCCAGTAGCTTATGTTCACACACAAAATGGGTTAGCAGAATCACTTATTAAGCGCCTCCAATTAATTGCTAGACCCTTGCTTATGAGAACAAATCTCCCAACCTCGGTTTGGGGGCATGCAGTTTTACATGCTGCAGCACTTATTCGTTTGAGGCCAACGAGTTACCATCAGTTCTCTCCTATGCAATTAGCTTTTGGCCAGCAGCCAAATGTTTCCCATTTAAGAATATTTGGGTGTGCGATATATGTTCCCATTGCACCACCTAATCGCACCAAAATGGGACCCCAAAGAAAATTGGGGATATATGTTGGATATGATTCTCCCTCTATAGTGAGGTATCTTGAGATACAAACTGGTGATGTGTTTAAAGCCCGGTTTGCGGATTGTCATTTTGATGAATCAAAATTTCCAACATTAGGGGGAGAGAATAAGCTTCCTGAAAAGGAACTTAATTGGAATGCATCATCGTTGATGCATTTAGATCCTCGATCAGCGCAATGTGAACTAGAAGTTCAAAAGATTATACATTTGCAAAGAATAGCAAATGAATTGCCTGATGCATTTTCCGATACAAAGAGGATAACCAAATCTTATATACCAGCGGAAAATGCCCCAATTCGAATTGATGTCCCAGTAGGACAAGTAGCTACTGAAGCGAATTCACGCCAGAAGCGTGGCAGGACGGAAAATGTCCCAATTCAAATTGATGTCCCAGTAGGACAAATAGCCACTGAAGCAAATACACGCCAGAAGCGTGGCAGGCCTGTCGGTTCCAAAGACAAAAATCCTCGAAAGAGAAAAGAGGTAAATATGATTCCTGTTGAAAAAGACATAGTAAAGACACCTGCAGTTGTCCAAAATTCTGATATAACGCCAGAAGACGTTCAGGTACCTGAAAATTGTGAAAATGACGAGATCTCGATAAATTATGTCTTTACAGGAGAGAAATGGGACCGAAATAAGACAATTGTCAATGAAATATTTGCATATAATGTGGCATTAGATATCATGCATGAAAGTAAGAATCTTGAGCCAAGATCAGTCGAAGAATGTCGACAAAGAAATGATTGGCCAAAATGGGAAGCAGCCATGAAGGCTGAATTAGACTCACTTGCAAAACGTGAAGTCTTTGGACCTGTAGTCCGTACACCTGCAGATGTAAAACCTGTTGGATACAAATGGGTATTTGTGAGAAAACGAAATGAGAAAAATGAAGTTGTGCGCTACAAAGCCCGACTTGTGGCACAAGGTTTTTCACAAAGGCCCGGTATAGATTATGAAGAAACGTATTCCCCTGTAGTGGATGCGATAACATTGCGTTATTTGGTCAGTTTATCTGCATATCATAAACTGCATATGCATTTAATGGATGTGGTAACAGCCTATTTGTACGGCTCATTAGATCGGGATATCTATATGAAAGTCCCTGAAGGACTAAAGATATCCAAACCATCCAATGAATATTCGCAAGGGTTATACTCAGTCAAATTGCAAAGATCTTTATATGGTCTAAAGCAATCTGGACGAATGTGGTATAATCGTCTTACTGAGTATCTGGCCAAAAACGGATTCAAGAATGATGATATCTGCCCGTGTGTTTTCATAAAGAAAACTACATCTGGGTTCATTATAATTGCTGTGTACGTTGATGATTTAAATATCATTGGGACTCCTGAAGAGATTCCAACAATTATAAAAATTCTAAAAGAAGAGTTTGAGATGAAAGATCTTGGAAAGACTAAATTTTGTCTCGGCCTGCAGATCGAGCATATAAAAAGTGGGATCTTTATTCATCAAACAACATACACAGAAAGGATCTTGAAAAGATTTTATATGGATAAGTCACATCCATTAAGTACACCAATGATCGTAAGATCCTTGGATGTGAAAAAGGATCAATTTCGTCCTAAAGAAGAAAATGAAGATATCCTTGGTCCTGAAGTACCATATCTTAGTGCCATTGGAGCGCTAATGTATCTTGCTAATAATACGCGACCTGACATATCATTCGCGGTGAATTTACTAGCAAGGTATAGTTCCTCTCCAACCAGAAGACATTGGAGTGGAATCAAACAAATTTTTCGATATCTTCATGGAACGGTTGATATGGGATTGTTTTATCCCTATGGATCCAAGTCACAACTAGTTGGCTATGCAGATGCCGGATACCTGTCTGATCCACATAAAGGGAGATCTCAAACAGGATACCTGTTCACATATGGTGGTACAGCTATATCATGGAGGTCCACGAAACAGACGATAGCAGCAACCTCCTCTAATCATGCTGAAATACTGGCGATTCATGAAGCTAGTCGCGAGTGTTTTTGGCTGAGGAGTCTGATTCAATATATTCTGTCATCATGTGGACTGATTGATCATAAGATAGCTCCAACTATCCTGTTTGAAGATAATGCAGCATGTATTGCTCAACTTAAAGGCGGATACATCAAAGGCGATAGAACAAAGCATATTTCCCCCAAATTCTTCTTCACTCATGATCTTCAAAATCAAGGGACAATTGATGTACAACAGATCCGCTCAAGCGACAATCTGGCAGATTTATTTACAAAGTCACTTCCAAAATCCTCCTTTGAAAGATTGGTACATGAGATTGGAATGCGCCGATTTCGAGACTTTAAATGATGTCGGCAAGAGGGGGAGACTGTACTCTTTTTCCCTTGGTCAGGTTTTTTCCCATTGGGTTTTTCTTGACAAGGTTTTTAATGAGGCAGTCCCCATCACAAGGGATATTGTACTCTTTTTCCTTCACTAAGGTTTTTCCCACAGGGTTTTCCTTTAGTAAGGTTTTAATGAGGCAATAATCCTAAATGGGCATCCAAGGGGGAGTGTTGAGATAAGAATGGGACGTGGATGCCCATTCCCATGCAGTACTCACATTCTCAAAGAAGGAATAATAATTAATGAATGTTGAAATTGATCCCCCTCGTACATGTATAAATAGAGGCCTTTGCCTCCGAGAGAAACACAAGCAAATAATAAAATCACTTCTCTCTTTATGTTACAATCAAATACTCTTCTCTTTATATTTCTACTACAATTCTTTCTCTTCTTTTATTTTATAAGTATTTTAAATTCTATTTTCTATTACTCTTTACATATAATATTAATAGCAATATTAACCATCTTTATTATATTGAGATTGCAACAATAAACAGATGCGATTCTCTCTCTCTTTATTTTTAATACTTCTTTCTATCTTTGTATATATATACACATTACAACATATAATATTATTATATATATATAAATTATTATTGGGCTAATTATTTTAATACTAGAGTCTTCTATTTGTACATCTCTATTATATATATCTTTTATTTCACAACATGATTGCCTTTTTCCTACTTATTATTATTATTATTATTACATTCTTTAGAACCTTATGTCTGCAAATCATTCATGTCTCCGCGTGACTTGTTTTTCCTATACTTAAATTGCAGTTTTCAATTTCAGCTGAAAAGTTAATTAATTATTGCTAGGTTGGATTAATTTTTTTTTTAGTAGAAAAGTATTTTTTTAATAAAGTATTTTTATTGAATTTAAAATTTATTTAGATATATATTTTTTAAAAAATATTTTTATTAAATAAAAAATAAATTATGTTTTTTAAAGTTAAAAATATTTTATTTAAAAAATATAAAAATAAAAGACGTTTTTAATACTTAAAATTTTTTTTTAAAAAAAAAATATAAAAAGTACTTTTTTTTCAAAAGATTGAGCATAAGAAGGAGAAGTAGAAATAAACATTTGTTATATATATTAAAATTGATGAAGAAAATTTGCTTATCAAAAAAAATTTTGATGAAGACAAAACTATGAAAAATATATATATATATAATTATAATTTTTTTTTAATATAACAATAAAATGTTACGATCATTTTTTTGTTAAATTGATCAATAATATAATCTACAATTATCAATTCATATGAATACTTAATAATTGAACTAAAAACTTAATAGAATAATAAAGATTTATTTTATATTTTTGCGCTCGCACAACCATTACAACTTACAAAGTTACAAGAAAGGACAAATGTCAAGGAAATTAATTACATAAAAAACATATAATCAGTAAGGAAGTTGAGGGCTAGCATAAAAAGGAATCAAATTCTAGTGAATCCCCCCGGTGCTGACTTAATTAAGAACTGCTAAAACCCAATTTGTGGAGATGTATGGAAATGATGCCCGTTATTATTGGTTTCTTCCACCTTTAGAGTCTTTGGAATTTTTTGGATTTAACTCCTAAAATGTATAAGATGGTGAAAAGAAAAGAGGTTTTGTCTAATAAACTTAAATAAAGGGATAATTTACCATAATAAATAAATTGGCCTCTAAATTTATTAGAATACACATTTTGTAAAATGAATACCAAAATGTATTTTTTTCATAAATTATGTAAATCGCGACAGGTTCCTGCGGTTTACGAATGCACGTAATTTGCTACAGGAGTGTCGCGGTTTACGTTCGAAGCAAAGCATCACATAATCCGCGCGGTAGGGGTGTCGCGGTTTATGTGTGATTTGCAAACGTGCATAAATCGCTACAAGGGTCTAGCGGTTTATGCTTTGTCAAATTCGCCTATATATACCACTCAAGATAGGGAGTTGGGCATTTGAGGAGAGTCATTTTCACACTTTCACAAATGGATAGTGAAGAGAGCTTGTTGGTTCTAGTCCACTGCTCTGGTAAAATAAAAAAAAAGTAATATGCATGGTGTTAAGTTCACTGATAAAGAACCGCTGAACGTTTTAACCCGTTCGACTGATACTTTGTCGGATCTAAAGAGGAACATATTGCAGAAGGCAGGATTGTGTGGGGCCAAGCTGGTGAAGAAGGTGTTCTATAAGATTCTGATGGCAGTTGTGTCAAGTGGTATGCAGTATGAAACATTTGTGATAGGGTCAGATGAAGACATGGAGGTATTGTTTCATTGTCGGCGGAGTTTTTCGGAGGTGAGAATACACGAGTTGTTTGCCAAGTTGGAAGACCGTGTCGACAGTTTCGGGGCTTCAGCGCCAAATCCTCAGTCGACGACAGTGGGGGTACTTCTACTTCGATGCCTGTCGTTGCACCTGGTTGTCTCTTAGCTGCACATTCACTTGTTCTAGCACCGACAGCTAGGTCACTTGGTTTGATTATTGGTCTTGTTGGTGGTGGTGAGCCAGATCACGTTGAGGATGCGATACAGAAAGATGATTCAAACGATGAGCCCGATCACATATCCAGGGATAGTGAGGAGGAAACTTCAGTGGCCCCACTTGCACCTCAGGGGCCATCCAGTTCTGGGTCCCACCAACAACCGCCGCATTTCTCGACACTGAATTTGGAAGCAGTAAGTCAACAACCAGATGAGGCACACACCTTCGGAGGCTAAAGATTACACGAGGGCAATACTTCTGGGGAATTTCAGATTGGCCAATCTTTCCAGACTAAGGAGAAAGCTGTGATGAGTGTTAAGGATTATAGCATTCGTCGTGGAGTTCAGTATCGGGTTATGGAATCAGATCATCTGGAGATGCAAGGAGTTTGGAAACGGCTGCACGTGGATGATCCGCGTGGCACTTCGGCAGCATAAGGATAACTGGGAGGTTAGAAGGTACAATGGAGCCTACACTTGCCTGGCCACTTCTATTTCGAGAGACCACCGACAGTTCGATTACCATGTAACTTGTGCGAGGATCTATCTATTGGTTAGGGCGGATGCAGCGGTTACGATAAAGGTGTTGCAAGAAGCTACTGAGTCAACCTACGGATTCAGGCCTAGTTATAGGAAGATGTGGAAGGCAAAGCAGAAGGCAGTTGCACAGATCTACGGGGATTGGGAAGAGTTGTATACCGAGTTGCCCCGGTGAATCCTTGGGATGCAAGCAACGATGAACGAAACCATTGCTTTGTTGAAGACTTCTCCAGTGCGTCTAAGTGATGAGGTTGATGAGTTTACAGAGTACTTTCATCGACTTTTCTGGACATTTCCTCCATGCGTTGAGGCTTTTAAACATTGCAAGTCACTAATTAGGATTGACAGTACGCATCTGTATGGGAAGTATGGCGGGACTTTGCTTCTGGCTATTGCGCAAGATGGAAACTTGAATATATTTCCAGTTGTGTTTGCACTTATTGAGGGGGAGAATGCTGAGTCGTGGGCTTTTTTCTTATCCCACTTGTGTCAACTTGTGACCCCAAAAGAAGGCATTCTGGTGATCTCTGACAGACACAACAGCATTAAGGCTGCACTGGAGGCACCAGACAGTGGTTGGCTACCGCCTCATGAATATCGAACGTATTACATTCGACACGTTGCAGCTAATTTTGCTCTCAGTTTCAAGGGTCAGGATGCAAGGCGGCTGCTCGTGAATGTGGCGTATGCCAAGACTGAAGCAGAGTTCGACTACTGGTTTGATATTATGAGAACTGAGAATCCGGCCATGTGTGATTGGGCCAACCGACTGGAGTACGATAAGTGGACCCAACACCAGGATAGAGGCAGACGGTTTGACCACATGACGACGAACATATCTGAGTTTGTTAACTCTGTATTGAAGGGGACACGGAATCTGCCGGGTACTGCACTTGTGAAATCCACATATGGGAGGTTAGCAGAACTTTTTGTCGTCTGAGGGCAGACAGCAGAGGCGCAGTTGGGATCAGGCCAACGGTTTTGCCAGGCGCTGGTCAAGGCGATAGAGCGCAACTTGAAAGATTCGAGGTGCTTCACAGTTACTCTGTTTGACAGACATCAGTTTGAGTATACCATGGCTGAGACGACTCCTACCGGTAACTTTTCGCTTGGAACGTATCAGGTTTCCCTCAGAGATCGCACTTGTGACTGCAGGTACTTTAAAGCTCTCTATTACCTGTCCTGCCATGCGATTGCATGCTGTGCTCAGTCCCGGTTAGACTGGGCTACGTACGTCCATGAGGTTTATACCATAAGTAAGGTGTTCAGTGTACCAGATGGGGTTTTTGCCCCCCTATTCCAAAGGGTCTGTGGCTACCGTACGCCGATCCTACTGTCGTTCCTGATCCTAACATGAGACGTGCTAGAGAAGGGTGACCGAGGTCAACAAGAATCCGTAACACCATGGATGAGGCCGATACTAGTCAGTCAAAGCGATGTGGGCTATGCAGACAGATAGGACACACTCGCAGGACTTGCCCTCAGCGAGGATCCTCCCCCAGAGCCGAGGCATAGGTGTCATTAGGTCGTCATGATTAGCTTTCATTTTTCTTTTCTTATTTGTGTTCTTGTCCTATTTTAGTTGTACTTACTGTTCAATAAAGTTGTACTTACTGTTCATTTTACGGTGACGTGGTTATTGTTAGCGATTCTCTATGTAGTTGTGATTCTCTTGAATAAAAGTGTTCTAATTTTGTTAGTAATTCTATAAGTTCAAGACACCAATTTCAATTAAATCAAAGCACCAACCTATATTGCGCCATACATAAAAAAGGCAAACCAAAGTTTCATCCAATAACTCATATTCCATGAAAAATGAACTAAGTCCACACTAAAGCATAAACAGCTAGACCCCTATAGCGGTTTATGCACGTTTGCAAATCACACATAAACCGCGACACCCCTACCGTGGATTATGTGATGCTTTGCTTCGAACGTAAACTGCGGGACCCCTGTCGCGGTTTACATAGTTTATGAAAAAAATGCATTTTGGTATCCATTTTGCAAAATGTTTATTCTGGTAAATTTGGAGGCTAGTTTATTTATTATGGTAAATTGCCCTAAATAAAGTTTACAGAGCCAGTATTTTTATTAAAATGTGGTCAGCACTTAACCAGTAAAAAAAAGTGAGTAATTTCACATTATTAGATGTAATCTAATACCATTAGAAACACTAATAAATAAATGACTAATTGATAACTACAAATCACAAAAGCTGCTGGTTCCTTAATACTCCTCATAAACTTATTCTCAGTTATTGCTTTTAAGAGGTGGTCGTTCTCGATTGTCGGTAAAATATCGAATTTTTTCACTGATCGATTGAAAAGTTTTTGTTTGGAGCTATGAAGTAGCTAGGAATATTTAGTTGAGTTGTGTTTACATACCAGACACATTTTAAATATGATATTTATTGATATTTGTTCGAGTGTCTTTTATGTCTAACCGTGTTTTAATAAAAAAATAATTTTTTTAGATACACTTATGCACACCTAAATATTCAATCTTATTCTTAACATATATTCTTAAAATCAAAATTACGAGAATCAAACCAATCAAATAATTTGTTCAATAATTCAGTGGTTCAATCGAAGTCGAACTGTAGTTGAACCGGTTTAACCCATTGTCCCACTATAACCAGCAACTCAATCTCATTGCTCCACTATAAACTTTAAAATTAGCCTATACCTAATCTCAACTAAAAGAAACAAACATAAAGAAAACTGCAAATAAAAGCGCTTGAACCACAATTCTCAACCAAATCAAATTGTATAGCATCAAAACTCTTTCACCTCTTTTAATAACCATATACAAGGCCACAATCGAGACTCCATTCACCAAAGAGTTAATTACTTCAATTAATAAAGACATGGTATTTCTTAAACCACACCAATTCCTAATGTATTAATTAACCGACCTATCATACCAAAATCCACAACTGGATTGAAACTCAAACTCCAAAATCATTAAAATCAAAATTTAACAAAACAGTGAAGCACCATCAACAGAATTATTCCAGTTTCATAAAAATTAATAAGGCAAAAAAGAAGAAGCAATAATCAAAATCTATTCTGTCTAGCAACGAAATTAATCAACATAATTAATCAAATTTTCACACAAGAACCAAAATCTATTCTGTTTAGTGACTAGAATCCAAAATAAAAATATAAAAACTCAAAATCATTATAATTAACAAAATAAAAAAATTAATTGAAGAAAGAGAGAGTAACATAATTAAACACTGTAATTTTACGGCAGCAGAGAGAGACAGCGAAGAGTCCACAACGACAGAAGAATGACGTTCATAGAGAGCGAGAGAAAGGGCTCAAAGACAGAGACAGTCTTGACGACGAAGGTAGAGATGGCGACGCCAACAATATCTCCAAACAGACCTTCTGGCGAGAAAGGAACCAAATTAACAGCGAGGGAGGAACGAGACAGAAAGGATGAGAGGCAACGCGAGACGCATTGCAACGAAAGAGACGAGCGACAACGCGAGACTCGTTGCGATAGAGGAGACGAGCTTGAGCAATGGGACGACAACTAGTGGAGCATATGCGATACTAGCGGTGAGACAGTGGTAAACGTGCATTCGGCGATGGAGTGGCATGTGCTAAGAAGCACGAATACAACTCGCAATACGAACACGTTTATGATAAGAATGTTATAAAATTTAGATAAAATATTAAAATAATAAACTATCATATTATAAATATAAGAATATATATAATTACATAAAAAATATGTAAAAAATCCAAAATAACATAATATCAATAATTATAATTTTTAAATAAACCCTTATATGGACATTAAACATTAGATGTTATTAACTTATTTTATGAAAAATTAAAAAATTATACAAGTATCAGTAAAAAAGTCAAAGAAATAATAAAACAATGATAGTTGAGAGAGAGAAATTGCTAAACAAAAGTGGAGCAGAAAGTGAGAGGCAAGAATCATTAATCTCACCGCCTCCTTAGTTTCTTGAGATTTAAAAGTTAGGGTGAATACTCAACCCAATTTTTTTAATCATTTTTTAAAAGGATTATAAGATATTTATTTTTTAAACAACAAAATATTTTTTTGATTTTTAATATTTAATTTCGTGAGACTGGTTAACCTTTTTATTAATAATTTTTTAAAATATATTTATGTGACACGTTAATCACTAATATATTTTCGATTTAATTTTTATAAGTAAAAATAATTTAAAAATTACTAATATTTTTTAGTTTTACATAGTAAATTTAACTAATACATTTAAAAAAAGTAATAGAAAAATAAAAAAACTAAACGACTTGGATAATTATCCTTAAAAGACAACAAAATTCTAAAAAAACGTGTTAATCCTAGTTGATTTTTAATGGATAAATCAATCGTTTAACATGTCATATAGGCTTATTTCGTTAATACAGAGAAAAAATATTGAAAGAGGGACTAATCAATCCATAAAAATACAGATAAAAGACCAAAAAGAATTTTTTTTATTAAGAACCTCGTTATCTTTCGAGGTAATTGTTAGGGGTCGTCTAGAATTTTTTTTTCTAAAAATTAAAATTTGAAAAAAAGACTTTCGGTCGTGCTATAGTCTCATGTAGTCCATGCGAAAGAAAGACGCTTGGATTCACCGCAAATTAGTGTCACTTGACAAAACCACTATAAAGCTGAAAGGTGACCTCCGACTCACCACCAATACACATGTCCACCGTATCCCGTGTGTGTCCGTGTCACATCCGCATCCAACATTGGTATATCCGCGCTACCGGCGAGTCCATGCTTCATAGGGCAGGTGAGAAAGGGGTCCTCAGAAAGTCAAAGTGAGAAAGGGGTGGGGCTGGATTTTGTGGGTTTTGGTTTATATATATATATATAGGGACGGATCTAAGTGAAGGGATGTGGGGGCAAGCGGTCTCACTACAATTTGGAATTTTTTTGAGTAGTATATGATAATAATATTTATTTGTCTCATTAGATTATTAAATTTGACCCCATAATAATTTTTTACTCAATTTTTGGTACTTAATCGTTAATTTAAAAATTTTATATTAGATATTCGTTAGAATGATCAATTCTCATATTTAAACGAAATTAGTGTTTTATTTTTAAATCAACTCAAAAGAATATTATTTATCTTCTTTTCAAATTAGCTTTAATTTTTGCGTAGCAACTATATTAATTGAAAGAATTTTTTTAACTATAAATATCAATAAGAATAAGCTTCTAATTGTGTTGGAAAGTGAATTTTTAAATAATTGTTTCGTAATATATATAGAAAGAGAGAAATTTTGATGGTAGTGTTAAGAGAAAAATTACTTAATTTTTTAAAAATATAAAACCTAAAAGAATAGAATGTTAAATTATATATTATTATTTAAATTACTATTTTAGTGTTTTAATTTGTATATTAGATATTTTGAAGACTAATCATATTTTATAATAACAAAATATAATCATAACAATAATCATGCTATATGTACATAAAAAATAATTATCTGTATAAATATATATTAAAATATAAAATACACATTAAAATAAGTTAAAGAATACATGTATTTATATATAGATATATAGTGATTAATAAATAATTTAATATTTAATTTTTTATATACACATATTATTTTTATTATAAAAATTATTATTATGTTATATAAATTTTGTCCCACTACCAAAATTTTTTGGATCATATATATATATATATATCCAAACTGGTAATCTAATAAATCAGTTCTGTTTTGTCAGTTTATCGGTTAACTGCTAGTTCGTTCGATTTTTTTACCAATCTTTTTGTAAGGTAGTTTTGGATATTAACTGGATCAATCAAATGGCTGATTTTTTATTATTCCGATTGAATAGGTAGGTCTAGTCAGTTTTAAGAACATTGGCTAAAATAAATTTAAAAATAAAAATTATTATAAATTATTATAAATATTTTGTATAATTACAAATTTTTAAATATTTAAAAATTAATTTATATTTTATATATATAATGTGTCCCATATTTTATAAAAATCTAAAATTTGTACATCTGAATATTTTATATCCTATATTTTATGTCTTATATTGCATAGTGTCGTGTTCATGTTCGTGTCCATACATCATATATTTGGAGGAATTTTTTTTTCTATTCTAACCTTTGATGATGAAAGTTAAAAACTCATTAAATCATGTAATAATAACACGCGGAGGAAGGTATCTATAAGAACACTCAAAGTTAATCTTTTATGTTTTGTGATTATGAAATTAAAATTACTATTTTAATCTTGACTCTTCTTTCTCTTTTATAGTCTTTTCTCCTTTTCTTATTGGAGTAACAACTTTTCTTCTTAATAAGATATCACAATTTTATTTCTTAGACTCACTACACGATTCTTAGCATTTAGTTACTTAGAATCATTTTCACATTCTAATTTTGGGGTATCAATTGGAAGAATACGAGGTTCGTGGATTCTTATTATTGCTGCTCTGTGAGCCCGTTCTTTATAATGACTTTTTTTGGACCTTTCAGTATTATTTTCTTTTGAATTTGGACTTAATTAAGAAAAATTTCAATTCAAATTGTGAAAAACAAAACATTGACATTTTTTTATTTTTTTATTTGTTACCTCGTTAACCTTCTCAATTATAAATTACTCAATATGACGATTATGATAGGAACACATATTTCATCTTTTGGAACAAGTCAATTAATAATTTCCGCTTGCCTTAAGTAATGATGATGGAATGAATTCAATTCTTTTCACTTTTAGAAGATCTTAACTCTATTAAGAAATTAATATAATTTGTTTGGTGTTTTTTTTCCTCTTTTTCTTGTTCTGCTAGGGCTTTATTCAAACAGAAACAGTGAGTGTAGTGAGTTTTGTCCGTTGCAAAATAGTGAACAATTTTTGTTTTAGATAAAATTGTGTTTTTTCGCCTTGTGTCGTCCTTACTAGTCCTTTATAGAGAAAACTTGAAATGGAAGATTCAACCTCATTAGTAAAAGTAGAAGAACAATATACACACAATACTATAGATGAAGAATAAGAATCTCTCATGATCTATAATAAAAGAGACACTAAAGGGATCTAGAAATGTGAATATAGTATTGTTGGAAAGCTAATCACAGAAAAAAATAATTAACCCAAATTGGGTAAATAGTGCAATGTACAATATCTAGAGAAAATTCGAAGGCTTCTAGATGAAGGAGATCAAGTTCAAAAGGTACCAGTTTTTCTTCAAGAAAGAAACTGATATGAAAAAGTTCCTAAAAGGTAATCTTTGGATATTTAAAAACCCATGTTCTTTTTGTGTTTTTAGAGAATATTAAAACATCAAATAAATACAGTTTTATGTATTCAAAAAAAGTTACTGAAAAAGAAGGGGCTAAGACAATAAGGGAGCTATTAAGGGAAAAGTTTGGAAAGAGAAATGAAGTTAATACAGAACAGAGGATGATTAAGCATATGGAAGTCATAGTAACGGGAACTAGGGAGGAGGCGCCAAGTGAAAGCATATGGAATTTTAGAAAACAAAACATGAAGGAAGTGGGAAAGAACAAAGCCAGGAAAACACAAGTCCATAGAGATAGCAAGGGAAGCTTTTACTTGGTGGAGCTGGCTAGTGAAGATGATGAAGAGCAAGAGCAGCAACATGATAGGAAAAGTCCAAAAAACTGGGAAGTTGAATTGGCAGACAAAATGCAATGCAAACTTAATATTAAAAGAAAAAGGGATGCGATAGGAAGACTCATAATGCTGGATTCAGATGAGACAGAGATGGAACAACAGACCATGATGTTGAGAAGCAAAAGGGGCAGAGTTGAGAACAAGGCCGAAGGGAGAAGCGCAAGAAAACTGACTGTCACAGGTGATCATAGCAACTTTTCTTTTGATATGGCTGAGGAGGCAGGTCGACACATGCCCCACCTTGAGCCATGAGTGTTATAAGTTGGAACTGTCGCGGGGCTGCAGCCCCTGCGACAGTCTCAGAGGCTCAGGACCTCTGTAGGAAAATTAAACCAGATATTTTGTTCTTGATAGAAACAAGGGCCAAGGAATGTAGAATCATAAAACTTAAAAGGAAGTTACGTTTTGAGAAACACTTTTGTGTGGAACCCCGGGACTTGTCCGATGGTCTATGCTTTTTGTGGAATAAAAATATTGATATTGATATTTACTCATGGTCTGATAATTATATAAAAGTTAAAGTAAAAGAAGATAATAACAATGAATGGAGTTGCTGTTTTGTGTATGAAAATCCAAAATTTCAACATAGAAAGGCTCAATGGAAGGAGTTGTCAACACATAATAGACCAACGAATGATCCACAAATATTCATAGGAGATTTCAATGATATTTTAGATCAAGAAGAGAAAGTAGGATTGCACCCAAAGCCTCGAAGTCAAATAGAGGAATTTAGGAAGTTTATCAATTATAACGGGCTGATGGATGTGGACTTAAAAGGTGGTAGATTCACGTGGTTCAGCAACCCGAGGAATGGATTTGTCACTAGAGAGAGGTTAGACAGAGCCTTGGCAAATTGGGCGTGGCGCATGCTATATCAGAATGCTACACTTACTGCTCTACCGGCAATTAGCTCAGACCACTGTCCGATACTTCTACAACTAAACCCGAAGGGAAGAAGTTCCAAGCAGTTCAAGTATGAGGCTTATTGGGAAGACCATGAAGAATACAAGGAAATTATCAAAAGAGGATGGAATAAAAACAAAAATCAAGGAGGCAAATGGAAAAATATCTTAGGCAAAATAAGGAACTGCAAAACTGAATTGAGCAAATGGAGCAAACAAACTTTTAGGAGAGCAGATATGGAGATAAATAGGCTGAAGGAAGAGTTGATGCAGCTTCAAAAAAGAGACCTAACGAAGGAGGTTCAACAACATATTATAACATTGAAGAAAGAAATTGAAGCCTTATGGAGGAGGGAGGAGAAGTACTGGGGCCAACGATCTAGAATCAAATGGTTGAGGTGGGGTGATAAAAATACCTCATTCTTTCACGCTTCAACAATACAAAGAAGGGATCGTAATAGAATTGAAAGATTAAGAAATCAAGAGGGACAGTGGATCAGTGGCAATAAGGAGATAATGTCATTAATTGAAGAACATTTTACAAAACTTTTCACAACAACAGGTGGAAGGAACTTCGAGGACAGCATAAGGAAGGTCCCAAGGAGAGTTACTCAACAAATGAACGAGGAGCTATTGCGGGGTATTACTGATGCAGAAATTAAAGAAGCGGCATTTTTGATGGGGAGCCTAAAAGCTCTAAGTCCAGATGGTTTAAATGGACTCTTTTTTTCAAAAGCATTGGGATGTAATCCATAAGGAAGTCAACGCAGTGGTAAAAGAGGTTTTTGCATCTGAAACAATACCAAAGAAAATGGGAGAAACAATAGTTGTGCTTATACAGAAAATCAAACTGCCTGAGAGTTTGAGCCAGCTGAGACCAATAAGTAATATCAGGCTGAGGAAGGTAATATAACGAAGGTAATAGTAATCAGGCTGAGGAAGATACTAGACAAGATCATTTCTCCTATACAAAGCACTTTTGTTGGTGGAAGATACATTCAAGATAATATCTTGATCGTACAAGAAGTGTTCCACAGCCTTGGAAAAAAGGGGAAAGGAGGATCACAAAGTCTAGCAGTCAAGTTAGATATGAATAAGGCGTATGATAGACTAGAGTGGAATTTTTTGGAAAAAGTGTTGCAAGCTTTTGGTTTTGATCAAAGATGGGTCAAGATTGCTATGGAATGTGTCAAAAGTGCTTCTTATAGGATCAAAGTAAATGGAAACTTCAGTAGGGTCATTAATCCACAGAGGGGCCTCAGGCAGGGCGACCCACTGTCTCCTTATCTTTTTATATTAGCAGCTGAAGTATTTACCATTCTTATGGATGAGGCATACAATAAAGGAGAGATTACAGGTTTCAAGGTAGCACCTACAACACCTACCATTACACATCTTTTGTTCGCAGATGACTGTATAGTCTTGGCTGAAGCAAGGGAGGATGAGCTTTATCAAATTATACAGATTTTGAATCAATACACAAAAGCATCGGGACAGATGATAAACTTGGAGAAGTCGAAAATTATTTTCGGAAGTCAAGTTCCTATTCAAACGAGGGTAAATATTGAGGAGATATTGGGAATGCCTACATGGGAAGAACCAGGTAAATATCTTGGGATACCGGCACAGTGGGGTAGATCCAAAAACAAGGCACTAACATGGATAGAGGAGAAGGTGATGAACAAGTTAGAAGGCTGGTGCAGTTATTTACAACCATACTTACTTACCGGCAAGTGCACCGGGTCGTGCCAAGTAATACCTTACGTGAGTAAGGGTCGATCCCACAAGGATTGATGGACTAAGCAACAATAGTGTTTGATAGGCTTAGTTAGACAAACAAAAATTGGTGTTGAGATGCAATATAAAAGACATTAAACAATATCAAAAATATTGAAGAAAGGCAAGTAAATACTTTGGAAAAAATATGGAGAAGATAGTTAAGGTTTCAGAGTTATCTATTTTTCCGGATTTACTTTTCTTACTAACTAATTTAATTATGCAGGATTTAATTTATGGCAAACTGTATGTGACTAGACCCTAATTCCTTAGACCTTCCTAGTCTCCTCTAAAATTCATTAACTACCAATTCCTTGGTCAATTAATTCCAATTAGAGGGTGATAATCAATTTCTAGTTTATATGCCACAAAAACTCTAATTATCCAAGAGGTAAAAGGATTATATGTCACGTATCCTATTAAATTCAGATAATTAAAATTTGGGAGAAATAGTTTTCAAGCTATTGTTCAGGTAAAGAGCTTTTCCAAGTTTTACAAGAACTCAAATAGAAAGAGGGGCATACTTCCGTTCCACCCAAATTCATAAAATAAAGAGCGAAAACAATTCTTAAATTATAAATCCATACATAAATTAAAATAGTAAAAGCAATAAAATTAATCCATAGAAATAGACAGAGCTCCTAACCTTAACAGTGGAAGTTTAGTTGCTCATGGAAAAGAGAAAATAATGATTCAGGTAAAAAAATGTACAGAGCTTTAATCTGATGGCATTAGATCCCTTTTTATATCTAATCCTAATAAATTTAAAATCTAATATTTAAAATTAAACTTAAAATAATATCTTTTCCTAATTTAAGATTTGAAATTAAATTTGAATTAATTAACAGATCTTCAGTTGATGGGTGGGAACCACTTGTTCTGTCTATTCTGCAGCTTCTAATATGTGTTTTCTGGGCTGAAAATTGAGTTAACACAGCGCAGAAATCGCCCCCAGCGTTTTCTGTCAATTCTGTAGATCGCTCATGTGACGCGTCCGCGATGTCCATGCGTTCACGTCATTTGTGCAGATTCCAGTCCACGCAATCGCGTCAGGCACGCGATCGCGTCATTGCGATTTCCTCCATTCCGCGCGGTCGCGTGAGCCATGCGTCCACGTCGGTATTCGCTGGTCATCTCCTTGGCTTCTTCTCTTTCTCTGCAGAAACTTCATCAAATCCATTCGAATGCTACCTAAAATAAATAAAATTGCACAAAACTCAAAATAGCATCCATAGTGGCTAAAATATAATTAATTCTTAATTAAATTCAACAATTTAGGTGCAAATTCACTAGGAAAAGATAGGAAAGATGCTCACGCATCACAATACCAAACTTAAACTGTTGCTTGTCCTCAAGCAACCAAAACTAATATAAGCTTAGGATGTGAATTTGCATGAGAATGAGAGTTCGATTAAGCCCATGTCTTCTCTTATAGTGGGGTTTACAACTGCAATCTTGAACAGTTTTGGCATCTCACTTTATCCTTTGAAGTTCAGAATGATTGGCATCCATAGGAACTCAAAATTCAGATAGTGTTATTGATTCTCCTAGTTCAGTATGTTGATTCTTGAACACAGCTTCTTTATGAGTCTTGGCCATGACCCTAAGCATTTTGTTTTCCAGTATTACCACCGGATAGATAAATGCCACAGACACATAACTGGGTGAACCTTTTCAGATTGTGACTCAGCTTTGCTGGAGTCCCCAGTTAGAGGTGCCCAGAGTTCTTAAGCACACTCTTTTTACTTTGGATCACGACTTTAACCGCTCAGTCTCAAGCTTTTCACTTGACACCTTCACGCCACAAGTACATGGTTAGGGACAACTTGATTTAGCCGCTTAGGCCAGGATTTTATTCCTTAGGGCCCTCCTATCCATTAATGCTCAAAGCCTTTGATCCTTTTTACCCTTGCCTTTTAGTTTAAAAAGGTTATTTGCTTTTTCTGCTTGCTTTTTCTTTTTTTTTTTTTTATTATTATTTTTTTTCGCAAGCTTTGTGTTTTTCACTGCTTTTTCTTACTTCAAGAATCAATTTTTATGATTTTTCAGATTATCAATAACATTTCTCTTTTTCATCATTCTTTCAAGAGCCAACAATTTTAACATTCATAAACTTCACTATAAAAAATATGCATTGTTCAAGCATGCATTCAAAATCACAGAAAATACCACCACATTTAAGTAAATCAGACTATTTTTAAAATTAACTCAATTTCTCATGCAATACATCACTTGTTTTTCTTTTATTTTTAGATTCAAGTTCAGTGAGTGGTACATGAAACATCTTTTCAGCATTAAAGCAATTAAATAAAAACTAAACTAGTCCTAGGATTCTAACTAATAAAGGATCATGCAACAAACAAAGAAAAATAACAGGAAACCGGAACATAATATAGAAAAGAGGAAAGGAATAAAAATGAAAGGAACTCAACCACCTTAATTATCCTAGCGTTCATTTTATTCTTCAGGTTGTGCTCCTCCGTGAAGATGATTCGCCTCCCTTTGGTGCCATAAGAATAGACAGAAAACCTATAAGTGAAGCGTCAACACCAAACTTAAAGGTTTGCTTGTCCTCAAGTAAAGAAGAACTGAAATTAAAAATAAATAGTGAGAGGAAAAAAGAATATACAGATAAAAGAACAAGAGAGAATTAAGATTAAGAGAGAGAAAAAGAAAAGTAGAAAATAGGATTTGGGAAAAAGAAAGATAAGATAATTGGCAAATCAGGAAAGCTATGCGGCGCAAGCGACGTGGCCGCGTGGGGCACGCGGTCGCACGAATTGCGCTTATACTGATTGACGCGGTCGCGTCGGTCACGCTATCGCGTGACCCGTTTTATGCTACTGGCGCGAGGGCAGCCTCGCGCTCGCACAACTCTCTGTTTGAAATTTTATTTTTTTGCCAAATCTTGGGTGACGCGATCGCGTGGGGCATGCGATCGCGTGAGTGGCCATTAGAAGGATACGACGCGGACGCGTGAGCCATGCGTCCGCGTGAGTAGAATTGGGCGTTCAGCGCCAATCCAGCACCACTCTAGCACAACTTTCGGTCATGTACCCTTTTCACGTCGAATTACAGGGCACGCGGCTGCGTGAGTGACGCGGTCGCGTGGGAGGCCAATGTTCCCTCCCGACGCGGACGCGTCATCGACGCGGTCGCGTGGAACAATTTGTGCCAAAGGCACTATTCCAGCGCCACTCCCTCGCAACTCTCTGTCAAATTTATTTTTTCATACACACTTATCTGACGCGGACGCGTCAGCGATGCGTTCGCGTCGTGTGCGCTCTCTTTTTTTTTTTTAAATATAGCTTGAGGTGTTCGGTTCCTGGAAGAACATAGCTGCATGGTCAGAAAATTAGTAAGAACTCAATACAAATAAAATAAAATAACTAAGAAAACTACTACTACGAAAATTAGCTAAGGATACGAATTTATCGGGTTGCCTCCCGACAAGCGCTTCTTTAGCGTCACTAGCTTGACGGTCAGTTCTGCTAATTCAGCAGATGAGTGGACCTCTGGCGATCAATCTCGCCTCCAAGATAGTGCTTCAACCTCTGGCCATTCACTGTAAATTTTCTGTCAGAATTCTCTTCCTGGATTTCCACATGACCATATGGTGAAGCTCTAGTAACCACAAACGGTCCTGACCACCGGGATTTCAGCTTTTCAGGAAAGAATTTGAGCCTTGAATTATACAGAAGCACTCTTTGTCCTGGCTCAAAGACTCTGATGGCAATCTTCTTATCATGCAGTAGCTTGGTTCTCTCCTTATAGAGCTTGGCATTCTCATAGGCTGAATATCTGAATTCATCAAGCTCATTCAACTGAAGCATCCGCTTAATTCCTACAGCTTCTGAATCAAGATTCAGATACCTAATTGCCCAATAAGCCTTGTGCTCCAGCTCAACTGGCAAGTGACAGGCTTTGCCATAGACCAACTGATATGGGGACATGCCAATTGGAGTCTTGTATGCTGTCCGGTATGCCCAGAGAGCATCATCAAGCTTCCTAGACCAGTCCTTTCTTGTAAAACTGACGGTCTTCTCCAGAATCCTCTTAAGCTCCCTGTTGAAAACTTCAACCTGTCCACTTGTCTGAGGGTGATAGGGGGTTGCCACTTTATGACGGACTCCATATCTATGCAGAAGAGAGTCCAACTGTCTGTTACAGAAGTGGCTTCCTCCATCACTAATGAGTGTCCTTGGGACACCAAACCGGCTAAAGATATATCTCTGAAGAAAGCTCATTACCACATTGGCATGATTGGTGGGTAGAGCTACAGCTTCCACCCACTTGGACACATAATCAACTGCCACTAGAATATAGTTGTTTGAATGTGAGGGTGGAAAAGGTCCCATGAAATCAATACCCCACACATCAAACAACTCAACCTCAAGAATCCCCTGCTGTGGCATTTCATGGTTGGCAGGGAGATTCGTTGCTTTTTCACATCTGTCACAGTGCTTTACAAATGCTCTTGAGTCTCTGAAGAGAGTCGGCTAGTAAAACCCACTCTGAAGGACCTTTGTAGCTGTCCTTTCACCACTAAAGTGGCCTCCATACTCAGAACCATGACAGTGCCAAAGAATATGCTATTTTTCTTCATCTGGGACACACCTCTGGATAATACCATCTGAACACCTTTTAAACAGGTATGGTTCCTCCCAAATGTAATACTTGGCATCAGTTAATAGCTTCTTTACTTGTTGCCTATTGTACTCCCTTGGGATAAAGTTCATGGCCTTATAATTTGCAATGTCTGCAAACCATGGAGCCTGCTAAATGAGGAACAATTGTTCATCTGGAAACGTCTCAGTCACAGCTGTGGGTGGTTGTACTCCTGCTTCAGGCTCAATTCTGGAAAGATGGTCAGCTACTTGATTTTCTGACCCTTTCCTATCTTTTATCTCAATATCAAACTTCTGAAGGAGCAACACCCATCTGATTAATCTTGGTTTAGAATCCTGTTTGGTTAGAAGGTACTTCAAGGCAACATGGTTAGTATAAACAATAACCTTAGAACCAAGTAAATAGGACCTAAACTTATCAACAACATACACAACAGCTAATAATTCCTTTTCTGTAGTTGTGTAATTCTTTTGAGCATTATTTAACACACGACTGGCATAATAAATGACATGTACAAGCTTACCATGCCTTTGTCCTAAAACAGCTCCTATAGCAAAATCACTAGCATCACACATTAATTCAAATGGTAAATCCCAGTCAAGAGGAGCTATAATGGGAGCAGAGGTAAGGTTTGCCTTCAGAGTTTCAAAAGCATGCAGACAATCAGAATAAAAAACAAAAGGAACATCAACAACCAACAGGTTGCTCAATGGTTTAGTAATTTTAGAAAAATCCTTTATAAATCTTCTATAAAATCCTGCATGACCCAAGAAACTCCTAATTGCCTTAACATTTGTTGGTGGTGGTAATTTTTCAATTACCTCCACCTTTGCTCTGTCAACCTCAATTCCCTTACTTGAAATTCGGTGTCCAAGAACAATGCCTTCTGTAACCATAAAATGACATTTTTTCCAATTTAAAATAAGGTTTGATTATTGACACCGTTTTAAGACAAGAGATAAATGTTTAAGGCAGGATTCAAAAGAATTACCAAAAACAGAAAAGTCATCCATAAATATCTCAATAAACTTTTCACCATATCAGAAAAAATTGAAAGCATACACCTCTGAAAAGTTACCGGAGCATTGCAAAGTCCAAATGGCATTCTCCTGTAGGCAAATACTCCAAAGGGGCATGTGAATGCTATCTTTTTTTTATCTTGAGGGTCCACTGCAATTTGATTATATCCAGAATATCCATCTAGAAAACAATAAAAAGCATGACCAGCTAACCTCTCAAGCATCTGATCAATGAAAGGGAGGGGAAAATGATCCTTCCTTGTAGCAGTGTTGAGCCTCCTGTAATCTATGCACATTCTCCATCCTGTGACTGTTCTTGTAGGAATAAGCTCATTCTTTTCATTCTTGATCACTGTCATCCCTCCTTTCTTGGGAACTACCTGTACAGGACTTACCCAAGGGCTTTTAGAAATAGGGTAAATAATACATGCTTCCCATAATTTCATTATCTCTTTTTGGACCACCTCTTTCATAGTTGGATTAAGTCTCCTTTGTGGTTGTATAACTGGTTTGGCATCATCTTCAAGAAGAATCTTGTGCATGCACTTGGTTGGACTAATCCCTTTTAAGTCACTAATGGTCCACCCAAGAGCTATTTTATGACTCTTGAGCACTGAAACAAGCGCCTCTTCCTCTTCAGGCTTCAGGGAAGAGCTAATAATCGCTGGATATGAATCATTTTCACCCAAAAACACATATTTTAGAGAAGGGGGTAAGGGTTTGAGCTCAAGCTTAGGGGCTTCCTCCTCCTTGATTGGCGTGTTCATCAGCTCCTTTTGGGGTGGTGAATTGTCAGCTTCAACTAATTCACACTCAGAAATAGGATCCAGGACATCATCAAGTATCTCAGTTTTCAGTACTTCTTGAACAAGTGGTTCAATAACATCTATTTTCATACACCCCTCAGTATCATTGGGGTGCTTGAGGGCTTCAAAAACATTTAAGACCACCTGTTCTTCATTGACCCTCAGGGTTAATTCACCCTTTTGCACATCAATCAGAGCTCTACCTGTAGCTAAAAAGGGTCTACCAAGTATAATAGAGGGTTTTACCTCCTTTTCCATGTCTAATATAACAAAATCAACAGGGAAAATAAATGGTCCTACCTTAACAAGTAAATCTTCAACCACACCTACAGGTAATTTAATAGAAAGATCAGCAAGTTGAAGAGAGATACGAGTAGGTTTTACCTCCTCAATTTGAAGCTTTTTCATCACTGAAAGTGGCATGAGGTTGATGCTAGCTCCAAGATCACATAAAGCTCTCTGAATGCTGACTTCTCCAATGGTGCAAGGAATAACAAAACTCCCTGGGTCTGGCATTTTCTCATGAAGGGTGTGTTGAATAATAGCACTGTATTCCTTGGTTAACACCACGGTTTCTTGCTCCTTCCAATTCCTCTTGTGGGTCAACAATTCTTTCATAAATTTGGCATAGAGAGGCATTTGCTCCAGAGCCTCTGCAAAAGGGATGTTGATCTACAGCTTCTTGAAGACATCTAAAAATTTAGAGAATTGCTTTTCTTTGGACGCCTTCTGAAGCCTCTGAGGATATGGCATTTTCGGCTTGTATTCAGGGGCCTTTGGTAAGGTGGGATAAGTGTCAAGATAGTCAGGAAACGGGTTGTCTACACGCTTAGGTGGGGCGTGCTCTACCTCTTCCTTCTTCTCCTCTGGAGCTTCCTTTTCAACTGGATCTTCATTGACCTTGGTCTCAGAACCAGTTATCTTACCACTTCTCAATTGAATGGCCTTGCAATCTTCTCTTGGGTTCACCACTGTATCACCAGGGAATGTATTTGGAGACCTTTCAGGTAATTGCTTGCTCATTTGACACATTTGCACCTCCAAGTTTCTAATGGAGGCTCTGGTTTCTTGCATGAAACTCATCATCATCTCCTATTTAGGATCTTCTTGGGATTTAGAATTTGTCTGCTGAGGTGGTTGTTGTTGCTGAGATTGAAATTGGCGATTATTATAGTTGTTCTGTTGAAAACTGCCCTGAGAACTATTGTTGAAGTTCTGAGGTCTCTGAGGTTGATCTCTCCACCCAAAGTTTGGGCGATTCTTCCATCCCTGATTGTATGTCTTAGAATATGGATCATTGTTGGGATTTCTAGGACCACTCCCCATGTAATTGACCTGTTCAGAAGAGGATTGAGCATAATCATAATTATCATTTTGCATAAAGTTACCTGTCATGTCATAGGAGGTCTCTTGGGGTGGATTTTGAGTGTTGATAGCTGAGACTTACATGCCACCCATCTGTTGAGTAAGTAGATTCATCTGCTGAGACATAAGCTTGTTCTGAGCAAGAAGAGCATTAACAGCTTCTACTTCCAACACGCCTCTCTTCTGAGCGGCTTCAGAGTTCACAGGATTCCTGTTAGATGTGTATAAATATTGGTTGCTTGCAACCAATTCAATCAGCTCAATAGTCTCCTCTGTTGTCTTCTTCTTGTGCAATGAACCGCCTGCAGAAGTATCTAGGCTCATCTTTGACATCTCTCCTAAGCCTTTATAAAAGATATCCAGTTGGGTCCACTTGGAGAACATGTCTGGAGGGCATTGCCTAGTCAGTAGCTTGTATCTCTCCCAAGCTTTATAAAGAGTTTCACCCTCCTTCTGCTTGAAGGTCTGAACCTCCAACCTAAGCTTAGTCAGCTTTTTTGGTGGGAAAAATTTAGTGAAAAACTCTGTAACAACCTTGTCCCAAGTATTCAGACTCTCCTTTGGTTGTGAATCTAGCCATAGCTTTGCTTTATCCCTCAGAGCAAATGGGAAAAGCATGAGTTTGTACACCTCTGGGTTCACTCCATTTGTCTTCACAGTATCACATATCTGCAGAAAATCAGATATAAATTGATTTGGGTCTTCGTGAGAAAGACCATGATACTGGCAATTTTGTTGCACCAGGGTGACCAATTGTGGCTTCAACTCAAAGTTGTTTGCAGTTATAGGAGGCACCACAATACTCTTTCCATAAAGATCTGCAGTAGGAGCAGAATAAGAGCCAAGCACTCTCCTTTGTTGATCATCCCCATTCGGATTTACCACATTGGCATTAGCATTATTATTTGCCATAGTGGATTCTGCAGCCTTGCAAAGTCTTGCTTGTTGTAAACGTCGCCTGAAAGTTCTTTCAGGTTCAGGATCAAAGTCTAAAAGATATTCTTCGTCTCTATTCCTGCGCATACACAAGCAAAAAACAAGAAAAAAAATGGGACTCTCTACGTCAGAGTGCAGAGAAGTCCCTGTGAGATAACCTGAATAAAGAGATAAAAATATTGAATAAAACAAACAAACACTAAAATTAAAAAATTACTAGAAAAATTATTACTAAAAATTTTCGAAATTATTAAGTAAATTAAATAAGAAAAATTAAAATAAGACTAACTAAGGGACACCAAACTTAATTTCAAAAATTAAGAAAAATTATTAGTATTAATTATTAATTAATTTTTTTTATATAATAAAAAGAAAGAACGAAAAACGAAACAGGGGAGGGGGATATAAACGAAAAGGAAAAGAAAGTAAATAATGTAAAGGAAAAAAAAGAAAAAAAATTAACATAAAAGAAAAGAAAAAATTAACGTAAGAAAATGCAAAATAAAAATTAATAATAAAATAAAAAAATTATCTAATCTAAGCAATCAAACAATGAATAGTTGTTAATCACAGTCAATCCCCGGCAACGGCGCCAAAAACTTGGTGCGGTTATTTACAACCACACTTACTTACCGGCAAGTGCACCGGGTCGTGCCAAGTAATACCTTACGTGAGTAAGGGTCGATCCCACGAGGATTAATGGACTAAGCAACAATAGTGTTTGATAGGATTAGTTAGACAAACAAAAATTGGTGTTGAGATGCAATATAAAAGACATTAAACAATATTAAAAATATTGAAGAAAGGCAAGTAAATACTTTGGAAAAAAATATGGAGAAGATAGTTAAGGTTTCAGAGTTATCTATTTTTCCGGATTTACTTTTCTTACTAACTAATTTAATTATGCAGGATTTAATTTATGGCAAACTGTATGTGACTAGACCCTAATTCCTTAGACCTTCCTAGTCTCCTCTAAAATTCATTAACTGCCAATTCCTTGGTCAATTAATTCCAATTAGAGGGTGATAATCAATTTCTAGTTTATATGCCACAAAAACTCTAATTATCCAAGAGGTAAAAGGATTATATGTCACGTATCCTATTAAATTCAGATAATTAAAATTTGGGAGAAATAGTTTTCAAGCTGTTGTTCAGGTAAAGAGCTTTTCCAAGTTTTACAAGAACTCAAATAGAAAGAGAGTCATACTTCCGTTCCACCCAAATTCATAAAATAAAGAGCAAAAACAATTCTTAAATTATAAATCCATACATAAATTAAAATAGTAAAAGCAATAAAATTAATCCATAGAAATAGATAGAGCTCCTAACCTTAACAGTGGAGGTTTAGTTGCTCATGGAAAAGAGAAAATAATGATTCAGGTAAAAAAATGTACAGAGCCTCAATCTGATGGCATTAGATCCCTTTTTATATCTAATCCTAATAAATTTAAAATCTAATATTTAAAATTAAACTTAAAATAATATCTTTTCCTAATTTAAGATTTGAAATTAAATTTGAATTAATTAACAGATCTTCAGTTGATGGGTGGGGACCACTTGTTCTGTCCATTCTGCAGTTTCTAATCTGTGTTTTTTGAGCTGAAAATCGAGTTAACACAGCCCAGAAATCGCCCTCAGCGTTTTCTGTCAATTCTGCAGATCGCTCATGTGACGCGTCCGCGTCGTCCACGCGTTCACGTCATTTGTGCAGATTCCAGTCCACGCGATCGCGTCAGGCACGCGATCGCGTCATTGCGATTTCCTCCATTCCGCACGGTAGCGTGAGCCATGCGTCCGCGTCGGTATTCACTGGTCATCTCCTTGGCTTCTTCTCTTTCTCTGCAGAAACTTCATCAAATCCATCCGAATGCTACCTAAAATAAATAAAATTGCACAAAACTAAAAATAGCATCCATAGTAGCTAAAATATAATTAATTCTTAATTAAATTCAACAATTTAGGTGTAAATTCACTAGGAAAATATAGGAAAGATGCTCACGCATCAAAGGCTGGAAAGAAAAATTACTTAATCAGGCGGGTAAAGAAATTTTGATTAAGTCTGTGATACAAGCAATTCTAGCATATATTATGAATGTTGTGATGTTGCCAAAGAATTTCTGTCAGAGAATCTGCGCAAGAATAGCAAAATTCTGGTGGGTAAGCTCAGGGAAAGAAAAAGGGGTGCATTGGAGAAGTTGGACTAAAATCAGCATGAGCAAAGAGGATGGAGGCTTGGGATTCAGGGACATGCAAAGCCAAAACCTGGCGTACCTAGCAAAACAAGCTTGGAGAGTAACTAGGAATCCTGATGCCATTTGGGTAAAAATACTGAAGGGTATATACTTTCCAGAAACAGATTTTTGGGAAGCTAAGGAGGGGAAAGGAGGATCGTGGGCTTGTAAAAGCATAATACAAGGAAGAGATTTTTTAAGAAGGAAAGGAAGATGGAGCATTGGCCAAGGCAAATCAATTAAAGTGAGGCAGGATAACTGGATTATGGGATTAAGTTGAAACCAAGCAATCATCAACACAACAGTGGATAGAGTGAGTGACTTAGTGGAGGAAGGTGGAGGATGCAATGAAAACAAAATTAAACAAATTTTTCCACAGAACATACGAGATATGATTATGAAAACACCAATAAGCTTCATTAATAAAGAAGATCGGATAATGTGGCCTTACAGATATGATGGAACGTATACAGTGAAGACAGGCTATTATGTGGCACAGATGGAGAAAAGAGAACATGAAACAGGTTTAGCATCATCAAGTACAAATTTAAAGGAACTTTGGAAGGAAATATGGGGAATGCGAGTCCCTAAAAAAATCAAAATATTTGTATGGAGGGCTGCCCATGATATAATTCCAGTAAATAATAATCTATACAAAAAGAGAATCATAAGAAGCTCTATATGTCAAATTTGTGAAACTGAAGTAGAAACAACGGAGCATGCACTATTACTGTGTCCCTGGACGAGGGCTGTGTGGTTTGGTGCTCAAAGTCAATGTATTCCAACACCAAAAAATGTTACCTCATATGGAGTGTGGTTATTAGAGAATATGATGTAAATTAACAGGGAGGGTAAAGAAGCAAAAGAAACTATGATAAACAAATTGGGATACCTAAGCTGGGAAATTTGGAAATCCAAGAATTATGCAATTTTTCGAAATATCAACACAGAACCAATGGCAACAATTACAAGGGCGAGAATTTTGGAAACGGAAATTGTGGAGGCAAATAAGTTAGATGAACGGAAGCAGCCAATCACAGACAAAAGAAACAGTACTGAAAATAGAAATCCTTATAGAAGAAGGGTTACCTGGAGGCCACCAATAGGAGATAGGCTCAAAGCAAATGTCGATGGAGCCTTCAGGAAGGAATCCGGAGAGGGCGTACTAGCTGTTGTAATAAGAGATAAAGTAGGAAATCTGGTAGCAGGATCAACTAAAATAGTCAGAGCAACATCAAGTTTATCAGTGGATTCAATGGCATTAAGGAGTGCTCTTATTCTAGCAAAAAATCTCCAATTAGAAAATATCCTATTCGAATTGGATAGTTTACCTCTCATCCAAGCAGTGAAAGTGAAGGAAACCGTCGGTGAGATAGATCCGATTCTAAGGGATATATATGTCCTGGTGGAGGGTATATCGAATAGCGGTTTTACATGGATACATAGGGAGGGCAATCAACTAGCACATTAAGTGGCAAACCTTGCGATAAATGGCAAACTGAATCGAAATTGGACCTGGGACCAACCAGTGAAAATAAGAGAAATTGCAAGAAGAGAAGCACAGGGGACTTTCAAACAGACCATGACCAACCAGAACGGAAGAAGAGAGGCGGCCACAGCAGAGCTTCAACGCACCAGCCACTAGGACATGGCAACAAGCTAAGGTAACCAACTCTGACTTGGGCGGCGACAACTTGCAGCGTACACAGCTCCCCAGAGCGGGCAATATCAACCGAAGTCCGAAGTGAAGGCGCTGTGCCTCCGTCCTTAGTGTTCCCCTCTTCAGTGCTTCTGGCTTGGCAACTCAGGCAAGGCGGGAACAAGTTGGTGAGCAGCAGGTCCGCCGGCAAAGATCCAGGCGAAAGCATCGACAAAGGAGACGGCAGGAAGAACGGCAACGATAAAGAATGAGTCTTGAGGAAGGAGACACGATGTACCGGTAAGGAGTTACAGCTGCAGATTGGGGAAGGAGAGATCTTCCAACGCCGGGTCGAGTCATAGGGTTGGGGATTCGGTTTCTTTGTGGTCTGGGCTTGTTTGTTGGCCTGGACCCTGACCAAAAAAAAAACGCTGCAACAAGTAGTAGAACAATTTCAAAAATGTTACAATTTATTCTATTCTCCGGCTTAAAACCATAGTTGGTTAGTTTTAGAATAGATGGAACTATATTGAATTTTGTGTTTGGTTGTGTAAACTTTGAGTTGCTCGTGTTTTATTTGGGTTAAGGCTTGTGATTGGTTTCGATAATTTATGTAAACTTTGATTATCAATGAATGATACTTTTGTCTATATCATTATGTGAGTTTTTATTTCATCAATGTGCAATCAAATAGTGGGACAAGAAGATGAAAATTTATTATTAAAATAAAAATACTTAATTCATAGCAAAAAAAAATTACAATGGTTGCATAATATGATAATACTTCAACTAAAACTTTTTTTCACCCAAAATCCCTAAACAGAACATCTTGCAATGGTAAGTCCAACCATAAAATACCCAACGTCGTTAAATCTAATACCAACAATTTTGTTGGAACTATCATGCTTCTTACCATCTATTTTCGATTTTAGAAACTCTTCCAAATTTATCAATCTAAGTTCCAAGTCCTGCTTAGCACTTTGAACATCGTTATAATTAACAGTTTCATCCAACCATTTAAAAAATTTTGTAGTATGACAAATCTCCTGTACAAAAAGTTAAAAAAATAAAAGAATACCAAAAAAAAAAGAGTTAAAAAAACCTACAATGAATGGTAAACATTTCTTGTTTTCAACTAATCAATAGAACAAAAAAAATGGAAGTAACAACTACCTTACAGTCTAGACGCCCGAAAAATAACTTACTTGAATTCTCAATAGCTCTAGATTTGTATATTATTGCATATAATTGATAGTTGCACGTAAAAGCATAATTGATGTTGTTTCTTCTTTTATAAATTACATTGTCTCTACCATTACCATTCATGTGGTGAGTTAGAGTTCAATAGTTGTTTAAAGATGTGAAATTAAGAATTTTAGACAATTAAAATTTGACAAAACGCTGCATTTGAATCATAGTTTTTAAGAATTTGAAATAATTCTATTGTAGCATATATGAAAGTTTGAACTAGAAAGAAAAGGCAAGAAATAGAACAAAAAGAAAGAAGGATCGAAGCATTGAGGCAAAGAGAATTTGTGCAAAGAAAGATAATTTGCATTAGAAAAAGAAATGAAGATAAAGACTAGCCAATATCAGCTATCTAGTCTTGAGAGGGTACGTACACCACATAAAGAGTTTTTTTTATTAACCAAGTCTATAAGAAAATGAAGGTCGAATTCAAGTTGTTTCACCGGTTGTGTAAAATTGGATTAGCAGCTAAGAGACAAGCGTTTTGATTGTCACAAAATATAATTGGAGCAATTGGTTGAAGAACATGAAACTCTCTTAAAAGCTGCTAAACTCACATGACCTTTGTTTGGCACACATTGACCTATACTTTGCTTCAGTGCTGCTCCTACTCACCTTTGTTTGCTTGTTGCTCTTCCAAAAATGAGATTGCTTCCTAGATAGACACAGAATTCTGTAACTGATGTTTTGTCATCAATATCTCATCCCCAATCAGCATCTACAAAGAAAAAAAAATTCAAAAATCAGGAGATTTGATAAACACAATTCCATTGCTAATTATACCTTGCAAGTATCTTAGTATTCTCTTGAGACATTTTCAGTGCTGCACAGTAGGACTATGTAAAAATTGAGAGATATGATTTACAACAAACGTGAGATCAGGTCTTGTCATAGTTAAGTATTAGAGTTCACAAACTATGGACCTATACTTTGAAGGATCATCAAATGGATCAGAATCATTTTAGGATAGTTTAGAGCTATTGATCATAGGAGTAGATAAAGGCTTCGATTGATCCATCCCTACCTTCTTTAGCAACTCCATTGCATACTTTGATTGAGTGAGCAGCGAATCTCCACCAGATAGGTATGAAGCTTCTAATCCCAGAAAGAAATTGAAGTTACCCAAGTCCTTTAAAGAAAAAATCTTGTTCAACTGTGATATCACCACTTCAATCTCATGAGGATGATTTTTTGTTATAATAACATCATTTACATACACTAGATGATAAACCATATTAGAAGCAGTGTGTCTAACAAATAAGGAAACATTTGTTTTTGTATTTTTGAAACCAAAACTGGAAAGAGTTGTTGTTAATATTTTAAACCGGGCTCTGGGAGCCTGTTTAAGCCATAAATAGCTTTATTTAGCTTATAAACAAGTGATCTATTAGCATTAATGTATCCCTGGGATTGTACCATATATACATTTCCTTCAAGTTTTTCATTTAAGAAGGAATTATCAAAGTTAAATTGCCTTAATTTCCAGCCTAGAGACACTACTATTGTAAGAATTACTCTCCTGATGGTTAGTCTAATTACAGGTGAGTAGATTTGATCATAATCCACTCCCTCTAATTGATGAAATCCCTTACCAACCAGTCGAGCTTTGTATTTCATAATATCTCCATTTTGATTTCTTTTTATAGTAAATACCTATTTGCTACCTATAATTGTAGCATTTGGTGGGAGATCCACCAAAATCTATATTTGACACCTATGTAGAGCCTGAATTTCAATGTCCATGGCCTTCTTTCAATGTGGGGAGCTCATGGCGTGAGAGATGTTTCTTAGCACATGATGGATAAGATCAAGAATAGTAGCTGTTAGAGCTTTATTTTTGGTGATTTCTGATTTGATCTTGTCACCATAGCATATAAATTTGTGGAGGGTAAACGTGGTGTTGGTAGGTCTCCAACTAAGTGGGGCCCACAAGTTAAAAACAAAAATAAAATAAAATAAAATAAGAAATGGCATATAGACACGGGAAGGAAGAAAGAGAGAATGAAGTATCTCATTTTTTGAAATAAAGCAAACAAAGAGATGAGAGAGTTTTCATCAACGAAAGATGAGAAGAAAAATGGAGGGGAGGGGGGAAGAGCATGCCATTTTTTATTCGATTAAATTGGTAAATTTGTTCTATTTTTTATACAATTTTAATATGTTATTCCTGGTATAAAGATGAACATTAGGATATAACTTTCTAGCTGTATTGTCTTCTCTTTTGTCTGATTTGACATACCCACTTTGTGGAGGGTTTATGTTGATTTCATCTGTTTTGATGATGTATTTTATTGATTGTTGAGATGTCCTAGTGCCACTTGAAAGACTGATTGTGTATCCATTATTTGATAGTGGAAGATTTTACTGAACTAGGTCCCATGGATTTTTTGTCCCTCTTTTGGGGGTTTTTCTACGATAAAATTATGGTGTCTGATTATTTAATTTCTGTCATTATATTTGTTACTTGGAGTATCTTTGGTATTGCCTATTTAATTGAACAGGTTGTGGAAAAATTATTTTTGGTGCTTCCGTTGTTAGACAAGTTCTTATTGAACCTCAATTTTCCCAACAAAGTGGTATCTAGAGCTTTGGTTGTTTATCTCTGTGATGATTAAATAGAGAAAAATACTCATGGGCCAAATATGGTCAAATTGAATTTCCAAAATTATTCGATTTGGAAGATCCTCATGGAAGATATGTTGTATAGCAAGGACTTGTATGATCCTGTAGAGGGGGATAAATCCAAAAGTACCAAATCCGATGCTGAATAGAAGAAGTTAAATTAGAAGGCAGTTGCTTTGATTAGAAAATGGCTTGATCTTAGCGTGTATCTACATGTTGATACCGAAACAAATGCTGAGAAGATGTGGAAGAAATTGAAGGATTTATATGAGAGGAAGAATGTGCAAAACAAAGCATTCTTGATTAGGAAGCTTGTCAATATGAAGTATATTAAAGGTAAATTAATGCCGGAGCACTTGAGCATTTTTCAGGAGACAGTGAATTAACTGACAAATAATGAAATAACTTTGAATGATGAGTTGCAAGCCTTGTTATTGTTGAGCTCTTTGCCTAATAGTTAGAAAGTTCTGGTTGTGACACTGACTAACTCAGCTCTAAAAGGAAAGTTGACGTTAGCAATGGTTAAAGAGAGCATGTTGAATAAAGAATCCAGAATAAGAGAGTGAGGTTTGACTACTGCCTTTTTCCAGTCAGAAGCACTTGTTTCAGAGTTACGGGAGAGAAGTCAAAGTAGAAAACCTCATAGTTCTGACAAGTCAGAAAGTCGAAGCAAATCAAGAGGAAAGTACAAGCCAAGAAAGGAGTTCATTTGTCACTATTGTGGCAAGTCGGGGCATATTAAGAGGTATTGTAGGTTCTTGAAAAGAGAACAATCAAGGGGAAGAAACAAAGACAAAGGTAAAGATAGTGATAAAGAAACTACTGCTATTGTTTATGAAGATGTTCATATCACATATGATGAAAATTTTGTGAATCTTGTCTGTGATGATTCTACTTGAATTATGGACTTTGGTGCCTCATGTCATGTCACTCCGAAGCGTGAAATTTTCACTTCTTATACTGCTGGAAATTTCGGCAAGATCAAATTAGGAGATAAAGGAGTGTGTGATATCATTAGTATGGGTGATATGTGGCTTGAAACCAACATGGGATGCAAGTTGCAATTGAAGAATGTTAGGCATGCATCAGATATACGGTTCAATCTTATTTCAGTGAAGGCATTGGATCAAGAGGGGTATTGCACTTCCTTTGGTAGTGGAAAATGCAAGATTACCAAAGCAGCTCTCATTGTTGCTAAAGAAGACAATAGTCTCACTACTCTCTACCGGTTGCAAGCAAAGTTTTGCAAAGAAGAGGTGAATGTAGCTGATGATTCCTCTTCTGATTTGTGGCATATACGTCTTGGTCACTTGAGCGAAAAAGGACTAAGCGTCTTAGCCAAGAAGCACTTACTTCCAGTGAAAGGTACAACTTTAAATACTTGTACTCATTATTTTGTTGGAAAGCATGCTAGAGTATCATTTCATAGTTCTGGACCTCATAGGAGATCACATGTTCTAGATTTAGTTCACACTGCTATTTGCACTATGGATACTAAGACACTAGGTGGTGCATCATATTTTGTTACTTTTATTGATGATTATTCTCGAAAAGTGTGGGCTTTTGTTTTGAAATCTAAAGACCAGGTGCTCGGTATCTTCAAACACTTTCATGCAAGTGTTTAAAGAGAAACAGGAATAAAACTGAAATGTGTTCGAGCAGATAATGGTGGTGAATACAGGGGTCCATTTGAAGAGTATTGTAAAGGACATGGGATCAAGCTTGAGAAGACGGTTCCTAAGACTCCTCAACATAATGGAGTTGCAGAGAGAATGAATCGCACTATCAATGATAGAGTCAGATGTATGCTCTCTCATGCAAAGTTGCCTAAATCTTTTTGGGGTAAAGTGATGAGGATTGCAGTAGATATGATCAACCTTTCTCCTTCAGTTTCACTAAATGGTGATATTCCAGAGAAAGTTTAGAGAGGAAAAGATGTCTCCTATAGTCACTTGCGAGTGTTCGGCTGCAAGATGTTTGTTCACATTCCAAGAGATGAAAGGTCCAAACTTGATGAAAAGTCAAAGCAGTGTATCTTCATGGGTTATGGTCACGAAGACTTTGGTTACAGATTATGGAATCCGGTGAGCAAGAAAATAATTAGAAGCCGAGATGTGATTTTTCTTGAAGATCAAACTATTAAAGATCTTGAGAAGACAGATAAGCCAACAATAACTGTTAGACGTTTTGCTGATGATGAACCTGGTCCTTCCACTAGACCTCCTATTGATGGGGGAGATGTACAGGTTGATAATGATGTTGATGATTTGCATGATGAACCTACACCTCAATCTTACCAGATTTTGAAGTTCCACCTGAACTACCAGTTGAGCCTGAATTAAGAAGATCTACTAGAGAGTGCCATCCTTCTAAAAAATACTCTCCTTATGAGTATGTGATGAACATTGAGACTGGGGAGCCAGAGAGCTACCAGGAAGCTATGTCTGATGAGCATAAGGAAGATTGGTTGAAGGCCACGCAAGAAGAAATAAAATTCTTGTATGAGAATCATATGTTTGAATTGGTAATGCTACCGAAGGGTAAGAGAGAATTTAAGAATAAATGGGTGTTCAAATTGAAAGCAGATGAAAATGTCTCATGACTAAGGTACAAAGATCGATTGGTTGTGAAAGGCTTTGAGCAAAAGAAAGGTATTGATTTTGAGGAAATTTTCTCTCCAGTTGTGAAGATGTCCTTTATTCGAGTTGTGCTTGGATTGGCAACTAGCTTGAATTTAGAGGTTAAGCAACTTGATGTGAAGACTGCATTCTTTCATGGTGACATAGATAAATAAATTTATATGGAGCAATCAGAGGGTTTTGAGATTAAAGGAAATGAGCACCTTGTATGCAAGTTGAACAAAAGCTTATATGGGTTGAAGTAAGCACCAAGGCAGTGGTACACAAAGTTTGATTCCTTCATGGAAGGTCATGGGTATAGTAATATTTCTTCTGATCATTGTGTGTATCTTAAGAAATTCTTTGATTGTAATTTTATAATTCTCTTGCTTTATGTTGATGACATGTTGATTTTTGGTCATGATACTAAGAAGATTGAAAGTCTTAAGAAAGACTCGAAAAATCCTTTGCTATGAAGGATTTGGGTCCTGCAAAGAAAATCCTTAGCATGAGTATCACTCGTGATACTCCACTTGCTAGTCATTTCAAGCTTCGCGGCAATCTCCTACAAATGAGAAAGAGAAAGCATAAATGAAGAAGATTCCATATGCATCTGCAGTTGGCAGTTTGATGTATGCTATGGTTTGCACCAGACCAGATATTGCTCATGCCGTTGGAGTTGTTAGTCGATTTCTCTCTAATCATGGCAAGGAACACTGACAAATAATGAAGTGAATTCTCAAATACCTTGATGGTACTTCCAGAGTTTGTTTATGCTTTGGGAGTAGCCAACCTGGTTGGATGGTTATACAGATGCGAATATGGCTGCGGATCTTGATTCAAGAAAGTCTACTTCTGGTTATATGATGACTTTTGTAGAGGGACTGTGTCGTGGCAATCTCAACTTTAGAAATGTGTTGCTTTGTCTACTACAGAGGCAGAATACATTGTTGTTGTTGAAGCTTCTAAAGAACTCTTGTGGATGAAGAAATTTTTACAAGAATTAGGCATCAATCAAGAGAAATTTGTGTTATTTTGTGACAGTTAGAGTGTTATCCATCTCAGCAAGAATCCGACGTTTCATTCCAGATCGAAGCACATAGAAGTGAGGTATCATTGGATATGTCAAGCGCTTAAGATGAAGTCATATGCACTTGAGAAGATCCATACTTATGATATAATGGTTTAGATATGATGACTAAGAGTTTACCTACAGTAAAGTTTGATTCCTACAAAGAGAAGGTGGACTTCGTGGAGCAGCCTATCCCCACTTGAGTTGGTGAGGGAAAAATTTGTTGGTGGGTCCCCAACTAAGTGGGGCTACAAGTTAAAAACAAAAACAAAAATAAAATAAAATAAAATAAAAAGTGGCATATAACCACGGGAAGGGAGAGAGAGAAAATGAAATCTCTCTTTTTTTGAAACAAAGCAAACAGAGAGAGGAGAGAGTTTTCATCGACGAAAGAGGAGAAGAAAAATAGGGGAAAAGAGCATGCCATTTTTTATTTGATTAAATCAGTAAACTTGCTCTATTTTTTATGAAATTTTAGTATGTTATTTTTTGTGTAGAGATGAACATTAGGTTATAACTTGCTAGTTGTATTGTCTTCTCTTTTGTCTGATTTGAGATACCTACTTTGAGGAGGGTTTATGTTGATTCCATCAGTTTTGATGATGTATTTTGTTGATTGTTGAGATGCCCTAGTGCCACTAAGAAGACTGATTGTGTACCCATTATTTGATAGTGGAAGATTTTACTGGATTAGGTCCGTGGGTTTTTTGTCCCTCTTTAGGGGGTTTTCCACGATAAAATTCTGGTGTCTGATTATTTAATTTCTGTCATTATATTTGTTGTTTAGAGTATTTTTGGTATTACCTATTTAATCACACAGATTGTGAAAAAATTATTTTTAGTGCTTTTACTGTTAAATAGATTCTTATTGAACCTCAATTTTCCCAACAGATGGAACACAGATTCCTATGCCATTGATGGGGATAGTATTATCAGTTTGATGTGCTGAAAAGGGTTCATAGTTTTTGGTTCACTAGTTCTAGCTGTTGTAGTTGAGGGAGTAGGATCTAAAATGATAGATTCTGTAGTGCGAGTGTTGCCTGGAGCAGTAGGGATACTTTTTGAATATGAAATATTGGTGAATCTACAATATCAACATTAGAAGTTGTACATATATTTTGAGAATTGCTAGAGAACATATCTAAATATGAAAATATTGACCCATTAAATATAACATGTCTAGCTAAATACACCTTACCAAACAACATGTAATAGCAATTCCAAACAACATGATCATTGCGGCTACATAATTGCCATTGGATTCTTGAATTATTATCATTGTTGTTGAAACCATATATATCTGCCTCCTTTCTGATTGTTTCGTCCTCCACGTCGATGCCGGAAATGATTATTTTTAAAATTCTCAAAGGATGGTGTTGATTGTGCTAGATGTGCTACTGACATTCCTGATGCAGGTCTCTTAAATCATTCCAACATGTCTTCAAAGGAAATTAAAAATGTTTCTGCCTCAACTACTTTGATTGATCCTAATATTGACATGATAGAGTCAATGTAGACTGAATATTCTTCAGTAAGACCATTAATGATGGATTGAAGATGATCTGCTGGTGGTACTTCATAGCCAATCGTAAATAGATAATCAACGATTTTGTAAATATTAGTTAGATATTTAAATGATGTCTCAGTTTTCTTGCAAGATCTGAGTTAGAATTTGAGACATTGTTCTCTTGCAGTCGAAACTGTTTGAAAATACTCATCAATCTTGAACCAAACCTCATGCAGACTATGAAGGTGTACAACTTTATTTTTAAGAGGTGTAGCCATGGAAGCTACTAACCAAGTAGTGAGAGTGAGGTCTTGAAGTTTCTATGTTTTGAAGGTTTCTAATTGAGTGGTGATTTTCTTGGCTTCATCATGTATGAATTATTGAGGAATCTTGGTTGCATCAGAAAAAGAAATGTATCATCATTAGTTATCAGTAATAGTACAACTCTCTCTTTTATACTAATACAGACCTTCTATGCAATACTAAATCAAAACTAAAGGATAAATACTAGTTAAGATCAGTTCATAACTAACCGAAACCACTTGCACCTAACTAACAACTAATAGCCTAATCTAGGGATATGGAGGCTAGTGTTGAGGAAGCAGACAATGGCCTCCTAAATTAAAAATTTTAATGTATAAGGTTATTAATTTTTATATTAGTCCCTTTTAATTTTAATTTTTTCTTTTTCTAAAATTATATTTTTATATTGACTCCTTCTTAAAAATTGTTCTAATTTCATTTTTGGCCTAACCAAATATATCTTTAATAGCATAAATAATTATGTTATTATAGTTAACAATACATGTAAATATTATTATTAAATTTTATATGAAAAATTGACAAAAAAATAACTTATTTTCTATTTATTATTATGAATGATTTAATTAGTATTTTTTTAGAAGCTAATTAGTTGAGATCAAAATCTTGCTAATTTTACTTTGTCATTTTACTCTATTTCTTTTAAACCGATTTGTTTTTCTTTTTTTTTTTTTATTTCTATTTCTAAACTCCTTTCGAGTCATTTCTTATGTAAGAATAAAAATCATATATGATGAATTGATGATACACCACATTTGTGTTTTGGTTTTTTTCAATTATAGAAATGATATCCTCCATAACACAGATAATATAAATATAGTTTAAACTATCTTCTCCGACTCCACTCATATATATTTTACGATTTATTAGCTGTAGTAGTGCTGTACATTAATTAACCATTAAAATTAATTATTAGTATAAAATATATATTAAAAATAAATTAAATAACTATAGTTGTAAAAATCGGATCGGATCGGTCGGTTCGATCGAAAAACCGATACGAACTGATCGTCAGCATGCGGGTTGGAAAATTTAGAAAAATACATTGCAGTGTGTAGGAGTCAAACTTGGGTCTCCTGAAATACAAACCAAATTGACAAGCACTGCACTAACCCGTTTTTTTAGTATTTCTAATGCTTTTTTTACATAGAAATACTTAACTCAATATTTTTTAAATTAATTATTTTTTAATTGAAGTATAAATTAATTAATTTTAAAAATAAAAAATAATCATGAATATAAAAATAAAATAAAAATTATTTATTCTGAGAAAAAAATTAATTTATATAATTATTTAATTATATAAAAATATTTAGACCTTGAAATTATTCTTTGGATATAATTCATAGATTGTTATTTTTATTGTGTCTAATTAAGATACTATATAGTAGTGTGAACTAATTATATGTCTATTTTTGTATTAGTTATTTATAGAATTCGACTTAATTGTTCTTAAAATGTTAGTAAAAATATGTATTTTTCAAAATTTAATTTTAGGTTTTTGACTATTTTTATTTTTTATTTGCATAGTACCGAGTCAACCGGTTTAACCAGTGACCCACCAATTGAACCAATGACCCAATAACTTAATCGGTTCGATTATCGGTTCGGTTCTGACAACTATGTAAATAACATATAATTTATACATAAATACATAATTATTGATTTTATTAGTTTATTTTAAAATATAAATAATATTTTTGTTTTAGATTTCATAAAAAAAAAAGCAACAGACAATGCGTTGCAAACAAAACAGAGGAGAGGGGAGGGAAGTAGAAGAAGAAAGACAGGGCACTGAAAGCAATGAATTCTGCAAATTCACCATTGGTTCTTCCATTCCTCTTCTTCCTCGTCACCTCTTTCTTCCATGATCCTCCCTTTCGCGCCTCAGCGCAGAAAACGTAAGCTCTTATATTTTTTCCATGGTTTTTTGCTCGAAGTGCGCACACACCCTAATATACCCGATATTGTTGATTTATACAATTGCTTTGATATATGATCTAATTTTTGCTAAAGCTGGAAAGTTTGTTTTGTATTTGAATTGGCTAGGGATTGGATCAACAAAGAGAATCAAAATGGGAATGAGTTTGGGGAGCGAAGAGGTAGAGTTCTTATGAGCTTCAAAGAAAAGCCCTCAGGAAGTAACGTTACCTTTGAATGCACTCCTTCTGGTCCCTGCGTTCCATGCCTCTACTCCGAAAAGGTTCCGTTTTTTCCATCTTGATCTTATATAAGATAATGATTTTCTTTTCCTTTTCAATTTTGTAATATAGTTGTTGTTGTTCTTAAATAGAATGTCATTTTTTTAAAAAATTTTATCAAATTGAGGGGTTAGGGTTTCTGTTTGTCTTCTGGATTTAAAATATTTTCTGTGTTATTACAATAACAGTTATTTCATTTTGCAACTAGATATATAATGAAGCTGTCTAATTGATAAAGGCTATGTGAAAATTATGAATAAATATAGATCTGGCTTCAGTTTCTGTTTTGTTACTACCTGGTTTTATGTTGATTTAAGACTATTTGAGGAGATTGTGTGTATCGTTTTGTACACGTTTGTTCATGAAAACTTGGGCCAAAGCAAAAGTAGGGTCAGTGGTGAATGTTTATTCAAGTTCATAATCTTCAGTGTTCCTCATCCTAAGAAGTTTTATGAAGCTTTCAAAAGAAATAAGATTCTTAGGATTTCCAACATGTTGTAACCCCGTGGTTAAGTTTGATTGTAGCTTTCTTCATGGATAGCCTTTTTCCTTCTTGTTACCTATGGGCCTCTTTGATTTTGTTTTATATGGAAGCTCTTTTGGGGATTGCAGGGTGATGAGAAATATCGTTGCGGTGAAACTGGCTACCGTATTCCATTCAAATGCTTAGAAATCAAAGACACAACTAAGGGAAAAGAGAAAATAAATCCCCGTGAAGGTCGGTCTTTGTTTGAATTCTCCAACAATATCGAAATGTCAGACGAACTGTCACATGCTTCTGGAGAGTTTACTACTACGCAATCACATAGACATTTGCTAGATGATTCGTCGGCTTCAGATAATAAATCACAGGCTTACATCACTTATAGAAGCTGTATACCCCCAGCTAGTGGAGAGAAGTTGTCAGTTCTAAATTTTGAGGTAATGTTCAGTTCTAGCTCTCCATTAACGTTGAATTTGATTAATAGCTTCTGAACTTGGTTGATTGGAAAAATTGAATCGTTTAGTTAGTGGAACTAGTATATCAGATAATCACATCCAGTAAAGGAAACTAAGATGTTACATGGCTAACCTGTGCTGTTTTGTCTGCTGCTAAGTGTTTGTACCTGCAAATTCATGTGTTCGAAATGAATAACAAATTATCAAACAATAATCATTATCCTTGAGCTGCTGGAAAAGCTGTCAGTCATGAATGTCTTTTTTATGTGACGGATTCAAGTGGTAAATGTTTGAATTTTCCAATCAAGGGGCTATTCTTTAGATCATAAGATGCATCTTTCAGGTTCTACTGCCAAATAATTCCGTCTGAAGTTTTCCTACGTGTTTATCAGCCCTAAGCACTCAAGTAAACATCGTGTTCATTGCTTGAAATTACAATTATAACCGCAGTCAAGGATTTTATGCAGCATATTTGCAAAATGTCCCATTTGATTAAAAAACTATTATGACTCGTTGACATATAGCAATAGTTATTTATCAGAATTCAGAACTTTTGGGGATTATCAATGTGCTGTCACTGCTGTGATTCATCTCATTTTCTTAGCCATCAATAGTCTCTTGGCTTTAGAATTACCCCTTAGTGATTCATCAATGAAATCAGATCTGAGCTGCAAATTTAAGTCATTTTACCACGATAAGGTTTTTTTCTTTTTTTCCTATATGCCACCTTATTTAGATTTTCTTATCGGGACAAATTCAACCATGTCTTTTGAATGCATAATGCCAAACAAAATGCAAGCAAACGGCCTCCGAATTTGAAAAAAGATGGTTGTTCAGCCACATTTACTGCAATGTAGATATTGAACAGTAGTAATTTGTTTGTCACTTATATTTATTGCTTTGCATTTTTACTTGTTGAACAACATATGATGAACATTAGCGGATCATGCTTTTTTTTTGTGTAAAATTGACAGGCGATCATGCTTTTTTTATTGGCCATTAGTGGATCATTCATATACCTGAGAAAGAAGAAGGCGGTTTCTGTTTCTGGCTATACAGCTGTAAGGTCTCAAACAAACTCGCGCTTTTGAAATAGACAACTTCTGTATCATGATTCATGAGATTTCTTCCCCACTGAATCTTGTTATTTTTTGCTCATTTTTCTAGTCAAAATGTATGATATTATTATTGATATAGGCTAAATGTTTGGATTTAGCAGCAACCAAATATATTCATTGTATTTTGTAGCTATTCAATGTGGTACAGTTTTAGGTTCTGTTTCTTTTTTTTTATTAAATGGGCATCTTTGCCTGTTGCCACTATAGTCGAAGACTCAAATGTCATTGAAAGTTCCTAAATATTCTATTATTGCTAAATATTTTGATTCATTCCAACTTGATTACTAAGAAAAGAATTATAAAGCCTGGTTGTGAAGTCAAAATAGAAGCTATAGTAGATATAGTTATAATATTGTATTATGAATGAGATATGTTTACTTTATTCGCACTAGGTACTAAGATAAGAAATATGACGATGTCAATGGGAAAATATGTTGATGCCTTGATGGCGCATCAAAATAACAAACTCCGCATTTCTGTATTAAAAGTTTTCACATCCGTTATTGCCTTTCATAACACTCAGTCTCTTCGACATTGTAAAATGTAAAGACTCTTTCTCATGATTCTGCTTTCAGCATGATCATGTTCTAAAATGGGTATATATATTTTTAAATCGAATCCTACAAATATTAGGCAACCTCCACCCATTGGGAACTCTTGTTTTAGTTTTACAAGAGAGGCTAAATTCCTGTCCCCAGGTGAGGGGTCTCTAACCACCTAAAGTGGTACCAACCGAACTAATTGACATCCATTAGGAACTCTTATGACCGTTGATTTTAGAAACATAATTATGACTATATTACAAGAGTCCCGAAAAAACCCAAGACGAAAAGGTTCCATGATAACTCAGCTCAAGCTTATAAGTGATCATTTCAGCTGCTGTCATTATAGGGTGATTCCGTTATTGCAATAAAATTGGGCAGAAAATGAAAATATGGGAGAACATTTATCCTATTTCACATTTTCTTTTAATTACCTTTTAATCTTCTTGACTTTGAACCTATTTTCCGAAGTTTCTCAACATATTTCAAATAAATTCAAAGCAAACTAGTACACTCAGCATTCTAACTTCTAAATGAAGAAAGCAAGTTCCGTCTCGATGCAACGTCCCTCTCAAACCCCTAGGCAGTAAGCAGAGGACTCGTGATATCATTCGATTATGTAAAGATAAACACCTGCACTTTCATTTGTCACCATCAACTATCTCAAATAAACATGATGGGATATTGGACAGTCAACCCTCAAAAATCTCCCTTCCCTAACTTAAGATTTAATTGCCAAAAAAAAAAAATGACAGAACAAGATATACCAAGTTATTGCCGCTAAAAAATATACAATACCAATTGGAAGCTTGTGTCAGTTCTATAGGTTTCTTTGTCCAAATAAGATGGAGGTAGCAGCAGCAGCAAGAAAGCTCCAGTAGAAAGAATTATATTGTCGATAACCTCCACTTAACAGTGAAACTCCCTTTTTCCTTAAAAGACACATCTACAGTAACAGCAGAGCAGTAACTACAAACAGAGAGATATAAAGTCACAAAAAATAGTCTGGGGTCTTCCGCGTAGTGTCGGGCTCAATTTGCCTGGGAGCTGGATCAAACTGCAGAAAATTCTGATCCATGTTCTCTCCAATTTCCAGTATGGCTGCCATATTCCCACATCGGTAACAGTAATTTGGAGCGCTAAAAACGGTCACTACATTCTTTTCCTTAAAGAGTCATCAAAACAACAGTCAATACAAAGAATGCGACAGGTTATGTTTAAACATAAACACACTAATCACACGGAATCAAATACAATGTCAATCACCTGGCACCAATTGTACCCTTCCATGACAAGCTGGTGAGCCCTAGATATCAGGGAGAGACCATTGGTATGATTGAACTGAGCAGCAATATCCTGGCCAAATGTGTATCCAGCACCACGTGGAGATATTCCCCAACCACAGCGATCATCTGGATCAGACCACAAGAGGTCACACATTGGTCCTTCATGCGGAACCTATAATGCATGAAGACATCTGTCAGTCAACTGATGAAGCAATCTAAGAGCCTAACCACACAATGCTGAAGTAAATACTTAATGTGTGACCAAAATGAAGTGAAACATTTCCATCACAATACAAGCTTATTATAAACCACAACTAACAGTTACAAAATCACATAGGAAGAATTTTAAGTATACCAGGTACACCAGTGTTCCAATAATTTTAACCATTGATCTCAATTATAAAAAATATATACAATATATATTAATTAAAATCAACGGTTAAGATTATTAGACCGGTGTTAGGGTACATTTGAAAACTTTCCAATCACATAATCTATAATTTATACCAAATTGCTTTTCACAAAAGAATAGCTCTGAAGCTCAGAAACAAGCTTCATCGAAAATGTTGTCATACCAAATAAATCATGAGAGCTTGCAATTGCAATAGCCATTTAATAACACACAAACCTCCTGTATGCGGTCCAAGGCACGGATATTATCCAGCGTATCCAAAGAAGGTGACAGGCCTCCATGCAAGCAGAAAATCTGAAACATGCATGGAAGTTAAGTTAAACTGGCATAAAGAAATAGGAAACACTGTGCAAGATATTTAACTCAAACCTGACTCTCAATGAGGGCAGTTAGTGGTAAATAATCAAACAGGTCGGTAAAGTACTTCCAGACATTGGCATTCCCATATTTTCTCAAGCATTCATCATAGAAGCCATACCTGAAAGCAGGTGAGGTGAAACGTTATGAAAAACCATTAATAAATTGCTGTCAGCATGTGTAACCATGAATTTGGTATTTGCCGCATTCATAAGCACCCTATGCATGCACCAACGTTCTTTTTGGTAAGGTATGCATCATGGAGTTCACAACTCTTTTTACAAAGTAATAAAAAAAATATAGCTCTAGCATCTAAACTCAGAAACATGAAAACCATTAGCAACAAAGTACATATATCTGCACATCAAATTCATTTATTTTGATACTAAATAATACATCAGAATAATGATGAGAAACACAAAGATAAGAGAATATCATAGCGTCGTTACAAAAACCAAGTTGCTGATCCTAACCAAGACAATTAACATTTCCTTCACCTATGGCCAAGTTGTAAAAACAATGAATGCATGACGGCAGCAACAATTAACCTATTCTCAAACTTTTTGCAAGGTAATGTTAAAAACATGATCCATCACACAAGTTGCAGTGAGTTAAACATAAAAAGAGAGTAAAATGTTCTTACACTTGAGTAATTTGACGGCTTTCATGATTTCCCCTAAGAATTGTAATTCTATCTCTATAACGGACTTTTAAGATCACCAAAAGTGTAACCGTCTCCACTGAATAGTACCCACGATCTGCAAATAGCCAGCGCCATGAGGACTGGTAGCAATTCCAACATATGCAGAGACTATAATTTAAACATCATTAAAAGCAATGACAGGAAAGAAGGGGGGAAAGATGATAATGGCCAATGCAGGGTACCTTATTATAGCTAAAGCCTAAAACTTTTAACAGCCTAAAATATTAAAGTTATTAAGCACCATATCCTTCCCTAAAGACATTTCTATGACGCCGGATTTTGACCCCTCTTTACTAAAATGAACAAGTGCTTGGGATGTTCTGCTTCTTTTAAAGCTGCCAGCAATTTGTCAAATCTCAAAGGCCTGGTTCACTGCTCATGAACATTTACCCCATTAAATCTTTCCATGCAACTTATGATTTCATTTATCCATCACCATCAACAATTCGAACAACAACCTTTTTCCTTCAGTTCACCAGTCTTTTAAAATTCGAACTTAAAAATATTTAGAATAATCACAACTAGCAAGAATGATTGATATGCTTTTCCCCCCTACTTAGTCTTGCTATTTATATCTCCACAGTTTATCACCATTGTTACCCTACTCCACATATTTCATAAGATAATCTAACGGCTAGATTTTCAATTCCAAGCTTGCCCCATGCACAATCCTATCATGGATGCATCGCAACCACTCTAGCAAAAGAGAAGAGTGGAGTTACGAAGGATGCAAGTTTCACCAAGCATATATCGTTCCAAGTTCCACCAAGCATGTGTTAAGGCATAACTAAAAGGAACTAAAAAGATTGAGGTTTATATAGATTTCTACAGCAGTATCAATGCTATAAACACAATACGGTGCTTACAGATGGAACTAATCAAGTTTGTTTCATGCAAAGAACGCATCAAACACATTAACAAACTACCACAATATGCCAAAACAAGTATGAAATGATGGAAAAAGACTTGAAACTAGTTCAATTGCTAACTTAGAAGGAAAAGGAGAAGTAAAGCTCCCCTCGTTTTTCTTGCTGAAAAACAATCTGTCACAAACATACACGGTTGCAAAACATGAAAACAACATAACAGTTTTGAACAATCAGACGCCTCCAGTTAACAACGGATGTAACCTGCTATAAATTTCAAGAGGAATACCAAAAAAAAAAAAAAAAAAAAGAGAGGGGGGGGGGGGTCAGATCGCTAAGAAAGTCATCCCAAAATGCTCCAGAACCCAAAACGATGAAGCAGTATCCCAACACAAATCAAATAGGAAAAAATAAACACATAAAAGCTTTAAAGTCGAACCCAATATACAACAAAGCTATGAACCTCGTTATTTTCCTTAATCTCCATAAAAACCAAGGCTTAAAAAAATAAGTAAATTATTATATCAACCAGCAAACATTTCTTTAGGGGAAAAAATGACAGAACCAAAAACAGAAAGGGGAATTTTTGAAGGAGAAAAAAAAAAAAAACTGACCTACATAGTCGCCCATGAAAAGATAATTAGTGTCAGGAGCGCTGCCTCCTATCCGGAACAGCTCGATGAGATCGTAGAACTGGCCATGGATGTCACCGCAAACCGTAACGGGACACTTCACCGGCTGCACGTTCCACTCCTCCACAAGAATCGCCCTCGCCTGATCGCATAGTGCCTTCACCTCCGCCTCCCCCAGCGGTTTGCACTCCATCAGCTGCTCTATCTGCCGGTCCAGATCCGCGTTCGACGGCATCGTTCCTCTCTCTCTCTCTATCTCTCTCTCTCAGATCTGAAAAAGCTTTGAGATCTTCGATCGATCGGTTATTTTTGCGAAGAGACGTCGAATCGGTTTTGAGGGTTAAGCTGACCGGAGTGTCGCCGGCGGCGAGAGGAGGAGGAGGTGCTTCGGGGAAGCGGTTCCGAGGCGAAAAGCGGGGAGCGGAACGATACGTTTCGGAGGAGAAGGGGTTGGGATTGGCTTCTTCGGCCCCTGAATCATTTCATTTTTTTTTCCTTCGACCTCTCTGTTTTTCTTTTTCCTTTTTCTTTTTTTTTTTCTTCTGCGTGTCGCAGTTATTATTATTATTATTATTTTTTTTTGTGCTTCTCTTGAAAAAACAATAAAAATTAAAAGAAAGAAAAGCAGGAGAACAGAAAAGAGAAGTATTGGGGAAAAATATTTTTTATTTTATGATTATTTTATTATATTTTAAATTTACACTCAGAATGAAAGAAAGTAACGCGGAAATTGCCGGGAAGGTGGGGGAGCCTGGCTAGTGGCTGCCATAGCGCATAGGCAAAGTGGCGGCTGATATGAGTAGATGTCTCCAAATGACCTGCGACTTGCTGGTCGGTTCGGTTCGCTCAGAAAACTGAGATTTTGGTGACTAAACAAACCAAAAAAAAACAAAAAACAAAGAAAAACAAGCCAAATTAATTGGTTACGATCATATCTAAATTAATATAATATTGAAAATTCCTCTAAAATTGAAGCAACAAGAATCCTCGTCAGAAACAATTATTTTGGTCATTCAGTCCGTTACGTTATTTGCATCTGTTTTTTAAATTAAGACAGTAATTACTTTTTAATTTTAATTTATGATATTTTTAATTTATTTTTTAAATTTTATTATGGAATATCATTACTAGATATTTATTTGTTTATTAATGAAAGAGTATCTAAACAATCACTTTCACATAGTACTTTTCAAAATCTATTATTTTAAGATAGAAGTAAGTTCCTCCAAATTGTATATAGCTCTATAAAAAAATATTACAAACTTCAACTTTTTCGATGCAATCTTTTACCCACAACCATCAGAATTACAAAAAATAAAGCTAAAATCGGCTAAACTTTCATAAGCAGAAAAGCTAGCATCACAATTCAATTTAGTAGACTCGGCAGAAGGAAGAGTCCAATGCAAGCAAAGGGAGGGAGGGGACAAAGCTCGATGCATTGTGAAAATAGAGTGCAACTCTCTTACTGAGTTATGAGTCAAACCGGTCACTTTACTAGTACTCTAATGATCATCTGGACTAAATAAGTCATTATTCGTGCTTCTCCAAATTCACCAGATAGTCGAGTAGAAAATAAAAACATCCCAAAAGTAAGACCCAGCAAAGTTAGTGTCGTAAATTCAAGTGATCAGAATATAATCCAAATAAAGTCTAAATCTCTTTGGCACTGAGGCAATCCTGTAGATAATGAATAACAGTTTCAGGACTAAGTTTACATTGATGACAAGTATTCGACTGAGCTAAACCACAATCAAATCAAAACTCCGCCGTAGAGAGTACATTATGAAGACTAAGCTAAATCAAGAACTTGAACATCTCTGGAATATGAAGCCCCATACTTACAACCAATTATCATGCTCATTCCAACCAAACTTTTTCTTAGCCAACCAACTGTATTCACTATTAGCTGAATAAAGTCTAGAGGATGTTGGGTGCCAAATCTACCTAAGTTTCTCCCCCTCTTGTAAGTCAGGATTATACCCGTCTAAATGCTGTCTGACCTCCTCCAGAATAAGAGAAAATATCCTGAAAGTTCCATTAACCACCCCGCCAAACATCCTTAATAGTCAAATCAGAATTAGAAATATGCACAAAGAAAATATCATTAGTAATTGGACCCTCAAGACATCACTTATCAAACCAGAAAGGTTGATCACAAGATTTGATACACTAAGAAAAATCATCCTTGAGAACTCTAAAGGCCTTAGAAATACTTTTCCAAACATAAGAGGCATTACTTGAGAAAGGTCTGTCTAGAGCTCCATCGTTCCTCATGTACTTTGCCCTGATAAGAGCAACCTAAGGTTTGTCTTGACAGTGAAATAGTTACCAAACAAGTTTTTCAAATAAGGATATATTAGCACAAGCATGATCTTTAACACCTAGACCAACAAACTTCTTGGAAATGACCACTTTTTCCCAATTAACTAAAGAAAGACTTCTACCATTCACTTTATCCTTCCAGAGAAACTGTCGCATTATAGAGGATAATTTATCACAAACTCAGTGGGGAAGAGAGATACTTGCATATGATAAACCGAGATGGATGCCGCGATAGAATTAATTAAGCAAAGTTTACCATCTTAATTAATTGAGAAGTCTACCTTTCCAGTTAACTAATCTGTCTCTAACCATTTCAATCACCGAATAAAAAGAGACCCTATTAGCATGAGAATGATTGAGATTCACATCCAAATATTTTCCTAAGTCCAAACAAATCTAATGGAAGAAACCGTAGTAAAGACATTTCTTCTACGAGCAAACACATTCTTGGAGCATAAGGCTTTGAACTTCTCAAGGTTGATTTTCATTTCTGAGGCCTTACAAAAAGTGTTTAGGAAATTCATCACCATTTGAACCTGAGTCTTAGAAGCCTGATAAAAAAGAAGTAAATCATCTGCAAACATCAAATGAGAGAACTTCGGGCTACACATAGAAATAGAGACTGGCTTCCACATGCCTTCTTCCACCTTATGAGAAATATAACAAGCAAGTCTCTTCATACAAAGCACAAATAAATATGGAGACATTGGATCATCTTGTCTCAACCCCCTTCTAGGGGACAATACTCTCCAATTTATTACCATTCCACAAAATAGAGAGAGATGAAGCACGAACACAAGACATAATCAAACTAATGGTGTTCATAGAAAAACCAAAAGCAATAAGAATACTTTGTAGAAACCTCTAATCTAACATATCATAAGCCTTTTCAAGATCAATTTTGAAATCAAGAGTACTTTTTTTGGATTTTGTATACTTCATGAAGTGAAGGACTTCTTATACCACAATGATGTTCTCAGGAGCACCTCAGCCTCGGCCTGGAATGAAACCACCCTGAAGCGGACTAACAATATATGTCAAAAAAGGTCGTAGTCAGTTAACCAGGATTTCAGTGATAATTTTATAAATAATATTACACAAGCTAATACGCCTAAAGTTCTTCATGAAAGTTGGAACCTCCACTTTAGGAATAAGAACAATAAGAGTTTCCATGATACTAAGGTTCAAAATGTCGCCAGAAAAAGCCCTCTTCTGATAATATTCCAAATCTCACTACCCACTATCTCCCAATATTCTTTGAAAAAAATGCTTGAAACCCATCCGGACCAAGAGCCTTAAAAAGACTCATACTGAAGACTGCTGACTTCACCTCTATAAAAGAGACCAGCGCAATAAGCATGGCCCCCAGTCTCATCACTCAGAGAGGGTATAGGAACCTCTCACAGACAATCAACCTTAACCTCCTCAATTGTGCCAAAGAGATCCTTATAAAAATTAAGAGCCTCATGTTGGAGAAGATTTGGATCAATAGACCAAGAGCCATCCCTAATAAAAAGTCCATGAACTCTGTTATGATTCTTGTGTATCAAAGTCTATCGATGACAAAAATTTTGTATTTCTTTCCCCATGCTTAACCCACTGCTTCTAGATTTTTGGTACCAAAAGAGCTCCTCTTGTAACAACAATCTGTTATAGTCTTCTTGGTAGCACGAATCCTCATACCTTCGTACTGTTGTACCAGCAAGTGCACTGGGTCATCCAAGTAATACCTGAGAGAGTCAGGGTCGATCCCACGAAGATTGTGGTTTAAAGCAAGTTATGGTTATCTTGCAGGTCTTAGTCAGGCGAATCAAAAGGTTGATGGATAATTAATAATAATGTTGTATAATTTAAATTCAGTAATGGGAATGTAGTTGAGGGTTGGAGTTGCCTTGTCTTTCTGAATTAACTTTGATATTACTGTCTTCTTTGCTTGTGAGTGATTTCTTCAATGGCAGGATGTATGTGATTGACACTAGTTTGAGCAACTGCCAATACTCCTCCAGATCTGAACCCCAGATTTAGTGCGGATCCATTCTGATTGAGGGTGAAGCTCCTGTAGTTCATTCTCCTTAATGATCCTACTCAAAACGCCACAAACAAGGTCGAATCTTCCGGATCGGAGGATGCTGTGCCTTAGGTACCAGCCTCTACCACAGAGACCATAATCTCCCCGTAAATCGGCTGAACTGATGTCTCGAGAAGTCCCCAACGAAGTCGTGGATTAGCCGTCTGAGAGACATATATTCAAGCTGGTGGTTCATCATTGTCCGATGAAAGATGCACTCTGAACCCATGTAGAATGTGATAAACTTATGCCAGTTCAACGCATTCATATTGATGAAGAATGACTATACATCTTAGAATTAATCAAACACGGATCGAAGAGAAACAGTAATACTTTTATTAATTCATAGGATTCAGCAGGGCTCCTCCCCCTCATCCTAGGAGGTTTAGAAACTCATACTGAAAGGAAAATATAATGTGTAAACAAATATAGGGCTGTAAAGTGTGCGTGATGTTCTTATGATTATGTAAAATACACTTTAAATACTAAACAGATGACTAGTAAGGGTAAAACAGTCTATTTAGTTCTAAAATCCGCTTCTAGGGCCCACTTTGTGAGTGTTTGGACTAAGATTTGATGAGATCCACGTGCTATGAGGCTTCTAGGGCATGAAACGCTAGCTAGGGGGTCCTCTCTGGGCGTTTGGACGCTGGTTCTGCTCTTTGAGCGCTGGACGCTGGAAGGGGGCAGGAAGCTGGCGTTGGACGCCAGTTTTGGGCCTTCTAATCCGAAGCAAAGTATGGCCTATTATACATTTCTGGAAAGCTCTTGATGTCAGATTTTCATAGCCATTGAGATTGCTCCATTTGGACTTCTGTAGATCCAAAAAAGGTCTTCTGAGTGCAAGTAGGTCAAATCCGGACAGCATCTACAGTGCTTTCTCTGTCTCTGAATCAGACTCTTGCTCCAACTCCTCAATTTCAGCCAGAAATTACCTGAAATTGTACAAAAATACAAAAACTTATAGTAAAATCCAAAAATGCGAATTCAACACTAAAACCTATAAAAACTTAATAAAAACTAAACAAAATATACTAAAAACTATATGAAAATGATGCCAAAAAGCGTATAAAATATCCGCTCATCACAACACCAAACTTAAAATGTTGCTTGTCCCCAAGAAACTAAAAACACAGTAGGATAAAAAGAAAATTAAGATACAATAAATTTCAAAGTTTTTAATGAAGCTCAGTTACAATCAGATGAGCAGGATTTAGTAGCTTTTTGCTTCTGAATAGTTTTGGCATCTCACTATCCATTGAACCTTAGAATGGTTGGCATCTTTAGGAACATAGAATCCAAATAATATTATTAATTCTCCTAACTAAGTTCTTTTTTATTCTTGAACATGGATTTTTGAGTCTTGGCCGTGACCCTAAGCACTTTGTTTTTCAGTATTACCAACGGATACATAAATGCCACAGACACTTTAACTGGGTGAACCCTTTTGGATTGTGATTCAACTTTGCTAGAATCCCCAGATAAAGGTGTCCAGAGTTCTTAAGCACACTCTTTTTGCTTTGGACCACGACTTTAACTGCTCCGTCTTAAACTTTTCACTTGACACCTTCATGCCACAAGCACATGGTTAGGGACAGCTTGATTAAGCCGCTTAGACCAGAATTTTGTTTTATTTAGGCCCTCCTAACCACTGATACTCAAAACCTTGGGTCCATTTACCCTTTCCTTTTGGTTTAAAGGGTTATTGTCTTTTTTTGCTTGCTTATTTTTTTCTTTTTATTTTTTGCCACTTTTTTTTCTTTTTTTTTTTCGCATGCAAGCTTTTTCTTTTTCTTTTTGCTGCTTTTTCTTACTTCAAGAATCAACTTTTGGATTTTTCAGATTACCAATAATACTTCACTTTCATCATCATTCTTTCAAGAGCCAACATTCATAAATTTCAACTTCAAATATGCACTGTTTATTCATACATTCAAAAAACAAAAGTAATGCCACCACATCAAAATAATTGAACTATTCTTATTTTAAACTTGAAATTCATGTATCTCTAAATTCTTTTCAATAATTTTTTTTAAGTAAGGTGAGAGATATATTGAACATTTTACATCTTTAAGACATCAATGCAAATGATCATGCAATAAGAACCCGTACATGCGTTACACATAGCCATTCATTATGAATCTTTCGACGGAGTGCCTGAAAGTTGATCATCTTCTTTGTACCTCCGAAAATGCTCCGTTGTAACCATATAACATTATCTTTTGCCACTGGAATGTCTAATTTCTTAGACCATCCATTCTTATTTGGGTCCTTAACATTCGCATCTCTTGACGACTTTTCCACCTTCTCTTCCACTTTTCTTATATCTCTATATTGCTAACGGTTACCTTCTTCACCTTGTCTTGTGGATTCCTGCACTTCTTTTTCTTTGATGTCCTTTAGTTCAGATCTTCTTTTGTACATTGCTTCTGCTACGAAAATTCTTTTTCCTCTCAACACCATATGATTCATTTCTACAACAGCCTTCAAAGCTCCCCCCTTTGATAGTGGTGTTGAAGGATTGGTGATTGGAGATAAAGTAGTATTATAGTTGGAGTTAGTTGGATTTTATTAGAGGATAATTTAAAAATTTTAATATGTTTTTTGGATTTGGATAATTTTATCAATAAAATCCTGTGGGTATAAGGTTAGATTCATTTTCTCGTAAGTAGATTTGTAACATTATGAAATACCTTTGTGAGAATCTTGTACATGGATTTCACTGCATACTTTCTCACTGCGCGTCCAGCATGTTGCTGTAGACATAGCCTTTTAGATTCATACTGTGTGGTGTTGTGAGGTTCATGGCAAAAATGGCAGAGGAAGAAGGGCAGGAAGAAGCGAGACCGCCATGAATCTTTTGGTCGAAGCCGTGGGAGGCGAGAACGGAGTTGAGATTCTGCATGGCTTTTGAACAATGCGTTGGCATTGAGGTGGTTGTCATTGTTGTCAACGGTGGTGGTGAACTGCAATAGTAAAGGCGGGGTTGCGGAGGGTGCACATTTGACACGCGGATGGGTAGCACGAAAGATGACGCACGGAGCGATCGGACATTTGCGGAGATGCTTGGGCGGCGTCCATGGGCGGATGGGGGTGTCGGCTGGAGGTTGGGCGGCGTCAGATCGGAGAGAGGGGAGTGAAGCGGCTCTTGGGGGTGCCTCTACAGACCGAAAATGGTAAATAGAGGAAGGGGGTCAAATTTAAATTGAGTGTAACTGCGAATCCTTATTTTATTAAATTTCAAAATTTAAAATTAAAGATAATTAATTAATGATTTGATTTATAATTTTAATTTTTTTCTTTTTTTTACTCTATTGTTTATATTGTTTACTCCTTTAGGGAATTTGACAATGTGTATAGTGGACTGGTAATTTAGCCTAAATACATATAAAAAATAAAAAACACTCCATAAATTATCGAAATAAAAAAACTCACTCATTTATTTTTAAAAAATAACCATTCCAAACTCTAATTTATCAAAGCATTTCACTCCAATATCTTCTCCTTTTTCAACCGGCTGCTACCCCCACTTTTATCAATAATCATCCTACTTCACCGTCGCTACTTGACTTGCCACACACCGCCACCGACATCACTCATCCACAGTGAAAATAATCATCAATTTAAGGATAAAAATAATCATCCAAATATCTAATAAATTGAACATCCAACATATTTTAATTATATATAACTAAACTCAATCTAATTAAAATAATAATCTACATAACAATTAAAATAACCATCCGCATACTTATTAAAATAACCATCCTAAACTGGTCATTAAATTAATATAATCCGGAAGTAATCCAGGAGTAGAGGAAAAAATTATTGGTCCCATATCATCAACTCCAATCAATTCACCAATTTTTCATGGGTCAGGTGGATCCACCATCACTACTCCGATAGTAGTAGGGTGGTTAATCCAAAAAAGCTTCACATGCAAACACCTTAAGTTGGCAACAAAAAATTTTAAGAGACAGCATTTTCTTGGTGAGGGAGGATTTGGAAGTGTTTTCAAAGGATGGCTTCGTAGAGATTATCCTATGACTCTAACAAAACCTGAAATAAGGATCCGTATTACTATAAAATCTCTTAATCAATTTGGTCTTCAAGGCTATCAAGAATGGCTCGTATGATCACCATTAACTCCATGATGTAGCAACAATTCCACGAGAGGGTTGCACAACACCGCAGTAACGCGGTCAGGGAAGAGTGGTGCGAAAACTGCAGCAGCAGCGTTGGACTGAGCGCTGGAAGGCGAGGCGAGTCGGGTTGACCGACGGAGGTGGAGGTGGAGGCGGCGTCGGTATATTTTGCGGGGAGTGCAGCGGCGTGAGGTGAGAACCGGAGAATATGACGGTTTTAGACGTGTATTGGAGATTATGGTGAGATTAGAAATAACCGTAGTGTGAATGAATTTAAATACAAATCCTAATTTTTTGTTTGAATTAAAAAAGAGTAATTATTAAAAATTAATTGAACTAATTATTATATAATCCTAATTTTCTTTTTACTCCTATTATATATTAAAATTATTATCTCCCAATACTTTTTCATAAAGATATTAATGAACAAGTACCTGTAGATAGTGAGTTATTGTATGAGATTATGAGAGTAAGAGACTTTAGTTATAATTTTGAATTTTTATGTATTTTTGAATTTACAAAGAAGGTTTTTTTTACGACTGTGTTCATATTTATGATTTAATAATTAATATATTATATATCATTTTATTATAATCTAGTTATTCTAGTTGAATTTTGGTTAAACCTTTTGAATTGTTAAAACTTTAACCGCCCCGAACAGTTTGATGTCCAGACTATGGTTCTGAAAATCAAACCGATCTGCAAACTGACGACATAAATGGTTCCATCAAGTATACAAAACCATCGGAAAAAAAACCAATAATAAACTAGTGAACCAGGCGGGAATCGGCCGGTTGGATTGGATGGAAAACCGGCCGATTTGGTAAAAGTGGCGTCGTTTTTTGCTTAAACGTTTAAACAAACTAACCCTAGCTGCACATCTCTCACTCTCTCATTGAAGATGTAGACCTCTGAATCACTCCCCCTTCTCCAGCCCTAGCTGCTGCCGTCGCCAGTCTGTCGATCCACTCTCGCCGGCCGTCCGTCCGTGTAGCCACTGCCCCCAAGTCTCCAACCCCTGCTCTCTTCTTCCGCGAACTCTCGGGTCTCTCACTCTCCTCTCTTCCGTGATACCCCGCACATGCCGCTCCCCCGCCGTCACTCTCGCATGGAGGAAGACATGTCGCTGTGCTCGCACGGAGGAAGACACGTCGCCGTCGCGCTCATATAGAGGAAGAATCATCGCAAGCGCCATGTTTCCTCCTCCTCTCTGTCAAGCCATCATCTGCTTCTCAGGTGCGCCGCTGTCTGCTTCTAAGCCGTCCTCCTCGCCGCAATCGTTGTCGTCCGCGACCCTCATACCGCGTCCTCCATCTTAGGGTTTGAGTCTCCTCTTGATTAGAAATTTGTGGTATGTTAGGTGGCAGCTTAGATTTAGGCGGTGATAGCTTTGAGCCTGCAGCTATGGAAGAATGAGGTTTCGAACTTCTAGTTTTTGTTAAATGATGTGGACTGTACAATTGCTACTTCGAGGAACCTTTATTCTTTTTTTTTTTGTTGACGAAACCTTCATTCTTTTTCTTTGTTGTTTGGACAAATTTAAACCAAAGTTAGAAATGGTTTGATATGTTTTCGATGTAATTGTTTTATTGATTAATGTCATCAAAGCAAACATTTATAGGATGAAGAAAGGATTTTGATTTCTCTTATAGCAAACTTTGAAAGCAAAAGTTTCTGTTCATTAAAATATATAAGTTTGTACTTTATCTAAAGATCTTAAGATTGTGGTTGATGACATTTCATGTAATGTTTTAAATTTAAAAGATATTTTAAAGTTTATATAGACTATAATTATATTTTAGAATGTTTATTTATAATTTATTTTTTATTTTAATATAAAACCGATTTTTTGATTGGACTATAGTTGAATTGGTTTAACCATTAAATCAATAAACCAGTAACTAGAGTGATTTGATAATCGGTCATGTTGGTCCAGACTAGTTTTCCAAACCTTGATTCAGATATTTGCATCTCTTATCCTTCTAACTTTCTCAGCTTCTCTCTTTACTGTAGCATTGTTTTATTTCTTTCAGAGGCAAGGTTCTTGTCCTAGAATCCTAGATTGCCGATTCCAATATTTATTGGACTGAAGAATCATCTTTCGACACAATGGTGATGTTGATATAGTGAGTAGTTTTGAATCTGTTGGTTTGGTCTGTATTGCGTTGTTTTGGAACATTGATGAGCACAGATATTGCAAAATCTTTCTACAAACAAACAAAGGAAAATCATCATCTTCCTTCCAAATTCCAATTTCCTTTCCTTTACTCTTGTTTCAGTATTTCCTTTAAAACAAACAGTGTCAGTGCCTCATTTCTTTCTTCATAATACCGAACCATTAGAATCTAGCCTGACTTAGGGATAAAGGAAAAGAAAAAGAGAATTCCATCAAACCCCTTGCTTCCTTGATGGTCATGGCTGCGATTCGGAGTATCAACACAGTGGCAGAGGCTATGCCCCAACTCACCAGATTCTCTCTTCAAGCCCCAAAATTGGTTAGCACTTCTTCCCCTTTTAAATCAAAGAGGAAAATTTTCAATTTTTATTTGCTATTTTTTTAATATTGTTTACTGCATGATTGGGTTAGAATATGAAAGTTTGTTTCTTAGCTTGCCTTGAAAAAATGTACATTCCTTTTTTCCAAGAATAGAGTAGATTTGAATTTTTCTTATAAGTCGGAGTTTAGAAGGAAAATTTAGCTACAAATATAAGAAAATGTTACTTAATATTAGTAAAATATTCCTGTAATTTACTAATTTATTTGACTTATGCACCTTTAATTGAATCCCGAAGGAGAGAGACTATGGAATATTGACTGTTGTTTTGTTTGGGTTTTTCATGGCTTGAACACTTTTGGTGACCAAATATATTAAAGGTTCATTTGATTCAATATATGAAGGCCTAAAAGAGAGAAACAAATCTTTTTGCCATAGTGCACTATACACCATATCTGAAGTATTTGGTTGGAGTATAATTCACCATGGGATAGGATGAGTTGTTTGGCCTCTATTTGGTGTAAAGGTCATGAATTTTTTGAATGTGTTTCTTTCACAGACATGTTGAGAGATTAGAGATGTACACACTGTAAGTACTAAATGATATTCTTCTTATATATAGAAAAAAAAAGTAGAGAAAAAAAGAAAGAATGTTCTGTATTTAACTAGGGTATAACTGGGTTTAGTATTGTATTATTTGGGTTTCAAAGGGTGTTTTATGTTGTATCATCATTACACAATTGGAAGCTGTAGAAAAGAAGGAAAGCATTATTGTTTTGTGTTTTGTGTTTTGTGTTGATTACACTAAACTCTCCAAATGTTACTTGGTGTTACACTCTACACACGACACGTAGTGGTTAAAGGCTTTGCTTCTGTTGTATTCTTACTTATCATATTGTTCTTGCATCTTGAAACATCTTTCTCTTGGAGAAATTATGCTTATTTCCCCTACCTTATCCATGATTCCTGGACTGTTCTCAGGTGGAGGTGGAATTTGCCAATGGTCGTGTATTCAAGTTGTCGGCTGAGTTTCTAAGAATAAACAGTCCTGCAGTTGATGGAAAAATCAGATCAATTGGAGGTGAAAAGGTACTTGCTTTCTGCAACTCAGAATGCTTTTTCAACTGCACCATTTGGAAACTCTATCCTGGGTTTTAGTACACTTTGATAATTGAATCAATGAGATCTCTTGTCTGATTAATCTTCCTTGTTACTTCTTTTTCTGTTGTTTTGATACGACTACATTCCAATTGATCCCTCGAACCAGGTAATATCGGGGAGACGGCATGTGGGAATCATGTCTGCAGAACCAGTAGTCAACTACGGGGTAGGGTACATCAAACTTAGACATTAGATCTAAATTTCAATATCTAAATCCCTCAAACTGAAATGTGATGCATAGTTGCTGAATTGGATTGTTCAGGCTTAATTTTGATGACTTGCACAAAACCGGAAGCTATTCGTGGGATTATTTCTATCACCTGGGAAGTAACAAGTTTACCCTCATGAGAAATTACATCAAAACACTGAAGAAATATGGGCTAAGCCGGGATCCACGCAGAAAAAAATGATGCAGGCATCCGCTTCTTGATTGGCCAAAACTGGTTTGAAATTGTGTCAGTTGACATCATGAAACTTGTGCTTGTCGTTGGATAGCTTCATCTGTTGAAATTGAAAAACTGAATTTTGTATTAGGTGAAGAATAGTGTTTCAGGGAAGTATTCACTAATTATCAAAGGATGAAAGAAATAAAGGAGTGTTCTTCTTGACCCTTTTCTTTTCTTCCATTACAATTATTTGCTAGAGTCATCTGAACCCTGCCAAAATCCCTATAGCGTTCATGTTTCTTATTCTGCATGACTATTTCCGTAAAATTGTCGTTATAATCTGTTCAAAAAAAAAAAAAAAAAAAAAACCAATTAAACCAGTAATCATTACACGAAGATGAAGGTGGAGAGTTTAATGAATTTTCAAATCCAAAAAGAATTCATGATAAGTAATGCATTTTCTGTACTGCCTTAAAAGAAAAATAAGAACAAATATTATTTGCTCATTAGAATATCTTCTATGTTAGTTCTAGTTTTAATTTTATTTTAAATCTTACAAGATGACACATAAACATTTGTAGGATCATACGTCATAAATAGTAGATTTAAAATTAAAAGTAAAATTTGCCGTTTTATAAATAGTAGATTTAAAATTAAAAGTCTAATGCTTTATCTTAAGGTGAATATTCCCATGACATCTTCACATGAAAATAGCATTGTGGACCATTAGATGAGTTGATATGTTTGGCTATATATTTGATTAACTATCTAAGGGTTCACAATGTCATCTTCATATGAAGATGTCAATTTTCATATGAAGATGTCATCATGTAAGTATTTCTCTTATCTCAATTCAATTAGAATTTTATATTAGGGATAAGTATGATTTTGGTCCCTAACGTATGAGCTGAAAATTTTTTTCGTCTCTCGCCTTTTTTTCGCTCTAAAGTGGTCCCAAGGTTTCGGTTTGTTTTAAAATTGTCCTTTTTACCAATTTTATTTTTTTATTACCAAATTACCTTTTATTAAAAAAATTTTAAAATAAAATAAAAAAAGGAAAGGAGGATACAGAAGCGAGTGGGAGGGAGGCCAAGAAAGAAAGAAAGGGGGGGGGGGGGGGGCGAGAAAGGTGGGGGGAGGGTGGAGGGTGGAGGGGAGAGAGAAGAGGGACGCCATGCCGCCGCATCGCCGCTTCTTCTTCTTCTTACCGCCGACCCCACCGCTGCACCGCCGCCCGCGGCCGCCGCTTCTTCTTCCCGTCGCCGCACCGCCGTCCATTTCTTCTTCTTCTTCTTCTTCTTCTTCTTCTTCTTCTTCTTCTTCTTCTTCTTCCCGCCGACCCCACTACCGCACCGCCTCCCGCCATCCGCCGCTTATTCTTCTTCTTCTTCTTCTGTTAATTGAATTTTTTGTGAAATTTTTGGATTTTTTGTGAAATTTGTTGTAGAATATTGTTGTTGCTGAAATTTTGATTTTGGAGTATTGTTGTTGCTGAGTTGAGTTTGAGTATTATTGTTGTTGTTGTTGAAATTTGTGAAATTCTGGATTCTTGGAATATTATTGTTGTTGCTGAAATTTGATTTTGGAGTATTATTGTTGTTGTTGCGGAAATTTGTGAAATTCTCGGTTCTTAATGATGATGATGATTTTCTGAGTTGAGTTTTTGTTTGTCTAAGTTTGAATTCTGGACCTGAGTCCTGGGTTTTGATGAGGATGAGGATGATGATGTTGATTTTTTGAGTTTTGGTTGGTGTGATGCAGATGGTGATGGAGTGGCAGTGGATGAAGGGTGGTGGTGGTGGTTGTTGTAGTGGTGCTGGTGCTTTGCATGATGATGATGATGATGATGATGATGATGATGATGATGGTGGTGGTGGTGGTTGGTGGTGGGTGGTGGTGGTTGTAGTGGTGCTGGTGTTTTGCATGATTTTGGGGAAGAAGGGATAGAAGCATTTTGGTTTGAAGGACGGTTTTAAAACAAACCGAAATTTTGGGGACCATTTTGGAGCGAAAAAAAGGCGAGGGACGAAAAAAATTTTCGGCCTCTACATTAGGGACCAAAATCATACTTATCCCTTTATATTACGATCAAATAGTCATTTCTGATCATGAAAAATTGAGGCGTTGTCCGTGTTAGTTATCATTTTAGGTGGTTGTCAACTGTCCAACGTGATAGGTAATGATCCAACATGTCAATACTTTGTTTTAATTTAAAAATTAAATAATTATAAGTGAAATTTACATATTTAACCTAGAGTAAACTACCATTTGTACCCACGAAAGTTGAAAACGCTGACATATTTACCCATAGAAAAAGAAAATTACCATTTGTACCCATGAAATATGGATTTCGCATAACAAAATTATCCAAACACTAAAAAATTACTTAAAATCCCTAAATTACCCCTATCTCCACCACCACACCACCTCCTTCACCCAATCACCTTTCTAACCCTAACCCTCTTCACCCAGCCACCACCCCTCTTTCCCTTTTCAATCTCAAATCCCACCACCACCCTCTTCACCCAACCACCACCCCTCTTTTCCTTTCTAACACACTCTCACTATTACTTCCCACTCAGTCCCCACCACTGCTCCAATGGCTCCTTGCCACACCCTCCTCTCTTTCATCCTCACAGTCACAGCAACACTTGCTGCCGCTTCGCCGGAGAAGAAGAGCACCTCAGCAGAAAGAGTTTCAACGACCGCGACCTCGGTCCTGTTCCTCCCAACTGGAAAGGAAAATTAGGAAAATCAATGGCGGAGGAGAAATACAAAACCCTAGAGGTAGTAGAGAAGAACCCCAAATCAGGGGTGTTCCACCTTTACTTGAATCGTCCGAGACAACGCAACGCTCTGACGCATGATTTCTTCACTGAGTTCCCCAAAGTCCTGTATGCCCTGGACCACAACCGTGACGTCAACGTCATCGTGTTACCCGGCGCCGGTTGAAATCTATCACGTAGTCCTACCACGATGCCGGGGAGAGTATCCGTCGGCAGATCCTGGCGATGCAAGATTCCGTCACGGTGTTGGAGCGGTGCCGGAAGCCAGTGATTGCTAGTATCCATGGCGCTTGCATCGGTGGTGCAATTGACATCGTGACAGCCTGTGACTTAAGGTATTGCACGGAGGACGCGTTCTTTTCGGTGAAGGAGGTTGATTTGGCCCTGGCTGCTGATCTCGGCACTCTTCAGAGACTGCCATTAATTGTTGGCTACGGTAACGCCATGGAGTTGGCCTTGACAGCTCGCCAGTTTTTCGGTTCTGAGGCTAAGCAGTTGGGCCTTGTTTCTCGCGCTTTCCCTTCCAAAGATGACCTCGATCAAGCTGGCAGCTGCGTCGCTGAAAGGGACTTCCCCGCCGCCTTGTGCAACAGAAAGATTATTGGGGCTCGCTACTTCTCCGCCAGCTACGAGGCCACCAACGGCAAGATGAATGACACCCTTGAGTACCGTTTTCCCAGGGACTCCGATGGCCATGGCACCCACACCGCTTCCATCGAGATTGAGAGAGAGAGGAGGGGGAGGAGATGATAGTGGTAGTGGTGGAGAGAGGGGGTAGTTTAGGGATTTTATTTAATTTTTTAGGGTTTGGATAATTTTGCTTGTAAAAATTATTTTTCATGGGTACAAATGGTAATTTCCTTTTTCTATGGGTAAATATGTCAGCGTTTTCAACTTTCGTGGGTACAAATGGTAGTTTACTCTTTAACCTAAGAAGAGAAAGCTTTAAAACATAAGAGTTAGGGGAAGAGTGGTTAGGTGCAAAGAGAAGAGAGAGCTTCCCAACAATGGCGATTTCCATTCCAATCAATCCAACGGAATTGTCGTTTTGAACCGTCATTCGTCGTTTTGCGAGTCGGGTTTATGCAGTCGTCAGAGGCCACTTGCGAGAAGGGAGAACAATCGCAGGGGAGCAAGAGCCACTGATGGAGGAGACAACACTTGTGATTATGTAAGATAAGGTCTGAAATTTCATTCTCACTTGATTATGTAGTTCGTTTGAGTGATTTTCTACATGCTCTTCATCTATGCATGTAATCGGGGTTAGGATTTGCATTGTTATTGTTCCTGATCCTCATTGCTGTATATTTTTTTGTCTATTTTTAGTTTGTGATTAACGGCATAAAGCACCTCCCGTCGACCTTATTCTCATTCTTTCTCTTCACAGTTGAATTTCTATCGACACTGAAACTCGCATATGATGCAGGTGAGTTCGTCATTTAGCACCTTGAAATTTTCTCTTCAAAATTATCTATGGTCTCTCTTTAATCTTCTATCCCTCTGCCTTCACAAATTGGGGCTTAGGGTTTAATTTGGGTGAAGAAAATGAGAAGAAGAAAGAGTTCTTTCGAAGAAGGAATGAAGAGGGAGAGAGTTTGTATGACATTGTTAACATCATCTGTCACGTTGGACACTTGACAGTTACCATGGATCATAACTAATGCCCTCTCTCACTGGTTTAACATTTGGTTAGAAATGTCTGACGGAGATAAACGTCGACAGTGACAACCTTTTATATTATTATTTAAAATGAATATTCAATATGATCCTGACAATTATTTCGAAGGGATTACGAAATTTTCAAACAAAAAAAAATATCCAACCAAACTCCTGATCTTTATTTTTTTGGAACTGATTAGCCCTTATCCAAAAAAAAAAAAACCACCGACACAGGGACTAATCAGTCCGATAAAAGTAAAGCTCAGCAGTTGAAAAAGTATTATTTTATTAAAAATCTCGTTGTTTTTCGAGATAATTATAAGGGTCATTTATGATTTTTCTCTATTTTTTATTATTTCATATGCTTATACGAATAACGTCTTTTTATTAATTTAAAAAAAAATAATATTACATTTTTAAGGTGATACTAGTTTTATTTTTTCAATTAATTTTAATATAAATTTTAATTTTAAATAAATTCACTTTTTGAGAATATAAAAAATATACTTTAAAAAGTAAAAACACTCGGTGGATTCTTTGGTGTAGAATGGAGGAACAGTTCTACACATGTAAAAATATGTTGGATTCTGTCCTTGTGCAACAAGTGTCTCAATAGAAGACAGTTTCTGACGCTACACAGTACCATTGTCCGGTGTATCACGTGATGAGTTTAGGTCAGAATTTGTTAATTTTGCTTAAATCTGAATAATTAACCTAAGCTAATTGTTGGGCTTATAACGTTGGCTGTTTGGGCTATAATGTTAGAAGGATGAGGTGTTTTTAGCGGATTGAAATGCCTTTTAAGAATATATTATCTCATGTCCCAAAAAAAAAAAGAATATATGTTTTTTTTGGTTAATTTTGGGTCTTGAGATATAATAGCCTATGTGAATAATATGTGAACACCCAACGGCTGGAGGTAAGTTCTTAGTGGTATATATTATTTAGGTGGATTGAAAAATGCCCTCTCAAGTGATAAGTAAATTTTTCAGTTTAAAAAATAGTATGTTTATACTTGTCTATACATATTTAATTATTAGTAGTTTAATATTTAAAATGAATTTTGAGTATGTAATCTAAATAAACCATGATTAAGACAAATTTATTGAATAAAGATTGACTAATATTAATAGCTCATCCTTAAAAGCTCGTTATCAAATAAAGAGTGCAGCACATTAATTTTTTATTTATTATATTTTATATTAATAACTTAAATTTAGGATTTAAAATTTAGTATTTATGATTTATGATTTAGATTTTAATATTAAAAATTTATAATTTAAAATTTAAATTTTAGTATTCAAGAAGCATATTTTCTATTGAACGGATGAAAGTATAAGCATTTGTCAATATTAACCAATTAAAATTAATGAATAAAGTGACAAGTAAATTTTTGAGAATTTATAGTTTTGATAGATTAGTTTTTTTAAAAAAAAAAATATTAATAAAATATTTTATAGTAGTAAATTTAGAACAGTATCTTTAAATTACCACATATGGTTGAGATAAAAATTTTAATTTGAACTAACTTATCTATATTTATTATCTTAAAAAAATTTATTAATATTTTTTTAAGACTAATTTATTCAAAATATAATTTTTTAGAAGTTTATTGTCACTCTATTCAATTATGTATGATAATACCTGCTTGCACTTAGTTTATTTGTCACTCTATTTAATTAATTAAAGTATGATAATATCTACTTGCACTTAGTTTTAGTGGTACTCTATTCAAATTTAATAGTATTTATCTTCAATGAATTTTGAGTATGTAATCTAAATAAATCATAATTAAGACAAATTTATTGATTAAGACAAATTTTGAGTATGTAAATTTATTGAATAATTTTGCAAAAATGTATAAAATCATTAAATGTGGCTAATTGAATGTAAAATAATTATAAGTAATTTAGAAAGTGGTTAAATCATATTATTTTTAACCATTCTCTAAATTACTTATAATTTTAAATTTCTCACTCTTTAAAATACGTAATCAATTTTATCTTTATTCAATAAATTTGTCTTAATTATGATTTATTTAGATTACATACTCAAAATTTATTTTAAATATTAAACTACTAATAATTAAAATATTTTTTAAACTGAAAATTTACTTATCACCTGAGAGAGGCCTTTTTCAATTCACCTAACTCATATATACCACTAAGTACTTACCTCCATCAATTGGGTGTTTACATATTATTCACAGGCTATTACATCTCAAAACCCAAATGTAACCCAAAAAAAAAATATTCTTAAAGGACATTTCAATCCGTCAAAAACACCTCATCCTTTTAACATTATAACCCAAACAGCCAACCTATAAACCCAACAATTAGCCTAAGTTAATTATTCAGACCTAAACAAAATTAATAAATTCTTACCTAAACCCTTCACGTGACACACTGGATAAAGGATACTGTGCAGTGCCAGAAACGGTCTCTTACTGGGACACTTGTTGCACAAGGACAGGATCCAACACATTTCTACATGTGTAGAACTGTCCCCCCATTCTACACCAAAGAATTCACCAAAACACTCCCTTAAAAATACTCTTGTATCTATTTTCTTTTTATCAATCTTAAGTTATATCTTTCTGTTGTTTCAGTCAATAACATGAGAACGTATTCCTGTACAAATCCATAAATGCACATTACAATTGGGAGTTGGAAACAATTATTAAAATTAGACGTTATCTAATTTAGACATGGCAAATTAAAATATTGGCATGACAAGATATAGTTTACCAACATTTAACCGCCAAATGATCACTTAAACATAGTAAACAAACAACAAAGAATAAAATAGATCCTTTTTAAATTTTATTGGGATAAACTCTTATCTTGTATGCATTTTATTATTTTTGATTTGGTTATTTATTTGGCAGAGATTATATGAGCAAGGTGCAAGGAAATTTGAAATTGCGGGAATTGGTGCAATTGAATGCTGCCCTTCAAATAGGCTTAAGAATAAAACAGAATACTTCTCGGAAGCCAATTATTGGGCACTTAAATATAATGAAGATCTTAAAACCTTGTTGAAGAATTGGCAATTGGAGAAAAAGGACATAAGATACTCCTACTTCGATACTTATGCTGCTATCCAAGATCTCATTCAGAGCCCAATTTCTTTTGGTATTGTTATCACATGCATACTTATAAATCATAATGACAAAAAAAAAAAAAAAAACCTCATTGCATATATTTCTTTTTAGTATAGCATATATATTGGAAGTTAGGATTAGGACACTAGGAAAATACCTACAAAAATATAATTTCAATCTTTTTCTTTTAAAAAAGAAAAAAGTTAGTAACAAAATAAGAGAAATAAACAACACAAAACAACAGTAACCGCAATTGGTACTTATCAGCTCCTAATCATTTCTGCGGATTTAATGAGTATTTATTTAAACTTTGCCATATCAAATCAATTCTAAATTTTGTAAATTTTCTTAGATTGATTTATATAGTAAGATGTTAGAATTTAACAGCTCGATAGATAAAATTTATCGTGCATAAGAAATTATTCAATTGTGTAACTCAACAAAACCTACATTGAATATAAATAAATATTATATATATATATATAATTTTAAGCTTTCTTCTTAAAAGACACTTTAATTTCTAACTCATTAAAAAAGATACTGAAGTAATCTTGAATGAATTTTGGTGAAAAAAAATGTAAAACTCTACAAGTTGTTGTCCTGTATGAATTTGTGAATTTTGATTCTAATACCCATTAAAAGAAATAATGTTCCAAAATTTTAAAAGTATTTAGATTTTATCCCTAAGTTTTATTTTTAAGAGAGTTCATATGTGCCATTTTCGAGATTTACAGAAATAAAAACTGCTAGTGAAATTGGTAAGTTGAATGCTGAATTTCCATGTTTCCCAATTTCTATTATTTGTTCCAACAGACAACCACCTTTTCTGGGATCCTGTCCATCCTACGGAAGCTGCTACTCGCATCTTTGTCGGTAGACTTTTTGATGGACCTTCAAAATATGCATCACCTATTATCATAAGACAGCTTGTATCTGCTTGAATTTCTTTTTTTTTTTTTGGCATTTTATATCTTAATTTGTCCTCACAATTATATAATGTTTTTTTTATCGTGTGATTATCAAGTAGCTTAAAAAGTTAAAAAAGGCTGACGAAAAGGAAATAGAAGAGAGTGAGTGGGGGATTGAAACAATGATAAAGACTAAAGAAGAAACATAGTTTACGTGTATGTGTAGTCTTTATAAATTTGGGTAATGTTGATTTTTTATTCTATTTTTTTTTTGTACTTTTTCTTACCATTCCATATAGTAGTAGGCTATGATGCAGGGACACTGACACGACACGGGACACACGCGAATTTTAAAATCTTACATAATACGGAGACACGCATATATATAAAATATAAAGTATTTTTTAGATAAATTGTAATGATATTTTGATATTTTATTGATATTAAAATATAAAATAAAATTTTTAATTATTTTTAATGTCTTATTTTAATTATATCAAGTATTTAAAATATTTTTTATTTTAATAAATAATAATATATACTATATCTAAATTTATTTTAAAAATATATGTTAAGAATAAAATTGGACACGCGAACACGTGATGATATTTAGGTGTGTCCAAGCGTGTTCGGAAAAGAATTTTTTATTTTTTATTAAGACACGGTTGGACACAGCAAACACGCGTGTCGGATGAGTATCGGTGAGTATCGTGTCCGAAATATGTCTGACACGTGGACACGATAACTCAGCGAAGTGTCCGTGCTTCATAGATAGTAGGTGATCCATTTGTTCAAGACTCGAAGGATCATTGATGGTTAAGTTTCAGTTTCATAAGACTTCAATAAAACTGTAAACAGAACAGCACATTCACATCACAATTTCATTACAAGTCTATAACGGTTGCATTGGAAAATACTTGCCAACGCCACAGCAGTTTTCGTCAACGTGCCTCATACTGGACAACTGCATAAAAACCAAAGAAAGAAAGATGTAAATGAAAAGTGTAGATAAATTGCATGTATGTCTTAAAGTAGTGCATCAAATGCAAGCATGTCATTCTCAGAAGAATCCCAGCCATTAATAATTTTCCATTTTTCAGTAACCTAGGCACAGCGAAGATGGTTAGCATTCAACACTAACATATGATGTTTTTGATTGACCTATTTCATTTCACATTGGATTTTGTTCTTATTGTGTTATATTTGAAAAAGGAGCCTTGGAGCAATGCTTAAGTTGTTTAGGGTTCAGTGCTTCCACCAAACTCTCTTAGATATAACTTATCAGATGAGCAACTACTCAAAATGATGAAGAAGAACAAATACTTGTTGACATGATTGGTTAATTAAACTCCTAGACCCTCCGTAATTTTCTTTAAAAAAAAGCATCAAATTCGAACAATACATAGTTGTTAGGTATCAGGCAAGAATAAGTCATGTTACTACTTCTAAATACGAGTACTTGTTATTGTACTAACTTCTAAGGAGGTAGAGACTCAAACCCTATGTCAAAAATCAAAGGTCAATTCTGTTGACTAGTTTGGAGCCTATACATGCAACTACATTTTAAAACCTAAGAGAATTTAACTATAAGAATGTATTTCCGAGTTTCATTCGGGTATGGTGTTCCCAATTTTACCCGTAACCAAAATTAGGGTTACGATTACCTCTATAATTCAAAATAAACCATCCAAACAAAGTGCACGTTTCATGCATTGAAAAATTAGGCATCCATGAACAACACATTACATAAACTAAAATTATGAGAAAACAAGATAGGAAAATTGAGAAACAGGGATTATGAAATTCAAATTGTAAAAGAGAGGGCTTACTGCGACGAGTGCGCTTCTTGTAAAGGATACGGTAACCGCACTCTCTGCACTGTATAACATCACCTGGTTTCAGCGTATTCTCCATACCACAATCTGCACAACGAAGAAACAAATGAAAAAAGAAAACTTCAAAAGAACAAATTGTCTTTCAGAACCCTAGAATCCAAAACCACTCATAGGCAGAAGAATTATCGAAAAAACAAATATGAGACTGAGAGATGAGATGAGATGAGAGGAGAAAGAGAAACCTCCGCAGATGTAGCTAACTGGCTCAGCTTGAGGATCCATCGATGGCGCGGGTTTCTGAGTGATCGAGAGACTCAAAGATTTTAAGTTTCAGGTTTTGGTGCAGCCAGCAACACACTATAAAAATAGGGCAGAGAGATACGTTTTAGCCAAGGTTCTGAAAACCGAACTGCTCATTGAACCACTATAATTATTGGTTCATTAATATATTGGTTCAACCGGTTTAACCATAATTCAATAGAAAAAACCATTTTTAATAAAATAATAAATAAATTATAAATAAACATTCTAAAATATCATTACAATCTAATATAAACTTTTAAATATCTTCTAAATTTAAAACATTTCATGAAATGACTTCAACGAAAGTCTTAAAATCTTAAAAAAAAGTACAAATTTAACAGTTAAATAAAAATATATCTAAACATAAAATGCCAGCACAAAAATTTGTCATCAATCATCGTAAGTTAGTAAGGCTTGGACCATTGTTGGAGCATACAAATTTTACTCCCGAGAGACATGAGGAGGAATGATAATGTTTTCGAATCTTGTGGGAGAAAGTAGTAGTTCGATTTCTACTAAATCCAACACCTGAATATATAATACATTTAATCAATGTAAAGATAGAAAAATGCTTGTATTCATTAATGCAATTGCAATGCTTTGGTTTCAGTTACATGAAAATTTTCATACTTGTGCAACCACAATTGTCATTTTCTTTTACCCTGTTGCTGTCAAACTTATACGAAAAATATCTCAGATACACCACAATATAAGCTTTCAATTTCAACAAAATAAAAGCTATAGATTATAGAGAAGAATACAATCAAGATTGGAGAGTATTTGTGAACTAAGAACCATAAGGAGCGGTTGTATTTATACTTAATCTGACAATTCCTATCTGTAGTTTACATTTTAGAACTAAACTAGTCCATCCAAGCCATCATTTAATCTAATCAGAAGTGAACCACAAAATCATTTGACAAAATGAAATAGCACTTCAACTGCTCTTGTCATCTTTAGGATTCCACTTTAGCTTCCTCAGGCTGGAAAAATAAATAAATACATAAAAAGAAAGGAAAAAACCCTCCAAGTTTTATAACATGTTCTGTGTTCTGAAATTAATTAATTGTTAAAACTTAGGTCAATACCAGTTAACAACGCTTGAATTTTGATACAAACTGCAAATCATTGGTTCCAATCCAATTCCAACTAACTTCCATGCGAACAATATATTAAAATTAATCTCATAAATAAATAAATCTGATCCAAATAATCAATAATCTCGGTAAATTAAAATCAAAACACACAAAAAAACAAAAAAAAAAACAAAAAAAAAAGAACAAGCGATGATTGCCACTGACCTTCGAAGACGATGCCGACAGAACGTTGATTGACCAGACGACGGCGGAAGAAGAGAGCAGGGGTTGGAGACTTGGGGGCAGTGGCTCAACGGACGGACGGCGGCACTGGCTTAACGGACGGGCGGCGGCACTGGCTCGAAGAGAAGAGAGGCTAGGGTTGGAGAAGGGGGAGTGATTCACACTTCAGAGTTCTGGCTTCTGGTCGAGTGAGAGACTGGGAGGCATGGTCGAGTGAAGCAGTAGGGACGACGGCGGCGGTAGGACGGTGGCGGTGACACAGCTTGAAGAGGAGAGTGACGGAGGCTAGGGTTTTCTTTGAGAGGGGGAAGCAAATGCGTGAGAGACACAGAGGGTGAGGCTCGTTTTCTTTATCTAATACCCAAAACGGTGACGTTTAAGGCTGGAAGGTCAAAACCGGCCGAATCCTGGTTCGGTTCGACCGGCAATTTCCGGCCGGTTCATCGGTTCTACAAACACGGACATTGCAAAATCTTTCTACAAACAAACAAAAGGAAAATCATCATCTTCCTTCCAAATTTCAATTTCCTATCTTTTACTCTTGTTTCAGTATTTCCTTTCAAACAAACACAGTATTAGGGCCTCATTTCTTTCTTCATAATACCGAACCAATAGAATCTAGTCTGACTTAGGGATAAAGGAAAAAAAAAAGAGAATTCGATCAAACCCTTTGCTGTCTTGATGGTCATGGCTGCGATTCAGAGTATCAACACAGTAGCAGAGGCTATGCCTCGACTCACCAGGTTCTCTCTTCAAGCCCCAAAATTGGTCAACACTTCTTCCCTTTTTTAATCAAAAAGGAAATTTTTTATTTGTTATTTTTTTAATATTATTTACTGCATGATTGGGTTAGAATATGAAACTTTGTTTCTTAGCTTGGCTTGGAAAAATGTACATTCCTTTTTTCCGAGAATAGGGTATATTTGAATTTTTCTTATAATTCGAAGTTAAGAAGAAGGAAAATTTAGCAACAAATATAACAAAATGTTACTTACTATTAGTACAATGTTCCTGTAATTTACTAATTTATTTGACTTATGCGCCTTTAATTGAAAGACTGGAATATTGACTGATGTTTAGCTTGGGTTTTTCATGGCTTGAACACTTTTGGTGACCCAAATATATTAAAGGCTCATTTGATTCATGATATGAAGGCCTAAAAGAGAGATTAATTTATGAGTTAATATTCAAATTTGTCCATGAAAGATACTCTGATCTCTATTTTAGTCCCCGAAAGATAAAATTAATCAAAAGAGTCCCCGAAAGATACCCAAGTTAATCACGTTTGTCCTTCCGTCAACTCCCTTGATGACCTGGCTAATGTCTGCTGACGTGTGACGTTAGCTGCCACCGTGGAAGAGGCCAACGTGTCATAAGCTATTGCTGACAAGGTAACTTTGGGAAAACAGTTCAAATCAGTCCCTCAGTGTTTAAAACATAATCCTAATTTCGACGATAAATACGTCGCGTTCAACAATCGGAGGGCCATATGTCTGGGCAAGTGTTGAAATTGCTGGTTTGGGGCGACGATGGAGGTAGCAAATGGAGGCCGTGGCAGTGGTGTGTTGTTTCCGTCGAATGGCAGTAATGGTTCCAGCGCTTCAATGCGAACCAGGAGAAAATCCATGAGGAATCATGTTTCTGTGGGTTGAAGGCTGGGATAAAAAATCTAGGACAGCAGAGAACCCAGATAGACAATTCCGTGCATGTCCAAGGTACCAGGTGAGTGTTATGGAATAAGTTAAAGGTTTTCCATGTTGTTTTGTGTTGTGGGGTTTTTTTCAATTTTTTGTTTTTTGATTTTTGAATTTGCAGAAAGGCCGTCATTGCAATTACTTTAAGTGGGTTGACGATGATGACTATGAAGGGGTGGGTGATAAACTTATATTTTATGATGTATTTTGTGCTCAAATTGAGTGTTTCTATCAATCCTTCACCCACTTATTCATGTAAATTACATGGTTTTACTATTCCTTCCTTATTTTATGATATATGTGAAAACATGTTTCCTATGCTTTAAAAATATTAAATTTTAAATTATCCTTTATTATCATTCGATGCCGTGATCTGTGTGTTAAGTATTTTCAGGTTTCATAGGGCAAGAATGGCTTTGAGGACAGAAAGGAAACATACAAAAATGGAAGGAAAGCACAAAAATGGAGTTTTGAAGAAAAGGCATCGACGCGAATGCGTGGACGACACGGACACGTGCCTTGCGCGAAATGGCATCGACACGTACGCGTGGACGACGCGGACGCGTGCCTTGAGCAGAACGCAAATGACGCGTACGCATGACTGACACGAACGCGTGACAAGGAAGAACTCCAGACCACGTGAACGCGTGACAGACGCCACGTACAAGAATCTGCAGAAAACGCCCCCAGCGATTTCTGGACCCTTTTTCGGCCCAAATCCAAACCAGAAACACAGAATATAAGCCAGAGAATGGAGGAATCAAATAACAACTTACGTGACAGATACAATATTCATAATTTTAGGTTTTTAGATGTAGTTTTTAGAGAGAGAGGTTCTCTCCTCTCTCTTAGGATTTAGGAATTAGGATTCTTCTTATTTTATGGTTATTTCTTCATCACAGGTTCAATGTTCCTTTAATTTATTTTCTACTTTTATTTATTCTATTACTTTAATTGTTATTTATCTTTTCAATTTGGCTTATGATCCATTCATGTTAGGATTTTCTTAATTAATATAAATCGAGGTATTTCAGATATAAGATCAATTTATTCTATTTATGTTATTGATGCTTTCGATTTATCCAAATTATTTTCATTCGAGTAGATTTTCTTCCCTTTTGGCTTTGGTTGAGTAATTGGTAACACTTGAGTTATCAAACTCAGCTGTTGATTGAAATTGGAGTTGCTGATTGATTTGGATACCTCTAAAGCTAGTCTCTCCATAGAAGTTGGTTAGGACTTGAGGATTAATTTAATTAGTCCACTTGACTTTCCTTTGTTTAGTAAGGATTAACTAAGTGGGAGCAAAATCCAATTCTCATCACACATGATAAGGATAACTAGGATAGGATTTCCAGTTCTCATACCTTGCCAAGAGATTTTTCTAATTATTAATTTATTTTTCTTGTCATTTAAATTACTTGTTCCTTATTTAAAAAAAACCCAAAACAAAATATACTTTTTCCATAACCAATAAAAAATCATACTTCCCTGCAATTCCTTGAGAGACGACCCGATGTTTAAATACTTCGGTTATAAATTTTATTGGGTTTTGTTACTTGTGACAACCAAAACTTTTGTAAGAAAGGAATTCTTGTCGGTCTAGAAGCTATACTTACAATGGGAATTTATTCGTGAAAATTCTAGATCGCGCGAGAGTTTCGTTCTTCAAAAAATGGCGCCATTGCCGGGGAATTGCAAACGTGTGCCTTATTGTTGGTTATTGTAAATATTTCCTTTTACCTGTTTATTTGTTTTTATTTTTTGTTTTTAATTTTTATTAATTACTATGAGTTCTCACCCCCGTCGCTTTGAGTTTGGTTCTAATATTGTTGAAAGGAATGGAAGCTATAACAGGAACATGCATCAAGGTCAAAATAATCAGAGATGGAAGGAGCCACGAGGATCTGATCAACCCTTTAGGCAACAACACCCTCCAAGATACCATGAACCACGACTATTCCATAATGCATGTCATGACAATAGTTATGGTGGACCCTTTCGTGATAACCAACCTCCACCAGTGTACTACGGTCGAGAACCATTCCGAGGTGCATACCAAGATGATAGATATGGTAGACCCCCTTGTGGTTACCAACAATCCCCATCATATGCCTATGAACCACCTCCTCAATACAGCTTTGAACCACCATACTCACAAGCCCCCTACCACCATTCACCTCCCTATGACCCTAACCCGTATCCACCCTAATTCCAATCCAATTACTCCCAAGAACCACCACGTCCCTATGCGTCATGTCCATATCCATCGCCCCAAGAATCAAGGGAGCAACTCAAGGAAACAGTGGAAAAATTTCATGCCACCCTTCACCAATTGAATCAAGCGATAAATCGATTACCTTCCCGACGTTCGGACACTCAAGGAACCCCCATGGCTTCATGTGGACAACCTAATGAAGAACGCAGCATGAAGGAGATACTAGAAACCACACTGGGCAGTAAGGAGTATGACTTTGTACTGGAACAAGTGGAGGCAGCCAAAATTGTCGAAGAAGAAGAATTGGTTGAAGACTTAGGAGATGCTGAACCTCCATGGGAATCTAGAACTGTGAGGAATTCTGTCAAGAAAGTTACAATTGATGCTAAGGAGAATAGTGCACAACCCCCAAAGTAGGAATCTTATGAAGAACGGGACAGAACAACTCAAGAAGCGAGTTTCCTTGATAATGATAATCACGAGTCAAGTTCTCCTAGTAATGAACTTGCATCCGCAAGTGAATTCTTTGAGATTGAAGAATCTTCCCCAAATGAATACGAAGATGATGCGGAGGTAGACTTCTCTCAACCTCCAACTTATAACTTGAGTGATGAGGAAGATATCGAAGACTTTGATCAAGACGTGGTTGCAGTTGAAGAAGCTTGCAGAGAAGTGGAGGAATTCATAGAAGAATACAAGGGAGTAGAGCTTGCAAAACCATTGGAAACAACCATCCCAAGGCCATTACCGCCCAATACAAACTTCAAGTGGGTAAAATTCTTAGCCTTTATCTTTACTTTTCCACTTGAATATGGTTTGCTTGAAACAGATGGCCAGCTTAGAGCTCTGTGCGGCTTTAAGAGTAAAAGGGAAATGGTTCGTACTCAGAGCTGGTATGCAAGATTCAATAAGGTTCCACGCTTCAATTTGAAGTGCAAGGATTGGTATCAAGTTCGATTGAATGGGTCTAGGAAGATGTTTGGTCATCTTGGTGAGAATACAACTTCCAAACCGCCCGGCTGAAAAAATGTAGATTGAGAAAAAGGCGGATATAAAAGCAAGGTTTGGGATCCTGGAATCTATTCTAACATTCAACACCCCGGGAGCATTAAAACCTGTTTGAATTTGCTCAAGGGCTTTACATGCCTAGTTTGGGACCCCGGAGGCTGTTGGCATTCTAAACAGTGGTGGATATTTTTGGACGAATTCAAGCACAAGCCACCATAGCAGGAAACTCATCCAATGTCCAACTTAAGGACTTTAACTAAAAGTGCTAGGTGGGAGACAACCCATCGTGGTATGATCGTTCCTTTTTCAATCTTATTTCATTTTGTTTGTTTTTAAGTTTTATTTTATTCTATTTTCATTGAACCTGGAATTATTCATGGCATCCACATTAGCATTGCATTTTGCATCCTGCATATATAAAAAAAAGAGAGAGAGAAGCACCCCACGCAAGCGCGCAGGCCACGCGTGGGCGTCGATTAGAAATCGGCGTAAAGATCCAACGCCCAGAAAGTTGGGCTGAAATCATGCGGCTGTGGTGCATTAGGCACAAACTGAGCCACGCATTCGCGTCCCTGACAAAAATGCGTCACTTGCACTACACACACCCCACGCGAAAGCGTGAGCGACGCGTACGCGTCGCATGGATTTTATGGACCCTATTGGAAACAGAGAGTTGCGTCAAAACGACGCTGGAACTGTGCGTTTAGCACAATTCTCAGCGACGCGTTTGCGTGCTTCACTCATATGCGTCACTTACATTTTACCGGACTCACGTGATCGCGTCACTGACGCGTTCGCGTCATTTCCCTTTTCACCCCAATCATGCGATCGCGTGCTCCACGCGTTCGCGTGGATTCAAAATCACTAACACCCAACCACGCGAAACCCTACCCCCTCGCGTCACACTTCATCTTCTTCCTTCCTCCTCTGCACTCTCTCCGCCCTCCTCTGCAACCCACCACCGCCGAACCACCACCAGCACCGCCGCGCCGCCACCCCTGTCGCCTCAACCCCTCCTCGCGACACCCCCCTCTTTCTTCTTTCTCTTCTTCTTCTCCCCCACCTCTTTCTCCCCTCCACTCTTCCCACTGCCGTGCCGCCCCGTCCCCAAGCCGACCAGCGCCGCCGTCACCTCCGCACGACCAACCCCAACCCCACAACCCTCAACCCTCACCCATCCGTCTCTCCTTCCCATCCTTCACCCATCCGTCTCTCCTTCCCATCCTTCACCCCATACCCCTCCATATCCCACCAAACCGCCCTTGCCTTCACCTAGGAATGCCGCCGCGCCGCCACCCATCACCACCGCGTTACCAACACCACTACCACACTCCCACCATCTCTCTGGTCCATACATTTGTTCCTCTACACACCAGGTTCCGCCGAACACCGATTCGTCTATCAGTTAGTTAGTTAATTGTATATTTTTCAGTTTCTGTTCAAATTAGGATAGTTAGAGATGCATGATCGTAGTGGATTTTTTAGGTGGTTAGGTAGCTAGGATGTGGTTAGTGGATTTAGGCCTGATAATTGCGCCGTTTGTGCTACCTGTTTTTTTTTTCTGATTCACAATTCTGAATTTGCTGTGACGATGATTCTGTTCATATATTGTTCTTCATGTTTGATGCTGCTGTTATACTATTCTTTAATGTTCTTGCTAATTGTTATTCTTTTCAGCACTATTTAATGTCATATGAACTGATTTTCTTGCTGTTTATTACCCGGGAACATCCAATTTTAGCCGGAATGCTGCCCAAATTTTTTTAGCAAATGTTTTCACTCAACTCCCATTCATGAATTGGTTTTGGCGATTTCAAGTTTTGTGCTATTTGGTTTCAAGCTAGCCAATTCATGGATGAATGGGCTTGCATTCTCACTCTTTCTGGTTCCCGGATCACTAAATTGCATTATTGATGATTTCTTTTTCCTCTTGAAATTTTATAAATTATCATCAATAAACTGCAATCTTTGCTTGAATATGAGTTGATTGTTCTTCTAGTTTGTGAATTTATTGTTAACTAGAAAACCCATTATCATGCCACTTACTTTAACTTTCTAACTACTTTAACTTTCTAACTTTTCTTTTTACTTATTAACTACTTTAACTTTCTCACTCAAGGCATGATTACTGTTTTTCCTAATTAACAAGAATTCCACATATCATATATTTTGGATTGTGATTTTTACTCTCCGACTTTTCACTTGCATACAGTCCAAAATTTACTTATATTTAACTCATTTTATGCTTTTATTGCTCTTTTGCCTTTATGCTTATATTGATAAATCCTATTTGCTTACCTGTTTTCCTGTTTTAGTTCTTAAACTGTATCCTGCAACTTCTGCTTTTCAGGATGTCTGATCCCAAAAGTAAGGAAAAAGGCAAAGCAACTACAGGTAAAAGAAAAAGAGGAGAATCCTCTACCTCTATTTTGGACATCCTCCACGATGATTCCTGGCGGGAGAAGAACTTTACCCCGCAGGAAAAGGCTGATCAGTTGGTGCCTGCCATTGACCCAGTAAAATTTACCAACAAATACTGTGAGCTGAAGTATCCAGTTTTTGCCACTTCCAGGAACCTATACCTGGAAAGGACCCTCAAAATTCCAGAAGAACTCAAACAATACACTACAGATCAAATTAAACAGAGAGGCTGGTTCTTCTTGGAAAGAAACTTGACTGAAGTCAACTCATCCTGGGTCAGAGAATTCTGTTGCAACTACTTCAAAATATCCCTGGATGCAGTACAACTCCAAGGCAAGCAAATACTGGTTACTGAGGAAGCAATTGAAGAAATCCTCCAACTTCAGCCTAAATCAGATCAGCCAGACGGTTACCAAAAGGTTGAGGAAGATATGAGGTTCATGAGATTTGACTGAGACGCAGTCAAGAGGACTATAGCTCTTGATCCTACTGTCCCCTGGGTCATGGGCAAGTCCGCAGTGGCCCCCAAAGGAATTAAAATTATCTATATGAACGATGAGGCTTGGCTTTGGCAGCAAATTCTGGGTAACTACGTGATGCCGAGCACGCATGAGACAGAGGTGTCAGCTGCTATGATTACCCTCATCTGGTGTGTGATGGAGGGAAAAGACTTATATCTGCCCCGCTTTATCCGGTATTACATGGCCAGAGTCCATGTCAGAGGCACACTCCCATTCCCATACCTGATCACTCAGCTAGGCCACCGAGCTGAGGTGCCCTGGAAGCCGGCAGATGAGAAGCCAACCGCCGCAGACTGCAAGAAGATCATCCCTTACAACAGGAAGTTTCAGGCTTTGGGTTACAAACCTCCTTTTCTCATTGACTCTGCTGAGGCAGCCACATCTTCTGCTGCTCCTTCTACCCCTGCTGCACCAGCCACCACTACTGCACCCTCACCTGCTTCAGAGCCCATCTACAACCTCGTGCATCGCCTATTTGACCGGTTGGACCAGATGGAGCGCCGCAACAAGCGGTGATATGAGAGATCTGAGCGTCGCAGCAAGCGACGCTATGAGCACTTAAAGTTGATAATCCGATCTGGCCACCACGACATCCCCTCCGAGCCTGACACCCCTTCTGAGCCATCTGAGGAGAAGGCGGGCGATCACGAGGAGGAGGCACATGCAGAGGCTGCGCAGGCAGGACCAGAGTAGGCTACACCACAGCATGAGGAGCTTCATCAGATACAGCTGGTTGATCCAGAGATCCCTCTGCAGACAGAGCCTTCACTTCAGCAGGCAGACCCTCCGACACTCATCCAGACTGCAGACCCTCAGACCACCACAGAGACACCTACTGCACATCCTTCCAGAGATGACACTTCTTCACACCCAGCTTGAGTGAGCATCGAGGACGATGCTATTATTTAAGTGTGGGGAGGTCGCCATCTCCGGCGAACTTTATTTTGGTGAACCACTTTTCAGACTCTCTTATCCTATTTTGTTTATTTTTTGTATTTTTATTTTTATTTTTATTTTCTTATCTTATTTATCTTCCAGTACTTGCACATTTTTCTTTTGCTGTATTTTTACTGTATTTCTGTATTTTGCACTTGCGTTTATATATTTATTTTAGATATCTAGTTTAGTTGCACTTTTAGCTTATTAAGTTGTGATATAGAATATATGGATTAATTATTTTAGTTTACCCTTTTAGCATACGATAATTTGATTTAATTGGAAATAAAAAGAGTAAAATAGAAACTTTAGTTTAACAGAATCATAACAATCCACACACTGTATATATATAGCAACAAATGTGAGTTAGTTAACAACATTTCTTCAAGGAAGAACACTAAGTTTTTAAGAGCCATCCTAAGATTCACATTGAGAATAATAGAAACTCTTGATTTCTACTTGCATGACATACATAACTGATATATGGTTTTTGAGCCAACGAACACACAACCCGTGAGTTTTTGAGCTTAATTGTATGGTTACATTCAACCATAAATTTCATTCCTGTGTGTTTCGCACTTCTTTTTTATGCTTGTAATCTTAACTTTGTTTCAATCTATATGTCCAATATAGAATGTAGATACATCCATACATGTGATTGAGTCATCATTTGAATTTTCCCTTACATATCCCAAATAAGCCTACCTCCTACATCACCTTTGTTAGCCCCCTTGAGCCTTTTAATTCCCTTTTGTTCTATAACCACATTACTAGCCTTAAGCAGAAAAACAAATTAAAAATTCCAAGTTGAATCCTTGGTTAGCTTAAGATAGAAATTGTGTATTCACTAAGTGTGGGGAAACATGGAAACATGGGTTGATAGGAAAGGATTAATTTAATAAAGAGTAAGAGAATTGGAAGCATGCTCATGTAAAACAAATTTAAATGAAAATACTATGTGCATTGATATATGTTGTATTTATGTTTCAATATATATATATATATAAGTAATTAAATAAGGGGACAGATTCGCCCCAATGATAAGTTTAATAAAGAAATCAATGCACATGAAGGTAAAAACAAAATAAACTTGATACATGACTATGTGACACAAAAGTGGGAAAATTGGGAAAACCAAGATAATTTTAAATTTTTATAGAGAATGTATATGTTAGGTGATACATGCGAAATTGTTACTTTGAGGTTGTAAAATTTGTTGTTCGTTCTCTCCCTGGTAATGGCGCCAATAACTGGTGCACAATACCATGGTCCAAGCATAACTTCACAACTTCGCACAACTAACCAGCAAGTGCACTGGGTCGTCCAAGTAATAAAACCTTACGTGAGTAAGGGTCGATCCCACGGAGATTGTTGGTATGAAGCAAGCTATGGTCACCTTGTAAATCTCAGTCAGGCGGATATCAAGTGGTTATGGAGTTTTCGAATTATAATAAATAAATAGAAAATAAAGATAGAAATACTTATGTAATTCATTGGTGAGAATTTCAGATAAGCGTATAGAGATACCTTCGTTCTTCTGAACTTCTGCTTTCCTGCTGTCTTCATCCAATCAGTCCTACTCCTTTCCATGGCAAGCTTTATGTAAGGGCATCACCGTTGTCAATGGCTACATCCCATCCTCTCTGTGAAAATGGTCCAAATGCTCTGTCACGGCATGGCTAATCATCTGGAGGTTCTCGATTATACTGGAATAGGATTTACTATCCTTTTGTGTCTGTCACTACGCCAAGCACTCGCGAGTTTGAAGTTCATCACAGCCATCCCTTCCCAGATCCTACTCGGAATACCACAGACAAGGTTTAGACTTTCTGGATCTCAGGAATGGCCATCCATGGGTTCTAACTTATACCACGAAGATACTAATAACTCGGACTCGGTCCCCTGTATTAGATATCTAAGAGATACTCATTCTAGCTTAGTTGCATGTAGAACGGAAGTGTTTGTCAAGCACGCGTTCATAAGTGAGAATGATGATGAGCGTCACATAATCATCACATTCATCATGTTCTTGGGTGCGAATGGATATCTTAGAAGCGGAATAAGTTGAATTGAATAGAAAACAGTAGTACTTTACATTAATTCATGAGGAACAGCAGAGCTCCACACCTTAATCTATGAAGTGTAGAAACTCTACCGTTGAAAATACATAAGTGAAAGGTTCAGGCATGGCCGAATGGCCAGCCCCCAAAACGTGATCACAGGATCAAAAATACAATCCAGGATGTCTAATACAATAGTAAGAAGTCCTATTTATACTAAACTAGCTACTAGGGTTTACAGAAGTAAGTAATTGATGCATAAATCCACTTCCGGGGCCCACTTGATGTGTGTTTGGGCTGAGCTTTAGCTTTCCACGTGCAGAGGCTTCTTTTGGAGTTGAACGCCAAGTTGTAACGTGTTTTTGGCGTTCAACTCTGGTTCGTGACGTGTTTCTGGCGTTTAACTCCAGACTGCAGCATAGAACTGGCGTTCAACGCCCTTTTGCGTCGTCTAAACTCGGCCAAAGTATGGACTATTATATATTGCTGAAAATCCCTGGATGTCTACTTTCCAACGCAATTGGAAGCGCGCCATTTTGAGTTCTGTAGCTCCAGAAAATCCACTTTGAGTGCAGGGAGGTCAGAATCCAACAGCATCAGCAGTCCTTCTTCAACCTCTGAATCTGATTTTTGCTCAAGTCCCTCAATTTCAGCCAGAAAATACCTGAAATCACAGAAAAACACAAACTCATAGTAAAGTCCAGAAATGTGAATTTAACATAAAAACTAATGAAAACATCCCTAAAAGAAACTAGATCCTACTAAAAACAATGCCAAAAAGCGTATAAATTATCCGCTCATCACAACACCAAACTTAAATTGTTGCTTGTCCCCAAGCAACTGAAAATCAAATAGGATAAAAAGAAGAGAATATACTATAAATTCCAAACTATCAATGAAACATAGCTCCAATCAGATGAGCGGGACTTGTAGCTTTTTGCCTCTTGAATAGTTTTGGCATCTCACTTTATCCATTGAAGTTCAGAATGATTGGCATCTATAGGAACTCAGAGTTCAGATAGTGTTAGTGATTCTCCTAGTTCAGTATGTTGATTCTTGAACACAGCTACTTTATGAGTCTTGGTCGTGGCCCTAAGCACTTTGTTTTCCAGTATTACCACCGGATACATAAATGCCACAGACACATAACTGGGTGAACCTTTTCAGATTGTGACTCAGCTTTGCTAAAGTCCCCAATTAGAGGTGTCCAGGGTTCTTAAGCACACTCTTCTTTTGCTTTGGACCTTGACTTTAACCGCTCAGTCTCAAGTTTTCACTTTACACCTTCACGCCACAAGCACATGGTTAGGGACATCTTGGTTTAGCCGCTTAGGCCAGGATTTTATTCCTTTAGGCCCTCCTATCCACTGATGCTCAAAGCCTTGGGATCCTTTTTATTTACCCTTGCCTTTTGGTTTTAAGGGTTATTGGCTTTTTGCTCTTGCCTTTTGGTTTTAAGAGCTTTTGGCTTTTTCTGCTTGCTTTTTTTTTTCTATTTTTTTGCCATTTTTCTTCTATTTTTTTTGCAAGCTTTTGTATTCACTGCTTTTTCTTGCTTCAAGAATCATTTTTATGATTTTTTAGATTATCAAATAACATGTCTCCTTGTCATCATTCTTTCAAGAGCCAACATATTTAACATTCATGAACAACAACTTCAAAAGACATATGCACTGTTCAGGCATTCATTCAGAAAACAAGAAGCATTGTCACCACATCAATATAATTAAACTAAGTTCAAGGATAAATTCAAAACTCATGTACTTCTTGTTCTTTTGAATTAAAACATTTTTCATTTAAGAGAGGTGATGGATTCATAGGACATTCATAACTTTAAGACATAGTTACTAAATACTAATGATCATGTAATAAGACACAAACATGGATAAGCACTTAACATAAAGAAAATGAAAAACAGAGAATGTAAGAACAAGGAATGAGTCCACCTTAGTGATGGTGGCGTTTCCTTCTTGAGGAACCAATGATGTCCTTGAGCTCTTCTATGTCTCTTCCTTGTCTTTGTTGCTCCTCCCTCATTGATTTTTGATCTTCTCTAATTTCATGAAGGATGATGGAGTGCTCTTGATGTTCCACCCTTAGTTGTCCCATGTTAGAACTTAGTTCTCCTAGGGAGGTGTTGATTTGCTCCCAATAGTTCTGTGGAGGAAAGTGCATCCCTTGAGGTATCTCAGGGATCTCTTGATTTGCAGTCAAATGTTCTACCACTGAGCTATAGACCCTTGAGATGAATCTCTCCATCTCCTATGACTTGGAGGTGGAAGCTTTTGTCTTCCCTTTTCTCTTTCTAGAGGTTTCTCTGGCCTTAAGTGCCATCAATGGTTATGGAAAAATAAAAAAAAAGCTATGCTTTTACCACATCAAACTTAGAATATTGCTCGCCCTCGAGCAAAAGAAGAAAGAATAGTAGAAGAAGAAGAAGATATGGAGGTGAGTTGATGGTTTGAATTTGAGTGGGTGGGTGTAGGTGGGTTGTATGATGGTTTTAAGGGAGTAATGGATGTGAGTGGTGAAGGGTTCTTGGGAAAGGGTGATATAGGATTATGAGGAGGTAAGGTGAGTGGAGGTATGTGGGGATCCTGTGGGGTCCACAGATTCTGAGGTGTCAAGGATTTGCATCCCTGCACCAATTAGGCATGTAAAACACCTTTGCATGCAATTCTGGCATTTAAACGCCGAACTGATGCTTGTTCTGGGCGTTCAGCACCCAGATGTAGCATGTTTCTGGCGTTGAACGCCAGCCAGATGCTTGTTTCTGGCATTCAGCACCAGCTCTTCCTCAGTGTGCATTTCTGGCGTCTGAACGACAGGATGCTGCTTGTTTCTGGCGTTCAACGCCAGATCCATGCTCTGTTCTGGCGTTGAACGCCAGCCAGATGCTCCTTACTGGCGTTTAAACGCCAGTAAGATCCTCCTCCAGGGTGTGATTTTTCTTCTGCTGTTTCTGATTCCGTTTTCAATTTTTATATTTATTTTGTGACTCCACATGATCATGAACCTAATAAAACATGAAATAACAATAAAAATAAATTAAAATTAGATAAATAAAAATTGGGTTACCTCCCAACAAGCGCTTCTTTAATGTCAATAGCTTGACAGTGGGCTCTCATGGAGCCTCACAGATGTTCAGAGCATTGTTGAGACTTTCCAATACCAAACTTAGAGTTTGGATATGGGAGTTCAACACCAAACTTAGAGTTTGGTTATGGCCTCCCAACATCAAACTTAGAGTTTGACTGTGGGGGCTTTGGTTGACTCTGCAGTGAGAGAAGCTTTTTATGCTTCCTCTCCATGGGTACAGAGAGAGATCCTTGAGTTTTAAACACAAGGTTGTCCTCATTTAATTGAAGGATCAATTCTCCTCTGTCCACATCAATCACAGCTCTTGCTGTGGCTAGGAAGGGTCTTCCAAGAATGATGGATTCATCCTCATCCTTCCCAGTATCTAGGATTATGAAATCAGCAGGGATGTAAAGGCCTTCAACCTTTACTAATATGTCCTCTACTTGTCCATAAGCCTGTTTTCTGGAATTGTCTGCCATCTTTAATGAGCTTTTAGCAGCTTGTACCTCAAAGATTCCCAGTTTCTCCATTACAGAGAGTGGCATGAGGTTTATTCCTGACCCCAGGTCACATAGAGCCTTCTCAAAGGTCATGGTGCCTATGGTACAAGGTATCAGGAACTTTCCAGGATCCTGTTTCTTCTGAGGCAATCTCAGTTGATCCAATGCATTCAGTTCATTGGTGAACATGGGAGGTTCATCTCCCCAAGTCTCATTACCAAATAAATTGGCATTCAGCTTCATGATTGCACCAAGGAACTTGGCAACTTGCTCTTCAGTAACATCTTCATTCTCTTCAGAAGAGGAGTACTCTTCAGAGCTCATGAATGGCATAAGGAGGTTCAATGGAATCTCTATGGTCTCTAGATGAGCCTCAGATTCCTTTGGTTTCTAAAAGGGAAACTCCTTATTGATCACTGGACGTCCCAGGAGGTCTTCCTCCTTGGGATTCATGTCCTCCCCTTCCTCTTTGGATTCGGCCATGATGGTTATATCAATGGCCTTGCACTCTCCTTTTGGATTTTCTTCTGTATTGCTTGGGAGAGTACTAGGAGGGATTTTAGTGATCCTTTTACTCAGCTGGCCCACTTGTGCCTCCAAATTTCTAATGGAGGACCTTGTTTCATTCATGAAACTTACAGTGGCCTTAGATAGATCAGAGACTAAGTTTGCTAAATTAGAGGTATTTTGTTCAGAGTTCTCTGTCTGTTGCTGAGTGGATGATGGAAAAGGTTTACTATTGTTAAACCTATTTCTTCCACCATTATTAAAGCCTTGTTGAGGCTTTTGTTGATCCTTCCATGAGAGATTTGGGTGATTTCTCCATGAGGGATTATAGGTGTTTCCATATGGTTCACCCATGTAATTCACCTCTGCTATTGCAGGGTTCTCAGGATCATAAGCTTCTTCTTCAGAAGATGCCTCTTGAGTACTGTTGGATGCAGCTTGCATTCCATTCAGACTCTGAGAAATCATATTGACTTGCTGAGTCAATATTTTGTTCTGAGCCAATATGGCATTCAGAGTATCAATTTCAAGAACTCCCTTCTTCTGAGGCGTCCCATTACTCACAGGATTCCTCTCAGAAGTGTACATGAACTGGTTATTAGCAACCATGTCAATGAGTTCTTGAGCTTCTGCAGGAATTTTCTTTAGGTGAATGGATCCACCTGCAGAAGTATCCAATGACATCTTAGCTAATTCAGACAGACCATCATAGAATATATCCAGGATGGTCCATTCTGAAAGCATGTCAGAAGGACACTTTTTGGTCAGTTGCTTGTATCTCTCCCAAGCTTCATAGAGGGATTCACCTTCTTTCTATCTGAAGGTTTGAACATTCACTCTAAGCTTGCTCAGCTTTTGAGGAGGAAAGAACTTGGCTAAGAAAGTCGTGACCAGCTTATCCCAAGAGTTCAGGCTATCTTTGGGTTGAGAGTCCAACCACACTCTAGCTCTGTCTCTTACAGCAAAAGGGAAAAGCATGAGCCTGTAGACTTTAGGATCTACTCTATTAGTCTTAACAGTATCACAGATTTGCAAGAATTCAGTTAAGAATTGAAAAGGATCTTCAGATGAAAGTCCATAAAACTTGCAATTTTGTTGCATTAGAGAAACTAATTGAGGTTTAAGCTCAAAATTGTTTGCTCCAATGGTAGGGATGGAGATGCTTCTTCTATGTAAATTGGAATTAGGTGCAGTAAAGTCACCAAGCATCCTCCTTGCATTATTATTATTTTCGGCTGCCATCTCCTCTTCCTGTTCGAAAATTTCTGTAAGGTTATCTCTGGATTGTTGTATTTTAGCTTCTCTTAGTTTCCTCTTCAGAGTCCTTTCAGGTTTAGGGTCTGCTTCAACAAGAATGTTCTTGTCCTTGCTCCTGCTCATATGAAAAAGAGGGAACAGAAAAATAATAATAATAGGGATCCTTTTTACCCAGGTATAGAGGTTCTCCTGTGTGAGTAGAAGAAGAAAAGAATGTAATGTAAAGAAGGGAAGTAGAGAAAATTCGAACACAGATGGAAGAGGGGGTTCGAATTTGTGTGAGATGAAGTGTTAGTAGATGAATAAATAAATAGAAGGAGATGAGAGAGAAAGAGGATTTTCGAAAATAAAATTTTGAAAAGGGGTTAGGGATTTTTGAAAATTAGAAAAAAATTAAAATTAAGATTAAAAATTGAAACAATTAATTAATTAAAAAGAATTTTTGAAAAAGAGGGAAGAGATTTTCGAAAATTAGAGAGAGAGTTAGTTAGGTAGTTTTGAAAAGGATAAGAAACAAACAAAAAGTTAGTTAGTTAGTTGAAACAAATTTTGAAAATCAATTTTTTTTTAAAAAGATAAGAAGATAAGAAGTTAGAAAAGATATTTTAAAATCAAATTTTTGAAAAAGATATGATATGAAGAGATATGATTAAAAAGATATGATTTTGAAAAAGATAAGATAAAAAGATATTTTTGAAAAAGATATGATTGAAATTAGTTTTGAAAAAGATTTGATTTTTAAAATCACATTTAATGACTTGATTCACAAGAAATCACAAGATATGATTCTAGAACTTAAAGTCTGAATCTTTCTTAACAAGCAAGTAACAAACTTAAAATTTTTGAATCAAAACATTAATTGTTGAGGATATTTTCGAAAATTATGAGATAAAATTAAGAAAAAGATTTTTGAAAAATATTTTTAAAATTTTCGAAAATAAATAAGAAAAATGAAAAAGATTTGATTTTTGAAAAAGATAAGATTTTTAAATTGAAAATTTGATTTGACTCATAAAAACAACCAGATTTTAAAATTTTTTGAAAAAGTCAATCCAAATTTTCGAAATTTATGATTGAAAAAAGGGAAAGATATTTTTTTTGATTTTTGAATTTTCAATGATTAAAGAGAAAAACATGAAAAAGACTCAATGCATGAAAGTTATGGATCAAAACAATGAATGCATGCAAGAATGCTATGAATGTCAAGATGAACACCAAGAACACTTTGAAGATCATGATGAACATCAAGAACATATTTTTGAAAAATTTTCAATGCAAAGAAAACATGCAAGACACCAAACTTAGAAATCTTTCATATTCAGACACTGTGAATGCAAAAATGCACATGAAAAACAAGAAAAGATACAAAACAAAAAAACATCAAGATCAAACAAGAAGACTGGCCAGGAACAACTTGAAGATCATGAAGAACACTATGAATGCATGAATTTTCGAAAAATGCATAAAATTTTTTAGAAAAAATACAATTGACACCAAACTTAAAAATTGACTCAAGACTCAAACAAGAAACATAAAATATTTTTGATTTTTTATGATTTTATAAATTTTTTTAGAATTTTAGAAATTTAATTTGAAAAAGAAAAATAAGGATTCCAAAAATTTTAAGAAGAATTCCAGGAATCTTTCAATATTAGCCCAAAGCTCCAATCAAAGGGTTGGACATGGCTTAATAGCCAGTCAGCTTTAGGATATAAATCAGGCATGCAACAGCTGATATTCAAATTAACTTGCCTCTATGCTGATGGTTGGAAGCCCCTATCCAAAAGAAGTAGACATGGCTTTGTAGCCAGCTAGGCTTCACATGCTTCATGAAACTCTAGAATTCATTCTTAAAAATTCTAAAGAAAAAAATATATATTTTTTTTGAAAATATTTTTTTTTGGAAAATTTTTTGAAAAATTTTTGAAAATAAAATAAGAAGAAAATTACCCAATATGAGCAACAAGATGAACCGTCAGTTGTCCAAACTCGAACAATCCCCGGCAACGGCGCCAAAAACTTGATACATGCGAAATTGTTACTCTGAGGTTGTAAAATTTGTTGTTCGTTCTCTCCCTGGCAATGGCGCCAATAACTGGTGCACAATACCATGGTCCAAGCATAACTTCACAACTTCACACAACTAACTAGCAAGTGCACTGGGTCGTCCAAGTAATAAAACCTTACGTGAGTAAGGGTCGATCCCACGGAGATTGTTGGTATGAAGCAAGCTATGGTCACCTTGTAAATCTCAGTCAGGCGGATATCAAATGGTTATGGAGTTTTTGAATTATAATAAATAAATAGAAAATAAAGATAGAAATACTTATGTAATTCATTGGTGAGAATTTCAGATAAGCGTATAGAGATGCCTTCGTTCTTCTGAACTTCTGCTTTCCTGCTGTCTTCATCCAATCAGTCCTACTCCTTTCCATGGCAAGCTTTATGTAAGGGCATCACTGTTGTCAATGGCTACATCACATCCTCTCTGTGAAAATGGTCCAAATGCTCTGTCACGGCATGGCTAATCATCTGGAGGTTATCGATCATGCTGGAATAGGATTTACTATCCTTTTGCGTCTGTCACTATACCCAGCACTCGCGAGTTTGAAGTTCGTCACAGCCATCCCTTCCCAGATCCTACTCGGAATACCACAGACAAGGTTTAGACTTTCCAGATCTCAGGAATGGCCATCCATGGGTTCTAACTTATACCACGAAGATACTAATAACTCGGACTCGGTCCCCTGTATTAGATATCTAAGAGATACTCATTCTAGCTTGGTTGCATGTAGAACGGAAGTGTTTGTCAAGCACGCGTTCATAAGTGAGAATGATGATGAGCGTCACATAATCATCACATTCATCATGTTCTTGGGTGCGAATGGATATCTTAGAAGCGGAATAAGTTGAATTGAATAGAAAACAGTAGTACTTTGCATTAATTCATGAGGAACAGCAGAGCTCCACACCTTAATCTATGAAGTGTAGAAACTCTACCGTTGAAAATACATAAGTGAAAGGTTCAGGCATGGTCGAATGGCCAGCCCCCAAAACGTGATCACAGGATCAAAAATACAATCCAGGATGTCTAATACAATAGTAAGAAGTCCTATTTATACTAAACTAGCTACTAGGGTTTACAGAAGTAAGTAATTGATGCATAAATCCACTTCCGGGGCCCATTTGGTGTGTGTTTGGGCTGAGCTTTAGCTTTCCACGTGCAGAGGCTTCTTTTGGAGTTGAACGCCAAGTTGTAACGTGTTTTTGGCGTTCAACTCTGGTTCGTGACGTGTTTCTGGCGTTTAACTCCAGACTGCAGCGTAGAATTGGCGTTCAACACCCTTTTGTGTCGTCTAAACTCGGCCAAAGTATGGACTATTAAATATTTCTGGAAAGCCCTAGATGTCTAATTTCCAACGCAATTGTAAGCGTGCCATTTTGAGTTCTATAGCTCCAGAAAATTCACTTTGAGTGCAGGGAGGTCAGAATCCAACAGCATCAGCAGTCCTTCTTCAACCTCTGAATCTGATTTTTGCTCAAGTCCCTCAATTTCAGCCAGAAAATACCTGAAATCACAGAAAAACACACAAACTCATAGTAAAGTCCAGAAATGTGAATTTAACATAAAAACTAATGAAAACATCCCTAAAAGCAACTAGATCCTACTAAAAACATACTTAAAACAATGCCAAAAAGCGTATAAATTATCCGCTCATCATTAGGTGAGATCTTAAACTAATTAAGGATTCAACTTATAGCTCACTTAGCCTTATATATACCCTTACCTTTACCTTGGCCCCATTACAACCTTGAAAAAGACCTCATGATGTTTGTATGTACACATTGTATATTTGTTGATTGGTTAGATGAAGAACAAAGCTTTAGAAAGCAGGAATAGAAAAGAATAGAGTGATTAACCCCAAACACTGAGTGACTAGAGAGTAAACACAAATCCAGTGAGGTTTCAATAGCTCATCTCCATATATCTCTGTTTATTTGTTAATTGTCTTGCAAGTCCGTAAAATATTTTAACCCAACTCAATTGTGAAAGTGCTTTAACATGATTTAGGCTTGGCTATATGATTCCTTGAAATTATGAATCAAATTAACCACATGTAAGCTCTATATATATAGGTGGATAGTAATTAGAATTGCATGATTCATTTAGGTAGTTTGCATTTAGAATAGATTGCATTGCATAAGATTCCACCATTCTACTTTTATTCTTTCTCTTGGATTTAGCATGAGGACATGCTATTGTTTAAGTGTGGGGAGGTTGATAAACCCATATTTTATGATGTATTTTGTGCTCAAATTGAGTGTTTCTATCAATCCTTCACCCACTTATTCATGTAAATTGCATGGTTTTACTATTCCTTTCTTATTTTATGATATATGTGAAAACATGTTTCCTATGCTTTAAAAATATTAAAATTTAAATTATCCTTTATTATCATTCGATACCGTAATCTGTATGTTAAGTATTTTCAGGTTTCATAGGGCAGGAATGGCTTAGAGGACAGAAAGAAAATATACAAAAATGGAAGGAAAGCACAAAAATGGAGTTTTGAAAAAAAAGGCATCGACGCGAACGCGTGGACGACGCGGACGCGTGCCTAGCGCGAAATGGCATCAACGCGTACGCGTGGACGACGCGGACGCGTGCCTTGAGCAGAACACAAATGACGCGTACGCGTGACTGACATGAACGCGTGACAAGGAAGAATTCCATACCACGCGAACACGTGACAGACGCCACGTACAAGAATCTGCAGAAAATGCCCCCAGCGATTTCTGGACCCTTTTTCGGCCCAAATCCAAACCAGAAAAACAGAATATAAGCCAGAGAATGGAGGAATCAAATAACAACTTACGTGACAGATACAATATTCATAATTTTAGGTTTTTAGATGTAGTCCTCTCCTCTCTCTTAGGATTTAGGAATTAGGATTCCTCTTATTTTATAGTTATTTCTTCATCACAGATTCAATGTTCCTTTAATTTATTTTCTACTTTTATTTATTCTATTGCTTTAATTGTTATTTATCTTTTCAATTTGGCTTATGAACCATTGATGTTAGAATTTTCTTAATTAATATAAATCGAGGTATTTCAGATATAAGATCAATTTATTCTATTTATGTTATTGATGCTTTCAATTTATCCAAATTATTTTCATTCGAGTAGATTTTCTTCTCTTTTGGCTTTGGTTGAGTAATTGGTAACACTTGAGTTATCAAACTCAGCTGTTGATTGAAATTGGAGTTGCTGATTGATTTGGATACCTCTAAAGCTAGTCTCTCCACAGGAGTTGGCTAGGACTTGAGGATCAATTTAATTAGTCCACTTGACTTTCCTTTGTTTAGTAAGGGTTAACTAAGTGGGAGCAAAATCCAATTCTCATCACACTTAATAAGGATAACTAGGATAGGATTTTCAGTTCTCATACCTTGCCAAGAGATTTTTCTAATTATTAATTTATTTTTCTTGTCATTTAAATTACTTGTTCCTTATTTTAAAAAAACCCAAAACAAAATATACTTTTTCCATAACCAATAATAAATCATACTTCCCTGCAATTCCTTGAGAGACAACCCGAGGTTTGAATACTTCGGTTATAAAATTTATTGGGTTTTGTTACTTGTGACAACCAAAACTTTTGTAAGAAATGAATTCTTGTCGGTCTAGAAGCTATACTTACAACGGAAATTTATTCGTGAAAATTCTAGATCGCGCGAGAGTTTTGTTTTTCAGTGGGCGAAGGTGGAACAAAGAAAGATTATGGGGCTGAGCTGCAGGTTGAAAGTGACTATGATGAATGAAGGTTAAAGGGGGCATGGAGACTGGGCAGCTTGGAAGCTGAAGTTAAAGCATTGAAACTGTTAATAGTTTTCCTATTTGTGGTAGTTGTCGTTAATGTGATCCTTTGTTGTTTGTTATGTAGTTCCAAGTAAACCAAATTCTGTTGATATGTTCTGTATTAATGAGATGAATCCCTTGAATGGGAATAGATGTTTGCATTTGGTTTTTTAAGATTAAGACAACACAATCCAATTCAAATGTTCCAAAGAAATTCGAAGCACTGTTACAGTAAGATGTATTAAGGAATGAACAAAATCAGTAGTCAAAGTACTCTTAAACATTGAGTTGCCATAGAAGGCTAAATGTCACATTGTCTAAAGGATAAAAACGACAGTAAAGTCATAAGGTTTTACATGAGGATACAAACTCAAAAAGTAGGCTAGACCAAAATAAAAGGGCATAGTACAACTTTCAATTACATAGATAACCACAATGTTGATAATGGAACTTCAATTGCCATGTGCAAAAAATATAAAGTTTCCTCACACAAAAAGAAATTCAAGCAGGAGTAGGAACGAAGGTCATAAAGTTGGCCAGCTTTTTAGCAGTGGCTGAACTAGTCCCCTTGATTGTCTAAGCAGAGATAGCTACTGGTGCGGCTACAATAGGTTTAGGAGAGGACCGAAGTCTGGCTTTTCCTTTAATGACCTGTAACTTGGGTGGCCTAGCTGTGACTTGTTCCTACATAATTTAATGGCAGATGCATTTGTTAGATTTAGATTATAACAGGAATCACATATGTTTAATAGTTGACTAGTCATTATACAACCTGTTGTGTTTCTTGGGTTGGTGGTATGCTTTCAGATTGGCTAATGTCAATCACTGTTGGAGGCGGTGGTGGTGATGGAGCTATATCTGCTGGAGCTAGATTATGTTCATGTGGGATGGAGTTTACTTCAGGTTCAGCACCATCTGCAGCAGGGTTAACCACAGCTAGTTACAGCTGCAGCTGCCTGGCATGCTCCTCAACTTCCGTAGCTTTCTTCTTTGCACAGCTTCTCTTGTTGTGTCCTATCTCACCATAATACATGCATATGATAGGGTTATACTTCCTCTTCATCTTTGTCTTTGACCCAGTTGGTTGCTCCTCTTTGTCCCTTCTCCTTTTCTTCGTTGGTCTTCCAGGCTTGGCCTTAAATAGTGGTGGGACGGGAGTTGGGTGTGGAGTTTTTTCCCACAGATCCTGTCCTTTCACTGGATTGACATTGAAGCAATAAGTCTTCCTGTAACAGTTTCCACCAAGTCTGTGTCTGTGACTAACCTTGTCAACCCAGATGAAAGGAGAACTCCATGATCTTTCCACCAACAGTTTCCAGCTTCAATGTAACCCAACTCCCTATAGTAACCCCTTACAAAGAAGACATCAAGCGTGTCTCCATCAACCCCCATCAACACCTCTGTATTATCAAGTTCATATACCATATCTCCTTCCACATTCTTTTTAAACAATCCACCATGGTGAAACATAAAAGTCATTGGAGGACCTTCCATCTACAATAACAAAAAAGAACACACCCTTAGCCCACACAGATTGCCACTACCTATTCTCAATCATAACATAACAAACCCTAACCCCAAAAAAAACATGCAACAACGAAAAATAACCATCATTAAAATGAAAAACCCATAACTAAATATCATCACAACGGCAGTCAAAGCAATGCATTCTGTCACACTCAAAATCTTTAACAACAGTCACACAAACCCTTAGCCTCCCTCAAAACCCTACCCGAATTCAGAAAAAAACATACAGCACGCCACTTCAAAGACATCAGGCCACAAAATGACTCAAAAAACATGAAAAATCTTTCATTCTTACCTCTAACCATCACGATTGCTTCTTCCACAATCAATGTTGCTAACAGAGACGACGAACTCTGTTCTCAGTAGCAATGCCTACTCTGCTTTGATCGTCAACCAACACTGACAAACGTGGATGGTGACGTTCGAATGCAAGGTGAAAGGCTTAGGGCATGGCTTGAAGGAGACGAAACATTTTGGAGCCAAACATGGAGATAGTTGTTATGGAATGGGGTAAGACTCTGCAACGTTTTGAATCTACTCTGGCCACAAAATGATGCCGAATCATGACTACCAGGGCATTCAATCAAAACGACGTCATTTTCGTTGTCTGCCACCGTGGCAGTTAACGTCACACCTCAGCAGACGTTTGCCAGGTCATCAAGAGAATTGACGGAAGGAAGAACCTGATTCAGTCATATATCTTTCGGGGACTCTTTTGATTAACTTTATCTTTCGGGGACTAAAATGGAGATCGCGGTATCTTTCAGGGACGAATTTGAATATTAACTCATTAATTTATATAGTAAGATGTCAGAATTTAACTGCTCCACAAATAAAATTTATCGTGCATAAGAAATTATTCAACTATGTAAGTCAACAAAACTTACCCTGAATATAAACAAATATTATATATATATAATTTTAAGCTTTCTTCTTAAAATACACTTCAATCTGTAATGCATTTAAAAAAAGATACTGAAGCAATTTTGAACGAATTTTGGTGGAAAAAAATGTAAAACTCTACAAGTTTGCTGTCCTTTTATAAATTTGTGAATTTTAATTCTGGTACCCATTAAAGAAAAATAATGATCCAAAAAAAATATTTAGATTTGATCCCCATGTCTCATTTTTAAAAGTTCATATGTGCCATTTTCAGGATTTACAGAAATAAAAACTACTTATTGTGGTATTGGTAAGCTGAATGCTGAGCTTTTATGCCTCCCAATTTTCATTATTTGTTCCAACAGACAAGACCAACTTTTCTGGGATCCTGTACATCCTATCGAAGTTGATAGTTGCATCATTATCGACAGACTTTTTGATGGACCTTCAAGATATGCATTCCTATTACCATGAGACAACTTGTAGCTGCTTGAATTTCTTTTTTATTTTCATTTTATATCTTAATTTATCCTGAATAATACAATATGCCTTTCTACTTTAACTTGTGATTGTCAAGTAGCTCAAATAGTTAAAAAAGGTTGACTAAAAGAAAATAGAAAAGAGGGGGCAACAATAATAGAGTAAAGAGGAAACACACTTTACATATATGTTTAGTCTTTATAAATTTGGGTTATGTTGATTTGTTATTTTATTTTTTTGTACTTTTTCTTATCATGCCATATAGTAGTAGGTGATTCATTTGTTTCAAAAAGTAAGAATAATTTTAATAGTTCAAGATTCGAAGGATCATTGATGGTTAAATTTCACAAGACTTCGCCAAAACAGAACAACACCTTCACATCACAATTTCATTACACGTCTATAACGGTTGCATTAAAAAATACTTGTCAACGCCACAGCAGTTTTCATCAACGTGCCTCATACTGGACAACTGCATAAAAACCAAAGAAAGAAAGATGTAAATGAACGGTGTATATAAACTGCATGTATGTCTTAAAGTAGTGCATCAAATGCAAGCATGTCATTCTCAGAAGGATCCAAGCCATTAATAATTTTCCATTTTTCCGTGACCTAGGCACAGCGAAGATGGTCAGCATTCAACACTAACATATGATGTTTTTGATTGACCTATTTTATTTCACATTGGGTTTTGTTGTTCTTATTGGGTTATATTTGAAAAAAGGAGCCTTGGAGCAACACTTAAGTTGTTTAGGGTTCAGTGCTTCCACCAAATTCTCTTAGATATAACTTATTAGATGAGCAACTACCCAAAATGATGAAGAGGAACAAATCATTGTTGACAAGATTGGGTTAATTAAACTTCCAGACCCTCCTTCATAATTTTTTTTAAAAAAAAGCATAAAATTCGAACAGTGTATAGTTGTTAGGAATCAAGCAAGATTACCGAATGCTCGGATGAAAACTTGAATATCCAAATAAACACAAAAATAAACATGTTACTACTTCTAAATACGAGTACTTGTTATTGTACTAACTTCTAAGGAGGCAGAGAGTCAAACCCTATGTCAAAAATCAAAGGTCAATTCTGTTGACTAGTTTGGAACCTAAACATGCAACTACATTTTAAAATTTCAAAGAGCTTAATGGTAAAGATATATTACCCGAATGAGTTAATGAGTTACTCATTCAGGTAAGGTGTTCCCAATTTTACCCACAACCAAAATTAGGGTTACCATTACCTCCATTATTCAAAATAAACCATCCAAATAAAGTGCACGTTTTCACGCATTGAAAAATTAGGCGTCCATGAACAACACATTACATAAACTAAAATTATGAGAAAACAAGAAGGGAAAATTGAAAAATAGAGATTATGAAATTCAAATTGTAAAAGAGAGGGCTTACTGCGATGAGTGCGCTTCTTGTAAAAGATACGGTAACCACACTCTCTTCACTGTATAACATCACCTGGTTTCAACTGTATAAGTCAAAAAAACTTACCCTAAATATAAACAAATATTTTATATATAATCTTAATCTTTCTTCTCAAAATACACTTCAATTTGTAACGCATTTAAAAAAAGATACTGAAGCAATTTTGAACGAATTTTGGTAAGAAAAAGATGTAAAACTCTACAAGTTTACTGTCCATTATGAATTTGTGAATTTTAATTCTAGTACCCATTAAAGAAAAATAATGTTCCAAAAATTAAAAAAATATTTAGATTTGATCCCCATGTCTCATTTTTAAAAGTTCATATGTGCCATTTTCAGGATTTACGGAAATAAAAACTACTTGTTGTGGAATTGGTAAGCTGAATGCTAAGCTTCCATGCCTCCCAATTTCCATTATTTGTTCCAACAGACAAGACCAACTTTTCTGGGATCCTGTCCATCCTATCGAAGTTGCTACTCGCATCATTATCGATAGACTTTTTGATGGACCTTCAAGATATGCATCTCCTATTACCATTAGACATCTTGTAGCTGCTTGCATTTCTTTTTTTTTTATTTTATATCTTAATTTATCCTCAATAATACAATATACTTTTTTTCTTTAACTTGTGATTGTCAAGTAGCTCAAATAGTTAAAAAAGGCTGACTAAAAGGAAATAGAAAAGAGGGGGCAACAATAATAGAGTAAAGAGAAAACATAGTTTACATATATGTTTAGTCTTTATAAATTTGGGTTATGTTGATTTGTTATCCTATTTTTTTGTACTTTTTCTTTTCATGCCATATAGTAGTAGGTGATTCATTTGTTTAAAAAAGTAAGAATCATTTTAATAGTTCAAAACTCGAAGGATCATTGATGGTTAAATTTCACAAGACTTTGCCAAAACGGAATAGCACCTTCACATCACAATTTTATTACAAGTCTATAACGGTTACATTGGAAAATACTTGTCAACGCCACAGCGGTTTTCATCAACGTGTCTCATACTGGACAGCTACATAAAAACCAAAGAAAGAAAGATGTCAATGAACGGTGTAGATAAACTGCATGTATGTCTTAAAGTAGTGCATCAAATGCAAGCATGTCATTCTCAGAAGAATCCCAGCCATTAATAATTTTCCATTTTTCCGTGACCTAGGCACAGTGAAGATGGTCAGCATTCAACACTAACATATGATGTTTTTGATTGACCTATTTTATTTCACATTGGGTTTTGTTGTTCTTATTGGGTTATATTTGAAAAAGGAGCCTTGGAGCAACGGTTAAGCTGTTTAGGGTTCAGTGCTTCCACCAAACTCTCTTAGATATAACTTATCAGATGAGCAACTACTCAAAATGATGAAGAGGAACAAATCATTGTTGACATGATTGGGTTAATTAAACTCCTAAACCCTCCTTCATAATTTTCTTTAAAAAAAGCATAAAATTCCACTAGTGTATAGTTGTTAGGAATCAAGCAAGATTACCGAATGCTCGGATGAAAACTCGAGTCTCCAAATAAAAACAAAAATAAGCCATGTTACTACTTCTAAATACGAGTACTTGTTATTTGATGAGCGGATAATTTATACGCTTTTTTTGCATTATTTTTAGGTAGTTTTTAGTATGATTTAGTTAGTTTTTACTATGTTTTTATTAGTTTTTATACAAAATTCACATTTCTGGACTTTACAATGAGTTTGTGTGTTTTTATGTGATTTTAGGTATTTTCTGGATGAAATTGAGGGACCTGAGCAAAAATATAATTCAAAGGCTGAAAAAGGACTGCAGATGCTGTTGGATTCTGACCTCCCTGCACTCAAAATGAATTTTCTGGAGCTACAGAAACCCAATTGGTTCGTTCTCAATTGCGTTGAAAATTAGACATCCAGGGCTTTCTAGCAATATATAATTGTCCATACTTTGCCTAAGTTTTGAAGACGCAAACTGGCGTTCAAACGCCAAGTTCCTGCCCTATTCTGAAGTCAAACGCCAAAAACAGGTTACAAACTAGAGTTAAATGCCAGAAATAGGCTACAACCTGGCGTTTAACTCCAAGAGAAGTCTCTACACGTGTAAAGCTCAATGCTCAGCCCAAACACACACCAAGTGGGCCCAAAAGTAGATTTCTGCATCATTAACTTATTTCTGTAACCCTAGCTACTAGTTTAGTATAAAAACTACTTTTAGAGACTTACTATGTATCTCATGACATTTTTACACTTCATATTGTATTTCTGACAGCATGAGTCTCTAAACCCCATGGTTGGGGGTGAGGAGCTCTGCTGTGTTTCGATGAATTAATGTAATTACTACTGTTTTTCATTCAATCACGCTTGTTTCTATTCTAAGATATTCACTCGCACTTCACCCTGATGAATGTGATGATCCGTGACACTCATCATCATTCTCACCTATGAACGTGTGCCTTACAACCACCTCCGTTCTATCTGCACTAGCTTGAGTGTGTATCTCTTAGCCTCCTAGTTCATGATCAGAGTCTTTGTGGTACAGGCTAGAATTATTGGCGGCCATTCCTGAGATCCGGAAAGTCTAAACCTTGTCTGTGGTATTCCAAGTAGGATCTGGGAAGGGATGACTGTGACGAGCTTCAAACTCGCGAGTGTTGAGCGTAGTGACAGACGCAAAAGAATCAACGGATTCTATTCCAACATGAGTGAGAACCGATAGATGATTAGCCATGCGGTGACAGCGTATTTGGACCATTTTTACTGAGAGGATGGATGGTAGCCATTGACAACGGTAATCCACCAACATACAGCTTGCCATGGACGGAGACCTGCATGCGTGAAGAAGAAGACAGTAGGAAAGCAGAGATTCAGAAGACAGAACATCTCCAAAACCTCAATCTGTTCTCCATTACAGCATAACAAGTATTATTTATTTTATGTTAATTACTTTTCATAAACCCAACCATTTTTATTATTAATTTCTTGACTAAGAATTACAAAATAACCATAGCTTGCTTCAAGCCGACAATCTCCGTGGGATCGACCCTTACTCACGTAAGGTATTACTTGGACGACCCAGTGCACTTGCTGGTCAGTGGTACGAGTTGTGAAAAGTGTGATTTACAATTCATTCACCATTATTGTACTAACTTTTAAGGAGGCAAAGACTCAAACCCTATGTCAAAAATCAAAGGTCATTTCTGTTGACTAGTTTGGAGTCTAAACATGCAACTACATTTTAAAACTTCAGAGAGTTTAACTGTAAGGACATATTAGCCAAATGAGTTAAGGAGTTACTCATATGGGTAAGGTGTTCCCAATTTTGCCCACAACCAAAATTAGGGTTACGATTACCTCCATTATTCAAAATAAACCATCCAAACAAAGTGCACGTTTTCACGCATTGAAAAATTAAGCGTCCATGAACAACACATTACATAAACTAAAATTATGAAAAAATAAGAAAGAAAAATTCAAAAATAGGAATTATGAAATTCAAATTGTAAAAGAGAGGGCTTACTGCGATGAGTGCGCTTCTTGTAAAGGATACAGTAACCACACTCTCTGCACTGTATAACATCACTTGGTTTCAACTGTATAAGTCAACAAAACTTACCCTGAATATAAACAAATATTATATATATAATCGTAAGCTTTCTTCTTAAAATACACTTCAACTTGTAACACATTTAAAACAAGATACTGAAACATTTTTGAACGAATTTTGGTGGGAAAAAAGTGTAAAACTCTACAAGTTTGCTGTCCTTTATGAATTTGTGAATTTTTCAAAAGTTGTTCTTAGCGTTCATCGTGATTTTCAAAGTTTTCCTGTTTGTTTCCTTTGTTTTGATTTAAAAATTTAAGTTTGGTGTTATTTTTACTGTTTTTCTCTTTCTTCATTAAATTCAAAAATATCTTTTCTCTTTATTTTAATTAATTTTCGAATTTTCCTTTAAAATTCAGATTTTTATTTTAAAACTTTCTATTCTATCTTATCTTTGTTTTGAAATTTCAAAATTCAAAATCTTTTTCAAAAATCATATCCAAAGTTTTTCAAATCTTCTTAATTAAGTAATTATTTTCGTTTTCAAACTTATTTTTCTCTTGGTTTTCGAAATTTACATTTTAATTTCTAATTATTTTATTTTATCTTATTATTTTTATTTATTATTAATAATTTGATTTGTTTCTACTTAAATAAAATAAAAACAAAAATATTTTTTGTTTGCAATTCATATCAATTCTATTTTATCCATCATGGACCTAAATGGAAATGAACAGTCCAGAAGGACTCTGGGGTCATATGTTAACCCCATTACTGCTGCATATGGGAGTAGCATCTGTATACCTCCCATCAAAGCAAGCAGTTTTGAGCTAAATCCTCAGCTCATTGTCATGGTGCAGTAAAATTGTCAGTATTCCGGTCTTCTACAGGAAGAACCTATTGAGTTTCTGGCGCAGTTCTTGCAAATTGCTGACACAGTACGTGACAAGGAGGTAGATCAGGACGTATACAGGCTGTTACTGTTTTCGTTTGCTATAAAAGATCAAGCTAAGAGGTGGTTAAATAACCAACCCACAGCAAGCATAAGAACATGGAAACAGTTATCAGACATATTCCTGAATCAATATTTCCCTCCAAAAAGGATGACACAGCTAAGGCTGGACATCAAAGGCTTTAAACAAGAGGATGATGAATCCCTTTATAACGCATGGGAGAGGTACAGAGGGATGCTAAGGAAATGCCCCTTTGAAATGTTTTCAGAGTGGGTGCAATTAGACATCTTCTACTATGGGCTTACAGAAAAAGCTCAGATATCTCTAGACCACTCAGCTGGTGGATCTATACACATGAAAAAGACTATTGAAGAGGCTCAAGAGCTTGTTGATATAGTTGCTAGAAATCAGCATCTGTACATAAGTAATGAGTCCTCCATGAAAGAAGAAGCTAAGACAGTATCAACTGACTTTAGTCCTCAGGAACAAGTTGCTGAACTCAATCAGCAACTTTCTTCTATAACAAGGCAGTTAGCAGAATTCAAGGAGATGCTACAAGAAACCAAAATTGCTAACAATGATATGGAATCACAATTGAATCAGACAAAACAGCAGTTATCAAAACAGATAACAGAGGAGTGCCAAGCAGTTCAACTAAGAAGTGGAAAAATATTAAATATCTCAACTCAAATCAGCAGAAAGCCAAGAAAGGAACAGCTGACAGAGGATGAGCAACCTGCTACCCAAAATCCCTCTGAGGACAGTAAGAGCCCAGAGAGAAATAAGTCTGGCGTTCAAACGCCAGAAACGGGTAAAAAACTGGCGTTAAACTCCCAATCCATGTCCAGTTCTGGCGTTCAAATGCCAGTGAGGGAGCAGACACCTGCAAGTGATGACAATAACTCCCTCAAGAAGGCTTCTCAACCTGCCTCTGTAGGAAATAAACCTGCAGCAACTAAGGTTAAAGAATATAAAGCCAAAATACCTTATCCTCAGAAACTCCGCCAAGCGGAACAAGATAAGCAATTTGCCCGCTTTGCAGACTATCTCAGGACTCTTGAAATAAAGATTCCGTTTGCAGAGGCACTTGAGCAAATACCCTCTTATGCTAAGTTCATGAAAGAGATCTTAAGTCATAAGAAGGATTGGAGAGAAACAGAAAAAGTTTTTCTCACTGAAGAATGCAGTGCAGTCATCCTAACTAGCTTACCAGAAAAGCTTAAGGATCCCGGAAGCTTTATGATACCATGCACATTAGAGGGTACTTGTACCAAGACAGCTTTATGTGACCTTGGGGCAATTCTCAATCTAATCCCTGCATCCACTATCAGAAAGCTTGGCTTGACTGAAGAGGTCAACCTAACCTGGATATGCCTTCAACTTGCTGATGGCTCCATTAAATATCCATCAGGCATAATTGAGGACATGATTGTCAAGGTTGGGCCATTTGCCTTTCCCACTGACTTTGTAGTGCTGGAAATGGAGGAGCACAAGAGTGCAACTCTCATTCTAGGAAGACCCTTCCTAGCAACTGGACGAACTCTCATTGATGTCCAAAAACGGGAAGTGACCCTGAGAGTCAATGAGGATGAGTTCAAGTTAAATGTTGTCAAAGCTATGCAGCATCCAGACACCCCAAACGACTTCATGAGCATTGATATTATTTACTCTCTGGTGGAAGAGGTTAATATGACTGAGAGTCTCGAATCAGAGCTAGAGGACATTTTTAAAGATGTTCAGCCTGATCTGGAGGAACCAGAGAAAACAAAAAAACCTCTGAAAACTCCTCAGGAAGGGGAGAAGCCTTCTAAACCCGAGCTCAAACCTCTACCACCATCCCTGAAATATGCATTTCTGGGAGAAGATGACACTTTTCCGATAATCATAAGCTTTGCATTAGAGACACAGGAAGAGGAAGCACTAATTCAGGTGTTAAGGACACACAAGACAGCTCTTGGGTGGTCCATAAGTGATCTTAAGGGCATTAGCCCATCCAGATGCATGCACAAGATCCTATTGGAGGATAATGCTAAGCCAGTGGTTCAGCCACAGAGGCGGCTAAATCCAGCCATGAAGGAGGTGGTGCAGAAAGAGGTCACTAAATTACTGGAGGCTGGAATTATTTATCCCATTTCTGATAGCCCCTGGGTAAGCCCTGTCCAAGTTGTACCCAAAAAAGGAGGCATGACAGTGGTTTATAATGAAAAGAATGAACTGGTTCCTACAAGAACAGTTACAGGGTGGCGTATGTGTATTGATTACAGAAGGCTTAATACAGCCACCAGAAAGGATCATTTTCCTTTACCATTCATAGACCAGATGCTAGAAAGACTAGCAGGTCATGACTATTACTATTTTTTGGATGGCTATTCAGGCTATAACCAAATTGCAGTAGATCCTCAGGATCAAGAGAAAACAGCATTCACATGTCCATATGGAGTATTTTCCTACAGAAGGATGCCATTTGGTCTGTGCGATGCACCTGCAACCTTTCAGAGATGCATGCTCTCTATCTTCTCTGATATGGTGGAAAAATTTCTGGAAGTCTTCATGGATGACTTCTCAGTATTTGGAGATTCATTCAGCTCCTGTCTTGATCATCTAGCACTTGTTTTGAAAAGGTGCCAAGAGACTAACTTGGTTTTAAACTGGGAAAAATGTCACTTTATGGTGACTGAAGGAATTATCCTTGGGCATAAAATTTCGAACAAGGGAATAGAGGTGGATCAAGCTAAGGTAGAGGTAATTGAAAAATTACCACCACCCACCAATGTTAAGGCAATCAGAAGCTTTCTGGGGCATGCAGGATTCTATAGGAGGTTTATAAAGGATTTTTCAAAAATTGTAAAACCTCTGAGCAATCTGCTAGCTGCTGACATGCCATTTGTGTTTGACACAGAGTGTCTGCAGGCATTTGAAACTCTGAAAGCTAAGCTGGTCACAACACTAGTTATTTCTGCACCAGACTGGACATTACCATTCGAACTAATGTGTGATGCTAGTAACCATGCTATTGGTGCAGTATTGGGACAGAGGCATGACAAGCTTCTGCACATCATTTACTATGCTAGCCGTGCTTTAAATGATGCGCAGAAAAATTACACAACCACAGAAAAGAAATTGCTTGCAGTGGTTTATGCCATTGGCAAGTTTAGATCTTACTTAGTAGGATCAAAAGTGATTGTGTACACTGACCATGATGCTCTAAAATATCTCTTCACAAAGCAGGATTCAAAACCCAGACTCATAAGATAGGTGTTGCTTCTGCAAGAGTTTGATGTAGAAATAAGAGACAGAAAAGGGACAGAGAATCAAGTAGCTGATCACCTGTCTCGGATAGAACCAGTAGCAGGAGCGTCCCTCCCTCCTACTGAGATCTCTGAAACCTTTCCGGATGAGCAATTGTTTGCTATTCAGGAAGCTCCGTGGTTTTCAGACATTGCAAACTATAAGGCTCAGTAATGTCAAGCCATTGACAGTAAAGAAGCGCTTATTGGGAGGCAACCCAATCTTATTTATCTATGTTAATTACTTTTTCATTTCATTTTCCATTGTTATTTTATGTTTTCTTTAGGTTGATGATCATGTGGAGTCATAAAAACAGCTGCAGAATTAAAGCAGAATCAAAAATAGCATCAAAAATAGCACACCGTGGAGGACAGACTTACTGGCGTTTAAACGCCAATAAGAGTAGCAGAATGGGCGTTTAACGCCAGAAAGAAGCAACAAGCTGGCGTTTAATGCCAGAACAGAGCACCAAGCTGGCGTTAAACGCCAGAAAGGGAAGAAAAGTTGGCGTTAAACGCCAGAATTGCAATCTAAGGGCGTTTTGCACGCCTAAATAGAGCAGGGATGAGAAGTCCTTGACCCCTTAGGATATGTGGACCCCACAGGATCCCCACTTATGTCACCATTCAAATTCAAACCATTCTCCTCCCAAACCCATGAATTCACAAACCTCCATCTCCTCCACTTCTCCTTCTACTCCTTTCTATCTTCTTTTGCTCGAGGACGAGTAAACCTTTTAAGTTTGGTGTGGAAACAAGCGTGGCTTTTTATTTTTCCATAACCATTTATGGCACCTAAGGCCGGAGAAACCTCTAGAAAGAGGAAAAGGAAGGCAGTTGCGTCCGCTCCTGAGTCATAAGAGATGGAGAGGTTCATCTCAAGGGTCCATAGTTCAGTGGTAGAGCATTTGACTGCAGATCAAAGAGCCATGAGGGAGGAGCAACAAAGGCAAGGAAGAGACATAGAGGAGATCAAGAGCACCATTGGTTCTTCAAGAGGAAGAAGATGCCACCCTCACTAAGGTGGACTCGTTCCTTAATCTCCTTGTCTATTTATTTTTCTATTTTCGGTTTTGAGCTTTATGTTTGACTATGTTTTGTGTCTTTACTGCATGATCATTAGTGTCTAGTGTCTATGCCTTAAAGTTATGAATGTCCCATAAATCCTTCACCTTTCTTAAATGAAAAATGTCCCTAATTACAAAAGAACAAGAAGTACATGAATTTCAATTTTTATCTTGAAATTAGTTTAATTATATTGATGTGGTGGCAATACTTTTTATTTTCTGAATGAATGCTTGAACAATGCATATTTTTGATAGTGGAGTTTATGAATGTTAAATTTGTTGGCTCTTGAAAGAATGATGAAAAAGAGAAATGTTATTGATAATCTGAAAAATTATAAAATTGATTCTTGAAGCAAGAAAAAGCAGTGAATAACAAAGCTTGCAAAAAAAATGAAAAAAAAATATAAAGAAAAAGAAAAAGCAAGCAGAAAAAAGCCAATAGCTCTTTAAACCAAAAGGCAAGAGCAAAAAGCCAATAACCCTTTAAACCAAAAGGCAAGGGTAAAATAAAAAGGATCCAAGGCTTTGAGCATTAATGGATAGGAGGGCCCACAGGAATAAAATCCTGGCCTAAGCGGCTAAACCAAGCTGTCCCTAACCATGTGCTTGTGGCGTGAAGGTGTCAAGCCAAAAGCTTGAGACTGAGCGGTTAAAGTCGTGATCCAAAGTAAAAAGAGTGTGCTTAAGAACTCTGGACACCTCTAATTGGGGACTCTAGCAAAGCTGAGGCACAATCTGAAAAGGTTCACCCAATTATGTGTCTGTGGCATTTATGTATCCGGTGGTAATACTGGAAAACAAAGTGCTTAGGGCCACGGCCAAGACTCATAAAGTAGCTGTGTTCAAGAATCAAAATACTGAACTAGGAGAATCAATAACACTATCTAAAAGCTGAGTTCCTACAGATGCCAATCATTCTGAACTTCAAAGGAAAAAGTGAGATGCCAAAACTGTTCAGAAGTAAAAAGCTACAAGCCCCGCTCATCTAATTAGAACTAAGCTTCATTGATATTGTGAGATTTATAGTATATTCTCTTCTTTTTATCCTATTTTTTTTCAGTTGCTTGGGGACAAGCAATAATTTAAGTTTGGTGTTGTGATGAGCAGATAATTTATACGCTTTTTGGCATTGTTTTTAGGTAGTTTTTAGTATGATTTAGTTAGTTTTTACTATATTTTTATTAGTTTTTATGCAAAATTCATATTTCTAGACTTTACTATGAGTTTGTGTGTTTTTCTGTGATTTCAGGTATTTTCTGGCTGAAATTGAGGGACCTGAGCAAAAATCTGATTCAAAGGCTAAAAAAGGAATGCAGATGTTGTTGGATTCTGACCTCCCTGCACTCGAAATAGATTTTCCGGAGCTACAAAAACCCAATTGGCGCTTTCTCAAGTGCGTTGGAAAGTAGACATCCAGGGCTTTCCAGCAATATATAATAGTCCATACTTTGACTGCGTTTTGATGACGCAAACTGGCGTTCAAATGCCAAGTTCTTGCCCTATTCTGAAGTCAAACGCCAGAAACAGGTTACAAACTAGAGTTAAATGCCAGAAATAGGCTACAACCTAGCATTTAACTCCAAGAGAAGTCTCTACACTTGTAAAGCTCAATGCTCAGCCCAAACACACACCAAGTGGGCCCGGAAGTAGATTTCTGCATCATTTACTTATTTCTGTAACCCTAGCTACTAGTTTAGTATAAAAACTACTTTTAGAGACTTACTATGTATATCATGACATTTTTACACTTCATATTGTATTTCTGACGGCATGAGTCTCTAAACCCCATGGTTGGGGGTGAGGAGCTCTGTTGTGTTTCGATGAATTAATGCAATTACTACTGTTTTTCATTCAATCACGCTTGTTTCTATTCTAAGATATTCACTCGCACTTCACCCTGATGAATTTGATGATCCGTGACACTCATCATCATTCTCACCTATGAACGTGTGCCTGACAACCACCTCCATTCTATCTGCACTAGCTTGAGTGTGTATCTCTTAGCCTCCTGGTTCATGATCAGAGTCTTTGTGGTACAGGCTAGAATTATTGGCGGCCATTCCTGAGATCCGGAAAGTCTAAACCTTGTCTGTGGTATTCCGAGTAAGATTTGGGAAGGGATGACTGTGACGAGCTTCAAACTCGCGAGTGTTAGGCGTAGTGACAGACGCAAAAGAATCAACGGATTCTATTCCAACATGAGTGAGAACCGACAGATGATTAGCCATGCGGTGACAGCGTATTTGGACCATTTTCACTGAGAGGATGGATGGTAGCCATTGACAACGGTAATCCACCAACATACAGCTTGCCATGGAAGGAGACCTACGTGTGTGAAGAAGAAGACAGTAGGAAAGCAGAGATTCAGAAGACAGAGCATCTCCAAAACCTCAATCTGTTCTCCATTACAACATAACAAGTATTATTTATTTTATGTTAATTACTTTTTATAAACCCAACCATTTTTATTATTAATTTCCTGACTAAGAATTACAAAATAACCATAGCTTGCTTCAAGCCGACAATCTCCGTGGGATCGACCCTTACTCACATAAGGTATTACTTGGATGACCCAGTGCACTTGCTGGTTAGTGGTATGAGTTGTGAAAAGTGTGATTTACAATTCGTGCACCATTATTGTACTAACTTCTAAGGAGGCAAAGACTTAAACCCTATGTCAAAAATCAAAGGTCATTTCTGTTGACTAGTTTGGAGCCTAAACATGCAACTACATTTTAAAACTTCAGAGAGTTCAACTGTAAGGACATATTACCCGAATGAGTTAAGGAGTTACTCATATGGGTAAGGTGTTCCCAATTTTGCCCACAACCAAAATTAGGGTTACGATTACCTCCATTATTCAAAATAAACCATCCAAACAAAGTGCACGTTTTCACGCATTGAAAAATTAGGCGTCCATGAACAACACATTACATAAACTAAAATTATGAAAAAACAAGAAAGAAAAATTCAAAAACAGGAATTATGAAATTCAAATTGTAAAAGAGAGGGCTTACTACGACGAGTGCGCTTCTTGTAAAGGATACAGTAACCGCACTCTCTGGACTGTATAACATCACTTGGTTTCAACTGTATAAGTCAACAAAACTTACCCTGAATATAAACAAGTATTATATATATAATCGTAAGCTTTCTTCTTAAAATACACTTCAACTTGTAACGCATTTAAAACAAGATACTGAAACATTTTTGAACGAATTTTGGTGGAAAAAAGTGTAAAACTCTACAAGTTTGCTGTCCTTTATGAATTTGTGAATTTTAATTCTGGTACCCATTAAAGAATAATAATGTTCCAAAAATAAAAAAAATGTTTAGATTTGATCCCCATGTATCATTTTTAAAAGTTTATATGTGCCATTTTCAGGATTTACAGAAACAAAAACTACTTGTTGTGGAATTGGTAAGCTGAATGCTGAGCTTCCATGCCTCCCAATTTTCATTATTTGTTCCAACAGACAAGACCAACTTTTTTGGGATCCTGTCCATCCTACTGAAGTTGCTACTCACATCTTTTTCGATAGACTTTTTGATGGACCTTCAAGATATGCATCTCCTATTACCATGAGACAGCTTGTACCTGCTTGAATTTCTTTTTTTCTTTTTTCATTTTATATCTTAATTTATCCTCAATAATACAATATGCCTTTTTTCTTTAACTTGTGATTGTCAAGTAGCTCAAATAGTCAAAAAAGGCTGACTAAAAAGAAATCGAAAAGAGGGGGCAACAATGATAGAGTAAAGAGGAAACATAGTTTACATATATGTTTAGTCTTTATAAATTTGGGTTATGTTGATTTGTTATCCTATTGTTTTGTACTTTTTCTTATCATGCCATATAGTAGTAGATGATTCATTTGTTTTAAAAAGTAAGAATCATTTTAATAGTTCAAGACTCGAAGGATCATTGATGGTTAAATTTTACAGGACTTCGCCAAAACAGAACAACACCTTCACATCACAATTTCATTACAAGTCTATAACGGTTGCATTGGAAATACTTGTCAACGCCATAGCAGTTTTCATCAACGTGCCTCATACTGGACAACTGCATAAAAACCAAAGAAAGAAAGATGTAAATGAACGGTGTAGATAAACTGCATGTATGTCTTAAAGTAGTACATCAAATGCAAGCATGTCATTCTCAGAAGGATCCAAGCCATTAATAATTTTCCATTTTTCCGTGACCTAGGCACAGCGAAGATGGTCAGCATTCAACACTAACATATGATGTTTTTTATTGACCTATTTTATTTCACATTGGGTTTTGTTGTTCTTATTGTGTTATATTTTTAAAAGGAGCCTTGGAGCAACGGTTAAGTTATTTAGGGTTCAGTGCTTCCACCAAACTCTCTTAGATATAACTTATCAGATGAGAAACTACCCAAAATGATGAAGAGGAACAAATCATTGTTGACAAGATTGGGTTAATTAAACTTCTAGACCCTCCTTCAGAATTTTTAAAAAAAAAAAGCATAAAATTCGAACAGTGTATAGTTGTTAGGAATCAAGAAAGATTACCGAATGTTCAGATGAAAACTTGAATCTCAGAATAAACACAAAAATAAGCCATGTTACTACTTCTAAATACGAGAACTTGTTATTGTACTAACTTCTAAGGAGGCAGAGACTCAAACCCTATGTCAAAAATCAAAGGTCAATTCTATTGACTAGTTTGGAGCTTAAACATGCAACTACATTTTAAAACTTCAGAGAGTTTAACTGTAAGGATATATTACCCGAATGAGTTAATGAGTTACTCATTCGGATAAGGTGTTCCCAATTTTACCCACAACTAAAATTAGGGTTACGATTACCTCCATTAATCAAAATAAACCATCCAAACAAAGTGCACGTTTTCACGCATTCAAGTCCATGAACAACACATTACATAAATAAAATTATGAGAAAACAAGAAAAGAAAATTGAAAAACAGGGATTATAAAATTCAAATTGTAAAAGAGAGGGCTTACTGCAACGAGTGCGCCTCTTGTAAAGGATACGGTAACCGCACTCTCTACACTGTATAGCATCACCTGGTTTAAACCCCAAAATGGTCCCTGAGATTGGCGTCATGCACTAAAATCGTCCCTGAGATTCAAATTGCACCAATTACGTCCCTGGGATTGAAAAAAGTGTACCATATTAGTCCCTGACCTATTTTCCATTAACGACGTGATGACATGGCATGATGATGTAGATTGTAAGTGACACGTGTCACTTCATGATTTGGCCACGTGTAATGGTATGATGATGTGGTGACCAGTGACACGTGGCATGCTGACGTGGATGGTTGTGCCACGTGTCACAATGTTATTTGGCCACGTTTCTGTTTGTGCCATGTGTCACAACAGTATTCGTCCACATGTCATCCACTATGTCATCGTTGTATATGCACCAAATTAGTCCCTCACTTTGCATTAAGTGACTCATTTTAGTCCTTGAAATTGAATGTCGTACACCAAACTAGTCCCTTCACCAGTTTTTTCTCAATTTTTTCTATAAATTCAAAATTCTCAATATTTTTGAATGCATTAATTTCAATTCTATTTTTTCACATGTTCTTCAAATAAAAGTGTTTTTATAAAATATTTTTTCTCTTGCGAATACCCTAACCGTCGACTTAGAGTTGACGTGAAGGCTTTTCAAGCACCTTCACTACCATCTCTGACCTCTTTCAGTACTTTGATAAAATATTTTTTTCTTGCGGATATCCCTAATAACCGCCGTCTTGGAGTTGATGTGAAGGCATTTCAAGCTTTTCTCATTACCATCTCCGACCTCTTTCGTCTAGACTGCAGAGGTCAAAGATGGTAGTGAGGGTGCTTGAAGTGCCTTCAATATAGCTCATTTACACATAACGTGTATTTCATAAGATAAAAAATGTTTATTTTAATTATTAATTTATTGTTAAAAACACATATTTTTTTTATGAAAAAAAATGTGTCTAATCAATCATATAATTATTTTTTTATAATAAAATACTTATATATTACAAAATTTACCAATGTTAAATTATTAAAAAAATTATATAATTAAAACTAAAATCTTAAAAATTTTTATGAAAGCACTTGTATTTAAATGATATATGAAAAAATAGAATTGAAATTAGTGTATCCAAGATATTAAAATTTTAAATTTAAAAAAAAAGAGAAAAAACTGGTGAAGGGACTAGTTTGGTGCACGATATTCAATTTCAGGGACTAAAATGAGTCACTTAATGCAAAGTGAGGGACTAATTTGGTGCATATACAACGATGACATAATAGATGACACGTGGACGAATACTGTTGCGACACGTGGCACAAACGGACATGTAGCCAAACAACATTGTGACACGTAGCACAACCATCCACGTCAGCATGCCACGTGTCACTGGTCACCACATCATCATACCATTACACGTGGCCAAATCATGAAGTGACACGTGTCACTTACAGTACACGTCATCATGCCATGTCATCACGTCGTTAATGGAAAATAGGTCAGGGACTAATATGGTGCATTTTTTTCAATCTCAGGGACGTAATTGGTGCAATTGGAATCTTAGGGACAATTTTAGTGCACGATGCCAATTTTAGGGACCATTTTGGGGTTTAACTCCACCAAGCTTGGATGGAGTGTCCAACAAGCTATGAGCTCCCAACATGAAAAATAAAAAGCAAAAAAGTTAAATATATTCACAATATCAACAAGAAAGCAATATATCAACATATCAACATATTCACAATAACAAAAAATAAGCAAGCAACATATGTACAATTACCAAAAACAAACTATTCACATATTCACATATTAACAATAGCCAATAACACAACACCATTACAACTCCCTGGCAACGGCGCCAAATTTGATAACGACCAAGAGCATAGGTTTGGATTTTCACACTAAAAATAGGATTGACGTTGCAAGTATAGTCCAAACCCAACAATTGATCATCAATCAAATGTTATCACAATTCAAACCAAATATAAACCAAGAGTATTTAGACTCCCGGGTCGTCTTCCCTAGGAGTTGCAATGAAGTGTCCTATTATTGGCTATGAGAAGAAATGGGGATTGGATGACAAGATATGCAAGTAGTGTAAATGGCAAGAAAGTAAATGATCATGCAAGGAATTAAACAGAGGAAAGCAAGTAAAAGCAATGCAAATGGTCACTAAGAGTCAATGGAAACCAAATCAACTAATTAATCTAATGTATCAACAAGAATGGACATCAATAACTCAAGGGTCACCAAAGTCATCAACACCAAGCCAAGAGTGAAGAAAAACTATGTAAAAACTAAGCCAAGTATTTTATCAAACACTTGGTGTGCATGAAAATAAAATAATATTAAATTGCATTAAAAATAAAATCTAACTACCAAATGCAAGAAAAATCATAACAACAACTAAAGAAAGCAATAAATAAACATAAAACATAAATTGTATTAATTAAAATTGAAATTAACAAAAGTATCCATAAACATAAAAATGACAAAAGAAAGGAAATAAAGGAGATAAAGACAAGAAAGCATGAAAACATAAAGGAAACTACATTGAGACAAGAATTAAAGACTGAAATTAAAGGAAATTCAACTAAACCTAACCTAATTCTAGAGAGAGGGGGAAGCTTCTCTCTCTAGAAACTAAGAGAAAAACATAAGAAAAGCTAAACCTAATTGCCCCCTTGTTTCCACTTGAATTGGGGTTGAAAGAGCTTCAAAAATGAGCTGGATTGGGTTTTGGAGGCCCAGAATTCACCCCCAGCGATTTGCATTAATGAGCTCACGTGACTCAGGTCACGCGTACGCAGGGGTCACGCGTACGCGTCGCCTGGCAAAATTCACTTCCACGCGTACGCGTCGCTGAGCTCGCACTTGTGTGCGCGCACGCGTTGCTTGTGCGCACGCACGGATCGCTGAATCTTCCAAACTTCATTTCTTTATGGTTTCTTCCCTTTGCATGCTCTTTTTCTCACTTCTTCAATCCATACTTGTCTTGAAAACCTGAAATCACTTAGCAAACACATCAAGGCATCATATGGGATTAAAATGGATAAAATTTAGCACTTAAAAGGCCTAAAAAGCATGTTTTCACTTTCAAGCACAATTTAGGAAGAAATCATGAAAATATACTATTTCATTGAATAAATGTAAAAAAATTTGATGGAATCCACCCAAATAGAGCAAATAAATACCATAAAATATGGATTCATCACGGTTCAATGAGCAGTTCGGTTTTCAGAACCTTGGCTAAAACGTATCTCTTTGCCCTCTTTTTATAGTGTGTTGCTGGCTGCACCAAAACCTGAAACTTAAAATCTTTGAGTCTCTCGATCACTCAGAAACCTGCACCATCGATGGATCCTCAAGCTGAGCCAGTTAGCTACATCTGTGGAGGTTTCTCTTTCTCCTCTCATCTCATCTCTCATATTTGTTTCTTCGATAATTCTTCTGCCTATGAGTGGTTTTGGATTCTAGGGTTTTGAAAGACAATTTGTTCTTTTGAAGTTTTCTTTTCTCATTGTTTCTTTGTTATGCAGATTGTGGTATGGAGAATACGCTGAAGCCAGGTGATGTTATACGGTGCAGAGAGTGTGGTTACCATATCCTTTACAAGAAGCGCACTCGTCGCAGTAAGCCCTCTCTTTTACAATTTGAATTTTATAATCCCTGTTTCACAATTTTCCTATCTTGTTTTCTCATAATTTTAGTTTATGTAATGTGTTGTTCATGGACGCCTAATTTTTCAGTGCATGAAAATGTGCACTTTGTTTGGATGGTTTACTTTTGAATAATAGAGGTAATCGTACCCTTAATTTTGGCTATGGGTAAAATTGGGAACACCATACCCGAATGAAACTCGGAAATATATCCTTACAGTTAAACTCTCTTAGGTTTTAAAATGTAGTTGCATGTTTAGGCTCCAAACTAGTCAACAGAATTGACCTTCGATTTTTGACATAGAAGAAGTTAGTACAATAACAAGTAATCTTATTTAGAAGTAGTAACATGACTTATTTTTGTGTTTATTTGGAGATTCAAGTTTTCATATGAGCATTCGGTAATCTTGCTTGATTCCTAACAACTATGTATTATTCGAACTTGATGTTTTTTTTTAAAGAAAATTATGGAGGGTCTAGGAGTTTAATTAACCAATCATGTCAACAATTATTTGTTCTTCATCATTTTGAGTAGTTGCTCATCTGATAAGTTATATCTAAGAGAGTTTGGTGAAAGCACTGAACCCTAAACAACTTAACCATTGCTCCAAGGCTCCTTTTTCAAATATAACCCAATAAGAACAACAAAACCCAGTGTGAAATGAAATAGATCAATCAAAAACATCATATGTTAGTGTTGAATGCTGACCATCTTCGCTGTGCCTTGGTCACGGAAAAATGGAAAATTATTAATGGCTACGAAGTGCGAACAGAGTATTATCAACATCCAAGTATTATCAAAATCCAAGTCACAGTGCTTATAAGCGGCGAGAAGGAAGGCGAGTGACGGCGACGACAGAGGAGGCGACACCAGAGAACACAGAGAGAGTGAGCTCGGTGATGACAACGACGCGATGCTGCGGGGATGTGGTGTAACACCCTAATATTCAAATCCTTATGCTCGAGTCATAAGTCAATGATATTACGGTGGTACGACTCTCAGGTGGATTTTTAATATATAAAAGTAGGTAATTTCGAAAGGAGTATTAATCGAGAAGCCTGAAAAGAGTAGAAATAAAATCGCAAAGACGTATCACTCACGTTTCGACAACAAAAGATAAACCGTGAAGCCGAAAGCGATATACAGACAAGGCGTAGAGGAGATTAAGAGGTAGATAACAGATAGATACATATAGCATAAGTAAATAGCCACTAGTCGCGACCCGCAAAGTTTAGGCTGGCTGGGGTACAGTATGAAAATAGTTGACAACGGTATATCCTAATCTCTCCCGAAGGAAACATGAGAGCCTCTATAGGCAAATTCAAAAGAGTTCAATACATAATATAATCTTTTCAAAACAAAGGTGGAGAGATTCTAAGCAAAACACAAAGTAGAGAAAATAAAGATCTTCGCCGTCTCTTAGACGACCCACAACTCACTTCTGAGCACCTGGACCTGTATCTGAAAAACAAGAGATATATACGGAATGAGAACCCCGGGCCCATGGGTTCCCAGTACGGTAAAAGTGCCAAATAAATACAATGCACTGCAATAAAAACTCACTAAGCATCCTAAACTCCTTCACCAATTATCCATTCCTAGATTCTCGCTAATCCATGAATAGGCAACTGTCATAAGGGAGTGCTAAATCTAATTCATGTTTCACATGTTTCCCAACTCGCTGACTCTTCCACGAATCAGACTCAGAATCATAAGCAAAACCATCACAAGTTGTTCTACCTCAACAATTCTATATCAATACATCATACCTTCACCTGGAGCTAGTGAAACCACATCACTGCGTCTACCCAGAGAGTTCAAATTATCTCATTCAATGATCATCATCATCATGCAATCGCATCATCGATTCATCTCAACCATAACAGCCCTCGACATCCACCGACACCAGCATGAGGGCCTCCCAGTTGTACAAACACAAGCAATACAGGCAAGTAATACACAAATAAGGTACAAGTAGAACAAGTAGTACATAATCAGGTAACATAGCATATGTGATGTAGAAATCCAAAACAAATAGGCAAACCCAAACAATTCAAACATATGCAAATGATGAATGCCTGCCCTATGGCTGATGATATCATCTGTCGGTTATATAGCCAACCCGACATGTCCTGGTAGCTAACCATTGGACAGAAACACCCCTTGCGGAGCAAGTAGGTTTGAGCTACAAACCCCTTGCTACTGCCCGCTCAACCCAGAGCCAGTGAAATAACCACTACTGCGGCTACTACCCAGGCGGGTGTTTAAAAGCTCAACCTGGAGCGAGTGGATTCACCACTACTGCCGCTACTACCCAGGCGTCACAATCTCTGACCTAGAGCAAGTGGGACGAACCACAACCCTTGCTACTGCCCAGGATCTCAAAACATATATTCGTTCAGTTTAAAAGCAATCATCATTGTTATCAAATCTCAAACATTAACCTGGAGCAAGCGGGATGAACCACCACCCTTACTACTACCCAGGTATCACAAATACACATTTATTCAAAACTCCATAATTAAACTCATTTATCATAAACATCCTTTCCTGTCTCATACCCGGAGCAAGTGGACAACGCCACTGCCTACTACCCGGGGTCACACATCACATTTCAACATTTTTCATTATTATCCATTTAACACATTCATTCATTAATCATATATGCTTTTATACTCAGCCATAACCAATAATGGCTTAGCCGTAACCCGGCAATAACTCAGCCATCCGGCTCATGGTTCAATCAAGAACTAGCCATTTATCAATAAATATAGCCCTTCGGCTCATGGCATACACGGTACTTCCACCGTCATCCTCCATATCTCATATCTCATATAATCATCTTTGGTCATCATTGATCATAACTTTTCCCCTTGCTTCACTCGCAAATTACCACATCCCCTAGCTCCTTTCTCATTGCTAGGCACATCATAATGATTTAATACATAAGGGGTGAGATCGGAGGCTTAGAAGCATGAGATTTGGCTTTTAAAACTCAAAAATCAACTTTGGCATGAAAATAGGGCCACGCGTACGCGCACTCCTCGCGCACGCGTGGATGGCCACAAAACTCATCGACGCGCGGACACGTGGATTGAAAAATAACCAAACGGCGCGTATGCGTCAGCCACGCGTACGCGTGGGTGCACTTGCGCCCCAGGCACAAAACTGGCACAACTCTGGCACAACTCTCGGGAAAATGGCTGGGCATTTGGTGCAGCGCATCGACGCCCCCGCGCACACCACGCGCACGCATGGATGGTGCCTTCTTGAAGAACGACGAGTACGCGCCAAGTGCGCCTACGCGTGGAGGGTCATTCTACTAAAAATTTTCTAAGTTAAAAGCTGCAGAATTCACAGATTCAACCCCCAATCTCCCGACGGACATAACTTTCTCATTTTAAATCATTTTTCGCCCGTTCTTTGAATGACATGGACATCCCGGATCCAATTTCACTTCTAAACAAGTTTGGCACAAAACAGAAATCCGCAGTCCAAGTTATATCCCGTCATAGCATGCCCAAAAACCATGATTTTACACAAAACCACAAAGTGCCATTTTCAAAACAAGCCATTTTCAACTCTTTTCAAAATCAACCAAAACATGCCAATGTCTTCCCTTTTTGAAATCAATCAAAATATACCAAAATCAACATCAAGCCTCCTCAACTCATACATTAACACCTTACCGCAATTTACAAAATCGCCATATAACCATTTTTACCCATTTCAAACAAATGGCTAAATTACAAACACATTAACATGTCATACATCCTTCCTCATCCCAATTTCCAACAATACTATTTCTAATCAACCATCATTATACATAATCAATATCATACTCACTATCACGTGGTTTCACCCACAAATCAACCTTAATCATTCCTCAAGCATATATCACAACATACATATCTCTCATGCATCGTCATGCCATCAAGGCATCAATAATCATAATCACATATATGACCACATAATATATCTCAACCAAAACCAAACATACCTCATCTACATAATTTCACCCAAAATTATCAAATTCCACTCTTCAACTCCTCAAACCTTATTATTCAATAACCAACCCAATCATTCATATATTCATTATCTGAAATTCATCCAATCACTTGTGTCATCATACAATGCACACGTCAACTTACCTTCCTTACCTCTTTCTGGCCTCCGGCCCAAAATTCACGGCCTCCGGCCCAATTTCACAATTTAAATATATAAACCACAAATCAATACTCATTACCCAATACATCAAATTTTCAATACACCAAGCATACAAGGCCACACAATTCTCAACCCAATCATTAATTCATATTACATACCAACTATGCATATTAGCACCAACCATTTACACAATCCAAACTTAATCCTAGGGGCATCTAGCCTAGGAATTCTCATCACACCACACGGTACTTAAATGAAACTTAAACTGTACCTCTTGTAGCCAAACCAATTGAGCCTCTTCTTTGGAAGTCTTCACCAACCTTAGCTCCAAGCTTCACCAAAGCTCCTTGGTGCACGAATTGTGAATCACACTTTTCACAACGCGTACCACTAACCAGCAAGTGCACTGGGTCGTCCAAGTAATACCTTACGTGAGTAAGGGTCGAATCCCACGGAGATTGTTGGTTTGAAGCAATCTATGGTTATCTTGTAAATCTTAGTCAGGAAGTCAATTATGTTTATCAGTTGAATTGCGAATAACCAAGAGAGCATAAATTAAAGGTTACTTGTTGTGCAGTAATGGAGAATATGTTGGAGTTTTGGAGGTGCTTTGTCTTCTGAATCTCTGCTTTCCTCTGTCTTCTAATTCACGCACGCACGTCCTCCTATGGCAAGCTGTGTGTTGGTGGATCACCGTTGTCAATGGCTACCTTCCATCCTTCCAGTGAAAACTACGCTCACGTGCTCTGTCACAGCACGGCTAATCACCGGTTGGTTCTCGATCCGGTTGGAATAGGATTTACTATCCTTTTGCGTCTGTCACTAACGCCCAGCCTTCAGGAGTTTGAAGCTCGTCACAGTCATTCAATCCTTGAATCCTACTCGGAATACCACAAACAAGGTTTAGACTTTCCGGATTCTCATGAATGCCGCCATCAGTTCTAGCTTATACCACGGAGATTCTGATTAAGAGATCTCAGAGATACTCATTCAATCGGATATAGAACGGAGGTGGTTGTCAGGCACACGTTCATGGTTTGAGGAAGGTGATGAATGTCACGGATCATCACCTTCATCACAGTTAAGCGCGAATGAACATCTTAGATAAGAACAAGCGTGTTTGAATGGAAAACAGAAATACTTGCATTAATTCATCGAGACATAGCAGAGCTCCTCACCCCCAACAATGGGGTTTAGAGACTCATGCCGTCAGAGAATACAAAGTTTAGATCTGAAAATGTCATGAGATACAAAATAAGTCTCTAAAAGTTGTTTAAATACTAAACTAGTAGCCTAGGTTTACAAAAATTGGATAAACTATGATGGATGATGCAGAAATTCACTTCTGGGGCCCACTTCTGTGTGCTGGGACCCACTTGGTGTGTGCTGGGGCTGAGACTTAAGCAATTCACGTGCAGAGGCCATTTGTGGAGTTGAACGCCAGTTTTTGTGCCAGTTTGGGCGTTCAACTCCAGTTTTTGATCCTTTTCTGGCGCTGGACGCCAGAATTGGGCAGAGGACTGGCGTTGAACGCCAGTTTACGTCATCTATTCTTGTGCAAAGTATGAACTATTATATATTGCTGGAAAGCCCTGGATGTCTACTTTCCAACGCAATTGGAAGCACGCCATTTCGAGTTCTGTAGCTCCAGAAAATCCACTTTGAGTGCAGGGAGGTCAGAATCCAACAGCATCAGCAGTCCTTATTCAGCCTGAATAAGATTTTTGCTCAGCTCCTTCAATTTCAGCCAGAAAAATACCTGAAATTACAGAAAAATACACAACTCATAGTAAAGTCCAGAAATATGAATTTTTCCTAAAAACTAATAAAAATAGACTAAAAACTAACTAAAACATACTCAAAACTATATGAAATTATCCCCAAAAAGCGTATAAAATATCCGCTCATCACAACACCAAACTTAAACTGTTGCTTGTCCTCAAGCAACTAGACAAATAAAATAGAAGACTAATAGGTTGAGAAGCAATAATATCTCAGAGTTTTTGATTGAAGCTCAGATCCTAATTAGATGAGCAGGACTAGTAGCTTTTTGCTTCTGAACAGTTTTGGCATCTCACTTTATCCATTGAAGCTCAGAGTGATTGGCATCTATAGGAACTCAGAATTCAGATAGTGTTATTGATTCTCTTAGTTCAGTGTGATGATTCTTGAACACAGCTTCTTTATGAGTCTTGGCCGTGGCCCTAAGCACTTTGTTTTCCAGTATTACTACCGGATACATAAATGCCACAGACACATAACTGGGTGAACCTTTTCAGATTGTGACTCAGCTTTGCTAAAGTCCCCAATTAGAGGTGTCCAGAGTTCTTAAGCACACTCTTCTTTTTGCTTTGGTCCTTGACTTTAACCGCTCAGTCTCAAGTTTTTACTTGACACCTTCACGCCACAAGCACATGGTTAGGGACAGCTTGGTTTAGCCGCTTAGACCAGGATTTTAGTCCTTTAGGCCCTCCTATCCACTGATGCTCAAAGCCTTGGGATCCTTTTCATTTGCCCTTGCCTTTTGGTTTTAAGGGTCATTGGCTTTTTCTGCTTGCTTTTTCTTTCTATTTTTTTTTTCTGCAAGCTTTGTTCTTTGCTGCTTTTTCTTGCTTCAAGAATCATTTTTATGATTTTTCAGATTATCAATAACATGTCTCATGTTCATCATTCTTTCAAGAGCCAACATATTTAACAGTCTTAAACAACAAATTCAAAAGACATATGCACTGTTCAAGCATTCATTCAGAAGATAGAAAGCATTGCCACCACATTTAACCAATTAGAATTTCTTTTATTAAACTCGAAATTTTATTGCTTCTTATTCAAAAGATCTACTATTTTATTCATGTTTAATGATGATGAGAAAAATAAACTATAGCTTAATTGGAGATAAATCAAATAGATACTAATTACTATTATATGACTTCTAAGGTAAACTTTTATAAGGACACTGTCACAGAGTTAAGGTAGAAATTGGAAATTAACAACCTTTATTCTGGGGGCACGGGGGTTCCTCTGATCCTTGGGGTGCCTGGTCCTACAAGAGAAGACTTTTGGCGCTTCAGTTCCCTTAAGTCACGCCCCTGCTCCTCTTGTTCTTTAAACATATAGGTCAGCATTTGACTGTGTTCCTTCTGTTCTTTTATTATTTGCTCCATAGCTTCCTATATCTTGGTGACGGACGTCTCAAGATATTCCCAATATTCCGCTTGAGGGATCTCTGGGAGGAATTCCTGTGCTCTCTTCTTGATGGGATCCTCCTGTGCTTGTTGTCTCTCCATTGATGCTTTGGTGATTGACTTTTCAATTAGGATATATTCAGTTATTCCCATCCTTACTCCAGCGTCTTTGCAGAGCAGAGAAATCACGCTTGGATAAGCCAACCTGGCCTCTTTTGAATTTTTGTTAGCAATCTTATAGAGCTCTGTTGAAATCAGCTGATGAACCTCCACTACCTTTCCCATCATGATGCAGTGGATCATCACTGCTCTTTTAACTGTGACTTCAGAGCGGTTGCTGGTGGGCAACAGAGAATGCCCAATGAAGTCCAGCCATCCTCTGGCAACTGGTTTGAGATCCTCTCTCTTGAGTTGATTTGGGACGCCCTTTGTGTTGGTGGTCCACCTGGCTCCAGGGATACATATGTCCTCTAGAATCTTATCCAGGCCAATGTCTGCTCTCATCATCCTCCTGTTGAAGGAGTCTGGATCATCCTTTAGCTGAGGTAGCTTTAATACCTCTCTGATCTTGTCAGGGGTGGTGTGAACAATCTTTCCCCTGACCATGGTCCGAAATTCATAGTGGGCAGTTCCAGATAGTCTTTGCTTGTCAGTCTGCCACATATTAGCATAGAACTCCTAGACCATGTTCCTTCCTATTTTCGTTTCAGGATTAGCTAGGACTTCCAAGTTCCTGATTCGAATTTGCTTCTGGATCTCCGGATATTCATCTTCTTTCAGATCGAATCTCACTTCCGGGATCACTGATCTCAGACCCATTACTTTAAGATAATGGTCTGCATGTTCTTTAGATAAGAACTTCCCTTGATTCCAAAGTGATTTTGGAACGCTCTCTTTCTTGCCTCTTGGAGTGGATTGTTTTCCTTTGGGAGCCATGATCTTAGTGATCTCGGATAAACACACCAAACTTAGAGGTTTGCTTGTCCTCAAGCAAAAGAAAAGAAAGAAGAGGGATAGAAGGAGATCAAGGTGCACTTGTTGATGGAGGAGGGGGGAGGCCGAATCCAATTTTAAAGGGGTGGGGGGGTGGGTTTTCGAAAAGTTGGAAGAGATAAGATAAAAAGATTGAGTTGAAAAAGATAAGATAGAAGATATAGTTTAATTTTGAAAAGATAGGATAGATTTTTGAAAAAGATAAGTCTGGATTTTGAAAAAGATAATATGAAAAAAAAAAGATATTGAAAAGATTTTAGAGTGAAAAAGATAGATTTGTTTTTGGAAAAGATTTGAAAAGAGTTGGATTGAATTTACAAAGAGGGTGTGTGCTTATGAATTAAGATACATTTGATATTTTGAAAGTAGGATTTTTAGAAATCAGGGTTCTTGACATGTTTATGTAAATAAAATCATGTATTGAATCATAAAATTTTAAATTAGAATGGAAAAACGTGTGGAAAAATGAATTTGGCTCCTCCCTGCCTTCCTGGCGTTTGAACGCCCAAACACTGCTTGTTTTGGGCGTTCAGCGCCCAAATGCTGATCTCCTGGGCGTTCAGCGCCCAGTTGCTGCCATTCCTGGCGTTCAACGCCCAGTGGGTGGCCATTTCTGGCGTTGAACGCCCCGATTGCTACCATTACTGGCGTTCAGCGCCCAGTGGATGCCCATTTTGGGCGCTGAACGCCCAAAATGCCCCTTTACTGGCGTTTTCTTGCCATTGAGCTCTTTTTCTCTGTTTTGTGTGCCGAGGTCTTCTGTAAATGATTATTTACCTTGTTGTCAATGAACTCTATATAAACAAATAAAAATAAAAATAGAAATAGGGCAAAATGATTAGAGGATTGTTGCCCCATGGCTGGGTTGCCTCCCAGCAAGCGCTTCTTTATTGTCTTTAGCTGGACCTTGCTGAGCTTTTAATCTAGCTTCAGCCTTGAGCATTCTTGCTCGATGTTGCCTTCAAGATAGTGCTTGATTCTCTGTCCATTGATAATGAACTTCTTATCAGAATCAATATCTTGAAGCTCCACATAACCATATGGTGACACACTTGTAATCACGTATGGTCCTCTCCACCGGGATTTCAGTTTCCCGGGGAATAGCCTGAGTCTAGAGTTAAACAACAGGACCTTTTGTCCTGGTTCAAAGATTCTAGATGACAGCTTTCTGTCATGCCATTTTTTTTATTTTTCTTTATAGAGCTTGGCATTTTCGAAAGCTGTGAATCTGAATTCCTCTAGCTCATTTAGCTGGAGCAATCGTTTTTCTCCTGCTAATTTGGCATCAAAGTTTAGGAATCTGGTTGCCCAGTAGGCCTTATGTTCCAGTTCCACGGGCAGGTGGCATGCCTTACCATACACGAGTTGGTATGGAGAGGTCCCTATAGGGGTCTTGAATGCTGTTCTGTAAGCCCACAGAGCATCATCCAAGCTTCGTGCCCAATCCTTTCTACGGGTATTTACTGTCCGTTCCAGGATTCTCTTTAATTCTCTGTTAGAGACTTCAGCTTGCCCATTGGTTTGTGGATGATATGGAGTGGCCACCTTGTGGCGAATTCCATACCGAACCATGGCAGAGTAAAGCTGTTTATTGCAGAAGTGAGTGCCCCCATCACTGATTAGTACTCTAGGGACACCAAATCTGCTAAAGATATGTTTTTGGAGGAACTTCAGCACTGTTTTAGTATCATTGGTGGGTGTGGCAATAGCCTCAACCCATTTTGATACATAGTCAACTGCCACCAGAATATAAGTGTTTGAATATGATGGTGGAAAAGGTCCCATGAAGTCAATTCCCCATACGTCAAACAACTCAATTTCCAAGATTCCTTGTTGAGGCATGGCGTAACCATGAGGCAGATTGCCAGCTCTTTGGCAACTGTCACAATTACGTACAAACTCTCGGGAATCTTTATAGAGTGTGGGCCAATAGAAACCACATTAGAGGACCTTGGTGGCTGTTCGCTCACCTCCGAAATGGCCTCCATATTGAGATCCGTGGCAATGCCACAGGATCCTCTGTGCTTCTTCTCTAGGCACACACCTACGGATAATTCCGTCTGCACATCTCTTAAAGAGATAAGGTTCATCCCACAAGTAGTACTTTGCATCAGTAATTAATTTCTTCTTTTGTATCCTGTTGTACTCCTTGGGTATGAACCTTGCAGCTTTATAGTTTGCAATATCGGCAAACCATGGTGCTTCCTGAATGGCGAATAAATGCTCATCAGGAAACGTCTCAGAGATCTCAAGAGAAGGGAGGGGCGTCCCTTCCACTGGCTCTATTCGGGACAGATGATCAGCCACTTGGTTCTCTGTCCCTTTTCTGTCTCTTATTTCTATATCAAACTCTTGCAGAAGCAATACCCATCTGATGAGCCTGGGTTTTGAATCCTGCTTTGTGAGTAGATATTTAAGAGCAGCATGATCAGTATACACAATCACTTTTGATCCTACTAAGTATGATCTGAACTTGTCAATGGCGTAAACCACTGCAAGTAATTCTTTTTCTGTGGTTGTGTAATTTTTCTGGGCGTCATTTAGAACGCGACTGGCATAGTAAATGACATGCAGAAGCTTGTCATGCCTCTGTCCCAATACTGCCCCAATGGCATGATCACTGGCATCACACATTAACTCAAATGGTAATGTCCAGTCTGGTGCAGAAATGACTGGTGCTGTGACCAGCTTAGCCTTCAGCGTTTCAAACGCCTGCAGGCACTTTGTGTCAAACACAAATGGCGTGTTAGCAGCTAGCAGATTGCTTAGAGGTTTTGCGATTTTTGAAAAATCCTTTATAAACCTCCTATAGAATCCTGCATGCCCCAGAAAGCTTCTGATTGCCTTAACATTGGCAGGTGGTGGTAATTTTTCGATTACCTCTATTTTTGCTTGATCCACCTCTATTCCCTTGTTTGAGATTTTATGCCCAAGAACAATTCCTTCAGTCACCATGAAGTGACACTTTTCCCAGTTTAAAACTAGGTTGGTTTCTTGGCATCTTTTCAGAACAAGTTTCAGGTGATCAAGACAGGAGCTGAATGAGTCTCCATATACTGAGAAGTCATCCATGAAGACTTCCAGAAATTTTTCCACCATGTCAGAGAAAATAGAGAGCATGCATCTCTGGAAGGTTGCAGGCGCATTACATAGCCCAAAGGGCATCCTTCTATAAGCAAACACTCCAGATGGACATGTGAATGCTGTTTTCTCTTGATCCTGGGGATCCACTGCAATCTGGTTATAGCCTGAATAGCCATCCAAAAAGCAGTAATAATCATGACCTGCTAGTCTCTCTAGCATCTGGTCTATGAATGGTAAAGGAAAATGATCCTTTCTGGTGGCTGTATTGAGCCTTCTGTAGTCAATACACATGCGCCACCCTGTAACTGTTCTTGTAGGAACCAGTTCATTTTTTTCATTATGAATCACTGTCTTGCCTCCCTTTTTTGGGACGACTTGAACAGGGCTCACCCAGGGGCTATCAGAAATGGGATAAATAATCCCAGCCTCTAGTAATTTGGTGACCTCTTTCTGCACCACTTCCTTCATGGCTGGATTTAGCCGCCTCTGTGGTTGAACCACTGGTTTGGCATTATCCTCCAATAGGATTTTGTGCATGCATCTAGCTGGGCTTATGCCCTTGAGGTCACCTATGGACCACCCAAGAGCTGTCTTGTGTGTTCTTAGCACTTGAATAAGTGCTTCCTCTTCCTGTGAACTTAAAGCAGAGCTTATGATCACTGGAAAAGTGTCACCTTCTCCCAGAAATGTATATTTCAAGGATGGTGGTAGTGGCTTGAGCTCTGGTTTAGGAGGTTTTTCCTCTTTCAGAAGGAAGTTTAGAGGCTCTTTCATGTCCCCTGAATCCTCCAAATCAGGCTGAACATCTTTAAAGATGTCTTCCAACTCTGATTCGAGACTCTCAGCCATGTTGATCTCTTCTACCAAAGAGTCAATAAGATCAACTTTCATGCAATCTGTTGATGTGTCTGGATGCTGCATGGCTTTGACAGCGTTCAACTTGAACTCATCATCGTTGACTCTCAGGGTTATTTCCCCCTGTTGGACGTCAATGAGGGATCGTCCAGTTGCTAGGAAGGGTCTTCCTAGAATGAGAGTAGCACTCTTGTGCTCCTCCATCTCCAGCACAACAAAGTCAGTGGGAAAGGCGAATGGCCCAACTCTGACAATCATGTCTTCAATCACGCCTGATGGGTATTTAGTGGAACCATCAGCAAGTTGGAGACATATCCGGGTTGGTTTAACTTCTTCAGTTAAACCAAGCTTCCTGATAGTGGATGCAGGTATCAGGTTGATGCTTGCCCCAAAATCGCATAAAGCTGTCTTGGTGCAATCACCTTCTAATATGCATGGTATCAGAAAACTCCCAGGGTCTTTAAGCTTTTCAAGAAAGCTTTTCAGAATGACTGCACTGCATTCTTCAGTGAGGAGAACTCTTTCTGTTTCTCTCCACTCCTTTTTATGACTCAAGATCTCTTTCATGAACTTGGCATAGGAAGGTATTTGCTCAAGTGCCTCTGCAAATGGGATCTTTATTTCAAGAGTCCTTAGATAATCTGCAAAGCGAGCAAATTGCTTATCCTGCTCCTCTTTTTGGAGTTTTTGAGGATAAGGTATCTTGGCTTTATATTCCTCAACCTTAGTGGTTAAAGAAGCCTTTTTAGAGGGGTTGTTATCAGCACTTGTGTGTGTCTGATCCCTCATTGGCAATTGAGTGCCAGAGTCAGAAGCTGGAGTGAAACTGGATGCCAGCTCCTTGTCTGTTCCTGGCGCCTGAACACTAGAAATATGCCCATTTTGGGCGTTTAACGCTGGAAGTTGCCCCATTTGGGCGTTCAACGCCAGATTCTTGCCTATTTCTGGCGTTGAACGCCAATTCTGCCTTGCTTCTGGCGTTGAACGCCAGTTTTGGGCATGGTCTGGGCGTTCAGCGCCAGCCTTCCACCCATTTTCTGGCGTTTTAGCGCCAGAATTATTTTTCCCTGGGCTCTTACTGTCCTCAGGTGAATCTTTGGTGGGTTGCTCATTTCTTGAATTTTTGATGCCTTGAGGTGGGGTATTTAGTGTTTTCCCACTCCTCAATTGAACTGCTTGGCATTCTTCTGCTATTTGCCTTGATAGCTGCTGCTTTGTTTGCTTAAACTGTTTGTCCATATGTATATTAGCTATCCTTGTCTCCTGTAGCCTGTCCTTGAATTTAGCTAGCTGCTTTGTTAGAAAATCCAATTGCTGATTGAATTCAGCAGCTTGTTTTACAGTACTGAATTCAGCAGTTACTGTTTTAACCTCTTCATTCATGGAAGGGTTGCTGCTTAGATACAGATGCTGATTCCTGGCAACTGTATCAATGAGCTCTTGAGCCTCTTCAATTGTCTTTCTCATATAGATAGATCCACCAGCTGAGTGATCTAGAGACATCTGAGCTCCTTCTGCAAGCCCATAGTAGAAGATGTCTAACTGAACCCACTCTGAAAACATTTCAGAGGGGCATTTTCGTAGCATCTCTCTGTATCTCTCCCAGGCATCATAAAGAGATTCATTATCTCCTTGTTTAAAGCCTCGGATGTCCAACCTTAGCTGTGTCATCCTTTTTGGAGGAAAATACTGATTCAGGAATTTTTCTGTCAGCTGTTTCCATGTTCTTATGCTGGCCTTAGGTTGGTTATTTAACCACCTCTTAGCTTGATCTTTTACAGCAAATGGAAACAGTAATAGTCTGTAGACATCCTGATCTATTTCCTTATCATGTACTGTGTCAGCAATTTGTAGAAATTGTGCCAGAAACTCTGTAGGTTCTTCCTGTGGAAGACCGGAATACTGGCAACTTTGCTGCACCATGATAATGAGCTGAGGATTCAACTCAAAGCTACTAACTCCAATGGAGGGTATGCATATGCTACTCCCATATGAAGCAGTAGAGGGGTTAGAATATGACCTCAGAGTCCTCCTGGACTGTTCATTTCCACTTATGTCCATGATGGACAAAGGGATATAACTTGGATTGATTTACCTTTTTAATTATTTTATTTTATAGAAAGAGGACAACTTAACCAAAAATAAAAATAATCAAAAATTATGATTTTCGAAAAAAATTGAGGAGAGAGAAAGTGTTTAGGAAGTTTTGAAAAGGATATGATGATTTTAAAAAATTTTTTTAGATCTAATGTTCCCTATTTTCGAAAATTTTGGAGGGAAAACACCAAGGAACACCAAACTTAAAAATTTTAAGATCAAGTCACAAGGAAAACTCAAGAACACGAAGAAAGAACACCAAACTTAAAATTTTTAGAAAACCAAACCAAAATTTTCGAAAATTTTAAGGAAAGTCAATCAAGAGAACACCAAACTTAAAGTTTGGCACAGGATCTAATAGAAAAATTATTTTTGAAAACTATTTTAAAAAATATAATAGCCAATTACCATGAACATAAACACCATGTTTTAACTAACTGAGCTATAAATTTAAAGTGTTTTAACAAGGGATAAATAATAAAAGACTCTAAACCAAAAAAGGAGAAATTTTTCCTAATCTAAGCAACAAAATAATCCGTCAGTTGTTCAAACACGAACAATCCCCGGCAACGGTGCCAAAAACTTGGTGCACGAATTGTGAATCACACTTTTCACAACGCGTACCACTAACCAGCAAGTGCACTGGGTCGTCCAAGTAATACCTTACGTGAGTAAGGGTCGAATCCCACGGAGATTGTTGGTTTGAAGCAATCTATGGTTATCTTGTAAATCTTAGTCAGGAAGTCAATTATGTTTATCAGTTGAATTGCGAATAACCAAGAGAGCATAAATTAAAGGTTACTTGTTGTGCAGTAATGGAGAATATGTTGGAGTTTTGGAGGTGCTTTGTCTTCTGAATCTCTGCTTTCCTCTGTCTTCTAATTCACGCACGCACGTTCTCCTATGGCAAGCTGTGTGTTGGTGGATCACCGTTGTCAATGGCTACCTTCCATCCTTCCAGTGAAAACTACGCTCACGCGCTCTGTCACAGCACGGCTAATCACCGGTTGGTTCTCGATCCGGTTGGAATAGGATTTACTATCCTTTTGCGTCTGTCACTAACGCCCAGCCTTCAGGAGTTTGAAGCTCGTCACAGTCATTCAATCCTTGAATCCTACTCGGAATACCACAGACAAGGTTTAGACTTTCCGGATTCTCATGAATGCCGCCATCAGTTCTAGCTTATACCACGGAGATTCTGATTAAGAGATCTCAGAGATACTCATTCAATCGGATATAGAACGGAGGTGGTTGTCAGGCACACGTTCATGGTTTGAAGAAGGTGATGAATGTCACGGATCATCACCTTCATCACAGTTAAGCGCGAATGAACATCTTAGATAGGAACAAGCGTGTTTGAATGGAAAACAGAAATACTTGCATTAATTCATCGAGACATAGCAGAGCTCCTCACCCCCAACAATGGGGTTTAGAGACTCATGCCGTCAGAGAATACAAAGTTTAGATCTGAAAATGTCATGAGATACAAAATAAGTCTCTAAAAGTTGTTTAAATACTAAACTAGTAGCCTAGGTTTACAAAAATTGGATAAACTATGATGGATGATGCAGAAATTCACTTCTGGGGCCCACTTCTGTGTGCTGAGGCCCACTTGGTGTGTGCTGGGGCTGAGACTTAAGCAATTCACGTGCAGAGGCCATTTGTGGAGTTGAACGCCAGTTTTTGTGCCAGTTTGGGCGTTCAACTCCAGTTTTTGATCCTTTTCTGGCGCTGGACGCCAGAATTGGGCAGAGGACTGGCGTTGAACGCCAGTTTACGTCGTTTATTCTTGTGCAAAGTATGAACTATTATATATTGCTGGAAAGCCCTGGATGTCTACTTTCCAACGCAATTGGAAGCACGCCATTTCGAGTTCTATAGCTCCAGAAAATCCACTTTGAGTGCAGGGAGGTCAGAATCCAACAGCATCAGCAGTCCTTATTCAGCCTGAATCAGATTTTTGCTCAGCTCCTTCAATTTCAGCCAGAAAAATACCTGAAATTACAGAAAAACACACAACTCATAGTAAAGTCCAGAAATATGAATTTTTCCTAAAAACTAATAAAAATAGACTAAAAACTAACTAAAACATACTCAAAACTATATGAAATTATCCCCAAAAAGCGTATAAAATATCCGCTCATCACTCCTCAAGCAATACCAATCTCCCAATTGTGCACCAACATCACCAAATACACTAACATAACCAATATCACATACATATATCAACCTAGGGCTCATAAAAATGACAAATCACAAGGGTTTGAGCACTTCTTACCTCAGCTCATATGAAGTAGGGATAGAACCCGCTTAGAATCCATGTTGGAGTATCCCTAAACACCCAAAATCACAAGATTTCAACACTAACTACCCAAAAACGTGTAACAGTGGAGAATTTCGAAAACTGGGCAGAGATGAATGGAATACTCACCACAAAACTTAGATAAAATTGTAGAGGATGAGAAGAGCAACGCGTGGCCACGAACGGCTCGTCAATCGAAGCTCCGTAGCTCAAGTTATGGTGGTTTGAAGATCAAAGAGAGTTAGGTTTTCTCTCTTCTCTTCTCTCTTCCCAAATCAGCGCCCCCAACCCTTCCTTTTAGGGTAAAATGAGCTGAAATGCTCATAACTAATGTTTATATATGTTGGGTCTTGGGACCACTTAGGCCCGGTTCACTTATTTTTGTCCGTTGGCCTAATTTTGGGCCAAAACCCTTTAAGATTAGCGCTCTAAATCGCGCTTTAAAAATTTCTACCTCCCCTAATTATAATTCCTCATTTCTTAATCTTATTTACTCATAATCAATTTTCTCAGCTGTAGTACCAGACAGATCTTAGCCGGTACTGTCGGTCAAAATTCTACTGCGCGCTTTTACGCAGAAAACTATGTTTTTCGACTCGGAAAAATTCACTGAATCCAAATATCATATTTAAATTATCAAATTCCAATTGCCAAATCTTCCAACCATATTCGCTCCTATTTAACTTATTATTTAATTAATTTCGGTTAGACCAGGTATTACATTCTACCCCCCTAACAGAAATTTTCGCCCTCGAAAATTCCATCCATCACTGCGAGTACGCGAGCGTAGTCTGCCTTTATATCCAACGTATAACAGTTCCAAGGTCCTTTTACTCAGCATGTTTCCGTTGCCGCGCTCTGATTTATCTATCTCCGAGGGTCTCGGTCATTTGTTCAACGCCGACCAACAGCCTCGTTCCTTACTTTTATCGTCTCATCAACTCACACCCTATTAAATCTCAAATCATGTCATCAATAATATTGCCATCATCGTTAATCATAGCCATCATCCCACATCACTATAATCAATCAAAGCTTTCTTCATTTTTAGAATTCAAATGAGTTTGGACTAACAAGCTGACAAAAACTTAAGAATCTGGCTTCCTTTAATAATCTATAAAAGCATTTGAAACACATCTCTTTTGCTAAAGTTATTCAAATCAAAGGTCCTTCTCGAAACTATAACCAACACTCTTTCAAATTCTTGGAAAAAAAAATTTCAACAGCACCTCCCCAAAAATTGGAGTTTACCACCCGTCACGGGTTCTCTCAAACCAATCTCAGTACCGCATCAGCATTACAATTTAAAGGTTTCTAAACTATTCCTCTGAAACGGATCATTATAAATCTTGATTTAAATCCAAGGTCACCATGACCAAACATCATAGCACTCATCTCTCGAACACGACATCTTGCACTCAATCATCATCTAAATCCGATTACGCATCAATGATAATTTCCTCATCCATTTCAGAACCATCAAGGCTCACAGCTGCAATTAATTCCAATTATCTAGAATCATTATCTGCATAAGCTCACTAAACTTTTAAGTACTCAAAGCATAAAGTATTTCTAATCATACCCCACTTTTTCTTATTATTACCATACTATGCTAACACTTTAGCAAGCTTCCGCTATGCCACTTAGATTTCTCGTCAAGTATTAGTTCCATCACTTATTTCCTCAAGTACTAAACCACCACTTAACTTGACCGACAATTCAAATCAACGTTTTCAAATCCATCATTTAGAACCATCCCTTATCTATTTAAATCAAAGGAACTAAAAGTCACGGGTTCAATCCGTCTCACCAAAAATCCAGAAATCAACCAACTACATAACAAACACAACACATCATTCTCAACAGAAAGTCATTTACATCATAGACATTTATCCATTTGTATTAAGGCAATTACCTCAATCTTACTGTCGCAATCGGCCCGCATCCTGACTCTCTCCTTGTTGGCAATTTCTTGATACATGCCCTGGCAACCCGCACTTGTAACATGCACCTAACCCCAATCGGCACGGCCTATTTGGGTGATGACTTCCATATCTCTGACAGCTTGAAACATCAGAAGCAGCCGCTGCCCGTTTTCCCTTACCATTCCTTTGGGACTCCTCACTTGTCGCAAAGTTATTCTGTCCTTGGGGAAAGTGTTGTACGTATCCTCTCTCCTTAAACTCTCGACCCCTTGGTGCGCATCCTTCGTTGTGCTCTCTATGACTTCCTTTCTCTGCAACCCTCCTTTTCACACACTCTTCAGCAATTTTGCTCTTATTCACCAACTCTGAAAAAGTTCGGATCTCCATTGGTCCCACCGAACTTAAGATGTCGCTCTGGAGTCCTCCTTTATACTTAATGCATTTCCATTCCTCGAAGTCTCCCAGAGCTCCCTGACACATGTGGAAAAACCTGAATAGCTCCTCAAATTTGTCTGTATACTCAGATACGGACATAGCACCTTGCTTCAGCTGCAGTAACTCTAATTCCTTGGCTGTCCTGGCAGAATTCGGAAAGTACTTCTTATAGAATTCCACCTGGAAGGCATCCCAAGTGATAGGATCATTCCCCTGTTGCAGGAGACGTCGAGCCCCTTGCCACCAATGCGATGCTTTCCCCATGAGCAGATAGGTAGCAAATTCAACACACTGCTCTTCAGGCACCAACTGCGCTTACAGTGCTCGCTCCATGGCCTGAAACCAAGTATCAGCTTCAGTCGGATTGGTGGTTCCCTTGAACTTAGGTGGATTAACCTTTAATAAGGTTACCAGTGTTATCGGGCCCTGAGCTTCCCTTCCGCCATTGCCATTATTGTTTATCTATTGTCCAAGAGCCTCCGCAGTGGCCTGCATAGCAGCAGCCATATTCTCCAACGCTGCCATAAGGTTTACCGGGTTATTCGGGTTGATTTCCGATTCCTGCGTATTAGTACGATCTCTCTCACGTCCCCGACCGGGTCCACGAGGCGCCATCTGGTTCCTATACACACCAAACAATCGATATCAAGTTGATCAGTCTCAATATCGGAAGTATAGTGCTTCAAAGTACCAAAGGTACACTCATGGACTTCATGCTAGATGTATCGGTTAGATACCCTAACTAGCACAAGCACAGACTCAGAGTATGCATTGAAGCATAAGCAGTTCCATCCTTCAGGCTCACGAGGACGAACTGCTCTGATACCATAATGTAACACCCTAATATTCAAATCCTTATGCTCGAGTCATAAGTCAATGATATTACGGTGGTACGACTCTCAGGTGGATTTTTAATATATAAAAGTAGGTAATTTCGAAAGGAGTATTAATCGAGAAGCCTGAAAAGAGTAGAAATAAAATTGCGAAGACGTATCACTCACGTTTCGACAACAAAAGATAAACCGTGAAGCCGAAAGCGATATACAGACAAGGCGTAGAGGAGATTAAGAGGTAGATAACAGATAGATACATATAGCATAAGTAAATAGCCACTAGTCGCGACCCGCGAAGTTTAGGCCGGTTAGGGTACAGTGTGAAAGTAGTTGACAACGGTATATCCTAATCTCTCCCGAAGGAAATATGAGAGCCTCTATAGGCAAATTCAAAAGAGTTCAATACATAATATAATCTTTTCAAAACAAAGGTGGAGAGATTCTAAGCAAAACACAAAGTAGAGAAAATAAAGATCTTCGCCGTCTCTTAGACGACCCACAACTCACTTCTGAGCACCTGAACCTGTATCTGAAAAACAAGAGATATATACGGAATGAGAACCCCGGGCCCATGGGTTCCCAGTACGGTAAAAGTGCCAAATAAATACAATGCACTGCAATAAAAACTCACTAAGTATCCTAAACTCCTTCACCAATTATCCATTCCTATGTTCTCGCTAATCCATGAATAGGCAACTGTCATAAGGGAGTGCTAAATCTAATTCATGTTTCACATGTTTCCCAACTCGCTGACTCTTCCACGAATCAGACTCAGAATCATAAGCAAAACCATCACAAGTTGTTCTACCTCAACAATTCTATATCAATACATCGTACCTTCACCTGGAACTAGTGAAACCACATCACTGCGTCTACCCAGGGAGTTCAAATTATCTCATTCAATGATCATCATCATCATGCAATCGCATCATCAATTCATCTCAACCAGAATAGCCCTCGACATCCACCGACACCAGCATGAGGGCCTCCCAGTTGTACAAACACAAGCAATACAGGCAAGTAATACACAAATAAGGTACAAGTAGAACAAGTAGCACATAATCAGGTAACATAGCATATGTGATGTAGAAATCCAAAACAAATAGGCAAACCCAAAAATTCAAACATATGCAAATGATGAATGCCTGCCCTATGGCTGATGATATCATCTGTCGGTTATATAGCCAACCCGACATGTCCTGGTAGCTAACCATTGGACAGAAACACCCCTTGTGGAGCAAGTAGGTTTGAGCTACAAACCCCTTGCTACTGCCCACTCAACCCAGAGCCAGTGAAATAACCACTACTGCGGCTACTACCCAGGCGGGTGTTTAAAAGCTCAACCTGGAGCGAGTGGATTCACCACTACTGCCGCTACTACCCAGGCATCACAATCTCTGACCTGGAGCAAGTGGGATGAACCACAACCCTTGCTACTACCCAGGATCTCAAAACATATATTCGTTCAGTTTAAAAGCAATCATCATTGTTATCAAATCTCAAACATTAACCTGGAGCAAGCGGGATGAACCACCACCCTTACTACTACCCAGGTATCACAAATACACATTTATTCAAAACTCCATAATTAAACTCATTTATCATAAACATCCTTTCCTGTCTCATACCCGGAGCAAGTGGACAACGCCACTGCCTACTACCCGGGGTCACACATCACATTTCAACATTTTCCATTATTATCCATTTAACACATTCATTCATTAATCATATATGCTTTTATACTCAGCCATAACCAATAATGGCTTAGCCATAACCCGGCAATAACTCAGCCATCCGGCTCATGGTTCAATCAAGAACTAGCCATTTATCAATAAATATAGCCCTTCGGCTCATGGCATACACGGTACTTCCACCGTCATCCTCCATATCTCATATAATCATCTTTGATCATCATTGATCATAACTTTTCCCCTTGCTTCACTCGCAAATTACCACATCCCCTAGTCCTTTCTCATTGCTAGGCACATCATAATGATTTAACACATAAGGGGTGAGATCGGAGGCTTAGAAGCATGAGATTTGGCTTTTAAAACTCAAAAATCAACTTTGGCATGAAAATAGGGCCACGCGTACGCGCACTCCACGTGCACGCGTGGATGGACACAAAACTCATCGACGCGCAAGTGTCATACGTGCGGACGCGCGGATTGAAAAATAGCCAAACGGCGCGTATGCGTCAGCCACGCGTACGCGTGGGTGCACTTGCGGCCCAGGCACAAAACTGGCACAACTCTCGGGAAAATGACTGGGCATTTGGTGCAGCGCATCGACGCCCCCGCGCACACCACGCACACGCATGGATGGTGCCTTCTTGAAGAACAACGAGTACGCGCCAAGTGCGCCTACGCGTGGAGGGTCATTCTGCTAAAAATTTTCTAAGTTAAAAGCTGCAGAATTCACAGATTCAACCCCCAATCTCCCGACGGACATAACTTTCTCATTTTAAATCATTTTCACTCGTTCTTTGAATGGCTTGGACATCCCGGATCCAATTTTACTTCTAAACAAGTTTGGCACAAAATGGAAATCTACAGTCCAAGTTATGTCCCGTCAAAGCATGCCCAAAAACCATGTTTTCACACAAAACCACAAAGTGCCATTTTCAAAACAAGCCATTTTCAACTCTTTTCAAAATCAACCAAAACATGCCAATATCTTCCCTTTTTGAAATCAATCAAAATATACCGAAATCAACATCAAGCCTCCTCAACTCATACATTAACACCTTACCGCAATTTACAAAACCGCCATATAACCATTTTTACCCATTTCAAACAAATGGCTAAATTACAAACACATTAACATGTCATACATCCTTCCTCATCCCAATTTCCAAAAATACTATTTCCAATCAACCATCATTATACATAATCAATATCATACTCACTATCACGTGGTTTCACCCACAAATCAACCTTAATCATTCCTCAAGCATATATCACAATATACATATCTCTCATGTATCGTCATGCCATCAAGGTATCAATAATCATAATCACATATATGACCACATAATATATCTCAACGAAAACCAAACATACCTCATCTACATAATTTTACCCAAAATTACCAAATTCCACTCTTCAACTCCTCAAACCTTATTATTCAATAACCCACCCAATCATTCATATATTCATTATCTGAAATTCATCCAAGAACTTGTGTCATCATACAATGCACACGTCAACTTACCTTCCTTACCTCTTTTCGGCCTCCGGCCCAATTTCACAATTTAAATACATAAACCACAAATCAATACTCATTACCCAATACATCAAATTTTCAATACACCAAGTATACAAGGCCACACAATTCTCAACCTAATCATTAATTCACATTACATACCAACTATGCATATTAGCACCAACCATTTACACAATCCAAACTTAATCCTAGGGGCATCTAGCCTAGGAATTCTCATCACACCACACGATACTTAAATGAAACTTAAACCGTACCTCTTGTAGCCAAACCAATTGAGCCTCTTCTTTGGAAGTCTTCACCAACCTTAGCTCCAAGCCTCACCAAAGCTCCTCAAGCAATACCAATCTCCCAATTGTGCACCAACATCACCAAATACACTAACATAACTAATATCACATACATACATCAACCTAGGGCTCATAAAAATGACAAATCACAAGAGTTTGAGTACTTCTTACCTTAGCCCATATGAAGTAGGGATAGAACCCGATTAGAATCCATGTTCGAGTATCCCTAAACACCCAAAATCACAAGATTTCAACACTAACTACCCAAAAACGTGTAACAGTGGGAAATTTCGAAAACTGGGCAGAGATGAATGGAATACTGATGCGGGCGGAAATTGGCGAGTTAAGAATGATTATAAAATATGCATTGCAAGTATAGTTCTCAACCAACCAGAAATCCACTTATTAATTTAGAAGGGTGTCACAGAAATTAAAATTAAAATACTGGGAGTATGAATCCCAGGTCGTCTCCCAACGAGTTGCAGAAAAGTGTGCTATTTTATTAATCAGATGTTTTCAAAAAGGGTTGAGTTGAATGGCAGAAAATTAAATTAGAGAATTTATATAAATTTAAATAAAAGCCTTGACTGGGAGTTGATTAGTTGGAAGCCCTATTCTTATTGGAGTACTCTCAAGATTAATTGACAATTGAGGGTTATTTTGTTTAGTTGTCCCTTACTAAGTAAGGGAAAGTCAAACAAGCTGGAATGCTGTTTCTATCCACAAGTTCTAATCCGTTCTTGGGAGGATTGGTGTTAGTGACTAGAGAGCAATCCAACAATAAACCCAATTACAATCTTTCTCTTGAGCATTCCAACTCAAGGATTCCTTTCAATCAACTCCCCATCAAGTTAGGGAACTACTCGCTCATTGTAAATGTAAAATTCATAACATAAGAAAGGGAATTAAAGAAAGACATGATAAATAATGATCAAAAGATTAATTAAAAATAAAAGTAATTCTTATATTAATAAATGCTAAAATAATCCAATAGTAAAACTAAGTAAATTAAGGAACATGGAAGAGTAAGAGACAAGTAAAGAGAACGAACTAGAATGTCGAAGTCTTGATGAGGCAATAACTCTTCTCAATATCCCAATGCAAAAACAATGAAAATAACAAATCCTAAAAACTATGAATGTGTAGAGAGAAAAACCTAGAGGAGAGGAAAACTAAATCTAAAAACTTAAAACTATGCGGAATGAATGTTGTTGTTGGTTTCTGCATGTTCTCTGGCTCTAGTCTGCTTTTCTGGGCCGAAAATTGGGTCAAAATAAGGCCCGAAATCGCCCCCAGCGATTCTGCAGATTATGCAGATCGCGCATGTCATGCGGACGCGTCATTCAGGCGGACGCGTCATTCAGCGTTTCGCTTTGCCACGCGGACGCGTCGTCCACACCTCCGCATCGCTTGTGTAGTTTCCAACTCGCGCGGTCGCGTCATCCATGCGGCCGCGTCATCCATGCGGCCGCGTCGCTGCGATTTCCTCTCTTTCATGCGGTCGCGTGATCCATGCGGCCGCGTCGCTTCTCGCTGGTCATCTCCTCAATTTCTTGTGTTCCTTCCATTTTTGCAAGCTTCCTTTCCAATCTCTAACTCATTCATGCCTTATAAAGCCTGAAACACTTAACGCACATATCACGGCATCGAATGGAATAAAGGAGAAATAAAATACATAATTAAAAGTCTCTAGGAAGCAAGTTTTCAATCATGCAATAACTTTAGGAAGGAATTATAAATGCATACTTATCTAATAAATAAGTGGGTAAAGATCATGATAAAACCACACAATTAAACACAATATAAACCATAAAATAGTAGTTTATCAACCTCCCCACACTTAAACATTAGCATGTCCTCATGCTTAGTTGAAGGAGATAAAATGAATGAGTAAGAACATGTAAAACCCATGCAATGCAATGCAACCTATATATGCGAATGCAACTATATAATTCTTGTCCACTTGATCAAAAGTAAGTAAGCCTTCAAAACAATTACAAATCAAATTCCACTAACTCAATTCTTATACAGTAAGAACAGATAAAAATGCAAGAAGATAGCTCATGAAAGCAGGGAACATAGAAATTCAAGCATGGAACCTCACTGATGATGTATGTACACTCTAGTCTCTCTAGTGTATAGGGTCATCACTCTATCCTTCTCTAATCATGCTCTCTAATTTTTGTTCTTCTCCTAACCAATCAACAACATTTAATATACCAATGCAAATATCATGAGGTCTTTTCAAGGTTGTAATGGGGCCAAGGTAAGGGTAAGGATGCATATATGGCTAAGTAAGCTTATAAATTGAATCTTTAATTAACCCAAGCTTTAACATAACCTATATATATTCTATATAACTTTAGAATTCATACCTAGCTACCCAGAAATCTCTTTCACATCCATACTTCATATATCAACCTTTTATTTTGATTCTATCATACATGCATTGATCTTTGAATGCTTGACTTAGCATTGGGGTAATTTTGTCCCCTTATTTATTTGTTGAATATTTTTAGTTTTTTTTTTCATAAACATAGAAACATAAAAATAACATAGCTTATCAATGCACATAGATTTTTAATTCTTACAGTTTCACATGAGTAGGTATCCAAATTCCCATTATATTATCATGATTCATTCCCTTATTATCCTTTGCTCCCACAATTTCCCATACTTGGATAACACACACAATTCTATCTTAAGCTAACCAAAGATTCAATTTGGGGTATATACTTGTTTTTCCGCTTAAGGCTAGTAATGTGGTAAAATATAGAACAAATGGGATTTAAAGGCTCAAAGTGGCTAACAAAGGTAATTGAAAGGGTAGGCTTTATTTGGATAAGTGAGCTAAACAAATAATGGCCTCAATCATATGCAAACATATAAATATAATAAACATTAGACATATAGGATGAAACAAAATATAGATTACAATCATAGAGAAGTAAACACACAAGAATAAAATAATTATGGTTAAATAATGCAACCATTATATTCATAAAGGCTCAAATCTCACAGGTTGTGTGTTCTTTAGCTCAAAAATCATGTTCCAAATACAACTTCAAGCAAATTTAACATAAAAGAAGTAATTAAAATTAGTGAAATTTTGTTCCAATGATAGGGTCTTAGAAGAAACTTATTGTCTTTTCAATCAAGCAGAACATGCATGCAACTAAGTATCCTATTCTACAAAAGAAAAACTAACTAAATATCCTAATTTATTGGTGCTAGGGAAGAGAAATTACCTCCAGAAGTCAGGTACTGACCGACCTCCCCACACTTAAGTCTTTGCACCGTCCTCAGTGCCATCCGTCAAGAACAAAGGTGGGCTGGTAGCAGTATCTCCACAATCGGGACCATCATGGCTCCCTGTGCTGGTAAAAGAAGTGGAGTCCGGGGTGTCTGAGTCCTTGAATTTTCCCATGATCAGCTCCTTGAGGTATGTGAATCGGCGCTTGTTACGACGCTCTCTCATCTTAGCTTTCTGTTCCCGCCGATCCAATCTTGCAAGTATCTGCTGGAGCAGTTGGTCAGTAGTGGGTGCTTGTGGTGTTGAAGAAGGAATATCTTCAACTGGTTCAGTAGGCTGGCTGATAGTGGCTGCTGGAAATCTAAGGTACTTCCCGTTAGGGACATACTGATCATCCCGAGGGAGCATGGCTTTGGTGTCCCCAGCTCTGTAGGAGACTCCGGCTGCTGAGACAAGATCTGAGACCAGGGCGGGGAAAGGTAAGTTGCCCGCAATTTGTATGTGTCCCATGGCATTCCGGATATGTCTTGGTAGATTCAGAGGTTGGTCTATAAGGATGCACCATAGTAGAATGGCCATGTCCACAGTTAAGGAGGATTCGTGAGTGCTCGGAAAGACGTAATGGGACATGATCTGTGCCCATACGCGAGCCTCCAAGGTAAGTGCTGAAGTCGAAATTCCCTTAGGGCAGGTACGATAGTATCCGTAGATCCATCTGCTGCCAGGTAGTGCGATAACTCTGAGAACAGCGTCCCAGTCAAATTGGTACAGCTGGCGCTTGAGTGCGGCTTCTTGAAAGGCATCCAATCCTTCTGGAATAGGGGGAAGACTTAGAACTTTTTGAATGGCCTCTTCTGTAATGGGGACTTATTTCTGACGGACATACACAGACTGCAGGGTTGGCAGGTGGAAGTTGGAGTAGAACTCGACTACCCAAGAAAGATTGACCTGCCTTGGCTGTCTTTGTAGGAAATCCCATTGTCTTCGGACAATTTGTGGCTCAACAAAGATAGCAATATTGGGCAGGAGGAGAAGAAGGTATTCGTTGTTGTAGCTTCTTTCAGCCAAGATGGGGAACATCTGCTCACAGTAGCGATTGGGGAATCGCGCAGTGTCCTTTGCTGGGAAGGCTTTTTCTTTATCATCAACCTTTATGATCCTCTTAATCTTCTTTGTTGAGGGCTTTACCGCAGTTGAAGAGGGTTCTGCCACTAATGCTCTCTTTGTACCTCTTCTTACTGGTTGTTTGGGGGTAGCTTTCTCCTTTCCTTTCTTGGTGGCCATCCTGAAAAAGGGAAGGGAAAGTAAATTAAATTTAAAGGGGTAGAGCAAGGAAGAGGGTGATGTAAGTGATAATCAATGCACAATAAAGAAGAATGACGTTAACACATGGTCCGGACTACATGTGAAAAGATCATCAATGGAAATATAGTAAGTGCATGTAGGACAATGAAATGCAAGAGGTTTATTGGCATGCCGGCAAATGCATGAGTAGCATAGATCAAGCATTCAATGTCCAATTTAAATATGTTATCACTCGTAACTAACCATCACGTTTGTATTGACAACTAAATTCAATGAATAAAATAGTAAAAGAAATTTGTGAAAAGCAAGCATTGAATATTAGAGTAGAAAAATGTAAAGAAGTTCATAATGCCATATGGGCTTTTTCACAAACACATAGCATGCATGTAGAAGAAGCTCTTGAAAATAAGAATTTGAACATGCAAGTAATCCCTTAAAAAGCAATATATAATTGTCAAACAAATTTACAACAATCCACAAGCATATAATGAAAAACAATGACTCAAATAAATTTATAACACCAAGTAAAAAGGAAAAAGAAAGGAAGAAAAAAAAGATATGAGTAATGAAAGTAAAAAGAAAAGAAAAGAAGATAACATATAAAAATAAGAAGAATATTAGAAAAGTAAGGAGGAAAGGAGAAAAAGAAAAACCTTGTTAATGGGGGTGAGAGAGAGTAAAAAGTGAGAAAGAAGGAAGAAGGGAGGAAGGGAGGGAGAAGAAATAAGGAGGGAAAAGAGAAAATAGGATTTTGGGAGAAAAAGATATGATAATTGGAAAATTAGGAAAATTGTGCGGCGCAAGCGATGCGGTCGTGTAGGGCACGCGATCGCGCGACTTGCGCTTAAACTCAATGACGCGGTCGCGTCGGTGATGCGGTCGCGTGACCCGTTTTAGGCTAATGGCGCGAGGGTAGCCTCGCACTCGCACAACTCTCTGTTCAAAATTATATTAGTGCCAAATTTTAGGTGACGCGATCGCATGGGGCATGCAATCGCGTGAGTGGTCAATTATTGGGATACGACGCGGTCGCGTGGGGCACACGATCGCGTGAGAGGGACTGCGCGTCCAGTGCCAGTCCAACACCACTCTAGCACAACTTTCGGGTGTGCACCACTTTGACGTCGAAATCCTTGTCACGCGGCCGCGTGGGGCACGCGGTCGCGTGGGAGGCCATTATCCCCATATGACGCGGTCGCGTGGGATGATTTGTGCCATTGGCATGCCTCTAGCCACGCTCTCGCGTGACTCTCTGTTCATTTTATTATTCTCTCCCAACACCTGCGATGCGGACGCGTCAATGAGGCGGTCGCGTCGCGTGATTTTTTTTTAAATAAAAGTATGGAAATGCAGATGTACGAAATGTACTAATGAAGAGAAGAGTTATTGAAGAAGAAAATTAAAAATAAGGAAAAGAACGATCATACCATGGTGGGTTGTCTACCACCTAGCACTTTGCTTTAACGTCCGTAAGTTGGACGCTCCACTAGCTTAGTCTTCGGCTATGTGGGGATCTTCTAAGAGGAAGATCTCAAGCTCCTTGTTTTTCTTCAGCTTCTCGCCATGGTACAGCTTTAAACGATGTCCATTAACTTTGATAAGTTCAGAGTTTGAAGGATGGCTTAGGTGATAAACTCCGTACGGTTCGGCCTTCTCTACTCTGTATGGACCTTCCCATCTTGATCTCAACTTGCCTGGCATGAGCCTCAGTCGAGATTTATAAAGGAGGACTAAGTCCCCAGGTTGGAACTCTTTCCTCTTGATGTGCTGATCATGTACAGCCTTCATCTTCTCCTTGTATAGTCTTGAGTTCTCATAAGCTTTTAGGCGAAGGCTCTCCAGTTCCTGTAGTTGCAACTTCCTTTCAGCTCTGGATTTTTCAATTCCCATGTTGCATTCCTTTACTGCCCAGAAGGCTTTGTGCTCTACTTCAACAGGGAGATGACAAGCTTTTCCATAAACTAAGCGGAAAGGGCTCATCCCAATGGGTGTTTTGTATGCTGTTCTGTATGTCCAGAGTGCATCTTGTAGCCTGGTGCTCCAGTCTCTTCTATGAGGTTTGACTATCTTCTGCAAGATACGCTTTATCTCTCTATTTGACACATCGGCTTGCCCATTAGTCTGAGGATGGTAGGCTGTTGCAACTTTATGAATTATCCCATGCTTCTTCATTAGTCCTGTTAGTCTCCTGTTACAAAAATGGGTGCCTTGATCGCTCACGATTGCTCATGGTGATCCAAAGCGACAAATAAAATGGTTTCTCACAAAGAAAACAACAGTGTTAGCATCATCAGTACGGGTAGGAATTGCTTCCACCCATTTGGAAACGTAATCCACAGCTAACAATATATAGAAATAACCATTAGAAATTGGAAATGGACCCATGAGGTCAATGCCCCAAACATCAAAAATTTCACAAAAAAGCATAATTTGTTGAGGCATCTCATCCTTTCTGGATATATTACCAAATTTCTGGCATGGAAAACAAGATCTACAAAATTCAGTAGCGTCCTTAAAAAGAGTAGGCCACCAGAATCCACAGTCTAAGATTTTTCTAGCAGTTCTTTGAGGGCTAAAATGTCCTCCACTCTCAGATGAGTGACATGCCTCTAAGATGGACTGGAATTCTGATTGAGGCACACACTGTCTAATTACCTGGTCAGCGCCACATCTCCATAAATATGGGTCATCCCATATATAATACTTAGACTCGCTTTTCAGCTTGTCTCTTTGATGCTTAGAAAAGTTCGGAGGAAAGGTGCGGCTAACTAGATAATTATCAAATGGAAAATTATCAGCTATAGGGGTGGAGTCATCTGTAATATGTTCAAGACGACTCAAGTGGTCTGCCACTAAATTCTGGTTACCACTCCTGTCCTTAATTTCCAAATCAAATTCTTGTAATAGCAGTATCCAACGTATAAGCCTTGGTTTGGACTCCTTTTTAGCTAATAAATACTTTAGAGCTGCGTGGTCTGAATACACTACTACTTTAGTACCAAGTAAATAGGCTCAGAATTTATCTAGAGCAAAAACAATAGCAAGAAGCTCTTTCTCAGTAGTAGTGTAATTCGACTGAGCGGCATCTAAAGTTTTAGATGCGTAAGCAATAACAAAAGGATCCTTACCTTCACGCTGAGCCAGTGCTGCTCCTACGGCATGGTTGGAAGCATCACACATTATTTCAAATGGTTGGCTCTAGTCTGGTCCTCTCACAATTGGAGCTTGAGTTAGTGCGGTCTTCAGCTTATCAAACGCTTGTTTGCAATCTTCACTAAACTTGAACTCAATATCTTTCTGCAGTAGCCTGGATAAGGGAAGTGCTACCTTACTGAAGTCCTTAATGAACCTCCTGTAAAAACCTGCATGGCCAAGGAACGAACGGACTTCCCTCACAGAAGAGGGGTAAGGTAAACTAGAAATAACATCTACCTTTGCTGGATCTACAGAAATGCCAGTATTAGACACAACATGTCCTAGTACAATCCCTTGTTTAACCATAAAGTGACATTTTTCAAAATTTAATACAAGGTTTGTACTGACACATCTATCTAATACTCTAGATAATCCATCTAAGCAAAGGCTAAAGGAATCGCCATAAACAGTAAAATCATCCATAAAAACTTCCATACAGTCCTCAATAAGATAAGAGAAAAGACTCATCATGCACCTCTGGAAAGTAGCTGGTGCATTGCACAAGCCAAAGGGCATTCTCTTGTAAGCATAAGTCCCAAAAGGACATGTAAAAGTAGTCTTTTCCTGGTCCTCAGGAGCTATATGAATCTGGAAATAACCTGTGTAACCATCTAGAAAATAATAATGTGATTTACCTGACAGGCGATCCAGCATTTGATCAATGAATGAAAGAGGATAGTGATCCTTACGGGTGGCTTGGTTGAGGCGTCTGTAGTCAATGCAGACCCTCCAGGCGTTCTGAACTTTGGTTGCTATGAGCTCTCCATGCTCATTCTTTACTGTAGTGACTCCAGACTTCTTTGGCACCACTTGTACTGGGCTTACCCATTCACTGTCTAAGATGGGATAGATGATATCTGCCTCTAGTAGTCTAGTCACTTCCTTTTTGACAACCTCTAGGATAGTGGGGTTCAGTCTTCTCTGGGGTTGATGGATAGGTCTTGCTCCCTCTTCTAAAAATATTCTATGCTCACAGACTTAAGGGTTTATGCCTACTATGTCTGCCAAACTCCACCCAATTGCCTTCTTGTGCCTCCTCAGCACACTAAGTAATTGCTCTTCTTGTTGAGAAGTGAGTTCCCTTGCAATGATAACCGAAAACTTCTGCCCGTCTTCAAGGTAAGCATATTTGAGGTGTGGAGGAAGGGGTTTTAATTCCAACTTCTGATCATGTTCAGGCTTTGGGTTGTCTGGAGCTGGTAATAGTGGTAAGGCACTGTCATTGTTCTCTGAGAATGTCCCCACACTTGGACCTTATCCTGTGTGCTTCTCTTCAAATTCCTCCTGATGGACTTCAGCCATGGTTTCATCTATAATGTCACACTTGAGGATAGAATGATCCTCCGGTGGGTGCTTCATAACTCCGTTCAGGTTGAAGATCACTACTCGGCCATCTATTTCAAAAGAGTATGTTCCTGAAAAAGCATCTAATTTATACTTTGAGGTCTTCAGGAATGGTCTTCGAGTAGGATTGATGATGGCTTATCTGAGGCATTCTGGGGCATCTCCAGGATATAAAAATCAATGGAAAATGTGAGCCCCTTAATGCCCACTAATACATCTTCAGCAACTCCAGCCACTGTAATAATGCTTTTATCTGCTAACACAAAACGAGCTGCCGACATTTTTAAGGGAGGGAGCCTCAAAATATCATATATAGACAAAGGCATTATACTTACACATGCTCCTAAATCACACATGAAATCAGAAATTATCACACCACCAATAGTATAATTGACTATACAAGGACCTGGGTCACTACACTTTTCAGGTAAACCTCCCATTAAAGCAGATATGGAACTTCCTAAAGGAATAGTTTCTAATTCATTAATTTTGTCTTTATGTATACATAAATCTTTTAGAAAATTTGCATACTTAGGTACCTGTTGAATAACATCAAATAGAGGAACAGTTACCTCAACCTTTTTGAATATCTCTACCATTTTTGGATCAGGTTCCAGCTGCTTCCTGGGCTTCCTTGCAAGTTGTGGAAATGGAATAGGAGTGGTGTCTTCTGCAGTGTCTGCGCCTTTTAGTGCTTCCTCTCGTGGTTGCACTTCTTCTTCTTCAGCCATGTCCTGTATGTCCTCTTCCTCTTCAACATCTTCTATTTCCACTACCTCTTCAGCTGAGGCATGTTCTGGTGGGTTTGGCTCCTCTTGATTCCTCTCCTGCAGTGTGGTTCCGGACCTCAGGGTGATGGCATTAATGCCACCCTTTGGATTGGGTAATGGTTGAGAGGGGATTCCACTGGAGCTCAAAGGTTGGTTATTGGAGTTGTTCATTGATCCAATCTGGGAGACAAGAGCCTGTAAAGTAGCGGTCAGACCATTTAGAGTGGCATTAATGTTATTTTCCATGGTCTGCTGTCTCCGATCAATAGATTGTAGTAAGTCATTATTGGCAGATGAAGAAGGATAGGTAAATTGAGAGGTCTGCTGTAGGGTATTCTGTGGTCCTTGGGATTGCCTTAGGTGAGGTGCTCTGTAAGGCTGATTCTGATTCTGCTGCCTGTTGTTGTTGTTATTCCACCTCTGATTTCCCTGATTATCTCTGCCTCCTCTGTTGTAGTTGTCCCTCCAATTCTGGTTAGAATTGTCTTGCCATCCGTGGTTGTAATTGCCACCTTGATTGTACCCTTGGTTGGGGCGGTCATAGAAGTTATGTGTGGCTGCCACGGTGTTGTCTTCCTGCTAGAGCTACGGATATTCATCAGTATAGTGGCTATAATCAGCGCAGATTCCACAAACTCTCTGTGGGACTAACTATTGGTTTTGCTGTGGTGGAGAAGGTTGAGCTTGCTGAACTTGTTGTTGATTCAATTGCATCTGCTTCAGCAAGTTGGTCATTTCACAGATACTCTGAGTTAAAGTAGTAGTCTCTCTGCTAGAGGATACTTCTGCAATGGCTTTTGCACGGCCTTGTTTCTGCCTGTGATTCCTAGTAGATTCAGCTAAGTCACTGATCAATTGTCATGCTTCATCAGTGGTCTTGTACTTTTTCATAGACCCATTGCTAGCACTTTCTAATGTGGTCTTATCTTGGGGCCTCATGCCTTGTGTGACATAATCGAGTAACACTATCTTGTCAATCATGTGGTGGGGGCAAGCTTCCATAAGATTATTGAAGCGCTCCCAGTACTCATAGAGAGTTTCAGAATCATCCTGAACAATCATGGAAATGTCTTTCCTCAGTTTATCAGTAACTTCAGCTGGAAAGAACTTTTCCAAAAATTCTTTTCTCAGTGTATCCCAGTTGGATACAATTGCTGCTGGTTGAGTGTAGTACCACTCTCTTGCCTTCCCCTCAAGAGAAAATGGGAAAGCTTTCAACAAAATTGAAGTTTCATCTACACCATCACGCCTAACAGTAGAACAAGCTACTTGAAAATCTCTCAGGTGCTTGATAGGCTCTTGAGCAGGTAAGCCATAAAACTTGGGCATCAAATTGAGCAGTGCGGTCTTTATTTCAAAGTTTGTAGCCACCGCTGGGTGATGCGCTTGAAACGGTTACATTGTAAAATGAGGGGCTCCTTCCTCCTGGATAGTAACTCTCCTAGCTGCTGCCATATTACCTGCACGTAAAACAACCAAATCAGTAGAACGGGGGCTAGTTTCTTTCTCAAGTGACGTTTCAGATCCGCCCTCAGAGAGGATTAACCGATGCCGAGCTTGCCTTATTCGTGAAATAGTTCTTTCAATCTCAGGATCGAATACTAGCAAGCTTGGATCAGGAAGCGAACGTGCCATCTAACGAAAGAAACAAGCAGCTCATAGTAGCAAAATAAAATAAAATGCAAATAAATAAATTCCAATTAATAACTTTAGCACTCTATTGCAACTCCCCGGCAACGGCGCCAAAAATTGATGCGGGCGAAAATTGGCGAGTTAAGAATGATTACAAAATATGCGTTGCAAGTATAGTTCTCAACCAATCAGAAATCCGCTTATCAATTTAGAAGGGTGTCACAGAAATTAAAATTAAAATACTGGGAGTATGAATCCCAGGTCGTCTCCCAACGAGTTGCAGAAAAGTGTGCTATTTTATTAATAAGATGTTTTCAAAAAGGGTTGAGTTGAATGGCAGAAAATTAAATTAGAGAATTTATATAAATTTAAATAAAAGCCTTGACTGGGAGTTGATTAGCTGGAAGTCCTATTCTTGTTGGAGTACTCTTAAGATTAATTGACAATTGAGGGTTATTATGTTTAGTTGTCCCTTACTAAGTAAGGGAAAGTCAAACAAGCTGGAATGTTGTTTCTATCCACAAGTTCCAATCCGCTCTTGGGAGGATTGGTGTTAGTGACTAGAGAGAAATCCAACAATAAACCCAATTACAATCTTTCTCTTGAGCATTCCAACTCAAGGGTTCCTTTCAATCAACTCCCCATCAAGTTAGGGAACTACTCGCTCATTGTAAATGTAAAATTCATAACATAAGGAAGGGAATTAAAGAAAGACATGATAAATAATGATCAAAAGATTAATTAAAAATAAAAGTAATTCTTGTATTAATAAATGCTAAAATAATCCAATAGTAAAATTAAGTAAATTAAGGAACATGGAAGAGTAAGAGACAAGTAAAGAGAACGAACTAGAATGTCGAAGTCTTGATGAGGCAATAACTCTTCTCAATATCCCAATGCAAAAACAATGAAAATAACAAATCCTAAAAACTATGAATGTGTAGAGAGAAAAACCTAGAGGAGAGGAAAACTAGATCTAGAAACTTAAAACTATGCGGAATGAATGTTGTTGTTGGTTTCTGCATGTTCTCTGGCTCTAGTCTGCTTTTCTGGGCCAAAAATTGGGTCAAAATAAGGCCCGAAATAGCCCCCAGTAATTCTGCAGATTATGCAGATCGCGCATGTCACGCGGACGCGTCATTCAGGCGGACGCGTCATTCGGCGTTTTGCTTTGCCACGCGGACGCGTCGTCCACGCCTCCGCGTCGCTTGTGTAGTTTCCAACTCGCGCGGTCGCGTCATCCATGCGGCCGCGTCACTGCGATTTCCTCTCTTTCGCGCGGTCGCGACGCTTCTCGCTGGTCATCTCCTCAATTTCTTGTGTTCCTTCCATTTTTGCAAGCTTCCTTTCCAATCTCCAACTCATTCATGCCTTATAAAGCCTGAAATACTAAACACACATATCACGGCATCGAATGAAATAAAGGAGAAATAAAATGCATAATTAAAAGTCTCTAGGAAGAAAATTTTCAATCATGCAATAACTTTAGGAAGGAATTATAAATGCATACTTATCTAATGAATAAGTGGGTAAAGATCATGATAAAACCACACAATTAAACACAATATAAACCATAAAATAGTGGTTTATCAAATACTCACCACAAAACTTAGATAGAATTGTAGAGGATGAGAAGAGTGACGCGTGGCCGCAAACGGCTCGTCAATCGAAGCTCCGTAGCTCAAGTTATGGTGGTTTGAAGATCAAAGAGAGTTAGGTTTTCTCTCTTCTCTTCTCTCTTCCCAAATCAGCGCCCCAACCCTTCCTTTTAGGGTAAAATGAGCTGAAATTCTCATAACTAATGTTTATATATATTGGGTCTTGGGCCCACTTAGGCCCGGTTCACTTATTTTTGTCTGTTGTCCCAATTTTGGGCCAAAACCCTTTAAGATTAGCGCTTTAAATCGCACTTTAAAAATTTCTACCTCCCCTAATTATAATTCCTCATTTCTTAATCTTATTTACTCATAATCAATTTCCTCAGCTGTAGTATCAGACAGATCTTAGCCGGTACTGCCGGTCAAAATTCTACTGCGCGCTTTTACGCAGAAAACTATGTTTTCCGACTCGGAAAAATTCACTAAATCCAAATATCATATTTAAATTATCAAATTCCAATTGCCAAATCTTCCAACCATATTCGCTCCTATTTAACTTATTATTTAATTAATTTCGGTTAGACCGGGTATTACATGTAGGGGCTACGATGGTCAAAACCGTCGCTGCGGTGGCTGCGGGCTGCAGGCTCCGCGATTGGGGCTAGGGTTCTTCTCTCCCTGTGTGTGACAGTGTGAATGTGACTGACTGGGTTACAGGTGATGAAAGGGATTTATGGTTTTATGGTTTTCCTCTCTCTTTCTTTTTTCCTAAAGACAAAGGCGCCATTTTTGGAGGGTTTATTCCGAACCGGAAACCCTTAAAAAACTGGCAAATTCTACCGGTTTATTCGGTTTTGTAACAAGTTTTTTTGCCAGACAATTCATAGACCTAACGAATCTGTCTGGTGACGGATTTCAGTTAATCCAATTGAACCAATTGATCCGATTCAGTTTTTAGAATAATGGTTTCAGGTTTAAACGCAGCCAGCAAGGCAGTAACACACTATAAAAGAGGGCAAAGAGATACGTTTAGTAATAAACCGGTCAATCTAAACTCTAAAGATTTAGGTTCAACAGTTTAACGGTCTAATTGGTTGGATTTTGGTTCAATTAAATTATAATCAAATAAATAATAAAATATAGAATATATTACCATTTTTACCAACGAATGTTGAATATATCAATATACGGATAAATTTACCTATGAAAAAAGTGAATCTAATCTTATATATCGCCACCACCAGCTAGTCCTACTTTATCTTTTACATTGTTAATCAGTAACATCATTAATAATTTACAAACCCTCAACAATTCACATGAACCATCATTCCCAATATGTCTTTCATTGATCTTAGTAACAAGTTTTGCTTCTCTCTTTCTCTCTATCCCAAAGTTCTTTCCAAATCCCATTAAATTTTGACTATGAAATATGAACGATTCTTTGTGTCATTTTTTTCTTCTAATAATTGAAACTTGTTGAGCTTTGACACTGTACCTTGGGATTAAAATTGATTGAATGTGTTGATGAAGATAGCTTATTGAAAAGATTATTACATTGGGATTTGTTTATTGGGAACTTGACTGTTTCACATCCAAGTCAAGGAATTTAAGCTAGATTTGGTCTACAACTTCATATTCAACTGCAAAACCTTTGGGGAATGCTTCTGACTATAAAGAACAGACACTTTGCTAAGTTGTCGTGTTTTTTCTAAGTTGTCGTGTCTGCGTGTCGGACACATTTTGGACACGACACTCATCAACAATTGTCTGACACGCGTGGCTCCCATATGTCCAATTGTGTCATAATAAAAAATAAAAAATTATTCTTTGGATACACTTGGACATACCTAAATATCATCACGTGTCAGTATGTCCAGCTTTATTCTTAACATGTATTTTAAAAATGAATTTAAAACTAGTATATATTATTTATTAAAACAAAAAATTTTCTAAATACTTTATATAATTAAAAAAGACATTAAGACAGTTAAAAATTAATTTATATTTTAATATCGATAAATATCAAAATATCATTATAATTTATCTAAAAAATAATTTATAATTTATATATATTGTGTCTCTATGTCTTATAAGAATTTAAATTCGTGTTTCTGCGTGTCTTTGTCGTGTCGTGTCCGTGTCAGTGTCCGTACATCATAGGTTTTTGATATGTCAAAAGTAGAGAAAAGCCTAGTGTTTATTGCAAGGCAGTAGCTAATGACATGTTTGAGGTTCTCTCAATTTTTTTTAAAAGGAGAAACAAGCTCAACACACTAAGTGGAGTGTACAAAGGACATTACATGAATTTTAACAACTCCTATGTTATCTCCGGCATAGCCATCAACAACATGGGTTAACTTTTGCCACATTCTCTAGAGCAACAAAACGACCTAGCAACACAATCCACCACATATGTTCCCTTGTTCTGAAAATGAGCTAGTTTCTACATAGCCAGATGTTCCAAATAACTGAGAAGAATCCCACTAACCATGTTTGTCGCACCTCTTTTCTCAATGGCATCGTCTTCTAGCTCTCAAAGTGCTCTTTTATGGAACCTGGAATGCTCCATACCCGACCCACATAAGTAATCCATGCGCACCACACCTGCCAGGCATACTCACACATAACAAACAAATGTTGTACAGTTTCAATTTTTTTGTTACATATAACACAAACATTATCACTTCGTTCAATGATGCCCAGTCTGCTCAGGCGATCCTTTGTATTAACTCGGCCTACCAGCACAAACCAAGTAAATAACTCTACTCGAGGGGACACTAGTCCTTTCCAGATTCCATTTGTGTACTTGTAGCTGAGTATATCGTCCGTCAAAGTCTGCACCTGCAACACCTGCACAAACGAGTTAGTCGTATAGACACCTTCGTTATCAAATTTCTATACCACTCTTTCTTGTGCGCCTTCTATCAATCTCACAGCTTGCAAGATATAAAGCAATTGGTTCAAACTGTCAACCTCCCATTGGCAAAGTTCCCTCCTCTATTGGAAGTTCCATACCCACTCTATCCCATCCCAAACCTCCATAGCCAGACCGTCAATCATATTTTGTCTGATATGTTTCTCTTTTATTTGAAAGTGGCATATGTCTCTCCACGGTCCTTGTTTTACTGGTAAAGCTTGAGTAGACAGTAGCTGCCCAGGGTTCAGATTATTGTAGGAGCACACAACCTTCTTCCATAAAGGACAATCTTCCTTAGAAAAATGACACCACCACTTAAACAATAATGTGGTATTACGAATCATCACATCTCCCACACCTACCCCTCCTAGCTTCTTCGGTGCCTGTATCAGCTCCTACTACACCAGAGCCAGCCCAAGTTGTCCGTCGTCCTTCCTCCAAAAGAACCTCCTTTGCAATGAGATTAATTTTTTTGCCACCGAAACTGGCATTTTATACAAATTCAAATAGTAAGTAGGCAGACTATTAATCACTAACTTGATGAGAACCACCTTCCTTGCTTTACTGAGCACCTTTGCTTTCCACAAGCTAAGTTTCTCCTCTACCTTATCTATTACTAACTTTCATGTTTTAACTAACCTCGGGTTTTGAACGAATGGTTTTCTGCTAGTAAAGAATTTCACAAATAAATTCCCGTTGTAAGTATAGTTTCTAAACCAACAAAGAATCCTTTCGTACAAAAAAAATTGTTTGACACTAAAGCAAACCCAATAAAATTTATAACCGAAGTATTTAAACCTCGGGTCGTCTCTCAAGGAATTTCACGGAAGTATGATTTATTATTGGTTATGGAAAAGTATCTTTTTGGGTTTTTGAAAATAGGGAACAAGGAAATAAATTGGCAAGAAAGTAAATTAATTATCATGAAAATCCTTGCAAGGTATGAGAACTGAAAATCCCATCCTAGTTATTCTTATCAATTGTGATGAGAATTGTTTATTGCTCCCACTTACTTAACCCTTACTAAATAAAGGAAAGTCAAGTGGACTAATCAATGGGATTCCTCAAGTCCTAGTCAACTCCTATGGAAAGACTAGCTTTAGAGGGATCCAAATCAACCAGCAAATTCCAATTTTCAATCAACAAGGAGTTTGATAACTCAAGTGTCACCAATTAATCAATTCAAGCTAAGAATGTAAAAAGCTAAATTAAAATCATAAATCTGAATTACCTTAAATTACATTAAATATAAAATCAAATCTAACATTGGGAAGTTCATAAACCAAATTGGGGAAAATAAGTAATTAACAAGTGAAATAGATAAACTAAAATACTAGAATAGATAAAAGTAGAAGAGAAACTAAATTAAAGGAACATTGAACCTGGAATGTAGAAGGAATGAACCTAAAACTAAGAGAAATTCTAAATCCTAAAACCTAGAGAGAGGAGAGAGCCTCTCTCTCTAAAAACTACATCTAAAACCTAAAATTATGAATATGAAAATTGTATTCATGAATGAATGGATTTTCCCACTTTATAGCCTCTAATCTGTGTTTTCTGGGTCGAAAGCTGGGTCAGAAACAACCCAGAAATTGTTGGGGGCGAATTCAAATACGTACAGGTCGCTGGAATTTCTGCAAAACGACGTGTGCGCATGATGCATGCGTGCGCATCATTTAGCTCTATGGACACTATTGCGAATTATATATCATTTTGAAGCCCCGGATGTTAGCTTTCCAACGCAACTAAAACCGTCTCATTTGGACCTCTATAGCTCAAGTTATGGTCGATTGAGTGTGAAGAGGTCAGGCTGGACAGCTTAGCAACTCCTTCAACTTCTTGTATTCCTTTCACTTTTACATGCTTCCTTTCCATCCTCTAAGTCATTCCTGTCCTATAGAGCCTGAAGTCACTTAACACACATATCACGACATCGAATGGTATAAAGGAGAATTAATATTTGGTAACTTAAAGGCTTGGGAAGCAAGTTTCCAATTATAGAACAAAATTAGGAAGGAAAATGTAAAACATGCGAATTGTACAAATAAGTGTGAGAATAATGGATAAAATCCACTAGTTAAGCATAGGATAAACCCTAAAAATGGAGTTTATCAACCTCCCTACACTTAAACATTAGTATGTCCTCATGCTAAGCTCAAGAGAAGTTATAAAGAATGAATGGGGAAAGTAAGACTCATGAGATGCAACCTATGAATGCAACTATATGCTATGATGATTCTGTCTACTTGGTTAAAAGTAAATAAGTTCTCCAAGACAACCATAAATCATATTCCACTAATTTAAATCACACAATAAAAGACAAGTAAACTTGTAAGAAGCTAGCTCATGAAAGCAGGGAACATAGAATCAAGCATTGAACCCTCACTGATAGTGTATATGCACTCTCATCACTCAAGTGTATAGGGTAATCACTCTACTCTTCTCTAGTCATGCTTTCTAAACCTTGTTCTTCACCTAACCAATCAACAAATATTTAATGTACTAATGCAAACATCATGAGGTCTTTTCAAGGTTGTAATGAGGCTAAGGTAAAGGTGAGGGTATATATATGGCTAAGTGAGCTATAAATTAAATCCTTGACTAACCTAAGCTCTCACCTATACATACTCTATATTCTTTTTAAATTATGCCTAGCTACCCAAAATTTCCATTTTTGCATCTCATACTCATGCATCAACTTTTCTTTAATTTTATCACATATGCATTGATTTTTTTTCATTAACTTAACATTGGGGTAATTTTGTCCCCTTATTTATTTATCTATTGAATATTTTTGGTTTTTTTTAAATAAAAGTAAACATAGCTTATCAATGCACATGGATTTTTAATTTTTTTCTGGTCTCACATGAGTAGGTACCCACATTTCCAATATTTTATTATTTAAACATTGTACACTTTCATTAACCCAAGTTTCCACAGTTTCTCCACACTTAGTTAACACACTATCTTAAGCTAACCAAAGATTCAATTTGGGTATTTAATTATTTTTTCCACTTAAGGTTAGTGATGTGGTAAAATATAGAACAAAGGGGAATAAAAAGGCTCAAGGTGGCTAACAAAGGTGATTGAAAGGGTAGGCTATTTAGGATAAGTGAGCAAATAGAATAATGGCCTCAATCATATGCATGCATATAACACATTAAACATTGGACATATAGGATGGAACAAAATAAAAATTACAGTCATAGAGAAGAAAACACACAAGAATAAAATATTATGGTTAAATAGTGTAACCATGTAATTAAGCTCAAATCTCACAGGTTACGTGTGTTCTTAACTCAAAAACCATGTTCTAATCTACAGTCTTCAAACAAGTTTAACAAAAAGGTTTTTAATTTAAATTAGTGAAATATTATAAAATAGAGTCTTGAAAAGAAATTTATTACTTTAACCAAGTAAACATACATGCAAACAAGTATTATCTTGCAATTTATTCTATTTAACAAAAGAAAAACTAAAATATTGGTGTTATGAAAAAGAGATTACCTCCGGAAGTCAGGTACTGACCGACCTCCCCACACTTAAAGCTTGGCACCGTCCTCGGTGCCATCAGTCAGGAACAAAGGGGGGACTAGTAACAACATCTCCACCGTTGGGATTGTCTTGGCTCCCTGTGCTGGTGGATGAAGTGGAGTCCGGAGTGTCTGGATCTTCTTCAGGTGGGTGGTTGCCAACAATCAGCTCCTTGAGGTATGTAAATTGGTGCTTGTTACGGCGCTCTATTTACTTTGCCTGCCGGTCAAGCTGGTCCAACTTCTGAAGTATCTGAGGGAGCAACTGATTTGTTGAAGGTGCTTGTGCTTTTTGTTCTTTTCCTTGCCGGTGACTTGTTAGAGGCTCTCTCTGTACCCTTCCTGGTGGCCATCCTGAAAAGGGAGAAGAGAAATGGGCATGAATTCAAAGGGATAGAGCAAGAAAGAGAGTAGTACGAGTGATAATCATGCCAAGGTAAAGAAGAATGTCGTTAACACATGGTCGCGACTCCATGCAATTAGGACATCAATGGAAATATAGCAAGAATTATTAAGGCAATTAAATGTAAGATGTTTATTAGCATGCCGGCAAAGGCATGAGTAGCATAGATCAAGCATTAAAAGCCAAAATATATTATCACTCGTAACAAACTAGCAATAACGTTTGTATTGACAATTATATTTGCTTAAAAAAATATTGGAAGGGTTTTTTGTGAAAAACAGGCATTAGAGTAGAAGGATAAAATAATTAAGAATTTACAATGCCATACGGGCTTTTCACAAACACTTGGTATGCATGTAAAATATGTTAAGAAAAGTAAGAACTCTAACATGCATGCAATCCAAAAATTAATATTAATTGTCAAATCACTCTTGATGATATCCACAAGCTCAAGTATAATAATATAAGACCCAAATAAAGCTCCAACACCAACATAAAAATGCATGAAGAAAAAGAAAAGAATGAAAAAGAAACCATAAATAACTAAGCATGAAAGAGAAAAATTTTTGAAGAAAGAAAAGTAATTAAATGCAATAAGAAAAATGAAGGAAGAAAGGAGAATGGAATGAAAAGTCGGGACGTGACGCGCACGCGCAAGGCACGCGTGCGCGTAAGAACTGTATTCGCCATGTGACGCGTACGCATCGCCCACGCGTACACGTGGGTTGTCTTGGAAGCAAAAGGACGTGCACGCGTCAGGGACGTGTACGCGTGGATGACCTTGTGCCTCTAGCACAGTTCCAGCGTGGGGGCGGCACAACTTTCTGTCCAACATGCTATTTACGCCGATTTCCCTATCCACGCGTGCGCGTTCTTGACGCGTACGCGTGGATTTTACTTGTGGCAGATGACGCGCACACGTCATAGACGCGTACGCGTGGGTCGAATTGTGCGCAGAGCACACCAGCCGCACGATTCCATCACAACTTTCTGTTCGTTGGATGGGGGAGTGAGATTGCTATCGACGCCCACGCATGGCCTGCACGCACGCGTGGTTTGCCCCCCTTTTTTATGTGTATGCAGAATGCAAAATGCAGGATGCAGGTGAATATGCAGAAATTATGAATGAACACTAGTAAAAATAAAATAAAATTAGATTAAGAATAAAAAGGAACGATTATACCGTGGTGGATTGTCTCCCACCTAGCACTTTTAGTTATAGTCCTTAAGTTGGACATTCGGTGAGCCCCTTATTATGGTGGCTTGTGCTTGAACTCATCCAGAAATCCCTACCAATTTTTTTTAATTTCAATGGCCTCCGGGATCCCAAACTAGGTGCAAAGAGCTTTCAAGCAAGATTAAGCAAGTGACAAGGCCCCAAGAGTGTTGATTGCTAGACTGAATTCTGGGGTCCCAAACCTTGCTTTTGCACCTGTCTTCTTGTTGACCATCTTTGTTCCAACCGGGTGGTAAGCAATCTGAATTCTCACTGAGGCATCCAAACAGCTTTCTAGACCCATACAATTTAGTATTCTTCCAACCATGATAATTCAGCCGTGAGCTTTCTACCACAATGAACCTAGGATTGTGTTGCCAACCACTGACCATCTCCCTCTTACTCTTATAGCCACAAAGAGCTCTAAGTTGCCCATCCATCTCAAGCAAAGCATATTCAAGTGGGCTAATTAAGCTTAGAGATGAGAGATTTACCCACTTGAATGAAGGGATGGATGGTGATGGCTTTGGGGGAGAGGTCTCCAACAACCTTGGCAAGGTGATTTCCAGCTCCATTCCCTTGGGCTCTTCTTTGACAACTTCCACCTCTTTGCAAGCTTCTTCAATATCAACCTCTTCTTCTTGGTAGCTTTCTTCCAATTCAATCTCTTCTTCATTGTTCACCAAGGGCATGGGAGGTTGTGCTTCTTCTTCTTTAATCTCCATGTCAAGTCCAATGGGAGAGGATTTAAATGTAGATAAGAATTCATCAATGATTGAATCCATCTCTTGATCATCCCCTTCAAAGTCTTCAACCATGATATGCCTTGGAGGTTGTACACCATCCTAAACATCAAATTCAAACTCCTTAGAAGGGGGTTCTATGACTGGGCTTTCCCATGGACGTTCCGCATCTCTTAAGTCTTCGACCACTTCTTCCTCTTCAACGATTACACCTTCCTCCAATTGTTCCAATACAAAGTCATGCTGCTCACTGTCCACCGGAGTTTCTAGCTTCTCTTTCATGCTACGTTCTTCAGTAGATTCTCCACATGAAGCCGTGGGGGTTCCTTGAGTGTCCGAACATCAAGAAGCTAATTGATTTATTGCTTGCTCCAGTTGATGAAGGGTCGCATGAAATTGATCCACTATTTCCTTGAGACGATCCTGTGATTCTTGTTCTGCTCGGATTGCATGATTAGGATCATATGGCTCTTAGGTCGATGGATATGGTCGTGGTGCATATGGAAGTGATGGTTCTTGGGAGTAATTGGATTGGAATTGGGGTGGTTCTATATATGGTTCATATGGCTCATAGGGGTTAGGTCATAAGGAAGTGAATGGTTGTAGGTGGCTTGTGAGTATGGTGGGGCTTGTTGGTAACTACAAGGGGGTCCACCATATTCATCATCTTGGTACGCCCCCTGGAATGGCTCTTGACCATAGTAATTTGGTGGAGGTGGTTTGTCACGAAAGGGTCCACTATAACTATTGTCTTGGTATGCATCACAGAATGGTTGTTGGTTATAGCGATTTGGAGGGGGTTGTTGCCAAGAGGGTTTATTAAATCCTTGTGGCTTCTCCCATCTTTGATTCTTCCAACCTTGATGCATGTTCTCATTATAGCTTTCATTCCTTACAACAACATTGGAACCAAATTTGAAACCAGAGGGGTGAGAATTCATAGTAGCTAAAGAAAATAAAAATTAATAAAAATTAATGAAAATAAACTCCTAAAACTAGAAACACTAACAAAGAAACGAAAAAGCAAATATTTACAATAACCAATAATAAGGCACACATTTGTAATTCCTCGGCAACGGTGCCATTTTTGAATGAACGATTTTCTGCTAGTAAAGAATTTCACAAATAAATTCCTGTTGTAAGTATAGTTTCTAAACCAACAAAGAATCCTTTCGTACAAAAAAATTGTTTGTCACTAAAGCAAACCCAATAAAATTTATAACCGAAGTATTTAAACCTCAGGTCGTCTCTCAAGGAATTGCAGGGAAGTATGATTTAGGGCTTGTTTGGGTGAGCTTTTTAAAAAAGAACTTTTTTCGAGTTATCTTTTTTTAAAAGATCTTATAGAGAAGTAAAAGTAATTTTATGTTTGGATATCTCATGTAAAAAGGTCTTTTTATCAATCAATTATGTTTGGGTATAACAATATAAAAGTACTTTTTTGTTTATTTATTACATGAAAAACATCTTTTTTTTTTAAGGAAAAAAGATCTTTTAAAAAAAGATGTAAATTATAACTTCTCAAAAAAGATCTTTTTTTTTTTTATTTTACTAGTGCTTTTACTTTTACTACTAGAAATTTGCCAAACACGTTAAAAAATAAAAAAAAGATCTTTTTTCATTGAAAAAAGATCTTTTTTTAACAAAATAATGGCGCCCAAACATGCACTTATTATTGGTTATAGAAAAGTATCTTTTTGGGTTTTTGAAAATAGGGAACAAGGAAATAAATTGGCAAGAAAGTAAATTAATTATTATGAAAACCCTTGCAAGGTATGAGAACCGGAAATCCCATCCTAGTTATCCTTATCAATTGTGATGAGAATTTTTTATTACTCCCACTTAGTTAACCCTTACTAAATAAAGGAAAGTCAAGTGGACTAATTAATTGGATTCCTCAAGTCCTAGTCAACTCCTATGGAAATACTAGCTTTAGAGGGATCCAAATCAACCAGCAAATTCTAATTTTCAATCAACAAGGAGTTTGATAACTCAAGTGTCACCAATTAATCAATTCAAGCTAAGAATGTAAAAAGCTAAATTAAAATCATAAATCTGAATTACCTCAAATTGCATTAAATATAAAATCAAATCTAACATTGGGAGGTTCATAAACCAAATTGGGGAAAATAAGTAATTAACAAGTGAAATAGATAAACCAAAATACTAGAATAAATAAAAGTAGAAGAGAAACTAAATTAAAGGAACATTGAACCTGGAATGTAGAAGGAATGAACCTAAAATTAAGAGAAATTCTAAATCCTAAAACCTAGAGAGAGGAGAGAGCCTCTCTCTCTAAAAACTACATCTAAAACCTAAAATTATGAATATGAAAGTTGTATCCATGAATGAATAGATTCTCCCACTTTATAACCTCTAATCTTTGTTTTCTGGGCCGAAAACTGGGTCAGAAACAGCCCAGAAATCGCTGGGGGCGAATTCAAATACGTACAGGTCGCTGGAATTTCTGCAGAACAACGCGTGCGCATGATGCACGCATGCGCGTCGTTTATCTCTACGGACACTATTGCGAATTATATATCATTTCGAAGCCCCGGATGTTAGCTTTCAACGCAACTGGAACCGCCTCATTTGGACCTCTGTAGCTCAAGTTATGGTCGATTGAGTGTGAGGAGGTCAGGTTGGACAACTTAGCAACTCCTTCACCTTCTTGTATTCCGTCCACTTTTACATGCTTCCTTTCCATCCTCTAAGTCATTCCTGTCCTATAGAGCTTGAAGTCACTTAACACACATATCACGGCATCGAATGGTATAAAGGGGAATTAATATTTGGTAATTTAAAGGCTTGTGAAGCAAGTTTCCAATTATAGAACAAAATTAGGAAGGAAAATGTAAAACATGCGAATTGTATGAATAAGTGTGAGAATAATGGATAAAATCCACTATATTAAGCACAGGATAAACCCTAAAAATGGGTTTATCAGGTTTGCTCCTTGATTAATACCCAGGTACTTCACTGGTAGACTCGCCGCCTGGCACCCTAATAATCGACACATCCGACCAACCCACTCCTGACTACAATTCACCAGTATCAAACTAGACTTGTTGAAGTTAATACTCAATCCAGACATCACTTTAAAACACCTCAGAAGTCTCTTGAAGTTTCTAACTGTCTCCTCTTCTGGTGGACAGAATAATATAGTGTCATAAACAAACTGAAGGTGTGATAACTTTATATATCCCTACCGACTAAAAGAGGGGTTATTCTCCTATTTTTTACCGCCTCCCCGATCATCCTATTCAACACATCTACAACAAGTACGAATAGAAATGGTGATAATGGGTCACCTTGCCGAAGTCCCATTTCCATCTTGAATGGTTTCGATGAAATCCCATTAATCATTATGGAAATAGATGCTGGTCTAATGCACTTTGCAATCCATGCCCTCCATCTACTACCGAATCCCATCTTTTCTAGCATAATATCAACAAAATTCCATTTGACTCTGTCATAGGCTTTCTGAAAGTCCAATTTGATGATTGCTGATGCCTTCTTCTTTAGTTTTAGCCATTGTACAGTTTCACATGCTATTAATGCTCCATCATGTATCCTCCTGCCCTTTACAAATGCACTCTGTGATTCCCCCACTAACCCTGGTATTACACTCCTCATTCTTCTTGTTAACACTTTTGATATGACTTTATACATGCACCCAACTATACTGATCGGTCTAAGATCCTTTATCTCCTTCGCTCCCATAAATTTCAGAGCCAGCGCTACCCAAGTAACATTGGACTCTGCTGGTAACCTCGCCGTCTCAAAGAAACTCATCACAATTTTAGTAAATTCCGCTCCAATCTCCTCCCCGCACCTTTTTATAAAGTTCATGTTATATCCATCACTACTCAGAGCTTTATAGCAATTTAGCAATTTAAATACATACTCATCCCATATTAACAGTAGACCTCCGGAGGCTCCAGTAGAATTAACACACTCCTAACTGGCTCTCTTATTACCCCAAATTCTAGTGAAATCATATTTATTCACCACCTCTTTTTTTGTTTCTATCAAACCCAAAATATCTATCTTAAACTTTTTTTTGAAATTTTTTTATCATATTTAGTTTCGCAACACGTCCCAACCCCCTAATATTCCAAGAGCTTAAAATCATTTATAAATATTATTACATACCTGCTTCTGTGTTTTTGGGTGTTTTCTTCTGATTTTCTCCTTTTGGTTCGACTGTTTTCATTTCATAGCTATTGCTTCATTTTGCTCCTGGAGAATTGTCATGATGTCTTCCTTATCACTGCATGGGATTGCTCCTGACTCTACCGCCAATTTTCAAGCCTCTTTATTCTCTGCTATTTCCTCTTCCCAGCTCCGAATTTTGTTGTCTCCGTACATCGCCATATCTCCGTGCATAACCGCCTCTGTGCCAGTTTCTTCTAAGGCTTGTTCTTTATGTTCATTTTCTTCCCCACCCCCAGATCCTTTTCCCAAATCCACCACCGATGTCTCCCCTCCCTTTGAATTTTTTACTTTTTTATCACCGGGTATCCATCCCTCTTCTTGTGCGTCGATGTTTGCTAATTTAGCTCTACCATCATACTGTCTCTGTACACCTCCACTCAGCTCTCGTCCTTCCACCTCAACCTGTTTTAGATTTCTCTTCTTTTGATTCGTCTCTTCCATTTGATTAACAGTTGTAGCGTTTCCCTCATCCTGTTCGTTCATCTCAAGGCTGTGTCTTGCACTTTCTCCTACATTGGGGTGCTGCTCCGCATCAACACCTGCGTGCCGTCCTTCGCGCTTTAGTTCCTCATCAGCTTCGTGGGCTGTGAAGCAATCCCCTTAGATGCTTAGACTCCTGGCCAGGAGCGCATCTTCATCTCCCCGCTGGTGTCGTTCATTGCCTAAGGAAAGCGCTGGGATCATCGCATAGCTATCCATCCAGGTCCCTTCCTCCAACGGGCCAATCCTAACCCGTTCATCTATCCCAAGACCACCTTCATTCAGTTGGGCCTTGATCTTGTTATGTTTGTCATCCCTTTGTTTCAAGTCATTAGGCTTTTTTGTCCTCAGCCCATTAAGGACACCTCCATAAGCATTTGAAAATTCATTTCGTAACTCCTCATAATTGCAAGATATGGTGCAATCCGAGTCTTCCTCTTGTTGTGTTGCAATTGAAGCCATATAATTCTCTTTTCCCTTAATTAGTGCATTATCATTACTCGCATAATCAAAATTTGAATTTTGATTATTCCATTCATTTAATTCAAAAGGAAAAATCACAACTTTGCCTTTGTGTTGTTCCTTACCCAGTTGTTCTTTCGCCGTAAGCTCCGCTGCCGTATCCCATCTAGCCACCATCATCTCAGGGCCACTACCGGCTTTATCCCTTATGCCAATATGCTGCACACCTTTCCCAATCACTATGCGTTTATCTACTTGTTCACCCTTTGCCTCCGAAAAGCATTTTTCTCGATACACCTCTCCACCTACCTCTTTTACAAGAACATCAAATCTGCTCGCACCAATGGTGATATGAATCCATTCATTAATCATATCGAACATACATGTATCGATCAGAATGCGGCCAACACTAAACAAGTTACATTTTTTGTTAGATTATCACACGTTACCACTTCCCCCAATTGATCTCCTAATTTGGTAAAAGTCTCTGTTGACCAGGCATGCATTGGTATTCCATAGCATTCCAACCATATTCTTCTTGTCTCGCTCCTCTCATTCTCATCCCATCTCCATACCATATGGAATAATTTTAATAGCTCATTTATTCTAAATGTATATGCTTCCTCCGCATTGGATATTGTGTCAAACGTTAGCATTGCTTTGTATGCACCCAATTCCTGTACATGCGTTACACACGGCCATTCATTATGAATCTTTCGACGGAGTGCCTGAAAGTTGATCATCTTCTTTGTACCTCCGACAATGCTCCGTTGTAACCACATAACATTATCTTTTTCCAGTAGAATTTCTAATTTCTTAGTCCATCCATTCTTATTTGGGTCCTTAACATTCGCATCTCTTGACAACTTTTCCACCTTCTCTTCCACTTTTCTTGTATCTCTATATTGCTAACGGCTACCTTCTTCACCTTGTCTTGTGGGTTCCTGCACTTTTTTTCCTTTGATGTCCTTAAGTTCAGGTCTTCTTTTGTACTGTGCTTCTGCTACGAAAATTCTTTTTCCTTTCAACACCATATGATTCATTTCTACAACAGTCTTCAAAGCTCCCCTTTTGTAGTGTACCGCACAAATGCGAACAAATAGATCTGCCTATTCTTGTTCTTCTGTGACAGATATATGTCAATGATCTTACCCGTCCAGTTGAACAAACTGAAAAGTGCTCGTTTTGATATATCAACCGGAAGATTGTCAACAAAAACGGAGAAAGAATCAAGCTCCAATCGATGATACTCGTCCTTGTTCCAAATTTTAGGATCTTTTCCGTGTTTGATCGTTTGCCTATTGCTACCCCACCCATCATTCTCACATCCAGTGTCTCTCCACCTCTCTCGCTCTCTCAATTTATAGGTAAGTGTAATGTTAAGGTGAGATAGGACTGTTGATAGTGGTGTTGAAGGATTAGTGATTAAAGATAGAGTAGTATTATAGTTGGAGTTAGTTGAATTTTATTAGAGGATAATTTAAAAATTTTAATAAATTTTTTGGATTTGGATAATTTTATCAATAGAAACTTGTGGGTATAAGGTTAGATTCATTTTCTCGTAAGTAGATTTGTAATATTCTGAAATACCTTTGTGAGAATCCTGTATATGGATTTCGCTGCATACTTTCTCATTGCGTGTCCAATATGTTGCTGTAGACGTAGCCTTTTAGATTCATACTGTGTGGCGTTGTGAGGTTCATGGCGAAAATGGCAGAGGAAGAAGGGAAGGAAGAAGCGAGACCGCCGTGAATCTTGCAGTAGAAGCCGAGAACGGAGTGGAGATTCTGCATGGCTTTTGAACAATGCGTTGGCATTGAGGTGGTTGTCATTATTGTCAATGGTGGCGGTGAACTGCAATAGTAAAGGCGGGGATGTGGAGGGTGCACGATAAACCACTATTTTATGGTTTATCTTGTGCTAAATTGAGTGGTTTTTATCAGTTCCTTGCACACTTATTCATATAAATTGCATGGTTTTACAAATCCTTCCCAATTTTGTTCTATGATTGAAAACTTGCTTCTCAAGCCTTTAAATTGTCAATTTTTAATGTTCTTTTATACCATTCGATGTCGTGATTTGTGTGTTAAGTGTTTTCAGGCTATATAGGGCAAGAATGGCTTAGAGGATAGAGAGGAAGCTTGCAAAAATGGAAGGAACACAAGAAACCAAGGAGCTGACCAGCGAGGATCGACACGCACGCATGGCTCACGCGTGCGCGTGACTTGGAGCTTTTCACAGTGACGCGTACGCGTGATCAATGCGTACGCGTGACCAACGAAGTCGCACATCGACGCGTACGCATGACTGACGCGTACGCGTGACACGCGTAGAAGACCATCGACGCATACGCGTGACTTACGCGTACGCGTGACGTGCGTACATGTTGCAACTGCAGAAAATGCTGGGGGCAATTTTGGGCTGGCTTTTGACCCTTTTTTGGCCCAGAAACACAGACTAGAGCCAGGGGACAAGTAGAGACTCAACACACATTCACATTTACACAATTTTAGTTTTTAGTTTTGAATCTTGGAGGAAAAAACACTACTTCCTCTAGGGTTATTCACATTCATAGATTTTTAGTTTTATGCTTTTGGTTTGGATCTTGAGAGAGTTACTACCTTCAATTAAAGTCTCTATGATTACAGTTTGCTTTCTTATTTCCTTACTCTTTTACTTTCCATTCAGTTTGTTCAGAGTTACATATGGATATCTTCGATTTTGGGAATTATTAATGCAAGAGTTAATTTTTATATTTAATTTCATTATTTGTTTGATTATCATCTCCAATTAATTTATTCGCTCAAAAGTTCTCTTTTATTAATTTATTTTAATTATCATGTCTCCTTTCTACTCCCTTTACATGTTTGCGAAAATGGCATCCATGTCAATGGAGTAGACTCCCAACTTGACTTTGGAATTGATTAATAGGAGACCTTTGAGTTGGAATACTCAAGTGTTAATTCGTAATTGGAAGTTGATGGCTGACTCTCTAGTCTCAAACTCTAATCCTTCCCTAGGAAGGGATTAGGACTCGTGAATTAGAGTTGGTTAGTTACTTGACTTTCCTTTATTAGGTAAAGGATAACTAAGTAGAACAATAACCTCTTACTATTATACTTGGGAAAATTCAACAAGGATAGAAATTCCGATTAATCTTCTCCTAGTCAATACTTTTATTTTAATTATATAATTTCTCTTGCTAATTTTTATTGCTTTAATTTATAGTCATTTATTTCTTTATTCCCCGACTCTAAAAAATCCTTAGAAAATTCCTGACCAATAAATTGCACTCTTTTGTCAACTCGTTGGGAGACGACCTGGAAATTCTACTCCCAGTATTTTATTCTTAAATTGTGATAACTCTTTTAAATTGATAAGTGAAATTTTCGTAGGTTAAGAACTATACTTGCAATGCTATTTTCATTATAAATTCTTAATCGGCAATTTTTCGCCCGTCAATTTTTGGCGGCGTTGCCGGGAAGTTGCAATAGTGTGCTAAATTATTGGTTGGTGTAAATATTTTTATATTTGCATCTTTGGATTTTTTATTCTATTTTTAGTTTAATTTTTCTTTCATTGAATGACGCGTTCACTACCTGATCCGAGCTTAGCCGCATTTGATTCTGAGATCGAGAAAACTATTTCACGTATTAGGCGAGCTCGACATCGGTTAGCCTCTGAAGACGGTGAAGTGGTTTCCACCAATTCACCAGTCTTATCTAAGGGCGAATCTAACGCGCCTGAAAGAGCGAAACTCTCGCACGATCTAGAATTTTCACGAATAAATTCCCGTTGTAAGTATAGCTTCTAGACCGACAAGAATTCCTTTCTTACAAAAGTTTTGTTTGTTACTAAAGCAAACCCAATAAAAATAAATAACCGAAGTATTCAAACCTCGGGTCGTCTTCTCAAGGAATTGCAGGGAAGTATGATTTATTATTGGTTATGTAAAACAGTATATTTTTGGGTTTTTGAAATAGGGAACAAGTAATTTAAATAACAAGAAAAATAAATTAATAATTAATAAAATCTCTTGGCAAGGTGTGAGAAATTGAGGTCCTATCCTAACTATCCTTATCAGGTGTGATGAGAATTGGATTTTTGCTCCCACTTTAATTAACCTCTAACTATGAAGGTAAGTTAAGTGGATGAATCAATTTGATTCCTCAGATCCTAGTCAAATCCTTACGGAAAGACTAGAGTAATTGGAATTCAAATCAATTAGCAATCCCAATTTTCAATCAATAGTTGAGTTTGATAACTCAATTATTATCAATTACCTAACCAAAGCCAAAAGGAAAAATGAAACTAAATTAAATTGAAAGCAATCTTAAACAGAATAAAATAATCATAAATCTGAAATACCTCAAATTTTTAAACATAAATTTAAGTCCTAACATGGAAAGGTTCATAAGCCAATTGGACAACATAAATAACAATTAAAGTAATTAAATAAATAAAAGTAGAAAATAAATTAAAGGAACATTAAATCTGTGCTTGAAGAAATAACCATAAAGTAAAGGAAATCCTAAATCCTAAAACCTAAGAGAGAGGAGAGAGCCTCTCTCTAAAAACTACATCTAAAACCTAAAATTGTGTGAATATCCAAGTCCTCTCATGAATGAATGGATTCCCTTGCTTTATAGCCTAGAATCTGTGTTTTCTGAGCCGAAAATTGGGCCAGAAACAGCCCAGAAATCGCTGGGGGCAAAATCTGCCATGCTGATTTTCGTCACTGTGACACGTCCGTGTGGAGCACGCATTCACATCCTCTAGCTGTACGGCCACTATGGCAAATTATATATCAAATCAAAACCCCGGACGTTAGCTTTCCAACACAACTAGAACCGTGTCAATTGGACCTCTGTAGCTCAAGTTATGACCGTTTGAGTGTGAAGAGGTCAGGCTAGACAACTTAGCAACTCCTTCAACTTCTTGTATTCCTTCCACTTTTGCATGCTTCCTTTCTATCCTCTAAGCCATTCCTGCCATGTAATCTCTGAAATCACGTAACGCACATATCACGGCATCGAATGGTAATAAGAGAGGATTAATAATAAGCAATTTAAAGGCCAAAGAAGCATGTTTTCAATCATAACACAAAATCGGGAAGGAAAAGGTAAAACCATGCAAATAGTATGAATACGTGGGTAAAGAGTTGATAAAAACCACTCAATTGAGCACAAGATAAACCATAAAATAGTGGTTTATCAACCTCCCCACACTTAAACATTAGTATGTCCTCATGCTAAGCTCAAGAGAAGCTATAAAGGTGAAGAGGAATGGTAGATAAGTATGAAATGCAACCTATGAATGCAACTAATTGCAGAATATTTCTACCTACTTGGTTAAAAGTAAGAAAATCTTTTAAGAACAAATATGAACTGGATTTTACTAATTCAAATCATAAAATAAAGTACAAGTAAACTTGTAGAAGAAAATAGCTCATGAAAGCCGGGAACAAGGAATCGAGCATCGAACCCTCACCGGAAGTGTATGCACTCTAATCACTCATGTGTTTAAGGTTCGATTCTCTCAATTCTCTACTAACCATGCTTTCTAAGGCTTGATTTTCTTCTACCAATCAACACAAATTTGATGCATAGATACACATATCAAGAGGTCTTTTAAGGGTTGTAATGGGGTTAGGATCAAGGTGGGACTGTATTTGGCCAAGTGGACTAAAATCTGAATCCTTAATTAACTTAAACTTTCCACCTAACTTTAGACAATCCATGTGATCATAATACCACATCTAACTATCCATTAACCATGTTTTCCATATATTCATGCATTCTAATTTCAAGTATAGTACATATGCATTGCTTTCTCCACTTACTTTTGGGCATTTTGTCCCCTTTTACTTATTTGCTCTTTTTTTTATTTTCTTTTTCTCTTTTTCTTTTTTTATTATTTTTTTATTTTTATATATGTATATTTTTTTCTTTTATTTTTCTCAATGCATATGATTAAGGTATTGAATGCATGAACATATTTTCAACATTCTTTCACATTTTCAGAAAATTCTAACATACTCAATTCTCAAACCAAATGTTTCCAAACCCAATTTCCCCAAACTTAAATCATAAGCACTCTCATTAGTCTAAGCTAACCAAGGATTCAAATTAAAGACATTATTGTTTTCCGCTTAGAGTTAGTGATGAGCTAAAGTAAAGAACAAAGGGGTATAATAGGCTCAACATTGGTTTACAAAGGATAACGAAAGGGTAAGGCCATATGGGTATGTAAGCTCAGTGAAACAAAGGCCTTAATCATATAAGTGCATGCATACATCAAACAATGGAGATATAGAATCAAGCAAGACAAAGATCACAATTTTAGAGAGAAAAACACACACTAAAAATAAAATATTGGTTGATAAGATGCAACCAATCAATTAGGCTCAAAGTCTCACTGGTTTTGTGTGTTCGAGCTCTAAACCATGTTCTAGTATAATATTTCTTCAAACAAGTGTAACAAAAATTTTATTCAAATTAGTGAAATATTATAAAATAATTTCTTGGAAAAGAAAATATTACTTTAACCAAGTGGTGGTAAAATATGCACAAAATCAAATAATTATGCAATCAAACATGCAAATGGAACAATGATCAAACAAAGAAAATAAAATATTGGTTTTGAAGAGAAAATAACTAACCCATGGAGATCGGTATCAACCTCCCCACACTTAAAGATTGCACCGTCCTCGGTGCATGCTAAGATGTACAAGTGAACGGGTGGCTCCGCAGCTAGTGCTCTTTTTGTTCCTTTCCTTGCCGGTGGTTTGGGAGTGGCTTTCTCTTTACCTTTCTTGGTGGCCATCCTAAAAAGGGAAAAAGAAAGTAACATGTAAAGCTAAGGGTTCGAGCAAGGGAGCGAACATTATGGGTGGTAATCAATGCACTGTAAGGAGGGATGTTGTTAACACATGGTCTAGACTACATGTCAAAAGTTCATCAAAGGTAACATATCAAGTGCATGTGATGGCAATTGAATGCAAGATGTTTATTGGCATGCTGGCAAAGGCATGAGTAGCATAGATCAAGCATTCAATGTCTAAGTTAGATTACCAAGTCATTCAAACTGACAATCTGTTTGTATTGATAATTAAATTAAATAAATAAAATATAAAAGGGGTTTTGTGAAAAATAGGCATTAACGTAGTAGAATTGAGTAATTTAAAATAATGCACAATGCCATACGGGCTTTTTCACAAACACTTAGCATGCATAGTAGTTGTGGAAAATATAAGATAGAACATGCAAGCAACCCTTTAAGGAAGTAATATTAATTGTCAAACAATATAAAAATCCACAAGCAGAATATAGAAATAAATAATGACCCAAATAAATTTTCAACACCAATTAAAGGAATAAAAAGAAGGAAAAATAAAATATGCATAATGAAAGTAATAAGAAAACATGAATAAAATAAAAGGAATAAGAAGGAAGAAGTAAAGAGGGAAGAAGAAAAGAACCTTGATAATGGATGTAAAAAGAAAAGAAAAAGGAAAAAGTAAAAAGTGAGAAAAAATAGAGAAGGAAGAAATGAGAAGAAAGAAATAATAATAAGGGAAAAGAAAAATAAGGATTTGGGGAAGAAAATATAAGATATTTTGGCTGATGGGGATAATCTGTACGCCGCATGCGACGCGGACGCGTGGGTCACGTGGTAGCGTGACTTGATTTGTGCGAATGGCGCGAGAGCAGCTGCGCGTTCGCGTGACTCTCTGTCTCAAACTCATTTTGCCAAATTTTTAGGGTGACGCGATCGCGTGGTTGACGCGATCGCGTGGTTGACGCGATCGCGTGGATGGCGATATTTTGAAAACGACGCGACCACGTGGGGCACGCGGTCGCGTGGTAAGGCTGGTGCTTCCAGCACCATTCCAGCCTCACTCCATCATAACTTACTGCTATACACCTCTTTTACGTCGATTTTTAAGAGCACGCATTCGCGTGGTTAACGCGGACGCGTGGGAGGCTTATTTTTCAAATGGCGCGGTCGCGTCATTGACATGGTCGCGTGGGCATGGTTATGCCTAAGGCGCGCCTCCAGCCACGCTTTTGCGTGACTTTCTGTTCAATTTTATTTTCTTCCCAACGCACTGGTGACGCGGGCGCGTCAGCGACGCTGCCATGTCGCGTGCGTGTTTTTTTTTTAAATAATATGCAAAATGTAGAATGCAGTATGCAGATGCTAATGCAAACACTATGAATGACAATAATAAAATTAAAATAAAATAAACTAGGAATAAAAGGAAGGATTATACCATGGTGGGTTGTCTCCCACCTAGCACTTTTAGTTAAAGTCATTAAGTTGGACATTTGGGGAGTCCTTTGTTATGGTGGCTTGTGCTTGAACTCATCCAGGAATCTCCACCAATGTTTGTACTTCCAGTAACCTCCGGGGTCCCAAATTAGACGCGTAAAGTCTTCAAGCAAGTTGAAGCAAGTGACAAGGCCCCAAGAGTGTTGATTTCTAGACTGAATTCCGGGGTCCCAGACCTTGCTTTTGCACCCGTCTTCTTGTTGATCATCACTGTTCTAACCGAGTGACAAGCAATTTGAATTCTCTACGGAGTACCAAACTCTTCTTTTAGATCTAACCAAATTATCACCAGTTGAGCCCTTACATCTTTCTCTTGAAGTATCAACCTTGATAAGCCTTGATTTGCAACTCCAACCACTAAACATTCTTCTCTTATGCTTAATGCCACAAAGGTTCCTAAGTTGGCCATCCGTTTCAAGAATACCATACTCAAGTGGGATAGGAAGACGAACAGAGATAAGTTTTACCCACTCAAGTGAAGGAGTAGACGACAACCTAGGTGGAGAAGTCTCCAACGTTCTTGACAAAGCGTACTCAACTCCCGTCCATCCTTTTCGAAGGGCTTCTACTTCCACATCATTTGCAGACTCAATCAGAGAAGAGTCTTCATACTTAAGGAGTTCGTTTGCGGATGTAGATTTATCACTAGGAGGACTTGATGCATGATTCTCATCACCAAGGGAACTTACTTCTTGATCTATCCCATCCAAGTCTTCATAAGGAATATGCCATGGAGGTTGTGCACTGGCCTTCTTGACATCAATTTCAATCTTATTGGAGGGGTACTTTACAATTCTAGATTCCCATGGAGGTTTAGCATCCCCTAAATCTTCAACCACTTCTTCCTCTGCAACTGTTATGGCTTCCTCCACTTGTTCCAATACAAAGCCATGTTCCTCGTTGTCCACCGGAGTTTCTAGTGTCTCTTTCATGCTATGCTCTTCTTTTGATTCTCCACATGTAGCCATGGGAGTACTTTGAGTGCTCAGATGTTGGGAAGCTAATTGATTTATTACCTCGGTAAAGGCAGTCGTGAATTCTAGTACTCCCCGTTTCATCTCTCTTTGCCCTTGAAGAAGAACACCAATAGTATCATGTATTGAAGGTTGAGGTGGATGTGAGGGCTCATTATTTGGGAGGAAAGGTTCATGATAAGAGGGTGGTTAATCACTCTCCCTCTTTTCCACTTGTTGCACAGCACACTTTAATTTCTTGTTCTCAAGTTGAGATTCTTTAGCCATGGGGGTTTCTTGGGTGTCCGAATGTCGGGAAGGTAGTCGATTTATCACTTGATACAATTGGTGAAGTGTGGCATGAAATTTTTCAAATGTTTCCTTGAGTTGCTTCCTTGATTCTTGGGGTGATGGATATGGACATGGTGCATAGGGATGTGGTGGTTCTTGGGAGTAATTGGATTGGAATTGGGGTAGATACGAGTTAGGGTCATATGGAGGTGAATGGTAGTAGTTGGCTTGTGAGTGTGATGGTTCAAAGTTGCACTGAAGAGGTGGTTCGTAGGCGTATGATGGGGTCCATCATAACGATTGTCTTGACATGCATTGTGGAATGGTCGTGGTCCATGGTACCTTGGAGGGTGTTGTTGCCTAAAGGGTTGATCAAATCCTCGTGGCTCCTTCCATCTTTGATTATTCTGACCTTGATGCATGTTCCTGTTATAATTTTCATTCCTTGCAACAGCATTGGAACCAAACTCAAAGCGATGGGGGTGAGAAATCATAGTAGCTAATGAAAATTAAAAATAAAAATAAAAGTAAATAAACAAGCAAAAAAAATAAAATATTTATAATAACCAATAATAAGGCACACGTTTGCAATTCCCCGGCAACGGCGCCATTTTGAAAGAGCGAAACTCTCGCGCGATCTAGAATTTTCACGAATAAATTCCCGTTGTAAGTATAGCTTCTAGAACGACAAGAATTCATTTCTTACAAAAGTTTTGTTTGTCACTAAAGCAAACCCAATAAAAATAAATAACCAAAGTATTCAAACCTCGGGTCGTCTTTTCAAGGAATTGCAAGGAAGTATGATTTATTATTGGTTATGTAAAACAATATATTTTTGGGTTTTTGAAATAGGGAACAAGTAATTTAAATAACAAGAAAAATAAATTAATAATTAATAAAATCTCTTGGCAAGGTGTGAGAAATTGAGGTCCTATCCTAACTATCCTTATCAGGTGTGATGAGAATTAGATTTTTGCTCCCACTTTAATTAACCTCTAACTATGAAGGTAAGTTAAGTGGATGAATCAATTTGATTCCTCAGATCTTAGTCAAATCCTTACGGAAAGACTAGAGTTATTGGAATTCAAATCAATCAGCAATCCCAATTTTCAATCAACAGTTGAGTTTGATAACTCAAGTATTATCAATTACTTAACCAAAGCCAAAAGGAAAAATGAATCTAAATTAAATTGAAAGCAATCTTAAACAGAATAAAATAATCATAAATCTGAAATACCTCAAATTGCATTTAAACATAAATTTAAGTTCTAACATGGAAAGGTTCATAAGCCAATTGGACAACATAAATAACAATTAAAGTAATTAAATAAATAAAAGTAGAAAATAAATTAAAGGAACATTAAACCTGTGCTTGAAGAAATAACCATAAAGTAAAGGAAATCCTAAATCCTAAAACCTAAGAGAGAGGAGAGAGCCTCTCTCTAAAAACTACATCTAAAACCTAAAATTGTGTGAATATCCAAGTCCTCTCATGAATGAATGGATTTCCCTGCTTTATAGCCTCTAATCAAAGACTAGATTCAGTGAAGCTTAAGCCAACTAGCAAGTCTCAATCACCAATCAATAAAAGACTTTTGATAATTCAAGAGTCTCCAATTAATCAATCCAAGCTAAGAATATAAAAATCTAACTTAAAATCCAACCAAGCATTTTATCAAACACTTGGTAGGCACAAAATAAAAGCATAAAAAAGCAATAAGAGAATGTAAATACTAAAACCAACAATTGCAAAATCAATGATAACAAATAATGGAAGAAGAAATAAATATGAAATACCTCAAATTGCATTAAATAGAAAATCAAATCTAACATGAGAATTCATAAACTAAATTCGCAACATAAAGTAATCAACAAGGGAAATAAATAAACTAGAATGCTAAGACAAATAAAAGTAGAAGAGAAACTAAATTAAACTAAGATAGAAATCTGAAATTGAGAAGAATTAAAGCTAAAAACCTAAAACCTAGAGAGAGGAAAGAGCCTCTCTCTCTAGAAAACTACATCTAAAACCTAATGTGTGAATAACGAGAGTTGTGTCCATGATTCTCCTACTCTGCAGCCTCTATTCTGTGTTTTCGAACTTGGAATTGGGCCAAAAATAGCTCAGAAATTGGCCCCAGCGCTTTCTGTAAAATGCAGCACATGACGCTTTGTTACGCGTACGTATCGTCCACGCGTATGCGTCATTTGGCAAAAATCTTTGTCACGCGTACGCATCAGTCACGCGTACGCGTCGTTCGTCTTCTGTGCCAATCACGCGTACGCGTCGCTGCCAGCTTCTCAAAATATCATTTTCTTGCGTTCCTTCCACTTTTGCATGCTTCCTTTCCATCCTCTAAGCCATTCCTAACCTATAAAGCCTGAAAACACTTAACACACAAAACACGGAATCGAATGGTAATAGTAATTAAGAATTGACAATTTAAAGGCCTAGGAAACATGTTTTCAACTATATCACAGAATTAAGAAGGAAAATGTAAAACACGCAATTCATATGCATAAGTGTGAGAATAATGGATAAAATTCGCTCAATTCAATACAAAATAAACCGTAAAATAGCGGTTTATCACAGATCATCAAGTCGGGGAATAGAAAACATGTACTTGATGGTGATCTTATTCACAACACGACTATCAATGCACATACACCACGAACCATCTTTCTTCGGAACTAGCAGAGCAGGAATGGCGCAAGGACTATCACTTTCTCTGACTAGGCCTTTGTCTAGGAGATTTTTTACATGGCGTTGCAACTCGACATGCTCCTTAGGATTCATATGATATGCTGGCTTGTTTAGGATCACCGAACCATGGACAAAATTAATGACATGTTGAATATCTCGCATTGGTGGTAACTCGTTAGGGATCTCCTCAGGGACCGCATCAAAAAATTCTTCAATCAAAGGCGTGACATCCTCATGCACGGACAAGGTTTCCTTGTTCTCCTCACAAATCAATAAAAAACACATGAAGTTAAACTTTTGATGAGTTTTGTTAAGGTCTGACCGTGTGATTAAGGACGGCTCAACTTTCTTCTCGTACTCATCATGTCTTAATGGAGTCAACACAATCTTCACTCCATCCTTGAAGAAGGAATATGTATTCTTGAAACCATCATGGATAGCACGATGATCATATTGTCAAAGGTGTCCTAGCAACAAGTGACAATGCAACAATTGGGATTACATCACACCATACTTCATCTTTATATTTACTCCCAATTGAGAATTGAACGCAACATCTCCTTGTCACTTTGACCTCATTCCCTTTTCTCAGCCATTGCAACTTATAAGGGTGAGGATATTCCTCAGTCGGAATCTACAGTTTCTCCATCATATAGGTCACAACAATATTCTCACAACCTCCGGAGTCAATGATGACCTTGCACACCTTTCCTTGAGCAGTGCACCTTGTGTGAAAAATGTTATGGCGGAGCCAACCTTCGTCTTCAGTTAGCATGGCAGTGTTCAAAATACTGCGAACCACCAAAGCTTTACCACAATCTGCTGGAACCTCCTTTTTAGCATCATACTTAATATCATTCTCCTTCTCGAACTCTTCACTCAGCTCTTCATGGTTTTCTTCTTCAATTAGAGTGATAACTCTTCGATTTGGGCTATCAGTAGCAATATGCCCAAATTCTTGACACTTGAAACACCTTCTATTGGATTCACTAGAGCGAGAAGAGTTGTGCTCTTTATTGGTTGGTGAACTTTTTAAAGGACTTAGCTAAGAGTATTGTTGGGGAGTCCACTTCTGCTTTGGAAAATTAACCACCCCCTTTCTTTTGAGAAGCAATTGTTCTTCTTCTGTGTTATTTGCTTTTCAACCTTCAATGCTAGTCTTGTAACATCATCGAACATCCAGAATGGTTGTAGTTGAACAATGTTTGCAATGTTTTCATTAAGCCCTCCAAGGTAGCGAGCAACAGTTTGTTCTTTAGACTCTTAAATGTCACACTTCATAAGAAGCTCTTCAAACTCCATAGTGTATTCCTCCACAGTCAATAATTTGTTTTAAAATTGTGAAATTTGATAAAGACTTCTTGCCTGTAGTTCTCTAGAAGGAACTTTCTCCTTAGTTCACGGCGCATTTTATCCCATGTCTTGATTTTGCTCTGTCCTTCTCTTTCTCGCTGACATTTGAGATTCTCCCACCATACTGACACGTGCTTCTTTAACTTGATTACTACAAGCTTCACACTCTTGTCATCTGGAATGTCTTTTAACTCGAACACTCTTTTTATTGTGCAAAGCCAATCGATGAAACCATTTGGTTGGAGTCTTCTTTCAAACTCAGGAATATCAATTTTGATTCCTAAGTTTTTAGCTTTTATGTTGTTGTGTCGTACTCTTCGTGTGGACAAATCTTCAGACGAAAAAGAATAATAAAATGAATTTCCATTATCTTCTTCGCTAGATGAACTGTCATCACTCTGGTTGCCATGATTATTTTGAGTAGCTTGATATTTTGCAAGTTGCTCTTGCAATTCCTTAACTTGATGGCGTAACTCTTCCATTTTAATCTCTTGTGTAGTTCTACGCTTTGGAGCCATCTTTCAATGAGGTTGATGATTGGGTGCCGATGTTATGATGATGATGATGATGATGCATGATGATGATGATGAGAATGCCCCAATGATGGGAATGCACTAAGATAATCACCAACAAAAAAGCCACCAAAAGAAGAGAAAAGAATGATATTATCCAGAACTCTGCAACAGATAATCTGCACTGACGACTGACTCGTACCAACAGTGAGAGTACCGCACTAAAGACCCGTACCCACGAACGAAATAAAATTTTACTGGAGCAAGTCGAGGACCAACCTTACTCTGATACCAAACTGACACCGGGACATCGTTTGGCTCACCAATCCTGGCAAGGTTAACAACCCTACTATGGTGAAAATAGCCAAGAACCCACCTTAGTTGCAACTCGACATGCTCCTTAGGACTCATATGATATGCTGGCTTGTTTAGGATCCCTGAACCATGGACAAAATTAATGACATGTTGAATATCTCGCATTGGTGGTAACCCGTTAGGGATCTCCTCAGGGACCGCATCGAAAAATTCTTCAATCAAAGGCATGACATCCTCATGCACGGACAAGGTTTCCTTGTTCTCCTCACAAATCGATAAAAAACACATGAAGTTAAACTTTTGATGAGTTTTGTTAAGGTCTGACCGTGTGATTAAGGACGGCTCAACTTGCTTCTCGTACTCATCATGTCTTAATGGAGTCAACACAATCTTCACTCCATCCTTGAAGAAGGAATATGTATTCTTGAAACCATCATGGATAGCACGATGATCATATTGTCAAAGGTGTCCTAGCAACAAGTGACAATGCAACAATTGGGATTACATCACACCATACTTCATCTTTATATTTACTCCCAATTGAGAATTGAACGCAACATCTCCTTGTCACTTTGACCTCATTCCCTTTTCTCAGCCATTGCAACTTATAAGGGTGAGGATGTTCCTCAGTCGGAATCTTTAGTTTCTCCACCATATAGGTCACAACAATATTCTCACAACCTCCGGAGTCAATGATGACCTTGCACACCTTTCCTTGAGCAGCACACCTTGTGTGAAAAATGTTATGGCGGAGCCAACCTTCGTCTTCAGTTAGCATGGCAGTGTTCAAAATACTGCGAACCACCAAAGCTTCACCACAATCTGCTGAAACCTCCTTTTTAGCATCTGTTCCGAGGGTTACCTGAAACTGGAGGTCGATCTCGGATGAGATCCTTGGTACTGGTCGGAGGTGACGTGTCCGGCTGGTTGGTGGCGGCCGGAGCTGTTGTGTCCGACTTGTTGGACTTGCTGCACTGCTGATCCTAGGCCACCGGAGGGTGGGGGATACCTGCAAGAGACTCCGATGCTTAAGTTAGCATGGGTATTAAGCAGGTTTTATGTAAAATCAGAATATGAGTTATACATGGGTGCTCCAGTGTATTTATAGTAGTGTGGGCTGACCTTTCTGATAAGATAAGTTAGTTATCTTATCTTATCTTATCCTGTTTGGGATGAAGTCAGCTTATCTTCAAGGGAACTGCCTTTATCTCTATAGGCTGGGATTGCCTTTGGATTTGGGTCGTGTTCCTCTATTTGGGCCCTTTATTGGGCTTTCTTGTCGATATGGCCGAGTTCTTTGTAATGAAGTCGGTCCGCTTGACCTTAACAGGTCGGTCGTTGCATCGTTGATCATCCCAGGTCGGATAGCTCGACCCAGGGTATGAACAGTGCCCCTGCTTGAGCTCGGTCTTCTTTGTCGAGGTCGAGTCCTTGACTTCGGTCCTTCTCGTAGCGAAGCCGAACTCAAGCATTTTGTCGACTTCTTTTGTAGCAGCTTTTGAATGTAGAACGTTTTCCTCTACAAGCGCGCGCTTTTATATCGGTGCTTTGGGAACGTGCGAGGGTTTAATGCCTTTTAATTTTAGCATTAATTGCCCCGTTTCCTTTTGGCTCTTTATTTTAATTTTGAAAACCCAGAAACGGTTTCTCTTCTTTCGCCCTTTTCATAACTTCTTCGCATTTTTCCCTTCATTCTCTCGCTTTCAAATTTTCTTTGTGTTGCGGCGTTTGTTTGATTTTTCTGAAGCATCTGCCTGGAGTTCGTGGTTTCGCGTTTCAGCCCAGCGACGTTTTCTTTTGCTCGTGTCTTTTCTTTTGCTTCGAGGTAGTGATTCCAGATTTCGCCGTCCCTCTTCACCTTCCCTGAAGTCTTGCTGCCTTTTCAGGTTGGTACTAACTTTCTTGCTTCTTTCACAGCTTCATCTTTACTTTTTTGGTGAAGCTTTTGCTTTTGCATGTTTTGAAAGTTTGAACCTTTTCGTGATTTTGCATCTGTTTGTCGCTGTAAATGCATTTTTCTTGGCTTTCTTTTGTGTGTTCCTCTGGCATTTCCGTCGAGGCTTTATATGGTTTTTGTTTGTTGCTTCTGATGTTTTACTATCTGATAGAAACTCTGCATCCGTTCCTTGCTTTGCTTGATTGCTTTTTGTCTGATTTCTCTAAAGTTCGTACCTTTGATGATTTCCATTTGACGTGTTTTGATGTTTTGGGAATGCTTTTTTGCTTGGTTGACTGTGATGACTTATGCTTCTGGAAATGCTTGCTTGTTTGAAGTCTTTTTTCTTGTTTGTAAGATGCTGGGGTGAGAGCTGTAGATTTTCCTGGAAACCTTGCTTTGTTACTGCCTCCAAAGGATGCCCCAAGATTTTGGTTTGAGTCTTGGGGTTTTCCTTTTCTGTGTGATCACCTGCATCGTATTGAGTTGTTTTCTCCCTTGTCCGAGATGTTTTTAGTAATCCCCTCTTCTTTTCTTACTTGTAGGATTAGTTGGCCTTATGTCTTCTCGCAATAACATTGTAGAGATGTCTTCCAGAGTTCCCGAGGGGATGTCCGATTGGCTGGACTCCCTTGTTTTGTTGTGTGTTTCTATTGTGGATGCTGAATTTTGCACAGAGCTGAGGAAGCGCCATAGGATTTGTGCTAACAGTGCCTGTGAGGGTGATTATGAGCTTGTTGCTCCTGATTCCGATGAGAGAGTTTGTTTTCCGACTTCCGTCGAGGGGGAGCGTCCCTCTTTTTATGCTTATGAATACTTCTTCAGCCAATTGAATGTTACTTTCCCTTTTACTGCTTTTAAAACTGACTTGTTGTGGTCCTGCAATATTGCTCCGTCCCAGCTTCATCCAAACTCTTGGGGTTTTATCAAAATATTTCAACTTCTTTGTCAGGAGTTGGACATAACACCGTCTGAAACTCTTTTCCTTTATCTTTTTGTCTCGGCCAAACTTGGAGGTTCCTCCAAAAAGAAAGCTTCCTGGGTCTCTTTCAGGTCGGCCCAGGGGCATCAAGTTTTTGCCATGTATGATGAGTCGTTTAAAGATTTTAAGAACTATTTCTTCCAAGTCCGTAACGTTGAGGGGGTTCGCCCCTTTTTTTCTTGATGAAAATGATGAGCATGTTTTTCCTCTGAAGTGGCAAAAGAATGTAAGAGTGCCACGTTACACATGGGAAATGCTTAGTGAGGTTGAGCGGGCCTTTGTAGTTGTTCTTGAAGATTTGTGGGGGAAGCCACCCCACCTGGACACAAAGAGATTTTTGAATGATCCATCTTTGGTTCGGGCTGCTTTGGGTACTGCCTGATTTGTTTTTATACTTGCTCCCGAGCTTTGTTTCTCCTGTGTTGTAACTTGTCTTTGTTTTTTGTGTTTTTTAGAGATGTCAAAGAATAATGATTCTATGAGAGCCTATAAGAAGGTGAAGAAGGCGACCGCTGCTTTAAACATCTCGGCCAAGGCGGCCGGAGAGGGGTCTTCTCAGCCTCTAGTTAAACCTTCTATACCGAGTTCTCCCGGGCCGAGGAGAGCAATTCCTACTCCTCGGGTCCGTCTGGTCGATCCTCCACAATCTTCCGTTGCAGCTTCCGGTGCCCCTCCTAGTAAAAAGCAAAGAACAACTGAGCCTTTCAACCTTGATGCTCCTGACTTTGATGCGGTTGAGTTTGTAGATCAACAAATCGGCCCTTATGGTGTTCTTCCTATGGATGACATGTCGATTCTTCATCATTTTGATTATATCACCCGGAGTGGTATCAAGTTGGCACATATGGGGGCGGCCCTATATCGAACTGCTCAAAGTCTTCCTCTCCATGCCACTAAAGCTTTTATGGAGGAGGCCAAACAGGAGTTTGATCGAATGAAGGACTTGAAGGGGAAGCTTGAAGTAAGGGTGGCCAGGTTGGAGAAAGACTTGGAAAATGAAAAGGCTATTTCTACTTCCCTGGCTGGTTCTCTGAAACTGGCCAAGGACATGGATATGCAGCATAAGGATAGTTATTTGACGTCTTACCGGGAGGTGTTGCGTCTGAGAGAAGAGTTAGAGAATGCCCGGGAGAATTATTCCGAACTCCAAGGTCATCTTGTTGGCAGTGTAACTGCTGCCTATGAGAACCTGAAGGAACAAGTTCGGGTTATTGCTCCCGAGGCTGACCTGACCCTCTTTAGCTTGGAGAACGTTGTCAGGGATGGCAAGGTTGTCCCTGATGACGAGGATGAGGATGATGTCGATCCTCCCCCTGTAACCTCTACCAAGGTGTCGACTTCTGCTGCCCCTGCCGAGGTTGGTCCTCCCGCTTCTGATCCCGACTGCCAGATCTTGAACCGGGATGACGGTACTGTAGATGCCATTCCTCTCCAGACTCGGCCTCCGTCTCCTCGGCCTGATGCTGCTAAAAAATCTTCTGACCCTTAGCTTTATCTTTATTCTGGATATGTAGTTGGCCCGGCTTGTGGGCTTTTTTAAACTCTTTATGTTTTGTTAGTTTGCTGACACTTTCCCGTTGCTTGCCTAGCAACTTTTGTTTTTTATGAAAAACAAATGGTAGCATGCTTTAGCTTTTTTGAGATAGGTTTTGGTGGCCTCTGAGGCTGTTATAACCTTGTGGATGATATTGCGCTTTTTGTGCTTGACTTTGGTATCTCTTTTTCTGCGAATATTGGAACCTTGCGGCTTAACCTTTTTTGGATTGCTTTGTACTTTGTATCTTGAATCCTTTGTGGTTGTGACTAGGTAGGTCTAACTTGCTTTTTGGTTCGTTCTCGCTTCGGCTTGCATTTCTGACGATTTGTAGCCGATTTCTTCAAGTTAGTCCTCCGAGTTGTTTTCGTAGTCCTTTTTTAAGTTATTTTTGTAATCCTCTTTCTTGGATCTTTGTCCGATCTCTTTCAGGGATTACTTTTATAACTTTTTAGTAGTAGGAGTCCGACTTGGTTATATCGGTCTCCTTTAAGTTATTTGTAGTCCTCTTTCTTGGATCTTTGTCAGATCTCTTTTAGGGACTACTTTGATAACTTCTCATTTTGGGCCGACTTTGTCATGTCGAGCCCTTCTAAGTTAAAGTAATCCTCTTTAATTGGGTTGGCCAGACCTCTTTCCAGAGTTTACTTATAACTTGGGTTGACTTGGTCCGACCTCTCAACGTCGGCCAGTCTTTAAGTTATTATTTTAACAATCCGTAAGACCTCGTCAGGTTCTTTTTTGGATCGCTTTAGATAACTTCTTACATTATTCTGTGTTCATCTTTGCCGATCTGTAGAAAGTGGTTGTCATTTCTAGATCGTCCTTTGGGTGAATCGCGTTTTCACCTTTATCGGACGGTTGTCTTTATCGTGATCGTGCAGTGAAATTGTTTTTCACTTTCTGCCGATCTGTTGCTTTATAATCGGATGATGAATACTTCAGATTAATGCGTCTTGAAATCTTTGTAGAATATATTTTATTTAAAGGAAAAGTGCAAATATATACATATGGGATTGTCTGAGTCTCAACTTGGTGCCTCATTAAAAAACCTTTTCAGGAAAAAGAGTGCATCCTATGATGAGATCTTTTATCTTTTCTAACTGTAGTACCTTCTGAGGTTGCAGGTGTGCCATGACCTGGGAAGCTCTCGTCCATCGAGTTCAGACAGTCTGTAGTAGCCCTTTCCCAGTACTTCTACAATTCGGTAGGGTCCTTTCCAGTTTGCTGCTACCTTTCCCTCTCCTGGTCGAGTTGTTCCGATATCATTTCGGATTAGGATGAGATCATTTTCTGTGAAATTTCTCGGCACTACCTTTTGATTATATCTGGAAGCCATTTGGCGTTTTAGAGCTTCTTCCCTGATCCGAGCTCTTTCTTGGATTTCGGGTAACAAGTCGAGCTCTTCTCTCTGAAGTTGGAAGTTTGCGTCCTCATTGTAGTGAACTACTCTGGGTGACCTTTCCTCGATCTCTATTGGAATCATCGCCTCTGTTCCGTATGCTAATCGAAAGGGGGATTCCTTCGTGGTGGAATGTGGCGTTGTTCGATATGCCCACAGGACCTGTGGGAGCTCTTCTGCCCAGGCTCCCTTTGCGTCTTGTAATCTCCGTTTTAATCCAGCCAATATGACTTTGTTGGCAGCTTCGGCCTGCCCATTGGCTTGTGGATGTTCGACGGAGGTGTACTGGTGCTTTATATTCAAGTCGGCTACCAGTTTTCTGAAGCCTGCATCTGTGAATTGGGTGCCATTGTCTGTGGTTATTGAATATGGAACCCCGAACCTTGTGACAATGTTTCGATATAAGAACTTCCGGCTTCTTTGAGCGGTGGCATTGGCTAGGGGTTCTGCTTCGATCCACTTTGTAAAGTAATCTACTCCCACTATGAGAAATTTTACTTGTCTTGATCCCTGTGGGAAGGGGCCGAGAAGATCGAGTCCCCATTTTGCAAACGGCCAAGGCGAAGTCACGCTGATGAGCTCTTCTGGCGGGGCGATGTGAAAGTTGGCATGTTTTTGACATGGTGGACATGTCTTTACAAATTTGTGGCTTCTTTCTGTAGAGTTGGCCAATAAAATCCCGCCCGAAGTACTTTTTTGGCGAGAGCTCGTGCTCCGAGATGATTGCCACAAATGCCGCCGTGTATTTCTTCTAGCACTTCCCTTGTGTTGGAGGTCGGCACGCATTTTAGTAAGGGTATTGAGATTCCTCTTTTGTACAGGATGTTGTTTATGATGGTGTAGTACTGTGCCTCCCTTTTTAACTTCTTTGCCTCCTTTTCTTCTGCGGGGAGTGTTCCTTCTTTGAGGTAGTTGATTATGGGGGTCATCCATCCTTGGTCCTGACTTGTTATGGCCAGGACTTTTTTCTCTTCCGAGATTGACGGGTTTTGCAACATTTCCTGGATGAGGCTTCTATTGTTGCCCCCTGGTTTGGTGCTGGCTAGTTTTGAGAGTGCATCAGCTCGGGCATTTTGTTCGCGGGGTATGTGGCAGATCTTATATTTCCCGATTTGTCCGAGTAGTTCCTTGGTTTTATCCAAATATTTTTTCATGGTGGGGTCTTTGGCTTGATAGCTCCCTGTTATTTGTGATGTGACCACTTGTGAATCGCTGTAAATATTGAGTATTTTAGTTCTGACCTCTTTAGCCAACTTCAAACCAGCTAATAATGCTTCATATTCCGCTTGGTTATTGGAGGCCGGGAACCCGAACTTGAGGGAGAACTCAACTTGGGTTCCTTGGTTGCTTTCTATTATCACGCCTGCGCCGCTTCCAGTTTTATTTGAGGAATCGTCCACATATAGATTCCATTCTGTGGGGGTTTCCAGGGTATCTGTGAATTCTGCGATGAAGTCGGCCAGATACTGTGATTTGATGGCCGTCCGAGCTTCATAGTGGAGGTCGAATTCTGACAACTCGACTGCCTATTGTAGAATTCTGCCTGCTAAATCTGTTTTCTGCAATATTCTTTTTATGGGCTGGTTAGTTCTAACCTTAATGGTGTGAGCCTGGAAGTACGGGCGGAGTCGTCGAGATGTTAGGATGAGAGTATAGGAAAATTTTTCTATTTTCTGGTAGTTCAGCTCAGATCCCTGTAGTGCTTTGCTAATGAAGTAGACGGGTTGTTGCCCATTTTCATCTTCTCTGACTAGTGCTGAAGCTATCGCCCGGCTTCCTACTGCGAGATATAATATGAGTGGTTCTCCTTCTCGTGGTTGAGATAGGATAGGTGGCCATCCTAAGAATTCCTTGAAGTCTCAGAAAGCTTGCTCACATTCTGTCGTCCATTCGAACTGTTTTCCCTTTCTTAACGTAGCATAGAAGGGGAGAGATCTTATCGCAGCTCCTGCTAAGAATCGGGATAGGGCGGCCAATCTCCCGTTAAGTTGTTGTACTTCTTTGACACAGGTTGGGCTCTTCATGTTGAGTATAGCTTGGCATTTGTCTGGATTTGCTTCAATTCCCCTTTGTGTGAGCATGAAACCCAAAAATTTGCCTGCTTCAACTGCGAAGGTGCATTTTGCGGGGTTGAGTCGTATGTTATGCTTCCTTATAGTGTCAAACACTTGAGCCAGGTCAGACAATAATGTATCTTCGCTTTGTGTTTTTATCAACATGTCGTCCACATAGACTTCCATGATTTTTCCGATGTGATCCGAGAAGACTTTATTTATTAGCCTTTGATAGGTAGCTCCCGCGTTCTTGAGACCGAAAGGCATCACGATGTAGCAGTAGTTCACCTTTGGTGTTAAGAACGAGGTCTTTTCTTGATCTGGTGGATACATGGGGATTTGGTTGTATCCCAAATAGGCATCCATAAACGAGAGGTATCTATATCCAGAGGAAACGTCTACCAGAGCGTCAATACTTGGGAGTGGGTATGGATCTTTTGGGCAGGCTTTGTTGAGATCGGTGTAATCGGTACACATGCGCCACTTCCCGTTTGATTTTTTCACCAAGACGATGTTGGCTAGCCATAGTGGGTACTTGACTTCTCTTATGAATCCTGCCTCCAGTAACATTTGTACTTGTTCTTCCACAGCTTGGGATCGTTCTGATCCGAGTTTTCTTCGCTTCTGCTGCACCGGCCGAGATCCTGGATAGACCGCCAACTTGTGGCACATTAGCTTAGGGTCTATGCCTGGCATGTCTGCGGCTTTCCATGCGAAGAGGTCGACATTATCTCATAAGAATTGTATCAGTAATTCTTTTGAATCTCCTCTTAAGACCGTGCCGATATTGGTCATTTTATCCGAGGTGTCTCCAATCTGGACCTTCTCTACCTCGCCTTCTGGGTGCGGACGGAGTTCTTCTCGATGCTGAGCTCCACCACCAAGCTCAATTGTATGAAACTCTTCTCCTCTGCCTTTGAGGTTTAAGCTCTCGTTATAACAGCGACGTGCCATCTTTTGATCTGCTTTTATCGTGGCTATCCCCTCTGTAGTTGGGAATTTCATGCATAGGTGCGGAGTTGAGACTATTGCGCCGAGTTGATTGAGTGTTGTCCGACTTAAGAGAGCATTGTAGGCTGACCTTACGTCGACCACAATGTAGTCTATTCTGAGGGTCCTAGATTGGTTCCCTTTTCCAAAAGTAGTGTGTAGCGATACGTATCCCAATGATTGTATCGGAATGTCTCCTAGTCCAAACAGATTGTTCGGGTATGCTCTAAGTTCCTTTTCGTCTAAGCCGAGCTTGTCGAAAGGTGTTTTGAATAAGATGTCGGTGGAACTCCCTTGGTCTACTAGTGTGCGATGTAGATTGGCGTTTGCCAGTATAATAGTGATGACCATGGGATTGTCGTGTCCCGAGATGATGCCGGATGCGTCCTCTTTAGTAAATGTTTTCGCCAGGATGTCGGGTGCTTCTTCCTTTCGCTTAACATGATATACTTCTTTGAGATGTCTCTTTCGGGACGATTTGGAGATCCCACCTCCTGCGAATCCGCCATGTATCATGTGGACGTGTCTTTCTGGTGTCCGAGGTAACCGTTCAGCTCGTCCATCATCTTCGTCTCTTCGTCTTTTTCTTTGGTCATCATCCCAGGTGGCCAGAAATCGATCTAATTTTCCTTCTCTTACCAATTTTTTTATGATATTTTTCAAGTCGAAGCATTCGTTGGTAGAGTGCCCTCGCGCTCGATGGTATTCACAATATTCCTTCCGATTTCCTCCTCCCCTTTTGCCTTTGAGTGGCCGCGCTGGGGGGATTTTTTCTGTATGGCAGACTTCTTTGTACATCTCGACCAGGGATGCTCTGAGAGGAGTGTAGTTGTGGTATTTTTTGATTTTCTCACCCTGTCGATCTTCTTTCCTTTTGGAGTCCTTGTCTTTGTCTCGGTAGGAGGCCCCAGATTTTGAGGTTTCTCCCAGTCGAGCGTTCTCTTCCATGTTGATGTATTTTTCTGCTCGCTCCTGTACTTCGTCTAAGGAGGTAGGATACTTTTTTGATATAGATTGGCTGAAAGATCCCTCTCGTAAGCCATTAATAAGCCCCATGATGGCGGCTTCTGTTGGTAAATTTTGTATGTCCATGCATGTTTTGTTGAATCTTTCCATGTAGTTGCGGAGGCTCTCCCGATCTCCTTGCTTGATTCCTAGTAAGCTGGGTGCGTGCTTGGCCTTATCTTTCTGGATGGAGAATCTGGCAAGGAATATTTTGGCCAGGTCGTCGAAGTTTGAGATGGATTTCGGCGGTAAGTTGTCGAACCATCTGATCGCCGTTTTCGTGAGAGTTGTTGGGAAAGCTTTGCAGCGAACGGCATCTGAGGCATCGGTGAGGTACATTCTGCTTCTAAAATTGCTGAGATGATGGTTGGGATCTGTAGTGCCATCATACAAAACCATATCCGGGAGCTTGAAATCCTTTGGGATTTTGGTCTTCATGATTTCCCTGGTGAATGGATCCTGTTCTTTGCGCGAATTTTCCTCAGGAGTGGTCCGAGGAGCTTTTGATTTGAGGTCGGCCTCTAATTTTTTCTTCCAGTTCTCGGCGTCGCCGTACCTCTCTTTGTAGATCCTTTCCGATCTCCCGTTGTTGCTGGGTTTCTTTCTCAAGTTGCTTTAAGTGATTTTGAAGTGCTTCCAAGGCTCCCGAATTTGGTGAGTTTTTGTTCCCGTTGGATTCCGGAGTATCTTTTAGCGTAGTGTCCGCGGTCTTGTGCGGTGTTCTGTTCTCTAGATCCGAGTCGTGGTCGTTGTCATGGCCGTCCGCCATGGTTTTGGGATGACTCTCAGGTTCCCCGGCAACGGCGCCAATGTTCCGAGGGTTACCTGAAACTGGAGGTCGATCTCGGATGAGATCCTTGGTACTGGTCAGAGATGACGTGTCTGGCTGGTTGGTGGCGGCCGGAGCTGTTGTGTCCGACTTGTTGGACTTGCTGCACTGCTGATCCTAGGCCACCGGAGGGTGGGGGGTACCTGCAAGAGACTCCGATGCTTAAGTTAGCATGGGTATTAAGCAGGTTTTATGTAGAATCAGAGTATGAGTTATACCTGGGTGCTCCAGTGTATTTATAGTAGTGTGGGCTGACCTTTCTGATAAGATAAGTTAGTTATCTTATCTTATCTTATCCTATTTGGGATGAAGTCAGCTTATCTTCAAGGGAACCGCCTTTATCTCTATAGGCTGGGATTGCCTTTAGATTTGGGTCGTGTTCCTCTATTTGGGCCCTTTATTGGGCTTTCTTGTCGATATGGCCGAGTTCTTTGTAACGAAGTCGGTCCGCTTGACCTTAACAGGTCGGTCGCTGCATCGTTGATCATCCCAGGTCGGATAGCTCGACCCAGGGTATGAACAGCATCATACTTAATATCATTCTCCTTCTCGAACTCTTCACTCAGCTCTTCATGGTTTTCTTCTTCAATTAGAGTGATAACTCTTCGATTTGGGCTATCAGTAGCAATATGCCCAAATTCTTGACACTTGAAACACCTTCTATTGGACTCACTAGAGCGAGAAGAGTTGTGCTCTTTATTGGTTGGTGAACTGTTTAAAGGACTTAGCTAAGAGTATTGTTGGGGAGTCCACTTCTGCTTTGGAAAATTAACCACCCCCTTTCTTTTGAGAAGCAATTATTCTTCTTCTGTGTTATTTTCTTTTCAACCTTCAATGCTAGTCTTGTAACATCATCGAACATCCAGAATGGTTGTAGTTGAACAATGTTTGCAATGTTTTCATTAAGCCCTCCAAGGTAGCGAGCAACATTTTGTTCTTTAGACTCTTAAATGTCACACTTCATAAGAAGCTCTTCAAACTCCATAGTGTACTCCTCCACAGTCAATAATTTGTTTTAAAATTGTGAAATTTGATGAAGACTTCTTGCCTGTAGTTCTCTAGAAGGAACTTTCTCCTTAGTTCACGGCGCATTTTATCCCATGTCTTGATTTTGCTCTATCCTTCTCTTTCTCGCTGACATTTGAGATTCTCCCACCATACTGACACGTGCTTCTTTAACTTGATTACTACAAGCTTCACACTCTTGTCATCTGGAATGTCTTTTAACTCGAACACTCTTTTCATTGTGCAAAGCCAATCGATGAAACCATTTGGTTGGAGTCTTCTTTCAAACTCAGGAATATCAATTTTGATTCCTAAGTTTTTAGCTTTTATGTTGTTGTGTCGTACTCTTCGTGTGGACAAATCTTCAGACGAAGAAGAATAATAAAATGAATTTCCATTATTTTCTTCGCTAGAAGAACTGTCATCACTCTGGTTGCCATGATTATTTTGAGTAGCTTGATATTTTGTAAGTTGCTCTTGCAACTCCTTAACTTGATGGCGTAACTGGTGCACGAATTGTGAATCACACTTTTCACAACGCGTACCACTAACCAGCAAGTGCACTGGGTCGTCCAAGTAATACCTTACGTGAGTAAGGGTCGAATCCCACGGAGATTGTTGGTTTGAAGCAATCTATGGTTATCTTGTAAGTCTTAGTCAGGAAGTCAATTATGTTTATCAGTTGAATTGCGAATAACCAAGAGAGCATAAATTAAAGGTTACTTGTTGTGCAGTAATGGAGAATATGTTGGAGTTTTGGAGATGCTTTATCTTCTGAATCTCTGCTTTCCTCTGTCTTCTGATTCACGCACGCACGTCCTCCTATGGCAGGCTGTGTGTTGGTGGATCACCGTTGTCAATGGCTACCTTCCATCCTTCCAGTGAAAACTACGCTCACGCGCTCTGTCACAGCACGGCTAATCACCGGTTGGTTCTCGATCCGGTTGGAATAGGATTCACTTTCCTTTTGCGTCTGTCACTAACGCCCAGCCTTCAGGAGTTTGAAGCTCGTCACAGTCGTTCAATCCTTGAATCCTACTCGGAATACCACAGACAAGGTTTAGACTTTCCGGATTCTCATGAATACCGCCATCAGTTCTAGCTTATACCACGGAGATTCTGATTAAGAGATCTCAGAGATACTCATTCAATCGGATATAGAACAGAGGTGGTTGTCAGGCACACGTTCATGGGTTGAGGAAGGTGATGAATGTCACAGATCATCACCTTCATCACAGTTAAGCGCGAATGAACATCTTAGATAGGAACAAGCGTGTTTGAATGGAAAACAGAAATACTTGCATTAATTCATCGAGACACAGCAGAGCTCCTCACCCCCAACAATGGGGTTTAGAGACTCATGCCGTCAGAGAATACAAGGGTTTGATCTAAAATGTCATGAGCCCCAAAATAAGTCTCTAAAAGTTCTTTAAATACTAAACTAGTAGCCTAGGTTTATAAAAAATGAGTAGACTATGATAGGTGATGCAGAGATCCACTTCTGGGCCCACTTGGTGTGTGCTGGGGCTGAGATTTAAGCAAGTCACGTGCAAAGGCCATTTGTGGAGTTGAACGCCAGTTTTTGTTCCAGTTTAGGCGTTCAACTCCAGCTTTTGATCCTTTTCTGGCGCTGGACGCCAGAATTGGGCAGAGAACTGGCGTTGAACGCCAGTTTACGTCATTTATCTTTGTGAAAAGTATGGACTATTATATATTGCTGGAAAGCCCTGGATGTCTACTTTCCAACGCAATTAGAAGCATGCCATTTCGAGTTCTGTAGCTCCAGAAAATCTACTTTGAGTGCAGGGAGGTCAGAATCCAACAGCATCAGCAGTCCTTTTTCAGCCTGAATCAGATTTTTGCTCAGCTCCCTCAATTTCAGCCAGAAAAATACCTAAAATTACAGAAAAACACACAACTCATAGTAAAGTCCAGAAATATGAATTTTTCCTAAAAACTAATGAAAATAGACTAAAAACTAACTAAAACATACTCAAAACTATATGAAATTAACCCCAAAAAGCGTATAAAATATCCGCTCATCACAACACCAAACTTAAACTGTTGCTTGTCCTCAAGCAACTAGATAAATAAAATAGAAGACTAATAGGTTGAGAAGCAATAATATCTCAGAGTTTTTGAGTGGAGCTCAGACTCTAATTAGATGAGCGGGACTAGTAGCTTTTTGCTTCTGAACAGTTTTGGCATCTCACTTTATCCATTGAAGCTCAGAGTGATTGGCATCTATAGGAACTTAAAATTCAGATAGTGTTATTGATTCTCCTATTTCAGTGTGATGATTCTTGAACACAGCTATTTTATGAGTCTTGGCCGTGGCCCTAAGCACTTTGTTTTCCAGTATTACCACCGGATACATAAATGCCACAGACACATAATTGGGTGAACCTTTTAGATTGTGACTCAGCTTTGCTAAAGTCCCCAATTAGAGGTGTCCAGAGTTCTTAAGCACACTCTTCTTTTTGCTTTGGACCTCGACTTTAACCGCTCAGTCTCAAGTTTTCACTTGACACCTTCACGCCACAAGCACATGGTTAGGGACAGCTTGGTTTAGCCGCTTAGACCAGGATTTTATTCCTTTAGGCCCTCCTATCCACTGATGCTCAAAGCCTTGGGATCCTTTTTATTTGCCCTTGCCTTTTGGTTTTAAGGGTTATTGGCTATTTGCTCTTGCCTCTTGGTTTTAAGAGCTTTTGGCTTTTTCTGCTTGCTTTTTCTTTTTCTTTCTATATTTTTTTTCTGCAAGCTTTGTTCTTTGCTGCTTTTTCTTGCTTCAAGAATCATTTTTATGATTTTTCAGATTATCAATAACATGTCTCATGTTCATCATTCTTTCAAGAGCCAACATATTTAACAGTCTTAAACAACAAATTCAAAAGACATATGCACTGTTCAAGCATTCATTCAGAAGACAGAAAGCATTGCCACCACATGTTACTAATTAGAATTTTTCTTATTAAAAACTCGAAGTTTTATTGCCTCTTATTCAAAAGATCTACTATTTTATTCATGTTTGCTGATGATGAGAAAAATAGACTATAACTTAATTGGGGATAAAATCAAACTAGACACTAATTACTACTAATGATCATGTAATGAAGACACAAACATAGATAAGCACTTAACATAGAGAAAACGAAAAATAGAGAAAGTAAGAACAAGGAACGAGTCCACCTTAGTGATGATGGCATTTCCTTCTTGAGGCACCAATGATGTTCTTGAGCTCTTTTATGTCTCTTCCTTGCCTTTGTGGCTTGATTCCTAGTGATTTTTGGTATTTCTATCCTCAGTTGCTTCCAATAATTATGTGGAGGGAAGTGCATTCCCTGAGGTATCTCTTGATTTGCAGCCACATGTTCTACCACTGAGCTATAGATCCTTCACATAATTATTTTACCACACCAAACTTAGAATGTTGCTCGCCCTTGAGCAAAAGAAGAGGGAATAGATGAAGGAGAAGATGTGGAAAGAAAAAACTAGGATTATGAGGAGGGAAGGTGGGGATCCTGTGGGGTCCACAGATCTTGAGGTGTCAAGACATTTACATCCCTGCACCAATTTAGGCATGCAAAATGCCCTTGCACACAACTCTGGGCGTTCAGCGCCAGGTTGGTGCCCATTTTGGGCGTTCAACGCCCATTTACTAGCCATTTCTGGCGTTGAACGCCAGAACCATGCTTGTTCTGGGCGTTCAGCACCAGGATGTTGCCCATTTTGGGCGTTCAGCGCCAGAACCATGCTCTGTTCTGGCGTTGAACGCCAGACAGGTGCTTCCTCCAAGGTGTGATTTTTCTTCTGCTGTTTTTTATTCCTTTTTCAATTTTTAATATTTATTTTGTGACTCCACATGATCATGAACCTAATAAAACATGAAAAACCATGAAAATAAATAAAAATTGGGTTGCCTCCCAACAAGCGCTTCTTTAATGTCCTTAGCTGGACCTTGCTGAGCTTTTAATCTAGCTTCAGCCTTGAGCATTCTTGCTCAATGTTGCCTTCAAGATAATGCTTGATTCTCTGTCCATTGACAATGAACTTCTTATCAGAATCAATATCTTGAAGCTCCACATAACCATATGGTGATACACTTGTAATCATGTATGGTCCCCTCCACCGGGATTTCAGTTTCCCGGGGAATAGCCTGAGTCTAGAGTTAAACAACAGAACCTTCTGTCCTGGTTCAAAGATTCTAGATGACAGCTTTCTGTCATGCCACTTTTTTTATTTTTCTTTATAAAGCTTGGCATTTTCGAAAGCTGTGAATCTGAATTCTTCTAGCTCATTTAGCTGGAGCAATCATTTTTCTCCTGCTAGTTTGGCATCAAAGTTTAGGAATCTGGTTGCCCAGTAGGCCTTATGTTCCAGTTCCACGGGCAGGTGACATGCCATACCATACACGAGTTGGTATGGAGAGGTCCCTATAGGGGTCTTGAATGCTGTCCTGTAAGCCCACAAAGCATCATCCAAGCTCCGTGCCCAATCCTTTCTACGGGTATTTACTGTCCGTTCCAGGATTCTCTTTAATTCTCTATTAGAGACTTCAGCTTGCCCATTGGTTTGTGGATGATATGGAGTGGCCACCTTGTGGCGAATTCCATACCGAACCATGGCAGAGTAAAGCTGTTTATTGCAGAAGTGAGTGCCCCCATCACTGATTAGTACTCTAGGGACACCAAACCTGCTAAAGATATATTTCTGGAGGAACTTCAGCACTGTTTTAGTATCATTGGTGGGTGTGGCAATAGCCTCAACCTATTTTGATACATAGTCAACTGCCACCAGAATATAAGTGTTTGAGTATGATGGTGGGAAAGGTCCTATGAAGTCAATTCCCCATACGTCAAACAACTCAATTTCCAAGATTCCTTGTTGAGGCATGGCGTAACCATGAGGCAGATTACCAGCTCTTTGGCAACTGTCACAGTTACGTACAAACTCTCGGGAATCTTTATAGAGTGTGGGCCAATAGAAGCCACATTGGAGGACTTTGGTGGCTGTTCGCTCACCTCCGAAATGGCCTCCATATTGAGATCCATGGCAATGCCATAGGATCCTCTATGCCTCTTCTCTAGGCACACAACTACGGATTATTCCGTCTGCACATCTCTTAAAGAGATAGGGTTCATCCCACAAGTAATACTTTGCATCAGTAATTAATTTCTTCTTTTGTATCCTGTTGTACTCCTTGGGTATGAACCTTGCAGCTTTATAGTTTGCAATATCGGCAAACCATGGTGCTTCCTGAATGGCAAATAAATTCTCATCAGGAAACGTCTCAGAGATCTCAAGAAAGGGGAGGGACGTCCCTTCCACTGGCTCTATCCGGGACAGATGATCAGCCACTTGGTTCTCTGTCCCTTTTCTGTCTCTTATTTCTATATCAAACTCTTGCAGAAGCAACACCCATCTGATGAGCCTGGGTTTTGAATCCTGCTTTGTGAGTAGATATTTAAGAGCAGCATGATCAGTATACACAATCACTTTTGATCCTACTAAGTATGATCTGAACTTGTCAATGGCGTAAACCACTGCAAGTAATTCTTTTTCTGTGGTTGTGTAATTTTTCTGGGCATCATTTAAAATGCGACTAGCAAAATAAATGACGTGCAGAAGCTTGTCATGCCTCTGTCCCAGCACTGCACCAATGGCGTGATCACTGGCATCACACATTAGCTCAAATGGTAGTGTCCAGTCTGGTGCAGAAATAACTGGTGCGGTGACCAGCTTAGCTTTCAGCGTTTCAAACGCCTGCAGGCACTCTGTGTCAAACACAAATGGCATGTCAGCAGCTAGCAGATTGCTTAGAGGTTTTGCGATTTTTGAAAAATCCTTTATAAACCTCCTATAGAATCCTGCATGCCCCAGAAAGCTTCTGATTGCCTTAACATTGGCAGGTGGTGGTAATTTTTCAATTACCTCTATTTTTGCTTGATCCACCTCTATTCCCTTGTTTGAGATTTTATGCCCAAGAACAATTCCTTCAGTCACCATGAAGTGACACTTTTCCCAGTTTAAAACTAGGTTGGTCTCTTGGCATCTTTTCAGAACAAGTTTCAGGTGATCAAGACAGGAGCTGAATGAGTCTCCATATACTGAGAAGTCATCCATGAAGACTTCCAGAAATTTTTCCACCATATCAGAGAAAATAGAGAGCATGCATCTCTGGAAGGTTGCAGGCGCATTACATAGCCCAAATGGCATCCTTCTATAAGCAAACACTCCGGATGGACATGTGAATGCTGTTTTCTCTTGATCCTGGGGATCTACTGCAATCTGGTTATAGCCTGAGTAGCCATCCAAAAAGCAGTAATAATCATGACCTGCTAGTCTTTCTAGCATCTGGTCTATGAATGGTAAAGGAAAATGATCCTTTCTGGTGGCTGTATTGAGCCTTCTATAGTCAATACACATGCGCCACCCTGTAACTGTTCTTGTAGGAACTAGTTTATTTTTTTCATTATGAATCACTGTCATGCCTCCCTTTTTTGGGACGACTTGGACAGGGCTCACCCAGGGGCTATCAGAAATAGGATAAATAATCCCAGCCTCTAGTAGTTTGGTGACCTCTTTCTGCACTACTTCTTTCATGGCTGGATTTAGCCGCCTCTGTGGTTGAACCACTGGTTTGGCATTATCCTCCAATAAGATTTTGTGCATGCATCTAGCTGGGCTTATGCCCTTAAGGTCACCTATGGACCACCCAAGAGCTGTCTTGTGTGTCCTTAGCACTTGAATAAGTGCTTCCTCTTCCTGTGAATTTAAAGCAGAGCTTATAATCACTGGAAAAGTGTCACCTTCTCCCAGAAATGCATATTTCAAGGATGGTGGTAATGGCTTGAGCTCGGGTTTAGGAGGTTTTTCCTCTTTTAGAAGAAAGTTCAGAGGCTCTTTCATGTCCCCTGAATCCTCCAAATCAAGCTGAGCATCTTTAAAGATGTCTTCCAACTCTGATTCGAGACTCTCAACCATGTTGATCTCTTCTACCAAAGAGTCAATAAGATCAACTCTCATGCAGTCTGTTGATGTGTCTGGATGCTGCATGGCTTTGACAGCGTTCAACTTGAACTCATCATCGTTGACTCTCAGGGTTATTTTCCCTTGTTGGACGTCAATGAGGGATCGTCCAGTTGCTAGGAAGGGTCTTCCTAGAATGAGAGTAGCACTCTTGTGCTCCTCCATTTCCAGCACAACAAAGTCAGTGGGAAAGGCGAATGGCCCAACTCTAACAATCATGTCCTCAATCACGCCTGATGGGTATTTAGTGGAACCATCAGCAAGTTGGAGACATATCCGGGTTGGTTTAACTTCTTCAGTTAAGCCAAGCTTCCTAATAGTGGATGCAGGTATTAGGTTGATGCTTGCCCCAAGATCGCATAAAGCTGTCTTGGTGCAATTACCTTCTAATATACATGGTATCAGAAAACTCCCAGGGTCTTTAAGCTTTTCAGAATGACTGCACTGCATTCTTCAGTGAGGAGAACTCTTTCTGTTTCTCTCCAATCCTTCTTATGACTCAAGATCTCTTTCATGAACTTGGCATAAGAAGGTATTTGCTCAAGTGCTTCTGCAAATGGAATCTTTATTTCAAGAGTCCTGAGATAATCTGCAAAGCGAGAAAATTGCTTATCCTGCTCCTCTTTCTAGAGTTTTTAAGGATAAGGTATCTTGGCTTTATATTCTTCAACCTTAGTTGCTGCAGGTTTATTGCCTACAGAAGTGGTTGAAGAGGCCTTTTTAGAGGGGTTGTTATCAGCATTTGTGTGTGTCTGATCCCTTACTGGCGATTGAGTGCCAGAGTTAGAAGCTAGAGTGACGTTAGACGCCAGCTCCCTGTCTGTTCCTGGCGTCTGAATGCCAGAAATATGCCTATTTTGGGCGTTCAGTGCCGGATCCTGTCCATTTTGGGTGTTCAATGCCATATTCTTGCCCATTTCTGGCGTTGAACGCCAATCCTGCCTTGTTTCTGGCGTTGAACGCCAGTTGTGGGCATGGTCTGGGCGTTCAGCGTCAGCCTTCCACAAATTTTCTGGCGTTTTAGCGCCAGAATTATTTTTCCCTGGGCTCTTACTGTCCTCAGGTGAATCTTTGGTGGGTTGCGCATTTCTTGACTTTTTGCTGCCTTGAGGTGGGATATTTAATGTCTTCCCACTTCTTAATTAAACTGCTTGGCATTCTTCTGTTATTTGCCTTGACAGCTGCTGCTTTGTTTGCTTAAACTGTTCTTCCATATGTATATTAGCCATCCTAGTCTCTTGTAGTCTATCTTTGAATTCAGCTAACTGCCTTGTTAGGAAGTCCAATTGCTGATTGAATTCAGCAGCTTGTTCTACAGGACTGAGTTCAGCAGTTGCTGTTTTAACCTCTTCTTTCATGGAAGGGTCACTGCTTAGATACAGATGCTGATTCCTGGCAACTGTATCAATGAGCTCTTGAGCCTCTTTAATTGTCTTTCTCATGTGGATAGATCCACCAGCTGAGTAATCTAGAGACATCTGAGCTCCTTCTGCAAGCCCATAGTAGAAGATGTCTAACTGAACCCACTCTGAGAACATTTCAGAGGGGCATTTTCGTAGCATCTCTCTGTATCTCTCCCAGGCATCATAAAGAGATTCATTATCTCCTTGCTTGAAGCCTTGGATGTCCAGCCTTAGCTGTGTCATCCTTTTTGGAGGGAAATATTGATTCAGGAATTTTTCTGTCAGCTGTTTCCATGTCTTTATGCTGGCCTTAGGTTGGTTATTTAACCACCTCTTAGCTTGATCTTTTACAGCAAATAGAAACAGTAATAGTCTGTAGACATCCTGATCTATTTCCTTATCATGTACTGTGTCAGCAATTTGTAAAAATTGTGCCAGAAATTCTGTAGGTTCTTCCTGTGGAAGACCGGAATACTAGCAACTTTGCTGCACCATGATAATGAGCTGAGGATTCAACTCAAAGCTACTGACTCCAATGGAGGGTATGTAGATGCTACTCCCATATGAAGCAGTAGAGGGGTTAGAATATGACCCCAGAGTCCTCCTGGACTGTTCATTTCCGCTTAGATCCATGATGGAGAAAGGGAGATGATGTAAAATAGAGAAAATATTTTTATTTATTTAATTTATTAATTTATTTCGAAAACAAAATAAATTAAAATAAAATAAATAAAAATGGGTGAAGATTTTCGAAAAAATGAGGAGAGAGAAAGTGGTTAGAAGGTTTTAAAAAGGATATGATGATTTTTGAAAAAGGTTTTAAAATTAAAAAAAAAATCTGAATTTTAAAGGAAATTTTCGAAAAATTGCTTAAAATTGGAGAGAAAAAATATTTTTTGAATTTAAAGAGGAGAGAGAAAAACAATAAGATAGCACAAGATTTAAAATTTTTAGATCTGATGCTCCTTGTTTTCAAAAATTTTTAAGGGAAAAACACTAAGGAACACCAAACTTAAAATTTTTTTTTTTAGAAAACCAAAATAAATTTACGAAAAATTTTTTTTTTGAAAAATCAACAAGAAAACACCAAACTTAAAGTTTGGCACAAAATTTAATAGAGAAAATATTATTTATGAAAAAGGTTTTAAAAAGAGTGCACCAAACTGCCACGGGCTTAGACTAACGCTCTAGCCAATTGGGCAGTAAATGTAACACTTGTTTTAAAGAAGGATATTTTTAACCAAGAACAATAATAAGAGACTCTAAACCAAAAAGAAAAATTTTCCTAATCTAAGCAACAAAATAATCCGTCAGTTGTTTAAACACGAACAATCCCCGGCAACGGCGCCAAAAACTTGGTGCACAAATTGTGAATCACACTTTTCACAACGCGTACCACTAACCAACAAGTGCACTGGGTCGTCCAAGTAATACCTTACGTGAGTAAGGGTCGAATCCCACGGAGATTGTTGGTTTGAAGCAATCTATGGTTATCTTGTAAGTCTTAGTCAGGAAGTCAATTATGTTTATCAGTTGAATTGCGAATAACCAAGAGAGCATAAATTAAAGGTTACTTGTTGTGCAGTAATGGAGAATATGTTGGAGTTTTGAATATGCTTTGTCTTCTGAATCTCTGCTTTCCTCTATCTTCTGATTCACGCACGCACGTCCTCCTATGGCAGGCTGTGTGTTGGTGGATCACCGTTGTCAATGGCTACCTTCCATCCTTCCAGTGAAAACTACACTCACGCGCTCTGTCACAGCACGGCTAATCACCGGTTGGTTCTCGATCCGGTTGGAATAGGATTTACTATCCTTTTGCGTCTGTCACTAACGCCCAGCCTTCAGGAGTTTGAAGCTCGTCACAGTCGTTCAATCCTTGAATCCTACTCGGAATACCACAGACAAGGTTTAGACTTTCCGGATTCTCATGAATGCCGCCATCAGTTCTAGCTTATACCACGGAGATTCTGATTAAGAGATCTCAGAGATACTCATTCAATCGGATATAGAACAGAGGTGGTTGTCAGGCACACGTTCATGGGTTGAGGAAGGTGATGAATGTCACAGATCATCACCTTCATCACAGTTAAGTGCGAATGAACATCTTAGATAGGAACAAGCGTGTTTGAATGGAAAACATAAATACTTGCATTAATTCATCGAGACACAGCAGAGCTCCTCACCCCCAACAATGGGGTTTAGAGACTCATGCCGTCAGAGAATACAAGGGTTTGATCTAAAATGTCATGAGCCCCAAAATAAGTCTCTAAAAGTTGTTTAAATACTAAACTAGTAGCCTAGGTTTACAAAAAATGAGTAGACTATGATAGGTGATGCAGAGATCCACTTCTGGGCCCACTTGGTGTGTGCTGGGGCTGAGATTTAAGCAAGTCACGTGCAAAGGCCATTTGTGGAGTTGAACGCCAGTTTTTGTGCCAGTTTGGGCGTTCAACTCCAGCTTTTGATCCTTTTCTGGCGCTGGACGCCAGAATTGGGCAGAAAACTGGTGTTGAACGCTAGTTTACGTCATTTATCCTTGTGCAAAGTATGGACTATTATATATTTCTGGAAAGCCCTGGATGTCTACTTTCCAACGCAGTTGGAAGCATGCCATTTCAAGTTTTGTAGCTCCAGAAAATCCACTTTGAGTGCAGGGAGGTCAGATTCCAACAACATCAGCAGTCCTTTTTCAGCCTGAATCAGATTTTTGCTCAGCTCCCTCAATTTCAGCCAGAAAAATACCTGAAATTACAGAAAAACACACAACTCATAGTAAAGTCCAGAAATATGAATTTTTCCTAAAAACTAATGAAAATAGACTAAAAACTAACTAAAACATACTCAAAACTATATGAAATTAACCCCAAAAAGCGTATAAAATATCCGCTCATCAGTAACTCTTCCATTTCAATCTCTTGTGTAGTTCTACGCTTTGGAGCCATCCTTCAATGAGGTTGATGATTGGGTGCCAATGTTATGATGATGATGATGATGATGCACGATGATGATGAGAATGCCCCAATGATGGGAATGCACTAAGATAATCATCAACAAAAAAGCCACCAAAAGAAGAGAAAAGAATGATATTACCCGAAACTCTGCAACAGATAATCTACACTGACGACTGACTCGTACCAACAGTGAGAGTACCGCACTAAAGACCCGTACCCACGAACGAAATAAAATTTTACTGGAGCAAGTCGAGGACCAACCTTACTCTGATACCAAACTGACGCCGGGACATCGTTTGGCTCACCAATCCTGGCAAGGTTAACAACCCTACTATGGTGAAAATAGCCAAGAACCCACCTTAGTTGCAACTCGACATGCTCCTTAGGACTCATATGATATGCTGGCTTGTTTAGGATCACCGAACCATGGACAAAATTAATGACATGTTGAATATCTCGCATTGGTGGTAACCCGTTAAGGATCTCCTCAGGGACCGCATCAAAAAATTCTTCAATCAAAGGCGTGACATCCTCATGCACGGACAAGGTTTCCTTGTTCTCCTCACAAATCAATAAAAAACACATGAAGTTAAACTTTCGATGAGTTTTGTTAAGGTCTGACCGTATGATTAAGGACGACTCAACTTGCTTCTCGTACTCATCATGTCTTAATGGAGTCAACACAATCTTCACTCCATCCTTGAAGAAGGAATATGTATTCTTGAAACCATCATGGATAGCACGATGATCATATTGTCAAAGGTGTCCTAGCAACAAGTGACAATGCAACAATTAGGATTACATCACACCATACTTCATCTTTATATTTACTCCCAATTGAGAATTGAACGCAACATCTCCTTGTCACTTTGACCTCATTCCCTTTTCTCAGCCATTGCAACTTATAAGGGTGAGGATGTTCCTCAGTCGGAATCTTCAGTTTCTCCACCATATAGGTCACAACAATATTCTCACAACCTCCGGAGTCAATGATGACCTTGCACACCTTTCCTTGAGCAGCGCACATTGTGTGAAAAATGTTATGGCGAAGCCAACCTTCGTCTTCAATTAGCATGGCAGTTTTCAAAATACTGCTGGTGCATGAATTGTGAATCACACTTTTCACAACTCGTACCACTAACCAGCAAGTGCACTGGGTCGTCCAAGTAATACCTTACGTGAGTAAGGGTCGAATCCCACGGAGATTGTTGGTTTGAAGCAATCTATGGTTATCTTGCAATTCTTAGTCAGGAAGTCAATTATATTTATCAGTTGAATTGCGAATGAACAAGAGAGCATGGGTTAAAGGTTACTTGTTATGCAGTAATGGAGAATATGTTAGAGTTTTGGAGATGCTTTGTCTTCTGAATCTCTGCTTTCCTCTGTTCTCTGATTCACGCACGCACGTCCTTCTATGGCAAGCTGTGTGTTGGGGCATCACCGTTGTCAATGGTTACATCCCCTCCTCTTGTGAAAATGGTCCAAATGCTCTATCACAGCACGGCTAATCATCTGAGGTTCCCGATCATGCTGGAATAGGATTCACCCTCCTTTTGCGTCTGTCACTACGCCCAGCACTCGCGAGTTTGAAGCTCGTCACAGTCATTCAATCCCTAAATCCTACTCAGAATACCACAGACAAGGTTTAGACTTTCCGGATTCTCATGAATGCCGTCATCAATCTAGCTTATACCACGGAGATCCTGATTTAGGAATCTAAGAGATATTCATTCAATCTGATGTAGAACGGAGGTGATTGTCAAACACACGTTCGTGGATTGAGAAAGGTGATGAGTGTCACTGATCATCACCTAGTCCATAGTTAGGCGCGAATGGATATCTTAGATAGGAACACGCATGTTTGAATAGAAAACAGAAATACTTGCATTAATTCATCGAGACACAGCAGAGCTCCTCACCCCCAACAATGGAGTTTAGAGACTCATGCCGTCAGAGAATACAAAGTTTAGATCTAAAAATATCATCAGATACAAAATAAGTCTCTAAAAGTTGTTTAAATACTAAACTAGTAGCCTAGGTTTACAGAAATTGAGTAAACTATAACAGATGGTATAGAGATCCACTTCTGGGGCCCACTTGGTGTGTGTCGGGGCTGAGACTTAAGCAATTCACGTGCATAAGGCCATTTTGGGCGTTCAACGCCAGGTTTGAATCCATTTCTGGCGTTGAACTCCAACTTTTAATCCTTTTCTGGCGCTGGACACCAGAATTGGGCAGAGAACTGGCGTTGAACGCCAGTTTACGTCGTCTATCCTTGAGCAAAGTATGGACTATTATATATTTCTGGAAAGCCCTGGATGTCTACTTTCCAACGCAATTGGAAGCACGCTATTTCGAGTTCTGTAGCTCCAGAAAATCCACTTTGAGTGTAGGGAGGTCAGAATCCAACAGCATCAGCAGTCCTTTTTCAGCCTGAATCAGATTTTTGCTCAGTTCCCTCAATTTCAGCCAGAAAAATACCTGAAATTACAGAAAAACACACAACTCATAGTAAAGTCCAGAAATATAAATTTTTCCTAAAAACTAATGAAAATAAACTAAAAACTAACTAAAACATACTAAAAACTATATGAAATTAGCCCCAAAAAGCGTATAAAATATCCGCTCATCACAACACCAAACTTAAACTGTTACTTGTCCTCAAGCAACTAGACAAATAAAATAGAAGACTGATAGGTTGAGAAGCAATAATATCTCATAGTTTTTGAGTGAAGCTCAGATTCTAATTAGATGAGCGGGACTAGCAGCTTTTTCCTTCCGAACAGTTTTGGCATCTCACTTTATCCATTGAAGCTCAGAGTGATTGGCATCTATAAGAACTTAGAATTCAGATAGTGTTATTGATTCTCCTATTTCAGTATGATGATTCTTGAACACAGCTATTTCATGAGTCTTGACCGTGGCCCTAAGCACTTTGTTTTCCAGTATTACCACCGGATACATAAATGCCACAGACACATAATTGGGTGAACCCTTTGGATTGTGACTCAGCTTTGCTAAAGTCCCCAATTAGAGGTGTCCAGAGTTCTTAAGCACACTCTTCTTTCTGCTTTGGATCTTGACTTTAACCGCTCAGTCTCAAGTTTTCACTTGACACCTTCACGCCACAAGCACATGGTTAGGGACAGCTCGGTTTAGCCGCTTAGGCCAGGATTTTATTCCCTTAGGCCCTCCTATCCACTGATGCTCAAAGCCTTGGGATCCTTTTTATTACCCTTGCCTTTTGGTTTTAAGGGCTATTGGCTTTTTCTGCTTTTCTTTTTTTTTTTTTTGCTGCTTTTTCTTGCTTCAAGAATCATTTTTATGATTTTTCAGATTATCAATAACATGTCTCATGTTCACCATTCTTTCAAGAGCCAACATATTTAACAGTCTTAAACAACAAATTCAAGAGACATATGCACTGTTCAAGCATTCATTCAGAAGACAGAAAGTATTGCCACCACATGTAACTAATTAGAATTTCTCTTATTAAAACTCGAAATTTTATTGCCTCTTATTCAAAAGATCTACTATTTTATTCATGTTTGCTGATGATGAGAAAAATAAACTATGGCTTAATTGGAGATAAGATCAAAATAGATACTAATTACTACTATATGACTCCTAAGGTGAACTTCTCTAATGACACTATCACAGAGTTAAAGCAGAAATTGGAATTTAACAACCTTTGTTCTAGGAAATAGGTGTTCCTCTGATCCGTGGGGTGCTTGATTCTTCAAGAGATAACTTCTGGCGCTTCAATTCCCTTAACTCACGCCCTTGCTCCTCTTGTTCTTTAAACATATAGGTCAGCAATTGATTGTGTTCCTTCTGTTCTTTTATTATTTGCTCCATAGCTTCCCGTATCTTGGTGATAGACGTCTCAAGATACTCCCAGTATTCAGATTGAGGGATTTCTGGGAGAAATTCCTGTGTTTTCTTCTTGGTGGGATCATCTTGTGCTTGTTGTTTTTCCATTGATGCTTTGGTAATTGGTTTCTCAACTGAGATATACTCAGTTATTCCCATCCTTACCCCAGCGTCCTTGCAGAGCAGAGAAATCACGTTTGGATAAGTCAACCTGGCTTCTTTAGAATTTTTGTTAGCAATTTTGTAGAGTTCAGCTGAGATCAGCTGATGAACTTCCACTTCTTTTCCTATCATGATGCAATGGATCATCACTGCTCTTTTAACTGTGACTTCAGAACGGTTGCTGGTAGGCAACAGAGAATGCCCAATGAAGTCCAGCCATCCTCTGGCGACTGGTTTGAGATCTTCTCTCTTGAGTTGATTTGGGACACCCTTTGTGTTGGTGGTCCACCTGGCTCCAGGGATACATATGTCCTCTAGAATCTTATCCAGGCCCTTGTTTGTTCTCATCATTCTCCTGTTGAAGGAGTCTGGATCATCTTTCAGCTGAGGTAGCTTTAAGATCTCTCTGATCTTGTCAGGGGTGGTATGAACAATCTTTCCTCTGACCATGGTCCGATATTCATAGAAAGCAGTTCCAGATAGTTTTTGCTTGTCAGTCTGCCACATATTAGCATAAAACTCCTGGATCATATTCCTTCCCACTTTCGTTTCAGGATTAGCTAGGACTTCCCAGTTCCTGATTCGAATTTGCTCCTGGATCTCTGGATATTCATCTTCTTTCAGATCGAATCTAACTTCCGGGATCACTGATCTCAGACCCATTATTTTATTATAATGGTCTGAATGTTCTTTAGATAAGAACTTCCCTTGATTCCAAAGTGGTTTTGGAACGCTCTCTTTCTTGCCTCTTGGAGTGGGTTGTTTTCCTTTAGGAGCCATGATCTTAGTGATCGAGCAAAAGAAAAGAAAGGAGAGGGAAAGAAGGAGAGGGAAAGAAGGAGAGCTAGGTGAAATTGTTGATGGAGGGGGAGGGAGGCCGAACCCAAATTTAAAGGGAGGGAGGGTGGGTTTTTGAAAAAAGAGATAAAGATATGATAAAAAGATTGATTTGGAAAAGATAAGATAGAAGATATGATAAGAGAGGATATAGTTTAAAATTGAAAAGATATGAAAGATTTTTGAAAAAGATAAATCTAGATTTTGAAAAAGATAATGTGGAGATTTGAAAAAGATATTAGTTGGAAAAAATTAGATTTGTTTTGAAAATAGGATTTGAAAAGAGTTGGATTGAATTTGCAAAGAGGCCTGGTGCTTATGGATTAAAATACATTTGATATTTTTAAGGTAGGGTTTTTAGAAATTAGGGATTTTAGAAATCAGAGTTCTTAACATATTTATGCAAGAAATCATGAATTGAAGTATGAAAATCAAGATTTAGAAAAAAAATTGAAGAAAAATGAGTTTTGCCTCCTCCCTGCCATCCTGGCGTTTGAACGCCTAAACACTGCCTGTTTTGGGCATTCAACGCCCAAATGCTGCTCTCCTGGGCTTCAACGCCCAGCTGCTGCTATTACTGGCGTTCAACGCCCAGTGGGTGCCTATTTCTGGCGTTGAACGCCCAGATTGCTACCATTACTGGCGTTTTCTTGCCAGTGAGCTCTTTTTCTCTGTTTTGTGTGCCGAATCCTTTTGTAACTCTGTGGACTTATATAAATGATTCCTCACCTCAGTGTCAGTGAACTTTATATAAACAAATAAAAATAAAAATAAAAATAGGGCAAAATGCTTTAGAGGATTGATGCCCCATGGCTGGGTTGCCTCCCAGCAAGCGCTTCTTTATTGTCTTTAGCTGGACCTTGCTGAGCTTTTAGTCTAGCTTCAGCCTTGAGCACTCTTGCTCAATGTTTCCTTCAAGATAGTGTTTGATTCTCTGTCCATTGACAATGAACCTCTTATCAGAATCAATATCTTGAAGCTCCACATAACCATATGGTGATACACTTGTAATCACGTATGGTCCCCTCCACCGGGATTTCAATTTCCCGGGGAATAGCCTGAGTCTAGAGTTGAACAGCAGAACCTTCTGTCCTGGCTCAAAGATTCTAGAGGACAGCTTTCTGTCATGCCACTTTTTTTATTTCTCTTTATAAAGCTTGGCATTTTCGAAAGCTGTGAATCTGAATTCCTCTAGCTCATTTAGCTGGAGCAATCTTTTTTCTCCTGCTAATTTGGCATCAAAGTTTAGGAATCTGGTTGCCCAGTAGGCTTTATGTTCCAGTTCTACGGGCAGGTGACATGCCTTACCATACACAAGTTGGTATGGAGAGGTCCCTATAGGGGTCTTGAATGCTGTTCTGTAAGCCCACAGAGCATCATCCAGGCTCCGTGCCCAATCCTTTCTACGGGTACTTACTGTCCGTTCTAGGATTCTCTTTAATTCTCTGTTAGAGACTTCAGCTTGCCCATTAGTTTGTGGATGATATGGAGTAGCCACCTTATGGCGAATTCCATACCGAACCATGGCAGAGTAAAGTTGTTTATTGCAGAAGTGAGTGCCCCCATCACTGATGAGTACTCTAGGGACACCAAACCTGCTAAAGATATGTTTCTGGAAGAACTTCAGCACTGTTTTAGTATCATTGGTAGGTGTAGCAATGGCCTCAACCCATTTTGATACATAGTCAACTGCTACCAGAATATAAGTGTTTGAGTATGATGGTGGGAAAGGTCCCATGAAGTCAATTCCTCATACGTCAAACAACTCAATTTCCAAGATTCCTTGTTGAGGCATGGCGTAACCATGAGGCAGATTACCAGCTCTTTGGCAACTGTCACAGTTACGTACAAACTCTCGGGAATCTTTATAGAGTGTGGGCCAATAGAAGCCACATTGGAGGACCTTGGTGGCTGTTCGCTCACCTCCAAAATGGCCTCCATATTGAGATCCGTGGCAATGCCACAGGATCCTCTGTGCTTCTTCTCTAGGCACACACCTACGGATTATTCCGTCTGCACATCTCTTAAAGAGATAAGGTTCATCCCACAAGTAGTACTTTGCATCAGTAATTAATTTTTTCTTTTGTATCCTGTTGTACTCCTTGGGTATGAACCTTGCAGCTTTATAGTTTGCAATATCGGCAAACCATGGTGTTTTCTAAATGGCAAATAAATGCTCATCTGGAAAAGTCTCAGAGATCTCAAGAGAGGGGAGGGGCGTCCCTTCTACTGGCTCTATCCGGGATAGATGATCAGCCACTTGGTTCTCTGTCCCTTTTCTGTCTCTTATTTCTATATCAAACTCTTTCAGAAGCAACACCCATCTGATGAGCCTGGGTTTTGAATCCTGCTTTGTGAGTAGATATTTAAGAGCAGCATGATCAGTATACACAATCACTTTTGATCCTACTAAGTATAATCTGAACTTGTCATTGGCGTAAACCACTGCAAGTAATTCTTTTTCTGTGGTTGTGTAATTTTTCTGGGCATCATTTAGAACACGACTGGCGTAATAAATGACGTGCAGAAGCTTATCATGCCTCTGTCCCAACACTGCACTAATGGCGTGATCACTGGCATCACACATTAGCTCAAATGGTAATGTCCAGTCTGGTGCAGAAATTACTGGTGCTGTGACCAGCTTAGCTTTCAGCGTTTCAAATGCCTGCAGGCACTCTATGTCAAACACAAATGGCGTGTCAGCAGCTAGCAGATTGCTTAGAGGTTTTGCGATTTTTGAAAAATCCTTTATAAACCTCCTATAGAATCCTGCGTGCCCCAGAAAGCTTCTGATTGCCTTAACATTGGCAGGTGATGGTAATTTTTCAATTACCTCTATTTTTGCTTGATCCACCTCTATTCCCTTGTTTGAAATTTTATGCCCAAGAACAATCCCTTCAGTCACCATGAAGTGACATTTTTCCCAGTTTAAAACTAGGTTGGTCTCTTGGCATCTTTTCAGAACAAGTTTCAGGTGATCAAGACAGGAGCTGAATGAGTCTCCATATACTGAGAAGTCATCCATGAAGACTTCCAGAAATTTTTCTACCATATCAGAGAAAATAGAGAGCATGCATCTCTGGAAGGTTGCAGGCGCATTACACAGCCCAAATGGCATCCTTCTATAAGCAAACACTCCAGATGGACATGTGAATGCTGTTTTCTCTTGATCTTGAGGATCTACTGCAATCTGGTTATAGCCTGAGTAGCCATCCAAAAAGCAGTAATAATCATGACCTGCTAGTCTTTCTAGCATCTGGTCTATGAATGGTAAAGGAAAATGATCCTTTCTGGTGGCTGTATTGAGCCTTCTGTAGTCAATACACATGCGCCACCCTATAACTGTTCTTGTAGGAACCAGTTTATTTTTTTCATTATGAATCACTGTCATGCCTCCCTTTTTTGGGACGACTTGGACAGGGCTCACCCAGGGGCTATCAGAAATAGTATAAATAATCCTAGCCTCTAGTAATTTGGTGACCTCTTTCTGCACCACTTCCTTCATGGCTGGATTTAGCCGCCTCTGTGGTTGAACCACTGGTTTGGCATTATCCTCCAATAAGATTTTGTGCATGCATCTAGCTGGGCTTAGGCCCTTAAGGTCACCTATGGACCACCCAAGAGCTGTCTTGTGTGTCCTTAGCACTTGAATAAGTGCTTCCTCTTCCTGTGAATTTAAAGCAGAGCTTATGATCACTGGAAAAGTGTCACCTTCTCCCAGAAATGCATATTTCAAGGATGGTGGTAATGGCTTGAGCTCGGATTTAGGAGGTTTTTCTTCTTCCAGAAGAAATTTCAGAGGCTCTTTCATGTCCTCTGAATCCTCTAAATTAGGCTGAGCATCTTTAAAGATGTTTTCCAACTCTGATTCGAGACTCTCAGCCATGTTGACCTCTTCTACCAAGGAGTCAATAAGATCAACTTTCATGCAGTCTGTTGATGTGCCTGGATGCCGCATGGCTTTGACAGCGTTTAACTTAAACTCATCATCATTGACTCTCAGGGTTATTTCCCCCTGTTGCACGTCAATGAAGGATCGTCCAGTTGCTAGGAAGGGTCTTCCTAGAATAAGAGTAGCACTCTTGTGCTCCTCTATTTCCAGCACAACGAAGTCAGTGGGAAAGGCGAATGGCCCAACCCTGACAATCATGTCTTCAATCACGCCTGATGGGTATTTAGTGGAGCCATCAGCAAGTTGGAGACATATCCGGGTTGGTTTAACTTCTTCAGTTAAACCAAGCTTTCTGATATTGGATGAAGGTATTAGGTTGATGCTTGCCCCAAGATCACATAAAGCTGTCTTGGTGCAATTACCTTCTAATATGCATGGTATCAGAAAACTCCCAGGATCTTTAAGCTTCTCAGGAAAGCTTTTCAGAATGACTGCACTGCATTCTTCAGTGAGGAGAACTCTTTCTGTTTCTCTCCAATCCTTTTTATGACTAAAGATTTCTTTCATGAACTTGGCATAAGAAGGTATTTGCTCAAGTGCTTCTGCAAATGGAATCTTTATTTCAAGAGTCCTGAGATAATCTGCAAAGCGAGCAAATTGCTTATCCTGCTCCTCTTTCCGGAGTTTTTGAGGATTAGGTATCTTGGCTTTATATTCCTCAACCTTAGTTGCTGCAGGTTTATTGCCTACAGAAGTGGTTGAAGAAGCCTTTTTAGAGGGGTTGTTATCAGCATTTGTGTGTGTCTGATCCCTCACCAGCAATTGAGTGCCAGGGTTAGAAGCTGGAGTGAAATTGGACGCCAGCTCCTTGTCTGTTCCTGGCGTCTGAACGCCAGAACTGTGCCCATTTTGGGCGTTCAGCGCCAGATCTTGCCCATTTTGGGCGTTCAACGCCAGATCCTTGCCTATTTCTGGCGTTGAACGCCAGTCCTGCCTTGTTTTTGGCGTTGAACGCCAGTCCTGAGCATGGTCTGGGCGTTCAGCGCCAGCCTTCCACCAGATTTTTGGCGTTTTAACGCCAGAATTACTTTTCCCTGGGCTCTTACTGTCCTCAGGTGAATTTTGGGTGGTTTGCTCATTTCTTAGCTTTTTGCTGCATTGAGGTGGGGTATTTAATGTTTTCCCACTTCTCAGTTGAACTGCTTGGCATTCTTCTGTTATTTGCCTTGACAGTTGCTGCTTTGTTTGCTTAAACTGTTCGTCCATATGTATATTAGCCATCCTTGTCTCTTGTAGTCTCTCTTTGAATTCAGCTAACTGCTTTATTAGAAAGTCCAATTGCTGGTTGAATTCAGCAGCTTGTTTTACAGGACTGAGTTCAGCAGTTGCTGTTTTAACCTCTTCTTTCATGGAAGGGTCACTGCTTAGGTACAGATGCTGATTCCTGGCAACTGTATCAATGAGCTCTTGAGCTTCTCCAATTGTCTTTCTCATGTGGATAGATCTACCAGCTGAGTAATCCAAAGACATCTGAGCTCCTTCTGCAAGCCCATAATAGAAGATGTCTAACTGAACCCACTCTGAAAACATTTCAGAGGGGCATTTTCGTAGCATCTCTCTGTATCTCTCCCAGGCATCATAAAGAGATTCATTATCTCCTTGTTTGAAGCCTTGGATGTCCAACCTTAGCTGTGTCATCCGTTTTGGGGGAAAGTATTGATTCAGGAATTTTTCTGTTAGCTGTTTCCATGTCCTTATGCTGGCCTTAGGTTGGTTATTCAACCACCTCTTGGCTTGATCTTTTACAGCAAATGGAAACAGTAATAGTCTGTAAACATCCTGATCTATTTCTTTATCATGTACTGTGTCAGCAATCTGTAGAAACTGTGCCAGAAACTCTGTAGGTTCTTCCTGTGGAAGACCTGAATACTGGCAATTTTGCTGCACCATGATAATGAGCTGAGGATTCAACTCAAAGCTACTGACTCCAATGGAGGGTATGCAAATGCTACTCCCATATAAAGCAGTAGAGGGGTTAGAATATGACCCCAGGGTCCTCCTGGACTGTTCATTTCCGCTTAGGTCCATGATGGAGAAAGGGAGATGATGTAAAAAAAATATTTTTATTTTTATTTATTTATTTATTTATTTATTTATTTATTTCAAAAATAAAATAAAATAAAATAAAATAAATAAAAATAGGTGAAGATTTTCGAAAAAATGAGGAGAGAGAAAGTGGTAAGGAAGTTTTGAAAAAGATATGATTTGGAAAAGATTTTAAATTTTTTTTAAAAAAAAATCTGAAAATTCTTTTTTTTTTTTTGAAAAAGGTTTTAAATTTTGAAATAAAAATCTGAATTTTAAAGGTAATTTTCGAAAATTAGCTTTAAAATAGAGAGAAAACACCAAGGAACACCAAACTTAAAAATTTTAAGATCAAGACACAAGGAAAATTCAAGAACACTTTGAAGACTCACCAGAACACCAAACTTAAAATTTTTAGAAAACCAAATTAGAATTTTCGAAAACCAAAGGGAAATCAACAAGAAAATACCAAACTTAAAGTTTGGCACAAAATTTAATAGAGAAATTATTATTTATGAAAAATTTTTGAAAAGGAAATAAAAGACTCTGACTCAAAAGACAAAAATTTCCTAATCTAAGCAACAAGATTCACTGTCAGTTGTTCAAACTCAAACAATCCCCGGCAACGGCGCCAAAAACTTGGTGCACGAATTGTGAATCACACTTTTCACAACTCGTACCACTAACCAGCAAGTGCACTGGGTCGTCCAAGTAATACCTTACGTGAGTAAGGGTCGAATCCCACGGAGATTGTTGGTTTGAAGCAATCTATGGTTATCTTGCAATTCTTAGTCAGGAAGTCAATTATATTTATCAGTTGAATTGTGAATGAACAAGAGAGCATGGGTTAAAGGTTACTTGTTATGCAGTAATGGAGAATATGTTGGAGTTTTGGAGATGCTTTGTCTTCTGAATCTCTGCTTTCCTCTGTTCTCTGATTCACGCACGCACGTCCTTCTATGGCAAGCTATGTGTTGGGGCATCACTGTTGTCAATGGTTACATCCCCTCCTCTTGTGAAAATGGTCCAAATGCTCTGTCACAGCACGGCTAATCATCTGAGGTTCCCGATCATGCTGGAATAGGATTCACCCTCCTTTTGCGTCTGTCACTACGCCCAGCACTCGCGAGTTTGAAGCTCGTCACAGTCATTCAATCCCTGAATCCTACTCGGAATACCACAGACAAGGTTTAGACTTTCCGGATTCTCATGAATGCCGCCATCAATCTAGCTTATACCACGGAGATCCTGATTTAGGAATCTAAGAGATATTCATTCAATCTGATGTAGAACGGAGGTGATTGTCAAACACACATTCGTGGATTGAGAAAGGTGATGAGTGTCACTGATCATCACCTTCTCCATAGTTAGGCACGAATGGATATCTTAGATAGGAACACGCATGTTTGAATAGAAAACAGAAATACTTGCATTAATTCATCGAGATACAGCAGAGCTCCTCACCCCCAACAATGGAGTTTAGAGACTCATGCCTTCAGAGAATACAAAGTTTAGATCTAAAAATGTCATCAGATACAAAATAAGTCTCTAAAAGTTGTTTAAATACTAAACTAGTAGCCTAGGTTTACAGAAATTGAGTAAACTATAACAGATGGTATAGAGATCCACTTCTGGGGCCCACTTGGTGTGTGCTGGGGCTGAGACTTAAGCAATTCATGTGTATAAGGTCATTTTGGGCGTTCAACGCCAGGTTTGGATCCATTTCTGGCGTTGAACTCCAACTTTTAATCCTTTTCTGGCGCTGGACGCCAGAATTGGGCAGAGAACTGGCGTTGAACGCCAGTTTACGTCATCTATCCTTAAGCAAAGTATGGACTATTATATATTTCTGGAAAGCCCTGGATGTCTACTTTCCAACGCAATTGGAAGCACGCCATTTAGAGTTCTGTAGCTCCAGAAAATCCACTTTGAATGCAGGGAGGTCAGAATCCAACAGCATCAGCAGTCCTTTTTCAGCCTGAATCAGATTTTTGCTCAGCTCCCTCAATTTCAGCCAGAAAAATACCTGAAATTATAGAAAAACACACAACTCATAGTAAAGTCCAGAAATATGAATTTTTCCTAAAAACTAATGAAAATAAACTAAAAACTAACTAAAACATACTAAAAACTATATGAAATTAACCCTAAAAAGCGTATAAAATATCCGCTCATCAACTGCGAACCACCAAAGCTTCACCACAATCTGCTGAAACCTCATTTTTAGCATCATAATTAATATCATTCTCCTTCTCGAACTCTTCACTCAGCTCTTCATGGTTTTCTTCTTCAATTAGAGTGATAACTCTTCGATTTGGGCTATCAATAGCAATATGCCCAAATTCTTGACACTTGAAACACCTTCTATTGGATTCACTAGAGCGAGAAGAGTTGTGCTCTTTATTGGTTGGTGAACTTTTTAAAGGACTTAGCTAAGAGTATTGTTGGGGAGTCCACTTCTGCTTTGGAAAATTAACCACCCCCTTTCTTTTGAGAAGCAATTATTCTTCTTCTGTGTTATTTGCTTTTCAACCTTCAATGCTAGTCGTGTAACATCATCAAACATCCAGAATGGTTGTAGTTGAACAATGTTTGCAATGTTTTCATTAAGCCCTCCAAGGTAGCGAGCAACAGTTTGTTCTTTAGACTCTTAAATGTCACACTTCATAAGAAGCTCTTCAAACTCCATAGTGTATTCCTCCACAGTCAATAATTTGTTTTAAAATTGTGAAATTTGATGAAGACTTCTTGCCTGTAGTTCACTAGAAGGAACTTTCTCCTTAGTTCATGGCGCATTTTATCCCATTTCTTGATTTTGCTCTGTCCTTCTCTTTCTCGCTGACATTTGAGATTCTCCCACCATACTGACACGTGCTTCTTTAACTTGATTACTATAAGCTTCACACTCTTGTCATCTGGAATGTCTTTTAACTCGAACACTCTTTTTATTGTGCAAAGCCAATCGATGAAACCATTTGGTTGGAGTCTTCTTTCAAACTCAGGAATATCAATTTTGATTCCTAAGTTTTTAGCTTTTATGTTGTTGTGTCGTACTCTTCGTATAGACAAATCTTCAGACGAAGAAGAATAATAAAATGAATTTCCATTATCTTCTTCGCTAGAAGAACTGTCATCACTCTGGTTGCCATGATTATTTTGAGTAGCTTGATATTTTGCAAGTTGCTCTTGCAACTCCTTAACTTGATGGCGTAACTCTTCCATTTCAATCTCTTGTGTAGTTCTACGCTTTGGAGCCATCTTTCAATGAGGTTGATGATTGGGTGCCGATGTTATGATGATGATGATGATGCACGATGATGATGAGAATGCCCCAATGATGGGAATGCACTAAGATAATCATCAACAAAAAAGCCACCAAAAGAAGAGAAAAGGATGATATTACCCGAAACTCTGCAACAGATAATCTGCACTGACGACTGACTCGTACCAACAGTGAGAGTACCGCACTAAAGACCCGTACCCACGAACGAAATAAAATTTTACTAGAGCAAGTCGAGGACCAACCTTACTCTGATACCAAACTGACGCCGGGACATCGTTTGGCTTACCAATCCTGGCAAGGTTAACAACCCTACTATGGTGAAAATAGCCAAGAACCCACCTTAGTTGGCCAAGTCAAGGATGTATCCCTTTACTTTGAAAAGAGCCTAGAGGAGATAAGCACAAAGCTCATAATATAAAAAGTATTTATTCCTCAAGTTGCGTGATAAAAAGATTACATGGACTTATTTATAGTAGTAAGGGGGGAGGCTTTTGAGTATTAGGCGATGTCGAACTAATTCATATGCATACTATACTAACATAACTAAACTTTACTACTTCAACTAATATTTTTAATAGCCTAATAGATTTTTCTGCATCAGGTTTAGATATTTCTTTGTTATTGTACATTTGCAGAGGAAAAAGCATACAAGAAGAGGAAAGAAGATATCCCAAAATAGCTTTTGGATGAGTTTCTGATGAGCTATAGTTTGTGCTTATGATGTACAATTGAGGATTTTAAAGTTTAATTCTTACTCTTGAGGATTTGTTAGATTGTTATTTTGGATGTTTAGTGTGTGAAATTTCATTTATCGTTAAAAGGACAAGTATGTTATACACGCTATGGTGGCACAAAAAAAGGAACACTATATATCTAACTAATTTATTTTAGTGCTTCTTTTCATGGAGTTTTGATTTTTTTTTCTTCCGTATTCTTGGGTATTTTTATAGTTTATAAAGCATTCTTATCAAAAGGATGTATGTATTCCTAATGGAAAAAATACGAAAGATTAACAATAACTAGAATAACATGTTTTATACTTTGAAAGTGTTATATGAAAAAATAAAAAAAATAACTTGTATACGTCTTAAATACATTAAACTAAAAGTTTTCAAAAGAAGTTAGCAAAGACAAGTATAAAAGAAGTTAGCAAAGACAAGAATCCATTACGTTATTGCGATTCATCTATTCCGCGACTTGTAATAAAGGATCGAGCAATCAAAATATCTTGTGAATTGTTGATTTTTTCAATATTAATTGCTATATTTAAACAGAAAATTCTAGCTATAAAGAATATCCACAAGTACATATAAAAAGAACATCTAAAATTATAAAAAAATCATCCAAAACAAATAATTTAGTTAACCTGCTAATATTAGATTTAAAAAAAATGAGGATTTCAATTATAGTCATGGCAATAACTTTTCATAAATAAAAAACGTAACTTTTCATACAGTATAATACATAATAAACAAGTACTTTTAAAAGCTCTAAAAGGTTGTTAGAAATTGGAACAAAATCAAACACTTGCACAACTCATATTCCAAAACTCAACCTCATGCTTAGGAACACTTAGTAAAGCATCTTCGGCGTTCTTTAGCTCATTGTCTGAAACCTTCTGCAAGCATAGATTGGCAATGTTCTAAAGATATTGGCAATACTGAGCAAAACCTTCTGAAAGCTAATCTGCACATAGTCAAATTCTTCTTGATGTTAACAAGAAATCATAATAATGAAATAAAAGAAACTAATAAAATCAAGAACAGTAAACCATCTCATATCCAGGAAGAACAGTGAGTGTCAACGTTGATGTATGGCCAACAATAAAGCCCAATAACACACAAAAAATCATCCCACCACTTTCACCCAAACTAACCCTAGGTGCTTTTCACATTCACATGTAGTAAAAATCAGGATTCACAGCACATGATTCTCCTCCCACTCTCAATGATGCTACCATCAAAGTTCACTCAGTCTCAAAACACCAAACTATCCAATGTAAAAAGACGATTTTTAGTGCTGGTCATCCAGTTACAGAAGCGACCCCATAGGCTTTCGCTGTCGCGTCTCTCTAAAATTGCAGTCATGGTAAAATCTTGGTTTTTTTAATTATCAGGGACTCCTAAGCACATGAATTCTCTGTAACTAGATAATTGAGGGCTTGTTATTCAGCAGTATAACACGAGGCATATATTGGTGTCAACCAAGAAGATACCATTCTAATACTCTATCCGAGAGTTATCAATATTTATCAAATATGTTCCTATCTAACGGAATGCTATCATCTCCCAACTAGTTCTGACGACACCACCTTGCACCAAGAAGCCGTGTTTCAACTGGAGAGTGCCAACAACCCTAGCCCACACGAAGCCAGTTTCACGCACCGTCCCTGCCATGCCCACACCCCCTGCGCTATTAACGCCATAGCCCAACCAGACCTCCTGCGTCGTCGCTGTCTTAGCCCAACCAGACCCATCGCGCTGTCGTTACATCTACCTAACCAGACCCATTGCACTGTCGCTGACCCGTCCCCTCACGCCCTCGCTGACCCGGTGCCGAACGACCTTTCCACGAAGCACAAAAAATCACCATCAGGTAACTCCGCTTGTGACTAGTTGCTGGGTTTTTTATTTCCTTCTGTTTAAACTGTGAGTATCATGCCACTGTCAGTTTATGATACGTTGAATCTTTCACTATTGAAGCAGCCAGCCACTAGGTTTGTGTTGGCTGACAAGAGCATAATTTTAGTTATGGGCATTGCTGAAGATGTGTTGGTGAGTATTAAGGACTTAATTTTCTAGTAGACTTCTATATCTTGGAAACGCCGTTGAATGACTCCGGAAGACCATTTTTCATCTTGCTTGATTGGTCATTCTTGAAGACCTCAAGGTTCAAGTTTTATGCATTTTTTGGAACTTACTCTTTTGAAATTGATGGATGGGTAGTGAAGTTTAATTTAGAAGAAGCTATGAGACACCCACTGATAAACCCCGTTTTGAGTATGGCTTGCTTTATTGTCCCACTTGAGTATGGCTTGCTTGAAACGGATGGTCAACTTAGGATGCTTTGTGGGATGAAGCGTAAGCGAAATATGTTTCGTGGTTGGCATTGCAAATCAAGGCTCATTTTGGTTGATACTTCAAGAGTTGAATACAAAGGTGGGAATAGTGCTCAAATAGATGGGTCTAGGAGGATTGTTGGGTATTTCGTAGAGAATTCATCTTGTTCACCACCCGGATGGATTAATAATGATGATCAACTTCAAGACGGGTGTGAAAACAAAGTGTGGGATCCCGGATTACAAGAAGAGGATCAACTTTGGGAGCCCCAAGCTTGTGAAGAACTCCATGAAGACTTGGCTCAATCCATGAAGAATCTTGGGGCACAATGGAGAACCAAGCATTGGTGGGAGTTCCAAGATGAATACAAGCACAAGCCACCTTGATGAGGAGCTCCCCATAAGTCCAACTTAAGGACAATAAACAAAAGTGCTAGGTGGGAGACACCCCACCATGGTAAAATCCTTTCATTTTCTCTTTTGTATATATTGGTAGAATTAGTTTAATTTCATGTTTTGTTTAGTTAGTTGAGTATGTTTGGTAGTTTAAGTATGTTAAATAAGGTTTTATGGTGTTTTGGTAGCTGTTTGGAGGTTTGGAATGCTTGGATTGGTGCAAAAACATAGAAAATTTTTTTTGAAAAACAGAGCACCATCTACGCGTACGCGTACATAGCGCGTACGCGCACTTCCAGCATTTTCGACCATCCACGCGCGCGCGCCATGCGTGCGTACGCGTGGATTGAGAAGTTTCAACCTCCACACATTTTCCAGAGAGTTGTGCCTGTGCCGCGCTAACGTTGTACCTCTGGCACAAACCCCACTTGCGCACACGCGCACATGATGCGTACGCGCCACTCTCGAAATAAGCCAACGACGCGCGCGCGCCATGTGTGCGTACGCGCGGATTTCTTTCTCCCATCCACTTTTCTTTTCTTCTCCTCTTTCTATTTCTTTCCTTCTCCTTTCTTCTTCCCTCCTACTACCCCTCATCCAACACTTCCAAACACCATTGATAACCATTTTTTTTAGTTGGTTGTTAGTTAGTTAGTTAGTTGATTAGTTAGTTTTAGTTTAGTGTTCATTTTATTTTCTCTCTTTTTATCATAAGTGTTGGAGTATTGACTTTGTTTACTATACATTGTTATATCCCTTATTGCCTAAATGCTATTTTAGCATGAATGTTTTTAGATAATCTTTGTTGGATTCTATGATTGAGGTTATATTTTGTTACTTGGTTTTGAGTTTTTCATGCTTACCTTTTGAAAAATACCAAGTGATGAGAATTGTCTTCGAGCTTATAACTCTTTTGAATTGCATGTTGTAGCTAGCCATCATGTGATTTGAACAGTATTCTTTGATTAGGCAATCTCTTGATGGATGATGTTGAGCATTTACCTTAATGCATTGTATTTCATGATTATATCCATCCATATGTTTGACTTGAATGCTTTCATGCTTCTCTAATGCTTGTCTTACCTTACAAGCTTACTTAAAGCATCTCAAGCATACTAGGATAAGTGACGTGCATGCTTCTTTTGTGACATAGCTCTTTATGCTAATGTGTATTCTAAACCGCGCAATTTAGAATTCACACACCTAATATTTCTTAATGTCACACTAATTCACTCACTCAATTCTAGTGATTTACTCATTCCAACAATGTATACTTCCTTGCTTTTATATCTTCTCATCTTATGGTGTTGTATTTTTGTTTTTCATGATAAATGCACCACAAGTAAACATGGAAGCAAAGCTAAGAACACGCAGCAATCCAAAGACTCGAGGTACCGCCTTGCTCATCTTTGAGTGCACCGAGGACGGTGCAAACTTTTAAGTGTGGGGAGGTCGTCCGACCGATCGGCAATCTTGGGTGACAAATCTCTAATCTCAACACTTTTGCATTTCATTTTAGGTTTTTTGGATTTTTGTTGCATTTTCTTATTTCTGCATATATATACACAATAAGCTTAGTCAAAATAATAAAATTTTCCAAGGATTTCTATCTATAGGGCACCAATTGATTTGAGTGAAAACTTTTCATAGAACTTGCTTGAATTATATATATTATGGATCATGTTTTGAGCTAAGAATACAAGCTTATGAGACTTGAGCCTAATAGCGTGGTTACATCTTATAACCACTTATTTTCCTTCTTGTGTGCATTATTCTCTTTCTATGATTGTAATCCTTGATTTGTTTGATTCTTTATGTCCATTATTTTGTGTATTCATGCATTTATATGATTGAGGCCATCATTTCATTAGCTCACTTACCCAAATGGCCTTACATTTTATCCTCCTTTGTTAGCCAAATTTGAGCCTACGCTTAACCCACTTATTCCTTAATTTAGCACATTACTAGCCTTAAAGTGAAAAACAATAATTGTTCCTTATTTGGATCTTTGATTAGCTTAGGCTAGTGTGTGTGAGTATCATTCAAGTGTGGAAACCTTGGGACATTGGGTGAATAAAAGGGTGTATTTTGTATTGCTATTAAAAATATTGGGAATTGGGTACATACTCATGTATTGATCAAATGTAAAACCTTATGCATTGATGCTCTTGTATATAGAAAGAAAAAAAATGAGAAAAACAAAAGAACAAAAGAAAAAGAAAAACAATATGGAAAAGAAAAGAAAAAAATAGGAAAAGAAAGAAAAGGAAAAAAAAGAAGAAAAATAATAAAAAGGGGACAAAATGTCCCAAAGCAAGGTCCAATAAAATCAATGCATAAGTGTTGCGAAATGAAAAAGAAAATGCATGAGTATGTGAAAAAGTGAAGAATGGGTAGTTAGGTTAGAACTTAATTGTATAGGATGTCATAGGTTAGGTGGGAAGTCTAAGCTTATCAAAGATTCAAACTTCAAGCTCACTTGACCATATATGCATCCTACCTTGACCCTAACCCCATTACAACCTAAAGAAAAGACCTCATGATACTTGTATGCATGCATGAAATGTATGTCGATTGTTAGAAGAAAAACAAATCTTGGAAAGCATGATTAGGGGAGAATTGAGAGAATCGACCCTAAACACTTGAGCGAATAGAGTGCAAACACTACCGGTGAGGGTTTGATGCTCAATTACATGTTTTCACCTATGATCATCTCTTTTCATGCAAGTTTGTAAAAATATTTAATAACTCAATTCAATTGTGGATTAGGCTTGCTAGTCCTTAGCCCTTGTGCATATATACTTCTTGGGAACGGATTTATTTTGACCAAGCAATTGCATTCATTTAGATAATTGCATATAGGTAGATTGTATTTAATTAGTTTCCATTGAATAAATGCCATGCCCTTTGCTTCATTCTTGGTTTAAGCATGAGGACATGCTTGGTTTAAGTGTGGGGAGGTTGATAAACCCCGTTTTGACGGTTTATCCTGTATTGATTTTAAGAGATTTTATCACCTTTTACCCACATTTATTCAATGAAATAGCATGGTTTTGTGATTGTCTCCTTATTTGTGCTTAGATGTGAAAACATGCTTTTAGACCCTTAATTTGATGGTTTTAATCTCCCTTTGATTCCACTAGATGTCTTGATATGTTTGTTAGTGATTTCAGATTAAAAAGGCTAGGAATGGATCAAAGGAGTGAAGAGGAAAGCATGCAAAGTGGAGAAATCATGAAAAGTCAAAGAAGTTGAACTCGCCCATGGACGCGCGCGCGCACCTGGCGCTTGCGCGCACCTGCGAATCACCCCGTGGACGCGTACGCGTGCTGTGCACGTACGCGTCGATGCTGGTTTATGATTTTTTTAATGAAAACGTGACTAACGAATTCTCAAGGGTTGTGGGGCCCAATCCCAACCAACTTTGGCGCCAAAGATGCTATTTAAAGCCAAGGATTGAAGAGCAAGGGGGATTCCAATCATACACACTCATTAGGATTAGTTTAGAGTTAGTTTCTAGAGAGAGAAGCTCTCTTTTCTCTCTAGAATTAGGATTAGGATTAGGTTTAGTTCTTAGATCTAGGTTTTAATCTTTGCTTTCTTCCACTTCTATCTCTCAATTCTTTGTTGCTACATTCATCTTCTTCTATTCTTTTGTTATAATTTCCTTTATGTTGTTCTTATATTTTGTTGTAGATCTAGTATTGTTCCTTCTACATTCTTCCAATTCAATAAGAGGTAATTCATAATAATTGTTCTTCTTTGCTTTTCTATTGTTGATCTCTTGCCTTTGTAGTTGTAGATTCCTTTAATTCTTGCAATTAATAATGTTTACTTCTATTGCACTCTATGTGTTTGTTGAAATGCCTCTTCTAGATATAGTGTAGATTTTGTTCCTCTTGGCCTAGGTAGAGTAATTAGTGACACTTGAGTTATCTAATCCCTTTGTTGATTGATAATTGGAGAGATTGCTAATTGGTTTGGAGTGCACTAAAGCTAGTCTTTCCTTGGGAGTTGGCTAGGACTTGTGGCTCAAGTCAATTCATCCACTCGACTTTCCTTTAATTAGTAAGGGTTAACTAAGTGGTAGCAATGAACAATTCTCATCACAATTGAGAAGGATAACTAGGATAGGACTTCTAATTTTCATACCAAACCAAGAGCCTTTTATAGTTGTTAGTTTATTTTCATTGCCATTTACTTTTCATGCTTCTTATCCAAAACCCCAAAATAACTCATAACCAATAACAAGACACTTTATTGTAATTCCTAGGGAGAACGATCCGAGGTCCAATACTTCGGTTTATAAATTTTAGGGGTTTGTTTTAGTGACAAACAACTTTTTGTATGAAAGGATTAGTGCTTGGTTTAGAAACTATACTTTACAACGAGATTTTATTAGTGAATTTCTAAACCGTCAAGAATCCGATCATCACCCACCTGAGGAGCATTCCATCTTCAGGTGTGATATAATTGATGAGGTTATAGCCGAGGTCCAACATGAAACTTATGAAGGGATAACCTTTAACAAAGGCTTAAGTGTGGGAGAATATACTAAAGATTTTGACGATGCCCCACCACTTCCAATATATTAAGAAGACAAGGTACCACGTCAAGAGTCAAGTGGAGAGTTGAAATCTCTCCCTCCTCACTTAAAACCAAATTCTAGTGTCTGGCCAACTCATTCTGCTCAGTGCCATTGAGCTACCAATTTAATTTGCTAATAATACATAATAATATTTAATATTATAAAATATGAAAGACTAAATATTATGCTTAAATAAAAATAATTTACTTTTTAAAAATTTAATTAAATATGGTCAAGTTAAGAGGTTTAAGATGCAAATTAGATTTAAATTGAGGGTTTAAATCCACAAATAATAAAGTGAAGCATAAATCTTATCCTGTCCTATCAATTATCACCACTAAATAGGTGTTCATAGCTTTGTCCCAAAATAAAATACTAGAAGAATAACTATTCTGCAAACACATAACATCTGTTGCTTTTCGAATTTTATCATGATCAATTTACACCTAGGATAATAATTCGAACAATTGACTTTTGTTATGTTATCTAATATCTATAACAATCAACAATCTACCATGCGAATAAGTTAGCACAGAAAAGAAAAACAAGGAACAAAATGATTGAAATAAACTGTGATACTTCATAAAATCTTATTGAAATATGTACTGCAACTATAAGAATGAGTTAACTTCATATTCCAAACTTCCATTAACATGCAAAATCAACCACGATCTGGTTTGTCAAGAAAAAAGAAGGCAAATACTCTATTTTATGCACCTAAGTTGGGTCGAAAAGTGAAAGACTTGTCAGAGAAAGTCCATGGTTCCAACCTTATAGAGGTCGCTAAGCACAAAGGAGCAGCTAGGGATGCCTTGGATCTGGTTTAAGAGGCCATAATATCCTGAGGTTGAGGTGCTTGCAATTGAGACTCAACAGGTGGCTCTGGTTCAATTCGTATCTGAAATCAGGTTTAGAGGCCTCTTCTGAATCAAGTTTTGATTCTGAAACCAAACCTTGATCTTGCTCTTGTTCCTGCTGACCATTTGGTTGTTGCTTCTACTGTAAACTTTGATTATCATCCTCAATTGGATTACCTAAGTTAACCAGACCTTCTGCATGATCTTGTGATTGTAATTGCTTCTCAGATTGGTTTGTGTTTGTGTTTAGCTTTATTTTCTGAGGCCTCCCTATCCCCTACCACTACCCTTGCCTCTACCTCGACCTGCACGATCACCTATACCTCCTACGCTGATGCCTCTACCTCTACCTCTACCCCTACCCTTACCCCGAGAAATCTGCTGATCTTGATCAACTTTCTGTAACTGCTTATCTTGATCATCCGTTTGTAGTTGCTGCTAAGAATGGTTTGCAACTTGATCTATTTTACGAGGCCTTCCCTGATCATGACCTCTAGTTCTACCTAGACCTAGACTACTACCTCTACCTCTGCCTCTGCCTCTGCCTCTGCCTCTGCCTCTGCCACGACTATACTCCTTGGATTGTTTGCATCAGTCACTTACTTACGGGGCCTTCCTCTGGGACGCTTAGTTGGACGATGCTCAGCATTCCTAGACACTGGATTCTCGTATCCTTGATTTCCATGCAGCGGCCGATCATTATGAACATTCTCAGGAGCTAACATAGCTTTGTTTTTAAACATTGTTGGTTCTTTGTGCCTTCCTTGACCTGCAACTTGAACTTGAGGAGATGACTGCCTCTGCTTCTCAATAATATTTACCTTGGGATTTTGTGCATGAAAAATAAGGTTATGTAATGGTAAAAATGACTCCTCTTGATCGTCTACAACCGGCTTAGATTTCAGGTGCCTCCCTTTGCGTTGACACTTTGGAGAATGCTTTTTAAGATCACTAGATACTGAGTTCCCATTTTGCTTTTGTTCAGGAACATCTAAAGAAGTCATTTGTTGTTTCAATTGTTCTTCTGACAGTGCACATTCTAAACCCGGAAGATCAAGTGGCTTTTGGTAATCAATAACATTCAGCACAATTAGGAGGGATGGACAAATTGTTTCTAGGTGCACTATGGAGTACTGTTGGCAACAAATTTTAAAAGTATATTATCATGTCCGACAACAAAATTTTAAATGCATATCATTATGCTCATAGTTACATGGAACAAAAAATAAGCATAAAATTACATTTCTCTGAATAATTTAAGGAAAAAAGGATGATGGTCAATAAGGCAAAAAAATTAGAATAAAACAAATTCCTATCATGAAAGTTTGAAAAGAAATAAGGAATCAATTAATAAACATATTTCAGAGGACTTTTAAATGTGTAGAAATTAAATCTTTTATATTAAACTATTAAAGGAAAGGTAATGATAACATTAAAGCTAGGCATATGATAAATTAGTTTTTTTTGTCATGTTGAACAAACTAAAAGTTTCTTTCTAATATTGATAAAGAAAGGACAAAGGTTGTCACCAAATGACCCAGAGTAGGGTTAAATTAGCCTCTTGCAAATATGCAAGGTAAAGCTTCCTAATACAGATCTACATAATGGATCCAACCCTTCCAAGAACATCTGGGCAGAGTAAAAAGTTTATAGGACTAAGCTTTCCTTTATTGAAAACAGAAAGAAAGGCACAAATATATACGTAAGAAAATGTCAATTATTTCAGATAAATCACAATTTTATGGTTTATCTTGTATTGAATTTGGTGGATTTTATCAACTTTTCCCACATTTATTCAATGAAATAGCATGATTTTGTGAATCTCTCCTAATTTATGCTTAAGAATGAAAACATATTTTTTAGGCCCTAAAATTGCTAAATTTTATTCACTTTAATTCCATTCGATACCTTGACATATTTGTTGAGTGATTTCAGGCTTAGGATGTAAGGATTGGATTGAAGAAGTGAAGAAAAAGCATGTAAAGTGGAGAATTCATGAAGAAATGAAGTTTTGAAAATCTGCCATGCGAAGCATACGCATGACCTGAAAAATCGTAATATGATGCGTGTGTGTGACCCACACGTACACGTGACCAACTTAAAGGCAACACGCTAGGGGCGGGGCTGCAGAAGCCCAATCCAACTCATTTATAAAGCTATTTAAGGCCAAATTCAAGAGGGAACAAGGGGGGAGCAATTAGGAGTAGTTTTAAAAACATGCTTTAGGTCATATTCTAGGGAGAGAATCTCTCTCTTCTCTCTAGAATTAGGTTAGATTTAGGATAGATTCCTCTTAGATTTAGGTTTAATTGTTGTTTTGATTTATTTTTCTTTGCAATTTATTGTTCTTACGTCTTTGTTCTTCTAGTTTTACTTGTCATTTCCTTTATTTTGTTGCCTTTATGTTTATGACACTTTGTTGCTTTTAATTTCAATTAATGCAATTTATATTTTATGTTTGTTAATATTTAATTTAATTATTATTATTGTTTTCTTGCATTGGGTAGTTGTAGAATTTATATTTCTTGCCAATTTACTATGCTTTTCTTTTATGCCTTCCAAGTGTTTGATAAAATGCTTTGTTTGATTTTAGAGTAGATTCTCAACCCTTGCTAGGATCTTTCTTAGTTGTTCGTTTTATTTTCTTGTTCATCAAACCCAAAACCCTAAAAATATACACCCCATAACCAATAATATACACACTTCCCTGCAATTCCTTGAGAGACGACCCGATATTTAAATACTCTCGGTTTTTATTGGGTTTGCACTTGTGACAAACAAATTAAACTTTGATTGAGGGTTGTCTATCGGTTTGGATCTATACTTCGACGAGATTATTTTTGTGAAAATTCCTATCGACGATTTTCCCACATCAAGTTTTTGTCCGACGATTTTCCCACATCCGTTCCCTAATACTGTCATGTATAGAAAAGCTTCAAATGTCATCAAATTAACTCCAAGTACACATTATTAAATAATTTCACTTTTCTAGATTAAATGAAAGCATAGCAAATCCCAACATTGTAACAGGAAAAGATATGACACTTATTTTATAAAAAGTTTTCTTAAAATTCTCTAATCAAGCAAATTCTTGGATATAACTAGTAAACGAGCTCTAATAAAAGGGCACTAACAACTAACAACTCCACCACATGAATGATAACTATCAAGTACCAACAACAGATGCAAAAAGTGATAGAAACACTATAATACTTGATCCTGTAACTTTTGTGCTAGAGGCTCTGCTTCAACATATTGTTCTACAACTCCAACCCCTTGTAATTTATTCTGCTCTCCAACCCTTTTAGTTGACTAGTCAAGTGTTTCTTCCCCCTTCTCTTCCATCCATTTCACCACACTAATTGGCTCATCAGTCCTAGCATCACCTAAATCATAAACTTGATGTTGTGCCTCATCTCTTCCCTCTCTAGGCTTATCACTCTTCTCAACCTTTTCACAGATTTTTACTCTTTTTTGCTTTCGCTCTCCACCTCCATCCATGCTATGCTAACTTCTCTTTGTTCCTCTCTTCTTTCTCGTACTCTTACATTCCTGTCTCCCCTTTCCATCACCATCTATTCCATCACATCAGCCTGTAGAACATATCTGCCACCCTCATTACACACAATCTCTTCATCCTAACAAAGCTTCTCTAATTGAATACACAAAATCTTCTTACGTGCCCATGGCAAATCCTCATACTTCTTTACAATGAAATTAGAAATTTCTTCTTCAGTAGACCCTTTATTCTCATTTAGCTCTGATATTGCCCTATGTATCATGTAAAAAAAAAGCACAAAAGGGGGCGAAAAATTAAAATCAAAAGAAGAACAACATATTCATTATCATCATTTGAATTCTAAAGAAAATAAGACACTCAATAAGCAAAATAAAAAAGATTGAAAATTTGGAGAAAAGTACGGGAAATGAGCTACCAATGCATAAGGAGGGTGTGTGGGGGTGTGGAAAGAAAGAAAAATCTTCTTGAGACGCTGCTGAATGAGGGAGGAAACATGGCGAGTTTCAGGGAGAGGGAGGGGTTGGATTCGGCGAGCTAAGACAAGAGAGAGTCTTTGAGGTTAGCAATGATGCGGTTTCTTCTAGAATGTTCGTCATCGTTAGGAAGAAGTTGAGGAGGAGAGTGAGGTTTCTCTTCTTCGTCCATAATTGGTGCCAGTCGTCAAGGGACTTTGATTATTTGTGTGTGTAAAGTGCCACAGAAGTGGCGAGCAGGGGCGAATAGAGGCCGAAGTGCGAATAGAGGCGACGAACCAGATGGAACGACCGAAGGCGATGGCAAGGAGTGACTGAGGGAAGGGGTGGAGGCTGGTATTGGTGTTGGCGTTGGCATTGTGATGAGTGAGTGTAGTAGTGAACTGCTTAGAGAGTGAGACTGAGACCGAGAGTGACGAAGGTTCAAGGTATACATGGTTCTAAAAACCGGATCGGACTGGCCAGTCGAACCGGGAGTTGACGATAAAAATGATCCAATCCCATGTGTAAAACCGCTAGTCAGAGAACTGCCCAAAAACTTCTAAACCAGCTAAGAACCAACCGGTTGGACTGGACCGAAAACCTATCGGTTCTTACTAAACCATGCCATTTTGCTTGCTTTTAAAAAAAAAAAATCGGAGCACACGCGTGAGTCATGCCTACTTTCTCCCAAACCCCCCTCCTTCGTGCGTTTCAGGCTTTCAGCAAAGAAAGGGAATCCAAAACCAAAACCCTTCTTCCAAGTTCCAAGCACACAAAACCAAAACCCTAGCTTCTTCAACGGTTACTGGCTGTCGTCCGTGGTTATCGGCTCCTCCACGACTTCCCTCATCCCTCTGCGGTTGTCTGTTCTAGTTCGGCACGCCATTCATCCTCCCGCGACTTCTCTGTTCGAGCTGCTCGCCGTCGTCTTGTCGCTGTCCTGCTCTCCGTCACGCTCCTCCCTCGTTGAAGGTTAGTGACACTGTTCTGACTTTTGAATGTTTGATTTGAGTGATTTGCATGGTTCTAAAAACGGATCGAACCGGCCGGTCGGACCGATCAATAATAACGATCTGGTCAGGCATGTAAAACCGCTAATAAAACAACTGGTAAAAAGTACTGAACCGTCCAAAAAACGGCCGGTTGGAACGGACTGAAAATCTGCCGGTTGGATTGAAACGACGCCGTTTTAGTGCTTGTTTGTGCGCCATTATTTTGATAAAAAAGATCTTTTTCAATGAAAAAAGATCTTTTTTATTTTTTAGTGTGTTTAAAAAATTTCTAGTAGTAAAAATAAAAACACTAAAAAAATAAAAAATATATTTTTTGACAGTAATTTACATATTTTTTTAAAAGATTTATTTTCTTTAAAAAAAAAAATTTTCATATAATAAATAAATAAAAAATTATTTTATATTGTTATATTTAAATATAATTGATAAATAAAAAGATATTTTTGTATGAGATGCCAAACATAAAATTACTTTTATTTTTTTATGAAATTTTTAAAAAAAAGATAATTCAAAAAAGATATTTTGTTAAAAGTTTACCTAAAAGGTTTATTGAGCCGTTGAGCGGCTGAATCACTCAACCGTGAGCCTCACTTCACTTCTCTTCACTCTCGCTTCTCAAGTCCGTCCGTGTAGCCACTTCCCCCAAGTCTCCAACCCCTGCTCTCTTCTTCTGCGAGCTCGGCCCATCCGTCGTCTTCGTCTTCTCGCCGTCGTCTCCGTCTTCTCGCCGTCGTCTCCATCTTCTCGCCGGAAGAGAAACCCACTAGCAGAACTGCCCCAAGCCCCTTCTCCTCTCATTCCCTCAGCAGAGCTACTACCCTCACTCAACCTCAACCAAAGAGAAACCCTAGTCTCCACCGCCGCAAGGAGTTCGCTACCGCCGTAAGAAGGGGTGACACAAGCCCTAGCCACTAGCCAGCCTTTATCGCCGCCGCCATTCAGCTCACCACCGCCATCCCACCGTCGTTCGGTTGTCCTTCACCGTCCAGTCTGACGCAGCCTCCAATCACTCTGCTCTTTCGGAAGCTTTTTCGCGTCTCGTCGCAGCTCCAATTCGGTGGTCGCCCGTCCTCCGTCCGTCTGCTGCTCGTGGTCGGCGTTCTTGCTCCTTCTCCCTCAATTCAGATGTATTTTTTTTATCTAATTGTTCAGTGTTGTTTATTGTCCATCTTTGTTTGTTCGTCGATTTAGGATTCAGCTGCTGCTAGTGTGGTTGTTCAGATTGAATTGTTGAATGATTACTTGGTTAGCTCTGCTCATTGCTACTGTGTTGTGCTGGACTCTGTTTTGTTGCTTTTTTTTTTGTGCTGTGCTGAAAATTGAAAATAATTTAGCTGAAATTATGCTTATTGCTACTCCTCATTTTTAGTCTTTGAAAGTTTATTAATCTTTGTAAAAATTATGCTGAAATTATGCTCATTGCTACTGCGCAAGTGTTCATTGTTAATCTTTAGAAAAGTTTACTAATCTTTGTTGAAATTATGCTGAAATTATGCTCATTGCTACTGCCCAAGTGTTCATTGTTAATCTTTGAAAAAATTTTATTAATCTTTGTTGAAATTATACTGAAATTATGCTCATTGCTACTGCTAATTGTTAATTTTTGAAATTATGCTGAAATTATGTAGTGCTTTAAATTTAGAAGACGTTTAAGATTTATCTTAAATTAGACTATAATTATGTTTTAGAGTGTTTGTTTATAGTTTACTTGTTATTTTATTGTAAAACGGTTTGTTTGGTTGGACCACGGTTGAACCGGTTGGACCAGTAAACCAGTAGTTAGAGTGGTTCGATGACCGGTCTGGTTCTCAGGACCTTGGTGATTTGTGAATGTGAAATCATTGATTTTGTGTTGTTATGCTGCTGCTGCTGCTGCTGTTTTTTAATTTTTGATGCTGATTGTTCTTGATTTTTGAATGTGAAATCATTTTGTGTTGTTATGCTGCTGCTGCTATTTTTTAATTTTTGTTGCTGATTGTTCTTGATTTCTGAATGTGAAATCATTGATTTTGTGCTGTTACGCTGCTGTTGCTGTTTTTTAGGGTGATTATTTGTTGCTGTTTTTAATTTTTGAATTTTTGTTGATAGATTTTTTGATTATTTGTTGCTGTTTTTTAATGTCATCAAATAAATGAATTAATAACCAGGGAAGAAAAAGCAAACCCTGACAAGCCATTGCAAGAAACACCTTGACAACCCTGAACCGTCATCACTCTCAGTCTCGGTCTCAGTCTCACTCTCTAAGGAGTTCACTGCTACACTCACTCATCACAACGCCAGCACCAACCTCCACCCCTCCACTCAGTCACTCCTCGCCGTCGCCTCCAGTCGTTCGATAGTTTGCCGCCTCTGTTCGCTCTTCGGCCTCTATTCGCCCCTGCTTGCCACTTCTGTGGCACGTTACACACACAAATAATCAAAATCCCTTGACGGTTGGCACCAATCATGGACGAAGAGGAGAAACCTGATTCTCCTCCTCAACCTCTTCCCAACAATGACGAACATTCTAGAAGAAACCGCATCATTGCTAACCTCAAAGACTCTCTCTTGTCTCAGCTCGCCAAATCCAACCCCTCCCTCTCCCTCGAAACACGCCATGTTTCCTCCCTCATTCAGCAGCGTCTCAAGAAGATGTTTCCTTCTTTCCACACCCCCACGCACCCTCCTTATGCATTGGTAGCTCCTTTCCCTTACTTTTTTCCAAATTTTCAATCTTTTTTTTTTATTTTGCTTATTGAGTGTCTTATTTTCTTTGGAATAGAAATGATCATAATGCGTATGCGGTTCTTCTTTCGATTTTAATTTTGCGCCCCCTTATGTGCTTTTTTTAGATGATACATAGGGCAATATCGGAGCTAAATGATAATAAAGGGTCCACTGAAGAAGAAATTTCTAATTTCATTGTAAAGGAGTATGAGGATTTGCCATGGGCACATAAGAAGATTTTGGGTATTCAATTGGAGAAGCTTTGCCAGGATGAGGAGATTGTGTGTAATGAGGGTGGCAGATATGTTCTACAGGCTGATGGTGATGGAATAGATGGTGATCGGAAGGGGAGACAAGAATGTAAGAGTAAGAGGAAGAAGAGAGGAAAGAAGAGAAGTCAGCATAGCATGGATGGAGGTGGAGAGCGAAAGCGGAAAAGAGTAAAAATCTGTGAAGAGATTGAGAAGAGTGATAAGCCTAAAGAGGGAAGAGATGAGGCACAACATCAGGTTTATGATTTAGGTGATGTTAGGACTGATGAGCCAATTAGTGTGGTGAAATGGATGGAAGAGAAGGGCGAAGAAGCACTTGACCAGTCAGCTGAAAGGGTTGGAGAGCAGAATAAATCACAAGGGGCTGGAGTTGTAGAACAATATGTTGAAGCAGAGCCTCTAGCACAGGAGTTACAGGATCAGGTATTATGGTGTTTCTATCATTTTTGGCATCTGCTGTTGGTACTTGATAGTTATCATTCATGTGGTGGAGCTGTTAGTTGTTAGTGCCCTTTTATTGGAGCTCGTTTACTCGTTATATCCAAGAATTTGCTTGATTAGAGAGTTTTAGGAAAGGTTTTTATAAAATAAGTGTCATATCTTTCCTTGCTACAATATTGGGATTTGCTATTCTTTCATTTAATCTAGAAAAGTGAAATTATTTAATAATGTGTACTTGGAGTTAATTTGATGACATTTGAAGCTTTCCTATACAGGACAGTATTGGGGAACAATTGGCATTTTCTTTCGTATATATTTGTGCCGTTCTTTTTGTTTTCAATAAAGGGAAGCTTAGTGCTATAAACTTTCCACTCTGCCCAGAGTTCTTGGAAGGGTTGGATCCACTATGTAGATCTGTATTAGGAAGCTTTACCTTGCATATTCGCGAGAGGCTAATTTAACCCTACTCTGGGTCATTTGGTGACAACCCTTGTCCTTTCCTTGTCAATATTAGAAAGAAACTTTCAGAGAATTTGTTTTATTCTAATTTTTTATCCTTACTAACAATCATCCTTTGTTCCTTAAATTATTCAGAGGAATATAATCTTATGCTTATTTTTTGTTCCATGTAACTATGAGCATGATGATATGCTTTTAAAATTTGTTGTCGGGCATGATGATATGCTTTTAAAATTTGTTGCCAACAGTACTCCATAGTGCACCCAGAAACAATTTGTTCAGAATGTGTACTGTCAGAAGGACAATTGAAACAACAAATGTCTTCTTTGGATGTTCCTGAACAAAAGCAAGATGGGAACTCAGTATCTGGTGATCCTGAGAAGCATTCTCCAAAGCGCCAATGCAGAGGGGGGCACCTGAAATCTAAGCCAGTTGCAGACGATCAAGAGGAGTGCTTTTTACCGTTACGTGACCTTATTCTTGATGCACAAAAGCCCAAGGTAAATATTATCGAGAATCAGTGGCAGTCATCTCCTCAAGTTCAAGTTGCAGGTCAAGGAAAGCACAAGGAACCAACAATGTTTAAAAACACAGCTATGTTAGCTCCTGAGAATGTTCATAATGATCAACCGCTACATGGAAATCAAGGATATGAGAATCCAGTGTCTGGGAATGTTGAGCATCGTCCAGCTAAGCGTCCCAGAGGAAGGCCCCGAAAGTCAGAGACTGATGCAAACAACCCAAGGGAGTATAGTCGTGGCAGAGGCAGAGGCAGAGGCAGAGGTACTGGTAGAGGTCTAGGTCTAGGTCGAGGTAGAGGTCGTGGTCGGGGAAGGCCTCGTAAAATAGATCAAGATGCAAATCATTCTGAGCAGCAATTGCAAACGGATGATCAAGATCAGCAGAATTCTAGTGGTAGGGGTAGAGGTAGAGGTAGAGGCATCAGTGGAGGCAGAGGTGATGGTGTAGGTCGAGGTAGAGGCAAGGGGAGTGGTAGGGGGAGAGGGAGGCCTCGGAAAATAAAGCTAGACACAAACACAAACCAATGTGAGGAGCAGTTACAATCACAAGATCATGCTGAAGGTCTGGTTAACTTAGGTAATCCAATTGAGGACGATAATCAAAGTTTGCAGCAGAAGCAACAACCAGATGGTCAGCAGCAACAAGAGCAAGATCAAGGTTTGGTTTCAGAATCAAAACCTGAATCAGAAGAGGCCTCTAAACCTGCTTTCGGATAGGAACCAGAGGCACTGGTTGAGACTCAATTACAAGCACCTGAACCCCAGGATAATATGGCCTCTTAAACCAGATCCGAGGCAGTCCTAGCTGCTCCTCTATGCTTAGCAACCTCTATGAGGTTGGAACCATGGACTTTCTCTGACAAGTCTCTCACTTTTCGACCCAACTTAGGCGCATGGAACAGTCTTTGCCTTCCTTTTTCTCGACAAAGCAGATCCTGATTGATTTTGCATGTGAATGGAAGTTTGGAATAAGAAGTTAACTCGAGCAATTTTCTTGTGGGATCTGGAGTTTGTCATTCTTGTAGCTGCAGTAGATATTTCAATTAGAGTTTATGGAGTATCACAGTTTATTTCAATCATTTTGTTCCTTGTTTTTTTTTGTGGTAACTTATCCGCATGGTGGATTGTTGATTGTTATAGATATTAGATAACAAAACAAAAGCCAATTGTTCTAATTATTATCCTAGGTGCAAATTGATTGATGTGCATTTTCATGATCATGATATAATTCGAAAAGCAACAGATGTTATGTGCAAATTGATTGTTCGAATAGTTATTCTTCTAGTATTTCATTTTGGGATAAAGCTACTAACACCTATTTAGGGGTGATAATTGATAGGATAGGATAAGATTTAAGCTACACTTTGTTTTTATTTGTAGATTTAAACTCTCAATTTGAATCTAATTTGCATCTTAATTCTCTTAACTTGACCATATTTAATTAAATTTATAAAAAGTAAATTATTTTTATTCAAACATAATATTTAGTCTTTCATATTTTATAATATTAAATATTATTATGTATTATTAGCAAATTAAATTGGTAGCAGCTAACGAGTAATAGCTCAAATGGCATAGTCTTCCCATACTCAATTAAGAGGTTGCGGGTTCGAGTTTCCTATCTTTGGTAAAAAAAAAAAATATAAAATAAATAAATTGGTAGCAAATTATCTGTCCTTACACGCTGTTGACTAGTTGCCAAATCGGTCCGATCGAGTTTGAGCGGAACGAATACCTGTTGGTGTGGGTGGTGCTGGGAATCCTAGCCTTATGTGAAACATTCTCCCTTAGGCCTTAATTGGAGGTGCAGATTCTTTTTCTTTTTCTTTGGCAAAATGATGATTTTTATTTTTTACTTCAATTTCTCTCTTTTCTACGTTAACATAGGTTACTTACAAATATTAATGCGTTAAGGTTAGCTTCCAGTAAGTACCATATCTTCCTCTGCTATCTTCTATGCTTTCTATGAAGCTCATAACTCGACTTTACCTCTCTCCCAAACCTCACTTCTCATTTGGCTCCAAGGTGGCCCCGGATGCTCCTCCATGATTGGCAACTTCTATGAGCTTGGTTGGACCATGGACTCTCACTGATGAATCACCCCTTACACTTCACCCTAACCCCGGTGCTTAGAATAGGATCTTTGGCCTACTCTTTCTTAATAACCCCATCGGTTCTGGATTCAGTGTAGCTGCAATAACACAAGAAATCCCAACTGATCAAAATGGTGTTGCAAAGCATCTCTTTGCTGCTATAACAAGGTTTGTTGAGCATGATCCTATTTTCAAGAACTGTCCTATTTATATTACTGGTGAAAGTTATGCTGGAAAGTATGTTCCTGCTATTGGATACTATATATTGAAGGAGAATTCGCGGCTGCGCGGTTCTAAGAGAGTGAATTTGGCTGGTTTGGCTATTGGAGATGGGTTGACTGACCCTGTTACACAAGTGGTTACTCATGCTGTTAATGCTTATTATATTGGTTTGATCAATGAGAGGTAGAGGAATGAGTTGGAGAAGGATCAATTGAAAGCGGTTAGGTTTGCGAAAGTTGAGGAATGTAACAGGGTTGGCTACTTTGTTTGATTACACAAGGAAAAAGCCGTATGGCGATGATGTAGTTGATAAATTCTTGAACAATGTGAAAGCTAAGAAGGCCTTAGGGGTAAACAATGAGTCACTTGTGTTTGAAGGATGCAGCGATGTGGTTGGCGCGTGTTACATGCTGATGTGATGAAGAGTGTGAAGTACATGGTCGAGGATTTGGTGAGGAACACTAGGGTGTTGTTATATCAAGGTCAGCATGATATTCAGGATGGAGTGGTTCAGGTCGAGGCGTGGGTGAAGACGAAGAAGTGGGAAGAGATTGAGGATTTTTTGAATGCAGAGAGGAAGATATGGAAGGTGAACGGAGAGCTTGCTGGCTATGTCCAACAATGGAAGTCACTCACTAATGTTGTGGTGTTAGGGGCAGGGCATCTTTTACCATCTGATCAACCTATGACATCTCAAGCAATGATTGAAGATTGGGTCCTTGAAAAAGGTTTGTTTCAAAGTTTGTAACATCATGAAAATGTGTCAAGAAAATCATTGTGATTGAAGTATTGAACCATAAGTGTTGTAGTTTCGTTAGCAGGAACTGAACAACTCTTGGTTTAGGGACAACTTCCACTTCTTTATGTACCAATAAAAAAGTTAACTTTGTGATTTAAGTTGCCTATTGGAAGTGAATTTCTTGTTGGCTTAGTTATTATTTATGCTTCTATAGTAGTCATTTTGCTGAAACAAATCACATTTTCATCCTTAACAACATCTGTAGAAACTGCATGAATATAATTATAAATGTGTGCAACTTATTGCAGCAAAGTTAATGCTCCATATTCTTTGATCGCTTTGGATTGTAACCGTTTATGTAGTAGCGCTATATATATTCAATTCATTTATGGTTTCATACAAAATTACAAACTTCCCAAGTACTGAATTGGGTTCACTACTTCCTCCAACATTTCTCAGAGATCTTTAGACACGCAATTGCACAATTTGTTCAGTGCCAAATTGAGAATATCAAAATTATTCTGCTTGATTGAACTTGTATAAAAGAAAAGTTAATAAACTAGTTAATTTACATTATTTAATTCTTTAAGGTGTGTTTGGTACTATGTAAGTATATATAAATTGAAAATAAAGGGATACTTTAGCATAAAAATATATTTAGACAAAAAGATATGTACAAATAAAAAATAATTTAGGACAAACTACTAATTAGCATTAAAATGACTAAATTTTTTGTATCATGGGATCTTAGAGAACCTACAGCTGTAGAAAAATAGATTTCCTGTTTTAACACAAGTGTAATTTTTTTTTTTGGAAATGTAACACAAGTGTAATTGGAAATTGCTTTATGCATTGGAAGAACAATACTTTTAGTGCTTGCTCACCGGATATGAGAATTCTTTTGAAGAGGGACTTAGAATGACAAATAAATTGATGCCAAGTATCATTAAGCATTTGAAAAAATATTAAAATAACTTTGAATTAAAATTTAAAAGTAAACGTTGTGACAGATACTTTCACTCTTTTAGTAATAATAAAGTTCATTATTACTCTGTAAATACTACTTACACTTAGCTTCAATTTACACAAGTTCTTCTAAAATTCTCTAATATTTTTCCAAAATAAAAATTATTCATATTTTGGTTGCCATTCAAATAAAAGATCCAAATTCAAAATCAATTCAACCCCTTTTTTTTAGTTACCTGAAAATTTTCTTAAAATTCAAAATACCCAATAGACTCAACTTTCAAATTTAAAAAATCCAAATCAAAATTTTTCAACACCAAATACATTTTAAAATTCAAACACACAAAACCTTTGTAATTTTAATTTTCAAATTTTTTTGTTATATAGTCAATTACTTATTTTCCAACCACAATCAAAATTCACAAACACTTCATTATTCATTCCCAATTATGTTTAACTCTGATAAAAAAATATAATCTCAATGTCCCTGCTTAACCATGTTAAACACATATGTCAATTTTATAATAGATGTTGTCAATTGTAATATTTAACTTTATTTTTCTTTATATTAAATAATATTGCTAATTAATTAAGACTCGGATTATATATTGTTATTAATTATGAAATTAAATTTGTTTTTCTTGTATATGACTAATGTTTCATTGTAATTTATTTTTAAATCTGTAAATTTAAATAATATTACTACAAAAATAGCTGTCATTTTTGTCCAAACTAAATTTCGAATAACATATTATAACACATTATAAAAAGAATTAGCAACTAAATTAATATATTTTTATTTCAATTAATTAAATATGGTAAGACTATAATAAAATTGGTCTGTAATACAAAGAAACACAATAAAAATTAAAGTTGGTCCTTTCTATTAGAGAAGAAAGAAAAATCTTTAGTCCCTATTCTCTTTTATGATGAAAAAGCTCATATAATTTTTTTTATGATATATGAGCTATAAATGGATATTTAAAAAGTTTCTCATTTGGTGTGCTCTTAGATAAGAGACTAATAATTTTTTCTTCCAAAACTAATTCATATAGTATTTTCATAAATAGAATTTTATCCTTCAAAAATTTGGATGACTAGACCGACATTAGATTTATGGACATGGATTCCATGCGCCGTGCGTGTTTAGCTGACCAGTGCGCATAGCACTTATCTTTGGTTGATCGGTGCGCCTGTTGACGAGGGCCATCGGATCTTTTTTGTTTTTTTATCCAACAGTAGAGATTACCCTGTTACTTGTCTCTTTTGATTGGCTAGTGAATACCTTTTGTAGGTTTTGTGTCAGAAAGGTCACTTTAAAAAATTTGATTTCTTGGTGGTTATTGTTGTTAGATCTAAAATCTATCTGAGTTAATATAGCAAAAATTTATAAATTTGTAAGCTAAAATTAATTAGAGTTAAGTATTATGTTTTATGTTAAACTAAATGACGATGAAGTAGTTAAGTATTATGTTTTATGTTAAACTAAATGACGATGAAGTTGGATTGGGAAGGAGATGCATCTTGGACGTTGTCTGTCGCCTAGAATAAATGCTTTGATGTTTCTGTTTCCGTCACTGACCATCATTCGAGTTGCAGGAAGTTTTTCCCCATGGAATCACAGTGCAAAGTTGTCGACTCTGTGAATGGCGCATTTGCCGCAATTCATGCATTCGGAGGATGACGCAACGTTAGTGTCATCATCGGAATGGGACTCGATCCTCAATGGATGACAAGGAGTGTTATTTTGGGTAGATGTTTGGCTTTTCTGGAGACGTTCAACAACAAAGGATCGAAGCAGCATGGAGATGGTTGGCGAGAGACTGATGAAGAGAGGCTGAAGATATTTCGGGTTGGACGGGTCATTTTGGCACAAGTAGGGTTGGACTTGGTTGCATCCAATACCTATCTGAAAAAAACAATGGACCTGCATAGTATCTTTTTTTTTTATATGGAGATGTATGTTTTTTCAGAAATGAATGTTGTGCTCATGGGTTGGGTTATTAATAATGTTATTAAAACTTGACCAATCCTTTAGTATGGTCAAAAAAAAAATCTCACATGCTTGAACAAAGAAGAGAAAAACCAAAATAGTTATTGCATGTATAATTATTAGTTGAACAATTTAATAGCAGTATTAAATTACTGTCGGATATGATAATTAAATATTCTATAAAACCAACTTAGCTGATTAATGCAAGATTTTATGATGTGTACACTAAAAATTGATGATAGTGTATAAAATGAATAAAAAATTTGAATAATGAACATGCATATATGTACCAATTGAATATGAAATTGTATTCATACAATATAATTGGTTTAGAGATTCTTTAGTTGTCATTTAAAATTTAGCATTTGGAAAGGATTTTTAAGGATTTATTATTATTTAATTGCACTAATTGGTTTATTATAACCTCAGAGAGAAGTACTTTGAAATTTGTTTAAACCAGTCCGTTTGTATTCTTTGTTGATCCAAGAAATTTAAATGGAAAGTGTATCTCTTTTGTAATTGGACATAATATTAGGATATGCTAAAAAAGATAATATGATGACATTCCTTTGTTTGATTATCTAGTGTAAAATGATGGTATGTTAAAAAATATATAATTTTTATTGGGAGGAACCCGTAAATATTCTTGCAATCAAACGCGTTGCTTATGCTAATGTAGGACACGACACAATGTTAACAGTTAACCGCATATGGATTAAACAATGTGAAATGAATATATACTGACTACTCAGCATAGAATATTAATCTTCTGAATCAAAATAAAAATAACAAAAAGTTTCTTCTTTCTTGTTGTGGTGTAATACTAGTTACTTTACCCAGAAAGGAAGGATAAACTGATAAACAGGTTTATGATAACGCACACGTAAATTGTTGCCGATATGCGTTAACCGCTTATATGACTTTAGACGTGTGTTTTATATTGGTTGATATAAATAGAGATCTGAGTTATGAGTAATTTAAAACAATTCAAGATAAACAGACTTTAAGAACGAACCGATGAAAGTAGATATAATTATCGTGACAAAGTTTTAAGTAGCATTCCTAAAAATCAAAAGGGCGACTAAACAAACTAAGCAAATAAATTGTTCATATTGGCCTCGATGGAAAACAACATAACATAAACATATCAAACATATGCACCAAGTCAAATACCTCCGACACCATCTTGATTCTACCCGGCGGGCTCCTGATCGTTGGAGCTATGTGACGTTTGCTTCGCTTGAACACTAGCCCCACCGAGCAAGACTTTATGCTTGTCTTCCAAAGCATCGACCTTGTGTGCCAGTTCACACCACTTTGCCACCTCATGCTGTTCCCGATGACGAAGCTTGGCGATCTGCGCCATCAATTCATTTGCGTTGTCATCCATTTGGCGAACTGTCATTTCATTCTTGTGCCGTGCCATGCGCAACATTATTTCCAGCAGTTGTAGTGCCTTCTCCCCTTCCTCCACTTGTATCTCCTTTGCTTTCAACTTGACGTCGACGGTCAACTGCCCCACCTTCACCACTCTGAGTTGTTTTGTGGTTGTTTGACGTTTAGCCTTCAAATTCTCCTCCCTTTTGACTAATGCGGTCTCAACTAGGTCACAGTCTGTGCATTTTTCATCTCTACGGATGATGTCGATCAGATCGGCGATCAATAGTTCTGCGAGGACGTCAGCACTAATGTTGTGGTCCATGACGGATTCCTGCGACATTCTCTCAGAAGAAGACGGCGATGCGAGGCCGACAACGACGACGATTCAAGCAACAATTCTGCTTTTAGCGACGATGGTTCTCCTCGGGGTGGGTCGATGTCAGGCGCGCGATGTCAATTCTACCTTCTGAGGTGACGTTGAGAGTGAGAAGTGGAAGCCGCGAGAGGAGATGAGTGTGGCAAAGAGAAGGAGAGGGAGAAGGAGAGTTAGAGAGTTGAGAGAAGGAGTGACGTCAGAGAAGAACTGAAGAAGGGTTAGGAGAGATGGGGTTTGTCCATATATATATATATAGGTGATATTTTTTACATTTCTTATGCATTTACTGTGCATTACTAGTGGAAAGTTGTTTTGTATTTTTTTTGTAATTAGCATGTTTTAATTTTTTTTAATCTAACATTTAAGTTTTCAAAATATAAAATAATATCTTTTAACATGTGTAAATAATTTTTATCTTTTATTTTTGGAAAAATAAAAGATTAATTTAAACTACGCCGGTGAACAATAAAAAAGCAAAACATGACAGTTATTTTGTGAGTAATTAAAATAAACAATTAAAGTATGAATAATAGAATATTAAAGTCGATTAAACCATTTAGTAGATGAACAGTCGAACAGAAGCATTAAATTATTGCTTTATTAAACCAAAGTAGTTAAATAGGATAGAACAGAAGTATTATATGTGTTCATGGAAGTAGCTAAATAGGATAGATATGACACGTTTTTAATTAATATAATATATACTATTGCGATAAGTTTAAATTATAATAATAATATAATATTCTGTGCTTTTATTAATATCAGTTTTACCTTGAAGCATTGGTAAAGGAACAAAATGTCTAGGAAAACGTGTACCCCCTAATGCCAGTATATTTAAAAGAAAAATGCTAGGAGTGTCCATTAAAAATTTTAAAAAGATATAATAGGGACAAACTGAACGCATCTTTGGCGGTCATCTCTCCCCTTGATATTCACCAATAATCCCCCACCAAGTTCTTGCAAATGGCTAGAACTTCCAAGAGGAATAGAAAAAAGGGAACGTATTCGTCGAGTACGAATGTCCGCTGCATCTTTTTCCTCGTGACATATGGTTGAGGATTGCCACGATGGTTGCATCAAATTCGATTTAGAATTTGTTCAACATGCAGGCGACTTGCAAGGTGTATCTGGATGCAGCAAATTCTGACGCTGTATACAAGCATGCGATGATGTGGTATATACCATTAATGTCTTTTTATTTTACTTTGACCAGCCTGAAAGGAGGTTCCTTGATTGCTACGTGGAAGCAGAAAATTCGAATTCTATACTCCAGCAGGGGTTGACGAAGTATTTCTAGATTTTCTGCCGTGACCTTGGAATGGACCTTCTTGCTCGGGCCTCAACAGAGGGCAGAGTTGAAGCCGGTTACTTGTGTGCCATGCTGCTACTGTGTGATCATGAAGACGAAGTACAAAGGGATGTTGAAATGTTTGAAGTTATCCGTACTTCTGGGGAGGTTGAAAGGTGCAGGGAGGTGTTCACAGATATTTTCTAGGAGCGGTGGGTGGATGAGTGACCTTCAGATTCGGAACAGCCCATGGCTTGTCGGTCCACCAATTGCACTACCCGCGGGACTATGGGTGATGTGCAGGATGTGTCCGTTATCTCATGTATGCACTACCTGGATGATTACAAGGTCATGGTCTTCTTGGAAATGTTTACATTTTCATGAACGTGGCTGTTTACCACTCTTAGTAATCTGCCCCTGAATATGTTGTTGGGAATTTATGTTTATGTTATCTGCCAATTCAATATCTAGCAATGTATGCTGTTTTGTTATGAACGATTATCCTTCCTTAACATGTGAACGATGTTTTGATTGTGTATCTACTTTTGTGTGTGAAAAAATATCAGTTTGATATGGTAAATTGACATGATTAAAATGCATGGTTGTTCATCGTCAATCGAAAAAATCTTTTATAACTTAGTTTATATTGTTAACCAGCTGTAAACTAACTATTGAATTAATTAATATAATGGACATATACGAATTAATAGATTTATAAATAAACACTCATGCCAGGATTGAAAATCTCTCTATTCAAAGTATATCGACTACGATGGATAGCATAGAGCAAGCAATAAATACATATCCTAGAATCTAGGCCTAATTATGCCTTCATGTGGGATGCGTTCTTGTGGAGTTGGATTTGACAACAATTTTTATATTACTGATGTGATGGTTGAATAGATAAATGAGTGTTTAATTAGCCTTTTGATATCCTTTTTTGCTTGGAATTGTGTAATAATTTAGGATGTGACAGTAATTTTAGATAGAATTGGTAACTTGGAAAGGTAATAGGAAGTGATGAAAAGGGATAATTTAAACATTCGGAATGAAAATTTATTTTATAAATAAGTATTGAATATGAAATGAGAAAACACATGAATTACAATTTTTTCGGAAAAAGAAAATGTTGGTATCAACAAATATCAACTGTATGTTTACTATTGATATATGAACAACCCTAAACCACGATGCACAAAATGTCTTTTCAAACCAAAATTATGCCAACCTCGAAATACGCATTTTATGTATGTTTATAAAAGATATAACATATTTTATACAAACAGAAATACTGTACCATAATATGTGTTTACTTAGGAGTGTTCGAGTGAAAAAAAAAGGTAGTAAACATTGCATGCATGGCTTACTCATAAGTGCTCTGATGAAGAAAAACATCAAATATTCCATGCATGACCTTGGTCAACTTTTTCAAATTCTCCCAGTGGTCAAAATTTGTGGGAATTTATTATTATACAATGAATTTGAATAGCTTGCCACTTCGGTTGATATTGAATATATTAAAATTTTAGTAATTTATTTCATTCGACTATTGAACAACATATAAAAAAGAGAGAAATAAGCAACTGGCATAAAACTTGTCTCACGATATATATAATTAAAGAATACATATATTAGAAAAATAAGAATTATCTTGCATAATAAAAGGAAAGCTGAACCTAATCCTAGTAGAAGAGGTTGACAAACAGTATCAACTCGTATTCAGCACGACAATGTATGCGCAGAACGTGACAAGCACCTCCATCACCGTCGTTTATGTGCCACTCTCTTCCATGGCGTTGATAATGGTAAATAGCACCCATGTTGCTACAGCTTGGGCATGTATGTGAAACACAGACTTGATTTTCTCCATTTAGTATAGGCACACGACGTTGAGTTGTCCGCGAATGTTTAAAAACCTCTCGGAATCCCACTTTGCAGATTGTTAGTGCATCAGATGCCTCAAGTGCACGAAATGTTTTGATTCCCTTTTTCTTTGCCTCGTCGTTGTTGTTACGAAGCATCAGCATCATTGAAAGTGCGTATTGGGTGACCATATGGCCGTGGGGTACAGTAGTGTGCCGCATTTTCATCCCCGCATGACGACGCTGTCGAATGAAGAGCTCTTCCACATCAGCCCGAAATAGAATGTCCAGGTGTTCGCTCTGCGTGCATTGCTGTAAGATGTTTTTTGCCTACCAGTCTCGACAATACGAGCTCCACTAAATTTGCTGTGTATATGGAATCGAGGCGCGTTGGTACACAATATCCTCCTCCCCTGCATTGCGCGCAGTGGTACACGACATCCTGAGACTGTACAAGTCCTGATGCTGATTGTCTGGTAGGGGAAATGAAAGGGGAAATTGGTATAGGGAGGCGAATACACAACGGACTAATTAGTTCTGCCAAGGGTTGTTGTTTATGGTATCTTTATAGGTACTCGGCGCCGTATCGGAAGGTGTCACATCGATTGTGTCCCGTGACCTCTTCACTCCCCCTTACACGCGACTTCTTTAGCAAGCATGTCTCTTTGTTTTCTCTTTTTTTATTTTTTAGTGCGAATACTCTTAAATAATAATTTAATATCATGTATGTATATTTAAAAATGAACAATGTAAAAGGTGATACCTACTTACCAAAAAAGGTTATAAATCAATATTTAATTAACAAAATATATAAATAAATAATATTTAAAAAATTAAAACGTACTACAAAATGCAAGTTAGATAACGATACCTAAGCTGCTGTAAAATAAATTATGGAGAAATGGTACCCAATCCTTACTCAGTGAAAGTTTTTCTCTTTTTATTTATTTCGAATTTGTGATTGAGAGCTTTTAGGGTCCTTTTTTTCATTTGTTTGTTTTTAGTTTTCTGGTTTTAGTTATTTTTGTATTGTTATATCTAATTAGTACAGGTATGAACAGGCACGGACCTACCTATTCATTTTCCCCCTTTAAATTTGTGTTTTTAGAAAAAGAAGTATATATATATATATCTTTGTTGTGATGTGTATTTGTTCCTATATTAAAAAAAATTATTTATGCGTTAAAAATTTTTAGGGTGTTTGCTGTTATTTAGGGTGATTATTTGTTGCTATTTTTTAATTTTTAAATTTTTGCTGATAGATTTTTTTGATTTTTCGTTGATGTTTTTTAATGTCATCAAATTAAATGAATTAATACCCATGGAAGAAAAAGCAACCTTGACAAGCCATTGCAAGAAACACCTTGACAACCCTGAACCCTCATCACTCTCAGTCTCAGTCTTACTCTCAAAGGATGTTCACTGCTACACTCACTCATCACAACACCAAGACCATCCTCCACCCCTCCACTCAATCACTCATCACCGTCTCCTTCGGTCGTTCGGTAGTTCGTCGCCTCTGTTTGCTCTTCGGCCTCTATTCGCCCCTGCTTGCCACTTCTATGTCACTTTACACACACACAAATAATCAAAGTCCCTTGACGGTTGGCACCAATCATGGACGAAGAGGAGAAACCTCATTCTCCTCCTCAACCCCTTCCCAATGATGACGAACATTCTAGAAGAAACCGCATCATTGCTAACCTCAAAGACTCTCGTCTCAGCTCGCCATATCCAACTCCTTCCTTTCCCTCGAAAAATGCCATATTTCCTCCCTCATTTAGCAGCGTCTCAAGAAGATGTTTCCGTCTTTCCACACCCCACGCACCCTCCTTATGCATTGGTTGCTCCTTTCCCTTACTTTTCTCCAAATTTTCAATCTTTTTTTTATTTTGCTTATTGAGTGTATTATTTTCTTTGGAATTGAAAAGATCATAATGCATATGCGGTTTTTCTATCGATTTTAATTTTGCGCTCCTTATGTGCTTTTTTTAGATGATACATAGGGCAATATCGGAGCTAAATGAGAATAAAGGGTCCACTGAAGAAGAAATTTCTAATTTCATTGTAAAGGAATATGAGGATTTGCCATGGGCACATAAGAAGATTTTGGGTATTCAATTGGAGAAGCTTTGCCAGGATGAAGAGATTGTGTGTAATGAAGGTGGCAGATATGTTCTACAGGCTGATGGTGATCGGAAGGGGAGACAGGAATGTAAGAGTAAGAGGAAGAAGAGAAGTCAGCATAGCCCTATGGTTACCTAGCATAACCCTTTATGGTTCCATGGGTGATGTGCAGGATGTGTCTGTTATCTCGTCTGTGCACTACCTGGATGATTACAATGTCAGGGTCTTCTTGAAAATGTTTAAATTTTCATGAACGTGGTTGTTTACCACTCTCAGTAATCTACACCCGAATATGTTGTTGGAAAATTATGTTTATGTTATCTGCCAATTCAATAGCTAGCAATGTATGCTATTTTGTTATGAATGATTATCCTTCCTTAACATGTGGACGATGTTTTGATTGTGTATTTACTTTTGTGTGTGAAAAAATATTAGTTTGATATGGTAAATTGACATGATTAAAATGCATGGTTGTTCATCGTCAATTGAAAAAATATTTTATAACTTAGTTTATATTGGTAACCAGCCGTGAACTGACTATTGAACTAATTAATATAATGGACATATATGAATTAATATATTTATAAATAAACACTTATGCCAAGATTGAAAATCTCTCTATTCAAAGTATATCGACTACGATGGATAGCATAGTGCAAGCAATAAATACATATCCTAGAACCTAGGCCTTATTATGCCTTCATGTGGGATGCGTTCCTGTGGAGTGGTATTTGACAACAATTTTTATATTACTGATGTGATGGTTGAATAGACATAAGAGTGTTTAATTAACCTTTTGATATCCATTTTTGCTTGGGATTGTGTAATAATTTAGGATGTGATAAAAAGGGATAATTTAAGCATTCGGAATGAAAATTTATTTTATAAATAAGTATTGAATATGAAATGAGAAAACACATGAATTACAATTTTTTCGGAAAAAGAAAATGTTGTATAACAAATATCAACTGTATGTTTACTATCGATATATGAACAACCCCAAACCGCGAAGCACAAAATGTCTTTTCAAACCAAAATTATGCCAACCACGAAATACGTATTTTATGTATGTTTAAAAAATATATAACATATTTTATACAAACAGAAATACTGTACCATAATAGGTGTTTACTTAGGAGTGTTCAAGTGAAAAAAAATAGTAAATATTGCATGCATTGCTTACTCATCAGTGTTCGGACGAAGAAAAACATCAAATATTCCGTGCATGACCTTGGTCAACTTTTTCAAATTCTCCCAGTGGTCAAAGTTTGTGGGGATTTATTATTATACAATGAATTTAATAGATTGCCACTTCAGTTGATATTAAATATATTGAAATTTTAGTAATTTATTTCATTTGACTATTGAACAACATAAAAAAAGAGAGAAATAATTAACGGGCATAAAACTTTTCTGACGATATATATAATTACAGAATACATATATTAGAAAAATAAGAGTTATCTTGCATAATAAAAGGAAAGTTGAACCTAATCCTAGTAGAAGAGGTTGAAAAACAGTATCAACTCATAGTCCGTGACAATGTATGCGCGGAACGTGACAAGCACCTCCATCACCGTCGTTCATGTGGCACTCTCTCCCTTGACGTTGATAGTGGTAAATAGCACCCTTGTTGCCATGGCTTGGGTATGTATGCAAAACACAGGCTTGATTTTTCCATTTAGTATATGCACACGATGTTGGGTTGTCCACGATTGTTTAATAACCCCACTTTGTAGATTCTTAGTGCATCAGATGCCTCAAGTGCACGAAATGTTTCTATTCCCTTTTTCTTTGCCTGATCGTTGTCGTTATGAAGCATCAGCATCATTAAAAGTGCGTATTTGGTGGCCACATGGCCATGGGCTGCAGTAGTGTGCCGCATTTTCATCCCCGCATGACGACACTGTCGAATGAAGAGTTCTTCTACATCGGCTCGAAATAGAATGTCCAGGTGTCCGCTCTGCGTGCATTGTTGTAAGAAGTTTTTTGCCTACCGGTATCGACGATACGAGCTCCACCAACTTTGCTGTGTATATGGAATCAAGGCGTGTTGGTACACAATATCCTCCTCCCCTACATTGCGCGCAGCGGTACACGACATCCTGAGACTGTACAAGTCCTGATGATGAATGTCTGGTAGGGAAAATGAAAGGGGAAATTGGTATAGGGAGGCGAATACACAATGGACCAATTTGTTCTGCCAAGGGTTGTTGTTTATGGTATATTTATAGGCACTCGGCGCCGTATCGGAAGGTGTCACATCGATTGTGTCTCGTGACCTCTTCAATTCCCCTTACACGCGACTTCTTTAGCAAGCATGTCTCTTTGTATTCTCTTTTTTTATTTTTTAGTGAGAATACTCTTAAATAATAATTTAATATCATGTATGTATATGTAAAAATGAACAATGTAAAAGGTGACACCTACTTACAAAAAAGGTTATAAATCAATATTTAATTAACAAAATATATAAATAAATAATATTTAAAAAATTAAAATGTACTACAAAATGCAAGTTAAACAACGATACCTAAGCTGCTGTCGAATAAATTATTGAGAAATGGTACCCAATTCTTATTCAGTGAAAGTTTTTCTCTTTTTATTTATTTTGAATTTGTGATTTAGCCTTTTAAGGTCCTTTTTTTTCATTTGTTTGTTTTAGTTTTCTGGTTTTAGTTTTTTTTTGTATTGTTATATCTAATTAGTACAGGTATGAACAGGCACAGACCTACCTATTCAGTTGCCCCCTTTAAATTTGTGTTTTTAGAAAAAAAGAGTATATATATCTTTGTTGTGATGTGTATTTGCTCCTATATTCAAAAAAATTTTTTATGCGTTAAAAATTTTTAGGGTGTTTGCTGTTTTTTAGAGTGATTATTTGTCGCTGTTTTTAAATTTTTGAATTTTTGTTGATAGATTTTTTGATTATTTGTTGCTATTTTTTAATGTCATCAAATTAAATGAATTAATACCCAGGGAAGAAAAGCAATCTTGACAAGCCATTGCAAGAAACACCTTGACAACCCTAAACCCTCGCCACTCTCAGTCTCAGTCTCACTCTGTAAGGAGTTCACTGCTACACTCACTCATCACAACGCCAACACCAGCCTCCACCCCTCAACTCAGTCACTCTTCACCGTCGCCTCCGGTCATTCGGTAGTTCGCCGCTTCTGTTCGTTCCTCGGCCTCTATTCGCCCCTACTTGCCACTTCTGTGGCACTTTACACACACAAATAATCAAAGTCCCTTGACGGTTGGCACAAATCATGGATGAAGAAGAAAAACATCATTCTCCTCCTCAACCTCTTCCCAACGATGACGAACATTCTAGAAGAAATCGCATCATTGCTAACCTCAAAGACTCTCTCTTGTCTTAGCTTGCCAAATCCAACCCCTCCCTCTCCCTCGAAACACACCATGTTTTCTCCCTCATTCAGCAGTGTCTCAAGATGTTTCCTTCTTTCCACACCCCCACGCACCCTCTGTATGCATTGGTAGCTCCTTTCCCTTACTTTTCTCCAAATTTTCAATATTTTTTTATTTTGCTTATTAATTGTCTTATTTTCTTTGGAATTGAAATGATCATAATGCATATGCCGTTCTTCTTTCGATGTTAATTTTGCACCCCTTATGTGCTTTTTTTAGATGATACATATGGCAATATCGGAGCTAAATGAGAATAAAGGGTCCACTGAAGAAGAAATTTCTAATTTCATTGTAAAGGAGTATGAGAATATGCCATGGGTACATAAGAAGATTTTGGGTATTCAATTGTAGAAGCTTTGCCAGGATGAGGAGATTGTGTGTAATGAGGGTGGCTGATATGTTCTACAGGCTGATGGTGATCGGAAGGGGAGACAAGAATGTAAAAGTAAGAGGAAGAAGAGAAGAAAGAATAGCCCTATGGTTACCTAGCTTAACCCTTTATGGTTCCATGGGTGATGTGCAGGATGTGTCCATTATCTCATGTGTGCACTACATGTAAGATTACAAGGTCAGGGTCTTCTTGGAAATGTTTACATTTTCATGAACGTGGCTGTTTACCACTCTCAATAACCTGCCCCCGAATATGTTGTTGGGAATTTATGTTTATGTTATCTGACAATTCAATAACTAGCAATGTATGCTGTTTTGTTATGAATGATTATCCTTAACATGTGGAAAATGTTTTGATTGTGTATCTACATTTGTATGTGAAAAAATATCAGTTTGATCTGGTAAATTGACATGATTAAAATGCATGGTTGTTCATCGTCAATCGAAAAAAATCTTTTATAACTTAGCTTATATTAGAAACCAGCCGTAAACTGACTATTGAACTAATTAATATAATGGACATATATGAATTAATAGATTTATAAATAAACACTTATGCCAGGATTGAAAATCTCTCTATTCAAAGTATATCGACTATGATGGATAGCATAGTGCAAGCAATAAATACATATCCTAGAACCTAGGCCTAATTATGCCTTCATGTGGGATGCGTTCCTGTGGAGTGGGATTTGACAACAATTTTTATATTATTGATGTGATGGTTGAATAGATAAAAGAGTATTTAATTAACCTTTTGATATCCTTTTTTGGTTGGGGTTGTGTTATAATTTAGGATGTGACAGTAATTTTAGATAGAATTGGTAACTTGGATAGGTAATAGGAAGTGATGAAAAGGGATAATTTAAGCATTCGGAATGAAAATTTATTTTATAAATGAGTATTGAATATGAAATGAGAAAATTCATGAATTACAATTTTTTCGGAAAAAGAAAATGTTGGTACCAACAAATATCAACTGTATGTTTACTAACGATATATGATCAACCTTAAACTGAGATGCACAAAATGTCTTTTCAAACCAAAATTATGCCAACCTCGAAATACGTTTTTTATGTATGTTTAAAAAAGATATAACATAGTTTATACAAACAGAAATACTGTACCATAATATGTGTTTACTTAGGAGTGTTCAAGTGGAAAAAAAGTAGTAAACATTGCATGCATGGCTTACTCATCAGTGTTCGGACGAAGAAAAATATCAAATATTCCATGCATGATCTTGGTCAACTTTTTCAAATTCTACCAGTGGTCAAAGTTTGTGGGGATTTATTATTATACAATGAATTTGAATAGCTTGCCACTTCGGTTGAAATTATATATATTGAAATTTTAGTAATTCATTTCATTCGACTATTGAAGAACATATAAGAAAGAGAGAAATAATCAACTGGCATAAAACTTTTTTGACAATATATATAATTACAGAATACATATATTAGAAAAATAAGAGTTATCTTGCATAATAAAAGGAAAGTTGAACCTAATCCTAGTAGAAGAGGTTGACAAACAGTATCAACTCATAGTCAGCGTGACAATGTATGCGCGGAACGTGACAAGCACTTCCATCACCGTCGTTTACGTGCCACTCTTTTCCATGGTGTTGATAGTGGTAAATAGCACCCATGTTGTGACGGCTTGGGCACGTATGCGAAACACAGACTTGATTTTCTCCATTTAGTATAGGCACACAATGTTGAGTTGCCCACGAATGTTTAATAACCTCTCGAAACCCCACTTTGCAGATTGTTAGTGCATCGGATGCCTCAAGTGCACAAAATGTTTCAATTCCCTTTTTCTTTGCCTCGTCATTGTTGTTATGAAGCATCAGCATCTTTGAAAGTGCGTATTGGGTGGCCACATGGCCGTGGGCTACAATAGTGTGCCGCATTTTCATCCCCGCATGACGACGCTGTCGAATGAAGAGTTCTTTCACATCTTCCCAAAATAGAATGTCCAGGTGTCCGCTATGCGTGCATTATTTTAAGAAGTTTTTTGCCTACCGGTCTCGACGATACGAGCTCCACCAAATTTGCGAAGTTTATGGAATCGAGGCGCGTTGGTACACAATATTCTCCTCCTCTGCATTGTGCACAGCGGTACACGACATCCTGAGACTGTACAAGTCCTGATGATGAATGTCTAGTAGGGAAAATGAAAGGGAAAATTGGTATAGGAAGGCAAATACACAATGGACCAATTATTTCTGGCAAGGGTTGTTGTTTATGGTATCTTTATAGGCACTCGGCGCCGTATCGGAAGGTGTCACATCGATTGTGTCTCGTGACTTCTTTAGCAAGCATTTCTTTTTGTTATCCTTTTTCTTAATTTTTAGTGCGAATACTCTAAAATAATAATTTAATATCATGTATGTATATGTAAAAATGAACAATGTTAAAGGTGATGACTACTTACCAAAAAAAGTTATAAATCTGTATTTAATTAACAAAATATATAAATAAATAATATTCAAAAAATTAAAATGTACTACAAAAAACAAGTTAGACAATGATACCTAAGCTGCTGTAAAATAAATTATGGAGAAATGGTACCCAATCCTTACTCAGTAAAAGTTTTTCTCTTTTTATTTATTTCGAATTTGTGATTTAACCTATTAGGGTCCTTTTTTTTCATTTGTTCGTTTAGTTTTCTGGTTTTAATTATTTTTTATTGTTATATCTAATTAGTACAGGTATGAACAGGCACAGACCTACCTATTCATTTGCCCCCTTTAATTTTGTGTTTTAAAAAAAGTATATATATATCTTTGTTGTGATGTGTATTTGCTCCTATATTAAAAAAATTATTTATGCGGTAAAAATTTTTAGGGAGTTTACTGTTTTTTAGGGTGATTATTTGTTGCTGTTTTTAAATTTTTGAATTTTTGTTGATACATTTTTTGATTATTTCTTGCTGTTTTTTAATGTCATCAAATTAAATGAATTAATACCCAGGGAAGAAAAAGCAACCTTGACAAGCCATTGCAAGAAACACCTTGACAACCCTGAACCCTCGTCACTCAGTCTCAATCTCACTCTCTAAGGAGTTCACTACTACACTCACTCATCACAATGCCAACACCAGCCTCCACCCCTCCACTCAGTCACTCCTCACCGTCGCCTCCGGTTATTTGGTAGTTCGTCTCCTCTCTTCGCTTTTCGGCCTCTATTCGCCCCTGCTTGCCACTTCTGTGGCACTTTACACACACAAATAATCAAAGTCCCTTGGCGGTTGGCACCAATCATGGACGAAAAAGAGAAACCTGATTCTCCTCCTCAACCTCTTCCCAACGATGACGAAAATTCTAGAAGAAACCGCATCATTGCTAACCTCAAAGACTCTCTCTCTTGTCTTAGCTTGCCAAATCCAACCTCTCCCTCTCCCTCGAAACACGCCATGTTTCCTCCCTTATTCAGCAGCGTCTCAAGAAGATGTTTCCTTCTTTCCACACCCCGACGCACCCTCCTTATGTATTGGTAGCTCCTTTCCCTTACTTTTCTCCAAATTTTTAATCTTTTTTTATTTTGATTATTGAGTGTCTTATTTTCTTTGGAATTGAAATGATCATAGTGCGTATGCGATTCTTCTTTAAATTTTAATTTTGCGCCACTATGTGCTTTTGTTAGATGATAGATAGGGAATTATCGGAGCTAAATGAGAATAAAGGGTCCACTGAAGAAGAAATTTCTAATTTCATTATAAAGAAGTATGAGGATTTGCCATGGGCACATAAGAAGATTTTGGGTATTCAATTGGAGAAGCTTTTCCAGGATGAGGAGATTGTGTGTAATGAGGTGGGCAGATATGTTCTACAGGCTGATGGTGATCGGAAGGGGAGACAGGAATGTAAGAGTAAGAGGAAGAAGAGAGGAAAGAAGAGAAGTCAGCATAGCCTTATGGTTACCTAGCATAACCCTTTATGGATCCATGGGTGATGTGCAGGATGTGTCTGTTATCTCGTGTGTGCACTAGCTGGATGATTACAAGGTCAGGGTCTTCTTGGAAATGGTTACATTTTCATGAACGTGGCTGTTTACCACTCTCAGTAATCTGCCTCCGAATATGTTGTTGGAAATTTATGTTTATGTTATCTGCCAATTCAATAGCTAGCTATGTATGCTGTTTTGTTAAGAATCATTATCCTTCCTTAACATGTAGACGACGTTTTGATTGTGTATCTAATTTTGTATGTGAAAAAATATCAGTTTGATCTGGTAAATTGACATGATTAAAATGCATGGTTGTTCATCGTCAATCGAAAAGATCTTTTATAACTTAGTTTATATTGGTAACCAGTCGTAAACTGACTATTGAACTAATTAATATAATGGACATATATGAATTAATAGATTTATAAATAAACCCTTATGCCAGGATTGAAAATCTCTCTATTCAAAGTATATCGACTACAATGGATAGCAGAGTGCAAGCAATAAATACATATCCTAAAACCTAAGCCTAATTATGCCTTCATGTGGGATGCGTTCCTGTGGAGTGGTATTTGACAACAATTTTTATATTACTGTTGTGATGGTTGAATAGACAAAAGAGTGTTTAATTAACCTTTTGATATCCTTTTTTGCTTGGAATTGTGTAATAATTTAGGATGTGACAGTAATTTTAGATAAAATTGATAACTTGGAATGGTAATAGGAAGTGATGAAAAGGGATAATTTAAGCATTCAGAATGAAAATTTATTTTATAAATGAGTATTGAATATGAAATGAGAAAACAGATGAATTACAATTTTTTCGGAAAAAGAAAATGTTGGTATCAACAAATATCAACTGTATGTTTACTATCGATATATTAACAACCCTAATCTGCGATGCACAAAATGTCTTTTCAAACCAAAATTATGCCAACTTCGAAATACGTATTTTATGTATGTTTAAAAAAGATATAACATATTTTATACATACAGAAATACTGTACCATAATTTGTGTTTACTTAGCAGTGTTCAAGGGGAAAAAAAGTAGTAAACATTGCATGCATGGCTTACTCATCAGTGTTCGGACGAAGAAAAATATCAAATATTCCATGCATGACCTTGGTCAACTTCTTCAAATTCTCCCAGTGGTCAAAGTTTGTGGGATTTATTATTATACAATGAATTTGAATAGCTTGCCACTTCGGTTGATATTAAATATATTAAAATTTTAGTAATTCATTTCATTCGACTATTAAACAACATATAAAAAAGAGAGAAATAATCAACTGGCATAAAACTTTTCTGACAATATATATAATTACAGAATACATATATTAGAAAAATAAGAGATATCTTGCATAATATAAGGAAAGCTAAACCTAATCCTAGTAGAAGAGGTTGACAAACAGTATCAACTCATAGTCGGCGCGACAATGTATGTGCGGAACGTGACAAGCACCTCCATCACCGTCGTTTACGTGCCACTCTCTTCCATGGCATTGATAGTGGTAAATAGCACCCATGTTGCGACGGCTTGGGCATGTATGCAAAACACAGACTTGATTTTCCCCATTTAGTATAGGCACACGACGTTGAGTTGTCCACGAATGTTTAATAACCTCTTGGAACCCCACTTTGTAGATTGTTAGTGCATCGGATGCCTCAAGTGCAGGAAATGTCTCGATTCCCTTTTTCTTTGCCTCGTCGTTGTCGTTACGAAGCATCAGCATCATTGAAAGTGCATATTGGGTTGCCACATGGCCGTGGGCTGCAGTAGTGTGCCGCATTTTCATCCCCGCATGACGACGTTATCGAATGAAGAGTTCTTTCACATCTTCCCGAAATAGAATGTCCAGGTGTCCGCTCTGCGTGCATTGCTGTAAGAAGTTTTTTGTTTACCGGTCTCGACGATACGAGCTCCACCAAATTTGCTGTGTATATAGAATCGAGGCGCGATGGTACACAATATCCTCCTCCCCTGCATTGTGCGCAGCGGTACATGAGATCCTGAGACTGTACAAGTTCTGATGATGAATGTCTGGCAGGGGAAATGAAAGGGGACACTACAAAAAAACAGGGTTAAAACGGCGGTTATTTTGGGGAATTACGGCGGTTAGAACCACCATTGTTACCGAAAATGGCGCCCCCAAGAAACGCCATTATTCTGAGCGCCATTCTGGTTATTACGGCGATTTTCAGAAAACCGCCACAATTACTTGAGGATAATACGGCGGTTCTCTGAGGGTTAAAATGGCGGTTTGTAACCACCATTATTTCTGTATAAAATGGCGGTTTCTGAATTGTTTAAAATGGTGGCTATAACCGCCGTTTTTTTCAGGATGTTGTGGCATCATTTCTGTTTAAAATGGCAGTTTTTAACCGCCGTTTTAACCATTATAACCGCCATTTTTACCAGGTTATAATGGCATCTTTTGTGTTTAAAATGGCAGTTTCTAACCGCCGTTTTTACCAGGTTATAATGGCATCTTTTGTGTTTAAAATGGCAGTTTTTAACCGCCGTTTCTACCAGCGTATAATGGCATCGTTTTCATTTAAAATGGGTGTTTCTAACCGCCGTTTGTACCTAATTATGATGACAATTTTATGCTTTTTAAAATAAGATTGAAACTACCAATTTAAAGTGATATTTTTGAAACTCACTTAAAAATCTCGTAATAACCAAAAGGCATAATCATAAATCAAACATCATTAGATGATTTTTAATTCATACATGATCCAAAAGTCATAATCCAAGTCATAATTGAAATGTCATAATCCAAAAACAAAGCATCAAAGTAACATTTTTCAATAATACGTCTTAACATATAATTCTTAATATACGTCTTAACATATCAAGTAAGGTCATGCTTCCTTATTGCTTGCTCCAGAAGACCTACTTCCTAACTCTTTTGGTGATGGAATCTCACTCTCCTGATCCAATCCCTACAACAAAAATATAACTCTTATGAGCACAAGAAATGCAAGGAAATGGCATATATTGATATACATTTATCATGTCTAATTACATAGCATTGATACAATAATGAAACCAATTTAAAATTATAGAGCCAACTAACCACTTGAAAACATTTAAAATACAAGGCCAGTCCAATCATTCAGAAATTCAGTCTTTAATTGATGCTCTAAATCTCTAATACATAAAGTAAGGTTACATTTGTAAAACAATCCATTATGCTTACTTTTCACGGGGAGAAATGATGAGCGGATAATTTATACGCTTTTTGGCATTGTTTTTAGTATATTTTTAGTAGAATCTAGTTACTTTTAGGGATGTTTTTAATAGATTTTATGTTAAATTCACATTTCTGGACTTTACGATGAGTTTGTGTGTTTTTCTGTGATTTCAGGTATTTTCTGGCTGAAATTAAGGGACTTGAGCAAAAATCAGATTCAGAGGTTGAAGAAGGACTGCTGATGCTGTTGGATTCTGACCTCCCTTCACTCAAAGTGGATTTTCTGGAGCTACAGAACTCGAAATGGCACGCTTCCAATTGCGTTGGAAAGTAGACATCCAGGGCTTTCCAGAAATATATAATAGTCCATACTTTGGCCAAGAATTGATGACGTAAACTGGCGTTCAACGCCAGCTTTCTACCCAAATCTGGCGTCCAGCGCCAGAAAAGGATCCAAAACCAGAGTTGAACGCCCAAACTGGCACAAAAACTGGCGTTCAACTCCACAATTGGCCTCTGCACGTGCAACACTTAAGCTCAGCCCAAACACACACCAAGTGGGCCCCGGAAGTGGATTTATACATCAAATACTTACTCATGTAAACCCTAGTAGCTAGTTTATTATAAATAGGACCTCTTACTATTGTATTAGGCATCTTTGGACGTCTGGTTCTTAGATCAGAGGGGCTGGCCATCTCGGCCATGCCTGGACCTTCACTTATGTATTTTTAACGGTAGAGTTTCTACACTCCATAGATTAAGGTGTGGAGCTCTGCTGTTCCTCAAAGATTAATGCAAAGTACTACTGTTTTCTATTCAATTCTTCTTATTTCGTTTCTAAGATATCCATTCGTACCCAAGAACGTGATGAAGGTGATGATTATGTGTGACGCTCATCATCCTTCTCCCTTATGAACGCGTGCCTGACAAACACTTCCGTTCTACATGAATTAAGCTAGAATGAATATCTCTTAGATCTCCTAACCAGAATCTTCGTGGCGTAAGCTAGAATGATGGCGGCATTCAAGAGAATCCGGAAGGTCTAAACCTTGTCTGTGGTATTCCGAGTAGGATTCAATGCTTGAATGACTGTGACGAGCTCCTAACTCGCGATTGCAGGGCGTTAGTGACAGACGCAAAAGGATAGTAAATCCTATTCCAGCATGATCGAGAACCGACAGATGAATAGCCGTGCCGTGACAGGGTGCGTGAGCATATTATTCACTGAGAGGATAAGATGAAGCCATTGACAAGGGTGATGCCTCCAGACGATTAGCCGTGCCGTGACAGGGCATTGGATCATTTTCCCGAGAGATGACCGAAAGTAGCCATTGACAGTGGTGATGTATCACATAAAGCCAGTCATGGAAAGGAGTAAGACTGATTGGATGAAGATAGCAGGAAAGCAGAGGTTCAGAGGAACGAAAAGCATCTCCATTCGCTTATCTGAAATTCCTACCAATGAATTACATAAGTATCTCTATCCCTATTTTATTATATAATATTCGAAAACACCATTATCACTTTATATCTGCCTGACTGAGATTTACAAGGTGACCATAGCTTGCTTCATACCAACAATCTCCGTGGGATTCGACCCTTACTCACATAAGGTATTACTTGGACGACCCAGTGCACTTGCTGGTTAGTTGTATCGAAGTTGTGACAATTATGAATTAAGATCAGAGCACCAAGCTTTGGAGCCATTACCAGGATTTGTTCGAGCCTGGAGATCACAATTTCGTGCACCAAGTTTTTGGCGCCGTTGCCGGGGATTGTTCGAGTTTGGACAACTGACGGTTCATCTTGTTGCTCAGATTAGGTAATTTTCTTTTTATTTTATTTTCAAAAATTTTTCAAAAATATTTCTAAAATTTTCTCATCTGTTTTCGAAAAAAAAATAATAACAATATTTTCAAAAAAAAAATATGTTTTCAAAAATAAATTATTCTATGGTTTCAGAATTTTTAAGAATGAATTCTAGCGTTTCATGAAGCATGTTGAAGCCTGGCTGGCTGTAAAGCCATGTCTCAATCCTTATACCCAAGAGAAGAGCTTCTTTATCTTTCTTAGCCAATTGGCTGTTGAATGTAAGGAATGTCAGGCGTGTCATGTCTGAGTTACATACTAAAGCTTGGCTGGCTATTGAGCCATGCCTGACCTTTTGATTGGAGCTTTAGAGCATAAGATTCCTGGAATTCATATTGAAAATTTTGGAATCCTTATTTTTCTTTTCCAAAATAGTTTTTCGAAAATATAAAATAAAAATCCAAAAAAAAAAAAATTAGAAAATCATAAAAATCAAAAATATTTTTGTGTTTCCTGTTTGAGTCTTGAGTCATGTTATAAGTTTGGTGTCACTTGCATATGCATCTTGCATTTTTCGAAAATTTCATGCATTCATAGTGCTCTTCATGATCTTCAAGTTGTTCTTGGTAAGTCTTCTTGTTTGATCTTGATGATTTTTTGTTTTGTGTCTTTTCATGTTTATCATATGCATTCTTGAATTCTTAGTGCGTAAGCATTGAAGAATTCTAAGTTTGGTGTCTTGCATGTTTTCTTTGCATTAAAAATTTTTCAAAAATATGTTCTTGATGTTCATCTTGACATTCAAAGTGTTCTTGGTGTTCATCTTGACATTCATAGTATTCTTGCATGCATCACATGTTTTGATCTAAAAATTTCATGCATTGCATAATTTTCATGTTTTTCATAAAAATTTTAAAAATAAAAAAATATCTTTCCTTTTTTTTCTCTCATCAAATTCGAAAATTTGGATTGACTTTTTCAAAATTTTTTAAAATCAAATTGTTTCTTATGAGTCAAATCAAATTTTCAATTTGAAAATCTTATCTTTTTCAAAATCTTTTTCAAAATTCAAAATCTTTTTCAAAATTCATGATTATTTTCGAAAATTCCAAAAAAATAATTTTCAAAAACCTTTTTCTTATTTTATATCATAATTTTCGAAAATAACATAATCAATTAAAGTTTTGATTCAAAAATTTGAAGTTTGTTACTTGCTTGTTAAGAAAGATTCAAACTTTAAGTTCTAGAATCATATCTTGTGATTTCTTATGAATCAAGTCATTAATTGTGATTTTAAAAATCAAATCTTTTTCAAAAACTAATTTCTATCATATCTTTTCAAAAAAATATCTTCTTATCTTATCTTTTTCAAAATTTGATTTCAAAATATCTTCTCTAACTTCCCAACTTCTTATCTTTTCAAATTTGTTTCAACTAACTAACTAACTTTTTGTTTGTTTCTTAACTTTTTCAAAACTACCTAACTAACTCTCTCTCTCTAATTTTCGAAAATATCTTCCCTCTTTTTCAAAAATTTCCTTTTTATTAACTAATTATTTTTATTTTTTATTTAAAAAAAAAATTTTCAAAAAAAATACTAACCTTTTTCAAAAACTATTTTCAAAAATCACTAACTCTTTTTCAAAAATTGTTTTCGAAAATTCACTTCCCCCTCTCATCTTCTTCTATTTGTTTATTGATATACTAACATCTTTCCTTCAACTCTCCAAAAATCCGAACCCCCTCTCTCTCTGAGTTCAGATTTTCTTCCCTTCTTTTCTTCTACTAACACAAGGATCCCTATACTGTGGTATAAAGGATCCATATTATTATTACTATTTTTTCTGTGCCATCTTCTTTGTCATATGAGCAGGAGCAAGGACAAGAACATTCTTGTTAAAGCAGATCCAGAACCTGAAAGGACTCTGAAGAAAAAATTAAGAGAAGCTAAAATACAACAATCCAGAGATAACCTTTCAGAAATTTTCGAATAGGAAAAGGAGATGGCAGCCGAAAATAATAATAATATAAGGAAGATGCTTGGTGACTTCACTGCACCTAATTCCAATTTACATGGAAGAAGCATCTCCATTCCTGCCATTGGAGCAAACAACTTTGAGCTGAAACCTCAATTAGTTTCTCTGATGCAGCGGAACTGCAAGTTTCATGGACTTCCATCTGAAGATCCTTTTCAGTTCTTAACTGAATTCTTGCAAATATGTGATACTGTTAAGACTAATGGAGTAGATCCTGAAGTCTACAGGCTCATGCTTTTCCCTTTTGCTGTAAGAGACAGAGCTAGATTATGGTTGGATTCTCAACCCAAAGACAGCCTGAACTCTTGGGATAAGCTGGTCACGGCTTTCTTAGCCAAGTACTTTCCTCCTCAAAAGCTGAGCAAGCTTAGAGCTGATGTTCAAACCTTCAGACAGAAAGAAGGTGAATCCCTCTATGAAGCTTGGGAAAGATACAAACAGTTGACCAAAAAGTGTCCTTCTGACATGCTTTCAGAATGGACCATCCTGGATATATTCTATGATGGTTTATCTGAGCTATCAAAAATGTCACTGGACACTTCTGCAGGTGGATCCATTCACCTAAAGAAAATGCCTGCAGAAGCTCAAGAACTCATTGACATGGTTGCTAATAACCAGTTCATGTACACTTCTGAAAGGAATCATGTGAGTAATGGGACGCCTATGAAGAAGGGAGTTCTTGAAGTTGATACTCCGAATGCCATATTGGCTCAGAACAAAATATTGACTCAGCAAGTCAATATGATTTCTCAGAGTCTGCATGGAATGCAAGCTGCATCCAACAGTACTCAAGAGGCATCTTCTGAAGAAGAAGCTTATGATCCTGAGAACCCTACAATAGCAGAGGTAAATTACTTAGGTGAACCTTATGGAAACACCTATAACTCAACATGGAGAAATCATCCAAATTTCTCATGGAAGGATCAAAAGCCCCAACAAGGCTTTAATAATGGTGGAAGAAACAGGTTTAACAATAATAAACCTTTTCCATCATCAACTCAGCAACAGACAGAGAACTCTGAACAAAATGCTTCTAATTTAGCAAATCTAGTCTCTGATCTATCTAAGGCCACTGTAAGTTTCATGAATGAAACAAGGTCTTCCATTAGAAATCTGGAAGCACAAGTGGGCCAGCTGAGTAAAAGGATCACTGAAATCCCTCCTAGTACTCTCCCAAGTAATACAGAAGAGAATCCAAAAGGAGAGTGCAAGGCCATTGACATAAGCGCCATGACCGAACCTGTGAGGAGAGGAGAGGACATGAATCCCAAGGAGGAAGACCCCCTGGGACGTCCAGTGGTCAATAAGGAGCTTCCCTCTGAGGAACCAAAGGAATCTGAGACTCATCTAGAGACCATAGAGATTCCATTGAACCTCCTTATGCCCTTCATGAGCTCTGATGAGTATTCCTCTTCTGAAGAGAATGAGGATGTTACTGAAGAGCAAACTGCCAAGTTTCTTGGTGCAATCATGAAGCTGAATGCCAAATTATTTGGCATTGATGCTTGGGAAGTTGAACCTCCCTTGTTCATCAATGAACTAAGTGATCTGGATCAACTGACATTGCCTCAGAAGAGACAGGATCCTGGAAAGTTCATAATACCTTGTACCATAGGCACCATGATCTTTAAGGCTCTGTGTGACCTTGGTTCAGGAATAAACCTCATGTCCCTCTCTGTAATAGAGAAACTGGGAATCTATGGGGTGCAAGCTGCTAAAATCTCACTAGAGATGGCAGACAGCTCAAGAAAACAGGCTTATGGACAAGTAGAAGATGTATTAGTAAAGGTTGAGGGCCTTTACATACCTCCTGATTTCATAGTCCTGGATACTGGAAAGGAAGAGGATGAATCCATCATCCTAGGAAGACCTTTCCTGGCCACTGCAAGAGCTGTGATTGATGTTGACAGAGGTGAAATAGTCCTTCAATGGAATGAGGACTCCCTTGTGTTTAAAACTCAAGGATCTCCCTCTGCAACCATGAAGAGGAAGCATGAAAAGCTTCTCTCAAAGCAGAGTCAACCAGAGCCCCCACAGTCAAACTCTAAGTTTGGTGTTGGGAGGCCACAACCAAACTCTAAGTTTGGTGTTGAACTCCCATATCCAAACTCTAAGTTTGGTGTTGGAGAGTCTCAACAAAGCTCTGCACATCTGTGAGGCTCCATGAGAGCCCACTGTCAAGCTATTGACATTAAAGAAGCGCTTGTTGGGAGGCAACCCAATGTTTATCTAATTCTTATTTTTATTGTTTTTCATGTTTTCTTAGGTTCATGATCATGTGGAGTCACAAAATAAATATAAAAATTGAAAACGGAATCAAAAACAGCAGAAGAAAAATCACACCCTGGAGGAGCATCTATCTGGCGTTCAAACGCCAGAACAGAGCATGGTTCTGGCGCTGAACGCCCAGAATGGGCAGCATCCTGGCGCTGAACGCCCAGAACAAGCATGGTTCTGGCGTTCAACGCCAGAAATGGCAGCAAAGGGGCGTTGAACGCCCAAAAAGGGCACCAACCTGGCGCTGAACGCCCAGAGTTGTGTGCAAGGGCATTTTACATGCCTAAATTGGTGCAGGGATGTAAATGCCTTGACACCTCAGGATCTGTGGACCCCACAGTATCCCCACCTACCTCATCATCTCTCTTCCCATTCATGATCATCCCTTCTACTTTCCATTTACCACTCACATCCATACACCCACTACCTTCAAAATTCAACATCTCTCTCCCACCCAATCCCACCCATATGGCCGAATACACACTCCCATCCATCTCCTCCATATCTTCTTCTTATTCTTCTATTCTTTCTTCTTTTGCTCGAGGGCGAGCAACATTCTAAGTTTGGTGTGGTAAAAGCATAGCTTTTTTGTTTTTTTCATAACCATTGATGGCACCTAAGGCCAGAGAAACCTCTAGAAAGAGGAAAGGGAAGACAAAAGCTTCCATCAAGGGTCTATAGCTCAGTGGTAGAACATTTGACTGCAAATCAAGAGATCCCTGAGATACCTCAAGGGATACATTTTCTTCCACACAATTATTGGAAGCAACTAAGGGTGGAACATCAAGAGCACTCCATCATCCTTCATGAAATCAGAGAAGATCTAAAAGCAATGAAGGAGGAGCAGCAAAGACAAGGAAGAGACATAGAAGAGCTCAAGGACATCACTAAGGTGGATTCATTCCTTGTTCTTATTTCTTCTGTTTTTCGTTTTCTATGTTATGTGCTTATCTATGTTTGTGTCTTCATTACATGATCATTAGTAGTAATAACTATGTCTTAAAGCTATGAATGTCCTATGAATCCATCACCTCTCTTAAATGAAAAATGTTTTAATTCAAAAGAACAAGAAGTACATGAGTTTCGAATTTATCCTTGAACTTAGCTTAATTATATTGATGTGGTGACAATGCTTCTTGTTTTCTGAATGTATGCTTGAACAGTGCATATGTCTTTTGAAGTTGTTGTTTAAGAATGTTAAATATGTTGGCTCTTGAAAGAATGATGACTAGGAGACATGTTATTTGATAATCTGAAAAATCATAAAAATGATTCTTGAAGCAAGAAAAAGCAGCAAAAAAACAAAGCTTGCAGAAAAAAAAAGAAGAAAAAAAATTAGGCGAAAAAAAAATAGAAAGAAAAAGAAAAAGCAAGCAGAAAAAGCCAAAAGCTCTTAAAACCAAGAGGCAAGAGCAAAAAGCCAATAACCCTTAAAACCAAAAGGCAAGGGCAAATAAAAAGGATCCCAAGGCTTTGAGTATCAGTGGATAGGAGGACCTAAAGGAATAAAATCCTGGTCTAAGCGGCTAAACTAAGCTGTCCCTAACCATGTGCTTGTGGCGTGTAGGTGTCAAGTGAAAACTTGAGACTGAGCGGTTAAAGTCAAGGTCCAAAGCAAAAAAAGAGTGTGCTTAAGAACCCTGGACACCTCTAATTGGGGACTTTAGCAAAGCTGAGTCACAATCTGAAAAGGTTCACCCAATTATGTGTCTGTGGCATTTATGTATCCGGTGGTAATACTGGAAAACAAAGTGCTTAGGGCCACGGCCAAGACTCATAAAGAAGCTGTGTTCAAAAATCATCATACTGAACTAGGAGAGTCAATAACACTATTCAAAATCTGAAGTTCCTATAGATGCCAATCATTCTAAACTTCAATGGATAAAGTGAGATGCCAAAACTATTCAAGAGGCAAAAAGCTATAAGTCCCGCTCATATGATTGCAGCTATGTTTCATTGATAGTTTGGAATTTATAGTATATTCTATTCTTTTTATCCTATTTTGATTTTCAGTTGTTTGGGGACAAGCAACAATTTAAGTTTGGTGTTGTGATGAGCGGATAATTTATACGCTTTTTGGCATTGTTTTTAGTATATTTTTAGTAGAATCTAGTTACTTTTAGGGATGTTTTTAATAGATTTTATGTTAAATTCACATTTCTGGACTTTACTATGAGTTTGTGTGTTTTTCTGTGATTTCAGGTATTTTCTGGATGAAATTGAGGGACTTGAGCAAAAATCAGATTCAGAGGTTGAAGAAGGACTGCTGATGCTGTTGGATTCTGACCTCCCTGCACTCAAAGTGGATTTTCTGGAGCTACAGAACTCGAAATGGCGCGCTTCCAATTGCGTTGGAAAGTAGACATCCAGGGATTTCCAGAAATATATAATAGTCCATACTTTGGCCAAGAATTGATGACGTAAACTGGCGTTCAACGCCAGCTTTCTACCCAAATCTGGCGTCCAGCGCCAGAAAAGGATCCAAAACCAGAGTTGAACGCCCAAACTGGCACAAAAACTGGCGTTCAACTCCACAATTGGCCTCTGCACGTGCAACACTTAAGCTCAGCCCAAACACACACCAAGTGGGCCCCGGAAGTGGATTTATACATCAAATACTTACTCATGTAAACCCTAGTAGCTAGTTTATTATAAATAGGACCTCTTACTATTGTATTAGGCATCTTTGGACGTCTGGTTCTTAGATCAGAGGGGCTGGCCATCTCGGCCATGCCTGGACCTTCACTTATGTATTTTTAACGGTAGAGTTTCTACACTCCATAGATTAAGGTGTGGAGCTCTGCTGTTCCTCAAAGATTAATGCAAAGTACTACTGTTTTCTATTCAATTCTTCTTATTTCGCTTCTAAGATATCCATTCGTACCCAAGAACGTGATGAAGGTGATGATTATGTGTGACGCTCATCATCCTTCTCCCTTATGAACGCGTGCCTGACAAACACTTCCGTTCTACATGAATTAAGCTAGAATGAATATCTCTTAGATCTCCTAACCAGAATCTTCGTGGCGTAAGCTAGAATGATGGCGGCATTCAAGAGAATCCGGAAGGTCTAAACCTTGTCTGTGGTATTCCGAGTAGGATTCAATGATTGAATGACTGTGACGAGCTCCTAACTCGCGATTGCAGGGCGTTAGTGACAGACGCAAAAGGATAGTAAATCCTATTCCAGCATGATCGAGAACCGACAGATGAATAGCCGTGCCGTGACAGGGTGCGTGAGCATATTATTCACTGAGAGGATAAGATGAAGCCATTGACAAGGGTGATGCCTCCAGACGATTAGCCGTGCCGTGACAGGGCATTGGATCATTTTCCCGAGAGATGACCGAAAGTAGCCATTGACAGTGGTGATGTATCACATAAAGCCAGCCATGGAAAGGAGTAAGACTGATTGGATGAAGATAGCAGGAAAGCAGAGGTTCAGAGGAACGAAAAGCATCTCCATTCGCTTATCTGAAATTCCTACCAATGAATTACATAAGTATCTCTATCTCTATTTTATTATATAATATTCGAAAACACCATTATCACTTTATATCTGCCTGACTGAGATTTACAAGGTGACCATAGCTTGCTTCATACCAACAATCTCCGTGGGATTCGACCCTTACTCACGTAAGGTATTACTTGGACGACCCAGTGCACTTGCTGGTTAGTTGTATCGAAGTTGTGACAATTATGAATTAAGATTAGAGCACCAAGCTTTGGAGCCATTACCAGGATTTGTTCGAGCCTGGAGATCACAATTTCGTGCACCAAGAAACCAGTACCAGTTTCTGTCAACTATAGTTCCTTAGACAATTTAAGCTAAGTTGTTTTGTATGTGCAAATTAGATATCAAACAAATACTTAAATAGTATTCTAAAAGAAATTATAAAAAAATTATAATTACCTCTTTCAAATGATAATTTTGTGGCTGTAATAGTGGCTTTGTAAACTTTTCCTTCTCAAGTAGTTGTATAGCATTGTTTTGTTGTAAATGTCATTGATCATATCAATAAGAAATAAAATGGTGTTATATGAGGTTAAAGGGACCATTGTTTTGTTGTAAGGTCTTTGATAAATAACTAATAAATATATAAGAACCTATTGACAATGCAAATAGCATCCAAGAACAATGGATATATCCATCTAAAAGAAGTTCCAGTTACGACATTATCATTAGCAAGCTTCCTTACTTCACTCACTTCTCAACCTAATCTATAAAGAAAAAAAAATATACAACCATTCAGGTAGGTAAATTTAAAACCTTACATGCCTTTGCTGACTGTACGTTGCAAGTTGTGATTTTTTTGGAAAAAGAAAAAAGAACAGAAAAGCAGCTTATACTATCTTCAGTTGTATCTAACTATCTATTATTGGGAAAAACATTGATGGTTCAACCCACCATCAGAGCTAAGAATGAATAAATGACAGTCAAGAGAATGGAGCTTACATGTATCCAGCCTAAAGGAAAGAGTGATAAGCTGTCCTGAACTTCAAATATTTTTTCTTCATTCAATGTTGAACACTGAACAAGAAATTAAATTAGACATACATTGCTCAACTGAAAATAATTAAAATTACAACAAACAGTTAAAAAAAATCATTAATGAATCATGAGAGAATTACATCATGTTAATCAAATCTAAGTGCAAGGATATGTTAATCAAATAATGAGTTGCACTACATGTTTGATGTTGATGACCTGAGACTGAAATGAAACAAGGACTATGAACCAGATTTTATGAGAGTGAAAAGTCAACAGTAATATCACTGCTGCAAAGATTTTATGAACCAGATTCACGTGAGATAACTCCTATATAACTATGAACTGAGGAACGATTATAAAAGAATTTCAGCAATTATAAAAGAATTTCAGCAATTAATCCATAAATAGCTATAGGATTTCCTTACTATGAAAGCAAAGACAAAAGGAGATTGAGATATATATCATGTATTAGATCCATATATTAAAATGTCTCAGCACAATTTTGGAAGTTTATTCAATAAAGCATATATATCATGATTAAAAACGATATTAGAAACTTACTTAAATAGTATTCTAAAAGAAAATATAAGAAAATTATAATTACCTCTTTCAAATGATAATTTTTCTTCTTTTCTCTTTCCCAGCAAATATTAAAACTTGAAGCTTTTAAAGTAAAGTAGCTTGCGACAAGAATTGAAGAAAATCTAAAACCTGTTTCACATGAAAATAGATTAGAAGTGTGGGAGAAGAAAGGAATGGAAAATAGATTAAATTATTTATATATAAATAAGTTATAATTAATTTAATGACTAATTTTTAATATGTACATAATATTTTTAAAAAATAAAATTAATAAGAACACAAGCTATGAAGCTAATTATAAGGAAAATGAAAGCATATTAAAGCACTTTTAAGTTATGGGTGGGAAGAGGTAGTCTTGAGTCTTGACTTTTTCCAAGTTTTGCTAATTAAATAAATGGGTTATATATAGCAAAAACAAAAAATCTGATGATGTCAAATAAATAATATTAATGGAACAAATAAACATGTAACTTGTAAATTGAACTCAAACAAGAAAGTATCATAGTCTTGCATTTATAAGAATTGGGAAGCAGGGAAGGGTTGGGATGTTCCTTTCAATCTCTGACCAAGTGGCATGGCTTTGAAACTATGAAGTTGTTATTTCATTGCATCACAAATTCGGGCAGTGTTTATTGTTGAAGAATAAGAACAAGGAAAGGGAAAAAAGATCAGAGATATAATCCAATTATAGTATTTAATGAGGGTGGTGCATCCAATTTTCCCCCAACTGACCCCAGATATGCTAGAAAAATTTGGTACCAACCAAAAGTGTAGAATGAAAAAACATATATAGCCAGAAATAATACAAATGTAAATATACTTGGTCTCAGTATTTTCTTATACTCAATTATGACTCTGTCATTTATATTAATGTTTGTAAAGAATAAAAAGATAGTTTTGCTTTTCGGGTTCTTATCATAAAATCAGATGCTAATAATATACGTCAAAGTAACATCGGTTAAATGAAAATTTAAATAAAAAAATTAGATATATACATTGTAGCAGGCTCAATTTTTTTTTCTTTTATATTGTGCAAAGATGTGTGATATTCTTTATTATTTTTATGCATGTGAGTTTTATACTACTGTGTAAGAATTTTTACTTTTTAAAAGATTTTGGTTTTTAAGTCCAGCTATGTTATCTAAACAAGAAAAATGAAAAATAAAGTAGATTCCATATAAAATACCTTATTCAAATATCATGCACCACAGCAAAACCACATTTTCTAGAGAAGGGAAAAAAAATAAAGGTAATTGGTATTTAGAATCACTAAACAGACCTATCAATACATCAAGATGTGTTTGGAAATCTAAAATCACTAAACAGACACTGCAATAATGAAAAGCACCTTCACTTTCTAATTCAGTTGTAGTGCACACACATACACTTGATTTAGAATCTAAATATTTTCTTAAGACTATGCTGGGAATGCCAAGAAAATCATGCAATTATTTTTGAAGAGATAGCAAGGTCTTATATTAAAAGAAGCTTGAGTTTTAGTACAGTGCACTACAGTGACAAGGATATTATTCCTAACAATCAATTCTCAGCATTCAAATATTTACATATTTCAGAGTTTCTAAACATACCTATTAAGAGAGTCTTGACAAATTGACCACTGCAAAGCAGCTAAACCATGGAGCTCACTCTGCACAAACATGATTAACCTCATCATGTTTATATTCATCCAAATATTTTTTCCCTAGTTTCCCTACTAGGGTATATGTCACTACAGTTGAAAGTTCATAAACTGGATATTAGGAAGGGTAAGTTATCTACAGCTTTTCTAATCTTAAAACATTCATGTGCAATTTTTTGCCCACAAAATACAGAAATGTGGTTTAAATTAAAATAGTTACCTGGAACGGTAAGTTATCTATGACCTTGTCATAGTAGGGCAATGCTTCCTTCAGTTTTCCCAAATTCATTAACAAGTCACCCTCATTCAATGCCTAGAAATATCATATATAATATAAGAAATTGGGATAACTAAGCAATAAATAAGGATCAACCATAGACCATAACTTAATTGCTAAGAAAGGCAGTAATATTTGTGGTACCACTGTATATGCTTACCTCCTCGCACTCGTATTTTAGCTTCGGATCAATAACTAAAATACAGCAACTAATTTCTTAGTGAACTCAATCACTCGTTAAATTGAGCAGGGAAAAATTAAAACCACTAATCAAAACTCCTTTTTCATATCTTAATTACACTTTATTATGCATTTTTAATAAATAGTTTAGAAAGAACTAAAGTTAATCCAAACACAAATATTACAATATTAAACTAAGAAAGAAGTCCGATGCAGTTAGATTTCCTGAAACATGCAAAAATGAATTTCATGCACAGCAAGTGATAGTTACCAATTTATCAAAGAAAAGTTTGCGAGCCATTTTGCAATAGAAAGTAACCACTCACCTGAACAACAGCTTTCTCAATCAAATTGCTCCTCGACACTTTCAAAAATTTCTTTCGAACCCTAAAAGTTTCTTCCGAATCAAAATTGGCACTAGATCTGAGAAGACATTGGCACTACCTCAATTGCAAATCACATAAAGCATAAGCTACTAAAGACATTGGGGGAGAGAGAGAAAGAGAGAGAGAGAGAGAGGAGGGGGTAAGGTTGCGAAAACAACCTCGCCGGCTTTGCAAGCAGTGTCGACCAGATCGTGGAGCTGCACAGAAACAAAAACCACAAAAATCAGCAACAAAAATAATTTTGAAACCATAACCCGAGCAAAAACGAAGAAATCAGTAACTGGCGGAGAGGGAGAGGTACCTAGAGAACTTGAGAGGGAGCTGCAGAGAAACAAATCAGTCACTGGCAGAGAGGGAGATGTACCTAGAGAAATCGTAACCGGCGGAGAAAGGAGAAGCCCGAGAGGGAAGAACGGCATTGTAGGAGCACGGAGGAGACGAAGGAGAGAGAAGGGAGATCGAGAGCGCCGTGTGTTTCGTTTAATGAGGTTAGGGTTGCAATTCATTTGTTTTATATACGTGTAAAAACGGCGGTACAAAACCGCCATAATCACTAGAACCGCCACCAAACACAAAGTTAATTATGACAGCAACCAAAAATGCCATAATAACCGGGTATTACGGCGGTTCTTTAAAACCGCCGTAATATCAATGCCATTTTAAACTCTTTTTTTTGTAGTGGGAAATTGGTATAAGGAGGCGAATACATAACAGACCAATTAGTTCTGCCAAGGGTTGTTGTTTATGGTATCTTTATAGGCACTCGGCGCCGTATCGGAAGGTGTCACATCGGTTGTGTCCCGTGACCCCTTCACTCCCACTTACACGCGACTTCTTTAGCAAGCATGTCTCTTTGTTTTCTCTTTTTTTGTTTTTTAGTGCGAATACTTTTAAATAATAACTTAATATCATGTATGTATATGTAAAAATGAACAATGTAAAAGGTGATGACTACTTACCAAAAAAGGTTATAAATTAATATTTAATTAACAAAATATATAAATAAATAATATTTAAAAAATTAAAATGTACTACAAAATGTAAGTTAGACAACGATACCTAAGCCGCTGTAAAAAAATTATGGAGAAATGGTAGCCAATCCTTACTCAGTGAAAGTTTTTCTCTTTTTATTTATTTCGAATTTGTGATTTAGCCTTTTCAGGTCCTTTTTTTTTATTTGTTCGTTTTAGTTTCCTGGTTTTAGTTATTTTTGTATTGTTATATCTAATTAGTATAGGTATGAACAGGCACAGACCTACCTGTTCATTTGCCCCTTTTAAATTTGAGTTTTTAGAAAAAAAGTGTATATATATATATATATTTGCTGTGATGTGTATTTGCTCCTATATTAAAAAAATTATTTATGCATTAAAATTTTTTATATCATTGAATATTGACATACCAATAAAAATTATTGTATTATATAAATTTAATTTATTAGTATTCACAAAATCAAATTTACTCATAATAAACACAAATAAACAAATAATAATAATAATAATAATAATAATAATAATAATAATAATAATAATAATAATAATAATAATAATAATATTTACCACTCTAGCAAATCAATTAATTAAGTAAAGCTAAGTTAACTTCTCAAATATAAAATATTTTTTTAGTGTTTAATAGTTTTTCTAAAATTGATATCATTTATTGAATTTTATTATTTTATGTTTAGGCTAACATACAATGATTACTTTCGTTGAAAAAATTTCTACCATAAATTTTATAGAATGTCAATTCTGTAATTAAATAAAAAAAATTGAATGATTAATTTACAAAAAGGGACATTTCATTATTTAGACCAAATGTAAAAAAATTGTGATTGTTTGATTTAAATTTTTTCTTTTTTACTATTATATTTTTTTGTCTTTTTAACTATTATGGATTTAAACAAAAGGTAGTTTGGTTGTTTTTTGTTTTTATAGTTGGGATTTGGTTATTTTCAGATTTATATACGTGAAATACGTTAGATGATATAAATCGCTGTCAACTATTTTAGACCTGAAGAAATTATATGACAAACCAAAAAAAAGAAAATACCATTAAAAACATAGCATTCATTATACAATAAACCACAAAACATTCATCATACACAAAAGAGAAAAACGGCAAGTGTACTTTTGCCACAGAAAATTGCTATTTATATTAATTGATTTAATCCCTAAACCCTAAACTCTAAACAATAAAACATTAAACTGATATACGAACCCAACTCAAGGGAGGTTGACAAATAAATCAACTCGTAGTCAGCACGAGAGTGAATGTAAGGGATATGAGCAACACCTCTAAAACCGTGGATGGAGTTCCACTCTGCTGCCCTTCGGCGATAGTCATACAAAAGACCCATGTGGCCCCGGGTTGAGAAACTCGTCGAGTCACACACCAAATGTTGTTCTTCTATTTTAGGCATTTGGACTTCAGATGGCGATAAAATTGTCAGAACCCCAAAGCACCTTGCTTCACACACGGTGAGTAAACTAGCTGCATCAAGCGCGTGAAATAGTTCGATCCCATTCTTTTTTGCCTCCTTGACGTCTCTAGAAGGAGAAACATCATTGACAGTGCGTACTTGGCAGCTTCATGGACCTTGCTTGCGGCATTCTGCAGCATTTCCAACCCAACGATGTGGTTACGTCGCATGTAGAGCTCCCGTAGCGCCTCCCGAAACAGAAGCTCCCGGTAGCCACTCTCCATGCATCGGTCAAAGAATCTTATTGCGTCCGAGTCGCGGTACAACCACCACCTCATGGCATGCGGAGCTGGTATAGAAACACTGGTGTGCACAATATCTTCATCTGCTATCTCGCGCGCAGCGTTACATGTCATTCTAAGACTGCACAGGTCTTGAATGGAGTTTGACGCGACTTTAATGGTTATGGCAACCCAAATGTCGTAGGGAAGGTAGAGGGTCTTTGAGAAACGCTCCATTATCACTTTTTGTTGGACAACATCTTGGAAGGAAATATGTATATACTGCTCTGGATGTGGAGTGTAGCAATAAGTGTGCCATTATATAAGTCCATTGCGCCCTTTCGAATCTTGTTCCTTCGGCCTAAACCTTCGCATCTTATCCTTCTGGATTTTCCTTTTCGCTTTTTTTCGAAACATATATTTCTTAATTGTTTTCGATCACAGAAGAAGAAAAACCGAAAAGTCAAGAAGAAACCCTAAACTGGTGCAACTACATTTCTTGGTAATTTTAGTGTTTATTAAGATTTAGAAAGAGAGAGAAAAAGAAGCAGATACTTTTGTTACAAAGTTTTACACGAAAGAGAAAAAAAGCAAATGTACTTTTGCCACAGAAATATAAAATATAAAATATAATATATATATATATATATATATATATATATATATATATATAATATTATAATTAAACTGTGAAGATAAATAACTTTATTAATTAAGAATTTTTTAAATTTATATTTATTAGTTAGTACGGATTTACTTGATACTTAAATAAATTAATTTTTAAAATATTTTAATTAGTAATCATATATATACATAATCAGTATTGGAAAGTGCGACATGAGTACATGACACCTAAAGATAAAGGCCATAACCACATGTAATTTTAATTTGCGAATAAGACTAGTCTCCAACCATTCACACAATGTAAATAAAGAATAACAAAAGGAAGCATTATAATAACTTGGAAGCCAATAGCGACAAAGTTCCTTAATCCATACATCCATTATCAGCATCTGGACTTAGGTATGCTTCTTTGATTTCTTACTCCATGCCTCTGCCTTGCTCAACAGATGCTCTTTAAGTTTGTTAAATGGTGTACTGGTTAGATTCACCACAGTTATTGTTCTGATCTCGTTCTCCTGTAACTGTAAAACGAATGACAATTGCATTTAATATGTCCGGATACTGTAATAGTGGTAATGTCATTTTTTTATTTACGCATACTCACAATCCCGTCCATGATTAGGTCGAAATTGTCCCTCATGTTGATCCACCCTATGACGCAGTTTTCGAAGTTTATGCTGCATGTTGATCCGATGAATAGATTATTACTGTGATTACTAAGGAGAACTCATGAAAGGCTTAAATGACATGCATGCATATTTTATTGGGTTGCGTACCTCTGTCCATAATTTAGTATCCCGACGGGGCTTCGTACTAGGAATTCTCCGAAGTTGCTTGGTGGATTCATTAACTCCTTGTTGTAGACTGCTTACGTCATGTGGGATAAGACCTTTGCCTACACGGAGGAGACAAAATAAGTCAGTTCGCAGATATGCACGTTGTGTTGCATGTTATGCCAAAGTGTTGATGAGGCTAGAAATTATGGGGTTCCGTTTTCCGGATATGGTCTTCCCAGTGTGGCATGTCGAACTGATTAGGCAATGAATCAAGATTGTAAATTGTCTGATCTTTGAATGACACGAGCATCAGAAACCAGTGGCCCAACGTGTCTAACATGGGGATATATATCTGTAAAAAATGAATAGTTATTTTTTAGTCATGTAAGACACTTGTACATGGTTAGTATGCAATTAAATAAGTTCCTCCGTTAACAGACAAGTTCGAAGATTTTGGAAGGCCTCATCTGTTGTTTTATGTATTGATTGAGCATTAGTTCTATCGGCTTCCCGTTCAAAATATCCTCCTAAACGACAACGTTGACGAATAAAGCCAGTTTTCATTTTCGAGTGGGGACGACTGAGAACAAACGTTAATGGCATTACTGATACATTTCGAGGACCAATATCAGAAAGAGTTAAATTACTGCGACCGATAGAGGCAGGCACCAGTACGAGGGGGACGTGGATAGTATCTTAGCACCGGTCAATGTCAGGGCAACCATATAGATGATCTGGTTACCAACAACAACATAACGGAATTTGAGGTTAACACCTTCATAAGATATTTATGTTTTTTCCTCGTTGAGAAAGGTTAAACAGGTGCCATACCTTCTCATCCACATCATTTCCAAGTAATAAGCTGTGTATATCAATTCTAGCTACCGACTTGTCTCCGAAACAAAGAAGTTCCTTGCTACATGAGGCAAAAAGTGTAAACACGTTAATATATCCACACTAGGCTAGTTTAAATATCGAGGCGTGAAGTATTACCAGGGGTCAAGACTCCCGTTAAAGATATAGGCGAATAAGGCCGACTCGCGGTTGTTGAAGTCCATCGCAGGAGTGATCCTGAACTTTATCTATGACATAAGTTTGTGTTTATGGTTAGTTCGTTGTCACCTTTGGGATTAAATTAACTAACCTTTTATTTTCATTTCAACCGGTATACCATTTAGTAGGGGTGTTCAAAACCAATCCGGACCGAACTAAACCGACTAACCGAACCGAAAAAATCGAAAACCGAACAAACCGATAACCAAAAAAATAAAAAAATATGTTTTGCCATTTTTTCTTCGGTTTGGTTTGGTTTTCGGTTCTAACCATGAAAACCCCAACCGAACCGAATCGGTAAAGTAAAAACCCTAAAAAAACCAACCCCACCCCCAATCCCCCACGCGACCTAACCCCCACCCCCAATTCCCCAAATGAGCGCTACGCGACCTAACCCCCACCGCCAATCAAAACCTAGCGCTCTCTTCTACAATATCTCGCTCTCTGCACCGGTGCACCCAGTCACCCATGTTTTTGAGTCTGGAGGCCGGCGGTGAGAGGCCGGCGGTGAGAGGCCGTTCCTCCCAAGCTCCCACCACCTTGAAGCCTTCCTCCCAACAGCAAAGCCTTTTCACCCACTGCTCCCATGACCTTTTCGCCCACCAATGCACCATTAAGCCCCAACCACAGCCAGCACCACCCTCACAGGCTCGCACCCAGCAGTTGCACAGCACCACCCAGCGGACAGAGCACCATTTTTGGCCACCCACGCAGCAGTAGCACAGCACGACGCCACCACCCACTAACCCAGCAGGCCAGCACAGCACCACGCCAGTGATGCCACAACCCAGCAGCATTTTTGGCCACCACCCAGCAGCATTTCCCAGTCCCCCACCCAACCACCAATTCAAGTCATTTAAAGTCAATATGGAGTCTGAGCCACCGAGTCAGGTATGTAATTTGACTAATTTTTGTTCAATAATCATTGATTCATTGTTGCGGTTTGTTGTTATTGTTTACTTTATTATTTGTATTGTTGTTTGTTGAATCATTGTTGCTGACTAACCTTTTATTTTCATTTCAACCGGTATACCATTTAGCATTTAGTAGTATGTTTACCTTCTTACTCGTGGATTGAGTAAACTTTCCGCTGCTGGAGCCCGTCCGCACAGATCTTTCTGTTCCTTCAATGGGTCGTGGCCGTTTCTTTTTCTAGTGGCCGACGGTGGTGTGCGGAACAACTTTCGCATGATGCTGTTAATGTCTTTTACGGGTGGAGTATTTTTTTCAAGTCAAATTTACGGCAAATGGTGTTCCACTTGTGATGCTTGACCCAACTTTCTTGGACTGTGGGGTTGACTGTTCATCTATCTCCCCGTCGGAATCTAATATGACGATGGTATTTTCATGGCTTGCACCAACTAGGTTGTCAGTTTCCTTTTCGAGGCCTCTTTGTCAAAGGTCACACGTTAAACTATTTAAGATATGTGACACATACAAAACACGTGAAATACCAGACCAAGGGGTTAACCCAAACCTGGACTTTTTCAACAAGGCCCCTTATCAAGTCCTTGACGATGAGACCGGTCTTTGGAAATGACCACTCATCCTCGGCCTGGAGCTAAATATCTTTGATAATGTTTACCTCTTTCGTCTGTGGAGATCCGTCTGTGGTTTCGGTGGCAGCTTTCGCTCCACCAGAAAGTTAAATATCACGACAAAACGATGCCAATGACGATCGTGATTTCTGCCAGTAAAGAATGTCATAAAAACAGTCGCGTTGTAGATATAGTCTCTAAACCGACAAAAATCCCTTTTGTACAAACGTTTTGGGTGTCACAAGTAACAAACCCCTTAAAAATTGTTAACTGAGTATTCAAACCTCGGGTCGTCTTCTCAAGGAACTGCGAGGAAGTATGTTCTTATTATTGGTTATAAAGGTTGTAATCGGGGTTTAGAAGGTGAGAAGCAAGTAATTTAAATGACAAGTGAATTAAATGGCAATTAAAAATAAATAATAACTGTAAAACAACTTTTGGCAAGATAAGGGAAATTAGAAGTCCAACTTAGTTATCCTTCTCAACAATAATGAAAGTTGTATCTTAATTCCACTTAGTTAACCTATGAAGCAAAGGTAAGTCAAGGGACTAATTAGTTTGACCTTCGAATCCTATTTATTTCCTAGGAAAAAGTTGGGATTATTGAAGTTCAGATCAATTAGCAAGATAACGATTATCAATTATGCTGAGTTCGATAATGTTGAGTCACTAATTTCTTAACCAAGACCAAAAAGGAAAAAAGTAAATTGCTGGAATAATAAAAGTGTCCTTAGATGGGAAGCAATGGCAACTTAAATCAAAGAGAACAATCATAAACTGAAAAATACCTTAAATATCATTAATTCAAATAGAAATCTGTAACATGGAATAATTCATAATTTAAATTATAATAATCAATTCAAATATTAGAATCAAATAAATAAAAGTAAAATTGAAATAAAAGAACATTAAAACCTGGATCCAGAGTTACTCCCAAAACAAGAAGAAGTCCTAAATCCTAAGAGAGAGAGAGAGAGAATCTCTCTCTAAACTAAATCTAAATCATGAAAACTAGAAATTGGCGAGCTCTCCTTTGAATGGATGCATTCCTCCACTTTATAACCTCTAATCTATGCTTTCTGTACTTGGATCTGGGCCAAAAAGGGCTTCAGAAATTGCTGGGGGCGTATTCTGTAAATTCTGATACGTGGCCTCTGTCACGCGTCCGCGTGGGTCACGCGGTCGCGTCATCTGGAGCTTTTCCTTTCCACGCGGTCGCGTCAGTCACGCGTCCGCGTCGTGGGTGTTCTACTCAAGGCGCGTGGTCGCGTCAGTCATGCGGCCGCGTCGCTGCTTCTTTGCTTCTGGCACGCGATCGCGTCGTCCATGCGATCGCGTGGATACCAGTTTCCTTAAAGCTCTGTTTTGCCTTCTCCTTCCATTTTTGTATGTTTCCTTTTTTCATCCTTTAAGTCATTCAGCCTTAGGAAACCTGAAGCTACTCAACACACTAATCACGACATCGAATGGAAATAAAGGTAATTAAAATAATTAATTTTTTTAAAGCTTAGGAAACATGTTTTTCACAATATGACATAATAAGGAAGGGAAAGTAAAACCATGCAATTAATGTGAATAAGTAGGTGAAGAGTTGAATAAATCACTCTAATTAAGCACAAAAGAACTCATGAAATATGGGTTTATCAACCTCCCCACACTTAAACACTAGCATGTCCTCATGCTAAATCCAAGGTAAATAATTAAGGTTAAAGTGATGGAATGTTATGAAATGCAACCTATGCTAAATGCATCTACCTAATGAGTCATGCAATTCTAATTCATCCACTCATATAGAAAGCCTACATGTAGTCAAATTATTTCACATTCTCAAGGAGATATATATACATATATGGCTAACCCTCAAATAATAAAGCATTTTTTTGCAAATGAGATGAGAGAAAAAAAACTTGCAAGACAATCAGAGATAAATGTTTAATGAGCTTTTGAACCCTCACTGGATTTTGTGTTTTCTCTCTAATCACTTAGTGTTTATTGGGTTAATCACTCTATTCTTCTTTTCATTCTTCCTTTCTATAACTTTGTTTTTCGTCTAACCAATCAACAATTATAGAACATAGTCATACCAAAACTCATGAGGTCTTTAATTAAGGTTGTAATGGGGTCAAGGCAAAGGGTAAGGATATATGTATAAGGCTAAGTGAGCTAATAAGTGAATCCTTAATTAGACTAAGATCTCACCTAACATACATACTTAGTAAAACAATGCTTCTTTACCTATTCTCCCTATTTTCTCGCTTTTGATGTCACATTCTCATGTTTCAATTCTTGTTTTTATCCCATGTGCATTGCTTTTTATTTTGCATTGGGGAGTTCTTTTTGTATCCCCTTATTTACATGCTTGAAAACTAACTCTTTTTTTTTTTTTTGAATACACATGGTAATTTTAATTAATTTGAATTTTCATGAGCCTGCTTCCCAAAATTTTGAGTTGCTTTATTCTTTTTAATTTTTCTACCTTTTGTCTTTATCAACTATGTTCCTAATAAGTTTCCCACATTTTACTCTATTTATGATTTTCTATCCTAAGCTAACCAAGGATTCACTTGGGATTTTCTTTTGTTTTTCTGCTTAAGGCTAGTAATTTGGCTAAAATAGAATAAGGGTTTTTTTTTTAAAAAAGCTCAAAGGGGGCTAACAAAGGTGATGTAAAAGGTAGGCTAATTTGGGATAAGTGAGCTAAAATCAAATGATGGCCTCAATCATTATTTTGAGATGTACCTATATTCTATAATCGGACATATAGACTAAAACAAAGTAAAGAACACCAGAATAAGAAAGAAGGTTGGAACACATAGAAATAAAAATTATGGTTTGAATGTAACCATACAGTTAAGCTCAAAACTCACAGGCTATGTGTTCTCTAGCTGAAAAATCATTTATCACTTATGTATGTCATGCAGGTTTAGTTAAAAATTCTCATTATTCTCTTAAAAAGTAATTTAGGGTAGCCTTTAAAGTTTTAATGTTTCTCCTTGATGAAATGTTGTCAGTTTAACTACGTCATGTAATGCTATATATACAAGTTTTTATGGATCTAAATCTATTATGTTCAAGTTCCTAGCTTACTCTTTTTTATATTTGTCAATTTAAACTAAGCTATAACTAAGCTGTCTTATGTAAAAAGGGTAAACTATACTAATTGATCCACTAATAAGTTAGAATTGCAAACTAAACTAAATAACTAAAATGAACTAAATAACTAAAATATGAACAAAAAATGCAAAATGCAGAAAATAGAGTAAAATACACAAGTAGCAATGTATAAGTACTCAGAAAATAATAATAAAAGAAAAAGAGAAAAATACAGAAAAATATCCAAAATAAAAGAAAAAGTATGTAGTAGTTCACCAAAATAAACGCCAGAGATGGCGACCTCCCCACACTTAAAATGAAGCATCGTCCCCGATTCTCAATCAAGCCGGGTGTGAAGGAGTGTCATCACTGGTAGGGATGGTAGCTGGGGTCTCTGTGGCGGTGGTGGGCTGAGAGTCTGGCTGCTGTAGAGGGGGGATTGACTGGATTGGGATCTCCGGATCTGCAGCCTCAAGCTGATGTGGGGCCTCCTGCTGTGGTGTAGCGTGCTCTGTGCCTGCCTGCTGATGAGTCTCCGCCTGGGAATGAGGCTCCTCCTCGTGCTCATCCTCCTCCTCCTCTGATGGCTCTGATGGTGTGTCGGGCTCGGAGGGGATGTCGGCGCCTTGTCTGATCATCAGCTTCAGATGGGAATAGCGTCGCCTACTGCGGTGCTCCAATCTCTCATACCGGCGCCTGTTACGGCGCTCCATCTGATCAAGCTGGCGGAATAGACGGTGCACGAGGCGATAAACCGGCTCAGAGGCGGGTGGAGGTGCAGTGGTGGCAGCAGGGGCAGCTGGGGCAGCTGTGGATGAAGAGGGTCTAGCAGACGGGGGGGCTGTCTCATCAGTAGCAGTGACAGGTGGTGGTCTGTAGCCCAAAGCAAGGAAGTTCCTGCTGTGAGGGATGATCTTCCTGCAGTCCGCTGCTAGTGGTCGCTCATCGGCATCCTCCCAAGGCACATCAGCCTGACGGCCTAGCCGTGTAACCAGATAAGGAAAGGGGAGGGTGCCTCGGACGTGGACCCTGGCCATATAATGCCGGATAAAACGAGGCAAGTACAGGTCCTTACCCTCCAGCACACACCAGAGGAGGGTGATCATGGCAGCCGGGATCTCAGTCTCATGAGTACTCGGCATCACATAGTTGCTCAAGATCTGATGCCATAGTCGAGCCTCATCATTCAAGTACACTCTCTTGATCCCTCTAGGCATAGTGGTGTCCTGACCCATCTCCCAAGGAACAGCAGGGTCGAGAGCTATCCGTGCCTTCACAGCATCCCAATCAAACCGCATCTGGCCCATGTCCTCCCAGCCTGTGCATAACCATCTGGCTGATCGGACTTGGCTGAGAGCTGGAGAACGGTCTCTATGACCTCCTCAGTGACCAGAATTTGCTTTCCCCTCAGGTTCACTGCATCTAGGGTAGTAAGGTAGTAGTTGCAATAGAATTCCCGTACCCAAGATGCATTGACCTCTGTCAGTGGTCTCTCCAGAAAGAACCAGCCCCTTTGCTTGATTTGCTCAGTGGTGTATTGCTGGAGGGCTTCTGGAATCTTCAAGGTACGTTCCAGGTATAGATTTCTGGAGTTTGCAAAAGTCGGGTACTTCAGCTCACAGTACCGGTTTGCAAATTTTATAGGATCAGTCGAAGGGAGCAGCTGGTTAGCTTTTTCCTGCTGTGTGAAGTTCTTCTCCCGCCATGAGGAATCGTGCATTAGAGCAATGATAGACTGGGAGGAATCTCCTCGCTTGCGCTTGCCAGTAGCCTTGCCTTTGCCTTTCCTTTGTAAGGCGGACATTCTGAAAAACAGAAAACCAGGAAATGGATAAAATAGGAAAGCAAATAGGCAATTTAAACAAAGGAAACTCAAAGCGGTAAGGGAGAAATAGAATAAGGAAAATGAGTAATTGAAATGTGATTGAATTAATGTTAAATGGAAAGAAAAAAAATCAATATGCCATAGTGAGAAAGTTAGAGGAAGTGAAAGTGATCAGAAAAGAGATCAAGAGGGTTAGTATGGTAAAAAAAATTAGTAAATTAAAATTAGTGAGTTAGGAAAGTAAGTGGCATAGAAAAAATTCCATATAACAAGGATTCACAGGTAAGAATAGAAGTACTCATAATCGAATAAAGAAAACAGGGTGATGCTGATTCGAATAGAAATAAAGAAATCAGAAATTGGAATCAGTGAATCACAAATGCAGGTTATGAACCAGGAAATCAAAGGGGATAAGAAAGTGGCCCTAGCATTCATGAAATGGTTTGGGGGAAGCAGAGTAAAACAGAGTTGCCAAACCAAAACAAGAATGAAAATAATTTTCAAAAAATTTGGGCAGCATTCCGGCTAAAATTAGATTGTCCCGGAAAATAAACAGCAATCATATCAGTTCATATGAATTAAAAAAAATCAAGCTGCATGTACAGAGATATAAAATAAACATAAAAACTCAATGTAAACAGCAGCAACATATAAGAAAGCAGCATATGAATCATGATTATAGCAGCAACAGATTTGCACATAGGATAAAACAGAAGTAAGAACAGTGCAAGGAAACAGACCTAGATCCACTAACCACAGCCTAAGCTACCTAATAACCTAAAAATCCACTACAACATGTAAGTCTAGCTATCCTAATCATGAACATAAACGGAAAAAAAATACAGAAAAGTGACGAACGGATAAAAAGGGTTGCGTGTTGCGGAACCTGGTAAGCGGAAGGGGTGGAACAGGGAAGAAGGTGGCTGCGGCGGCGTCCGGCGCAGTGGTGGTGCACGGCGTCGCGGTGGCGGCTGAGGGGGCAGTGGCGGAGGGAGGTATTAGGGTTAGTGAGAGAGGAAGAGGATAGGGGAAGGGAGGGCGGTGGTTGTTGCTGGCTGAAGGGGGTGGGTGGCGGAGAGAGGGCGCGGCTGGATGGCCGGCGGTGGCTGGGCGGTGCTCGCGGAGGTGGCTGTGGTGGAAAGGGGAGGAGAGAGGAAAAAGGAAGAAGAGAGAAGAGGAGGGGATGGTACGGCGGCGGCGTCTGGGCGGCGGCGGCGTCGAGGTGGTGGCGTGGTGGCTAGCCGGCGGTGGCTGGGGGAAGAAGAACAGAGAAGGAGAAGAGGGTTGGGGGTGAAGGGGGGGCTGCGCGACTGATAGGGTTCGCGTGGCTGGGGGGTTATAATTTCGAATCCACGCGGTCGCGTGGTCGGGGTGAAAATGGGGGAGACGCGATCGCGTGGGGCGCGCGATCGTATGAGAGGGGGGGAAAAGAGGGGTGACGTGATCGCGTGGGTTGCGCGATCGCGTCGCTGGAATTCGTGCTAAACGCACAACTCCAGCGCCGTTTCAGCGCAACTCTCTGTCTCCTTTTGGGGTGATATGCAATCCATGCGACGCGATCGCGTTGCTCACGCGGTCGCGTGGGATTGGTATTGGGTAAGTGACGCGATCGCATGGGGCATGCGATCGCGTGGGCCAATTTGTGCGAAACGCACAAGAGCCGCACGATTCCAGCCCAACTTTCTGTTCGTTGGATCCTTACGCCGATATATATATCACGCGGCCGCGTGGGTCACGCGGTCGCACGGGTGGTGTTTTTCGCGATATGACGCGATCGCATGGGGCATGCGGTCGCGTCGTGCAACCCCCCCCCCCTTTTTTTTCTTTAACTGAAAAATGCAGGATGCAGTGATTAACATGAATGCTATGCATGATTCCAGGTTAATGTTAAAATAAAAAAAAGGGTAAATTGAAAACAATAAACAAGAAATAGATTGAGAAAGAAGCGACCATACCATGGTGGGTTGTCTCCCACCTAGCACTTTTAGTTAAAGTCCTTAAGTTGGACATTGGAAGAGTATCCTGTTATGGTGGCTTATGTTTAAATTCGTCCAAAAATTTCCACCAGTGCTTGGAATGCCAATAGCCTCCGGGGTCCCAAACTAGGCATGTAAAGCTTCTGAGCAGCTTCAAACAGATATTCAGCCTCCTGGGATGACGAATGTCAGAATATAATCCATGATCCCAAGCTGTGTTTTTAGATCCTCCTCCGTTTTGATTTGTAAGTTTCCATTCGGGCGGGTTAAAAAGTAGAATCTCACCGTGGTGACCAAATGTTCTCCGTGATCCATGTAATTGAGCATGATACCAATCTGTGTACTTCGAGGTGAAGCGTGGAACCTTATTGAACCTGGTGCACCAGTTCTGAGTACGAGCCAATTCCCTCTTACTCTTAAAGCCGCAGAGAGCTCTAAGTTGGCCATCTGTTTCAAGCAAACCATATTCAAGTGAATAAGTAAAATTATAAGTTAAGGATTGTACCCACTTGAAGCTTGTATTAGGTGGTAATGGCCTTGGGATAGGTGTTTTTGGTGGTTCTGCAAGTTCCGTTTCCTTGTGCTCTTCTGTGAATTCTTCCACTTCCTTGCAAAGATCTTCAATTGTATCTGTATCTTGGTCAAAGTCTTCTATGTCTTCCTCATCACTCGAGTCATAGATTGGAGGTTGAGAGAAATCTACCTCTGCATAATCTTCATATTCACTTGGAGAAAATTCTTCGATCTCAGAGAATTCACTTGCAGACGTAAGTTCATCACTAGGAGAACTAGACTTGTGACTATCATCATCAAGGAAATTTGCTTCTTGGATTATTCCGTCTGATTCTTCGTAAACGACTTGCCTTGGAGATTGTACGGTATCCTCCTTAGCATCAACTGTAGCATCTTGGACGGAGTTTTCCTCAATTCTGAATTCCCAAGAAAGTTCAGCATCTCCTAGATCTTCAACCAACTCTTCTTCTTGAACAATGACAGCTTCTTCCACTTGTTCTAGTACGAATTCATTCTCTGTCTTGTCCACTAGAGTCTCTAGTATTTCTTTCATGCTACGCTCTTCATCGGGCTGTCCACATGGAGCTGTGGTTGATCCTTGTATATTTGAGCGCCTAGTGGCCCATTGAATTAGTGCTTGCTCCAGTTGTTGAATGGTTGTTTGAAATTTAATTACTGTTTCTTTTAGGCGATCCTCTGCTTCGCGGTTTGCCAGACTTGGACATGATACAAAGGAAAGTGGTGATGATTGGGAACGATTGGATTGGTATTGGGGTAAGGAAGGATCATATGATGGCGAATGGTGAAGAGAAGCTTGTGAGTGTGGTGGTTCGAGGTTATGTTGAAAGGATGGTTCATATGCACGGGGTGGGGCTTGTTGGTAGTTACAAGGTTGTCCACCATGTCTTTCAGCTGGGTATGCACGGTAGAATGGTCTTTGTCCAGGATATCTCGGAGGGTGTTGCTGCCAAAAGGGTTGATTAGATCCTCTTGGTTCCATCCATCCTTGATTGGTCTGATCTTGATGCACATTCCTGCTGTAACTTCTATTTCCTTTAACAATATTAGAACCAAACTCAAAGCGAGAGGGGTGAGAGTTCATAGTAACAAATAAAGATAAAAAGGAAAAACAAAAATAAATAAACAAGCAAAAGAAAAATATTTACAATAACCAATAATAAGGCACACGTTAGCAGTTCCCCGGCAACGGCGCCATTTTGACGATCGTGATTTCTGCCAGTAAAGAATGTCATAAAAACAGTCGCGTTGTAGATATAGTCTCTAAACCGACAAAAATCCCTTTCGTACAAACGTTTTGGGTGTCACAAGTAACAAACCCCTTAAAAATTGTTAACCGAGTATTCAAACCTCGGGTCGTCTTCTCAAGGAACTGCGAGGAAGTATGTTCTTATTATTGGTTATAAAGGTTGTAATCGGGGTTTAGAAGGTGAGAAGCAAGTAATTTAAATGACGAGTGAATTAAATGGCAATTAAAAATAAATAATAACTGTAAAACAACTTTTGGCAAGATAAGGGAAATTAGAAGTCCAACTTAGTTATCCCTCTCAACAATAATGAAAGTTGTATCTTAATTCCACTTAGTTAACCTATGAAGCAAAGGTAAGTCAAGGGACTAATTAGTTTGACCTTCGAATCCTATTTATTTCCTAGGAAAAAGTTGGGATTATTGAAGTTCAGATCAATTAGCAAGATAACGATTATCAATTATGCTGAGTTCGATAATGTTGAGTCACTGATTTCTTAACCAAGACCAAAAAGGGAAAAAGTAAATTGCTGGAATAATAAAAGTGTCCTTAGATGGGAAGCAATGGCAACTTAAATCAAAGAGAACAATCATAAACTGAAAAATACCTTAAATATCATTAATTCAAATAGAAATCTGTAACATGGAATAATTCATAATTTAAATTATAATAATCAATTCAAATATTGGAATCAAATAAATAAAAGTAAAATTGAAATAAAAGAACATTAAAACCTAGATCCAGAGTTACTCCCAAAACAAGAAGAAGTCCTAAATCCTAAGAGAGAGAGAGAATCTCTCTCTAAACTAAATCTAAATCATGAAAACTAGAAATTGGCGAGCTCTCCTTTGAATGGATGCATTCCTCCACTTTATAACCTCTAATCTATGCTTTCTGTACTTGGATCTGGGCCAAAAAGGGCTTCAGAAATTGCTGGGGGCGTATTCTATAAATTCTGATACGTGGCCTCTGTCACGCGTCTGCGTGGGTCACGCGGTCGCGTCATCTGGAGCTTTTCCTTTCCACGCGGTCGCGTCAGTTACGCGTCCGCGTCGTGGGTGTTCTACTCAAGGTGCGCGGTCGCGTCAGTCATGCGGCCGCGTCGCTGCTTCTTTGCTTCTGGCACGCGATCGCGTCGTCCATGCGATCGCATGGATACCAGTTTCCTTAAAGCTCTGTTTTGCCTTCTCCTTCCATTTTTGTATGTTTCCTTTTTTCATCCTTTAAGTCATTCAGCCTTAGGAAACCTGAAGCTACTCAACACACTAATCACGGCATCGAATGGAAATAAAGGTAATTAAAATAATTAATTTTTTTAAAGCTTAGAAACATGTTTTTCACAATATGACATAATAATGAAGGGAAAGTAAAACCATGCAATTAATGTGAATAAGTAGGTGAAGAGTTGAATAAATCACTCTAATTAAGCACAAAAGAACTCATGAAATATGGGTTTATCAGCCAACAATCAGTTATTTGTTGAAAAATTGTATTTCTGATGGAGAGTGTGTTTACTACAATGGAAAAAAGTTTACCTCAGAAGATTGCAGGAGCTGTGATAGGTCACCAGTTTCTTTGTCGGGGACTTCATCGCCTATGTTCCTGCATGTACCCTACACGTGGTTGTTACGGTAAATATTTGTCTAGCATGCATGTGTAATGTAATGTATTTTGTTGTATTCTAAATGTCATAAATGCAACTTATCTAACCTGTTGTGTGTGTCACCATTAGAAGTTGATTGTGGAGCTTTGTCGCCCATTGTTGTTTGTGTTTCGAGTAATGGTAGGCTAGAATGGTATGTTGGCTTATTTAAATCCCACGCTTCCTGTTAATGTTGACATATTTGTGGTCCATTTTGGGTGTGTCATATGTTGATGGTTGAATATAATGGGTGGAGTCACGAGGATTCGTTCTAGTCGTCTATTGTGCGTCGAAGCTTTTGCCCGTATGGTACCTTTGTCTGTGGGATCATTCAAGGATTTGTTCCCTTTCCAAATATAAAAGTTTTGAGCTCTCCGATACTAAGAAATTTCCTTTTGCAATCACTTACTCAGAGACGATTATGGTCAAACCTATACAATCATATCAACAGGCTTCCATTATGGCACAAACTCTGACCATGCTTTCGGCCCACAATAATACATATGTGCTTTATTTTAATGGGTTATTGATGAATCCATATTTGATGATAAATTTTGGCTTGAATTGAATGGATTTCATCATAAACTCACATTTATTCACTTAAATATCATAAACTCACTTGAATGGATTTCCTTCCAAATTGCACTTAATTGTAAAAATATACTTTTTAGGCTCCAAAAATGCTAATTTTAATTCTCTTAAATTCTATTCGATGCCTTGATATGTCTATTAAGTGATTTTAGGTTTTAGGAATCGAAGATAGATTGGAAGAAGTGGAAAAGGAAGCAAGCAAGAGTGAGAAATCATGAAGAAATGAAGATTTGGGATTTCTGCAGACATGCATACGCATCCTTGATACTACGTAGGCATCTTCTGTTTTGCTCCTTGTCCGCGTATGCGGGAATGCTTGCACGTGCCTCATTAATAAAAAGACGCTGGGGGCGATTTCTGAGCTCTTTTTGGCCCAGTTTCAAGCCCAATTCGAACATTAGAGGCTGATGGGTGAAGGAAGCTTGGACACAACATTCCATTAGTTAGATTTTACATGGTTTTGACTTTTAGAGAGAGAAACTTCTCCTTCTCTCTAGGTTTTAGTGTTCTTTGTTCACTCTTACTTCAATCCATGGATTAGACCTTTGTTAATTTCAGTTTTATTACTATAATTGTAGTTTCTCTTCTTTAATTTTACTTAGCACTCCTGCAACTCTACTTATTTTGGGTTATAATTTTGGATCTTGTTGGATTTAATTTTTAGTTTATGCATTGAGGTTTTTCATGTTTCATTTGTGTCAATTGATTTACTATTGTTGATTGTTGATAGTGGGTAGCTTTAATTTGGATTGCTTTCTCAATTTTATGATGTTTTTTATTAGTGCTCACCAAGTATTTGATAAAATGTCACTTATGATTATGGAGTAGATTTCCATTCTTGGCTTTGGGGTTGAGTAATTAGAGACTCTTGAATTATAAGGATCTAGTGTTGATTGGTAATTGAAGGTTGCTAGTTAGCTTGAACTCCACTACGTCTAGTCTTTCACTAGGAATTGACTAAGACTTGTGGACTAGAGTTAATTGTGCTCACTTGACTTTCCTTTAATTGTTAGTGGATAACTAAGTGAGAGCAATAGGTATTTACCATCACACTTGAGGAAGACAATGAGGATAGAAATTCTAAATCTCACCCCTAGACAAGGTTTCTTATATTGAGTAAGTGTCATTTCCCTTTTTGAGTTTGATCTCTTAGCTCTCTTAGCTTTATTTCGTATATTTAGTTATATGCCATTATTATTGCTATCCTTTTATTACATGCTTGTTAGTTAATCAATTATTTGGTTGATAGTTATAGTTGTTTCAATTTAGGTGTTAGTTGTTCATTGCTTTTAGATTTTCGTCACTTTACTTTTTCGGTAATAAATTCAAAAACCCCCCCAAAATTTCTAACCAATGATGTGCATCTTATTGCAATTCCTAGGAAAAACGACCCGGAATTCTACTCTCGGTAATTGATTTGATTGTTGTGACATTCTGCCATAGGCCATAGGTGTAATGAACTTACCTTGTTAAAAGGCATCCGTTGGGAGTTGGGACAAAGCCAAAATAGCTTGTAAGTTCGATGCTTTTAGCGATCCAGTTTCCTTTCCATCGTACATATTAAACGGTTAGTCCATCGCTTGGGTCATACTTGTTTAAGCATATATATATAGTGTATTGTCTTATAGAATATGAAACATCTATTCATATAATGGTCTCCATGCTTTTAGTCAATACATTATAAATTTTGGCATCATGCGTAGAATGAAAAAATTATAAAATATATTACTTTCCACTATTTAATAAGATATGTACAGAGTACTGCTAACATGTAAGCATACCGTGATATTAATCTAAGTACTAAAAAATTTTCTACATGATTATAAGTGTTGATGGTAGTGAAAACTATGTGTTACACGCATCAAGTGGAAACAAACCCAATTACGGGGACACTCTAGTTAGTGACTTGCGGCCTTGCACGTTTCTGGTTGTGGTTGGAAACAAAGAAATTGGAACTGTTTCTCTAATTTTAAAATTTTTTCAATTGTTTGTATTTTTGCATTTGATATTATTGAGAGTAACTTTTAAAATTTTACCCTAAACTCTAAATTTTAAATCCTAAACCCTAAACCATAAACTATATACCATAGATCCTATTCCACCAAACCATCAATATAGAACAAACCATGTAGCCTAAATCATAAACCATAAACCTATAAATGCTAAATCCTAAACCATAAACCCTATACCCTAATCCCTATACCCTAAATCCTAAACCCTAAACCCTTAACCCTAAACCTTCAAATATTCAATTTAGTATAAACCTTGTATCATACACCCTAAACCCTAAACCCTTAATCGTAAACCCAAAACTCTAAACCATAAACCCCAAACATTCAATTTAGTATAAACCTTGTATCCTGCACCTTAAACCCTAATCAACATAATAACTCACATCGATTTCAGCAATATGCATCAGAAAATTATTGTTTTAACTATAAGAAATTTGGTCATATTCACAATGCTTCATTGAAAAAAGAGTTGTAGGAAACCAAATTTACAATATTGTTTGTGATTTCAATGCACTTGGGCAACTAAGATGGATTAACTTCAAAGGATCTAAATTAATTTGGATACCTAAGGTTACTTGAAGTTTTTATTGCAGATTTACCTAGCATCCAAGAACAAAAGGGATATGTGGTACTTGGATAGTGGATGCTCAAGGCACATGACTAGAAGGTCAACTTTCTTCATCAAACTAAACAAGTATGATGGAGGTTTTGTGACTTTGGGGATGATGGAAAAGGTAAAATAGTTGCTGTTGGAAAAGTAGGTAATAATCATTCTACCTTTATTGATGATGTCTTTTTAGTAAATGGGTTGAGGCATAATCTTTTGAGTATAAGTCAATTGTGTGATTTAGGTTATTTAGTGACTTTCAAAAGATTAGAATGCTGTGTTATGAATGAAAAGACAAATGAAGTTTTGGTTATTGCTAAGCGTTGTAATAATGTGTATGGACTTACCCTTGATGAACTAAAGGATCAAAATGTAGCTTGTTTTCATTCCAAAGAATCTGAAAAGTGGCTATGGCACAAGAGATTGGGTCATGCAAGTATGTTTCAAATAAACAAACTTGTCAAGAAAGGATTAGTAAGAGGTCTTCCTTTGATAAAATTTGACAAAGATATCAATTGTGATGCTTGTCAAATGGGAAAACAAACAAAGAGTTCATTCAAATCAAAGGAAGACATCACTACTAAAAGACCACTTGAACTGCTACATATTGATTTATTTGGTCCAACAAGAACTCAAAGTCTAGGTGGTAAACATTATGGTTTAGTAATTGTGGATGACTACTCTAGGTTTGGTGGGGTTTTATTTCTTGCACACAAAAGTGAAGCCTTTTCGGCCTTTGAAGTTTTTAGCAAGAAAATTCAAAATAAAAAGGATTTAAAGATCTCCTCTATAAGAAGTGATCATGGAACTGAATTTGAAAACCAATTATTTGAATCCTTTTGTGAGGAATTTGGAATATCTCACAACATCTCTTGTCCAAGGACACCACAACAAAATGGTATTATAGAAAGAAGAAATAGAAGCATTCAAGAAATGACAAGAGCTATGCTTTGTGAGAGTAATGTTCCAAAATTACTTTGGGCTGAAACGGTTAACACAGCTTGTCACATTTTGAATAGAACCATCATAAGAAATTTTTTTAAGAAAACCCCTTATGAACTTTGGAAAGGTCACCCTCCAAACTTGAACTACATATCTTTGGATGCAAATATTTTGTTCTAAATAACAAAGACAATTTGGGAAAATTTGATCCAAAGGCATATGAGTATTTATTCGTAGGATATTCCACAAATAGTAAAGCATATAGAATTTATCATCAAGATGCTAGAATAATTGAGGAGTTCATACATGTTACATTTTGTGATACTAACTTGGGTCAAAGTATTTTTGGAAGACTATGATGTAGGGAATCAAGCTCAAAATTACGATGAAACTGCATAAAATCATGAAATGAAAATTCTGGACAAACTGAACCAGAAACTGCTGCTGCTGAAAATCCAACAAGAGACAATTCTATTTTATCTCATGAATCTGAAGGAATTCCTGAAACCAATAGCTCCCTAAATCCCTTGGTAACTGAATTTGCCTCCAAGTCCACCAGACCTCGTGAATGGAGATTCTTGAAGAATTATCCTGAGGAATTTGTCATTGGGGACATCTCACATGGTGTTAAAACTTGGTCTTTAACTAGAAAGGCAAGTGAAGAGTCAAACATTATTCTTCTCTCTCAAATGGAGCCTCAGAATGTCAAGGAAGCCCTTGATGACCCTTCTTGGGTAAAAGCAATAGAGGATGAACTTCTTAAGTTTGAGAAGAACCCAGTTTGGACATTGGTTTCAAGGTCGAATGGAAGGAAAGTGACCGGCACCAAGTGGATATTTTGGAACAAGCTAGGAGAGGATGGTAGCATTGCAAGAAACAAAGCAAGGCGAGTGGCACAAGGATATGACCAAGGAGAAGGAATAGACTTTGATGAATCTTTTGCCCCTGTTGCCCGAATAGAAGCCATAAGACTTCTTTTAGCTTATGCTGCTTTTTGTGATTTTAAATTATATCAAATGGATGTGAAATGTGCATTCTTGAATGGTGTGGTAGATAGAGAACTGTATGTGGAACAGCCATGACGAGAGAATTTTCTGTCGGTAAAGAATTTTACAAAAATAATCACGTTGTAGGTATAGTTTCTAAAGCAGCAAAGAATCCTTTCGTACAAAAGTTTGGTTGTCACAAGTAACAAAACCCAATAAAATTTATAACCGAAGTATTTAAACCTCGGGTCGTCTCTCAAGGAATTGCAGGGAAGTATGATTTATTATTGGTGAAAAGTATCTTTTTGGGTTTTTGAAAAAGGGAACAAGGAAATAAATTGGCAAGAAAGTAAATTAATTATCATGAAAACCCTTGCAAGGTATAAGAACTGGAAATCACATCCTAGTTATCCTTATCAAGTGTGATAAGAATTGTTTATTGCTCTCACTTAGTTAACCCTTACTAAATAAAGGAAAGTCAAGTAGACCAATTAATGGGATTCCTCAAGTCCTAGTCAACTCCTATGGAATGACTAGCTTTAGAGGGATCCAAATCAATCAGCAAATTCCAATTTTCAATCAACAACTGAGTTTGATAAATCAAGTGTCACCAATTACTCAACCAAAGCAAAGGGGAAAAAATCTAAATTAAATTAAAAGCATCAATAACATGAATTTGAAGAAAGCAATCTTAAATCTGAAATACCTCAAATTATATTAAATAAAAACTCAAATTAAACATAAGAATTCATAAATCAAATAGCAACATAAAGTGATTAATAGGAGAAATAGATAAACTAGAATGCTATAATAAATAAAAGTAGAAGAGAACATAAATTAAAGGAACATTGAACCTGGAATTGAGAAGAAATTGAAAGAAGAAATCCTAATCCTAAAACCTAAGAGAGAGGAGAGAGCCTTTCTCTCTAAAAACTACATCTAAAACCTAAAATTGTGTATATTGAATGAATGATTGATGAATGATCTTGATTCCTCCATTCCCCAGCCTCTATTCTGTGTTTTCGGGCTTGGATTTGGGCTGAGAAGGAGCCCAGAAATTGCTGGGGGCAACTTCTGCAACTTTCTGAACGTAGCGTCTGTCACGCGTACGTGTAGGTCACGCGTGCGTGTCATTTGGAGATTTTCTTTGTCACGCGTACGCGTCACTCACGCATACGCGTCGCTCGTGCTCTGCGCTAGGCACGCGTCGCGTCATCCATGCGCGTGCGTTGCTGCCATTTCCTTCAAAACTTTATTTTCGCGCGTTCCTTCCACTTTTGCATGTTTCCTTTCTATCCTCTAAGCCATTCCTGCCCTATAAAGCCTGAAAATACTCAACACAGAGATCACGGCATCGAATGGTAATAAAGGATAATTAAAATTAACATTATTTTTAAGGCCTAGGAAACATGTTTTCACATATATCACAGAATAAGGAAGGAATTGTAAAACCATGCAAATTATATGAATAAGTGAGCAAAGACTTGATAAAAACCCCTCAATTGTGCATAAGATAAATCATAAAATAGTGGTTTATCAACCTCCCTACACTTAACCATTAGCATGTCCTCATGCTCAACTTTAAGAGAAACTGAAAAAGAGTGAAGGTAGAATGGTGGAATCTATGCAATGCAATCTATCTAAATGCAAGATACCTAAATGAATCATGCAATTCTAATTACTATCCATCTAGATATACAAAGCTTACATGTGGTTAAATTGAGTCAAATTTTTCAAGGAATCACATATGCACAGCCAAGGGCTAAATCATATCAAAACACATTCACAGTTGAGTTGAGTCAATTAAAAGAGTTCACAAACTTGCACGACAAGCAATGATTAAACACGGGTATATGGAAATGAGCTATTGAACCCTCACTGGATTTGTATATGCACTCTAATCACTCAGTGTTTGGGGTTAATCAGTCTACTCTTCTCTAGTCATGCTTTTTAAAACTTTGTTCTTCATCTAACCAATCAACAAATATTTAATGTACACATGCAAACATCATGAGGTCTTTTCAAAGTTGTAATGGGGTTAAGGTAAGGGTGAAGATACATGTATGGCCAAGTAAGCTATAAATTGAATCCTTGATTAGTCTAAGATCTCACCTAACATATACATACTCTATACAATTCTAACATTATGCCTAGCTTCCCAAATTTCCCACTTTTGTATCACATACTCATGTACCAAATTATTTTTAATTTTATCACATGTGCATTGATTTTTACTAAACTTAATACTGGGGTAATTTTGTGTCCCCTTATTTATTTATTTAATTATAGGAATTTTTTTAAGCATAACATATCAATGCACATGTCATTTTAATTATTTTGGTTTTACATGAGCATGCACCCAAATTTCAAATAATTTATCAATTTAATACTTTTCCTATCAACCCATGTTTCCACAGTTTTCCCACACTTAGTGGATACACAATCTCTATCTTAAGCTAACCAAAGATTCAATTTGGGTGTAATTAATTTATTTTTCTGCTTAAGGCTAGTGATGTGGTAAAATATGGAATAAATGGGGATTAAAAGGCTCAAGGTGAGGGTGACTTAAAAGGGTAGGCTATTTGGGATAAGTGAGCAAAAACAAGTAATGGCCTCAATCATATGCAAGCATGTAAATACATTCTATATTGGACATATAGAATAGAACAAAGTAAAAGATTGCAATCATAGTGAAGAAACACACAAGAATAAAATATTATGGCTAAATAATGTAATCATGTAATTAAGCTCAAATCTCACAGGTTGTGTGTTCTTTGGCTCAAAAACCATATATCAGTCATGTATATCATGCAAGTAGGGATAAAGAATTTCAACTCTAATCAATGTGAATGTTTGAATGGCTTTTGTAAAAATAAATACATTCCTTGAAAATGTTGTCAGTTTACCAACATTTATTACTATATATCTATGCTAAGTGGATTGTTGTGATTATGAAAAACTAAAAATTTCTAGTTTACTCTTTATTTTCAATTAAACCAAATTATCATATGCTAAAAGGGTAAACTAAACTTAATAATCCATATTTTTCTATATCACAACTAATAGACAAAGAGTGTAAATTAAGCTAAATATCTAAGATACATACAGCCCAAAGTGCAAAATGTAATAAAGTAGAAATAGACAAAAAGTACAGTAAAAGAAAATGTGCAAGTACTAGGAACAAAATAAGATAAAATAAAATAAAATAAAAATACAGAAAAAGAAATAAAATAGGATGAAAAGGGTCTGAAAGTAGTTCACCAAAATAAAGTCTGCCAGAGATGGCGACCTCCCCACACTTATATAATAGCATCATCCTCGATGCTCAGTCAGGCTGGGTGTGAAGTGTCATCACCTCCTGAAGGGTGTGCTGATGCTGTCTCTGTAAGCTCTGGCAGTGAAGGTGCCTGAGGCTCTGCCTGTAAAGGGGCATGTGGCTCTGCCTACTGTGTCTGCTGAGGCTCCTCGTGCTGGGGCTCTGCCCGTGCATCGTCCTCCTGCTCATCCACCTCCTTCTCAGAGAGCTCCGATGGTGTGTCAGGCTCGGAGGGGATGTTAGTGTGTCCTGTCCTGATCATTTGCTTCAGATGCTCGTAGCGTCGCTTATTGTGATGCTCCATCCGATCCAGGCGCTCAAAGAGTCGGTGCACTAGGCGGTATATGGGCTGGGAAGCTGGTGAGGGTGCTGTGGGTGAGGGTGGTGCGGCAGGTGCTGAAGGGGTAGCAGAGGATGTGGCTGCGTCAGCGGAGGTAGTAAGAGAGGGCGATCTATAGCCCAGAGCCTCGAACTTCCTGCTGTGTGGGATGATATTCTTACAGTCGGTGGCTGGTGGCTTCTCATCCTCAGGCTCCCAAGGTACCTCAGCTCGGCGGCCCAACTGGGTAATCAGATATGGAAAAGGCAGAGTGCCTCGGACATGAACCTTGGACATGTACTGACGTATAAATCGGGGAAGGTACATGTCCTTGCCTTCCATCACGCACCAGATGAGAGTAATCATGGCAGCTGGCACCTTAGTCTCGTGAGTGCTCGGCATAACATAGTTGCTCAGAATTTGTTGCCATAGCCAAGCCTCATCATTCAGATAAATGATCTTGATGCCCTTTGGATTAACTGTCGACTTACCCATAACCTATGGAACAGCTGGATCAACAACTATGGTGCGCTTCACTGCTACCCAATCAAAAGTCATAAATCTCATGGCTTCCTCAGCCTTTTGGTAACCATCCGGCTCATCTGATTTAGGCTGGAAATGGAAGATATCCTCAATGGCCTCCTCAGTAACTAAAATATGTTTCCCTCTGAGCTGTACTGCATCCAGGGTCGTCTTATAATAGTTGCAGTAAAATTCCCAGACCCAGGATGCATTAACCTCAGTCAAATTCCTTTCCAGAAAGAACCAGCCTCTTTGTTTGATCTGTTCAGTGGTGTACTATTATAATTCAGCTGGAATTTTGAGAGTTTTTTCCAAATATAGGTGCCTTTTTGTCCCAAAGACCTCATATTTCAGTTCACAATAGCGATTTGCGAACTTGACTGGATCAGTTGTAGGCACTAATTGATCTGCTTTTTCCTACGGAGTAAAGTTCTTCTCACGCCAGGAATCATCATGCAAAATATCTGTCAGAGTGACAGATGATTCTCCTCTTTTCCTTTTTCCCGTGCATGCTTTAGCTTTGCCTTTCCCTTTTGGATCAGACATCCTGAAAAACAGAGGTTCCAGAATACAATTTAGCAAACCAAAGCAGAAGAACAGGAAGGCAAATAGTAAGCAAGAAATTTAAGCAGTAGATGTGCAAAAGAGGAATAAAAGCCAATGCATGAAGTGAGTCAAAATTATATAGAAATTTGGACTGAATGCAAGTGAAAATTCAAAGAATTCAATCAAAGTTCACAATCCAAAAACTATTAAATGAAATGCAGAATGCTTGTTTGTCAAGAAACAACAATAAACATGCCTTGAAAAGGGTTAAAAGGGGTTAGTGTAAACTAAGAGAGAAGTTAGAAAGTCAATGAAGTCAAGAGTTGAAAGGGGAAGTTAAAGTTAGTAGCATGGTACTGTAGTTCCTAGCTAACGGAAATGCACAAACTTGAAGAACAAGTAACTCACATTCAAGCAGATACTGTAGATTATTGATGATAAACATGAAAATAAAAGAAGCATGAAAAGGATTATGAATCATCAATAATGCAATTGAAGTTGGAAGGGAACCAAAAGAGATAGTGAATGCTAGCCCAGCATGTCATAAGGTGACTTTGGTTTAAACCAATTAAAGCACAACGGAAAAGTACAAAAGGCAAGTCATGAATGGCAATTAAGTAAAACCGTTTCTGAGAAAAATTAGGCAGCATTCCGGCAGTAAAAGGAACGTTCCCGAAAAATTAAACAGCATAATAATGCAAGTAGCAGCAATTGTTAAACAGAATTAGCGGTTTATAAGAATCTCAAAACAAGTTATGTCAAACCAGCAAGTAAAATGGTATTGAGCATAAGATTAAGGCAATCAACAATCAAGCCTGTTTTAGTTTAAAGGTACAAGTGCGGAATTGAATATGAACGCAGAGCAACAATTGCGAGCAGCAGTAACAAATGCAATGTATAAGAATGATGGCATTAAGCAGAATATTATCAAACAGCCATGAAACAGGGAAACAGCAACAACAACAACCAACCAATAGTGAAAAGCAGAAAATTCAAACAGCAGGTACGGAGCAATTATCAGACCTAGAATCCTCTAACCACAACCTAGCTACCTAACCACCTAGAATCCACTACAAACATGCATATCTAACTAGCCTAAATTGAACAGAATTGAAATATGCAAATTGACTAACTTGAACGGAAAAGAAATTGGAGTGCAGTGAAACCTGAGGCAGGGTATAGAAAAGTGTGTTGGAAAATGGAAGGGGGCAGTAGCGCTGCCTAGTAGTGGTGGTGGCGGCGGGCGGTGAGGGTCGGGGCTGTCGGAGTTGAGAAGGGGAAGAAGGGGGAGAGGAAAAGAGGAAAGGAAGAAGGGGGAGAGACGAATGGCGGCATCGGTGGCGGCACGGCGGTGGTGGATGGCGGTTCTGTGGTGGCACGGCGGCGGGTTTGGGGTTGGCGACGGGGCAGGGGGCGAAAGAGGGGGGTAGGGGGAGAAGAGGAAGAGAAGGGAGAAGATGGGAGATTGAGGGCGGTGCGGCTAAGGGGCGGCGACGGTGGCGGTGGTCGGGGCTGGTGGTGGTTTAGGGTGGTTATGGAGGAAATGGGGGGGGGAGAAGAGAAGGCGCTGAGGGGAAGGGAGGGAAAAGTGGGCACGCGAGGGGCTAGGGTTTTCGCGTCAGGGGGGTTAGTGATTTCAAATCCACACGTACGCATGGATCACGCGTGCGCGTGGAGGGGGTAAAATTGCAACGACGCGTAAGCGTCATTGACGCGAACGCGTGAAGAGGGATATGTGGAGATGACGCGTACGCGTGAAGCATGCGTACGCGTCGACCAGAATCGTGCTAAACGCATGAATCCAGCGTCGTTTTGGCACAACTCTCTATTTCAATTGAGGGGGAAAAAATTGACATGCGACGCGTGCGCGTCGCGCACGCCCACGCATGGTGTGTGTAAATTAGAGTGACGCGTATGCGTGGGCCAATTTATGCCTATCGCACACCAGCCGCACGATTCCAGCCTAACTTTCTGGGCGTTGGATGGAGACGCCGATTTGGAATCGACGGCCACGCGTGGCCCACGCGCACGCGTGGTGTGTTTTTTTTTTTTGCAGTATGCGGAATGCAAAATGCAGATGCTGATGCGGATGTTATGGATGATACTAGAGAAAATAAAATAAAATAAAACTAAAAACAAGCAAAACAAAAATAAAATTAAGATTGAAAAAGAACGATCATACCATGGTGGGTTGTCTCCCACCTAGCACTTTTAGTTAAAGTCCTTAAGTTGGACATTTGGTTAGCTCCTTGTCATGGTGGCTTATGCTTGAACTCATCCAGAAATCTCCAGCAACGTCTGCATTTTCAATAGCCTTCGGGGTCCCAAACTAGGGATGTAAAGCCCTTGAGCAAGTTAAAGCAGGTGATCAGGCTCCAGGAGTGTTGATTATCAGAATGAATTCCAGGATCCCAAACCTTGCTTTTGTACCCGTCTTCGCTTTTATCTATATTTTTCCAGCCGGGCAGTACGCAATTTGAACTCTCACTAAGACACCCAAACATCTTCTGAGACCCATTCAATCGAGCTCTATACCAATCCTTGCACTTCCATTTGGAGCGTGGAACCATATTGAATCTTGCATACCAACTCCGATTACTAACCATCTCCCTCTTACTCTTAAAGCCACAGAGAGCTCTAAGCTGGCCATCGATTTCAAGCAAACCATATTCAAGTGGAAAGGTGAAGATAAAGGCTAAGGATTTTACCTACTTAAAGTTTGTATTGGGTGGTAATGGCCTTGGGAGAGGTGTTTCCAGTGGTCTTTCAAGCTCCACTCCCTTGTACTCTTCTGTGAATTCTTCCACATCCTTACAAACCTCTTCAACTGCAACCACGTCTTGATCAAAGTCTTCGATTTCTTCCCCATCATTCAAGTCATAGGTTGGAGGTTGAGAAAAGTCTACCTCCACATATCTTCATACTCACTTGGGGAAGATTCTTCAAGCTCAAGGACTTCCGTTTTGGATGCAACTTCATCATCAGGAGAGCTTGATTCATGATCATCATTACCAAGGAAACTTGCTTCTTGATCTGTTCCTTCTAGTTCTTCATAAGGTACATGCCTCGGGGGTTGTGCACTATCCTCCTTAGCATCAATTGCAAATTTCTTGGTGGAATTCTCCACAACTCTTGATTCCCATGGAGGTTTGACGTCTCCTAAGTCTTCGACTAATTCTTCTTCTTCGATAATTTCGGCTTCCTCTACTTGTTCCAATATAAAGTCATGCTCCTTACTGTCCACCGGAGTTTCCAATCTCTCCTTCATACTATGCCCTTCATTTGATTTCCCACATGAAGCCATGGGGGTTATTTTAGTGTCCAGACGTTGGAAAGCTAATTGATTTATCGCTTGCTCCAATTGAAAAAGGGCTGCATGAAATCGGTCCACTGTTTCCTCAAGACGATCCCTTGACTCTTGCTTTTCTTGGGCAACAGGATTAGGATCATAAGGCTCTTGCATTGATGGATATGGACATGGTAGATATGGAGGTGGTGGTTCTTGGGAGTAATTGGGTAGGAAGTGAGGTGGTTCTATGTATGATTCATATGGGTCATATGGTGGTTGGTATGGTGGATAAGGATTAAGGTCATATGGAGGTGTTTGGTGGTAAGGTGTTTGTGAGTATGGTGGTTCAGAGTTATGTTGAGGAGGGGGTTCATAAGCCTAGGGTGGGACTTGTTGGTAACTACAAGGGGATCTACCATATCTATCATCTTGGCACGCACCTCGGAATGGCTCTTGACCATAGTAATTTGGTGGAGGTTGGTTGTCACGAAAAGGTCTACCATAACTATTGTCTTGGCATGCATTGTAGAATGGTCGTTGTCCATGGTACCTTGGAAGGTGTTGTTGCCGAAAGGGTTGATCAAATCCTTGTGGCTCCTTCCATCTTTGATTATTTCGACCTTAATGCATGTTCCCATTATAGCTTCCATTCCTTATAACAACATTGGAACGAAACTTGAAACCAGAGGGGTGAGAATTCATAGTAGCTAAAGAAAATAAAAATTAATGAAAGTAAACTCCTAAAACTAGAAATACTAACAAATAAACTAAAAAGCAAATATTTACAATAACCAATAATAAGGCACATGTTTGCAAATCCCCGGCAATGGCGCCATTTTGACGAGATGATTTTCTGTCGGTAAAGAATTTTATAAAAATAATCACGTTGTAGGTATAGTTTCTAAACCAGCAAAGAATCCTTTTGTACAAAAGTTTGGTTGTCACAAGTAACAAAACCCAATAAAATTTATAACCGAAGTATTTAAACCTCGGGTCGTCTCTCAAGGAATTGCAGGGAAGTATGATTTATTATTGGTTATGGAAAAGTATCTTTTTGGGTTTTTGAAATAGGGAACAAGGAAATAAATTGGCAAGAAAGTAAATTAATTATCATGAAAACCTTTGCAAGGTATATGAACTGGAAATCCCATCCTAGTTATCCTTATCAAGTGTGATGAGAATTATTTATTGCTCCCACTTAGTTAACCCTTACTAAATAAAGGAAAGTCAAGTAGACCAATTAATGGAATTCCTCAAGTCCTAGTCAACTCCTATGGAAAGACTAGCTTTAGAGGGATCCAAATCAATCAGCAAATTCCAATTTTCAATCAACAACTGAGTTTGATAACTCAAGTGTCACCAATTACTCAACCAAAGCAAAGCGGGAAAAATCTAAATTAAATTAAAAGCATCAATAACATGAATTTGAAAAAAGCAATCTTAAATCTGAAATACCTCAAATTATATTAAATAGAAACTCAAATTAAACATAAGAATTCATAAATCAAATAGCAACATAAAGTGATTAATAGGAGAAATAGATAAACTAGAATGCTAGAATAAATAAAAGTAGAAGAAAACATAAATGAAAGGAACATTGAACCTAGAATTGAGAAGAAACTGAAAGAAGAAATCTTAATCCTAAAACCTAAGAGAGAGGAGAGAGCCTCTCTCTCTAAAAACTACATCTAAAACCTAAAATTGTGTATATTGAATGAATGATTGATGAATGATCTTGATTTCTCCATTCCCCAACCTCTATTATGTGTTTCCAGGCTTGGATTTGGGCCGAGAAGGAGCGCAAAAATCGCTGGGAGCGACTTCTGCAACTTTCTGCACGTGGCGTATGTCACACGTACGCGTAGGTCACACGTGCGTGTCATTTGGAGATTTTCCTTGTCACGCATACGCATCAGTCACGCGTACGCGTCGCTCGTGCTCTGTGCTAGGCACGCGTCCACGTCATCCATGCGCGCGCATCGTGCCATTTCCTTTAAAACTTCATTTTCGCGCGTTCCTTCCACTTTTGCATGTTTTCTTTCTATCTTCTAAGCCATTCCTGCCCTATAAAGCCTGAAAATACTCAATACACAGATCACGACATCGAATGGTAATAAAGGATAATTAAAATTAACATTATTTTTAAGGCCTAGGAAACATGTTTTTACATATATCACAGAATAAGGAAGGAATTGTAAAACCATGCAAATTATATGAATAAGTAAGCAAAGACTTGATAAAAATCACTCAATTGTGCATAAGATAAATCATAAAATAGTGGTTTATCAAGCCACCTGGTTTTGAAAACAAAGAATTTCCTAACCATGTTTTCAAATTATCAATCGCTCTCTATGGTTTGAGACAAGCTCCTAGAGCTTGGTATGAGAGACTTAGCTCCATTCTTTTGAAAATGGTTTTCAAAGAGGCACTACAGACACAACTCTATTTATCAAGAACTCTAATGATTCTTTCATTCTGATCCAAATTTATGTTGATGACATTATTTTTGGATCTGCCAATGAATTCCTTTGTACTGAATTTGGAAAACTCATAACAAGTGAATTTGCATGAGTATGATGGGTGAACTTAATTTTTTCCTTGGGCTACAAATTAAACAAACTGAAAATGGTATTTTCATTCATCAAGAGAAGTATGCCAAGGAACTAGTTAAAAAATTTGGTATGAAAAATGCCAAACCCATGGGAATTTCCATGCACCCCAATTCAAAATTAGAAAAGGGAGAAACTGAGAAAGATGTAGATGAGACTAGGTATAGAGGAATGATTAGCTCTCTTATGTACTTAACTTCCTCTAGACATGATATTGTGCAAAGTGTTGGAATGTGTTCAATGTTCCAATCAAAACCAAAAGAGTCTCATCTTTCTGCAGTTAAGAGGATCATTAGATATGTTCATGGCACATCCAATGTTGGTCTATGGTACCCTAAGATTGATGATTTTTCTACAGTTAGCTATTGTGATACAGTTTTTGCTGGTGATAGAGTTGATAGAAGGAGCACATCAGGCTTATGTTGTTTCCTTGGAAAGTCTTTGAATATTTGGTCAAGTAAGAAGCAGTCAACAATGGCTTTATCCACTATAAAGGCTGAGTATATAGCTGCTTCTTCTTGCTGTTCTCAACTTATGTGGTTAAAAACACAGCTTGCTGATTATAAATTAATTTCTGAAATATTCCTTTGTTGTGTGACAATATGAGTGCCATTAATATTTTAAAGAACCCAGTTTTGCACTCAAAAACTAAACATATTGAAGTGAGATTTCACTCAATAAGAGAACATGTTCAAAAAGGGGATATTAGCATTCAATTTGTTAAATCAAAAGAGCAATTGGCTGATATTTTCACTAAACCACTAGCTGAGGACAGATTTTGCATGCTTAGGACTAGTCTAGGGATTTTGAGTTATGATTCATTGTTTGAAAGTTGCCGATGTGTTTGTTGGAGTTTTTGTCTCATAAACAGGTTTGAGACAATTCTGGGCAAATGAAGAACCATCTCTCTAAATAGCGTTCTCTTGCCTTGTTGCACGTGCAGAATCGTCTGGACCAACCTTATAATTCAGAATCTGGGTGGTCCAATATGTTTCCTTAAACCAAACCACCTCTGGGCCCAATATGGGTGTTACATGATCCATTTATTTATTGCATCTTAGTTTACTTTATTTATTTTATTTTTATTCATTTTGTCTTTCAGTCAAAAGGTTTCAGATTTAAATGACTTTCTATTTTATTTTTTAATAAAATCAAATCTTTCTTTTTGTAATGTCAAGTCCTTTCAAAGTCAAATGAGAGGTCATGCAGTTGTATGTTTTAAAAAAAAAAATTTGGTACGGTTACCAACACTTCTTCTTCTCCCTTCATAACTCCTCCTCAAACTCTTCGGTTTCCTCCACTACCTTTATTGCTTCTCTTTTTTCAAAATTTGAAACCAACCAAATGAGGAAGAAAACCATCTCTCAAAAGCCTCCTCGAGAAAAGATCTTTAAGCTTCCTACAAAACAGAAATCTTCCACTCGCTCTCAAGACCGAACCTTCACTCCCTCTGCTTCTCCTCCTACCTCACCTCCTCGCTCGGATCCAATGGCTCACACTAAGAACCCCTCAAGGTTTTCACCCTCAGCTAAGAAGATGCCACCACCGAAGGAACCTCCTTCAAAACCCAGTTCATCAAAGCCAAGCACCTCCAAAGGGAAACGCCCAGCTGCAGCCGAACCTACCTCTGAGCCCACTCAACCTAAGACAAGGTCTGTTCCCACTCGTTCTCAGAGAGGTAAACCTCGTATCCCTTTTAAATCTATTAGAGAACCAGACATTGATCCCTTTGCACACAAATCATATTTCATGACCTCCCACTCAGACTATAACCCTTACAGATTTAAGTATGCCATGAATAATGATTTTTATGAAGGAGTCATTAAGTACCGTACCATATGTCCCTCATTTCTTGCTGATTTACCAAATTTGAAAAAGAAAAGTTTTCCTTTTGTTGAAAACTTGGAATTTCTGGACTGGAATCATCTATTTAACATCAAAAATCCTGTTTACCCACTTTTGGTCAAGGAGTTTTATGCTAACATGACTTTATCATGAGGGCAGTGTTCATTCTTATGTCATGGGCCGAGACATTGTGTTAAACAATGAAACAATCAGTGACTCATTGAAATACACTGATATTGGGGCTTATGCATATACATTTGGTAAGTGGGATGAAGGAGTTGGTATCTCTTTCAATGATGCTCTGGCTCATATTTGTGAACATGTTTCTCTGATTGATGGCATAACCCCTACTCACAAAGCCCTGGATTATGAACGTGCTCAGTTGCACCGAATAGTAAATCATATCATACTTCCTCAGAGTAGTTCATACCAAAGGGTATCTTATACTGACACTCTTATTTTGTATGCCCTTCTCGCTAAAACAGAAATCTCTTTTGCTTATTTGATGGTAAGATACATGTTTGATTCTGTTAGGAGTGAGAAAGATAAAGCTCTTCCTTATGGCATGTTTCTAACTTGTATTTTTGAGCATTTTGGTGTTGACTAGTCCAATGAGGATTATGAAAATAGACATTCATATCTAGAAGGAGGTGGTTCAGTGAAACAACATAAAGGACCTACTCGCTCTAAAAGGGTGGTTCTAGACGATGAAGATGATGAGTTCATTCCTGAGGATTCTCCTCCTCCTTCCACTGAGGGCACTTCCATCTCCACTGGACAAAAATATGCTCTGTTTAATGTTGTTAGAGATGTGGTCCAAGAATTTGTGTCCCAATCCAATCATATGATTACCATGAGTAAGGAACAAAGGAAGCTAGCAAGCAAGCATGAGAACTTCCTCCGAAAATCAAGGGACAAAGTGGCTATCTTTATGAAGTTCATTGATAATCTTCAACAGGATGAAGATGCTGCCATTAATGCTGAAGAAGAAGCTGATTCTGAGGAAAATGGTTCGGATGCCTAGATTTGTCTCATGAAGCTACCGCTATCTGCTCACTTTTGTCTCATGAAAACTGTTTCTCTTGTTACTTTTGAACTACTTTCTGTTATTTCGGATGACTGTAATACTTTAACTACTGCTGCATTTACTTTCAATTAATTTGGTGTTTAGACTGTGCATTAACACTTTCTTGCAGGTTTCAAGGTGCGGTTTTTTGCTTGATCTTGACTATTTTTCACCCATGATGACAAAAGGGAGAGTAGTAGCATAGTAGCATAAGTATTGTGAATATTATGAATTTTTGCTGTGATTCTTTGATTACTGCTGCTATAATTTTTTGCATGAGAATTTGATTTGCAAATTTTGCTACTGCTGTGATTTTTTTGGCATGAGAATTGGAACTTATTTTTTATGATATGTTGCTGTTTTGCCCTTGTTAGTCTTGATGCTCTGTTTTGGTTAAAGCATGATCAGTTTCTGAAATGGATATTTGATTAAAAGTGCTGACATGATACGTTCAGTATTGGGCTGATTTTGTGTTGCTGGTTGTATAAACTCCCTTAGTCAAGTTAAATTGTGTATAGGTCTTTATTGTATTTTCTATAAGAATAATAAACAGGAAGGAAGAAAAGAGCATAAATCAAGGGGGAGCTACTCTTGAAAAGGAAAGGGGGAGCAACACAAAAGAAAGTGACATCATTCAAAGAGAAGTTCCTTAACTTTACTCAAAGTCAATTTCTTTTGATTAAATGCTACAATTATGTTTGTCATCAAGGGGGAGATTGTTGAGTTAAGAAATTAACTAAATTAATTGATGATGACAAATATTATTTTATTGGGCTAATTAACCAATTAGTTTTTAATTGAATTTGATTGAGTGTTGCAGGCCAAAGAAAAACAAAGCAGCAGCCCAATAGGATGGAAAATAAAACCAAAGCTGGTGGGCTACAAAACAATAAAAGCCCAAAGGTGATGAATAGAAAGCAAACGGGCTGAACTTGAAAAGAACCAACCCAAGCCCGATTTCATTTCTCAAGCAAATCCCTCCAAATTACTTTCACCAAAAGCAACGTTCACTTTTCCTCTTCGGTCAGAACTCAGAGAAAGAGAGAGAAAGCTTAGTCTCTAAGTTGTTCACCAAAGAAGAAAGAAAAAGAAGGATTAAGCAAGAAAGGCATAAGTCTAATCACCAAAATCAACCCTTCTTAAGCTAAGGTAGAGGTCAAAGGTAACTTATTTCCTCTTGCATGCATATTACTTTCTTCTCCTCTTCCCCAACTCTCAGCCACTCCAAATTGGGATAAATGAAGAAAGTAATTTCTACTAAGCTCTGCTGCAAATCTATGGTCAAATTGTATCTTGGGGACCAAGTAGTGTTTCAATGGATCAAATCTGGATTTACCATTGAAAAGATTTTTCTTTGCTATCCTAAGGCTTTTGGTCAAGAAAAAAGGTCAGAACCAAAGTTCCTAATTTGAGGAATAATGGAAGAAAGTGAAAAAGTGAGTTGGTGAAGCACACAGCTCGAGGGTTGACCTAGGAGAGAGCAACTCAGCAACAAGTAAGGAGATACAAAAGAAGATTTTTCATCATTTAGAAACCAAGGAGAGATAACCAATGCTTTGAGGTTTATTTTCTGAGAAGAGTTCTCTGAAGAAGTTCATTTAAGTTGTACAGTACTTCCTAGTCAAAGGAGCATTCCGCCATAATGAGGAACTAAATCAGAGGCAACCAAATCTAGTTTATCACATAGTAAAGAGGCTGTTGAAGCATTAATCTCATTCATGTTTTATAGATTTTAATTTTCTTTTTGATGTTTATCTTTCTGTAATTTCTTGAGGTAAAAGGCAAAATGAAAGAGCTCAAGTAAAAGCCTAAGAGTGGAAAGAGGCAGAGAAAAATACTTGAGTGAAAAGCCTAGAGTGATTTCAGAATTTTTTAGGTTGATTCTGTATCTTGTATCTTGTACCAGTGATGTACCCCTTTCTTAGTTGGGTGAGCACTAAGAGTGAAGAGTTAAGTATTAGCATAACCAAGTCAAGTTAGGTTAGAACTTGAGAGAGAAAGAATTGTGTCAATCTCGTGGAATTGGTGTATGTAATACTTTAACTATAGTGGAAATTCTACCATTGTTGTGGTAGAAACTAGATGTAGGTTGCATTGCACAAGGCAACCGAACCAGGATACATGATGGTGTCAACTTCTCTCTTCCCTGCTCTGTTCTGTTTTCTAATATTCATGAGACAAAATGAAATTGTCTCATAAATTTTCTGCTGCTGAGTTCAAACAGATTCAGATTGAAGGTCTGTTTTAAAGGGTTATTTAATTAAAGTAAAAGAAGGTCATAGATTCAACCCCCTTCTCTAAGCCTTCTACAACCTTCAAACTGGTTAAATGATTTCAAATTTTTAAGCAATGAAATTAAATGAGGAATTGGATTATTTGTGGTTATGAACTGTGATTGTTTACCTGATAGTTTGAAAGTGATTGGTTGCTAGAATTCTTGATTTGTTAACTTTTTTTAGTTGAGTTAGTGTTGTGGTGGTTAATGAAAGTTTGATGGAAATAGTTGAGAGACTGTTTGGTTAAGACAGGACCCTTGAAGGGTGGCAAAATTTGAGTTTTAGAGGATATGTTGCCGAAATGTTTATAAGAATTTGTGTGAAAATTGAATAATAATAATAATAATAATAATAATAATAATAATAATAATAATAATAATAATAATAATAATAATAATAATAATAATAATAGAAATCGGTGCTATTTTCATAAACACTAAGGATTTTTTTTATGTTTTATTTAGAAAATTTTAATTGAAGAATTATGTTTTGAGAAGTTTTAGTGAATTTAAAGCATTTGAATTTGATTAGTAAAAAAATTATTTTTGAGTCTTTTTGAGAAGTTCTTAAACTTGAGAATAAAGTTGAATTTGTGTACTTGGTTAAATCGAAAGTGAATTTTATTCAGTTAATTCTCATTTAAGAGTTATGTTATTGGGATTTCAAATGAATTTGAAGGATTGGATTATTGAAGTTAGTTTGATAACTTGGTCAAAGAAAATTGGAATTTTTGTGGTTTTGTTAATTTGAAAAATTGATTTGTGATTTTCAAGAATTATAAGGTAAAGATTGAGGACCTTGGGAGTACTTTAAGTTGAACGTGAGAAGGTTGAAAGTTGGATTTAGTTAGCCCTTAAAGTGATTAATTAAAGAATGACATATGAGAGTGAATGAGAATATTATTAAGGTTGATTAGTGATTATTATGATTATGTTAATGATGATTTTGATGATGATAGTGATTATATTTGATGTCGGGGGTAGATATGATGAATTTTTGTAAATCATTCCCTAATGGTAAAAATGGTGGTTTTATCCCACTCACGGCTAGAGAATTTGTGATAAATGTGAACATAATGAATTACGATTATGATTGAAATATGATTATGAATTAGCAAGGACGAAGGTCTCATCCCACTTGTGTGTTTATAATTAATAATAACTACGATTGAAAACTGTGCCGATCACTATATCTCAAAAGTGTGACGGGTACTATATATCCCAGAGCAAATACATAAGTTGAGGATGAAGGATTCCCTCGCTGTTATGAACAGACAAGTTGAGGATGAATGATTTCCTCTCTTGCTGCTATGAGAATAATTAACCTTATAATTGATGTGATTATATAGAGTTGTGGATTTGATTATGATCTTGATTATGATTATGATTATGATTATGATTGTCATATACCATTGAATTGGCAAGGACGCGGGTTTTGTCCTGCTTGCGTATTGATGTGGCACTGCATCCAGGGGAAGGTGGTAGGGCACTCTCCCTCGAAACGTTATCCCATGAGTATACCTCAAGGAGAAGGTGGTAGAGCACTTTCCCTCAGAATTATTTCTCCTGGAGATACGTTTGTGGTACGGATGTGAGGAAGGTGGTAGGACACTCTCCCTCAAAATTTTCTTCCACGTCTCTCTCTAGTTGCAAGGTGAGATGACACTCTCTGTTGAGTGAGACGTACTCTCTATTATTTTTAGCACGATTTTGGAAAGGTAGTAAGGCACTCTCTCTCAAAATGTTACTCCTGAGTATAGCTTTAGGAGAAGGTAGTAGGGCACTTTTCTTCAGAATTTATTCTTTCTGGGGATGCGCAATAGAGAAACTAGTCTGGAAGTTGCCAACCAAATTTGTGTTGGGTGTGGTGGTATAACCGACACGTGAGCTCACGGTCAGTAAGACATGCATGCATCATACTACATTTATTTAAAAATTTTTGGTTCTCCATAATTACTTGGTTTGCCTAATTGATATTCTGTTAACTGCTACTACTTGTCATAATTGTTGTCTTTCTGTAATTATTTAGCTGTTTGTCTGATTACTTGTGATTGTGACTTGTTGATTCGGATTATGGTAGATCGTGGTGGCTTGTAAAAGATCTCCTTATGATGGTTTGAATGTGATTGATTATACTTTGGGCCGGAGGCCGTGATTGATTATATTTTAGGCTGGAGGCTGTGACTGATTATATTTTGGGTCGGAGTCCGTGATTGGAGGAATTATTGGTAAGTTCAGTTAGATTGTTTCTTTGGTATGTAGGGAAGTGTTAAGAAATATTATCGAGATTAAAATTCTTATAAGTGAGATATGACTTTGGATTTTGGATGACTAATTGTTGTTGTTCGAAAAGATTCATAAGACGAGCAATAATCACTGCGATTGAAACCAATTCTCTTTTTATATATCCTCTTATGACAATTCTAAAACTCCTCTGGTAAGACCGTGTGGTTAGTTTTCTTGTGAATATATATGTTAGTATTGATGATTTATATGTATGGGTGTTTGATCTAAAGAAAGAAAAAAAAGTATTTCTGGTTTTTTAAAGAAAGTCAATGCGGTTTTCAGTTAAAGGCTCCTACTATGTAAAGATATCGTTAAAAGTTATCGTAATATTCTCATTATTAGAGTGGCGTAGGCGGAAGCGTGACATTCTGATAGTAATAAGAGCGTCACAGTTACTAACAAAAAAAATAATAATCCACGCTAGAACGGTCAACGAAATGAAAATGATGATGATGAACTTTAGATACTTATCTGATAATAGGACCACAGCATATGAAATTACAAAGCAACCTTGTCGGTATTATTTAACTTGAATGTGAGTATTTGGGTCTTTGCATTGAACAATCACCTATGCTCAATTTAGGGTTTGCCTAGGACACTAGGAATGTGCCTGCCTTTTGTGTATTAAAAAATATTGAAAAATTACAAGAGACCAACACTTAAATTAGCCAAATTTAAACAATTTTATATAATAATTAATTTTAAACTTTTTAAAATTTAAAATTTGAATAATTAGGAACTAATAAAGTAAATTCTAATCTATTTTTTTCACTCTGAGAGTCTCCAGTAGTTAAAAAGAACTACAGAAACCATTTTCTTTCTCTCCACTCCTATAGCCGCATATAGAAACCCCTTCCCTTCTCTTCCACTCCCATAGCCGCGCCGTCCACACTTCCCTCTAGTTGGTGTAACCGCTGCGACATCCAGCATCGTGCCATTCAGCAACACCAAAGACGGATCCAGAAATTTGGTAGAAGATGGGCTAAAAATTAAAATATTATATAATCAAATATAATATTATATATTCATTAATATATAATCATAATTAATATTTTTTTATTAAAAAATACTAATAAGTACTTGTTATATAAAAAATTTATCTTAGTTCTTATATTTTTTTATTTTGGATTTGATAAAATATAAAAATTATCTATTTTTTATTAGTTTACTTTGTTCAATATTATTGTACAGCACGTTATATTTTTATGTTTCATATCATAAAAAAAATATACTATAAAATAATATAAATAAATTATTCTAATAACTTTGTTATATGCATTTAAAACATATTCATGAATAAAATATATAAAATATAATTATTTTAATGAATTTACTTAATATGTTATTAATCTAATATCATGAAAAAAATAAATAAATTTTAAAATAATTTAATTATTTATCTAAGGTAATTACTTACTCTATTTTTCAAATAAAATTATATGATATATATAATAACTTTATATACTTAAAATTGTTAACTTTGTTCAAAAAAGTTTAGGGGGAGGGGACAAGGCCTATGATTGCCCCCTTGGATCCATCCCTGGGTGACACCCCGCTGCCGCCTCTCTTCCACAGCATTGACCTCTCTTCTTTACTTCACATTCGCGCGCCCCCATCGCCATTCCATACCGCTACAGCCTCCATTCATGCCGCACGCCTCGCCACATAAGTCAACATGCCATAGCGCCGCTGCTTCATCATCGCACAGCCGCTTCACTGTCCAGGGATCACACTCCCCTCCTCGCTCACGAAACTAGTAGCCGCCGCTCCCACCGCCATTCACGAACACATGCTTGCCACCCTGCTGTCTGTCGGCGTCCTCCTTGCATGCCACCCTGCTCCCCCAACGCATACCTACCAACACAGTAATGAGGTCCCTGTAGTATTGTTTCAGTTCTTTGTTCTTTTTTTCTTAAATTTTTCAGATTTGAAGGAAGATATTTTGGTTGTTTTGTGATTTTTTGATATTTTTGTGTTTTTTCCCATAAAATTGGAGGGCTTTTTTTTTTCTTTTTACAGAAATTGGATGTTTTATAGAGATGATATTATGTTTTTCTGTTTTTTTAACTAGAGTTGGATGTTTTTTATTTATTTATTGGAGATTTTTTAAGTAAGTAGATCTTTTTCTATAAATAAGTTCCACTTTTTTGGATGTTATTTTTGTTTAGTGTATATTTTTTGGTAGGTTAGACGTTTCTTTTTAATATTTTAGATATTTTTTATATTCTGAATGTTTCTATTTCTTAAGTATCGAATATTTCTATTTTTGTGTTTTGCATGTTTCTTGTTAAAGATTTTTATGCCGGGATGTTGTTTGGCTCACCAATCTTGACGAGGTTAACAACCCAACTATGGTAAAATTAGCCAAGAACCCACCTTGGTTGGCCAAGCCAAGAATGTATCCCTTTACTCTCAAAAGAGCCTAGAAGAGATAAGCACAAAGCTTATAATATAAAAAAGTGTTTATTCATCAAGTTGCGCGATAAAAAGAATACATGGACTTATTTATAGTAGTAAGTGGGAGGGGAGGCCTTTGAGTATTAGGCGATGTGGGACTAATTCATATGCATACTATACTAACATAACTAAGCTTTACTACTTCAACTAATATTTCTAATAACCTAATAAATGCTCCTACATCATTCTCCCTAGGTTGGAAGAGGCTTGGTCTTATCTTCTATTGATTCCGCATCTTCTTCATAGTAAGATGACAGATCAGTGACGTTAAAGGTGGCAAATACTCCATAGTCTCCTGGAAGCTCAATCTTGTAAGCATTATCGTTAATGCGCTCCAAGACTTTGAATGGTCCATCCACTTGAGAAGATAATTTTCCACGAGACTTAGAAAATCGTTCCTTTCTCAGATGAATCCATACCAAATCTCCTATATTGAAAATATTTGGTCTCCTATGTTTGTTGGCTTGGGCCTCATACGGAGCAGTCTGACGCAGTATCTTCTGTCGTACCTCCTCGTAGAGTTTCATGATTTATTCAGCACGTTCATCAGCATTTGCACTATACTCTTGAGGAGTTGGTAATAGCAGAAGGTCTAAAGGACTCAGGGGTCGCTTGCCATATACCACCTCGAACGGACACCTCCCTGTTGTTTGACTAATAGAATTATTGTAGGAGAACTTGGCTTGTGGCAACACAAGATCTCACTGGTGAGGGTGTTTGCCCACAAAACTTCGTAGCAAATTTTACAGGCTTTTGTTGACCACTTCTGTTTGACCATCCATTTACAGATGACTAGTAGAGCTAAACTGTAGGTAGGTTCCCATGTTTCTCCATAAAGTCCTTTAGAAGTGACTCATGAACTTTACCTCTCGATCTAAAGTGATTGTTTAAGGGATACTATGCAAGTGCACAACCTTTTTAAAGTACAAATTTGATATGTAGGAAGCATCATCTGTCTTATGACAAGGTACAAAATGAGCCATCTTTGAGAATCTGTCAACAACCACCATAACAGAATCCTTTTGCCTCTATGCCCTAGGTAATCCCAAGATGAAGTCCATGCTAACATCTTCCCATGGGACCTTCGGAATAGGCAACGGCTTGTACAAACCAGTGTTTTGATTCCCACTTTTAGCAATGTGACAAATATGGCATCTCTAAATGTGTCGAATGACATCCCACTCATATTTTGGCCAATAGAATTCATCTTTTATGAGAGCCAACAGTTTTTTCCTTCCAAAGTGTCCTGCTAATCCTCCATTATGGGTCTGCTAGATGATTGATTGGCGTAATGAACAATGGGGAATGCACAACTGATTTCCCTTTAAAAGATAACCTTCTTGAATAAAGAATTGTCGATAGGGTTGTTGTAAGCAGCACGTCCAGATTTCTCCGATATCTTGATCTTCCTCATATAACTCCTTTACAACCTCAAAGCCAACAACATTAATTTGTACAGTGGAAAGGAGAGTGTGTTGTCGGCTTAAGGCATCGGCAACCTTATTTTGAGTCCCAAATTTATGCTTAAGGAGAAATGGGAAAGATTGTAGAAACTCATTCCAAGTTGTATGGCTGGTGCACGAAATTGTGATCTCCAGGCTCGAACAAATCCTGGTAATGGCTCCAAAGCTTGGTGCTTTGATCTTAATTCATAATTGTCACAACTTCGATACAACTGACCAGCAAGTGCACTGGGTCGTCCAAGTAATACCTTACGTGAGTAAGGGTCGAATCCCACGGAGATTGTTGGTATGAAGCAAGCTATGGTCACCTTGTAAATCTTAGTCAGGCAGATATAAAGTGATAATGGTGTTTTCGAATTTAATATAATAAGATAGGGATAGAAATACTTATGTAAATCATTGGTAGGAATTTCAGATAAGCGAATGGAGATGCTTTTCGTTCCTCTGAACCTCTGCTTTCCTGCTATCTTCATCCAATCTGTCTTACTCCTTTCCATGGCTGCCTTTATGTGATACATCACCACTGTCAATGGCTACTTTCGGTCATCTCTCGGGAAAATGATCCAATGCCCTGTCACGGCACGGCTAATCGTCTGGAGGCATCACCCTTGTCAATGGCTTCATCTTATCCTCTCAGTGAATAATATGCTCACGCACCCTGTCACGGCACGGCTATTCATCTGTCGGTTCTCGATCATGCTGGAATAGGATTTACTATCCTTTTGCGTCTGTCACTAACGCCCTGCAATCGCGAGTTAGGAGCTCGTCACAGTCATTCAATCATTGAATCCTACTCGGAATACCACGGACAAGGTTTAGACTTTCCGGATTCTCTTGAATGCCGCCATCATTCTAGCTTACGCCACGAAGATTCTGGTTAGGAGATCTAAGAGATATTCATTCTAGCTTAATTCATGTAGAATAGAAGTGTTTGTCAGGCACGCGTTCATAGGGGAGAAGGATGATGAGCGTCACACATAATCATCACCTTCATCACGTTCTTGGATGCGAATGGATATCTTAGAAGCGAAATAAGAAGAATTGAATAGAAAACAGTAGTACTTTGCATTAATCTTTGAGGAACAGCAGAGCTCCACACCTTAATCTATGGAGTGTAGAAACTCTACCGTTAAAAATACATAAGTGAAGGTCCAGGCATGGCCGAGATGTCCAGCCCCCTAAAACGTGATCAAAGGATCATAAGGTAATCCAAAGATAATCCAAAGATAATCCAAAGATCCAAAGATGCCTAATACAATAGTAAGAGGTCCTATTTATAATAAACTAGCTACTAGGGTTTACATGAGTAAGTATTTGATGTATAAATCCACTTTCAGGGCTCACTTGGTGTGTGTTTGGGCTGAGCTTAAGTGTTGCACGTGCAGAGGCCAATTGTGGAGTTGAACGCCAGTTTTTGTGCCAGTTTGGGCGTTCAACTCTGGTTTTGGATCCTTTTCTGGCGCTGGACGCCAGATTTGGGTAGAAAGCTGGTGTTGAACGCCAGTTTACGTCGTCAATTCTTGGCCAAAGTATGGACTATTATATATTGCTGGAAAGCCCTGGATGTCTACTTTCCAACGCAATTAGAAGCGCACCATTTCGAGTTCTGTAGCTTCAGAAAATCTACTTTGAGTGCAGGGAGGTCAGAATCCAACAGCATCAGCAGTCCTTTTTCAACCTCTGAATCTGATTTCTGCTCAAGTCCCTCAATTTCAGCCAGAAAATACCTGAAATCACAGAAAAACACACAAACTCATAGTAAAGTTCAGAAATGTGAATTTAACATAAAAACTAAGGAAAACATCCCTAAAAGTAACTAGATCCTACTAAAAACATACTAAAATCAATGCCAAAAAGCGTATAAATTATCCGCTCATCAATGGCGTTGATTCAAATTTTGTTGGGAGTTAATATGTTTAAGAGCCTCATGATCAATATACAAGATGAACTCCTTAGGCAATAGATAATGGCTCCAGTGGCTTAATGCTCGAACGATTGCATAAAACTCCTTGTCATAAGTGGAATACTTCATTTTAGCGTCATTAAGCTTTTCACTGAAGAAAGCAATTGGTCGACCTTCTTGAGAAATTATAGCACCAATACCAACATTTGAAGCATCACAATCGACCTTAAACATGGAATCAAAGTTTGGAGGTGCAAGTACAGGAACCGTAGAAATCCTTTCCCTCAATGCCTCGAAACTCTGTTGCGCCTTGGCACTCCATGTAAAGGCATCATGCTTAAGACATTTTGTAAGTGGAGCAGCAATGGAGCTAAAATTCTTGATGAAACATCGATAGAACGAGGCTAATCCATGGAAGCTCCTTATATCATGCAACGTCTTTGGAGTAGGCCAATTAACAATAGCATCGATTTTGCTATGATCCACCTCAATGCCTTGACTTGTTACAACATATCCCAGAAATATGACTCTATTTGTTAAGAAATCACACTTCTTGAGATTAGCATATAGTTTTTGCTCTCGAAGTACTGCAAATACTTGATGTAGATGGACTAGGTGTTCATCATGATCCTTACTATATATTAAGATGTCGTCAAAGTAAACAACAATAAACTTCCCAATGAAGGATCAAAATACCTGGTTCATCAAGCGCATAAAGGTGCTTGGTGCATTAGAAAGGCCAAATGGCATGACCATCCATTCGTACAATCCATCTCGTGTCTTGAAAGTTGTCTTCCATTCATCACCAGGCCTCGTACAAATTTGATGATAGCCACTCCTTAAGTCGATCTTAGAGAAGATAACAACACCATGTAATTGATCTAGCAGATCATCAAGTCGGGGAATAGGAAACTTGTACTTGATGGTGATCTTATTCACAATACGACTATCAATGCACATATGCCACGAACCATCTTTCTTCAGAACTAGCAGAGCAGGAACGGCGCAAGGACTAGCACTTTCTCTGACTAGGCCTTTGTCTAGGAGATGTTTTACTTGGCGTTGCAACTCGACATGATCCTTAGGACTCATACGATATGCTGGCTTGTTTGAGATCACCGAACCAGGGACAAAATCAATGGCATGTTGAATATCTCGCATTGATGGTAACCTGTTAGGGATCTCCTCAGAGACTGCATCAAAAAATTCTTCAATAAAATGCTTGACATCCTCATGCACGAACAAGATTTCCTTGTTCTCCTCACAAATCAATAAAAAACACATGAAGTTAAACTTTTGATGAGTTTTGTTAAGGTCTGACCGTGTGATTAAGGATGGTTCAACTTGTAACAACCTCGACTTTTCGAGTACGCGAGATCTTTTCTAAAGGCACGGATTTCTCCGGAAGATCAGTAAAGGGAAAACCTCTTATACATCATAAAGTATCTCAATCCTCATTGTCATTATGTCATATTTAAGCTAGAACCTCTTCTGAGGCAAGCTTGACAAGGCAATCACGAAGAACCTAGTTTTTGAATCGTATCAGTTAGGAGTTTTGGTTCTATTTTTCGTAAATAGTCTCTGTTTGACGAGCCGGACTCGATTCATAAGAGAAGAGAGATAATAGTATAATATTATCATTATATTAGTATTAGAATATGCTTGAATGATATTATAAGGTTACCTGGTCTGTTTTAATTAAAAATAGGAAATCAGTTTAACCGGGTTTACAGTTTACTGGTGCAGCTTTGCACCAGCACTCTCTGATGACTTTAGCAATGCTAAGGCCTCATAATACATATTATATTCTCATATTAAATATGTTACTAGTGTCATTTATGCTAGTAGCTCAGAAAATTATTTCTAGAGATGTTTTTATAAGTGTTCCGATACACCTAGTTTTAGTAGTTATACACCATAAATATTTTAATATTATTTATATCCACCTCCAAGCCAACCAATAATAACTCACCTTACACCCCCAAGACATCCAAGGCTGTCTCATTTCTTCATTTTTGCCAAAAATAACAAGAGAGAAAAGAGAGAAACTTTCATGAACACTTAATCTTCAAAGCTTGATTTCTTCTAAACTAAAACTCAAATCAAAACTTCGATTTCACCAAAATGATCCTCTCTTCTTCCTATACATAACCATATAACATATCAAGGCTGAAAATAAGGTGATATGGCTGTCTCCCTCCCTCTTCAATTCAGTTTTCAAGGAAACATGCTTAAACATGTGTTTTCTTGATATTCTTCCTTAGATCTCCTGCTTAGCTTGACTTGTGAGCCAAGAATCTTCAATTCCCAGAACGTTTAAGGTTAGGAATCCCTTCCTAACATGTTGATTAAGGTTTAGTCAGTTGAGGTTTTATGGATTCAAAGTTGTTCTTGATGTGTTTTAGGAGGAAAAAGTGCTTTAAGAACACTTCAACGAGTAACCAGATTTGGAGCAGCAAATCAAGGTAGGGTTTGGTAAAATTAATCTTGATTAATTGTGTTTGAGTTATGTGATTATGATATATTTTGGTTATGCTTGAAATTGATTGTTTATATGATTGATTCTTGTTGAAATTTTGGTGAAATTTTGATGAAATTTGATGAAATTCAAGCTATGAATTTGTGTTCTTGAATGCAGCTGGAAAAACGAATCCTAGGACTTAAATTGGGGTTCAATTTGTGTTAAAATCAAGTAGGAAATAAGGGACTTTAGTGGCTGCAATTTTATTTTGAATTATGGTAAAATTCGGTTGCTGAAAAGATTGAAAAACGGGTGAAAACAGAGAAAGAATCTAAAAAAATTATGAAGAACACGAAGAACACTTTGAGTGTGATGAAGAACATTGAAGAACACCTTTTTGATCCATAAAAGGGCAAGGAAGTAAATATTTTGATGTTTGGGGGTTATTTTGTAATTTTCAAAAGTTAGGATGGTTAAAGTAGAAATATTAAAAGTTACAGGTGGTAAAAAGTGAATTTTAAAAGTTAAAAGTAAAAAAAAGGTCATTTTCGAAAATATATTGATAAATAATAAATAATAATAAAATATTAAATAATAATATTTAATTAAAAATAATATTTAAATAAAAATAATAAAATAATACGGAAAATGCAGTTTTTTGTAAAAGCTTTAGAAAGACAACTTTAAGCGCAGAATCTCATAATTACCTTCATAAAACACTTAGGGAGTGGTAAGAACATATTAGTGAGGCAAAGATAAAAGAAAGATAAAAAGTTAAAGAAAAGATAAAAACCAAAGAAAAGTCGGTAAAGTTTTAATAATAGGAAAACAGTCAGAGATTAGTGAACAAACTAGGGCAACATAGTTAGTCCTTGAGTTGCGGCTAGGGTTAGGTATAATATGAAAAGTTAAAGTGTTTCAGTATAGACTTAATGAACCTATACTTGGGATAGGCTAACTATTCATACCGAAATTTACATAAGCTTTAAATACATACATTAAAAAGAGAAATCAGAGCAGAGTAGAGACACACAGAGAATAGAGTAATCACAGCAGAATAAAGAGAAAAAGAGAAAAAAATAATATAACAAAGAGAGTAGAGGGAAAGAGTATAAAAATAAAGAGTTAAGCCTTGTGGCATGATATTTTGTTGTATGTTCATTTGCTTCTTTTCCGTTGGCCGTAGAGGTCCTGTAGGCCCAAGTTCACCTACAGTAAGTTGTTATTCCTATAGGCCGAAGTTCACCTACAGTGAATATCAATTGTGTAGCTCAGGGGTGTCATTTCTGTAGACCGAAGTTCACCTACAGAAAGTTGTTGTGTTGTGTTTAGACTATTCCTGTAAGCCGAAGTTCACTTACAGGAGTACTATTTTTGTAGACTGAAGTTTACCTACAGAAAATTGTTTTGTTGTGTTTAGATTATTTCTGTAAGCCGAAGTTCACTTACAGGGGCGCCATTTCTGTAGGCCGAAGTTCACCTACAGAGATGAAGCCATATCTAGGATTAGTTCCTAGGTAATGTCAGGCTGCAAGGTGTAAACCGACACGTGAGCTCATGGCCTGCATAGGACAGACATGCATCATACTTGGTTGTGCATCTTCTCTGTTATAATTGTTGTATGAATGTATGCTTTCTTTGCTTGTATTCTATTCTCTGTGTTTGTGTTATATTTTCTTGTATTCTTCTGTTTGTGTTCTACTTTCTGTTTTTCTACTTCTTCTATTTTTCTGTATCTCCTATTTACTGCTTCTCTGTATTTCTGATATTTTTCTGCTAAACAACACATAATTAATGAATGTAACTAATAACCCCGGCCCTACTAAGAACTCCCTAGTTCTTACCCCTTCTCTCTCCCTTCCCCCTTCAGATGGAATCATGGGTACCCTTCCATAGTTCACTGATGACCGTTTGCAAAGAGGATTCCGCTATAGATAGTCTTCTGAGTCTAGCGTGAATCTCGTTCTCTTTTTATATGTATATACTTTGAGACCAGCCAACGTCTACACCCGGTTTGTATGCGCACTTTAGCCTAAATCCAGTATACGAGACTCTTGTTGTGTGGCTACTTGATGGAGTACCATTGGGATGTCATATGGCAATGTATGATCGTGCAGAGGAGTAGTAGACGACCTTCCACCTTTTGATGACATTCGACCTGACTCGAGTTTTGAAGACTTAGAACATACTCGAGTTTTTAAGACTTAGAACATATCTGTTATTATTTGCGAGTTGATTGTGAATGATTCCGTTTATTAGTCCAAACGTTTTCAAAAAAATACCTCGCAAATTAGCTACGTTTTTAACAATGAATCAGGCTCATATGATAATTAATAGATAATAATTAGGAAGACAAATTGGTAGCGCTCAGTTTTTGGTATGATCTAGACATATTGAAAATTTGGTCGTTACACAACTTGCTTCTCATACTCATCATGTCTTAATGGAGTCAACACAATCTTCACTCCATCCTTGAATAAGGAATATGTATTCTTGAATCCATCATGGATAGCACAATAACCATATTGTCAAGGGCGTCCTAGCAACAAGTGACAATGCGTCAATTGGGATTACATCACACCATACTTCATCTTTATATTTACTCCCAATTGAGAATTGAACGCAACATCTCCTTATCACTTTGACCTCATTCCCTTTTCTCAGCCATTGCAACTTATAAGGGTGAGGATGTTCCTCACTCAGAATCTTCAGTTTCTCCACCATATAGGTCGCAACAACATTCTCACAACTTTCGGAGTCAATGATGACCTTACACACCTTTTCTTGAGTAGTGTACCTTGTGTGAAAAATATTATGGCGGAGCCAACCTTCGTCTTCAGTTAGCATGGCAGTGTTCAAAATACTACGAACCACCAAAGCTTCACCACAATCTGCTGGAACTTCCTCTTCAGCATCATACTTAGTATCATTCTCCTTCTCGAACTCTTTACTCAGCTCTTCGTGGTTTTCTTCTTCAATTAGAATGATAACTCTTTGATTTGGGCTATCAACAGCAATATGCCCAAATTCTTGACACTTGAAACACCTTTTATTGGATTCACTAGAGCGAGAAGAGTTGTGCTCTTTATTGGTTGGTGAACTTTTTAAAGGACTTAGCTAAGAGTATTATTGGGGAGTCCACTTCTGCTTTGGAAAATTAACCACCCCCTCTCTTTTGAGAAGCAATTGTTCTTCTTCTGTGTTATTTACTTTTCAACCTTCAATGCTAGTCTTATAACATCATCGAACGTTCAGAATGGTTGTAGTTGAACAATGTTTGCAATGCCTTCATTAAGCTCTCCAAGGTAGCGAGCAACAGTTTGTTCTTTAAACTCTTAAATGTCACACTTCATAAGAAGCTCTTCAAACTCCATAGTGTATTCCTCCACAATCAATAATTTTTGTTTCAAATTGTGAAATTTGATGAAGACTTCTTGCCTGTAGTGCTCTGGAAGGAACTTTCTCCTTAGTTTATGGCGCATTTTATCCCATATATTGATTTTGCTCTGTCCTTCTCTTTCTCGCTGACATTTGAGATTCTCCCACCATACTGACACGTGCTTCTTTAACTTGATTGCTACAAGCTTCACAAGCTTGTCATCCGGATTATCTTTTAGCTCGAACATTCTTTTCATTGTGCAAAGCCAATCGATGAAACCATTTGGTTGGAGTCTTCTTTCAAACTCAGGAATATCAATTTTGATTCCTAAGTTTTTAGCTTTTATGTTATTGTGTTGTACTCTTCGTGTGGATAAATCTTCAGATGAAGAAGAATAATAAAATGAATTTCCATTATCTTCTTCGCTAGAAGAACTGTCATTACTCTAGTTGCCATGATTATTTTGACTAGCTTCATATTTTGCAAGTTGCTCTTGCACCTCCTTAACTTGATGGCGTAACTCCTCCATTTCAATATCTTGAGTAGTTCTACGCTTTAGAGCCATCTTTCATTGAGGTTGATGATTGGGTGCCGATGTTATGATGATGATGATGCACGATGATGATGAGAATGCCCCAATGATGGGAATGCACTAAGATAATCACCAACAGAAAAGCCACCAAAAGAAGAGAAAAGAATGATATTACCCAGAACTCTGCAACAAACAATCCGCATTGACGACTAACTCATACCAACAACGAGAGTACCGCACTAAAGACCCGTACCCACGAACAAAATAAAATTTTACTGGAGCAAGTCGAGGACCAATCTTGCTCTAATACCAAACTGACGCCGGGACGTCGTTTGGCTCACCAATCTTGGCGAGGTTAATAACCCCACTATGGTGAAAATAGCCAAGAACCCACCTTGGTTGGCCAATCCAAGGATGTACCCCTTTACTTTGAAAAGAGCCTAGAGGAGATGAACACAAAGCTTATAATATAAAAAGTATTTATTCCTCAAGGATGTACCCCTTTACTTTGAAGGTTGTCTATCAGTTTGGATCTATACATCGACGAAATTATTTTTGTGAAAATTCCTACCGACGATTTCCCCACATCAAGTTTTTGGCACCATTGCTGGGAAATTGCAAATGTACGCTTATTATTGGTTATTGTTCATATGTGAATATTGTGAATATATTTGCTTTTTGTTACTTTGTTAGTTCTTGCTAGTTTTAGGAGTTGTTTTCTTTGTTCCTTATTAGCTTTTGTTTTGATTTTCTCTTGTCACTATGAATTCTCACCCATTTGGCTATGAGTTTAGTTCTAACTATGCTGTAGAAAATGGGAATTACAATGAGGATATGCATCAAGGATGAAACAATCAAAGGTGGGAGGAGCCTCAAGCATATGATCAACCTTCATGGCAACAACCTCCACCAATGTACTATGAGCAAGACTCATTCCATGATGCATACCAATCCAATGGTTATAATGGACCTCCTTGTGGTTATCAACCACAACCACCATATGTCTATGAGCTCCCTCCTCAACATAGTTTTAAACCACCATACTCACAAGCTTCCTACCACCAAATACCTCCATATGATCCTAACCCATATCCACCATACCAACCACCTTATGAGCTTTATGAACCATACATAGAACCACAATAATTCCAACACAATTACTCCCAAGAACCACCTCCATATACACCATCTCCATATCCTTATCAAAATGAATCACCTTCCTATTATGAACCCTTTCTCCCAAACAATGAACTCTTCTGTCCACCCCAAGCCCCAATGGATGACACTCTCACTTCATTACTTCAAGAGCAACGTGAATCTCAAAGGAGGCAACAAGAATTCATGGATACATTGACCGAGGTAATAAACAACTTAGCCTTACAATGCTTAAGCACTCAAAGCACTCCTATGGTCACATGTGGAGAATCAAATGAAGAGCATAGTATGAAGGAGAGATTAGAAACTTCGGTGGAGAATAAGGAATGGGACTTTGTATTGGAACAATTGGAGGAAGCCATAATTATTGAAGAGGAAGAAGTGGTTGAAGACTTAAGAGATGTTGAAAGTCCATGGGAATCTCAAGTCATAAAGCCTCCTTCCAAGAAGTTTGAATTCGATGTTGAGGAGGGTGTACAACCTCCAAAGCATATCATGGTTGAAGAATTTGGAAAGGTTGATCAAGAAATGGATTTAATCATTGATGAGTTTTTATCTACAATTAAATCTTCTCCCATTGGACATGAAATAGAAGCCAAAGAAGAAGGTGCACAATCTACAAGACCCTTAGTAAGCAATGAAGAAGAGATTGGATTGGAAGAAAACTACCAAGAGGTGGAGGTAAATCAAGAAGAGCACAAGGGAGTGGAGCTTGCAAGATCATTGGAAACACCTCTTCCCAAGCCATCACCATCCATTCTTTCATTCAGGTGGGTAAATCTCTTATCTTTGAGCTTTACTTTTCCACTTGAATATGGTTTGCTTGAGACCGATGGGCAACTTAGAGCTCTTTGTGGCTTTAAGAGAAAGAGAGAGGTAGTTAGTGGTTGAAAACAACTTTCAAGGTTCCTTATGGCTGAGAGCTCAATCGCTTGGGTCAAGGAGGATGTTTGTATGCTTTAGTGAGAATTCAGATTGCTTGCCACCCGAGTGGAGTAACGATGATCAACTTGAAGATGGGTGTAGAAACAAAATTTGGAATCCCGGTATACACCATGTTGATCAACTTTGGGAGCCCTTAGCTTGTGTGGGACTCCATCAAGGCTTGATGTAATTGAATTGGAATCTTGGGGCATTTTGGAGAATCAAACATTGGTGGGAGTTCAAAAAAGAATATAAGCACAAGCCACCATGACAAGGAGCTCACCAAAATGTCCAACTTAAGGACTATAAATAAAAGTGTTAGGTGAGAGACACTCCACCATGGTAACTGATGACAAGTCATTTTGTGCATATTTTACTAGTAATTTTTATTTGTTTTTACTTGGTTTTCATGCATTTTTAGGCAATAAGTAAGTGTTTGGATGAGAAATTCATGCTTGTCCTAATTTAATTAAACATTGTTAATTTTATGCATTTTCATGAGATTTTTGCAAGATTTAGTTGATATTATGAATGATGCAAAATCTGGCGATTATGGCAAGGCTTTGATCCATGTGTTTGATTAATAATAGGTGAAAAGGAAGCTAAGAAAGGGAAAGCGCTACATTTTCTCAAAAGCGTTGCACAAACAAAGAGAGCGTTCTTCAGTCACGAGCGCTACGCTCTCCACCCAACAGCGCCTGCGACACTTTTAAAATTGGGATTGAAGAATCACCATCGACACATACGCGTGGGAGATGAGTACGTGTGGAAGTGATATTTGTGAAGATCCACGCGTACGCGTGGGTGACGCGTACGCGTGGAGAGCGTTGTTAGCAAGGGCGCTATGCTCTCAATGAGAGCGCTACAAGGGACGCATACGCGTACGTGTGACAAGGTCTGCAGAGAGAAACGACGCAGACGCGTAGGGGACGCGTCACTTGTGCCAAAATGAAGAATGACGCACACGCGTGGGGGACGCGTACGCGTCGATGCCTAAATGCTCCGTTTTCCCAAAGAGCGCTACGTTCTCCTAGAGCAGAATTGAAGTACAAATTAAAAGACCCACTCTAGCTTGCTTCCACAGAGGCCAAGGGCCCACATCCAAGTACTTGAAGACCCATTTTAGAGATGAGAAGAGGATATAAATAGAGGAGCTTTTGAAGAATGAAGGGAGGTTCAAAGGCTGGCAGTAGGAGTAGGAGTAGAATAGAAGGCTGGAGGATTAGACACTCCAGAGCTCTCTTGGAGGATTAGAGACTCCAAAGAGCTTAGTATAGTTTGATACACTTTCTCTCTTTTGCACTTTTACATTTCAGTTGTATTGAATTTAGTTTAGTTTATGCAATTTCAATTTCCTGCATCTCTACTCTTCTGCAATTTTCCTTTCTACAATTTTACATATGCATTGGTACTGAAATTGATTTACTTTCACGCAAATTTAAATTCCTGCAAGTGTCTTAGAGCGATGACCCATTGAACCCCAACTCATTAGGGGGAAGAGCTCTATTGTGATTCATATGAATTAACTAAAATTCTTCTTCCTCTCAATTCACTTGGGTAGCTAAGAGATAACTTCTGTTTTGATTTGATCCATTCACTCTGGAAGGGGGTTTGGATCCATTGAATTTCCATGTGAGCCTCGGAAGGGGAATCATGGAAATTAGAACTGAAGCTCTATTTCTCACAAATCTCTTGATCAACACTATTCGGGAGGAATTGAGGTCTTGAGAATTTGTGTGGCTTATGGATGAGAGAACATGCTTAACCTCTTCTCATGACAATTAGATCAAGGAATTGGCAACATTGATTGTGATTAGAGATATTGGATTGCCAAGGAATTGAGATCTAATCAATTTCAATCTGCCATAGATCTATTCATATGATTGAGAAAGAAGTTGAGACCCAGTTGATTCATTATGGATTATAATATCTCTAATCCCTGATGAGTCTTTCTTTCTGTTACTTGTCTTTGAGTTCACTTTAATTACTTGATTTACTGCCTTTTTAATTTTTCTGCACCCAAAGCCCTTTACATTTGATGCAATTTACATTCAGCACTTTAGAATTCCTGTAATTTACTTTCTGTTGAATCAATTTCACTCAATTCACCAACTGATAGCTTGACTAGACTAATCACCACACTAAAGTTGCTTGATCCATCAATCCTCGTGGGATCGACCTCACTTTCGTGAGTTTTACTACTTGATGCGACCCGGTACACTTGCCGGTTAGTTTGTGTGGAATCAATTTTCCCCCATCAATAACATCTTTTATTTTTTTCTCTTTTGTATATATATTGGTAAATAAGTTTAATTTCATGTTTAGTTTGGTTTGTTGAGTTTATTTAGCAGTCTAGTATCTTGAATAAGGTTTGGTTGTGTTGAGATGACAGTTTGGATGTTTGGAATGCTTAGTTTGGTGCAAGAAATTGGAAAAATTTTAAAAAACAGAGCACCTTGTCACGCGTGCGCGTAACTGCCTAATTTTGAGCGTTCTAGGATCGTGCGTGGACTGTGCCATCGCACAGTCCAAACAGAGAGTTGTGCACGTAGCGTGCGGAAACTGTGTAACATCCCAAATTTTTGAAAAAAATAAATAATGAATTATTCATAATTTATTATATAATTTAAAAAATTATTTTTTTAAAAGTAATTAAATTAAATTTAATGATACTTTAAGTTTAAAATTTATTAAAATTTTTAAATAATTTTTATTATAATGAGATACTTAAAAAAAAGTATTATTATTATTATTATTATTATTATTATTATTATTATTACGTATATATAATGGAAAAGTTGAAACAAAGCAAAAGAAACATGGCTTAAGGCATATATATATGTATAACGATGACACATGTTCTCTTTCATTTTATTAAACCATGACACCTAATTTTATTACGAAGCAAATCTCTTTGTCTAATTATAAACCATCAGCCACCTCATTAGCTAAACTTATTATTCTTAATTTCATTCCATTGTACCGAACCATTAAAGAAAGAAAAGAAAGAAAACGGCGTGAATCAATTAAACCTGCGGCACCTTAATTAGGATTATTATTCAATGAATAATTTCCTTGGTTTCTTTCTTTGGCTTAAGCCATTAAGGAAACAAAGATCAATAAAAGCCAAATGTGACTTATGTATGCTTACATAAATATATAAACATGACACATAACCTTATTCATTAATCACCAAAACATTTTTACTTCATATTGGTTCCTTTCATCACCGAACTCAGAAGAAAGAAAATATGAAAAGGAGAGACCGAATGCTTGCATGAAGAAACCGTGATCCACATCAAAAATTCCGATTTCGATTTTTTGAGATCCGTAACTCCAATAAAAAATCTAATTCGATAAAAGTATTTATATCTTCTTTTTCTATATGTTGGCGTTACTTTTGTCTGGTAGAAGCTGACAGTGATGTAGCTCTTCTTCTCTTTGAGTTCGACCAATTAAAGTTCTAGGAGGCACAGACGATTTCTGATATTTTTCTCTTCAGCAGCTCGGTCAAAAAGTTTTTCCAGAATTTTCGTTGATTTTGATTTCATACGAAGGTAGGGGATTCATTTTGAAAGTATAAGTTTTTAATTAATGAATGCTCAAAAGCTTAATGAGTAATTACAAATAATTTATGACTGTCTAGACTGGTTGAATGACGAATTTATGTTGAATTTGTGACTGCGAAAATAATTAAATTTGATGAATATGTGTTTAATTTCTTGAATGTTTGAGAATGCTAAAGATTCTGATTTATAGCTGGTTGTGATGAGAATGATCAAAACTGTGGCTGTGAATAAATTATGTGTATGTTTTGGTAGAATGATGAAAGTGAGGGAGCTCATAAGAGTGATGAAGCCTATTTTAAGGAGAGGTTCTGTCAAGTTCTTGTAAAAATATACGAAAAAAAGATTTTATTTTGGAAACCTGATTTACAAGCTTATTTTGAGAAATGACTTGATGTTAGAAAAAGATTTGGTTTACATATTTACTCATATTGAGAAAAAGGTCATTGTATTAAAAATTTGATTTATTAGTAATGAATAGAGAGTTGGAAAAGATTTTGATATTGGAACTGGTTAGATTTCAGATTTGTAAATGTTTTGAATACTGGACTTGGGTTGTTTGATTTATTGAAAGTGACCTTTGAGAATTGAAAATGGATTTACAGTATTGAATTTGATTTGTTTGAATTATCAAAAAAGATTTTTGAGGATTGAAAATGGTTTGGTAGGGACTCTTGAACGGTGGCAAAGTCCGAATTTTTAGAGAAAATGCTGCAGAAATTTTATAAAACACCGAGGCTTGTTTAAAGCTTTATCTAAAAGAAAGTTGAATTTAAAAATTATATTATTTGTTTTCGATTTGTTAAGAAAAGAATAAATTATGCTATGATTTTGAATTGTGAAGATAAGCATTTTGTTTTGAGATCTTTTATTAAGAAATTGAATTTTTCTTTAATTAAACGTTAAAGAAGTTTGGGTATATGAAAATTAAAGGTTTTAATGCTAAGACTGAAAGTATACCTATGTGGTGATGTGGAGGTAAGAGTGATTGATTATTTGATGATGCAGAGGTATGTGTAATTAAGCGGTGATGCGGAGGTACGTTTAATAATGTAGGTGATACGGAGGTGTGTGTATGTAATTGGTGATGTGGAGGCATAATAAAGAGAAAGAGAATAAAAAGTGCTAATGCGGAAGTGCCCGCTTGACTAATAGCCTAAGATTAATAATGTGGGAATGTCCGCCTAACTGATAGCATATTGCTTGATTGAATGGGCCTTTGTGCTAAATTGTTAATGCGAAAGTGCTCGCCTGACTGATAGCCTAAGATTGCTAATGCGGGAATGTTCGCCTAACTGATAGCCTGTTTCTACCGTGATGCCAAGATATCCTAACTGACATGGGTTCGCCCATGATGATAATTGTGCCTGACTAACATGGTAAAGAAACTATATTCGGAGTTTGCCCCGAGTAACGTCGGGTTGTGGGTAGACAACCGATGAGTGAGCTCATGGCCTGATTAGGACAGACATGCATCATATTATTTGCGTATTTGTATTTGGTTGTGTTTTGCTTGTTGTATTTTCTCTGTGATTGTGCTAGTTGTGTTATTCTACCTTGCTTGTGTGTTCAATTGGATCTCTGGTACTATTAGTTTATGTTTTAAAGTATTTAAAAATTATTGTTGTAAATGAGTTTTGTTTTAAGTTTGAAAATTTTGATGAGAGCAATTAATTGTTTAAAGTAAAATTAAAAGGCATTTTCAAAGGGTTGATAAAAGGATAGTTCTACTGAGTAAAGTCAATTATTCACATTTCGTTCATACTTTTACGGCATTCACTTTTCCTATTGAGAACATGCGAGGACGACGTTCTCACCCCCCTACAAATTTTCCTTTCAGCAATAGGTTCAGGAATTTTTGGCACAGAGTCGCGACTGAACATCAAAGCTTTGTGTGTGTGTGTGTGTGTGTGTAATTTTTGGCACAGAGTCGTGACTGAACATCAAAGCTTGCTCTATGTGTGTGTGTGTGTGTGTGTGTGTTTTCTATATTTGGTTTAGTCTTAGACTTTCTCCTCGCTATTTATTGTCTTTGATTTTTTTTTTCAGATGGGTAGGACTTGTAATCGAGAAACTTGGAATAAGTCTATGTAAATATTACTATGAGAATATATATATGTTTTTGTGATTAAGAGGTTTAAAGTAAAGACCTTTCGTTTTCTTGATTAAAATTCCGATTCGTATTCATGAAGACTCAATATCAAATAAAGATAGTCAGAGGTAAGTAACGCCTAAGCCTTTAGTACAATCATGAGGTACTAAAAGTTAGGGTGTTACAAACTGTGTGTCTAGCACAATTTCTTCCCACGCGCACGTGTACCCCACGCATGCGCGTCACCCTCTATTTTCTCCTGTCCCGCGTATGCGTGACCCATGCGTATGCGTCGCACCCCATTCTCCCAACCCACGCCTATGCGTGACCCACGCATACGCGTGGGCACCCCTGTCTCACATACTCTTCTTTTCTTCTCTTCTCTCCATTTCTTTTCTTCTTTTATCTTCTCCTCTCTTCTCCCCTTCCTTCAACTATCATCTACCACCACCATTCACCATTTACCACCATCTCTATTAGTTAGTTAGTTAGCTAGTTAGCTCGAATTTTTGCTTAAGTAGATTAGGTTGTTAGTTTAGGTTATATTTTTGTGCTAAGTGTTGGATTATTAATCTTGTTTGCTGTTTATTACTGCTGATTACTGATAGGATACTATTTTGGCATCATTGTTGTTAATAGTCATTGTTAGATTTCTTTATTGAGGTTATAATTTGTTACTCGGTATTGAGTTTTGCATGCTTATCATTTATGCATACCAAGTACTTATAACATTGCCTTTGAGAATGTATTTGGATTTCTAAATTGCATATTTTGGCCACCATGTGATTTAAAGCATGTCAACATGATGAGGCAATTTATGTATAATCGATGCATTTTTTGTTAGGTGATGCTTGTTTATGATTGATTGACGAGAGGACTTCTGCTAGTAAAGAATTTTACAGATAAAGTCTCGTTGCTAGTATAGTTTCTAAACCAACAGAGAATCCTTTCGTACAAAAATTTGGTTGTCATAAGTAACAAAACCCAATAAAATTTATAATCGAAGTATTTAAACCTCGAGTCGTCTTCTCAAGGAATTGCAGGGAGGTATGATTTATTATTGGTTATGGAAAAAGGTATATTTTTGGGTTTTTGAAATAGGGAACAAGGAAAGTAAATTGCAAGAATTAAAATAATAACTAATAAAGCTCTTAGCAAGGTATGAGAACTGAAAATCCCATCCTAGTTATCCTTATCAGGTGTGATGAAAATTGGATTTAACTCCCACTTAGTTAATCCTTACTAAATAAAGGAAAGTCAAGTGGACTAATTAATTTGATCCTCAAGTCCTAGTCAACTCCCGTGAAAAGACTAGCTTTAGAGCGATCCAAATTAATCAGCAATTCCCAAATCTCAATCAACTGCTGAGTTTGACAACTCAAGTATTACCAATTACTTAACCAAAGCCAAAAGGGAAAAATAAATCTAAATTAAATTGAAAGCATCATAGATAGAATAAAACAATCATTAATCTGAAATACCTCAAATTGCATTAAATAGAATATTCAAATCTAACATGAAAAGATTCATAAGTCAAATTGGCAACATAAGTCAAATACAAGTAAAAGCATTAGAGTAACTAAAAGTAGAAGAGAACATAAAATTAAAGTTGGGAACATTGAACTTGGAATGGAGTAATAACCAATAAGTAAAAGAAATCCTAATTCTAAAACCTAGGAGAGATGAGAGAGCCTCTCTCTCTAAAAGCTACATCTAAAAACCTAAAATTATGAATATGAAAGTATGATTTTTATAAATAAATGGATTCTCCCACTTTATAGCCTCTAATCTGTGTTTTCTAGGCCAAAAACTGGGCCAGAAACAGCCCAGAAATTGCTGGTTGCGAAATCTGCCACGCTGGTTTTTTTGTCACTGCGATGCATCCGCGTGAATCACGCGTTCTCGTTGCCTAGCTGTATGGACATTATAGTAAATTATATATCATTTCAAAGCCCCGGACGTTAGCTTTCCAACGCAACTGGAACCGCATTATTTGGACCTTTTTAGCTCAAGTTATGACCATTTGAGTGCAAAGAGGTCAGGCTGGACAGCTTAGCAATTTCTTCAACTTCTTGTATTCCTTCCACTTTTGCATGCTTCCTTTCCATCCCCCAAGCCATTCCTGCGCTGTAATCCCTGAAATCACTTAACGCACATATCATGGCATCGAATGGTAATAAGAGAGGATTAGAATTAGCTAAATTAAGATCAAAGAAACATGTTTTCAATTATAGCACAAAATCAGGAAGAAAATTGTAAAATCATGCATTTTGTATGAATAAGTGTATAGGAGATTGATAAAATCAACTCAATTGAGCACAAGATAAACCGTAAAATAGTGGTTTATCATTGATCTTTATGTACATCACCTAGTTCATGCATTGAGATCATGGAATTGTGAAATTGGATCGTAAGCTTACCTAGTGACATATTTTTGAGCTTTTTAAGCTTTGTGGATCATACTTGCTATGTGATTGATTTCGACTTCTATCTTTCTTTTCCTAAGTTGCATAGCAATTATGTTTCCCACTTCATGTCAATTAGGTGATGCAAACAAACTTCAAAGTGTGTCATTGTTTGATGTACGAGTCTATATTTCATTTGTTTCATTGAATTTCCTTGCACATCAACCAATGTCCATGCACTATCTATTTCACAATTGCTTGATTCTTGCTTGAATGCTTTCATGCTTCTTTACTACTTGTTTGTTTGTCTTAACTTTACAAGTTTCCTTCAAAGTATTTCAAGCACACTAGAATGAGTGAAGTGTACATTTCTTTTCTGTAATTGTGACATCGCTTTTCATGCTAGTGTGTGAGTTCTAAACCACGCAACTTAGAATTCACACACTTGTTTCCTACATGTCACAAACTTATTCACTCACTTCATTTTAGTGATTATCACCTCATTCCAACAATCTATGCTTCCTTACTTTTGCAATTACTTGTCTTACCATCATGTTTCCTATCTTTTAGGATGACCCACCATAAGCAAAAATGGAAGGAGAAGAAAGAATACACAGCAACCAGTTGATCCACCAGCTGAAAGTGGCAATCCGTGAAGTCACCGTATCCCCCTTGCTCATCTTTGAATGCATCGAGGACGATGCAAACTTTTAAGTGTAGGGAGGTCGTCCAACCAATTGGCCATTTTTTGGTGACAAATTTTTAATCCTAACACTTTCACATTTTATTTTATTTTATTACTAGGTCTTTTAGAATTTTTAGTTGTATTTTCTTGGTTTGCATATATATATATATATATATAATAAGTTTAGTGAAAATAATGAAATTTTCTAAGAAAACTTAGGCATTGACATCCTAATTGATTTCAGTTGATATTTATTTTATTGAAACTTACTTGAAATATATTGTGGAACATGTTTTTGAGCTAAGAACAAATAAGTTTGTGAGTTTTTGAGCCTAATTGTGTGGTTGCATCATATTAACCACTATTTTCCTTCTTGTGTATTATTCTCTTTCTATGATTGTAATCTTTGATTTGTTTGATTCTTTATGTCCATTATTTTGTGTATGAATGTATTTATATAATTGAGGCCTTCATTTTATTTAGCTCACTTACCCAAATAGCCTTACCCTTTTATCTACCGTTGTTAACCAACGTTGAGTCTGTTTAACCCATTTGTTCTTAATTTTAGCACATCACTAACCATAAGTGAAAAATAATAAATTTTCTTATTTAGAGTGTGTATTATTTAAGTGTGGGAAAGTTTGGGAACATTGGTTGAGATGAAAGTGTATTTTTGTATTTTTATTGAAAATTTTGGGAATTGGGTACGTACTCATGCATTAAATTTTTAGACCATATGCATTGATACTCTTGTATATATTTTATTTTAAAAAAAAGAAAAATAAAAAGAAAGAAAAAAGAAAAAGAAAAAGAAAAAGAAAAAAAAGAGAAAGCAATAAAAAGGGGACAAAATGCCTCAAAGTAAAGTAATAATAACAATGCATATGTGTTGTGATTGAAGAGAATGCATGAGTGTGTGAAAAAGTGAGAATTATGGATAGCTAGATGTTGTATTAAAATTGTATAGGTTATTCTATGTGTTTGGTGAGAGCTTAGGTTAATCAAAGGTTCAAATTTCAAGCTCACTTAACCATATATATCTTTACCTTGACCCTAGCCCCATTACAACCTTGTGGAAAGTTCTCATGATATTTATATGCATGCATTGAATAATTGTTGATTGTTAGATAAAAAAATAAATCTTGAAAAGCATGATTAGAGGAGAATTGAATGAATCAACCCTAAACACTTGAGCGATTAGAGTGCATACACATCCAGTGAGGGTTCGATTGCTCAATTCTATGTTTCCACTGGTTATTATTTCTTATCTTGCAAGTTTATAATTCTTTTCAATAACACAATTCAATTGTGAATTTGATTTTATTGTGATTGCTTTAGCCCTTATGTTCATATATGTATTCTTGGAAATTGATTTATTTTAACCAAGTAGTTGCATGTATGTAGATAGATTGCATTTAGATAAGTGCATTGAATAAATGCAATACCCTTTCTTGTCTTTCTTGAGTTTAGCATGAGAACATGCTATTGTTTAAGTGTGGGAAGATTGATAAACCACAATTTTATGGTTTATCTTGTATTGAATTTGGTGGATTTTATTAACTTTTTCCACATTTATTCGATGAAATAGCATGATTTTGTGAATCTTTCCTGATTTGTGCTTAAGAATGAAAACATGCTTTTAGGCCCTAAAATTGCTAAATTTTATTCCCTTCAATTCTATTCGATGTCTTGATATATTTGTTGAGTGATTTCAGGCTTAGGAGGTAAGGATTGGATTGAAGAAGTGAAGAAAAAGCATGTAAAGTGGAAAATTCATGAAGAAATGAAGTTTTGGAAATCTGCCATGCGAGACGTATGCGTGACCCACGCATACGCGTGACCTGAAAAATCGCAATAAGACGCGTGCGCGTGACCCACGTGTATGCGTGACAAGCAGCACGTGACCAACTTAAAGGCAACACGCTGGGGGCAATTTCTGGGGCTGCAAAAGCCCAATCCAACTCATTTCTGAAGCTATTTGAGGCTAAATTCAAGAGGAAACAAGGGGAGAGCAATTAGGAGTAGTTTTAGAAACATGCTTTAGGTCATATTCTAGAGAGAGAAGCTCTCTCTTCTCTCTAGAATTAGGTTAGATTTAGGTTTAATTGTTGTTTTGATTTATTTTTCTTTGCAATTTATTGTTCTTACATATTTGCTCTTCTAGTTTTACTTGTCATTTCCTTTATTTTGTTGCCTTTATGTTTATGACACTTTGTTGCTTTTAATTTCAATTAATGCAATTTATGTTTTATGTTTGTTAATGTTTAATTGAATTGTTATTGTTATTTTCTTGTATTGGGTAGTTGTAGAATTTATATTTCTTGCCAATTTACTATGCTTTTCTTTTATGCCTTCCAAGTATTTGATAAAATGCTTGGTTGAATTTTAGAGTAGATTCTCAATCCTTGCTAGGACCTTTCTTAGTTGTTAGTTTTATTTTCTTGTTCATCAAACCCAAAGCCCCAAAAATATACACCCCATAACCAATAATATGCACATTTCCCTACAATTCCTTGAGAGACGACCCGAGATTTAAATACTCTCGGTTTTTATTGGGTTTGCACTTGTGACAAACAAATTAAACTTTGATTGAGGGTTGTCTATCGGTTTGGATCTATACTTCGACGAGATTATTTTTGTGAAAATTCCTACCAACGATTTCCCCATATCAAGTTTTTGTCCGACGATTTCCCCACATTCGTTCCCCAATACTGTCATGTATAGCTTCAAATGTCATCAAATTAACTCCAAGTACACATTAGTAAATAATTTGACTTTTCTAGATAAAATGAAAGCATAGCAAATCCCAACATTGTAGCACGAAAATATATGACACTTATTTTATAAAAAGTTTTCTTAAAATTCTCTAATCAAGCAAATTCTTGGATATAACTAGTAAACGAGCTCTAATAAAAGGGCACTAACAACTAACAACTCCACCACATGAATGATAACTATCAAGTACCAACAACAGATGTCAAAAATGATAGAAACACTATAATACCTGATCTTGTAACTCCTACACTAGAGGCTCTGCTTCAACATATTGTTCTACAACTCCAACCCCTTGTGATTTATTCTGCTCTCCAACCTTTTTAGCTGACTAGTCAAGTTCTTCTTCCCCCTTCTCTTCCATCCATTTCACCACACTAATTGGCTCATCAGTCCTAACATCACCTAAATCATGAACTTGATGTTGTGCCTCATCTCTTCCCTCTTTAGGCTTATCACTCTTCTCAACCTCTTCACAGATTTTTACTCTTTTTCGCTTTCGCTCTCCACGTCCATCCATGCTATGCTAACTTTTCTTCTTTCTTCTCTTCTTCCTCGTACTCTTACATTTTTGTCTCCCCTTTCCATCACCATCTATTCCATCACATCAGCCTGTAGAACATATCTGCCACCTTCATTACACACAATCTCCTCATCCTGAAAAAGCTTCTCTAATTGAATACCCAAAATCTTCTTATGTGTCCATGGCAAATCCTCATACTCCTTTACAAAGAAATTAGAAATTTCTTCTTCAGTAGACCCTTTATTCTTACTTAGCTCTGATATTGCCCTATGTATTATGTAAAAAAAAGCACAAAAGGGGGCAAAAAATTAAAATCAAAAGAAGAACAACATATTCATTATGATAATTTGAATTCTAAAGAAAATAAGACACTCAATAAGAAAAATAAAAAATATTGAAAATTTGGAAAAAAGTAAGGAAAATGAGCTACCAATGCATAAGGAGCGTGTATGGAGGTGTGGAAAGAAGGAAACATCTTGAGACACTGCTGAATGAGGGAGGAAACATGGTGAGTTTCAGGGAGAAGGAGGGGTTGGATTCAGCGAGCTGAGATAAGAGAGAGTCTTTGAGGTTAGCAATGATGTGGTTTCTTTTAGAAAGTTCGTCATCGTTGGGAAGAAGTTGAGGAGGAGACTGAGGTTTCTCTTCTTCGTCCATAATTGGTGCCAGCCGTCAAGGGACTTTGATTATTTGTGTGTGTAAAGTGCCACAGAAGTGGTGAGCAGGGGCGAATAGAGGTCGAAGTACGAATAGAGGACTAGATGGAACGACCGAAGGCGATGGCAAGGAGTGACTGAGTGAAGGGGTGGAGGCTGGTATTGGTGTTGGCGTTGGCATTGTGATGAGTGAGTGTAGCAGTGAACTGCTTAGAGAGTGAGACTGAGACCGAGAGTGACGAGGGTTCAAGGTATACATGGTTCTAAAAACCGGATTGGACTGGCCAGTCAAACCTGGAGCCGACAATAAAAACGATCCAATCCCATGTGTAAAACCGCTAGTCAGAGAACCGCCCAAAAACTGCTAAACCAGCTGGGAATCGGCCGGTTGGACTAGACCGAAAACCTATCGGTTCTTACTAAACCACACCATTTTGCTTGCATTAAAAAAAAAAAAACTAGAGCACACGCGTGAGTCACGCCCACTTTCCCCCAAACCCCCCTCCTTCGTGCGTTTCAGGCTTTCAGCAAAGAAAGGGAATCCAAAACCAAAACCCTTCTTCCAAGTTCAAAGCACCCAAAACCAAAACCCTAGCTTCTTCAACGGTTACCTGCCACCGTCCGTGGTTATCGGCGCCTCCACGGCTTCCCTCTTCCCTCCGCGATTGTCTTTTCTAGTTCGGCACACCATTCATCCTCCCGTGGCTTCTTTGTTCGAGCTGCTCGCCGTCGTCTTGTAACCGTCCTGCTCGTCGTCACTCTCCCCCCTTGTTGAAGGTTAGTGGCACTGTTCTGACTTTTGAATGTTTGATTTGAGTGATTTGCATGGTTCTAAAAACCGGACCGAATCGGCCGGTTGGGCCGATCCAATCGCAAATTGGCAACAGTAACGATCTGGTCAGGCATGTAAAACTGCTGATAAAAAACTGGTAAAAAGTGCTGAACCGGCCAAGAAACGGCTAGTTGGAATGGACCGAAAACCTACCGGTTGGATTGAAACGACGTCATTTTAGTGCTTGTTTGGGCGCCATTATTTTGATAAAAAAAAGATCTTTTTTCAATGAAAAAAGATATTTTTTTATTTTTTAGTGTGTTTGAAAAATTTCTAGTAGTAAAAATAAAATACTAGAAAAATAAAAAAAATAATTTTTTGGAGAAGCTGTAATTTATATTTTTTTTTAAAAGATCTTTTTCTTTAAAAAAATATTTTTCATGTAATAAATAAACAAAAAAGTACTTTTATATTGTTATATTAAAAAATAATTAATAAATAAAAAGATTTTTTTGTATGAACCCAAATATAAAATTATTTTTATTTTTTTTAAAATTAAAAAAAAAAGATAATTCTAAAAAAAAAAATTTTTAAAAATTTACCCAAACTAACCTTAGGCTTATTGAGCAGCTGAATCACTCAACCGTGAGCCTTCACTTCTCTTCACTCTCGCTTCTCAAATCGTAGCCTCTCTTCGAGCCACGCCGCCGCCGTCCGTGTAGCCACTTCCCCCAAGCCTCCAACCCCTGCTCTCTTCTTCCGCGAGCTCGGCCCATCTGTCATCTTCGTCTTCTCGCCGTCGTCTGCATCTTCTCGCCGTAAGAGAAACCACTATCAGAATTGCCCCAAGCCCCTTCTCCTCTCCTTCCCTTAGCAGAGCTACTACCCTCACTCAACCTCAACCAAAGAGAAACCCTAGTCTCCACCACCGCAAGGAGTTCGCTACCACCGTAAGAAGAGGTGACACAAGCCGTAGCCACTAGCCAGCCTTTATTGCCGCCGCCATTCAGCTCACCACCGCCATCCCACCGTCGTTCGGTTGTCCTTCACCGTCCAGTCTGCCGTAGCCTCCAACCACACTCTGCTCTTTTGGGAAGCTTTTTCGCGTCTCGTCGCAGCTCCAATTTGGTGGTCGCCCGTCCTCCGTCTGTCTGCTTCTCGTGGTCGGCATTCTTGCTCCTTCTCCCTCAATTGCTGCTCTGAGTTCCTGAATCTCTGTTTGTTCATTATTTTTTTATGAGTAATTTCTTTAGTTTGTTCATTATTTTAGTTTGTTCGTTCATGATCAATGATTTAATTGCAGAATGAGTTTTATTACTGATGATGAGCAATGAACATTATTGAACTGTTCTTGTTATGAGTAATGATTTTCTTAGGTTTCTCTGTTTTGAGTAATTTAGATTATTTTGTTTTACAGTAATTGTGGAACTGTTCTTGTGGTTCAAATGTTGTATTTTTTTTATTTAATTATTCAGTGTTGTGTTTATTGTCGTTGTTGATTGTTGCTGTTTGTTCTTGATGGTTCTGAACTTCTGATTGTTGATGTTTGTTCACTGCTGTGTTTGTTTACTGTTCTTGTTGTTCAAATGTTGTATTTTTTTATTTAATTATTCAGTGTTGTGTTTATTGTTGCTGCTGATTGTTGCTGTTTGTTTTTGAGGGTTCTGAACTTCTGATTGTTGATGTTTGTTTACTACTGTGTTTGTTCTTATGGTTCTTGATTGTTGCTATTTTTTTTATAGTGTTGTTTGTTTTTGCTGTGCTGCTACTTTTCATACTGCTACTTTTCATGTTTGTTTGTAGACTGATTTTTATTACCGATGTTGAGTAATGAACATTATTGAGCCATTCTTGTTATGAGTAATGATTTTCTTAGGTTTCTCTGTCATGAAATAATTTAGATTATTTTGTTTTACAGTAATTATTGAACTGTTCTTGTTGTTCAGATGTATTTTTTATCTAATTGTTCATGTTGTTTATTGTCCATCTTTGTTTGTTCGTCGATTTAGGATTCTGCTGCTACTAGTGTTGTTGTTCAGATTGAATTGTTGAATGATTACTTGGTTAGCTCTGCTCATTGCTATTGTGTTGTGTTGGACTCTGTTTTGTTGCTTTTTTTTGTGCTGTGCTGAAAATTGAAAATAATTTAGCTGAAATTATGCTTATTGCTACTCCTCATTGTTAGTCTTTGAAAGTTTATTAATCTTTGTTAAAATTATGCTGAAATTATGCTCATTGCTACTGCGCAAGTGTTCATTGTTAATCTTTAGAAAATTATACTAATCTTTGTTGAAATTATGCTGAAATTATGCTCATTGCTACTGCCCAAGTGTTCATTGTTAATCTTTGAAAGAAGTTTATTAATCTTTGTTGAAATTATGCTCATTGCTACTACTAATTGTTAATTTTTGAAATTATGCTGAAATTATGTAGTGCTTTAAATTTAGAAGACGTTTAAGATTTATCTTAAATTAGACTATAGTTATGTTTTAGAGTGTTTGTTTATAGTTTACTTGTTATTTTATTCTAAAATGGTTTGTTTGGTTGGACCACGGTTGAACCGGTTGGACCAGTAAACCAGTAGTTAGAGTGGTTCGATGACCGGTCTAGTTCTCAGGACCTTGGTGATTTGTGAATGTGAAATCATTGATTTTGTGTTGTTATGCTGCTGCTGCTGTTTTTTAATTTTTGTTGCTGATTGTTCTTGATTTCTGAATGTGAAATCATTTTGTGTTGTTATGCTGCTGCTGCTATTTTTTTATTTTTGTTGCTGATTGTTCTTGATTTCTGAATGTGAAATCATTGATTTTGTGTTGTTACGCTGCTGTTGCTGTTTTTTAGGGTGATTATTTGTTGCTGTTTTTTAATTTTTGAATTTTTGTTGATAGATTTTTTGATTATTTGTTGCTGTTTTTTAATTTCATCAAATTAAATGAATTAATACACAGGGAAGAAAAAGCAACCTTGACAAGCCATTGCAAGAAATACCTTGACAATCCTGAACCCTCATCACTCTCGGTCTCAGTCTCCCTCTCTAAGGAGTTCACTGCTACACTCACTCATCACAACGCCAACACCAGCCTCCACCCCTCCACTCAGTCACTCCTCGCCGTCGCCTCTAGTCGTTCAGTAGTGCACCAATCATGGACGAAGAGGAGAAACCTCATTCTCCTCCTCAACCTCTTCCCAACAACGACGAACATTCTAGAAGAAACCACATCAATGCTAACCTCAAAGACTCTCTCTTGTCTCAGCTCGCCAAATCCAACCCCTCTCTCTCCCTCGAAACACGCCATGTTTCCTCCCTCATTCAGCAGCGTCTCAAGAAGATGTTTCCTTCTTTCCACACCCCCCACGCACCCTCCTTTTGCATTGGTAGCTCCTTTCCCATACTTTTCTCCAAATTTTCAATCTTTTTTTATTTTGCTTATTGAGTGTCTTATTTTCTTTGGAATTGAAATGATCATAATGCGTATGCGGTTCTTCTTTCGATTTTAATTTTGCGCCCCCTTATGTGCTTTTTTTAGATGATACATAGGGCAATATCTGAGCTAAATGAGAATAAAGGGTCCACTGAAGAAGAAATTTCTAATTTCATTGTAAAGGAGTATGAGGATTTGCCATGGGCACATAAGAAGATTTTGGGTATTCAATTGGAGAAGCTTTGCCAGGATGAGGAGATTGTGTGTAATGAGGGTGGCAGATATGTTCTACAGGCTGATGGTGATGGAATAGATGGTGATCGGAAGGGGAGACAGGAATGTAAGAGTAAGAGGAAGAAGAGAGGAAAGAAGACAAGTCAGCATAGCATGGATGGAGGTGGAGAGCGAAAGCGGAAAAGAGTAAAAATCTGTGAATAGATTTAGAAGAGTGATAAGCCTAAAGAGGGAAGAGATGAGGCACAACATCAGGTTTATGATTTAGGTGATGCTAAGGACTGATGAGCCAATTAGTGTGGTGAAATGGACAGAAGAGAAGGGGGAAGAAGCACTTGACCAGTCAGCTGAAAGGGTTGGAGAGCAGAATAAATCACAAGGGGCTGGAGTTGTAGAACAATATGTTGAAGCAGAGCCTCTAGCACAGGAGTTACAGGATCAGGTATTATGGTGTTTCTATCATTTTTTGCATCTGCTGTTGGTACTTGATAGTTATCATTCATGTGGTGGAGCTGTTAGTTGTGAGTGCCCTTTTGTTGGAGCTCGTTTACTCGTTGTATCCAAGAATTTGCTTGATTAGAGAGTTTTAGGAAAGGTTTTTATAAAATAAGTGTCATATCTTTCCTTGCTACAATATTGGGATTTCTATGCTTTCATTTAATATAGAAAAGTGAAATTATTTAATAATGTGTACTTGGAGTTAATTTGATGACATTTGAAGCTTTCCTATACAGGACAGTATTGGGGAACAATTGGCATTTTCTTTCGTATATATTTGTGCCGTTATTTTTGTTTTCAATAAAGGGAAGCTTAGTCCTATAAATTTTCCACTCTGCCCAGAGTTCTTGGAAGGGCTGGATCCACTATGTAGATCTGTATTAGGAAGCTTTACCTTGCATATTCGCGAGAGGCTAATTTAACCCTACTCTGGGACATTTGGTGACAACCCTTGTCCTTTCCTGATCAATATTAGAAAGAAACTTTCAGAGAATTTGTTTTATTCTAATTTTTTTGCCTTACTGACCATCATCCTTTGTTCTTTAAATTATTCAGAGAAATATAATCTTATGCTTATTTTTTGTTCCATGTAACTATGAGCATGATGATATGCTTTTAAAATTTGTTGTCGGACATGATGATATGCTTTTAAAATTTGTTGCCAACAGTACTCCATAGTGCACCCAGAAACAATTTGTTCATCCCTCCCAACTGTGCTGAATGTTATTGATTACCAGAAGCCACTTGATCTTCTGGGTTCAGAATGTGTACTGTCAGAAGGACAATTGAAACAACAAATGTCTTCTTTGGATGTTCCTGAACAAAAGCAAGATGGGAACTCAGTATCTGGTGATCCTGAGAAGCATTCTCCAAATAACCAATGCAGAGGGGGGCACCTGAAATCTAAGCCAGTTGCAGATGATCCAGGAGTGCTTTTTACCGTTACGTGACCTTATTCTTGATGCACAAAAGCCCAAGGTAAATATTATCGAGAAGCAGTCGTAGTCATCTCCTCAAATTCAAGTTGCAGGTCAAGGAAGGCACAAGGAACCAACAATGTTTAAAAACAGAGCTATGTTAGCTCCTGAGAATGTTCATAATGATCAACCGCTACATGGAAATCAAGGATATGAGAATCCAGTATCTGGGAATGTTGAGCATCGTCCAGCTAAGCGTCCCAGAGGAAGGCCCCGTAAGTCAGAGACTGATGCAAACAACCCAAGGGAGTATAGTCGTGGCAGAGGCAGAGGTAGAGGCAGAGGTACTGGTAGAGGTCTAGGTCGAGGTCGAGGTAGAGGTAGAGGTCATGGTCGGGGAAGGCCTCGTAAAATAGATCAAGATGCAAATCATTCTGAGCAGCAATTGCAAACGGATGATCAAGATCAGCAGAATTCTAGTGGTAGGGGTAGAGGTAGAGGTAGAGGCATCAGCGGAGGCATAGGTGATGGTGTAGGTCGAGGTAGAGGAAAGGGGAGTGGTAGGGGGAGAGGGAGGCCTCGGAAAATAAAGCTAGACACAAACACAAACCAATGTGAGGAGCAGTTACAATCACAAGATCATGCTAAAGGTCTGGTTAAATCAAGGTTTGGTTTCAGAATCAAAACCTAAATCACAAGAGGCCTCTAAACCTGATTTCGGATACGAACCAGAGGCACTGGTTGAGACTCAATTACAAGCACCTGAACCCCAGGATAATATGGCCTCTTAAACCAGATCCAAGGCAGTCCTAGCTGCCCCTCTATGCTTAGCAACCTCTATGAGGTTGGAACTTGGAACCATGGACTTTCTCTAACAAGTCTCTCACTTTTCGACCCAACTTAGGCGCTGGAACAGTCTTTGCCTTCCTTTTTCTCGACAAAGCAGATCCTGATTGATTTTGCATGTGAATGGAAGTTTGGAATATGAAGTTAACTCAGAAGCAATTTTCTTGTGGGATCTGGAGTTTGTCATTCTTGTAGCTGCAGTAGATATTTCAATTAGAGTTTATGGAGTATCACAGTTTATTTCAATCATTTTGTTCCTTGTTTTTTTTTTTTTTGTGGTAACTTATCCGCATGGTGGATTGTTGATTGTTAGATATTAGATAACAAAACAAAAGTCAATTGTTCGAATTATTATCCTAGGTGCAAATTGATTGATGTGCGTTTTCATGATCATGATATAATTCGAAAAGCAACAGATGTTATGTGCAAATTGATTGTTCGAATAGTTATTCTTCTAGTATTTTATTTTGGGATGAAGCTACTAACACCTATTTAGGGGTGATAATTGATAGGATAGGATAAAATTTAAGCTACACTTTGTTTTTATTTGTAGATTTAAACTCTCAATTTGAATCTAATTTGCATCTTAATTCTCTTAACTTGACCATATTTAATTAAATTTATAAAAAGTAAATTATTTTTATTCAAACATAATATTTAGTCTTTCATATTTTATAATATTAAATATTATTATGTATTATTAGCAAATTAAATTGGTAGCAGCCAACGAGTAATAGCTCAAATGGCATAGTCTTCCCATACTCAATTAAGAGGTTGCGGGTTCGAATTTTCTATCTTTGGTAAAAAAAAAAATATAAAATAAATAAATTAGTAGCAAATTATCTGTCCTTACATGCTGTTGACTAGTTGCCAAATCGGTCCGATCGAGTTTGAGCGGAACGAATACCTGTTGGTGTGGGTGGTGCTGGGAATCCTAGCCTTATGTGAAACATTCTCCCTTAGGCCTTAATTGGAGGTGCAGATTCTTTTTCTTTTTCTTTGGCAAAATGATGATTTTTATTTTTTACTTCAATTTCTCTCTTTTCTACGTTAACATAGGTTACTTACAAATATTAATGCGTTAAGGTTAGCTTCCAGTAAGTACCATATCTTCCTCTGCTATCTTCTATGCTTTCTATGAAGCTCATAACTCGACTTTACCTCTCTCCCAAACCTCACTTCTCATTTGGCTCCAAGGTGGCCCCGGATGCTCCTCCATGATTGGCAACTTCTATGAGCTTGGTTGGACCATGGACTCTCACTGATGAATCACCCCTTACACTTCACCCTAACCCCGGTGCTTAGAATAGGATCTTTGGCCTACTCTTTCTTAATAACCCCATCGGTTCTGGATTCAGTGTAGCTGCAATAACACAAGAAATCCCAACTGATCAAAATGGTGTTGCAAAGCATCTCTTTGCTGCTATAACAAGGTTTGTTGAGCATGATCCTATTTTCAAGAACTGTCCTATTTATATTACTGGTGAAAGTTATGCTGGAAAGTATGTTCCTGCTATTGGATACTATATATTGAAGGAGAATTCGCGGCTGCGCGGTTCTAAGAGAGTGAATTTGGCTGGTTTGGCTATTGGAGATGGGTTGACTGACCCTGTTACACAAGTGGTTACTCATGCTGTTAATGCTTATTATATTGGTTTGATCAATGAGAGGTAGAGGAATGAGTTGGAGAAGGATCAATTGAAAGCGGTTAGGTTTGCGAAAGTTGAGGAATGTAACAGGGTTGGCTACTTTGTTTGATTACACAAGGAAAAAGCCGTATGGCGATGATGTAGTTGATAAATTCTTGAACAATGTGAAAGCTAAGAAGGCCTTAGGGGTAAACAATGAGTCACTTGTGTTTGAAGGATGCAGCGATGTGGTTGGCGCGTGTTACATGCTGATGTGATGAAGAGTGTGAAGTACATGGTCGAGGATTTGGTGAGGAACACTAGGGTGTTGTTATATCAAGGTCAGCATGATATTCAGGATGGAGTGGTTCAGGTCGAGGCGTGGGTGAAGACGAAGAAGTGGGAAGAGATTGAGGATTTTTTGAATGCAGAGAGGAAGATATGGAAGGTGAACGGAGAGCTTGCTGGCTATGTCCAACAATGGAAGTCACTCACTAATGTTGTGGTGTTAGGGGCAGGGCATCTTTTACCATCTGATCAACCTATGACATCTCAAGCAATGATTGAAGATTGGGTCCTTGAAAAAGGTTTGTTTCAAAGTTTGTAACATCATGAAAATGTGTCAAGAAAATCATTGTGATTGAAGTATTGAACCATAAGTGTTGTAGTTTCGTTAGCAGGAACTGAACAACTCTTGGTTTAGGGACAACTTCCACTTCTTTATGTACCAATAAAAAAGTTAACTTTGTGATTTAAGTTGCCTATTGGAAGTGAATTTCTTGTTGGCTTAGTTATTATTTATGCTTCTATAGTAGTCATTTTGCTGAAACAAATCACATTTTCATCCTTAACAACATCTGTAGAAACTGCATGAATATAATTATAAATGTGTGCAACTTATTGCAGCAAAGTTAATGCTCCATATTCTTTGATCGCTTTGGATTGTAACCGTTTATGTAGTAGCGCTATATATATTCAATTCATTTATGGTTTCATACAAAATTACAAACTTCCCAAGTACTGAATTGGGTTCACTACTTCCTCCAACATTTCTCAGAGATCTTTAGACACGCAATTGCACAATTTGTTCAGTGCCAAATTGAGAATATCAAAATTATCGACCAAAAAAAAAAAAAAAAAAAAAAAAAAAAAAAGAATATCAAAATTATTCTGCTTGATTGAACTTGTATAAAAGAAAAGTTAATAAACTAGTTAATTTACATTATTTAATTCTTTAAGGTGTGTTTGGTACTATGTAAGTATATATAAATTGAAAATAAAGGGATACTTTAGCATAAAAATATATTTAGACAAAAAGATATGTACAAATAAAAAATAATTTAGGACAAACTACTAATTAGCATTAAAATGACTAAATTTTTTGTATCATGGGATCTTAGAGAACCTACAGCTGTAGAAAAATAGATTTCCTGTTTTAACACAAGTGTAATTTTTTTTTTTGGAAATGTAACACAAGTGTAATTGGAAATTGCTTTATGCATTGGAAGAACAATACTTTTAGTGCTTGCTCACCGGATATGAGAATTCTTTTGAAGAGGGACTTAGAATGACAAATAAATTGATGCCAAGTATCATTAAGCATTTGAAAAAATATTAAAATAACTTTGAATTAAAATTTAAAAGTAAACGTTGTGACAGATACTTTCACTCTTTTAGTAATAATAAAGTTCATTATTACTCTGTAAATACTACTTACACTTAGCTTCAATTTACACAAGTTCTTCTAAAATTCTCTAATATTTTTCCAAAATAAAAATTATTCATATTTTGGTTGCCATTCAAATAAAAGATCCAAATTCAAAATCAATTCAACCCCTTTTTTTTAGTTACCTGAAAATTTTCTTAAAATTCAAAATACCCAATAGACTCAACTTTCAAATTTAAAAAATCCAAATCAAAATTTTTCAACACCAAATACATTTTAAAATTCAAACACACAAAACCTTTGTAATTTTAATTTTCAAATTTTTTTGTTATATAGTCAATTACTTATTTTCCAACCACAATCAAAATTCACAAACACTTCATTATTCATTCCCAATTATGTTTAACTCTGATAAAAAAATATAATCTCAATGTCCCTGCTTAACCATGTTAAACACATATGTCAATTTTATAATAGATGTTGTCAATTGTAATATTTAACTTTATTTTTCTTTATATTAAATAATATTGCTAATTAATTAAGACTCGGATTATATATTGTTGTTATTAATTATGAAATTAAATTTGTTTTTCTTGTATATGACTAATGTTTCATTGTAATTTATTTTTAAATCTGTAAATTTAAATAATATTACTACAAAAATAGCTGTCATTTTTGTCCAAACTAAATTTTGAATAACATATTATAACACATTATAAAAAGAATTAGCAACTAAATTAATATATTTTTATTTCAATTAATTAAATATGGTAAGACTATAATAAAATTGGTCTGTAATACAAAGAAGCACAATAAAAATTAAAGTTGGTCCTTTCTATTAGAGAAGAAAGGAAAATCTTTAGTCCCTATTCTCTTTTATGATGCAAAAGCTCATATAATTTTTTTTTATGATATATGAGCTATAAATGGATATTTAAAAAGTTTCTCATTTGGTGTGCTCTTAGATAAGAGACTAATAATTTTTTTCTTCCAAAACTAATTCATATAGTATTTTCATAAATAGAATTTTATCCTTCAAAAATTTGGATGACTAGACCGACATTAGATTCATGGACACGGATTCCATGCGCCGTGCGTGTTTAGCTGACCAGTGCGCATAACACTTATCTTTGGTTGACCGGTGCGCCTGTTGACGAGGGCCATCGGATCTTTTTTTTTTTATCCAACAGTAGAGATTACCCTGTTACTTGTCTCTTTTGATTGGCTAGTGAATACCTTTTGCTGGTTTTGTGTCAGAAGGGTCACTTTAAAAAATTTGATTTCTTGGTGGTTATTGTTGTTAGATCTAAAATCTATCTGGGTTAATATAGCAAAAATTTATGAATTTGTAAGCTAAAATTAATTAGAGTTAAGTATTATGTTTTATGTTAAACTAAATGACGATGAAGTAGTTAAGTATTATGTTTTATGTTAAACTAACTGACGATGAAGTTGGACTGGGAAGGAGATGCGTCTTGGACGTTGTCTGTCGCCTAGAATAAACGCTTTGATGTTTCTGTTTCCGTCACTGACCATCATTCGAGTTGCAGAAAGTTTTCCCCCACGGAATCACAGTGCAAAGTTGTCGACTCTGTGAATGGCGAATCTGCCGCAATTCATGCATTCGGAGGATGACGCAATGTTAGTGTCATCACCGGAATGGGACTCGATCCCCAATGGATGACAAGGAGTGTTATTTTGGGTAGATGTTTGGCTTTTCCGGAGACGTTCAACAACAAAGGATCGAAGCAGCATGGAGATGGTGGGTGAGAGACTGATGAAGGAGAGGCTGAAGATATTTCGGGTCGGACGGGTCATTTTGGCACAAGTTGGGTTGGACTTGGTTGCATCCAATACCTATATGAAAAAAACAATGGACCTGCATAGTATCTTTTTTTTTAAATGGAGATGTATGTTTTTTCTGAAATGAATGTTGTGCTCATGGGTTGGGTTATTAATAATGTTATTAAAACTAGACCAATCCTTTAGTATGGTCCAAAAAAAAACCTCACATGCCTGAACAAAGAAGAGAAAAACCAAAATAGTTATTGCATGTATAATTATTAGTTAGAACAATTTAACAGCAGTATTAAATTACTGTCGGATATGATAATTAAATATTCTATAAAACCAACTTAGCTGATTAATGCAAGATTTTATGATGTGTGCACTAAAATTGATGATAGTGTATAAAATGAATAAAAAATTTGAATAATGAACATGTATATATGTACCAATTGAATATGGAATTGTATTCATACAATATAATTGGTTTAGAGATTCTTTAGTTGTCATTAAAAATTTAGCATTTGGAAAGGATTTTTAAAGATTTATTATTATTTAATTGCACTAATTGGTTTATTATAACCTCAGAGAGAAGTACTTTGAAATTTGTTTAAACCAGCCCCTTTGTATTCTTTGTTGATCCAAGAAATTTAAATGAAAAGATGTTTCTCTTTTGTAATTGGACATAATATTAGGATATGCTAAAAAAGATAATATGATGACATTCCTTTGTTTGATTATCTAGTGTAAAATGATGGTATGTTAAAAAATATATAATTTTTATTGGGAGGAACCCGTAAATATTCTTGCAATCAAACGCGTTGCTTATGCTAATGTAGGACACGACACAATGTTAATAGTTAACCGCATATGGATTAAACAATGTGAAACGAATATATACTGACTACTCCGCATAGAATATTAATCTTCCGAATCAAAATGAAAATAACAAAAAGTTTATTCTTTCTTGTTGTGGTGTAATAAACAAGTTTATGATAACGCACACGTAAATTGTTGCCGATATGCGTTAACCGCTTACATGACTTTAGACGTATGTTTTATATTGGTTGATTTATAAATAGAGGTCTGAGTTATGAGTAATTTAAAACAATTCAAGATAAACAGACTTTAAGAACGAACCGATGAAAGTAGATATAATTATCGTGACCGAGTTTTAAGTAGCATTCCTGAAAATCAAAAGGGTGACTAAACAAACTAAGCAAATAAATTGTTCATATTGGCCTCGACGGAAAACAACATAACATAAACATATCAAAATATGCACCAAGTCAAATACCTCCGACACCATCTTGATTCTGCCCGGCGGGCTCCTGATCATTGCAGCTATGTGACGTCTGCTTCGCTTGAACACTAGCCCCACCGAGCAAGACTTTATGCTTGTCTTCCAAGGCATCGACCTTGTGTGCCAGTTCACACCACTTTGCCACCTCATGCTATTCCCGTTGACGAAGCTTGGCGATCTGTGCCATCAATTCATTTGCTTTGTCATCCATTTGGCAAACTGTCATTTCATTCTTGTGCCGCACCATGCGCAACATCATTTCCAGCAGTCGCAGTGCCTTCTCCCCTTCCTCCACTTGCATCTCCTTTGCTTTCAACTTGACGTCGACAGTTAACTGCCCCACCTTCACCACTCTGAGTTGTTCTGTGGTTGTTTGAAGTTTAGCCTTCAAATTCTCCTCCCTTTTGACTAATGCGGTCTCAACCAGGTCACAGTCTGTGTATTTTTCATCTCTACGGATGATGTCGATCAGATCGGCGATCAATAGTTCTGTGAGGACGTCAGCACTAATGTTGTGGTCCATGACAGATTTCTGCGACATTCTCTCAGAAGAAGACGGCGATGCGAGGCCAACAACGACGACGCTTCAATTAACAATTCTGCTTCTGGCGACGACGGTTCTCCTCGGGGTGGGTCGATGTCAGGCGCGCGACGTCGATTCTACCTTCTGAGGTGACGTTGAGAGTGAGAAGTGGAATCCACGAGAGGAGATAAGTGTGACAGAGAGAAGGAGAGGGAGAAGAAGAGTTAGAGAGTTGAGAGAAGGAGTGACGTCAGAGAAGAACTGAAGAAGGGTTAGGAGAGATGGTTTTTTCCATAACGTGTGTGTGTATATATATATATATATATAGGTGATATTTTTTACATTTCTTATGTATTTACTGTGCATTACTAGTGGAAAGTTGTTTTGTATTTTTTTTTGTAATTAGCATGTTTTAATTTTTTTTAATCTAACATTTAAGTTTTCAAAATATAAAATAATCTCTTTTAACATGTGTAAATATTTTTTTATCTTTTATTTTTGGAAAAATAAAAGATTAATTTAAACTACGTCGGTGAACAATAAAAAAGCAAAACATGACAGTTATTTTGTGAGTAATTAAAATAAACAATTAAAGTATGAAAAATAGAACATTAAAGTCGATTAAACCATTCAGTAGATGAACAGTCGAACAAAAGCATTAAATTATTGATTTATTAAACCAAAGTAGTTAAATAGGATAGAACAAAAGTATTATGTGCTCATGGGAGTAGCTAAATAGGATAGATATGACACGTTTTTAATTAATATAATATATACTATTGTGATAAGTTTAAATTATAATAATATAATATTCCGTGCTTTTATTAATATCTGTTTTACCTAGAAGCATCGGTAAAGGAACAAAATGTCTAGGAAAACGTGTACCCCCTAATGCCAGTATATTTAAAAGGAAAATGCTAGGAGTGTCCATTAAAAATTTTAAAAAGATATAATAGGGACAAACTGAACGCATCTTTGGCGGTCATCTCTCCCCTTGATATTCTCTAATAATCCCCCACTAAGTTCTTGCAAATGGCTGGAACTTCCACGAGGAACAGAAAAAAAGGGAACGTATTCGTCGAGTACGAATGTCCGCTGCATCTTTTTCCTCGTGACATATGGTTGAGGATTGCCACGATGGTTGCATCGAATTCGATTTAGAATTTGTTCAACATGCAGGCGACTTGCAAGGTGTATCTGGATGCAGCAAATTCTGATGCTGTATACAAGCATGCGATGATGTGGTATATACCGTTAATGTCCTTTTTATTTTACTTTGACCAGCCTGAAAGGAGGTTCCTTGATCGCAACGTGGAAGCAGAAAATTCGGATTCTATACTCTGACAGGGGTTGACAGAGTATTTCTGGATTTTCTGCTGTGACCTTGGAATGGACCTTCTTGCTCGGGCCTCAATGGAGGGCAGCGTTGAAGCCGGTTACTTATGTGCCATGCTGCTACTGTGTGATCATAAAGACGAAGTACAAAGGGATGTTGAAATGTTTGAAGTTATCCGTACTTATGGGGAGGTTGAAAGGTGCAGGGAGGTGTTCAGGGATATTTTCTAGGAGCAGTGGGTGGATGAGGGACCTTCAGATTCGGGACAGCCCATGGCTTGTCGGTCCACCAATTGCACTACCCGCGGGACCATGGGTGATGTGCAGGATGTGTCCGTTATCTCATGTGTGCACTACCTGGATGATTACAAGGTCAGGGTCTTCTTTGAAATGTTTACATTTTCATGAACGTGGCTGTTTACCACTCTTAGTAATCTGCCCCTGAATATGTTGTTGGGAATTTATGTTTATGTTATCTGCCAATTCAATAGCTAGCAATGTATGCTGTTTTGTTATGAACGATTATCCTTCCTTAACATGTAGACGATGTTTTGATTGTGTACTTACTTTTGTCTGTGAAAAAATATCAGTTTGATCTGGTAAATTGACATGATTAAAATGCATGGTTGTTCATTGTCAATCGAAAAAATCTTTTATAACTTAGTTTATATTGGTAACCAGCCGTAAACTAACTATTGAACTAATTAATATAATGGACATATACAAATTAATAGATTTATAAATAAACATTTATGCCAGGATTGAAAATCTCTCTATTCAAAGTATATCGACTACGATGGATAGCATAGTACAAGCAATAAATACATATCCTAGAACCTAGGCCTAATTATGCCTTCATGTGGGATGCGTTCCTATGGAGTGGGATTTGACAACAATTTTTATATTACTGATGTGATGGTTGAATAGACAAATGAGTGTTTAATTAACCTTTTGATATCCTTTTTATCTTGGAATTGTGTAATAATTTAGGATGTAATAGTAATTTTAGATAGAATTGGTAACTTAGAAAGGTAATAGGAAGTGATGAAAAGGGATAATTTAAGCATTCGGAATGAAAATTTATTTTATAAATAAGTATTGAATATGAAATGAGAAACACACGAATTACAATTTTTTCGGAAAAAGAAAATGTTGGTATCAACAAATATCAACAGTATGTTTACTATCGATATATGAACAACCCTAAACCGCGATGCACAAAATGTCTTTTCAAACCAAAATTATGCCAACCTCAAAATACGCATTTTATGTATGTTTAAAAAAGATATAACATATTTTATACAAACAGAAATACTGTACATAATATGTGTTTACTTAGGAGTGTTCGACTGAAAAAAAAAAGTAGCAAACATTGCATGCATGGCTTACTCATCAGTGTTCGGATGAAGAAAAACATCAAATATTCTATGTATGACCTTGGTCAACTTTTTCAAATTCTCCCAGTGGTCAAAGTTTGTGGGGATTTATTATTATACAATGAATTTGAATAGCTTGCCACTTCGGTTGATATTAAATATATTGAAATTTTAGTAATTCATTTCATTCGACTATTGAACAACATATAAAAAAGAGAGAAATAAGCAACTGGCATAAAACTTGTCTGACGATATATATAATTACAGAACACATATATTAGAAAAATAAGAATTATCTTGCATAATAAAAGGAAAGCTGAACCTAATCCTAGTAGAAGAGGTTGACAAACAGTATCAACTCATAGTCGGCGCGACAATGTATGCGCAGAACATGAGAAGCACCTCCATCACCATCGTTTACGTGCCACTCTCTTCCATGGCATTGATAGTGGTAAATAGCACCCATGTTGCCACGGCTTGGACATGTATGCGAAACACAGACTTGATTTTCTCCATTTCGTATAGGCACACGACGTTGAGTTGTTCGCGAATGTTTAATAACTTCTCGGAACCCCACTTTGCAGATTGTTAGTGCATCGGATTCCTCAAGTACACGAAATGTTTCGATTCCCTTTTTCTTCGCATCGTCGTTGTTGTTACAAAGCATCAGCATCATTGAAAATGCGTATTGGGTGGCCACATGGCCGTGGGCTACAGTAGTGTGCCGCATTTTCATCCCCGCATGACGACGCTATCGAATGAAGAGCTCTTCCACATCGGCCCGAAATAGAATGTCCAGGTGTTCGCTCTGCGTGCATTGCTGTAAGAAGTTTTTTGCCTACTGGTCTCGACGATACGAGCTCCACCAAATTTGCTGTGTATATGGAATCGAGGCGCGTTGATACATAATATCCTCCTCCCCTGCATTGCGCGCAGCGGTACACGACATCCTGAGACTGTACAAGTCCTAATGATGAATGTCTGGTAGGGGAATGAAAGGGGAAATTGGTATAGGGAGGTGAATACACAACGAACCAATTAGTTCTACCAAGGGTTGTTGTTTATGGTATCTTTATAGGCACTCGGCGCCGTATCAGAAGGTGTCACATCGATTGTGTCCCGTGACCTCTTCACTCCCCCTTACACGTGACTTCTTTAGCAAGCATGTCTCTTTGTTTTCTCTTTTTTTATTTTCTAGTGCGAATACTCTTAAATAATAATTTAATATCATGTATGTATATGTAAAAATGAACAATGTAAAAGGTGATACCTATTTACTAAAAAAGGTTATAAATCAATATTTAATTAACAAAATATATAAAGAAATAATATTTAAAAAATTAAAATGTACTACAAAATGCAAGTTAGACAACGATACCTAAGCTGTTGTAAAATAAATTATGGAGAAATGGTACCCAATTCTTACTCAGTGAAAGTTTTCTCTTTTTATTTATTTCGAATTTATGATTGAGCCTTTTAGGGTCCTTTTCTTTTTCATTTGTTCGTTTTAGTTTTCTGGTTTTAGTTATTTTTGTATTGTTATATCTAATTAGTATAGGTATGAATAGGCATAGACCTACCTATTCATTTGCCCCCTTTAAATTTATGTTTTTAGAGAAAAAAGTATCTATATATATGTCTTTGTTGTGATGTGTATTTGTTCCTATATTAAAAAAAATTATTTATGCGTTAAAAATTTTTAGGGTGTTTGCTGTTATTTAGGGTGATTATTTGTTGCTATTTTTTAATTTTATAATTTTTGTTGATTGATTTTTTGATTTTTCGTTGCTGTTTTCTAATGTCATCAAATTAAATGAATTAATACCCATGGAAGAAAAAGCAACCTTGACAAGCCATTGCAAGAAACACCTTGACAACCATGAACCCTCGTCACTCTCAAAATTTGATCCAAAAGCCTATGAGGGAATGTTTGTTGGATACTCCACCACCAGCAAAGCTTATAGAATTTACCTCAAAGATCATAGGACCATAAAGGAATCCATACACGTTTCTTTTTGTGATACTAATGCAATTCTCAGTGCTCTTTTAGATGATGATACAGGAAGTGAAGCTAACATGAACCATCAATCAAGTCAAGAAAACCCAGCTGCTGTCCCAAATGAAGAATCTGTCTGCCCAAATTTGTTTCATCAGGATGGAGGAGACATTTCTGTTTTGTCTCCTGAGCCAGTAAGAGAATCTAGAATAGAACAACCGGTAAAAGCTCATCAAAGCTCAACCTTACTCCAAAAACCAAGAGAATGGAAGTCTATGAGGGGTTATCCCCATGATTTTATCATAGGTGACCATTCCCAAGGAGTAACAACAAGATCCTCCTCTAAGAAGCAAGCCGAACCAAGCAATGTTGCTTTCTTATCCCAAATGGAGCCTCACAATGTGAAGCAAGCTCTTGAAGACCCCTCTTGGGTCAAAGCCATGGAAGAGGAGCTAGCTCAATTTGAAAAGAATGAGGTTTGGACACTTAGCTTGTACCTAATCCAAATGGTAAAAAGATAACGGGTACTAAGTGGATATTCAAAAATAAATTAGGTGAGGATGGAAGTGTTGTTCGTAACAAGGCTAGATTAGTGGCCCAAGGTTACGATCAAGAAGAGGGTATAGATTTTGATGAGTCTTTTGCCCCGGTAGCAAGAATGGAAGCAATTAGGTTGCTTCTTGCCTATGCTGCCCACAAGGGCTTTAAAATGTTCTAAATGGATGTCAAATGTGCTTTCCTTAATGGATTTATAAATAGAGAAGTATTTGTGGCTCAACCCCCCGGTTTTGAAAGAAAGGAATTTCCAAATCATGTTTTTAAGCTTTCTAAGGCTCTTTATGGCCTAAGGCAAGCTCCAAGAGCTTGGTACGAAAGGCTTAGTACTTTCTTATTGAAAAATCAATTTCAAAGGGGAACCACCGATACAACTTTATTTATAAAAGTATCAAATGATGATATTCTTCTTGTTCAATTTTATGTGGATGATATAGTGTTTGGATCGGCCAATGAATCATTATGTGAAGAGTTTGGAAAACTCATGACTAGTGAGTTTGAAATGAGTTTAATGAGAGAATTAACATTCTTTCTTGGTCTCCAAATTAACCAAACTCCTAGTGGCATTTTTATTCACCAAGGAAAATATGCTAAAGAATTAATCAAGAAATTTGGCCTAGAAAATTCCAAACCTATGGGAACTCCAATGCATCCAAATACTAAACTTGAAAAAGATGAAAACGGTAAAGATGTGGATGAAACATGGTATAGGGGAATAATTGGCTCACTCATGTATCTTACATCCTCTAGACCGGATATTGTTCAAAGTGTGGGTGTATGTTCAAGATTTCAATCTCACCCAAAAGAATCCCATCTTTCAGCCGTAAAAAGAATCATTAGATACATTAAGGGAACTTGTGATTATGGCTTATGGTATCCTAGAACTAATGACTTTTGTGCAGTAGGATTTTGTGATGCAGATTATGCGGGAGATCGGGTGGATAGAAGGAGCACCTCTGGAATGTGTTGCTTCCTAGGAAGCTCACTTAACATGTGGTCAAGCAAGAAACAAGCCACAATTGCTCTATCCACAACTGAAGCTGAATATATATCTGTCTCTGCGTGTTGTTCACAATTAATTTGGTTGAAAACTCTGTTGGAGGATTACAAATTGAAAATCAATAGCATGCCCTTATTTTGTGACAATATGAGTGCAATAAACATTTCAAAAAATCCTGTTCTGCACTCTAGAACCAAGCACATTGAAGTGAGATATCATTTTATTAGAGAACATGTGCAAAAGGGAACTATTGATATTCAATTTGTAAAATCTGAAGAACAACTTGCAGACATTTTTACTAAACCCTTGTGTGAAAACAGATTCTGTTCTCTAAGAAACATTTTGGGAATGTTAGAATTAAATTCTGTTGATAATTTGTGAATTTTCTAATTCTGTTTGGTTTTATCTCGTAGGAAGGGAGGAGACAAATTTAAGGACGTGAAGAACAGGCCATGATACAGGGGAAGACTGAACTGATGTTAATGATCTTGAGCCCCACCAAATCCTCTTTGACCTTATCCATGACTCTGGCTGTTTTGAATTTCTTTTTGTTTTAAAAATAATACTTTTTGAGAAGTTGTCACATCATATCTTGTAGGAAGGAGTTATTGTCAAATCATAATCCCTTCTTCCACCTTTTCCCTTGATTCTAGGAGCAAACCTCTCATTTTAAATTTTAAAATTCCTTCCTTGTTGATAACCGCGCCACTTAATGGTCATTACTCACTTAACCCTCTCTCTCCACTCAGCATTTAATGCTCCCATAACCTCCCACCTCTCTCCAATTGGAAATGGATCCTCTCTATTTTTTTTCCACTAGAGAGAATAAAGTGTGATCTCTCACCTTTAATTCTATAAGTGGGACCAGAAATTAATAAGAGAGAGAGAACAATTAATGGTGAGATCAAATACTGGACGCTATCCAGTTTTTTCCCACTGGAGAGGATCCACGCCCCTCTCCAATCTCGTCGGCCACTCTTTCATCTTCCCTCTCTATTCTTCATTTTCATATCATGAAAAAGAAAGTGGCTCCTAAAAGAAGTAGCCGAACTCCTCTACCCAAAAATCCTCCATTTTCTTTTACTCCTCAAACACATACTCACCTTCACATACACTCTACATCTTCTTCATCTCCTTCACCTTCTTCTAAGCAAACCGAAACCATGAGAAGAAAGGTTATTGCTCAGAAAACTTCATCCAAAAAGAATATTGGAAAGGATACAGAACCGGTTGTAGAAGAAGAAGAGGAGTCTCAATCTTCTCTACCCCATTCACCACCAAGGAACTCAACCCCTCACTCCTCTGGAGGTCGCAACTCTCAACGCACAACAGGCTACACTCTGCGCAACACACGGGAACCACCAAATTTGGAATCTCTAGACTTCAAAAACAAGTTTAACAAGGGGAATTCACACTTTGATCCGAGCAGATTCAACTCCTGTGCTTCGTATGAATTTCATAAACAAGTTCTGGCCAAAGGTCACCTTTGTGACTCTCACCTAGTAAACTTGGAAGCACTAACTGCAAAAGGCCTCAACTTTGCCACACTGTTTGATAACCTGAAGTGGACTCCTTTGTTTCATATTCAGAAGCCTATGTATCCAGTTCTGGTGCACGAGTTCTATGCAAACATTTTGTATCTTGACGGAGCAATCCACTCATATGTTAAGAAGGTTCACATGACTCTGAATAGAGAAACCATCAGCGCTGCATTGGGGTACACTGATGAGGGAGCAACTGCCTACATGACTGGAAAGTGGGATTCATAGGTTGCGGTCACATATCAGATTGCTTTGAATCGAACCTGTGAAAACTTCTCTGCCCTGGATGGGACGGTCTTGACACACAAAGCTCTTGGACCTGTAAGAGCGCTCCTTCACCGAATTATAAATCACATCTAAATGCCTCAAAGTGGTTCCTTCCAAAGAGTAACTATTTGTGATACTTTAGTTCTTTTTGCAATCCTTACTTCCTCTCCTATTTCATTTGCCTATTTGATGGTGCGACACATGTGGGATTGTATTTGCAGCGACAAAAAGGCAAATATGCCTTATGGCATCTTTCTTACATGCATATTTGAACACTTTCATGTTGATTTAACTAATGAGCATGTAGAAAACAAAGTTTTCATCATCAAAGGAGGAGGAGTCACTGGATCCGTAAAAAGCACCAAAGGGAAATGCTCCATGCCCTCTGAACCATCTGAAAGTGATCTTGAGAGTTGTCCACATGAGCCAACAAAGGTTGCGGATTCCATCAAGGACGTACTCACTGAGTTCTCAAATATGTCAAATCTAATGGTGCAATCATATAAAACAGCTCTCAAGCAAGCATATGAGAATGAGAAAGCTTGGATTAAGTGCCAGGAAAGAGTTAACCTGCTACTAAAGAGTTTTGAAAAGGAAATGGCTACAGAGGAGGATAATGAATCTCTTGGCTCAGATTTTAACCTCTCTGATGATTGATCTATTTGTCACTTTTTGAACCCTATTTCTGTTTTGTTATTTTGGTATTCTGTATGCACTTGGATACTCTGAACTATTATGTTTTGATAAAAACAAATATTATGCTGTTGGTATGTTATTTTCACTTGTTTTGCAGGTTCCCCCATTGATGACAAAAGGGGGAGGAAAGTTAGAAAAATTAAAAAACAGAGGCTGAAATCTATTTGATTCATGATCATTCCTGTGCATATGTTTCAATCTTATTTGTCATGTTTTTTTATATAAGCAATGATTGCTCTGATTTGTGTTGTGCCATGCTCTGAATTTGGTTGTGACAATTTTAATTTGGCCATAACATCCTGATTTACCATGTTTTGTTTTTGGAAGTAATATTTTGATTAGGCATTAATAATTTTTTGATGTAAGTTTCTGCCAATTATTGTGGAAAATTGTTATTTTAATTAGCAAATTTTTCTTGGCAGGAATCGATTTTTAACAAAAACTGTTTTGGATTTTTTGAAGTATGTTGAGTTTTGAAATGTACTCTGAAAAGTACTCAAGCATGATTTATTTTTGTTGTTTTATATTGAGCAGAAAATCATTTATATGATAACAAAACAGGTTGTGATTATCATGTTAGTTCTGCTCATAAATCAAGCTGTTCAACATGACTTAATATTCCATGTGTTGAATACATTGTGGCTATATGCTTGATTTTAAATGTTACAGGTTTTGCTTCCCTTGGTAAAATGGCATATATTTAGGGAGAGCTATGTAACAATTGGAAAGGGGGAGGATTCCAAAATCATCGAAGGGAGTACTTTTAATCCTACTCTTTTTCATTTCAATTTTTAAAAATGTTTGTCATCAAGGGGGAGATTGATGAGTTTGGAAAACTCCAAATTAATATGATGATCAAATATTATTAAAATAATTAATTACAAAATTATTAATTTGAACTTCAATTCACATTTAATAATTAATAATTTTGTTACTTGCAGATTGTGGTTTGGGCCAAAAAAATTAGCAAGCCCAATGTGAATCTAATATTCAGCCTTGATACAAAAATGTTTTAATTGTTATGGCTGAACCAATATTTTGTTGATTGGGCCAGAATTTTGGTAAGCAAGCCCAAAAATAAAATCTTCGTGCAAGACCAACTAGCTTGGTCCGAAATTAATAAAGAGAGAAAGCAAAGGTTGTATGCTTTCAACAGATCCCACTTTCATCATTTGATGGATTTCAAATTTTGATTAAATGAATTTAATGCAGACATTGGAAACAGGAAAGAGAAAGTGGAAATTGATTTGATGGCCTTTAATGTATTACACATTACTAGGCATGGGTTTTGGAAACTTAATTCATTTTTATTTCCTCTCTTAATTCTTTTGAAATCTTTTCTGCATTCTCTCTCTTCTCTTTTTTCTCTGTTCATTTGTCACTTCACAGGAAAGATGGAAGCAAAAACAAGCTATCAGAAGAAAGAAGAAGAAGCTAGGAGCAAGCATGAAGCCATTGTAATGATGGCGTTAAGAAAAAGAAGATCCACAGTAGGGTGTGGCTGAGATCTTTGCCACTTATGGTAAGAAGTGGTGAGGAAGCCTCAAGCTCTCCATACCCGAAAATGGAAGGAGATCTAACTCGGTCAAAGAAGAAGATCCCAAAGGCATGGCTCGTCTCTACTTTTGATCAACCATCACAGAAGGTAGCTACTGTAGCTACGTGAAGGAAGAGGCAGAAGATAGAGCAGATGGAGCTGTCAAGCATCAAGAACTCATCAAGGGCCAGGAATCCTTCTTGGGATGCAAGTCAAGATGGAAGGCCCGGATTGATGAAGCTTGGTGAGAAGGGATGAAGATGAGGTAATTGCATGTTGGTTTCTACATTCGATTCTCTCTCTTCTCTCTCTGGCCGAACCGATTTTGGTTGAAGAAGAAGAAGTTTAGCTCGGTTCAACCGTTTCAACCTTGGAGGCTTTCCCTTCTATAATAAGGGTGAACAGCCAAGGCTTGAAGCAAGGAGAAAAGAGTAAAAATCACAGAGTTCTCATAGCTACCCAAGCTAACAAAAGTTCTTCTCCTTCAATGTTTTTCATGTTGTATTTTTCTGTTTAGTTTTGTCTGTCTTGAATCTCATGGAAAAAGGCAAACAGTGAGGTTTGTATGAAAAAGCCATAGAGCGGAAAAAGGCAGAGTATACAAAATTAAAAGAAAAAGCCATAGATGTCCTAGAGGTCCTTTGTACATCTGTGTTGTGTTTCATGATTCTGTGGGAATTTTCTTGCAAGTTGGGTTAGCACTTAGCAGTTGAAAGATTGATAAGTGACCAAGTCAATTTCAGGATTGAGGATAAATTCTGGACTTGTCCCAGATAGGAAGGGTAGTTCCTAGGGAGAATTTTTTTCTGTAATCTGTTTGATTATAGTGAAATTTCATCATTGTTGTGATGGAGACTGGATGTAGGCTGCACTGCACTTAGCAGCTGAACCAGGATACTTCTGGGTGTGATTCACTCTCTCTACTCTACTCAAATTCTGATTCTGTTCGAAGGAGACAAAATTAAAAAATATCTCATCATTGGTTAGAGACAAAAAGAAAATGTCTCTTGACTAGTGACGAGACAAAAAGCAGAAATATCTCCTTAAGCGTTTTAAAAGGGCAGTAAGATTTACTCAGCAAAAAGGGGCTAAGATTCAACCCCCCTGATAAACCCCAATTTTGTGGTTTATCTTGTGCTTAATTCGGGGGATTTTATCACCTTTTCTCACATTTATTCAATGAAATAGCATAGTTTTCCAATTCTCCCTTGATTTGTGCTTAAATGTGAAAACATGCTTTTTAGGCCTTAAAATAGCTAAATTCAATTCACTTTAATTCCATTCGATGCCTTGATATGTTTGTTGAGTGATTTCAGTTCATAAGGCAAGTATTGGATGGAAGAAGTAAGGAGAAAAGCATGCAAAGTGGGAGAACTCATGAAGAAATGAAGGAACCGTAAAGCTGTCAAGCCTGACCTCTTTGCACTCAATCGATCATAACTTGAGCTACCGAGGTCCAAATGAGGCATTTCTAGTTGTGTTGGAAAGCTAACATCTGGGGCTTCGAAATGATATAAAATTTTTCATATGTTGCTTCGCGTTACGCGCCATGTATGCATGCACGCCGATGCTGCTCGTGGCCCACTAAAGATGAAATCGCTGGAGGCGATTTCTGAAGCACTTTGGGCCCAACCCAACTCATTTCTGATGCTATTTCATGCAGAATTCATGCTTGGGCAAAGGGGGAGCAATTGTTTGTAGTTTTGGCATCATGTAGGTTAGTTTCTAAAGAGAGAAGCTCCCTCTTCTCTCTAGAATTAGGTTAAGTTAGCTTAATTCCATCTTAGATCTAGGTTTTGATTATTGTTATCATCTTGTTTTCTTTACAATTTCATGCTTCTACACTTGATTCTTCTTAGTTATTTTGTCAATTTTATTTTTATGTCTCTTTCATGTTTATGAATGCTCATGTTGGATTTTGTTTACCTTGAATAAAATTTAATGTTTGATGTTCTTTTTTATTGAGGATTGAGTTGTTGATTCACTTTCCTTGCAATTGGTAGTTTGTAGATTTTGTTAATTCTTACATTTTATGATGTTTACTTTTCTTGCACTCTAGGTGTTTGATATAATGTTTCCTTTAGTTCTTGAGTAGTTTCCTTCACTCTTGGCCTAGGCTAAGGGAATTGGGTGACCTTGAGTCATTGGGTCTCAATAATTTGGTGATTTGAGAACCCTTGGTTATCAATTTGATATCCATTGACACTAACCCACTACTAATCTAATTAGTAGATAGGTTGGGACTTATGGGTTGATGTGATCAAAGCCATTTGACGTACTTCAAATCTAGGAGTAGATATTACGTACTTAAGGCTTTAGGAAGTAGACTTAATGAGCTTGGTTCCTCATAATTATCAATATTTGGTTTGTGGACAAGGATGGTGATCTTAATTACCTATGCCTAGCCAAGAGTTCTTTTCCTTTATTTTATTAAGTTCTTATCATTTACTTTCTTGCCATTTATTTTCTTGCAAAAATATAAAATCAAACCCCCTTGCATACTCATAGCTAATAATTGAGCACTTCATTGCAATTCCTTGTGAGACGACCCGGAGTTCAAATACTTCGGTTAATACTTATTTGGGGTTTGTTACTTGTGACAAAACTATATTTTAATTTGATGTGAGGATTGACTATTGGTTTGGACTATACTAACAACGGAATTATTTTGTGGAATTCCGAATCGGTAAAGATCCTTGTATCACCCCCCTTCTCTTAGCCACTGATAACCATCATTTTCCATACCAAGAAAAGAAAGGATCCACCTCTGTCAGAGAGGAAGATCTCGTTTGCAAAAGTTCACTTCTATTTTTGTTCATCAAGGAAAGAAGGTAGCCACCGAGCTACTGATAAATCCCATTTTTAGGGTTTATCTTGTGCTTAATTTAGTGGATTTTATCCATTATTCTCACACTTATTCATTAAATTCGCATGTTTTACATTTTTCTTCCTAATTTTGTGCTTTGATTGAAAACATGCTTCTTTGGCCTTAAATTTGTTAATTTTAATTCTCTCTTATTACCATTCGATGTCGTGATATGTGTGTTAAGTGTTTTCAAGTTTTATAGGGCAGGAATGGCTTAGAGGATGGATAAGAAGCATGAAAAAGTGGAAGGAACACAAGAAATTGAAGTTTTGAGAAGCTGGCAGTGATGCGCACGCATGGACGACACGTATGCGTGACAGGTGCAGGAGACAAGAGACACGCACGCGTGGATGACGTGTACGTGTGACCAGGATTTCGTTTAGTGACGCGTACGTGTGACTGACACGTACGCGTGACGAGCGTCACATGCTGCAATTTACAGAAAATGCTGGGGGCGATTTCTGGGCTGCTTTGGACCCAGTTTCAGGCCCGAAAATACTGATTAGAGGCTGCAGAGTGGAGCTGGAAGGGGGGAGTGATTCATTCAACATTCATTTACATAATTTTAGGTTTAGATGTAGTTTTCTAGAGAGAGAGGCTCTCTCCTCTCTCTAGGTTTTTAGGGTTCTTTGTCTTGTTTCTTCTCAATCTCAGAATTCTACCTTGCTTTAATTTAGGTTTCTTCTACTCTTATTTGTTCTAGTAATTTAGGTTTCATGTTTCTTATGGTTCAATTGCCTTGTTATTGTTATTTCCTTGCTTTGGTTAGTCTTAGATTTTGCTATGTCTTGTTAGTTTTCTCTGTTTTTATTTTATGCCTTCCAAGTGTTTGATAAAATGCTTGCTTGGATTTTAAATTATATTTTTATGTTCTTAACTTGGATTGATCAATTAGAGACTCTTAAGTTATCAAAATTCTTTTGTTGATTGGTGATTGAAAATTGCTATTTGGCTTGGTTTCACTAAATCTAGTCTTTAATTAGGACTTGTGAACTTAAGTTGATTTTGCTCACTTGACTTTCCTTCATTGTTAGAGGTTAACTAAGTGAAAGCAAAAGACAATTACCATCACAATTGATAATGATAATGAGGATAGGACTTCTAACTCTCTTTCCTTGCTAAGAGCTCATTTAGTTATTAGTTTATTTTCTTGTCATTTACATTCCTTGGTCAACATTTAAAAACCCCAAAAATATACATTCTCAAAACCAATAATAAATACACTTCTCTGCAATTCCTTGAGAGACGACCCGAGGTTTAAATACTTCGGTTAATTTTATTGGTTTTGTATTTGTGACAAACAATTTAAATATTGATTGAGGTTAATTATCAGTTTAGAACTATACTTGCAACGCGATATTTTTATGAAATCTTTTCCGACATTTTTTTCCCGTCAATTTTTAGCGCCGTTGCCGGGGAATTGCAAATGTGTTCCTTATTATTGGTTATTGTGAATATTGTGAATATTTTTACCTTTTTTGTTTCTTTTTTAGTTGTCTCTAGTTTTAGGAGTTTATTTTCATTATTTTGTATTAGTTTTTGTTTTTATTTTCTCTTGTTACTATGAATTCTCACCCCTTTGGCTATGAGTTTGGTTACAATTATGTTGTAGGAAGTGGAGATTACAATGAAGGCTTGCATCAAGGATGAAAAAAATCAAAGATGGAAGGAGCCACCAGAATTTGATCAACCCTCTTGGCAATAACCTCCTCCAATGTACTATGAGCAACAACCATTCCATAATGCATACCAAGACAATGGTTATTGTGGACCTATTCGTGACAATCAACAACCCCCACCATATATCTATGAACCCCTCGTCAAGATAGCCTTCCACCATACTCACAAGCGCCACACTACCAAACATCTTCATATGACCCTAACCCATATCCATCATACCAACCACCCTATGAGCCCAATGAACCATACATGGAACCACCCCAATTCTAACCCAGTTACTCCCAAGAACTACCACCTCAATATACACCACCTCTAATTTATGTGAGCTTTCAACTATAATATGATCCTAATTATGTTAGCCAAGCGGAACAAGAGCCACAAGATCATGTTAAGGAAGCCATGGATCGACTTCAAGCAACCATCCATCAAATAGAGCGAGAGGAAAGCCAAAAAGCACACGAAGCTCTTATGGCTAACAAATATCAACTTGAGAACAAGGGACTGAAGTATGTTGTGCAACAAGTGGAAAATATGGAGAGTGTTGAACCGCCACATCCTTATCATGATGAACCACCCTCCCATTATGAACCTTTCCTCCCAAGCAATGAACCCTCATATCCACCCGAATCTCCAATGGATGACACGCTTGGTGTTCTTCTTCAAGAGCAAAGAGAGATACAAAGGATGACACTAGAGTTCATAGCTACCTTGACCGAGGTAGTAGATAATTTAGCTTCCCTGCGCTTCGACACTCAAAGTACCCCCATGGCCGCTTGTGGAGAATCAATAAAAGAGCGTAGCATGAAGGAAAAATTAGAAATTTCGGTGGAAAATGAGGAATGTGACTTTGTATTGGAATAATTGGAGGAAGCCGTAATTGTTGAAGAGGAAGAAGTGGTTGAAGACTTAGGAGATGCTGAACCTCCATGGGAATCTAGAGTTGTAGAGTATTCCTCTGATGTTTGGATGTTTGCCAATAAAGAATTTCATAAAAACAGTCGCGTTGTAGATATAGTCTCTAAATTGACAGAAATCCCTTCGTACAAACGTTTGGTTGTCACAAGTAACAAACCCCTAAAAAATTGATAACCGAAGTATTCAAACCTCGGGTCGTCTTCTCAAGGAACTGCAGGGAAGTATGTTCTTATTATTGGTTATGGAGATTGTAAATTCGGGGTTTCAAGAATGAGGAGCAATGTGACAAATAATTTAAATAGCAATTAAAATAAATAAATAACTGTAAAATAAACCTTTGGCAAGGGATGAGAAATTGGAAGTCCATATTGGTTACCCTTCTCAATAATAAAGAAGATTGAATCTTAATTCCACTTAGTTAACCTTTACTAAAGCAAAGGAAAGTCAAGGGACTAATTAGCTTGATCTTCGAATCCTATTTATTTCCTAAGAAAAGGTTGGGATTATTGAAGTTCAGTTCAATTAGAAAAGATAACAGTTATCAATTATATTGAGCTAAGATAACTCCTGAGTTACTAATTTCTTAACCAAGACCAAAAGAAAAAAAGTAAATCTATTGGAATAAAGATGTCTTCAGAGTAAAAGCAATAATAGCATAGATAAAAGAAAGCAATATTAAACTGAAATACCTCAAATAACATTAATTCAAATAATCTGGAACATAGAAGAATTCATAAATTAAATGGCAAAGTAAATAATCAACTAAAGTAATGGAATGAATAAAAGTGAAAGGGAAGCTTAAAATAAAGGAACATTAAACCTGGGATTGAGAGTCACTCCTAAAACTAAGAGAAGTCCTAAATCCTAAGAAAGAGAGGAGAGAACCTCTCTCAAGACTAACCTAAATCATGAGAAGTAACTAAATTGGCGAGCTCTCTCTGAATGGATGCATTCCCTCACTTCATAACCTCTGGTCTATGCCTTCTGGACTTGGATTTGGGCCAAAAAGGGCTTCAGAATTCGCTGGGAGCGTTTTCTGCAATTTCTGGTGCGTGGCCTCTGTCATGCGTCCACGTGGGTCACGCGGTCGCGTCATTCGGAGCTTTTCTTGTCACGCGGTTGCGTCAATCATGCGGCCGCGTCATATGTGTTTTACTTAAGGAGCACGGTCGCGTCAGTCATGCGGCCGCGTCGCTATCGATTCGCGCTTGGCATGCGTCCGCGTCGCCCATGCGATTGCGTGGATGCCAGTTTCTCCAAAAATTCCGTTTTGTGCTTTCCTTCCATTTTTGTATGTTTCCTTTCCATCCTTTGAGTCATTCCTGCCTTAGAATATCTGAAACTACTCAACACACTAATCACGGCATCAAATGGAAATAAAGGTAATTAAAATAATTAATTTTAAAGCATAGGAAACATGTTTTTCACATACATCACATAATAAGGAAGGAAAAGTAAAACCATGCAATTAATATGAATAAGTGGGTGAAGGATTGAATAAATCACTCAAATTAAGCACAAAATATATCATAAAATATGGGTTTATCAACCTCCCCACACTTAAACAATAGCATGTCCTCATGCTAAATCCAAGGTAAAAAGTAAGGTTAAAGTGGTGGAATGTCATGCAATGCAATCTAATCTAAATGCAACTACCTAGATTAATAATGCATCATGCAATTCTAATTTTTATTTACTTGAATATAAAGCTTGCATGTAGTTAAATTAATTCACATTTTCAAGGAGTCATGTATATATATATATATATAGCCAAACTTTAGATAGTGATAAAGTGCCTTTACAATTGAGATGGGAGAGAGAAACATTTTAAAAACTTGCAAGACAATTAACAATTTAAACAGAGATAAATGTTAATGAGCTATTGAACCCTCACTGGATTTTGTGTTTACTCTCTAATCACTCAGTGTTTATTGGGTTAATCACTCTATTCTTCTTTTTATTCTTACTTTCTATAACTTTGTTCTTCATCTAACCAATCAACAATCATAGAATATAGTCATACCAAAAATCATGAGGTCTTAAGTAAGGTTGTAATGGGGCCAAGGTAAAGGTAAGGGTATATGTATAAGGCTAAGTGAGCTAATAAGTGAATCCTTAATTAGACTAAGATCTCACCTAACATACATACTTTCTAAATCAAAGCTTCTTTACCTATTTTCCATATTTTCTCACTTTTGATTTTACATGCTCATATCTCAATATTTATTTTTATCCCATGTGCATTGCTTTATTTCATAATTGGGGAATTCTTTTTGTGTCCCCTTAAAAAAATAATAAATTTTTTTTTTAATGCACATGGTGATTTAATTTCTTTCACATGAGCATGTTTCCCAAAAATTCTTATTTTGAAACATCTTTATTCTTTTTCAATATTCTACCCTTTTGTTTTTATTATCCATGTTCCCAATAGGTTTTCCCGCATTTAAACTATACATAATTTTCTATCTTAAGCTAACCAAGGATTCAACTTGGGATTTTATTTTGTTTTTCTGCTTAAGGCTAGTAATGTGGCTAATAGAATAAAAGGGGATTTAAAGGCTCAAGGGGGCTAACAAGGGTGATGTAAAAGGTAGGCTATTTTGGGATTAAGTGAGCTAAAATCAAATAATGGCCTCAATCACTCTCTTGTTATGTATCTACATTCTATAATCGGACATATAGATTAAAACAAAGTAAAGAACACCAGAATATAAAAGAAGGGCGGAACACACAGGAATAAAAATTATGGTTTGAATGTAACCATATAATTAAGCTCAAAACTCACAGGCTATGTGTTCTCTAGCTCAAAAATCATTTATCACTTTTGTATGTCATGCAGGTTTAGTTAAAAATTCCCATTATTCTCAATGTAAAACTTATATTGAATGGCTTTAAAGTTCTAGTGTTTCTTCTTGATGAAGTGTTGTTAACTAACATGTAATGCTATATATACAAGGTGTGGGTTGTTTTGATTCTGTTAAAGTCTCTAGTTTACTTCCTTTTTCTTTTCAATCTATTCCGAGTTATCTTATGCTAAAAAGGGTAAACTATACTAATCAATCCACAATTTCTATAACTAGTAAGTTAGAATTGCAACTAAGTGGCTAATGAACTAAAAATGCAAAATGCAGAAATAGAGTAAAAATACATGAAAATATCAATGTATAAGTACTGCAAAATAGAAATAAAAAGAAAAATACAGAAAAATATCAAAATAAATAAAAAGAGTATGTAGTGGTTCACCAAAAAATGCCAGAGATGGCGACCTCCCCACACTTAAAATGTAGCATCGTCCCCGATGCTCACTCAAGCAGGGTGTGAAGGAGTGTCATCACTGGAAGGGTGGGTAGCTGGGGTCTCTGTGGTGGTGATCTGAGCATCCGGCTGCTGTAGAGGAGGGGCTGTCTGAAGAGGGATCTCAGGGTCTACAGCTTGGATCTGGGGCGGAGCCTCCTGATGGTGTGCTGCCTGCTGGGTGCCTGCCTGCTCTGCCTCCTGCTGTGGGTGGATCTCTGCCTCGGGCGCATCCGCCTCCTCCTCAGATGCCTCGGATGGTGTGTCGGGCTCGGAGAGGATGTCGCCAGATCGTATCATCAGACGCTCCATCTGGTCAAGCCGTCGAAACACTCGGTGCACTAGATGATAGATGGGCTCTGGGGCAGGTGGAGGTGCAGTGGTGGTGGCAGGTGTAGCTGTAGAGGAAGAGGGGCCGGCAGATGGTGTGGCAGTATCACCAGGAGCAGCGAGGACTGGAGGTCTGTAGCCAAAGGCCAGAAAGTTCCTGATGTGCGGGATAATCTTCTTGCATTCTGCAGCAGGTGGCCTCTCATCAGCATCCTCCCAAGGCACATCAGCTCGACGGCCCAGCTGTGTAACCAAATAGGGAAAGGGAAGAGTGCCTCGGACGTTGACCCTGGCCATGTAGAACCGGATAAAGCGTGGCAGGTACAGGTCCTTACCCTCCATCACACACCATAGTAGGGTGATCATAGCGGCAGGTATATCGGTCTCGTGAGTACTCGGCATAATGAAGTTGCTAAGTATCTGATGCCACAGCCGAGCCTCATCATTCAAGTATGCCCGCTTGATTCCCTTGGGCATGGTGGTGTTCTGATCCATAATCCAAGGAACGGTCGGGTCAAGGGCTATTCGGGCCTTGACTGCATCCCAATCAAACTTTAGAAAGCGCATATCTTCTCAGCTTTCTGATAACCATCTGGCTGATCAAATTTAGGCAGAAGCTTCAGAACCTCTTCTATTGCCTCTTCAGTAACTAGAATCTGCTTTCCTCTGAGGTTCACGGCATCTAGGGAGGTCTTGAAGTAATTGCAGTAGAATTCTCTAACCCAAGATGCATTGACCTCAGTCAGGGGTCTCTCCAGCAAGAACCAGCCTCTTTGTTTGATCTGATCAGAGGTGTATTGCTGGAGTTCTCCTGGGATCTTCAAGGTCCTTTCCAGGTATAGGTTCCTGGAGTTTGCGAATACCGGATACTTCAGCTCACAGTATCGATTTGCAAACTTTACTGGGTCATTAGCAGGGAGCAGCTGGTCGGCCTTCTCCTGCGGGGTGAAGTTTTTCTCCCGCCAGGAGGCATCATGCATGAGATCTATGATAGACATAGATGATTCTTCTCTTTTACGTTTGCCAGTGGTAGCCTTTCCTTTTCCCTTTCTCTGGGAATCCGACATCCTAAAAAACAGAGAACCAGGATATAATAAAAATAGGAAAACAAATAGGCAAATAGTCAAAAGAAACACAAAGTGGCAAAGGAGAATTAGAATGAGGTAAATGAGTTAAGTAAATGTGCATTAAGGATTATATAGGAGTTAAAAGTTTGAAAGGAAGAATGCACAATCCAAAATGTAATTGAATTCATGTTAAATAGAAAAATTATCATTATGCCATGGTTAGAGGGTTAAAAGAAAGTGAAAGAAAAGCAGAGGAGAAGTTTGAAAGGTTGGTTAGAATTGAAAAAGTGTTTAGAAAGTTAAAATTAGGGAGTTAGTGAAAAGTGGTTTAAAGTAAGTGGCATAATGAAAATATTCCAAGTAACAAGGAATCATAGGTAGGGACTATAAGTAACTCATAACCAAACAAGGAAAACATGTTGATGCTGAGTCAAATAGATATAGAGAAAGCAAAAATTGGAATCAAACATCAAAAATGCAATATATGAACCAGGAAATCAAAGAGAATAAGAATGCGTGCCTGGCATTCATGAATGGGTTTGGGTAAAGCAGAGGAAAGCAGATTTCAAAATGCCAAAACCAAAACATGAATGAAAATATTTTACAGTAATTTGGGCAGCATTCCGGCTAAAATTGGATTGTCCCGGAAAATAAACAGCAATCAAATAGTTCATATGAATTAAAATTGAAGCTTGCAATTACATATAAGGAATATAAACATGAAAATATAGTGTAAAGAGCAGCATGAAATAAGAAATCACAGCATATGAACAAACATCACAGCAACAGCAGAATTGCAAATTTGAGAAAACAGAAACATGAACAGTGCAAGTAAACAGGCCTAAATCCACTAACCACATCCTAGGCTACCTAACAACCTAAAATCCACTACAACATGCATATCTAACTAGCCTAAACATGAACATAAACAGAAAATAATGAAATAACGACTACGGATAGAAGGGGGAGCGTTCGTCGGAACCTGGTAGGCCGAATAAGGAGAGTGGACAGAAAGGTGGATGGGGGTGGTGGTGACGGCGTCTGGCGCGGCGGCTGGCGGCGGCAGGCACGGCTGTTCGGGGCAGGGGGGAAAGAAGGGATGGGTAATGGGGTAGGGGGTAGGTGTGTGTGTGGTGGATGGGGGTGGCGTGGCTGGGACGGGCGGCGGCGGTGGGTGGTGGTTGCGAAGGGGCAGTGGCGGAGAGAGGGGGAAGAAGAAGAAAGAAGAAGGAAGGAGGGGGAGGAGGAAGGGGGTAGGTGGCGGCGGCGTCTGGGGGTGGCGTTGATGGTGGCTGGATGGTGGTGGTTGGATTGGAGGAGAAGAGAGGGAGAAGAGGGTTTCAGGGGGCACGACTGATAGGGTTCGCGTGGTTTGGGGGTTATAAATTTGAATCCACGCGGCCGCGTGGGGCACGCGGTCGTGTGGCTTGAGCAAAATGGGGGGTGACGCGATCGCGCGGGTGACGCGATCACATGTAATGGCTAAAAGAGTGAACGACGCGATCGCCTGGGGCATGCGATCGCGTCGCTGGGATTTATGCTAAACGCATGAATCCAGCGTCGTTTCAGCGTAACTATCTGTCTCCCTTGGGGTGTTCGTGCAATCCATACGACGCGATTGCGTCGCTCACGCGGTTGCGTGGGATTGGTTGTGTGCAAGGGACGTGATCGCATGGGGCATGCGATCGCGTGGGTCATTTGTGCGAAACGCACAATGGCCGCACGATTCCAGCCTAACTTTCTGGACGTTGGATCTTTACGCCGATCTCCAGGTCATGCGGCCGCATGGATGACGGGGTCGCGTGGGTAGTGTTTTTCGCAATATGATGCGATTGCATGAGTGATGCGGTCGCGTCGCGCACCCTTTTTTTCTTTTTTTATGCAGTATGCAGAATGCAATGATTAATATGAATGCGATGCAAAATTCCAGGTTCAATATTATAAAATAAAATAAAGTTTTAAAACAAATAAAACAAAATAGAAATTGAAAAAAAATGAACGATCATACCATGGTGGGTTGTCTCCCACCTAGCACTTTTAGTTAAAGTCCTTAAGTTGGACATTGGAGGGGCTTCCTGTTATGGCGGCTTATGTTTAAATTCATCCAAAAATCTCCACCAATGCTTGGAATGCCAATAGCCTCCGGGGTCCCAAACTAGGCATGTAAAGCTCCTGAGCAGCTTCAAACAAATTTTTAGGCTCCCGGAATGACGAATGTCAGAATAGATTCCAGGATCCCAAACTTTGCTTTTAAATCTGCCTCCGTCTTGATCTATATTTTTCCATCCGAGCGGTTTAGAAAGTAAATTCTCACCATAGTGACCAAACGTTTTCCGAGATCCATTCAATTGAACATGATACCAATCCGTGCACTTCAAGTTGGAGCGTGGAACCTTATTGAACCTTGTGCACCAGCTCTGAGCACGAGCTCATTCCCTCTTACTCTTAAAGCCGCAGAGAGCTCTAAGCTGGCCATCTGTTTCAAGCAAACCGTAGTCAAGTGAAAAAGTAAAGTTAAAGGTTAAGAATTGTACCCACTTGAAGCTTGTATTGGGTGGTAATGGCCTTGGGGAAGGTGTTTCCGGTGGTTCTGTAAGTTCTACTCCCTTGTGCTCATCTATGAATTCCTCCACTTCTTTGCAAGGTTCTTCAAATGCATCTGTGTCCTGGTCAAAATCTTCTGTGTCTTCCTCATCACTCGAATCATAGATTGGAGGTTGAGAGAAATCTACCTCTGCATCATCTTCGTATTCATTCGGGGAAGATTCTTCGATCTCAGAGAATTCACTTGCGGATGCAAGTTCATCACTAAGAGAACTTGACTTGTGACTATCATCATCAAGGGAATTTGTCCTGGGTTATTCCGTCTAGTTCTTCATAAACAACTTGCCTTGGGGATTGTGTACTGTCCTCCTTAGCATCAACTATAACGTCCTTGACGGAGTTCTCCTCAGCTCTGAATTCCCATGGAGGTTTAGCGTCTCCTAGATCTTCAACCAACTCTTCTTCTTGTGTAATGACAGCTTCTTCTACTTGTTCTAGTACGAATTCATTCTCTGTCTTGTCCACAGGAGTTTCTAGTATTTCCTTCATGCTACGCTCTTCGTTAGATTGTCCACACGGGGCTGTGGTTGATCCTTGAATGTTCGAACGTCTAGAAGCTAATTGAATTACTGCTTGCTCCAATTGTCGAATGGTTGTTTGAAGCTTATTTACTGTTTCCTTGAGGCGAACCTCTGATCCTTAGGGTGATGGATTTGGACATGAAACATAGGAAAGTGGTGGTGCTTGGGAGTGATTGGATTGGTACTGGGGTAAATAGGGATCAAGTGGTGGCGAATGGTGAAGAGAAGCTTGTGAGTGTGGTGGTTCGAGGTTATGTTGAGAGGATGGTCTATAGGCACGGGGTGGGGCTTGTTGGTAGTTACAAGGTTGTCCACCATATCTGTCAGCTGGGTATGCATTGTAGAATGGTCGTTGTCCATGATATCTTGGAGGGTGTTGTTGCCTAAAGGGTTGATTAGATCCCCTTGGCTCCATCCATCCTTGATTGGTTTGACCTTGATGCATATTCCTGCTGTAACTTTTATTTCCTTCAACAAAGTTAGAACCAAACTCAAAGCGAGAAGGGTGAGAGTTCATAGTAGCAAATAAAATTAAAAAGGAAAAACAGAAATAAATAAACAAGTAAAAGAAAAATATTTACAATAACCAATAATAAGGCACACGTTAACAGCTCCCCGGCAACGGCGCCATTTTGACGTTTAGATTTTTGCCAGTAAAGAATTTCATAAAAACAGTCGCGTTGTAGATATAGTCTCTAAACCGACAGAAATCCCTTCGTACAAATGTTTGATTGTCATAAGTAACAAACCCCTAAAAAATTGATAACCGAAGTATTCAAACCTCGGGTCGTCTTCTCAAGGAACTGCAGGGAAGTATGTTCTTATTATTGGTTATGGAGATTGTAAATTCGGGGTTTCAAGAATGAGGAGCAATGTGACAAATAATTTAAATAGCAATTAAAATAAATAAATAACTGTAAAATAAACCTTTGGCAAGGGATGAGAAATTGGAAGTCCAGATTGGTTACCCTTCTTAATAATAAAGAAGATTGAATCTTAATTCCACTTATTTAACCTTTACTAAAGCAAAGGAAAGTCAAGGGACTAATTAGCTTGATCTTCGAATCCTATTTATTTCCTAAGAAAAGGTTGGGATTATTGAAGTTCAGTTCAATTAGCAAAGATAACAGTTATCAATTATATTGAGCTAAGATAACTCCTGAGTTACTGATTTCTTAAGCAAGACCAAAAGGGGAAAAGTAAATCTATTGGAATAAAGATGTCTTCAGAGTAAAAGCAATAATAGCATAAATAAAAGAAAGCAATATTAAACTGAAATACCTCAAATAACATTAATTCAAATAATCTGGAACATAGAAGAATTCATAAATTAAATGGCAAAGTAAATAATCAACTAAAGTAATGGAATGAATAAAAGTGAAAGGGAAGCTTAAAATAAAGGAACATTAAACCTGGGATTGAGAGTCACTCCTAAAACTAAGAGAAGTCCTAAATCCTAAGAAAGAGAGGAGAGAACCTCTCTCAAGACTAACCTAAATCATGAGAAGTAACTAAATTGGCGAGCTCTATCTGAATGGATGCATTCCCTCACTTCATAACCTCTGGTATATGCCTTCTAGACTTGGATTTGGGCCAAAAAGGGCTTCAGAATTTGCTGGGAGCGTTTTCTGCAATTTCTGGTGCGTGGCCTCTGTCATGTGTCCGCGTGGGTCACGCGGTCGCGTCAATCATGCGGCCGCGTCATATGTGTTTTACTTAAGGCGCGCGATCGCGTCAGTCATGCGGCCGCGTCGCTATCGATTCGCGCTTGGCATGCGTCCGCGTCGCCCATGCGATTGCGTGGATGCCAGTTTCTCCAAAAACTCTGTTTTGTGCTTTTCTTCCATTTTTGTATGTTTTCTTTCCATCCTTTGAGTCATTCCTGCCTTAGAAGATCTGAAACTACTCAACACACTAATCACGGCATCGAATGGAAATAAAGGTAATTAAAATAATTAATTTTAAAGCATAGGAAACATGTTTTTCACATACATCACATAATAAGGAAGGGAAAGTAAAACCATGCAATTAATATGAATAAGTGGGTGAAGAATTGAATAAATCACTCAAATTAAGCACAAAATATATCATAAAATATGGGTTTATCATCCTCCAAGAAGCTTGAAAGTAATGTTTAGGAGGGTAGTGCACAACCTTCAAGGCATGTTTCCTATGAAGAATTGGATGGAATAGATCAAGAGGCGAGTTCCCTTGGTGATGATGAACATGCATCAAGCCATCACAGTAATGAATTTGCATCCACAAGTGAGTTAGAAGAGCCTTCTCCCGATGAAATTGAAAGCAATATCGAGGTAGATTCCTCTCAACCTCATATTTATGATTTGAGTGACGGGGAAGAGTTGGATGAATCCGGTGAGGAAGAGCTTGAAGGTGAAGAATCTCTCAAAAAGATGGAAGTCCTTTGACAAGGTTGGATGGGAGTTGAATATGCTTTGTCAAGATCATTGGAGACTTCTCTACCTAGGTTGCCATCTACTCCTTTATTTGAGTGGGTAAAACTTATCTCTATTAGCTTTTCTGTCCCACTTGAGTTTGGTATTCTTGAAACAGATGGCCAACTTAGGAGGCTTTGTAGAATGAAGCATAAGAGAAGGATGTTTAGTGGTTGGAGTTGCAAATCAAGACTCACAAGGTTGAAATTTCAAGAGCTAAATGCAAGGGTTAGACCGGTGATCACTTGGTTGGGTCTAAGAGAAGAGTTTGGTACCTCATTGAGAATTCGAATTGCTTGCCACCCGGTTGGAACAATGCTGATCCACTTAAAGACGGGTGTAGAAACAAAATTTGGGATCCCGACATACAAGAGGATCAACTTTGGGAGCTCAAAACTTGTGAAGAACTTCACCAAGGCTTGGTAAATTCACTTGGAAATATTGGAGCTTATTAGAAGTCCAAGCGTTGGTGGAAGTTTCAAGATGAGTTCAAGCACAAGCCACCATGACAAGGAGTTCACCAAATGTCCAACTTAAGGACTTTAACTAAAAGTGCTAGGTGGGAGACACCCCACCATGGTAAATTCTTCCTATTTCCTCTTTTATTTATGCTAGTAAGAAGTTGAATTTCCAATTTTAGTTAGGTTTATTTCGTTGAAGTTGTGGTTTCACTTGCTTGATCATGTTTGGCATTGCTTTGGTAGCCTGTTATTTCTCAAGTTTTAAAAAAAAGTGTCAAAAGCGTGCGCGTGGCCCACGCACACGCGTCACATACGACGCTACAATCTCTGGTATAATGAACAGAGAGTTGCACTGGAACCATGCGGGTGGGGTGCCAGGTGCACACTGATAAACCCCATTTTTAGGGTTTATCCTGTGCTTAATTGAGTAGATTTTATCCACTATTCTCACACTTATTCATAGAAATCGCATGTTATACATTTTCTTCCTGATTTTGTGCCATGATTGAAAACATGCTTCTTTGGCCTTTTTTTGCTAATATTAATCCTCTCTTATTACCATTCGATGTCTTGATATGTGTGTTAAGTGATTTCAGAGATTATAGGGCAGGAATGGCTTAGAGGATGGAAAGGAAGCATCCAAAAGTGGAAGGAATACAAGAAGTTGAAGGAACTGCTAAGCTGTCCAGCCTGACCTCTTCGCACTCAAACGGTCATAACTTGAGCTACAGAGATCCAAATGATGCGGTTTCAGTTGCATTAGAAAGCTAACATCCGGGGCTTCGAAATTATTTATAATATTTCATAATTACCCTGACGATAAGTGACACGAATGCGTGATTCACGCGGACGCATCGCAGTGACGAAAAATCAGCGTGGCTGATTTCGCAACCAGCGATTTCTGGGCTATTTTTTACCCAATTTTTGGCCCAGAAAACACAGATTAGAGGCTATAAAGTGGGAAATGCATCCATTCATAAAAACAACAAAATAGAGAACATTCATATTCATAATTTTAGGTTTAGATGTTGCTTTTAGAGAGAGGCTCTCTCCTCTCTCTTAGGATTTAGGATTAGGATTAGGATTTAGGATTTCTATTATGATTATGCTACTTCTCTTCAATCACAGGTTCAATGTTCCTTTAATTTATTTTCTATTTTTATTTATTCTATTACTTTAATTGTTATTTATCTTTTCAATTTGGTTTATGAACTCCATGATAGGATTGATTTTCTTAATTAAGACATATTGAGGTATTTCAGATTTATGATTGCTTTCTTTAATTTATGTTATTGATGCTTCTAACTAATCCAAATTATTTTCATTCGAGTAGATTTTCTTCCCTTTTGGATTTGGTTGAGTAATTGGTGACACTTGAGTTATCAAACTCAGCAGTTGATTGGAAATTGGGATTGCTGATTGATTTGGATCCCTCTAAAGCTAGTCTTTCCATAGGAGTTGACTAGGACTTGAGGAATCAAGTTAATTAGTCCACTTGACTTTCCTTTATTTAGTAAGGCTTAACTAAGTGGGAGCAAAATCCAATTCTCATCACACCTGTTAAGGATAACTAGGATAGGATTTCCAATTCTCATACCTTGCCAAGAGATTTTCTAATTATCAATTTATTTTTCTTGTCATTTAAATTACTTGTTCCTTATTTTAAAAACCCAAAACAAAATATACTTTTTCCATAACCAATAATAAATCATACTTCCCTGCAATTCCTTGAGAGACGACCCGAGGTTTAAATACTTCGGTTATCAATTTTATTGGGTTTGCTTAAGTGACAAACAAGTTTTTGTATGAAAGGATTATTGCTTGGTTTAGAAACTATACTAGCAACGAGAATTTATTGTGAATTCTAAACCATCAATCTTCCGATCGTCACACTCCCCAACCCACGTGCGCGCGTCGCTAACGCGTACGCGTCATCTGCGTTTCTGGCATTCCACGCGTGAGCGGGGGCGACGCGTACGCGTCATTTTTGCATGCCACCTCTGGTACAGCAAACAGAGAGTTGCACTGCCACTGTGCGAGTATTGTGCGAGAGCATAATTCACACCAACACGTACGCGTGACCGATGCGTACGCGTCATATCCTCGTTCTGCAACCCACGCGTACGCTTGCTATTTTCCATTCTTTTTCTTTCTTCTCTCCTTTCTTATTCTTTCCTCTTCCTTTCTCACTTTCTTCTCCTCCCTTCTCATCCTTATTCTCCTTCATTCTCTTTTACTTCTTACATTTGCATACCTTCATTCATGGCATTTTAATTTTGTGCATGTTTTTATTTTCTTTTCTAAGTTACTATTTTTCCATTGGCGTTGCATTTTCTTAATCACTTGTTGAATTTTTCTTCCATTATTTTGGCGCTTAGTGACTTATTTTCTATTGTTGAGTGATATTATTTATAGGTCAATACTAATCTTTTATGACATTTGTATTTCTTGCGCATTGATATGACCTTATATTGTCTTTCATGACCCACTCTCTCTCCCTCATTATTACAATTCTTGCACTATTGATATGCCATTCGCCTATATTGCTTTCTCACTTGCATGTTGTAGCTACCATGTAGTTGAGAACTTCATTATTATTTGGCATTAGCCCACCCATATTTTATTTGTTTACATATCTTTGTTTGTGGGTTACTCTTCTTCCTTTTTCTCTTCTTTCAGGATGGCCATCAAGAAGGGAAACAGAAAACTTCTAAATGGGGCGAACACCAAGTCACTTTGCATAAGCTTTTGAAGGAACTCCGCAGTTGTAGCAGCCCGTCCAATTGCACATCTTTGCATGCACCAAGGACAGTGCAATCTTTAAGTGTGAGGAGGTCGATACCGACTTCCGTAGGTTAGTTACTTTCTTTCCAACACCAATGTTTAATTTTCTTTGTTAGTTAGTTGTTGCACTGCATAATAGATTGCATGTGTAGTTTTATGTCTTACTTGGTTGAAGTGAAGAATTTCTCTTCCAAGAAACTATTCTATAACATTTTACTAATTTGAATTAAAACTTTTATTGAACTTACTTGAAGAAATTTATTTTAGAACATGGTTTAGAGCTCGAACACACAAAACCAGTGAGATTTTTTAGCCTATTTGATTGGTTGCATTTTATCAACCAATATTCTGTTTTAGTGTGTGTTATTCTCTCTAAAATTGTGATCTTTGTCTTGCTTGATTCTATATTCCATTGTTTGATGTATGCATGCATTTGTGTGATTGAGGCCTTTGTTTCACTGAGCTTACATACCCTTTCATTATCCTTTGCAAACCAATGTTGAGCCTATTTCACCCCTTTTGTTCTTTACTTTAGCAAATCATTAACTCTAAGAAAAAAATAATAATGTCCTTAATTTGAATCCTTGGTTAGCTTAGATTAGTGAGAGTGCTCATGAATTAAGTGTGGGGAAATTGGGTTTGGAAATATTTGGTTTGGGAATTGGGTATGTTATACTTTTTGTACAAATGTGAAAAGAATGTTGAGGACATGTTTATGCATTCAATACCTTACTCATATGCATTGAGAAAAACAAAAGAAAAGAAAAAAATAATAAAAAGAAAAGAAAAAAAGAGCAAATAATAAAAGGGGACAAAATGCCCCAAAGTAAATGGTGATAGCAATGCATATGTATTGTACTCAAATTTCAGATGCATGAATATGTGGAAAACATAGTTAATGGGTAGTTCGGTTTTGTATTTTGAATACATAGATTGTCTTAGGTTAGGTGGAAAGTTTAGGTTAATCAAGGATTCGAATTTTAGTCCACTTGACCAAATACAATCCTATCTTGACCCTAACCCCATTACAACCCTTAAAAGACCTCTTGATGTGTGTATTTATGCATTAAATTTTTGTTGACTGGTAGAAGAAGAGCAAACCTTAGAAAGCAAGATTAGTAGAGAACCGAGAGAATTGAACCTCAAACACTTGAGTGATTAGAGTGTATACACTTCCAGTGAGGGTTCGATGCTCGATTCTTTGTTCCCGGCTCTCATAAGCTATCTTCTTTTGCAAGTTTATTTGTATTTCATTTTATGATTTGAATTAGTGGAATCCCGTTCATATTTGTTCTTGGAAGATTTGATTTACTTTTAACCAAGTAGGTAAAAGCATTTTGCATATAGTTGCATTCATATAGATAGGTTGCATTTAATAAATTCTACCATTTCCCGTCACTGCTTTATAGCTTCTCTTGAACTTAGCATGACGACATGCTAATGTTTAAGTATGGGGAGATTGATAAATCCCATTTTTAGGGTTTATCTTATGCTTAATTTAGTGGATTTTATCCATTATTCTCACACTTATTCATTAAATTCACATGTTTTACATTTTCCTTCCTAATTTTGTGCTTTGATTGAAAACATGCTTCTTTGGCCTTAAATTTGTTAATTTTAATTCTCTCTTATTAGCATTCGATGCCGTGATGTGTGTTAAGTGTTTTCAAGTTTTATAGGGCATAAATGGTTTAGAGGATGGATAAGAAGCATGCAAAAGTGGAAGGAACACAGGAAATTGAAGTTTTGAGAAGCTGGCAGCGACGCGCACGCGTGGACGACGCGTACGCATGACTGATGCAGAAGACAAGCGACGCACACGCGTGGATGACGCGTACGCGTGACGAGCGTCATGTGCTGCAATTTACAAAAAATACTGGGGGCTATTTCTAGGCTGCTTTGGACCCAGTTTCAGGCCCGAAAATACTGATTAGAGGCTGCATAGTGGAGCTGGAAGGGGAGAGTGATTCATTCAACATTCATTCACATAATTTTAGGTTTAGATGTAGTTTTCTAGCTCCTCTCTCTAGGTTTTTAGGGTTCTTAGTCTTGCTTCTTCTCAATTTCAGAATTCTACCTTGCTTTAATTTAGGTTTCTTCTACTCTTATTTGTTCTAGCACTTTAGTTATCTACTTCTCTCATTGATTCCTTTATTTTGCTAATTTAGTTCATGAGTTCATGTATTACTCTCAATTTTCATTAATGCAATTTATGTTTCACGTTTCTTATGGTTTAATTGCCTTGTTGTTGTTATTTCCTTGCTTTGGTTAGTCTTAAATTTTGCTATGTCTTGTTAGTTTTCTCTATTTTTATTTTATGCCTTCCAAGTGTTTGATAAAATGATTGGTTGGATTTTAAATTAGATTTTTATGTTCTTAACTTGGATTGATCAATTAGAGACTCTTAAGTTATCAAAATTCTTTTGTTGATTAGTGATTGAAAATTGCTAGTTGGCTTAGGTTTCACTAAATCTAGTCTTTGATTAGGACTTGTGAACTTAAGTTGATTTTGCTCACTTGACTTTCCTTCATTGTTAGAGGTTAACTAAGTGAAAGAAAAAGGCAATTACCATCACAATTGATAATGATAATGAGGATACGACTTCTAACTCTCTTTTCTTGCTAAGAGCTCATTTAATTATTAGTTTATTTTATGTCATTTATATTCCTTGTTCAACATTTTAGAACCCCAAAAATATACTTTCTCATAACCAATAATAAATACACTTCCCTGTAATTCCTTGAGAGATGACCCGAGATTTAAATACTTCGGTTAATTTTATTGGGTTTGCATTTGTGACAAATAATTTAAATATTGATTGAGGTTAATTGTCGGTTTAGAACTATACTTGCAACGCGATATTTTTGTGAAATCTTTACCGACATTTTTCCCTCGTCAATTTTTGGCTCTGTTGCCGGGGAATTACAAATGTGTGCCTTATTATTGGTTATTGTGAATATTTTTACCTTTTTCGTTTCTTTGTTAGTTGTCTCTAGTTTTAGGAGTTTATTTTCATTATTTCGAATTAGTTTTTGTTTTTATTTGCTCTTATTACTATGAATTCTCACCCCTTTGGCTATGAGTTTGGTTACAATTATATTGTAGGAAGTGGAGATTACAATGAAGGCTTGCATCAAGGATGGGAAAATTAAAGATGGGAGGAGCCACAAGGATTTATCAACCCTCTTGGCAACAACCTCCTCCAATGTACTATGAGCAACAACCATTCCATGATGCATACCAAGACAATGGTTATGGTGGACCTCTTCGTGATAATAAACAATCCCCACCATATACCTATGAACCCCCTCGTCAATATAGCCCTCCACCATACTCACAAGTCCCACACTACCAAACATCTTCATATGACCCTAACACATATCCATCATACCAACCACCCTATGAGCCCAATGAACCATATATGGAACAACCCCAATTCCAACCCAGTTACTCCCAAGAATCACTACCTCAATATACACCACCTTCAATTTATGCGAGCTTTCAACCACAATATGATCCTAATTATGTTAGCCAAGTGAAACAAGAGCCACATGATCATTTTAAGGAAGCAATGGATCGACTTCAAGTAACCACCTATCAAATGGAGCGAGAGGAAAGCTGAAAAGCACACGAAGCTCTCATGGCTAACAAATCTCAACTTGAGAACACGGGACTGAAGTGTGTTGTGCAACAAGTGGAAAATATGGAGAGTGTTGAACCACCACATCCTTATCATGATGAACCACCCTCCCATTATGAACCTTTCCTCCCATGCAATGAACCCTCATATCTACCCAAATCTCCAATGGATGACACTCTTGGTGTTCTTCTTCAAGAGCAAAGAGAGATGCAAAGGACGACACTAGAGTTCATAGTTACCTTGACCGAGGTAGTAGATAATTTAGCTTCCCTGCGCTTCGACACTCAAAGTACCCCCATGGCTGCATGTGGAGAATCAATAGAAGAGCGTAGCATGAAGGAAAAATTAGAAACTCCGGTGGAAAATGAGGAATGTGACTTTGTATTGGAACAATTGGAGGAAGCCGTAATTATTGAAGAAGAAGAAGTGGTTGAAGACTTAGGGGATGCTAAACCTCCATGGGAATCCAGAATTGTAGAGTATTCCACTAAGAAGCTTGAAAGTAATGTTCAGGAGGGTAGTGCACAACCTCCAAGGCATGTTTCCTATGAAGAATTGGATGGAATAGATCAAGAGGCGAGTTCCCTTGGTGATGATGAACATGAATCAAGCCTTCTCTCGATGAAATTGAAAGCAACATTGAGGTAGATTCCTCTCAACCTCGTATTTATGATTTGAGTGACGGAGAAAAGTTGGATGAATTTGGTGAGGAAGAGCTTGAAGACAAAGAATCTCTCAAAAAGGTGGAAGTCCTTCGACAAGGTTGGACGGGAGTTGAATATGCTTTATTGATGAGCGGATAATTTATACGCTTTTTGGCATTGTTTTTAGTATGTTTTTAGTAGGATCTAGTTACTTTTAGGGATGTTTTCCTTAGTTTTTATGTTAAATTCACATTTCTGGACTTTACTATGAGTTTGTGTGTTTTTCTGTGATTTCAGGTATTTTCTGGCTGAAATTGAGGGACTTGAGCAGAAATCAGATTCAGAGGTTGAAAAAGGACTGCTGATGCTGTTGGATTCTGACCTCCCTGCACTCAAAGTGAATTTTCTGGAGCTACAGAACTCGAAATGGTGCGCTTCCAATTGCGTTGGAAAGTAGACATCCAGGGCTTTCCAGCAATATATAATAGTCCATACTTTGGCCAAGAATTGATGACGTAAACTGGCGTTCAACGCCAGCTTTCTACCCAAATCTGGCGTCCAGCGCCAGAAAAGGATCCAAAACCAGAGTTGAACGCCCAAACTGGCACAAAAACTGGCGTTCAACTCCACAAATGGCCTCTGCACGTGCAACAATTAAGCTCAGCCCAAACACACACCAAGTGGGCCCCGGAAGTGGATTTATACATCAAATACTTACTCATGTAAACCCTAGTAGCTAGTTTATTATAAATAGGACCTCTTACTATTGTATTAGGCATCTTTGGTCTCAGTTTTAATTCATTGTTCATCTTAGGAGACTATTGATCTCGTTTAGGGGGCTGGCCATCTCGGCCATGCCTGGACCTTCACTTATGTATTTTCATACGGTAGAGTTTCTACACTCCATAGATTAAGGTGTGGAGCTCTGCTGTTCCTCAAAGATTAATGCAAAGTACTACTGTTTTCTATTCAATTCTTCTTATTTCTCTTCTAAGATATCCATTCGCACCCAAGAACGTGATGAAGGTGATGATTATGTGTGACGCTCATCATCCTTCTCCCTTATGAACGCGTGCCTGACAAACACTTCTGTTCTACATGAATTAAGCTAGAATGAGTATCTCTTAGATCTCCTAACCAGAATCTTCGTGGCGTAAGCTAGAATGATGGCGGCATTCAAGAGAATCCGGAAAGTCTAAACCTTGTCCGTGGTATTCTGAGTAGGATTCAATGATTGAATGACTGTGACGAGCTTCAAACTCGCGAGTGTTGGGCGTTAGTGACAGACGCAAAAGGAGGGTGAATCCTATTCCAGCATGATCGAGAACCGACAGATGAATAGCCGTGCCGTGACAGGGTGCGTGAGCATATTATTCACTAAGAGGAGGGGATGTAGCCACTGACAACGGTGATGCCCTTGCATACAGCCAGCCATGGAAAGGAGTAAGACAGATTGGATGAAGATAGCAGGAAAGGAGAGGTTCAGAGGAACAAAAAGCATCTCCATTCGCTTATCTGAAATTCCTACCAATGATTTACATAAGTATCTCTATCCCTATTTTATTATATAATATTCGAAAACTCCATGATTATTTTATATCCGCCTGACTGAGATTTGCAAGGTGACCATAGCTTGCTTCATACCAACAATCTCTGTGGGATTCGACCCTTACTCACGTAAGGTATTACTTGGACGACCCAGTGCACTTGCTGGTTAGTTGTATCGAAGTTGTGACAATTATGAATTAAGATCAGAGCACCAAGCTTTGGAGCCATTACCAGTATTTGTTTGAGCCTGGAGATCACAATTTCGTGCACCAAGTTTTTGGCGCCGTTGCCGGGGATTGTTTGAGTTTGGACAACTGACGGCTCATCTTGTTGCTCAGATTAGGTAATTTTCTTTTCGTTTTGTTTTCAAAAATTTTTCAAAAATATTTCTAAAATTTTCTCATCTGTTTTCGAAAAAAAATAAATAAAAATGTTTTCAAAAAATTTTTATTCAAAATTTTTAAGAATGAATTCTAGTGTTTCATGAAGCATGTTGAAGCCTGGCTGGCTGTAAAGCCATGACTATTCCTTTGGGAATGAGTATGTCAGGCATGTCATATGTGAATTACATGCTGAAGCTTGGCTGGCCATTGGCCATGTCTAGTGTTTTGGACTGGAGCTTTCTTTGAAAGCTTGGCTGGCTAGTGAGCCATGTCTAATTCCTGGACTGAAGCTTTAGACTAACATAGCAAGATTCCTGGAATTCATATTAAAAATTTTGGAATCCTTATTTTTCTTTTTCATATTAATTTTCGAAAAAATACAAAAAAAATCATAAAATCATAAAAATCAAAAATATTTTTCTGTTTCTTGTTTGAGTCTTGAGTCACATTATAAGTTTGGTGTCACCTGCATATGCATCTTGCATTTTTCGAAAATTTCATACATTCATAGTGTTCTTCATGATCTTCAAGTTGTTCTTGGTAAGTCTTCTTGTTTGATCTTGATGATTTTTTGTTTTGTGTCTTTTCATGTTTATCATATGCATTCTTGAATTCTTAGTGCCTAAGCATTAAAGAATTCTAAGTTTGGTGTCTTGCATGTTTTCTTTGCATTAAAAATTTTTCAAAATTGTGTCTATGATGTTCATCTTGGCATTCAAAGTGTTCTTGGTGCTCATCTTGATATTCATAGCATTCTTGCATGCATCACATGTTTTGATCTAAAAATTTCATGCATTGCATAATTTTCATGTTTTTCATAAAAATTTTAAAAATCAAAAAAATATCTTTCCTTTTCTCTCTCATCAAATTCGAAAATTTGGATTGACTTTTTCAAAAATTTTTAAAAATCAAATTGTTTCTCATGAGTCAAATCAAATTTTCAATTTGAAAATCTTATCTTTTTCAAAATCTTTTTCAAAAATCAAATCTTTTTCAAAATTCTTAGTTATTTTCGAAAATTCCAAAAATATTTTTCAAAAAATCTTTTTCTTATTTTTATACCAAATTTTCGAAAATAACATAATCAATTAATGTTTTGATTCAAAAATTTGAAGTTTGTTACTTGTTTGTTAAGAAAGATTCAAACTTTAAGTTCTAGAATCATATCTTGTGATTTCTTATGAATCAAGTCATTAATTGTGATTTTAAAAATCAAATCTTTTTCAAAACTAATTTCAATCATATCTTTTCAAAAATATCTTCTTATCTTATCTTTTTCAAAAATATCTTTTCAAAATATCTTTTCTAACTTCCTAACTTCTTATCTTTTCAAAATTTGTTTCAACTAACTAACTAACTTTTTGTTTGTTTCTTAACTTTTTCAAAACTACCTAACTAACTCTCTCTCTCTAATTTTCGAAAATATCTCCCCTCTTTTTCAAAAATTTCTTTTTAATTAACTAATTATTTTTATTTTTTATTTTTGATTTCAAAAATTTTCGAAAATTACTAACATTTTTCAAAAACCATTTTCAAAAATCACTAACTCTTTTTCAAAATAATTTTCGAAAATTATACCTCCCCCATCCTATTCTATTTATTCATTCATATCCTAACATCTCATCTCACATCTCTTCCATTCGTACAGTTGTGCTTCTTCCTTTACATCACATTCTTTGTCTCCCCCTCTTTTCTTCCACTCACAAAGGGATCCCTATACTGTGGTATAAAGGATCTCTATTATTATTATTATTTTTCTGTGCCTTCTTCTTTGTCATATGAGCAGGAGCAAGGATAAGAACATTCTTGTGGAAGCAGATCCAGAACCTGAAAGGACTCTGAAGAGAAAATTAAGAGAAGCTAAAATACAACAATCCAGAGATAACCTTTCAGAAATTTTCGAACAGGAAGAGAAGATGGCAGCCGAAAATAATAATAATGTAAGGAAGATGCTTGGTGACTTTACTGCACCTAACTCCAATTTACATGGAAGAAGCATCTCCATTCCTGCCATTGGAGCAAACAACTTTGAACTGAAACCTCAATTAGTTTCTCTAATGCAGCAGAACTGCAAGTTTCATGGACTTCCATCTGAAGATCCTTTTCAGTTCTTAACTGAATTCTTGCAGATATGTGATACTGTTAAGACTAATGGAGTAGATCCTGAAGTCTACAGGCTCATGCTTTTCCCCTTTGCTGTAAGAGACAGAGCTAGATTATGGTTAAATTCTCAACCCAAAGACAGCCTGAACTCTTGGGATAAGCTGGTCACGGCTTTCTTAGCCAAGTACTTTCCTCCTCAAAAGCTGAGCAAGCTTAGAGCTGATGTTCAAACCTTCAGACAGAAAGAAGGTGAATCCCTCTATGAAGCTTGGGAAAGATACAAACAGTTGACCAAAAAGTTTCCTTCTGACATGCTTTCAGAATGGACCATCCTGGATATATTCTATGATGGTTTATCTGAGCTATCAAAGATGTCACTGGACACTTCTGCAGGTGGATCCATTCACCTAAAGAAAACGCCTGCAGAAGCTCAAGAACTCATTGACATGGTTGCTAATAACCAGTTCATGTACACTTCTGAAAGGAATCCTGTGAGTAATGGGACACCTATGAAGAAGGGAGTTCTTGAAGTTGATACTCTGAATGCCATATTGGCTCAGAACAAAATATTGACTCAGCAAGTCAATATGATTTCTCAGAGTCTGCATGGAATGCAAGCTGCATCCAACAGTACTCAAGAGGCATCTTCTGAAGAAGAAGCTTATGATCCTGAGAACCCTGCAATAGCAGAGGTAAATTACTTAGGTGAACCTTATGGAAACACCTATAACTCAACATGGAGAAATCATCCAAATTTCTCATGGAAGGATCAAAAGCCCCAACAAGGCTTTAATAATGGTGGAAGAAACAGGTTTAGCAATAGCAAGCCTTTTCCATCATCAACTCAGCAACAGACAGAGAACTCTGAACAAAATGCTTCTAATTTAGCAAATCTAGTCTCTGATCTATCTAAGGCCACTGTAAGTTTCATGAATGAAACAAGGTCTTCCATTAGAAATATGGAAGCACAAGTGGGCCAGCTGAGTAAAAGGATCACTGAAATCCCTCCTAGTACTCTCCCAAGCAATACAGAAGAGAACCCAAAAGGAGAGTGCAAGGCCATTGACATAAGCGCCATGGCCGAACCTGTGAGGAGAGGAGAGGACGTGAATCCCAAGGAGGAGGACCTCCTGGGACGTCCAGTGATCAATAAGGAGCTTCCCTCTGAGGAACCAAAGGACTCTGAGGCTCATCTAGAGACCATAGAGATTCCATTGAACCTCCTTATGCCCTTCATGAGCTCTGATGAGTATTCCTCTTCTGAAGAGAATGAGGATGTCACTGAAGAGCAAACTGCCAAGTTTCTTGGTGCAATCATGAAGCTGAATGCCAAATTGTTTGGCATTGATGCTTGGGAAGTTGAACCTCCCTTGTTCATCAATGAACTAAGTGATCTGGATCAACTGACATTGCCTCAAAAGAGACAGGATCCTGGAAAGTTCATAATACCCTGTACCATAGGCACCATGCTCTTTAAGGCTCTGTGTGACCTTGGTTCAGGAATAAACCTCATGCCCCTCTCTGTAATAGAGAAACTGGGAATCTATGGGGTGCAAGCTGCTAAAATCTCACTAGAGATGGCAGACAGCTCAAGAAGACAGGCTTATGGACAAGTAGAAGATGTATTAGTAAAGGTTGAGGGCCTTTACATACCTACTGATTTCATAGTCCTGGATACTGGAAAGGAAGAGGATGAATCCATCATCCTAGGAAGACCTTTCCTGGCCACAGCAAGAGCTGTGATTGATGTTGACAGAGGTGAAATAGTCCTTCAATGGAATGAGAACTCCCTTGTATTCAAAACTCAAGGATCTCCCTCTGCAACCATGGAGAGGAAGCTTGAAAAGCTTCTCTCAAAGCAGAGTCAACCAGAGCCCCCACTGTCAAACTCTAAGTTTGGTGTTGGGAGGCCACAACCAAACTCTAAGTTTGGTGTTGAACTCCCATATCCAAACTCTAAGTTTGGTGTTGGAGAGTCTCAACAAAGCTCTGCACATCTGTGAGGCTCCATGAGAGCCCACTGTCAAGCTATTGACATTAAAGAAGCGCTTGTTGGGAGGCAACCCAATGTTTATCTAATTCTTATTTTTATTGTTTTTTTTTTCATGTTTTCTTAGGGTCATGATCATGTGGAGTCACAAAATAAAAATAAAAATTGAAAACGGAATAAAAAACAGCAGAAGAAAAATCACACCCTGGAGGAGCATCTGTCTGGCGTTCAGCGCCAGAACAGAGCATGGTTCTGGCGCTGAACGCCCAAAATGGGCAGCTTCTGGGCGCTGAACGCCAGAACAGGCATGGTTCTGGCGTTCAACGCCAGAAATGGCACACAAATGGGCGTTGAACGCCCAAAATGGCCACCAACCTGGCGCTGAACGCCCAGAGTTGGATACAAAGGCATTTTTACATGCCTAATGGGTGCAGGGATGTAAATCCTTGAACACCTCAGGATCTGTGGACCTCACAGGATCCACTCAGGATCTGTGGACCCCACAGGATCCCCACCTACCTCCACTCACTTCTTCTCACCACTCTCTTTCACACAACCCCATAAACACTCTTCCCTAAAAACCCCTCACCAATCACCTCAATCTCTCTTCCCTACTAAACCTTCACCACTCACATTCACCCACTCTTCCCAATAAACCTACCTCATAAACTCCACCTACCTTCAAAATTCAAAACCAATTTCCCACCCAAACCCACCCATATGGCCGAACCTTAACCCCCCCTCCCTTCCCTATATAAAGCCCTCCATTCTTCTTCAAATTCACACAACACAACCCCTCTATACCCTTCTTGGCCGAACCACATCACCCTCTCCCTCTCCTCCATTTCTTCTTCTTCTTCATCTATTCTTTTGTTTATTGCTCGAGGGCGAGCAATATTCTAAGTTTGGTGTGGTAAAAGCATAAGCTTTTTGTTTTTCCATTACCATTGATGGCACCTAAGACCGGAGAATCCTCTAGAAGAGGGAAAGGGAAGATAAAAGCTTCCACATCCGAGTCGTGGGAGATGGAAAGGTTCATCTCCAAAGCCCATCAAGACCACTTCTATGATGTTGTGGCCAAGAAGAAGGTGATCCCTGAGGTCCCTTTCAAACTCAAAAGAAATGAGTATCCGGAGATCCGACATGAAATTCAAAGAAGAGGTTGGGAAGTTCTAACAAATCCCATCCAACAAGTCGGCATCCTAATGGTTCAAGAGTTCTATGCCAATGCATGGATCACCAAGAACCATGATCAAAGTAAGAACCCGGATCCAAAGAACTATGTTACAATGGTTCGGGGGAAATACTTAGATTTTAGTCCGGAAAATGTGAGGTTGGCGTTCAAACTTGCCATACAGGGAAGAGAACGCACGCCCCTACACAAGGAGAGTCAACTTTGATCAAAGGTTGGACCAAGTCCTTATGGACATATGTGTAGAAGGAGCTCAATGGAAGATTGACTCCAAAGGCAAGCCGGTTCAACTAAGAAGATTGGACCTCAAGCCTATAGCTAGAGGATGGTTGGAGTTTATTCAATGCTCAATCATTCCCACTAGCAACCGGTCTGAAGTTACTATAGACCGGGCCATCATGATCCATAGCATCATGATTGGAGAAGAGGTGGAAGTTCATGAGATTATACCTCAAGAACTCTACAAGGTGGCTGACAAGTCCTCCACCATGGCAAGGTTAGCCTTTCCTCACCTCATTTGCCACCTATGCAATTCAGCTGGGATTGACATAGAGGGAGATATCCTCATTAAAGAGGAAAAGCCCATCACTAAGAAAAAGATGGAGCAAGCAAGAGAGCCCAGTCATGGAGCTCAAGAGGCGCAAGAAGCTCATCACCATGAGATTCCGGAAATGCCTCAAATGCACTTTCCTCCACAAAACTATTGGGAGCACATCAACACCTCCCTAGAAGAATTAAGTTCCAATATGGGACAACTAAGGGTGGAACATCAAGAGCACTCCATCATGCTCCATGAAATAAGAGAAGATCAGAAAGCAATGAGGGAGGAGCAACAAAGACAAGGAAGAGACATAGAAGAGCTCAAGGACATCATTGGTTCCTCAAGAAGAAAACGCCACCATCACTAAGGTGGATTCATTCCTTGTTCTTCTTTCTTCTGTTTTTCGTTTTCTATGTTATGTGCTTATCTATGTTTGTATCTTCACTACATGATCATTAGTAGTTAGTAACTTTGTCTTAAAGATATGAACGTCCTATGAATCCATCACCTCTCTTAAATGAAAATTGTTTTAATTCAAAAGAACAAGAAGTACATGAGTTTCGAATTTATCCTTGAACTTAGCTTAATTATATTGATGTGGTGACAATGCTTCTTGTTTTCTGAATGTATGCTTGAACAGTGCATATGTCTTTTGAAGTTGTTGTTTAAGAATGTTAAATATGTTGGCTCTTGAAAGAATGATGACTAGGAGACATGTTATTTGATAATCTGAAAAATCATAAAAATGATTCTTGAAGCAAGAAAAAGCAGCAAAAAAACAAAGCTTGCAGAAAAAAAAAAAGAAAAAAATAGGCGAAAAAAATATGAAGAAAAAGAAAAAGCAAGCAGAAAAAGCCAATAGCTCTTAAAACCAAAAGGCAAGGGCAAATAAAAAGGATCCCAAGGCTTTGAGCATCAGTGGATAGGAGGGCCTAAAGGAATAAAATCCTGGTCTAAGCGGCTAAACCAAGCTGTCCCTAACCATGTGCTTGTGGCGTGTAGGTGTCAAGTGAAAACTTGAGACTGAGCGGTTAAAGTCAAGGTCCAAAGCAAAAAAACAAAGAGTGTGCTTAAGAACCCTGGACACCTCTAATTGGGGACTTTAGCAAAGCTGAGTCACAATCTGAAAAGGTTCACCCAATTATGTGTCTGTGGCATTTATGTATCCGGTGGTAATACTGGAAAACAAAGTGCTTAGGGCCACGGCCAAGACTCATAAAGAAGCTGTGTTCAAGAATCATCATACTGAACTAGGAGAGTCAATAACACTATTCAAAATCTGAAGTTCCTATAGATGCCAATCATTCTGAACCTCAATGGATAAAGTGAGATGCCAAAACTATTCAAGAGGCAAAAAGCTATAAGTCCCGCTCATATGATTGAAGCTATGTTTCATTGATAGTTTGGAATTTATAGTATATTCTCTTCTTTTTATCCTATTTGATTTTCAGTTGCTTGGGGACAAGCAACAATTTAAGTTTGGTGTTGTGATGAGCGGATAATTTATACGCTTTTTGGCATTGTTTTTAGTATGTTTTTAGTAGGATCTAGTTACTTTTAGGGATGTTTTCCTTAGTTTTTTTGTTAAATTCACATTTCTGGACTTTACTATGAGTTTGTGTGTTTTTCTGTGATTTCAGGTATTTTCTGGCTGAAATTGAGGGACTTGAGCAGAAATCAGATTCAGAGGTTGAAAAAGGACTGCTGATGCTGTTGGATTCTGACCTCCCTGCACTCAAAGTGAATTTTCTGGAGCTACAGAACTCGAAATGGTGCGCTTCCAATTGCGTTGGAAAGTAGACATCCAGGGCTTTCCAGAAATATATAATAGTCCATACTTTGGCCAAGAATTGACGACGTAAACTGGCGTTCAACGCCAGCTTTCTACCCAAATCTGGCGTCCAGCGCCAGAAAAGGATCCAAAACCAGAGTTGAACGCCCAAACTGGCACAAAAACTGGCGTTCAACTCCACAAATGGCCTCTGCACGTGCAACACTTAAGCTCAGCCCAAACACACACCAAGTGGGCCCCGGAAGTGGATTTATACATCAAATACTTACTCATGTAAACCCTAGTAGCTAGTTTATTATAAATAGGACCTCTTACTATTGTATTAGGCATCTTTGGTCTCAGTTTTAATTCATTGTTCATCTTAGGAGACTATTGATCTCGTTTAGGGGGCTGGCCATCTCGGCCATGCCTGGACCTTCACTTATGTATTTTCATACGGTAGAGTTTCTACACTCCATAGATTAAGGTGTGGAGCTCTGCTGTTCCTCAAAGATTAATGCAAAGTACTACTGTTTTCTATTCAATTCTTCTTATTTCTCTTCTAAGATATCCATTCGCACCCAAGAACGTGATGAAGGTGATGATTATGTGTGACGCTCATCATCCTTCTCCCTTATGAACGCGTGCCTGACAAACACTTCTGTTCTACATGAATTAAGCTAGAATGAGTATCTCTTAGATCTCCTAACCAGAATCTTCGTGGCGTAAGCTAGAATGATGGCGGCATTCAAGAGAATCCGGAAAGTCTAAACCTTGTCCGTGGTATTCCGAGTAGGATTCAATGATTGAATGACTGTGACGAGCTTCAAACTCGCGAGTGCTGGGCGTTAGTGACAGACGCAAAAGGAGGGTGAATCCTATTCCAGCATGATCGAGAACCGACAGATGAATAGCCGTGCCGTGACAGGGTGCGTGAGCATATTATTCACTAAGAGGAGGGGATGTAGCCACTGACAACGGTGATGCCCTTGCATACAGCCAGCCATGGAAAGGAGTAAGACAGATTGGATGAAGATAGCAGGAAAGGAGAGGTTCAGAGGAACAAAAAGCATCTCCATTCGCTTATCTGAAATTCCTACCAATGATTTACATAAGTATCTCTATCCCTATTTTATTATATAATATTCGAAAACTCCATGATTATTTTATATCCGCCTGACTGAGATTTGCAAGGTGACCATAGCTTGCTTCATACCAACAATCTCCGTGGGATTCGACCCTTACTCACGTAAGGTATTACTTGGACGACCCAGTGCACTTGCTGGTTAGTTGTATCGAAGTTGTGACAATTATGAATTAAGATCAGAGCACCAAGCTTTGGAGCCATTACCAGGATTTGTTTGAGCCTGGAGATCACAATTTCGTGCACCATTTATCAAGATCATTGGAGACTTCTCTACCTAGGTTGCCGTCTACTCCTTTATTTGAGTGGGTAAAACTTATCTCTATTAGATTTTCTGTCCTACTTGAGTATGGTATTCTTGAAACAGATGGCCAACTTAGGAGGCTTTGTGGAATTAAGCATAAGAGAAGGATGTTCAGTGGTTGGAGTTGCAAATCAAGACTCATCAAGGTTGAGATTTCAAGAGCTAGATGCAAGAGTTGGACTAGTGATCAATTGGTTGGATCTAAGAGAAGAGTTTGGTACTTCATTGAGAATTCGGATTGCTTGCCACCCGGTTGGAACAATAATGATCAACTTAAAAACGGGTGTAGAAACAAGATTTAGGATCCCGGCATAAAAGAGGATCAACTTTGGGAGCTCAAAGCTTGTGAAGAACTTCATCAAGGCTTGGTGAATTCACTTCGAAACGTTGGAGCTTATTGGAAGTCCAAGCGTTAGTAGAAGTTTCAAGATGAGTTCAAGCACAAGCCACCATGACAAGGATCTCACCAAATGTCCAACTTAAAGACTTTAACTAAAAGTGCTAGGTGGGAGACACCTCACCATGGTAAATTCTTCCTATTTTATCTTTTGTTTATATTGGTAATAAGTTGAATTTTCAACTTTAGTTGGGTTTATTTAGTTTAGGTTGTGGTTTTACCTGTTTAATAATGTTTGGATTTATTTTCATAACTTGTTGGTTTAAAACAAAAAAGTGTGTCCCACGCGTGCGCGTGGCCGACGCGCACGCGTCACATTGAACTTTGCTCTCTAGTTCAAACAAACAGAAAGTTGTGCTGGAACGGTGCGGGTAGGGTGCTAGACGCACAACCCAACTCATGCGTACGCTTTGCTGACGCCTACGCGTCATTTTCCTTTTTGGCCATCCACGCGTGGGCGTGGCCAATGCGCACGCGTCGTACCTAAATGTTGTCCCAGTACTTATGAACAGAGAGTTGTACGACAAGTGTTCTGAAACTGTGTGTTTCGCACAATTTTCATCCACACATACGCGTGCTTCACGCGTATGCGTCATATTCCTTTTTCTACCTTCACACGTTCGCGTCGACGACGCGTACGCGTGGATTCAAATATGATAACCCCTGGCGCGAGTGCCCTAGCCCATTCGCGTAGCCTACCTCACCCCCCACCAACGTCCCTTTCTCTTCTCCAACGTTCCCCTCTTTTCTTCTTCAAACTCACAGAACCTCCATTACCACCACCATCAACCTCCACCAATCACCACTGCCCACACCGTCCGACGACCCCAAGCCGCCGCCGACCAACCCTCTCTCTTCCCTTTTCTCTTCTTTTCCTTCTTCTTCTCTCTCTCTTCCTCTCTCCTTTTCCCCTTTCTTTCTTTCTTCTTCCATTCTTTCCCGGTTCGTCTTCTTCGCTACCACCAGCTCCGCCACGGCACCACTATAACCGCCGGCGTCCCCTCCACCGTTCCTTCCCTTTCCTCTGCCTATTTCTATTTTGCTTCTTCCCAGGTTCCAATTCCATCTGTTTTAACTTCTGCTTCTATTTTTTAATTTCCTTTGATTAAATTCCATGTTAGTGTTAGTTGATTAGGTTGCTGTTTGATTAGGTTAGCTTAGCTGAATTAGGTGGTTAGGTAGTTAACTGATTTTGTAGTGGATTTAGGTTTGAATTCTGTTGTTTATTCTCTCTGAAATTGGTTTTTCTGTTGCTGGTAATGACTTGCCCTGTGTTAATTTGGTTTCCTGCTGCTGCAATTTCTGTTTTACTTTAAACCACTTACTGTTGTTTCTTGCTGCTGTGCTTTGCTTTGTTTAGTGATGATGATGTTGATATTCTATGATATAGTACATGTTGCTGTTGTTGCTAATTTTGGGTGCTACTGCTGTTTGATGATGCCTTGGTTTATAATGCTCAATTCATATAAAAAGTTATTGTGTTTTGGCTCTTGTTAAACCTATGCTAAGTTCATATGGATTGTAATTGCTGCTCATGTTTGCATATGCACCTTTGTCTATATGATATTATAGTTGCTGGTTTTGCTTGAATCGTTCTGAGATTCATATGAGTTGCTGATTCTATTTGAAATTAAATCTGAGTTGTTGATTTGCTGCTATTTGTTTAATTCGGGAACGCTCAATTTACTGCCGGAATGCTGCCCAAATTTTTTTTCTGAAAACTGTTTTACTCTTAACTTCCACTCATGAATTAACTTTAGTACTTTTGAATTGGGATTTATTTGGTTTGAACCAAAGTCAATTCATGGGGTGATGGGTTTGCATTTCCGTTCCTTTTGGTTCCCTTTCCATTTGAACTTATGATTGACGGAATCAAGGCACTAATTGACGGATTTCTGTGTCAAATAGGTCCTTGGTTAACCAAGTCAATGTGAACCTCTTTTGTGCTTTCATTCCTTCAAGCTTAGTCAAACTTTTTCATTTTCATGGTTCAAATTCGATTTCCACTATCTTTGACCAGAGAAGTGACTTTCATTCAATTCTATATTTGACTTGAACTTGTTTCCTTATATGTAGGTTCTTTATTTTTGTATTAATTGGTGATTTTCACTGGTGTAAACCTTTCTAAATGGTGATTGTTTTCAGTACTCTTTTGGGTTTCACCAAGTGCTCATTTCACTTTCTTCCACACCAATTCTTACAAATTTAGTGATCAATTACATTGTTAATGATTTCAATTCTTTGTGTGCTTCTTGCATTACATATTTCATCGTCAATGATTTGTATTATATGTATGGATGTGAGCTTGCTTGATCTTAAACTTTGTGAATGATGCACGGAATTGTGATCACACTTTTCACAACTCCGGTACAACTAACCAGCAAGTGCCCTGGGTCGTCCAAGTAATAAAACCTTACACGAGTAAGGGTCGATCCCATGGAGATTGCCGGCTTGAAGCAAGCTATGGTCATCCTGTAAATCTTAGTCAGGCGGATTCAATTGGTTATGAGTTTTGATAATTGAAAGATAAATAAAACATAAATCAAAATAAAGATACTTATGTAATTCATTGGTGGGAATTTCAGATAAGCGTTCGGAGATGCTTTGTTGATTCTGAACCTCTGCTTTCCTATTGTCTTCATCCAATCATGCGTGCTCCCTTCCATGGCAAGATGTATGTTGGTGGATCACCATTGTCAATGGCTACCATTCGTCCTCTCAGTGAAAATGGTCCAGGTACAGTTTCTGTACAGCTAATCAACTGTCGGATCTCTCGTCTCGGATGAAAAATACCAGGCACAGCTACTGCACGGCTAATCATCTGTCGGTTCTCACTTGTGTCAGAATAGGATCTCTCTATCCTTTTGCACACTGTCACTGCGCCCAACATTCGTGAGTTTGAAGCTCGTCACAATCATCCCGTCCCAGATCCTACTTGGAATACCACAGACAAGGTTTAGACTTTTCGGATCTCAAGAATGCTACCAATTGGTTCTAGCCTCTACCACGAAGGTTCTAATCTCACGGATTCGAATGCTCTATTGTCAGGAGAGGCAAGTCAAATCCATGGATTAGAGACCCAAGAGACTATACTCCGGCTGTCGTCCAATGACTACGTTGAACATCATGTAGACCGCTTGTGGTTGTCAGGCACGCGGATTTTGGCTAAGCGAGTAACAAAGATAGTGGGTGATTGTCACGGGTCACCCCTTCATTCTAAATTAACTGAATTAAGTACGAGAGTATATCTTGGAGAAGAAGTAAGCGTGAATTGAAAGAGAAACAATAGTACTTGCATTAATTCATGAAGAACAGCAGAGCTCCGCACCTTAATCTATGAGGTGTCGAAACTCCACTGTAGAAAATACATAAGAGAAAAAGGTCTAGGCATGGCCGAATGGCCAGCCTCCCAAATGTGAAAAATGGCATAAGCTTCCTTGAATACAATAGTAAAAAGTGCTATTTATACTAAACTAGTTACTAAGGATTACAGAAAATAAGTAACTAAGTGCAGATAGTGCAAAAATCCACTTCTGGGGCCTACTTGGTGTGTGCTTGGGCTGAGCATTGAGCTTTACACATGCATAGGCCTTTTCTAGAGTTAAACGCCAGCTTGGATGCCAGTTTGGGCGTTTAACTCCAGTTTTGGTGCCAGTTCCAGCGTTTTATGCCAGAAAAGGGTCTCTGGCTGGTGTTTAACGCCAGTTTGGGCCATCAAATCTCGAGCAAAGTATGAACTATTATATATTTCTGGAAAGCCCAAGATGTTAGCTTTCCATCCCAATTAATAACGCGCCAATTAGACTTCTGTAGCTCCAAAAAATCGTGTTTGAGTGCAGGGAGGTCAGAATATAACAGCATCTGCAGTCATTTCTCAGCCTCTGAATCAGATTTTTGCTCAGGTCCCTCAATTTCAGCCAGAAAATGCCTGAAATTACAGAAAAACACACAAACTCATAGTAAAGTCCAGAAATATGATTTTTGCATAAAAACTAATAAAAATATAATAAAAAGTAACTAAAACATACTAAAAACTACCTAAAAACAATGCCAAAAAGCATATAAATTATCCGCTCATCACAACCCCAAACTTAAATTGTTGCTTGTCCCCAAGCAACCAAAAACAAAATAAGATAAAAAGAAGAGAAAATACAATAAATTTCAAAATATCAATGAAGCTTAGTTCCAATTAGATGAGCTGGACTAATAGCTTTTTGCTTCTGAATAGTTTTGGCATCTCACTTTATCCTTTGAAGTTCAGAATGATTGGCATCCATAGGAACTCAGAATTCAAATAGTGTTATTGATTTTCCTAGTTTAGTATGTTGATTCTTGAACACAGCTACTTTATGAGTCTTGGTTGTGACCCTTAGCATTTTGTTTTCCAGTATTACCACCGGATACATAAATGCCACAGATACATAATTGGGTGAACCTTTTTAGATTGTGACTCAGCTTTGCTAGAGTCCCTAGTTAGAGGTGCACAGAGTTCTTAAGCACACTCTTTTTCTTTGGATCACAACTTTTACCACTCAGTCCCAAGCTTTTCACTTGGACCTTCATGACACGAGCACATGGTTAGGGATAGCTTGATTTAGCCGCTTAGGCCAGGATTTTATTTCTTTGTGCCCTCCTATCCATTAATGCTCAAAGCCTTGGATCCTTTTTACCCTTGCCTTTTAGTTTAAAGGGTTATTGGCTTTTTGCTCTTGCCTTTTGGTTTAAAGAGCTATTGGCTTTTTCTGCTTGCTTTTTCTTTTTCTTTCTTTTTCTTTCTTTTTCTTTATTTTTTGCCATTTTTTTTCGCAAGCTTTGTGTTTTTCATTGCTTTTTCTTGCTTCAAGAATCAATTTTATAATTTTTTAGATTATCAATAATATTTCTCTTTTTTTCATTATTCTTTCAAGAGCCAACGATTTTAACATTCATAAACTTCACTATCAAAAATATGCACTGTTCAAGCATTCATTCAGAAAACAAAAAGTATTGCCACCACATCAAAATAATTAAACTATTTTCAAGATAGAATTCGAAATTCATGTACTTCTTTTTCTTTTTCAGAAAACATTTTTCATTTAAGAAAGGTGAAAGATTCATGGAACATTCATAGCTTTAAGACATAGACACTAAACACTAATGATCATGTAATGAAGACACAAACATAGTCAAAACATAAAGCATAAAAACTGAAAACAGAAAAGAAAATAAACAAGGAGATTAAAGAACGGGTCCACCTTAGTGATGGTGGTTTCTTCTTCCTCTTGAAGAACCAATGGAGTTCTTGAGCTCCTCTATGTCTCTTTCTTGCCTTTGTTGTTCCTCTCTCATGGCCTTTTGGTCCTCTCTGATTTCATGGAGGATGATGGAGTGCTCTTGGTGCTCCACTCTTAGTTGCTCCATGTTGAAACTCAATTCTCCTAAGGAGGTGTTGAGTTGCTCCCAATAGTTGTGTGGAGAAAAATGCATCCCTTGAGGCATCGCAGGGATTTCTTGATGAGAGACTTCCTTATGCTCTTGTTGAGGTCTATGAGTGGGCTCTCTTGCTTGCTCCATCCTCTTTCTAGTGATGGGCTTTTGAGATGAATCTCTCCATCTCCCATGACTCGGAGTTGGAAGCAACTGCCTTCCCTTTCCTCTTCCTAGAGGTTTTCCGGCCTTAGGTGCCATTAATGGTTATAGAAAAACAAAAAGCAGAGCTTTTTTCCATACCAAACTTAAAAGGTTTGCTCGTCCTTGAGAAAAAGAAGAAAGAAAGGATTAGAGGAAGAATATATGGAGGAGATAGAAGTGTGTGAATGGTTCGGCCAAGGGGGGGTTTTAGGTGGTTATGATGTGTGAAAATGAAGGAGTGATGAGGGGCTTATATAGGAGTGGAGTGGAGAGGGAATTCTTGTAATAGGGGTTGGGTTTGGGAGGGAGATGGTTTGAATTTGAATGGGTGCGGGTAGGTGGGTTGTATGATGGTTTTGGAGGAGAAATGGAGGTGATTGGTGGAGGTTATTTTGGGAAAGAGTGTTATAGAAAGGTGTGAAAAGGAGAGAAAATTAGTTGGGGTAGGTGGGGATCCTGTGGGATCCACAGATCCTGGGGTGTCAAGGAATTCTGGTCCCTGCACCTTTCTGGCATTTAAACGCCCCTGGATAGCCCTTTCTAGCGTTTAAACGCCAGTCTGCTACCTTTCCTGGCATTAAACGCCAGGCTGATGCCCCTTTCTAGCGTTTAACGCCAGCCAGACACCATTTTCTGGTGTTAAACGCCAATCTGTCTACCAATTCTGGTGTTTAACGCTCAAAATGCTGCCAGACTGAGCGTTAAACGCCCATTCTTCTATCCTTATTGGCGTTTAAATGCCAGTACGCCTGTCCTCCAGGGTGTGCTATTTTTGATGCTGTTTTTGATTCCGCTTTAATTCTACAGCTGTTTTGTGACTCCACATGATCATCAACCTAAAGAAAACATAAACTAACAATGGAAAATAAAATGAAAAAGTAATTAACATAGATAAATAAGATTGGGTTGCCTCCCAATAAGCGCTTCTTTAATGTCAATAGCTTGATAGTGAGCTCTTATAGAGCTTCACAGACACTCAGAGCATGATGGTGGCCTCCCAACACCAAACTTAGAGTTTGAATGTGGGGGCTCTGCTTGACTCTGTATTGAGAGAAGCTTTTCATGCTTCCTCTCCATGGTTACAGAGGAAGATCCTTGAGCCTTAAACACAAGGTAGTCCTCATTCAGTTGCAGGATTAACTCTCTTCTTTCCACATCAATCACAGCTCTTACTGTGGCTAGGAAGGGCCTTTCAAGGATGATGCATTCATCCTCATCCTTCCTAGTGTCTAGGATTATGAAGTCAGCAGGGATGTAAAGGCCTTCAACCTTCACTAAGACATCCTCTACAAGTCCATAAGCCTGTTTCATTGATTTGTCTGCCATCTCTAGTGAGATTCTTGCAGCTTGTACCTCAAAGATCTCCAGTTTCTCCATTACAGAGAGTGGTATGAGGTTAATACTTGAACCAAGGTCACACAGAGCCTTCTCAAAGGTCATGGTGACTATGGTGCAAGGAATTAAGAACCTTCCAGGATCCGGTTTCTTTTGAGGTAATTTTTGCTGAACCAAGGCATTCAGTTCATTGATGAGCAATAGAGGTTCATCCTCCCAAGTCTCATTACCAAATAACTTGGCATTCAGCTTCATGATTGTTCCTAGATACCGAGTAACTTGCTCTTCAACAATATCTTCATCCTCTTTAGAGGAAGAATACTTATCAGAGCTCATGAATGGCAACAGTAAGTTCAGTGGAATCTTTATGGTCTCTGTATGAGTCTCAGATTCCTTTGGTTCCTCATTAGGGAACTCCTTAGTGGTTAGTGGATGTCCATTGAGGTCTTCCTCACTGGAAATCACTGCCTCTTCCTCCTCTATAGGTTTGGCCACTTTGGATATATTGATGGCCTTGCACTCACTCTTTGGATTCTCTTCTATATTGCTTGGGAGAGTACTGTGAGGGATTTCAGTAATTCTTTTACTCAGCTGACCCACTTGTGCCTCCAAATTTCTGATGGAGGACCTTGCTTCAGTCATGAAACTGAGAGTGGTCTTAGATAGATCAGAGACTATGGTTGCTAAGTTAGAGAGGCTCTGCCTCGAATTCTCTATCTGTTGTTGAGAAGATGATGGAAAATGTTTGCTATTGCCAAACCAAATTTTCCCACCATTATTATTATTGAAGCCTTGTTGAGGCTTCTGTTAATCCTTCCATGAGAAATTTGGATGATTTCTCAATGAAGGATTATAGGTGTTTCCATAAGATTCTCCCATGTAATTCACCTCTTCCCTTGCAGGATTCTCAGGGTCATAAGCTTCTCCTTCAGAGGAAGCTTCTTTAGTACTGCCGGATGCAGCTTGCATTCTAGTCAGATTCTGAGAAATCATATTGACTTACTGAGTCAATATTTTATTCTGAGCTAATATGGCATTCAGAGTATCAATCTCAAGAACTCCTTTCTTCTGAGTCATCCCATTATTCACAAGATTTCTTTCAGAAGTATACATGAACTAGTTATTTGCAACCATTTTAATGAGTTCCTGGGCTTCTGCAGGTGTTTTCTTCAGATGAAGAGATCCACCAGCAGAGTGGTCCAATAACATCTTGGACAATTCAGACAGACCATCATAGGATATACCTAAGATGCTCCATTCTAAAAGCATATCAGAAGGACACCTTCTAATCAATTGCTTGTATCTTTTCCAAAAAGCAATGAGCTATCCTGGGTCAGAAGATCATCAAAGGTCTGAATCCTTTCTTGGAGCAAAAGACAAGATCAACGGTTCAGATTGAAGAAGCTTGATGAAAAGGGTTGAGAGAGGTCGATGCATGTTAGTTTTTGGTTTTTCCTCTCTCTTCTCTATGTCCAAACCATTACTGTTTTTGGTTGGAGAAGAAGTTGCTTGGTTGAACCGGTTTCAACTTTGGAAGTTTCTCCTTCTATATTAAGGGTAAACGGCCAAGGGTTGAGATCAAGGAGAGAAAGTGAAAGCACAGAGTTCTCATAGCTTCCCAAGCTATTTGAAGTTCTTCTCTTTTAATGAGTTTCATTTTGTTTTCTTTTTCTTAGTATTGTTTGTCTGAGTCTCATGGTAAAAGGCAACATGGTGAGGTTTGTAAGAAAAAGCCAGTGAGAGGTAAAAGGCAGTGAGCATGCAATATTAGAGAAAAAGCCATAAATGTCTCAGAGTTTCCTTGTACATCTTTCTGTTGTATTTCATGATTCCGTGGGAATTCTCTTGCAAGTTGGGATAGCACTTTACGGTTGAAAGCTAGGTTTTGAGTCCTAGTTAAATTCAGATTGGGTGTAGAATCTAGTTTTGTCCTTGATAGGATTGGGTAGATCCTAGGGAAGGAAATTGGTGTCTGTAATGTTGTGATAACATAGTGAAATTCTATCATTGTTGTGATGGAGACTGGATGTAGGCCACATTGCACTTAGTGGCTAAATTAGGATATATCTGGTGTTAATTCTTCTTCTCTACTCCTTTCTCTGTTTCTACTAATCAGGAGACGAAAACAAAAGTATCTCTCAACTCGACACGAGACAAAACAAAAGTGTCTCTCAACTCATTACAACATTTTGGGTCTATGGCCACGGTTTTTTTGGTCACGGTAAAAAACCGTGACCATAGACGCTCTATGGTCACGGTTTTTTAGGGTGACAAAAAAAGTTAAGGTTACGGTTTTTTTGGAAAGGGTGACCATAGAGTACCTATGGTCACAGTTTTTTAAAAAGGGTGGACTAAAAGGGTCTATGGTCACGGTTTTAAGGGGTGACCTAAAGGGGTCTATGGTCACAGTTTCTTACAGTGACCAAAAAGGGTCTATGGTCACGGTTCTTCAAAAAAGGGTGACCTAAAAAGACCTATGATCACGGTTTCGGAGGGTGACCTAAAGGGATCTATGGTCACAGTTTTGAGAGGTGGCCTAAAAGGGTTTATGATCACGGTTTTGGGGGTGACCTAAAATGATCTATGGTCACGGTTTTTTACAGTGACCAAAAAAGGGCTATGGTCACGTTTTTTCAAAAAAGGGTGACCTAAAAGGGTTTATGGTCACGGTTTTGGGCGGTGACCAAAAGGGGTCTATGGTCACGGTTTTGGGGGTGGCCTAAAAGGGTCTATGGTCACGATTTTGGTGGGAGACTTAAAGGTGTCTATGGTCACGGTTTTTCGAAAGGGTGACCTAAAAAGGTCTATGGTCACGGTTTTGGGGGGTGACCTAGAGGTCTATGGTTACAATTTTAGAGGCTGACCTAAAGGGGTCTATGGTCACGATTTTAGGGAGTGACCTAAAAGGGTCTATGGTCACAGTTTTTTACAGTGACCAAAAAGAGACTATGGTCACGGTTTTTAAGAAGGGTGACCTAAAAGAGTCTATGGTCATGGTTTTGGGTGGTGACCTAAAGGGGTCTATGGTCACGATTTTTGGGGATGACTTAAAGGAGTCTATGGTCACAGTTTTGGGAGTGACCTAAAGGGGTCTATGGTCACAGTTTTAATCATTTGAGTTCTAATTAATTAAGATTTTTATGTATTTTTTATTATTTTAAAAATTTTTTCTTTTTAAAATTTAAAAATTTTAATAATTAAAAACTAATAATAATTTTATACGATTTACTTTAAATATTAAAATTTTAAATCTAATTTTATAAATAAAAAATTAGGTTGAATACTGTTAATAATTTTAAATTAAAAAAGCATTTAAAACTTAATAATATAAAAAATGATTTAATAACTTAATAACGGATGAAAAACTAGCCCAGTGACTAATTATATATAATGCCAAATTTGTTTTAATTATAGTTTAAGTTTTAGCCATGGTATAGTATAAGATAATTGGAATAATATAAAAATTAATTTTGTACACTAAAAATTTAACCATTAAATCGATTATTAAATTTTGTGCTTTAATTAGGGAAAAAATGATGCCGTCTCTTGTTTATTTGAAAAAAAAATTTGAAATACAGTAGCCCAATTCGTAACACTGAAGGAAATTGAAGGAAATTGAACCCCCCCTCTTTCTTCCCCCAATTCGTAACACTATGAGAGTGAGACCTCTGAAGGAAATTGAAACTGCAAAACCCTAGCCCCTTATTGTTGCCGCCGTCCCAAGCTTTTGAGCGCCGCCGCCGTCCCAAGCTCCTCAACGCCGACGCCGTCCCCAGGTCTTCAGTGTCGTCGCTTCTTCCTCTTCCTTGTCTTGGAAAACCCAGAAAGCTTAGCACGTCTTCTTCATCTTCGTTGGCTTCTCTGTTCGTGGCTTGGAGTAGCACGCCATCGGGTCGCCGCTTGCCGTCGTCTCGCCTATCTCGTTGTCTCGCTGGTTGCCATCCGTCGAAGGTTAGTGGCCTCCGCTTCTTCTTTTGAAGTTCTGAAATTGTTGTTCAATCATGGCGGTTCCCTTTTTCTTGTAATCTTCTGTAGTTGCCTGTTGCTGATGGATCTGTCTTATATTTGCGGGTTGGTGATGGCTGTCATTTTTTTTCCCAAATTTATGGATGGCTGGCTTTGTTTCAAATCTTTGTAAAATAACTCATGATTTGCTTTGTTTCAAATATTTATATAATTGTTTCCAAATGTAAATGAATCAAGAGGGCTTTGTTAATTTGTCAATAAATAACTCATTATAAAACTATTGTAGGTATGATGCAGTTTGAGACCTGTGATGCAGTTTCTCTGGACCAATATCACTGATGATCAATCATAGGTATGATGATGAAAATAACATTATATTAGAGGCTATTGTCACGCCCCGTATACTTATTGTTACACTTATGTCACTTAATTAATTTTTTTAAAAATATTCTTTTATTGAATTACACAACTTCACAAACATTTTTTTTCAAGTTTCTATTTGTCATCATTTTTGTTTACTATATATATGTGGTTGTAGAATAAAAAAAATAATCAAAAGGTGCTCACTAGATATTAGTAGAAGCCAATATTCCTCCACCTTGTGCATTTTTGAATGATACTGTCATATCTATTGGTCCTGCTGAATGGACATAGAACATAATTTTGTACTTCTTTCCTTGCTCAATGTTCTGAAATAATTATTAATATTTTGTTATCAGCATCTTCTTCCAACTCTTTTGTTTTAAATTTACTGATTTAGTCTGAATTTTTTGTTCAAATTTACTGATGGCTCTGTTTTGTAATTACTAGTTGCTGATAGCTCTTAATTTTTTTATTCAAATTTACTGATGGGTTTGTTTTGTAATTGCTGGTTTTCCTGGGTGAAGATTTAGTGTTTTGGAATGTTTTATAATGGCACAAAAGTATAAAGACAAATGTTATTCAGAGAGATGATGAAAAATCATCCAATGACTGTACCTGAACTGCATTTTAGAAAATTAGTTCAATTTTGTAGTCTTGATATCATCAAAGTATGTTATTTTCACAACTTTCTTGGCTTTATTAATGGTATCGTGTATTTAACTAACTTTATGTATTTTTACATTGCAATAATATATAGGTTATTTCTGACAAAAATCGTGAAAATAGATCCAAACAAAAATGGAATCATCGAATGGATCCAATTAGTTTTGAATTTACGCGCTAAACTGGTATTATATTTGTGCTTTGCATTTAAGTATCTTTGCATCTTTCATGTCATCTGTGTTGACTTCATCTGTGTTGACTTCGAATAATCTTGGTGGTTTCTTTGTAGCGTGCAAAAAAAGAGGACAATGAAGATCCATCACAGTCTGAGATGTTTGTTGTAACTCGTACTAACAAGAAAGGAGAGACTGATTTGGGAACACAAGAGACGATTGTGAGTTGTTTAGTTTCGTAGAAATGTACACTAAAAGAAATGTGTAAATCATTTTTTTTAAGCATATGCGCACATGAACTTATTTCAATTTTACTTGTGTGTAATAGGATCATCTTCAAAATTGGAAGCAAGCTGGATACAGTGATGATGAAGCACTTCAAACGGTTTTTGGAAAGGAGAGACATGGTAGAGTTCGTTTCTATGGTCGATCAGTCACAAAATCCTCTATTAAAAAGGATAAGCAAATCCGACAAATGCAACAACAACATACTGAAGTGGTTTCAACTATCGAGAAAAATCAAAATAACTTAACTTCCAAGTTGGATGGTTTAACGAGCTTGGTCAAAATGTTGTTGCAACAAGTTAATCCTGGTATGAGTGCGGAACAAGTGCAAGTAATGATAGAAGCTGCCCAACAATCTCCGCCTGATGCAAGTAGTACACCAAATGATGCGAGGCGAAGCATTTCTCCTTCACTGGGATCGAACCATGTGTCAAAAAATATGGAAGTAAGTACTATCAAAATTAGTAGTTAAATTAATAGTGGCTGATTGCTGTTGATGTTAATTTTATTGTTGATTTTATTGGCCTTAAGCGAATTTACAATAGAATCTAGTTTATTATCAAATTAAAAATTTCAACCACTATATAAAATAATTGCACTATTTTATCAAATTAAAAAGATTTTACATGGTCATCAAATTGGACATTTGGCTAATTGGCTCCATGAGTACATATTGAATAAAAGAGTAAGAAACTAATTACGAACTAAGATGCATAACCTACCATTGTTTCCTTTCAGAAGGTATAGAAAAATAGATAAAGCAATAATAATACATGAAGGTGAAGGGGTAGCAATCATCATTGACTCAGTACTCAGTAATATATAGCGTAAATAACAAACAACATGGGAGGAGGGAACAAAGAAAACAAAAGCGAAAGCGTTGTATCCATGGAGATGAACAAGCTCCCCTAAAATCCCGCTTCGAACTTAATTAATGCACCCTATAACGTTTGGACAAATATTATTCGAAATTCTTTGCATCACATGAAGATTAATTCAAGAGAAAAATAATAAAAGAAAGAAGAATACAATACAAATATTTTTTCTTTTTCTATTATTATTATTATTATTATTATTATTATTATTATTATTATTATTATTATTATTATTATTATTATTATTATTATTATTATTATTATTATTATTTTAAATTTGACTTTGTCTATTGATTTCATACTCAATCTGGTTTTTCTGTTTCACTGGTGTTGATTACTTGATTTGTTTGATGGGTTGGAAGCTAATAATAGTATTTCGGTATTACCTTATTTTTTAAGCTTCTATTTTGGTTGTGGTTGTTTCTTTGTGCTGAATTTTTTTGAGTTTTAAGAGACTTCAATAGGGGAGTTAAAGTTCCACTCAAAGATAGATGAAAAATATATAAACATTACCAAATGCTCCTTGTTATAAACCTTAGCAAATGCTCCTTGTTATTTAGTGGTTAAAATTTTCATGTTGATTGATTTATTTAACTTGTGCTCTATTCATTACTCAAATGTACTGCATGCATCATCAAAAACATTTTTGTTCTGTTCTAACTTCTTTATTTCTTTTGCTAGCAAGAGGACATGTGTGAAGAAAATATGTTCTATACAAATATAAGATGGGATGGGTCTTATAATGATTTTGGTTATCTAAATGTATTATTTTGATGTGTTCTTTACATTTTGATAAGAGACTTTATCCGATATTACATGTAATGGATAAATTACACCCTATTTTGATTAATGTTGTAATGGATATCTAGTTTTTAATGAAACTTTTATGATTTATATTTATTGAATTTCTCATTCTTAGATTTATTTTGTGATTATCATCATTTTGGGATGTGATTATGCTCTAAAAAAATTCATAAAATAAAACAGGCTATGGTCACAGTAAAAACTGTGACTATAGATAAGTTATGGCCACGGTGAAAACTATGACCATAGATAAGGCTATGGTCACGACAAAAAACCGTGACCATAGATAAGGCTATGGTTACGGTTTTAAGGAGGGGGTGACCATAGATAAGCTATGGCCACGGTGAAAGCTGTGACTATAGATAAGGCTATGGTTACGTTTTTAAGGTTGGGTGACCATAGAGGCTATGGTCGTGGTGAAAAACCATGACCAAAGATAAGGCTATGGTCACGGTTTAAGGAGGGGTGACTATAGGGGCTATGGTCACGGTTTTTGAGAGGGGTGATGGTGCACGAATTGTGAGTCACACTTTTCACAACTCGTACCACTGACCAGCAAGTGCACTGGGTCGTCCAAGTAATACCTCACGTGAGTAAGGGTCGAATCCCACGGAGATTGTTGGTTTGAAGTAATCTATGGTTATCTTGTAAATCTTAGTCAGGAAGTCAATTATGTTTATCAGTTGAATTGCAAATAAACAAGAGAGCATGGATTAAAGGTTACTTGCTATGCAGTAATGGAGAATATGTTAGAGTTTTGGAGATGCTTTGTCTTCTGAATCTCTGCTTTCCTCTGTCTTCTTGTTCACGCACGCACGTCCTCCTATGGCAAGCTGTGTGTTGGTGGATCACCGTTGTCAATGGCTACCTTCCATCCTTCCAGTGAAAACTACGCTCACGCGCTCTGTCACAGCACGGCTAATCACCGGTTGGTTCTCGATCCAGTTGGAATAGAATCCCTTAATTCCTTTGCGTTTATCACTAACGCCCAGCCTTCAGGAGTTTGAAGCTCGTCACAGTCATTCAATCCTTGAATCCTACTCGAAATACCACAGACAAGGTTTAGACTTTCTGGATTCTCATGAATGCCGCCATCAATTCTAGCTTATACCACGAAGATTCTGATTAAGAGATCTAAGAGATACTCATTCAATCTGATATAGAACGGAGGTGGTTGTCAGGCACACGTTCATGGGTTGAGAATGGTGATGAGTGTCATAGATCATCACCTTCATCACAGTTAAGCGCGAATGAACATCTTAGATAGGAACAAGCGTGTTTGAATAGAAAACAGGAATACTTGCATTAATTCATCGAGACACAGCAGAGCTCCTCACCCCCAACAATGGAGTTTAGAGACTCATGCCGTCAAAGAGTACAAAGTTCAGATCTAAAATGTCATGAGATGCAAAATAAGTCTCTAAAAGTTGTTTAAATACTAAACTAGTAGCCTAGGTTTACAAAAAATGAGTAAACTATGATGGATGATGCAGAGATCCACTTCTGGGGCCTACTTGGTGTGTGCTGGGCTGAGATTTAAGCAATTCACGTGCAGAGGCCATTTGTGGAGTTGAACGCCAGTTTTTGTGCCAGTTTGGGCGTTCAACTCCAGCTTTTGATCCTTTTCTGGCGCTGGACGCCAGAATTGGGCAGAGAACTGGCGTTGAACGCCAGTTTACGTCGTCTATCCTTGTGCAAAGTATGGACTATTATATATTTCTGGAAAGCCCTGGATGTCTACTTTCCAACGCAATTGGAAGCATGCCATTTCAAGTTCTGTAGCTCCAGAAAATCCACTTTGAGTGCAGGGAGGTCAGAATCCAACAGCATCAGCAGTCCTTTTTCAGCCTGAATTAGATTTTTGCTCAGCTCCTTCAATTTCAGCCAGAAAAATACCTAAAATTACAGAAAAACACACAACTCATAGTAAAGTCCATAAATATGAATTTTTCCTAAAAACTAATGAAAATAGACTAAAAACTAACTAAAACATACTCAAAACTACATGAAATTAACCCCAAAAAGCGTATAAAATATCCGCTCATCACAACACCAAACTTAAATTGTTGCTTGTCCTCAAGCAACTAGACAAATAAAATAGAAGACTAATAGGTTGAGAAGCAATAATATCTCAGAGTTTTTGATTGAAGCTCAGATTCTAATTAGATGAGCGGGACTAGTAGCCTTTTGCTTCTGAACAGTTTTGGCATCTCACTTTATCCATTGAAGCTCGGAGTGATTGGCATCTATAGGAACTTAGAATTCAGAGAGTGTTATTGATTCTCTTAGTTCAGTGTGATGATTCTTGAACACATCTTCTTTATGAGTCTTGGCCGTGGCCCTAAGAACTTTGTTTTCCAGTATTACCACCGGATACATAAATGCCACAGACACATAATTGGGTGAACCTTTTAGATTGTGACTCAGCTTTGCTGAAGCCCCCAATTAGAGGTGTCCAGAGTTCTTAAGCACACTCTTCTTTTTGCCTTGGACCTTGACTTTAACCGCTCAGTCTCAAGTTTTCACTTGAGACCTTCACGCCACAAGCACATGGTTAGGGACAGCTTGGTTTAGCCGCTTAGACCAGGATTTTATCCTTTTAGGCCCTCCTATCCACTGATGCTCAAAGCCTTGGGATCCTTTTTATTTGCCCTTGCCTTTTGGTTTTAAGGGTTATTGGCTTTTTCTACTTGCTTTTTCTCTCTTTTTTTTTGTTGCAAGCTTTGTTCTTTGTTGCTTTTTCTTGCTTCAAAAATCATTTTTATGATTTTTCAGATTATCAATAACATGTCTCATGTTCATCATTCTTTCAAGAGCCAACATATTTAACAGGCTTAAACAACAAATTCAAAAGACATATGCACTGTTCAAGCATTCATTCAGAAGACAGAAAGCATTGCCACCACATTTAACTAATTAGAATTTCTCTTATTAAAACTCAAAATTTTATTGCCTCTTATTCAAAAGATCTACTACTTTATTCATGTTTGCTGATGATGAGAAAAATAAACTATAGCTTAATTGGAGATAAAATCAAAATAGATACTGATTACTACTATATGACTCCTAAGGTAAACTTCTATAAGGACACTGTCACAGAGTTAAGGCAGAAATTGGAAATTAATAACCTTTATTCTGGGGGAACGGGGGTTCCTCTGATCCTTGGGGTGCTTGGTCCTGCAAGAGAAGACTTTTGGCGCTTCAATTCCCTTAAGTCACGCCCTTGCTCCTCTTGTTCTTTAAACATATAGGTCAGCATTTGACTGTGTTCCTTATGTTCTTTTATTATTTGCTCCATAGCTTCCCATATCTTAGTAACAGACGTCTCAAGATACTCCCAGTATTCAGCTTGAGGGATCTCTGGGAGGAATTCCTGTGCTCTCTTCTTGATGGGATCATCATGTGCTTGTTGTTTTTCCATTGATGCTTTGGTGATTGGCTTCTCAATTGAGATATACTCAGTTATTCCCATCCTTACTCCAGCGTCCTTGCAGAGTAGAGAGATCACGCTTGGATAAGCCAACCTGGCCTCTTTAGAATTTTTGTTAGCAATTTTGTAGAGTTCAGCTGAAATCAGCTGATGAACCTCCACTTCCTTTCCCACATGATGCAATGGATCATCACTGCTCTTTTAACTGTGACCTCAGAACGGTTGCTAGTAGGCAACAGAGAATGCCCAATGAAGTCTAGCCATCCTCTGGCGACTGGTTTGAGATCCTCTCTCTTGAGTTGATTTGGGACACCCTTTGTGTTGGTGGTCCACCTGGCTCCAGGGATACATATGTCCTCTAGAATCTTATCCAGGTCAATGTCTGCTCTCATCATCCTCTTGTTGAAGGAGTCTGGATCATCCTTTAGCTGAGGTAGCTTTAAGATCTCCCTGATTCTGTCAGGGTGGGTATGAACAATCTTTCCTCTGACCACGGTCCGATAGTCATAGAAGGCAGTTCCAGATAATTTCTGCTTGTCAGTTTGCCACATATTAGCATAGAACTCCTGGACCATGTTCCTTCCCACTTTCGTTTCAGGATTAGCTAGGACTTCCCAGTTCCTGATTCAAATTTGCTCCTGAATCTCCGGATATTCATCTTCTTTCAGATCGAATCTAACTTCCGGGATCACTGATCTCAGACCCATTATTTTAAGATAATGGTCTGAATGTTCTTTAGATAAGAACTTCCCTTGATTCCAAAGTGGTTTTGGAACGCTCTCTTTCTTGCCTCTTGGAGTGAGTTGTTTTCCTTTAGGAGCCATGATCTTAGTGATCTCGGATAAACACACCAAACTTAGAGGTTTGCTTGTCCTCAAGCAAAAGAAAAGAAAGGAGAGGGATAGAAGGAGAGCTAGGTGCAATTGTTGATGGAGGAGGAGGGAGGCCAAACCCAAATTTAAAGGGATGGGTGGGTGGGTTTTCGAAAAATTGGAAAAGATAAGATAAAAAGATTGAGTTGAAAAAGATAAGATAGAAGATATAGTTTAATTTTGAAGAGATATGATAGATTTTTGAAAAAGATAAATCTGAATTTTGAAAAAGATAATATGGAGATTTGAAAAAGATATGGATTAGTTGAAAAAAATTTTAGAGTGAAAAAGATAGATTTGTTTTCAGAAAAGATTTGAAAAGAGTTGGATTGAATTTGGAAAGAGGGATTTTTAGAAATTAAGGATTTTAGAAATCAGGGTTCTTAACATGTTCATGTAAAAATCATGCATTGAAACATAAAATTTGAAATTAGAATGGAAATACGTGTGAAAAAATGAATTTGGCTCCTCCTTGCTATCCTGGCGTTTGAACGCCCAAACACTGCCTGTTTTGGGCGTTCAGCGCCCAAATGCTGCTCTCCTGGGCGTTCAACGCCCAGCTGCTGCCATTACTGGCGTTCAACGCCCAGTGGGTGCCCATTTCTGGCGTTGAACGCCCAGATTGCTACCATTACTGGCGTTCAGCGCCCAGTGGATGCCCATTTTGGGCGTTGAACGCCCAAAATGCGCTTTTACTGGCGTTTTCTTGCCAGTGAGCTCTTTTTCTCTGTTTTGTGTGCCGAGGTCTTCTGTAAATGATTCCTCACCTTAGTGTCAGTGAACTTTATATAAACAAATAAAAATAAAAATAAAAAATAGGGCAAAATACTTAGAGGATTGTTGCCCCATGGCTGGGTTGCCTCCCAGCAAGCGCTTCTTTATTGTCTTTAGCTGGACCTTGCTGAGCTTTTAATCTAGCTTCAGCCTTGAGCATTCTTGCTCAATGTTGCCTTCAAGATAATGCTTGATTCTCTGTCCATTGACAATGAACTTCTTATCAGAATCAATATCTTGAAGCTCCACATAACCATATGGTGATACACTTGTAATCACGTATGGTCCCCTCCACCGGGATTTCAGTTTCCCGGGGAATAGCCTGAGTCTAGAGTTAAACAACAGAACCTTCTGTCTTGGTTCAAAGATTCTAGATGACAGCTTTCTGTCATGCCATTTTTTTATTTTTCTTTATAAAGCTTGGCATTTTCGAAAGCTGTGAATCTAAATTACTCTAGCTCATTTAGCTGGAGCAATCATTTTTCTCCTGCTAATTTGGCATCAAAGTTTAGGAATATGGTTGCCCAGTAGGCCTTATGTTCCAGTTCCATGGGCAGGTGACATGCCTTACCATACACGAGTTGGTATGGAGAGGTCCCTATAGGGGTCTTGAATGCTGTCCTGTAAGCCCACAGAGCATCATCCAAGCTCCGTGCCCAATCCTTTCTACGGGTATTTACTGTCCGTTCCAGGATTCTCTTTAATTCTCTGTTAGAGACTTCAGCTTGCCCATTAGTTTGTGGATGATATGGAGTGGCCACCTTGTGGCGAATTCCATACCGAACCATGGCAGAGTAGAGCTGTTTATTGCAGAAGTGAGTGCCCCCATCACTGATTAGTACTCTAGGGACACCAAATCTGCTAAAGATATGTTTCTGGAGGAATTTCAGCACAGTCTTAGTATCATTGGTGGGTGTGGCAATGGCCTCAACCCGTTTTGATACATAATCAACTGCCACCAGAATATAAGTGTTTGAGTATGATGGTGGGAAAGGTCCCATGAAGTCAATTCCCCATACGTCAAACAACTCAATCTCCAAGATTCCTTGTTGAGGCATGGCGTAACCATGAGGCAGATTGCCAGCTCTTTGGCAACTGTCACAGTTGCGTACAAACTCTCAGGAATCTTTATAGAGTGTGGGCCAATAGAAGCCACATTGGAGGACCTTGGTGGCTGTTCGCTCACCTCCGAAATGGCCTCCATATTGAGATCCATGGCAATGCTAAAGGATCCTCTGTGCTTCTTCTCTAGGCATGCACCTACGGATTATTCCGTCTGCACATCTCTTAAAGAGATAAGGTTCATCCCACAAGTAATACTTTGCATCAGTAATTAATTTCTTCTTTTGTATCCTGTTGTACTCCTTGGGTATGAACCTTGCAGCTTTATAGTTTGCAATATCGGCAAACCATGGTGCTTTCTGAATGGCAAATAGATGCTCATCAGGAAACGTCTCAGAGATCTCAAGAAAGGGGAGGGACGTCCCTTCCACTGGCTCTATCCGGGACAGATGATCAGCCACTTGGTTCTCTGTCCCTTTTCTGTCTCTTATTTCTATATCAAACTCTTGCAGAAGCAACACCCATCTGATGAGCCTGGGTTTTGAATCCTGCTTTGTGAGTAGATATTTAAGAGCAGCATGATCAGTATACACAATCACTTTTGATCCTACTAAGTATGATCTGAACTTGTCAATGGCGTAAACCACTGCAAGTAATTCTTTTTCTGTGGTTGTGTAATTTTTCTGGGCATCATTTAAAACATGACTAGCATAATAAATGACATGCAGAAGCTTGTCATGCCTCTGTCCCAATACTGCACCAATGGCGTGATCACTGGCATCACACATTAGCTCAAATGGTAACGTCCAGTCTGGTGCAGAAATGACTGGTGTTGTGACCAGCTTAGCTTTCAGCATTTCAAACGCCTGCAGGCACTCTGTGTCAAACACAAATGGCATGTCAGCAGCTAGCAGATTACTTAGAGGTTTTGCGATTTTTGAAAAATCCTTTATAAACCTCCTATAGAATCCTGCATGCCCCAAAAAGCTTCTGATTGCCTTAACATTGGCAGGTGGTGGTAATTTTTCAATTACCTCTATTTTTGCTTGATCTACCTCTATTCCCTTGTTTGAGATTTTATGCCCAAGGACAATCCCCTCAGTCACCATGAAGTGACATTTTTCCCAGTTTAAAACTAGGTTGGTCTCTTGGCATCTTTTCATAACAAGTTTCAGGTGATCAAGACAGGAGCTGAATGAGTCTCCATATACTGAGAAGTCATCCATGAAGACTTCCAGAAATTTTTCCACCATATCAGAGAAAATAGAGAGCATGCATCTCTGGAAGGTTGCAGGCGCATTACATAGCCCAAATGGCATCCTTCTATAAGCAAACACTCTGGATGGACATGTGAATGTTGTTTTCTCTTGATCCTGGGGATCTACTGCAATCTGGTTATAGCCTGAGTAGCCATCCAAAAAGCAGTAATAATCATGACCTGCTAGTCTTTCTAGCATCTGGTCTATGAATGGTAAAGGAAAATGATCATTTCTGGTGGCTGTATTGAGCCTTCTATAGTCAATACACATGCGCCACCCTGTAACTGTTCTTGTAGGAATCAGTTCATTTTTTTCATTATGAATCACTGTCATGCCTCCCTTTTTTGGGACGACTTGGACAAGGCTCACCCAGGGGCTATCAGAAATAGGATAAATAATCCCAGCCTCTAGTAATTTGGTGACCTCTTTCTGCACCACTTCTTTCATAGCTGGATTTAGCCGCCTTTGTGGTTGAACCACTGGTTTAGCATTATCCTCCAATAAGATTTTGTGCATGCATCTAGCTGGGCTTATGCCCTTGAGGTCACCTATGGACCACCCAAGAGCTGTCTTGTGTGTCCTTAGCACTTGGATAAGTGCTTCCTCTTCTTGTGAATTTAAAGCAGAGCTTATGATCACTGGAAAAGTGTCACCTTCTCCTAGAAATGCATATTTCAAGGATGGTGGTAATGGCTTGAGCTCGGGTTTAGGAGGTTTTTCCTCTTTCAGAAGAAATTTCAGAGGCTCTTTCATGTCCTCTGAATCCTCCAAATCAGGCTGAACATCTTTAAAGATGTCTTCCAACTCTGATTCGAGACTCTCAGCCATGTTGATCTCTTCTACCAAGGAGTCAATAAGATCAACTTTCATGCATTCTGTTGATGTGTCTAGATGCTGCATGGCTTTAACAGCGTTCAACTTGAACTCATCATCATTGACTCTCAGGGTTATTTCCCCCTGTTGGACGTCAATAAGGGATCGTCCAGTTGCTAGGAAGGGTCTTCCTAGAATGAGAGTAGCACTCTTGTGCTCCTCCATTTCCAGCACAATAAAGTCAGTGGGAAAGGCGAATGGCCCAACCCTGACAATCATGTCTTCAATCACGCCTGATGGGTATTTAGTGGAGCCATCAGCAAGTTGAAGACATATCCGGGTTGATTTAACTTCTTCAGTTAAACCAAGCTTTCTGATGGTGGATGCAGGTATTAGGTTGATGCTTGCCCCAAGATCACATAAAGCTGTCTTGGTACAATTATCTTCCAATATGCATGGTATCAGAAAGATCCTGGGGCCTTTAAGCTTTTCAGGAAAGCTTTTCAGAATGACTGCACTGCATTCTTCAGTGAGGAGAACTCTTTCTGTTTCTCTCCAATCCTTCTTATGACTCAAGATCTCTTTCATGAACTTGGCATAAGAAGGTATTTGCTCAAGTGCCTCTGCAAATGGAATCTTTATTTCAAGAGTCCTGAGATAATCTGCAAAGCGAGCAAATTGCTTATCCTGCTCCTCTTTCCAGAGTTTTTGAGGATAAGGTATCTTGGCTTTATATTCTTCAACCTTAGTTGCTGCAGGTTTATTGCCTACAGAAGTGGTTGAAGAAGCCTTTTTAGAGGGGTTGTTATCAGCATTTGTGTGTGTCTGATCCCTCACTGGCAATTGAGTGCCAGAGTCAGAAGCTAGAGTGACGTTAGACGCCAGCTCCCTGTCTGTTCCTGGCATCTGAACGCTAGAAATGTGCCTATTTTGGGCGTTCAGCGCCGGATCCTGCCCATTTTGGGCGTTCAATGCCAGATTCTTGCCCATTTCTGGCGTTGAACGCCAATCCTGCCTTGTTTCTGGCGTTGAACGCCAGTTGTGGGCATGGTCTGGGCGTTCAGCGCCAGCCTTCCACCAATTTTCTGGCGTTTTAGCGCCAGAATTATTTTTCCCTGGGCTCTTACTGTTCTCAGGTGAATCTTTGGTGGGTTGCTCATTTCTTGACTTTTTGCTGCCTTGAGGTGAGATATTTAATGTCTTCCCACTTCTTAATTGAACTGCTTGGTATTCTTCTGTTATTTGCCTTGACAGCTGCTGCTTTGTTTGCTTAAACTGTTCTTCCATATGTATATTAGCCATCCTTGTCTCTTGTAGTCTATCTTTGAATTCGGCTAACTGCCTTGTTAGGAAGTCCAATTGCTGATTGAATTCAACAGCTTGTTCTACAGGACTGAGTTCAGCAGTTGCTGTTTTAACCTCTTCTTTCATGGAAGGGTCACTGCTTAGATACAGATGCTGATTCCTGGCAACTGTATCAATGAGCTCTTGAGCCTCTTCAATTGTCTTTCTCATGTGGATAGATCCACCAGCTGAGTAATCTAGAGACATCTGAGCTCCTTCTGTAAGCCCATAGTAGAAGATGTCTAACTGAACCCACTCTGAGAACATTTCAGAGGGGCATTTTCGTAGCATCTCTCTGTATCTCTCCCAGGCATCATAAAGAGATTCATTATCTCCTTGCTTGAAGCCTTGGATGTCCAGCCTTAGCTGTGTCATCCTTTTTGGAGGGAAATATTGATTCAGGAATTTTTCTGTCAGCTGTTTCCATGTCTTTATGCTTGCCTTAGGTTGGTTATTTAACCACCTCTTAGCTTGATCTTTTACAGCAAATGGAAACAGTAATAGTCTGTAGACATCCTGATCTATTTCTTTATCATGTACTGTGTCAGCAATTTGTAAAAATTGTGCCAGAAACTCTGTAGGTTCTTCCTGTGGAAGACCGGAATACTGGCAGCTTTGCTGCACCACGATAATGAGCTGAGGATTCAACTCAAAGCTACTGACTCCAATGGAGGGTATGCAGATACTACTCCCATATGAAGCAGTAGAGGGGTTAGAATATGACCCCAGAGTCCTCTTGGACTGTTCATTTCCGCTTAGGTCCATGATGGAGAAAGGGAGATGATGTAAAATAGAAAAAAATATTTTTATTTATTTATTTATTAATTTATTTCGAAAATAAAATAAATCAAAATAAAATAAATAAAAATGAGTAAAAGATTTTCGAAAAAGTGAGGAGAGAGAAAGTGGTTAGGAGATTTTGAAAAAGGTTTTAAATTTTGAAATAAAAATCTGAATTTTTAAAGGAGAGAGAAAAAAAACAATAAGATAACACAGGATTTAAAATTTTTAGATCTGAGGTTCCTTATTTTCGAAAATTTTGGGGGGGGAGGGGGGAAACACCAAGGAACACCAAACTTAAAAATTTTAAGATCAAGACACAAGGAAAACTTAAGAACACTTTGAAGATTCACAAGAACACGAGAACACAAAGGAAGAACACCAAACTTAAAATTTTTAGAAAACCAAAATAAATTTTCGAAAAACACAGAAAAATCAACAAGAAAACACCAAACTTAAAGTTTGGCACAGGATTTAATAGAAAAATTATTATTATTTTTTTTTTTGAAAAAGATTTTAAAAAGGAAATAAGGATTCTAAGATTCTAACACAACAATAATAAGAGACTCTAAACAAAAAAAGAAAAATTTTCCTAATCTAAGCAACAAAATAAACCGTCAGTTGTTCAAACACGAACAATCCCCGGCAACGGCGCCAAAAACTTGGTGCACGAATTGTGAGTCACACTTTTCACAACTCGTACCACTGACCAGCAAGTGCACTGGGTCGTCCAAGTAATACCTCACGTGAGTAAGGGTCGAATCCCACGGAGATTGTTGGTTTGAAGCAATCTATGATTATCTTGTAAATCTTAGTCAGGAAGTCAATTATGTTTATCAGTTGAATTGCAAATAAACAAGAGAGCATGGATTAAAGGTTACTTGTTATGCAGTAATGGAGAATATGTCGGAGTTTTGGAGATGCTTTGTCTTCTAAATCTCTACTTTCCTCTGTCTTCTTGCTCACGCACGCACGTCCTCCTATGGCAAGCTGTGTGTTGGTGGATCACCGTTGTCAATGGCTACCTTCCATCCTTCCAGTGAAAACTACGCTCACGCGCTTTGTCACAGCACGGCTAATCACCGGTTGGTTCTCGATCCGGTTGGAATAGAATCTCTTGATTCCTTTGCGTTTATCACTAACGCCCAGCCTTCAGGAGTTTGAAGCTCGTCACAGTCATTCAATCCTTGAATCCTACTCGGAATACCACAGACAAGGTTTAGACTTTCCGGATTCTCATGAATGCCGCCATCAATTCTAGCTTATACCACGAAGATTCTGATTAAGAGATCTAAGAGATACTCATTCAATCTGATATAGAACGGAGGTGGTTATCAGGCACACGTTCATGGGTTGAGAATGGTGATGAATGTCACAGATCATCACCTTCATCACAGTTAAGCGCGAATGAACATCTTAGATAGGAACAAGCGTGTTTGAATAGAAAACAGGAATACTTGCATTAATTCATCGAGACACAGCAGAGCTCCTCACCCCCAATAATGGAGTTTAGAGACTCATGCCGTCAAAGAGTACAAAGTTCAGATCTAAAATGTCATGAGATGCAAAATAAGTCTCTAAAAGTTGTTTAAATACTAAACTAGTAGCCTAGGTTTACAAAAAATGAGTAAACTATGATGGATGATGCAGAGATCCACTTCTGAGGCCCACTTGGTGTGTGTTGGGCTGAGATTTAAGCAATTCACGTGCAGAGGCCATTTGTGGAGTTGAACGCCAGTTTTTGTGCCAGTTTGGGCGTTCAACTCCAGCTTTTGATCCTTTTCTGGCGCTGGACGCCAGAATTGGGCAAAGAACTGGCGTTGAACGCCAGTTTACGTCGTCTATACTTGTGCAAAGTATGGACTATTATATATTTCTGGAAAGCCCTAGATGTCTACTTTCCAACGCAATTGGAAGCATGCCATTTCGAGTTTTGTAGCTCCAGAAAATCCACTTTGAGTGCAGGGAGGTCAGAATCCAACAGCATCAGCAGTCCTTTTTCAGCCTGAATCAGATTTTTGCTCAGCTCCTTCAATTTCAGCCAGAAAAATACCTGAAATTACAGAAAAACACAAAACTCATAGTAAAGTCCAGAAATATGAATTTTTTCTAAAAACTAATGAAAATAGACTAAAAACTAACTAAAACATACTCAAAACTACATGAAATTAACCCCAAAAAGCGTATAAAATATCCGCTCATCAGGTGACCATAGAGGTTATTGACCGTGACAATAGATAAAGCTATGGTCACGGTTTTAGGTGGGGTGACCATAGAGGCTATGGTCACAGCCAAAACTGTGACCATAAATAAGGCTATGGTCACAGTTTTTGGGAGGGGTGACCTTAGAGGTTATCCGTGACCATAGATATGGCTATGGTCACGGTTTTCGGGAGGGTGACCATAGATAAGGCTATAGTCACGATTTTTACACGTGACCATAGATTAACCTATGGTCACGGTAAAAAAACGTGGCCTAAAGTGCCAGAATTTGAACACTAAAACCGTGAACATAGAAACCGTGACCATAGATAAAAAAAACCGTGACCATAGGTCTATGGCCACGAGAAAATAGGCCACGGTGAAAAAACGGTGACTATAGGTCAAAAACCGTGACCATAGACCTATGGTCACTCTTTTCACTAGCTATGATCACGGTTTTTCACCGTGACTATAGACCCTTTTTTTGTAGTGACTAGACATGAGACAAAAGCAGAAATATCTCCTGAAGTTTCTTTAAAAAGGGCAAAAATTAATATACAGCAAAATGGGGCTAAGATTCAACCCCCCTTCTCTTAGTCACTGATTACCATCAATGTTGAACCAGTATGACTTTCCATATAATACTTAACCCTAATCAAAATCCAAGTACTAACTATGTTGCTCCCTAATCATTTTACTAGTTGCCATTTATCTTTGCCTTTAAAGCTTTACCGACTTTTTCTTCGATTTTTATCTTTTCTTCAACATTTTAATTTTTTTTATCTTTGCCTCACTAATATGTTATTACCACTCCCTAAGTGTTTTATGAAGGTAATTATGAGATTCTGAGCTCAAAGTTGTCTTCCTAAGACTTTTACGAAAAATCGCCTTTTTGCCATTACTTTAATACTTTTAATAAAATAATATTATTAATAGAATAATATTATTTAATATTTTATTATTATTTATTTTTAATTAATATTTTATTATAAAATTTCGAAATTTATATTTTAATAAAAAATATTTTATGAAAATTATATTTTGATATTTATACTTTAACCCCCTAAACTTTTAATATTTATATTTTCCACCCCAAAACACAAAAATATTTGCAAATCAGCCCCTCCCAAGATTAAACCCAGTATTCTTCATGTTCTTGAGGAAACTCAAAGTGTTTTTCATGTTTTTCATAAATTCTTCAGATTCTTTCTCTGATTTTTACCCGTTTTTCAATCTTTTCGGTAACCGATTTTTACCAAAATTCAAAATAAAATTGTAGCCACCAAAGTCCCATATTTTCCACTTAATTTCAACACAATTCAATCATCAATTGTAGTCCTAGGGTTTCGGTTTCCAGCAGCAACAAGAATATGCATTCATAGCTTGAATTTCACCGAAAATCATCAAAATTTCACCAAATTTTCACAAAGAATCAATCATATATGCAACCAATTGTCAACACAACCAAATCATACAACATTTACACAACTCAAACACAATTAATCAAGATTAATTTCACCAAACCCTACCTTGATTTGCTGCTCCTATTTTCGGTTTATGCTTCAAGTGTTCTTAGAGCAATTTTTTCTCCTAAAACACATCAGGAACAACTTTAAATCCTTAAATCCTCAACTACCCAAACCTTAATTAGCATGTTAGGAAGAGGTTTCTCATCTTAATCTTGATGGAAGTTGAAGTTACTTGGCCCTCAAGTCAAGCTAAGCATGATATCTATGAAAGAACATCAAGAAAACTCATGTTTACTATAGTTTCCATGAAAACTGAAGTAAGAAAGGGGATGAATCATCATCTCACCTGATTTTCAGCCATGAAAAGTTACATGGTTATGTAGAAAAAGAAGAGAGGATCATTTTGGTCTAATTGAAATTTTGATTTGAGTTTTAGTTCAAAAGAAATGAAGCTCTGAAGATTTATGAACTAAGAACTTTCTCTCCTTTCTCTCTTAATGATTTTCAGCCACAATGAGGAAATAAGGAAGCTTGGGGTCTTGGGGGTGTAGGGCGAGCTGTGATTGGCTGACTTGGAGATAGATTAAAATAATATTAAAATATCTCCGTTGTATAATTACTAAAATTAGATGTATCGGAACACATGTAAAAACACATCTAGAGATTCGTTTCTGAGCTACTAGTATAAATGACACTAGTAACATGTTTAATATGAGAAAAGAACATATATGATGAGGCATTAGCATTGCTAAAGTCATCAGAGAATGCTGGTGTTAATCTACACCAGTAGACTGTGAACCTGGTTAAACCGATTTCCTATTTTTAACTAAAACAGACCAGGTAATATAATAATAATAATAATAATAATAATAATAATAATAATAATAATAATAATAATAATAATAATAATAATAATAATAATAATAATAATAATAATAATAATAATAATAATAATAATAATAATAATAATAATAATAATAATAATAATAATAATAATAATAATAATAATAATAATAATAAACTAATGTGTTGCACACTTAAGGTCTTTGGTTTGCTATAAACAAAAATAAAATTATAGTCAGATATGTTTCTATTATATAAAACTGATTTCATCTAAGACATATATTTGTTCTTACATTTTTTCCAGCTTGGTTTCTCGCTGCCATTTTTTCAGAAATGAAAAATACACACATAGATATCAGTAAGATACACCCATATATATGAGTCAGATACACCCATAGATATCAGTAAGATACACCCATAGATATGATTTAGATACACCCATATATATCAGTCAGATATCACTCAAACTTGCATCAATATACAAGGTCAAGCAACATTACAAGGTCAAGCAATATACACCTATGGACAAGCAAATATAAGAACAGTTGCAACTGCTGACTATTACAGTATATCAGTTCAGAAATATACACCCAACAATTTGTGCCATATACACCCAACAAATTACCTCATATACACCCACCAAACTACAGAATATACCCCCAAAAATCAGTTACCAGAAGAACTAGAACAACAAGAACAGTAACACCTAGAAGAACTAAGAAGAACAGTGTAACGTAGAACCAAGAATAACATTAAAACCTAGAACAAGTAGAACATTATAAACTGTAAAATGAGACGTAGAGCAAGAAGAATAGTAAAACGTACAACAACGTAGAAGAGCAGTAAAACCTAGTTCTTCAATTTCGAAATGTGGAAAATATACAGGAATGGTAATGTAACGTACCTTGAGTATTATAGCTTTGTTTTCTCTGGAGATTCTTGATCGAGAGTTCTATGTTGTGTTGATGGAATTTTCGAATCTTAGCGACGAAGGAATCAACTAGCATCCAAATAAGAAAAATATTATTCACGAAGGAATCAACTAGCATCCAACATCTCATTCATTAGCTTTTGTTTTTCTGTTTATCATGAGTGACTAAGTCTCTTTTGTTAAGGGTTAGGAGCTTTGTTTGATTTTCATGGATTAGTAATGTGATTGTTTCTTTTATTTTGATTAATGCATTGATACTTTTTCAAGAATTGAGTTTTGTTTTTTATCTTAATCGTTAGAAGTATTGGAAAATATTCTAATTCTGTTTTAGATCTCTTTATTCTCTTGGAAAAGTTAATATAGGGATTAGCTTGAAACTCATTCTCATGATTTTTCAAATTGACTAGGAATAGTATTTTGAAGGTTGTGCAACGTTAAATTGGAATTGTGCTTAACCTCTTTCTCTTAATTAATTTACTGAGGAATTGGCGATTAAACAAGTTAAAAAAAGATTGAATTGCCAATGAATTGGAATTTGATTTTATATGATTTGTCGTGAAATTATTTTGCATAAATCAAAGTAAATAAACATGAGGATTTTCTTTTCTGAAAGTTAAATATCTCTGAAACCTTTAACATCTTTATTCACTGTTTATTTCTCTATTTGTTTCATAAGCATTCATTCACACCAAACATTCCACTTTACTGTTTTTTATTATTTCCAGATTCACATCCTTCCTCTTGCAAAGGTTTGGTTGATCTAATTAGAAGATTCAATTAGAAGTTTGATTGCTCAATCCTTTAATCCTCATGAGAACGATACCCACTCACCGTGATATGACATGAAGTGATTTGGTGCACTTGCCAAGATTAGTGCCATCAAGTTTTGCCTTTTGCTGACATTCATCTTGGTCAAGTTTTGAAGACTTAGAGTATTATTCCCTCGCTTTTGTATCATAGAGGGACTAGGTGAGTGTAAAGTTTAGGCTAATCTGGGTACCAGCTTAGGGACTTCTTGGATAAGTCAGGACCTGGGAATGTCATATGTCTATGTATATGTATATGTATATATATTTATCTTAAGAGATGTGTACTAACAGGGTCTGTAAGCGCTGTATCGATGTATGACGATATGTGTATATCTCTGATTATATTTATGTTTATGATATTAATTATCTCTGTATATATGCTTATGATGATAAATCAATCGCGGTTTTTAAAGAAAAATTTGCCCTGCAAAACAACTATGTTTTAACAGCAAATTAGGCTCATATATTACTTAATAAAGAGTTAGAGTTTTATGAATATATGTAGTAACACTTATTTTTAATATGCTCATGAGGTGCTAAAAGTCAAGTCGTTACTCAGTATATTGAGAAGTCACTCACGCCTTACATCAAGCATCTTCACAGATTGTTTATCCAGTGCTTGACCTCTCCAGCCACAAATTCTAATGTGCGGATCGCTGCGTTGAATGTGGTTATTAATTTCATTCAGTGCTTGCATGGCTCCGTTGATTGGGACCAATTTCAGGATTTGTTGCCGGCCATGATGAGGACATTGACTGAGGCGTTGAATTTCGGTCAGGAGGCCACTACACAGGAGGCGCTGGAGCTTCTGATCGAGCTTGCCAGTATGGAGCCAAAGTTCCTCCGGTTGCAGCTCATGGATGTTGTTGGAGCCATGAGTGTTCACGAGGTATGAGAAGCAGATAGAGGAGGAGAGAAAGGTTAGAGAAAGGCGAGGAGAGTTAGAACTCTGCTGAGTATGAGTTATTTGTATAGAGTAAATAATGGGTATAATGGTAAATTTACTCATCTTTAACATTTTTTGTAACATTTATTGTCAAGAGGGACTTAATTGAAAAAACAAAAATTAGTGTAGGGACCCAATTATTGAAAGAAAAAAAAAGTGTAGAGACCTAATTGAAAATTCGGTAAAACTATAGGAACCAATAGAATAATTAAACCTATATATATGCACACACACACAAAAATGTTATTTATATGCTAAAATAAGCTACTGTATATTTGTGTGTAAATACATATGTTGTTTAACACATTTTTTGTGTGCATTTTATATACAAAAATACTTTGATTTTAACAGAATTAGATTAGTCTAGTGGTTAGTTCACTAATCAACTTAAGCAAGTGTCAGGAGTTTGAATAATGTGTTGTACATACAATAACTCATTTGCCAACTGCAAACTTTTAAATGGATCGAAATTTCGATCCACGACAAATTAATCATTAATATGCCGGATCGCTGAGTTAGAAGATACGTTAAAAAAAACTATGTTTTTCTCTTACAATTGCCAAGAATTGAAAGATTTCAAATAAAATAAAATAAAAAATTACAAAATTCAAGGTTATGACCGGAGGTGATTGATTATTTTGGTGTTTAAAAGATTTACTAATAACATAATCACATTTATCATGTTGGCATTTTCTGTTAACATTTTCTCAAATTTTTACCATCTCGAAAGGACCTTTTTATCTTTTCAATTTTTTGGAATCTTTCTTTGTGCTAGAATGATTCATTTTAGTGATTTACTAAAAAAAGTAAAAAAATAAATAAATAAAATAGAGTAAATATCTACTAAATTAATTCCTAATAAATTTGATTATAAGACAATTAAGTGCTAAAAGATATTAGTATAAAACAATACAATTCACCTTTTAAAATGACATATATCAATTTATCAAGAATTAACTTTTAAAAATTTTTAGATAATAAAAACGGGCCTGCTACACATACAAGCAAAAAGGTCTTACAAGTTATCCAAGCTACCAGCCCACAATCCTTCCAAACGCGCAGTGAACAGCTTGAATGGGGCGTCATTTACACGCGCTCCACTCAAACGGTTACGCTTCACGTAAACCGCCCCTTAATGGTAGACTCTTCCACTTCTTCCACTTCTCAAAGCCATTCAGAGAAAAAGTAAACGTTCCATTTTCGAGCATCATTCGATACTGAAGATATACAACTCGTCACTAAAATTCGAGAATTCCATCAACACAACATAGAACTCTCGATCAAGAATCTCCAGAGAAAACAAAGCTATAATACTCAAGGTACGTTACATTACCATTCCTGTATATTTTCCACATTTCGAAATTGAAGAACTAGGTTTTACTGCTCTTCTACGTTGTTGTACGTTTTACTATTCTTCTTGCTCTACGTCTCATTTTACAGTTTATAATGTTCTACTTGTTCTAGGTTTTAATGTTATTCTTGGTTCTATGTTACACTGTTCTTCTTAGTTCTTCTAGGTGTTACTGTTCTTGTTGTTCTAGTTCTTCTGGTAACTAATTTTTGGGGGTATATTCCGTAGTTTGGTGGGTGTATATGAGGTAATTTGTTGGATGTATATGGCACAAATTGTTGGGTGTATATTTCTGAACTGATATACTGTAATAGTCAGCAGTTGCAACTGTTCTTATATTTGCTTGTCCATGGGTGTATATTGCTTGACCTTGTAATGTTGCTTGACCTTGTATATTGATGCAAGTTTGAGTGATATCTGACTGATATATATGGGTGTATCTAAATCATATCTATGGGTGTATCTTACTGATATCTATGTGTGTATTTTTCATTTCTGAAAAAATGGCAGCGAGAAACCAAGCTGGAAAAAATGTAAGAACAAATATATGTCTTAGATGAAATCAGTTTTATATAATAGAAACATATCTGACTATAATTTTATTTTTGTTTACAGCAAACCAAAGACCTTAAGTGTGCAACACATTTGTTAAGTGATAAATTCAGAAACATGAGTGAGGAGAAGAAAACGATTGTGAGGGATTTGGGATTCGGTGGCTTGATGCACATCCCACCACTAAGGGTGCATCACAAAGTGTTAAGAGAGCTGGCTAACAACTTCAAATTAGGGGAGAACAGAATGGCTAACAACTTCCTTGAAATTACATATCCTTTTTCTTCAGGGTGTATATTCTCTGATGAACGGGTCTGTTTTTGTATTCATTTGGGTGTATTTTTTACGTTCAATTGGGTGTAAGTTGTGTAGTCATTTGGGTTTATTTAAAGTATTCACTTGGATGTATTTTCAGTATTTCATTTGTTGCTTCACAATTGTTGCAGAACATGGCCGTTTCGAAGCACCCAAACCGGGAATTCATATCACCTAAAACCAATAAAGAATTCAGGGTGGAAGACTACCCAATGTTTATTCCCTTCATAGATGCAAAAAAATTAACTTCGCATCGATATGTAAGTTTTCATTTGTAAAATTTGTTAGTACCGTTCTTTACTTATATGCCAGATAAAATAACACACTGTTGAAATGTGGCAATCCTTCATATTTTTGCGCCTGTTTGCTACTCAGGCCATTGGTGGTTATGGGTGATTGATACAACAAAGCGGAGATTTTATATACTTGACCCGCTACACAAGAAAGCTCCAAGCAATGAGAGAAAGCAGCTTAATAAATTCACTGTAAGTTGACTCTGTGTTCTTTATTTTAATAGATAGGTGTATTTCAATTCAATATAAGGTATATGTATGTTTTGCTTTGGGTGTAAGTATATTCTCCTTTGGGTGTATTTCATTTGGGTGTATTACTGATTTGTTTTGTTTTTTAAGGGATATGTAATTTCAAGAATGAGAGCATATGCCGGCGGGGCACCTCTGAAGAAAAAGGAATGAGTTGGAAATTAAAGCAACATACGTTAATATCTCAGGCCAAAAATCAAGGTATAAATTTGTGACTCTGAACATTAAACTTTCCTAAATGAGATTTGTAATTTATTTTCTTCGTTTTCAGCTATGACTGTGCTGTTTACGTTATGAAGTGGCTTGAGTTAATTGAGCCCGAAAACATCAAAAGGGCGAAGTATGAATGGGATAATTGGCCACAGGTAACTGTCTTTAAAACTATATAACTCTGTATTACTTTACTGAATTAATATTGTTGTTTAAACAGAATATACTTTTTAATTGTAGGACGAGGTGGACCACTATAGAGTAGAATATGCTTCGCGGATACTATTCAGTGAAATGAATAAAGAGAGAGATCAAGCAATTAGAGCGAGTAATGCAATAAGACTGTCCAAGCCATCCTCAGTATTATTGAGTCCATTTTGTCAGATAAATTCTACTGATATAGAAACTGAGTAATCTAATTGCTAGCTAGTTTGTAAATTGAACAAATGCTGTAAAAATTTGCCATTTATAAACAACTTCTATTCAATGAAATTTTTTTCCATAGTTAAACTGTCTGTGCTGTTAAACTATCTGTGCTGTATTCAAAAGCTCTGTATTACAGGTGGTAAAATATGAAGGAAAAAATCAAGGCATATCTAAACACAAATTATAAACTTTTACACCCAACGGAAGTTTAATATACACCCAAGATTGCTTAAATATACACCCAAACTGTCTGTGCTGTTAAACTGTCTGTGATGTATTCAAAATGTATGAATTACAGGTACTATAATATGAAAAAAAACATCAAATCAAATATACACCCATAACCTGCGATTTTTTACACCCAAACAAAGTTGAATATACACCCTGAAATCTATCCCCCCCTGATGCTTTGAGCCTAAAACCCTGAACCCTAAACACTTAAAACCTAAATCCTTACCCCTAACCTGTAAACTCTAAAAGCCTAAACCCTTATATTATATATATGTATCTACATGTAAAATGTGAATCACAAGAAAATTCACAAAAATACACTCAAAAGAACAGTGCTTTTACACCCATATTCTGTAACTATACACCCAAAGAGTTATCCCCTGCTGCTGGTACCCTGAACTGATAATTCATAACATGTCCTTGATATTGGCTGGAATTTGAATGCACCACTGATGCAGCATCAAACAAGTTTATCTGAATATAAGAAACTCACATATTATCTAAACTATTAAAGAGAAAAATAAACTCACCACAAATTTAAAGAACATTACTTTTACCTCGCTTAAAACTTTCGTTTTCTTCTTCTTTGTGGCATTTGCAATCTGTTTGTCCAACTTTGAACCTAGTCTATTTTTTGGACGTCCTCTTGTTCGAATCCTTGGCGGGCTTTGAAGCTCGTTAACGGATTCCAAGTTGGCGTCTTCGTGGGATAAAGAAGATGTCCCCTTCCTTTTGGCTTTTAATGATTCCATCTCAGCCATGACGTTATCGTACGCACGGTACAGAACTGCAGTCAGCTCCTCCGATTCGGATGCAAATTCGCAAATATTTTGCGAACGAAAAACCAATTGGTCAAACCTCTTGCTTCTTGGCTCCAACAGTGGCTCGTCGTGGCTGCTCTTGATGTGTGTGTGTCGCCTCTTTACCTTCTTGCTCCATCGTTCCAGTATATATCTAGGTGACACTTGGCTTACTTGTTCAAAGCTTAACACGCTTAGTGCGTGACGACATAGTATCCCTCTCGACTCGAATAATAAGCATTGGCATTTTACCTCGGCTGCAACTGAGTCGTAAGTAACCACAAACTTGTTGAATATTGAGCTGGAAACTTGTTCTCCAACTTTGTATACTGAATAGCCTAGAGCGGAATTCGTTAATCTGGTGATGCAATTCGCCTTTCCTCTGAATTGCGCTTGGACTTTCCTAAACTTTTGATGAGTGTACACATCTTGAAACTGAGCTTCAATGGAGGATTTGGTTGCACACGGTATGACCGTATGAAAATCTGCAGCATCTGATTCTCTCTCTGCTTGCTCCCTCCTTCCGAGGCAATTATCGTATTGTTTGACGAATTGAATAAGCGAGCTGTTCCAGGTGATAAACTTGTTAAAAAAGGAATGCATGCTCTCGCTCCTTTGTGTGCTTCTCATCCCTGCCCAAAAGTGGTGATCCAGATAGATAGGAACCCATATATGACGGTCTTCATACAGATCTGCATAATACACCCAAACACAGACTATAAATACACCCAAAAAAACATGCAATTTACACCTCTGCTGTAGATTTTAAACAAACATTACCTGAAAGCCACTTGTTGTCCACAAGACCAAAATTCAACAGAAAATTATTCCAATTCCTATCGAATGAGCCTTTGTGATAAACCACTATTTTATGGTTTATCTTGTGCTTAATTGAGTGGATTTTATCAACTCTTTACCCACTTATTCATACTATTTGCATGGTTTTACGTTTTCCTTCCTGATTTTGTGCTATGATTGAAAACATGCTTCTTTGATCTTATATTCGCTTATTATTAATCCTCTCTTATTACCATTAGATGCCTTGATATGTGTGTTAAGTGCTTTCAGAGATTACAGGGCAGGAATGGCTCAGAGGATGGAAGGGAAGCATGCAAAAGTGGAAGGAATACAAGAAGCTGGAGAAATTGCTAAGCTGTCCAGCCTGACCTCTTGACACTCAAACAGCTATAACTTTAGCTACAGAAGTCCAAACGACACGGTTCCAATTGGGTTGGAAAGCTAACGTCCGGGGCTTCGATTTGATATATAATTTTCCATAGCTTTCTCAAAGTTAGGCGACGCGAACGCGTGAATGACGCGTCCGCGTCGCATCTGCGAACCTCAACCCGCGCGGCCGCATGGACGACGCCTCCGCGTCACTTGCCCGCGACCTGGATGTAACAGAAATCGCAGAGAGCGATTTCTGAGCTGCTTTTGACCCAGTTCTCGGCCCAGAAAACACAAATTAGAGGGTATAAAGTGGAAGAATGCATCCATTCATAAGAGAGCTCGCCAATTTTTGCTTTCCATGAATTAGATTTAGTTTAGAGAGATTCTCTCTCTCTTTAGGATTAGGATTTAAATTTAGGATTTTTATTCACTTTCAGGATTATCTCTTTTGATCAGGTTCAATATTCCTTTTATTTACTTTTGCAAGCTACTTTATGAATCCTTTCATGTTACAGATTGTTTGAATTAATGTTATTTGAGGTATTTCAGTTTAATATTGATTTCTCTTATTCATGCTATTGTTACTTTTACTCTGAAGACATTTTTATTCCAAGTAAATTTATTTTTCTCCTTTTGATCTTGGTTAAGAAATCAGTAACTCAGGAGTTCTCCAATTCAACAGCATAATTGATAATTGTTACCTTTGTTAATTGAATTGAACTTCCATAATTCCAATCTTTTTTTAGGAAATAAATAGGATTCGAAGATCAAACCAATTAATCCCCTGACCTTCCTTTATCTGAGTAAAGGTTAACAAGGTGGAATTAAGATTCAACTTTCATTGTTATTGATAAGGATAACTAAGGTTGGACTTCCAATTTCTCATACCTTGCCAAAAGTGTGTTTTTACAGTTATTTATTTATTTTACAGTCATTTACTTATTTTTAATTGCAATTCAAATTACTTGTTCCTCATCTTCAAAACCCCGATTTACAATCTTCATAACTAGTAATAAGAACATACTTCCCTGCAGTTCCTTGAGAAGACGACCCGAGGTTTAAATACTCGGTTATCAATTTTAAAGGGGTTTGTTACTTGTGACAACCAAAACGTTTGCACGAAAGGGATTTTTGTTGGTTTAGAAACTATATCTACAACGCGACTGTTTTTATGAGATTCTTTACTGGCAAAAATCTCTGTTTGTCAAAATGGCGCCGTTGCCGGGGAATTGCAAACGTGTGCCTTATTATTGGTTATTGTAAATATTTGCTTTTTACTTGTTTTTATTTTTGTTTTTATTTTTGCTTTTTCGTAAATTAAGAGGTTATTGGTTTTTATTTTAAAATTTTTACCTTATCTTATCTTATTTCAAAAATCAAATTTCAAATTTCAAAAATTCAAATTTCAAAAATTAATTTTCAATTTCAAAATTTAAATAACCTTTTAATTTAAAATTGTTTTTATTTTTGTTTTTAATTTTTATTTGCTACTATGAACTCTCACCCCTTTGACTATGAGTCTGGTTACAATTATGTTACAGGAAGAAGAAATTACAATGAGAACAGGCATCAAGGTTGGAACAATCAAAGATGGGAGGAGCCACAAAGATTTGATCAACCCTCATGGCAACAACCACCTCCAATGGACTGTCAACAACCATTCTGTGAATCAAGGCAATGGCTATGGTGAGCGCTCTTTTGATTATCAACAACCACCACCATACGCCTATGAACCCTCTCCTCAACATAACTTTGGACCACCAAACTCACAAGCCCCTTTCCGCCATTCACCTCTATATGACCCTAACCCTCAACCACCATACCAACCACCTTATGAGCCATATGAACCATATATAGAACCACCCCAATTCCAACCCAATTACTCACAAGAACCACCACTTCAATATTCACCATCTCCATATCCATCAATCCAAGAGCACTATGATCCTATTTATGAAAGCCGAGTGCATCAAGAGACAAAGGATCGTTTCAAGGAAACAGTGGATCGATTTCAGGCAACCATTCATCAATTGGAGCAAGCGATAAATCAATTAGCTTTCCAACGTTCGGACACTCAAGGAACCCCCATGGCTTCATGTGGACAATCTAATGAAGAACGTAGCATGAAGGATATACTAGAAACTCCAGTGAACAGTACGGAGCATGACTTTGTATTGGAACAAGTAAAGGAAGCCGGAATTATTGAAGAAGAAGAAGTGGTTGAAGACTTAGGAGATGCAGAACCTCCATGGGAAAGTCCAGTCATAGAACCCCCTTCCAAAACGTTTGAAATTGATGCTGAGGAGGGTGTACAACCTCCAAGGCATATCACAGTTGAAGACTTGGAGGAGGTTAATCAAGAGATGGAGATTCGAGAAGAAGAAGCACAACCTCCCATGCCCTTGGAAAGCAATGAAGAGAAGATTGAATTGGAAGAAAGCTACCAAGAGGAAGAGGTTGAAATTGAAGAAGCTTGCAAAGAGGTGGTAATTATCAGAGAAAAGCACAAGGGAGTGGAGCTTGCAATTTCATTAAAAATACCTCCCCCTAAGTTGCCATCATCCTTCACAACATTCAAGTGGGAAAAATTCATATCCCTTAGCTTTCTAATCCCACTTGAATATGGGCTACTGGAGACGGATGGTCAACTTAGAGCTCTTTGTGGCATTAAGAGTAAGAGGAAGATGGTCAGTGGTAAGAATTGTCCTGCAAGGTTCATTATGGTTGAAAGCTCAAAGTTTAAATGCAAAGGTTGGTGTAAATCTCAACTGAATGGGTCTAGGAAGTTGTTTGGCCGCCTTAGTGAGAATTCAGATTGCTTGCTACCCGGATGGAATCATGATGATCAACACAAAGACGGGTGCAAAAGCAAGATTTGGGACCCCGGAATTCATTCCAGAAATCAACACTCTTGGGGCCTTGTCACTTGCTTTAACTTACTTGAAGGCTTTCTGCGCCTAGTTTGGGACCCCAGAGGCTACTGGAATTACAAACATTGGTGGAGATTCCTGGATGAATACAAGCATAAGCCACCATAACAGGGAGCTCACCAAATGTCCAACTTAAGGACTTTAACTAAAAGTGCTAGGTGGGAGACAACTCACCATGGTATGATTGTTCTTTTTTTCATTTTTATTTAGTTTTATTTGCTTTCGAGTTTTATTTTATTTTATTATATTGAACCTGGAGTTTTGCATCACATTCATATTAACACTGTATTCTGCATTTTTTTCAGATTTAAAAAAAAAAGAGAGAGAGAGATTTTCGCACGCGACGCGGCAGCGTCGCTGACGCGTCCGCGTCACAAGTGCAATGGGAAGAAAAGAAGACGAACAGAAAGTCACGCGAAAGCGTGGCTGGAGGCGCGCCATTAGCACAAATTAACTCCACGCGACCGCGTCAGGTGGGAACACTGGCCTCCCACGTGACCGCGTCACCCACGCGGCCGCGTGACCTGAAATCGACGTAAAAAGGGTGCATGGCCGAAAGTTGTGCTGGAATGGGGATAGACTCAAGCTGGAAGCCTAAACCCTACCACGTGAATGCGTGCCCCACGCGTTCGCGTCGTTTTCAAAAGATGGTCAGTCACGCGATCGCGTCAACCACGCGACCGCGTCACCCAGATTTTTGGCAAAAAGAGTTTCGAACAGAGAGTTGCGCGACCGCGAGGCTGCACTCGCGCCAATCGCACAAAACAGGCCACGCGGTCGCGTGACCCACGCGTCCGTGTCACAAGCGGCGCACAGAATATCCAGATCAGCCAATTTTCTTATCTTTTCTTCTCTAATCCTTATTTTTCTTATCTTTTCTTATTTCTTTCTTCTTCCTTTCTTATTTTCTTTCACCTCCATTCTATTTTATTTAATTTATTTACATATTTTCATTCATTGCATTTTAAATTTGTGCATATTTTTATTTTCTTTTCTAAATTTTTTATTTTTCTATTGGTGTTAAAAAAAATGTATTCAACTGTTGCATCTTTTCTTGAATTTATTTTGGTAACTTGTTTTACACTGTGGGATGATATTAACTATCTGCCAATGCCAATCTTTTATGATACTTGCACTCCATTTGCATTGACATGAGCTTGTATTGATACTTCCATTACCCACACTCCTCCCCTATGTTACAAATTTTATACCACTGGCATGCCATGGCTTCTATTGTTTTCTCACATACATGTTGAAGTTTCCATGTAAATGAGACCATTATCATTTGGCATTAACCCACCCATACTTCATTTATTTTCTTATCTTTATTACTGGGTTACTTTTTCTTCCCTTTTTCTTTCAGGATGGCCACCCGGAAGGGAACCGGAAGACGTTTGCATGGGGAGACAGACAAGTCCATCTGCAAAATCTTGAAGAAAAGCATCAGTTGGAGCAACCCGTCCACCTGCACATCTCAGCATGCACCGAGGACAGTGCAATCTTTAAGTGTGGGGAGGTCGATACCGATCTCCATGGGTTAGTTATTTCCTGACTCAACACCAAAATTTTTATTTTATTTGTTTGTTCATTGTTGCATTTGCATGTTTGATTGCATATTTGTTTAATTTTGTGCATATTTTACCACTTGGTTGAAGTAATATTTTCTTTTTCAAGAAACCTTTTAGAGCATTTCACTAATTTGAATAAAATTTAATGTTACACTTGTTTGAAGAGATATTATACTGGAACATGGTTTGGAGCTCGAACATACAAAACCAGTGAGATTTTTGAGCCTATTTGAATTGGTTGCATTTTACCAACCAATATTTTATTTTTGGTATGTGTTTTTCTCTCTAAAATTGTGATCTTTGTCTTGCTTAATTCTATATTTCCATGGTTTGATGTATACATGCACTTATATGATTGAGGCCTTTGTTTCACTGAGCTTACATACCCATATGGCCTTACCTTTCATTATCCTTTGCAAACCAATTTGAGCCTATTTTACCCCTTTTATTCTTTATTTTAGCTCATCACTAACTCTAAGCGGAAAACAATAATATCCTTAATTTGAATCCTTGGTTAGCTTAGACTAGTGAGGGTGCTTATGATTTAAGTGTGGGAAAAGTGGGTTTCGAAACATTTAGTTTGAGAATTGGGTGTTATATATCTTTATAAAAATGTGAAAGAAATGTTTAGGACATGTTCATGCATTCAATAATTTAATCATATGCATTGAGAAAAATAAAAGAAAAAAAAATATATATATATATATATAAGAGAGAGAAAAAGAAAGAAAAAGAGCAAATAAGTAAAAGGGGACAAAATGCCCCAAAGTAAATGGTAAAAGCAATGCATATGTACTGTACTTGAAATTAGAATGCATGAATATGTGAAAAATATGGTTAATGGATAGTTAGATGTGGTATTATGATTACATGGATTGTCTAAAGTTAGGTGGAAAGTTTAAGTTAATTAAGGATTCAGATTTTAGTCCACTTGGCCAAATACAATCCTACCTTGACCTTAACCCCATTACAACCCTTAAAAGACCTCTTGATATGTGTATCTATGCATTAAATTTATGTTGATTGTTAGATGAAGAGCAAGCCTTAGAAAGCAAGGTTAGTGGAGAATTGAGAGAATCGAACCTTAAACACTTGAGTGATTAGAGTGTATACACTACCAGTGAGGGTTCGATGCTCAATCCCTTGTTCCCTGCTTTCATGAGCTATCTTCTTACAAGTTTACTTGTACTTTATTTTGTATGATTTGAATTAGTGGAATCTGATTTATATTTGTCTTGGAGAACTTATTTTACTTTTAACCAAGTAGGTAGAAACATTCTGCATATAGTTGCATTCATACAGATAGGTTGCATTTCATACATCCTGCCATTCCTCTTCATCTTTATAGTTTCTCTTGAGCTTAGCATGAGGACATGCTATTGTTTAAGTGTGGAGAGGTTGATAAACCACTATTTTATGGTTTATCTTGTGCTTAATTGAGTGGATTTTTTATCAACTCTTTACCCACTTATTCATACTATTTGCATGGTTTTACGTTTTCTTTCCTGATTTTGTGCTATGATTGAAAACATGCTTCTTTGATCTTATATTCGCTTATTATTAATCCTCTCTTATTACCATTAGATGCCTTGATATGTGTGTTAAGTTTTTTTAGAGATTACAGGGCAGAAATGGCTCAGAGGATGGAAAGGAAGCATGCAAAAGTGGAAGGAATACAAGAAGCTGGAGAAATTGCTAAGCTGTCCAGCCTGACCTCTTCGCACTCAAACGGCTATAACTTTAGCTACAAATGTCCAAACGATGCGGTTCTAGTTGCGTTGGAAAGCTAACGTCCGAGGCTTCGATTTGATATATAATTTGCCATAGCTGCTCCAAAGTTAGGCGATGCGAACGCATGAATGACGCGTCCACGTCGCATCTGCGAACCTCAACCCGCGCGGCCGCATGGACGACGCCTCCGCGTCACTTGCCCGCGACCTGGACGTAACAAAAATCGCAGGGAGCGATTTCTGGGCTGCTTTTGACCCAGTTTTCAGCCCAGAACACATAGATTAGAGGCTATAAAGTGGGAAAATGCATCCATTCATAAGAGTGCTCGCCAATTTTTGCTTTCCATGAATTAGATTTAGTTTAGAGAGAGATTCTCTCTCTCTTTAGGATTAGGATTTTTATTCACTTTCAAGATTATCTCTTTTGATCAGGTTCAATATTCCTTTTATTTACTTTTGCAAGCTACTTTATGAATCCTTTCATGTTACAGATTATTTGAATTAATGTTATTTGAGGTATTTCAGTTTAATATTGATTTCTCTTATTCATGCTATTGTTACTTTTACTCTGAAGACATTTTTATTCCAAGTAGATTTATTTTTCTCCTTTTGGTCTTGGTTAAGAAATCAGTAACTCAGGAGTTATCCAATTCGATAGCATAATTGATAATTGTTACCTTTGTTAATTGAATTGAACTTCCATAATCCCAATCTTTTCTTAGGAAATAAATAGGATTCGAAGATCAAACCAATTAATCCCCTGACCTTCCTTTATCTGAGTAAAGGTTAACAAGGTGGAATTAAGATTCAACTTTCATTGTTATTGATAAGGATAACTAAGGTTGGACTTCCAATTTCTCATACCTTGTCAAAAGTGTGTTTTTACAGTTATTTATTTATTTTACAGTCATTTACTTATTTTTAATTGCAATTCAAATTACTTGTTCCTCATCTTCAAAACCCCGATTTACAATCTTCATAACCAGTAATAAAAACATACTTCCCTGCAGTTCCTTGAGAAGACGACCCGATGTTTAAATACTCGGTTATCAATTTTAAAGGGGTTTGTTACTTGTGACAACCAAAACGTTTGCACGAAAGGGATTTTTGTTGGTTTAGAAACTATATCTACAACGCGACTGTTTTTATGACATTCTTTACTGGCAAAAATCTCTGTTCATCACTTTGCTATGAGAGTTCCAAACAACTTGGTTCATTTCTTGTTCAATATCTGCATGTCCCTTGTACCCGTTTAATTTGCTTGCAATCTTCTTCATGATGTGCCAAATACACCAACAGTGAATTGTTGTTGGCATACAGGCCTCTAAAGCCCTTTTCATTGATGCACATTGATCGGTGAGAAACCCTTTCGGAGCGTTTCCTCCCATGCAATGAAGCCAACATTGAAATAACCATTTGAATGATTCAATTTCTTCGTTTTTCATCAAAGAGCATCCGAGAAGTGTTGATTGACCGTGGTGATTCACCCCGACAAAAGAACCACAAACCAAATTATACCTGAAACAAATTACCATAGTACAGAATGCAAAATCATTAGGTACACCTAACAAATGCTTCGTATACACCCAAAAAACAGCCAATATACACCTCTGCTGCGGATTCATAAAAATACATTAATTTAGCATCATAAACAGGGGCAGTTTGTTACCTGTTTGTATTGTAGGTGGTGTCAAATGAAATAACGTCTCCGAAATACTCAAAGGCAGCTCTACTTCTTGCATCGTCCCAAAAAGCCAGCTTAATCGATTGATCCTCCTCGAGTTCAAGCTCAAAAAAGAAATTCTGATTCTTCTCTTTCATTCTTAACAAATATTTCCCGAATTCATTTGCATCTTCTTGTTCGGAAACATTTCGCACTTCCCTGGTAATATAATTCCTCACATCCTTTTCGATAAAATTTAACTCGCGGTAACCCCCGGCAGCCGCAACAAATGATTGGTAGGTTTTGCTTGGTCTGATACCGGCCTCCTCGTTATTCTCTATTGTACGACAGATGGACATGTTTAGTTTCCTGTGCTGTTTGAGCATCTCTGCTTTACTTGGACAGCAAGGGTGTGAATGATCCAGCACAACCTTTGAAATGATCCAAGCACCAACATCCTTCAATGTGTGTATATAAATTCTTGCAGGACAGTTTAAACCGGCTGTCGGATTAGTCTTCTCGGTCGGAGATATTTTAGATTTCCATTTTCCCTCTCTGCTACATGTAATCAATTGATTCTTAATCTCGTTTCCCTTCCTATTTGTGCTCTGAACTCTTGTAGAAAAACCTGTAGCCTTGGCGTAGTTCCTGTAAAATTTTCCAGCATCTTCAAGGGTGGTAAAGGTCATTCCAACCTTCGGAATAAACTGGTCATCAACAACAGAGAGAGGCTGCAGAATACACCATGTCAAAAACTAAAAATACACCCAATCATGTCTGATATAATACACCCGAACCGCAATAACTCAACTAAAATGACAATAAAAACCATAAACTTTAAATACACAGGCTGCAGTATACACCATGTCAAAAACTAAAAACACACCCAATCATGTCTAATATAATACACCCGAACAACAACAACTCAGTTAAAATAACAGAAAAAGCAGTAAACTGTAAATACACCCACACTTCCCGCAAAAATACACCCAAAAAAATTCTGATCTACACCTGATCGTCTGCTATAAATTTCAGATAATTAATCAAAACTAATACATTACATTCAATCCATAGATTTATCTTCATGCGTTAGTTTGACAGTCAATGTTCAGGAATTATTCACCTACACAATGCTATAAAAATTACTGCAACAAAATTCATAGTAATCCTATGTAAATCAAACCTCAGGAACTTCGTTAGATTCAAATTCATAATCCACTTTGTCTGGATTCAGCTGACAATCTGAGGCTGAATCATCCATTATCTTCAAAACGAGTTCAAAATTTGATTTCAGAAAACAAAAAATCAAATAGAAAACGAAGCTGGAGTTACAGAGAGAGGAACTAACGTAAATGACGAAGAAGAAACGAGTGAGAAAGGAGGGGAAAAGAACGATCGAAGAAACCAGGGGAAGCTTCGCGAGAAGAAGAACGAGCAAATCTGCAAATAAGGAAAACGAAGAAGAAAACAAATCTTTTAAATTTGGTAGTTATATATAGCGCGTGTATACGTTGCAACCATTGGAGCGGGTTTTAGGTTTTATTTGTTAACTAACTTGTAAAGCATACAAGTCGTTAGAGCTTGTATGCAGAGCTTTTCTGTAATTTTATTTAAGAAAAAATTTGTCATTATTCTAAATTTTTATAGACAAAACTAATAGTTTATTGGTCTTTCATAAATACAAAATTAATTCTATTTATTTATGTATAAATTTATCATTATTTTTAACTTTTATGGATAAAAAATAAAAAGAGAAAAGTTCAACCGTGTTAGCCAATAATTTTGTTATATACCAACAGTTTTAGCCAACAGTCTAATACTTTTAGTCGAATAACATATTTTTAACTAACACTTAAAAATATTATTAGTTAATTAATAACAAAAAATAATAAATTATATTAGTATTCTAACATTTTTCAAATAATAAAAATATTATTTTACTCTTATATGACTTTTAATAACTGAGTAATTTTTTCAATTAATATAGCAATATTATAAGACCATATATTATTATTAAACCATAAAAAAGTAAAACTCATTTTATTATCCCATTCTTTTGTTTCCACCTCTGTCTACCACGAGATAATAAGAATCTATTAACAGTTTAAAAATATTTTGAATGGACCAAAAGACCAACCAGTTTCATCACCCCCACCAAAGAATCTAGTGAAAAAGACTAACACAAGATGCAAACACCCTTCTTTTTACAGGTGCGCCCAACACCTTTAAATGGTGGAATTTACTTTACTTTAGGAACTCACGCAGTCATACCTAATCTTTACAATAAATAATAATAAAAACAAAAGACAAAGTAAAAATTCCAAACATATTGCAGTATTATTGATAAATTCTGATTAAGCCAATTAAGGCTATTTCTTTTAAAATATAGAGACTTGCATTGCACTTGATATATATTAGTCCTTCAAAATATGCATGGCTGAGGCTTCTGCTACCACACTACTTAATATAGCCTTCAAAATTTACATGAACAATATATATACGAAGAAACCAATTTAAGTTGGTAGAATGATTAACACATTCTATTTAAATAAAATATTGGAATTTTAATTCTGTTTTGTACATATAATAATTTATTATTTAATAATAAATTATTAAATAAAATTTTGATCCATTTTTTAATTTATCGAATTAAGAGATACAATAAAAAAAATATATATTGTACAAAAAAAATATTTATATAAATGCAAAATCTTTTGTACTTATTTTAAATTTATTTATTATCATAAAGATAAAGTTAAAGATACAAGTACAAACCTTACTTTATTTATGATAATAAGATAATGAGTTCAAAATGATGAGTACACAAATAATTAAGTTTACACAAAATTATGTCCATTTTTAATGTCTAAATACCATTTCTTTCTAAATTCAAAAAAGGTAATTGCTTTACATGCAAGTACTACGACACTGATTTCATTGAATTTGTGACACTCTTGCCTAGCTTTTAATTTCCATCCCGCTAAACCCAATCACAAGATAAGTTCAAGAAACAAACATTGTAAACACTCTCATCACTTAACTGATCATAATAATCAACTTTCTTTTGAGCTTATTTTCTGTGGGACAAGCTTCATTCCTTTTTCTTTTCCTTCTAAATCAACTCTTCCCATAATAAACAAAGTAAATAAATTTCCGCAATTGAGATTAGCCCTTTAATTTCCATGCATGCTGGAATACCAAGAAGCTCAGGAATATATATACACACAAGCATATTATACATATATATATTCAGTCCCAGTTCTCAGAATTGTGTACATGGCTAACATATCTTGTCCCTTCACCGAAGCTTGTCGAAATTCAGAGTTCATTAATAAATAATAATTAAGCTTGGCCAGGAGGTCTACCGGAGTTTCCAGCTCTCCTAATAAAAAGAAAATAATTTCATCAAATCATGTATGTTTTGTTGAAAAATCTAATTTTAAAATGGATAAAATTATAGATGTAGGGTTTTCATATGTCATGAAAATATCTTTCTAAAAAATTTAAGTTGATAAGAGGAGGTATATAAATAATTATATTTCTCTAACATAAATAATTATATGTTTTGGATTGACTTTTTTTTTTGTCCTATGCTAAATTTTTTTTTCTTTTGAAATTTACAAGAATTAAATTCTATACCTTTTTATCATAAAAATTCTGATATCATATCTTAAAAATACTTTTTCCAACAATTTAAATGGATAAAAAAAAGCACATAAATAATTATATCTTTAATAACCTAGGTATAACAATATATTACATAAATAAACTAAATGAAAAATAAGCCAAGTTTAGCTATTTTAAATTTTTTTTAGAAAATTTTGAAAATAAAAGTACCGAAAATAAAACGAAAATCAAATCCTAATTTTTCATAGTGTAAGTCTTGTACTTCATGCATGCTTTTGTATGTTTTGTAATGTGTTGTGTTGTGTCTAGTGCTAAAAAGCAATAAAGAAAGAGAACCATGAAAAAGGCTAAAGTTTCTTGTTGATTCAGAGAGCCGAGTGACATAAATAACTTTAACCCTCCTTATTAATTGAGAAGTGGAATAAAGTTTCAAAGCCATACACAATCAACTAACATACTTTATCTTTTTTGAATATCTTTATTTATTATTGCCTATTGTGAAGGACTGTGCCGGTGGTTAAAGACCTCAATCAAGATCTCAATGTAACAGTTAAAAGCATGGTAATTGGTAAATGGTAATCAACCCTACTCATATATACTTAACTTTATTTTCTTTCTCCTTTTGTGATGCTCCATCATGGTAGGAACCATGAAACTTCTCAAATTGATGATTGAGGTCTTAAGAGGCAAAGTACAAACATTTGAAAAATATTATTCTAATTCAAATAACTAGATTTTGTGGCTTGAGATTGAGAAGAATACTTTTTGTATATTATAATATGGTTATAAAATAGATAAACAAATAAAGTGGATAGCATACGTAATGTGTAACATGGCATGTTCACGTTTATCATGGAAAGAAGCAACGTATAAGAAGTACAAGAAACACAATATCCGAGTAATTAATAAATATAGTACATAAACTGAACTTAAGAAGCTTTCAATTTATAATATATTAGTGTAAAACCATTTTATGATGAAGTACAATTGTTTTTTCTAAAATAATGTACGTAAAAGTTAATTATTAGTCAGATGTTAATGCAGAAGAGTTATATATATATATAATGGAAAGTCAGGTGAAGTTAACTTTACGTGAAGTTAGATGATTTAAATGATTTGACTATATTTTTATGTAACGACTTTCAGTTATCAACTTCACGTGAAGTTGACTATACCTGAATTTCCACCTATATATATATTTATGGTATAAAAGATAAATTTTTTAATTTTGATCAATTACTAAACATAAAAAATGCAGAAAGAAAAATATACATAAAAGTGATGTATATATAAGATTTAAATTTTTGTATGTGAATAGAATAATATATACCTGTTATGAATTGGATCTGGTCCATTGGGGACTCTTCTTTTGCTCATGTAGTTGAAATCGTCCAGTTGTTTATTATCTCGAGCAGCAGAGAATACTACTTGACCATTATTATGGTGGAGTCCTTCTTCTTCTTCTTCTTGGTGATGTTGTGTAGTTAGTTTTCTACTAGTTGCTAAGCTGCTCCCAACAACCACAAGACAAACAAGCCCCACCACTAGGAACAACCTTGGAAACAAACAACTACTTCCCACCACATGCAATTTTGTCATCTTTCTATTTATTTCTATATATAAATATATCTTTGGTTAGTAGGAGGAAACTAAAGGTAGTACGTACTATTATTGCTATGACATAGAGATGATGATGATGATGAAGAAGAAGAGGGAAAACAGAAAAAGCCTATTATCATTGCATCATGATATGATCGAAGTCAATAATTAATATTATTATTATTATTGGTGTATAATAAGAAGAGAAAGAGAAAAAAGAGAACAGAGAGAAGTAAGGGAGGGTGAAGCTAAGATAGAGAAGAGAGGAGGGTAAGAATTGGTTTCCAACTACAAAGGATTATGGGGGTGTGGTTGGTTTTCTTTATAGGTTGGAGGGATTCTATTGCACTTTCTCGAAATGAGAGAGAGTGTGTTATTGTTAAGTGTTTTTTGGAGCGTGACATGGAGGCAATGCTCTTAGCTTTGCCTTTATACGGAGAAAGCTAAGGGGCGGGGGTGTGGGGTGGGGTCCCAATACGACACTGTTCTTTTGCTTTGCTACCTCTTATTAATTGTGTGTATTTTCATGCAACTACGACTACTACTACGCTCTCCCTTATCCTCTCTTCATTCTTTACGTACAATTGTGTAAAAGGCAAAACATTGTGTATGTGTGTTGTCATGCATGCCCTTGGAATCAACAATAGAATCAAATTTTACTGCATTATTAGTATTATATATGTGATACGAAATTATGAATATGATAGAGTATATATGCCTCTCCTTATTGTGTAAATACAATAAGTATTTGTGTTCAATGCCATTCTGAAAAGTTATATCAATAAAATAAAATTACTCTCTGAGCCTCTAATTAATAGCCATAGTTTCTTTTTAGCGAGATAGTAATCAGTAATGGGTACTAGGGGACGAGTACCCCTCTCCATCCCCCTTTTTGTTTTAAGAAAATATACTCCAGTTTCTTCTCATTTCGTCATTCCTCATTTGATCCAATAAAGATAAGAAAAAATAACAAAATAATTAACCAGAGAAGAAGGAAAAATCTTGCTTAAAAGCTGAAATTGATTTATGATATGTTAAATACATAATGTGCTTATTATGGACACCTAAACCGATCTAACAATTAAAAATTAAAAAAAAATTATAGAAAAAAGAAGTTACACTAAAATGGTAGAATAAATTCAATATGAACAACAGTATGATGAGAATTTGAGATATTCACATGTCAGTTATGGCTTTAATTTGAAAACATTAGTTTTCTCTCTTTTCGTTCTCTAGCTGGTGGGCTTAATAAGTTTGTTAGGACACATGCCTTCCAAGTCCCTCATAACTGAATTGATGAGTACTATATATATTTGTTTGACTAACAATACTTCTTTAAGTGAATGAGTGACCTGATTACTCAATCAATTAAAATAAATTAAAAAAAAAACATATAATGAATGGCATTGTGTTAATAATATTAAGTATAACATAAACTCGTCAAGTCGTAGTATTTAAGCATATTATTAAATCCTCTAGGTCGCTGTTGGGGATTCCATACCATCCTACAAAACTGAGGAAAATTCTCCCCTTTTTTTCCCCTCACAAATCCTTCATTCTCTTTTCTCTCTTTTTGAATTTATTTATCTATTTTAATTATATCCTGTACTTTGAACACATCTCCATCAAATTATGCTGCCGTCTTTAATTCCATATATGCTCTATATTTGTACCTAACAACAGTGGCTGCTAGACAAATGGCCCACATGTATACATATACATGCTTTATTAATATATCTTATAAGTAAACCACTCTTAATTAGTTGTGTGTGCATATATATATATAAAGGTGAAAAATTATATAAAATTACTTTTAAATAAAATTAATAATTAAAAATTGTGAAATAATTTAATATATTTAATTAAATTATTATTTAATAATTTTTAATTATTAATTTCACATAAAAATAACTGATGAATTTTTTCGTAATTTAAACGTACTATGATCTCTTAGATTTAAAAGGGTACAAATGTGGAATCTATACGCTAAATTAAAATAGGACAATGAACATATGCAACTAAAACAATAGAATACATCACCACAAAACAGAAGCTGGTTCCTTACCTTTAATTTGAACGAGGGCTGTCATTGGGAGAATATTTATTTATATATAGTTACATATCATACTTACTTATTAATACTCCATAAGGTAAAGCAGAAGGCACATTTTGTCTTATCCATTGTTGCATATGAATCTTACAATAATCATAAAACACCAAAGTGATTTTTGTTGGAGAATCCAATGCTTTTTATTGGGAACTAGCTTCACCTTCAAGGTACAAGGATGGCTTTGTTATTTATAGTAGCAAGTGTATTAATCTTAGAACCTTTTATTAGGAATTTATGCCTTGGCCTGTGGCACATGTTTGAGGTGTATAGAATATTACAAAAGTATTTATACATGTTGAGATCGATTTGACAGTTGATTTATACCTCATGAAATATACGAAGATAATAATCAATTTGAGAATTATAAGGCTAAGTGCTTTGCCGCCTTAAGCTGATTTGCTCATTCCAAAGAACTTTAAGAACTTCTCCTATTACAAATCACTTATATTTAACTTATTCGTCTAATTAATTAAGTATTGAAAATTCGAATTCAGTTTCATCTATACAATAATTCATTAATTAGTGACAACTCTTTAAATAGAGTTTTGATCAGCAATAAATTAATTAAAATCTTAATTTATGTTGGACTAAAAAATACCACAAAAAAAAAAGAATTATATCTATTATAAATTGAGATATTATTTTGTTGACTTTTAAGAGTGACATCGATGAAATAAAACCAACAATTTAATGAAAGTTCCATTGTTTATAACCATTTTTTATTATAAACTTATTTATTAACTAGTAAATCATCTAGAAGATAAGAATATAGAATGTAGAAAATTCTCTTTATAAAAGTTTTATGCAGCATTAGTAGTTGGCTATGCTAGGTTCAATTTAATAGTTTTTTTTTTTTTTTGGATGGATTAGCACCTTCACAAATGAAATAGTTTTTGAGACATAATTTAGATTCTCATATTAGACAAAACAATCATTCTAAATTATTTTTAAAAAAGTTGAGTCAAATCAAAATTTCAATTGACCAAATCTTATTACATTTTCTTAATGCCCCTCTATGTATACGAATCTTTATGTGTACTACTGTATCTATGAATGATGATCGTAGAACTATTATATTGTTGGTATGTAGCCATAATGTAGGTCTAATAAAGAATAATGCATATACTATCAAAAATTTTCAAGTGTACCGATATATAGATGTTTCAATAATTTTTAATTATTGATTTTAATTATAAAAAATATATATAATATATAAAATTAAAATTAATAATTAAAAAATATACTAACAATTTTTAGTGTGACATAAGGTTTTCTCGGCATATATATATAGCAGGAGGATTGCACTAGCTACTCTACAATTCATGTTTAGCTGATGGATCAAATGGCTACAGAAGTAAGTACCAAACTACGTACTTTTACAGTTTTATGTATGTAATCGCTATGATGAGCAACTTAGCATGTGTGTACGCAATGCCATTATTGCTCACTATAATATAATGCTTATGCTTCATATTACATTAAACATTATATATATATATATATATATATATATATATATATATATATATATTATATATATAATCCATTAGGTGACTGCATACATTGATTGCTACTGAAATCAGTATGCCACATGCATGTAACAAGAACTGATATTTTAATTTATATCCAATTTTAAATTATCAATGTAAACTTATAGTAATTAGCCTTCTTCGTATAAATATGAATCTAAAGAAGAGAATAGTTACTTATTTAAAGCTATGTCATGTGAAAGTAGCATCATGATATTACTTCTCCTAAGCATTATGTTATCTTTTTTATTTATTTTATATTTTTTTTTTGAGTTTATTAATAATCGAATTCTAAATTTTTTAGATATAAAATTTTGATACTAAATTATAGTACCTTTTTTTAAAAAATTTAAACTAATAAAAAGATATAATCTAAATAATTATATTTCTAATATAAAAGTTAATTTTGATAATTATTTAATGCATGACAGTAAAATTTAAATAAAAGGCTTTAGAATCAAATACCTAGCCAAATTGATATTAAAAGAGCAAAGTTTGACTTTAGTCAAACAATTCATGCCTGCTACCACCAAGTTCTAGTTTGTTAGTAGCCAATATAAAGTTGAATATCAAAAAGCTAGTTGATCACCTTCTAGCTGTAAACGTGATTTTTGATAACCACAAGAAGATTTTTTACTCTTCTTTACTACCATACATACATTATAAATAGGAAGCATTGCTTATCTTATTTATATGCTATGTTTTGTAAGGTTTGAGCGAGTGAAAATTAAGAGAGAAAATAGTAAGATTTTTTATATGTTAGAATCTTTTTATATGAGTGTTATTTTTATAATATATGAGGGAGTACTATAAATTTTTTTATATGTTTTGAGAAATTATAATTTTATTGCTTAATCATATTATTTTTATTATTATCTAAATTTTTGTTTAATTTTATCTATTTTTTGCTTATATATTTTAATTGAGCTATTCTATCATATCCTATTAATTCTGGTACCTAAAAGTAGTATTAGAACTTTAGGTTCTTAATCTTTCACTGTAAAAGGACAAGTTGGTGTCAGAACCATAATAAAAAAAAATTTAAGATTGAAAATTTTAATGGGAATAAATTTTTTTTTTTTGGAAACTGAAGGCAAGCCTATACCAGCACTTCTGATAACAAATAGAAACACTACAAGAAAGTTTTAGAATAGCGACCGATTTTAGTGACCAATAAAATCGGTCGCTATTAGCAACCGATTTTACGACCAATCAAAATTTTTTAGAAAAAAAATGTTGATTGCTAAATCGGTCGCTAAATTTCAATTAGTGACCACCCACTCTTGGTTGCTAAAATCGGTCACTATTTTTTTTATTTAGTAACCGAATTAGCAACCAAAACAAAAAATAGCTTTTTTTGGGGTCCGTTGATGACTAAATTGGTCGCTATTTTTAATTTAGCGACCGATTTTGTGACCAATATAAAAAGAAGCTTAACAATTGTTGGTCGCTAAGAAGTTGGTCACTAAATCGGTTGCTAAGTGTTAAAATAGCAACCGATTTAGCAACCAACTCTAAAATGCTGCTTTTAAAGTAGTTGGTCGCTAAGATAGCGGTCGCTAAATCGGTTGCTTGGGGATAATATAGCAACCGATTTTAGCGACCAACTACAAAATTATGGGTTAGAACAATTGGTTACTAAATCGGTCGCTATTGTAATTCTTAGCAACCTAATTTGCGATCACTAAAAAATAAGTTATAAATTAATTGGTTATTAAATCGGTTACTATTCTTTTTTTGACTAATCAATATATTAAACAAATTAACTTTCAACGATGTTTTGGACAAGATTCGGGGAAGGCTAGCCAGCTGGAAAGGAAGATTGCTTAATAAGGCAGGCAGACTCTGTTTGCTCAACTCGGTAGTGACTGCGATTCCTACTTATCACATGCAAGTATCTCTCTTCCCTAAAGGGGTAACTAATAAGATAGAATCCATGATGCGAAACTTTCTATGGAAGGGTCAAGCTGATGGTAGAGGCCTGAATCTAGTTAACTGGAAAGTGTTGGTCACTCCTAAGAAGTTTGGAGGTCTGGGAATTAGAGATCCTTTTTGTGCCAATATTGCTCTTCTTGAAAAACTAGTTTGGCAACTTTTTCACCATCCCAACAAGCTATGGGTTCAACTGTTGACGGAGAAATACCATTCTTCTAAGGATGATTGTTTTAGTCGGTCTCGAGGAAGTGGATCTTATGTTTGGAAGAGTATATGTCAAGCTTGGGATATCCTAAAGGAAGGTTTTAGTTGGTGCATTGGGGATTTGGAACAGAACTTTTGGTTTTCTAAATGGAGAAGAGAGGGGCGACTGTGTCAGGAGATGGATTATGTTCACATTTCTGATTCGGATCTCAGGATCTTGGACCTTTGGTCATCTGGACAGTGGAACCTTGAGAATATCTATTCTCCTCTGAATCAGTCTCTGCAGAGCAACATTAATTCTTACAACCCAGATGTTCAAGCTGGTTCAGAGGTCGGTTGGTGTTGGACTGGTGCGGCCTCAAAGGTTTATGATGCTCATAGTGGTTATTTATGGCTCAGTAAGAAGATGTTTAGTTGGGAGGATAGGGGTAATTGGCTTTGGCTTTGGCATCAACATGTTCCGGAAAAGCACAAATTTTTGGCCTGGCTATGTCTTCGGGAGGCTCTTCCTACTGCTGCATTTCGTTTTAGAAGGGGCATTTCGCACACGGATAGCTGTCCACGATGTTTCTCAAGTCAGGAGTCGGTTTTACATTGTATTCGGGATTGTCCAAAAGCCCAACTTGTTTGGCAAGTTTTAGGGATCTCCGATCAACCAGTGGATTTGATGAGTTGGTTCTTACATAATAGCAAACAGCGCCCCTTTAGATTCTTTTCTGGTCTCTGGTGGATTTGGTGTTCGAGAAACAACGAGATCTTTCATCCTCACGAGCATTGGACCACAGACAAGGTGATTGGTATGACTTTGTCATTAGAAAAGGAGCTCCGAAATATTTTTGAGTTGCAACGACTATCTATCCCCTCAACCATTAGTGGCTCTTGGATTCCCCCCTCAGTGGGTACCTTTAAGATTAATTGTGATGCTAGCTATCCTGGCAGTGGTGCTCGAGTTGGTTTTGCTTGTGTTAGCAGAGATTGGAAGGGAAGGTGGCAACGAGGCTGTCTGGGAACAATTGAGAGTCGTAGCATTTTGCAAGGAGAGTTGTTTGCTATTTGGAGAGGCTTTCTTTTAGCATGGGACTCGGGACAAAGAGACATTATATGTGAGACAGACTGTGTGGAGGCTTTTACTATTGTCAATAATTTACAAGATTGCTCTGGGTTTACTGATCCTTTGGTGTTAAAAATCCGAGATATCATGTCTTGGAAATGGCGTGCTGATCTTCGGTTGATCTTGAGAGATGCAAATACAGTAGCAGACATCATGGCAAAGACTGCAATGAGGACTATTTCTCCCCAAGTGGAGCTTCCATTACCTTGGAAGGAGTTTGAGAGTAGTATTCAACGGGACTGCCTTTCTTAAGCAGTTTCTTGTCTTTTTTTTTCTTTCTTAGTTTTTGTTTATTTTCTTTTAAGTCACCAAAAAAAAAATAAATTAAAAGAAAACAACGTTGGAACCCTAATTTACACTGAGCTCTCTCCTCACAGTGTCCCTCTCGCCGCCTCCCTCACTCTCCGGCGAGTCCTGGTCGGCGCCGTTCTTGTTAGCGACATTTTCGTCGGTGCCATCTCACCTCCTCGAGTCTTTATCATCGTCTGCCTCCTCGCCACATTCTTCCTCTACTCGTTTAGCCATTATCGCAGATCATCGCATCCCCGTCCAAATCTGTTGTTGCTTGCATCGCGTCGTTCTTTTCTCAACGCCGCCTCCTGTAGTAACTTCTTCTCCGATAACAGCAGTCTTCCGGTTAAGCAGATTTTCTCCTTCAATCAAGGTACTTCATTTTCATATTTCTAATTTTGATTTTTCACTATAATTCCAGAAAATTTCTCACTATTTTTATTTTGATTTTGATTTGTTTTTATGTATTAGGATATTAATTAAGCCTCTATAATCTGCTGCTGCTTATCTATTTCTCTGTCTTTTTGCCTATTATATATGTGCTTTAATTTCAAATTATTAGCTTTGTTGCAGATCGTTGCATCACCGTCCAGATCAACCGTTGCTCATCGTCCGAATCCTCCGATAAAACTGATAGGTATATAATTTTTTATTTTGTACTATTTTTGTTGTTCTTCACTTTTGACGTTATTTTCAAATTATTTGCATTATGCAGTTTTTAATTTCTGATTTTTGTTTTTAATTCATGTACATATTAGGTCAAATTTTAGGTACGCACTTTCTTTTTGAGGAATCGAGTTCTAGGGAGACAATCAATTTTTCGTGTTTGTTGCTATTTGGATCGGATTGGTAATTAGAAAACCAATAAATCATTAGTTGAAATTGGACTACTTGTTTAGCTTACTATGAAGCTCTATGTTCTAGTGTTCTTAGGGATTGGATATGAATATTTAATTTTTATAAGATTAAGAATTGACTCGTTGACACTTAGCAAAGTCTGTTTTCAAATGGAGGATTGAGGATTAAAGATTTAAGTCCTAAACAAGGCAATTAGTTAGAGAATTCTCTTAATTGTTATAGTGATTTAGGGCTTAAATTAAATCATACAGGAGTAGGACCAAGCATGAGAAATAGACAGCATAATTCTAAATCAAAATGAAATTTATAAATTTTGAAACTTTATTCATGTTGATTGTACTTGCACAAACCATTAGCTTCTTGCAAATTTTTTTCTTTCTCACTAGCATAAACTATTTGCATAGACAATTAGTATTAGGCTCTGGCAATTATATTTCTTTTTCTATTTCATTGGCTCTGTTTATTCTTCGTACTATGTTACTAAAATGTAAACCCTTTTTTTGGTATGAAGCTAGGCCCTTATTGCTCTTCGTTTTCTTTTTTACCTTTCTTTATAAAATTTGCTATAATATAAATTTCTTTTTCGGTATTTACTTATTATTACAATATTAGTTAAAAATGATTATGGAGAAGAACAAAGTCCAGATGCAGATAATGAAGAGGCATCACAAGACTTAATTAAACTTCCTGAGTGGTTGTGCCCATAAGAATTCTAGAGGAACAAACTCTGAGGTTATTGAATTCGTTGTAGAAATGTGAACTATGAATTAAGTACTTTTTGTAAGTTATGCTGGGCTGTAATCTGAATGGCTATGCATAGTTTAGTTTGATGCTTAACACTTCTAAGAAAATGCTAGATGTTACAAATGTTGTTGCATGGAAATAATATACCATGAGAAATTGTTCATAGTTTTAGCTTGATTCTGAGTTAGTTTCATAGTTAGATCCACTCTAAAATGGGAATTATTCATGACTTAGATTAGTTTTATGTCTCAAATATTTCTCAAATTAACTAATTAATGCATTTCTTAGTGTTTTCTTAATTAATGTTCTGCTTGTGATTATTGCATTAGTTGAGTTTGTCATAGGAAGCTAATGAAAACTTGGATAAAGTGGTGACTCTTGCTAAAGACCTTCAAACTGAGTTTAGGTATAGTGTTAGGTATTTTTTTATTTACATTTCTTTTGTTTTTTATTTCAGTTCTAGTTTTAGATGTGAGTTTGTAATTTCCTTTGTTCTTCACTGGATTATTTCATTTGTAATTTCTTTTGTTCTTCACTGGATTATTTCAGTAAAATTTGCATCTGTTATGAATCATTTTTACTGAATTGTTATGTCTTTATATTGGAGTATTGTATTTTTTGGGTGATTTTTTTTTATCACTATTAGGGACAGAATTTGAATTGAGAATTTGAGATAGGAATGCTATTGTATGCACCCGAACATTGGCTATTGAAGCAAGGGAGAAAGTTGCACTTTACGAGCCAGACAAGGAGGCATGGAAAAGGGTCGGCCTTAGTTTTCTCAAGGGTTTTTTCCACTTTATGTAAATGAATTTTTTTTTTTTTTGCTTTTTTGTTCATACATGTGGGGCCATTGGCTATAAAGTCATCAATGTACATTTGGATTGTGAATCATAAATTTAATGTATTTATGAATTTTGTCTCTTTTAATTTCTATATTTCGATATGGATATTGTGAATATTTTTGGTATTTATTTAAAAATTTGATCTATGTTTGATTCTTTTTATATTTTGGTGAAATATAATTATTTATAAAAAATCAAGTTCTAATAGTGGTATATGTGAAATTAGTAAAAATCTATAAAATCAGTATTAGTGACCGATTTAGCTACCAATTTTAGATTTTTAGATTAGACATTAGCGACTGATTTAGCAACCGATTTTATTAGTGATCGATTTAGCAACCGAAAAATTGGTCGCTATTTAGCAACTGATTTTCTCAGCGACCAATTTAGCGACAAAAAAATGATCGCCATTTAGCGACCAATATCGTTTGGTAATAGTTTGGTATCATTGGTTGAAAATCGGTTGCTAATATCGGTCGCTAATCATTAGTGACCGAAGTTGGTCGCTATTCTTAAATTAGTGACCAAGGTTTTAGCAACCACCAGAATCGGTCGCTAAATCGGTCGTTATTCCAGTAATTTCTTGTAGTGAAAGAGATTGATGAAAACGTCGTTGCCAATTTACACTTGGCTATGGTAGATTCTATACTATAAAACATCTTAGAGAATAAGATAGCAAAGAAGATTTGGGAAGCACTTATTAGGTTATACAAGGTAAAATCACTTCACAACAAGATATTCATAAAAAGGAGTCTCTATATTTTTCTTATGAGTGAATCTACAATTGACATCCATCGAATGTCAAATTATAGAGAATGAATGTGCTAAGCTTCTTCTCCAAAGTTTACCATACTTGTGTGATCAACTTATCATCAACATCACAAATAAAGATAATCAAATAGAGAGCTTAAAGCAAATAGAAATTTTGTCGGTGATAAGAGGCAGATCAAAGCAACATGGCTCTAGTGGGAGTCAAAGTTGTGGTAGATTAAAGTATCAAAAGAAGAACCTTACTTTTTATAATTGTGGAAAGAAAGAACACTTGACGAAAGATTGTTGGTTCAATAAGAAGAGTACAGAAAAACTACTGAAGCAGCCACCGCATATGGATGTGTTCTGAACACCTCTAATGATGGAGATGTCTTATGCGTCGAAACTGCAAGTGATCATTAAGGCAACAAACCACTAGCTAATATTTGGCTATTGGATTGTGCAACAACATATCACATGATTCCACATCACAAGTGGTTTAGCACTTATGAATCTATTTCAAAAGGATCTATACTCATGGAAGATGATCATGCCTTAGAAGTTGTGAGAATTGATACCATTAAAATTAATATGTTTGATGGTTCCATCTATACAGTTCAAGTATAAAACATGTGAATGACTTGAGGAAAAATTTATTGGCTGTTAGGCTATTGGATTCTCAAGCGTACGAGATCAATATTGAAAGTGGATCGTTGAAGGTGACTAATGGTGCTCATGTGATGATGAAAGCAAAATGACTATCAACCAATTTATACTTGCTTTCTGTAGATACTATTTGAGATGCAAAGGCATCAGTAGCATCTGCAAATCAAGAAGACACAACAATGTTATGGCATCGCAAACTAGACGACATGTTAAATGCAGTCTACAAATTCTTGCAGAACGTAATCTACTTCTGGGGCTCAAAACAGTGAATCTACCTTTATATGAGCACTATATGACAAGCAAGCAGCATAGATTAAAGTTTGAAAGGTCCACTATTAGAAGAAAACACATACAATAAGGAGCAAAGTATTTTGTCTCTTTCATAGATGATTACTCACGAAGAGTGTGGGTGTTTCCCATAAAAAAATCAGACGTGATTCTAGTATTCAATGAGTTTAAAGCAAAAATAGAGCTTGAAACTAGAAAGAAAATAAAATGCTTGAGGACAGACAATGGAGGAGAATACATTGATGGTGATTTCATTGCATTTTGCAAGTATGAGGGTATTCAGAGGCAATTCACAGTTACATATATACCTCAGAAAAATAGTGTTATAGAGCAAATGAACAAAACTATTCTACAAAGAACTTGAGCTATATTGTGTACTGCAGAATTAGCCAAGTCTTTCTGGATAAAAATAGTTAAAACAACTTGCTACGTGATTAACCGATAGCTATCAATAGCAATTGGATTGAAAACACTAATGGAGATATGGCAAGATAAGCCACCCGATTATTTTTCTCTACATATGTTTGGATGTCCTGTTTATGTGATGTTTAATGTCCAAAAAAGAACAAAGTTTGATCCTAAATCCAAAAAGTGTATCTTCTTGGACTTTGCTGATAATGTAAAGATGTCTCGTTTGTAGGATCCCATTACTTGCAAAATTATTATTAGTAGAGATGTTATATTTGGCAAAATGAGCTGTAAAAGGAGTAAGAAAATAATAGCAGCACAGAAAAGAACTACTACAATATAGATGCACAATAAATTTGGAGAAAAAGACTCTTTTGGAGTAGAATCATAGCAAGTTGAACAAGAACTAGTTGAAGTTCGCCGAACAACACATGAACTAAGAAGACCATCATGGCATGCCGACTCTATCATGACTTTCCATGATACATATTGTTTTGTTATCGAAGATGGAGAACCATCAATTTTTCAAAAGGCCGTAAAAAGTCCAAATTCTTCTTTATGGATGGCAATCACGCAAAAAAAAAAAAACGAAAGCATTACATAGAGGCAAACACAAGATGTGGGAGTTTTATCCATTCCCAAGAAAAGCCATCGATAACAAATGGGTCTACAAAATCAAGTGTTACAATCACGACCAAATAGAATGTTATCATGCAAGACAGGGGTGAAAAAATTTTCTTAGAAAAAAGGTATTGATTTCAATAAAATATTTTTTTAGTAGTTGGAATCTATACAATTAAAGTAGTTCTTGCTATATGTATTGCATATGATTTACATAGAGCAATTAGATGTAAATAATATTTTTTTTCATGGTGAACTTGAAGAAGAGATATATATAATCTAACTAGAAGGTTATGAAGAACAAAGAAAAGAAACTTGTTTGCAAGTTAACTAAATTTCTGTACATCTTAAAGTGGACGCCAAGATGTTGGTATAAGATATTTGATTCCTTCATTATTAGCCATGAGCCCATGATTACAACAGACTTCACTCAGACCATTGTACATATTGCATGAGGTCGTCTAATAATAATGATTTTATTATTCTGTTGTTGTATGTGGATGACATCTTGGTAATAGGCCCCAACAAATATTGTGTCTAGAAATTAGAGGCGCAGTTGGCTATGGAGCTTGATATAAAAGATTTTGGACTAACAAACAAGATTTTAGGGATGTAGATTTGTCGAGACAGAAAAATAGGAAGATTTTGCTATCCCAAGAAAATTATTTGAGGAATGTCTTATGGCACTTCAACATGTAAGTGTGTAAGCTAATATTTAGCCCACTTTTTGTCAATTTTAAATTATCTTCTGAGATGTGTCCTAGCAGTAAAGCAGAGCAGATAGAAATTTCTTGAGTACTATATTCATTTGAAGTGAGAAATTATTTGTACCAAATTAGATATCACTCAATATGTTAGGATGGTTTAGCAGATTCATGGCACAAATCCAGGAAAAGAGGAAGAGGATCCTGAAATATATCAAATGATACTCTAATGTCACTTTATATTTTGGAGGATTTGAACTTACCATCAAAAGTTATGTTGACGCAAGTTATGTGTTCACACTTGTAGGAGGTGCAGTAAAATAGTTATCAAAATTACAAACTATTGTGGCGCTATCAAGTATCAATCGTATAAGGAAATAACTTAGTTGCCAAAGATAATGGAGGGATTCGGACACAAACAGGATATGATTCCAGTATTTTGTGATAGTCAGAGTAGTGTCTTGCACATTGCAAGGAATCCAACCTTTCACTTAAGAACAAAACACATAGGCGTTTAATATTATTTTGTGCATGAAATAATAGACGAAGTAAAAGTGGATATGTAAAAAATTTACACCAGTAATAATCTTGCAGATATCATGATAATATCAATTAATACAAATAAATTTGATTAGTGCAGATTTTCTCTTAGCCTATTAAAATATAGAAGCATGCATGGATATAATAATATAAAAAAATGAGTTAGTTAAAAAATCTCAAAATTAATTTTGAGAGGGAGATTATAAAAGTATCAAAGTTAATTTTGGCAATTATTAATACATGACTATGAAATTTAAGTAGAAGACTTTAGAATTAAATATTTAGCCAAATTGATATTAAAGGAGCAATGTTTGACTTTTGTCAAACAACTCATGCATGTTGACACCAAGTTTCAGCTTCTTAGTAGCAAATATAAAATTGAATATCAAAAAGTTAGTTGACTACTTTCTAGCTTTAAATTTCCTTTTGATAATCACAAGAAGTTTTTAATCTTTTTTGTCATCATAGATGTAACAATTTACTATTCATTACCTTATGCTTAAGTCATAATTTAATTATGGTTTGATGTTACGACACATGACTCGGATATAAATACTTATGTATGAAAAGAAATATTAAACTAGAAGCCTGTAAGAGGATTTAAACTTCGGATAAAAGACAATTCGTCGATCGTTCACACTCGATAAAATATATAAGTGCGTTGGAAGAAAGGTAGATAATTAAAAACTTGAAGAAAGAATAAGAGTAAGAGACATATATAAGTATATAAAAATATCTACTAGTCTCGACTCGCGAAGATTAGACCGGCTAGAGTTACCACAATGAAACAGTTTGATAAACATACCCTATCTCTCCAAAATACATCATAAGCCTCTAAAGACAAGTTTTCATAATAAATACATCATATAAGTTCTTTTCCAAAAGGATGAGAGAATCTAAATTCAAAATAGAATAAAATATCTTCTTCACTGTCTTTCACATAAACCTCCCGCTCATTGAGGAGCGTCGGGACCTGCATCTGAAAAGTAATAATTTCCACAACAGGTGAGAACATCATCCTTTACAGGGTTCTCAGTAGGGCAATAATTCTAAATAGAGACTATGTAAAACTACATGAACCTACTAGACAATCCTAATCTCCAACATCTCATTGATTCAAGCATAGGGGTCTCACTAAACCAAAAATAGGATAATTAAACTAAGCGTACCACTGTACTAGAAATTTATAATCTCAGTCCTTCACAACACCTCTTAGCCTTCCTTTTTTTCAATATTACAGTCTATCAGCATATGATTCAGCAACTCAGGATCGAAACTCAATTATCCACAAACCTCCAACCACCACGTTCTCATCAAGAACAACCCTCAGCGTCACCACTGTCAGCATGAAAGATCTCTCAATTGTTCAAACACATACAAAGCAATACAAGTAGAGAGAACACATAAAGTAATTGGATCAAATAGCATATAGATACGGTTAATCAAGAAGGCAAACCAAATACAAGATGCACACTTAAATAATACATACAAATGCAAATTATGCATGTCTGTCCTATGGCCAATGAACTCATCTGTCGGTTATATAGCCAAACCCAACATGTCTGGTAGCGAACCTTAGATAGTCACTCAGTGCGTGCAACCCCAGGGGAAATTCACTTCCCTTGGAGGAATTATCCGAAAAGGTCTAAGTGTTCGACCACATCTTGCGACAGAGGGTCAACAAATACCAACCCGGAGGAAGCGGGACAAAACCACAATATTTGCGTCTACTCGGGAAGCTCAATCTCAACCCGGAGTAAGTGGGACGAATCTCTACATCTACTCGGAGAGCTCAAATCATCTCAACTAGGAGCAAGTGAGGCGAAGAACACTCTTGTATCTACCTAGGGAGATCAAATCATCTCAACCTGGAGTAAGCGGGGCAAACTATACCTTTGCATCCACCCAGAGAGCTCAAATAATTTCAATCAAACTCTTCTTTTTTACCCAATCATGCCAACTCATCCTCTTCAATTACTTCTAATTCATTCTAATCTCAACATGGAGCAAGTGGGGCGAACCACTGCATCTATCTGGAGAGCTTAAACACATATCAATTGATTTTCAATCACATACAATTCATCAAAATCATTATCGCCCTCAATCATATCTCGACCTCTCAAGTATTCATAGATATACATATACACATAATCTTTGTAATCATCATCTCATTTCAATAATATTTACCCATTATTAATATAAATCTTCCACTCCACAATCTCCTTTAATATCAATTTACCCATTCAATATGTTCGCACTCATTTCAAAGTCTAAAAACTAGCTATCAGACCTTAATTGGGGCTTATGGGGGTTTAAAGTAGATTGGATAGGTTAAAATATTTAAAAACATATTTTCTAAAAGCATGGTGGTCTTGCGTACGCATGCCTCATGCATACGCACAAGTCCACTTTTGCACTCACGCATGGTATTCACATGGTACTCGTAAGAAATCTTTTAAATTTTGGAATGCCCATCATGCGTACACATGATCTCAAAATTCTGCAACTTCTACAAAATTCAATTTTGAAACCAGATTTTCAAACGTTCATAACTTTTTTGTTAAAAATGATTTTTCGTCTGTTCTTCGAACGTCATAAAATAGACAAGCCCAATTTTCATTTAAAACAAGTTCCACAGAATTCAGAAGTTCAAGGGCCAAGTTATGGCCCATCGAATGTCATCAAAAATCCATTTTACCCAAAAATTTTTGCATAACAATTTTCACCAATTCCAGTTCCGATTCAGTTCAAAACCATTCCAATACCACTTCTAAACTCCCTCAATATACATTTATCAATTCTCTACTTTTTCTAATCATTCAACACCCATTTAATCAATTTCTCAAGACAATCTTAATATACACACTCATACAAACAAAATTCACAACCAATCATCATCAAATATCTCATTCTCATACAACATTTCATGCCACTTACCTCAATGTACCACATAGAGAATTTCTCACCCTACCATGGCCTTCGGCCCAAATCCACATCTATCACCTTTATAAAAATCAAACCACATTTCATTTCAACACAATTTCAATCATACCAACATATATTATAATGTCCAATTGTAACAACAACGCATAACACTTCTCAATTCATCCCAAAACTCATTATTATCATTCTCAATTTTATACCAAAATACATTAACTAACACAATACTCATACTAACCATTATTCAAGTATATCAACAATCAGGGCAAGTAACCTAGATTTTCAAATAGCCTTACATAATACCTAGTCAAAACTACAACATATACCTTAATGTCGCAATTCCAAACTTCCAAACTTTCCTTTCCCAAGTTCCACAAAGCCAAGCTTCTAATTACTCAATCTAACACCGTATCATATAATGTGGCACAATATCAAAATTAAGGCTCATAATAATTGATGAACCAAGAGAGAAAAAGAGTTTTTTACCTTTACCTACTGAAATTAGTGATGGAACACAAGTTAGAGAACTCCTATAACATCAAAATCACAAAAAATCCTCAATACCGAAACTCAAACACGAAATTATCTTTGAATGAGAAACTGGAGCTGATATTTTGAGTTACTCACCAAACTATTTAGATAGAATTGAAGAGGATTCCGAGATGAACACATGGCCACAAATGACTCGTCAATCAGAGCTCTGGAACAAAAATTATGGAGATTTAAAGGTGATGGAAGTTAAGGTTTTATTTCTCCACTCTCTTCTCTCTTCACCACCAAGCCTCTCTCTCAAAATAGGGATATTGGTGCTGAATTTCATTAAGTTATAGACATATATATATGTGTGGGTTTGGGCGTTGGGTCTAATATGGATCCGGTTGGTGATTTTTGGCTCGTTTAGTCCAACTTTGCACTAAAACCTTTAAAATAAATGTCCGAATTTTTACTCTAAATATTTTTCTTGTCATTTTGACAGTTTTGTTTTTCTTATAGTATCAGACAGATTTAAGTCGGTACAAATAATTTTAACACCAATACGCGTTTTTCTCAAAATAATTATATTTTCGCGCTTGATTTAATTTTCTTAATTGAAATTTTGCTTTTAAATTTCTATATTGTAAATTCTAATAATATTTTCACATATTTCAGGCATCTTAATTTCAATTAACAAAATTTTAATTAATTAGTTTATTTAATCTAATTTCTTTGGATTTTATAATAGATATATTATAAATAGGAATCATTGCTTATGTTATTTATATGCTATGTTTTGTTCGGTTTGAGTAAATGAAAATTAAAAAAATAGTAGTAAAATTTTTTATATGTTGTAATTTTTTATAAGTGTTATTTTTATAATATATAAGAGAATATTATAATTTTTTTATATATTTTAAAAGATTATAATTTTACGACTTAATTAGTTATATTATTATTTTTATTATTCTATAAATTCTTATTCAATTTATTTATTTTTCGTCCATAAATTTTAGTTACATTATCCTATGCTATTAACTCGGGTAGTTAACAACTTAACATATATCACTGCCATTATCGTGCAAAGATCATCAAACATATGCCCGATAATGTTCTGCAATTTAACCATGGTAAAGCTCTACTTTTGCAAGAGAATCTATCTAGAAGACATATTAACGGCAAATATAACAGTTGGCAAACACATTTAAGCAGTGGATTGGAAGGTAATGAAAGCCAAAAAGATCATCTCTATTTACTAGCTAGATTTTCCGTATCTTTAGATTGGCCACACAAAAAGTTAATATATTTACATGCATATAATCAAATGACTGATATGGTACTGTATGTGATTAACCCTTGCTTTCTCATTTGAAAGAAGGTTAGATTCGAAGTCTGGAACAAGGTATCCACCTATCTATCCAGCTGCGTGCTTTCATTTTGTTATGGAATCTTAATATTGGACATATGTATAGCACGCACGGACATGGACATGACCACATAAAATATGCTGACACATCAATTTAAAATTTTTATAAGACACCGCAGGAATATAACATATATATAAAATATAAAATATTTTTTAAATAAATTATAATAATTATAATAATATTTTAATAAATATTAAGAATAAGATTGGATACGTTAATATACATGTAATAGTATTTAAGTGTGTCTAAACATGTTTAAAAAATATTTTTTATTTTTTATTACGACTCAATTAAATATAAAAAGTACACATATCAAATAAATATCGTATTTAAAATGTGTCGGACACAATAAATTAAAAACGAGAAAATTTCACTTTCCTCCCATGTGAGATGTTAAAATGACACTCCACTCCCCTCTATTTATAAAATGTATATTCCCCTCTCTTATAACTTTTAAAGAACCTCCTCTTTAATCCATTTTAAATTTTTTGTATTAACTAATGTTAACTTTATCCATTTTTCAAGAAAAATAAATTATTTTTTATAAAAATATCCTTTAACAAAAATTTTATTTTTTTGTCATTAAATTTTGCTTATCAAAATATTTTTTAATAAATTATTTTTTATTGATTAAATTATATTTTTAACAAAATATTTTTAAAAAAATTAATAATTAAATTATTTTTTTAAGAGACCCTTCAATAATTTTTTTAACTATTAAATTATTATTTTACCAAAATTTTTGTTAACAATTTTTTTATATTTTACTATTAATTTTTCGATATCAATGTATATTATTTAAATATTAAATAAAAAAATCTTACCATTATTAATATGTATAACAATTAATATATATTGATATTGAAAAATAATTTTACTAAGATTTTTTTAATATTAAAATAATACATATTGATATCGAAAAATTAATAGTAAAATATAAAAAAATTGTTAACAAAAATTTTGGTAAAATCAGAATTTAATAATTAAAAGATTATTGAAGGGTATCTTAAAAAAAAATAATTTAATTATTAAATTTTTTTAAAAATATTTTGGTAAAAATATAATTTAATCAATAAAAAAATAATTTATTAAAAGATATTTTGGTAAACAAAATTTAATAAAAAAATAAAATTTTTGCTAAAAGATTTTTTTGTAAAATATTTATTTTTCTTGAAAAATGGATAAAATTAACATTAGTTAATACAAAAAATTTAAAATAAATTAAAGAAGAAATTTTTTAAAAGTTATAAGAGAGGAATGTACATTTTATAAATATATAGAAGGGAGAGAGTGGAATTTTCTTATTAAAAAAATGTTCGGTGCTTCATATATATATATATATATCATGCATATGGTGCTGTGCGTTGTTAACCATTGCTTTCACTCACACTTTAGTTTATTTACTACTAGCTAGCAGGATTTTATTGGACATAACTTATTAGCTTGCTGGTCGCGTCCAAACATATTTTAATATTTTTTAGAAGTACTTAAATATATATTTTTCATGTGATGTAAAAATACAAATTAATCGTTGTTTAGTGATTAAGGATTATATGTAAAATTCATAATACTACGTTCGATTCTTAATTTAGTTTGATTAAAGTTAACCTAATCATATATACATATATATACACGTAATAATTTTTAATTTTTATTATTTAATATTATAGTTCTAATAATCGAACCAAATCAATGTGATGCATGACAAAAACCGTTTACTATTGATTCGGTCAAAAATTAAAAAAAAAAAAAGTTGATATATTAATTAAGTTGGATTTGGAGGAATCGTAACAATGATGTTTTTAATCCAGTTAATTTATAGAGAATGGGTAAGGTTATAGTTCTTATTCATGCTTCTCAATTTGAACTTCATAAGTTTCTATTTATACATCATGTGTCTATTACTAGGGCTGTTCATGGATCGGATCCGATCCGCATATCCGCAGTGTTTATCCGAATCTGATCCAAAAATTGCGGATATGGATCCGATCCGCAAGACTTTTGGATCGGATCGGATCGGATCCGCACACTAATCGGATCGGATTGCGGATTTTGTGTTGGTATCCGCATATCTGATCCGCATATCCGCGTATCCGCAAAATTAAAGAAATAAATAAGTAAATATTCTTTTTATGTTTTATTTCAATTAATAATTATTATATATGTTATATTATTTTAATTTATTATTTAAGAAAAGTATGTTTACTATTATTTTAAGAGTAAACATATTTAAAAGAATAGAAAAAATAAATTTTATTGATATTTTTTTAATAAAAATAAGCTTTTAAAAATATTTTTGTGTTTTGCGGATATATCCGATATCCGATCCGATCCGATCCGCAAATGTGCGGATCGGATCAGATCGGATCGGATCCAACCTTAAAAGCTGCAGATATTGGATCCGATCCGATCCGATGATTTTAATGCGGATCGGATCGAATTTTTGGCCATATCCGATCCGATCCGATCCGCGGACACCCCTATCTATTACTTCTTATTTGCTGCTTTCTTGGTCTCCTCCTACCTAATTTTCGGTTAAAGTAAAATGTGATGCTAGCATATTTGGTGAATCTGTTAGTTTTGGGTGTGTATTGCGTGATTATAATGGCTCTTGGTTGCGTGGTTGTGCTGGTTCTTTACCACATGCTACTATTCTTCAAAGCGAGTTTTTTGCAATTTGGAGAGGGCTAATTCTAGTATGGGAAGCTGGGTTTAGAGAGGTCACTTGCGAGACAGATTGTTTGGATGCTTTTATCCTTGTTAATGATAGAAACAACCAAGTGCAAAGTTCTGATAATGATTTGGTGACTAAAATCAAAGAGGTCTTAAGCTGGAATTGGAGAGCAGAAGTCAATCTAATTTAAAGAGATGCCAACCAAATTGCTGATGCTTTGGCTAAATATGCAGCATCTAATTGCATACAGCAATTAGAATGGAATGAGCTTTGGAAAGATTTAACAATGTTGTCGCAACGGGACTACGTCCCTAGTATTTAGTGTATTTTCTTTGTTTCTTCTTATCCTTAGACACCGAAAAAAAAAGTTGGTCTAATTTTTCATAGTTAACCAATTTAAAAAATAAAATGCTAATATTTTTAAAAAATATATATTTTATACTTAAATACATTATTTTATTATATTTGATTTAATCTCAATTAAATTGACACCTTAGTTTTCAGAGTATACTCAATTTGCTAATAATGATTATTGTTGACTGACTAAAAAAAATTCGGTTGAAATGATCAAGATAACTAGTTGTGCACCCATGGATATGACAGCTTCATATTTGAGAAAAATGTAAGTTCTTAATCTGACTCAATCTCAACAATACTCTTCTTACGATAGAGTTTAGGTTTGATTGTTAGCTTAATCAAATATTTGCCACTGCTATCAGCATGAGCTAGATATTGTTGTTTACTGTACACAGGATTGTCCTAAGGCCAAAGAGATCTAGAATATGTTAGGCCTATACTTTGATTGCCTGAATTTGAGGCACTAGATCTACAATGGGCGTAGAATTGGAAATGTTTTTTTTTTCTTCTCTGTAATTTGGTGGATTTAGAAAAATAGAAATAATGATTTATTCAACCCGAATGATCCGTAAAGTGCTAGTAAAGTGGTGTGTATGATTTGGAGCTCTACAAAAAATTCCATACTATTTTCTCTATACATCGATCACTTACTTCTCAATCTATCCCTCTATTTGCATTGGATTCCTCCCCCTGTTGCTTTCATGAAGTTAAATTGTGATGTTATCTTTATTACTTCTGATGTTTGTTTCGGCTTTGGATGTATTCTTCGCGACTCATATGGCTGTTGGGTTAGAGGTTGCACTAGAAGAGTTGAGACAAATAGTGTGTTTGTTGCTAAACTATATGCCATTTGGAGGGTTTTATTTTTAGCATGAGATATTGGATTTCAAAAGGTGCTTTGCAAAACAGATTGTCCAAATGCACTTTATTTAGTAAATAAATAAAACCTAGATAATGATATACCAAAATGACATTTGGCTAAGCATATTCAGGAGGTGATGAATTAGAACTGAAAAATTACTGTGGTGTTAATTCAAAAAATATAAATAATACAGTAGACTGCATGGCTAAAGTAGTAATTTTTAGCGAATCACCATACACAAAGTAGTTAAATCCCGTAAAATAAACTTTAACATCATATGAGTCTTGATATTGTCTCAGACAATTGATTTGACTTATTTTTTCTCCTTTTATTCTAATTTTTTCTTTTTATGTCAATTACCAAAAAAAAGAAATAAATTTTTATTGAATCTTTAAACCCTTAAATATGTAAGTTCAAAAGTTTGGTATTGGTTTCGTTTTGTTTTGGGTTATGTATGATTTTAGTCTTTAAGGTAGACTGAAAATTTTTTTCGTCTCCAACCTTTTTTGCATACAAAATTGTCCCTAAAATTTAACTTAGTTTTAAAATCATCCTTACCTTAGAGAGTAAAACCGTACAAAAGTGGCAGCAAAAGCAAAGACAGAGGTGGATCGTGGACAGCTTCTTCTTCTTTCTCTTCCTTTTTTTTTCCTTCTCCCTTTGCAGAAGTAAAAACACTCTTTTTCTCTTATTTTTTATTTATTTTTTTATTATGAATAATTTTATCCAAAATTTTAATATTTAAATAAAAAACAATTTTAAAATTTGATTTTAAATTTTAAAAATAATTTTATATTAAAAAAATCTAAAAATAAAAAAAAATTAGCCTATACCTTAAAAGATTAAAATTACACTTGACCTATAAATCGAACCTTGATGCATATATCATATGTAGATGGATTGCGGCTAATATAATAGTTAGTCATATATACTTGTTTAAGTAAATAATTGCGATATAACCGAATATTTTTCTTTTATTTTTCTCATTATTTACAATAGGCACTACCAAAGACAAATAAAGACGACAGATCTTCCTCCAGCATAAGTCCCCTCTTCTTTGATGGATACGTACACTACAACAACTTTAATTTGGTAATTAAATATAATGCTGCCTATACTTAAGATTAAGATTTGATTAAGAATTTGGTTCTGGGACTGGCGATCATTTTAAGTGACACGTGTCCAACACAAGATGATCATGAGGAATTACAATTAATAAAATGATTCTATACATGTTACATGAACGAACCAATAGACTAGATTTTTGGCAGCAAAAGAATGCACTTGGGTCCATAATCTATAATTTATTTGCCCCCTACCGAAATATGCTTACAGTATTAAGCACTTAGAAACATCATTCTCTTGCAAGCTTCTTTGATAAATTTATATTTGCGAGAAGGTGACTCCTTTCAACTCCAATATTTGTAAGGGGATTCATATCTCATTTACATGGGGTCATGGACTAATATAATTTAGGAAGAGTTTCTAGTATGAAAAGTCCTTTAATTTATTGGAACTAGTAAATTGTTCCGTGCGATGCATAATTTAATGAAAATTATTTATTAAAAAAAGTTTTTATATTAATAACATATGTATGAGTGTTCTATAATAAATTGAATTATTCAGTGAGATTGACCACAATTTTAAGATTCTGATTTTTATTTTGTAATTTTGACTTTTGTTGATAGTTTTAATATCTTTTAGCAAGTTAAATGATGAAGTTATTGTTTAAAATAAAAAAAAAAAGACAATAAAAAAAATTTAATCAAGCTAATTTGATGATGGTATTAAAAAAATTGTTTTAGTGTAGTAAAACAAATTGAAGGAAGGCAATATTTATAATGTGAACAACCATAATGACTTTCACAAAAAAATCAATAATAACGAAGAAGAATGTAAAGATAATCATGGTGTACAATTAAGATGATTGGTTGAAAGAAAATCAAGATAGATAATTAGAATTATAAATAATGATATTGTATAAAAAAAATCAAGTAGAATATACGAATTAAGTGACACATGTAACCAAATATGAAAACAAAGAAATAATGATGTGAATAGTAAAGTAGATAAAGAATTGAGTACTATGTACTGTTATAGAATAGTGAAAAAAGAATAAAAATGTATGATTCAGAGAAAGGTTAAACTATCGAGTGGAGCACAAATTCATTAAAATAAATTAGTATAAAATAAGTGTTAAAACATTGATTGAACTGTTTTATGTGTAAAATGAATGAAAAGTCACTGAAACTAATCCAATACTTTGAAGTAACAACTAAATATATAATTGTGATTAATACTACAAAAATTATATACGACATGAAAGTATTAAATTGTGTTTAAGAATAAAAATTTGAGTTATCATAGCAAGTTCAATATTAATGGATATATGATTTGGGTGCATTGAGTTATAATAATTCGCTTTATATTTAGGTATACAAGATGATACATGTATACAAATAGTTATGTATTTATTGAAGAAATCTAGTAAAAACATATTATGAGGATTATATGATTTTTCAATAGTATATAAATTACCGTTACATATGATATAAGAGAAATTTTAAAGCTGGTGGTGATTAAGCTGACTTGATTACATGAGTATGATTTAATTCAAAATTTTATCGGTTAAAAAATTATTATATCACTGCATAGAGTCATCTAATAATTAGAATGCACCAATTTTGTAGTAGGAATTTGGATACCAGGTAAGAATACAATAAAAACTATGTATAAAGCATTTGAGAAAAAAAAATTAATAAAGAAGAAAATAATGAGCATGATAATTAGACTAATGTATTCAAATAAATATATTCATTACATATATAAATAGAAAAAATAATGAGAAATAAAAACAAATTAACTGCATAATGAATAACCAAAAAGGTCTATAGTGTTTGATCGAAGAGAAAATCCTAATAAATACTAAATACTTAAAACTTCTAAATTCATTGAACTTTTATTATTAATAGGGACGTCAAATTTGACCTTGCTCCTTTTGACTATGTCATGTTAAAGATAAAATCTGCGCCTTCTCTTGATAAGAAAAACTTCTGATGATGTAGAACCCTCCAACGAAGTTCCATTGTGAAAGAAGGTCCAACCTTTTGACATACATTGACATAAGAAATCTCATTTGATTTTGTATATTATAAGCCAATTGAATATAAGAGGGAAAGATATTAAGACCTTTTGGTGAATTGAAAATAGATTCCCGACAACAACAATAAGATTCTGTCTTTTTTGCATGAACAACTACATACCAAACAAAGACGCATATGCATAATAACAATAATATTTCAAATATTACCAAAATTAGAAGATATACATTAGATCAAATAATAAGAAACATACATAACTCGTCATCGCAAATCATTACGAATCTGTGATTGAAGCAGATCTCCTACAAAACTTTGTGCCGCCGCCTGATAGTGGGGTGTGTCTCAAAAAAGTGAACAGAGAAGACCAATAAGAACTAAAGAAGAAGAGAATAAGTGAACGGAAGACGGAAAAATAATGGAGAGAATCCTGTTTTAATTTTGAGGAGGAAGAGAAAAAATTGGAAACAGAGAATGGAGAGATCTCCTTTTTTAATTTTGAATTTGAATTCAAAATTAAAAAAGCTAAAATTTCAGGGAAGTATGTACATGTGAAGTAAGCTTAAAAATAGAAAAGAAAAATTTGACACGGTCATGAAATGTGAAGTGTAATGAAAATGATTTCATATAGAAGTGGTATGGTAATAAATGTTATGATGTGAAGTGTAATGAAAATAGTTTCATGTAGGAGTGGTATGGTAATAAAGGTCATAATGAGTGAAAAGTAAAAACATTGATATTTTGATAGAAACTCAGAATGAATATAAGGGATGACACATTGGAATTCCACTACAAGAATAACCTTCTTTTCAATGTATGTTATAGGATTTCAATCTTCTATGTACGGACTGGTGACAGATTTATGTTTTGTTTTTAGTGAGCAGTAAAATTACCAAAATGTATGTCTACTAGGATTTAGAAAGACAAAAAAGGCTGCCAATATCACACGTGTTGGTTGCTGGCAGGGGCGTAGGTACATATAAGTAAAGGGGGTAATGGCCCCCCAAAATTTTAGTTTTTATTAAAAAAAAATAGTCTAGTCCCCCCTTTCTTTATTTTTCAGCCCCCCTCTCTTTTTGTTCCATAACTTTTTCAGCCCCTCTTTTAATTCCTACAAAAAACCTAGCCCAATAGCCCATTTTCTATCCCCTTTTTTTATTTCCCAGCGTACAACCAGTCTCCCCCTCTCCCCCTTCCCACCTTCACTTTCTAAAATTTTAGGTAACAACTTTTCCTATTCTTCTTCTTCTTTATCTCTTTAATCTTCTTATCTTTTACGGTTTTACCTCTTTGACTCTTATTTTTTTTGTTTTTGTTGTAGATTAAAAAAAAGATAGTAATTCAACAAGTGATTCTTCACTCCTCTTTCTCAAAAAGGTTATATTTTTATTCTTTTTTATATATTTAGTTATTTACTTAATTAGTTAATTTATTATTATTTGTTAATTAAGTTTATGTTATTATATGTTAATTTGTATATTTAATTTTTTTATTAGTTAACTATTTAATTATAATTTTATATTATTTATACTAGGATGTTAGTATTATTGTTCTGAATTTTAATATTTTATTATAAATTGAAATATAATTTTTATATTTTATAAAGATTTAGACCGTAATTTATACTTTTTGCTAAATATATTTTTAATTATAGGAACTTATTTGGCCATTTGAATTATGAGTAAGTTCAGTCACCAAAAAAGAATTATGAGTAAGTTCAAAATCATTGATACATTTTTTAAAAGAAAAGATCAAGAGAATGAAGATGCTTCTACTATTACTACTCCAATACTTGAGGGGTCATCAAATTTCATTACTTCAAGTTCTCCATTGAATAGCTCAAAGCGTCCACGACTTCTTCCAAATCAACTGGATGTTTTTCGTTTGGAAAGAGATCCTAGAATGCGACCAATGATTTGGAAGTTTTCTCCAAATAAAAGAGATGAAATCCGTCGGGCTTATATTAAAGTTGGGCCAAATCAACAAATTCTTGATAATTATCCATTTTCTGGTGATAAAAGTCATTGTCTCTTTCAAGCTTCATGATTTAAATTGTTCCCATCTTGGTTAGAATATTCTATAGAAGATGATGCTATATATTGTTTTTCGTGTTTTCTTTTTGCTAAGGAACCTTCAATCAATACAGGTTCAAATGCTTTTATTGAGAATGGTTTCAGAAATTGGAAGAAAGTAAATAGTGGAAAAGAATGTGCTCTTTTGAATCACATTGGCAAAGGTCCCAACTCATTCCATCATAAGGCGCTGAAATCATGTGATGATTTAATAAAACAATCACAACATATTGACAGACTTCTTCATAAGCAAACATCATAAGAGATTGAAAAGAATCAAATTCGACTAGGAGCATCTATAGATTGCATTAGATGGTTGACATTTTAAGGTTGTGCATACAGAGGATATGATGAAAGCCAAAGTTCAAGCAACAGAGGTAACTTTTTGGAAATGTTGAAATTTTTTGGATCTTACAATGAAAGAGTGAAAAAGAATGTTTTGGAAAATGCTCCAAAAAATGCTAAGTATACTTCAAATGATGTTTAAAACGAAATTCTACATATTCTTGCTACTAAGGTGAGAAATTCAATTAGAGAAGAGATTGGAGATGCCAAATTTTGTATTATTGTTGATGAAGCTAGAGATGAATCTAAAAAGAAGCAAATGGCCATTGTTTTGAGGTTTGTTACTCTAGATGGTTTTGTTAAAGAGAGATTCTTTGATCTTGTGCATGTCACTGATACTTGTGCAACAACTTTAAAGAAAGAATTGATTTCTGTCCTTTCTCATTATAATCTCCAAGTTGAAAATATTAGGGGTCAAGGGTATGATGGTGCTAGCAACATGTGGGGTGAGTGGAATGGTTTGCAAGCTTTGTTTCTTAAAGATTCTCCACAAGCATACTATGTACATTGTTTTGCTCATAGGTTACAATTAGCATTGGTAGCAGCTTCAAGAGAGGTACTTCAAATTCATGAATTTTTTACTCAATTAAACTCTATTGTCACTATTGTTAGTACTCCTTCAAAAAGACATGATCAATTACAAGAAGCTCAAGCAATTCAAAATGCAAACTTGGTTGCTCAAAATGAATTAGAAACAGGCAAATGTGTCAATCAAATAAGCACTTTACAAAGAGCTGGGGATACTCGATGGAGCTCTCACTTTAATTCTATTTGCAGTTTGGTAAAAATATATACTGCTACCAACATTGTTCTCAATAATATCATTAAAGACGGGATAACTTATGCACAAAGAGGTGAGACTTATGGTGTTAGTAAAATATTATTGTCATTTGAATTTGTTTTCACTTTGCACTTGATGAAAGAGATTATGGGAATCACTAATGTTCTTTGCCAAGCACTGCAACAACAATCTCAAGATATTCTTAATGCAATGCATATTGTTTCTACATCAAAGTTACTTCTTCAACAATTAAGAGATGGTGGATGGTACCATTTTTTTGCAAATGTTAAATATTTTTGTGAAAAACATGAAATTGAAGTCCCTAATATGAGTGCACAATATGTTTTTGAAAGAGGTCGATCTCGTCAACCAAGTGTGACAGTTGAGCATCATTATCGAATAGATGTATTCTTGGCAATAATTGACTCTCAAATACCAGAGTTGAATAGTAGATTTAATGAGCAAACAATAGAGCTTTTGACTTTGAGTTGTGCTTTGGATCCTAAGGATAATTTCAAATCATTTAATATTGAAGAAATTAGCAAGTTAGCAAAGAGGTTTTATCCTCTTGACTTTCCTTCTAATGAGCTAAATATTTTGAAATCTCAGTTGCAACATTATCAACATGATATACCAAATCATTTGAAAGGCATTGGTACACTTTCTGAATTGTGCAACAAGTTGCAAGAAACGGAAAAAATCAAGAACTTATCACATGGTTGATAGATTAATATGTCTTGTTTTGACTCTACCAGTATCTACAGCAACAACAGAAAGAGCTTTTTCAACAATGAAAATTATTAAGACAAGACTCCGAAGTAAGATGGCTGATGAATTTCTTGCAGACAATTTGGTCATCTATATAGAAAAAGAATTAGCAGCTATTTTCGACACAAATTCAATTATAGATGATTTTGAAAATAGAAAAAAACGTCGAATAGCCTTTTCATGATACAAAACTGTAAGTGGTCATTTTTATATATTATTGTCTTACTTTGATTGAGATTATATATTTATTTTTTTAATTTTATCAATAGAAATAGTAATATAAAATATTTGTAGAAAATTATTAAACACCGCCCCCCTAAATAGCTAGCCTAGCTCCGCCCCTGGTTGCTGGCTTTAGTTGCAACATGAGTAGATTAAATTAGGGGTGTACATGGGCCGGGTCACACCGGATTTGGCTTAACCCAGACTCGGTCTGAAATATAGACCGGACCTAATTTTTAGACCCTAACCCGCTTCTAGACCCGATGAAACCTATGCACCTTCGGGTCGGGTAAAAATCGGGTGAAAATCGGATCTTTAGCATGTAAAAATTACCTAATCTCCAACCATTATTTCACAATTCACATAGTAAAATTCACTTAAAAAAATATAACAGGAACTAACTATTCTCTAAAATTAAAGTATAACCATAATCAATACTAATATTGTCTAATAATACCAAAATTTAAATCAATACAAATAACACAATATTATGCATTAGTCTAAAGTCTTATGCATTTTAAACATAAAACATTAACTTATAATCTTATAATGACTAATAACACAAAATATTAAGGTTTATAATATTTAAATTTCACATAAGAATAGCCATCATCCATCACTAATAACACAAAATATTAATTGTGTATGATGACCGGGCCACCGGACCGAGTTCGGGTGACCCGAACTATGGCCCGGACCCGACCCGAAATAATGACCGGATCTATTTTTGAGACCCTTACCTGACCCTAAACTTGATGAAATCATACTAAATTAGCCCCTAAAGTATTTAGGGTCGGACCAGATCTTCGGATCGAGCCGGACCATGTACACCCCTAGATTGAATCATAAAATGGTTTGAATGGCTTCATAGGTAGCCGTGGTAGGAATAGTGAATGGCCTTATAATTTTGACTTTTGACTTTATAATGTTTGGGAGTAGAAATGAGGTCATATTATAGGTTGATTTGTTTATTGCAAGAGTTTAATCATGATAAAATCCAATAACAAAAAAAAGCCCATGGTAAAAGCCAAAAAAAAAATAAAAAAAACAGAAATGATGATAATTAGTAAGAATTTATAACACAGACAAAATAATAAATTACTCCATAATTCATTTATTTTGTATTTAAGATGTTATTTAAACAATATAGATCATATATAATATCTGAGTACAAAAATTTTTTTTGATGGTATAAAGTTGTTATGTATATTCACAACTAAACTAAAATATATTTTTTAATTTTTAAAAATAGTTTATAAAAATTATTCTTTTTAAAATTATAATATTTATATTTGATAAATTAAATTAAAAATAATTTTTAATAAGTACAAATAATATTAATTATGTTTGGTAAAATAGTTGTTAAAATTTAAAAATATTATAATAGATATAAATTTAAAAGTTAAATTTTAAAATTAATTAATGTATAATTTTATATTAAATTTTTTAATTTTGATAAGTATAAATCAATTTTAAAAAATTTTACCATATATATTTTCAAAAGTATTCTTATTTTTTAAAAGTTGTAAGTATAAAAATATAATATTTTTTATTTATTAAATATAAAATTAAGAGCTTGTGATTTTGAAGAGTAAAAATACCTTTTTAAAAATATTTATCGAAACAAACCGAAGTCTCATGTAAATTGAAAAATCTTTTTACAATTCCTTGCACTAAAAAATTATTTTTTAAATAAAGGAATAAAGTTGTGTGACAGTTTTCTTTACTAGTATCATATAATATATATTTTATCTTTATTTTTTATGATTTTAAATTTTATTTTATTTTAAATTTAAAATTTAAAACAGTAAAATAACTAATTATTTTTAATAGTCGTTTAATATTTTAAATTATTATAAAATTATTATATAATTAGTTTTAGCAAAAATAATAATATTCTATTCGAATTAAGATAATTATTTATTTTATTAAATTAAAATACTAAGCGAGTAGTATATTATTAAATTTACTAATAAAATCTGGCGTCTAGTAATATTTTTCGAGATCTAACATCGATGACATGTCATCATGTCATGTTTTTCTATGCTTTTTTATATAAGAAATTGATAATTAGTGCTTAAATATTGCATTCTTTTATGCTTAAATGGTATATTTCCTTGATCTTTTAATTTTATAAATTTGGTAGGAAATAAGAAGAAAAAGAAGCACAAAATAAGCTAAAAAGGAGAAAAAAAAGAACTTTGGAGCACACTTTGAAGTTGGAACACACTTTGGAGCCTTAGGCCACGCTTTTAAAAGCGTGGCCCATGACCAAATCAAGGAAGTATGAACAATCAGCACACAAAGCTCAGTTCACTAAGTGAACTTAGCTTTGCCGTACAAGAAAAATGTGCTTGGAGGCAAGAAATTTCGCTAAGTTAAAATCTGGGCGTTTACAGCATGACCATGCCTTCTTCAAAGAGCAATAACCTGAGCTACAGACGTCCAATTGATGTGCTTTCAGTTGCGTTGGAAAGCTGACATTTACAGCTTTCCAACGATGTATCATAGTCCATATTTGGCACGAAATTGAGGCACAAGTGAACTGCATCTTTAAGGGCAAAAAATAAGCAAAAAAATCAGCCAATGCTTCCACCAAGGCTCGAAGGGGGAGACACAAGGAAAACAAGGAAAGCAAGAAAAGAGTGCTCAGATCACTTTTCCAACTTAGCTTTTTCGGGCTCCTCCCCAAAGAAAATCAAAGTGCAACATTTGAAAAAGGCCTCCACCAAAGTTCGAACCCAAGACCCCACACTCAAGCAAGGCGCTACACATTCCAACTGAGCACTACTTCCCCCATCTCCCCACATTTTGGCACGCCCAAAGGCACCAAGGAGCAAGCATGATGCGCAACAATTTGGCACACCAAGGGGCTGGGACGCACAAGTTGACACGGACAGCAACATTGGGGTGCTCAGTTTGGTTTTCCAACTGAGCCGTCCCTGGGAGGTGCAATATTGGGCCAAAATTCAACCAAAATTTCAATTAAATTCAATTCTTCACCAAATTGAATCAAGGCCAACAAACCTATTTCTCTTCAAATCTAAAGCAAGCAAAGCCCACATCATCACTCAAAGGCACAAGAACAAGCTAGAATTAGGATTTTCATTTAATTTGTTTTTCATTTCAATTTCATTTTATTTTGTAAAGCCTATATAAGGCATCATTTTCATCTTTGTAAAGGAGCTCAATGGTATGGAGGCTGGCTCCAATAGGGAGTTTGGCACTCTTTAGTTTTCATTTTGCTCTCTCTCTCTTTAGTTTTCCATTCTGTTTTGAATTTTGGATCAAGAATTGAAGGAATTCTGTTTCACTTGATCTGAAATCTCTTATTCCTCTTCTGCATAAAATCTGAGTTTCTTTGATTGCTTTCATCTTTCTTTTCTTCTGCAATTTACTTTTATATTTTCATTTTGCAATTGTTCTTGTTGGATCAAGGAAGGATTTGAGATCTAGACTTGTTTTCTAGTCTCTTCCACTCCTGAGATCTTGAACCACTTTTAAATTGCTGCAAATTAAGCACTGCTTTTCTGTTTTGAATTCTTCAAGCAATTTTCCTTTTCTGTTTAGATCTGTTGCATGATTTTGCACCTTTTACTTCTCTGTTTGATTGCTATTTACACTTTCCTGTTAAATTTTAATTTCCAGCACCCACTCCCCTTTATATTTCATGCAATTTACATTTCTTGTCATTTAAGATTCTTGCAATTTACATTTCTTGCTCTTTAAGTTTCTGTCCAATTTACTTTCTGCACTTTAATTCCTCTTGTCATTTACTTTCTGTTGTTTCAACTGTCACTCAAATCACTCAATGTTAGCTTGACTAAACTAATAACCCACTAAAGTTGCTTGATCCATCAATCCCTGTGGGATCGACCTCACTCTAAGTGAGTTTTACTACTTGATACGACCCGGTACACTTGCCGGTTAGTTTTTGTTGTTTTGGAAATTCATTTTTCCACAAAAATACCATCAAACATTGTGAAGTAATATCTTTTTACTAATTAGAATAAGAGAAGAATAAAGTATAATTCCTTCCATAATTTTTGACTCTTTGTTAATCTTTAGAGTATGGTTTAATTATCAAACTCTAATTTATTACCATAATCCTAATGAACTAATAAATGACTCCAATAACTCATTTCTTTATTCATTCAATTTGTTTGGATAAGATTTTATTTAATTCAATCATTATAATCATATAAGTATATAACTCAAAATTTATCAAAAATGGACGGATTTGTTATTGACTAATAATTAATTTTACAAGTATTTAAATCATATCCAATATGTATTCAATTAGTACCCTAAAGTATTATATGTCTGAAATCAAAGTATAATAAATACTTTGTTAATTGTCATGATAGTCTCAGATTAAAAAAAAATTTATATACTATGTTTATCATGAGAATATTCTATTGATAAATATGTGATAAACAAAAATTCTCAAAATGAATTAATTTAATATATATATATATATGTAACACCCTAACTACCAAAGCTCACACTTCCGGCTGCGCGACTCTGATAGTTCGGACATTACGACGACTTTATATTATTTAATACTAAAATATGAGCCTGTTTAAAACTTTAAATCGCAATACCGATCCAAAAATACTTTCATCCGATATCATACATCCATAAATACCATACAACTTACAAAACTCATAAAGAGTACATCCATATATATACATACATATATATAAGTAATATTACAACCATAATCCAATACAATTCCTATCCCTCTTACAGATTATATCAAGATAAAGGCGAGGGTACAATAAACCATAGCTAAAACAATACAGAGCATCACAACAATTAAATAAGCTCTTCGTAACTTCTGCGCCCATATCCTGAAAGGGGAAAAATGTAGGGGGGTGAGAACATCATCCTCGAAAGGGTTCTCAGTAGAGGGTTTTTGGGAATTACTGTAATAGGATACGTGAAGATAACCGCACCAGTGATTCATAACCGTCTTATGCCTCTTTTCAAAAACAACGGTTTACAATAGAAGTAAAGTCGGAAATATTTTCTGAAAGAGGAACCATTCAATTCTCAAAAACTCAAAAGCCTTTCAAAACGGTTTATTTATACTGAAACAAAATAGGCTTTCATATTTTATTCCAAATCAGAAACATAAAACCGAAATCAACCATCGGTTCATCTCATTCCAACCACGGCCCTAGGCCCAAACAATCCAACAATCAACCAATCACCACAGTCCAACAGAATCCCAGTAGCAAACACAAATAGGAAGTTCAAGCACAAACAAACAGTTATTACAAGTAGAACAGTTAGCAATTAATCACATAGGCAAACCAAGTATAATATGCACACCCAACCAATGTCACACAAATGCATATGATGCATGCCTGTCCCTAGTGGCTGATGATATCATCTGTCGGTTACCAAGCCAACCCGACGTGTCCGGTAGCTAACCCGGACACAGTCTCCCTGTTGCGCTTTATTATCATTAGAGGGTATCTGCGCCCTGTCGCCATTAGAGGGTATCTGCGCCCTGTCGCCATTAGAGGGTATCTGCGCCCTGTCGCCATTAGAGGGTATCGGTGCCCTGTCACCCTTACAACCAGAGAGAAAACACAAGCATACTCGCATACAACATTCATCTCAGCCATCCGACTTAAGTTCACAATTCATTCAATTGCATACATGCATTTATACTCAACCATGGATCACCATCCATCTCAGCCATCCGGTTCACGGTTCAATTCAGAACCAGCCAATTTATCAATAAATATAGCCCTTCGGCTTAAGTTCATAATTCATAATCAGTCATACGGCTCACAACTCATTCGGCAATCAGCCATAGTTCAATAGCATACACGGCCATTCCGGCTCACAACAAAACAACACTTCCACCATTCAACATCATCAAATTCATAAAACCGGCATTTAAGCCATAAATCACTTTTCTCAAGCCATTTCACTTTGAAATCAAATTTCAACTCTTTTTAGCCTTGGCCTTAAAGATCTCATTTCTCAAATCATCTCAGGCTCATAAGCCAAATTTACTCAAAGTGAGTTCCCTTTTTAAAACAAAGCCACTCTCGGCATTCTCTTTCCAAAACTTCCAAAACCATGGCAAGTTAAGGATTTATTTCCAAGTATTCAAAACCACCCATCCAATAATGGGATTTTATAACAAAATCTTCTCGGCAGAGTCCCAAGCCTTTAGGGAAGGTCAACCTATATCAATTCATTTAAATTCATTGAAACTCTTAAAATTATGGATTATCGGTTCAAGTAAATAAAACTGAATTTATTATGAAACCGACCATACAAAATCACAAGTTCCAACCTGGTCCAAAAATCAACTCATTTGAAAAGGAACCGGTTCATTTGAATCAAACCACTTTCAGGTTTCTTTTTGGAACCCATTTTTCTAACTCCCAAAATGCCTCAAACTTGATTACTCAATCAAAAGTCTAAATTCCTTTAAAATCACTAAAAGCTCCTTTTTATATTGAAATCAATATTAGAGCATCATTCTTTCCTTCAGTGATTCAAACTGTACAAATAGTTCGTTTCTAAATAAGCCGCACTCAACGCGTAAGGTTCATTAAATAAATTAAGCTTGAAAATATAAATATTCTCTTTATAAATCACATAATACAATTTCTCAAATCCAGCCCTTTTTAAATAACTTTTCAAACACGACTAGGATTTTGCAGAAATTTCGGCAACACCTCCCCTAAAACTTGGACTTTTGCCACCCGGTTCGGGTCCCAACTAAACCGTTTCTCATTCCTTTTCAACAGCTCAAAACCAGAAATCAATTCAAAAGCAAGCTAAATCCAATAGTCGCCTCAGTGGCATATCTCAAGAAAACCATTTCAAAATCAGATCAATATCAACCGATTTAACTCATTTCCAAAACTTTAAGGAAACAGTTCAGTAACAAATCATTTGTCCAAGATCAAGTCAATTAAAGTAAACCAGGCTGAATTCAAAAGTGCATTCGACTTTTCACATCATCAAATAATTGACTCAAATCAAATCAATCCTCAACGGATTAAACTCAGAATTCAAATCTTTAAAGAATCACTTCAAAATATTACATTTCACAAAGTCGCACGACAATTCAGCCAAACCAACATCCATAATCATTCGAGTCAATCAAATAATACATAAGGCAGATACAATCACCAAATACACATTTTCTCACATCAGTATCCATATGTAATAATTCCAATAATAAACTATAGTTTTCGGAAAGCGCCCCTACCTCAAAACGCAATTCCATAATCCAAACGTCTCATAGAGTCCTTTCCGCCTCATCCCGAACTGACGGCAACCAAAACCTCGGCTCCCAGTCACGTTCGCAATGACCATAGCAACACTAATCGCAACATACAATAATCAGGACTCGACCCCACGTTATCAAAACTCGTATTCATTAACCATACACAACAAAATACTAACGCGAGGCTCTTCGAAATATACTTACTTACTGAGACTAAGAAAGGACGGCTGAACCGAAACAGCGGCGGTCTCCGGGCCGGCTCGGCAGCAGCCCGGCAGCCACCTCAAGCGGCTGCGGCGACAAATTTCGATCACGACATCTGAAACCAACACGCAGCGACTATAGTATTCCCGGAATTCAAAAAGGACAGAAACCACAATTAAAACCCTTACCGGCAACCTTTTCCGGCAACGGCAGCAGTAGCCAGAAGCTTCGGCGGTGGTCCCTAACATCACAAAACCACTCCTGGCGGTTAGAATCACAGAGATGCAGCTCCCTTCTCCGGCAGCGACACCTGCGACGGCCTGAACCCCTTTTGCCGGCGGCGGTTTGGGATTACCATCATCAGCAGCAGCGAGCTCGGATGGTGGCAGCGGCGTCCGGGTCAGATTCCAGAACCTAGAAGTGCGAGCAGATTTGGCGGCGAAAGGAGGCACGAACGACGGCAGTGCTCAAGATCTCCGGCGAGGACGCGTTCTGCCTCATCGCTCCTCTTCCTCTCGCGTGCAGTGGAAGCATCTTCGGCCAGGGTTTGATGGTGGCGACACCCTCAGCTGCGGTGACACACGTCGTCAATGGCAGCTCGACAGCGGTGGGAAGGAGCGGTGAATCCCTCTCCACGCGACGCCGACTCCAAGCTTCCTCTCTCCCTCTCGGTCTCGCGCTACCCTCTGTTCGCGATGAGGATGAGCAGCAACTGACGGCGAGGCACGGCAGTTGGACAGCGGCGCGAAGCTTCAGTGACAGCGACGACGCGACGGCGGCGGTGGAGCCCAGCACGCCGGCGCGAATCTCCTTCCTCTCCTCCTCCCTTCTCCCGCGGCCCTTTTTTTTTTCTATTTCCCTATCTTTGATTTGGCGCTGCTATGGGTTTCAGTTGTGTCTGCGTTATGTTTGCTTGTGGGTGAGTGATGATGAGGGTAAAGGAGAAAGGCAGCAGCTGCGGCTGCATGGGTTGAGGGGCTAGGGTTTTCTTTTTTAAAAAATTAGGGTTAGGGGCATTTTAGTAATTTTACATAAAATTGGGAATAATATAGTAATTGAAACCCCAAATTAAATCCAACACTATTTGTACATAGAAAATACTATTTGCTGATCAATTTCACAAATTATTTTCAATAAAATGCCTAAATCTAAAAATTAGAAATAGTATACTTAATTTTTTCATTTTCCAAAATAGCAGTAATAATATTTAAAATATTATTTATCTAATCCAAATCATATAAAAATCCTTATTATTTCATAACTATCAACCTTATACTTTAAATATAGAAAATAATCCAATAATTATAAAATTGGATAATAATCATAACTTATCTCAAATCCAATAAATCAAAACTTGCCTTAATTATCTTTAATAAAATAATCTCTGAAATTAAGGCTATAAATAACTGTATGATTTGAGACTTGATCATAATAAGACTTTTCAAAAGTTCTGGGTCTTACATCCTACCCACCTTATAAAAATTTTCGCCCTCGAAAATTGATACAGAATGAAAGAAATTCCATAACAGTTTACCCTTGAACACATTTACAGAAGAAGCAAAAATATCTCAAAATATAATCATAAATACGATTTTCAAATACTTTGATTGTCATAAGCATAAGGATGTAAAGGTAGGAGTGATTGCAAAGCAAACGTTACAAGGTAGGCTCAATGCAAAAGATAACATGGGTCAATCATGTGATAGAAAGGCAAGGCATCAAAGGCTATCAAATAGGATGGAGTTAAAACGACATGCTCAACATCCGCACACTAATCTCACATCAACCTCAAAGCTTCAACTTTCCAACTCCATCAAGCACTTTACAATCTTCATACTCGATCACAAGCCTGGCAACCGCAAACCCATTCGCAAAGAACAAAACACCCACAACTCATACGTTGCACACCTACCGCTTCAACTTCTGTATACACATATCACGCCTTAAGGAACTAACGCATCGCGCTACTACGTCTACAAGTCGCACGTGATATCAAAATAATTCTCGAGTCTACTCAGAAGGATACAAGACTTTAGAAAGGAGAGTCAAATGTCAAGGATAATACTCAAAGATTTGGGAGAATGTATCTAGGTCCAGATAAACAAGGACTCTCAAGCAATGAAGTTTGCTAGACTAAACTCAATTGGCAACTTCAAAGATGACCCTTGGATCGAAGAAGTTCAATAGGATCAATAAGAAGAAAATCATTGCATCAGTTTGAACAAATTCAAGCTGAGTCGAAGAAGTATGAGGTTCACAAAAGAGAATATCTCAAACCCAAGGCAAAGCTCACAAAACTCAAGAGCATAATTAAAAGTACTTCTGAATACATTGTTCTTAAAAGAATCGAAAACTTGCAGGAAAATCACTTCGCAGTTTAAAAGAAAAGTTAAGCAACAAGCCTCCTTCAAGAGAAAAATAAAAGCATAAACGTGGTTTTGCTTTTAATACGTTTTCATGTTGAAGTAGATCATGTAGATTTTTAAGAACAAAATGCACACAGGTTTGGCTAAGAGCAAAAATATTTCCTCAACTATTTTAGAAAGATAGTTAGGTGCACAATCTTAACCAAAAGTAGTTCAAAAGACTCGGAAGAAAATCAAATGCTTGTTCAAAAATTCACAAAGTCCATATTCAAACAAGCGTGTATAACATTTATAGCAAGGACGAAAGGGGAAGTTAAACTCTTTTTAAAAAAGAAATTCCGAGGTAAAAATTTACTTACAATCTGGTAAGGAAATAAGTGGTGCGTTACAAACAAACCGGTTTCCACTAAACAAGGAAGCTTTCCAAAACCTCATTTAAAATAGCGTATGCCAACTTTAAATTAACTTCGTCAAAATTGAACAATGGTTTCAATCTCAATCAAACAACAGAAAATAAATTTCGTTAATATCCTTCCAAAGAGAATTCAAACTTCTTTAAAAGATTCAAAGCAAGACTCCAAAAGTGTTCTTAAAATCACCATCTCAGAAGAACATTCAAGAAGTTTAAGATGTACTAAAAAGGAGTCAAGCCATACTAGAAAGGATCTTAAATTAAAATAGTCCAAACAAGATCCACTAGACATGAAACATCAAACAAGTTTTAAATTGATCCAAAAGAATACAAAAGTCATAGAAAAAGACAACTCAATCATTAGTAATTTCTTAAGGATAATTCTTTGACTAAAAACTCTTGTAGAGATAATGAGAGAATAAGCGATGCACTAATTTGAAACGAATCAAACTGACCCACATAAGGATGAGATCCACAAGAGAGGACAAACCAAGATCAATGGTAATGTTCACAAGATGTAAAAGATTAGTTAAAAACAGGGTCACGTATGACATTCATAGAGGTGAAAAGCTTAAGAAGGAACGAGTCCGTTCATAAGAAAAAAGCTATGAGTCCAACATTTTCAAAAGAACAACAATGGCATAAACCATGTAGTATGCTAAATGAGGGTCAAATCAAAATAAATTAAGTAAGGTTTATCAAATGAAACTCAACTGGGATAAAAGCGAGAAATCCCCTTTCTTTCCAGAATTTTGAAAAATACCCCAAATACACAATCAAATGAAGATGTGCGTTGGCACTATAGTAAAATTACTAGAAAGTCAAATTGTATTTGAAGTAAATGCAGTTCCGCAAACCAGTAAAAGTACAGGTGATGTATTAGAAATAAATAGTTGTTAAACTGTATAAGAAATCTCCAAAGTTCCACCTATAGATAAGTGTATATCTAGTCAACAGCAATTTTTATAAAAATCTCAAAATTAGCTGTAATCACTGTCAAATAAGAGGAAAACTGAATCAACAAGTTCTCTAAGAATGAACTCGAAACCCAGAGTTAAAAGTCACAGCACATTAAGACAAGTTCAAGACTATATCAAAGAATACTTGAATCAAGAAGAACTCAAACAGAGGAAGATAGATGCAACAAGGATCTTAAACCAGCATATGCACTTAAGGTCAAACAAGAATGCATATGGATAGAGGAATAGAGTTGAAAAATCAAACTACTTTTCAAAAAGGACTAGCAAACAAGAACTTCAAGTTAGGATATAAAAGAATAGGTCGACTCGAACAAAATTCAGGACACACAACTGAATAGCCTCGAGAAATAGTTTCCAACTTTTCCAAAACCCGCGATTTGCTTTACTCAAAACTCGGATTTCATCTATGATAAGCCATCAGTGCTTTCATATACATAATTCACTAGTATTAAGCCGGCCAAACTTAATACCAAGAATTATGCAATGCAAGACTAACAGCGTTAATCAATAGACTGTCATGTGCATAAAGCTCTAATTCTCGTCATTCGACAAGACCTAATACATGACAAACACTCAGAGTATGCAACTAAAGCATAGTCGGTCCATTCCTCAGGCTCTACAGGAAGGACTGCTCTGATACCATAATGTAACACCCTAACTACCAAAGCTCACACTTCCGGCTGCGCGACTCTGATAGTTCGGACATTACGACGACTTTATATTATTTAATACTAAAATATGAGCCTGTTTAAAACTTTAAATCGCAATACCGATCCAAAAATACTTTCATCCGATATCATACATCCATAAATACCATACAACTTACAAAACTCATAAAGCGTACATCCATATATATACATACATATATATAAGTAATATTACAACCATAATCCAATACAATTCCTATCCCTCTTATAGATTATATCAAGATAAAGGCGAGGGTACAATAAACCATAGCTAAAACAATACAGAGCATCACAACAATTAAATAAGCTCTTCGTAACTTCTGCGCCCATATCCTGAAAGGGGAAAAATGTAGGGGGGTGAGAACATCATCCTCGAAAGGGTTCTCAGTAGAGGGTTTTTGGGAATTACTGTAATAGGATACGTGAAGATAACCGCACCAGTGATTCATAACCGCCTTATGCCTCTTTTCAAAAACAACGGTTTATAATAGAAGTAAAGTCGGAAATCTTTACTGAAGAGGAACCATTCAATTCTCAAAAACTCAAAAGCCTTTCAAAACGGTTTATTTATACTGAAACAAAATAGGCTTTCATATTTCATTCCAAATCAGAAACATAAAACCGAAATCAACCATCAGTTCATCTCATTCCAACCACGGCCCTAGGCCCAAACAATCCAACAATCAACCAATCACCACAGTCCAACAGAATCCCAGTAGCAAACACAAATAGGAAGTTCAAGCACAAACAAACAGTTATTACAAGTAGAACAGTTAGCAATTAATCACATAGACAAACCAAGTATAATATGCACACCCAACCAATGTCACACAAATGCATATGATGCATGCCTGTCCCTAGTGGCTGATGATATCATCTGTCGGTTACCAAGCCAACCCGACGTGTCCGGTAGCTAACCCGGACACAGTCTCCCTGTTGCGCTTTATTATCATTAGAGGGTATCTGCGCCCTGTCGCCATTAGAGGGTATCTGCGCCCTGTCGCCATTAGAGGGTATCGGTGCCCTGTCACCCTTACAACCAGAGAGAAAACACAAGCATACTCGCATACAACATTCATCTCAGCCATCCGGCTTAAGTTCACAATTCATTCAATTGCATACATGCATTTATACTCAACCATGGATCACCATCCATCTCAGCCATCCGGTTCACGGTTCAATTCAGAACCAGCCAATTTATCAATAAATACAGCCCTTCGGCTTAAGTTCATAATTCATAATCAGTCATACGGCTCACAACTCATTCGGCAATCAGCCATAGTTCAATAGCATACACGGCCATTCCGGCTCACAACAAAACAACACTTCCACTATTCAACATCATCAAATTCATAAAACCGGCATTTAAGCCATAAATCACTTTTCTCAAGCCATTTCACTTTGAAATCAAATTTCAACTCTTTTTAGCCTTGGCCTTAAAGATCTCATTTCTCAAATCATCTCAGGCTCATAAGCCAAATTTACTCAAAGTGAGTTCCCTTTTTAAAACAAAGCCACTCTCGGCATTCTCTTTCCAAAACTTCCAAAACCATGGCAAGTTAAGGATTTATTTCCAAGTATTCAAAACCACCCATCCAATAATGGGATTTTATAACAAAAGCTTCTCGGCAGAGTCCCAAGCCTTTAGGGAAGGTCAACCTATATCAATTCATTTAAATTCATTGAAACTTTTAAAATTATGGATTCTCGGTTCAAGTAAATAAAACTGAATTTATTATGAAACCGACCATACAAAATCACAAGTTCCAACCTGGTCCAAAAATCAACTCATTTGAAAAGGAACCGGTTCATTTGAATCAAACCACTTTCAGGTTTCGTTTTAGAACCCATTTTTCTAACTCCCAAAATGCCTCAAACTTGATTACTCAATCAAAAGTCTAAATTCCTTTAAAATCACTAAAAGCTCCTTTTTATATTGAAATCAATATTAGAGCATCATTCTTTCCTTCAGTGATTCAAACTGTACAAATAGTTCGTTTCTAAATAAGCCGCACTCAACGCGTAAGGTTCATTAAATAAATTAAGCTTGAAAACATAAATATTCTCTTTATAAATCACATAATACAATTTCTCAAATCCAGCCCTTTTTAAATAACTTTTCAAACACGACTAGGATTTTGCAGAAATTTCGGCAGCACCTCCCCTAAAACTTGGACTTTTGCCACCCGGTTCGGGTCCCAACTAAACCGTTTCTCATTCCTTTTCAACAGCTCAAAACCAGAAATCAATTCAAAAGCAAGCTAAATCCAATAGTCGCCTCAGTGGCATATCTCAAGAAAACCATTTCAAAATCAGATCAATATCAACCGATTTAACTCATTTCCAAAACTTTAAGGAAACAGTTCAGTAACAAATCATTTGTCCAAGATCAAGTCAATTAAAGTAAACCAGGCTGAATTCAAAAGTGCATTCGACTTTTCACATCATCAAATAATTGACTCAAATCAAATCAATCCTCAACGGATTAAACTCAGAATTCAAATCTTTAAAGAATCACTTCAAAATATTACATTTCACAAAGTCGCACGACAATTCAGCCAAACCAACATCCATAATCATTCGAGTCAATCAAATATTACATAAGGCAGATACAATCACCAAATACACATTTTCTCACATCAGTATCCATATGTAATAATTCCAATAATAAACTATAGTTTTCGGAAAGCGCCCCTACCTCAAAACGCAATTCCATAATCTAAACGTCTCATAGAGTCCTTTCCGCCTCATCCCGAACTGACGGCAACCAAAACCTCAGCTCCCAGTCACGTTCGCAATGACCATAGCAACACTAATCGCAACATACAATAATCAGGACTCGACCCCACGTTATCAAAACTCGTATTCATTAACCATACACAACAAAATACTAACGCGAGGCTCTTCGAAATATACTTACTTACTGAGACTAAGAAAGGACGGCTGAACCGAAACAGCGGCGGTCTCTGGGCCGGCTCGGCAGCAGCCCGGCAGCCACCTCAAGCGGCTGCGGCGACAAATTCCGATCACGACATCTGAAACCAACACGCAGCGACTATAGTATTTCCGGAATTCAAAAAGGACAGAAACCACAATTAAAACCCTTACCGGCAACCTTTTCCGGCAACGGCAGCAGTAGCCAGAAGCTCCGGCGGTGGTCCCTAACGTCACAAAAGCACTCCTGGCGGTCAGAATCACAGAGATGCAGCTCCCTTCTCCGGCAGCGACACCTGCGACGGCCTGAACCTCTTTTGCCGGCGGCGGTTTGGGATTACCATCATCAGCAGCAGCGAGCTCGGATGGTGGCAGCGGCGTCCGGGTCAGATTCCAGAACCTAGAAGTGGGAGCAGATTTGGCGGCGGCAGGAGGCACGAACGACGGCAGTGCTCAAGATCTCCGGCGAGGACGCGTTCTGCCTCATCGCTCCTCTTCCCCTCGCGTGCAGTGGAAGCATCTTCGGCCAGGGTTTGATGGTGGCGACACCCTCAGCCGCGGTGACACACGTCGTCAATGGCAGCTCGACGGCGGTGGGAAGGAGCGGTGAATCCCTCTCCGCGCGACGCCGACTCCAAGCTTCCTCTCTCCCTCTCGGTCTCGCGCTACCCTCTGTTCGCGATGAGGATGAGCAGCAACTGACGGCGAGGCACGGCGGTTGGACAGCGGCGCGAAGCTTCAGTGACAGCGACGACGCGACGGCGGCGGTGGAGCCCAGCACACCGGCGCGAATCTCCTTCCTCTCCTCCTCCCTTCTCCCGTGGCCCTTTTTTTTTTCCTATTTCCCTATCTTTGATTTGGCGCTGCTATGGGTTTCAGTTGTGTCTGCGTTATGTTTGCTTGTGGGTGAGTGATGATGAGGGTAAAGGAGAAAGGCAGCAGCTGCGGCTGCATGGGTTGAGGGGCTAGGGTTTTCTTTTTTAAAAAATTAGGGTTAGGGGCATTTTAGTAATTTTACATAAAATTGGGAATAATATAGTAATTGAAACCCCAAATTAAATCCAACACTATTTGTACATAGAAAATACTATTTGCTGATCAATTTCACAAATTATTTTCAATAAAATGCCCAAATCTAAAAATTAGAAATAGTATACTTAATTTCTTCATTTTTCAAAATAGCAGTAATAATATTTAAAATATTATTTATCTAATCCAAATCATATAAAAATCCTTATTATTTCATAACTATCAACCTTATACTTTAAATATAGAAAATAATCCAATAATTATAAAATTGGATAATAATCATAACTTATCTCAAATCCAATAAATCAAAACTTGCCTTAATTATCTTTAATAAAATAATCTCTGAAATTAAGGCTATAAATAACTATATGATTTGAGACTTGATCATAATAAGACTTTTCAAAAGTTCTGGTCTTACAATATATATATATATATATATATAAATTATTAATATCATTTTAATAATCATACAACGAAAAACAATTTAAAATAAATTATAAAAAATATATGTCTTAATGTTATAATTTTTATCACAATACCAAGTCTCTAGATTTAATTGAAAATCTTATTATATTAATTATTTAGTTTAATAATACATATAATAATTATATTAATTAAATAATACATATAATAATAACACATTATCTTATATATAATAGATTGAATTGTATTCATGCTATTTATTCTCAATAATACCGTCTTCTAAGATGTATACATATCACCACATCTTTATTTTCATCCTTCAAAAGTTTTTTCTCTTACACAATCTTATTCACTCACAAATTATACATAAGGAGAGACCTTATAAACTTTTATCTTTATAGGCTACTGCCATGTAAAAGTATTTACAACTTTTTTTTGTTAAAAATTTATAATTCAATTTTTTATCTACAATTTTTTTTTTCACCAACTTATCTACAATATGGAATCATTAATCAACATTACCCAATATCACTTCCTTTACTTTAATGTCTATAAGACCCCAAAAAAAAAAATGCTAATTTTCATATATTAGAACGGCTCCCCACATTAGTTGGCTAGCCTGATTGAGCTCCAGCTGCGACAAGCTACACATTGCCTGTAATTAATAAACCATTATGTTAGTTAAGGGTGTTCGTAGTGCGGTTTAGATCGGTTTGAGTCAAAAATTTATTCGATTCGAATACTAATTTTATTTGTGGTGTAGTTTGAATTAGATGCTTTTAAAAAAAATCTGATTCGATCCGATCCAATTTCAAACGGTTTGGATTGGATTGGATTTACGGTTTTATAAATTAAAAAAAATAAATACATATAACAAGTCTCAACATCAAATTTTAAATAATCAAAAATGACATAATAAGTCTCAATAATATATTAGAAAGCCAATGATAACATAACAATAGAAATAAAATTATAGGTTAGTTAGAATAAATAAATAAATAATATTTTGAACATAAAATATTTATTAAATAATACTAATACATGAATAATATAAAAATATATAAACAATTGAACATGTTATAAGTATAATTGTAAATATAATAATAAAATAATAATATTATAACACATTGTGCGGTTTGAACTGGATTGGATCGATTATGAAAAGTAGATCCGAAATCCGATCCAATTCAACGGTTTGTAAAAAATAGAATCCAATCAAATCTAAATTAGTGCAGTTTTAATCGATTTTTGATTTAAATTGAATTGGATAAACGGTTTAATTTGGATCGATTTAAATTTAAACACCATAATGTTAGTATAACGGCACTAAAGGGTAAGGCTTTTGCAAAACTACAAAATTGAAGACTCCAGCACAATTTCACTCAAAACAATCAGAGCCATTAACATTTTTTTATTTTATATCTTAATGGACATAACAATCGGAATTTCAATTTTTGGCATACCTGAAACTTTTCCTATATTATATAGATATTTGGTACTATTAATTTCAATCAGCTAATAATTAAACAATTCATAAAAATTAAAATTTAACATATTTTAAAAGCATATACATTAAATTTTTTAAAGTTTTTTTATATATCATTATCAATGACTAATCTATTATCTATTATTTATTATATTTTACTAATTTTATAACAAAAACATATCACATGTCATTCTCTAATTGCAATTAAAATAAAAATTTTTCCTTTAAAATTAAAAAACTTTCTTCTCTTCTATCTCTCATTCCTTCAACCACTTAATCTCTCTTATATATCATTATCAATGACTAATCTATTATCTATTACTAATTTTATAACAAAAATGTGCTACATGTCACTTTCTCATTACAATCAAAATCAAATCTTTTTTTACAAAATTAAAGAGTTCTATTCTCCTTTCTCTCTTTCTTTATCTATCTCTCTTATTTTTCTATCCATTCTATCTTTCTTATATATCATTATCAATGACTAATTACAAATTTGACAATCAAAATATGCAATATGACATCCTGTAATTATAATTAAAATTAAAATATAGCTATATCTATCTATTCTATTATATAAAAATCGGATGTTTGCACTTAATGATGAAGCTAACGTGGCATGCTTCGGAGAGTGTTTCCCGATTTAATTGTTTTAACTCATTCAATACAATTTATTGCACTGATTTAATTATATCAACTAATTGATTTAATTAGATATTTAAATATTAATATAATTAATATAATTTATTATAATTTATATTACTTAATTAATTATATTACATTAATTATAATTCGTTATATTAGTGAATTAGTCTTTTCATTTATAAAGTCTAAAATAAAATAAATAAATTGTTATTTATTCTAATTAAAGTTATTTATATACTATATATGAATTAACGTTAATTTATAAAACATAGAACTTGTGAATTGTGATAAAAACGCAAATCAGAAAAAAAATGCATACAATTATAGAAGAATTAAATCTATCCTCTTTATTTATTTTTAACCATTGTTTTAGACTTTAATTTTTTTAAAACTAGTGATAGTGGAATTTTATTGATGCTAGATAAAATTATAGAAGAATCAAATCATAATTTGCATTTATTGATACTAGATAAAATTATAAATTGTTGTTCTTTCAATCAAATCATACCACATACGAAAATAAATTAAATTAAATAAATCGAGTTTGCATTTCTATATAAATCGAATTGAATAAATTCGATTTAGGCAAATACGTAGTAAATTGAATTCATAAGGTTCGAATTATATGCAACTTCTGAATAATTATAATGTTATGGATATTTTATATAAAAATTAATACAAAAATAATTTAAATTCCGTGCAATATTATTTTGTATTTATGAGCTATTAAAAATGAACGAAAAAATATTGTATGAAATTTGAATTTTTTTGTATGGGTTGTTGTATAAAATACTAATATCATTATAATTATTTATTTTGAAACAGAGTACAACTAAGATTTTACTAACAATTTTAAATAAAATATTTTTATAAAATTTTAAAATTTTTTATTATGAGTACTTTTTGTAATTATTATAAATAATTTTATAAAATTTAAAAATGGCTTAACAGATGTTATGAGTAAACCGTCTGACAAAAAAACTGATTATAAAACCGGTCGTATATGTGATTAATCGGTGAACCGTTAGAACCTGTCGATTTTTTTAAAGGGTTTCCGGTTTGTTAATAACTCCTCCAAACGGTGCCGTTTTGACTTAAAAAAAAAACTGAATCCCCAACGGCTTAAGCCCGTAACCCATTCCCACTCCCACACTCCTCTCCTCTCCTCTATGAAATTGACGTGAAATTTTAAAATTGAAAGAAGAACCCTAGCTCCCCAAATTGCAAGCTCGTAGCCGCCGCAGCGTCAGACTGAGAGAGAGCGTGCTGAGATAGAAGAAGAAACTATTATAGTTAAAGCAATAGCAGAGGCTGAAGATCAAGCGCATGAAGCAATTGACTGAGGATCATAAAAGGAGAATGCTTATAGAATGGATGCATGGTGAAAGAGATAAATGGCTTGTTGTGATCAACACATCCTTTGGTCATATTGAAGGTATGCAACTGTTAACAAACCTTTTGGGAGTTATATCAGATTAAGAAATAAAAAATTAGTGCTATATATCAAATCTTATTTTCATACCCTTTTATTCTATACGTCTTGAAATGCCAGTATTTATGATACAGAATGATTTGCCAACATACAAAAATAAAATAATTTCATGCCTTTTCAAAACTTATTGTGATTTACAGTACCTAATTATTGCATGTAAATACGGTAATTTCCTCTTCAGCATATATTGCTTCTTATTTTGATTTTTCAAAATTAAACCTGATTTTACCATGTAAATGAAACACAATAAATGTTGGCCGTTAATTTCTATCCTAATTTTGATAATTATTTTATTTTATTGATATGATTCAGATTCTTTAATCCTGAATAGTCCAAAAATTTTTCGTCTTTTTTCTTAGTTGGATTTTGATAGAAATGTCAAGATTTTTGCAATCTTTACCAATACTGGGGCTGAATAGTGCTGTGACTCTCTATAAATATAGTATGGATGATCACCATACTTACTGTTTATCTGTACTGAAATTCATAATATTTGAGTAATTTTGTTGTGGCAGGTAGCAATGGCCGTTAATTTCTATCATAATTTTGATAATTATTTTATTTTATTGATATGATTCAGATTCTTTAATACTGAATAGTCCAAAAACTTTCCGTCTTTTTTCTTAGTTGGATTTTGATAGAAACGTCAAGATTTTTGCAATTCTTACCAATACTGGGGCTGAACAGTGTTGTAACTCTCTATAATATAGCATGGATGATCACCATACTTACTGTTTATCTGTACTAAAATTCATAATATTTGAGTAATTTTGTTGTGGCAGGTAGCAATGGCAGCTAGGTGAGTTCATGTGTCATGTGGTGAATTTCACAATATTTTTTTTTATCTTTCACTAAATATGAGGACTTTGATTTTTAGGTATGATCTTATCAAGTGTATCAATGCTGGTCCAGAGCATAAGGTGTGGAAGCTCAAAGTACGTGTCATTAGACTTTGGACCGTTTCTCACTTTGCAAATTCTGGGGTAAAAGCACCTATTGAAATGGTTGTCCTTGATGAAGAGGTAAAATCTTCTCTTTGCATTTGAGATTTATTTTCGTAATGACTGAGCAATAAACCTCATTTATCTATGACTCTATAAAACTGATGCATTCAGGGGGATACAATTCAATGCTCTATTAAAGGCATATTTGTTCCTATCTTCGAGGGCCTACTTGCTGAGGACAACGTGTACGTGGTCACTAATTTTGCAATTGCTTTGAATACCATCAAGTTCAAGCCTACTAGATACGAATTTAGAATCAACTTCAAGAGGGACACGATTGTGCGTCCGGTACAAGACTCTTCAGTTTCATTGAACGGATTCAATTTTGTTCCATTCAAAAAAATTCATGCAGAGTCTAAAGAAGATGGTTATTTAGTTGGTAAGTACTTTGTTAGAGTAATCCATCACGCATGTGTTATTTAATTCTTTGAGGTTTATATTTAACGCAAAATAATTTATCGTAATTTTTGTATTACATAATATGTCTATATTTAATGTACGTCATTTGAATTGGCTGATGCGTCATTTTTTGTTATAGGTATAGTACTAAAAAAATTGTATTATTTAGTAAAATTATTCTTCAATTTGTTATTAGCTTTGTTTTCTATTATTTTGCATTTTATTTTAACGCATCTAAACACAGATTTCATATATATAACAACTAAAGAATTAGTATCTTTAAAGGAATCGTTGGTAACAAGTACTAACCTATTTATTTTTTGTTTCTTCACGAACTTCGATTTCTAGGCTCTAACTATTTATTAATAGTCTTTTATATTTTTATTTTTAAGAAAATTAAAAAAATTCGATTTCAACATGATGAAACTTTGGAAAAGATATGTCATTTTTTGACAAAAATTTGAACAGATAGAGTTTTGTTAATGGAAAGATTTGTGCCTTTATTTTGTAGATGTGATAGGTCAGCTTGCCTCTAAGGGTAACTTGGTCGAGTTCACACGGGACGGGAAGCCGTCAAGTTATATCACGATAGAACTTGATGATCTTGAGTAATGCTTAATATCTTTTTGATAGTGGCTTTTGTTTTAAAATCTTATTTTGCAATTTTGTGCCTCTCTTTACTTTACAAGCATTGCTATTTCTTATAGGGGTGGACAGAAATTAAGGGTAATGTTGTGGCAGACTTTGGCTTTTAACTTGATCAAATATTAGGAGGAACACCCATGTCTTACCTATGTGGTTATTCTCCAAATGGGCAAGATAAAATTTTATAGTGGTTTGTTTATTTTACTGGTATTTGAATGCATATTTTGTGTCATCATATGCTTCTGGTATTTTCTTTAATTTGTTATGTCTTTTTGTAGGGATCATGAGTGTTTTCAACATAAACTACAATTCGAAACTGTTTATCAATGTTGAGTTTTCAGCTGCCAGGAATTTCTTTGCAAGGTACAGTGTATAGATCAGTAGTGTGGCCAGCAGAATATTTATACAAGGCTTTTGATTATTTAACTATTAGCAAATTTCATAAATTCTGATTTAAAAATGCAAGGGTGAACAAATTGAATCCTGTTGACGGACAAGGCATAATGCCGCTGGTCTGTGATCAACCTGTTTCAATTGAGGAAGATTTTTTGCGTCTGTCAGTCTACAAAATAATTGCCGAGATAAAGGAGCATAATCAGGTAAAATTCTTTCTTTATTAGTCTTCTTTTTTTTCAATTATTATGTCTAATGTTTGTTGGATCATAATCTCAATTGTTGTGTTGTACCCTTACATCCATTGATTTTAGGATGCTGTATTTGTTACTGTTGGGACAATTAAGGAAGTTGAGACCGAGTTTGGTTGGTGGTATAAAGGATGTAAGAAGTGTCGTCGTGGATTAAGGGAACTTGAGAAAAGATATTTCTGTCCCAATTGCGTTGAAGACTACGAGTTTTATGTGCCAAGGTATGACTCGCGATACTTCTTTAACATTGACACACTACATACTCTGTCTAAGAAAATAATGGTATAAACTAATTATTTGTATTATTTCTTGATAAATTTTGTTGTTGAATTCTATCATGCGTGATTCAGTTAGCCTAATAGGTTAAAGATAATTGATTTTAAATAAGGCTAACCATCTCTTTCAAAGCATAACATATAGCAAGAGTTAAACATAATTAACCAAATGAAAGGATTTCATTGACTTAACAGTGTCGAAGAACAATAATAATACAAATTTTGACGTACATAAAAATGTGCATCAGATTACTACAAGTCAAAGAATAGTGTGTCGAGAAACTGGTACCTCATCTAATATTCTCAGTTTACAATCCAGTGAAGATAAAGGTGACATTTTTCTCACTGTAATTGACTCATATTTATCTAAATTTAATTTATATTAGTTTAATGACGAAAATTTTCTATATATTTCTCATTACTCATTCATAAGGAAGCAACTATCTATGTATGGTGTACACTGTGCCTCGCATGGAATTGGACAGGAAAATACTCCTCCTAATTATGTAAGACCTTCTACATCAGAGATAAGATCTAAATCTTTAACTCTACGGACGGATCCCTCATTGACAAGAACTCCACTATCCGTGTTAAGAAATAGTACGTATAATTAATGATTGCCAAATGATTCATACACTAATATTTAACAAAAGGTATACTTCATCGGAAATCATTTATATAACATAGATTTATTACAATTCTAGCATACTCCAGTGTACAAGGACCCACCAATAATCTAACGAAAGTCGTTCCGCAAAATCAGCTTCCATCACACTTGCGGTTCCCACAGATCGTGCCTAACAGAAAGGTAATTTAGAAAAGATGATCATCATTATTATATTCTTTTCTTTCCTATAGTGTAACATTTAATTGAATAAAATTAAACTTTTTGTAAAGAAGTTATACTATAGTTGGGGTGCAAAAAAGACAATCTTCCTCTGTTGTTGCTTCGGTGGCTATTAATTTGGCACAACTTTATGAAGATGTAAATTTATCGACTGTTAAGACGCACCTACCAAGCAGTGACACACAAAGTGGCCAAAATATTGACCCTTTTGTTGATGATGAAGGTAATTTCTCATTATATCAAGAATTTAAGTTTGTAGTTTGCAAGAGATATGAATTATTAGTAATACATCAACATATATGTTTGTATTTTTTATAATTTTTATTTATTGTAGTTTTGAATGGTTATGATGATTCAATGTTGGATGTGGATATGGAAGATAATTTTATACCATCCTCAGAAACCTTAGACGGTATGTAAAAATTTTATATGTATGTTTATTTGCATCTTTGTGTACATCATGGACTGAATTACATCGGTATGACAACTGAGTATCTAAAGAGAGTTCATTCGGCAGATGTCTGGGATATAGAAAATCCTATTTATCAATGTCAACATTGTAAAGTATGGATGTGGTCTGGAGAAAGGCTTGCTAAATCTAAACAGTCGCCCCAACTAAAGTTTTCATTATGTTGTATGGAAGGAAAGATTGAGCTTCCTCTGCTTTCTGTGCCGGATGAGCTCATTCAGCTTCATACTGGAGAAGATCAAAGAAGTATTCATTTTCTAAAAAATATAAGGACATTTAATTCAATGTTTTGTTTTACATCAATGGCCGGAAAAATTGACCGAGGGGTGAACAATGGGACTGCTCCTCCAATTTTTAAGCTTGGGGGTCAAAACTACCATAGCATTGGTAGCTTACTTCCTCCTGATAGTTTGCGACCAACATTTGCCTAGCTATATATCTATGACACAGAAAATGAGATTGATAATTGAATAGGTACACTTCGGTAATTTTCATGCAACCAATCAAATTTTTTAGTTATTTCTTATCCGTGAGAGAAAATAACATAAATTTTATTGTTTTTTTTTCGTAGCTCCAATAAAGCTATAAATGAGTGGGATAGAGAAATTGTTGCAATATTAAGAAACATGCTAGACAAATATAATAGTTTGGCAAAGAGTTTTCGCTATGCAAGAGATAGGTACCAACAGGAAAATTGCACAAACATAAAGTTTAAGTTGATTAGTAAAAGGACTAAAGATGGCAGGACATACAACTTGCCATCTGCATCTGAAGTGGCTGCATTGATTGTTGGCGATGTCGAACAACTTAGCAAAGATAGAGATATTATAGAGAGTCAATCTAGAAAGCTCCAGCGGATTGATATTTTTCATCCATCTTATTTAGCCTTGCAATATCCATTGTTGTTTCCGTATGGGGAGGATGGATTTCGTTTGGATATTGCAACATCAGATTCTATCTCCGCTAGGCCTACAAAGAAAAATAAAACAATCACTTTGTGACAATTCTTTGCTTTTCGACTACAGAAAAGGACAGGTGAATCTCCGTTAATTCTGAGATCAAAGAGATTATTCCAACAGTTTCTGGTAGATACCTACACAATGGTGGAATCAGAGAGGTTAAAATTCTTTAGGTGTAAACAACCACAGTTGAGGGTTGATAAATACAAATGTCTGCATGAAAGTCTTATAAACGGGGATGTAGATGCTGCAAGGCTTGGCAAAAGAATCATTCTTCCCAGTACTTTTATCGGTGGACCTAGGTATATGATGAATAATTGTAAAGATGCATTTGCAATTTACAGATATGCAGGATATCCTAGCTATTTTATCACCATGACCTGTAACCCTGAATGGGATGAGATAAAAAGAGAAATGACTTCCATTGGATTGAAGGCAGAAGACCGTCCTGATATATTGTGTCGAGTTTTCAAGATCAAGCTTGATGGTTTGATTGATGACCTAAAAGAGGGAAAAATCTTTGGCAAAATTTTGGGATGTAAGTCTGTGTTTATGCAACGCTTTATTAAAATCTTATGTTGTAATGCTTTGCTCATTTGTCTTTTTTAATTTCCAGACGTTTTCACTGTAGGGTTTCAAAAGAGAGGGCTTCTGCATGCACATATCCTTTTATTCATGAGTAACGAGTTCAAGCCACAAACACCAGATGACATAGACAAACATATAACAGCTGATATTTCTGATGAAAATGAAAGGCCAAATCTACATGGAGCTGTTCAAAATTACATGGTACATGGTCCATGTGGTCCGTACAACAAGAATTCACCTTGCATGAAGAATGGATCCTGTTCAAAGTTCTATCCTAAAGAGTTTAGACAGCGAACACTCATTGATGAGGCCAGATTTCCCAAATAAAGGCGTACTGATAACGGTCGAACAGTGAAGAAAAGGAAATGTGTATTAGACAATAAGTTCATTGTTCCGTATAATCCAGAATTGTTGCTCAAGTTCGGGTGCCACATAAATGTGGAATACACGTGTCAAACAAGTTCTCTTAAGTATCTGTTTAAGTATGTACACAAGGGTAATGACCGCATAACAGCTACTCTATACAATGTTGGTGATCTGTCAGAAGCCATACAAGTTGTTGATGAAATTAGGAATTACTACAATTGTAGGTACATTTCGGCATGTGAGGCAGTCTGGCGTCTATTTGGATATGAAATCTAAGAGAAAGAACCATTTGTGATTAGACTTCCATTCCATTTGGAGGATGAGCAACCTTTGGTTTATGGTGAAACTTCTAATGTGAATGATATCGTCGAAAGAGTAATATCTCACAAGTCCATGTTTTTGGGATGGATGGCGGCGAACATGTCATATCCCTATGCTCGAAGTCTGACTTATCCTGAGTTTTCAACCAAGTTTGTTTGGAAGGACGATTCTTCAAAGTGGTTTCCTCGAAAGAAAGTATTCGCAATTGGAAGGTTGACTCATGTACCTGCAGGTAATGACGAGTTTATATTCAATTTTGATTTTACTTATTTAATGATTTAAATTTAAAATCTTAATAGCCTGTACCCCACGTCCATTTTATTTGATTTATCTACACTAGAAAATAAATATTCAAATAACTTTCAATCGTTATAATCTGTAGATTATACAATTTTTTATTTTTCTATATTTTTTAGAAAAATTATTCTTATGCGGATGTGTAGCTACATAATAATTAAAATAGTGTAGCTTAATCCATTTAACAACTTAAAAGTGGGATTTTAACCAAGTTTTTTGCAGCAAATACTGAAGAATATTACCAGCGACTTCTCTTGAATACTCAAAGAGGATGTATGAGTTTTTGAGATATAAGAACAGTAGGAGGAACAATTTATGCTATGTATAGAGATGCATGCTTCGTCCTTGAACTCTTGCAAGATGACAAAGAATTCATTGATGCAATTAAGGAAGCAAGCTCATGGGCCTTAGGATCATATGTTAGGAGGTTATTTGTCATTCTATTAACATCCAACAATATCTCAAGACCAGAGCATGTCTGGGATAGATGTTGGCATGAAATCTCAGATGATATTTTGTATCGACAGAGAGCCGTAATGAACATGAGGGGTGAGTTTTTACTAATTACAATGATAAAAGTTCTTCCTTATTGATCATTTTAGTTTGATTGAATTTTTACAGTATTGTATAATATGCAGAGTTAACAATGTCAGACGATGAGATTAAGCAGTTGTGCTTAATGGATATAGACAAGATCTTACATTCCTATGGTAAAACCTTGAAAGACTATCCTCCTATGCCTTTAGCAACTGAAGTTGATAGTTCTTTGTTAACCGAAAGGGTTATTAGGGAAGAGCTAAACTTTAACAAGAATGATTTAAAGAAAAATGCCTCAGACATGTTAGCCATCGCAACACCTGAGCAGAGATATGCATTCGATAAAATTGTTACAGCTGTGTATTGTGATGAAGGGGGTTTTTTCTTTGTGTATGGTCATGGGGATACTGGAAAAATATTTCTCTGGAACCTTATGTCTGCTGAGATTCGCTCAAGGGGTGATATAGTGTTATACGTTGCTTCGAGTGGTATTGCATCTTTACTTCTTCCCAATAGAAGAACAGCACACTCAAGGTTCAAAATACTGCTGAATATAACTGAGGATTCTGTATGTAACATCAAACCTGATTCCCTTCAAGCAATGTTGCCATTGAAAGCCAAACTTATAATTTGGGATGAGACTCCAATGGTTAGTAGGTACTGCTATGAAGCGCTTGATAAATGCTTAGGTGATATCATGAGGTGTTCTCCAACATATAGCAAAGATTTGCCCATTGGAGGAAAAGTGGTTGTACTAGGTGGAGACTTTAGACAAATTCTTTATGTTATTCCACGAGGATCGAGACAAGACATCGTTCATTCAACCCTGAATTCGTCTTACCTTTGGAAGTTTTGTCAGGTGCTCAAACTAACAAAAAACATGAGGCTTTCTGTAGGGACGACTGCTTCAGATCAAGATGAGACAGAGCAATTTGGTGAGTGATTATTGAAAGTTGGTGATGGTCTAATAGGTGACAATATGGATGGTGAATCTGAGATATGTCTTTTAGGAGATATTGTTATTCCTTCTTCGGACCAGGCATTTGATGAGTTGGTTCATTTTTCTTATCCAAATATTTTGGAAAACATGTCCTCAAAGAATTTTTTCAAAGCAAGAACTATACTGGCTCCCACACTAGACATCGTTGAAGAGGTCAACAACCATCTGATGGCTATCATTCCTGGAGGGAAAAAATTATATCTTAGTTCGGATTCCATTTGTATGGATGAAGAGAATATGGAGAGTCAACTAGATCTCTATAGTCCTGAATTACTGAATAGCATAAATTGCTCTGGTTTGCCTCCACATAAATTAATACTCAAGGTTGGTGTTCCGGTGATGTTACAGAGGAATATTAACAAATTCAGTGGTCTTTGTAATGGTACAAGGCTACAAGTTAGGAAGCTTAGAAATCATGTCATAGAATATGAAGTCTTAACGGGTAACAATGTTGGTCATATTGCTTTGATTCCAAGAATGAATATGGTACCAACAAATGAAACCGTCTCAGTTAGATTCCAACAAAGACAGTTTCCCATAATAGTATCGTTTGCCATGACAATTAATAAGTCTCAGGGACAAACTTTATCTCATGTTGGATTGTATTTGCTCAAACCAGTTTTTACACATGGCCAACTATATGTGGCACTTTCAAGAGTTAAGAGTAAGAGAGGTTTAAAAGTTTTACTTATGAATCACGTAGGAATGTATGCAAATTCAACCATCAATGTTGTTTATAGAGAAGTCTTTGAAAAAATAGTATTCTAATGTAAATATTTTAATTTTATTTTAAATTCTGTATCAGTGTATAATTATTTTACTTTAAAAAATATAAAATAATTATTACTCACTTTTGTTTAAGTTAAACTTTGATTTTGATAATAATTTTATAAATTTTTTAAAATAATAATTATTTTGTACTTTTGTTTTAAATATCGAAGCATATAATTTTTTTTTAATTTTATAAATTTTTTCGTGCTGAGCACGGGATCATACACTAGTTATATTCCTAATTTAACAACCAAAATATGTCACATGACACATTTCTCATTAAAATTGGAATAAAATATTTTTCTCTAAAATTAATAAACTCATTTCCTCTATCCTCTTATCTGGGTCTCTTCCCTTGTCTAATTTTCTCTACCTTTCCTATTATATATATATATATAACTTATAATTTATATTTTATTATTAATTTGACAAATCAAAATGCATCACGAGATATTCTTTTATTACAATTAAAATAGAATCTTTTCCTATAAAATTAATAAATTCTCTCTCTCCATCTTCTTCTTCTTCTTTATCTTTTTCTTTCTTTTCTCTCTCATTCTTTTTCTTTCTCTACCTTTCTATTCTATAAAACATAAAATTAATAAAATAATATAATTCAAATAAATTTATAAAATTATAAAAAATACATTAAATTTATAATTGAATATAATTAAAAATGATACTATAATATTATTCACATAAAAAAAGTATATTATTATTATATACATATTTTTTTAGTTTTTTTATTTAGTTTCTAATTTTCACTAGTTATCTTTTTAATATATATTTTTATTTACTTCAAATATTTATTACATATAAATATTTTGTAAGAGTTGTTTGGTTCTATAAATATTTTGTTTTATAATCTATAATATTAAAATGAATTATTCTCCACATACAAGCGTTTTTTCCATACCAGTCTTTACAAGTCATTTATATTCATGCGTTTTGTGCCGTTACTGCACGTTCTTCTTCTTCGTTATCGTCGTCATCAACACCACCTCTTCCTCCTCCTCCTCTTTCTCCTTCTTTTTTCATTGAAATTTCTTCTCCTCCTTTTATTGCTTTGAATCCAATCAAGTGGCTGAGGTGTGATTCAATTCAGAAGAAAAAAATGTAGCATTAGAGAAAATATTTTTTTGTATTTGCAGCAAATTTTGGTGTAACACGAAGATATTTGGGTGTAACACAAAGATATTTGGGTGTATTTTAAGAATTTTTGGTGTATTTTTATTCTGATAAGTTCTGCGTAATTCAAAACTCTTCCTCTTCCTCCTCCTCATCTTCTATTGCTTCTTTTTTTTTTTATCATCATCACTATCTTCTTCTTTTTTTCTTGTTCATCTTTTTCTTTTTGTTTTACCTTCTTAAGTTTCTTCTTATTTTACTCTCTTAACAAGAATAAAAATAAAAAAATCAAACAAAAAAGAAGAAGAAACACATAATGTTACAAAATTACTTGGAAGAGGATGAACTTACATTCATTTAACTAAAAAAAAGAAAGAAATAAGGAAAAAAAGAAGAAGAAAAAAATGCAGCATTAGAGAAAATATTTTTCTGTATTTGCAGCAAATTTGGGTGTAACACGAAGATATTTGAGTGCATTTTTATTTTGATAAGTTCTGCATAATTCAAAACTCTACCTGAGTTCCTCTTCCTCCTCCTCATCTTCTACTGCTTCTTTTTTTATCATCATCATTATTACCATCTTTTTTTTCTTTTGTTCTTATTCATCTTTTCCTTTTTATTTTACCTTCTCAAGTTTTTTCTTGTTTTACTCTCTTAACAAGAATAAAAACAAAAAAAATCAAACAAAGAAGAAGAAAAAATACATAATGGTGCAAAATTACTTGGAAGATGATGAACTTACATTCATTTAACTAAAAGAAAGAAAGAAATAAGGAAAAGAAGAAGAAAAAATACAGCATTAGAGAAAACATTTTTCTGTATTTGCAGCAAATTTGGGTGTAACACAAAAATATTTGGGTGTAACACGAAGATATTTGGGTGTATTTTTATTCTGATAAGTTTTGCATAATTCAAAACTCTTCCTTTTCCTCATCTTATTTCGTTTTCTTATAATTCTTTTTGGGAGAAAAAAATATATAATATTGCAAAATTAATATAAAGAGGAGGAGGAAAAAATGCAGCAACAATAACAACAATAAAAAGAACCACGATAAGGATGAAAACACTAAGAAGAAGAAGAATGAGGAATGCGAAGAAAAATGAGGAGGAATGCAAAGAAGAATGAGAAGAAGAAGAAGGAAAAAGAGCAGGAAGAAGAACGTGGAATACAAACCTTGAAAAAGAAACATTTCTCATTTCGCACTATTCAAAGTTGAGGAAGCGCGTGTTACATGCTCTTTAAAGTGAGAGTTGTTTTTGTTGAGTTTAAATTGATTTATATAGACTTGTATGCTAAAAGGCAAAAAAACTTGTATATATAACAAGTCTCACTTAAAGCCAATATAACTTTAAAATATTTATATTAAAAATATTAGTTAATAATATATAATAGAAAAGAGATATAATAGATTTTTTAAAAGTGGCAGTTAGAATTGTGACTTGTGAGGGAGCGCAGAGGGGAAGAAAGAAAAGAAGAGGAGAGAGCCAGAGACACATATGCTCCGATTCCGAACAAGTGGCAACGTAGATATCATGGTGCACGCCGCCAAGCTTGTTTTCATCAACCACCTGCGCACCGTAGCATCACCTTCCTCTTGCTCTGCTAATCTGCGCCCTCCCTCTACCTCTACCTCTACCCGCTCCATGAACACCAGCTTCGATCCTCAGCTCCATCACCTTTTCCAGCAGAAGCATTCTCTTCGATCCAAAGTACGCACAAGCCTCAAAAACATGGATCCCATTCTCAAGTCCCAACAAGGTCCATTTTCCTTTTTCGTTTTTTATATTTATTTTTCAATATGCTTGGGAAATTAAATGGTTCAAGTCTTGAAGGATGTCCTCTGCCAATTCTGTATATAATTATGAGCTCATAATGTTTATTAGGGTAATTGAGAGACCTACTTGTCCTATTACTCTATATATAAATTGTGTTATAAATAGGGTAATGTACTTAACCTTAGGGAGGTAACCATAATTTAGACAGTATTATTAATCCATGAATGGGCAGACATGACAATCACATGCTTTTTAATTATTTCATTCTGATTTTGCATCTTGAATAAAAGAAACAAATGTTCTCTATATGGTAAAGAATTTAGTTGCTTTACAATGGCTGTATCTATTGGGTAATTGTATAGGGTAGAGAGTATTGTAAACATGACAATCTTGATGATTATCTTTGAAGCACATTGGTTTCTGACAACTCTATTCTTTGTGAATACATGTTGCTTCTGGTATGAATGCATGGCTGTAAATTGTCTTTCTTTTTTCCTCAGATGATGCCATTCAGAGGGTTGTTTTAGAAGCTCCATGGTTCAAGAATAGTAGCAATATATGTGCTTATATAAGTTGTGATGCTTTACGAGAAGTGGATACGTCAAGAATTGTGTCAAATATCTTATCTAACTATAAAACAGGTGTGCTTTGTGTTATATTTTTCTGTTTGTGATTCTGATGTTATGTATTTTATATAATCTATTTCCTCAACCTTATATTTATGCTTCTGAAAGAGGTTTTTCTTCATTTTATGGCCAATCAGGTGGATTGGGTTATTAACTAGTTGCAGAGGTACAACCGTAAAAGTACAGTACTAACCTATATATGAGAGTGAGATACAAAATTTTTGTAAATCGTACTTTGAATAATATGAAATCATTATCTCTTAGCCTTTCCTTTTTTCTCTTGTTCTTTTGCTATTGTGGTTTAGCATCTTTTTTTATCAGATATGTAAATTTCGATCAGATAGTGAATAAAACTAAATGATTAATAGACCTTTAACATCAATAAGTATTGTGTAAAAACTTGCTTACTCGTGAAATATATGCGTGCAAATAATTTACATAACAGATGTTTACATAAAATTCCAACTGACATCCTGCTGCTGCTCAAGCTTTTTCTGTTCTCATTCTTGGCTGCCACTTGCCATGTATGCACTGTAAAATATTGTAGATTCTTACATCTCATTTTCAACTGAAGAGGATCAGGGTCATGTACAGATGAAGAAAAGGCTTTATTTACCACGTGTAGAGGACAAAAATAGCAACATGAAGATGCTTAAGGTATCAAGTTATGATGATCTGGTTCTGAGCTCAATGAACATTTTGGAGCCAACTTTGGTCGATTCCAGTGGGAATCCACGTGAAGATGGTATGGCCTTTTAATATTTTCTTTTTTGTTTCCTTTAATGTATTTTTCTATCTTTATCAAATCTCTATTAGTTTGAAAGGACATAGTCTTGTTGTAATCTAATCAGAAGATGTTGACCTTGGCAATATCATTTTTTTAATGAAGTGTTTATATTGATAAAGTCCCTTGACCAATATCTACATCCTCAGTCCTCACAAGGAGGATATAGGTCACTTGATATAGGACACTGATAAGATTGTACCCATGTCTTTCTTTTTTTTTCACTGTAATAATGCCTCTCTCTCTCTCTCTCTCTCCCCCCCCCCCCCCTCCCCCCTTATTTTTTTAATGAAATTTCACCTTGAATAATACTGTCAAATTTTATTTTAGGATGTTGGTAAGACAAATTTTTTAATAGTGTTTCTAGTAATTTTTTTGGGCTTCAATAAGGGTGACAATGCATTACGTGAGTATTGATATTCTTTCCTGGCAAGCAATTTAGCTTATTTTTGCCTGAGAATCAGAGACACAAACATGAATATTGCTTTTGTGGTGGCCATTTCAATTGTTTATGGCAAAAGCAAACTAAGATATGTTGGGAAAACCAGAACTCGTGAATGTAGTAACCTTAGTTATGTTGGACAATAGCTTTTTATTTTTGAAGTCATCTCTTTCTATTTTTCCTCTTCCTCTATTTGACTATAACTTTGTATATTGATCTTTCGTACATGTAAATACATGCTTTCATCAGCTTTTCCCCGTGTCTTATAATTTTCAGTTTCCTTCATGTTTTTCTTTCTAATTTGCTTCTCTTAATTCTCTTTAGTAGAAAGTAACGTGTTATCTCCATGAATATTACTTGTGGCAGTTATGCAAGCAACTGATCCAGTTGATTTGTTCATCGTACCAGGTATTTCTCTGGACACTTTCTGATACCAGCTAATTACCTGCGGTATGATCCAGATTTAGCATTGCACTATATTTCTCATCTTGGCAGGCCTTGCATTTGACAAATTTGGAGGACGTCTGGGCCGCAGTGGTGGGTAAGTTCTGAGATTGCTATCAATTGTTTCTTGTGTTTACATGTTTTGTTAAATGATGTTCCATTTCAGAATGAACAGCTTGGGACTGTGTATCTTCTGGATTTCTTCCATACATAATGAGAGACCATACTAGAAAACAAACTTGACAAGATTAAAATGATCAAGGAAATGAACATAATCAAGATGATGGGGGAGAGAATGAAGCAAACTTTGAAGAAGACATCCTTATTCTTTTCATCAGATTACTATCTTGCAGCGTTAACAGTGCATAATATTCCAAATGAGACCTACTTTCACCATTCCTTGCACCTATACAAAGGCATTCCTAAATGAGTAAAAGACAAAAATGTTTGTTCTTCCTATTTCAGAGATTTTCATCATCTTTGTATCCATAGCAGCATGTTCCCCCCTCATACAACTACGTTTGGACAATGCTATTTGCTCATACAAGTAGTCGGGGTTAGGGATGGCAATAGGACAGGACGGGACGGGTATTTAAGTAGCCATATCTGTCCTGAATACCCAGGCATTGCTCCATTTCCTTCCCCATTAGTTTTGCCCCATACCCAAACCCGTGGGTATATATACCTGCCCTGCACACTTCCCGCCCCACCTCGGAACTTAATTGATTTATAGTTTTTCTCTTTTAAAAAAAAATCTATACCATGAAGATAAACAAATTGAACTGAACTGAGCGCTCCTTATATATCGGGAAATTGTATACAATATGCTTCTGTAGTTCTCACCGTTGGTTTGTGTCTATTTTTACTAATGGCTTTCAGGATTGTTTAATTTTTTTTGCAGTTACTATGATATGTTCCTCAAAAATTACCAAGAGCTCATTAAGAAGAAGAATTGGAAGCAGCCTCTACTTGGTAAAAGTTACTTTGAAAGCCTTCCTGTCTAAAGGAAATGTACCAACTTCAGAACCTTGTCGTATTATTTTCGCTTGATTTACCTCATTTTCATTGTTTTTCAATCTATTGCAGTTGCGCTGTCATACTCTCTACAAATAATAGAGAATGAGCGAATACCTACCACTCCCTACGATGTTCCTGTTGATGCTCTTGTAACAGCTTCTGGCTTCATACCCATCAGCTCAGTAGCATTCAAATATTGTCACTGATGAGCAGTTTCTTTTTTTTAATTCTTTTTTTATCTTGTGAATCAGTTGGCTAGCAGTTAAAATGATTTAATAGGCAGGAGAATACATTCTTACTCGTTTGCCTGGAATCCTGATTGTGGTCCAAAATGAACATGCTATCAGAAGCTTCATTGAATCTTTACAGTCTCGGGCTATTTTGAAGCAATAATTACTGCCAATGGGAACACATCTTGCATCTTCTTTAGACGTTTTGAAGATTTGACAAAGTTTTATAATGCAATATAGTTTGATTTGGATGGCAAATTCGATTCTGTAAACCAGATAACTTGAATGCATTTTATCCACACTTGAGCTGCTTCTTTTCTAATGCTGGAGCCTCAAGCTTAGCCTTGACTAAGCCTTAAACTATATTAGATTTGTGAAGGCATCGAAATTGCAATTAAGTGATTTATTTTAAAATGAATTATAATGCAGCATATTAAAAGTTTAGACCATGACAAATTGACAATAGATATATTGTCATATTGGTGTCAAAGAAAGTGCTGCGTTTTTAACAGACAGCAGTTTTAATCAAGGGAAACTTTCAGAGCTTCAAAACTCAGTTGTGCAGCGGGGGATCTTCAAGTCTCTATCTTTAGTGAAGGATTACTTCTTGGTTTAATAGTCAAATTAGTCTCTGAAAGATAAGACATTCTTCAATTTCAGAACAATTTCGTTTCTGAAAGATTTTTTCAATCAAATTGGTCATTCAAAGATTACGAATTAATCATATTTGTTCTTCAGTTACTTCAATTACAATTTTTGTCAACGATTGGTGATGTGAAATGTTAACTAATAGCATACATGACACATAATACGTTGAATTGGACATTGATTAAATATGTTTATGAAAATTTATCAATTTAGTCACTAGGTCATATTAGGAATAGGATTTTTGCAATTGGGAAAATGACTAAATTAATAAATTTTCATAAATATATTTGGTCAATATCCAATTAGACATATCGGATATTATATATGTTATCAATTAAAGTTTTACATCATCAATCTTTGAAGAAAATTGTTAATGGAGTGACTAGAGAATAAATATGATTAATTCGTAATTTTTGAAGCACCAATTTGATTGAAAAAATTTTTTAGAAATGAATTTAAAGAATGTCTTATCTTTGAGGGACTAATTTGACTATTAACCCATTATTTCTTGGTAGATCTTACACGGTCAAATCAAAGTTTACCGCAAATCCTTTTCTCATAATATGTGGAGGAATAAAATACATTTTCTACAAAGAACTTCTTATCCTTCAACCTTCACGTACCACATTGAAGAAGTTTATGCAGCAGTGATAAAGAAGAAAGTGAAGGAGAGAAGAATGGAAGAAGAGTAAATTGAATCTTGAGTATTGTCACTTAATGATTGGAATGGGAAACAGAATTCTGTTTCTAAAATTACAAAGCTTAGTTATCACAATATGCTAACAGCTATATATAGACACAAAACAACACCTAACTTAACTAACACACTAAACATGGAAAGTGAAAACTATTAGCTAACTGAGTCTGTTATTGGAATAGAATCTCAATTTTCTTTAACTTTATCATCCTCCCTCAAACTCAATGACACTTTTGGTGTTGCTTTGAGCATGCTTTTAAATTTATCAAAGGCTGCTAGAGATAAAGGTTTAGTATAGATGTCAGCAATCTGATCCATTCCTAGAATGTGAATTATGTGAAGCTTGTTCTGAAAGGCTAAGTCTCTCACAAAGTGAATGTTGAGCCCAAAATGCTTCTGTCCTGCTATGATGAATTGGATTTGCTGACAATTGCAGAATACTTGCATTGTCACAATAATTGTTGGAGTTCTAGAATGCTTGAGACCTAGCTCAAAAGATTCTGCAGCCAAATGAGATTAGAAGTAGCCGCCGTCAGACTTCAAAATTCTAATTCTGCACTAGACCTACTTATAACATGTTGTGTTTTGCTTGACCATGCAACCAGATTGCTTCCAAGGAAGACATAGTAGCCTGATGATGATCTTCTATCATCAATGTCAGATACCCAATTTGCATTACAAAAATGAGTGGAAGGATGAAACAATAAGTCCTTCTTAGTGGAACCAACAAGATACCTTATTAATATTATTTTGACTGATTTCCAATGAGAGAGCAATAAACTTTGCATAAACTGACTTACCTTATTAACAGAAAAAGATAGTCCTGGCATTGTTAAAGTACAATATAGTAAGGCACCAACAATTGATCTATATTATGTTAGATCCGGATAGCTCTCAGAGCCATCTTTAGAGAGTTTTTTTTTTGGATGAAAGCATGGGGGATGGGGGCAGGTTTGGCATCACTCATGTCTGCCCTAAATAACAATTCTTTGATGTATTTAATTTGAGATTGGTGATAGGGCTGAACATGATTTAGTTAATCTAAAAATTAAATCTATTTTTTGGTTAATAAAAAATTTAATCTTGGCTAATTAATCAAATTGGTTTTATATGATAAAATTGGTTATTAACTGGTTATAAAATTTAAAAACTAATTAAAAAAAATTGGTTTTGAAAAAATAACTGGTTTTTAATAGAAAAATTGGTTTATAGAAAATTAAAACCGGTTTTTGGATATAAAAAAAGATTTTTGGATCAAAAAACCGGTTTTCTAAAAAAATCATTTTTTTAAATTGAATTTTTAATCTAAAAAATTAAATTAAAATATTTTAAAATTTAATTTTAGTTTTGGTTAACTGGTTAAAAATTGATATTTTTGAATTTGGTTAACTAATTTTAAAATATATAGATATAATTTTAAAATTATTTTGTTAAATTAGTTAACTAAAATATGATTATGATTTTTTAATCAATTAACCACATTTTGATTTTTTAATGTACACCCCTAGTAGGTGATATGCACTAGAAGCCATTTTCGTGGCCTCAATTCCTAAGTAGTTAAAGGTTCCAAGACTCTTTAATGAAAACATATTATGCAAATTGGACATTAAAGTATTTATAGCATCTGAATTATTACCTGTAACTAGAATATCATCAACATAAACCAGAATAAAATTTACATAAGAAGTTTTCTTTTGAAACAAGGAAGGATCTTACCGGTGCTTCAGAAGCCGAATTCAGCTAATGATGCAGAAAAAGTGATATATTAGGCTCTAAGAGCCTTCTTAAGACCATATATGGCCTTTTGTAACTTGCAAACTTGAGTTGAATCACCATTTTCAAACTCAGGAGGCTGCCTCACATACACAATTTTGTTGAGTTTTTCATTGAAAAATGCATTATTAAAATGGTATCGTTGGATTTGCCATTTAAAAGATAGAGCAATTGTAAGGATAACTCGAATAGTTGCTGGCTATATGACATGACTAAAACCTTTAGTGTAATCTAAACCTTCAATTTGATGATTTTCCATAGCAACCAAACGTGCCTTATAACGCATAACTGACCCATTTGGGTTTCTCTTAATAGCAAAAACCCATTTGGATTCTATAACAATTGAATTTGGTGCACTACAATATTTTGAGTCTATGGCCACGGTTTTTTTGGTTATGGTGAAAAACCGTGACCATAGAGAGGATCTATGGTCACAGTTTTTCAGCGTGACCAAAAAAAAAAAGCTATGGTCACGGTTTTTTAAAAAAGGGTGGCCTAAAAGGGTCTATGATCACGGTTTTTCAAAAAAGGGTAACCTAAAAGGGTCTATGGTCACGGTTTTGGAGGGTGACCTAAAGGGTCTAATGGTCACGGTTTTGGGAGGTGGCCTAAAAGATCTATGGTCACAGTTTTGGGGGTGACCTAAAAGGGCCTATGGTCACTGTTTTTTACAGTGACAAAAAAGGGGTCTATGGTCACGATTTTTCAAAAAAGGGTGACCTAAAAGGGTCTATGGTCACGGTATTAGGAGGTGACCTAAAAGGATCTTTTAGGATTAGTGTTTGTTAATTGATTATTTTGTTTTCCTACTCTTGAATGTTCTTTACCTTCTCTTGAAATTTGTTTTGGCTTTGTTTTGTGTACACGATAATTTTTTCGTACTGGTAAAGACAACAGGAGTTGACTAGTTGCTGCGACACCATTTATAACAACTTTGAATGTTCTTTATTTTTTGATAAGAAACTTTATTCGATATTACATGTAATGGATAAATTACACCTTATTTTGATTAGTGTTGTAATGGATATCTAGTTTTTAATGAAACTTTTATGATTTAGATTTATTGAATTTCTCATTCTTAGATTTATTTTGTGATTATCATCATTTTGGGATGTGATTATACTTTTAAAAAAATTAAATTTGATAAAACAAAATAGGCTATGGTCACCATTTAAAAATAGGGTGATCATAGATAAGCTATGGCCATGGTGAAAACGGTGACCATAGATAAGGCTATGGTCACGGTTTTAAGATGGGGTGACCATAGAGGCTATGATCACGGCGAAAAACCATGACCATAGATAAGGCTATGGTCACGGTTTAAGGAGGGGTGACCATAGAGGCAATGATCACGGTTTTAGGTGGGGTGACCATAGAGGCTATGGTCACGGCTAAAATCATGACCATAGATAAGACTATGGTCACGGTTTTAGAGAGGGGTGACTATAGAGGCTATGGTCACGGTTTTAGGGAGGGGTGACCATAGAGGCTATGGTCACGGTTTTTACACGTGACCATAGATTAATCTATAGTCACGGTAAAAAAATGTTGTCTAAAGTGTCAAATTTTGAAAATTGAAACTGTAACCATAGAAACCGTGACTATAGATAAAAAAACCGTGACCATAAACCTATGGCCACGAGAGAATAGGCCACGATAAAAAACCGTGACCATAGGTCCAAAACCGTGACCATAAATCTATGGTTACCCTTTTTACTAGCTATCATAGGCCTTTTTTATTTGTAGTGGTGGAAGAGTGACCAATTCCATGTTTGCTTTTTGGCCAAAGCATCAAGGTCATAGATCATAGCATTCTTCCAATAAGGAAGAGCCACAGCTTGTTTAGCACTTACAGGAGGATACTGTAAGAATTAAGGGTCAAGAAGGGTATTAGATAAAATTGTAGATAAGGCTTTGGGTTTTGACGTGCTATATTTGAATCTAGTTATCATAAGATGAACATTCTTAGTAGTAGAGTGTGTTGGGCTGCTAGTAATTGAATTTCAATCCCTGAAATTGGAATTGGTGTAGCAACATTTGGTGGTGAGTCAATATCATTAGCAACTGAGGATGTTGGACCGCTGGAGTGTCACCTGGAATAGGTGTGGAGGGAGTGGTTGAAGATGGAATGATTGGTAAGAGGTGAAGGATCTAAGGGAGATGATGAAGCGGTAGAAGTTGATAACAGCGGTATGGTAAGAGATGTTTTTGGAAATTGATTGTGAGTTGAAGGGGCAGAACTAGTTCAAAATAGAACAACATAAGGAAAAAATGTCTCATAAAAAATTACATGTCTACTAATGATGATATTACTAGTTTTGGTTAAGCACTTATAACATTTTATGGTTACATGCGTAACCGAGAAAAATTGAGTAGTTTTATATGTAAACTTATTATTATTATTATTATTATTATTATTATTATTATTATTATTATTATTATTATTATTATTATTGACACGTCATCTTAAGCGATTTTTTAGTTCTTTTCTATTTCATTTTCTTAGGTTTTAATTTAATCTTTTAATATTTTTTTAATAGAATTTAATAAATAATCAAATATTTGGAGTTAGGATAGTGTTTTTGTGTTTTGTGGGAGTTTTCGGCTAAAAACTAGCAAGAATCAAAAGCTTTTTCATAAGAAAAACATAAAGACAGAAAAAGTGTGGGATAAAAAAGAGAAAATGTGCCATAAGGAACAAGGAAATGGAGCACGCTTGGCAGACCAACTCCCATGCCTAGCGGACAACATGCACGCCTGGCAGATGGGCTCCACGTTCCGCGGATGATCCCCATGCCCGGCAGCCTTCTCCCACGCCCAGCGGACTCCCATGCAGCTTCATCTATGTCCGGCGGTCTATGCTCCACGCTCGGTGTATGTGTGCGTCCTTGAAGATGTTTTTGGGTTTTTTGCTCAATTGTCTCTAATACAAGCCCAACTTAAAGCTAATTACAACTCTGAGGAAGTAACAATTAAGGCTCAAGCTTAATTATCCACATCATTAGAAGTTTTAATCACATCCAAAATATTGAAGACTCCAGAAGATTATTTCTTAATTCTTTCTAGAAATATAAGAGATTTAGTTCTTAGGATTTGATTTGAATTATTATTTTGAATTTGAAATTGAAGTTAGTAAGTAGTTATCTTATCTTTCTCTCCGAGAGATAAGATTAGGATAGTTTGAATTTGAATTTTAGAATTTGGGATATAAATAAGTGAACTTAGTTTACAGAGTGGGACATTCCACTCAGCATAGTTTTCTTGTTTTTCTTTCACTTTTCTATGGGTAACTAATTCTCTGTCAAAGGGTTAGTGTAAAATCCACAAAATTAGTAAATAATTGGATAATAAATTAATTATTAATTATAAAAATTAAAAAAAATAAAATTTTATAATTTAAAGAGATAGAGCTAATTAAAATAAGAATTTTGACACTAATTTTAAAGAATTTGGCATAAAATTGAGTCGAACGGGTCAAACCGTACGAACCGGATCCGTATTACCATTGATTAAGTGAAAGGCAACAACCCTTCTTCCATTCCCTCATTATGTTTCACACCGGAAACTTGAGGAGAGGAAGAACACCATTAACAAACCCTTGTTCTTCATTCAATTTGACATATCTCCCAATCTGGAACTTCGATTGACGAACCGTCAACGACTACGCGTTTATCTTGGAATTCTTTACAAAACCCAGTAAGTAATTTGGTAAGGAGGTTACCTTTTCAGATTCGAATTTTCTCTCCCCAATTTCGAAAATTCCATATGTGGGTGTTGAGATTTTTTATTCTTTGATATTATAGGCTTGAATTAAGTTGAGAAAATTATTGGGCTTTGCTCCATTGATGCTTGAGAAAGGTAAGAATCCCCAAATCCTTGTGAAATCTGTGATTAAGAAGAATCTATATTGATTTAGTGATGATTATTTGTATTAGATTAAGTTGTAGGTTGTTTTGGGGCATGTTAGTGGTCATTGGTGGTGTTGGAGACTTGACGTTGGACTTTGGGGAGCTGGAGATCCATTTGGTGTGACTTTGAAAGCTTGGGTCTTAGCAGAATGGTGCTAATCATAGTGTTTCGGGTTTAGCGAAGAATCGGACAAGGTATAGTTTTGGTTTCTCGTAACTGAAATGTAATGTCTTGTGAAAACATAGACTAGGTAACCATAAAATAGGTTGAAGCATGTATGTATGATTAGTGGTTAGTGACCTTAAAGTAAATGTTGAGTTATCTTGAACTTGGGTGAGGAATGATGGTATTCATGATTTGTATTGCATGATTTTTATTGTTGGGATTGGAAGATGTGAATGATGAGAACTAGCCTTGACTGTGTGTTGAACAATGATAATTATGATGTTTTGATAATAATAATGATGGTGATGTATGTTGGACTTGGATATGATAATGGTGATGTATTTTGTAATATATTGTGTTGAATTGAATGTGGATTGGCTAAGTGGTTGTCATTTGTTATGAGAAAGTTGATGGTGTTGATGATGTATGCGTGCGTGCGTGCGTGCGTGCGAGTTGTTGGTATGGATTATATTATTGTTGAGAAGGAATTATTGTGTGGAAGTGACCATACTTGTAAAATTGGTGCAATTGGTATATTGAGTAATGTTGGGGCTTGGGTTGATGTGGTTTGGTAAGTTTTAAAAGGAATGGAATTGAAGTGTTGTGAAAATTGAGGTTTAGAAATCTTGTGAAAATTTTGTGAAAAGTTAATTTTTGACCGAATTTCGGTAAGCCATAACTCAGCTTCCGAACCCCCAAATTGTTTTAAACTTATTTCATATGAAAATTGGGTTCGTGAAGTTTACACCGTTTGAAGAACGGATGAAAAATATTTTAAAATGAAAAAGTTATGTGCGTCGGAAGTTCGGCATGTAAAATTAAAATTTTGCAGACTTAGCCATTTTTGACTAATCTGATGTGCATGCGTATGCAAACCCCTCCATACGCGGATGGGAGTTTCTGTTCGGCATGCATGCGTACGCGGATGAGGCAATGCGTACGCGTGATGGGCAAATTTCACTCCCACGCATACGCGTGACCTTTTAAAATATAATTTTGAACCTCTAAACCTCTATTTTCACTCTTTTAGCCTCTAAACCTCAATTTTATGGTGAATGGTGAGTAGAAGGTAAAGATGAGTAGTAACTTGGAGATGAAAAAAGTTGGAAAAGTGGAGAAGTATGAATGAGAAGTGTGTAAATGTGATATGTATATGAAGAATCTGGCCTTAGTGAATGACTTTGAATGATTATGAATGGATATGAATGAATAATGTATAATGTATAATGATTTGAAAACAAAATTATTTGTGATTGACCTGGTAAAGTTCGTGGTGGTTTACCGCTTGTCCAGTGTCGAGAAGTATGTGGGGTTCATGGTGGTGTACCGCCCACATGTTTTTAAAAGAGACTGGTGTGGGATTTGTGGTGGGGTACCACCCACATGTTTTCAAAAATGAATGTTTTGTAGGGTTCGTGGTGGTTTACTGCCCACATGTGTGTATTGTTTTTCTAATTGAAAATCTTGCGAGCTTCGTGGTGGTGTACTGCTTGCAATGGTGGGGTTCGTGGGGTGTACTGCTCACCGATTTTCAAGAGGACGATATCCAGGTTAGCTACGGGATGTGTCAGGTTTTGGCCAAGTAACCGACACGTGAGCTCACAGCCAGTAGGAAAGGCATGCATCATATGTATTTATGTGACTTGTTTGGTTTTGCATTATGGTTTGCTTACTTGAATATCTATGCTTATTTGCTATATTTGAATATCTACTTGTGCTTGCTTTGTCTGCTTTGTTTGTCTGTGCATCAGTATTTTGGAGGATTAGAGAAAGGGATGATGAGCTTAGGGGTTAAGTTAGGATTTGAGATGGAACCAAGAAGCCTTAGATACCTCACCCTGTTTATGGTTTAAAATTGAATCTATTGTCGGAAGTTCTAGGATCGCCTTCGGCTTTCCCGGGATCTTATATGTTAGTTATGTGGGCACCGTTACCATGCTGAGAACCTCCGGTTCTCATTCCATACATATTTTGTGGTTTTTAGATGCAGGATGTGAGGCTCCTCGCTGAGGCATGCTGGAAGCTTCTGATAGCAGAGATCCTTGTCTTTGGGGCTTTATTTTGGATATATGTATATATGTAGATACTTTTATCTCTACTGCTTATGTATTTAATGTATTAACTTCCTCTTAGAGGTTACTTTGGAGAAATAGGTTCTGTAACTCTGTATTTGGGTTTATTTTGGGTTCTCGTATATATATGTTATATACTTATGTGCTCAAGCCGGTTTATCTTCGCGACCTGAGTCCTGAGCTTTGATATTTGTACCTTGGAACTCCCTTTCGGTTATATCTATGTTAGCTCCTCTTATCTTTTTCCATTTATTGTTTACGTGTCGTGAGTGTTGCGCTTTTCGTTTTACCGTTTTCGATTTTAACTTTTCTTCAAAGGATCCTAGAATAAATCTTCTTCAATTATATTTTATATATAAGTTTTTATTTTTAGAAGTCGTAGCGCCTCGTTACCTCTATTTTACATCCTAGGTGTAAAGTTTTGTGTGGTAGGGTGTTACAAAAAGGAGCTCTGTTTATGTTTTCTATGAGTTATTAATCTATATTTATTTTATTTTGAAGTCTTACATTAAAGTCTCACCATCATTATCTTCTTTAAAATTAGAATTCAAGTTCTCTGTCCGTAAGCATTCAAGCATTCAAGTTCTAAAGTCCTCAATCTTGCCTTCTTCAAATAAGGTTTTTTTAATCTAATTAGGTATTTAATCTGATATTTTCTTACTCAATCCTTTAGTCCTTGTCGGAACGATATCCACTCATCGTGGTATTACTTGAGCGATCCGGTGCACTTGCCGGTGTCCGTGAGCTTCAATTTTTGCTCTTCAAATTTTTGGCACCGTTGCCAGGGATTAATTGAGAATGACAACATAAACGTCTGTTTAAATTTTTACTTTGATCTTTATTTACTGTGTTTCTTTTGTTTCACGTTCTTTTTCTTCTATACTTTCATTTTCTTTTTATTTTTTTTTCTTTTATTTTACGTTCCTTTTTCTTTGCTTTTTTTTTCTTTTCCTTTCTTTTAGGTTCTTTTTACGTTCTTTTAGTTTTTTTATTTTATTTAAATTTTTTTTGCATCTTTATTCTTCTTTATACCGCAAGGTAAGTTTGATTTTGTTTTCATTGCACATGCAAGGAGAGGAAGAAAAAAAAAAGGATGGCTGATAATAAAAATATAATCTGATTAAGGAAGAACCTCGCTTCTTTTTCTGAAAAGGAGAGTGAATCATTCTTTGAAGCATGAGAGAGGTATAAAAAACTGTTCAAAGGATGCTCACATCATGCCCTATCCGATTGGATGATAATCTACTTCTTTTATGATAGGGTATCTCAAACCTCAAGAACGATAATTGATTCATTAGTAAGAGGTTCATTAATAAAAAGGACATCTGAAGAGGTATTAGTAGCAATAGCAATTACAACAAACAATTTGAGGAAGGAAAGCCACAAAGAGCTGACTAAGACACACAACACTGGGGGGTGCTATGAAACAATTTGAACCAATCTAGAAGATCAACGTCAAGCTAGTGATGATAAAGAAAGGAGGCAACCCAACTATAGTTAGTTTTTCTTTTTCGTTCTTTTTTCGCTCTTTTTGTTTAGGATGTCTTAGTCATCACCATCATCTTCTTCTTCTTCCTCTTCCTCCTCTGTTGCATATATATTTACCCTCTTTTGATTTACGTCAAAATTTTTTTTTTTGGGTTATATGCCAAACGGCCATGCTCACATGAATTAGGAAAGCTCCTAGGGGAACATGCATGCAAAGACACCCGACGTCCTCAACTGATGCCGGGCATTTTCAAATCAAATACCCCTCATATAAAATCACAATGATTATGGTTTTATCTTATTCTTTTTCTTTTCATGCACATATGCTTTTATCCATGATTTACACTCATTATTCTGTCAATTTTTAAGTTTAATATAAATATCTAAGTTTGGTATAAACCTTTAAGTTTGATGTTAGTAACACCATGGATCATAAAGAACTGGCACAAGAAGTAGTAGTGCTGATAATTGAATAAACTTGGGTAAGATCAAGAATAAGATGAATCCTCTCTAATGGTGGTCAGTTATTTCTTTCCTTTTGTTTTTGTTTTTTTTCCTTCTGCTTTTAAGTTTTCTTTATATTTGTTTTGTTTTCTCTTCTGTTTATTTTTTTCTTGGCATGCATTGCATAATCTATCTTTTTTTGCTTATTCTATTTATCTCTTCTCTAAAAACTTAAAATTTGAATGCTTGTTCCTTCAATAACTACTTTTATGGAGGATATCTTAATGAAAGGATTGAATTGAATAATTCAAAAGCAAACAATAGAGGTGTTTAAATATATATGGTCACATTTGAAGAAATCTGAAATGCTTGAATCTTGAGAAAATGGAAAAAGAATATTCAAGAATGGAGATTTAAAGAAGTATTATGAGAATTCAATCATCATCAATTACTTGAAGCAATTTCAAAAAAAAGTGTGGAAAGATCAAAGAAATAAAAAGTTCCAAGGCTCTGAGCACCAATGATTAGGGTCCAGTTATGTGCCTGTGATGTTTCTGTTTTAAGGATAGACTTGGGCTAGTAAATTCGAGAGGCACCTTATCACGCGATAACTTGGGCCAACTGAAACGGGATTATCGATTGAAAGTTTGCTTAAAGAGTTGCTTTAAGACAAAAGATTAATAAGTCCAAAGAGGCTCTGGGCATCAACGTTTGGATCAAAACCCTAATTATGTGCTTGTGGTGTGACTGTGTCAAGGAGAGGCTTAGATAATTGGATCCAAGGGGTGCTTCATCATTTAGTAACTTAGGCCAACTGGCCCGAAATTATTGATTGAAAGTCTGTTAAGAACTGTCTTGTGACAAAATACTAATAGTTAAAAGCTCGCAAAGATCTTTCTCCCAACCCAAATAAGTAAATTGCCTTCAATTCATACAAATTCAAAGGATTCTCATAATATAATTTGAATTTTAGTTTTGAAAATTCCTAAATTCTAAGTATGCAAGATTTATGAAGGATAAGAGAAGCTGAATGTAACCACAAGAATTATCCTAAATTCCGCTTTTGTTTTCAATCTTAAAAGCTTTTCAAATCTTTTTCATTAAGCTAAACTCCGCTTATCTTTCTTTTTTGCTTGAGGACAAGTAAAGTTTTAAGTTTGGTGTTGTGATGATGACACGCCATCTTAAGAGATTTTTTAGTTCTTTTTTTTATTTCATTTTCTTAGGTTTTAATCAAATTTCTTAATGTTTTCTAATATAATTTAATAAATAATCAAATATTTGGAGTTGGGATTGTGTTTTTGTATTTTTAGGAGTTTTTGGCTAAAAACTAGCAAGAAGCAAAGCTTTTCCATACGGAAAACATAAAGATAGAAAAATCGTGGCGTAAGGAAGAGAAAGCGTTCCTTAAGGAACAAGTAAATGGAGCACGCTTGGTGGACCAACTCCCATGCCTAATGGACAACATGTACGCTTGGCGGATGGGCTCCATGCCCGGCGGATGATCCCAACTCCCGCGAATGATCCCCACACCCAGCGGTTTTATCCCACGCCTGGCGGAATACCATGTAGCTGCATCCATGCTCCGCAGTTTATGCTCTATGCCCGATGTACGTGTGCATCTTGGAAGGTATTTTTGTGCTTTTTGCCCTATGTCTAATACAAGCCCAACTTGAAGCTAATTACAACTCTCAGAAAGCAACAATTAAGACCTAAGCTTAATTATCCACATCATTAGAAGCCTTAATCACATCTAAAATATTGAAGACTTTAGAAGATTAGTTATTAATTCTTTTTAGAAACATAAGAGATTTGGTTGTTAGGATTTTATTTGAATTATTGTTTTGAATTTGAAATTGAAGTCAGTAAGTAGTTATCTTATCTTTCTCTCTGAGAGATAAGATTATGATAGTTTGAATTTAAATTCTAGAATTTAGGATATAAATAAGTAAACTTAGTTCACAGAATGAGACATTCCGTTCCTCAGCATAGTTTTTTTCTTTTTTTTTTCTTTCACTTTTCCATTGCTAACTAATCCTCTACAAAAGGGTTAAGAGATCTGTTTATATTTTCTATAGATTATTAATCTACATTTATTTTATTTTGAAGTCTTGCATTGATCTATTTCCTGATTGAATTATTCGTTCTTAATTCATTCAGATTAGTGGTATTGGAAGGCATGCTAATCCCTTTTGAATTCTTTTATTATAATTGGAAATTTTGATATTTGAATTAAAACTTGAAAACTCTTTCACAATACGCTTTGAATTCAGCTTGGAATAGTAGTTCAATTATTGTACGACACATACATGATTTTCAATCACTCTAATTTTAAATAAGTGACATATAATTTGGATTAGAATGAAAATTGTATTTTTCTTCTAAAGAATTAACTTGATAGGACTAGCTTGAATATGTGATATATAATTTCGATCTAAGAACTACTTTTAAATCTTATTAGAAAACTAAATCAGTTTTTGTACTTATCCTCTTGATTAATTAATTGACAACTAATTAATGCTTGAGAACTGAGGAACTAAATAATTGGAAAGCAGTTACTAAAGATTTTTCGTAAAGGATCTTTGCAAACTTCATTCAAGATAAGTAAACAAGGTTTGATTTCTCTAAAAGCATAAACATCTCCAAAGCCTTTGACTCTCACCATCATTGTCTTCTTTAAAATCAACATTCAAGGTTTTTGTTCGTAAATATTCAAGCATTCAAGTTCTAAAGCTCTTAATCTTACCCTCTTCAAATCTGGTTCTTTTAATCTAATTAGGTATTTAATATGATATTTGTTTGCTCAATCCTTTAATCCTCGTAGAAATAATATCCACTTACCGAGGTATTAATTGAATAATCTGATACACTTGCCTGTATCCATGAGCTTCAATTTTTATTCATCAAATAACATGCATAACCAAATGTTTTCAAGAAAGAGTATCAGAAGGATGCTAATGCAAAAATTCAAAAAGATATCTACAATCAGTGTTTGATGATGGGAGACAATTAATGATATATTGAAGACAAGAAAGCTTCATCCCGATGGAGAAAAGGGATATATGATCGTGCTAACATGGCTAGTGCTACTTCTACTATGTGCTTATGCTTCCTCTCCACTTTACCATTTTGTTGGTGAATATGGGAAAATGAAAATCTATGAGAGATGTCTTGTAATACAAGAAAAGTAAAAAAATACATTGATAAATATTCTTTTCTATAATCAGATTGGAGGGACTTTATTTTATAGCCAGTATAGTTTTCAATTTGATTTTTATATTGCATGTATTCCTAGTAAAAGTTTCTAACAATGAAACATAATACCTAAATCCATGGTAAGACAGATTTGGGATAGGACCTCATACATCTATATAAATTATTTCAAGTGGTGCATTGAATTGAAAACTATTAAGATTAAAGGGTAAAGCATGCATCTTGTCCATACAAAAAAAATTCACACACTTTGTTATTGATAGAAGAATTTGAAATAGGAATATTACATGAAGAGAAAACCTTCTTGACAAGATAGAAGTGGGATGTCCTAACCTATTATGCTAAAGAGAAAAAGAAGAGTATCTGGTAGTAAAAGGTTGTTGGTATAGCATAATTAAGTTTGTTATTAAAAAAAGAATAAACATTATAAGGCTCAGATTCAGATGAATTAGATGAAGCAATAGCCACCCTTTCAAACTTATAGATTCCATTTTTAAGTGCTCTTCGAAGGAGAATTATTTGAGTTGCATGAGAAATAAAAAAAATATTTATTAGCATGGAATTAAAAATAACAATTATTGACCTCATCGAATTTTTGCACACTTATCGAATTCCGAGACATATAAGGTGCATGGATAACATTACGTATTAAAAATTTCTTGTTAATATCAAGAGAAATTAAATATTTTTGGCCAACATGAGTAGTATGTGTCTAAGAGAACATGATAATGCTTGAGAATTCAGAACCTGTAAGAAGATTGGATTGATCTGGAATGATGTGGTGTGAAGCGCCTATGTCAAGGAACTAAGAACTATCTGTCATATTGGTTGTAGATGTGAGATAAGTTTGTGGATTGTGATACATTGATGGTGGTGGGACTGATAAATTCTGAGCTAGTGTAGAAGGTACTGAAACAAAGGATTGTTGCTAAATTTGTTGATTGAACCGATGAAAGCATGTGAGGACAGAATGTTCAAAATTGACAAACTTGGAATTGGATTTTTGATAATGATGAATTTTTAAATCTTTCACCTTTACTATAGCCACGTCCGGCTTTACGTCCTCTTATACCAAAGAAACGTCATCCTAAATTTCATCCATTATTATAAGAAGCTTGAGTAAAGTTTGACTTAATCAAATATTGTTCAGTTTTCTTGAAGCGCTCTATCATGTGTTCATATATAGGAAGAAGTGACTCAACCTCAGCCAAAGTGATGCTCTCAGCTTTTCCCATCATAGATGAGAGAAACAATGCATATTCCTCTCAATCCTTGTGAAATTGCTTTAATGTGATCGTCATTAGAGAGAATATAACTAATTAAGGATAATGCATCTACAATCTTTTGAATATTGGTAAGATATTTGAGTAGTGGAGCCACTTTTTTTTTTATAGATCAGATGAGTTGTGCCTTGAGTTGAGTAATCTAAATTTTGAAAACTTCTCCCAAACTTCCTAAGCGACCTTACAATCTAGCATCTTGTTCTTGAAAGACGAAACCATGGAAGTGAGTAACCATGTCATTAAGTAATGATCATGCAATTTTTCACTCCTTGTATTTAGCTGTTTCAATGCTTGCATCTCCCTCAGCATCAATACCGTATTGTGGAAGAATCTTGCTCTTGTAAGGATATGATCTTCTAGACCATTAGTTCCAATGATGTGAAGGGCCAATTGCTCCTGAAAGAGAAAAGTATTCTTGTTAGTTTTATCAAGGATAAGAAAAGAAAGAAAATTATTGGTGTTGCCTGTAATGGACTAGTTAAAGCAGGCACATCGCCACATCACTAGTTACTAACTAGCGATGATTTCATTTTCGAGTCACTACGGTTAGGAATTTGGAGTTTTGATTTTCGTGGTTCACTCATTTTGACGAGCTGGATTTGAATCCTGAGAGAACAAAAATAATAATATAATATTATTATATTATTATTTTACCCGCTATAGTTGAATTAGAGATAATCACGTTATTAGTGTCATTTATACTAGTAGCTCATTTATTTATTCTAGGAATATAATTACTGTGATCTAATATATATAGTTTTAGTAATCATCTCCTTAAAGATATTTTAATAATTAGCATAGGTGAATAATCACCTAGGCATTCAGCCCCTCCCTCTAACATTGTCACCTCTTGTTTGCATCCGTTATTTGTGATTAGCCTTCAAGAGTAACTTTCACTTTCTTTCTTTTTACGCATGTAATAATACGGAGAGGGAATATGAAAGAGAGAAAAGTAAAACCTCCATATTCAGCAAACTTTTGAGGCTTGGTCATTTAAATAAAAACTTCAATGAAGATTTTAAAACCGATTAAAGTGTTCTTTTCTTTCTTCTCTTTTCAACCGTACTAGTTTTGGCAAGGTGAGAATTTTTCTCTTGAACTTATGATTCGCTTATTCGCATACGAACGCAACCTCGCACGAGCGCAGGATAGCCAACCTGAACTGAATGCCCGCGCCGCATGGGAGACTCATGTACGCGAGTTATGCAAAGTTGGCAAAAATCTTGAATGCTGCAAAATTTCAGCTTTATACATCAAACTTTCGACGCGCATAACTTTGTCGTTTTAAAACATTTTTCACCAGTTCTTCGAATGACATATACTTCACAAACCAAATTTTCATTTAAAATAAATTTTAGAAAAATCGAGGGTTCGGAAGCCGAGTTATGGCTTACCGAAACTCGGTCAAAATTTAACTTTTCCCAAAAAAATTCACAAAGATTTCTAAACCTCAATCTTTACAACAATTCAATTTCAACCCTTTTTAAAACTTACCAAACCATATCAAACCAAGTCCAAACACTCCTCAACACACCAATTTTACATATATAATCACTCCCACACAATAATTTATTTCTAACAACAACATAATTCATATCAACAACTCATACATATATATAACTCCCTCATGCCAAATAACAACCAACTCAACCATTCCCATTCAATTCAACATAATATACTTCATCATCATTTTTCAACCTCATATACAAGATTTAACACATCATTCATAATAGCATCAATCCCCACATCAAAATTGCTAACTAACATACATATTAACTAATCTCAATCATTCACATGATCAATAATTTAAATCTTATCTTACGGTCAATTAACCTACGTTTTCACAATACAGTATATTTTAGTTACGAGAAACCGAAGCATACCCTGGCTGATTCTTCCCTAATGCTCGGAACACCACAAATTATCGTTGTTTCGCAAATACCCAAAGCTCCAATCCTCTTTCAAATAGAAATTCATCAACAATTGTCCGATCTCAAGCTGTTAACACCGCCAATTGACCACCAATTCCATTAATTTGCCTCCATAACATATATATTAATCTAATATAACATATACATTACTAAATCAACACCCCATTTTCTATATGAATAATTTCACAAGGGTTAGAGGTTTTTCACCTTACCAACGGAAGCTAGGGATAGAACCCAGCAAATCCACAAAGCTAATTTTCTCATAAATACCAAAATTTAACAAATTCTCAACACCAAAGCTCAATAAATTTTGAAAATGAGATGAGAAGATCTGAGTGAGAAAAATCAAGTGTCTTACCAAATTATTTAGTGGGTTTTATAGAGGATTTTGATATGAATGCGTGGCTACTGACGACCCGTCAATCAGAGCTCCGGATAAAAAGTTATGAGGAATTGAAATTGGAGCCAAAGGTTTGTGATTTGAAGTTCAGTGTGTTTCTTTGGCTTGGAGAGGAAGAAGAGTTGTAGCTCTTATTAATTGTGGGCTTGGGTTGGGCTCTGGGCCCATTTTGACTCGGTTCAACTGATTTGGCCCGTTCGGCTCAATTTTGGGCTAAATTCTTTAAAATTAGTGTCAAAATTCTTATTTTAATTAGCTCTACCTCATTAAACTATAAAATTTTATTTTCTAATTTTTTTGAATTAATAATTAATTTATTCACTAATTATTTACTAATTTCTCAAGTTTTACAGCTTATAGAAACCGGTGAATGTTGTTTCAGCCTTTGGATTGAATATAAGGATGGGGACGCCATGGATTGGAGTTGATTTTCTAGACATACTCAGCCTGACAAGCTGTTCTTGTAAGGTGTGATCGCTTACAGAGGTATGACGTGAATACTCAGCCAGAAAGTTGTTCCTGTAAGAGAGTTGCTTACAGAGTTATTGCCAACGTGCCTAATTTGGTTTTGCTCTCGAAAAATCTTACCCGAACCAGCTGCTGAATTACGCTGGGAGCGGGTAGAAACTGACACATGAACTCATGACCTACATTACGACTAGACATGCATCATACTTGTTTGTCGCATATTTGCCTGTTATACTTTTTGTATTTGTGTGTGTTTACTTGTTTTTACTTCCTGTATTTCCTATTTGTTTACTATTACTCTGTGTTTTATGTTATCTGTTGTTCTTGTATCTTATGATCAAGCACTATCGACTAGTAATTATACAGAAATAATGAATTTAAATAACAACTTCGACCTTACTAAGAACCCCAAGTTCTTACCCCTTTTCACCCCCTTCAGATGGAGACAAGAGTAATGTTCTATGAGATTGACTCTTTCTTTATCTACGAGGATCCGACATTTGGGAGTTACTATTTTTTAGGCGCGAAGCCTCGTGACATTTGTAGGTGGCGCACTTATAGGCATTTGTAGCTACGTTTAAGAAGGACCCAAAAGTGAAAAAGTTGTTTTTGTTTCTCTTGTTTCTTCTGGTGGAGAAGAAAAAGTAAGAATTGCAAGATAAAGAGGAAGAATAAGAAGTAATGACGTTGTTTTAGTGAAGGGGCTATTTGTTTTAGGTTAATGTTTGATGATGGTATTATTGGTTCGAATTCAATGGTCGAATGACATATTTTCAGCTAACATGCCACGTAGGATTCTACTATTAAGAGATTAGAAATGTCTAATTACCCTATGAAGTTGATCATTAGAAACCAGATTGTTATTTTTAATTGTGATGAAGTAGGTAATCCTTTCATAAAATAGACAGAGATTGTGGGTGCGATTTTACTCTTCATTTTAAGAAAAAATGTAGTGGTTGTTCTTATTAGTTTAATATCTTTATTTAAATTGTACAATAAATATATAGAGAAGGAAATTATTTTATTATTAGATACTTGACAAGTGTTATTCCCTTTTATATGAGAAAGAAAGAATATAACCAGAGTTAAATTAAAATAATAGAACTCACATATGATGTAAATTATAAAATTAATGATCAATAAATTCTTACTTTTTTATTTTACTAATTTTTTTATTTTAGAAAATTCTTTATTCATGACACCTAATTCTAGAATTTTTTTATTTAAATAAATAAAATAAAAGTAATAATTACCGAAATAAATAATTTAAAAATATTTACCGATTTGCGTTTCCTTTTCATATCTCGTTTACAGTATAAATGAAATACATGGAGTAGAATCCCACAAGCTATAAAAGGATGTGTAACCCTTTGTATTCTTCACAAATTTTTTCTATTCTTTCTGTGTCTCATATTTCTCACAAATACAAGGCATTAATGGCCAGTAATAGTCCATACATAGTTGTGTTTGTTTATCCCAACTGTCGTATGAGAAACGGCGACAACGGGGTGACATTTGAGTGTGAGGATCCGACATTGTTTCGCACTCAGCGTGTGGAGACGTTGTCCAATTTGAGGAGTTTGATATTGAGCAAGTTCGGTGGTACAGAAGCGAGGGAAATCGGAAGGGTGGTGTATAGGTTACTGGCACCCATGGGTAACGGAGTCTTCCGGTTTTGACAATTCCGACTTCTAGGGGACGAGCATGTCCGACTGATGTTCGACATCCATGGGAGGATTATGGTGGAGCAAGTAATGGAGCTTTCTGCGATGGGACACAGTGGTGGTGGTCCTTCCGTACACTCGACCTACTTGTAAGACGACCGACCCCTCGCACCACCGCCTATTCATGTCGCCGTTCCAGTGGATGAGGTAGAAGAGGAAGAGGAGGAGTCGGACGAGGATTACGTGGCGGACAGTGGTGACAGCGATTTGACCAATAGTGGGCATGAGGATGAGTGTGTTTCGGAGACACCTATTCAGACTGTGGCCCGCCAAGTCCTGCCTCCGCCTCTTCCAATACCGGTGCTTTCGGCAGTTCCGTCTCACTATCACAGTCTGGATCTGGACGCCATGCATGAGAGGACTCTATTTCTTGACACGGGTGAAGAGGATTACAACTTAGACGGCGGTGTAGAGTTTCGGGTTGGCCACAAGTTTGGAAGCCGAGGGGCAGTGCTTCAGGGTGTGAAGAACTACAGTATTCGGAGGAGTGCGGAGTACCGGGTGATCGAATCGGACCGGTTAAAGTACCATGTGCGGTGCCGTCAAGCTGAGAATGGGTGTCAATGGAGCCTCCGTGTGGCCCTTCGGCAGAACCTCGGATACTAGTAAGCTTAAGTTTACTTGTGCTTTTCATTACTTCTATACGATATACTGAGTAGGTGTACGACATGGTTGAAGCAATCCTGTATTGTTGTGTTCAGGGAGGTTCGGAGGGTGGGTGGAGTGCACAATTGTCTAGCACCCATCATGTCTCAAGACCATTGTCAGTTAGACAGCAGTCTGATCTGCAGGATCATCTTGTCGTTGATTTAGTCCAACCCCTCTGTAAGCATTCCGATTTTGCAAGGTGCGGTCCAAGTAAGCTATCACTTCAAACCATCCTACAGAAACGTGTGGATGGCCAAGCAGAAGGCAATTGCACAAATCTATGGGGATTGAAAAGAGTCGTACAATAAGGTTCCGAAGTTGCTTTAGGCACTGCAGATCTATTTTCTTGGTACCATTTGTGACCTACGCGTCAAACTGTTATATGATGGACACCTCCTGGTACATGACTGCAGTATGTTCGACAAGGTATTTTGGTCTTTTCCGTCATGTGTCGAGACTTTCAAGCATTGCAAGCCATTTGTCTCTGTGGATGGTACGCATCTATATGACAGGTACGGTAGTGTGTTGCTTATTGCGGTGGCGCAAGATGGGAATAGCAACATCCTGCCTATTACTTTTGCCATTGTGGAGTCTGAGAGCACCGAGTCATGGTCGTTCTTTCTAACTAATCTGAGATGCCACATCACCCCACAAGACGGCCTGCTGGTTATCTCCGACAGATCTCAGGCTATCAAGGCCGTGCTTAACTCCATGCAAACTGAATAAAAAAATGTGTCCCACGTCAGTTACCATACGCTATGTGACTAACAATCGAAGAAATACCGTATTACAACACAGCAAGTATTTAAAATAATAAAATATTTAATTTCATGACTAACCTCATCGAACCGTAACCGATCGATTGATACCCTCCAGTACAGGACCCTGGCCTGATGCTGATCCCTACTCTGCTGCTGCAATCCAACCAACCTGATAGTAATAGAGATATATACGATTCATTAAGTAACAAACCATACGAATTAACAACTATGTTTAACGCAAAATGAAAAAGTAATATTTGGTTACCTCGTAGCTAGCGGATACTGGTAGACTCCTCTATCTGGTGGACACCACTGAGGAAACCTTTGATAAATCCAACTCATCAAAAGCGGAGTGCAACCGGTGATGTTCGTGACGCCCCACTGTGCTGCCAGACAGAGTGACTGGTAAGTCCAGGCCAGCACAGCAGAGCCCCAAGTTAACGCCCTACACTCTGCAAAGTCCCAGAGGAGCGGTAGCCACCGTACGTGAACCAGGTTGTTAGACTTGTCTGTCAACAGATACCTTTCGATCAGTAACATAATATAGCATCGGGCATACTGTCGGAGGGTCTCAGGATCGTCGGTCGGGGGCATCTAGCGGACACGATCACGCAACCAAACTAGCTTCAGCGTGAACGACTCCTTCCTCTATGCAGCCTACTGTGCTGCCAACGGAGGCCTGGCACCAAGCAGCTGCTCCACCATGGCCCACGTCTCCGTGCCGTACCACCTACCAAAGTCACGAAGGCACCCCCAACGGGGTTCTCGTGTGTGCGTATGCCTAGGTGGTATGCCACATCCTGTAGGGTGATAGTGACCTCACCCCACGGGAGATGAAACGTGTGCGTCTCCGGACGCCTTCGCTCAACGAGTGTCGAAATCAGGGAATTGTCAAATGTGAAGTCCGTGAGGGGCACCGTGTCACTGAATCCGGCCTCAGCCAGATACGGAACGATGGCGTCCGGTGGAGGAAGGGTATGGCTGACTCGTCGGGGCAGTAGAAGGCGAGGCGTATGAGGAATTTAAAAAAAATTTAACTTATAAAGAGATAATAATAAATTTTTGTACTCTACTTAAAAACAAAGTAATACTACTACTTAAGATCATACTATCATGTCTCTACTCTACAGATGTCTCTAAATTACTTATGTCGGTAAGCAAATCCTAATTAAGTCATACCAATCTTACACAAGCAAATATTGTTCTAAATTCATCATACAGTCCAAACCCTAATTAGCATTTTACTCAGTACTTGTCACTACGAGACTACCCTAATAATGTCCACATACTTAGATTAACCGAACAGAACGCAACTAACCTCGAAGTCGGCCGCCCCGGCGTAATGCGACGTCTCGTTTAGTCTGTTGATGTCCCCGTCGTTCCCCGCCTAGCGTGCATTCACCGTATCGGTCTCAAATATGGTTGAAAATGGTAAAAAGAGGGGAGAAATAGTTTGACTAAGTCAAAATGGGGTCCAGGAACAGGCTGTAAACGACTTATACTTATAGGCGTCATTCGGCCTTATCTCGTTTACTCTGTAAATGAGGTAGCCACGTTTGAGCTGACGTGTCATATCTCATTTACAGTGTAAACGAGATACATGCAATTTCATCTCGTTTACAGTGTAAACGAGATATGAAAGAGAAATACAAATCGGTAAATATTTTTTAAATTATTTATTCTAGTAATTATTATATTTATTTTATTTATTTAAAAAAAATCTCCTAATTCTAGGGGTGCCAAATTAAAGAAGCAAGGTCATCCTGTCTTGTGCCACCAAAAACTCAGCTGCCCCGCCAAAATAGAAAGTTTAAAAGTTCTAATCCGCCAAGATATGTTAAAGTACTAGTGTTAAACTCGTGCGATGCATGGGCTTATATTTAAATTTGACATGTTAAATTAAAAATAATATTTTATAATCATAAATTTTTCAAGTTTAGTATAACACTATCATCGTCATTATATAATAAACGTATTAAATATGCTGTTTTATCTTTTTTCAAAGTAAAATGTAAATGGAAAAGTCTGAAGTCTATAATATTCTTGAACCATAAGGAGGGAGACATAAAAAATAAGAACATATATAACTGTAATAATAACATGTCAATTTTATACTAAATTTTATATCAGAAGGCTAATAAAAATTTATCGACAACCTAGTATCTTACTAACTTCATTAGAAAAGTAATTGGCATATGATGTTGTGCTCCCTGTTACACATTTCATCTCAAATATGAAAACAGAGTTATAGATAAATTAGTTATATCTACAGTAAATATTTGTACAAAAGTGTAAATCATAACATGCTATTAAAATGAAAATAATATTATTCTTACCTAAATATTATTAAAAACTTCTTTGAACACGACATTTGTTGTTGATGACTTCGGATTGCCATCTTCATCCAGAATTAAAACCCTGTGGACACTGCGACTCTTAACTCTTGATAAAGCAACATAAAGTTTTCCATGGGTAAACACTGATTTTGGCAAGTAAAGTCCTACATGTGATAATGATTGATCCTAACTCTTGTTAATGGTCATTGCAAAGCATACTGTTAATGAAAATTGTCTCCGTTAGAACTTAAATGGCAATCCTGAATCTAAAGGGATCAAGTTCATTATTGGAATGTACACTTTATCTCCAATATTTCTACCGGTCACTACCGTCGCTCCAATTATGTTGTTGCCAAGTTCGTTAACTATTAATCGTGTCCCGTTGCATAAACCCGAAGTCTGGTCTATGTTTCGCAGTAGCATTACAGTGACTCCTGGCTTCAAAGTCAACTTGTGATTGGGTATTCCCAAACATTTAATGTCATTTAGGAACTTTGGTGTGAACCATTCTTATTGTACATCTTCATCCTCATCAGAACTCAAATACTCCTATACCTTCCCAAAATACTCAAGACGAAATCGTTTACCTTCTCGACACTCTCAAGCGTGGGTGCAAGAATTGCGCTACTCTCAAAATAACAGTAATCTGGCATATTTTGTAACAAATTTGGATATGCAAAGTCTACCAAAATTCATATTCGTATGCTGTTTCAGAACCTTACAAAACAACTACAGATGGGACGAGTTAATAGCTGATGACAATATATCATGTCTACTCCCTTTTGGAATCATCGAAAATATCTGTCTGAAATCACCTCCTATACAACAACCTTACCACCAAATGGTTGATGTGTCTTATGTTGATTGGTAAATGTGACAAGTAAAAAAATTTAAATTTAACAATCGAAACGGTTAAGAAATCACTTAATTAGGAATTAGTATTAGAATTTTAAATTTCAAATTTTTAAATAGAGTTTCCTAATTAGCTAGTACAAATTTTAAAAATTTAAATAAAATTTCCTAATTAAACGCTCGTTGTCCATTAGGAATATAGGAATTTGTTAATTTAAAAATGATTTTTTTAGTTTCATCATAAATAGTATCAATCTTATTATTTGTTGATAAAAATAAATAAAATTAAATACAATCTGAAAATTAATAACCTTATAAATTATGTAAATTTAGAAAAAATATTTAAATTTTTTCAAAATACTAAATTAATTCAATTTTGTCGAAACAATATTAGAAATAGAATTAAGTATAGAGAAATGTCAAATTAAAATTTTCTTTTAAATAGTATAAATAACCTCACATTTTAATAAGATTGGTAATTCTATTTACTTTAATATAATTTTTTGTAATTAGCATATTTGCTTATAAATTATATAAATTTTTTAAAAATATTCTCAAACCCAATTGCTTACTTAAAAATTCAAAAAAAAAAGATATATTTGAATTTAAATTTAAAATTTTAAACATAATACTTTAATTAAAAATTAGAATTAGATTTTTTTTAAATAAATACACATTAAAAATTAATAACTAACTTAATTATATCAACAATAATTCATATGAGAAATTTATAATTTTATGACATTATATACTAAATCAGAAATTAACAAAATATCAACGGTATGAATCGAACTGAAAATAAAACCACAAATAATAACCAAATAACCTCAATTTATATCTAAAAAAATTCTAAATTCTAAACTTAAAAATCGAAAAGAACCAAAAGAAAAATAACAATTCAAGAAAGACAATGTTTCTACCAAAACAAACATATATTTGGTATTATTCTATTAGATAGACTCTAAAAGGGATTCCAAAACATGTGCATCCAAATTCTCAATTTTCATTCTCAATCTTGATCTTCTTGCAAGTTGAGGTATCTCCTTCCACCTCCGAATCTTCCAACTTCGAGGATAGTTGCTTGGCTGGTGTAATAGCATTTTCCAACACTTCAGATTCATCATCGTCCGCAACTTCATTGGAGAATACAAGCAACAAAATCTGCGAAAAATACTACGTTAAATTAAAGACTTCCTTCTCACCTTTGATTTTATCTCAATAATATTTTTTTGAATAAAATTAAGATCTAACATTGAAAAAATAAATAAACAAAAAATTCATTTTTTAAACAAATACATTAGGACCTTCTACTTCCTCCCCTTCAATAATTGAGGATGCCTTTGAAATTGGAAGCAAACCACCGATGTAGTCAACATCCTAAAATTATAATAAATTATTAATTATTATTTATAAATTAGATACTACTAATTACCAAGGAAGCAAAAAATAAATTAATTTTTAATAGAAAGTACATTTATAACTGTACTCACAATTTGAATAGGGTGAGTTTTTTTTAATTTATTTATGAGATCCACATTATCAGTTATCTTCTTAACTTTATAAGAAGGTGAAAAATGTGGATTATCAGATATTTGAACTTCAACGATGAAGAGGTAGATCTTATCAATTAGGTTGAGCAAAAGTGTAGGTGTATCCGATAGATCTCCTTTCTGCAGGGTATCATATAATATATTAATATTAAATAATATAAAAATTACCATTAAAAATATCTTCACTAATGTTTTTAGAAATAAATATTGGTTAGAACTTACCAACAGGAGTGGATCAAGTATCTCTACACAGCTCTTTCCTAAAACTTGTTTTGCCTCCTTGTCAAAGACTACAAAACTTACATAATCAGAGTCATCAATGACACCAAGCTTTATTCGGTACCTGCTTCATAAAAAATAGCATAAAAAAGTATAATATAAACTTATTTAATATCTAATCCAATTGTGATTAGACTTTAAATTAAAAAAATAAATAAATAACCTTAGAGTTATGGATAAAATGAGATAGCCACAACTTGAATATTTGAAAATTTTTGTAAAAGCATAAGTGGATCTGATGTATTCACATTGGTCGTACCACCAGTCTGGAGTATCCATAATATGACTTATGGTACTTAAGACAACACAAACATCATTCTAAAAAAAAAACTTAATGATTTAAATCCCCTGAATTTGGTGAGTTTTTAAATCTAAAAGATATACCTAAATAAATAAGATGAATAAACAAAAATCATCTATGTACAACGAATTTAAATTATTTTTTCTCAATTTTTTTAGAAAAAAAATTACCGTATCTAATTCTTTTAACTACTCAATAATTTTGTCTTGATAAATTTTTAAGAATGCAGCCTCATTTGGAATTCCACTGATGTTACCCCAAGGTTCTTCAAATCTTACAAAGCTAGATGAATAGCAGCCATAACCGTATCACTCATATACGTACAAACAAATTGTCAATTGTAAGATTAATTTCTGCAATTTTGTGAATAGCAGCCATTGAAATAAATAGAAAAATTTTAGATTTTTGATACATGTAAAGAAAGGGATTGATGTACTTTAAATTGTGGTGCTATACATATCTCATAACTTATATTTTTATAGTTGACTCATAACTAAAATTTTTTAAATTTAATTGACTTTAATTTAAATTTGAATTAAACTTGCAGATAAAGTAAATAAATATATTAACAATTTTTTAAATTCTAAATTAACGTAAATATATATAAAAGGACGTATGTAGCTACAATTTTCTAAAAGAATCAACAATATTTTAAAAAATAGTGCTAAAAAATCAACAAATTTTTAAAAAATAGTGTTAAATTTAAAAAATAACAACCTAAGTAAAACAATCTAAAATTTAAAAAACAACAACCTAAATAAAAAAATTTAAAATTTAAAAAATAACAACCTAAGTAAAACAACCTAAACAAATAATTTAAATTTTGAAAATAACAACCTAAGCAAATAATAATTTATAATTTATAAATATAATTCTAAAAATTTCTAGTGACGACACTGAAGCAAATAAACTCTCAGACTCAACGTATGAGTGCTACATCAGCACATGAGCTTCCCATTTGTATTACTACTAGCATTAAACCCGTGTGATGCACGAACTTATATTTAAATTTGACATGTTAAATTAAAAATAATATTTTATAATTATAAATTTTTTTTAGTTTAGTATAACACGATCATCGTCATTATATAATAAACGTACTGAATATGCTGTTTTATCTTTATTCAAAGTAAAAAGCAAATAGAAGAGTTTAAAGTCTATAATATTCTTGAACCATAAGGAGGGAGACATGAAAAAAATAAGAACATATATAACTGTAATAATAGCATGTCAATTTTACACTAAATTTTATATCAAAAGGCTAATAAAAATTTATCGACAACCTAGTATCTTACTAACTTCATTAGAAAAGCAATTGGCATATGATGTTGTGCTCCTTGTTACACATTTCATCTCAAATCTGAAAATAGAGTTATAGATAAATTTGTTATATTTATAGTAAATATTTGTACAAAAGTGTAAATCATAACATGCTATTAAAATAAAAATAATATTATTCTTACCTAAATATTATTAAAAACTTTTTTGAACACGACATTTGTTGTTGATGACTTTGGATTGCCTTCTTCGTCTAGAATTATAACCCTGAGGCCACTGCGACTCTTAACTCTTGACAAAGTAACATAAAGTTGTCCATGGGTGAACACTGACCTTGGCAAGTAAAGTCCTACATGTGATAATGATTGACCCTGACTTTTGTTAATGGTCATTGCAAAGCATACTGTTAATGGAAATTGTCTCTGTTGAAACTTAAATGGCAACCTTGAATTTGAAGGGATCAAGTTCATTCTTGAAATGTACACTTTATCTCCAATATTTCTACCGGTCACTACCGTCGCTCCAATTACGTTGCTGCCAAGTTCGTTAACTATTAATCTTGTCCCGTTGCATAAACCTGAAGTCTGGTCTATGTTTCGCAGTAGCATTACAGCGACTCCTGCCTTCAAAGTCAACTTGTGATTGGGTAGTCCCGAACATTTGATGTCATTTAGGAACTCTGGTGTGAACCACTCTTGCTGTACATCTTCATTCTCATCAGCTTGACATGTTGTGTCAGAACTCAAATACTCCTTTTCCATCCCTGGAAAGATTGTCAAGACAAAATCGTTTACCTTCTCGACACTCTCAAGTGTGGGGGCAAGAATTGCCTTACTCTGAAAATACTTGTAATCTGACATGTTTTGCAACAAATTTGGATATGCAAAGTCTACCAAATGAAAGAGAGGGTCATCAGTAGTTGTAATCAATAGATCATCTGGAATTTCAATTTCTGATTCGTCACCAATAACAGAACCAATATTTCCATTTCCAACATCAAGTATCCAATTAGCAAATCTCTTCATTTCACCTTCATCTTAATCTGAAGAAGACATTAGAAGCCTCATGTTCGTATGCAGTTTCAGAACCTTACAAAACGACCACAGATGGGATGAGTTAATAGCTGATGTCAATGTATCATGTCTACTATCCCTTTCAGAATCATCGAAAGTATCTGTCTGAAATAACCTCCTAGAACAACAACCTTACCACCAAATGGTTGATGTGTCTTATGTTGATTGGTAACTGACATAAGATCTCTGAGCGTCCGATCAAGTGTTTCAAAGCACATTTTATTGAGTATTGGAGCTTCATCTCAAATTATTAAGCTACTTTTGATGAGCAACTCCACCTTTAAACTGCCATGCTTGATATTGCAAGTAGATTTATCAGTAATTGTAATGGGTATTGAAAGTCTAGAATGAGCCGTTCTGCCACCAGGTAGGAGTAAAGACACAATTCTACTGGATGCGATATTTAAAACAATCTTTCCTCTAGAACAAATAGTAGAAGAAATTCCATTGCAAATAAATGTCTTACCACACCCACCGTGCCCATAAAGGAAGTAAAAACCACCAAAGTCTGTAATAACAGCATTGAGTATCTCATCGAATACTAATCTTTGCTCATGAGTCATCTTTTGTTCCGTATATAAGTTTGTATGAGTCAACTCATTTGTGTCATATGCTAACTCCTCCTCTATTAGTTTATTCTGAAAAAGGCGAACATCAGACATCTCAGGACATGGCATTGATTGATAGTCTCTTAAAGATCTCACATTGCTGTTGAGTATCTTCTCAATCTCAATAAGGCAGAGGTTTTTCAATTCGTCATCAGTCATGTTAGTCCTAGCAAAAGCACATGGTGGTTTTATGAAATATTTAATAAGTAATTCCAATATAAAACTATTAATATCTCCTCTCATATAGTATTCCATCAGCTAATAATGTCCAAGTTGCATTCCAAACACGCTCTGGGTTGCTAATGCTATTAGATATCAGTAGCATCGCAAATAATTTTCTCAATTGATGACCAGATGCAAGTTCAGCTACCTCATTAATAGCTGTAATGAATTCCCTATCATCGCACAATAGTCCCATGGAATAGCAAGCATCTTAGAAGCTAGAATATGTAATTCTATTAACTGTCCTAATAGACTCATATGTTGTGCAATCTCTCTGAACAGCTAACAAAATTCTCATATAATAAATATCACATGTACCCGATGGAACATAGTTTAACCTCCCGATATAATACCCTCTTTTGCGTGGATGTCGTTCCCTTGCTTCTCTATCATAAACAAATTGATTTGGAAACTCAGTATATGTCAAAATTTGACCTGATTCAAATTTTTTATTGGCCTCCATCCATGCTAAGAACATCGTACATTTTTCTTCTTCTACTTCCACGATTTTCTCAAGATCATCATCGTCTTTAACGATGATATTTTGCTCTCCAGGCAAATGAAAGGTTAATCTCATCACTAAAGGCCAATCTAATTCGATTTGTGTGCTCTAATGAATCTATAATAACTATATAGCATATACCAAAGATTGTTTTTAATAGACCAATTAAAAAATTAAATGTTTAGTCTTTAAGTAATAAAAGTATATTAACATACGCTGGCTTTGTAACTGGTCGATATTGTTTGATGTTTGTTGAAGTTGTTGTTGACTTGTCTGATGACATGGGCTATCATATGCTCCACGTGTGATACCCGAATTACTAATACTATTAATATTGGCACATTGTTCTTTTTTATCTACAGAGTGTGGATTAGTAGTTGGAGACCTTGATCGATATGGTGTTGGGTTATTACCTAATAAGATAATTCGAGACATTAGTTTTGAACAAATTTTCTGTTAAAGTTTATAATTGAATAAATGGTAGGAAAATAAAAATACATAAAGGGTGTGTGTGGTTCAAGTATTACTTTGTTACAAAGATTCCATTCCCATGGGAATCAAATATACTCAAGGGGAAGGTGGGAATTGAAATGATGGGATTTTGATTCCCTGGAATCAAACTTGTTTAAAAATAGCTTTTCAAACTTTGAACCAAACATAGGCATATGATATTCCCATCTTAAAATTCCTAGGAATTATTTATAATTCTCCCAACCACGCACACACACCAAAATTGAATGCATATTCACATAAGCAAGTTTTAAAAAAATTCATCCAAAAATCAACCTGTATTGATGCTGCTATTTGTAATGTCCGACAACACCGATTCAAAATGCACACTATTGGAACTATCACTCGGATTTTTTGTAATTTTTTTATAAACAAATTTAGTAAAATATTATGAAGACAATATAAACTAATAATTTATTACTTGTCAATAGCTAAATAATGTATAGAAAATATTGTATTTTATGAAATTTTATTTGGCTAAAATATCCATGACCCACCACGCACATTTGCTCCTTCTTCTCTGTTCCTATTCCATCAAAAATTCTAAATCAATCATTATGTTTTGTTATATATTTATATCCATGTAGTTCTCATTTTCTCTCTATTTTTTTTTCAACCATTTCACCAACTATACTATTTGAATTCAACCTCCTCACTCCTCTGCATCTCTACTCAATAAATAAATAACTAAATGGTCAGTTTAACTTCAATGGCGGCTTTAATTTTCTTTTCATTCTCATTTATTTAGATACGTAAATATACTTTACAAAAAATAATATATATTTTTTCACAAAAGTTTTTTTTTTTCAAATAAATATAAGTTTAATCTCACAGTCAATAAATTCAACTAATAGTTAAATTTTTTTTATTTCTTTAAATAAATAAATTGAAAATGAATAGCTTATAATTAAAAAGAGAGAAAAAGATGAAAGTACATCTAGAGACAATCTAAAAAATAATAATGTAAATGGAGTAAAGAGAAAGTTTATAAATGTGACAAATAAAAAAAATAAATTTAAAAATCGAAACGGTTAAGAAGTCACTTAATTAGGAATTAGTATTAGAATTTCAAATTTCAAATTTTTAAATAGAGTTTACTAATTAGCTAGTGTAAATTTTAAATTTTTAAATAAAATTTTCTAATTAAACGTTAGTTGTTCATCAGGAATATAGGAATTTGTTAATTTAAAAATGATTTTATTAGTTTTGTCATAAATAGTGTCAATCCTATTATTTGTCGATAAAAATAAATAAAATTAAATACAATCTAAAAATTAATAACCTTATAAATTACATAAATTTAGAAAAAATATTTAAAAAGAGAAAAAAAATAAAAGTACTTCTATTGTGCAGAAACAATGTAAAAGATAACAATGTAAATTGAGTAAAGAGAAAATTTATAAATGTGGCAAGTAAAAAAATTTAAATTTAAAAATTGAAACGGTTAAGAAGTCATTTAATTAGGAATTAGTATTAGAATTTCAAATTTTAAATTTTTAAATAGAATTTTCTAATTAGTTAGTACAAATTTTAAATTTTTAAATAAAATTTTTTAATTAATTTAATTTTGTCAGAACAACATTAGAAACAGAATTAAATATAGAAAAATGAAAAATTAAAATTTTCTTTTGAATAGTATAAATAACCTCACATTTTAATAAGACTAGTAATTCTATTTAATTTAATATAGTCTTTTATAATTAGCATAGTAGCTTATAAATTATATAAAATTTTAAAAAATATTCTCAAACTCAATTGCTTACTTAAAAATTCAAAATAAAAGTTTATTTGAATTTAAATTTAAAATTTTAAACATAATACTTTAATTAAAAATTATAATTATATTTTTTTAAAAATAAGTACACATTAATAATCAATAACTAACTTAATTGTATTAATAATAATTCATATGAGAAATTTATAACTTTATAGCATTAAATACTAAATTAGAAATTAACAGAATATCAACAGTGTGAATCGAATTAAAAATAAAACCATAAGTAATAACCAAATAACTTCCATTTATATTTAAAAAAATTCTAAATTCCAAACATAAAAATCCAAAAGAACCAAAAGAAAAATAACAACTCAAGAAAAGACAATCTTTCCACTAAAACAAACATATGTTTGGCATTATTTTATTAGATATACTCTAAAAGAGATTCTAAAATATGTGCATCCAAATTCTGATGTTTCATTCTCAATCTTGATCTTCTTGCAAGTTGAGGTATCTCCTTGCACATTCGAATCTTCCGATTCTGAGGATAGTCGCTTGGTTGGTGTAATAGCATTTTTCAACACTTCAGATTCATCATTGTCCGCAACTTCATTGGAGAATTCAAGCAACAAATTCTATACAAAATACTACGTTAATTAAAGACTTTCTTCTCACCTTTGATTTTATCTCAATAATATTTTTTTAATAAAATAAACATCTAACTTTGAGAAAACAAACAAATAAAAAATTTATTTTTTGAACAAATACCTTAGCACCTTCTACTTTCTCCCCTTCAATGATTGATGAAGCCTTTGAAGTTGGAAGCAAACCACTGGTGTAGTCAATATCCTAAAATTATAATTAGTTATTAATTATTATTTATTTATAAATTAGATACTACTAATGACCAAGAAAGAGAAAAATAAACTGTTTTTTAATAGAAAGTACACTTATAACTGTACTCACAATTTGAATAGGGTGAGCTTTTTTTAATTTATTTATGAGGTCCACATTATCAGTCATCTTCATAACTTTATAAAAAGGTGAAAAATGTGGATTATCAGATATTTAAACTTCAACGGTGAAAAGGAAAGTCTTATCAATTAGGTTGAGCAAAATTGTAAGTGTATCCGATAGATCTCCTTTCTGTAGGGTATTACATAATATATTAATAATAAATAATATAAAAATTAACATTAAAAATGTCTTCACTAATGTTTTTAGAAATAAATATTGGTTAGAACTTACCAATAAGAGTGGATCAAGTATCTATACACAATTCTTTCCCAAAACTTGTTTTGCTTCCTTGTCACGAATCGAGACACAAGAACCCTCTTAACCGAAGCGTGTATTTTTCCTCCCTAGAATTGATAAACAAAAATCAAAGAACAATTAGATGGGGATAAACAAATAAATTTAAAATATAAATAATATAAATTTAAAATAAAATAAAAAAAATATTAGTAGAAAACTCACGTCTTCATCGAGCCAAACCATCTCAATTGAGTATGGCAATGAAGAATTACCGTAACTTGGTAGTGTCTATAACCGTATCACTCGTATACATAGACACAAATTGTCGATTGTAACTTTGATTTCTGCGATTTTGTGAATACCATCCATTGGAATAAGTAGAGAAATTTTAGATTTTGCATGTATGTAAAGAAAAGATTTGATGTACTTTGAATTGTGGTGCTACACATATCTCATAACTTATACTTTTATAGTTGATTCATAGCTAAAATTTTTTAAATTTGATTGACTTTAATTTAAATTTGAATTAAATTTGTAGATAAAGTAAATAAATATATTAACAATTTTTAAAATTCTAAATTAACGTAAATATATTTAAATTTACGTATCTAGCTGCAATTTTTGAAAAAAATCTATAAAACTTTAAAAAATAGTGCTAAAAAAATCAACAAATTTTTAAAAAATAGTATTAAAATTTAAAAAATAATAACATAAGTAAAACAATTTAAAATTTAAAAAATAACAATCTAAGTACGACAATCTAAGATTTAAAAAATAGCAACCTAATTAAAAAAATTTAAAATTTAAAAAATAACAACAAAAATATAACAACCCAAATAAATAATTTAAAATTTAAAAATAACAACCTAAGCAAATAATAATTTATAATTTATAAATATAAATTTAAAAATTTCTAGTGACGACACCTAAACAAATGAACTCCCAGACTTAACGTATAAGCGACACGTCAACATATGAACTCCCCATTTGTATTATTATAAAGATTATAAAGATAAAGATTAACTCCATATATCTTAGATAGAATTTTAATAATTAACAAAGATAAGTATAAGTGAAATCACCAATATATACACATATTACAGTTTGTTTAATTGTTTTAAATTACTAGAGACTTTTTTCTAAGTAATAACTGTTAGCTATAGTAATTTAAAATCTGAAAAGCACTCTACGGCAAAGTTATAATATCAGAACGAGCTCTTGATATATACCAGTCAACTTTGGCATTGAGACCGGTCACAATTCAAAAACCTCAGAAATCGATAACGTGTAAAATAAACCTCAAAATTGGTGTTACATGCAAAACAAATGTTTAACTCCAAATATTTATGAGCATGTTCAATAAGCTAACCGTTTGAAATAGTTTCTCTGGCCACTATGCGGAATAGTAAGAAAGCATGTTTCGTGTGGAAAAAAATATTGTAGCTCCAAGAAATAATTTTCCAGTTTACTAGTTTAAGGAATCAAGTGATAGTAAAAGAAGAATGAATTTTCAATGAACAAATGGCGTCATCATACTATATGTGCAAGTCAAAACCCTAAACAAGCGTAACTAAAAAAAATGCTACAAAAATTCTAAGTATTTAAAATCTTTCAAGTTCTTCATTCATTCTTCTTAATTAAGAGAAAACTCTTCTCATTTAAAAAAAGTACTAGTGTTAAACCCGTGTGATGCACGGACTTATATTTAAATTTGATAAGTTAAATTAAAAATAATATTTTATAACCATATATTTTTTAAATTTAGTATAACACTATCATCGTCGTTATATAATAAACGTGTTAAATATGTTGTTTTATCTTTATTCAAAGTAAAATATAAATAAAAGAGTTTGAAGTTTATAATATTCTTGAACCATAAGGAGGGAGACATAAAAAAATAAGAACATATATAACTGTAATAATAGCATATTAATTTTACCCTAAATTTTATATCAAAAAATTAATAAAAATTTATCGACAACCTAGTATCTTACTAACTTCATTAGAAAAGCAATTGGCATAGGATGTTGTGCTCCTTGTTACACATTTCATTTCAAATTTGAAAAAAGAGTTGTAGATAAATTAGTTATATCTATAGTAAATATTTGTACAAAAGTGTAAATCATAACATGTTATTAAAATGAAAATAATATTATTCTTACCTAAATATTATTAAAAACCTCTTTGAACACGACATTTCTTGTTGATGACTTTGGATTGCCGTCTTCGTCTAGAATTAAAACCCTGAGGCCACTGTGACTCTTAACTCTTGACAAAGTAACATAAAGTTGTCCATGGGTGAACACTGATTTTGGCAAATAAAGCCGTACATGTGATAATGATTGACCCTGACTCATGTTAATGGTCATTGCAAAGCATACTGTTAATGAAAATTGTCTCCGTTGGAACTTAAATGGTAATCCTGAATCTGAAGGGATCAAGTTCATTCTTGGAATGTACACTTTATCTCCAATATTTCTACTGGTCACTACCGTCGCTCCAATTACGTTGCTGCCAAGTTCGTTAACTATTAATCTTGTCCCGTTGCATAAACCTGAAGTCTGGTCTATGTTTCGCAGTAGCATTACAGCGACTCCTGCCTTCAAAGTCAACTTGTGATTGAGTAGTCCCGAATATTTGATGTCATTTAGGAACTCAGGTGTGAACCACTCTTGTTGTACATCTTCATTCTCATCAGCTTGACATGTTGTGTCAGAACTCAAATACTCCTTTTCCATCTCTAGAAAGATTGTCAAGACAAAATTGTTTACCTTCTCGACACTCTCAAGCGTGGGTGCAAGAATTGCCCTACTCTGAAAATACCTATAATCTGACATATTTTGCAACAAATTTGGATATGAAAAGTCTACCAAATGAGAGAGAGGGTCATCAGTAGTTGTAATCAATAGATCATCTGAAATTTCAACTTCTGATTCATCACCAACAACAGAGCCAATATTTCCATTTCCAACATCAAGTATCCAATTAGCAAATCTCTTCATTTCACCTTCATCTTGATCCAAAGAAGACATTAGAAGCCTCATATTCGTATGCAGTTTCAGAACCTTACAAAATGACCACAGATGGGATGAGTTAATAGCGGATGCCAATATATCGTGTCTACTTCCTTTCGGAATCACCGGAAGTATCTGTCTGAAATCACCTCCTAGAACAACAACCTTACCACCAAATGGTTGATGTGTCTTATGTTGATCGGTAACTGACATAAGATCCCTGAGCGTCCGATCAAGTGCTTCAAAATGGCAGTTGTACCTTCCCTCGCATACAACATATTGAGAACTCAAAATTGGATCCTGTTTTGGACTTCTCTGATCTCTTCTCATACCACATCATGGCGTCGCAATGCCGAAAAAAATTCTGGGTCACCAATATCTATCACATCTAATAATTATCAAGATAATAAATTATTTCAGTTATATCTGCAACAAATACTTTATATAAAATATACCTTTCTTTCACGATGTTAAGTATAAAAATAATATTTATAAAAGATTACCGAAGATACAATTTATGGATTAAAAAGATGAGATCATATAATACAATTTCATTATGCCAACCTCAAGATTTAAGTTTTACATGCACGTTAATCAAACAATAAGAATTATAATAAATCAATGTTCAAATACAAAAATTATAATATATAACCATATTTTAGTTTGAATTTTAAAACTTGAACACTAAACGATAATTTTTTGTTTATAAAAAGCATAACAATAGTAAATAATAGAGTGCTGATATTGCTACTTCTTAAATTACCTGTATTCTCAGCAACATCGAATATGGCTAGGTATTCAATTTGCACAGAATCATCTAATATAGTCGTGTTTTCAGTAATATCCTCAACTTCTTCAAAAAATTTTAAAAGATTTATAGTCAATTCCTTCAAAAATATTTTTCTTTGTATCAGGTGTCTTTCTTTTTCAGCTATGCACACTTCTTCTAATTCTTTAGTATCTAAATTTGAATTAGATGTACTTGCTCCTGTAATCATTAGAGATAATACATCAAGTACTTTATATTATAAAAAAAGAAAAATGAATATATGTTAAATGTTTGAATAAGCTGAATTATGAATATATATTATGAAGGTAGTATTAAAGATAAAAGAAGTAAAATTTTAGCTTTGTGATAATTACAATCTATCATGCTTATCTTACCATGTCTCTTTTGAAGTAGTATAGTCTTCCCATTCAATCTTGCATCACTTTGCAATCTAATTCGATTTGTGTACTCCAATGAATCTATAATAATTATTTAGCATATACCAAAGATTGTTTTTAATAGACCAATTGAAAAGTCAAATATTTGGTCTTTAAGTAATAAAAACATATTAACATACGCTGGCTTTGTAACTGGTCGATATTGTTTGATGTTTGTTGAAGATGTTGCTGACTTGTTCTAATGACATGGGCTATCATATGCTTCACGTGTGATACCCGAATTACTAATATCACTAATATTGGAATATCGTTCTTTTTCATCTAGAGAGTGTAGATTAGTAGTTGGAGACCTTGATCGATATAGTGTTGGGTTATTACCTAATAAGATAACTCGAGATATTAGTTTTGAACATATTTTCTGTTAAAGTTTATAATTGAATAAATAGTAGAAAAATCAAAATACATAAAGTGCATGTACATTCACATAAGTAAGTTCCAAAAAAAATTCATCCAAAAATAAATCTGTATTAATGCTATTTGTAATGTTCGACAACACCAATTGAAAATGCACACCATTGGAACTATCACTCGAATTTTTTATAATTTTTTCATAAACAAATTTAGTAACATATTACAAAGACAATGTAAATTAATAATTTATTACTTGTCAATAGCTAAATAATATATAAAAAACATTGTATTTTATGGGCTTTCATACGGCCAAAATATATTATTCTAACCTAAAAACAAAAATGATAAAATAATTAATTTATTTTTTTATATGAAATCTACCTTGAATTGTGCTTCGCTTTGTATTTTCTTTGTCTTTTAATATCAATTTTCTCTTCAATATAATCTTGCTTCTCTTTGGACTTCTTGCATCTTTTAATATATACCTAAAAATATTAAATAAATAAATTTTTTAACCAATTAAAAATATATATACATTATACATAATACATTTTTATTATCAAATTTTTTATATTATTAAAAAAATAAAGTAGTACACATATGACAGCGTTTGTTTTTGGTATACATGTCCATCAAAATATAGACACAGGAGTACATGTATAGTGTTTGTTTACTGAGACAAAAATGATGAAAGACCTAGTCATACACAAACACCCATTAAAAACATGTATTTTGTGTCTCTCTAAAATGCTGAAACACTAATTTTTAACTTGAGACACTAATTTTTTTACAATTTTTTCTCATGTCTAACTTACCAAATAGAATATGAAATTAGTGTCTTCTTGTGTCTATGTAAAATCGCACATGTTTTATTTTCAATGGCTGCTTTAATTTCTTTTTTATTCTCATTTATTTAGTTACCTAAACATATTTTACGAAAAATAATATATATTTTTTTACAAACGTATCTTTTTTCAAATAAATATAAGTTTAATCTCACGATCAAAAAATTCAACTTATAGTTAATTTTTTTTTCATTTTCTTAAATAAAGAGATTGAAAATGAATAACTTATAAGTAAAAAGAGAGAAAAAGATGAAAGTACCTCTATTGTTGTGTTGAGATAATCTAAAAAATAACAATGTAAACGAAGTAAATAGAAAAAAATTATAAATGTGACAAATAAAAAATTTAAATTTAAAAATCAAAACGGTTAAGAAGCCACTTAATTAGGAATTAGTATTAGAATTTTAAATTTTAAAATTTTAAATAGAGTTCCTAATTAGCTAGTGCAAATTTAAAATTTTTAAATAAACTTTTTTAATTAAACATTTGTTATTCATTAAGAATATAGGAATTTGTTAATTTAAAAATAATTTTTATTAGTTTCGTCATAAATAGTATCAATCCTATTATTTATCGATAAAAATAAATAAAATTAAATACAATCTAAAAATTAATAACCTTATAAATTACGTAAATTTAGAAAAAAATACTTAAAAAGAGAGAAAAAGATGAAAGTACTTCTACAATCTAAAAGATAATAATAAAAATTTATAAATGTGGCAAGTAAAAAAATTTAAATTTAAAAATCGAAATGGTTAAAAACTTAATTAGAAATTAGTATTAGAAATTCAAATTTAAAATTTTTAAATAGAATTTTCTAATTAGCTAGTATAAATTTTAAATTTTTAAATAAAATTTTCTAATCAAACGTCCGTTGTCTATTAGGAATATAGAAATTTGTTAATTTAAAAAAATTTTTTTAGTTTCATCATAAACAGTATTAACTTTATTATACTTTTTCTAAAATTTAAACAATATTATATTTTTTTTAAATAGTATAAATAACTTCACATCTTAATAAGATTGATAATTCTATTTACTTTATTATAATCCTTTGTAATTAGCATAGTAGCTTATAAATTATACAAAATTTTTAAAAAATATTCTCAAATCCAATTGCTTACATAAAAATTCAAAAAAAAAGTATATTTGAATTTAAATTTAAAATTCTAAAATAATACTTTAATTAAAAATTATAATTAGATTTTTTTTAAATAAGTATACATTAAAATTAATAACTAACTTAATTGTATCAACAATAATTTAAAGAAGAAATTTATAACTTTATGACATTAAATATCAAATTAAAAATTATCAGAACATCAACGGTGAGAATCAAATTAAAAATAAAACCACAAGTAATAACCAAATAACTTCAATTTATATTTAAAAAAATTCTAAATTCCAAACATAAAAATCGAAAAGAACCAAAAGAAAAATAACAACTCAAGAAAAGATAATGTTTCCACCAAAACAAACATATGCTTGGCATTATTCTATTAGATAGACTCTAAAAGGGATTCCAAAACATGTGCATCCAAATTTTCAAGTTTCTTTCTCAATCTTGATTTTCTTGCAAGTTGAGGTATCTCCTTCCACCTTCGAATCTTCCGACTCCGAGGATAGTTGCTTAGTTGGTGTAATAGCATTTTTCAACAATTCGGATTCATCATTGGTTGCAACTTCATTGGAATTCAAGCAATAAATTCTGTACAAAAAACCACGTTAAATTAAAGACTTCTTTCTAACCTTTGATTTTATCTCACTAATATTTTTTGAATAAAATTAAGATCTAACTTTGAGAGAACAAAAAAAAATATTTTTTGAACAAATACCTTAGCACCTTCTACTTTCTCCCCTTCAATGATTGAGGATGTCTTTGAAATTGGAAGTAAACCACCGGTGTAGTCAACATCCTAAAATTATAATTAATTATTATTTATAAATTAGATAATACTAATGACCAAGGAAGTAAAAAATAAATTGATTTTTAATAAAAAGTACACTTATATACTCACAATTTGAATAGGGTGAGCCTCTTTGAATTTATTTATGAGATCCACATTATCAGTCATCTTCTTAACTTTATAAGAAGGTGAAAAATGTGGATCATCAGATATTTGAACTTCAACGATGAAGAGAAATATCTTATCAATTAGGTTAAACAAAAGTGTAGGTGTATCCGATAGATCTCCTTTCTGCAGGGTATTACATAATATATTAATAATAAATAATATAAAAAGTACCAATAAAAATATTTTCACTAATGCTTTTAGAAATAAATATTGGTTAGATCTTACCAATAGGAGTGGATCAAGTATCTCTACACAGCTATTTCCCAAAACTTGTTTTGCCTCCTTGTCAAAGACTACATAACATGCACAGTCAGAATCATCAATGACACCAAACTTTATTCGATACCTACTTAAAAAAGAAAATAACATAAAAAAAAGTTAAATATAAACTTATTCAATATTTAATCCAATGTACATGGACTTTAATTTAAAAAAATAAATAAATAACCTTGGAGTCATGGATAAAAGGATATTAGTAGAAAATTCGCGTCTTCATCGAGCCAAACCATCTCAATTGAGTATGGCAATGGATAATTTTCGTAACTTGATAGTGTCCATAACCGTATCACCCGTATACGTACACACAAATTATTGATTGTAGGATTGATATCAGCAATTTTGTGAATACCAGCCATTGGAATAAGTAGGGAGATTTTGGATATATGTAAAGAAAGGAATTGATGTACTTTAAATTGTGGTGCTTTACATCTTTCATAACTTATCCTTTTATAGTTGTATCATAACTAAATTTTTTTAAATTTGGTTGACTTTAATTTAAAATTTAAAAAATAAAACAACCCAAACTTAAAATTTGAAAATAATAACCTAAACAAATAATAATTTAAAAATTATAAACTAACATAAATATTTATTTATAGTAATATTAGTATGTAACAACCGAAGAATAATTAACGTAAATTTTTTTAAAACTCTAAATTTCTTTAAAAGAATTTATGTAGCTGCAATTTAAAAAAAAAATCAACAAAATTTTAAAAAATAATGCTAAAAAAATTAACAGATTTTTTAAAAATAGTGTTAAAATATAAAAAAGAACAACCTAAGTAAAATCTAAATAAAATTTAAAAAATAACAACTTAAATAAAATAATTTGAAATTTAAAAAATAACAACCTAAGTAAAACAACCCAAACAAATAAAACAATTTAAAATTTAAAAAATAACAACGTAACTAAAACAACCCAAATTTAAAATTTGAAAATAACAACCTAAGCAAATAATAATTAATAATTTATAAATATAAATCTAAAAATTTCTATTGACGACACGTAAGCAAATAAACTCCCAGACTCAACGTATGAGCGCCACATCAGCAAATGAGCTCCCCATTTGTATTACTATAAAGATATATAGATTAGTTTTTGTAATCTAGATCTTGAAATTATATATCACAACATAACTAGATAATGTTTTGGAACAAATATCCGATTTCGTATGTGTCTCATACACAAAATTTTTTATTTATTGTATCCTAATTCAATAGTAATCAAAAGTTTAGTTTAATAAGATTATTTGTGACAAGAATATCTAAAATTTTTTAATCTATTTTGATCCGAGTCATTGCTTTAATTACTTGAAATAGAAGGCTAATGAAAAATATACCAAATGTACTTAGATTTTGTGTTGTCTCTAAATGAGAACTTAATTAACTTGAGAAAATTTGAATAAATAATCTCTTTTAATAGGTAAATTTTACTCTACCTTTTCTATAATAATATATATATTACCCTCTATGACATGTCATCTTTTAATTGGTTGCTATGTTAACTATAGTTAAACTATTGGTAATTAAATTATAGCCCAAAGTGGGTAATTATATAATTTATTAAAATGTTAAAAATTCAGTCTTTTATTCTTTTCCAAATCAGCCTCCCACACAATGAACCTTAATCTTCTGTATTTCCTCCCCCGTTCCGACACCGTCGCCGCCACCCGAGGATAACCGTCTCATTGGGTGCCCCATTCTCTCCATCTGTCGTGCCATCTCCGTGCTCGAAAGCATCGCCGCCGCCGTCGTCACAAGCAACGCCGCCTTCCTCACGGTATCCTTCCCTCTCATGAAATTACGTTGCAGAATCCCTTATCCATTCTGCAATAACCACCAAGTGTGATGAACATTAATCAAATGGCTTTTTTAACTTGTTCATCGTCTTCATCCTTCTCAACAAAGCTTCCTCTTCATTTCTCAACACCTCTAAAAAGAACAAGAAGAAGAAGCAACCACGATTTTTTAAGAATGGTGACTCGTTCCTGTCTCGATGATAGTTCAGCACTTCTCCGAGCAGCTCAATACACTGTATGCCTATGAAACTTGAATTCCCAGTTCTGCAGCTTTCAAAGTTTGCAACTTTGCAATTTACTATGTGTGATCAATGTATGGTTTTTCATGCATGCCAATTCAGAATTCACTAGCTTTGTTATCATAATCCCTAGTTTCATGTTTTACTTAGCAATGTTTGTCAAAAATCCTTTCTCTTTTTGTTGGGTTGCTTTCTGTGAATTAGTTGATACAGTATTGCATTCTTGTTGTTGATGCCTAGTGTTGTAATGTATGCAGCTTTTTGTTGTCCAGATTTTAGGGTTACTAGGCTTATGTTGGGATTAAAACTCCTTTTTTATGCATAGTGATTTTCCACATTGTTGGAAGATGAATGATTTTGTAGATATGCTGTTTGATAGGTAGACACATATGTGAAAAGTGGAATGGCTGTAAGATTGGGGTTTGGTCACGCTTCTTGTATGGCAATTCAGCATTTGGGTCGCCAGCTTCGTACCGGTAATTTGAAGGACATAGTAGGGATTCCTATGTGAGTTCTTTCTCTTTGGCACTTTATATTTCTTCTTCCCTTCCTTTTTTATATTATCAGTCATTACTATGTTGTTTCAATGATGTTAGTTATTTGAATTAGCCATATTCTGAATTTTGGTCACTTTCCACAATGAAAATATCTTTATACAATGGGAATTTCAATCAAACCAATGAACTGTTGAACCTTAATGCATTGGTTGTTCCAAGTCTGTTGCAAGTGCAAGTGAGGCAGCAAAGTCTGGGATACCATTGGATACCTACCAAGACAGTACTCAAGTGTGCATAAAAATAATTAGCTTCTACATTTTTCTTTAATGTTGAGTGTTTCTTGTTTTAGAGGATCTTGGTTGCCTGAAACTTGAATTTAAGTAAAAGGTGGAAATGTGTAAAGTAAAGTGGATTTTTTTTCTTCTTTTCATTCTATTCCTCTAATACTTGAAATCTTAGTTCATAATCACTAGCAATTGCTCCATTGTAGATTGATTTTACCTTTGATGATGCTGATGCTATAGAAGAAGGGACACTTGTTACTATCATTGGGCGCCGTCGTCACAAGCAGTGCCGCCTTCCTCACGGTATCCTTCCCTCTCACCCAATATTATTATTATGAAGATCGATACATGGATGGATAGATGATAAGCATAATTTCTTTGTATTTTGGGGGTACATGGATCAGATATTTTTCCATCTACGCATTCAACTTATCATTCGCAGGTCTGCAAACTCTCTAAATTGCTGTTGTAATGAATAAGCCTCGTTCTTTCTGCAGTTTGCTTGACTTTAATATTCATTCTGAAGCAAGATTTCAGACATCCTAACCACTTCTGGATTTGTTCTAGGCAAGTGGACCTCTTGGGATTGGATTAAGGCCATTAAATTCTCCAAATACAGTCTCTAGTATGGGTCAGTATGACCAGATCCTCCAGCAGTATCAATAGCACCAGAAGTTGTCGTAGTTCCGCCTTCAAATGTCAACCGTAAATTAGTTGTTTGGGGATCAGGGCATGAAAGCTATGCAAACTGCACAATCCACACCAGATCCATTTGGTTTGCTTGGCTTGTTAAGTGTGATCAGGATGAGTGATCCAGACTTGACATCTCTTGCACTTGGATTGATCTTACTACACTTGGATTAAATTTGAATTCATCTGAAAATCTACACAAGACGTTTGGGTCTCCATGGTCCGATGAACCTGCAAAGGGTGATCCAGAGTTTAATGTGCCACAATGTTATTACGCAAAGCAGCCCCCTGCTTTACATGTGAGGTTTTTTAATTATGCCATAGAATCGATTTCTTTATTTGCAAATCCTTCATTAGGCTTACTGCTTGTTGCATGATGCAGCAAGGTTACCTTTCAAAGTTTTCAGTGGAAACATTGTTTTACATATTCTACAGGTTTGCAATTACATCTTACTTGATTTCTAATTGGCTTGCTTAGTATTATAATTAACCAGTTTTTTCCTTGGTTGCAGCATGCCCAAAGACGAAGCACAATTATATGCTGCAAATTAAATGAGTTGTATGCACATGCCCTCCAATTCTTCTTTTTTTTTTTGTTATTTATATTTTATTTTTCTGTGGTTAGGGCTTATTTCCAAATTATGTTGGGATGGTTACAATTTGGGAGCAATTAATGGTTAAATCAGTCAATACTTGGTAACCTTTCTTTGTTTATCAGTCACTGATTTTAAGTATTCCTACAACAAAACTTATATTGGCAGGAACTCCTAAATTAAAATCTAAATTGTTTTCCTCTGATTAATAATTTATAACAAGGTAGGTGGTTGTTGCTTTCAGGCACAATAAAGGATGGTATTATCACAAAGAGAATCATTTCTGGTTTATAAGAGTTCCCAACATGGAGCTGCTTGTTAAAATAAATACATACCAGAGAGGATCTTATCACTATTTCTATCCAAACACATTTGAAACTGTTTGCAAGGTTAGCTTTATACATAATAGTATATTTGTTTTTAAAATGCATATCATTAGATCAAACCCTTTACCATTAGCCAAAAGCTATATGCATAGCCTGATTATTACGATGAACGACTCTTCTCTGATTCATGAACAACATAACACTGCTCTAGGTCAATATTCCAAACCACACTATCTTTTCTGTCAAGTCTTATTTTCTGTCCTCTTTAAACTTTCAGGTCCTAGAACAGTTGAATGTTTTTGCTCATGAAGATATTGATGCTGCTGTAGAGGCAATGAATGATGTGAGTAACCCATTTCATGTTGCATTTGCTTAGTTGACTAGTTGTAGGGTCTGTTGAAGCTTCGTTTTATTTGTATATGTTGGTTATTCAATGGGAAACCAGTGGTTGCAAAGAACTGATTCTAACTGGGTCTCTTGTGCGTTAAATTTTGATTTTCAGATGCCTATTAGGAAGCTCTACATGTTGATTGAGATGGCAGCTGGTGCACGAAATTGTGATCTCCAGGCTCGAACAAATCCTGGTAATGGCTCCAAAGCTTGGTGCTCTGATCTTAATTCATGGTTGTCACAACTTCGATACAACTAACCAGCAAGTGCACTGGGTCGTCCAAGTAATACCTTACGTGAGTAAGGGTCGAATCCCACGGAGATTGTTGGTATGAAGCAAGCTATGGTCACCTTGTAAATCTCAGTCAGGCAGATATAAAGTGATAATGGAATTTTCGAATATGATATAATAAAATAGGGATAGAGATACTTATGTAATTCATTGGTAGGAATTTCAGATAAGCGAATGGAGATGCTTTTTGTTCCTCTGAACCTCTGCTTTCCTGCTATCTTCATCCAATCTGTCTTACTCCTTTCCATGGCTGGCTGTATGCAAGGGCATCACCGTTGTCAGTGGCTACATTCCCTCCTCTCAGTGAATAATATGCTCACGCACCCTGTCACGGCACGGCTATTCATCTGTCGGTTCTCGATCATGCTGGAATAGGATTCACCCTCCTTTTGCGTCTGTCACTAACGCCCAACAATCGCGAGTTTGAAGCTCGTCACAGTTATTCAATCATTGAATCCTACTCAGAATACCACAGACAAGGTTTAGATCTTCCGGATTCTCTTGAATGCCGCCATCATTCTAGCTTACGCCACGAAGATTCTGGTTAGGAGATCTAAGAGATACTCATTCTAGCTTAATTCATGTAGAACAGAAGTGTTTGTCAGGCACGCGTTCATAAGAGAGAAGGATGATGAGCGTCACACATAATCATCACCTTCATCACGTTCTTGGGTGCGAATGGATATCTTAGAAGCGAAATAAGATGAATTGAATAGAAAACAGTAGTACTTTTCATTAATCTTTGAGGAACAGTAGAGCTCCACACCTTAATCTATGGAGTGTAGAAACTCTACCGTTGAAAATACATAAGTGAAAGGTCCAGGCATGGCCGAGATGGCCAGCCCCCTAAACGAGATCATAGGATCAAAATACAATCCGGGATGGTAAAAAAGACTAGTAAAAGGTCCTATTTATAATAAACTAGTCACTAGGGTTTACATGAGTAAGTAATTGATGAATAAATCCACTTCCGGGGCCCACTTGGTGTGTGTTTGGGCTGAGCCTAAGTGTTGCACGTTCAGAGGCCATTTGTGGAGTTGAACGCCAGTTTTTGTGCCAGTTTGGGCGTTCAACTCTGGTTTTGGATCCTTTTCTGGCGCTGGACGCCAGATTTGGGCAGAAGGCTGGCGTTGAACGCCAGTTTAAGTCGTCAATTCTTGGCCAAAGTATGGACTATTATATATTGCTGGAAAGCCCTAGATGTCTACTTTCCAACGCAATTGGAAGCGCGCCATTTCGAGTTCTGTAGCTCCAGAAAATCCACTTTGAGTGCAGGGAGGTCAGAATCCAACAGCATCAGCAGTCCTTTTTCAACCTCTGAATCTGATTTCTGCTCAAGTCCCTCAATTTCAGCCAGAAAATACCTGAAATCACAGAAAAACACACAAACTCATAGTAAAGTCCAGAAATGTGAATTTAACACAAAATCTATTAAAAACATCCCTAAAAGTAACTAGATCCTACTAAAAACATACTAAAAACAATGTCAAAAAGTGTATAAATTATCCGCTCATCACAACACCAAACTTAAATTGTTGCTTGTCCCCAAGTAACTGAAAATCAAAATAGGATAAAAAGAATAGAACATACTATAAATTCCAAACTATCAATGAAACATAGCTTCAATCATATGAGCGGGACTTATAGCTTTTTGCCTCTTGAATAGTTTTGGCATCTCACTTTATCCATTGAGGTTCAGAATGATTGGCATCTATAGGAACTCAGAGTTCAGATGGTGTTATTGATTCTCCTAGTTCAGTATGATGATTCTTGAACACAGCTATTTTATGAGTCTTGGCCGTGGCCCTAAGCACTTTGTTTTCCAGTATTACCACCGGATACATAAATGCCACAGACACATAATCGGGTGAACCTTTTCAGATTGTGACTCAGCTTTGCTAAAGTCCCCAATTAGAGGTGTCCAGGGTTCTTAGGCACACTCTTTTTTTTGCTTTGGACCTTGACTTTAACCGCTCAGTCTCAAGTTTTCACTTGACACCTACACGCCACAAGCACATGGTTAGGGACAGCTTGGTTTAGCCGCTTAGACCAGGATTTTATTCCTTTAGGCCCTCCTATCCACTGATGCTCAAAGCCTTGGGATCCTTTTTATTTTCCCTTGCATTTTGGTTTTAAGGGTTATTGGCTTTTTCTGCTTGCTTTTTCTTTTTCTTTCTATTTTTTTTTCCGCCTATTTTTTTTTTCTGCAAGCTTTGTTCTTTGCTGCTTTTTCTTGCTTCAAGAATCATTTTTATGATTTTTCAGATTATCAAATAACATGTCTCTTAGTCATCATTCTTTCAAGATCCAACATATTTAACATTCTTAAACAACAACTTCAAAAGACATATGCACTGTTCAAGCATACATTCATAAAACAAGAAGCATTGTCACTACATCAATATAATTAGACTAAGTTCAAGGATAAATTCGAAACTCATGTACTTCTTGTTCTTTTGAATTAAAACATTTTTCATTTAAGAGAGGTGATGGATTCATAGGACATTTATAACTTTAAGACATAGTTACTAACTACTAATGATCATGTAATGAAGACACAAACACAGATAAGCACATAACATAGAAAACGAAAAACAGAAGAAATAAGAACAAGGAATGAATCCACCTTAGTGATGGTGGCGTTTCCTTCTTGAGGAACCAATGATGTCCTTGAGCTCTTCTATGTCTCTTCCTTGTCTTTGTTGCTCCTTCTTCATTGCTTTTAGATCTTCTCTGATTTCATGAAGGATGATGGAATGCTCTTGATGTTCCACCCTTAGTTGCTTCCAATAATTGTGTGGAAGAAAATGTATCCCTTGAGGTATCTCAGGGATCTCTTGATTTGCAGTCAAATGTTCTACCACTGAGCTATAGACCCTTGATGGAAGCTTTTGTCTTCCCTTTCCTCTTTCTAGAGATTTCTCTGGCCTTAGGTGCCATCAATGGTTATGGAAAAAAACAAAAAAGCTATGCTTTTACCACACCAAACTTAGAATGTTGCTCGTCCTCGAGCAAAAGAAGAAAGAATAGAAGAATAAGAAGAAGATATGGAGGAGATGGATGGGAGTGTGTATTCGGCCATATGGGTGGGATTGGGTGGGGAAGAGATGTTGAATTTTTGAAGGTAAGTGGGTGTTTGGATGTGAGTGGTAAAGAGTTAATAGGGAAGAGTGTTTATTGGGAATAGAGGATGATTGAGAAGAGAGAAGAGAGTGAGTGGAGGTAGGTGGGGATCCTGTGGGGTCCACAGATCCTGAGGTGATCCTGTGAGGTCCACAGATCTTGAGGTGTCAAGGCATTTACATCCCTGCACCAATTTAGGCATGCAAAATGCCCTTGCACACAACTCTGGGCGTTCATCGCCAGGTTGGTGCCCATTTTGGGCGTTCAACGCCCATTTGCTGCCATTTCTGGCGTTGAACGCCAGAACCATGCTTGTTCTGGGCATTCAGCGCCAGGATGCTCCCATTCTGGGCGTTCAGCGCCAGAACTATGCTCTGTTCTGGCGTTTGAACGCCACACAGATGCTCCTCCAGGGTGTGATTTTTCTTCTGCTGTTTTTGATTCCGTTTTTGAATTTTTTGTTTATTTTGTGACTCCACATGATCATGAACCTAAGAAAACATGAAAAACAATAAAAATAAGAATTAGATAAACATTGGGTTGCCTCCCAACAAGCGCTTCTTTAATGTCAATAGCTTGATAGTGGGCTCTCATGGAGCCTCACAGATGTGCAGAGCTTTGTTGAGACTCTCCAACACCAAACTTAGAGTTTGGATATGGGAGTTCAACACCAAACTTAGAGTTTGGTTGTGGCCTCCCAACACCAAACTCTAAGTTTGGTGTTGAACTCCCATATCCAAACTCTAAGTTTGGTTGTGGCCTCCCAACACCAAACTTAGAGTTTGACTGTGGGGGCTCTGGTTGACTCTGCTTTGAGAGAAGCTTTTCATGCTTCCTCTTCATGGTTGCAGAGGGAGATCCTTGAGTTTTGAATACAAGGGAGTTCTCATTCCATTGAAGGACTATTTCACCTCTGTCAACATCAATCACAGCTTTTGCTATGGCCAGGAAAGGTCTTCCTAGGATGATGGATTCATCCTCTTCCTTTCCAGTATCCAGGACTATGAAATCAGTAGGTATGTAAAGGCCCTCAACCTTTACTAATACATCTTCTACTTGTCCATAAGCATGTTTTCTTGAGCTGTCTGCCATCTCTAGTGAGATTTTAGCAGCTTGCACCCCATAGATTCCCAGTTTCTCTATTACAGAGAGGGGCATGAGGTTTATTCCTGAACCAAGGTCACACAGAGCCTTAAAGATCATGGTGCCTATGGTACAAGGTATTATGAACTTTCCAGGATCCTGTCTCTTCTGAGGCAATGTCAGTTGATCCAGATCACTTAGTTCATTGATGAACAAGGGAGGTTCAACTTCCCAAGCATCAATGCCAAATAATTTGGCATTCAGCTTCATGATTGCACCAAGAAACTTGGCAGTTTGCTCTTCAGTAACATCCTCATTCTCTTCAGAAGAGGAATACTCATCAGAGCTCATGAAGGGCATAAGGAGGTTCAATGGAATCTCTATGGTCTCTAGATGAGCCTCAGAGTCCTTTGGTTCCTCAGAGGGAAGCTCCTTATTGATCACTGGACGTCCCAGGAGGTCTTCCTCCTTGGGATTCTCGTCCTCTCCTCTCCTCACAGGTTCGGCCATGGCGCTTATGTCAATGGCCTTGCACTCTCCTTTTGGATTCTCTTCTGTATTGCTTGGGAGAGTACTAGGAGGGATTTCAGTGATCCTTTTACTCAGCTGGCCCACTTGTGCTTCCAGATTTCTAATGGAAGACCTTGTTTCATTCATGAAACTTACAGTGGCCTTAGATAGATCAGAGACTAGATTTGCTAAATTAGAAACATTTTGTTCAGAGTTCTCTGTCTGTTGCTGAGTTGATGATGGAAAAGGCTTGCTATTGCTAAACCTGTTTCTTCCACCATTATTAAAGCCTTGTTGGGGCTTTTGATCCTTCCATGAGAAATTTGGATGATTTCTCCATGTTGAGTTATAGGTGTTTCCATAAGGTTCACCTAAGTAATTTACCTCTGCTATTGCAGGGTTCTCAGGATCATAGGCTTCTTCTTCAGAAGATGCCTCTTGAGTACTGTTGGATGCAGCTTGCATTCCATGCAGACTCTAAGAAATCATATTGACTTGCTGAGTCAATATTTTATTCTGAGCCAATATGGCATTCAGAGTATCAACCTCAAGAACTCCCTTCTTCATAGGCGTCCCATTACTCACAGGATTCCTTTCAGAAGTGTACATGAACTGGTTATTAGCAACCATGTCAATGAGTTCTTGAGCTTCTGCAGGCGTTTTCTTTAGGTGAATGGATCCACCTGTAGAGGTGTCCAGTGACATCTTTGATAGCTCAGATAAACCATCATAGAATATATCCAGGATGGTCCATTCTGAAAGCATGTCAGAAGGACACTTTTTGGTCAACTGTTTGTATCTTTCCCAAGCTTCATAGAGGGATTCACCTTCTTTCTGTCTGAAGGTTTGAACATCAGCTCTAAGCTTGCTCAGCTTTTGAGGAGGAAAGTAATTGGCTAAGAAAGCCGTGACCAGCTTATCCCAAGAGTTCAGGCTGTCTTTGGGTTGAGAATCCAACCATAATCTAGCTCTGTCTCTTACAGCAAAAGGGAAAAGCATGAGCCTGTAGACTTCAGGATCTACTCCATTAGTCTTAACAGTATCACATATCTGCAAGAATTAAGTTAAGAACTGAAAAGGATCTTCAGATGGAAGTCCATGAAACTTGCAGTTCTGCTGCATCAGAGAAACTAATTGAGGTTTCAGCTCAAAGTTGTTTGCTCCAATGGCAGGAATGGAGATGCTTCTTCCATGTAAATTGGAATTAGGTGCAGTGAAGTCACCAAGCATCTTCCTTATATTATTATTATTTTTGGCTGCCATCTCCTTTTCCTGTTCGAAAATTTCTGAAAGGTTATCTCTGGATTGTTGTATTTTAGCTTCTCTTAATTTTTTTCTTCAGAGTCCTTTCAGGTTCTGGATCTGCTTTAACAAGAATGTTCTTGTCCTTGCTCCTGCTCATATGACAAAGAAGATGGCACAGAAAAAATAGTAATAATAATATGGATCCTTTATACCACAGTATAGGGATCCTTGTGTTAGTAGAAGAAAAGAAGGGAAGAAAATCTGAACTCAGAGAGAGAGGGGGTTCGGATTTTTGGAGAGTTGAAGGAAAGATGTTAGTATATCAATAAACAAATAGAAGAAGATGAGAGGGGGAAGTGAATTTTCGAAAACAATTTTTGAAAAAGAGTTAGTGATTTTTGAAAATAGTTTTTGAAAAAGGTTAGTATTTTTTTTCGAAATTTTTTTTTTTAAATAAAAAATAAAAATAATTAGTTAATGAAAAAGAAATTTTTGAAAAAGAGGGAAGATATTTTCGAAAATTAGAGAGAGAGAGTTAGTTAGGTAGTTTTGAAAAAGTTAAGAAACAAACAAAAAGTTAGTTAGTTAGTTGAAACAAATTTGAAAAGATAAGAAGTTGGGAAGTTAGAGAATCAAATTTTGAAAAAGATAAGATAAGAAGATATTTTTTTGAAAAGATATGATAGAAATTAGTTTTTGAAAAAGATTTGATTTTTAAAATCACAATTAATGACTTGATTCATAAGAAATCACAAGATATGATTCTAGAACTTAAAGTTTGAATCTTTCTTAACAAGCAAGTAACAAACTTCAAATATTTGAATCAAAACATTAATTGATTATATTATTTTCGAAAATTTGATATAAAAATAAGAAAAAGATTTTTGAAAAATATTTTTTTAATTTTTGAAAATAACTAAGAATTTTGAAAAAGATTTGATTTTTGAAAAAGATTTTGAAAAAGATAAGATTTTCAAATTGAAAATTTGATTTGACTCATTGGCAACAACTTGATTTTTTAAAAATTTTTGAAAAAGTCAACTCAAGTTTTCGAATTTGATGAGAGAGAAAAAGGGAAAGATATATTTTTTTTTTGAATTTTTATGATGAGAGAGAAAAACATGAAAATTATGCAATGCATGAAATTTTTAGATCAAAACAGTGAATGCATGCAAGAATGCTATGAATGTCAAGATGAACACCAAGAACACTATGAATGTCATGATGAACATCAAGAACATATTTTTGAAAATTTTTTTTTTTAATGCAAAGAAAACATGCAAGACACCAAACTTAGAATTCTTTAATGCTTAGACACTAAGAATTCAAGAATGCATATGATAAACATGAAAAGAAACAAAACAAAAAATCATCAAGATCAAACAAGAAGACTTACCAAGAACAACTTGAAGATCATGAAGAACACTATGAATGCATGATATTTTCGAAAAAATGCAAGATGCATATGCAAGTGACACCAAACTTATGATATGACTCAAGACTCAAACAAGAAACACAAAAATATTTTTGATTTTTATGATTTTCTAATTCTTTTGTATTTTCTTTTAATTTTTTTTTTCGAAAATTATTGTGAAAATTAAAAAATAAGGATTCCAAAATTTTTAATATGAATTCCAGGAATCTTGCCATGTTAGTGTTAAAGCTCCAATCAAAGGGTCAGGCATGGCTTAATAGCCAGCCAAGCTTCAACATATAATTACATGGACTGGAGTGATTAGTTGAATACCAATCCCAAAGCAGTTTGGGTATGGCTTTACAGCCAGATAGGATTCAACATGTTTCATGAAACACTAGAATTCATTCTTAAAAATCCTGAAGAAAAATATATTTTTGAAAACATTTTTTTTTTCGAAAACAAAGAAGAAAATTTTGAAAGGTTTTTGAAAACTTTTTTGAAAACTAAAACAAAAAGAAAATTACCTAATCTGAGCAACAAGATGAACCGTCAGTTGTCCAAACTCAAACAATCCCCGGCAACGGCGCCAAAAACTTGGTGCACGAAATTGTGATCTCCAGGCTCGAACAAATCCTGGTAATGGCTCCAAAGCTTGGTGCTCTGATCTTAATTCATGATTGTCACAACTTCGATACAACTAACCAGCAAGTGCACTGGGTCGTCCAAGTAATACCTTACGTGAGTAAGGGTCGAATCCCACGGAGATTGTTGGTATGAAGCAAGCTATGGTCACCTTGTAAATCTCAGTCAGGCAGATATAAAGTGATAATGGAGTTTTCGAATATGATATAATAAAATAGGGATAGAGATACTTATGTAATTCATTGGTAGGAATTTCAGATAAGCGAATGGAGATGCTTTTTGTTCCTCTGAACCTCTGCTTTCCTGCTATCTTCATCCAATCTGTCTTACTCCTTTCCATGGCTGGCTGTATGCAAGGGCATCACCGTTGTCAGTGGCTACATTCCCTCCTCTCAGTGAATAATATGCTCACGCACCCTGTCACGGCACGGCTATTCATCTGTCGGTTCTCGATCATGGTGGAATAGGATTCACCCTCCTTTTGCGTCTGTCACTAACGCCCAACAATCGCGAGTTTGAAGCTCGTCACAGTCATTCAATCATTGAATCCTACTCAGAATACCACAGACAAGGTTTAGACCTTCCGGATTCTCTTGAATGCCGCCATCATTCTAGCTTACGCCACGAAGATTCTGGTTAGGAGATCTAAGAGATACTCATTCTAGCTTAATTCATGTAGAACAGAAGTGTTTGTCAGGCACGCGTTCATAAGGGAGAAGGATGATGAGCGTCACACATAATCATCACTTTCATCACGTTCTTGGGTGCGAATGGATATCTTAGAAGCGAAATAAGATGAATTGAATAGAAAACAGTAGTACTTTGCATTAATCTTTGAGGAACAGCAGAGCTCCACACCTTAATCTATGGAGTGTAGAAACTCTACCGTTGAAAATACATAAGTGAAAGGTCCAGGCATGGCCGAGATGGCCAGCCCCCTAAACGAGATCACAGGATCAAAATAAAATCCGGGATGGTCAAAAAGACTAGTAAAAGGTCCTATTTATAATAAACTAGTCACTAGGGTTTACATGAGTAAGTAATTGATGAATAAATCCACTTCCGGGACCCACTTGGTGTGTGTTTGGGCTGAGCCTAAGTGTTGCACGTGCAGAGGCCATTTGTGGAGTTGAACGCCAGTTTTTGTGCCAGTTTGAGCGTTCAACTCTGGTTTTGGATCCTTTACTGGCGCTGGACGCCAGATTTGGGCAGAAGGCTGGCGTTGAACGCCAGTTTACATCGTCAATTCTTGGCCAAAGTATGGACTATTATATATTTTTGGAAAGCCCTGGATGTCTACTTTCCAACGCAATTGGAAGCGCGCCATTTCGAGTTCTGTAGCTCTAGAAAATCCACTTTGAGTGCAGGGAGGTCAGAATCCAACAGCATCAGCAGTCCTTTTTCAACCTTTGAATCTGATTTCTGCTCAAGTCCCTCAATTTCAGCCAGAAAATACCTGAAATCACATAAAAACATACAAACTCATAGTAAAGTCCAGAAATGTGAATTTAACACAAAATCTATTAAAAACATCCCTAAAAGTAACTAGATCCTACTAAAAACATACTAAAAACAATGTCAAAAAGCGTATAAATTATCCGCTCATCAGCAGCACAAGGGGCTCAAGGTGGATCTGCAGAAGCTATCTATTCTGGCAAAGAAAATATCAATATCTCTCATTTCTATGATTGCCTCCAAGATGTTGCAGAATATAATTTCTTGTCACCTTTAGATGACATACTTATGATCCACTTTGTATTGTAATATCATTTTCTTTTCTTTTTTCCATTTTTCTTTGTATATTTTCATTGGTGCTTTGCTTGCTTTGTTAGTTCTCTCTGGTTTTGATTAGGCATTCTCACTCATTGTTGCTTTTTTGTGCTGAGTATCTTTGAGAGGAAAGAGTTTCTAGTCATTGTTTTATGGTATGTGCATGTGTGGCTTTGGAAGTGGAGATCAGCATAGCCAGAAAAAAGTAACATTCTTGTAGCTCTTATCTGGTGTCTATTATTATGAACTTACTTTGAAGCTAAAAAGAATAATCACGTAGCCTGCTATAAGAGTTGTTCCAGAAATAGGTGGCTCAACATCTTGTGAGATTGGTGTTGCCTAAGCCATCCAATAGTTGTTTCCAATTTGGAGAACTTGGAAGAGAGTATGAGCCAACAGAATGAAAGGAACAAGAGCACCTCCATATTCTATAGTGATATATTGCCAATACACTGAAAATCCAACTCTACCACTCTCTCTTTCTTCTGCTTGAACAAGTTGGCCTTTTGCCTCATCACCTTTGTTACCAGTTTTATCATTTTGCTCATCTTTCTTTTCCTCTTCTTTTTCTCCACCATGAGAAATAGGAAAATTTGAATCTCGTTCCAAGGTACTGATTTCATTGGATATTATTCCTTCATCTATTTAATCAAGTGTAGACAAAGCTTTTTTATGTGCACCAACAAGTTCCATAAAATCAATTCCATTGTTAAGCAGATCAGCATACTTTTCACATTGAGTAATCTTCCCATCTTTCATTACCTATACCAACAAGGCATAACAACATCATAGTAATAAAAATCAATTTTTCAATTAATGGCAATTAACTATGATAAATACTCACCAATAAAAGTGTTCACTTATACACTGAACTCACTGGAATTAAACTATAAATCAAAGAAACAATAATGAAAGAAATCAAAGGGATAAAATTAATTGAGAAGAAAAATGACCAATTTATTTAGAGAGATTGAACCATATCGCTAGAAACGAATACAAAAGGCATATAAAACCGTATTGGATTCAATATCGCAGTAAAGGAAAATATATTACAAGTTTACAACAGATAATCACAAAAGGAATTTGGAAATTGAATTATAGAAGGTTGTGGTACTTTCAATCTATTATTGCTAATAAAGCCACTCAAATTCAAGATACCCCAAAAAGAATTTGAAAAATAATAGCTAACCTCTGTAGACCAAAAAAATTTCCAAAAGTAAGTTTCAAGTATAGTACTTTAGAAGTCTCATCTTAGATCAGTAATGGCAAGTAAATGTAAATAGATCTTAGTACCTTTGGACATTACGGCCCTTCATTGACATTACTTGATAAAGGTCTTCTAATATAGTCCACATACTTTTTTACTACCTAATAAAGGTTGCTAGAATCACATAAAAGAAATTTATCAAAAATGCAATCCACAGCAACACAGGCAAATGCCTTATTGTTAACAGACAACGATCTCAAATCCGTCAATTGACCAGACTTTAGCTTGGGATAAGCTGAGTACATGTATGAAGTAATAAAAAAATCTAGCACAGCATCTCCAGGAAACTCCAGTCGCTGCAAAAAAGAAAAGTCAGGTTACAACAGATAAATAATCAATGTCTTATCGGAGTTCTCAGATTTATAGAGTACAGAAATAGTTCCTATCATAACTGAGACATTGGGATCAACAGTAAAGGAGCCTTGCCTGGTAGCAACTTCCTCCATGCTTATTGTTAGAAGGATGCACAAATGGCTGAAGAAGCAGATCCTTATGAATGAAGTGATATCCCAACTTATCTTCGAGGGAAAGAATGTTTATACATCAGCAGAGAGAGGACTATAGCCAACACTTCCTCGGCAAACATTAATCAATTGTGAGACTTCAAAACCAACTTGTATGCCAAGCCACATAAGAAATACAATTGCAGCTTTAAAGCCACTATCAACTATAAATGCTCCGACCAAAGCTTCAACTGCATCAGAAATTGTTTTTCTATATAGCCAGTGGTGATTTTTATTGCACTTGATTTCATTTGAGCTTCTTTGCTCCTTAACAGAATTTAAACATGAGTAAAAGTGGAAGAAAATTAAGAGTTTGTATTTACTTATAAGTGGAAGAAAATTTGGGCATCATATCAAAGTGGAACTGAATTTATTTAATTAAGAGTTTGTATTTACTTATAACTCCAAAACATATATCAAAAAGGGTAGAAGCCTCTTGTTCTACCTCTAGATTACCGTTTTTATTGCATTCAAATTGCTATAATTGAAGAAAATTATGAGTAAATGCAGTTGAACATTCAAGTAATGCCATGATATAGACTTCAGCAAAATTTTACAGAGTGATCTGAAAATTGTATAGTCAAAGAAAGTTTGAAATGAAAATTTCTCAAATCCAAGGGACACATTGCCATATAAATGAAAAAGGAAATGTTCATTAAATACCAAGAAGGATCACTCTTTCAAAATGGAGAAAAGGAGAAGACCTACCTGAAGCACGAACAGAGCGAATAGAAATGTCAGCGGCGAGGAAAGGTTCCGGCTAACGGATGAAGACAGAACGAGCAGAGATGTCAGGCGGCGAGGGAAGCACGAAGAAGTTCTTGACAGTGACGGTTACAGTGACGGTGACAGAGGCACGGTGAACACAGAGAGAGTGCTCTCAAACAGAGGAGAGGACTTCAAGCTCCTGCGACGGCGCCAATCTTCCACACGTGATGCCTGTACATGCGACGGAGCTGCGGGGTTGAGATGGCTGCGGTGGTTGGCGTGGCTGCTGGCTGCGGGCTGCGGGGCTGGATCGATGGGTGGGTACAGGTTGAGTTATTTTTTCTTTCAATTTCAGAGAGGAATGTGGCAAAGGGGCATTGAGCTTCTAAGAAATATAACTTTACTTTTTAATGTTTACAGAAATTATATTTTTACCCCTCTTATAAAAATATTTAATTATAAAGTTGTCCTACTTTAATTAAGATATTAACTCTTATCGAGTTAAATTAACTCAAACTAAAACTAAACATCCAATTAAAATGTGCCACGTCACGAGAGGTAATTTACATGTTGATTTAGAGGAAGTTGGATAGAACTCATCACCCTTATAATATTGTTTTATATTAAAAATCTCAGCTACGACAACTTGATGTAGGCAAATGCTGGCCAAATCAATATATTGTTGTGTAATATCTTCTACATAAACCTTAATGATCTCTTGTACATTGTCCTATTCAAGTTGCTTAAACACCTAAAATATATAAATTTTAGAAACAAACAATTTTAGGATCAACATATTTTATCAATTTTGGCTAGTAATTAGCCTGTATAAATGCCATATTATTTTAAATATTGATTCATGTGTAAAAATTTTAATAAATATAGATGTATATTGTGTTAATTTATATATATAAAATTTTGTAAATATAGATATAAATTATATGTATTACATATGCAAATCTCTATAAATATAAGTATAAATGATTATTAACCAAATATTTGTCCAAAATAATAATATTTACTTGCCTAAGCACTGGTCCTTTAGAAATCTAACTTAAGCTAGCTTTCTTAAAAGTAGAATTCGTATTTTTCATTGCTCACAATCTCAAAATCTCGATAAACTTTCTTAGTTAGTTGTAGGTTTAGAAAATGTTTCTAAACATGATTTAATCTCCTTTCTCGTGTATTTTAGCCATCTCAAGAGGATGACTGATGCATGTAATCATGGCTTGCCGTGCTTCTTCTGTGAGGAAGCTTTAGAAAAAGTCTAGGAGGCAGCATTTTTTATTAAAAATTTGGTCCGCACTTAACTATCAAAAGGAAATTGAGTAATCCCACACTATTAGATGTAATCTCACACCATTAAAAATATTAATGATAACTAATTGATAGCTACAAATCACAAAATCTGCTAGCTCCTAACACTTCGAAATTTTATTGTTTCCAAATTTATTGGACTGTATAACTCCAACTCTTGTAACTTGTCCATCTACGTACATTTCGTTTTAGTTTTAGCAACCATATCAAACACAAATCCGTCAAAGTACTATCCTTTTGAAACCCAAACACTTACAAACAAATGTGATCTTTCTCTGCAAATAAATGTGGTGAACTTGGCGGACAAACCTATGATGACTTGGGAGCTAGACTAAAGATTTTGACACCAAAGTCGCGCCAATTGTGGCAATAGTTTTCTTGGCAACAGTTATAATGCCTTTTTGTTATTTAGATGGAATATCCCTTCTCTTGCATGTTTTGATCTTTACGACCGGTCATTTATCTCTTTTTCATCTAATAAAAACAATCCTTCATATATATATATATATATATATATATATATATATATATATATATATATATATCAAAAAGGCCACACACACAATTCATGCCTTTAGATGACTATTTGCATATATATAAAGCAGCGCAAGCAGCAAAGGTAACAAGAATAGTTTGATCAATCTTACGTGCATGCAATGCAAAGAAGAGATCATATCACAATACAATGGCTAGAGTAGTCCACGACTTATTAAATGCAAGGTAATATATATAAAAATAATTCTTAACATTCTTGTATCAAACTGCAAAGCTCGCTTAATTACTGAGAATTACCTAGATATGGTTCAAATGTATTACGACTTTGGATGTATAGCATACCAGGTTTGAATAGAAGTGAGAGCCAATGCTAAGACGGCAGCCAAAAATGCGATGAGAGACCAGGGGGTATTGAAGTAAGTGTTGCGTGCTTGAGCCAACCAAGTCTTCCACTTATTTCCGTAATGCTTGTTGATTTGATGCTTCACTTTAATATATTCTTTGCTGTATGCCACCAAATCAGTTCTCACCATGTAATTGAACATTTTAGCCGGCAATTCGTGCCCTAATTCGTTGAAGAGTTTGGCCACTTCTTCATCACTTCCGAGCAAGTTTCGGAGCACCCCGGCCAACCTGAGCTCCTTCACATCCTCAGCATCATCAATCAAAGAATCCATCATGGAGAAGTACGAGCAGAATTCGAAATTGTTAGGGAAATCCGGCGACATCTCATACGCAATCAAGTTGTGAAAGAAATAAGGCGTGGCATCATTTACGACCATCACTGGAAGCCTCAATTCTCCGCTAAACCAGTAGGAGGTGAAAGAGATTTTATTCCATTCCCATTTATTTGTCTCATTTGGCTTCACTTTAATCCCTGCTTTTATAAGATCCCTGATATTCTTGTATCTCTCCCAGGACTCTCCTTCTTTTGGAAAGGGAGTAATGTCGTCATCATCATCGTTGCAGATAGTAGACGTATGAAATGAGCGAATATAATCAAGAAGATGGATTGCCTTCGCTCTATTCACCCTTATTGTAAATGGATCTCGCTTTGCTAGTCCCATGAATATGAAATTGTACAGTATGTTCTCCAAGTGAGCCACGTCATCTCTAAGGACTAGAAGCTCCAACAACCTTAGTGGAAGTTGGTTTTCCAACAACAAAATATCTCTCCAAGTGTACATCAACTGGTCAAGCTTTAGCCTCAATACATTTGGATTCTGATCGTCAACGTTGTTTATGTAATAGAGTAAAGCACATCCGTCCACTAGCAACATCCAAGTTAGTTCCTCGTCATCGTAGCTTCTAGTCACATCTTCGCTAAACAGATTCCTCAGTAAACCAATGTCATTTTCTACCTTTTCATGCAGCTTCTTGAACGTATGTTCCTTGCTAAACCCTTGTTTCTTTTCTAAATTTTGAATATAGAAAGACGCCCATAGAATTTTGAATTCTTGTCCCAATTTCAAATTTTTCCTTCGGTAATGGATGGGTCCAAATGAAATCATCTTGGGTAAGCAGTACTGAAAAAAGTTTGTGTTTTGCCGCAAGAAAGGGGGAATCTTTTGGATCTTGACGTTGGGAGATGAAGATGGACCATTCTCTTGAAATGTTTGCTCCCAAAGTTGGGCCATCCGAGCATTCAATTTCTCATCAGCCATTGTCCAACGGTCAGCGTTTCTCGGCCTTCGAATTGCAACAAAAACTTCACGAATCTAGAACGGTAAACAGTAAGATTCTTTAAGAACCCAGGTTTTCAAGATTCAAATGAGCTTGCAACCCATTCCAAAAACAAAAAAAGAAATGAGCTTGCAACTAAAATAGGTCTTTGCTTATTAACTACAGTCTCTTTTTTCTACCAACTCTTAAGAAGTTGCCTTTATTACTAGAGTATATATATTATTCAATAGACTATACCTACTGCCATTTTGCAATTTCTATCACCTTTGAAAGCGTTTGGCATGAAACTAGATTATAAAATTTTAAAAGTTTTTGGATGTGCTTGCTTTTTCTTTTCTAGACCATACACCAAACATAAACTTGATTACAAATATGAAAATTGTCTTTTTCTTGAACATGATATAGAATATCATGTCTTTAAATATATGTCTAAAATAGGAAAAATTTATTTGTCAACACATGTATTTGATGAGGGTGTTTTTTCATATAACAATGAGTTATTTGGTTTTAATTCTAATCTTGCAAATTCAATTTCTGGTGGATCAGTTTATTCAATTAATAAAGGCATGATACCTCTTTTATCAAAGAGTTCCTTTTATATCCCTTCCACACAACCTCAATCTCCAAATCTGATAATTGTGACACAACTCCTTCATTTATTATAGAAATTAAAAAACATCCTCAGCTATTTCAGATTCTACCTCTAATGAGCTACCTAATTCTGCACCTCATCGATAGTTACCTTCTCATCAAACATCTATCAATTGCCATTGAAATGTGCCTACCACCTCTACCTCAACCCTCTCTTACAACTCCATCTTCCTCTATGTCCCATTCTATGGTCACTAGCCCAAAGTCAATGTTTCATAAACCAAGAAATTGCACTGCCACTCACACTCCTGATTTAGTTACTGAAATATCTAGAACTATTTCTCGAGCCCTCCAATGTCCACATTGGAAGACATTTATGGATACTGAATTCAGATCCCTTAAACAGTGCAAAAAAATTTAAGGAGATTGGCATTATGCACCAATTTTTTTTTAATATTCTAATTGCTCAAATTACATTTCTAAAATTGATAAGTGTATCACGTTAATTCTTAACTCATTTTTTGTTAATGGACTAATGATATAGACCGCTAGTGACACGTATCATATTGACATGAATAGTTGTACCACGTGTTACATGTTATAATACTATTTGACCACGTGTTAGTTTGTGTCATATATCATAATATAATTCATCTATATATCATCAATTATGTCTTCATTATGGATAGACCAAATTGATCTTTTATTTTGTACTAAGTAACTCATTTTAATCTCTAAAATTAAATACTGTGCACCAAATTAGTCTTTTCACTAATTTTTTATAAATTTAAAATCTTCAATAACTTTAAATGCATTAATTTTAATTTTAATTTTTCACATATTTAAATACAAGTATTTTTGATAAATATTTTTAAGATTTTAATTTTAATCGTACAATTTTTTTATCATAATAATTTAATATTAATAACTACTCAATGTGGACTAACTTCCTGTATAATAAGAAAAGAAATCACACACTCACTTTAGCTCAACTCATATAACTAAGTCATCATTTTTTTGTAAATATTCCTATAAACTTAGATATTTTTCAATCCAATTCTCACATGAACCAGTTTAAATTCTTGTTAATTTCGTCATTGAAGTTCACTACAGATATCCCTAACCACCATATCCAACCTCTTTCGTTGAACCCATTTACAAACAATTAGTTATAGGTATGTCTTCCAACATTATTATGTTATTTAAAAATGTGTATTTTATAGTAACCGAAAAAATAAAAAACGTGAATCTTGATTTTTAATTTCTTATTAAAACCATGAATATTTTTGGATTAAAAAAAAGTGTCTAATTAATCATATAATTTTTTTATAATAACATATTTATATATGACAAAATTTATCAATATTAAATTATTATAAAAATATTTTATAAAAATTCTTGTACTTAAACCGTGAAAAAATAGATTTAAAATTAGTACATCTAAAAATATTAAAAATTTTGAATTTATAAAAAAAATAGAAAAAAACTAGTGAAATGATTAGTTTGGTACCTAACATTTAATTTCAAAAACTAAAATGAGTCACTTAATATAAAATGAAGAGCTAATTTAGTGCATTTATAATGATGACATAGCAAATGACATGTGGACAAATAATGTTGTGATACGTGATACAAGTCAGTACGTGGTTAAATAGCATTATAACACATGATACAATCATTCACATCAACATGCCACATGTCACTAACAATCTATGTCATCAACCAATTAACGAAAAATGAATAAAGAACTAATAAGACATACTTTTGTTAATATTAGAAACATAATTAAAGTAATTAAAATCTCAAAAATAATTTTGATATACGCCAATTTCAAAATTCACTTTGGAGGCTTAACACGGCTTTTACTACTCCTCCATCAAATGCAACTATCATAGGTTGCAAATGGGTCTGTGCTATCAAGAAAAACAAAAGAAAACATTATAAAATATAAAGTCAGATTAGTCGGTAGGGATTTTCATCAATGGAAAGGTGTGGATTATGACCAAATCATTAGTCCTGTGATAAGACCATCCCTTGTCCATATTGTTTTAACGATTGCCCACACCCAAGGTTTCGGTGATGAGACAATTTAACTTCAAGAATGCCGTTCTAAATGAAAAACTTGAAGGACAGGTATATATGTAACAACCTCTCATGAGCATTCAGATCCTAATCTTGTATGCAAGCTTAATTAAGCTCTTTATAGACTTAGAGTGTGTTTGGTAAACACGTTGCAAAGAAGAGAAGTCCGTTTGAACTTCTTAAAAGTTTCACTTTGATGTTTGGCAATCTTTATCTTTCTGAACGCAGAATTGATTCTGCCTCTGAATGCACGTTTAGGAGAAGTTAAAATTTGTAGCTTCTGCGTTTCACATTTATGATTGGTGATTACTCTTACAAAATTAGGTAAAAAATTCATTTCATTTTTACCAATCCTATCTTTCATTTTCTTCTATAAGAATGATACCAGTAACTATTACCTTCACAGTTCTTTGTAGTTCTTCCTATACTTTTTCATAGTTGTTTAGTTTCAATTTTTTTTTCTATCAAAATCGTTTAGATTTGTTTTAATCAATAATAAATTAAATATTTTAATTTTTTTACTATTTTTAGTACTCATTTTCATATTTTAATTTTTATGTTTTTTTATTGTATTTTTTATTTATATTTTTTATTTATTTTTTTATTATATTTTTTATTTATATGATAAATATTTTTATATTATTTATATAGTGTTTTGATTTCTCATATTATGTTTTTATATGAATTTTTTTATCATTTATTATATTATTTTTTATATGTATATTTTTTATGAAATCCTTTTTTTTAATTTTTGGTTGGCTTTGTTTATATAATTTTTTATTTATTTTATTGTATTTCTTTTATTTATATGACAAATATTGTTGACTTCTTTTATTTTTTATAATGCTCTGATTTTTCAGGTATTTTATTAATTTTTATGATATTTTTATTACTTTTTTATATGAATTTTTTTTATCCTTAATGCATTTATGTTGTGTATGAAATTCTTTTATTTTTTATTGATTTTATTCATATGAATTTTATATAATTTTTTATTATTTTTATGGTATTTTTTTTGTTCATATGATATATGTTGTTGGTTTTATGTTTTTTATTTTTTTTATTTGATTTTATTCATATGAATTTTTTTATTTTTATTATTTTTATGGTATTCTTTTTGTTCATATGATATATGTTGTTGGTTTTATGAAATTTTTATTATTTCTTGTATGTATGATTTTTTTTTTTATTCTTTGATGTACTCTATTTTTATAGTACTCTCTTTTATATTTTTATTTTTTATTGTATTTGTTTTATTTATATGATAAATATTGTTTATATTATTTTTGATAGGTTCTGATTTTGCATGTATATAAAAAAATTATTTAAATTGATGTCTCTTTTAGTAATTTTACATCTAAAAGTAATTTTGAATAGTATAATCCAAACAACATTTATTTTACTATAATCAATTTTAATATAAAGATTGCCAAACATAAATCACGTTAATCCAAACTTACTTATCATCAAAATCAATTTTACAAAATCAATTTTATGCAAACCAGCTACAATCCAAACACAATTAAACAGACACCAAAGACCTGGTTTCTTACTTTGAAAGCAACTTTGATGCAATTTAGCTTTTTAAGTACTAAGACTGATAACTCTCTTTTTGTTAGATATAATTCGAAATTTGTAACTTACCCATTGGTGTATGTCGATGACATTGTTGTTACCGGTAATAATGTTTAATGTTTCTGAAACTGAGGATCTGATTTTATAACAGAACACCATTTTTTCTCTAAAAGATCTTAGAAAGTGTAACTACTTCCTTGGACTTGAAGTTTCTTGTTTGGCTAATGGAAGTGTTCTGCTCTCTCAAGAGTAGTGCTAACTTGGAATCCCATGGCAACACCAATGATATCCCCTTTGAAGCTTCATTCTAATGATTCTGAGCCTTGTGCAGATCATAAATGGTATAGGTCCTTAGTTGGTGTTGTCCAATACTTGACAACCACCAAACTATACCTCTCCGATGTAGTCAACCAAGTCTCAAAATTCATGCAAAACCCAATATTAGAACATTTGAAAGTTGTTAAGAGTACAGTGTATTCTGGTTTAAGATTTACAAAGTGTTCTAACTATAGGGTATATATTAGCTTTCGCAGATGCTGACTAGGGAGGAGATTTGGATGACCAAAAATCCATTACTGGCTACTCTACTCTGATCGAGAAGCACTACTATAGGAGTATTGGAAGTATTAGTTAGTTGCTATTGCTATGGGTGTTAGAGCTATTATAGGATTGTTCACAGTTAGGACTATATATATATACTCCACTTCAATACTGCTAACATTTTTATCTAGTAGTTTAAATTTTTAGAAATAAATAATTGACATAATAGACCAACTCTAATCAAGATAAACTACATGAACATCAATGAACATGGGAGGAAGTAAATTAAAGTACTAGCATAGAGGGATTTGCCATATGACCGGGTTCCTGACTTACCATACTGTCCTTCAAGATTAAGGAATTGAATGAAATGAAAGCAGAGCAGATAGCAGTAGTTCAAGTCATGGTGAGTAACGCACCTGGTAAAATGTTATACGAGGCGAGTTGAGTAGTTTAATTTTGTCTTCGATTCTCAAAGAGTGTGTTAACTTGAAGGCGAATGCACTTGGCCGTTGCAACTTTTCGCAAATCTGAACTACCCAGTTGGTCTCACTATTATTATTCTATGTAGCTTCTATGTAATAGTAATCCCACAAGGAAAATTTGAGTGCAGTATATGGATAAAATAATATACAGTGTGGGGGTAAGTGCCATTTTAATTGCAGATTTGAACGGTTTTATTATTTTTTATTGAAAATGATAGTGATTAAATAATTATTATAATTGATGTATTTTAAATTCTTTGAAGCATATTTTTGTCCCTTTTTATATTCCTTCGTATATATTTTGTCATTTTATTCGGTAGAATTTTAAAACTTCATATGTTTAAGAAAAATTGTTCTTTAAAAAAAATTAACTATTTTTTAGTACAACAACCGATATTTTTATTTTTATTTTATTAAAAAAATAGGAAATTAACTTTTTATGCTAACAATTCGCTAACAAATGAGAGAGAGAAAAGGAAAATGTTCGAGGGTTGACTTGAACGAGTGAGCGGGTGAACGAGATTGTCAGCTCCAACGTTGATCACAAGGTGATGGACGACAGGATGTGACACTTTTAATGACACTTGGACGCTTAAATTAGAGAAGATTTACACACTGTTTGGATCAATAGAAAATGCAAGGAAAAAAAACAGATCAAAAATTTTATTTTCTATTGATTGGATGACAATAGAAATTAAAAGGAAAGGAAAAACAGTAGCGTGAGTTTCACTCCCAAATTTTTCTCTCAAACTTGCCATGAAAATAAATGATAATTCTAAAATGAAAGTTAAATTATTAATTTATTCATGATGTTAAAAAATAAAAAAAAATAAAAGATATTAATGTAATTTTATTTGGTTATAATTTTTTTTTATTTTTTTAAATTTATTTTCTCTTCATCTAAATAATATAAAAAAATCAATTTTTCTTATTTTTTTTTTCATTTTCTTTTCTTTTATTTTTTTTCCTTCCATTTTCTTAGAAAAATTTAGGATTTTCTATTTATGAATTATGATGATTTGGGAAATCGTTTTGGAAATCCCTGATTTCGTGAATTGGAATAATTTTCCCTACCCCAATTAAAAAGTTGTTAATTTTGGAAATTTGAGAGAATTCTGGACCGTTGTTTACCTTGGATCTAGCGGTTATTTTGTGTTAGGCCTTCGAAAATATTCGAACCCTATTGGCCCGTGCTGAAGATCGGATCCAGAACAAAAAAAATATTTTGAAATATTGGTGTAGAAGAAAAAGAAAAGTAAAAAAAAAGGTTAATTGTTGAAAGAAAAAATTAGTTTCTTGTTTACAATAACAACATTAACCAGTGTTATGGTCTATATCAACCAAAGACTAATAGATATTGTTGGTAATAGATCTGTATATCCTTAACCCTCCTCCTCTCTTTTTAGTTGTGAGAACCCAAAGTGACAAACGAAAAAGTTAAAGCAATTATCTGTTTTAATTTTTTAGTTATATGTATTTAGCAATTTTAACTACTGAACCCGTCATCTTTTCAGCAAAGACAAATGTTCAATTTTGAAGAAATAAAGCTGCAATTTATAGTTTTAGTAGCGATTAAAAAGACTAAATTGAGTAAAATCAAACTTTGCCAACTTATATTATATAGCCGTTATCTTTTCACCTGACAATTTAAAAGCAACCTGAATTCAAATTTTATGGTAGTTTAACGTGATAACTTAGCTTTTAGTTAATAGAGATCACTCAAAGAACAGACGTAAATCATAACGGAATTATTTAGATAAAGACGTTTAAAACGTTTTTTTTTTAAATATTGTTTAATAATTAAAAGTTAATGTATATAATCGATTAAATTGTATTATTTTTATCAAAATTAGATAAAAAATTGATTTAACCGAAAAATCAGTAAATTGAATCTTAAATCAATTTAAATTAATATTTTTTTATAAAAAATAGTTATAATTCTCTTATTATAAAAAATTACTAAAATATTTTTATTACATATATATTAATTTTAAAAATCTTAAATACTAACCTTATGACAATATAGAGAAAAAAAATGATTAAGATTTAGAGTTCTCAATGTGTATATATATATATATATATATAATAAAAGTATTTTAGTTATTTTTTATAATAGAGGTATTGTAATTATTTTTTATAAAAAAAATATTAATTTAAACTAATTTAAAATTTAGTTTATCAATTTTTTAATTAAACTAATTTATCCAGTCTAATTTTAATAAAAATACTACATTTTAATTAATTATATTTGTTAAATTTTAATAACTAAAAAATATTTTTAAAAAAATTTTAATATCTTTGTATGAGTGCCTCCTAAATTATAATTGCATTTTTTGAGGGTTCGATTGGGTAAATTAAAATTTAAAGGTTGAAATTAAAACCAACTCTAATTTTAGGATGTCAAATGGATTTTAATTCAAGTTATTAGATATCTATCAATTAATTTTTTTTATTTGTTTTAGAATCCTTTTATTAACAATGATTAGAATATTAGACTCACAAGTCACCAAAAAAAAAAAAGACTCACAAATGTTTTAAGAATAAGAAATATCGGCTATTAAATTAATTATTACGTATTTATATATTTTTGAAGAAAATATCAGGTAGTGAAATAATAAAACTTTTATAATAAAATAACCAAATATTTTTATAGTAATATAATTAAATATTTTTAAAAATATTTAAATTTTTTTATGTTTATATATTAATTTTAATTTCTTTTAGACACAAGACCATAAATACCAGATACACAATAATATTTAAATATATTATGTATGTCTGAAAATATTTTTTTATTTTTTAAATATAATTAAATTCAAAAGACAAATATATCACATGAATATCAAATAAATATTATGTTTAAAATAAAATAAATACAATAACTGATGACAGCCCACTCGAGACAGCCCGACAGGCAGCACGATGCACGAAACCATAGAAAAAAGGGTTTAACTAATATATAATTTAAGAGTATATGATAAATTTATTATTAATAAAAAATTTAAATATTTTTATTTAATAAAATTAAAATAAATATATTAAAAATTTAAATTTTTTATATTTTTAATAAATATTTTTTTTAATTTATAAATTTAACATGTGCTTTACATAATAGACAAATCCAAGACAAATTCATGGAATCTAAGTATGGTACCTAACAATGAATAATCTATTGGTATCGAGTAAATCTTGGAACGCAATTACACAGTAAACAAATCCTCCATTTTGACCTTGGCTCTACGCAGTACACATTGTCGTTCACTCGGGAGCATGGTGCACCGCTCTGCACATATTTCAATGCTACTGCGTTGGTAGTTAGATTATTATTATTATTATTATTATTATTATTTTGGTTTGGATTGGAATTCTCATAGGTTACACACTCACTCAGATCATACACATACAAGATATCTTTTTTTTTTTTGTCAAGTTTGTATTAGATAAAGTTTGAAGATAAGACCTCTTAGTAAAAAAGGAGAACATATGTCATTTGAGATTCATTTAGATTAAGTTTAAATAAACAGCTTAATTAATTTATTTTTAAAAAAATAATTTAAATAATAAATAATTATATTAAAAGTAGTTTATAAATAAGTTATTTTATGTTTGAGTTTTTAGTTTTAAAAATACTCTTTTTTATAGAAATATAATAAAAAAAATAGTAGTATTATGAGAAAAGTCATTTTTTTAAATTTCTCTATAAATTCTTAAATAGCTTTTTAAAAAGCTGTAATTTGATTTTAAAAATTACACCAAATATTAATACTATTACTTTTCATAAGTCAAAAATTCAAAAAAATTATTTTTAAAACTTCTCAAACAGACTATTAATATTTTGAGTTAAAAATATACCAGTTTAATTCTTTTAAAATAAAATAAAAATGTAAGAGAACATAAAAAATAAAATTAAAAAATAACACTTTACAACACAGATATTCATTATCAATTATTCACATAACTAAATTTTTTAACTATTATTTTTAATTATTTATTTTAAATTATGATATCTTGTCTATATATCTTTTAATACTTATAGATTCTTCTAAAAAACTACTATATAATTATGTATATGTTCACATTTTTTTTAAACATTCTATAACCTTTTAATAAAATCTACTAAATTTTTCAAAGATTTTCAAAGATTTTTTTGAAACATCTTAACATTATCAAGAGTATTTTTAAATTAATAAAATTCTACATTCAAGCAAAATATTTAACCAAATCTAACCAAATTGTTATAACAACTTTTTAAATCACAGGCTTCTTTCTCCTTCTCCTTCTTCTGCTGTCATCATTAAATAATTTCAGTTCATTTCTTAATTTATTTCGGTTCAATTGTGTGTTAATTGAGATTCACTTGATGCTGCCGATAAGTATTGACAAAATTTTTTATTTTTTAAGTAATTTCGGTTTATTTCTTAATTTAATTGAGGTTCATTTAGATTCATAAATAAATTCGATGTGTTTTTGTTAATGATGGAGTCTTTTTTACTATTTGTTCAAATCTAAACTAATTTCGGTTTATTTGTGTGCTAATTGAGGTTCACTTGATACTACTGATAAGTATTGATCAAATTTTTTATTCTTTAAGTAATGTCGGTTCATTTCTTAGTTTAATTGAGATTCACTTGGATCCAAAAATGAATTTGATGTGTTTTTGTTGATGATTGAGTTTTTTTTTATTACTTGTTCAAATATGAACTAATTGAATGGAATAGAGTGAAATCTAATGCAATTGAATAAAGTGATAATAAATAAATTTATTTTTCTTTGCTAAAAAATTTGGTCAATACTTATCGATAGCATCAACTGAACCTCAATTAACAAACAAATGAACTGAAATAAACTAAAAAATGAACCGAAATTATTTAATGATGGAACCAGAAAAAATCAGAACCAATCAAAATGTTAGAAAAATGTTGGTGTTGTTGGTGATGACGATAACAAAAGAGGAGGAGGAGGAGGAGGAGGAGGAGGAGGAGGAGGAGGAGAACCTACGTGCACAAATTTGAACGTGCGCAAATTTAAAAGAAGGAGAAGGAAGAGGAGAAAGATGAAGAGAAGGATGAGGAGAAAATAGAAAAGGAGAAGGAGATCGAAGATGAATATGAAGAAGTTGCGTTATTGAAACGCGCATATGGCACCCCTGGTGTGATGAAAGTGGTTTTTATTAAGTTTGAACTAATTTGGTTAAACTTAGTTGCCAAAAATATTTAAATGTGTAGCTAGACTTATATAAGAATGTACATTATACCTGCATAGAAAATAAAATAAAAAAATAAATGAACATAAAAGCTACAAAAGACATGAGGAGTAGTTATAAATTTAAGAAAAATTCGGAAAGAATAGATGCATAAATTAAAAAATAAAAAAATAATAACCAATAAAATATTAAAAAAAGAAATAAAAATAAAAAAGAAACAAAACCATTAAAAGGAAAAATGATAATTTTTTATAGGAAGAAGATATATAGTGCCTTAGCCCTTATTAACTGTAAGTTATAATGAAATTTTATAAAAAGAAATATGCACATAGAATAAGGTAGTGTTTGTTTTGAGATATTGAGACGAAAATTGGGGGACTGAAATTTGATATCATGTTTGTTAGCCTAGAGATTGATACTAAAATTTCAGTTTTTATTTCTAAAATTTCAGTATTTCAGTACTACTAAAAAATGGAGATATAATAAATTAAATTTTTTTGGGACAAGGACCAAAATCTAAATAATATTTTTTGATCAAAATATTTTTGTTTTAATTAATTAATTTTAAGTTTATTTTTTGTGCAAATTAAATTAGGACTACTTTTTTACAATTTCTCATTTATTCATCTTCTCATCGCTAGGAGTCTAGGACCACTGCTACGTCATCGTCGTCGTAGCTCTAGCAAGCAAATTTGAACTTGAGTAGGTTTTCAAAAATTAGCATACAAAGTTATCAATCTAATTATAACTAGGGATTATGTAATAGCATCCAACTTAATAGCATACACATTTATTGAGAAAATATATTTCTACCAACTTAATAGTATTTAAACAAATACAAAAAAAAAAAAAAGAAGAAAGAAAATGTGCTAAAAGGAAAATGTAATAGCTCTTGTACTCGAGAAAGTGTAATAAAATAGTTTAATATTATTAATTATTAATTATTAATTATTTAGTATTATAAGTTATTGTTGGTATTATATATTACTTGAAGATATTTTTGTTGTCTATTTTGGTCGCAAATTTATTATTTTAATGTCTAATAAATTAATCAAATAAATTAATTGATACAAATAATTAGTATATTTGATTTGATTTAATTAATTAAAAAAATAAATTAAAAAATGCCGTTAGTGTAATAATTAAATAATATCTATATATATTGCCTGTTTCATTTGCAGATTTATTATATAATTTATAAATTAATCAATAAATTAATTGATATAATGAATTACAATTAATTGGTTGATATAAATTATAATAAATTATGTTATACTTAAATATCTAACTAAATTAATAAATTAATTAATTTATTATAATAAATTAGATTTAATGAATTAAAAGAAATAAATTAAAAAATACTTTTAAAAACATATTATGTCAACTCTATTATTAACTATAGAAAAAAAAAGCTTATAAAAAGTTATTAAAAAGATAATTTTTATTTATAATATATTAATTATATAAATAATTTAAAATATTATTATACTTTAATAATTAAATTTCTTTATATTTTTTTTGGTCCAATCCTAAACATTAAAGTTAAGATTCAAGGTTTGACTCTATTTTATATAGAAAAGTAGACCATCAATATAGAAAAAAAAAATAATAAATTACTATTTTAATTTTTAACGTTTGGACTAAATTTTAATTTGATTTAAAATAGTATTAAGGAGGGTCTTAAAACGTTCGTTAGGGTATATTTGTGAATGGTATGAATAAAAAGAAATTAAAGCCAAGAAGATTCTTAGTTAGTTGTATACGAATTTAAATAGATAAAAAGAAGAATAGCGAAAGATTTTATATAATGTTTTCTTATTTTATTCTTTATTTAAATAATTTATATTAATATATTTGTAACATTATTCAAATAATTTTTTAGGAAAACATATAAACTAAACAAGTTTAATCACCCGTGCCATGCACGTGATAAGATTGAAATTATAATTTTAAATTGTTATGTTAAATTTCATTTTAATTATAATAATTTAATTAATAAAAGAATAACTTGTATGCGTTGTTTTTCTTTTCTTAATATAGTGTTAATTGTATTAACTATAAAATAGTTATTTAATCTATTTTTTTCAATAAATCAGGCATATATACTCAATATGACCATAAATAATCTAGTAATACTTAAATCTACCAACAAAGTTTTATATGTTGGTTTACTGTGAAGTAAGAAAATATCAAAATCAGCTCAAAATGAAGAATAATTAACCCGTACCATGCCATGCACGTGATAAGATTAAAGTTGTTATTTAAACTTGTATTAACCCGTGCCATGCACGTGATAAGATTAAAATTATAATTTTAAATTATTTTGTTAAGATTAATTTAAATTATAATAATTTGATTAATAAAAATATAATGTTATGATTTATTTGTTTTTTATTAATCTATTGTTAAATATATTAATCCTAAAATAGTTATTAATTGGTTTTAGTAATCTATTTTCATCAATAAATCAAACATATATACTCAATGTGACCATAAATAACTTAATAATACTTAGACCCACCAACAAATTTTTATATGTTGTTTTACTGTCAAGTAAGAACATATCAAAATTAACTCAAAATAAATAATAAATTATTAGAGAATTCTAATGCACAAAATTCTCTAATAAACAATAAATAATTTAAATCTACTAAAAAATAACTCAACACTTTTCTTTGATGCCTGCAAAATATATACTTAAAATAATATTATATCAATATTAGCATACAGTTTTACAATCATCGACCGTATTTACTATACATGACTCCTTCTTAAAAGTTATTCTACACACGTGTGCAGTCGGAAGATAAATTACTGGACTTTATTTTTCTAAATTATTATAATTATGTATTATTCATTAAATGCTAATTATAATATTGTAATAAAATTATAATAAAGATATTTTTCTAAAATAATTTAGAAGAGAGAATAGTGCTTTCATTTTGGAGGAAAAATGAATTCATGAGGAATTGTACCTCACTTTTATTAGTGGATAATGTATTAAATATTGATTTTATATAATTATAATAAAAATATTTCTCTAAATTAGTATAATCATGCATTATTCGTTAAATGTTAATTGTAATATAATTATAATAAATATATTTTTCTAAAATAAATTTAGAAAAGAAAATAATGATTTCATTTTAGAGAAAAAAATGAATTCATGAGAAATTAACACCTCACTTTTATTAGTTGGAGAAAAAATCTAATTTTAGTATATTTTGTCATTATTATACATTTTTCTCTAATCATATATCCATCGTTTTCTTTTCTTTGTTTCAACATTTTGAACCTAGGTTTAACTTCTCGTAATTCTCACTTCTTAGTTATTCTATTAGATGTAGTTGATAACTATTAAAATTCTTCGATTAATATAGGAGAAAAATATATTATTATATGATAGAATTAATATGAGTATATTTTATTATTAAATAAACAAAGTTAATATAAAATAAAATTATACATAAAAAAGCAAAAAAAAAATTAAAATAGCAAAAGTGATAAAAATATTATTTTTATAATTTTGTTTTGTCATTTTTATGTATAGAAGATTAGAAAATAGTAAATTTTTAACTAAATTAATTTATATTTGTTGTATTCAATTTAAATAAGTAATAAATTATCTTATTTTAATTTATTTCTTAAATTTATATATCATAAAAATTAAATCAAATAATTAATATACCTAATTTTAAATTGTGTGATACTTAAATATCTATTCAAATCAATTAGTTGATATAATTAATTCATCATAATGAATTGTCTTTAATGAGTTAAACAAAATAAAGTAGAAGCATGCTATGTTGATTCTATCATTAAAGGTAAAAATTCGATTTTTATATAATAAAATAGATAGAATAGATAATATAATAGACGGCGAGAAAGAGAAAGATAAACATTTTAGATTCTAAGTTGTTTTATTTAGATGTTGCAATGTGGGTATCACATTATTTTACTTATTCTACCCTATGGACCCTTTTGAAACTTTATTTCAGTATCAATGAAATTTCACTACCTTTGTGTACTAAATTAAAATTCAAAATGAAACTGAAAAAAAAATAAAGAGTATAAAATTATTGATTGAAAAACACTCTAAATAATAAAAAGTCAAATTAATTTTAATATTAAATTCATTAATACCGTTTTAATTTTATATAATAGTTAGATAATAAATTAGTAAAAGCAAATAGAAGAATGACTTTAACATAAAATTATAATATAATTTATTTATGAAAAAATAATCAATAATTAATATTAATAAATATAAAAATTATCCAAATACTTTGATCAAAAGTATAAGTGGTTAATTATTATTCATTATTAATAATATTTTGTTCATAACAAAAACTGAAAATATAATTATTCAGATTTAGATTTTAAAAAAATAAACGTATAAGTAACTAAATGATCTATTTTATCATTTATATTATAAATTAATTAATTAAACTAACTGATATAATGAATTATAATTAATTAATTGGTATAAATTATAATAAATTATATGATATTAAAAAAATAAAATGAATAAAAAAAATAAAAAAGAAATAGAAGAACAGAAGACTACAATAAAATAAATTGAATGTGAGTTTTTTTTTCTTTTTACAAATTTTATATCACATCCGCTTCAATAATAATAAATAAAAATACATCAACTTAATATCTAAGAGAAAATGATGAGATAAAATCATAACACAATTCTAAAATAAAAGCTTAAATTAAACCATAATATCATTGCACAACACAAATTAAAAGTAATTTCACACTACAATATACTACACAAATAGGTAAATAACTTAAGCTTAATTACGGATTTTTTACGGATTTTTTTTTATTTACGTATGCATGATAACACCATAGTCTATAAATGCTTAATGGATAACATATCATATATTGCTCTGAATGATGAGCACATGAGTTGAAGAGTGTGTGCTGATTTGTGTCCATGATAGTTGCCTTGTGACGACGCCTCATAGGAAGAAAAAGAATTGTTGTAAAAGCTACCCAACGAAAGAGTAATTGGTAAATGAATAATATTTTCTTCTAGTATTTTTATAGTGGTAAAATAAAAATAGAAAGAATAAAATTTTGTATTTTTATATTAGAAATAGAATTTGATATTTATCCTAATAAAATTAAATAACTAATTAGCTATATTTAAATAAATAAAATAAATTAAATAAAAATATCTTTAAGAATTAACCAAATCAATTAGTCGATACAAATAATTAGTATAATTAATTTTATTTAATTTATTGAATTCAAAAAAATAAATTAAAAAATAATTGATTGAATTAATTAGTTGATATAATTAATTTATTATAATTGATTGGATTTAATGAATTAAAAAAAATAAATAGAAAACATAGGAGAAAATAATTTTTTTAACTAAATTAATATGTATTTATTGTATTTAATCAGTATAAGTAACAAATTATTTATGTTATTATGTACCTTATAAATTAATGAATTAAAATAATTGATATAATAAATTACAATTATTTGATTGATATAAATTATAATAAATCGTGTGATATTTAAATACCTAATCAAATCAATTAGTTGATATAATTAATTTACTGTAAAAAATTATATTTCTGATTGATAATTAGGTTAATAATGCATTAATTATTAATTTTATATAATTATAGTAGAGATATTTTTCTAAATTAGTATAATTATGAATTATTCATTAAATACTAAGTATAATATTGTTATATAATTATAATTAAGATAATTTTCTGAAATAAATTTAAAAGAGATTAGTATAATTATAATAAAGAGATTATCTTAAATTAGTATAATTATGTATCATTGATTAAATATTAATTATAATACAATTATATCAATTAAAGATAATTTTTAAAAATAAATTTGAAAGAGAGAAATAGTGCAATCATTTTGGAGGAAAAATAGATTCAGGAGAAAATGACACCTCACCATCATAAGTTGGGAAAAAATTCAGTTTTAGTATATTAAGTAGATAGATTGGTATAAATTATAATAAATTATATAACATTTAAAAAGAAAATAAAATGAATAAGAAGAAAATAAAAATAAATAGAATAGATAGAAGACTACAATAAAATAAATTGAATGTGAGAGTTTTTTTTTTGGTACATTTCATATCACATCCGTTTCAATAATAATAATAAATAAAAATACGTCAATTTGATATCTAAGAAAAAATGATGAGATAAAATCATAATACAGTTCTAAAGTAAAAGTTTAAATTAGAACATAATAATATCGTTACACAACACATATTGAAAGTAATTTCACACTACAATATACTACAAACAGGTAAATGACTTAAATTTAAATACGAAACATTTTTTATTTATGCATACATGATAACACCATGGTCTATAAATACTTCATAGATAACATATCTTATATAGCTCCGAATGATGAGCACGAAAGTTGGAGAGTGTGGTAGTTTGTGTCCACGATAGTTGCCTTCTTGCAACGACGCCTAATAGAAAGAAAAAGAATTGTTGTAAAAGCTATCAAATGAAAGATTTATTGGTAAACGAATGATATTTTCTTCTAGTATACATGGTCTTTTATAGTGGTAAAATGAAGATGGAAGGAATTAAATTTTATATTTTTATATTAGGAATAAAATTTGATATTTATTCTAATAAAGTTATTATTATTATCAATATAAATGGGTTAACAACTTGCCACGAATAAAATATATGTTCTCAAATTTAGATTCATGTATCACAGGAAAACACTATATATAGACTTTAGTAAAACAAAAATAAATATGTAAATTACCTATTATTAAGGCAATTTTTTAATAATGCATTAAATTTTGATTTGATACAATTATAATGAAGATATGTTTCTAAATTAGTATAATTATATATTATTTATTAAATATTAATTACAATATAATTATATTAAAGATATTTTTTATAAAATAATTTAGAAAAATTATTTGATATACGTGAATCGGGTAACAAAAATTTATTATTATTATTATTACTATTATTGATATTATTATTATCATTAAAATTATTAAAAGTATTTTTAATTGATAATTGATAAGTAATTTAATAGTGTATTTAGTATTAATTATAATGAAGATATGTTGCTAAATTAGTATAATTATATATTATTCATTTAGTATTAATTATAATATAATTACAATAAAATAATTTAGAATAGAAAAAAAAATTTATTCATTTTGGAGGGAAAACGGAGGCATGAGAGATCGACACGTCACCTTTAATAGCCGGGGGAAAACCCAATTTTAGTATATTAAGTAGATTAAAATCTAATGAAAACCACTTATATAATTTAGAAGATATAGTTACAACGAGATTGGAGGGTTTGAAACTTAACAAACCCTTACCCTCAAAATAATAAAACTTGTGAACCACTACAAAATAATGTTAAAACCGGAAAAAATAAAAATAGATGTTTCAACATTCGTATGATCAAAGTGGCGAAAACTAGATTAGTCAATAAACTAGTAAGATAATTGGATCATTAATTTAATAGTTTTATCGGAATGAATTTAATTGATTTAATTAAATATTAAATAAATTTATAAAAAATTTAATATATAATTTTAATTATTTAAATTTAATAATTTTTAATATAATAAAATTTAAAATTTTACATAATAAATTATCTATAATTTATCAATAAAAGTTTATAAATAATTTCTAACATCAAAGTTTATAATTAAATAGATCAAAACACATGTAAATAACAAACACATCAAACACATTCCTCATCTAGCGCTACATGATGAGTTCGTCCACGTTCTGTTAGTGTAACACCCTAACTACCAAAGCTCACACTTCCGGCTGCGCGACTCTGATAGCTCGGACATTACGACGACACTTATGCTATTTAATACTAAAATATGAGCCTGTTTAAAACTTTAAACCGCAATACCGCTCCCAAAGATACTTTCGCTCGATAACGTACATCCATAAATACCATACAACTTACAAAACTCATAAAGAGTACATCCATATATACATATATATATATTTACAAGCATTAACCAACACAATCCCTATCCCTCTCACAGAATATATCAAGATAAAGGCGAGGGTACAATAAATAATCTATATCAATACAGAACATATCAATAACTAAATAAACTCTTCGTAACTTCTGCGCCCATATCCTGAAAGGGGAAAAATGTAGGGGGGTGAGAACATCATCCTCGAAAGGGTTCTCAGTAGAGGGTTTTTGGGAATTACTGTAATAGGATACATGAAGATAAACCGTACCAGTGATTAATAACCGTCTTATGCCTCTTTTCAAAAACAACGGTTTACAATAAAAGAGGAATCGGAAATCTTTTCTGAAAGAGGAACAGTTCAATTCTCAAAAACTCAAAAGCCTTTCAAAACGGTTTATCTATGCTGAACCAAAATAGCCTTTCATATTTTATTCCAAACCAGAAACACAAAACCAAAATCAACCATCGGTTCATCTCATTCCAACCACGGCCCTAGGCCCAAACAATCCAACCATCAACCAATCACCACAGTCCAACAGAGTCCCAGTAGCAAACACAAATAGGAAGATGCAAACACAAACAAACAGTTATTACAAGTAGAACAATTAGCAATTAATCACATAGGCAAACCAAGTATAATATGCACACCCAAACAATGTCACATAAATGCATATGATGCATGCCTGTCCCTAGTGGCTGATGATATCATCTGTCGGTTATAGAGCCAACCCGACAAGTCCTGGTAGCTAACCATTGGACTGTCCCTCTGTCGCGCATCCCCAACTCGAGTTATACTCATCATAAACTTGATCATAATCATGATCCATATCCATCACCCTCACTGGTGAATATTTACGGGGGCGAGCTCATCCGGGGCTTTCACAGTGCCCGGCCACACTTACGACATAGGGTCAACAGAGTATCAAGTCTCAACCTGGAGCACGTGGTGGCTAGCCACTGCTACTACCCAGGGAACTCGTATCTCAGATAGTGGAAGTGCAACATTCACATTTATCAATGATTCAGCATAAACATGCAATCAATCTCATCCATGGATCAACATCCATCTCAGCCATCCGGCTCACGGTTCATTCTAGAACCAGCCAATATTCATATCATACACAGCCATTCCGGCTCACGGTTCAATCCAGAACCAATCAATATGTATAAACATACACAGCCATTCCGGCTCTCAATAAAACAGCACTTCCACATTCAAAATCATCAAATTCATGAAATCGGCATTTAAGCCATAAATCATTTTCTCAACTCATTTCACTTTGAAATCAAGTTTCAACTCTTTTCAGCCTTGGCTTTAAAGATCTCATTTCTCAAATCATCTCAGGCTCATAAGCCACTTTTACTCAAGGTAAATTCTCCTTTCAAAACAATGCCACTCTCGGCATCCTCTTTCCAAAACTTCCATAATCATGGCAAGTTAAAAGCCTCTTTGAGATATTCAAAATCACCCATCCAACAATGGGATTTTATAACAAAAGTTTCTCGGCAGAGTCCCGAGTCTTTAGGGGAGAATAACATATCTCATTTCACCAAATTCATTTAAAATCATTAAAACATTGGCTTTCTGATTTGAGTAAGAAAATAGGATCTAAGCCAAACCGAGTCACGTAATCTTTACTTCTTTCAAAACCATTTCCTTTACTTAAACAAAACCGGCTTCAATTCCATAATTAAATCTGAAGCGTTTCAAACTGATAAGAGAATCCTTTTTGTTGTATTAAACTAGAGTTCAAAAGATACTTTGAATCTTATTTAAAACGTCAAAATAATGAGGCTCATCACTCGAAATCCAATTCCTTTTAAAATCACGAAAACTCTCCCAAGGGACAATCTTTGTGTTTAATAGAGAAAAACATAAACCCGTTTTACCTTTTAAAACAGCCTCAAAGCAAAATTCTCTTTCGAATGACTTGTACCCAAAGACATACTGTTCTTCTTGGAAAATAAGGAGAAATCATGATTCTCTTTTCAATAATTCTTTCAACGCATAACTTCATTGCTTTCTTAATTGTTCTAAGTAAAGGTAATAAAAGAAGCCATAATTTCACAATCCGCAAAATAGATAGGAAAGGCATTAAACTTAAAATTCCCCAATTAACATTTCAAATAAGGACTCGGATTCTATAGAAATTTCGGCAGCACCTCCCCTAAAACTTGGACTTTTGCCACCCGGTTCGGGTCCCAACTAAACCGTTTCTCATTCCTTTTCAACAGCTCAAAACCAGAAATCAATTCAAAAGCAAGCTAAATCCAACAGTCACCTCAGTGGCATATCTCAAGGAAGCCATTTCAAAAATCAACTCAATATCAACTGATTTAACTCATTTATAAAGCTTTAAAGAATCGGTTCAGCAATAAATCATTTATCAAAGCCAGAGCAATTAAAGCAACCCAGGCTGAATTTCAAGAGCATTCTATCTTTCACATCATCAAAATAATTGACTCAATTCAAACCAATCCTCAACGGATTAAACTCATTTCAAATATTTAAAGAATCAACTTCAAACATTACATTTCACAAGCCACACAACAATTCAGCCAAACCAACATCCATAGTCATTCGAGTCAATCAATTGATACATAAGGCAGATACAATCACCAAGTACACAATATCTCACATCAGTACCCATATGTAATAATTCCAATAATAAACTATAGTTTTTGGAAAGCGCCCCTACCTCAGCAAGAAAAACTTAACCCAAGCGTGTCAACTGAACTCTTTTCGCTCTGCCCGAAATCACCGACAATCAGAACCCGACTCGGCTTGCTCTCTCGAAAGCAGAAACCGCTACAAGCGGCATAAGCAAACCGGATTCTAACTCCTAAAACCATTAACATCGCAAATACTTTATTACACGGAACAGAGCACTAACGCAGGGCTTTCGAAAATCAAAATACTCACTGAAATCACAAAACGAAGCAGTCGCAGCTCGCTATCAACCCGGCAGTGGCTCCGTCAGTAACCCCAAGTGACAATCGCGAGCAAAAACACCGGTGACGGTAACTGTAACAACCACGCGGCGTTAACAACCTTTCCGAAATTCCAACAGAACAGAAACCAAACTCAAAGAACTTACCGGCAGTGGAACACGGTGGCAGCAGGGTCTCAAGTGGTAGAAACTCAGCCCGGAGCTCCGGCGGCCATGGCAGCAGATTTTGACGGCACGGCAGCAAGGGCGGGGAACCACCCACCATCATCGCGTCTCATCCTCTCCCGCTACTGACAAGGACAGCAACCACCATAGCAACCCGGCCTCAGCAGCGGCTTCCAACGGCAACAGCGGCGCGCTCAACCCAGAATCCGAATGGAGCACAGTAGGAGTGACGGCCATGAGTGACAGTGACGCGAGCTTCGATGGTGGCAGGAAGTGATGGCGGCTGAGCGCGGTGGCTACCCTCCTCACGGCGCGTCTCTCTCTCGCGCGACTGGCGACGGCGCGGCTAGGAGTGACGGTGTGACGAACAGAGGCGGCGGCACGGCGTGGACCCTCCTCGCAAGGCCTTTCCGTCAGTCTCTTCCCCTCTCGCCTCAGCCCCGATTTGTGACAGAGTCGGCCCGCGAACAACGGTGGCGACCTCAACTGGGCAGGACGCGGTGGCAGGACGCTTCCCCGCGTGTAGCAGCTCGGCGTCTCACTCGGAGGCATCGGCGGTGGTGGCGAGACTTAGTGGCGCCGGCAAACATCTCTCTTCTTCCACTTCCCTCTGCCATTCCTTCTGTTTCGTTCAAGAAGAAAGGAAAGCAACGCATGCTACTGCTGCTGATGAGGGCACATTGTGGGTGCTATGGCTGGGTCTTGGGAGAAAATGGGTTACCGGGTCATGGGTTAGGGTTTTAGGGTTAGGGCTTCATTTTCAAAAATTAGGGTTAAGGGTATGGGCATTTTAGTAATTTCACTTAAAATTGGGAATAATATAGTAATTGAAACCCAGATTAAATCCAACATTATTTGTACATAGAAAATACTATTTGCTTATCAATTTCACAAATTATTTTCAATAAGATGCCCAAATCTAAAATTAGAAATAATATGCTTAATTTCTTCATTTTCCAAAATAGCAGTAATAATATTTAAAATATTACTTATCTAATCCAATTCATATAAAATCCTTATTATTTCATAACTATCAACCTTATACTTTAAATATAGAAAATAATCCAATAATTATAAAATTGGATAATAACCATAACTTATCTCAAATCCAATAAATCAAAACTTGCCTTAATTATCTTTAATAAAATAATTTCTGAAATTAAGGCTATAAATAACCATATGATTTTGAGACTTGATCATAATAAGACTTTTTCAAAAGCTCCGGGTCTTACATCCTACCCACCTTATAAAAATTTTCGCCCTCGAAAATTGATACAAAACGAAAGAAGTTCCATAACAGTTCACCCTTGAACACATTTAAGGAAGAAGCAAAAATATCTCAAAATATAATCATATATACGATTTTCAAATACTTTGATTGTCATAAGCATAAGGATGCAAAGGTAGGAGTGTGATTGCAAAGCAAAAGTTACAAGATCGGCTCAATGCAAAAGCTAACATGGGTCAATCATGTGATAGTGGGGCAAGGCATCAAAGGCTATCAAACAGGATGGAGTTAAAACGATGTGCTCAATATCCACACACTAATCTTATATCAACCTCAAGGTTTCAACTTTCCAATTCCATCAAGCACCTTACAAACCCCAAATTTGATCACAAGCCTGACAATCACAAACCCGTTCGCAAGGAACAAAATGCCCACAACTCATACGTTGCACACCTACCGCTTCAACTTCCGTATACACATCACATCTCAAAGAACTAACGTATCGCGTTACTACGTCTACAAGTCACACGTGATATCAAAACCATTCTCGAGTCTACTCAGAAGAATATGAGATCTTAGAAAGGAGAGACGGATGTCAAAGACAATAGTCATAGATTTGAAAGAATATATCCAATCCCAGATAAACAAGGATGTTCAAGCAATAAAGTTTGCTAGACATAATTCAATTGACAACTTCAAAGATAACCCTTAGATCAAAGAAGTTCAATAGGATCAATAAGAAGAAAACCAACGCATCAGTTTGAAACAAACTCAAGCTGAGTCGAGGAAGCATGAGGTTTACAGAAAAGAATATTTCAAACCCAAGACAAAGCTCACAAAACTCAAGAGCACGATTAAAAGTACTTCCAAATACATTGTTCATAAAGGAACCGAAACTTGCATAAAAACCACTTCGCAATCTAAAAGAAAGGTTAATTAACAACATCCTTCAAGAGAGTAATAAAAGCATAATCGTGGCTTTGCTTTAATGCAAGTTCATGTTGAAATAGATTTTGTCGAGTTCTAAAAACAAGGTGTACACGGGTTTGGCTAAAGGCTAAAATATTTCTTCAAATATTTTAGAAAGATAATTAGATGCGCAACTTAACCAAAAGCAGTTTATAAAACTCGGGAGAGAAATCAAAGGCTTGTTCAAAAATTCTCAAAGTTCATATTCAAACAAGCGTGTATAACATTTGTAGCAAGGATGAAAGAGAAAATTAAACTCCTTTTAGAAAAGAAACTCCAAGGTAAAAATTTGCACACAATCTGGTAAGGAAATAAATGGTGTGTTTCAAACAAACCGATTTTCACTAAACAAGGAAGCTTTCCAAAACCCTATTTAAAATAGCGCATGCCAACTTTAAATTAACTTCGTCAAGATTGAACAATGGTTTCAATCTCAATCAAGCAACAGAAAATAAATTCCGTTTAAAACTTCTTAAAAGAGAATTCAAAACTTCTTTAAAAGGTTCAAAACAAGACTCCAAGAGTGTTCTTGAAATCACTATCTCAGAAGAACATTCAAGAAGTTTAAGATGTACTAAAAAGGAGTCAAGCCTTGCAAGAAAGGATCTTAAATCAAAGTAGTTCAAACAAGAGTCACTAGACATAAAACATCAAACAAGTTTTAAATTGATCCAAAAGAATACAAAAGTCATAGAAAAAGACAACTCAATCATTTGTAATTTCTCAATGATAAATTTTTGATTAAACTCTTATAGAGATAATGAGAGAATAAACAATGCACAAATTTTTGAAACGAATCAAACTGACTCACATAAGGATGAGATTCACAAGAGAGGACGAACCAAGATCAGTGGTAATGTTCACAAGACGTAAAAGATTAGTTAATAATAGAATCACGTATGACATTCATAGAGGTGAAAAGCTTATGAAGGAAAGAGTCCGTTCATAAGAAGAAAGTTATGAGTCCAACATTTCCAAAAGAACCACAATGGCATAAACCATGTAGTATGCTAGATCAGGCTCAAATCAAAATAAATTAAGTAAAGTTTATCAAATGAAACTCAACCGAGACAAAAGTGATAAATCCTTTCTTTTCAAAATTTTGAAAAATATCCAAATACATAATCAAATAAAGATGTGCATTGGAACCGTAGTAAAATTACTAGAAAGTCAATTTGTATTTAAAGTAAATGCCGTTCCGCAAACCAGTAAAAATACAGGCGAGATATTAAAAATAGATAGTTGCTAAGCGGTATGAGAAATCTTCAAAATTTCATGTATAGATAAGTATATATCTATTCAACAGCAATCTTCATAAAATCTCAAAATTAGCTGTGCTCACTGTCAAATAAGAGAAAAACTAAATCAACAATTTCTCAAAGAATGGACTCAAAATCAGGAGATAAAATGCACAGTGCATTAGGACCAATTCAAAGCCATGTCAAAGAATACAGGGATCAGGAAGAACTCAAACAGATGAAGACAGATGCAACAAGGATCTTAAACCAGCATATGCACTTAAGGTCAAACAAGAATGCATATGGATAGAGGAATAGAATTGAAGAATCAAACTACTTTTTAAAAGGATTAGCAAACAAGAACTTCAAATTAGGATATGAAAGAACAGGTCAACTCGAACAGAATTCAAGACACACAACTGAATAGCCTCGAGAAATAGTTTCTAACGTTTCCAAAATCCGCGATTCGCTTTACTCAAAACTCGTATTTCATCTATGATAACCCATCAGTGCTTTCATATACATAATTCACTAGTATTAAGCCGGCCAAACTTAATACCAGGAATTATGCAATGCAAGACTAATAGTGTTAATCAATAGACCGTCATGTGCATAAAGCTCTAATCCTCGTCATTCGACAAGACCTAATACATGACAAACACTCAGAGTATGCAATTGAAGCATAGTCAGTCCATTCCTCAGGCTCTACAGGAAGAACTGCTCTGATACCATAATGTAACACCCTAACTACCAAAGCTCACACTTCCGGCTACGCGACTCTGATAGCTCGGACATTACGACGACACTTATGCTATTTAATACTAAAATATGAGCCTGTTTAAAACTTTAAACCGCAATACCGCTCCCAAAGATACTTTCGCTCGATAACGTACATCCATAAATACCATACAACTTACAAAACTCATAAAGAGTACATCCATATATACATATATATATATATTTACAAGCATTAACCAACACAATCCCTATCCCTCTCACAGAATATATCAAGATAAAGGCGAGGGTACAATAAATAATCTATATCAATACAGAACATATCAATAACTAAATAAACTCTTCGTAACTTCTGCGCCCATATCCTGAAAGGGGAAAAATGTAGGGGGGTGAGAACATCATCCTCGAAAGGGTTCTCAGTAGAGGGTTTTTGGGAATTACTGTAATAGGATACATGAAGATAAACCGTACCAGTGATTAATAACCGTCTTATGCCTCTTTTCAAAAACAACGGTTTACAATAAAAGAGGAATCGGAAATCTTTTCTGAAAGAGGAACAGTTCAATTCTCAAAAACTCAAAAGCCTTTCAAAACGGTTTATCTATGCTGAACCAAAATAGCCTTTCATATTTTATTCCAAACCAGAAACACAAAACCAAAATCAACCATCAGTTCATCTCATTCCAACCACGGCCCTAGGCCCAAACAATCCAACCATCAACCAATCACCACAGTCCAACAGAGTCCCAGTAGCAAACACAAATAGGAAGATGCAAACACAAACAAACAGTTATTACAAGTAGAACAATTAGCAATTAATCACATAGGCAAACCAAGTATAATATGCACACCCAAACAATGTCACATAAATGCATATGATGCATGCCTGTCCCTAGTGGCTGATGATATCATCTGTCGGTTATAGAGCCAACCCGACAAGTCCTGGTAGCTAACCATTGGACTGTCCCTCTGTCACGCATCCCCAACTCGAGTTATACTCATCATAAACTTGATCATAATCATGATCCATATCCATCACCCTCACTGGTGAATATTTACGGGGGCGAGCTCATCCGGGGCTTTCACAGTGCCCGGCCACACTTACGACATAGGGTCAACAGAGTATCAAGTCTCAACCTGGAGCACGTGGTGGCTAGCCACTGCTACTACCCAGGGAACTCGTATCTCAGATAGTGGAAGTGCAACATTCACATTTATCAATGATTCAGCATAAACATGCAATCAATCTCATCCATGGATCAACATCCATCTCAGCCATCCGGCTCACGGTTCATTCTAGAACCAGCCAATATTCATATCATACACAGCCATTCCGGCTCACGGTTCAATCCAGAACCAATCAATATGTATAAACATACACAGCCATTCCGGCTCTCAATAAAACAGCACTTCCACATTCAAAATCATCAAATTCATGAAATCGGCATTTAAGCCATAAATCATTTTCTCAACTCATTTCACTTTGAAATCAAGTTTCAACTCTTTTCAGCCTTGGCTTTAAAGATCTCATTTCTCAAATCATCTCAGGCTCATAAGCCACTTTTACTCAAGGTAAATTCTCCTTTCAAAACAATGCCACTCTCGGCATCCTCTTTCCAAAACTTCCATAATCATGGCAAGTTAAAAGCCTCTTTGAGATATTCAAAATCACCCATCCAACAATGGGATTTTATAACAAAAGTTTCTCGGCAGAGTCCCGAGTCTTTAGGGGAGAATAACATATCTTATTTCACCAAATTCATTTAAAATCATTAAAACATTGGCTTTCTGATTTGAGTAAGAAAATAGGATCTAAGCCAAACCGAGTCACGTAATCTTTACTTCTTTCAAAACCATTTCCTTTACTTAAACAAAACCGGCTTCAATTCCATAATTAAATCTGAAGCGTTTCAAACTGATAAGAGAATCCTTTTTGTTGTATTAAACTAGAGTTCAAAAGATACTTTGAATCTTATTTAAAACGTCAAAATAATGAGGCTCATCACTCGAAATCCAATTCCTTTTAAAATCACGAAAACTCTCCCAAGGGACAATCTTTGTGTTTAATAGAGAAAAACATAAACCCGTTTTACCTTTTAAAACAGCCTCAAAGCAAAATTCTCTTTCGAATGACTTGTACCCAAAGACATACTGTTCTTCTTGGAAAATAAGGAGAAATCATGATTCTCTTTTCAATAATTCTTTCAACGCATAACTTCATTGCTTTCTTAATTGTTCTAAGTAAAGGTAATAAAAGAAGCCATAATTTCACAATCCGCAAAATAGATAGGAAAGGCATTAAACTTAAAATTCCCCAATTAACATTTCAAATAAGGACTCGGATTCTATAGAAATTTCGGCAGCACCTCCCCTAAAACTTGGACTTTTGCCACCCGGTTCGGGTCCCAACTAAACCGTTTCTCATTCCTTTTCAACAGCTTAAAACCAGAAATCAATTCAAAAGCAAGCTAAATCCAACAGTCGCCTCAGTGGCATATCTCAAGGAAGCCATTTCAAAAATCAACTCAATATCAACTGATTTAACTCATTTATAAAGCTTTAAAGAATCGGTTCAGCAATAAATCATTTATCAAAGCCAGAGCAATTAAAGCAACCCAGGCTGAATTTCAAGAGCATTCTATCTTTCACATCATCAAAATAATTGACTCAATTCAAACCAATCCTCAACGGATTAAACTCATTTCAAATATTTAAAGAATCAACTTCAAACATTACATTTCACAAGCCACACAACAATTCAGCCAAACCAACATCCATAGTCATTCGAGTCAATCAATTGATACATAAGGCAGATACAATCACCAAGTACACAATATCTCACATCAGTACCCATATGTAATAATTCCAATAATAAACTATAGTTTTTGGAAAGCGCCCCTACCTCAGCAAGAAAAACTTAACCCAAGCGTGTCAACTGAACTCTTTTCGCTCTGCCCGAAATCACCGACAATCAGAACCCGACTCGGCTTGCTCTCTCGAAAGCAGAAACCGCTACAAGCGGCATAAGCAAACCGGATTCTAACTCCTAAAACCATTAACATCGCAAATACTTTATTACACGGAACAGAGCACTAACGCAGGGCTTTCGAAAATCAAAATACTCACTGAAATCACAAAACGAAGCAGTCGCAGCTCCCTATCAACCCGGCAGTGGCTCCGTCAGTAACCCCAAGTGACAATCGCGAGCAAAAACACCGGTGACGGTAACTGTAACAACCACGCGGCGTTAACAACCTTTCCGAAATTCCAACAGAACAGAAACCAAACTCAAAGAACTTACCGGCAGTGGAACACGGTGGCAGCAGGGTCTCAAGTGGTAGAAACTCAGCCCGGAGCTCCGGCGGCCATGGCAGCAGATTTTGACGGCACGGCAGCAAGGGCGGGGAACCACCCACCATCATCGCGTCTCATCCTCTCCCGCTACTGACAAGGACAGCAACCACCATAGCAACCCGGCCTCAGCAGCGGCTTCCAACGGCAACAGCGGCGCGCTCAACCCAGAATCCGAATGGAGCACAGTAGGAGTGACGGCCATGAGTGACAGTGACGCGAGCTTCGATGGTGGCAGGAAGTGATGGCGGCTGAGCGCGGTGGCTACCCTCCTCACGGCGCGTCTCTCTCTCGCGCGACTGGCGACGGCGCGGCTAGGAGTGACGGTGTGACGAACAGAGGCGGCGGCACGGCGTGGACCCTCCTCGCAAGGCCTTTCCGTCAGTCTCTTCCCCTCTCGCCTCAGCCCCGATTTGTGACAGAGTCGGCCCGCGAACAACGGTGGCGACCTCAACTGGGCAGGACGCGGTGGCAGGACGCTTCCCCGCGTGTAGCAGCTCGGCGTCTCACTCGGAGGCATCGGCGGTGGTGGCGAGACTTAGTGGCGCCGGCAAACATCTCTCTTCTTCCACTTCCCTCTGCCATTCCTTCTGTTTCGTTCAAGAAGAAAGGAAAGCAACGCATGCTACTGCTGCTGATGAGGGCACATTGTGGGTGCTATGGCTGGGTCTTGGGAGAAAATGGGTTACCGGGTCATGGGTTAGGGTTTTAGGGTTAGGGCTTCATTTTCAAAAATTAGGGTTAAGGGTATGGGCATTTTAGTAATTTCACTTAAAATTGGGAATAATATAGTAATTGAAACCCAGATTAAATCCAACATTATTTGTACATAGAAAATACTATTTGCTTATCAATTTCACAAATTATTTTCAATAAGATGCCCAAATCTAAAATTAGAAATAATATGCTTAATTTCTTCATTTTCCAAAATAGCAGTAATAATATTTAAAATATTACTTATCTAATCCAATTCATATAAAATCCTTATTATTTCATAACTATCAACCTTATACTTTAAATATAGAAAATAATCCAATAATTATAAAATTGGATAATAACCATAACTTATCTCAAATCCAATAAATCAAAACTTGCCTTAATTATCTTTAATAAAATAATTTCTGAAATTAAGGCTATAAATAACCATATGATTTTGAGACTTGATCATAATAAGACTTTTTCAAAAGCTCCGGGTCTTACAGTTAGGATTTTACTGCGTTGCTTCCATGGTTACACTTTTCTTTGTCTTTTCTTTGTCAAAGTCTTTTCCATCTTCTTCTATTTTCTTTTCTTAATTTCTTTTCTGTTTCTAATTCACCCCACGTGGTTCTCTAATTTTCGTTTCCTCTCCCAATTCATTCCTACGCTAAATTTCTCTTTTAATTCACTCCGTTTTCTAATTCACTCATTCTATTTATCTTATTTCTCTCCAGAATCATCAAATACCAATTCTGATTTTCTCTATACCATGAGCAACAAATCAGAGACTCAAAACTCCATATAATTGACTGTGATCAGGAGGTTGATTTGATCATTTTAGCTTATGAAAATGTTTCTGAAGGGATTTAATCCTGTACACGGAGACTGTCTGAAAGGATTTTCTCAGATTGGATCTTTTTCATAGGTACCATGGAAGGAGCTCTCTATGCTCGTCAAGGGCAGGACCAGCGGACGCAGTGGCTCCGACCGGACATAAAGAAGGCTCGGTTTGTTCATTTGGAGATTGATGCTGGGTTCTGGCATTGGCATCTCACCAACAGAACTAACAAGACCTCGACCAGGTCGTCCAAGTATACTAGCACTCTGGCAGCTTAGCCACCTTCATGAAGACGAAGGTCAGGCTGGTATGTAAAGTGGCTTTAATTTTGTTAATAACTTAGTTATATTCTTCTGCATATCAATACTAGGCATCCTAATCATATTGTTTCAATGCAACATGTGTAGTCGAAGTCATTGAATCGCGAGGCGATATTGGCGGAGACATTCAAGTACACCTACACGCTGAAAGAAAACAAAGAGACATTTGCTGATCAGCGGTCTCAGGACCATTATGTGAGTAAACATACATCTGATTATTTTCTGCTATAAAATTAACAGAGATTAACTGTATATCTTTCAGCGTACTAATCACAATAAATTGTGTTAATTACACAAGAGTCCTATACACAGAGACTAGAGGCCGCAGCTCAACAGTCTCAGCAAGGTGGGGAGGACGCCGCCAATGGCTCTACAGCTGCAGTCATCGATTCTGATGCAGTTTGGTGCGAGACTACCTCAGCGTCGTATAAGAACCATATATACGGGATGGGGTCATTCTTCGCCAATAGCCTCTGCACATCCACGTTGAGGCTATTGTTAGGCTTCGCCACCAGTTGAACTGTCGAGCCTGAGGAAGGCGTGGATTTGAGGCTACAGGTACAGGAGCTCCAACGCAGCCTTCAGCAGCAGGCTCAGGAGCTTAGCGATTATGGGAGAGGTATCAGAAGATCCTCAACTGCGTCACGTCTACAAATGAGCTCAAGATGGAGTGGAAGGAGTCGCTGGAGAAGATGTAGTGTATGGAGGCTCAGATTGAGGTGTACCAGGTCCAGATGCGCATCGCTGGCATCGACCTTGATGGTGGCAGCACTGCTGCTGGTGGCATATAGATATCACCACCTTCTGCGCCACCGACTCAGGGCCACGGGACCGACGACAACAACAACGACTATCTAGATCTGTAGTTATTAGTTTTTCGTTTAATTGTTTCATTGTATTTATTTGATATACTTGACTTTTAATTTATTTGAACATTGTATTATTTATTTTAAATAAAAGCTTTTCATTATTTATGAATGGAACTCTAATTGTTTGAAAAAATTTAAATTTAAAATTAAATTTGATAATTTATTTCAAAGTTAAAAAATAAAAAATTGACATTACCATCGAAATTGTCGTAGGAATAATCCGACGGTAATAGTACGCGAAACAACATTTTTTGGCGCCAACAATACCGTCGGAAGAATCCGTTGCAACATCCAATGATAATTACCATCGGACGAAAAAATTCCGACGAGAAATATTTACCGGCGAAGTTTATATCGTCTGATTGTTTCTGAGACAAATCCAACGGTACTCAGTATTTTTCTTGTAGTGTAACAATCAGCTCTAACGATCTTCTAGTTAAGGACTTCCCCCAATGTGGTGCCCACAACATCCCTCGTGCAACTCTTTCAAGATGTACTCCGTCTGCTCGGGCCATAAACACTTCAGCAAAGGTTGATTGATCCCTCTATTGTATAGTTGGCCCTACACCACTCTATATTTGGCGGTCTCTCTTCTAACGAGCATAGCTTCTTTCGTGTCCTCTGGTAGGTCTCCCTCTTTGAGGAACCATTAGAACGGGTCCATCCAAGAAGGCGGTTTCTAATGGAACTGGTTCACACAAAGGGCTACCGACGACTCTTTCGCCCAATCCTGTATAAGAGATTGGTTTCCCGTTTCGGGTTTAGTGCTAGCCAACTTCGACAACAGGTCTGCCCTAGCGTTCCTCTTCTTGGGAACATGCTGAATAATAACCACCTCTTCAAATTCTCTATACAACTGTTTGGTTTTCTCTGGGTACATTCCAATTGTTACCACTTGGGAGTCACTATTGATTTTGAGTCTTGCTACTCCAACCTCTTTTGCTAGTATTAGGTGATGCATGCACATCTTTAGTAGTTTTTAGTTGTTATTTCTTTAAATAGTGATAGTGATTTATTATTTTTATTAGGAATTTTATGTTTTTAATATATGTCCTTAGCATTTCTTTTCTTAAATTCAAGATAGAGATTTTTTTTATTTAATTGAGATTTTTGGTGCTTTGATCAATGTTCTTTGGAGTTGTTTTGTGCATTGATAAGTATAGGAAATGAAACAAGAATCAAAAGAACAAAGGAGAAAGCTAAGGACACGTTTAAAGGCTTAGAATACACTTTTTCAAACTCAACATTTAAGCCTGGAAGCTTTACCGTCGAACGTGGTGATCATGGCATCCAATGGCACTCGTGCGTACGCATGCCCCCCATGCGTACGCACAATTGTTAAAATAAGTGAAATCATGCATATGCATGACCCCATTTTCACGTCCCACACCAGTTTTGTGACGTCCCACGCTAAAGCAAAACAGAAGCATAACTTGGGCTATGAATTGAAGCAATGTTGCAGGCGTCCCACGTTAGCCACTTGGCGTGCCACAGCAAGTAAAACAGAAGCCAATTTGGGCCAGTCTTTGAGAAGCAAAGTGTGCCATTCAACCTCAACCTCAACCTCCAGGCTTCAATTTCCTCATTCATTCCTCAATTCTCCAAGTTTCCGAATAGATCAAACCCAAGAAGCCAAATTCAATTCAATCTTGAATTTTATGTAATTTGAATTTCATTTGAATTTGTGATCTAGATAGGTTATAAATAGAGGAGCAATCTAGAGCTACGGGACCTTTCTCCTTCCACTTTTCTTCATTCTATTTTTACACATTTTGTAAGCCATGAGTGGTTGAGTCTCTTCTCATTGGGAAAAGAGCTCTATTGAATTTAATGGATCAATTGTGATTTCCTCATCATCTTCAATTCATCTTTCATTTGCTTCTTTAGAAAAAATCTTCGTTTTTCCTTCCAAGGATTCAAATGTATTGAAAGATAGTTTAAATTTCACTTGAATTATAGTTTAAATTTCACTTGAATTCTATGAGAACGTGAAAAAGGGATCATAGAATTGAGCTTGAAGATCTTTCTCCCAATTCTTGTGAATTTGGATTGGGATTGATATGTGATATATAATCAACACATAACTTGATTCATGAAATTGTGTGGCTCTAAATCAGAGGCCAATCTTCATCTCTTCTCATGAGCAATTAGATCAAGACATTGGCAATTAATCAAGTTAAGAGAGATTAAATTACCAAAACACTGGAATTTAATCACTTATGATTTTCTAAGAGATCAATGATTGTATGATTGAAGTTCAGATAAAAAACCATTTGATCCAGAGAATTCAATATCTATGTACCCCAACGAACTTCCCTTATTCTCTTATTCCCTTTCTTTATTGATTACTTTCAATTGACGTTCATTTATTTTATGTCCTTTACATTCTTGCCATTTTCTTTCCATGTAATTTACTTTTCCAGTATTTACATTCTAGTAATTTAAATTCTCAGAAATTTACATTTATGCTCTTTAATTTCAAATCATTTATTGCTTCTATTTACTTATTGCTCAAAGCATTTATATTTTATATTTCTTTTATCAATTATTCATAACCACCTTATAAATTGCCTGACTAGAATACTCATTCAATCATTGCTTGCTTAATTCTTTAATCATCGTGGGATCGACACTCACTCACCATGAGTTTATTACTTGGTACAACCCGATTCACTTGCCGGAAGTTATGCGAGATTGTAAAATCCCGTATCATTAGGCCCCAATCATGGTTTCATATTCTGCTTGATTATTCGAGACCAGGAACTGAACTTGATAGACTGCTCGTAAGTCACCCCCTTCGAGTTTTCTCTAATATTATCCCTACTCTACCAAACGGTTGGTTGGATGCTCCATCAACATGGAGCTTCCACCGTGTATTCAGGGCTTAGGGGGGGGGTTTCAAACAGCACATGGAGGTTCGATGCCACAGAAAGCGCCATTGTTCGGTTGCTCGTTGAGTTGGTTGGTGAAGAGATGTTGGGGACGAGGATCAAGACCTAAATTCGAATTCCGAGGGGAGGAGCAGCTTCAACGAGTTGTCGGCTGGGTAGCGGGTTGGACCACCTGCAAGAACACGCCGATGTCTAAGTTAGTGTTTATACGATGTGGCGGCTAGGTTAGGGTTATAGTGACATATCTAAGGAGAGGGATATGCCCCTCTCTTTTATCCCCATTTGTTCAGGTGGACCTTCCTTCTATTTGAGCCTAGCCCCTTAGAAGCTTCCACTAATTGTCAAGATCTCTTTCAAAGAGATCGCGTGACGTAAAGGGTGTTTGGTTGTACGACTGGGGAACACATCTACTTGATGGGCCTTCGGTCTGTATTGGGTTGGGCCAGAACAGTAAATTACACATTTAAATTAAATAATAATTTTTTTAAAGATTGAATAACAACTTTTTAAGCATAAAATGTTGTCACTTTTTATTATTATTATTATTATTATTATTATTATTATTATTATTATTATTATTATTATTATTATTATTATTTAAAAACTATTTAATATCTTGTATTTGTTGTTGTTATTTATTATTTGATTTCTTTATATATTACAATACTGTTACGGATCCGGCCCAACGGATCCCATGACCCAGGATAGTCCCCGAACCCGGCTACCCGGGTCCGATCCACCAAATCCTTCTAGAAGGCCAGGAACCGGCCTACTAAGGTTTCTAACCAACTTTCGAATTCAAACGTCATCCTTATCTTAGTCGAATAAGATAAGATAAGACATCTACCATCTTCTATAAATAGAGGACCCAGGTCCCTCTAGGTATTCATTTATTCCACACACCTTATACCTCTCAGATCCATTCTGACTTGAGCGTCGGATTGTCTTTGCAGGTACCACCCCCCATTGCTCCAGTCAGGTGATCTGGCATCCGCCTCGACCCGTAAGTTTCTGATCCATCTTTCAACCCGTACTAGAGACATCTTGTACATTGGCGCCGTCTGTGGGGAACAACGCCGGTTGAGTCCGAATGGCAGACGGATTTGAGGAGCATTCCATCAGCCACCAAAACGACTCCAGAACGCGAAACCCTACTCCCGAACACCAAGAAGCCATACTTCACGAAAGGATAGCAAGCGCTGTCCATAACAAAGAAGATGATACCGTTGTCACAAAAACTCGACATCCCGAGAATTCGGAAGACGGGTTAGCCCAAATAATCCAAGAACTCTGCCACCGAGTACAGTAACTTGAAGGCCGGGTTGCCACCAAGGAAAAGCACAACACCGGAAACGGAAGTCACGCGACCTCCAGATCCAGGTCCCACCACGGCAGATTGCCAGAACGGCGACACGCCAAGAGACATGATAGAAGCACCTCGCGTGACCAAAGACACGACATATCACCAGAACGACGACACAGCAAAAGATACGACCGCAGCATCTCCCGCGACCCCGTTCACACGGATGACGACCGACGACACTAAGAAACCAAGCGCACGAGAAACGACCACACAATAATGACAGCTACTCCCTTCACAGAAAGGATCTTAAAAGCAAAACTCTCCAAAGGTTTCGATAAACCCACGGACATGAAGTATGACGGAACCAAAGACCCCCAGGAACATCTAACGGCCTTCGAGGCCAGGATGAACCTAGAAGGCGCAGCCGACGCAGTCCGATACGAAGCTTTTCCGGTAACCCTAGCCAGACCGGCAATCAAATGGTTCAACGCCCTCTCTAACGGATCCATAACCAGTTTTCACGACATCTCGCGAAAGTTCATGGCCCAATTTACAACTAGAATCACTAAAGCTAAACACCCCATCAGCCTACTAGGGGTCAGACAGAAACAAGATGAATCCACAAGGAAATACCTCGACCGCTTTAATGACGAATGCCTAACGGTCGACGGACTCACGAATTCCGTCGCAAGCCTTTGTTTAACCAACGGGCTCATGAACGAAGATTTTTGCAAACACCTTACCACCAAACCAGTATGTGGACCATGCACGAGATCCAGAACATCGCCAGAGATTACATCAACGATGAGAAGGTCAGCCAGGTCGTCGCTGCCAATAAACGACAACATAACAACGCCCAACATGGCAACTCGGCGCCCCGGCATAACCTACCACCCAGAGAAAATCAAAGGGACCACCCCAAGCCAACAAGCACAAACCGACCACCCAGAATCGGCAAATTCTCTAATTACACACCCCTAACAGCCCCAATCACCGAGATATACCACCAAATAGCGGATCGAGGTATTATCCCAAAAGCCCGGCAACTCAAAGAAAGAACGGGCGGCAACAAAACCCTTTATTGCGACTACCACTGAGGTTACGGGCACAGGACACAAGACTGTTTCGACCTTAAAGACGCCCTCAAACAAGCCATAAGAGACGGCAAGCTCCCAGGGTTCGCCAAAATCATCAGAGAACCAAAACGCGTGGAAAGAGACAGGTCGCCAGAAAGAGAAGGACGCAACCGAGAACGCAAAAATAACCCCCTAAGAAAAGTCCAGAAGACGACCCGACCATAATAGTAAACGTTATCACAGGCAAAGACGTATCAGACAAGTCAAAATCAAAGCTAAAAAAGGACCTCAAAGTCCTTGCCATCAGAGACCAAACACCAACTACCACTGCCGACCAGACGGTAACCTTCCTACCCGAGGACTGCCAGCACGGTACCTCAGCCAAAGACGCAACTTTCGTCATATCAGCAAGAATCAGAACAGGATTAGTTCGAAGAATACTGGTGGACACCGGCGCAGACTCCAACATCCTCTTCCGAGGAGCCTTCGACAAACTCGGGCTCCGCAACAACAATCTCCAAACACACCGCAACGGCGTCACGGGACTTGGAGACAACTTCCTCAAACCAGACAGTTCCATCACCCTCCCCCTCACCATAGGGACAAGCAATCAAAGGAAGACAATTCTATCCGAATTTGTGGTACTAAAAGACTCCACCGCCTACAACGTCATCCTCGAAAGGAAAACAATCAATGACTTCTTTGCCATCATCTTTACCAAATACCTCCTTATGAAATTCATAACGGAAGACGGCTCCATCGGTACTATCCACGGAGACTGGGAAGTCGCAGAAGAATGCGACAACACCAGCCTAGCTTTACGAAAGAAGTCTCGCAATGCGGCTGGGATATTCCTAGCCGACCTAGACGCCTGACAAGACGGCCAGCCTAGGCTAAAACCAGAAGGCGACATGGAAAAACTACAAATAGGGCAAACCAAAGGCGAATACACTTTCATCAACAGGAACCTCCCGTACGACCTTAAAGAGGATCTTTCCCATTTCCTGAAACAGAACAGAGACTTGTCCGCTTTCACACCAGCCGACATGCCCGAAATAGACCCCGACCTAATGTCCCACCGGCTAGCCGTAGACCCTAAAGCCAAATCCGTGGCACAAAGGAGACGAAAAATGTCCCCAGACTGAGTAGCCGAGGTCAAAAGACAAGTAAAAGCCCTACTCGAAGCAAACTTCATCAGGGAACTACCCTACACGGAAAATGGCGAATGTGCGTCGATTACACGGACCTCAACAAAACCTGTCCAAAAGACGCCTTTTTCCTGCCAAACATCGACGGATTGGTAGACGCCGCGTCCGGCCATCGATACCTCAGCTTTATGGACGCATACTCTGGCTACAACCAAATACCTATGCACCAACCGGATGAGGAAAAAACAGCATTCATCACCTCCGATGGGACGTACTGCTACACAGTCATGCCCTTCGGCCTAAAGAACGCCGGGGCCACCTACCAAAGGCTTGTCAACAAGATATTCCAGAATCTGTCCGGAACCAAACTAGAAGTCTACATAGACGACATGCTCGCCAAGACCGAATCCGGCGAGCAACTCATCAGCGACCTCAAGCTCATAATAAACACCCTACGAAAGCATCAAATGCGACTCAACCGGACAAAATGCGCTTTCAGAATGGAGGCAGGAAAATTCCTTAGCTTTATCATCACGCAACGCGGAGTCGAAGCTAACCCAGAAAAATGTCATGCCGTCCTTGAGATGACAAGCCCAAAAAACCTTAATGACATTCAAAAGCTCACCGGCCGGCTCACTGCGCTATCCCGCTTCCTCGGAGCATCAGCACAAAAAGCAATCCCCTTCTTCAAACTGATGAAGAAAGGAGCCCCCTTTAAATGGGAAGCAGAATGCGAAGAGGCATTCCAACATTTCAAAAGAGTCCTAGCGAAACCACCAGTTCTCGCCAAACCACAAACAGGGGAGACCCTCTACCTATACCTCTCCATAACAGAAGAAGCACTCGCAACAGTACTCATCCGTGAAAACGAGAAAAAAGAACAAAAACCCATATACTTCATAAGCAAAGTCCTACAAGACACGAAAACTCGCTACTCGCGACTAGAAAAATTAGCCTTCGCGCTCCTCACGGCCTCCCGACGCTTGCGACAATATTTTCAGGCCCACCCCGTGACGGTCCGAACCGACCAAGCGGTTAAACAGGTACTACAAAAACCCGACCTAGTGGAAAGAATGCTAGCATGGTCCATCGAACTGTCTCAGTTCCAGATCAAGTTCGAACCCCGAAACGCAATCAAAGCACAAGCCATGGCCGATTTTATCGCCGAGATGACGCCGGGGAACCCCACCCTCGAATCATGGAAGCTACACGTCGACGGCTCATCAAACATCACTTCCAGAGGTGCCAAAGTCATACTCAAAAATCAAAATAGGGTCGTAATCGAATAGTCAGTACGATACTGGAGCAGAATATAAGGCCTTCCTGGCAGGCCTAGCCCTAGCTAGGGACGTCGGAGCAAAAGTCCTGGAAGTAAATACCGATTCACAGGTAGTCAGTTCCCAAATCAACGGAGACTACCAAACGCGAGACCCCCTACTCAAACAATACCTTGCCAAGGTAAACAAACTGAAAAAAGGGTTCAATCGCGTAACCATACAGCACGTTCCCAGAGAACGAAATGCCAGGGCAGACCTCCTCTCTAACCTAGCCAGCACCAAACCAGGACACGGCAACAAATTGCTAATTCAGAAAGTCGTTAAGTCACCATCTATATCGACCACGACTAACGCTTACCTGACACTCTCTAGCCGAGGATCATGGACCTACCATATCCTACAATACCTCCTCGACGGAACACTAGCAGAAGACCCCAAAGAGAAAAAACGGACAAAAAGGGAAGCCGCCAATTACACAGTTGTCGCAGGACAACTATACAAACGCGGATTCTCGCAACCCCTGCTCAAATGAGTCGAACCTGGGGACATGGAGTACATACTCCGCGAAATCCACGAAGGTTGTTGCGGTCACCACATCGGGGGTAAAACCCTAGCCCAGAAAGTCATCCGGGCCGGATACTTCTGACCCACGGTTATCCGGGACTCCATGAAGTTAGTAAAAAACTACGATAAATGCCAAAGGCACGCCAATGTCCACCAGGCCGCCCCGCATAAGCTCAGCATCATATCGGTAGAACGGCCATTCGGCACCTGGGGGATCGACCTGGTCGGACCCTTTCCCACGACACCCGGTCAACTCCGATATCTCATCGTCGCCATAGATTATTACACTAAGTGGATCGAGGCCGAGCCCCTGGCCTCTATCACAGCAACCCAATGCCGAAAATTCTTCTGGCGACAGATCATTACCCAATTTGGGATCCCCGAGATCATCATCTCGGACAACGGAACCCAATTCACTGACAGAAAATTCAGAGAATTCCTAGAAGGACTACGTATATCCCATCGTTTTAGCTCGGTAGAACACCCCCAAACAAAATAATCGTCAAAGGACTCAAGAAACGGCTCGACGAAGCCAAAGGACTATGGGCCGACGAACTCGAATCAGTCCTATGGTCATACCGAACAACCCCCCAAACTACCACCAGGGAAACCCCTTTCCGATTAACATACGGCGTAGAGGCTGTCATCCCAGTGGAAATAGGAGACCCAAGCCCAAGGAAAACGATCGGGGGTAACGACGAGGAAGCAGAATGAGACCTCACCAACGAAGTAAGGAGCATAGCCCACATCAGAGAGCTAGCCCTACAACAAAGAATCAGCCTAAGGTACAACCACGACGTCATCCGACGAGAAGACGACTTCGTCCTATGGCGGAATGACATATGAACTCCATCCCCAGGGGAAGGAAAGCTCACCCCTAATTGGGAAGGCCCGTACAGAATCAAAGCTGCAATCGGAAAGGGAGCATACAAGCTCGAACGACTTAACGGAGACGAAATTCCAAGGACGTGGAACGCCGCCAACTTACGACGATACTACACTTAAACGGACCCCCCTAGGTCATCCCCTATTTTGTTTTTTCTCCTTATATATTTCCCTTCTTTGTTACATTTTTACTTTCCTCGTTACAGTAACTTTTTCCTTAAGTGTCAATCTTGGGTACTCTTTCCCACCACAAACGCAGGGTTTTAACGAGGCCCAAACATCAATAAAATTCCATCAAGCTATTTTTTCTAACTTTGTTTTTTCCTAAATACGGAATAAAAACACGGCCATAATTGGGGGACCGATCACCCCCCAGGGATGAGATACGGATATCCACGAATCGACCTCACGACGGTCCGCCCACCCCAAACAAGGGGAACAATTAAAAAACCAAAAATCAAAACGGCTTAAAACGAAATAAACAAAAAGGCCCGAATGGCCCTAACAACATAAATCGAAGTTCAAAACCACAAATTCACGGTTACACGGCCACACGGCCAAAAACATAAAAACATGTAATCCAAAAAGTCATAAATCACAACTACTCGAGGTCGACAATCTCGCCATCACGGACAGTCTTGAAAGCCCCCATCACAGACACGTCCGCTCCAGGCGCCAACACCAAAGCTTGAGCTTTCATCGTCTCCTCGGTAGCAGCAACAGCCTCCTTCACATCGGCCAGCAACACAGTTTTTTCCTCTGCTAACACTGCGACCTCCGCCTTTAAACCAGCCACCTCATCCTTCAGCGTACCAACATCGGCCAAAAGCACGGCTGCCCGGGACTCGACATCCGAAACCTTCCTCTGCTCTTCCCCAAGTTGAGACAAAAGAGAAGTCTCAACCTTGGAGAGACGAAGGATCTCAGCACCAGACTCTTCGGATGACTTCACTGCCTGCTCCCTCGCCGACTCAGCATCCACAAGCAACCCCTTCAACCTCGCCACCTCGGCCTGAGACTGACGAAATTTCTTATCCAGAAGGCCCACCTGAGCCATCACAGGCTCGGCCTTCCGGACGATCACAGCAGAACGAAGAAGGGAACAATAAAGGGACTTAGCCTGAAAAGTCGCGTCACACTCACGAAAAAAATCCTCCGTGCCAGGCATAAGGAACTCATCGATGAAGGCTGGAGCATCAAAACGACGATCCATCACCGACGGGACCGCGCCCTCCTCCTCCACCATATTCTCACTATCATCATCCCTCGACCGCTTTCGCTTTTGGGAAGCACCCTCCGGCGACACCTCAACCACATCATCCTCAACCCCCACACCCCGACCCGACCCTTCGGTGCCACCTCCAGTCAATGTGAGACCCTTAGAAACATTTTTCGTATCATTAGAAGGTCGCGAGGTCAGAGTAGAAGGAGTACCGCCAGAGGGAGTCCCCTGAGATAACTGAGCTTTCAATCTTGCAAGAGTCGTCAAACCCCCAGCCATCTCAACTGCGAAGAAGAACAAAAGAAGGAAAATGCATAAGTACCCAACTCGGAACTAAAAAAAAAAACAAGGGGCTCACATACCAACATAGGTCCGACAAACGATCGAGTCACCCATCACGTCCCTAGGGTTAAGAGGACGCTCCCTGTTCATACCCTGGGTCGAGTTACCCGACCCGGGATGATTGGCGACAAAGCGACCGACCTCTTCAGGTCAGACTATCCGACCTCTTCTAAAGAGCTTGGCCAAATCGACAGGAAAGCCCAATAAAGGGCCCAAATAGAGGAACACGACCCAAATCCAAAGGCAATCCCAGCCTATAGAGATAAAGGCGGTTCCCTTAAAAATAAGCTGACTTCATCCAAAACAGGATAAGATAAGATAAGATAACTAACTTATCTTATCAGAAAGGTCATCCCACACTACTATAAATACACTGGAGCACCCATGTATAACTCATACTCTGCTTCAACTAAAAACCTGCTTAATACCCGTGCTAACTTAAGCATCGGAGTCTCTTGCAGGTACCCCCCACCCTCCGGTGGCCAAGGATCAGCAGTGCGGCAAGTCCAACAAGTCGGACACAACAGCTCCGGCCGCCACCAGCCAGCCGGACACGTCATCTCCGACCAGTACAGAAGATCTCATCCGAGATCGACCTCCAGTTTCAGGTAACCCTCAGAATATTGGCGCCGTTGCTGGGGAACCTGGAAGTCATCCCAACACCATGGCGGACGGCCATGACATAGACCACGATTCAGATCTAGAAAACAGAACACCGCACAAAAACGCGGACACCACACTGAAAGACACCCCGGAATCCAATGGAGACAAAAATTCATCAAATCCGGGAGCAATAGAGGCGCTTCAAGATCGCTTGAAACAACTTGAGAAAGAAACCCAACAACAACGAGAAATCGGAAAGGATCTACAAAGAGAGGTACGGCGACATCGAGAATTGGAAGAAAAACTACAGCAATTAGAAGCCGATCTCAAATCGAAAACTCCTCGGACTACTTTTGAGGAAAATTCACGCAAAGAACAAGATCCATTCACCAGGAAAATCATGAAAACCAAAATTCCAAAAGACTTCAAACTCCCGGATATGATTTTGTACGACGGCACCACAGATCCCAACCATCATCTCAGCAATTTCAGAAGCAGAATGTACCTTACCGATGCCTCAGATGCCGTTCGCTGCAAAGCTTTTCCAACAACCCTCACGAAGACAGCGATCAGATGGTTCGACAACTTACCTCCAAAGTCCATCTCAAACTTTGATGACCTGGCCAAAAAGTTTCTGGCCAGATTCTCCATCCAGAAGGATAAGGCCAAGCACGCACCCAGTTTACTAGGGATCAAGCAAGGAGATCGGGAGAGTCTCCGCAACTACATGGAAAGATTCAACAAAACATGCATGGACATACAAAGTTTACCAACAGAGGCCGCCATCATGGGACTCATCAATGGCCTACGAGATGTACCTTTTAGCCAATCTATATCAAAGCAGTACCCCACCTCCTTAGATGAAGTACAGGAGCGAGCAGAAAAATACATCAACATGGAAGAGAATGCTCGGCTGGGAGAAACCTCAAAATCCGGGGCCTCCTACCGAGACAAAGACAAGGAATCCAAAAGAAAAGAAGATCGACAAGGGGAGAAAATAAAAAAATACCATAATTACACTCCTCTCAAAGTATCCCTGGTCGATGTATACAAAGAGGTCTGCCATATAGAGAAAATTCCCCCAGCACGGCCACTCAAAGGCAAAAGTGGAGGAGGAAACCGGAAGAAATATTGTGAATACCACCGAGTTCGAGGGCACTCCACCAACGAGTGCTTCGACTTAAAGAATATCATAGAAAAATTGGTGAGAGAAGGGAGATTAGATCGCTTTCTGGCTACCCGAGATGATGACCAAAGAAAGAGACGAAGGGACGAAGATGACGGACGAGCTGAGCGATCACCTCGGACACTAGAAAGATACGTCCACATGATACACGGGGGATTCGCAGGAGGCGGGATCTCCAAATCATCCCGAAAAAGATATCTCAAAGAAGTATATCATGTCGAGGGAAAGGAGGAAGCACCCGACATCCCTGCGATAACATTCACTAAAGACGACGCATCCGGCATCATCTCGGGACACGACGACCCCATGGTCATCACTATCATACTGGCAAACGCCAATCTACACCGTACATTAGTAGACCAAGGGAGTTCTGCCAACATCTTATTCAAAACAGCCTTCGACAAACTCGGCTTAGACGAAAAGGAGCTTAGAGCATACCCGAATAGTCTGTTCGGACTAGGAGATACCCCAGTACAACCACTGGGATACGTATCGCTACACACGACCTTCGGAAAAGGGAACCAATCCAGGACCCTCAAGATAGACTACATCGTGGTCGACGTAAGTTCAACCTACAATGCCCTAATAGGTCGGACAACACTTAATCAACTCGGCACAATAGTCTCAACTCCACATCTATGCATGAAATTCCCAACTACAGAAGGGATAGCCACGGTAAAAGTAGATCAAAAGATGGCACGCCGCTGTTATAACGAAAGTCTAAACCTCAGAGGCAAAGGAGAAGAGTTTCATACAATTGAGCTTGGCAGAGTTCAGCGACGAGAAGAACTCCGTCCGCAGCCAGAAGGCGAGATAGAGAAGGTTCAAATCGGAGACACCTCGGACAAAACAACTAATATCGGAACGATCCTAAGAGGAGATTCAAAAGAATTACTGATACAATTCTTACGCGATAATGTCGATCTCTTCGCATGGAAAGCCACAGATATGCCAGGTATAGACCCCAAGCTAATGTGCCACAAGTTGGCGGTATATCCGGGATCTCAGCCGGTGCAGCAGAAACGAAGAAAACTTGGGTCAGAGCGATCCCAAGCGGTGGAAGAGCAAGTACAGGCACTACTGGAGGCAGGATTCATAAGAGAAGTCAAGTATCCATTATGGCTAGCCAACGTCGTCTTGGTGAAAAAATCAAATGGGAAGTGGCGAATGTGTACCGATTACACCGATCTCAACAAAGCCTGCCCAAAAGATCCTTACCCACTCCCAAGTATCAACGCTCTGGTAGATGCTTCCTCCGGATATAGATACGTCTCGTTTATGGACGCATACTCGGGATACAACCAAATCCCCATGTATCCACCAGATCAAGAAAAGACCTCATTTTTAACCCCAAAAGCAAATTACTGCTACATCGTAATGCCTTTCGGTCTCAAGAACGCAGGAGCCACTTATCAAAGGCTGATGAATAAAGTCTTCTCAGACCACATTGGAAAGATCATGGAAGTCTATGTGGACGACATGTTGATAAAGACACAAAGTAAAGATACATTATTGTCCGACCTGGCTCAAGTGTTCGACACCATAAGGAAGCACGACATGCGACTTAATCCGGCAAAATGCACCTTTGCGGTAGAAGCAGGCAAATTCCTAGGTTTCATGCTCACACAAAGAGGAATTGAAGCAAACCCGGATAAATGCCAAGCCATACTCAACATGAAGAGCCTGACCTGTGTCGAAGAAGTGCAGCAAATTAACGGGAGATTGGCTGCCCTATCCAGATTCTTAGCAGGGGCAGCGATAAGATCTCTCCCCTTCTATGCTACTTTAAGGAAGGGAAAACAGTTCGAATGGAAGATAGAATGCGAACAAGCCTTCCAAGACTTCAAGAAGTTCTTAGGATGATCGCCTATCTTATCTCGACCACGAGAAGGAGAACCACTCGTACTATATCTCGCAGTAGGAAGCCGGGCAATAGCCTCAGCACTAGTCAGAGAAGACGAAAGTGGGCAACAACCCGTCTACTTCATTAGCAAAGCACTACAAGGATCCGAGCTGAACTACCAGAAAATATAAAAGTTTGCCTATACTCTCATTCTAACATCTCGACGACTTCGCCCGTACTTCCAGGCTCACACCATTAAGGTTCGAACCAACCAGCCCATAAAAGGAATATTGCAGAAAACAGATTTAGCAGGTAGAATTTTACAATGGGCAGTCGAGTTATTAGAATTCGACCTCCAATATGAAGCTCGGACGGCCATTAAATCACAGTACCTAGCCGATTTTATCGCAGAATTCACAGACGCCTTGGAGACCCCCACAGAATGGAATCTCTACGTGAACGATTCTTCAAATAAGACTGGAAGCGGCGTAGGCGTGATAATAGAAAGCAACCAAGGAACCCAAGTTGAGCTCTCCCTCAAGTTCGGGTTCCCGGCCTCAAACAACCAGGCGGAATACGAAGCGTTATTAGCCGATTTGAAGCTGGCTACAGAGGTTGGAGCTAAAAAACTCAACATTTACAGCGATTCACAAGTAGTCACCTCGCAGATAACAGGGATCTATCAAGCCAAAGATCCCACCATGAAAAAGTATTTGGATAAAACCAAGGAACAGCTCGGACAACTCGGGGAATATAAAATCTATCACATACCCCGGCCTCAAAGCAGAGACGCTCCCCACGAAGGAAAAAGAGGCGAAAAGATTAAAAAGGGAGGCATAGTACTACACTATTATAAACAATATCCTGTACAAAAGAGGGATCTCAATACCACTACTTAAATGCGTGCCGACCAACAACACAAAGGAAGTGTTAGAAGAAGTACACGGTGGCATGTGTGGCAATCATCTCGGAGCACGAGCTCTTGCCAAAAAAGTACTTCGAGCGGGATTTTATTGGCCAACCCTACAAAAGGAAGCTATAGAATTTGTAAAGACATGTCCACCATGTCAAAAACACGCCAACTTCCACATCGCCCCGCCAGAAGAGCTCATCAGTGTAACCTCGCCCTGGCTATTTGTAAAATAGGGACTTGATCTTCTCGGACCCTTTCCCCAAGGATCAGGACAAGTAAAATTCCTCATAGTCAGAGTAGACTATTTTACAAAATGGATTGAGGCAGAGCTCCTAGCCAGCGCTACCGCTCAAAGAAGTCGGAAATTCCTATACAGGAACATTGTCACGAGGTTCGGGGTTCCATACTCCATAACCACAGACAATGGCACTCAATTCACAGATGCAGGCTTCAGGAGACTAGTAGCTGACTTGAATATAAAGCACTAGTTCACCTCCGTCGAACACCCTCAAGCCAATGGACAAGCCGAAGCTGCCAACAAAGTCATATTGGCAGGGCTAAAACGGAGACTACAAGATGCAAAGGGAGCTTGGGCCGAAGAACTTCCGTAAGTCCTATGGGCATATCGAACGACGCCACACTCCATGACAAATGAATCACCCTTTCGACTAGCATACAGAGTGGAGGCAATGATCCCAGTAGAGATCGAGGAAGGGTCACCCAGAGTAGTCCACTACAATGAAAAGGCCAACTCTCAACTTCAGAAGGAAGAACTCGACCTACTACCTGAAATTCAGGAAAGAGCTCGGATCAGGGAAGAAGCACTAAAACGTCGAATGGCTTCTAGATATAATCAAAAGGTAGTGCCAAGAAGTTTCACGGAGAACGACCTCATCCTAATCCGAAATGATATTGGAACAACTCGACCAGGAGAAGGAAAGTTGGCAGCAAACTGGAAAGGACCCTACCGAGTTGTAAAAGTACTCGGAAAGGGCTACTACAGACTGTCCGAACTCGATGGACGAGAGCTCCCCAGATCATGGCACGCCTGCAACCTAAGAACGTACTACAGCTAGAAAAGTAAGAGATCTCACCATTGGATGCACCCTTTTTCCTGAAAAGGTTTTTTAATGAGGCACCAAGTTGAGACTCAAACACTATTCGACATAAAGGGATGAAAAATTCCCACGTGTACATATTTGCACTTTCCTTTGAATAAATATATATTTTAGATATTCTACAAGATTTCAAGACGCATTATTCTGAAGTATTCATCATCCGATTATAAAGCAACAGATTGGCAGAAAGTGAAAAAAAAATTTTCATTGCACGATCACGATAAAGATAACCGTCTGATAAAGGTGAAAACGCGATTCACCCAAAAGACGATCTAAAGATGACAACCACTTTCTACAAATCGACAAAGATGAACACAGAATAATGTAAGAAGTTATCGAAAGTGATCTAAAAAAGAACCTGACGAGGTCTTACGGATTGCTAAAATAATAACTTAAAGACTGGCCGATATTAAGAAGTCGGACCAAGTCAACCCAAGTTATAAGTAAACCCTGGAAAGGGGTCTGGCCAACCCTATTAAAGAGGATTACTTTAACTTAGAAGGGTCCGACATAACAAAGTCAGCACAAAACTAAAAAGTTATACAAGTAGTCCCTGAAAGAGACCTGACACAGGTCCAAAAAAGAGGACTACAAAAATAACTTAAAGGGGACTGACATAACGAAGTCGGACTCCTACTACTAAAAAGTTATTTGCAAAAATAACTTAAAGGAGACCGATATAACGAAGTCGGACTCCTACTACTAAAAAGTTATTTGCAAAAATAGCTTAAAGGAGACCGATATAACGAAGTCGGACTCCTACTACTAAAAAGTTATTTGCAAAAATAACTTAAAGGAGACTGATATAACGAAGTCGGACTCCTACTACTAAAAAGTTATCTGTAAAAATAACTCAAAAGAGACCGATATAACGAAGTCGGACTCCTACTACTAAAAAGTTATAAAAGCAATCCCTGAAAGAGATCTGACAAAGATCCAAGAAAGAGGATTACAAAAATAACTTAGAAAATAATGACGTAAAGAAATCGCCCTACTACAAAGCAAGTTACAAAGGTAACCCCTGAGAAAACCGGAACAGGACTACCAAAACAACATGGAAGACTAACTTGAAGAAATCGATTATAGATCGACAGAAATACGAGCAAGAGCAAAAAAAAAAAAAACCGAAAAACAAGTTAGACTTACATAACTACAACCACAAAGGATTCAAGCTACAAAATTACAAAGCAAATCCAAAAAAGTCGAGCTGCAAGGTTCCAACATTCTCAGAAAACAGAAGAGATACCAAATCAAGCACAAAAAGCATGATATAGTCTACAAAAAGTTATAAAAGCCTTGGGGGCCACCGAAACCTACCTTAAAAAGCTAAGCGAGCTACCTTTTGTTTTTCAAAAATAAAAGTTGCTAGGCAAGCAACAAGAAAGTGTCAGCAGTTAACAAAACCTTTTGTTTTTCAAAAATAAAAGTTGCTAGGCAAGCAACAAGAAAGTGTCAGCAGTTAACAAAACATAAAGAGTTTAAAAAGCCCACAAGCCGGGCCAACTATATAAATATCCAGAATGAATGAAGCTAAGGGTCAGAAGACTTTTTAGCAGGAGACGGAGGGCGAGTCTGTAGAGGAACAGCATCCACAGTACCATCATCTCGGTTTAAGATCTGGCAGTCAGGATCAGAGGCGGGAGGGTCGACCTCGGTAGGAACAGCAGAAGTCGACACCTTAGCAGAGGACACAGGAGCAAGTTCGACATTATCATCGTCCTCGTCATCAGGGACAATCTTGCCATCCTTGACAACATTATCCAGGCTGAAGAGGGTCAGGTCGGCCTCGGGAGCAATAACCCAAACTTGCTCCTTTAGGTTCTCATAAGCAGCAGTCACGCTGCCAACAAGATGACCTTGAAGTTCAGAATAATATTCCCGGGCACTCTCCAGCTCCCCCCTCAGGCGCATCACCTCCCGATAGGACGTAACATAACTATCCTTATGCATCATTGTCGTGTCCTCGGCCAACCGCACAGAAGCTGCCAAAGAAAGGAAACTCGCCTTCTTGTTCTCTAGATCTTTTTCCAGCTTGGCCACCTTCACCTTGAGCTCCTCCATTAGCCCCTTCATCCGGTCGAACTCTTGCTTTGCCTCCTCCATAAATGCTTTGGTGGCATGGAGAGGTAGGTTTTGAGCAGTTCGGTGCAGAGCAGCCCCCATATACGCCATCTTTATGCTGTTTTGGGTTATAAATTCCAAATGATGAAGGATGGACACATCGTCCACAGAAAGGGCGCCATAGGGGCCGATTTGCTGATCTACAAATTCAATAGCATTAAAGTCGGGAGCATCGAGGTCGAAGGGCTCAACTGTTTTTTGTTTCTTATTGGGAGGAGCAACAGAAGGAGCAGCAGAAGTTGGAAGAGGGTCAGCCAGACGAACTCGGGGAGTAGGGATCACCTTTCTCATCCCGGGAGAACTCGGCATGGACGGCTTCACACGCACTTGGGAAGATCCCTTCCCGACCGCCTTAGCCGAGATGTTTTTGGCAGCAGTCTCCTTCTGTGCCCTCTTAAAAGCCTTCATGGATTCATTATTCTTCATCGCCTTTGCAAATAAGACACAACAGTAAGAAATTAAGCTACAAGTCGGAAAGGCATTCACAAGCAATATAGACAGATAACAAAGGAAGCGCAAAATACCCAGCTCAGTTTGAAGAAGAGAGGGATTGGTTAAAAATTTCTTTGTATCAAGATAGGGGGATTGATCTCAGTGTTCTTCCAAGACAGTCACAAAAGCTCGCTCAGCCTCATCCAACATTTCCCACGTATATCTGGACACTCTCACATTTTTTTGCCATTCCAAGGGAAAGGCGGGCTCATCATTCTCGTCCAGGAAAAAGGGCCGAGCTTCTTCAACAGCTCGGACCTTGAAAAAATAGTTCTTAAAATCACAAAACGATTCATCAAACCTGGAAAAGACCTTCTTTCCCTGGGAAGATCGGAAGGAGACCCACACTGCCTTCTTTTTTACTACTCCAGGCTTTGTCAAGACAAATAGGTAGAAAAAGAGAGATTGCGAGGCAGGGATACGAAAACCATTATACAACAATTGAAAAATTTTAATGAAACCCCAGGAATTAGGGTGAAGTTGAGAGGGAGCAACATTGAAAAAGAGCTCCAGTATAAAGATCCCCATTAGTACGTAAACCGATTGTATACCACCACTGATAAACACCCGAATAGGCAATATTCACTGGACCAAGAGCACCCCCACGAGTAAAAGCTTCTACAGCCGGTTGACCAAAATGAGGCTCCGACAGCATCTAGGGTTCCTCGAACAATGTGATATCTCACACCGGGTAAATCCTTAACCCTTCCCCCTCTTACTAAGACTACAGAATGTTCTTGTAAATTATGGACCAACCTTTTCTTTGTCAAGAGTGGTACCTTTATTCAAATTAAATTAATTCTTTTTTTATTTATTTACCCAGGACCATAACAGGTCGGTCTCAAACTCTGTAAAAGGAAGGGTGATACCCAGCTGACCAAAGAAGAAGTCATAAGCATAGAAAAAAGGGCGATCATTAACAACCTGAGTAGAGAAACAAACTCTCTCCTCAGAAGAGGGAGGGACAAGTTCATAATTCTTCTCATCACCAGGATTACTACATACCTTATGAAACTGCCTAAGCTGCGCGCAAAACTCGGAATCAACTAAAGAGACACACATAAGAACCATCGAGTCCACCCAATCGGCCATACCCTCGGGAACCTGGGAAGACATCTCTACAACGTTATTGCGAGAAGACATGAGGCCAACTAAATCCTACAATAAGAAAAGAAGAGTGGATTACTAACAAAACATCTCGGATGAGGGGCAAAACAACTCGACAGACGAACAAACAGGAAAGGAAAACCCCAAGACTCAAACCAAAGCCCTGGGGCATCCTTTGGAGGCAGTAACAAAGCAAGGTTTCAAGAAAATTCTACAGCTTACGTCCCGACACTCATCAAAGGAGAAAATAAGGTTTCAAAATGAAAACAAAGTAAAAAACACAAAGTCACTACCTTTCTACAGTCTATCAGCCAAAGCATTGTCAAAATAAAAAATGCCCAGCAGAAAATCACCAAAGACGCAAACTTTTTCAGAATCAAGCAAAACCACCATCGAAGGCACAAGCAGAAACAACAACAAACATGCAAAAGCCCCAATTCTTAGATTCAGGCAACAAGAAAAGAAAAAATATTCACACCAAAAACGAAAAAATTCCAAAACACATCAGGTACAGTAAAAGCAGAAAAGATTCAAACTTTCTCTGAGCAAAATTCAAAAAAATAGACATATAAAGAAACAGAGGAAGAAAATCGAACCTGGAAAATAAAAAGGAAGCTGAAGAGAAGAAGCACCAGAGCCACCCCTCGAAGCGGAAAACTGCGAAGATAGAAGGAAACTGGAAATCACCCCTCTTCCTCAGAAAGCAGTAGCAGAACAGGCGTTGCGAGAAGGAACTACGAAAGAAACAGAAAATGAGAGAGTAAAGGAAGAAGTTACGAAGAAGAGCGAAGAAGAGAAACCGTTTTTTGATTGAGAGATTCAAAATAAAAGCCAAGAGAAAACGGGGCAATTAATACCAATTAATGAAGGTATTAAACCCTCTCACATTCCCAAAAAACAAAGCGCTGATATAAAAGCGCGCGCTTTTAGAGGAAAACGTTCTACATTCAAAAAGAGTCTACAAAAGGAAGAAATCAACAAATTGCTTGAACTCGGTTTCACTAAAGATCGAAGTCAAATGACTCGACCTCAAAAAAGAAGACCGAGCTCAAGCAGGGGCACTGTTCATACTCTGGGTCGAGTTACCCGACCCGGGATGATTGGTGAGAAAGCGACCGACCTCTTCAGGTCAGACTACCCGACCTCTTCTAAAGAGCTCGGCCAAATCGACAGGAAAGCCCAATAAAGGGCCCAAATAGAGGAACACGACCCAAATCCAAAGGCAATCCCAGCCTATAGAGATAAAGGCGGTTCCCTTGAAAATAAGCTGACTTCATCCAAAACAGGATAAGATAAGATAAGATAACTAACTTATCTTATCAGAAAGGTCAGCCTACACTACTATAAATACACTGGAGCACCCAGGTATAACTCATACTCTGATTCTACTAAAAACCTGCTTAATACCCGTGCTAACTTAAGCATCGGAGTCTCTTGCAGGTACCCCCCACCCTCCGGTGGCCAAGGATCAGCAGTGCGGCAAGTCCAACAAGTCGGACACAACAGCTCCGGCCGCTACCAGCCAGTCGGACACGTCATCTTCGACCAGTACAGAAGATCTCATCCGAGATCGACCTCCAGTTTCAGGTAACCCTCGGAACACTCCCCAAACAACTGCCACAGAACAAGTGCGACATCCCGATCCTCCGCAGTCAAGAACTCCTGCGTCACCCGAGTAAGAACAGACGGCCCCGCCCAAAATTCCAATACGTGGGGAACCGCCGCTCACCCTCCAACGTCAGCCAGAACGGATGACGCCCCCTCGCAGGACGGACTTTGAAATACCCACTCTTAAACCCATGAAACGAATCTTCATACAAACTGAAGACCCGACGATGAGGCTGAGCCCTAAAAGACATATACCCCTTCTTGTGCTTCCCCTCCTTAGTGGGAAGGGTGCACATGAAGAGGAAAAGGAATACATTCACAGACACCGGAAGCTCCAGGAACTCACACACGAGTTCGAAAGTCCGGACCGCCGCCTAACTATTCGGATGCAGCTGGGAAGGCGCCACGGAACATCGGCTCAATAACTCCTGAACGAAAGGGGAAAAGGGCAACCGCACGCCAAGACGGGTGACCATTGCCTCGTACACCCATAACCAATCCGGAACGGTCGGCGAATCCAGATTGGTATAACAAACCCTCTCGTCAACCATCGGAACGGAAAACTCATAATGAGATTCGGCGTCACCACCCCCACAAACAGCCCCCTCATCACGAAGCCGTTGGAGGTCCGCCTCCCTCATCCGCGACGGTGTCCCCTACACATCACTGGTTATCCAGGAGTAAAGGGCAGGGACGCCCCCCGCTGGTACCACCGGGGCCCTCACGCCCTCGGTCCTTCGACACGCCATACCTAAAACATCGATGAGCACCACCATCAGCCTAAACCAATATTGCAGAAAACGGCAAGGGAAAACTGAAGCAAATACCACTACTCACTACCAACCACAAAGCGGTGCTCATCCCCTCTATGAAGCCCACCACCCAAAGGAACAGAAACACCATACACAAAAATACAACCCCAATCCACACTAAAAGCACAGAAATGCAAAGGCAGACAAGAATACCATAAACCGCGAAATAAGCAAAGGAAAGAGTAGACTAACCTGATAATGCAAAGCAAAGGCCTGAGAAATGTTGGAAACGGAGAAGCAAGAACACAACCAGAAATACAAAAACAACACCAGGATAGAGGGAAACTACTTTCGAAAGAGGAAAACTACTCTCGAAAGCTTGAGAGCAAGGAAAAACAACAAGGAAAAGGGAAAATGGGAACCAAAATGGTTTTTAAACCCCAAAGCAAAAAGACGAAAATACCCCGAATAATAAAGATAGCGCAGAGGGGCAAAAATGGGAAATCTTCCTTCACAATAAATCCCCTTCGGGAAACCAAAAAGCACACCTCGAAAAACGCAACAGGCACTGGGATACAGAAAAGTCGCGTCAGATCAAAACGGCCAGACGAAACTTCGGCAGGGCCATAAATACCGGGACCGGCGCACCGACCTCTCCCCAAAAGCGTCAAACGACGACCCGAGAAAATAAAAGAAGGCCGAAGAACGGTCAAGACCACATCTCCCAGCGTCAGACCGACCTCGCTCGGTCTCCCGCTGCGGGGGCAACTGTTACGGATCCGGCCCAACGGATCCCATGACCCAGGATAGTCCCCGAACCCGGCTACCCGGGTCCGATCCACCAAATCCTTCTAGAAGTCCAGGAACCGGCCTACTAAGGTTTCTAACCAACTTTTGAATTCAAACGTCATCCTTATCTTAGTCGAATAAGATAAGATAAGACAGCTACCATCTTCTATAAATAGAGGACCTAGGTCCCTCCAGGTATTCATTCATTCCACACACCTTATACCTCTCAGATCCATTCTGACTTGAGTGTCGGAGTGTCTTTGCAGGTACCACCCCCATTGCTCCAGTTAGGTGATCCGGCATCCGCCTCGACCCGTAAGTTCCCGATCCATCTCTCAACCCGTACTAGAGACATCTTGTACAAATACTTACATAAAAAATTTTAATAATAATTTTTAAATTATATTTAGAATAATACTGATAATATTAAAAAATATATAAAATATTAGTTACTTCAACTCCACATACTAACTATTTTGCTTTTATCATTATATCGCATTTATTATGGCGTCGAGAAGATATTATTTAAATTTATTTAAATTTAAGCTGATTGAAGTATTTTTGTCGGTAAAAAACACAACATTCTAACTAGCGTGTTTTAAAAAATCACATTTGTGTAACCTATTTCTAAATATCTCACTTTGAAAACTATAAATGACTTTTCATTTATGCATGAAAATTTCTGTAATTATTTGTGTCATTCGCGTACCTTACAATAAGACAATTTTAGACTTATTTGGGATTGCTTTTTATTGTTAAACATTTCCGAAGACCGACAATAAGTATTAATAATTCGCTCCATGCGATAGGATTACGGTTTTCTCGTAAGCAGTTTTCCCAATGAGCTGAAACCGTTACGCAACTGGTTTACGTTTAGACCAGTTTGACATTTTCAGAACCACACTGAAGACAAACAATAAGTACTAATAATTCGCCCCATGCGACAGGATTACGTTCAGAACACCCTTCAGCAGTTGGCAATCTTGTGAAGAAGTTGATCATTGACGAGCGCAATTTGCTTCTAAACCATGGTGGTCTCAGTGAGTACATTCCGAATAGAGCAATTAAAACCCGAAGGGGTACAAGATAGGAAATAACAGCAGCGAGCAAGCACAACACCAAAAACAAGAAAGTAGCTCTTGGATCAGTCCAACTTATCAGTGCATGGAATCGCTCAAGTTGTACTGCTGTATCCCCCATCAAAGTTTGAACCCTTGCTGCTATCGTTCTCAGCCTATCATACCTCATCCTAACAACATTATCAGGACAAATCGTGGGGAACGGATCGAACTCCTCGTAAAACTCATCAGGGTTCATTTGGTCAGCACCCAACTGGTCGATACCCGAGGGAGGATAGTGTTGCGGTCGTAAATAATAATAACCTCTAAGCCCCATAAATGTTACGATGAAAATAATGGCTGGAATGATAAACTCCGGAAATAATACTAGAGCAATGAAGATAATCAAGAACGTTACTGAATATAATGGTTTCTCCCATTCTTGGATCGCTTTGAGAAACTTTCCCGTGGCAATAACTCTGTCCATTGCGTGCACCGCCCTAAAAAAGTTACCTTTGCTTCTCCTCAAGCTCCATTTTTCACTATCTTGGAGCATGTACGACACTACCTCCCAGCCCAATGGTGGCTCTTCTTTCCTCAGCCTTAATTCCAACAATCTAATGGCCTCTAACTTTAAGTGATATACTTGCGTTTCCGTCAAGAGATGCACATAATGCATCTTGGGCAGCAATGGCATTGCGTACCTAAGCAGCATATTAGTTACATTGGAACATGAAAGCTTGATACTCAAATAAATCTCTCCCATATTTTTTACTCCAGATGGAACCACGATCAGCAGAGGATAAGATTGAGTGTAGAGCCTATCATTTTCTAGGGTAGACACACCGATTGTTATTTTACCAAAAGTTTTGTCGGCAATTCCAGCATGTTTGGTGTTCTTACCAAAGAACCTATAGTTGTCAAAAACCGCAACAGTCACTACAGTGCTAAGATCATAAACCTCCCAATTGTATTGCTCATTCCACTCAGGTGATAAGCTATCAATCACAGTACGAGTCCGACACCATTTTTGCCCATACTTTGCAACACAATAGGCATTAGTTGCAAGTGTTCTACCATCTTTCGTGGTTTTTTTCATAAGACAACTGGCTCTCAAGATTCGGATCTCAAGCACACCAATTTGGGGCTTCCAGAGAGTTGTGTCACTGGGCCGAACATCACTGCTATACGTTGTCATTTCATCAAACACATGGTAGCCTCCATCAAGTGAAAGTCGTAGGTGCACACGAGGAACATGCCTTGTACCTTCTTTCCCAAAGAGGCTTTCAAGGCTAAACCATTGCGAAGCAACAACCCTTTCGTCAACTCGCTTTTCTATGGTATCAATTGGAATTTCCACCTTGCACACGACCTCACTTGTCCGTGGGTCAAGTAGATCTTCAACGGAAACCAACAATGAATTATTTAGAAAACTCTCTTCTTCAACCACGAACAAGAACTCCTCGTTCCAGTAAGGACTCGAGAAGCTTCGAGTAGCACTGGAAGTTGCAACAACAGTTTTCCAGTTTTGGCTTCCCACTTGGACTTTGGCATAAAACTGAGGGAACCTCACCTTATCTGCGCCTTTATGCGCTGGCATGATGTGTTCTGCTTCAATAACCGAAACTCTTAGATACCATAGCTTTGGGCAATCATAAATCTTGGATTTTATTAGGCTAAGCTTATCAGAAGGAACATTTTCCGCTGTTTTGGAATTCCATGCCTCTTCAAATGCCTCATCTTCCTGTGTTCCAAACCATATTGATACCATTATCTTCCCATTTCTTTTACCCTTATCTCCGTTCTTGTCCTCTATTCCGTACCACTTTGGAGCCATCTCTTCATCCGCTGCTGCTCTAACAGGAATATCACTCAAACTAAAAGAAATTCGACCCATATATCTTTCCTCTTCCTCTTCTTCAAGGATTTTTTCTTCATGGTCTTCTTCAATGATTTCTTGATCTTCTTCTTCTTCTTCTTCTTCTTCAGTGATTGCGTCTTCTTCTTCAATGATTTTGTCTTCTTCTTCTTCTTCATTGGTTTCTTTGACAATGATTTGCACTGTTGATGACACTATGCATTCTCTGGAGAATGCAAAGACCTTATTCCATTCGGCATATCTCATGATCTGGGGAGTGGGCTTTGTGGTTTCACTGTAGTTGCCAAGTTTCACTTCAGCAACTAACTTAACCTCTCCAAAGAGACCCATGTCTCGTGCTTTCACAACTCTCACGTAAAGATACTGCAATTGCTCCACCGATTTGTTTGAATTGGTTTTATCCTTCCTCCACAACTCATCATCACTGGATAACACAGAGTTTAAGAACATCACGTTTGACTTAGTTCTTCTGATTGTGAATCCTGTTCGAAAAATCTCGTGATTTGTGTCGATCTGCATACCGAACAATGAATGCAAAACGGAGTAATTAATTCAGTACTTGGTGTTGTAATATAAGTTGTAGAATCTCGGATTAAAGAATTAAATAAGAAAATCATTCAGTCTGATTTATATAGGGTAAACCTCATTCAGTATGAGAGTATAAGAAATTAGAGAGATTTCATAATAGATTAATAGGTATGAACTCAGCAAATCCCTCGAACTCAATGTTCAGAAAATCACGGTCAAAGTCCAATGCTAGATGTCCAACACTTTTAGTTGAAAAAAATAGAAAGTTGTCTAGTGTTGTTTAAATACAAGAGAAAAATAAATAGAAAGTGTTGTCATCTAACATTTCCTGAATTTTGTTCCAACGATGGAATCTGAAAAAAGCAGAAGAGTTCTTCTCATCACTGCTCGGAAATACGCGAGTTTTATATCATGTTAAAGGAAAATATAATAATAATGAGTGTGCTATTGAAAAGAGCTGAATAGAAAATTAAATAACATTCAAGGAATTATAGTAATTAAGAACCGGAGAACGGAAAACAGGAAAATATAGAAAGATATTATGAAAGTGGAAGGAGAACTCAATGCATACAGTAGCCAACCCTTCTCTGATAACCCACCCGTTGGATGAACCAGCAGCAAGCACGGACTAAAACTGCGTCCTGAACTTTCTTTCAGAAACTCTGTCTAACGGAATGTGGAAGTAAAGCAAAACAAACTACTCTATTTTGACTTCACAAGCTAAGCTAGCCAGCCCGACCAGATTTTTGTTTTATAGAATAAACATTTAAATTGATTTGCAAGAAATTTTATATCAAATACTTTAATTCTTAACAATTTTTATTATCTAAAAATTTTTAAAAGTTAATTCTTGATAAATTGATATCTGTTATTTTAAAAGGTGAATTGTATTGTTTTAAACTAATGCCTTCTTAAGCAGTTTTTTGTTTTTTTTTTCTTTTTTAATTTTTATTTTTTTTTTTAAGTTACAAAAAAAAAAAACTAATTTAGCACTTACTTGTCTTATAATCAAATTTATTAGGAGCGATATTTACTCTATTTTATTTATTTATTTTTTTACTTTTTTTTGAGTAAATCACTAAAATGAATCATTCTAGCACAAAGAAAGATTCCAAAAAATTGAAAAGATAAAAAGGTCCTTTCGAGATGGTAAAAATTTGAGAAAATGTTAACCGAAAATGCCAACATGATAAATGTGATTATGTTATTAGTAAATCTTTTAAACATCAAAATAATCAATCACCTCCGGCCATAACTTTGAATTTTGTAATTTTTTATTTTATTTTATTTGAAATCTTTCAATTTTTGGCAATTGTAAGAGGAAAACCATAATTTTTTTCAACGTATCTTCCAACTCAGCGATCCGGTATATTAATGATTAATTTGTTGTGGATCGAAATTTCAATCCATTTAAAAGTTTGCAGTTGGCTAATGAGTTATTGTATGTACAACACATTATTCAAATTCCTGACACTTGCTTAAGTCGATTAGTGAACTAACCACTAGACTAATCTAACTTGGTTAAAATCAAAATATTTTTATATACAAAATACACACAAAAATGTGTTAAACGACATATGTATTTGCACACAAATACACAGTAGCTTATTTTAGCATATAAATAACATTTTTGTGTGTGTGTGCGCATATATATAGGTTTAATTACTCTATTGGTTCTTATAGTTTCACCGAAATTTCAATTAGGTCTTTACACTTTTTTTTTCTTTCAATAATTGGGTCCCTACACCAATTTTTATTTTTTCAATTAAGTCCCTCTTGACAATAAACGTTACAAAAACGTTAAAGATGAATAAATTTACCATTATATCCATTATTTACTCTATACAAATAACTCATACTCAGCAGAGTTCTAACTCTCCTCTCCTTTATCTAACCTTTCTCTCCTCCTCTATCTGCTTCTCATACCTTGTGAACACTCATGGCTCCAACAACATCCATGAGCTGCAACCGGAGGAACTTTGGCTCCGTACTGGCAAGCTCGATCAGAAGCTCCAGCGCCTCCTGTGTAGTGGCCTCCTGACCGGAATTCAGTGCCTCAATCAACGTCCTCATCATGGCCGGCAACAAATCCTGAAATCGGTCCCAATCAGCGGAGCCATGCAAGCACTGAATGAAATTAATAACCGCATTCAACGCAGCGATCTACACATCAGAATTTGTGGCTGGAGAGGTCAAGTACTGGAGAAACAATCTATGAAGATGCTTGATGTGAGGCGTGAGTGACTTCTCGATATACTGAGTAACGACCCGACTTTTAACACCTCATGAGTATATTAAAAATAAGTGTTACTACATATATGCATAAAACTCTAACTCTTTATTAAGTAATATATGAGCCTAATTTGCTGTTAAAACATAGTTATTTTGTGGGGCAAATTTTTCTTTAAAAATCGTGATTGATTTATCATCATAAGCATATATACAGAGATAATTAGTATCACAAACATAAATATAATAAGAGATATACACATATCGTCATACATCGATACAGCGCTTACAGACCCTGTCAGTACACATCTCTTAAGATAAATATATATACATATACATAGACATAGACATATGACATTTCCAGGTCTTGACTTATCCAAGAAGTCCCTAGGCTGGTACCCAAACTAGCCTAAACTTTACACTCACCTAGTCCCTCTATGATACAAAAGTGAGGGAATAATACTCTAAGTCTTCAAAACTCGACCAAGATGAATGTCATCAAAAGGCAAAATTTGATGGCACAATCTTGGCAAGTGCACCAAATCGCTTCAAGTCATATCACGATGAATAGATATCGTTCCCACGAGAATTAAAGGATTGAGCAATCAAACTTCTAATTGAATCTTCTAATTAGATCAACCAAACTTTTGTAAGAGGGAGGATGTGAATCTGGAAATAACAAAAAATAGTAAAGTGGAATGTTTGGTGTGAATGAATGCTTATGAAACAAATAGAGAAATAAACAGTGAATAAAGATGTTAAAGGTTTCAGAGATATTTAACTTTCTGGAAAGAAAATCCTTATGTTTATTTACTTTGATTTATGCAAAATACTTTCACGACAAATCATATAAAATCAAATTCCAATTCATTGGTAATTCAATCTTTTTTTAACTTGTTTAATCGCCAATTCCTCAGTCAATTAATTAAGAGAAAGAGGTTAAGCACAATTTCAATTTAACGTCGCACAACCTTCAAAATACTATTCCTAGTCAATTTGAAAAATCATGAGAATGAGTTTCAAGCTAATCCCGATATTAACTTTTCCAAGAAAATAAAGAGATCCAAAACAGAATTAGAATATTTTTCAATACTTCTAACGATTAAGATAAAGAACGAAACTCAATTCTTGAAAAAGTATCAATGCATTAATCAAAATAAAAGAAACAATCACATTACTAATCCATGAAAATCAAACAAAGCTCCTAACCCTTAATAAAAGAGACTTAGTCACTCATGATAAACAGAAAAACAAAAGCTAATGAATGAGATGTTGGATGCTAGTTGATTCCTTCGTGAATAATATTTTTCTTATTTATATCTTAAGTCCTATCCTAAAATTTAAATTCAAAATAAATCTAATGTTATCTTTTGAAGGATAAGATAGCTAAAACAACAATTCAAATATAATCTAAAACCAAATCTTATCGTTCTAGAAGATGCTAATAATAACTAATCATTGAAATCTTGAATCTTTGGGTTGAATTACAAATTCTTGGAAGAGGATCAAGGACCTGGCGCTGGACTTTGGACATTGGCACTAGACTTGGATGCATTTTGGATCCCTAGGAGTAAAAAAATTACTTGAAGTTGGGCGCCCAGTATGTTGAAGATCCTCTAAAGTTAGGTGCCCACTACTGGCTCCAGGCTTGAGCCTTCTAATTTCATCGCAGACGCTGGGCTTTGTATTTGGGTGCTGGGCGCCAACTGGGCACTGGACTTAGTAAGTTTGGGTGCTGGGTGCCCGTTTTGATAAATCTTGAGTGTCTGGCACCCATTTTTCTAGGAGTTCAGGTGCCTTTCTTATTTGTTTCTCTTCTCCTGATTTCTTAAAAAATAATTCTAAATACATAATAATTCTAAAACAACTCTAAATATGATTAGTTATGAAAACTTTATTAAAACATAAGAAATTCAAGTCAACATATGAAAACTACTCAAAAGGGTATATAAAAATCACTAAAGATCCCAAGGCATCACAACACCAAACTTAAAACTTTACTTATCCTCAACCAAAAAGAAGAATAAACAGAAGTTATCTTTGTAACAACCTAGTTTTTGGATACACGAGATCTTTTTCTGAAAATACAGAATTTTCCAAAAGATCAGTGAAGGGAATACCTCTTCTATATCATCAAGTATCTCAATCCTCGTTATCATTATGTCATCTCTAAGCCAGACCTCTTATGAGGAAAGCTTGACAACATAGTTGCAAAGAACCTATTTTTTGAGCCGTATCGGTTAGAAGTTTTTTATTCTAGTTTTCGTAATTACTCTCAGTTTGACGCATAGTTGTCAAAACCGAACCGGTGATCGAACCGGTCAGGTTACTGGTTTACTAGTTTATTGTTCAACCGATGAGTTACTGGTTCAACCGTTCTCACGTAAATAAAAATATAAAATAGTCGAAAACCTAAAATTAAAATTTGAAATACATATTTTTACTAACATTTTAAGAACAATTAAGTCGAATTCTATAAATAATTAATACAAAAACAGACATATAATTAGTTCATATTACTATATAGTATCTTAATTAGACACAATAAGAATAACAATCTATAAATTATATTCAAAGAATAATTTCAAGGTCTAAATATTTTTATATAATTAAATAATTATATAAATTTTTTTTCTCAGAATAAATAATTTTTATTTTATTTTTATATTCATTATTATTTTTTATTTTAAAATTAATTAATTTGTACTTCAATTAAAAAATAAAAAATTTGTACTTCAATTTTATATATATATGTATTAGTTAGAAAAGTTTGAAATATATATTATAAAAAGCATTATCAATACTAAAGAAATGGGTTAGTGCAGTGGTTGTCAACTTGGTTTTAAATTCAGAAGACCCAAGATCGACTTCTACTCCTTGCAATATATTTTTCCAAATTTCACAACCCGCATGCTGACGTCAGCATGACGTCATCGGCACGCAGGTTGACCGTTGACTGCATTGTTGACTGGATCGGTTCGGTTCTGGTCCGTGTCGGTTTTGATCGGTTCATTTTCTTAAACAGTCAATATACCAAACCGGACCGGTACAAAGTCCGGTTCACCGATTTTTTGGTCGAACCAGCCGGTCCACAACTATGGTTTGACGAGCCGAACTCGATTCATGAGAGAAGAGAAATAGTAATGTATTATTATTATTATTATTATTATTATTATTATTATTATTATAACTGCTTGAATAATATTATAATATTACCTGGCCTGTTTTAGTTAAAAATAGAAAATCGGTTTAACCAGGTTCATGGTCCTACTGGTCACTACAAGAAAAATCACTTTTAGCGGCCATTCATTTTGCTCTTAGTGGCAATAAAAATAGTCACTAATACATTTACCGACAATTAGACATTAGCCGTCTTATGCTCTGTCGCTAAAAGGTTTTAGCGACAATTATAATATTTGCCGGTAAAGACTTTTTTAATGGCTGCAAAAAGTATGTAATTTTTAGCGGCCATTTTCTTGGTAATTTATATGGCCACCAAAAGTAATTCTAAAATTGCAATGTTATTCATTTTTAGCAGCCATTACTATTGCCGCCAAAACTCATTTTACTGGCAATTCATATAGCCACTAAAAATAATTCTAAAATTGTAATGTTACTTACTTTTATCGGCCATTACTATTGCCGCTAAAATTTTAAGACTTTTTTTAGTTATATTATACTCATGTTCTTAAAAGTAACAAAGTACCTTTTTTTTGGAATCTCAATTGTTTTTGCTAACAATTATTATTATGCATAATATAAATATACTAAAATTAATTACTACAAAACGAGATATTTCATTAAACTTAAAATTTTAATACACAAATTTCTCTTAAAAAAATAATAAATTATGTTACAAATCTAAATGTAACAGCCCAGACCACCCGCTAGCACGATATTGTCCGCTTTGGCACACAAGGCCTCACGGTTTTGCCTTTAACGATAGGGATGATAGCCGAAGCCCCCCATACTCACTCGTCAAAACGCGTCATGCTAGGGAGAGGTATCCACACCCTTATAAGGCATGCTTCGTTCCCCTCTCCAACCGATGTGGGCCTTATATAATGTAACACCCTACCATACAGAGTCTTATGCTTAAGTCATAATTCAGAGATGGCAAGGTATTACGACCTCTAAAACTAAAATTTAGTACATATAGTAGTATGAATAATTGATTATAACTAGGAGCTTTTGTAGAAAAAGGGGTAAACAAAAACCGTAACTCGAAAGCGCAACACTCCGATCGATAACGTAACGAACAGGGATAAGCTAACGCGAGATCATATATATACAAAGGAGTGTCAAAAACAGGAATATCAAGACTCAAAACCTTAAAGTGAAACGAGGATCTCTATCAGAGATTATAGTAGCAGGTACACCATGAAGTCTCACAATCTCCTTTATGTATAACCGTGCTAGATCCTCAAGGGTGTAAGTCATCCGAATGGGCAAAAAGTGAGCTGACTTCGTTAGTCGGTCCACAATCACCTAGATAGCATCAAAACTGGTCCTAGTCCTTGGCAATCCCGACACAAAGTCCATTGCAATACTTTCCCACTTCCATTGCGGAACCTCTAAAGGTTGCAACATCCCAGAAGGTCTTTGATGTTCAATCTTTACTTTTTGGCAAGTTAAGCACTTTGAAACATATTCCGCCACATTATTCTTCATACCCGGCCACCAAAACATCGCCTTTAAATCATGGTACATCTTAGTACTTCCCGGGTGAATGGAGAATCCGCTCTTGTGTGCCTCCTTTAAGATATCTTGCCTCAAGGTACCAACATCCGGCACAATGATCCTACCCTTGAATCTCCATAACCCATCTTTTTCTTCCGACACTCTCCACTGTTTTCCTTGTTCGATAGCCGGTAACACCTTCCATAACGCTTCATCATTTTCATGAGCCTTTAGGAGCTCGGATTTAAAATCACTCGAGATTTCTAATCGGCTCAAATACAAGGTTCCAGATGCTTCTCGAGCACCAATTTTTAGGCTCTCGAATCCCTTGAGCAACTTCTCCTCTTGAAGCATCATCCAAGCCGCATATAACGACTTCCGACTTAACGCATCCGCCACTACATTCGCCTTTCCCGGATGGTAATTCAACTCAAAGTCGTAGTCCTTCATTAATTCCATCCACCTTCTCTGCCTCATATTAAGCTCTTTCTGATCAAAGAGATATTTCAAGCTCTTATGATTGGAGAAGACTTGGAACTTAACCCCATAGAGATAATGCCTCCACACCTTCAAGGCAAACACGACCGCAGCGAGTTCCAGATTGTGCGTAGGGTAACTAACTTCATGAGGTCTCAACTGTCGTGAGGCATACGCCACCACATTATGATGCTGCATCAGCATGCATCCTAGACCCTTTAGTGAGGCATCACAGTACACCTCAAATGGTTCGTTCGGCTCAGGTAACACTAACACAGGTGCAGTGGTCAACTTTTTCTTCAATGCCTGAAAGCTCTCCTTGCACTCAGGAGTCCAAACAAACGGAGTGTCCTTGCGGGTCAACTTTGTCAACGGCAACGCTAATTGCGAAAAGCCTTTAATGTTCGGTTTTCCGTATCTAATATGTAATGTGGTAGGAAATACTTAGGCTAGAAGCCCTAAGATAGGCATTGAATTGATGATGTTGTTGATTGGTTGAGATATATGATATGATCATGTATGTGATTATGAATATTCATGCCTTGGTTGTGTGATGTATGAGAAAATGCATGTTGTGATATATGCTTGATGAATGATTAAGGTTGAATTGGTGGGTGGTACCATGTTAATGGTGAGTATGATGATGATTATGTATAATGATGGTTGATTGGAAATGATATTATTGGAAATTGGGACGAGATAGGATGCTTACGGCGCAGAGTCGCCAGAAGAGTTACGCCGATCAGAGGCGGAAGCCCTTGGAATTTGAGGAAGGAGATCATGTTTTCCTTAAGGTTACTCCGACTACAGGAGTAGGTAGGGCGATTAAAGCGAAGAAGTTGAATCCTCGATATATTGGTCCATTTCAGATCCTGGAGAGGATTGGACCGGTGGCGTATCGGATGGCTCTATGATAAACCCATATTTCATGAGTTATTTTGTGCTTAGTCTGAGTGATTTATTCAATCCTTCACCCACTTATTCATATTAATTGCATGGTTTTACTTTCCCTTCCTTATTATGTGATGTATGTGAAAAACATGTTTCCTAAGCTTTAATATTAATTATTTTAATTACCTTTATTTCCATTCGATGCTGTGATTAGTGTGTTGAGTAGTTTCAGATTTTCTAAGGTAGAATGACTTAAAGGATGAAAAAGGAAACATACAAAAATGGAGGAAAGCACAAAACGGAGCTTCTGAAGAAACTGGCATCCACACGATCGCATGGACGAAGCGATCGCGTGCCAAGCGCGAATCAGCAGCGACGCGGCCGCATGACTGACGCGACCGTGCGCCTTAAGCAGAACGCACATGACGCGGTCGCATGACTGACGCGACCGCGTGGCAAGGAAATGCTCCGAATGATGCGACCGCGTGACCCACGCGGACGCGTGACAGAGGCCACGCACCAGAAATTGCAGAAAACGCTCATAGCAAATTCTGAAGCCTTTTTTGGCCCAAATCCAAGTCCAGAAGGCATAGACCAGAGGTTATGAAGTGGGAGAATGCATCCATTCAGGGAGAGCTCGCCAATTTTCACTTTCCATGATTTAGATTTAGTTTGAGAGAGGTTCTCTCCTTTCTCCCTTAGGATTAGGATTAGGATTTAGGACTTCTCTTAGTTTGTAAGAGTGACTCTCGATCCAGGTTTAATATTTACTTTAATGCTTTTATGCGTACTTATAAATGTTGCCAACTTGACTTATGAACCCTTTCCATATTATGATTTGAATTAATAATGATATTTGAGGTATTTCAGTTATTGATTGATTTCTCTTTAATTTGTGTTACCATTATTTCCAATCTGAAGATATTCTATTCCAGCAATTTACTTTTTCTCTTTTTGGTCTTGGTTAAGAAATCAGTAACTCAACAGTTATCAAACTCAACATAATTGATAATCGCTATCTTGCTAATTGAACTGAACTTCAATAATCCCAACTTTTTCTTAGGAAATAAATAGGATTCGAAGGTCAAACTGATTAGTCCCTTGACTTTCCTTTGCTTTAGTAAAGGTTAACTAAGTGGAATTTAGATTCAACTTTCATTATTGTTGAGAGAGATAATTAAGTTGGACTTCCAATTTCTTTTACCTTGTCAGAAGTTTGCTTACAGTATTTATTTATTTTAATTGCCATTTACTTTACTTGTCATTCAAATCACTTGCTTCTTACCTTCTAAACTCCGATTACAACCTTTATAGCCAATAATAAGAACATACTTCCTTGCAGTTCCTTGAGAAGACGACCCGAGGTTTGAATACTCGGTTAACAATTTTAAAAGGGGTTTGTTACTTGTGACACCCAAAACATTTGTATGAAAGGACTTTTGAAGGTTTAGAAACTATACTTGCAACGAGGATTTATCCGCAAATTTTTAGACCACGCAAAAGTTCTCTCATCAAAATAGCGCCGTTGCCGGAGAACTGCTAACGTGTGCCTTATTATTGGTTATTGTAAATATTTTTCTTTTGCTTGTTTCTCTATTTTTGTTTTTTCCTTTTTATCTTTATTTGCTACCATGAACTCTCACCCCTCTCGCTTTGAGTTTGGTTCTAACTTTGTTGAAGGAAATAGAAGTTACAGCAGGAATATGCATCAAGGTTAGACCAATCAAAGATGGATGGAGCCAAGAGGATCTAATCAACCCTTTAGGCATCAACACCCTCCGAGATATCCTGGACAAAGACCATTCTACCGTGCATACCCAGCTGAAAGATATGGTGGACAACCTTGTAACTACCAACAAGCCCCACCCCGTGCATATAAACCATCCTTTCAACATAACCTCGAACCACCACACTCACAAGTTTCTCTTCACCATTCGCCACCATATGATCCTTCCTTACCCCAGTACCAATTCAATCACTCCCAACCACCACCACTTCTCTATGTATCATGCCCAAGTCCGGCAACCCGAGAAGCAGAGGTTCGCCTAATGGAAACAGTAAATAAATTTCAAACAACCATTCAACAACTGGAGCAAGTAGTAACTCAATGGGTTTCTAGACTCTCAAATACACAAGGATCAGCCACAGCCCCATGTGAACAGTCTAACGAAGAGCGTAGCATGAAGGAAATACCAGAAACTCCAGTGGATAAGACAGAGAACGAATTCGTACTAGAACAAGTAGAAGAAGCTGCCATTGTTCAAGAAGAAGAGTTGGTTGAAGATCTAGGAGATGCTGAACCTCCATGGGAATCCAGAACTAAGGAGAACTCCGTCAAGGACGCTACAGTTGATGCTAAGGAGGATATTGTACAATCTCCAAGGCAAGTTATTTATGAAGAATCAGACGGAATAACCCAGGACACAAATTTCCTTGATAGTGATAGTCATAAGTCTAGCTCTCTTAGTAATGAACTTGCATCTGCAAGTGAATTCTCTGAGATCGAAGAATCTTCCCCAGATGAATACGAAGATGATGCAGAGGTAGATTTCTCTCAACCTCCAATCTATGACTCGAGTGATGAGGAAGACATAGAAGACTTTGACCAGGGTGATACTACATTTGAAGACTCTTGCAAGGAAGTGGAGAAATTTACAGAAGAACCCAAGGGAGAAGAACTTACAGAACCACCAGAAACACCTACCCCAAGGCCATTGCCACCTAATACAAGCTTCAAGTGGGTACAATTCTTAACCTTTAACTTTGCTTATTCACTTGAATATGGTTTGCTTGAAACAGATGGCCAGCTTAGAGCTCTTTGCGGCTTTAAGAGTAAGAGGGAAATGACTCGTACTCAGAGTTGGTGCACAAGGTTCAATAAGGTTCCACGCTTCACCTCGAAGTACACGGACTGGTATCATGCTTCATTGCATGGATCACGGAGAACGTTTGGTCACCATGGTGAGATTCTACTTTTTAAACCGCCCGGATGGAAACATATAGATCAAGACGGAGGCGGATTTAAAAACAAGGCTTGGGATCCTGGAATCTATTCTGACATTCGTCACCCCGGGAGCCTAAAAATTTGTTTGAAGCTGCTCAGAAGCTTTACATGCCTAGTTTGGGACCCCGGAGGCTATTGGCATTCCAAGCACTGGTGGAGATTTCTGGATGAATTTAAATACAAGCCACCATAACAGGAAGTCCTTCCAATGTCCAACTTAAGGACTTTAACTAAAAATGCTAGGTGGGAGACAACCCACCATGGTATGATCGTTCCCTTTGCAATTTTAATTTTATTTAGTTTTGTTTGTTTTTGAATTTTATTTTTATTGAACCTGGAATCATGCATAGCATTCACATTAAGCATTGCATTCTGCATACTGCATTCTGCATTCTACAAAAAAAAAACGCCATGCAACGCGACCGCATCAGCGACGCGTCTGCATCGCAAGGAGAGGGGAGAAAATAAAAACGAACAGAGAGTCACGCTGGAGCGTGGCTGGAGGCGTGCCAATGGCACAAATCGTCCCATGCGACCGCGTCGCTGACACGACCGCGTCATATGGGAATAATAGCCTCCCACGTGACCGCGTGCCCCACGCGGCCGCGTGACCAAGATTTCGACGTCAAAGTGGTGCACACCCGAAAGTTGTGCGAGAGTGGTGCTGGATTGGTGCTGAACGCATAATCCTTCCCACGCGGCCGCGTGACCGATGCGACCGCGTCATATTCCTTTAAAGCCCACTCACGCGATCGCATGCCCCATGCGATCGCGTCACTTAAAATTTGGCACTAATATGATTTTGAACAGAGAGTTGTACGGGTGCGAGGCTGCCCTCGCGCCAGTAGCATAAACCGTGTCACGCAACGACGACCGCGTCGATCAGTTTAAGCGCAAGCCGCGCGACTGCGTGCCCCACGCGACCGCATCGCTTGCGCCGCACAGCTTATCCTAATTCGCCAAATATCTTATCTTTTCTCCCCCAATCCTAATTTTTCCTCCTTCCTTTCTTACTTACTTCTTCTTCCCTTCATTCCCTTCTAATTCTTCTTATCTTTTATTTTATTTTACTTAATTTATTTGGATATTTCATTCATTGCATTTTAATTTTGTGCATATTTTTCTTTTCTTTTCTAAATTTATTATTTTACCATTGGTGTTCAAACGTTCTTATTCAACTGTTATATCTTTTCTGGTATTATCTTGGTGCTTATGACTTGTTTTATTTTGGTTAGGTAATATTATTTAAATCAATGCCAATCTTTTATACCTGTATTACTTTTTGCATTGACATGAATTTATATTATCTCTCTTTCCCCACTCTCTTCTCCATTGTTGCAATTTTGCACCACTGGTATGCCATGGCTTCTATTATTTTCTCACGTACATGTTGAAGCTTCCATGTAAATGAGACCCTTATCATTTGGTATTAACCCACCCATACTTCTTTTATTTTTTTATCTCTATTTCCGGGTTACTCTTCTTCCTTTTCTCTTTCAGGATGGCCACCCGGAAGGGAAGCGAAAGACGTTTTATATGGGGAGACAGACAAGTCCATCTGCACAATCCTTAGAGAAAAGCAAAAGTTGAAACAACCCGTCCACCTGCAAATCTCAGCATGCACCGAGGACGATGCAATCTTTAAGTGTGGGGAGGTCGATACCGATCTCCATGGGTTAGTTATTCTCTTCTCAACACCAATGTCTTATTTTCTTCATTAGTTCATTGTTGCATTACATAATAGATTGCATGTGTAGTTGATTGTTTGCATTTAAATACTACTTGGTTGAAAAATAATAAATTTCTTCTAAAGACCCTATTTTTGAAAAATCTCACTAATTCAAATTGAAAATTTTTATGTTAAAACTTGTTTGAGGTTGTAATTGGAACATGGTTTTTGAGCCAAAGAACACACAACCTGTGAGATTTTGAGCTTATTTATATGGTTACATTATTTAACCATAAATTTTTATTCTTGTGTGTTTACTTTTCTATGATTGCAATCTTAACTTTGTTCCATTCTATATGTCCATTATTTAGTATATTTACATGCTTGCATAGGATTGAGGCCATTGTTTGATTTTAGCTCACTTATCCCAAATAAGCCTACCCTTTAAATCACCCTTGTCAGCCACTTTGAGCCTTTTAATCCCCATTTGTTCTATATTTTACCACATCACTAGCCTTAAGCGGAAAACAAATTAATTATCCCAATTGAATCTTTGGTTAGCTTAAGATAGAGATTGTGTATCAAATAAGTGTGGGAAAACTGTGGGAACATGCGTTAATAAAGGAAAAGTATAATGTTTCTAATTTATTTGAATATCAGGAATTTGGGAACCTACTCATGAAAAACCAAAACAGAAAAATAATAGAAAATCCATGTGCATTGATAAGTTATGTTTGTTTCTCTACACAAAAAAAAAAAAAGAGAAAAAAGAGAAAAATCCAAAAATACTCAATAAATAAGTAAATAAGGGGATAAAATTACCCCAATATTAAGTTTAATAAAAGATCAATGCACATGTGATAAAAATTAAAGAAAAAAAATTTTGGTACATGAGTATGGGAATTATACAAAAGTGGGAATTATGGGTAGCTAGGCATGAATTTAAAAGTATATAGAGTATATGTATATTAGGTGAGAGCTTAGGTTAATTAAAGATTCAATTTATAAAGCTCACTTAGCCATATATATACCTTTACCCTTACCTTAGCCCCATTACAACCTTGAAAAAGACCTCATGATGTTTGCATTGGTATATTAAAAATTGTTGATTGGTTAGATGAAGAACAAGGTTTAGAAAGCATGACTAGAGAAGAATAGAGTGAATAACCCTATACACTTGAGAGATTAGAGTGATATACACTACCAGTGAGGGTTCAATGCTTGATTCTATGTTCCCTGCTTTCATGAGCTATCTTCTTATAAGTTTACTTGCTTTTTATTGTACGATTTGAATTAATGGAAATTGGTTTGTATTTGTCTTGGAGAACTTGTTTACTTTTAACCAAGTAGGTAGAAACATTTTTTGCATATAGTTGTATTCATATAGATAGGATTGCATTTCATACATCCTACCATTCCTCTTCATTTTTATAGCTTCTCTTGAGTTTAGCATGAGGACATGTTATTGTTTAAGTGTGGGGAGGTTGATAAACCCATATTTCATGAGTTATTTTGTGCTTAGTTTGAGTGATTTATTCAATCCTTCACCCACTTATTCATATTAATTGCATGGTTTTACTTTCCCTTCCTTATTATGTGATGTATGTGAAAAACATGTTTTCTAAGATTTAATATTAATTATTTTAATTACCTTTATTTCCATTCGATGCCGTGATTAGTGTGTTGAGTAGTTTCAGATTTTCTAAGGCAGAATGACTTAAAGGATGAAAAAGGAAACATACAAAAATGGAAGGAAAGCACAAAACGGAGCTTCTGAAGAAACTGGCATCCACGCGATTGCATGGACGAAGCGATCGCGTGCCAAGCGCGATTCAGCAGCGACGCGGCCACATGACTGACGCGACCGCGCGCCTTAAGCAGAACGCACATGATGCGGTCGCATGACTGACGCGATCGCGTGGCAAGGAAATGCTCCAAATGACGCGACCGCGTGACCCACGCGGACGCGTGACAGAGGCCACGCACCAGAAATTGCAGAAAATGCTCATAGCGAATTCTGAAGCCCTTTTTGGCCCAAATCCAAGTCCAGAAGGCATAGACCAGAGGTTATGAAGTGGGAGAATGCATCCATTCAGGGAGAGCTCGCCAATTTTCACTTTCCATGATTTAGATTTAGTTTGAGAGAGGTTCTCTCCTCTCTCCCTTAGGATTAGGATTAGGATTTAGGACTTCTCTTAGTTTGTAAGAGTGAGTCTCGATCCAGGTTTAATATTTACTTTAATGCTTTTATGCGTACTTATAAATGTTGCCAACTTGACTTATGAACCCTTTCCATATTATGATTTGAATTAATAATGATATTTGAGGTATTTCATTTATTGATTGATTTCTCTTTAATTTGTGTTACCATTCTTTCCAATCTAAAGATATTCTATTCCAGCAATTTACTTTTTCTCTTTTTGGTCTTGGTTAAGAAATCAGTAACTCAACAGTTATCAAACTCAACATAATTGATAATCGCTATCTTGCTAATTGAACTGAACTTCAATAATCCCAACTTTTTCTTAGGAAATAAATAGGATTCGAAGGTCAAACTAATTAGCCCCTTGACTTTCCTTTGCTTTAGTAAAGGTTAACTAAGTGGAATTTAGACTCAACTTTCATTATTGTTGAGAGAGATAATTAAGTTGGACTTCCAATTTCTTTTACCTTGTCAGAAGTTTGCTTACAGTATTTATTTATTTTAATTGCCATTTACTTTACTTGTCATTCAAATCACTTGCTTCTCACCTTCTAAACCCCGATTACAACCTTTATAGCCAATAATAAGAACATACTTCCTTGTAGTTCCTTGAGAAGACAACCCGAGGTTTGAATACTCGGTTAACAATTTTAAAAGGGGTTTGTTACTTGTGACACCCAAAACGTTTGTATGAAAGGACTTTTGAAGGTTTAGAAACTATACTTGCAACGAGGATTTATCCGCAAATTTTTAGACCATGCAAAAGTTCTCTCATCACTTTACCACCTCATCTTTCGAACCTGCACGATGTGTTTTACGTGTCACAGCTTCGTAAGTATACTCCTGATGCTAGCCATGTGCTAGAACCTGAATCGGTTCAGTTGAGGGAAGATTCAGAATTGATGATACTAGTATCAAACAGTTGCGCGAAAAAGAGGTTTAATTAGTCAAAGTGGCTTGGAGTCGAGGCGGTGTTGAGGAACACAATTGGAAACTTGAGTCGAAGATGCGAACGGATTATCCGTACTTATTCTCAGGTAATTGAATTTGAATTTTGTGGGCGAAATTCCCAATTAGGTGGGTAGAATGTAAGACCCGATTAATTAACGGCTAATTAACCCATAAATGAGAATTTATTCTAGAAAGCCAAAAATGTTATTTTTATGGCTAAATGTGATAGAGGAGATTGAGACGAGAATTTCGGTACCAATTTTGTAGAAATCGGACCAAGATTGGACCGAACGGGCCGAACCGGGCCAATCGGACCCAAAGTGGGCCCTTGGCCCAACTAAACTAAACCAAAACCCTAGTTTTCAGCACTCTCTCTCCTCACTTATCACTCAAACACGCTGAAATGGAGTACGGGAGGGGAAGAACACTCTCTCAAACTTCTATCTCTCACTTGATCTTCAAACCACCATAACTTTTGATCTAGAGCTCCGATTGCCGCACCATTTGTGGCCATGCGTTCACTACGGAGAGCTCTACAAAACCCATACAATCAATCTTGAGATAAGCCACGTTTTGCTCTTCGAATTTCCAGCTTTGATTTCGAGTTTCATGAGCAAAAATGTTGAGATTTTGGGATCTTTGATGTTATAGGACCCAACTCTCTTGAAGGAGAAGGTTAATCTTGTCTCCTTGGACCTTGGGTGTGGTAAGATTCTCAAACCTAGTGTAATTTGTTGTTCTATGATGTTTGGGTATTGAGATGTTGTGTATGGATATGATGATTGTGGCTTAGGTTGTGTATATGTGAATATTGGAGCTTGATTGGTGATTTTGAAAAGCTTGGAAAAGGGTTTTGTGTGATAAAATCTGTTCTTGGAGGTATTGATACCTTGAGAGCTTGTGGACAAGTGGTTTGGAAGTGCTCTGGTTGAGCGTGGGAAATCGGCTAAGGTATGGTTTCGGTTTCCCGTATCTAATATGTAATGTGGTAGGAAATACTTAGGCTAGAGGCCCTAAGATAGGCATTGAATTGATGATGTTGTTGATTGGTTGAGATATATGATGTGATCATATATGTGATTATGAATATTCATGCCTTGGTTGTGTGATGTATGAGAAAATGCATGTTGTGATATATGCTTGATGAATGATTAAGGTTAGACTTTTGGGATGAGTGGTTTCATGATATGGTATCAGAGCCAGAACCCGGATCGATGTGCCAGCGAGGGCGCTGGACTCCCTTAGGGGGGTGGATTGTAAGGCCCACATCGGTTGGAGAGGGGAACGAAGCATGCCTTATAAGGGTGTGGATACCTCTCCCTAGCATGACGCGTTTTGACGAGTGAGTGTGGGGGGCTTCAGCTATCATCCCTATCATTAAAGGCAAAACCGTGAGGCCTTGTGTGCAAAAGCGGACAATATCATGCTAGCGGGTGGTCTGGACTGTTACACTAAACAACAAAAAATACTACAAGTCTATAAACTCAAATGAGCTTCCTGCAAGGTTGCTATGTCCCCTTCTATCTCAAAATGAGCTTCCTGCAGGAGTTACCTGAATGCCAGAATCAAACTGGTTGGTCCATTGAGGAGGAAGCTGCAATAAATAAGTCCAAAAGGAAAAGAAAGGTTGGGATGAATCAATCAATCATGAGATAGGTACACATAAGCAATAGAAGCAAGATTTAAATGGTGGGTTATGTTTTGTTTGAAGCTAAAAGCAAAGGAAGAATAATAAGTAAGAGAGAGAGAGAGAGAGAGAATTAAGAGAGGTACAACATCAAAGGAGCTCTGCCAGTAGTTGGAGATATTAGGCTCACCATTTCAAAACTGTTCCCGAGCATTTGACGTATCTCTGCAAAACTTAAAGCATCATCTTGGGGAAAACAAGTTCATCCACCTCCATGGAACTAGCTAATCTTGGCAATACTGATGACAATTAACCATGTTAGAAACCTTAACATCACGGATGAACATCAACAATTAAAGATATGAATATCTAATAAAACAGTGACCAATAAGGATATGAATATCTAATGAACAACAAAAAAGAACTTTCATTGAGATGTATCTATCTCATTGACCATCTATATAGCCATAGTATTATAGCATGTAGTGTAACAGCCCAGACCACCCGTTAGCACGATATTTTCCGTTTTGGCACACAAGGCCTTATGGTTTTGTCTTTGACGATAGGGATGATAGCCGAAGTCCCTCCCCCTCCCACACTCACTCATCAAAATGTGTCATGCTAGGGAGAGGTATCCACACCCTTATAAGGCATGCTTCATTCCCCTCCCCAACTGATGTGGGACCTTACAATCCAACCCCCTAAGGGAGCCCAACGCCCTCGTTGGTACATCGATCCGGGCTCCGGCTCTGATACCATCTGTAACAGCCCAGACCACCCGCTAGCACGATATTGTTTGCTTTGGCACACAAGGCCTCACGGTTTTGCCTTTGACGATAGGGATGATAGCCGAAGCCCCCACACTCACTTATCAAAATGCGTCATACTAGGGAGAAGTATCCACACCCTTATAAGGCATGCTTCATTCTCCTCCCCAACCGATGTGGGACCTTACATGTAACATATATGTATGTAGCTAAATTTTTATTATAGTGAAGAAAAATCATTGTATTCCAATAGAAAGACGAGAAATTAAATTAGGAATAGAAAGGTGATTAATGAAGGAGACTTGTTAGGGCAAGAATAATTAAATTAGGATTGAAAAAAGTGTATAAAAGACAATTCTTACAAGGACGGTACCTTTGATTCCCCATTGACACTGTTGTCTCTTGTCCAATTCATATGGCATCTTCCAAGCCTTCTCAACTACCAAAAGAAGTAATAAAAAAAACACACTGACTCTCAAAACACACCACCATTATATTCTAATGGGTTTTCAAAATCAACCCATTATATTTTTTTATAATTACTACTAGCTAAGTAGCCAACACATGGTTTGGCTCGTATTATAGAGAAGTCAATTATAGTGTGAGAACTGATAAGCTAAGCATGCATTATGCATATATATGTGACATTATTAAATACACGCACCTTAACATTATAAACCTGAGGACTGAGCTTAACACTGCAACTTTCTCTATTTTCACTCTTTAATAATATTGTACTAACAACAAATACCATCTTGCACTATTAATCAATCTCTCTCTCTCTCTCTCTCTCTCTCTCTCTCTGTCATGACCAATATGCAATAACTTGTTAGAACCTATTAAACACACTTGCCAAATTCAAATAAAAGAAACAATTAGTAAATCTTTAAATATAAAGTCACTCAAATTATACTCATCTAAGCTGTTCTTAATACATTACTAGTCAGTGATATTTAAGTGATTATTCATGTGCAGATCTCTTCAAGTTAAAAACACAAAGGAAACTGCATCTGAGTTGCAATGTAGCAAAAATGTGAAGGTAATTTTCTGATCTACCAAGAAAGAAAAATGGTAGAGAAATGAGTCTAGGTATCATGCAATAGACCTGCTCATATAATCTCATAAGCCATCTGATCCTAATACTATAAACTCTGCATCTGAGCCAAGATTTACTTAATAAATATCAGGGTATGCAACAACTAAATCATTGTTGAGCCGTACCCTAGAAGATAAAGAATTCAAAGTTGTCACAATTCATCTAAAGTTGTAATTGAGGAATAAGGAAAACACACTCATCCACCAAGAAGCTATCGGTGCAGCAATCTTTTCTAAAATGGTGACACCAAATAGAAATGGAAGCTAAAAAATATTCACATTAAATAGTCAAAATGCTAAAGACTGATATATTGAGGAAGAGTTCATAGCATTATCTCCTATTCTATTTGATCCTTCTCCCTCTTTTCATAGTCTGCTCTCCTTGTTAAAACTACTATGTCAAAATCAATATGTAAGCAGTGAATTATTAGTAAGGAATATAGCAACATTTCTAGATATGGTTCAGATAATATTAAACCGATTAAAACACTCATTAAACCGACTATGCCGGCAAACATAATAACAGTAGAGATATAGTTTGTCAAAGTTCTTGTATCGAGACTTCGGAAGATCCATTCTCATTCCTTCAATCATGTCTTTGAATGGATGTGTTGAAGCAAGAAAAAAATTGGAAAAATAAGTCCTCAAAGCTAGCTTGAGATGTGAACTTTGTTGTGGATGAAAGAATATAATGCAAGTAGAGTTAATCCTCATATATACAACAACAAATCTAATCTCACAAAACCATAATAAACATTTCACCAACCAACCATAATCCTATATGACTGAAACCAATAATATAACCCCTATATATATACACACACTCGTCTCCACCAATCTAACACACTCATTCCAATCATCACACAACATAATTCTTCAAAGAGTGTATCTATCTCTAAACACTAAAGGCTAATAATTGAATAAGCAAATGAATATAAAAAGATAAAGAAGCAAGGGGTAACAGGATTGTACCTTGTCTTGCTAGTGTTTTGCTGCACCATCATTCAAGCATTTTCACAAAACACCTGCAGCATCCCAAAAACCAGCACAAAAAGTAGCAACATCACCACCAAAGGCAACTACAAAAAAAGCACCGTCACCAACGCCATTAGTGCCAACACTGCCATAGTCACCAGACTCATAAGATGCAGCATGATGCACCACTATTCCGTGGTACATCTTGTGCTTAATTGAGTGGATTTTATCCACTATTCTCATACTTGTTCATGTAAATTGCATGTTTTACGTTTTCCTTTCCGATTTTGTGCTATGATTAAAAATATTCTTCTTTGGCCTTAAATTTGCTGTTTAATCCCATCTTATTACCATTTGATGCCTTGATATGTGTGTTAAGTGTTTTCAGGATTTACAAAGTAGGAATGGCTTAGAGGATGGAAAGGAAGTATGCAAAAGTGGAAGGAATACAAGAAACTGAAGGAATTGCTAATGCTGTCAGCCCTGACCTCTTGGTACTAAATCGATCATAACTTGAGCTACAAAGGTCCAAATGAGGTGGTTCTAGTTGCATTAGAAAGCTAACATCCGAGGCTTCGCAATGATATATAATTTGCTATAGCTGCCCCCGAAGATAGGTGACGCGCACGCGTGGATCATGCGCACGCGTGACCTGGAGAAAAGTTAATCCATGCGTACGCGTGGACGACGCGTTCGCGTGATAGTGCCGCGTGATGGACGTATCAGAAATCGCTGGGGGCGATTTCTGGGCTATTTTTAACCCAGTTTTTGGCCCAGAAAACACAGATTAGAGGCTATAAGTTGGGGGAATCAATTCATTCAATCCTTTCCTCTCTCTAGGTTTTAGGATTTAGGATTTGGTTTATCTCTTCTTTATTCCAGGTTCAATGTTCCTTTAATTTATGTTCTCTTCTACTTTTATTTATTCTATTACTTTAGTTTATTTATTTTCCCAAATTGGTTTATGAATTCCTATGTTTAATTTGATTTTCCATTTAATATAAATTGAGGTATTTCAGATTTATAATTGCTTCCTTCTATTTATGATATAAATAATTTGGATTTTTTCCCTTTTGGCTTTGGTTGAGTAATTGGTGACACTTGAGTTGTCAAACTCAGCTGTTGATTGAAAATTGGAATTTGCTGATTGATTTGGATCCATCTAAAGCTAGTCTTTCCATAGGAGTTGACTAGGACTTGAGGAATCAAATTGATTAGTCCACTTGACTTTCCTTTATTTAGTAAGGGTTAACTAAGTGGGAGCAATAAACAATTCTCATCACACCTGATAAGGATAAATAGGATGGGATTTCAGTTCTTATATCTTGCAATGGTTTTCATGATAATTAATTTACTTTATTGCCAATTTATTTTCCTGTTGCCTATTTCAAAAACCCAAAAAGATACTTTTCCATAGCCAATAATAAATCATACTTCCCTGCAATTTCTTGAGAGACGATCCGAGGTTTAAATATTTTGGTTATAAATTTTATTGGGTTTACTTTAGTGACAAACAATTATTTTTGTACGAAAGGATTCTTTGTTGGTTTAGAAACTATACTTACAACGGGAATTTATTTGTGAATTTCTCTACTAGCAAAAGTCCTCTCGTCAAAAATGGCGCCGTTGCCGGGAAATTGCAAACGTGTGCCTTATTATTGGTTATTGTAAATATTTGCTTTTTTGTTTCTTTGTTAGTGTTTCTAGTTTTAGGAGTTTATTTTCATTAATTTTTTATTAGTTTTTATTTTCTTTAGCTACTATGAATTCTCACCCCTCTGGATTCAAGTTTGGTTCCAATGTTGTTGTAAGGAATGGAAGTTATAATGAGAACAGGTATCAAGATTGGAAAAATCAAAGATGGGAGAAACCATAAGGATTTGATCAACCCTCTTGGCAACAACCCCCTCCAATGCGCTATAACCGACAACCATTATATGATGCATACCAAGACAATAGTTATGGTGGACCTTTTCGTGACAACCAACCTCTACCAAATTACTATGGTCAAGAGCCATTCCAGGGTGCATATCAAGATGATGAATATGGTGGATCCCCTTGTAGTTACCAATAAGCCCCGCCATATGCTGATGAACCACCTCCTCAACATAGCTTTGAACCACCATACTCACAAGCCACCTACAACCATTCACCTCCATATGATCCTAATCCTTATCCACCACACCAACCACCATATGAACCACACCCGAAACCACCACCTTAATATTCACCATCTCTATATCCTTATCAAGAAGAACCAACTCCGTATTATGAGCCCTCTCTCCTAACAAATGAACCCTCCTATCCACTCCAACCTCCATTGGATAACAACACACTCATCTCTAACATCATTGGTCTCAGCTCTACACTCCAAAATCTTATCTCCCACATAAACCAACCCTCTACCTCTAATATTCAACCATCAAATTCTAGTGCACTTCCTTTTCAACCACATAATGATCTTCCCATCCCATCACCACCCTCCATAGAAGAGCACCCACATCCATCAATCCAAGAGCAAGGTGATCCCAGCTATGCTATTGACAAGGAACAAGAGAAAAGGGATCGTCTTCGCAAATTCATACTTCATAAAAAGCTAGAGGAGGCCCTACAGATGGAGACAGTGGATACCCTTGAAGTCGAAGGAGTGGTTAAAGAATTAGTGAAGGAAGACATCAAGGAAGAGTCTGATTTTGTCTTAGAGCAAGAGGAGGCCCAAAATGTGGAGATAGGAGAGACCCTTGAAGATGAAGGAGTAGTTGAAGGGAGTTGTCATGGAAAGGAAATCATCAAGGATGAGTACGATTTTATACTAAAAGAAATAGAAAAAGCAGCAATTATTGAAGAGGAAGAAGCGGTTGTAGAATTTGGAGATGCAGAACCTCCATGGGAAAGTCCAGTCATAGAGCCTCTTTCTAAGGTGTTTGAAATTGATGTTGAGGAGGGTGTACAACCTCCAAGGCATAGCCTGGTTGAAGACTTTGAAGAGGTTGATCAAGAGATGGACTCAATCATTGATGAATCCTTATCTACAATTGAATCCTCTCCCATTGGACTTGACATGAAGATTAAAGAAGAAGAAGTACAACCTTCCATACCCTTGGAAAGCAATGAAGAGGAGATTGAATTGAAAGAAAGCTACCAAGAGGAAGAGGTTGAAATTGAAGAAGCTTACAAGGAGGTGGAAGAATTCAAAGAAGAGCACAAGGGTGTGGAGCTTGCAAGATCATTAGAAACACCTCTCCCAAAGCCATTACCATCCAATACAACATTCAAGTGGGTAAAATTCTTATCCTTGACCTTTACTTTCCCACTTGAATATGGTTTACTTGAGACAGATGGTTAACTTAGAGCTCTTTGTGGCATTAAGAGTAAAAAGGAGATGGGTAGTGGTTGGCAACACAATCCTAGATTCATTGTGGTTGGGAGCTCAAAATCTAAATGCAAGGGTTGGTGTAAAGCTCGAATGAATGGGTCTAGGAAGCTGTTTGGATGCCTTAGTGAGAATTCTGATTGCTTACCACCCGGATGGAATCATCATGTTGCACTTGAAGACGGGTGCAGAAACAAGATTTGGGATCCAGGCATACATGAGGATCGACTTTCTCAAGGCTTGTGAAGAACTCCATCAAAGCTTGGGGAATGTATCTGGAATTGATAGAGAATGTTGGAAGTCCAAGCATTGGTGGAAGTTTCAAGACGAGTTCAAGCACAAGCCACCATGACAAAGAGCTCACCAAATGTCCAACTTAAAGACTTTAACTAAAAGTTCTAGGTGGGAGACAACCCACCATGGTATATTCTTTCTTTTTTGTTCTTAGTTTTCTTTTATTTTATTTTTATTCGTGTTCATTCATAATTTCTGTATAGTCATCTGCATTTTGCATTTTGCATTCTGTATTTAAAAAAAGGGGGATCGACGCGTAAGCGTCAACGACGCGCACGCGTCGTATGTGTCTGCGCAACTAGACAGAGAGTTGCGCGAGAAACGCGCGGGAGGGGTGCATGAAGCACAGGCCACCCCACGCTTATGTGTACCTCATGCATACGCGTCCCCTGCAGAAAGTGCAACCCACGCGTAAGCGTCAGCGACGCGTACGTTTAGGGATGAAAATCGGCGTAAAGAGCATATGAACAGAGAGTTGTGCTACCTTTGCGATGGAACTGTGCTAGAGGCACAAAATCACCCACGTGTACGCGTCAGGAATGCGTACACATCATTTCGCTTTCAGACCACCCACGTGTACGCGTGGGCGACGCTTACGCGTCAAACGGCCAACTCAGTGTCCACGCGTACGCGTCGCTCCCCGTTTTTAAATTCTTACTCTTTTCTTCTATCATTTCTCCCTCTTTCTTCCTCCTTTCTTACTTTCTTCTTCTTAATCTCTTTAACTTCTCATCCCTCTTCACTTTCATTCTATTTTACTTAATTTATTTGCATACTTTCATTCATTGAATTTTAATTTTGTGCATGTTTTTATTGGTGTTCAATTTTCTTATTCAACTGTTGTATCTTTTCTGATATTATTCTGGTGCTTCATGACTTGTTTTATTCTGATTGGGTATTATGATTCATAAGTCAATGCTATTCTTTTATGATACTTGCATTCCATTTGCATTGATATACACTTATACTATCTTGCATTACCCACACCCTCTCCACCATTGTTGCAATTCTTGCACTATTGATATGCCATTCGCTTCTATTATTTTCTCACTTACATATTGTAGCTACCATGTAGTTGGACCCTCATTATTTGGCATTAACCCAACCATATTTTATTTGTTTTCTTATCTTTATTTCTGGGTTACTTTTCTTCTTTTTTCCTCTTCTTTTAGGACGGCCACCGAGAAGGGAAATGAGAAGCTTTTCAATAGGGGCGACAGACAAGTCCATCTGCACAATCTTTGGAGAAAAGCATCAGTTGGAGCCACCCATCCACTTGCACATCTCAGCATGCATCGAGGACGGTGCAATCTTTAAGTGTGGGGAGATCGGTCGATACCGACTTCCGTGGGTTAGTTGTTTCCTATCTCAACACCAATGTTTAATTTTCTTTGTTAAATTAGTTGTTGCATTTGCATGTTTGATTACATGTTTGCTTGATTTTGTGCATATTCTACCACTACTTGGTTAAAGTAATATTTTATTTTTCAAGAAACTTTTTATAACATTTCACTAATTTGATTTAAAATTTTTGATAAACTTGTTTGAAGGAATATTATACTAGAACATGGTTTAGAGCTCGAACACATAAAACCTATGAGATTTTTGAGCTTATTTGAATTGGTTGCATTTTATCAACTAATATTTTATTTTTGGTGTGTGTTGTTCTCTCTAAAATTGTGATCTTTGTCTTGCTTAATTCTATATTTCCATGGTTTGATGTATACATGCACTTATATGATTGAGGCCTTTGTTTCACTGAGCTTACATACCCATATGGCCTTACCCTTTCATTATCCTTTGCAAACCAATGTTGAGACCATTATACCCCTTTGTTCTTTACTTTAGCTCATCACTAACTCTAAGCAGAAAATAATAATATCCTTAATTTGAATCCTTGGTTAGTTTAGACTAGTGAAAGTGCTCATGAATTAAGTGTGGAGAAATTGGGATTGAAAACATTTGGTTTGAGAATTGGGTGTTATATATCTTTATGAAAATATGAAAGAAATGTTTAGGACATATTAATGCATTCAATAATTTAATCATATGCATTGAGAAAAATAAAAAAAAAAGAAAAAAATAATAATAAAAGAGAAAAAGAAAAGAAAAAGAGCAAACAATAAAAAGGGGACAAAATACCCCAAAGTAAACGGTGATAGTAATGCATATGTATTGTACTCGAAATTAGGATGCATGAATATGTGAAAAACATGGTTAATGGATAGTTAGATATTGTATTATGATTACATGGATTGTCTTAAGTTAGGTGAGAAGTTTAGGTTAATTAAGGATTCAGATTTTAGTCTACTTGGTCAAATACAATCCTACCTTGACCCTAACCCCATTACAACTTTTAAAAGACCTCTTGATATGTGTATCTGTGCATTAAATTTTTGTTGATTGTTAGATAAAGAGCAAGCCTTAGAAAGTAAGGTTAGTAGAGAATTGAGAGAATTGAACCTTAAACACATGAGTGATTAGAGTGCATACACTTCCAGTGAGGGTTCGATGCTCGATTCTTTGTTTCCAGCTTTCACGAGCTATTTTCTTCTACAAGTTTACTTGTACTTTATTTTGTGATTTGAATTAGTGAAATCCAGTTCATATTTATTCTTAAAAGATTTTTTTACTTTTAACCAAGTAGGTAAAAATATTTTGCATGTAGTTGCATTCATATATATAGGTTGCATTACATACTTTCTACCATTCCTCTTCACTCTTATAGTTTCTCTTGAGCTTAGCATGAGGACATGCTAATGTTTAAGTGTGGGGAGATTTGATGCACCACTATTCCGTGGTATATCTTGTGTTTAATTGAGTGGATTTTATCCACTATTCTCACACTTGTTCATGTAAATTGCATGTTTTACGTTTTCCTTCCTGATTTTGTGCTATGATTGAAAGCATGCTTCTTTGGCCTTAAATTTGCTATGTTTAATCTCCTCTTATTACCATTCGATGCCTTGATATGTGTGTTAAGTATTTTCAGGGTTTATAGGGCAGGAATGGCTTAGAGGATGGAAAGGAAGCATGCAAAAGTGGAAGGAATACAAGAAACTGAAGGAATTGCTAATGCTGTCAGCCCTGACCTCTTGGTACTAAATCGATCATAACTTGAGCTACAAAGGTCCAAATGAGGCGGTTCTAGTTGCGTTGAAAAGCTAACATCCGGGGTTTCGCAACGATATTTAATTTTCCATAGCTGCCTCGAAGATAAGTGACGCGCACGCGTGGATCACGCGCACGCGTGACCTGGAGAAAAGTCAATCCACGCGTACGCGTGGATGACGCGTACGCATGACAGTGCCGCGTGCTGGACGTATCAGAAATCACTGGGGGCGATTTCTGGGCTGTTTTTAACCCAGTTTTCGCCCCAGAAAACACAGATTAGAGGCTATAAGGTGGGGGAATCAATTCATTCAATCATACAACTTTCATATTCATAATTTTAGGTTTTAGATGTAGTTTTCTAGAGAGAGAGGCTCTCTCCTCTCTCTAGGTTTTAGGATTTCTCTTAGTTTTAGGTTTATCTCTTCTTCATTCTAGGTTCAATGTTCCTTTAATTTATGTTCTCTTCTACTTTTATTTATTCTATTACTTTAGTTTATTTATTTTTCCAAATTGGTTTATGAATTCCTATCTTTAATTTGATTTTCCATTTAATATAAATTGAGGTATTTCAGATTTATGATTGCTTCCTTCTATTTATGATATAAATAATTTGGATTTTTTCCCTTTTCGCTTTGGTTGAGTAATTGGTGACACTTGAGTTGTCAAACTCAGCTGTTGATTGAAAATTAGAATTTGCTGATTGATTTGGATCCCTCTAAAGCTAGTCTTTCTATAGGAGTTGACTAGGACTTGAGGAATCAAATTGATTAGTCTACTTGACTTTCCTTTATTTAGTAAGGGTTAACTAAGTGGGAGCAATAAACAATTCTCATCATACCTGATAAGGATAACTAGGATGGGATTTCTAGTTCTTATACCTTGCAATGATTTTCATGATAATTAATTTACTTTATTACCAATTTATTTTCCTGTTCCCTATTTTAAAAACCCAAAAAGATACTTTTTCATAACCAATAATAAATCATACTTTCCTGTAATTCCTTGAGAGACGACTCGAGGTTTAAATACTTCGGTTATAAATTTTATTGGGTTTATTTTAGTGACAAATAATTATTTTTGTACGAAAGGATTTTTTGTTGGTTTTGAAACTATACTTACAATGGAAATTTATTTGTGAATTTCTCTACTAGAAAAAGTCCTCTCGTCACAACACCAGACTACATCACAAAGATTATACAATTTGTTACTATTATATTCTAATTCCGATTTTTCTGAGTCCTTCACAATCGCAAATTTGAAATCCTATGACATTTGCACAATTAACATAATTGTTCCCAAAAATCAGTAGTAGAATCTTCAAATTTGAAAGCTAAAAAGAAATTGCTGATAAATAAAATAGAGAGAGAGAGAGAGAGAGAGAGAGAGAGAGAATTGCCGAACCTTTTCGCAAACAGCACAGAAATTGGAGAGCACGAGCTCAAGCTTAGAATTTCACAGAGAGCCAAATGAGCAAGCATCCGGTCAAGAAGCTCCTCAACCTCTGCGTCGAACTTCCTTGCCGCCATTGATGATGCTTTCGAAGATGAAAGGGATGCCGGTTCCACCGTAGCGACATAGATCTGAGACGAATGAAGAAACGAAGACAGCAACATGAATATGAGGCGGAGGACGAAAATAGGAACAACGATGCAGTTTGAATGATGGACGGTTGTTGGCGATGGCAAGGTATACAACAGTGGTCAGCGATGGAGGGAAGTGCGGTTGTGCCATTGTGAGTTTCTGATTTAGGGTGGGAGAGTGTTTTACTATGGCAATTGATGGAAGAAAATAAAAAAAATATAAATAAAGTAAAAAATTTAGCGGCAATAATGATAATTGCCATCATTAAAGGAAAAAAATTAGAATTAAAAGTAAAAAGATAGTAATGATTTAGTGGCAATAGTAATAATTGTCATTATAAAATATAATAATAATGGCAAATGTATAACTGCCACTAAAACATAACTTAAATAAAATTAAAAATATCCATTATATTATGACCACTAAAAATTTGTCGCTAAAACTAATTTTTTTAGTAGTGTGGTGTAGATTAACACTAGCACTCTCTGATGACTTTAGCAATGCTAATTCCTCATCATATATGTTCTTTTCTTATATTAAACATGTTACTAGTGTCATTTATACTAGTAGCTCAGAAACGAATCTCTAGATGTGTTTTTACATGTGTTCCGATACATCTAATTTTAGTAATTAAACAACGGAGATATTTTAATATTATTTTAATCTACCTCCAAGGCAGCCAATCACAGCTCACCCTAAATCCCCCAAGACGTCCAAGCTGCCTCATTTCCTCATTGTGGCCGAAAATCATCAAGAGAGAAAGGAGAGAAAGTTCTTAGTTCATACATCTTCAAAACTTCATTTTTTCTGAACTAAAACTCAAATCAAAATTTCAATTAGACCAAAATGATCCTCTCTTCTTTTTCTACATAACCATGTAACTTTTCATGGATGAAAATTAGGTGAGATGATGATTCATCCCCTTTCTTGCTTCGGTTTTCATGGAAACTATGCTAAACATGAGTTTTCTTGATGGTCTTCCGTAGATATCATGCTTAGCTTGACTTGAGGGCCAAGTAACTTCAAATTCCAGCAAAATTAAGATGAGAAATCTCTTCTTAACATGCTAATTAAGGTTCGGTTAGTTGAGGATTTAAGGATTTAAAGTTGTTCTTGATGTGTTTTAGGAGAAAAAAGTGCTCTAAGAACACTTGAAGCATAAGCCGAAAATAGAAGCAGCAAATCAAGGTAGGGTTTGGTGAAATTAATCTTGATTAATTGTATTTGAGTTGTGTGATTGTTGTATGATTTGGCTGTGTTGACAATTGGTTGCATATATGATTGATTCTTTGTGAAAATTTGGTGAAATTTTGATGATTTTTGGTGAAATTCAAGCTATGAATGCATGTTCTTGTTGCTGTTGGAAACCGAAACCATAGGACTGCAATTGATGATGGAATTGTGTTGAAATTAAGTGGAAAATATGGGACTTTGGTGGCTACAATTTTATTTTGAATTTTGGTAAAAATCGGTTATCGAAAAGATTGAAAAATGGATAAAAATCGGAGAAAGAATCTGAAGAATTTACAAAAAACACGAAAAAATACTTTGAGTTTCCTCAAGAACATGAAGAATACTGGGTTTGATCTTGGGAGGGGCTGATTTGCAAATATTTTTGTGTTTTGGGGTGGAAAATATAAATATTAAAAGTTTAGGGGGTTAAAGTATAAATATCAAAATAAATTTTCATAAAATATTTTTTATTAAAATATAAATTTCAAAATTTTATAATAAAATATTAATTAAAAATAAATAATAATAAAATATTAAATAATATTATTCTATTAACAATATTATTTTATTAAAATATTAAAATCTTAGGAAGACAACTTTGAGTTCAGAATCTCATAATTACCTTCATAAAACACTTAGGGAGTGGTAATAACATATTAGTGAGGCAAAGATAAAAAAAAGTAAAATGTTGAAGAAAAGATAAAAATCAAAGAAAAAGTCGGTAAAGCTTTAAAGGCAAAGATAAATGGCAACTAGTAAAATGATTAGGGAGCAACATAGTTAGTACTTGGATTTTGATTAGGGTTAAGTATTATATGGAAAGTCATACTGGTTCAACATTGATGGTAATCAGTGGCTAAGAGAAGGGGGGTTGAATCTTAGCCTTAATTTCTACCTTTTTTAAAGAAACTTCAGGAGATATTTCTGCTTTTGTCTCGTGTCTAGTTGAGAGACACTTTTGTTTTGTCTCGTACCGAGTTGAGAGACACTTTTGTTTTTGTCTCCTGATTAATAGAAACAGAGAAAAGAGTAGAGAAGAACAATTAACATCAGATATATCCTGGTTCAGCCGCTAAGTGCAATGTGGCCTACATCCAGTCTCCATCATAACAATGATGGAATTTTACTATGTTACAAAAACATTACAAACTCCAATTTCCTTCCCTATGATCTATCCAATCCTATCAGGTACAAACCCAGATTCTACACCCAATCTGAATTTGACTAGGACTCAAAACCTAGCTTTCAACCACAAAGTGCTAACCCAACTTACAAGGGAATTCTCACGGAATCATGAAACACAACAGAAAGATGTACAAAGAAACTCTGAGACATCTATGGCTTTTTCTCTAATATTGCGTGCTCACTGCCTTTTACCTCTCACTGGCTTTTTCTTACAAACCTCACCATGTTTGCCTTTTACCATGAGACTCAGACAGACAATACTAAGAAAAAAAAACAAAATAAAACTCATTGAAGGAGAAGAACTCCAGATAGCTTGGGAAGCTATGAGAACTCTGTGCTTTCACTTTCTCTCCTCGATCTCAACCCTTGGCCGTTCACCCTTAATATAGAAGGGGAAGCTTCCAAGATTTAAACCGATTCAACCAAGCAACTTCTTCTCCAACCAAAAATAGCAGCGGTTCAGACATAGAGAAGAGAGAGGAAAAACCAAAAACTAACATGCATGTACCTCTCTCAACCCTTTTCATCATGCTTCTTCAATCTGAACCCTTGATCTTGCCTTTAGCTCCAAGAAAGGATTCGGACCTTTGATGATCTTCTGACCTAGGACAGCTCCTTGCTTTCCATTTTTTGCTTCTTAATACATGTAGCTCAGTGGCTACCTTCTTTCTTTGATGAAAAAAATGAAAGTGAACTTTTGCAAACGAGATCTTCCTCTTTGATAGAGGCGGATCCTTTCTTTTCTTGGTGTGAAAAATCTTGAAGCTCTTCTTCAAATCTTGCCTTCAATGGCAAAAATCTTGCCAAGCCTTACTTCAGATCTTCCTTCTGAGACGAACTTCACTAGCATTTCTTCATCCCAGCCTTTTCTTCCATTAGGCTTCTGATGAACCGAAATATTCGTATGCCGATTAGAAATTAGCAATGAATTCAATCGTGAGTATGGTCTAACTAATACGCAAATATTGCATCAAATAATTCTAAAATCTATGACCGAGAGTATTAGTCCCGGATCGTTCTCCCTAGGAATTGCCTTAGAATGCACATCATTGATTAGGATGTCTTCTATGGTTTTGAGAGTTGGTGCTAGAGTTCAAGCTATCAAAAGTAAACACAATTAATTGAGATAAAAGCCTTGGCTAGGGGGTAAGTGTTGGAGTTCCATCATTATAGTTTCCTTCAATTGTGATAAGAGTTGACTATTGCTTCACTTAGTTAACCCCCTAATAATGGAGGAAAGTCAAGTGAGAGTAACTAACTTGAGTCACAAGTCCTAGTCTCACCCTAGGGAAGTCTAGCTTTAGTGCACTCCAAGTCAATTAGCAATTCTCAGTTCCTAATCAACAATTGATATCCACTACTCAAGTGTCTCCAATAACTCAACCCCTAAGTTAAGTGTGAGAAATCTACTCCATAGCTAGGGTTGTCATTATCACAAGCAATTGGTAGGCAATCATAAAAGACATGATGTAATTGAGAGAAGAGAATTGAATTAAAGTTATCTAATCCAAACAATCATCAACAATCAAGCAATTGAATGAAATTCCACAATTCATTAATCAAAATTCAAAGTAACAAAGTCACAAATCTAGATCTAAGAGATTGAATCAAAAGAGCATCAATTGAGAGTAGAGGAAGAGTAGATCTACAACTTGTGTCAAAGTAAAAGTGAATTAGAAATGGATCTTACCAAGAAATCAAAGGAGAATTGCAATGGAGAAAGTGAAATCCTAGAGAGAAATTGGAGTTTCTCTCTCTAAAAATAAAATGTAACTAACTACCCCAAAATATCTAGAATTATGACTAATTCTCCTAACCCTCCTAATCCTTGGTCTTCTTAAACTTTTCCCTCCAAAATTCTGCTCCAAAATTGGGCCTGGAATCCCCTGAAATCGCTGGTCACGTTTTTCTTTTAAAAAATCACGTGCGCACATCAGCGCGTACGTGCACAGTATGCGTACGCGCCCCTGGGATTTTTCGCGACCTATGCGCAGGCGTACGGTGCGCGCGCGCATCATAGGAAATATGGCCTAGCCATGTAAGCGTGTCGGCTTCTTGTTCTGCTCCACTGCGCCGGCTCTGAGGGTATGCATCTGTGCGTACGCGCAAGGTGCGTGCGCGCTCCCATGTCCAAACTTCAAAACTTTAATTTATTCCATGCTCCTTCCATTCATGCATGCTTCTTTCACTCCTCTTAGCCATTTTTGCCCTATAACTTCTGAAACCACTTAACAAACGGATCAAGGCATCGAATGGTAATAGAGGAGGATTACAATATATCAATTTTGATACAAAAGAAGCATATTTTCATCTTTGAAGCAAAGTTGGGAAAGGAACACAAAATCATGCAGTTTTATATGGACAAGTGTGGAAGATCATTGATAAAACCCTTAAAATCTACACATGATAAACCCTAAAAATGGGATTTATCAACCTCTCCACACTTAAAGTATAGCATGTCCTCTTGCTAAAGGAAAGCAAAAGATCAAAGGATCACAAGAGAGTGGGACTCATGGGATGCAATCTACCTACATGAATGCAACTAGGGTGTGTGATACTATCTACTTGGTCCGGAGCAATTCAATCTTCCTAGAACACATGCATATATATGCACATAGGGCAAGATGATGTACAATGTATGAACTCTACCAATTCTAGTCACCCAAAGTGAAATATGCATAGCTTGCATGAAGAATGCTCGCAAGAGCCGGGAATAAGAAATTGAGCTTCGAACCCCTCACTAGAAGTATTTGCACTCTATTCGCTCGGTTATAGGGTTGATCACTCAATCCTCCTCTACTTCATGCTCTTCCAAAATTTGTTCTTCCTCTAACAATCAACAATTGTTCTATGCATGCATACATATATCATGAGGTCTTTCCTTAGGTTGTAATGGGGTTAGGGTTAAGGTAGGGTTATATATTTGGCTAAGTGGGCTAAAAATTGAATCCTTTGATTAACTTAAGCTCCCCACTAACTTATATAACATCCTATACAATTATGCACTAACCTAACTACCAATTCCTCACTCTTTCACATACTCATGCATTTACTTTTGATCATTATACATATGCATTGATTTGTCTCTAGGTCTTACTTTGGGGCATTTTTGTCCCCTTTTATTGCTTCTCTTTTTTTTCTCTTTTTTTTCTTTATTTTTTTTCTATATATATATATATATATATATATATATATATATATATATATATATATATATATATACACACACACACACACACACACACAAGAGCATCAATGCACAAGGTCTATACATTTAATCAACACATGAGTATGTATCCACTTTCCAATATTTTCAACAACAACATGCTCTTATCTCAACTAATGCTCCCCCCCATTTTCCCACACTTGGATGGCACACACGCACTAGCCCAAGCTATTCAAGGATTCAAACAGGGACATTCATGGTTTTTCATTTTTGGCTTGTGATGTGCTAAAATTAAGAATAAGTGGGTTAAGCGTAGGCTCAAAATTGGTTGCAAAGGTTGTTATAGGGTAAGGTCATTTGGGTAAGTAGCTAAGTGAATTGATGGCCTCAATCATGTACATGCATTCATACATATAACAATGGACATATAGAGTCAAACAAATTAAGGATCACAATCATAGAGAGAGAATAATGCACACAAGAAGGAAAGTAAGTGGTTATAAGATGTAACCACGCAATTAGGATCAAGACTCACTTGCTTGTGTTCTTGGATCAAAATCCATGTTCGAAATTACATTCTTCGAACAAGCTTAGCATAAAAAAAATTTCAAAATTGGTAGGGTTGTCCTAAAATTCTAGTTCTAGGAGAGAAGTCATTACTCTAACTAAGTGGATTTATTAAGAGATAACTAATATGCAAAGGGGGTTAAAAAGGTGGAAAAACCTAATTATGCAATCTATCCTAATTAATAAAAGAGATTCAAAATTTATTCGGGTGTTACCTATGAAGACCGGTCGGCCGACCGACCTCCCTACACTTAGAAGTTGGCACGGTCCTCCGTGCCTTGAGTGAGACGCAGTGGTTGATCGGCTTCTGAGTGTCCATCATCCTCTCAATTATCGCTATCTTCATTATCAGTGCCAGTGGATGTGGAAATTTCTGGTTCTTCCATAGGTGGTGCTAGGCAACTTAGAAGCTTCTTGTGGAGATCCTCTATGCGTTGCATGGATGATTTTGGTGGTGCGATTACGGTGGTGGGAATGCTCATGGGGATGGTTAAGTTCGGCTCCTTGGTGCCCGTCGGAGGGTAAATATATCTCCCGTTTGGAACAACATCGCCGTCTATCGGGATCATGGCCCTCCGATCCTTGGTATCTCGGGGAACACTGGCTGCGGCAACTAAGTCGGTCACTAGAGCGGGAAAGGGTAGGTTCCCCTTAGCGTGGATGCGGCCCATAGCTTGGCGAATGAGACAGGGGATATGAATCGGTCTCTCTGTGAGGACACACTAAACCAACAAGGCTAACTCGACAGTGATAGATGAGCCATGGGTGCTTGGAAGCACATAATGGGCTAGAATTTGGGCCCATGCCTGAGCCTCTCTAGTGAGAAAACATGTGGTGATGCCCTTGGGCCGGGGTCTCATCCTCCCTCGAATCCAAAATGATTCGGGTATAGTAATGACCCTGAGGACGGCCTCCCAATCAAACTCATATTCGCATCATGCCGACAAAATCTCTTGATATATATCAATCCCTTCCGTTAACGGTTCGGTTTTAAGCACATTTTGAATGGCCTCCTCTGTGACGGGAACTTGTCTTCGGCACACAAATACCGATGCAAGGGATGGGGAGTGGTAATTGGTGTAAAATTCTACCACCCAGGACAAGTTTGCTTCACGTGGCTTCCTCAATAGGAACTCCCATTGCTGCCGCCCGATGCGGGGCATGACAAGTGGAATGACATGGGTCGGAGGGGCTAGAAGAGGCTCCGCATGATAGTTTCTTTCTTTGATCAAGGGGTAGGCAAGTTCGCAATAGCGGTTGGGGAACTTGTTCGGGTCCCTTGCCGGATTGTCCTTTTCCAAAACATCAATGTTAGCAACACTCCTTGTCATATTGAGGAGGGGCTTGGCTCTAGGTGCTCGTTGTGCCTTGCTAGTGGACCGTGACGGTGCCTTCTTGGGTACCTTTCCGTTGTCTTTCTTGATAACCATCCTAGAAAAGAGGGAAAGGTGAAAAAATTAAACTTAAAGAAACACCAAGAAATAATAATCATGCAAGTGATAAAGCATAAAAGAATAAGTGGCTTAGACACATGACAGCTTCAACATGTAACTACGGTAACAATGAAAATCGTGGCTAATCACTAGCATGTGATGTATGAGTGGTATATGCATGAAAACAAGAAGCATGAGAAGCAAACACTCTTAACATCAATAATGAGAGGCAAGAATTAGGGGATGAGCATGTAGAAAGTAAGCAAGAAGTGTAGTAAGCTTAATGCACCTATGAACAAGCAAGTGAAGAGAAAGAGCACTAAAGTAGAGGACACTAAGTCAAGTGTAACTCCAAAAAGTCATGTGGGTCTTCCATCAAACACTTGGTGTGCATCCCTTTTTGTGACAAAAATTGAGAGAAGAGTGACAATGTAACATCCCATAAAGCATCATTAATCATCAAAGCATACCACACATTACAAGAGAAAGCAACTAAGAGAATCCAACTCACCAATGCAAGAGTAGTCCCTACTTTTAACACCCATAAGAAAAATAAAGAGAAAGAAAATCTAACAAACCAAGTAAACATGAATCAAAACTAACTAAGAGGAAGAGTAAGGGAATGTAGCTAATGAAAAGAAGAAGGAAGAAAAAACTAAACAAGAAAAGAAATGAGAAGTACCTTGAGAGGAAAAAGAGAAATGGGGTATGTAAGTGAGAGAAAAGGTAGTGAAGAGTATGAGAGAGGGGATGAGAAAGAGAGGTGTGGGACCGCCGGAGGTGGTGGTTGTCGCCGGTGGTGGCGGAAGAGAGGCGGTAGAAATGGTAGAAGGGGAAGAAGGGAGGAAGAGGGGTGATGGTAAGAAGGAGGGAAAGAAATTGAAGGAAAGAGGCACGGTTTAATGCAATTGGTTCGCGGAACCGGCACTCGTGCGCGTGCATGGGCAGAAATCAGCAGGGGCACGGACGCGCACAGTGCGCGTATGCGTGAAGTAGTAAAGTGCAAGTGTGCGCGTGAGCGCCATGTGCACTTGCGCGTGCATCTGAGTTGTGCTCTCAGCACACATTGGACACAACTTTGGCTCAATTCTCGGGAAAAAGTACCAGAAGATGAATTGCACGATCGACGCGGACGCGCACGGTGTGCTGGCGCGTCGATGTGCATTTTGCTTGAGGTGCGCGTGCGCGCCAGGAGCGCGTACGCGCGAGTTATGTTAGGCCATTGGCATAGTAGTAGCCCAACTTGGGCATAACTCCCGGGAAAATGGCTCAGGATTGCAATTTGCATGATCGGCGCGGACGCGACTAGTGCGCATACGCGCGAGTGTGGTTGTGCCTGGGGCTCAGAATTGGCCCAGAATTTGCACAACTCTCTGGATAATGACCCAGGAGCTGCGAATGCGTATGGGCGCGTTCGCGCACAGTGCGCGCACGCGCCCCCCTTTTTTTTGAGAGACATGAAGAATGCCTAATTTTCAGGAATTTAGTGGTTAAACAAGCCAAAGGGGTCAAAAACACCCAAAATTCAATTTTAAACCCAACGATGGGGTGTTCTTCTACCACACAATCAATTCATCTTTTGAGAAATCAATGCCAATCTTTATGAACAAGTTATCTAAGGTATTCATAATCAAATCTAACTAAAACTATAGCTAAGCAATCACGAAACAATGAAGAATTCAAGAATTATATACAAAAAGGGTAAAAAGGATAGATCTCACCATGGTGGGGTGTCTCCCACCTAGCACTTTTGTTTAATGTCCTTAAGTTGGACTTCCACTAGCTCATTGCTCTTTGTCAAGAGGTGTATCTTCCAAAAGGAATTCCTCAATCTCCTTGTTGCTCTTCATTTGCTCACCATGATACAACTTGAGACGGTGCCCATTGAACTTGAAGATATCCGGATTTGAGGGATGGCGCAAATGGTAGACCCCATATGGTTCCACTTTCTCTACTTGGTATGGGCCTTCCCATTTTGACCTTAGTTTTCCAGGCAACAATCTCAATCTAGAATTGTAAAGGAGGACTAGATCGCCGGCTCTAAATTCTTTACCTCTTATGTTCTTATCATGCACGGCTTTCATTTTCTCCTTGTAAAGTCTAGAATTCTCATAGGCTTCGAGCCTCAAACATTCCAACTCCGCTAGTTGTAGCTTTCTCTCAACTTCGGCTCCACCCAAACTTGGATTGCACTCCTTGATGGCCCAATATGCCTTGTGCTCTATCTCCACTGGTAAGTGGCAAGCTTTGCCATACACCAACCGAAAGGGACTCATGCCAATTGGCGTTTTGTATGCCGTTTGGTAGGCCCATAATGCATCGGTGAGCTTAGCACTCCAATCTTTCCTATTGGGTTTCAAAATTCTTTCCAAGATGCGTTTAATCTCCCAATTGGAAACCTCGGCTTGGCCATTTGTTTGTGGGTGGTAGGTCGTGGCTACTTTATGCATGATGCTATATTTCTTCATGAGCCCTTCCATTCTGTTATTGCAAAAATGTGAACCTTGGTCGCTCACGATTGCTCGTGGCGACCCAATTCTACAAATGATGTTATTTCTCACAAAGGAAAGGACCACATTAGCATCGTCCGTCCGGATGGGTATCACTTCCACCCATTTGGACACATAATCAACGACAAGTAGAATGTAGAGAAAACCATTAGAATTTGGGAATGGCCCCATGAAGTTGATTCCCCACATATAAAAAATCTCACAAAATAGCATGGTTTGTTGGGGGATTTCATCCTTCTTGGAGATATTACCAAATCTAATGCATTGAGAACAAGATTTACAAAAATGAGAAGAGTCGTTAAAAAGAGTTGGCCACCAAAATCCACAATCTAGGACTTTTCTTGCCGTCCTTTGAGGTCCAAAATGGCCTCCTCATTTGGAGGAGTGGCAAGCTTCCAAGATTGAGTGGAATTCGGTTTGTGGAATGCACCTCCGAATTACTTGATCTGCCCCATATCTCCAAAGGTATAGGTCGTCCCATACATAGTATTTGGACTTGCTTTTTAGCTTATCCCTTTGATGTTTGGAGAGATTAGGAGGGAAGGAGCGAGATACCAAGTAATTGGCAATTGGTGCATACCAAGAAATGATTTCCGAGATTGCATGCAAGCCCTCAAAGGGAAAAGACTCATTAATAGGAGTGGTATCGCCTTTGGTGTGTTCAAGGCGACTTAAGTGGTCCGCCACTAGATTTTGCGTACCACTCCTATCCTTAATTTCCAAGTCAAATTCTTGCAACAAAAAAACCCATCTAATCAATCTCGGTTTGGATTCCTTCTTAGCCAACAAATACTTTAACGCCACATGATCCGAGTACACTACCACCTTTGAACCAAGTAGATATGCTCAAAACTTGTCCAAGGCAAAAACTATGGCCAAAAGTTCTTTTTCAGTGGTAGTGTAGTTGGATTGGGCTCCATCTAGTGTTTTTGATGCATAGGCTATGACATATGGAATCTTATCCTCACGTTGTGCTAACGCGGCTCCCACGGCAAAATTTGAAGCATCACACATTATTTCGAATGGCCGACTCCAACCCGGCCCTCGCACGATGGGAGCTTGGGTCAACGCTACTTTGAGCTTGTCAAAAGCCTCCATGCATTCCTTGCTTAGATCAAATTCAATGTTCTTTTGCAACAATCTTGATAGAGGCAATGCTACCTTACTAAAGTCCCTTATGAATCTTCGATAAAATCCTACATGTCCAAGGAAAGAACGGACTTCCCTCTCGGAAGAGGGGTAAGGCAAGCTAGATATAACATTAATCTTTGCTGGATCTATGGAAATACCATCCTTGGAAATAATATGTCGTAAAACAATCCATTGCTTAACCATGAAATGGCACTTCTCAAAATTCAAGACAAGGTTAGTTTTAGTACATCTTTCCAAAACTTTTTCAAGGTTATCTAAGCAATGATCAAAAGAATCACCATATACCGTGAAGTCATCCATGAATACCTCCATGTATTGCTCTAGAAAATCCGTAAATATACTCATCATGCACCTTTGGAAAGTTGCCGGTGCATTGCATAAGCCGAATGGCATACGCTTGTAAGCATAAGTTCCAAAAGGGCAAGTAAATGTTGTTTTTTCTTGGTCCTCTAGAGCAATGTGTATTTGAATACCCCGAATAGCCATCTAGAAAGCAATAATGGGATTTACCGGATAATCGATCGAGCATTTGATCGATAAACAGAAGTGGAAAATGATCTTTTCTAGTGGCCGAGTTCAACCTTCGGTAGTCTATGCATACTTGCCAAGAGTTTTGCACCCGTGTTGCTATGAGCTTCCCGCTTTCATTCTTGATTATGGTTACCCCAGACTTCTTTAGCACAACTTGAACGGGACTTACCCATTCACTATTCGAAATGGGGTAGATGATGTCCGCCTCGAGTAACCGTGTTACCTCCTTCTTGACAACCTATAAAATGGTATGATTCAATCGTCTTTGAGGTTGTTTTACAGGTCTAACTTCTTCCTCTAAAAAGATCCGATGCTCACACACTTGGGGACTTATCCCCACTAGATCCGCCAAGCTCCACCCTATTGCCCTTTTGTTTTTCCTCAAAACACCTAGCAACTTCTCTTCTTGTTGAGGATTTAGTTCCCTTGCTATAATCACCGAAAACTTGTGGGCTTCATCAAGGTATGAGTACTTTAGGTGGGGTGGCAATGGCTTCAATTCTAGCTTTTGCTCTTGGCTTGTCACTTGAACTTCTTCACTTGGGTCTTTACTATTTTCTTTAATCATGTGTTTCTCATCTAGCTTTGTATAATGCACTTCAGCCACAATATTGTCAATTAAGTCGCACCAAAATATGGAATGGTTCTCTGGTGGGTGCTTCATTGCTTCTTCTAGGCTAAAACTTACAACTCTCCCAACTATCTCAAATGAGTAGGTTCCCGAATGAGCATCCAACTTGAATCTAGAGGTCCTCAAAAATGGCCTCCCGAGTAGGATAGATGATGCCCTTTCGGATTCACTTGGTGGCATCTCAATGATATAGAAATCAATTGGAAATATCAAACCCTTTATGTTGACCAACACATCTTCCGCAATATCCGTCACGGTTATTATGCTCTTGTCCGCCAAGACAAACTTAGCCGCCGACCGCTTCAACGGTGGGAGCTTCAATACATGATAAACGAAAAGAGACATAATGCTAACGCATGCACCAAGGTCACACATACAATCAATGAATTGGACTCCATCAATGACACTAGAGACTAAATAAGGCCCAGATCAATACACTTTTCCGGAATGGCTCCCATCAAAGCCGAAATAGAACTCCCCAATGGAATGGTTTCTAACTCATGGATTTTATCTTTGTTCATACACAAGTCCTTAAGAAATTTTGCATATTTAGATACTTGATGTATAGCATCAAAGAGGGGGGATAGTTACCTCCACTTTCTTGAACATTTCTACCATTTTTGGGTCAAGTTCTATGCGCTTCTTATCCTTTCTTGCCAATGTAGGGAAAGGGATTGGTTGAGCCACTTCCTCTAGGACATGCTCCTCTTCAATTTCTTCTATCTCCACTCCATCTTCCTCTCGAGCAACTATCATTGGGCTAGGCACCTTTGAGCTCTTCTCTTTCAATTGAGTTCCGGACCTCAAGGTTACGGCGTTGATGCCACCCTTGGGGTTGGGTAGAGGTTGAGAAAGTATTGCACTAGAGTTTGAGGCTTGAGGAGTGGATGTGGAAGGTGGCTCCATGCGAGCAATGAGAGCTTGAAGGGTGGAAGTAAGGCCATTGAGACTTGAGTTGAGTGTGTTTTGGAGTTCTTTTTGCCCTTGGAGTATGGACCGGAGTGTATCATATTGATTTGGAGAAGTGAAAGGATATGTGATTTGTTGTGCTTAGGGTTGGTTGGGTTAAGGTAGTTGTCTATGGGGTGGTATGTATGTTTGGTAGTTTCTTCCTTGGCTTGGTTGTTGATTTGGAGGGTTTTGAGAGTATCGGTTTTGTGGAGTGTTGTTGTTCCACCTTTGGTTGCCTCCATTGTCCTTACCTCCTTGTTGATAATTGTCCCGCCAACCTTGATTATAGTTGTTACTCCCTTGGTTATAATTTCCTCCTTGTTGGGGGTACCCTTGGTTATAATTGCTCCCTTATGAATGGTATCCCTGGTTAGGACGTTCATAGTAGGAGCAATCATAAAAGTTGTGGGTAGCCGCTAGAGTGTTATCTTCTTGGAGACTTGGACATTCATCCGTGTAGTGGGAGTAGCATGAACAAATGCCACACACTTTTTGGGGGACTAATTGTTGGCTTTGTTGGGGTTGAGGAGGTGGTGGAGGTTGTGGTTGATTCACTTAGAGTTGCTTTAGAAGGCTTGTCATCTCACACAAGGTCTTGGTAAGGGTAGAGGTCTCACCACTAGAAGAAACTTCATTCACGGCCTTTGGGCGATTGACTCTCCGTCTAGCATGTTGAGTGGACTCGGCCAAGTCAGTAATGAGTTGCCATGCCTCCTCCGCCGTCCTATACTTTGACAAAGAACCGTTGCTTGAAGCATCCAATAAATTCTTATCTTGCTCCCTCATGCTTTGGCACACAAAGCTAAGCAATACTTGAGTGTCAATCATGTGGTTGGGACATGAGTCAAGAAGTTTGCGGAACCGCTCCCAATATTCATATAGAGTTTCTATTTCACCTTGCACAATACAAGGGATTTCCTTCCTTAGCTTGTCCGTCACTTCCATGGGCATGAATTTATCAAGAAATTCTCTCCTAAGCAAGTCCCAATCGGAGACAACATCACTAGGTAAGGTATAAAACCACTCCTTGGCTCTTTCCTCAAGAGAGAAAGGGAAGACAAACAACCATATGGCCACTTCATCGAATCCTTCCCGCCTAGTGGTTGAGCACACACCATGAAAGTCCTTGAGGTGTCTAATTGGATCTTGTGCGGGAAGTCCATGGAACTTTGGTAGGAGATTGATGAGGGCGGTCTTGAGTTCAAAGTTTGCATTCAAGTTGGGATGAAGTACATGGAGAGGTTGGAGAACAAAATCCGGTGCACCCGCTTCCTTGAGAGTAACTCTCCTTGGAGCGGCCATATCATAAACACCTAGATCAAAAGAAGAACTATTAGTAGTATCAACGGAAGAATAATTAGTGCCTTCGTTGGATGACGGTGATATGGTTGGTGAATTGGTAAGAACCTTTTCACCTTCCTCAAAGGCTAACTGCCTCCGAGCTTGCCTAATATCAAGCAAAGTTCTTTCAATTTCCGAATCAAATGGTGCTAAACTCGGATTTGGTAGTGAGCGCATCATACAATGAAGGAGATAAGAAGCTTATGACATCAATTGGTATCTAAGCAAAGACTAATCCTAACTATCAATCAAACAAACAAACAATCATGAGAGAAATGCAAGTATCCACATATTAACATATTCACACCAACCAATAGAATGACACACATAAGAAATTCCCCGGCAACGGCACCATTTTGATGAACCAAAATATTCGTATGCCGGTTAGAAATTAGCAATGAATTCAATCGTGAGTATAGTCTAACCAACACACAAATATTGCATCAAACAATTCTAAAATCTATGACCGAAAGTATTAGTCCCGGGTCGTTCTCCCTAGGAATTGCCTTAGAATGCACATCATTGATTAAGAGGTCTTCTGTGGTTTTGAGAGTTGGTGCTAGAGTTCAAACTATCAAAGGTAAACACAATTAATTAAGATAAAAGCCTTGGCTAGGGGGTAAGTATTGGAAGTTCCATTATTATAGTTTCCTTTAATTGTGATAAGAGTTGACTATTGCTTCACTTATTTAACCCCCTAATAATAGAGGAAAGTCAAGTGAGAGTAACTAACTCGAGTCACAAGTCCTAGTCTCACCCTAGGGAAGTCTAGCTTTAGTGCACTCCAAGTCAATTAGCAATTCTCAATTCCTAATCAACAATTGATATCCACTACTCAAGTGTCTCCAATAACTCAACCCCTAAGCCAAGTGTGAGAAATCTACTCAATAGCTAGGGTTGTCATTATCACAAGCAATTGGTAGGCAATCATAAAAGACATGATGTAATTGAGAGAATAGAATTGAATTAAAGCTATCTAATCCAAACAATCATCAATAATCAAGCAATTGAATGAAATTCCACAATTCATTAACCAAAATTCAAAGTAACAAAGTCACAAATCTAGATCTGAGAGATTGAATCAAAAGAGCATCAATTGAGAGTAGAGGAAGAGTAGATCTACAACTTGTATCAAAGTAAAAGTGAATTAGCAATGGATCTCACCAAGAAATCAAAGGAGAATTGCAATGGAGAAAGTGAAACCCTAGAGAGAAGTTGGAGTTTCTCTCTCTAAAAATAAAATGTAACTAACTACCCCAAAATATCTAGAATTATGACTAATTGTCCTAACCCTCCTAATCCTTGGTCTTCTTAAGCTTTTCCCTCCAAAATTCTGCTCCAAAATTGGGCCTGGAATCCCATGAAATCGCTGGTCACATTTTCTTTTAAAAAATCACGTGCGCACATCGGCGCGTACGCGCACAGTACGCGTATGCACCCCTGGGATTTTTTGTGACCTACGCGCAGGCGTACGGTGCGCGCGCGCGTCATAGGAAATATGGCCCAGCCATGTAAGCGCGCCGGATTTTCGTTCGATTCCACTGTGCCGGCTCTGAGGGTACGCATCCGCGCGTATGCGCTAGGTGCACGTGCGCGCCCATGTCCAAACTTCAAAACTTTAATTTATTCCATGCTCCTTCCATTCATGCATGCTTCCTTCACTCTTCTTAGCCATTTTTGTCCTATAACTTTTGAAACCACTTAACAAATGGATCAAGGCATCGAATGGTAATAGAGGAGGATTACAATATATCAATTTTGATGCAAAAGAAGCATATTTTCATCTATGAAGCAAAGTTGGAAAAGGAACATAAAATCATGCAGTTTTATATGGACAAGTGTGGAAGATCATTGATAAAACCCTTAAAATCTACACATGATAAACTCTAAAAACGGGGTTTATCAGCTTCTGATGACTTCCTCTAATAACTTCTATCTTCTTCTCTATTGATGTGATATTACCAAAAAGCAAAGAGAGAGGAGAGAGAAGAGACAAAGCTTTCAATGTACAATAAACTCAATTTAATTTTGAGTTTTGATTACCTATGCATGCAATTAACCAAATTGAATTTTGAATTCCAATCACAATGGGGAGTAGATAACCGAACCAGGCAATGAGATCTTTGGACCATTACTTTCTTTCTTCTTCCAATACGGACCCAAGGATTTGTTGGTCCAAGTGTATATTGATTTGGGCTTGTGATATGGGCTTCTTTGGATTTCTTTAATTTTAATGCACAACCACTTATACTCATTTTGCACAAGTCTTGATTGATAACAAATTGGGCTTATATTGCCTTTTGACCCAATAGGAAACTCATTTTATTTCCTGCACACTAACACACACATTAAACAAATCATTGCAAATAAACAATTTACTAATTTTCTAATCAATATTTTAATAATATTTGATCATCATTTTTATTAGATATAAGTTTTTCAAACTCAACAATCTCTCCCTTGATGACAAACATTATTAAAACTGAATTAAAAGGATTAGGATTAGAAAACTTCCCTTTGATGGTTTTGGCCGAATCCTCCCCCTTTCCATTGTTCAATATGCTCCCCCTTAATGTGTGCCTAGTTACCAAACAATACCTGTATGCATGTTCCAAAAGTTGCAAAATGATACAAATTTTCAAAACATGGAACCTTAAAAAAACAGAACCAGATTTTCACAGGTTAAGAGGATTATCAAAGCATCTTAATATAAATCCATAATCCATCAAAAATATACTTGAGCAAATCACTATTATCAAAGCTCATCTCAATAAGCCAAATCAAGCTTGAAACAGAGCATATCATCTTAAAACAGATCTTAAAATAGAGCATAAAAAAATAATGAAACAGAGCATCCAGCAGCCCTAACAATAATAAAACAGAGCATCAAACAGAGCATCCAGCAGCCCTAAATTCAGTTTCAACATCAATCTTTTCCTCCCCTTTTTGTCATCAAGGAGGGATCCTGCAAACAAAACAGTGAGAAGCAATGCAGTCCATAGTATTAAAACATAAACAAAGTATCAAAGTAATTAAGTGCAGTCATCCAAAATGAAATAGTTCAACTGAAACTAAGTCCAAATGTAGCAAAATAAAGTGTGTCCATAGGCAGAAACAGCAGAGATCAAGTCTTGGGCATCAGACAAGTTGACATCAAAATCAAGAATGTCTTCTTCTCCTTTGGAATTGACCGTGTCCTTGTCAACAGTCTCCAAACTCTTAATAAGCAAATTCACCATTTCACGGCACTTTTCCAAGCTTTTTCATTTTCAAAGGCTTGCTTTCTAGCCACTTTGTATGATTTAACCATCAGATTGGACATGTTGAAGAACTCAGTGAGGACATCCTTTACTATTTCAGGGAACCAAGTTTGGTAAGAAGTATCAGGAGGAAGACTTTTATCTTCACTTTCAGAGAATACTGATGCCTTTGAACTCTTAGCTTTTTTCCCTTTAGCCGATTCAGGAACTCCTCCACCTTTGATTGTAGAGGCCCTATTCTCAACCGGCTCATTACTAAGATCCACTTGAAAGTACTCAAAAATACATATAAAAAATATACCATAGGGCAGATTGTATTTTTTATCACTACGAACACAGTCCCACATATGCCTAATCATTAGATATACAAATGATATGGGGGCAGAAGATAGAAGGGCATATAACACAAGTGTGTCATAGACTGTTACCCATTGGTAAGACTCGCTTTGTGGCATAATGACATGAGTAATGATCCGATGCAACAGGGCTCGAACAGGACCAAGAGCCTTATGAGTTGGAGTGGTACCATCTAGAGAAGAAAAATTTTCACATACCCGAGATAGGGCGTCTTGAAGGGAAACACCAACATGTTTATCCCATTTTTCAAACATATAGGCCCTGGCCCTCTCATCTTGATATCCTAAAGCAGCACTTATAGTTTCATGATTCAGAGAAAGATGAACTCTTTTGACATAAGAATGCAGTTCACCTTCATGAAAAATCATGTTTGCATAAAATTCACGCACCAAGTTTGGATAAACAGGTTTTCGGATTTTAAAAATTGGAGTCCATTTTAAATCATGAAAATATGTTGTAAAATCAATCCCTTTTTCAGCAAGATTTTCAAGATTAATAACAAAGGATGCACATAAGTGACGGTTTACCAAAACTTGAGAATGAAACTCATAAGTCGCATAGGAGATAAAGCGGTAAGGGTCATAGTGAGAGTGGCTTTTACCATATTTTTTCTTGAAATCCAATGAGTTAAGATTAGGTGTCTCTTGGGTGTCATGAAGAACAGTCTTTTTTGGACGATGAGAGGGGGGCAGAACGACCCGAGGGATAAGGCATGGAGTGCCGTGGTGGTGGAGAGGGATGAGGATGTGGAGAAGGAGACTCTTCTTCCTCTTCGGGCATAGGCCCTTTTTCCTTTGAAGCCTTCTTCTGTGATGATCCTGCTTCCTTGCGTGTTGAACTCCTCGGATGGATGACTTTTCTCCCCATGGAGTCAAAGGAATGAGAAGAGGGTGAAGAATATGAGTGAGAATAAATGTGTATGTAAGTGTGGGTTTGAGGTCCTTTGGATGATGGAGGATTTTTAAGAAAGGGACTTTGGGTGCTTCTACGTGTAGGAAGTTTCTTTCTCATGTTGAGGGAAGTAAAATGGAGATAGAGAAGATAAAGAGAGTGCTGAAGAGAGTGGAAGGTGGAGAGAGGTTACACCATCATAAATGCTTAGTAGAAGATATCTCATTTAAAGCAATCAGCATTAATGAAAACGGTTATCAATAAAGAATTAAAAATAAAAAAGAATAACCAAAAAGACCTTTCCTTGAAAAGTGGGAAAAGTTATAGAAAAAAGATTTGATTTGACAAAACTCCCCTTTTAGAAGATATGATGTGAAAACCTTCTTAAAATAAATTATTTAAAAATGAAATAATAAAATTTATGATACCCAAAAGATGATGAGTCAGTATCAGAGAGTGGGCCCAAAGGTGGTTGAACGGGCTTGAGTCCAAGGTACTAGATTTCAGTCTCGCCTTATTTAATGACTTGTTCATCACTTGTCCAGATTTGTCTCCCTGCTGCCTACGAGACAAAAACAAACAGAGTCATGAAATTCACATTTTTCCAACAGAACCTAAATCCACCATCTCTAAACTGTTTCTCAATGAACAAAATCTGTCTTCACACGGTAGTTTAGTGAAAATGTCAGCAAGTTGCTCTTCGGATTTTACAAATTGGATATCAATAGTACCCTTTTACACATGTTCCCTAATGATATCGAACCTTAATGTGCTTGGTTCTAGACTGTAGTACAGGATTTTTTGAAATGTTTATTGCACTCATATTGTCACAAAATAAAGGTATACTATTGATTTTCAATTTATAATCCTCCAATTAAGTTTTAAGCCATAAAAGTTGAGAGCAACAAGCAGCCGTGGAGATATATTCGGATTCATCCGTGGATAGGCCAACAGTGGCTTGTTTCTTGCTTGACCACATGTTGAGAGAACTTCCAAGGAAGCAACACATTCCGAAAGTGCTTCTTCTATCCACTCGGTCTCCCGCATAATCTGCATCACAAAACCCTACTGCACAAAATTCATTAGAGTTAGGATACCACAAGCCAAGATCACATGTGCCTTTAATGTATCTAATGATTCTTTTAACGACCGAAAGATGGGATTCTTTTAGGTGAGATTGAAATCTAGAGTACACACCCACACTTTGAATAATATCCGGCCTAGAGGATATAAGATATATGAGTGATGCTATCATTCCTCTATACCTTGTTTCATCCACATCTTTGTCATTTTCATCCTTGTCAAGTTTAGTGTTTGGATGCATGGGAGTTCCCATTGGTTTGGAATTTTCAAGACCAAATTTCTTTATTAACTCTTTAGCATATTTTCCTTGGTGAATAAAAATACCACTAGGAGTTTGTTTGATTTGAAGACCAAGGAAGAAAATTAATTCTCCCATCAAACTCATTTCAAACTCTCTAGTCATAAGTTTTCCAAACTCCTCACACAAGGATTCATTGACCGAACCAAACACAATGTCATCCACATAAACTTGAACAAGCAAGATATCATCATTAGATTCTTTTATTAACAAAGTAGTACCGGTGGTACCCTTTGAAAATTATTTTCCAATAAGAAGGCACTAAGCCTTTCATACCAAGCTCTAGGAGCTTGCCTAAGACCATAAAGGGCCTTTGAAAGTTTAAAAACATGATTTGGAAAATCTTTGCTTTCAAAACCGGGGGGTTGTACCACAAATACTTCCCTATCTATAAAGCCATTAAGAAAAGCACATTTGACATCTATTTGAAATATTTTGAAACCCTTGTGGGCATCATAGGCTAGAAGCAACCTAATTACTTTCATTCTTGCTACCGGAGCAAATGACTCATCAAAATCAATACCTTCCTCTTGATCGTAACCTTGGGCCACTAGCCTAGCCTTGTTACGAACAATACTACCATCTTCACCCAATTTATTTTTGAAAATCCATTTTGTACCGGTTATCTTTTTACCATTTGGGTTTGGTACAAGAGTCCAAACCACATTCTTTTCAAATTGTGCTAGCTCTTCCTCCATGGCTTTAACCCATGAGGGGTCTTCAAGAGCTTACTTCACATTGAGAGGTTCCAATTGGGACAAGAAAGCAACATTGCTTGGTTCCACTTGCTTCTTGCTTGAGGATCTAGTGATTATTCCTTGTAAAGGATCACCAGTGATGAATTCATGAGGGTAATCCTTCAAGAATTTCTATTCACGTGGCCTTTAAGGATGGGCTTTGTCTTGACGAGTTTCAGATGAGCTCTCTGTTTTGGATTCTCTGACTTGATCAGGAGACAAAATAAAAATGTCTCCTCCATTCTGATGAGAAGTTTCTGGTCTGACAGCTTCTGGGACAAATTTGAGATTTTCTTGAATGATTTGAGAATTCACATGACATCAGTTTCACTACCTGCATCATCATCTAAAGTAGTACTGGGAATTAAGTTAGTATCACAAAAAGACACATGTATGGATTTCTCAATAGTTCTATGTTCTTTGAGGTAAACTCTAAATGCTTTGCTAGTGGTGGAGTATCCAACAATCATTCCTTCATAAGATTTTGGATCAAATTTTCTAAGATTTTCTTTATTGTTAAGTACAAAACATTTGCATCCAAAATTATGGAAATACTTAAGATTAGGTGGGGTTCCTTTCCAAAGCTCATATGGAGTTTTCTTTAAACCTTTTCTAATGATAGTTCTATTTAGAATATAGTAAGCTGTGTTTACAGCTTCAGCCCACAAAAACTTTGGAACATCATTTTCACAAAGCATTGCCCTAGTCATTTCTTGAAGGCTTCTATTCCTTCTTTCAACAACTTCCTTCTGTTGAGGTGTTCTAGGACATGAAAAGTTATGAGCAATACCAAATTCATCACAAAAGTTTTCAAAATCTTGGTTTTCAAACTCCTTTCCATGATCGCTTCTTAAGTGAGGTATTTTTAAATCTTTTTCATTTTGGATCTTTTTGCAAAGAGAGGAGAAAGCATAGAACGCATCATTTTTATGAGCTAAGAAGAGAACCACCCCAAATCTAGAGTAATCATCTACTACCACCAAAGCATAATGTTTACCTCCCAAACTTTGAGTTCTAGTTGGACCAAAAAGATCAATGTGCAACATTTCTAATGGCCTTTTGGTAGAAATTCCATCTTTTGGTTTAAAAGATGATTTTACTTGTTTGCCTAGTTGACAAGCATCATAAGTAATATCCTTATCAAATTTAATATTGGGAATTCCTCTAACCAAGTTTTTCTTAACAAGCTTAGAAATTTGGTACATAATTGCATGTTCTAATTTCTTATGCCAAAGCCATTTTTTAGATTCAAGAGAAGTGAAATATGTTACTTTTTTATCTTTTAAATCTTCTAGAGTTGATCCATACACATTATTACATCTTTTTGCTTCAAACAAAATTTCACCGAATTTTTCACCAATAACCAAGCAATCCAATTTTCTAAAAATAACCAAATATCCAAGATCACACAATTGGCTAACGCTTAGTAGATTGTGCTTCAATCCATCAACAAGCAAAACATCATTAATGAAAGAAGAGAAGTTCTTATCCACTTTACCTATGGCCACTATTTTTCCTTTTCCATCGTCACCGAAAGTAACAAAACCTCCATCATACTCATCAAGCTTGATGAAGAATGTTGACTTCTCGGTCATATGTCTAGAGCACCCACTATCCATATACCACATGTTGTCCTTTTCTTTTGGATGCTAGGCAAACCTACAAAAACACTTAAGTGACCTTAGGTATCCAAATCTTTTTAGATCCTTTAATGTTAAACTATCTCCTTTGTCCCAAGCCATTATAATCACAAACAATCTTGTAAACTTTATCTCCAATCATCCTTTCACTTATGAAGCATTGAATAGGAAAATGTCCATTCCGATTGCATAATCTACAAGATTTTTTGTGTTGCTGTTTTTTAAAGCTTGTTGGGTTTTGAAACCTTATGCCATCCGAAGAGGATTCCATGTTGGTAAAACAAGATTTTTCAATAAATTTTTGGGATTTGTAAAAACCCAAACCAGCTTTATTATAAAGAGGTTTTTGACTAGCCAATAGTTGATTTAAATTTTTAGAACTTTGAGCAAAGCTGGCTAAGTCCTCTTTAAGTCTTTTTACCTCTTTGTGAAGTTATTCATTTTCTTCAAAATAATTTAGATTTGCAATCATAGAATGATGATATTCATAGCTCTTAAGTTCAGCTTTTAACCGCTTGTTTTCTTCAACAAGATCAATAGCAGTTTTGGCTTCCCTTAATTTAACTTTGAGAAAACTATTTTCTGTTTTCAGAATGGTAACTTGAGATTCAAGATCATAGTTTTCATTTAAGAAGCATCTGATTTTTTTATTGAGATGATCTATTATAAGATGAAGGTCTTCAGTTGAGGGTTCAGGAAGTATTACCTCATTGACTATGTTAGCCATGAGACAAGTTTGAGACTTGGTTTTTGTTTCATCTTCTTCATTCGAATCATTCTCTAAGTCTTCCCATGATGCCATGAGTCCTTTCCTCTTTTCTCTTTTTGGTTTGTCCTCCTTCTTCGGTTTAGGACAATCAAACTTGAAGTGTCCAATTTCTTTATAGTTGTAGCAAATCACCTTGCTTAAGTCCCTCTTTGGTTTCCTTGAACTGCCTCCTTTGTTCCGTTCCTTCAACTTCATCATTCTCCTGAATTTCTCAGCAAACAAAACAAAGTCATCGTCAGATAAATTTTCACTGGATTCTTCATCTAGGGAATCAGTGACAAATTTGAGAGCAACTCCTTTATTTTTAGTATCTTTTTTCAAATAAGTGTTTTCAACGGCATGTAAGTTTCCTCTCAGATCATCATACGTCATTTCATCAATACCACTACTCTCAACTATTATTATAGCCTTGGTTTCCTACTCTTTAGTGAGACATCTCAATATTCTCCTCACAAGCATAGATTCTGGATGTCTAATTCCCATAGCATCCAAGCCAGTGATGATAATGTTGAATCTTTCAAACATTTTATAAATGATTTCTCCTTCCTTCATTGAGAATATTTCATAGTCTCTGTTCAGCATGTCTATTCTGGATCTTTTGACTTGGGTTGTGCCTTCATGAGTAGCTTGAAGCTTGTCCCATATTTTCTTTGCTATTGTGTATCTTGATACCTGTCGGTATTCCTCAAAGCTGACAGTACAGTTGAGCAAGTTGACAGCTTTAGCGTTGACCTCTATTTTCTTTCTGTCATCTTCATTCCAATCGGCCTCAGCCTTGGGAACAATCACTCCATCAGCTCCTGTGGTGGTTGGAAATTATGGACCTTCCAGGATTATCTTCCAAAGCCTGTAATCTACAGACTGAACAAAGATCTTCATTCTTTTCTTCCAGTAGCTGTAGTTCTTCCTATTGAAGAATGGGGGTCTGTTGCTTGACTGTCCTTTTGTCAGAGTATAGGCCACTAGATTTGAGCCACTATTGACTGCCATCAGGATCTTTTCTCCAAGCTACAAAGCTTGATCTCTTTGAGACCAAGCTCTAATACTAATTGATGGTAATCAGTGGCTAAGAGAAGAGAGATTGAATCTTAGTCCCTTTTTGCTGTATATTAATTTCTACCTTTTTTAAAGAAATTTTAGGAGATATTTCTGCTTTTGTCTCGTGTCTAGTTGAGAGACACTTTTGTTTTGTCTGGTGCCGAGTTGAGAGACACTTTTATTTTCATCTCCTGATTAACAGAAACAGAGAAAGGAGTAGCAAAGAAGAATTAACACCAGATATATGCTAGTTCAGCCACTAAGTGTAATGTGGCCTACATTCAGTCTCCATCACAACGATGATAGAATTTCACTATGTTATAAAAACATTACAAACACCAATTTCCTTCCCTAGGATCTACCCAATCCTATCAAAGACAAACCCAGATTCTACACCCAATCTGAATTTGACTAGGACTCAAAACCTAGCTTTCAACCGTAAAGTGCTAACACAACTTGTAAAGGGATTCCCACAGAATCATGAAATACAACAGAAAGATGTACAAAGAAACTTTGAGACATCTATGGCTTGTTCTTTGATATTGCATGCTCACTGCTTTTTACCTCTCACTGGCTTTTTCTTATGTACTTCACCATGTTTGCCTTTTACCATGAGACTCAGATAGACAATACTAAGAAAAAGAAAACAAAATGAAACTCATTGAAGGAGAAGAACTTCAGATAGCTTGGGAAGCTATAAGAACTCTGTGCTTTCACTTTCTCTCCTTGATCTCAACCTTTGGCCGTTCACCCTTAATATAGAAGGGGAAGCTTCCAAGGTTGAAATCGGTTCAACCAAGCAACTTCTTCTCCAACCAAAAGTAGCAGCGGTTCGGACATAGAGAAGAGAGAGGCAAAACCAAAAACTAACATGCATGTACCTCTCTCAACCCTTTTCATCAAGCTTCTTCAATCTGAACCCTTGATCTTGTCTTTGGCTCCAAGAAAGGATTCGGACCTTTGATGATCTTTTGACCCAGGACAGCTCCTTGCTTTCCATTTTTGCTTCTTCTTACGTATAGTTCAGTGGCTACCTTCTTTCTTTGATGAACAAAAATGGAAGTGAACTTTTGCAAACGAGATCTTCCTCTCTGAAAGACGCGAATCCTTTCTTTTCTTGGTATGGAAAATCTTGAAGCTCTTCTTCAAATCTTGCCTTCAATGGCAAAAATCTTGCCATGTCTTACTTCAGATGTTTCTTATGGGATGAACTTCACTAGCCTTTTCTTCCATTAGGCTTTTGATGACTTCCTCTAATAACTTCTATCTTCTTCTCTGTTGATGTGATATGACCGAAAAGCAAAGAGAAAGGAGAGAAAAGAGACAAAGCTTTCAATGCACAATAAACTCAATTTAATTTTGAGTTTCGGTTACCTATGCATGCAATTAACCAAATTAAATTTTGAATTCCAATCACAATGGGGAGTAGGTAACCGAACCTAGCAATGAGATCTTTGTACCATTACTTTCTTTCTTCTTCCAATATGGACCCAAGGATTTATTGGTCCAAGAGTATATTGATTTGGGCTTGTGATATGGGTGATGCGTGGCAGAAGTTAGCCAATTAAGAGATTCCAATTAAGAGAACAGCGTTGCACGTATAGCTCTTAACCGGCTAAGATCTGTCTCACCAATTTAAAAAGGGTTGTCACAAATTTTAGAAATAAAGATACTGGGAGTATGAGTCCCAGGTCATCTCCCAACGAGTTGCAGGAAAGAAAGCTAATTTATCAATCAGAAAATTCCCAGAAAGTTGAGTTTGATAATGAGTAATTAAAATAATTGTGGATTAAGACAATAAAAATAAACTAAAAATAATTATTGTTATTCTAAATAAAAGGCCTTGACTAGGGGAATAATTAAGTGGAACTTCTATCCTTGTTGGGATCTTCTCAAGTGTGGTGTAAAAGGGTTGTTGTTCTCACTCGATTACCCCTTACTAAATAAGGGAAAGTATGGTGATTGAACTAACTCTTACCCTCAGATCCTAGCCCTCTCCCTTGGGGAGGTCTAGTGTTAGTAAGTATGAAGTCATCTAACAACGTCCAGTTTAACCAAGCACTTGAGCATTCCAACTCAAGTATCACCTCTTAATCAACCCCCATGTTAAGTAGAAATTTTACTCCATTAACATGAAATTGATAATCATAAAAATATGAGAAGACATAATTAATAAAAATAAAATAGAGAATTAAAATTAATTAAAATAAAAATAACTTCATATATTAATAAATTCAAAATGTAACATACTTATTTGAATAGAGTCAATGAGTAACTAATTAAAAATAACGGAATAAGGAAACAAACTAAAGTAATGTCTTCGACGAAGGTAATGACTTTCAGCATCCAAAAATCCAAGCAAAAGCATAAAACTATCAATGTAACACTAATCTAGATTCAGATCTAAAACTGGGAGTAATCCTAATGTGATGAATCTCAAAATGTGTGGACGTCTTCTGAGTTTCTGCATGTTCCCTAGGTTTAGTCTGTGTTTTTGGGCCGAAAACTGGGTCAAAAAGCGGCCCGAAATCACCTCCAGCGTATTCTGTTATTTTTGCAGATCACGCAGGTCACACGTACGCGTCGTCCATGCGTTCGCGTCAGTCAGCAATTTTCCTTGTCACGCGTTCGCGTCATTCGTGCAGACTCCAATCCACATGTTCGCGTTAGGCACACGTTCGTGTCGCTGCGAATTCTCCATTTTGCGCGTTTGCGTGGGCCATGCACTCGTGTCATTGCTCGCTGGTCATCTCCTTAGTTTCTTGTGTTCCTTCCATTTTTGCAAGCCTCCTCTCCAATTTCCAAGTCATTCATGCCCTATGAAGCCTGAAACACTTAACACACGGATCACGGCATCAAATGAGATAAAGGAGAATTAAAATACATAATTAAAGGTCTCTAGGAAGCAAGCTTTCAACCATGGAGTGATTTTGGGAAGGAATTGTAAATACATGCTTATCATATGAATAAGTGGGTAAAATTTTGATAAAACCACACAATTAAACATAATATAAATCATAAAATAATGGTTTATCAACCTCCCCACACTTAAACATTAGCATGTCCTCATGCTTAGTTGAAGGAGATAAAGTAAATGAGTAGGGACATGTAAAACTCATGAAATGTAATGAAACATATATATATATATATATATATATATATATATATATATATATATATATATATATATATATATGTAAATGCAACTATATGCTTCTTGTCTACTTGGTTAAAAGTAAATAAGCTCTTCAAGACAATTATAAATTAGATTTCACTAACTCAATTCATATAGTAAATACAGGTAACATTGTAAGAAGATAGCTCATGAAAGCAGGAAACATAGAATTAAGCACTGAACCCTTACTGGTAGTGTATGTGCACTCTATTCTCTCAAGTGTATAGGGTAATCACTCTATTCTTCTCTAATCATGCTTTCTAAAATTCGTTCTTCACCTAACCAATCAACAATATTTAAAATACCAATGCAAACATCATGAGGTCTTTTCAAGGTTGTAATAGGGCTAAGGTAAGGGTAAGGGTATATATATATGGCTAAGTGAGCTTTATAAATTGAATCTTTAATTAACCTAAGCTTTCACCTATCATACATATACTCTATATAACTCTAGAATCATGCCTAGCTACCCATAGTCTTCACTTTTGCATTACATACTCATGTATCAACCTTTCTTTAGTTTTATCACATATGCATTGATTTTTCATTAACTTAACATTGGGGTAATTTTGTCCCCCTATTTATTTAGATATTTATTGAATATTTTTGGATCTTCTTTTTTTTGTTAATTATAAAAATAGCTTATCAATACACATGGATTTTAAATTTTCATAGTTTTAGATGAGTAGGTACCCAAATTCCCATTATTTTATCATGACACGTCCCCTTATTAACCCTTGTTCCCACAATCTTCCCATACTCAATTAACACACCATTCCTATCTTAAGCTAACCAAAGATTTAATTGGGATATTTAATTGTTTTTCCGCTTAAGGCTAGTAATGTGGTAAAATATAGAACAAATGGGATTAAAAGGCTCAAAGTGGCTGACAAAGGTAATTTAAAGGGTAGGCTTATTTGGGATAAGTGAGCTTAACAAATAATGGCCTCAATCATACGCATGCATATAACATATTAAACATTGGACATATAGGATGAAACAAAATAAGATTACAGTCATAGAGAAGCAAACACACAAGAATAAAATATTTATGGTTAAATAATGTAACCATGCAATTAAGCTCAAATCTCACAGGTTGTGTGTTCTTCGCTTTTTAAACTATATTCCAAATACAACTTCAAACAATTTTAACACAAAAGTTTTGATTTAAATTAGTGAAATTTTTTAGAAAATAGGGTCTTAGAAGAAACTCATTATTTTCAATCAAGTAAAACATGCATGTGAATAACCTATTTCTATGCAATCTATCCTATTCTACAAAAGAAAAATTAACTAAATATCCTATTTTTCTGGTGTTTAAGGAAAAGAAATTACCTCCGGAAGTCAGGTACTGACCGACCTCCCCACACTTAAGACTTTACACCGTCCTCGGTGCCATCTGTCAGGAACAAAGGGGGGCTGGTAGTAGTATCTCCACCATCGGGACCGTCATGGCTCCCTGTGCTGGTAAATAAGGTGGACTCTGAGGTGTTTGGATCTTTGTAGTTTCCCAAAAATAGCTCCTTAAGGTATGTGAATCGGCGCTTATTACCGCACTCTCTTAACTTTGCTTTGTGTTCATGCCGATCCAACCTCTCAAGTATCTGATGGAGCAGTTGGTTTATTGTAGGTGCTTGTGGTGTTGAAGGAGGAATGTCTTCAGCCGGTTCCGTAGGCTGGCTTGTAGTGGCTGCTGGCGGTCTGATATATTTTCCGTTAGGGACATACTGATCACCCCGTGGAAGGAAGGCTTTGGTGTCCCCAGCTCTGTAGGAGACTCCGGCTGATGAGACGAGATCTGAAACCAAGGCGGGAAAGGGTAGGTTGCCCGCAATTTGTACGTGTCCCATTGCATTCCAGATGTGTCTTGATAAGTTTAGGTGCTGGTCTGTAAGGATACACCAGAGTAAAACAGCCATGTCTGCAGTGAAGGAGCACTCGTGAGTGCTCAGAAAGACATAATGAGACATAATCTGTGCCCCATACTCGAGCCTCCAAGGTAAGTGCTGAAGCCAATATCCCTTTTGGTCGGGATCGATGGTATCCGTAGATCCATAGGCTGCCAGGTTGTGCTATAACTCTGAGAACGGCGTCCCAATCAAATTGGTATGTCTGGCGCTTAAGTGAGGCTTCTTGGAATGCATCCAATCCTTCTGGAGTAAGGGGAAGATCTAAAGCTTGTTGAATGGCCTCTTCAGTTATGGGGACTTGCTTCTGACAGACATAGACAGACTGCATGGTTGGCATGTAAAAGTTGGAGTAAAATTCTACTACCCATGAGAGATTAACCTGCCGTGGCTGTCTTCGTAGGAATCCCCATTGTCTTCGTTCAATTTGCGGCTCAACAAATTCAGCAATGCGGGTTGGGAGGATGAGAAGGTATTCATTGTTGTAATTCCTCTCTGCCAGGATGGGGAACATCTGCTCATAGTAGCGATTAGAAAATCGCGCAGTGTCCTTTACTGGGAAGGCTTTTTCTTTTTCGTCGACCTTGATGATCCTCTTGATTCTTTTTGTTGAGGGCTTTACTGCTGTTGAAGATGGCTCTGCCACTAATGCTCTTTTCGTACCTCTCCTTGCTGGTGGTTTGGGAGTAGCTTTCTTCTTGCCTTTCTTGGTGGCCATCCTGAAAAGGAAAGAGAAAGTAATATGTAAAGCGAAGGGTTCGAGCAAGGGAGCGAATATAATGGTTGATAATCAATGCACAGTGAAGAAGGATGTTGTTAACACATGGTCTAGACTACATGTGAAAAGTTCATCGTAGGTAAGATAGTATGTGCATGTGATGGCAATTAAATGCAAGATGTTTATTGGCATGTCGGCTGGTGCACGAAATCGTGATCGTTCATTCCTTGGTAACGGCGCTAAAAACTTAATACGCACGTTCATAATCTTAGTTCTTTTTCACAACTTCGCACAACTAACCAGCAAGTATACTGGGTCGTCCAAGTAATAAACCTTACGTGAGTAAGGGTCGATCCCATGGAGATTGTTGGCTTGAAGCAAGCTATGGTTGATGAGCGGATACTTTATACGGTTTTTGGCATTGTTTTTAGTATGTTTTTAGTATATTTTAGTTAGTTTTTATTATGTTTTTATTAGTTTTTAAATAAAAATCATATTTCTGGACTTTACTATGAGTTTGTGTATTTTTCTATGATTTTAGGTATTTTCTGGCTGAAATTGAGGGACCTGAGCAAAAATCTGATTCAGAGGCTGAAAAAGGACTGTAGATGCTGTTAGATTCTGACCTCCCTGCACTCGAAGTGGATTTTCTGGAGCTACAGAAGTTCAATTGGCGTACTCTCAATTGCGTTGGAAAGTAGACATCCTGGGCTTTCCAGCAATATATAATAGTCCATACTTTGCCCGAGATTTGATAGCCCAAACTGGCATTCCAAGTCAGCATAGAAATTCTAGCGTCAAAACGCCAGAACTGGCATGAAAGCTAGAGTTAAACGCCCAAACTGGCACAAAAGCTGGCGTTTAACTCCAAGAAAGGTCTCTACACGTGAAAGCTTCAATGCTCAGCCTAAGCACACACCAAGTGGGCCCCAGAAGTGGATTTTTACACTAACTATTCTAGCTTACTCATTTTCTGTAACCCTATGTCACTAGTTTTATTATAAAAACTACTTTTAGTGATTCATCTTGTACCTCATGACACTTTACACGTTCATTATTGTATCTTCTACGGCATGATTCTCTAAACCCCATGGTTGGGGGTGAGGAGCTCTGCTGCATCTCGATGGATTAATGCAATTACTACTGTTTTTCATTCTATCACGCTTGTTTCTATTCTAAGATATTCACTCGCACTTCAACTTGATGAATGTGATGATCCGTGACACTCATCATTATTCTCACCTATGAACGCGTGCCTGAAAATCACCTCCGTTCTATCTGCAATAGCTTGAGTGCTTATCTCTTGGGTTTCTAATCTAAGATTAGAACCTTTGTGGTATAGGCTAGAATTATTGGCGGCCATTCCTGAGATCCGGAAAGTCTAAACCTTGTCTGTGGTATTCCGAATAGGATCTGGGAAGGGATGACTGTGACGAGCTTCAAACTCACGAGTGCTGGGCATAGTGACAGACGCAAAAGGATCAATGGATCCTATTCCAACATGAGTGAGAACCGACAGATGATTAGCCGTGCGGTGACAGCGCATTTGGACCATTTTCACTGAGAGGACGGATGGTAGCCATTGACAACGGTGATCCACCAACATACAGCTTGCCATGGAAGGAGCCTTGCGTGCATGAAGAAGAAGATAGTAGGAAAGCAGAAATTCAGAAGATAGAGCATCTCCAAAACCTCAACCTGTTCTCCATTACTGCAAAACAAGTATTTATTTCATGTTCTTTTACTTTTTACAATTAAATCTGAGAATTATTGATATCCTGACTAAGAGTTACAAGGTAACCATAGCTTGCTTCAAGCCGACAATCTCCGTGGGATCGACCCTTACTCACGTAAGGTATTACTTGGACGACCCAGTGCACTTGCTGTTTAGTTGTGCAGAATTGCAAAAGTGTGATTGTGATTTTGTGCACCAAGTTTTTGGCGCCGTTGCCGGGGATTATTCGAGTTTGGACAACTGACGGTTTATCTTGTTGCTTAGATTAGGAATAATTTATTTTTGTTAGTTCAGAGTCTTTTATTTGAGTTTAGTTTCATATTTTAAGTTTGGTGTCAATTGCATGCTTTTATTTTCTTTTAATTTTTCGAATTTGCATGTTCCTAGTTCTTTATTGATCTTTAAAAATTCTAAGTTTGGTGTCTTCTTTGTATTTTCCTTTAAAATTTCGAAAATTTGTGTTTGATTTTCTAAAAATTTTAAGTTTGGTGTCACTTGTGCTTTTATTTAATTAAAAATTTTTCAAAAATTTGTTCTTGGTGTTCATCTTGATCTTCAAAGTGTTCTTGGTGTTCATCTTGACATTCAAAGTTTTCTTGTATGTTCTCTTTGTTTTGATCTAAAATTTCTAAGTTTAGTGTCATTTTGTTATTTTTCTCTTTCCTCATTAAAATTCAAAAATCAAAAAAATATCTTTTCCTTATTTTACTCATAAATTTCCGAGGGTTACCTGAAACTGGAGGTCGATCTCGGATGAGATTCTTGGTACTGGTCGGGGATGACGTGTCCGGCTGGCTGGTGGCGGCCGGAGCTGTTGTGTCCGACTTGTTGGTCTTGCTACACTGCTGATCCTTGGCCATCGGAGGGTGGGGTACCTGCAAGAGACTCCGATGCTTAAGTTAGCACGGGTATAAAGCAGGTTTTATGTAGAATCAGAGTATGAGTTATACCTGGGTGCTCCAGTGTATTTATAGTAGTGTGGGCTGACCTTTCTGATAAGATAAGTTAGTTATCTTATCTTATCTTATCCTGTTTTGGACGAAGTCAGCTTATCTTCAGGAGAACCGCCTTTATCTCTATAGGCTGGGATTGCCTTTGGATTTGGGTCGTGTTCCTCTATTTGGGCCCTTTATTGGGCTTTTCTGTCGATTTGGGCGAGCTCTTTTAAAAGAGGTCGGGTAGTCTGACCTGAAGAGGTCGGTCACTGTGTCACCGATCATCCCGGGTCGGATAGCTCGACCCAGGGTATGAACAGTGCCCCTGCTTGAGCTCGGTCTTCTTTTGAGGTTGAGTTCTTTGACTTCGGTCTAGTGAAGCCGAACTCAAGTATTTTGTCGATTCCTTTGAAACAGCTTTTGAATGTAGAACGTTTCCTCTAAAAACGCGCGCTTTTATATCGGCGCTTTGGGAACGTGCAAGGGTTTAATGCTTTCATTAATTTTGTCATTAATTACCCCGTTTCCCTTTGGTTCTTTCATTTTGATTTTGAAAACCCCAAAAATGGTTTCTCTCCTTCGCCCTTTTCGTAACTTCTTTCTCTGCTCTCTTCGCTCTCTGTTTTTCATTTTGTTCTTCTGCTTCCTTGCGTTGCGGCGTTGCTTGGTGATTTTCTTGGGCAGCTTTTATTTCTGCGCTTCCGTCTTTCTCCTCGAAGTTTCTCATTGTCTCCAGGTTAGTCACGTTTCATATACTCTCCTTGTTTTGCTTTGATTTTGACCCTTTAGAGAAAGTTTGGATCTTTTGTTTTGTTATGCCCTATTGTTGTGCGTTCTGGGAGTTTCTTCATTTTCTGCATGGTCCTTTTTTGCCTTTGCTTAATGCTTTTAGGGTTTTGCATGTTCTTTGTTGTTTCCGTTCTGATGCCGTTTATCCAGAAAAAACTCGTATCTATTTCTTGCTTTATTTGACGGTTGCTTTGCCTGATTCTGAAAAAGTTCGCACCTTTGATGGTTTCTTCTTGGCGTACTTGATTTTGGGAATGCTTTTGCTGATAGATTGTGATGACTTTTTCTTTTGACACTACTTGCTGTTTAAAGTCTTTTTCTTTTTTAAAAAATGCTGGGGTGGGAGCTGTAGATTTTCCTGGAAACCTTGCTTTGTTACTGCCTCCAAAGGATGCCCCAAGATTTTGGTTTGAGTCTTGGGGTTTTCCTTTTCTGTGTGTTTGCCTGTATCGTATTGAGTTGTTTTCTCCCTTGTCCGAGATGTTTTTAGTAATCCCATCTTCTTTTCTTACTTGTAGGATTAGTTGGCCTCATGTCTTCTCACAATAACATTGTAGAGATGTCTTCCAGAGTTCCCGAGGGGATGTCCGATTGGCTGGACTCCCTTGTTTTGTTGTGTGTTTCTATTGTGGATGCTGAATTTTGCACAGAGCTGAGGAAGCGCCATAGGATTTGTGGTAACAGTGCCCGTGAGGGTGATTATGAGCTTGTTGCTCCTGATTCCGATGAGAGAGTTTGTTTTCTGACTTCTGTCGAGGGGGAGCGTCCCTCCTTCTATGCTTATGAATACTTCTTCAGCCAGTTAAATGTTACTTTCCCTTTTACTGCTTTTGAAACTGACTTGTTGTGGTCCTGTAACATTGCTCCGTCCCAGCTTCATCCGAACTCCTGGGGTTTTATCAAAATATTTCAACTTCTTTGCCAGGAGTTGGACATGACACCTTCTGAAACTCTTTTCCTTTATCTTTTTGTCTCGGCCAAACCCGGAGGTTCCTCCAAAAAGAAAGCTTCCTGGGTTTCTTTCAGATCGGCCCAGGGGCATAAAGTTTTTGCCATGTATGATGAGTCGTTTAAAGATTTTAAGAACTATTTCTTCTGAGTTCGTGCCGTTGAGGGGGTTCGCCCCTTTTTTCTTGATGAAAATGATGAGCCTGCTTTTCCTCTGGAGTGGCAAAAGAATGTAAGAGTGCCACGTTACACATGGGAAATGCTTAGTGAGGTTGAGCGGGCCTTTGTAGTTGTTCTTGAAGATTTGTGGGGGAGGCCACCTCATCTGGACACGAAGAGATTTTTGAGTGATCCATCTTTGGTTCGGGCTGCTTTGGGTACTGTATGATTTTTTTTTATACTTGCTCCCGAGTTTTGTTTCTCCTGTGTTGTAACTTGTCATTGATTTTTGTGTTTTTCAGAGATGTCGAAGAATAATGATTCTATGAGAGCCTATAAGAAGGTGAAGAAGGCGACCGCTGCTTTAAACATCTCGGCCAAGGCGGCCAGAGAGGGGTCTTCTCAGCCTCCAGTTAAACCTCCTATATCGAGTTCTCCCGGGCTGAGGAAAGCAATTCCTACTCCCCGGGTCCATCTGGTCGATCCTCCACAATCTTCTGTTGTAGCTTCCGGTGCCCCTCCTAGTAAAAAGCAAAAAACAACTGAGCCTTTCAACCTTGATGCTCCTGACTTTGATGCGGTTGAGTTTGTAGATCAACAAATTGGCCCTTATGGTGTTCTTCCTATGGACGACGTGTCGCTTCTTCATCATTTTGATTATATCACCCGGAGTGGTATCAAGTTGGCACACATGGGGGCGGCCCTATATCGAACTACTCAAAGTCTTCCTCTCCATGCTACTAAAGCTTTTATGGAGGAGGCCAAACAGGAGTTTCATCGGATGAAGGACTTGAAGGAGGAGCTTGAAGTAAGGGTGGCCAAGTTGGAGAAAGACTTGGAGAATGAAAAGGCTAGTTCTACTTCTCTGGCTGGTTCTCTGAGACTGGCTGAGGACACGGCTATGCGGCATAAGGACAGTTATTTGACGTTTTACCGGGAGGTGTTGCGTCTGAGAGAGGAGTTGGAGAATGCCCGGGCTAATTATTCCGAACTCCAAGGTCATCTTGTTGGTAGTGTAACTGCTGCCTATGAGAACTTGAAGGAACAAGTTCGGGTAATTGCTCCCGAGGCCGACCTGACCCTCTTTAGCTTGGAGAACGTTGTCAGGGATGGCAAGGTTATCCCTGATGACGAGGATGAGGATGATGTCGATCCTCCCCCTGTAGCCTCTACCAAGGTGTCGACTTCTGCTGTCCCTGCCGAGGTTGGTCCTCCCGCTTCTGACCCCGACTGCCAGATCTTGAACCGGGATGACGGTACTATAGATGCCGTTCCTCTCCAGACTCGGCCTCCGTCTCCTCGGCCTGATGTTGCTAAAAAATCTTCGGACCCTTAGTTTTAACTTTATTCTGGATATGTAGTTGGCCCGGCTTGTGGGCTTTTTTAAACTCTTTATGTTTTGTTAATTGCTGACACTTTCCCGTTGCTTGCCTAGCAACTTTTGTTTTTTATGAAAAACAAATGGTAGCATGCTTTAGCTTTTTTGAGATAGGTTTTGGTGGCCTCCGAGGCTTTTATAACCTTGTGGATGATATCGCGCTTTTTGTGCTTGACTTGGTATCTCTTTTTGGATTGCTTTGTACTTTGTATCTTGAATCCTTTGTGGTTGTGACTAGGTAGGTCTATCTTGATTTTTGGTTCTTCTCGCTCTGGCTTGTATTTCTGATGATTTGTAACCGATTTCTTCAAGTTAGTCCTCTGAGTTGTTTTCGCAGTCCCTTTCCTGGATCTTTATCGGTTATCTTCCCGGGATTACTTTCATAAATTTTTTAGTAGTAGGAGTCCGACTTCATTATATCGGTCTCCTTTAAGTTATTTTCGTAATCATCTTTCTTGGATCTTTGTCAGGTCTCTTTCAGGGATTGCTTTGGTAACTTTCCAGTTGTAGGAGTCCGACCTGGTTATATCGGTCTCCTTTAAGTTATTTTTGTAATCCTCTTTCTTGGATCTTTGTAAGATCTCTTTCAGGGACTACTTTGATAACTTTTGAGTAGTAGGAGTCTGACTTGGTTATATCGGTCTCCTTTAAGTTATTTGTAGTCCTCTTTCTTGGATCTTTGTCAGATCTCTTTCAGGGACTACTTTGATAACTTTTGAGTAGTAGGAGTCTGACTTGGTTATATCTGTCTCCTTTAAGTTATTTGTAGTCCTCTTTCTTGGATCTTTGTCAGATCTCTTTCAGGGACTACTTTGATAACTTTTGAGTTGTAGGAGTAGGACTTGGTTATATCGGTCTCCATTAAGTTATTTGTAGTCCTCTTTCTTGGATCTTTGTCAGATCTCTTTCAGGGACTACTTTGATAACTTTTTCATTTTGGGCTGACTTTGTCATGTCGAGCCCTTCTAAGTTAAAGTAATCCTATTTAATAGGGTTGGCCAGACCTCTTTCCAGGGTTTACTTATAACTTGGGTTGACTTGGTCTGACTTCTCAACGTCGGCCAGTCTTTAAGTTATTATTTTAGCAATCCGTAAGACCTTGTCAGGTTCTTTTTTGGATCACTTTCGATAACTTCTTACATTATTCTGTGTTCATCTTTGCCGATTTGTAGAAAGTGGTTGTCATCTCTAGATCGTCCTTTGGGTGAATCGCGTTTTCACCTTTATCGGACGGTTGTCTTTATCGTGATCGTGCAGTGAAATTGTTTTTCACTTTCTGCCGATCTGTTGCTTTATAATCGGACGATGAATGCTTCAGATTAATGTGTCTTGAAATCTTTGAAGAATATCTAAAATATATTTTATTTAAAGGAAAAGTGCAAATATATACATATGGGATTGTCTGAGTCTCAACTTGGTGCCTCATTAAAAAACCTTTTCAGGAAAAAGAGTGCATCCAATGATGAGATCTTTTGTCTTTTCTAACTGTAGTACCTTCTGAGGTTGCAGGCGTGCCATGACCTGGGAAGCTCTCGTCCATCGAGTTCAGACAGCCTGTAGTAGCCCTTTCCAAGTACTTCTACAATTCGGTAGGGTCCTTTCCAATTCACTGCCAGCTTTCCCTCTCCTGGTCGAGTTGTTCCGATATCATTTCAGATTAGGATGAGATCATTTTCTGTGAAATTTCTCGGCACTACCCTTTGATTATATCTGGAAGCCATTCGGTGTTTTAGAGCTTCTTCCCTGATCCGAGCTCTTTCTTGGATTTCAGGTAACAAGTCGAGCTCTTCTCTCTGAAGTTGGAAGTTTGCTTCCTCATTGTAGTGAACTACTCTGGGCGAGCCTTCCTCAATCTCTATTGGAATCATCGCCTTTGTGGTGGAATGTGGCGTTGTTCGATATGCCCACAGGACCTGTGGGAGTTCTTTTGCCCAGGCTCCCTTTGCATCTTGTAATCTCCGTTTTAATCTAGCCAATATGACTTTGTTAGCAGCTTCGGCCTGCCCATTGGCTTGTGGATGTTCGACGGAGGTGTACTAGTGCTTTATATTCAAGTCGGCTACTAGTTTTCTGAAGCCTACATCTGTGAATTGGGTGCCATTGTCTGTGGTTATTGAATATGGAACCCCGAACCTTGTGACAATGTTTCGATATAAGAATTTCCGGCTTCTTTGAGCGGTGGCATTGGCTAGGGGCTCTGCCTCGATCCACTTTATAGAGTAATCTACTCCTACTATGAGAAATTTAACTTGTCCTGATCCCTATGGGAAAGGGCCAAGAAGATCGAGTCCCCATTTTGCAAACGGCCAAGGCAAAGTCACGCTGATGAGCTCTTCTGGCGGGGCGATGTGAAAGTTGGCATGTTTTTGACATGGTGGACATGTCTTTACAAATTCTGTGTCTTCTTTCTGTAGAGTTGGCCAATAAAATCCTGTCCGGAGTACTTTTTTGGCGAGAGCTCGTGCTCCGAGATGATTGCCACAAATGCCGCCGTGTATTTCTTCTAGCACTTCCCTTGTGTTGGAGGTCGGCATGCATTTTAGTAAAGGTATTGAGATTCCTCTTTTGTACAGAATGTTGTTTATGATGGTGTAGTACTGTGCCTCCCTTTTTAGCTTCTTTGCCTCCTTTTCTTCTATGGGGAGTGTTCCTTCTTTGAGGTAGTTGATTATGGGGGTCATCCATCCTTGGTCCTGACTTGTTATGGCCAGGGCTTTTTCCTCGTCCGAGATTGACGGGTTTTGCAACATTTCCTGGATGAGGCTTCTATTGTTGCCCCCTGGTTTGGTGCTGGCTAGTTTTGAGAGTGCATCAGCTCGGGCATTTTGTTCGCGGGGTATATGGCAGATCTTATATTCCCCGATTTGTCTGAGTAGTTCCTTGGTTTTATCCAAATATTTTTTCATGGTGGGGTCTTTGGCTTGGTAGCTCCCTGTTATTTGTGATGTGACCACTTGTGAATCGCTATAAATGTTGAGTTTTTGAGCTCCGACCTCTTTAGCCAGCTTCAAACCAGCTAATAATGCTTCATATTCTGCTTGGTTATTGGAGGCCGGGAACCCGAACTTGAGGGAGAGCTCAACTTGGGTTCCTTGGTTGCTTTCTATTATCACGCCTGCGCCGCTTCTAGTTTTATTTGAGGAACCGTCCAGGTAGAGATTCCATTCTGTGGGAGTTTCCAGGGTATCTGTGAATTCTGCAATGAAGTCGGCCAGATACTGTGATTTGATGGCTGTCCGAGCTTCATATTGGAGGTCGAATTCTGACAACTCGACTGCCCATTGTAGAATTCTGCCTGCTAAATCTGTTTTCTGCAATATTCCTTTTATGGGCTGGTTAGTTCTAACGTTAATGGTGTGAGCCTGGAAGTACGGGCGGAGTCGTCGAGATGTAAGGATGAGAGTATAGGCAAATTTTTCTATTTTCTGGTAGTTCAGCTCGGATCCCTGTAATGCTTTGCTAATGAAGTAGACGGGTTGTTGCCCATTTTCGTCTTCTCTGACTAGTGTTGAGGCTATCGCTCGGCTTCCTACTGCGAGATATAATATGAGTGGTTCTCCTTCTCGTGGTCGAGATAGGATAGGTGGCCGTCCTAAGAACTCCTTAAAGTCTCGGAAAGCTTGCTCACATTCTGTCGTCCATTCGAACTGTTTTCCCTTTCTTGAAGTAGCATAGAAGGGGAGAGATCTTATCGCAGCTCCTGCTAAGAATCGGGATAGGGCGGCCAGTCTCCCGTTGAGTTGTTGTACTTCTTTGACACAGGTTGGGCTCTTCATGTTGAGTATAGCTTGACATTTGTCTGGATTTGCTTCAATTCCCCTTTGTGTGAGCATGAAGCCCAAGAATTTGCCTGCTTCAACTGCGAAGGTGCATTTTGCGGGGTTGAGTCGCATGTTATGCTTCCTTATAGTGTCAAACACTTGAGCCAGGTCGAACAATAATGTATCTTCGCTTTGTGTTTTTATCAACATGTCGTCCACATAGACTTCCATGATTTTTCCGATGTGATCTGAGAAGACTTTATTCATTAGCCTTTGATAAGTAGCTCCCGCGTTCTTGAGACCGAAAGGCATCACGATGTAGCAGTAGTTCGCCTTTGGTGTTAAGAACGAGGTCTTTTCTTGATCTGGTGGATACATGGGGATTTGGTTGTATCCCGAATAGGCGTCCATAAACGAGAGGTATCTATATCCGGAGGAAGCATCTACCAGAGCGTCAATACTTGGGAGTGGGTATGGATCTTTTGGGTAGGCTTTGTTGAGATCGGTGTAATCGGTACACATGCGCCACTTCCCGTTTGATTTTTTCACCAAGACGACGTTGGCTAGCCATAGTGGGTACTTGACTTCTCTTATGAATCCTGCCTCCAGTAATGTTTGTACTTGTTCTTCCACAGCTTGGGATCGTTCTGGTCCGAGTTTTCTTCGCTTCTGCTGCACCGGCCGCGATCCTGGATAGACCGCCAACTTGTGGCACATTAGCTTAGGGTCTATGCCTGGCATGTCTGCGGCTTTCCATGCGAAGAGGTCGACATTATCTCGTAAGAATTGTATCAGTAATTCTTTTGAGTCTCCTCTTAGGACCGTGCCGATATTAGTCATTTTGTCCGAGGTGTCTCCAATCTGAACCTTCTCTACCTCACCTTCTGGGTGCGGACGGAGTTCTTCTCGACGCTGAGCTCTGCCAAGCTCAATGGTATGAAACTCTTCTCCTCTGCCTTTGAGGTTTAAGCTCTCGTTATAGCAGCGACGTGCCATCTTTTGATCTGCTTTTATCGTGGCTATCCCCTCTGTAGTTGGGAATTTCATGCATAGATGCGGGGTTGAGACTATTGCGCCGAGTTGATTGAATGTTGTCCGACCTATGAGAGCATTGTAGGCCGAACTTACGTCGACCACAATGTAGTCTATTTTGAGGGTCCTAGATTGGTTCCCTTTTCCAAATAGATACGTATCCCAGCGGTTGTATCGGAGTGTCTCCTAGTCCAAACAGATTGTTCGGGTATGCTCTAAGTTCCTTTTCGTCTAAGCCGAGCTTGTCGAAGGCTGTTTTGAATAAGATGTCGGCAGAACTCCCTTGGTCTACTAGTGTGCGGTGTAAATTGGCATTTGCCAGTATAATAGTGATGACCATGGGATCATCGTGTCCCGAGATGATGCCGGATGCGTCCTCTTTAGTAAATGTTATCGCCGGGATGTCGGGTGCTTCCTCCTTTCCCTCAACATGATATACTTCTTTGAGATATCTCTTTCGGGATGATTTGGAGATCCCACCTCCTGCGAATCCGCCGTGTATCATGTGGACGTGTCTTTCTGGTGTCCGAGGTGACCGTTCAGCTCGTCCATCATCTTCGTCTCTCTGTCTTTTTCTTTGGTCGTCATCCCGGGTGGCCAGAAATCGATCTAATTTTCCTTCTCTTACCAATTTTTTATGATATTTTTCAAGTCGAAGCACTCGTTGGTAGAGTGCCCTCGAATTCGATGGTATTCACAATATTCCTTCCATTTTCCTCCTCCCCTTTTGCCTTTGAGTGGCTGCGCTGGGGGGATTTTTTCTGTATGGCAGACTTCTTTGTACATGTCGACCAGGGATGCTTTGAGAGGAGTGTAGTTGTGGTATTTTTTGATTTTTTTCACCATGTCGATCTTCTTTCCTTTTGGAGTCCTTGTCTTTGTCTCGGTAGGAGGCCCCAGATTTTGAGATTTCTCCTAGCCGAGCGTTTTCTTCCATATTGATGTATTTTTCTGCTCGCTCCTGGACTTCGTCTAAGGAGGTAGGATACTTTTTAGATATAGATTGGCTGAAAGGTCCCTCTCGTAAGCCATTGATAAGCCCCATGATGGCAGCCTCTGTTGGTAAACTTTGTATGTCCATGCATGTTTTGTTGAATCTTTCCATGTAGTTGCGGAGGCTCTCCCGATCTCCTTGCTTGATCCCTAGTAAGCTGGGTGCGTGCTTGGCCTTATCTTTCTGGATGGAGAATCTGGCCAGGAACTTTTTGGCCAGGTCGTTGAAGTTTGAGATGGACTTCAGAGGTAAGTTGTCGAACCATCTGATCGCTATTTTCGTGAGAGTTGTTGGAAAAGCTTTGCAGCGAACGACATCTGAGGCATCGGTAAGGTACATTCTGCTTCTGAAATTGCTGAGATGATAGTTGGGATCTGTAGTGCCATCATACAAAACCATATCCGGGAGCTTGAAATCTTTTGGGATTTTGGTCTTCATGATTTCCCTAGTGAATAGATCCTGTTCTTTGTGTGAATTTTCCTCAGGAGTGGTCCGATGAGCTTTTGATTTGAGGTCGGCCTCTAATTGCTGTAGTTTTTCTTCTAGTTCTCGACGTTGACGTACCTCTCTTTGTAGATCCTTTCCGATCTCCCGTTATTGCTGGGTTTCTTTCTCAAGTTGCTTTAAGTGATCTTGAAGTGCTTCCATGGCTCCCGGATTTGGTGAGTTTTTGTCCCCGTTGGATTCCGAAGTATCCTTTAACATAGTGTCCGCCTTCTTGTGCGGTGTTCTGTTCTCCAGATCCGAGTCGTGGTCATTGTCATGGCCGTCCGCCATGGTTTTGGGATGACTTTCAGGTTCCCCGGCAATGGCGCCAATGTTCCGAGGGTTACCTGAAACTGGAGGTCGATCTCGGATGAGATCCTTGGTACTGGTCGGGGATGACGTGTCCGGCCGGCTGGTGGCGGCCGGAGCTGTTGTGTCCGACTTGTTGGTCTTGCTGCACTGCTGATCCTTGGCCACCGGAGGGTGGGGGGTACCTGCAAGAGACTCCGATGCTTAAGTTAGCACGGGTATAAAGCAGGTTTTATGTAGAATCAGAGTATGAGTTATACCTGGGTGCTCCAGTGTATTTATAGTAGTGTGGGCTGACCTTTCTGATAAGATAAGTTAGTTATCTTATCTTATCTTATCCTGTTTTGGACGAAGTTAGCTTATCTTCAGGGGAACCGCCTTTATCTCTATAGGCTGGAATTGCCTTTGAATTTGGGTCGTGTTCCTCTATTTGGACCCTTTATTGGGCTTTCCTGTCGATTTGGCCGAGCTCTTTTAAAAGAGGTCGGGTAGTCTGACCTGAAGAGGTCGGTCGCTGTGTCGCCGATCATCCCGGGTCGGATAGCTCGACCCAGGGTATGAACAGTGTCCCTTGTGCTTTTATTTAATTAAAAATTTTTCAAAAATTTGTTCTTGGTGTTCATCTTGATCTTCAAAGTGTTCTTGGTGTTCATCTTGACATTCAAAGTTTTCTTGTATGTTCTCTTTGTTTTGATCTAAAATTTCTAAGTTTAGTGTCATTTTGTTGTTTTTCTCTTTCCTCATTAAAATTCAAAAATAAAAAAAATATCTTTTCCTTATTTTACTCATAAATTTCGAAATTTTGCATTAAATTAGTCAAAGATTTTCAAAATCATATCTTTTTTTTAGTCAAGTCAAAATTCTAATTTCAAAAATTGATCTTTTCAAATCTTTTTCAAAAATCAAATCTTTTTAATTTCTTCAATCATATCTTTTCAGTCATATCTTTTTTTTTTTAAATTGCAATCATATCTTCTCAATCATATCTTTTCAAAATAATTTTCAATCATATCTTTTTGATTGCTAATTTCAAAATCTTTTTCAAAAAAATCACTTAACTACTTTTCTCTTTCATATTTCGAAATTAACTAAGCATTCTTTTTCCAAAATCTTTTTAATTAATTAATTAATTTAGTTTTCAATTTGCTTTTATTCCATTTTCTTCTAATTTTCGAAAATCATATCCAGAATTTTTCAAATCTTTTTAATTAATTAGCCATTTTAGCATTCAAATTATTTATTTATCTTTTTACTTTTTCTTTTAATTTTTGGTTACTCTTAAATAAAAAAATATAAAATAAAATAAAATTTAAAAATATAATTTAATTGCAATCCATATCAATTCCCTTTTCTCCATCATGGACATAAGTGGAAATGAACAGTCCAGAAGGACTCTGGGGTCATATGCTAACCCCATTACCGCTGTATATGGGAGTAGCATATGTATACCTCCCATCAAAGCAAGCAGTTTTGAGCTAAATCCTCAGCTCATTATCATGGTGCAGCGAAATTGCTAGTATTCCGATCTTCCACAGGAAGAACCTACTGAGTTTCTGGCACAGTTCTTACAAATTGCTGACACAGTACGTGATAAAAAAAAGTGGATCAGGATGTCTACAGATTATTACTGTTTCCATTTGCTGTAAAAGATCAAGCTAAGAGGTGGCTAAATAACCAACCCACAACAAGCATAAAAATATGGAGACAGTTATCAGACAAATTTCTGAATCAATTTTACCCTCCAAAAAGGATGACACAGCTAAGGCTGGACATCCAAGGCTTTAAACAAGAGGATCATGAATCCCTTTATAATGCCTGGGAGAGGTACAGAGGGATGCTAAGGAAATGCCCCTCTGAAATATTTTCAGAGTGGGTACAGTTAGACATCTTATGGGCTTACAGAAAAAGTTCAGATGTCTCTAGACCACTCAGTAGGTGGATCTATACACATGAGGAAGACGATTGAAGAGGCTCAAAAACTTATAGATACGGTTGCTAGGAATCAACATTTGTACTCTAGCAGTGAGTCCTCCATAAAGGAAGAAGCTAGGGCAGTAACAACTAACCCTAATCCTCAAGAACAGATTATTGAGCTTAATCAACAATTACTCCTTATGACAAAACAATTAGCAGAATTTAAAGAGATGCTCCAAGACACTAAAAATGCTAACAAGTATATGGAAGTACAATTGAATCAGACAAGACAGCAGCTATCTAAACAGATAACAGAAGAATGCCAAGCTGTTCAACTAAGGAGCGGGAAGACATTGAATAAATCAGTTCAAAGTAGCAGAAAGCCAAGAAAGAAACAACTAACAGAGGATGACCAAACCACTGGCCAAAATCCCTCTGAGGACAGCAAGAGCCCAGAGAGGAATAATTCTGGCGTTCAAACGCCAAAAAAGGGTGAAAAATTGGCGTCAAACGCCCAGTGGATGCCCACTTCTGGCGTTCAAACGCCAAAAAAGGGAGAAAAGTTAGCGTTGAATGCCCATTCCTTGCCCAGTTCTGGCGTTCAAATGCCAGAAGAGGGTGGGAAGCTGGCGTTAAACGCCCATCCAGCACCCAATCCTGGTGTTCAAACGCCAATGAGGGATCAGACACCTACAAGTGCTGATAGTAACCCCTCTAAGAAGGCTTCTCCAACCACCTCTGTAGGGAATAAACCTGCAGCAACTAAGGTTGAAGAATATAAAGCCAAGATGCCTTATCCTCAGAAACTCCGCCAAGCAGAACAGGATAAACAATTTGCCCGCTTTGCAGACTATCTTAAGACTCTTGAGATAGAGATCCCGTTTGCGGAGGCACTTGAGCAAATACCCTCTTATGCTAAGTTCATTAAAGAGATCTTAAGTCATAAGAAGGATTGGAGAGAAACTGAAAAAGTGTTTCTCACTGAAGAATGCAGTGCAGTCATTCTGAAAAGCTTACCAGAGAAGCTTCAAGATCTAGGGAGCTTTATGATACCATGCACATTGGAAGATGCTTGTACCAAGACAGCTCTATGTGACCTTGGAGTAAGTATCAACCTAATACCTGCATCCACTATCAGAAAGCTTGGCTTGACTGAAGAAGTCAAACTAACCTGGATATGTCTTCAACTTGCTGATGGCTCCATTAAATATCCATCAGGCATAATTGAGGACATGATTGTCAAGGTTGGGCCATTTGCCTTTCCCACTGACTTTGTAGTGCTGGAAATGGAGGAGCACAAGAGTGCAACCCTCATTCTAGGAAGACCTTTCCTAGCAACTGGACGAACTCTCATTGATGTACAAAAAGGGGAAGTGACCCTGAGAGTCAATGAGGATGAGTTCAAGTTAAATGTTGTCAAAGCTATGCAGCATCCAGACACATCAAATGACTACATGAGCGCTGATATTATTGAGTCTTTGGTGGAAGAGATCAATATGACTGAAAGTCTCGAATTAGAGCTAGAGGACATCTTTAAAGATGTTCAACCTGATCTGGAGGAATCAGAGGAAATAAAAGAACCTCTAAAAATTCCCTAGGAAGAGGAGAAACCTCCTAAACCCGAGCTCAAACCACTACCACCATCCCTGAAATATGCATTTCTGGGAGATGGTGGCACTTTTCCAGTGATCATAAGCTCTGCTTTAAATTCACAGGAAGAGAAAATACTAATTCAAGTGCTAAGGACACACAAGACAGCTCTTGGGTGGTCCATAAGTGATCTTAAGGGCATTAGCCCAGCAAGATGCATGCACAAGATCCTATTGGAGGATGATGCTAAGCCAGTGGTTCAACAACAGAGGCGGCTAAATCCATCCATGAAGGAGGTGGTGCAGAAAGAGGTCACTAAGTTACTAGAGGCTGGGATTATTTATCTTATTTCTGGTAGCCCCTGGGTAAGCCCTGTCCAAGTTGTACCCAAAAAGGGAGGCATGACAGTAGTTCACAATGAAAAGAATGAACTGGTTCCTACAAGAACAGTTACAGGGTGGCGTATGTATATTGACTACAGAAGGCTCAATACAGCCACCAGAAAGGATTATTTTCCTTTACCATTCATAGACCAAATGGTAGAGAGACTAGCAGGTCATGACTATTACTGCTTTTTGGATGGCTATTCAGGCTACAACCAAATTGCAGTAGATCCTCAGGACCAAGAGAAAACAGCATTCACTGTCCTTTTGGAGTATTTGCCTACAGAAGGATGCCCTTTGGTCTGTGCAATGCACCTGCAACCTTTCAGAGGTACATGCTCTCTATCTTCTCTGATATGGTAGAGAAATTTCTGGAAGTCTTAATGGATGAATTTTCAGTATTTGGAGACTCATTCAGCTCCTATCTTGACCATTTAGCACTTGTTTTGAAAAGATGCCAAGAGACCAACCTAGTTTTAAATTGGGAAAAATGTCACTTTATGGTGACTGAAGGAATTGTCATTGGGCATAAAATTTCAAACAAGGGAATAGAGGTGGATCAAGCTAAAGTGGAGGTAATTGAAAAATTACCACCACCTGCCAATGTAAAGGCAATCAGAAGCTTTCTAGGACATGCTGGATTCTACAGGAGGTTTATAAAGGATTTTTCAAAAATTGCAAAACCTCTGAGCAATCTACTAGCTGCTGACACGCCATTTGTGTTTGACACAGAGTGTCGGCAAGCATTTGAAACCCTGAAAGCTAAGCTGGTCAGAGCACCAGTCATCTCTGCACCAGACTGGACATTACCATTCGAACTAATGTGTAATGCCAGTGACCATGCCATTGGTGCAGAGTTTGGACAGAGGCATAACAAGCTTCTGCATGTCATTTATTATGCTATCCATGTTTTAAATGATGCACAGAAGAACTACACAACCACAGAAAAAGAGTTGCTTGCAGTGGTTTATGCCATTGACAAGTTTAGATCCTATTTAGTAGGTTCAAAAGTGATTGTGTATACTGACCATGCTGCTCTTAAATATCTACTCACAAAGCAGGATTCAAAACCCAGGCTCATAAGATGGGTGTTGCTTCTGCAAGAGTTTGATATAGAAATAAGAGACAGAAAAGGGACAGAGAACCAGGTAGCTGATCACCTGTCCCAGATAGAACCAGTAGCAGGGGCGTCCCTCCCTCCTACTGAGATCTCTGAGACCTTTTCGGATGAGCAACTCTTCGCCATTCAGGAAGCACCATGGTTTGCAGACATTGCGAATTATAAAGCTGTGATGTTCATACCCAAGGAGTATAGCAGGCAGCAAACGAAAAAACTAATTTCTGATGTAAAGTACTACTTATGGGATGAACCATATCTCTTTAAGAGATGTGTAGATGGAATGATCCGCAGATGCGTGCCCAGAGAAGAGGCACAGAAGATCCTATGGCATTGCCATGGATCACAATATGGAGGACATTTCGGAGGTGAGCGAACAGCCACTAAGGTCCTCCAATGTAGGTTCTACTGGCCTACCCTCCACAGAGATGCCCGAGAGTTTGTGCATAACTGTGACAGTTGCTAAAGAGCTGGCAACTTACCACATGGTTATGCCATGCCTCAACAAGGGATCTTAGAGATTGAGTTGTTTGATGTATGGGGTATTGACTTCATGGGTCCCTTCCCACCATCATATTCAAACACTTACATTCTGGTGGCAGTAGACTATATATCTAAATGGGTAGAAGCAATTGCCACACCTACTAATGATACTAAGATCGTACTGAAATTCCTCCAGAAATATATTTTCAGCAGGTTTGGCATCCCCAGAGTACTAATCAGTGATGGGGGCACTCATTTCTGCAATAAACAGCTTTACTCTGCTATGGTCCGATATGGAATTAGCCACAAAGTAGCAACTCCATATCATCCACAGACAAATGGGCAGGCTGAAGTCTCTAATAGAGAACTAAAAGGAATCCTGGAACGGACTGTAATTGCCCGTAGAAAGGATTGGGCAAAAAGCTTGGATGATGCTCTGTGGGCATACAGAACAGCATTCAAGACTCCTATAGGAACCTCTCCATACCAGCTTGTGTATGGCAAGGCCTGTCATCTGCCTGTGGAACTGGAACATAAAGCCTATTGGGCAACCAGATTCCTAAACCTGGACGCCAAGTTAGCTGGAGAGAAAAGATTGCTCCAGCTGAATGAGCTAGAGGAATTCAGACTCAATGCTTTTGAAAATGCAAAATTTTATAAGGAGAAAGCAAAAAGGTGGCATGACAAGAAACTGTCATCTAGAGTCTTTGAACCAGGACAGAAGGTTCTGCTATTTAACTCTAGGCTCAGACTATTCCCCGGAAAATTGAAATCCCGATGGAGGGGACCAAATGTGATTACAAGTGTATCACCATATGGATATGTTGAGCTTCAGGATTTTAACTCTGACAAAAAGTTTATTGTTAATGGACAGAGAGTCAAACATTATCTTGAAAGCAATTTTGAGCAGGAATGCTCAAAGCTGAGGCTTGAGTAAAGCTCAGTCAAGGTCCAGCTAAAGACAATGAAGAAGCGCTTGCTGGGAGGCAACCCAACCATTAGCAAGTTATTTGTTTTAATTAATACTTAGAGAAGTTTCAAGATTAATCAAAATGTAGGAATTCACAGAGTTACAGAAGGATTCAGCGTAAAAAGCAGAGAAAAGGAGCTCACTGGCAAGAAAACGCCAGTAAGGGGCATTTTGGGCGTTAAACGCCAGAATGGATACCATTCTGGGCTTTTAACGCCAGTAAAGATACCATTTTGGGCGTTAAACGCCAGAATGGGTATTATTCTGGGCGTTTAACGCCAGAATTACAGCATTCTGGGCGTTCAGAAAAACGCCCAGTAACAAAGGATTTCTGGCGTTTAACGCCAGCCAGGGTACCTGGCTGGGCGTTAAACTCCCACAATGGCCAACATATGGGCGTTAAACGCTAGAATGAGTACCATTCTGGGTGTTTAACGCCAGAAAGACAGGGGGAGGATTTTGTTTTCCACTTCAAAATTTTTCAAATTTTCATGTTTTGACTCATAATTTTCTACATAAACATGTTTCAAACTTTCATCATTCACCCTCAATTTTCAAAAATTCAACAATTTTCTAAATCTCTTTTCAAATTTCTTTCATATCCTTCCCAAATCTTCTTCAAAAACTCAAGTATCTTTTCAATTTTTTTTCCAAATCTTTTCCAACTCATCATATCATCTCTTAATTCTTAGATGCATAAACAAATTTTCAGATTTAACCTCTTTATATCTTTTCCATTTAAAAATCTCATCTTTTTCATATCATGACTCTATTTTCTCCCACCAATCATATCTTTATGTCATATATTTTTCAAAATTTTTGAAATCCCTCCCCTCCACTTATAAATACACATTCGGCCATCCCCATCTCCACACCATTCGAATTTGCCTCTCCTCCTCTCTCTCTCCTTTCCTTTCTTTTGCTTGAGGGCAAGCAAACCTCTAAGTTTGGTGTGTTTTTCCGTGATCATCGAGCTAAGACGCATCAAGATCATGGCTCCTAAGGGAAAACAAACCAATTCAAGAGGCAAGAAAGAGAATACTCCAAAGAGCTTTGGAATCAAGAGAGGTTCTTCACCAAAGAACATGCAGACCATTACCATAAAATAAATGGTCTAAGATCAGTGATCCCGGAAGTTAAATTCGATCTGAAAGAAGACGAATATCCGGAGATCCAAGAGCAAATTCGAAACAGAGGATGGGAAATTCTAGCTAATCCTGAAACAAGGGTTGGAAGAAACATGGTTCAGGAATTCTATTCAAATCTGTGGCTGACAGATAAGCAGAGAATAATTGGAACCGCCTTTCATACCTACCGAACCATGGTTAGAGGGAGAATTATTTACTTCCATCTAGACAAAATAAGGGAGGTCTTCAAACTGCCTCAACTACAAGATGATCCAGAATCCTTTAATAGGAGAATGGTGAGAGAGGATAAGGGGTTGGACCAAGTTCTAGAGGACATATGCCTCCTTGGAACTAAGTGGATAACCAATTCAAAAGGTGTCTGTTCATACCCCGGGTCGAGCTATCCGACCTGGGATGATCGGCGACAAAGCAACCGACCTCTTCAGGTCAGACTATCCGACCTCTTCTCAAAAAGAGCTCGGCCAAATCGACAGGAAGGCCCAAGAAGGCCCAAACGAAGGAACACAGCCCAATCCAAAGGTAGTCCAAGCCTATAGAGATAAGGGCGGTTCCGTTGAAGATACGCTGACCTCACCCAAAGATAAAGATAAGATAAGATAATATAACTAACTTATCTTATCTAAAAAGGTCACTCCACACCATTATAAATACACTGGAGCACCCAGGTATAACTCATACTCTGATTATACAATAAACTTGTTTAATACCCGTGCTAACTTAAGCATCGGAGTCTCTTGCAGGTACCCCCCACCCTCCGGTGGCCAAGGATCAACAGTACAGCAAGTTCAACAAGTCAGACATAACAGCTCCAGCCGCCACCAGCCAGCCGGACACGTCATCTCCGACCAGTACAGAGGATCTCATCCGATATCGACCTCCAGTTTCAGGTAACCCTCGGAACATTGGCGCCGTTGCCGGGGAACCTGGAAGTCATCCCAACACCATGGCAGACGGCCATGACAACGACCACGATTCAGATCTAGAAAACAGAACGCCGCACAAGAACGCGAACACTACACTGAAGGATGCTCCGGAATCCAACGGGGACAAAAACTCATTAAATTCCGGGGTTATAGAAGCACTTCAAGATCGCTTAAAGCAACTCGAAAAAGAAACCCAACAACAACGAGAGGTTGGGAAGGATCTTCAAAGAGAGGTACGGCGGCGTCGAGAACTGGAAGACAAACTCCTACAACTTGAAGCCGATCTCAAAGCAAAGGCTACCCGGACCACTCCTGAGGACAACTCTCGAAAGGATCAAGATCCATTCACTAGGGAAATCATGAAGACTAAAATACCTAAAGACTTCAAACTTCCGAATATGACTTTGTATGATGGCACCACAGATCCCAACCATCATCTCAGCAACTTCAGAAGCAGAATGTACCTCACCGACACTCCAGATGCCGTTCGCTGCAAAGCCTTTCCAACAACTCTCACGAAGACAGCAATAAGATGGTTCGATAACCTACCTCCCAAGTCCGTCTCAAACTTTGATGACCTGGCCAAAAAGTCCCTGGCCAGATTCTCCATCCAGAAAGATAAGGCCAAGCACGCCGCCAGTTTACTAGGGATCAAGCAAGGAGATCGGGAGAGCCTTCGCAACTACATGAAAAGATTCAACAAAACGTGCATGGACATACAAAGCTTACCAACAGAGGCCGCCATCATGGGACTCATTAATGGCCTACGAGAGGGACTTTTTAGCCAATCTATATCAAAGAAGTACCCTACCTCCTTAGACGAAGTACAAGAGCGAGCAGAAAAATATATCAACATGGAAGAAAACGCTCGGTTGGGAGAAACCTCAAAATCTGGGACCCCCTACCGAGATAAAGACAAGGAATCCAAGAGGAAAGAAGATTGACAAGAGGAGAAAATCAAAAAATACCATAATTACACTTCTCTCAGGGCATCCCTGGTCGACGTATATAAAGAAGTCTACCATACAGAGAAAATCCCCCCAGCGCGGCCACTCAAAGGCAAAATGGGAGGAGGAAACCGGAAGGAATACTGTAAATACCATCGAGTCCGAGGACACTCCACCAACGAGTGCTTCTACTTAAAAAATATCATAGAAAAATTGGTGAGAGAGGGAAAATTAGATCGATATCTGGCCACCCGAGATGATGCCAAAGAAAGAGACAAAGGGACGAAGATGCCGGATGAACTGAACGATCACCTCAGACACCAGAGAGACACGTCCACATGATACACAGCGGATTCGCAGGAGGTGGGATCTCCAAATAATCTCGCAAAAGATATCTCAAAGAAGTATATCATGTCAAGGGAAAGGAGGAAGCACCTGACATCCCTGCGATAACATTCACTAAAGAGGACGCATCCGGCATCATCCCGGGACACGACGATCCCATGGTCATCACTATCATACTGGAAAATGCTAATCTACACCGCACATTAATAGACCAAGGGAGCTCCGCCGACATCTTATTCAAAACTGCCTTCGACAAGCTCGGCTTGGAAGAAAGGGAGCTTAAGGCATACCCAAACAGCTTGTTCGGACTGGGAGATACCCCAGTACAACCACTGGGATACGTATCACTGCACACAACCTTCGGAAAAGGGAACTAATCCAAGACGCTCAAGATAGACTACATTGTGGTCGACGTGAGTTCAGCCTACAATGCCCTAATAGGTCGGACCACACTAAATCAACTTGGCACAATAGTCTCGACCCCGTATCTATGCATAAAATTTCCTACTACAGAAGGGATAGCTACAATAAAAGCAGATCAAAAGATGGCGCGCCGCTGTTATAACGAAAGTCTAAACCTCAGAGGCAGAGGAGAAGAGTTTCATGCAATTGAGCTTGGCGGAGTGCAGCGACGAGAGGAACTCCGTCCGCAGCCAGAAGGCGAGATAGAGAAGGTTCAGATCGGAGACACCTCGGACAAAACAACTAATATAGGAACGATCCTAAGAGGAGACTCAAAAGAATTACTGATACAATTCTTACGCGACAATGTCGATCTCTTCGCATGGAAAGCCGCAGACATGCCAGGCATAGACCCCAAGCTAATGTGCCACAAGTTGGCGGTCTATCCAGGATCTCGGCCGGTGCAGCAGAGACGAAGAAAACTTGAGCCAGAGCGATCCCAAGCTATGGAAGAGCAGATACAGGCACTACTGGAGGCAGGATTCATAAGAGAAGTCAAGTATCCACTATGGCTAGCCAACGTCGTCTGGGTGAAAAAATCAAATGGGAAGTGGCGAATGTGTACCGATTACACCGATCTCATCAAAGCCTGCCCAAAAGATCCTTACCCACTCCCAAGTATCGATGCTCTGGTAGATGCTTCCTCCGGATATAGATACCTCTCGTTTATGGACGCATACTCGGGATACAACCAAATCCCCATGTATCCACCAGATCAAGAAAAGACCTCGTTTTTAACGCCGAAAGCAAATTACTGCTACATCGTGATGCCTTTCGGTATCAAGAATGCGGGAGTTACTTATCAAAGGCTAATGAATAAGGTCTTCTCAGATCACATCGGAAAAATCATGGAAGTCTATGTGGACGACATGTTGATAAAGACACAAAGCGAAGATATGTTATTGTCCGACCTGGCTCAAGTGTTCGACACTATAAGAAAGCACGACATGCGACTCAATCCTGCAAAATGCACCTTTGCAGTAGAAGCAGGAAAATTCTTAGGTTTCATGCTCACACAAAGAGGAATTGAAGCAAACCCGGATAAATGTCAAGCCATACTCAACATGAAGAGCCCCACCTGTGTCAAAGAAGTACAGCAACTCAACGGGAGGTTGGCCGCCCTATCCAGATTCTTAGCAGGAGCAGCGATAAGATCTCTCCCCTTCTATGCTACTTTAAGGAAGGAAAAGCAGTTCGAATAGACGACGGAATGTGAACAAGCCTTCCAAGACTTCAAGGAATTCTTAGGATGGCCGCCTATCCTATCTCGGCCACGAGAAGGAGAACCGCTCATATTATATCTCGTGGTAGGAAGCCCGGCGATAGCCTCAGCACTAGTCAGAGAAGACAAAAGTGGGAAACAACCCATTTACTTCATTAGCAAAGCGCTACAGGGATCCGAGCTGAACTACCAGAAAATAGAAAGGTTTGCCTATACTCTCATTCTAACATCTCGACGACTTCGCCCGTACTTCCAGGCTCACACCATTAAGGTTCGAACTAACCAGCCCATAAAAGGAATATTACAGAAAACAGATTTAGCAGGCAGAATTTTACAATGGGCAGTCGAGTTATCAGAGTTCGACCTACAATATGAAGCTTGGACGGCCATCAAATCACAGTATCTGGCCGACTTTATCGCAGAATTCACAGATGCCCTGGAAACCCCCACAGAATGGAATCTCTATGTGGATGGTTCTTCAAATAAAATTGGAAGCGGTGCAGGCGTGATAATAGAAAGCAACCAAGGAACCCAAGTTGAGCTCTCCCTCAAGTTCGGGTTCTCGGCCTCAAATAACCAGGTGGAATATGAAGCATTATTAGCTGGTTTGAAGCTGGCTAAAGAGGTTGGAGCTCAAAAACTCAACATTTATAGCGATTCACAAGTGGTCACATCACAAATAACAGTGAGCTATCAAGCCAAAGATCCCACCATGAAAAAGTATTTGGATAAAACCAAGGAACAGCTCGGACAACTCGGGGAATATAAGATCTGCCACATACCTTGCGAACAAAATGCCCGAGCTGACGCACTCTCGAAACTAGCCAGCACCAAACCAGGGGGCAACAATAGAAGCCTCATCCAGAAAATATTACAAAACCCGTCAATCTCGGAAGAGGAAAAATTCCTAGCCATAACAAGTCAGGACCAAGGATGGATGACCCCCATAATCAACTACCTCAAAGCAGGAACACTCCCCACAGAAGAAAAGGAGGCAAAGAGGTTAAAAAGGGACGCACAGTACTACACCATCATAGACAACATCCTGTACAAAAGAGGGATCTCAATACCATTACTAAAATGCGTGCCGACCTCCAACACAAAGGAAGTGCTAGAAGAAGTACACGGCAGCATTTGTGGCAATCATCTCGGAGCACGAGCTCTCGCCAAAAATGTACTCTGAGCGGGATTTTATTGGCCGACTCTACAGAAGGAAGCTACAGAATTTGTAAAGACATGCCCACCATGTCAGAAACATGTCAACTTTCACATCGCCCCGCCAGAAGAGCTCATCAGTGTAATTTCGCCCTGGCCGTTTGCAAGATGAGGACTCGATCTTCTCGGCCCCTTCCCCCAGGGGTCAGGACAAGTTAAATTTCTCATAGTAGGGGTAGACTATTTCACAAGGTGGATTGAGGCAGAACCCCTAGCCAACGCCACCGCTCAAAGAAGCCGGAAATTCCTATATAAAAACATTGTCACAAGGTTCGGAGTTCCATATTCAATAACCACAAACAATGCCACTCAATTCACAGATGCAGGCTTCAGAAAACTAGTAGCCGACTTGAATATAAAGTACCAGTACACCTCCGTTGAACACCCACAAGCCAATGGACAAGCCGAAGCTGCCAACAAAGTCATATTGGCCGGGTTAAAATGGAGATTACAAGATGCAAAGGGAGCTTGGGCAGAGGAGCTTCCACAGGTCCTATGGGCATATCGAACGACGCCACATTCCACCACGAAGGAATCCTCCTTCCGGTTAGCATATGGAATAGAAGCAATGATCCCAGTAGAGATCGAGGAAGGATCGCCTAGAGTGGTTCATTACAATGAGGGAGCAAACTCCCAACTTCAGAGGGAAGAGCTTGACCTACTACCTGAAATCCAAGAAAAAGCTCGGATCAGGGAAGAAGCACTAAAGCGTCGAATGGCTTCCAGATATAATCAAAGGGTAGTGCCGAGAAGTTTCACGGAGAATGATCTCATCCTAATCCGAAATGATATCGGAACAACTCGACCAGGAGAAGGAAAGCTGGCAGCAAACTGGAAAGGACCCTACCGAGTCGTAGAAGTACTTGGGAAGGGCTACTACAGACTGTCCGAACTCGATGGATGAGAGCTTCCCAGATCATGGCACGCCTGCAACCTAAGAAGGTACTACAGTTAGAAAAGGTAAAAGATCTCATTATTGGATGCACTCTTTTTCCTGAAAAGGTTTTTTAATGAGGCACCAAGTTGAGACTCAGACACTATCCGACTTAAAGGGATGAAAAATTCCCACATGTATATATTTGTACTTTCCTTTGAATAAAATATATTTTTTAGATATTCTACAAGATCTCAAGACACATTAATCTGAAGCATTCATCGTCCGATTATAAAGCAACAGATCGGCAGAAAGTGAAAAACAATTTCACTGCACGGTCACGATAAAGATAAACCGTCCGATAAAGGTGAAAACGCGATTCACCCAAAAGACGATCTAGAGATGACAACCACTTTCTACAAATCACCAAAGATGAACACAGAATAATGTAAGAAGTTATCGAAAGTGATCCAAAAAAGAACCTGACGAGGTCTTACGAATTGCTAAAATAATAACTTAAAGACTGGCCGACGTTAAGAAGTCAGACCAAGTCAACCCAAGTTATAAGTAAACCCTGGAATGAGGTCTGGCCAACCCTATTAAAGAGGATTACTTTAACTTAGAAGGGCCCGACATGACAAAGTCAGCCCAAAATGAAAAAGTTATAAAAGTAGTCCCTGAAAGAGACTTGACAAAGGTCCAAAAAAGAGGACTACAAAAATAACTTAGAAAGAGGACGACGCAAAGAAGTCGACCTCCTACAAACAAGTTATAAAAGTAATCCCTGAAAGAGACCTGACAAAGGTCCAAAAAAGAGGGTTACAAAATAACTTAGAAGAGATCGACCTAACGAAGTTGATCTCCTACAAAAGAAAGTTATAAAAGTAATCCCTGAAAGAGACCTGACAAAGTTCCAAAAAGAGGATTACTAGGAATAACTTAAAAACAAAAGCTATAGCTTGACCGACAGGAGAAGTCGGACCAACGAAAACTACAGCTTGGATCGACAAGAGAAGTCGGACCAACGAAAACTACAGCTTGGACCAACAAGAGAAGTCGGACCAACAAAACTACAACTTGGACCGACAAGAAAAATCGGACCAAAGAAAGCTAAAGAAGGACCGGCAAGAAAAGTCGGACCAAAAAGAAACAAGCGCTAAAAGGGACATAGCTTTACCCAATAAGCCACCCGACAAGGCTAACGAAATTGTTCAAGACTAACTAAAAAGGTTCCACCAAGAACACTAAGAGTTGTCGAACGAAAGTCGTCCTACCTCAACCAAAAAGGAGACACCACAGACAAGTCGAAAGAAGGCCGAAAAGACCTCTCAAACAAATTATGCAAAAATCGACATGATAGCATCAGTCAACTACAAATAAACTTGGAAAATGACAACATAAGAGAAGCCGGTCATGGATTGACACTTAAAAACAGTTCAAAAAGGCTTAGCAACAAGGCCTCAACATTCTCAAAGCGCATAAAGAAGGGCAAGCAAGCATGACATAAAATATCAAGCTTCAGGGTCAGACCCAAAAAAGCTTAGAAGCTACTCGTTGCGTTTGTTTTAATGGGTTGCTAAAAGCAACCAAAAAGAGTGTCATCAAAGGATACCAACCACAAAGTAAAAAGTTAAAAGCCCACAAGCCGGGTCAACTACACAGATATCTAAAAACTAAAGATCAGAAGACTTTTTAATAGCACCAGTCTGAGGAGAAGGAGGGCGAGCCTGGAGAGGAACAGCATCCACAGTACCATCGTCCCGGTTTAAGATCTGGCAGTCAGGATCAGAAACAGGAGGGCCGACCTCAGCAGGAGGAACAGTAGGAGTTGACACCTTGGCAAAAGGAACAGGGAGAGGTTCAACATCATCATCATCCTCATCATCAGGGACAACCTTACCATCTGTTCCAAGGGTTACCTGAAACTGGAGGTCGATCTCAGATGAGATCTTCGGTACAGATTGGAGACGGCGTGTCTGGCTGGCTGGTGGCGGCCCGAGCTGTCGTGTCCGACTCGTTAGACTTACCGCACTGCTGATCCTTGGCCACCGGAGGGTGGGGGGGTACCTGCAAGAGACTCCGATGCTTAAGTTAGCACGGGTATTAAGCAGGTTTTATGTAGAATCAGAGTATGAGTTATACCTGGGTGCTCCAGTGTATTTATAGTGGTTGTAGAGTGACCTTTTCTAGATAAGATAAGTTAGTTATCTTATCTTATCTTTATCTTTGAGTTGAGGTCAGCTTATCTTCAAGGGAACCGCCCTTATCTCTATAGGCTTGGACGGCCTGTGGACTGGGGTCGTGTTCCTCTATTTGGGCCCTTTATTGGGCTTTCCTGTCGATTTGGCCGACCTCTTCGAGAAGAGGTCGAATAGCCTGACCCGAAGAGGTCGGTCGCTTTGTCGCCAATCATCCCGGGTCGGGTAACTCGACGCAGGGTATGAACAGTGCCCCTGCTTGAGCTCGGTCTTTTTGTTGAGGTCGAGTCTTTGACTTCGGTCCTTCTCTAACGAAGCCGAAATCAAGCATTTTGTCGATTTCTTCCTTTTGTAGAATCTTTTGAATGTAGAACGTTTTCTCTAAAAGCGCGCGCTTTTGTATTAGCGCTTTGTCCTGGGGAACGTGCGAGGGTTTAATACCCTAATTAATTAGTATTAATTGCCCCGTTTTTCCTTTGGCTCTTTATTTTGATTTTTGAAAACTCAGAAATGGTTTCTCTTCTTTGCTCTTTCGTAACTTCTTCACCATTTTCCTCCGTTTTTCTCGTTCTCTGTTTTTCGCCTACGTTTCTTCTTTTCCTGCGTTGCGGCGTCACCTGGCGATTCTCCGGACAACTTTCATTTTTACATCTCCTTCTTTCCTTTGAAGCTCTTCTCTTCTCCAGGTGAGTTCCATTCGAACTTTCTTTCTCTTTCGCTGCTTTGGCTTTTCGTGATTAAGTTGCGATTTTGCTTTGAGAGAAGTTTGGATCTTTCTGCTTTTACTGTGCCTGGCTACTGTAGTAATGCGTGCTCTGAAGTTTCTTCATCCTTTTGTATGAATCTTTTCGCCTTTCCTATTGCTTTAATGTGCTTAGGGCTTCTGCATGTTATTTTCTCGTTTGTGCTTTTGATGATAATTTGTTTGATTATGGAAAAAAGGCTGTGTCTTTGATGATTTCTGTTTGGTATGCTCGGTGTTGGTGCTTGTTCTTTGCTGATGATTTTTTGCTTGATTTCGAAAAAGTTTGCGCCTTTCCGCTTGGCCATTTCTGATAAACTGTAGAAATAGTGTTTTCTTCTAATAAACTGTATGAGAGTGGACCTTTTGCATTTTCGTTTTCTTTTGTTTTCTTTCTGGATTTTATTTTGATGAGTGCTGGGATGTAGGCCATAGAAATAACTTGAAAACCTTGCTTGTTTATTGCCTCCAAGGGATGCCCCAAGACCTTTGTCTTGAGTCTCGGGGTTTTCCCTTTTTGTTTATCAGCCCGTCGAGATGTTTTGCCCTCTGTCCGAGATGTTTTTGAGTAATCCATTCTTCTTTTCTTTTTGTAGGATTTAGTTGACCTCATGTCTTCCCGAAATAACGTTGTCGAAATGCCTTCCCAGGTTCCCGCGGGTATGGCTGATTGGGTGGACTCCATGGTTCTTATGTGTGTCTCGCTGGTTGATTCTGAATTTTGTACTCAGCTTAGGCAGTTTCACAGTGTCTGTAGTAATTCTGGTGATGAGAAGAACTATGAACTTGTCCCTCCCTCTTCTGACGAGAGAGTCTGCTTTTCGACTCGAGTTGTTGATGGTTGCCCTTTCTTTTATGCTTATGATTTTTTCTTTGGTCAGCTGGGTATCACCCTTCCTTTTACCAAATTCGAAACCGATCTGTTATGGTCTTGTAATGTTGCCCCTTCTCAACTTCACCCCAATTCCTGGGGTTTTATTAAAATTTTCCAATTGCTGTGCGATGGTTTTGGTATTTCTACTTCCCAATCTCTCTTTTTCTATCTGTTTGTCTTGACTAAACCCGGTGTGGTAAAAAAGAAGTCAGCCTGGGTCTCCTTTCGTTCTACCCAGGGGAAGAAGGTTTTTTCCATGTTTGACGAGTCGTTTCGTGATTTTAAAAACTACTTTTTCAATGTCCGAGCTGTTGAAGGGGCTCGGCCCTTTTTTCTAGATGAGAATGACGAACCTGCTTTTCCCTTGGAATGGCAAAAAGATGTGAGGGTCTCCAGGTATTCGTGGGAGATATTGGATGAGGCTGAGCGAGCCTTTGTGACTATCTTGGAAGAACGCTAGGGTCAACCTCCCCATCTTGACACAAAGAAATTTCTAACCAATCCTACTCTTCTTCAAATTGAACTGGGTATCTTGTGTTTCTTTTATTATTTTGTTTCTGTTGCTTGTAGCTGTCCTTTCTGACTTGTCCGACTTGTAGCTGAGTTTTCTGTTTTGTTTGCAGAGGCAATGAAGAATAATGAATCTATGAAAGCTTATAAGAGGGTGCAGAGGGCGACTGCTGCCAGAAATACTGCTGCCCAGGCGGCTGGGGAGGGATCTTCCCAAGTGCGCGAGAAGCCATTGGTGCAGAGTTTCGCCGGGGTGAAGAAGGTGATCCCTACACCCCGAGTTCGTTTGGCAGATCCTCACGTCACCTCTGCTGCTCCTTCTGTTGCTCCTCCCAATAAAAAACAAAAAATTGCTGAGCCCTTTGACCTCGATGCTCCTGATTTTAATGCTATTGAATTCGTGGATCAACAAATCGGTCCTTATGGCACTCTCTCCATGGACGATGTGTCCATCCTCCATCACTTGGAATTCATGGCCCGAAATCATGTGAAGATGGCGTACATGTCGGCTGCCATATATCGGACTGCTCAGAATCTCCCTCTCCACGCTACTAAAGCGTTTATGGAGGAGGCGAAACAGGAGTTTGATCGGATGAAGGAGCTAAAGGAGGAGCTTGAGACGAAGGTAGCCAAGCTGGAGAAGGACTTGAAGAATGAGGAGGCGAGCTCTCAGTCATTGGCGGCTTCTTTGAGGTTGGCTGAGGATGCAGTCTTGATGCACAAGGAGAGTTACCTTTCATCTTATCGGGAAGTGATGCGCCTGAGGGGGGAGCTTGACAGTGTTCGGGAAGATTATGCTGAGCTCCAAAGTCATCTCGTTGGCAGCGTGACTGCTGCTTATGAGAATTTAAGGGAGCAAGTTCAGGTCATTGCTCTCGAGGCCGACCTCACCCTTTTTAGCCGGGATAATATTGTCAGGGATGGCAAGATTGTCCCTGATGATGAGGGTGATGATGATGATGTCGTTCCTCCTGTGTCTTCTACCAAAGTGCCGACCTCTTCGGTTCCTCCCGCTGTGCCCGACCTCTTTTCTTTAAAATTTGTGTAGTTGGCCCGGCTTGTGGGCTTTTCTTAGAACTCTTTTATTTATTTGCTGATACTTCTTAGTTGCTTATCTAGCAACTTTTATTTTGAAAAACAAATAATAGCTCGCTATCTTAGTAGTTTTTGGTGGCCTTTCGAGGCTTTATAACTCTGTAAAAAGTAGTTTTTTGACTAGGCATCTTTTCTGTTTTCTGCTGCTGTCGAAGTCTCGCGACTCGACCTCCTTGGGTTGTTTTGTTATGTTATTTGTAGCTTGAATCCTTTGAGGTCGTGGTTGTGGGGGTCCACCTTATTTCTTTTGATTTTCTTTGCTTTGTATGCTTTCTTTAACGTTTGTCCCCTTCTAAGCTATTCTCGTAATCCTATGTTTTGGACCTTTGCTAGGTCTCCTTCAGGGATTACTTTTATAACTTTCCAGTTGTAGGAGTCCGACTTCGTTGGGTCGGTCTCCTTTAAGTTATTTGTAGTCCTCTTTTTTGGATCTTTGTTAGATCTCTTTCAGGGACTACTTTGATAACTTTTAAGTATTAGGAGTCCGACTTGGTTATACCGGTCTCCTTTAAGTTATTTTTTTGTAGTCCTCTTTCTGGGATCTTTGTCAGATCTCTTTCAGGGATTACTTTTATAACTTTTAAGTAGTAGGAGTCCGACTTGGTTATACCGGTCTCCTTTAAGTTATTTTTTGTAGTCCTCTTTCTTGGATCTTTGTCAGATCTCTTTCAGGGATTACTTTTATAACTTTTAAGTAGTAGGAGTCCGACTTGGTTATACCGGTCTCCTTTAAGTTATTTTTTGTAGTCCTCTTTCTTGGATCTTTGTCAGATCTCTTTCAGGGATTACTTTTATAACTTTTAAGTAGTAGGAGTCCGACTTGGTTATACCGGTCTCCTTTAAGTTTTTTTTTGTAGTCCTCTTTCTTGGATTTTTGTCAGATCTCTTTCAGGGATTACTTTTATAACTTTTAAGTAGTAGGAGTCCGACTTGGTTATACCGGTCTCCTTTAAGTTATTTTTTGATATCCTCTTTCTTGGACCTTTGTCAGGTCTCTTTCAGGGATTACTTTTATAACTTTTCATTTTGGGTTGACTTTGTCACATCGAGCCCTTCTAAGTTAAAGTAATCCTCTTTAATAGGGTTGGCCAGACCACTTTCCAGGGTTTACTTATAACTTGGGTTGACTTGGTCCGACTTCTCAATGTCGGCCAGTCTTTAAGTTATTATTTTAGCAATCTGTAAGACCTCGTCAGGTTCTTTTTTAGATCACTTTCGATAACTTCTTACATTATTTTGTGTTCATCTTTTCCGATTTGTAGAAAGTGGTTGTCGTCTCTAGATCGTCCTTTGGGTGAATCGCGTTTTCACCTTTATCGGACGGTTGTCTTTATCATGATCGTGCAGTGAAAATTGTTTTTCACTTTCTGCCGATCTGTTGCTTTATAATCGGACGATGAATACTTCAGATTAATGCATCTTGAAATCTTTGTAGAATATCTAAAATATATTTTATTTAAAGGAAAAATGCAAATATATACATATGGGATTTGTCTGAGTCTCAACTTGGTGCCTCATTAAAAAACCTTTTCAGGAAAAAGAGTGCATCCAATGATGAGATCTTTCATCTTTTCTAACTGTAGTACCTTCTGAGGTTGCAGGTGTGCCATGACCTGGGAAGCTCTCGTCTGTCGAGTTCAGACAGTCTGTAGTAGCCCTTTCCAAGTACTTCTACCACTCGGTAGGGTCCTTTCCAGTTTGCTGTCAGCTTTCCCTCTCCTGGTTGAGTTGTTCCGATATCATTTCGGATTAGGATGAGGTCATTTTCTGCGAAACTTCTCGGCACTACCTTTTGATTATATCTGGAGGCCATTCGGCATTTTAGAGCTTCTTCCCTGATCCGGGCTTTTTCTTGGATTTCGGTTAACAAGTCGAGCTCTTCTCTCTGAAGTTGGGAGTTTGCTCCCTCATTGTAGTGAACTACTCTGGGCGACCCTTTCTCAATCTCTACTGGAATCATCGCCTCTGTTCCGTATGCTAATCGGAAGGGGGATTCCTTCGTGGTGGAATGTGGCGTTGTTCGATAGGCCCACAGGACCTGTGGAAGCTCTTCTGCCCAGGCTCCCTTTGCATCTTGTAATCTCCGTTTTAATCCGGCCAATATGATTTTGTTAGCAGCTTCGGCCTGCCCATTGGCTTGTGGATGTTCGACGGAGGTGTACTGGTGCTTTATATTCAAGTCGGCTACTAGTTTCCTGAAGCATGCATCTGTGAATTGAGTGCCATTGTCTGTGGTTATTGAATATGGAACCCCGAACCTTGTGACAATGTTTCTATATAAGAATTTCCGGCTTCTTTGAGCGGTGGCATTGGCCAGGGGCTCTGCCTCGATCCACTTTGTAAAGTAATCTACCCCTACTATGAGGAATTTAACTTGTCCTGATCCCTGTGGGAATGGACCGAGAAGATCAAATCCCCATTTTGCAAACGGCCAAGGAGAGGTCACGCTGATGAGCTCTTCTGGCGGGGCGATGTGAAAGTTGGCATGTTTCTGACATTGTGGGCATGTCTTTACAAATTCTGTGGCTTCTTTCTGTAGAGTTGGCCAATAAAATCCCGCCCGGAGTACTTTTTTGGCAAGAGCTCGTGCTCCGAGATGATTGCCACAAATACCAACGTGTATTTCTTCTAGCACTTCCTTTGTGTTGGAGGTTGGCACACATTTTAGTAAAGGTGTTGAGATTCCTCTTTTTGTACAGGATGTTGTTTATGATGGTGTAGTACTGTGCCTCCCTTTTTAACCTCTTTGCCTCCTTTTCTTCTGTGGGGAGCGTTCCTGTTCTGAGGTAGTTGGCTATAGGGGTCATCCATCCTTGGTCCTGACTTGTTATGGTCAAGACTTTTTCCTCTTCCGAGATTGACGGGTTCTGCAACATTTCCTGGATGAGGCTTCTATTGTTGCCCCCTGGTTTGGTGCTAGCTAGTTTTGAGAGTGCGTCAGCTCGGGCATTTTGTTCGCGGGGTATGTGGCAGATCTTATACTCCCGTATTTGTCCGAGCTGTTCCTTGGTTTTATCCAAATACTTTTTCATGGTGGGATCTTTGGCTTGGTAGCTCCCTGTTATTTGTGATGTAACCACTTGTGAATCGCTGTAAATATTGAGTTTTTGAGCTCCGACTTCTTTAGCCAGCTTCAAACCAGCTAATAATGCTTCATATTTCGCCTGGTTGTTTGAGGCCGGGAACCCGAACTTGAGGGAGAGCTCAACCTGGGTTCCTTGGTTGCTTTCTATTATCACGCCCGCACTGCTTCCAGTTTTATTTGAAGAACCGTCCACGTAAAGGTTCCATTCTGTGGGGGTTTCTAGGGCATCTGTGAATTCTGCGATAAAAACGGCCAGATACTGTGATTTGATGGCCATCCGAGCTTCATATTGGAGGTCAAACTCTGACAACTCGACTGTCCATTGTAGAATTCTGCCTGCTAGATCTATTTTCTGCAATATTCCTTTTATGGGCTGGTTAGTTCGAACCTTAATGGTGTGAGCCTGGAAGTACGGGTGGAGTCGTCGAGATGTGAGGATAAGAGTATAGGAAAATTTTTCTATTTTCTGGTAGTTCAGCTCGGATCCCTGTAGTGCCTTGCTAATGAAGTAGATGGGTTGTTGCCCATTTTCGTCTTCTCTGACTAGTGCTGAGGCTATTGCCCGACTCCCTACTGTGAGATATAATATGAGCGGTTCTCCTTCTCGTGGTCGAGATAAGATAGGTGGCCCGTCCTAAGAACTCCTTGAAGTCTTTGAATGCTTGCTCACATTCTGTCGTCCATTCGAACTGTTTTCCCTTTCTTAAAGTAGCATAGAAGGGGAGTGATGAGCGGATAATTTATACGCTTTTTGACATTGTTTTTAGTATGTTTTTAGTAGGATCTAGTTACTTTTAGGGATGTTTTCATTAGTTTTTATGTTAAATTCATATTTCTGGACTTTACTATGAGTTTGTGTATTTTTCTGTGATTTCAGGTACTTTCTGGCTGAAATTGAGGGACTTGAGCAAAAATCAGATTCAGAGGTTGAAGAAGGACTGCTGATGCTGTTGGATTCTGACCTCCCTGCACTCGAAGTGGATTTTCTGGGGCTACAGAAGCCCAATTGGCGCGCTCTCAATTGCGTTGAAAAGTAGACATCCAGGGCTTTCCAGCAATATATAATAGTCCATACTTTGCCCAAGTTTAGATGACGCAAACTGGCGTTCAACGCCAGCTCTCTGCCCAATTCTGGAGTTCAGCACCAGAAATGGATCAAAAACCAGAGTTGAACGCCAGAAATGGATCGAAACCTGGTGTTCAAATCCACAAATGGCCTCTACACGTGGAAATTTAAAGCTCAGCCCAAGCACACACCAAGTGGGCCCCGGAAGTGGATTTATGCATCAATTACTTACTTCTGTAAACCCTAGTAGCTAGTTTATTATAAATAGGACATTTTACTATTGTATTTGATATCTTTGGACGCCTAGTTCTTAGATCAGAGGGGCTGGCCATCTCGGCCATGCCTGGACCTTTCACTTATGTAATTTTAACGGTAGAGTTTCTACACTCCATAGATTAAGGTGTGGAGCTCTGCTGTTCCTCAAAGATTAATGCAAAGTACTACTGTTTTCTATTCAATTCATCTTATTTCGCTTCCAAGATATTCATTCGCACTTCAACTTGAATGTGATGAACGTGACAATCATCATCATTCCCTATGAACGCGTGTCTGACAACCACTTCCGTTCTACCTTCGACTGAATGAATATCTCTTAGATCTCTTAATCGGAATCTTCGTGGTGTAAGCTAGAATGATGGCGGTATTCAAGAGAATCCGGAAGGTCTAAACCTTGTCTGTGGTATTCCGAGTAGGATTCAATGATTGAATGACTGTGACGAGCTTCAAACTCGTGATTGCCGGGCGTAGTGACAGACGCAAAAGGATAGTAAATCCTATTCCAGCATGATCGAGAACCGACAGATGAATAGTCGTGCCGTGACAGGGTGCGTTGACCATTTTCACTGAGAGGATAAGGTGAAGCCATTGACAAGGGTGATGCCTCCAGACGATTAGCTGTGCCGTGACAGGGCATTTGGATTATTTTCCCGAGAGAAGACCGAAAGTAGCCATTGACAATGGTGATGTATCACATAAAGCCAGCCATGGAAAGGAGTAAGATTGATTGGATGAAGATAGGAGGAAAGCAGAGGTTCAGAGGAACGAAAGCATCTCTATTCGCTTATCTGAAATTCTCACTAATGAATTACATAAGTATTTCTATCCTTTATTATTTATCTTTTAATTATCTAATCCAATCACATTTAACCCTACCTGACTGAGATTTGCAAGGTGACCATAGCTTGCTTCATACCAACAATCTCCGTGGGATTCGACCCTTACTCACGTAAGGTATTACTTGGATGACCCAGTGCACTTGCTGGTTAGTTGTGCGAAGTTGTGAACCATGGTATTGGCATCATGTTTTTGGCGCCATTACCAGGGAAAGAAAGAGCGATGAATTTTACATAATTAAAGTGTAATCACAATTTCTGCGCACCAAGTTTTTGGCGCCGTTGCCGGGGATTGTTCGAGTTTGGACAACTGACGGTTCATCCTGTTGCTCAGATTAGGTAACTTTCTTTTTGTTTTGTTTTCAAAAATTTTACAAAAATATTTCAAAAAAATTTTTCTTTTGTTTTCAAAAAAAAAAATTATAATAATAAAAATAATGTTTTCAAAAATAAATTATTCTATGGCTTCAAAACATTCAAGAATGAATTCTAGAATTTCATGGTAACATGTTGAATCCTATCTGGCTGAAAAGCCATACCCAAACTCCTTTGGGATTGGTCTTCAACTAATCACCTCAATGGATGTAAATCCATTCTAAAGCTTGACTGGCTATTAAGCCATGTCTAACCCTCAGATTGGAGCTTTAGACTAAAGAGTACAAGATTCCTGGAATTCATATGAAAAATTTTGAATCCTTATTTTTCTTTTTCAAAATGATTTTCGAAAAAAATTAAAAGAAAATACAAAAAAAATTCATAAAATCATAAAAATCAAAAATATTTTGTGTTTCTTGTTTGAGTCTTGAGTCATGTTACAAGTTTGGTGTCAATTGCATGTGCATCTTGCATTTTTCGAAAATTTCATGCATTCATAGTGTTCTTCATGATCTTCAAGTTGTTCTTGGCAAGTCTTCTTGTTTGATCTTTGCATTTGCATGTTTTGTGTCTTTTTTTTTGTTTTTCATATGCATTCTTGAATTCTTAGTGTCTAAGCATTAAAGAATTCTAAGTTTGGTGTCTTGCATGTTTTCCTTGCATTAACAATTTTTCAAAAATATGTTCTTGGTGTTCATCTTGACATTCATAGTGTTCTTGGTGTTCATCTTGACATTCATAGCATTCTTGCATGCATTCATTGTTTTGATCCATAACTCTCATGCATTGCATCATTTTTCTTGTTTTTCTCTCTCATCATAAAAATTCAAAAATCAAAAAAATATCTTTCCCTTTTTCTCTCTTAAAATTTCAAAAATTAGATTTGACTTTTTCAAAAATTTTTAAAATCTAGTTGTTTTTATGAGTCAAATCAAATTTTCAATTTAAAAATCTCATCTTTTTCAAAAATCAAATCTTTTTCATTTTTCTTAGTTATTTTCGAAAATTTTAAAAATATTTTTCAAAAATCTTTTTCTTATTTTTATATCAAATTTTCGAAAATAACAATAACAATTAATGTTTTGATTCAAAAAATTTCAAGTTTGTTACTTACTTGTTAAGAAAGATTCAAACTTTAAGTTCTAGAATCATATCTTGTGATTTCTTGTGAATCAAGTCATTAATTGTGATTTTAAAAATCAAATCTTTTTCAAAACTAATTTCAATCATATATTTTCAAAAATATCTTCTTATCTTATCTTTTTCAAAAATTTGATTTCAAAATATCTTTTTAACTTCTTATCTTCTTATCTTTTCAAAATTGATTTTCAAAATTGTTTCAACTAACTAACTAGCTTCTTGTTTGTTTCTTACCTTTTTCAAAACTACCTAACTAACTCTCTCTCTCTCTAATTTTCAAAAATATCTCCCTCTTTTTCAAAATTTCTTTTTAATTAACTAATTATTTCATATTTTAAATCTTAATTTTCGAAAATTACTAACTTTTTCAAAAAACTATTTTCGAAAATCACTAACTCTTTTTTTCAAAAATAATTTTCGAAAATTCTCTTCTCTCTCATCTCCTTCTATTTGTTTATTCATCTACTAACATCTCTCCCTCACTCAAAAAAAAAGAGGATCTCTATTATTATTATTTTTTTGTGCCCTCTTCTTTGTCATATGAGCAGGAGCAAGGACAAGAATATTCTTGTTGAAGCAGATCCAGAACCTGAAAGGACTCTTAAGAGGAAACTAAGAGAAGCTGAATTACAACAAACCAGCAAGCACCTGTCAGAAATTATCAAACAGAAAAAGAAGATGGCAGCTGAAAATAATAATAATGCAAGGAGAATGCTTGGTGACTTTACTGCACCTAATTCCAATTTACATGGAAGAAGCATCTCCATTCCTACCATTGGAGCAAACAACTTTGAGCTGAAACCTCAATTAGTTTCTCTGATGCAGCAGAACTGCAAGTTTCATGGACTTCCATCTGAAGATCCTTTTCAGTTCTTAACTGAATTCTTGCAGATCTGTGATACTGTTAAGACTAATGGAGTAGATCCTGAAGTCTACAGGCTCATGCTTTTCCCTTTTGCTGTAAGAGACAGAGCTAGAGTGTGGTTGGACTCTCAACCCAAGGATAGCCTGAACTCTTGGGATAAGCTGGTCACGGCTTTCTTAGCCAAGTTCTTTCCTCCTCAAAAGTTGAGCAAGCTTAGAGCTGATGTTCAAACCTTCAGACAGAAAGAAGGTGAATCCCTCTATGAAGCTTGGGAAAGATACAAGCAGCTGACCAAAAAGTGTCCTTCTGACATGCTTTCAGAATGGACCATCCTGGATATATTCTATGATGGTTTATCTGAGCAATCAAAGATGTCATTGGATACTTCTGCAGGTGGATCCATTCACCTAAAGAAAACGCCTGCAGAAGCTCAAGAACTCATTAACATGGTTGCTAATAACTAGTGCATGTACACTTCTGAGAGGAATCCTGTGAGTAATAGGACGCCTATGAAGAAGGGAGTTCTTGAAATTGATACTCTGAATGCCATATTGGCTCAGAATAAAATATTGACTCAGCAAGTCAATACGATTTTCCAGAGTCTGAATGGAATGCAAGCTGCATCCAACAGTACTCAAGAGGCATCTTCTGAAGAAGAAGCTTATGATCCTGAGAACCATGCAATAGCAGAGGTAAATTACATGGGTGAACCTTATGGAAACACATATAATCCATCATGGAGAAATCACCCAAATCTCTCATGGAAGGATCAAAAGCCTCAACAAGGCTTTAATAATGGTGGAAGAAACAGGTTTAGCAATAGCAAGCCTTTTCCATCATCCACTCAGCAACAGACAGAGAATTCTGAGCAGAATCCATCTAGCTTAGCAAATTTAGTCTCTGATCTATCTAAGGCCACTGTGAGTTTCATGAATAAAACAAGGTCTTCCATTAGAAATTTGGAAGCACAAGTGGGCCAGCTGAGTAAAAGGATCACTGAAATCCCTCCTAGTACTCTCCCAAGCAATACAGAAGAGAATCCAAAAGGAGAGTGCAAGGCCATTGACATAAGCACCATGGCCGAACCTGTAAGGGAAGGAGAGGACGTGAATCCCAAGGAGGAAGACCTCCTGGGACGTCCAGTGATCAATAAGGAGCTTCCCTCTGAGGAACCAAAGGACTCTGAGGCTCATCTAGAGACCATAGAGATTCCATTGAACCTCCTTATGCCATTCATGAGTTCTGATGTGTATTCCTCTTCTGAAGAGAATGAGGATGTTATTGAAGAGAAAGCTGCCAAGTTCCTTGGTGCAATCATGAAGCTAAATGCCAAATTATTTGGTATTGAGACTTGGGAAGATGAACCTCCCTTGTTCACCAATGAACTAAGTGATCTGGATCAACTGACATTGCCTCAGAAGAGACAGGATCCTGGAAAGTTCATAATACCTTGTACCATAAGCACCATGATCTTTAAGGCTCTGTGTGATCTTGGTTCAGGGATAAACCTCATGCCCCTCTCTGTAATAGAGAAACTGGGAATCTATGGGGTGCAAGTTGCTAAAATCTCATTAGAGATGGCAGACAATTCAAGAAAACAGGCTTATGGACAAGTAGAGGACGTGTTAGTAAAGGTTGAAGGCCTTTACATCCCTGCTGATTTCATAGTCTTGGATATTGGAAAGGAAGAGGATGAATCCATCATCCTAGGAAGACCTTTCCTGGGCACAGCAAGAGCTGTGATTGATGTGGACAGAGGAGAATTGATCCTTCAATTCAATGAGGACAACCTTGTGTTTACAACTCAAGGATCTCTCTCTGCATCCATGGAGAGAAAGCATAAAGAGCTTCTCTCAAAGCAGAGTCAACCAAAGCCCCCACAGTCAAACTCTAAGTTTGGTGTTGGGAGGCCACAACCAAACTCTAAGTTTGGTGTTGAACTCCCATATCCAAACTCTAAGTTTGGTGTTGAAGAGCCTCAACAATGCTCTGGACATCTGTGAGGCTCCATGTGAGCCCACTGTCAAGCTATTGACATTAAAGAAGCACATGTTGGGAGGCAACCCAATGTTTATTTATCTAACTATATTTTTGTTTTTCATGTTTTCTTAGGTTCATGATCATGTGGAGTCACAAAATAAATATAAAAATTGGAAACGGAATCAAAAACAGCAGAAGAAAAATCACACCCTGGAGGAAGCACCTGCCTGGCGTTCAATGCCAGAACAGAGCATGGTCCTGGCACTGAACGCCCAAAATGGGCAGCATCCTGGCACTGAATGCCCAGAACAAGCATGGTTCTGGCGTTCAACACCAGAAATGGCAACAAATGGGCGTTGAACGCCCAAAATGGGCACCAACCTGGCGCTGAACGCCCAGAGTTGTGTGTAAAGGCATTTTACATGCCTAATTGGTGCAGGAATGCAAATCCTTGACACCTCAGGATCTGATGACACCACAGGATCATCTCAGGATCTGTGAATCCCACATGATCCCCACCTACCTCACCCTCTCTCTCTCCCTTCATGATCATCCCTTCTATTCTCCATTCACCACTCACATCCATACACACACCCCTCCATCTCCTCCATATCTTCTTCTTCTTCTATTCTTTCTTCTTTTGCTCGAGGGCGAGCAACATTCTAAGTTTGGTGTGGTAAAAGCATAAGCTTTTTGTTTTTCCATTACCATTGATGGCACCTAAACCTCTAAAAGAGGGGAAGGGAAGACAAAGGCTTCCATCTCCGAGTCATGGGAGATGGAAAGATTCATCTCAAGGGTCTATAGCTCAGTGGTAGAACATGTGGCTGCAAATCAAGAGATCCCTGAGATACCTCAGGGGATGCACTTCCCTCCACATAAATATTAGGAGCAAATCAACACCTCCCTAGGAGAATTAAGTTCCAACATGGGACAATTAAGGGTGGAACATCAAGAGCACTCCATCATCCTTCATGAAATTAGAGAAGATCAAAAAGCAATGAGGGAGGAGCAACAAAGACAAGGAAGAGACATAGAAGAGCTCAAGGACATCATTGGTTCCTCAAGAAGGAAACGCCACCATCACTAAGGTGGATTCATTCCTTGTTCTTATTTCTTCTGTTTTTCGTTTTCTATGTTATGTGCTTATCTATGTTTGTGTCTTCACTACATGATCATTAGTAGTTAGTAACTTTGTCTTAAAGTTATGAATGTCCTATGAATCCATCACCTCTCTTAAATGAAAAATGTTTTAATTCAAAAGAACAAGAAGTACATGAGTTTCGAATTTATCCTTGAACTTAGTTTAATTATATTGATGTGGTGACAATGCTTCTTGTTTTCTGAATGTATGCTTGAACAGTGCATATGTCTTTTGAAGTTGTTGTTTAAGAATGCTAAATATGTTGGCTCTTGAAAGAATGATGACTAGGAGACATGTTATTTGATAATCTGAAAAATCATAAAAATGATTCTTGAAGCAAGAAAAAGCAGCAAAGAGCAAAGCTTGCAGAAAAAAAAATGGGCGAAAAAAAAATAGAAAGAAAAAGCAAGCAGAAAAAGCCAAAGCTCTTAAAACCAAGAGGCAAGAGCAAAAAGCCAATAACCCTTAAAACCAAAAGGCAAGGGCAAATAAAAAGGATCCCAAGGCTTTGAGCATCAGTGGATAGGAGGACCTAAAGGAATAAAATCCTGGTCTAAGCGGCTAAACCAAGCTGTCCCTAACCATGTGCTTGTGGCGTGAAGGTGTCAAGTGAAAACTTGAGACTGAGCGGTTAAAGTCAAGGTCCAAAGCAAAAAAAGAGTGTGCTTAAGAACCCTGGACACCTCTAATTGGGGAATTTAGCAAAGCTGAGTCACAATCTGAAAAGGTTCACCCAATTATGTGTCTGTGGCATTTATGTATCCGGTGGTAATACTGGAAAACAAAGTGCTTAGGGCCACGGCCAAGACTCATAAAATAGCTGTGTTCAAGAATCATCATATTGAACTAGGAGAATCAATAACACTATCTGAACTCTGAGTTCCTATAGATGCCAATCATTCTGAACCTCAATGGATAAAGTGAGATGCCAAAACTATTTAAGAGGCAAAAAGCTACAAGTCCCGCTCATATGATTGAAGCTATGTTTCATTGATAGTTTGGAATTTATAGTATATTCTCTTCTTTTTATCCTATTTGATTTTCAGTTGCTTGGGGACAAGCAACAATTTAAGTTTGGTGTTGTGATGAGCGGATAATTTATACACTTTTTGACATTGTTTATAGTATGTTTTTAGTAGGATCTAGTTACTTTTAGGGATGTTTTCATTAGTTTTTATGTTAAATTCACATTTCTAGACTTTACTATGAGTTTGTGTGTTTTTCTGTGATTTCAGGTACTTTCTGGCTGAAATTGAGGGACTTGAGCAAAAATCAGATTCAGAGGTTGAAGAAGGACTGCTGATGCTGTTGGATTCTGACCTCCCTGCACTCGAAGTGGATTTTCTGGGGCTATAGAAGCCCAATTGGTGCTCTCTCAATTGCGTTGAAAGGTAGACATCCAGGGCTTTCCAGCAATATATAATAGTCCATACTTTGCCCAAGTTTAGATGACGCAAACTGGCGTTCAACTCCAGCTCTCTGCCCAATTCTGGAGTTCAGCGCCAGAAATGGATCAAAAACCAGAGTTGAACGCCAGAAATGGATCGAAACCTGGTGTTCAACTCCACAAATGGCCTCTACATGTGGAAAGTTAAAGCTCAGCCCAAGCACACACCAAGTGGGCCCCGGAAGTGGATTTATGCATCAATTACTTACTTCTGTAAACCCTAGTAGCTAGTTTATTATAAATAGGACATTTTACTATTGTATTTGATATCTTTGGACGCCTAGTTCTTAGATCAAAGGGGCTGGCCATCTCGGCCATGCCTGGACCTTTCACTTATGTAATTTTAACGGTAGAGTTTCTACACTCCATAGATTAAGGTGTGGAGCTCTGCTGTTCCTCAAAGATTAATGCAAAGTACTACTGTTTTCTATTCAATTCATCTTATTTCGCTTCCAATATATTCATTCGCACTTCAACCTGAATGTGATGAACGTGACAATCATCATCATTCCCTATGAACGCGTGCCTGACAACCACTTCCGTTCTACCTTCGACTGAATGAATATCTCTTAGATCTCTTAATCGGAATCTTAGTGATGTAAGCTAGAATGATGGCGGCATTCAAGAGAATCCGGAAGGTCTAAACCTTGTCTGTGGTATTCCGAGTAGGATTCAATGATTGAATGACTGTGACGAGCTTCAAACTCGTGATTTCCGGGCGTAGTGACAGACGCAAAAGGATAGTAAATCCTATTCCAGCATGATCGAGAACCGACAGATGAATAGCCATGCCGTGACAGGGTGCGTTGACCATTTTCACTGAGAGGATAAGGTGAAGCCATTGACAAGGGTGATGCTTCCAGACGATTAGCCGTGCCGTGACAGGAAATTTGGATTATTTTCCCGAGAGAAGACCGAAAGTAGCCATTGACAATGGTGATGTATCACATAAAGCCAGCCATGGAAAGGAGTAAGACTGATTGGATGAAGATAGCAGGAAAGCAGAGGTTCAGAGGAACGAAAGCATCTATATTCGCTTATCTGAAATTCTCACTAATGAATTACATAAGTATTTCTATCCTTTATTATTTATCTTTTAATTATCTAATCCAATCACATTTAACCCTACCTGACTGAGATTTGCAAGGTGACCATAGCTTGCTTCATACCAACAATCTCCGTGGGATTCGACCCTTACTCACGTAAGGTATTACTTGGACGACCCAGTGCACTTGCTGGTTAGTTGTGCAAAGTTGTGAACCATGGTATTGGCATCATGTTTTTGGCGCCATTACCAGGGAAAGAAAGAGCGATGAATTTTACATAATTAAAGTGTAATCACAATTTCTACGCACCAGGGAGAGATCTTATCGCAGCTCCTGCTAAGAATCGGGATAGGGTGGCCAATCTTCCGTTGAGTTGTTGTACTTCTTTGACACAGGTTGGGGTCTTCATGTTGAGTATGGCTTGACATTTGTCTGGGTTTGCTTCAATTCCCCTTTGTGTGAGCATGAAGCCTAAGAATTTTCCTGCTTCTACTGCGAAGGTATATTTTGCGGGATTGAGTCGCATGTTGTGTTTCCTTATGGTGTCAAACACTTGAGCCAGGTCGGATAATAATGTGTCTTCGGTTTGTGTTTTTATTAACATGTCGTCCACATAGACCTCCATGATGTTTCCGATGTGATCCGAAAAAACTTTATTCATTAGTCTTTGATAAGTAGCTCCTGCGTTCTTGAGACCGAAGGGCATCACGATGTAACAGTAGTTTGCCTTTGGTGTTAAAAACGAGGTCTTTTCTTGGTCTGGTAGATACATGGGGATTTGGTTGTATCCTGAATACGCGTCCATAAACGAGAGATATTTATATCCAGAGGAAGCATCTACCAGGGCGTCAATACTTGGGAGCGGGTATGGATCTTTTGGGCAAGCTTTGTTGAGATAGGTGTAATCGGTGCACATTCGCCACTTCCCATTCGATTTTTTCACCAAGACGACGTTGGCTAACCATAGCGGGTATTTAACTTCTCTTATAAATCCGGCTTCCAGTAGTGCCTGTACTTGCTCTTCCACAGCCTGGGATCGCTCTGGCCCAAGCTTTCTTCATCTCTGCTGTACCGGTCGAGATCCTGGGTAGACCGCCAACTTGTGGCACATTAGCTTAGGGTCTATGCCTGGCATGTCCGCGGCTTTCCATGTAAAGAGGTCGACATTATCTCGCAAGAATTGTATTAGCAATTCTTTTAAATCTCCTTTGAGGATCGTGCCGATATTAGTTGTTTTTTCCGAGGTGTCCCCGATCTGAATTCTTTCTATCTCGCCCTCTGGTTGGGGGCGAAGATCTTCTCGTCGTTGAACTCCGCCCAACTCGATTGCGTGGAACTCTTCTCCTTTGCCTCTGAGGTTTAGGCTTTCGTTATAACAGCGACGTGCCATATTTTGGTCAGCTTTTATCGTGGCTATTCCTTTTGGAGTTGGGAACTTCATACATAGGTGTGGGGTCGATACTATTACGCCGAGTTGGTTGAGTGTTGTCCGACCTATGAGAGCATTGTAAGCTGAACTTACATCGACCACGATGTAGTCTATTTTGAGCGTCCTGGATTGGTCTCCTTTTCCAAAGGTTGTATGTAGTGATATATATCCTAGTGGTCGAACCGAGGTATCTCCTAACCCGAACAGACTGTTTGGATATGCCTTAAGTTCTTTTTCTTCTAAGCCGAGTTTATCAAAGGCTGTCTTGAATAATATGTCGGCAGAACTCCCTTGGTCTATTAAGGTGCAGTGTAGGTTGGCGTTTGCCAATATGATGGTGATGACCATGGGATCGTCGTGTCCTGTGATGATGCCGGACGCGTCCTCCTTAGTGAATGTTATCGCTGGGATGTTGAGTGCTTCCTCCTCTCCTTCGACATGACATACTTCTTTGAGATACCTTTTGCGGGAAGATTTGGAGATCCCTCTTGCTGCGAATCCGCCATGTATCATGTGAACGTGTCTTTCTGGTGTCCGAGGTGATCGTTCTGCTCGTTTGGTATCTTCATCCCTTCGTCTTTTTCTTTGATCATCATCTCGGGTGGCCAGGAATCGATCTAATTTTCCTTCCCTCACCAATTTTTCTATGATATTTTTCAAGTCGAAGCATTCGTTGGTGGCGTGTCCTCTGACCCGATGATATTCACAGTATTCTTTCCGATTTCCTCCTCCTCTTTTTCCTTTGAGGGTCCGTGCTGGGGGAATCTTTTCTGTATGGCAAACCTCTTTGTATATTTCGACTAGGGATGCTCTGAGGGGAGTATAATTATGGTATTTTTTAATTTTCTCCCCTTGTCGGTCTTCTTTCTTTTTGTCTTTATCTCGGTAGGGGTTCCCATATTATGAGGTTTCTCCTAATCGAGCGTTTTCTTCCATGTTGATGTATTTTTCTGCTCGCTCCTGTACTTCGTCTAGTGAGGTAGGGTACTTCTTTGATATAGATTGGCTAAATGGCCCCTCTCGTAGGCCATTGATGAGTCCCATGATGGCGGCCTCTGTTGGTAAGCTTTGTATGTCCATGCATGTTTTGTTGAATCTTTCCATGTAGTTGCGGAGGCTCTCCTGATCTCCTTGTTTGATCCCCAGTAGACTGGGGGCGTGCTTGGCTTTATCTTTCTGGATGGAGAATCTGGCCAGGAACTTTTTGGCCAGGTCGTCAAAGTTTGGGATGGACTTTGGAGGTAAGTTGTTGAACCATCGGATTGCTGTCTTTGTGAGAGTTGTCGGGAAAGCTTTGCAGCGAACGGCGTCTGAGGCGTCGGTAAGGTACATTCTGCTTCTGAAATTGCTGAGATGGTGGTTGAGATCTGTGGTGCCATCATATAAAGTCATATCTGGGAGTTTGAAGTCCTTTGGGATTTTGGTTTTCATGATCTCTCTGGTGAATGGATCCTGTTCTTTACGTGAGCTTTCCTCAGGAGTGATCCGAGGGGCCTTTGATTTGAGATCGGCTTCCAATTGCTGTAATTTTTCTTCCAATTCTCGACGTCGTCGTATCTCTCTTTGTAGATCCTTCCCGATTTCTCGTTATTGTTGGGTTTCTTTTTCAAGTTGCTTCAAGTGATCTTGAAGTACTTCTATCGCCCCCGGGTTTGTTGGATTTTTGTCTCTGTTGGATTCCGGGGTGCCGTTTAGTGGGGTGTCCGCATTTTTGTGTGGCGTTCTGTTTTCTAGATCTGAATCGTGATCGTTGTCGTGGTTGTCCGCCATGGTGTTGGGATGACTTCCAGGGTCCCCGGCAACGGCGCCAATGTTCCGAGGGTTACCTGAAACTGGAGGTCGATCTCGGATGAGATCTTCGGTACAGATCAGAGACGGCGTGTCCGGCTGGCTGGTGGCGGCCGGAGCTGTCGTGTCCGACTCGTTGGACTTACCGAACTGCTGATCCTTGGCCACCGGAGGGTGGGGGTACCTGCAAGAGACTCCGATGCTTAAGTTAGCACGGGTATTAAGCAGGTTTTATGTAGAATCAGAGTATGAGTTATACCTGGGTGCTCCAGTGTATTTATAGTGGTTGTAGAGTGACCTTTTCTAGATAAGATAAGTTAGTTATCTTATCTTATCTTTATCTTTGAGTTGAGGTCAGCTTATCTTCAAGGAAACCGCCCTTATCTCTATAGGCTTGGACGGCCTGTGGACTGGTGTCATGTTCCTCTATTTGGGCCCTTTATTGGGCTTTCCTGTCGATTTGGCCGACCTCTTCGAGAAGAGGTCGAATAGCCTGACCCGAAAAGGTCGGTCGCTTTGTCGCCAATCATCCCGGGTTGGGTAACTCGACCCAGGGTATAAACACCATCCCTGACGACATTCTCCAGGCTGAAGAGAGTGAGGTCAGCCTCGGGAGCAATAATCCGAACCTGCTCCTTCAGGTTCTCGTAAGCAGCAGTCACACTGCCAACGAGATGACCTTGGAGCTCAGAGTAATCAGCTCGGGCATTCTCCAACTCCTCCCTCAGGCGCACCACCTCCCGATAAGATGTCACATAACTGTCCTTATGTCTCATAGCCGTATCTTCGGCCAGCCTCACCGAAGCCGCTAGAGAGAGGTAACTCGCCTTCTCATTCTCCAGATCCTTCTCCAACTTGGCTACCTTTACCTCAAGCTCTTCCTTCAGGCCCTTCATCCGGTCGAACTCCTGTTTAGCCTCCTCCATAAATTCCTTAGTGGCATGGAGAGGAAGATTTTGAGCAGTTCGGTACAAGGCAGCCCCCATGTATGCCATTTTAACACTGTTTCGGGTCATAAAATCCAGATGGCGAAGGATTGACACATCATCCATGGGGAGGGTACCGTAGGGACCGATCTGCTGATCTACGAATTCGGTTGCATTAAAATCAGGGGCGTCAAGGTTGAAAACCTCAGTTGTTTTTTGTTTCTTATTAGGAGGAGCACCAGAAGTAGCAGCTGAAGACTGTGGAGGCTCAGCCAGACGAACTCGAGGAGTGGGGATCACTTTTCTTGGCCCAGGAGAACTCGGCATGGGCGGCTTCACTGGCACATGGGAAGATCCTTCCCCGGCCGCCTTGGCCGAGATGTTCTGAGTAGCAGCAGCCTTCTTCGCCTTCTTGTAGGCCTTCATGGAATCATTATTTTTCAACATCTCTAAAAGAACAGAATCAACCATAACGACAAGTTACCACACAGGAAAAGAAAAGCTCAGAAAGCAAGTATAAAAACAAATCAGACAGTACCCAAAGCAGTTCGAACCAAAGACGGATCACTCAAGAATCTTTTTGTATCCAGATGGGGTGGTTTCCCCCACAAATCCTCAATAACAACCACAAAAGCCCGCTCAACCTCATTAAGCATCTCCCATGTATAACGTGGCACCCTCACATTCTTTTGCCACTCTAGAGGAAAAGCAGGCTCATCATTTTTATCAAGAAAAAAGGGGCGGACCCCCTCAACAACACGGATGCGGAAGAAATAGTTCTTAAAATCTTTAAAAGACTCATCATACATGGCAAAAACTTTATGCCCCTGGGCCGACCTGAAAGAAACCCAGGAAGCTTTCTTTTTGGAGGAACCTCCGGGCTTGGCCGAGACGAAAAGATAAAGGAAAAGAGTTTCAGAAGGTGCTATGCCTAACTCTTGGCAAAGCAGTTGAAATATTTTGATAAAGCCCCAGGAATTCAGATGAAGCTGGGATGGAGCAATGTTACATGACCACAACAGGTCGGTTTCAAAAGCAGTAAAAGGAAAAGTAACGTCTAACTGGCTGAAGAAGTATTCATAAGCGTAAAAGAAGGGACGCTCCCCCTCGATGAAAGTAGAAAAGCAAGCCCTCTCATCAGAATCAGGATCTACGAGTTCATAATCCCTCTCCCGGGCACTGCTACTACAAATCCTATGACGCTTCCTCAGTTCTACACAAAATTCAGCATCCACGACAGAGACACACATTAGGACAAGGGAGTCCAGCCAATCAGACATCCCCTTAGGAACTTTGGAAGACACCTCTACAATGTTATTACGAGAAGACATGACGCCGACTAATCCTACAAATAAGAAAAGAAGATTGGATTACTAAAAAAACATCTCGGACGAGGGGCAAAATAACTCGACAAAAATGACACAGGCAAACACATAGGAAAGGAAAACCCCAAGACTCAAAACCAAAGTCCTGGGGCATCCTTTGGAGGCAGTGATGCACGAAAAACTTGTCTCTCAACAAATCTCCCTTCGGCAAGTATACCGAATTGTCGTCAAGTAAAACTCACAATAGAGTGAGGTCGAATCCCACAGAGATTAACGGATTAAGCAATCAATGGTTGATTAATTATCCTAGTTAGACGAATCAGATTTGGATGATGGGCAGCAGGAATTGTAAATTGACAGAAAAGTAAAGAAAGCAATAAAGTGCAGAAAAGTAAAATGACAAGAAAAGTAAATGTAAGAACTAAAAATAAAATGAACATTGGGATCAAGAGATATTGCAATCCTCCGGATCATGTTCATTCTCATCTCTTCCTCAATCAATGCACTCATTGATCTCCTTGGCAATCTTAAGTGATTGAATTACAATTTCTTGTAATTCAATCTCTCAAATCTTGATCAATAGCCAATTCCTTGGTCAATTGCTCATGAGAAGAGATGAAGTATGGTCACTGATTATACCACATGCGTTTCCCAAATCAAGCATTGAGAGGATTATAGTCACATATCCATCCATACCCAATTTGGTCCAGCATGAGAAATCATTTCTAGCTTGATCTCTTCATTCCTCTTCCAAGGTTCAGAAGAGATCCAAGTATGAATAGTTTCTTTTCCAAGATAACTACCCAATTGGATGAAGATCGAAAGCTTTCAAGTAAAATCAAGAGAAAAGAAAGAAGAAGAAGAATAAGAACTACAATTGATCCATTGAATCACAATAGAGCTCTCTAAGCCAATGTAAAGAGTTAGTGATCATTGCTCTACCAAAATAGAAAAGAAAGAAAGTGTAGAAAAGTAAAGATGAAGATAAAAACTGAAATTGAAAATTTAACATTCATAAATGAAAATTACAACTAAAAGAAAAACTACTACTAAGAAAAGAAAAGAAGAGAAAAGGAAGAAGAGTGGTTGAGGGGAGGGGTCCGAAGACCCACTCCCCTTGGAGTGTGCCAATTCACAGAAGTTCGAATTGGTCTTCACTCTCTCCCCCTTCCTTCAATTTCCAGAATTCCAGAATGCTTTGAATGTAAAAACTAAGGCCTTTATATAGGCTCTCCTAAATTACAAAATGAAAATAAAAGCAAATTACAATAAAATGAAAATTCCTATTCTAGATGCTTCTTGTGGTCTTGATTGGTTGACAGTTGTGGGCTTGCTTGCTTGAGCTTTGAAGTGGACTTTGAGAGAGAAGTGAGTTAAGTTGAGGCCCAGGTGCTAAAGTTAGTGCTAAAGTTAGCCACACTAACGCTACAAGTGTGGCGTTAGTGCTAAAGTTATTGTGGCTAACGTTGCACTTGCTGCCCAGTTGGTGTTTTTGGGGCTTAAAAGATGCCTCTTGTTTGTGCTCAAATTTCATGCCCACTATAGAGTATTATATATCGTTGAAAAGCTCTGAATGGCAGCTTTCTAACACAACTAGAATCACCTCAATTTAACCTCTGTAGCTCAAGTTATGCTCCTTTGAAGTGGACATGGTCGCTGGCATATATGCCAACGTTACTGGAAATGTTGATTGCCAATAATGCTAGTGATTTCCCGTTTCTGCCTCTCAAACTTAGTGTCCACCCCATACTATTATATATCATTGGAAAGCCTTGGATGTCTACTTTCCAATGCCTTTGGAATCACCTCATTTGGAGCTTTGTGGCTCAAGTTATGCGTGTTTGAAGAAGGCATGGTCAGGCTATCAGGTGGGACTTTTGCCCACGTTAACTACCACGTTAACTAAGTTAACGTGGGAGGTAACGTGGCTTATTGGGGGCTTGTGAGTTCACTCCAACGTTAGTGAGAATGTTTGGTGTCACTAACGTTGTCGATCACCACCTTTCTCCACGTTAGCTTCCACGTTAACTAAGTTAACGTGGGAGTTAACGTGGCTTTGTTGTAACTTGGGCCAACGTTAGTGACAATGTTGAATGTCACTAACGTTGGCTTTCCCTCTTTTTTCTTAACGTTAGAGACCACGTTAACTAAGTTAACATGGGAACTAACGTGCCCACTTATGAGCTTGGTCCAACGTTAGTGATAATGTTAAGTGTCACTAACGTTGGCTCCATTTCCTTTCTTCAAAGTTAATGCCACTAACTTTTCCCACTAACGTTGGGGCTTTCCTTCCTTCCACGTTAGTGCCTACGTTAGTGTAACTAACGTAGCCACTAACGTGGCTCTTCTCTTCTTATTTTGGCCTGAAATCAATCAAACAAAGTGCATCAAAGTCTTGCTCTTAATCATGGATCATGCATCATCCAATTTATCTTATAATTCATGCAAAATCCTGATGAAATCATGTAAAATACACAATGTATGCTTGAATCAAGATGTAAGTGAATATCCATCCAAAACTAGCTTATTTCCTAAGAAAATGCATGAAACTACCTTAAAAACAGTAAAGAAAAGGTCAGTGAAACTGGCCAAGATGCCCTGGCATCACAACACCAAACTTAAAGCTTGCTTGTCCCTAAGCAAGTACTGGAACAAGAGAATGATGAATGGAATGCCAAGAGAAATGAGTCATTCTTATGGAAGTCATGTCCCTGGTTTTATGGTGGTTTCATGCATAGCAACTTAGGTTCATTCCTGGCTTTCAGACCTTTATCATGTCCTAGAATACTCACTGTGATTGCATCCCATGAGACTTTTATTCATTGATCCTTTTGTTATCATTTCAGGGCTTATTTTTGTTCTTAGGCTAAGTGCTCTGTAAGGGGGCAACTCTTTAAAATAAGCTTTCAGCCAACACTCCCGAACCAGTTGGTTCAAGGTGCTAGGTGTTGAAGCACCCCTAAGGACTTACTTGCTCAACTCTCTCCCCCATACATACACACCACAGGCACATAGTTTATTTGTTTTCTTTTCTTGAGACCTTGGTGTCCAGCACCTCTTTGGGTTACTAAATGCTCTGTAGTGAGGGTTACTCTTGATAGTGGACTTTCAGCTGATAATCCCGGGTTAGTTAACCCAAGTTACCAAGTGATAAGGCACCCCTAAGAGCTTATTCATCCAAGTAGATCCCTCACACAGGAGCACCACAGACACATGCCTCAAGATTAAAACCATTGGTGCCTAGCCTTATTGCTTACTTTTTTTTTCTTTTATTCTTCCACTTTCATTGTTCTTTCCCTCTTTCTTATTAGGATCTTCTTATTTAGCTAGTCTCATGGGGTGTGTCTCAAGCATAGTATTCATGACAGATAGTTGTCTTTCCACCCTTGTGATTGAACCAACTTAGCTAACTTATGACCACACCACAAACTCAGGAACTCCATAGTATGAACTCTACTCTGGTCTTTTATAAAACACTCATTCTCTTTTTATTTGATTTAAAAGGGACAAGCATACTAGTAAGCAAAGTAAGGATGCAGTAATGACATTCAGACTAGAAAACACAGCCTTAATCAATAAAAAGTTTAAAAGACAGAATTGACATGCTTATTTACAAGGAACAAGCACACATACATACAAAGAACTTAGAAGACAATCATGCAATTGAATGTACTGGAAATAAGTAAGAGGAAAAAGGAACTTTACCACCTTGTAGTTCATCTTTATTGTTGTTGCCCTTCTTCTCCTACCTTTCTCCCTTCCCACACCAATTTAGACTAATTGCTTGTCTTCAAGCAGCAAATAAAACAGTGGTGGTGGGGTCTATGATGGGTCATGAACGTCTTACATACTGAAATGTAAGTGATGTATGTGGTTAAGCAAGCAAAAATTAAGGGTAACACTGCAAGCCTAAGAAGCAAAGGCATTATGATTATACAAACAAGTGGTGTTGCTGGATACATTGCATAGAAAAATAAGTGGCACACCAAACTTAGTGTGACACTTTCTCTTAGAATTGATGCAAGTATCTAGAAAGATTGAAAACAGATTGTTGCAGGGCAACACCAAACTTAGAATGTGATCATATGCCAATTTTATTTGGAAAGAAGCTGAGTAAAGAACTGTTGTATTAATAACAAAATCACCAAGAGCCAAAGCTGTCACGAACAGGGGCTTCTTGGTGAGGCATTAACACAAACAGTTAGAGAGCATAGAAAATAAAGAACTAAAGCAATTACATGAATAAAGCAAAACAAAAGAAAATGTCTAATCTAGGTAATCAACCAACCGGTAGTTTGTTAATCACAATTAATCCCCGGCAACGGCGACATAAACTTGATGCACGGAAAACTTGTCTCTCAACAAATCTCCCTTTGGCAAGTATACCGAATTGTCGTCAAGTAAAACTCACAATAGAGTGAGGTCGAATCCCACAGAGATTAACGGATTAAGCAATCAATGGTTGATTAATTATCCTAGTTAGACGAATCAGATTTGGATGATGGGCAGCAGGAATTGTAAATTGACAGAAAAGTAAAGAAAGCAATAAAGTGCAGAAAAGTAAAATGACAAGAAAAGTAAATGTAAGAACTAAAAATAAAATGAACATTGGGATCAAGAGATATTGCAATCCTCCGGATCATGTTCATTCTCATCTCTTCCTCAATCAATGCACTCATTGATCTCCTTGGCAATCTTAAGTGATTGAATTATAATTTCTTGTAATTCAATCTCTCAAATCTTGATCAATAGCCAATTCCTTGGTCAATTGCTCATGAGAAGAGATGAAGTATGGTCACTGATTATACCACATGCATTTCCCAAATCAAGCATTGATAGGATTATAGTCACATATCCATCCATACCCAATTTGGTCCAACATGAGAAAGCATTTCTAGCTTGATCTCTTCATTCCTCTTCCAAGGTTCAGAAGAGATCCAAGTATGAATAGTTTCTTTTCCAAGATAACTACCCAATTGGATGAAGATCAAAAGCTTTCAAGTAAAATCAAGAGAAAAGAAAGAAGAAGAAGAATAAGAACTACAATTGATCCATTGAATTACAATAGAGCTCTCTAACCCAATGTAAAGAGTTAGTTGATCATTGCTCTACCAAAATAGAAAAGAAAGAAAGTGCAGAAAAGTAAAGATGAAGATAAAAACTGAAATTGAAAATTTAACATTCATAAATGAAAATTACAACTAAAAGAAAAACTACTACTAAGAAAAGAAAAGAAGAGAAAAGAAAGAAGAGTGGTTGAGGGAAGGGGTCCGAAGACCCACTCCCCTTGGAGTGTGCCAATTCACAGAAGTTCGAATTGGTCTTCACTCTCTCCCCCTTCCTTCAATTTCCAGAATTCCAGAATGCTTTGAATGTAAAAACTAAGGCCTTTATATAGGCTCTCCTAAATTACAAAATGAAAATAAAAGTAAATTACAATAAAATAAAAATTCCGATTCTAGATGCTTCTTGTGGTCTTGATTGGTTGACAATTGTGGGCTTGCTTGCTTGAGCTTTGATGTGGACTTTGAGAGAGAAGTGAGTTAAGTTGAGGCCCAGGTGCTAAAGTTAGTGCTAAAGTTAGCCACACTAACGCTACAAGTGTGGCGTTAGTGCTAAAGTTATTGTGGCTAACGTTGCACTTGCTGCCTAGTTGGTGTTTTTGGGGCTTAAAAGATGCCTCTTGTTTGTGCTCAAATTTCATGCCCACTATAGAGTATTATATATCGTTGGAAAGCTCTAAATGTCAGCTTTCTAACGCAACTAGAATCACCTCAATTGGACCTCTGTAGCTCAAGTTATGTACCTTTGAAGTGGACATGGTCGCTGGCATATATGCCAACGTTACTGGAAATGTTGATTGCCAATAATGCTAGCGATTTCCCGTTTCTTCCTCTCAAACTTAGTGTCCACCCGATACTATTATATATCGTTGGAAAGCCCTGGATGTCTACTTTCCAATGCCTCTGGAATCACTTCATTTGGAGCTTTGTGGCTCAAGTTATGCGTGTTTGAAGAAGGCATGGTCAGGCTGCCAGGTGGGACTTTTGCCCACGTTAACTACCACGTTAGCTAAGTTAACGTGGGAGTTAACGTGGCTGAGTTCACTCCAACGTTAGTGAGAATGTTTGGTGTCACTAACGTTGTCGATCACCACCTTTCTCCACGTTAGCTTCCACGTTAACTAAGTTAACGTGGGAGTTAACGTGGCTTTGTTGTAACTTGGGCCAACGTTAGTGACAATGTTGAATGTCACTAACGTTGGCTTTCCCCCTTTCTTCTTAACGTTAGAGGCCACGTTAACTAAGTTAACGTGGGAACTAACGTGTCCACTTATGAGCTTGGTCCAATATTAGTGATAATGTTAAGTGTCACTAACGTTGGCTCCATTTCCTTTCTTCAAAGTTAATGCCACTAACTTTTCCCACTAACGTTGGGGCTTTCCTTCCTTCCACGTTAGTGCCTACGTTAGTGTAACTAACGTAGCCACTAACGTGGCTCTTCTCTTCTTCTTTTGGCCTGAAATCAATCAAACAAAGTGCATCAAAGTCTTGCTCTTAATCATGGATCATGCATCATCCAATTTATCTTATAATTCATGAAAAATCCTGATGAAATCATGTAAAATGCACAATGTATGCTTGAATCAAGATGTAAGTGAATATCCACCCAAAACTAGCTTATTTCCTAAGAAAATATATGAAACTACCTTAAAAACAGTAAAGAAAAGGTCAGTGAAACTGGCCAAGATGCCCTGGCATCAGGCAGAAACAAGGCAAGGTTTCAGGAAATTTCTACAGCTTACGAAGGTCTCAAATAAACGCAAAGGAAGCAAAAACACAAAAAGCCACTATCTTTCTACAGTTTCACCAAACAAAAGGGCATAGCAAAAAAGCCGAAAGCAGGAAAATCGTCAAAGATACAACCTTTTTTTCAGAGACAAAAATCATCATTTCAAATACAATCATCAAAAGCACAAGCGGAAGCGACGGCAACATGCAAAACTCTAAAGGCATCAAGCAACAGAGAAAGTCAAAGAAATTACACAAAAAGACTAAGAAATCCCAGAATACACAACAATCAGGCACAGTAAAACAGAAAAATCCAAACTTTCTCCAAATCAGACTTTCTCTAAATCAGACAAGAAAATGACGCAGAAGAAAGGGAAGGAGAAAACCAACCTAGAACAAAAGAGAAGCTGCAAAAACTGAAGACGGGAAAATGGAATCAACCCAGAGAATCACCAAATGACGCTATCACGCAAGGAAAGGTAGAACGATGCGGATGAAAACAGAAAGTGAGAGAGTGAAGGAAGAACTTACGAAGGAGAGAAACCGATTTTTTTGATCGAAAGATTCAAAATAAAAACCAAGGGAAACAGGCAATTAAAACCAATTAATGAAGGTATTTAAAGCCTCGCATATTCCCAAAGTCAAAATATTAAATGCAAAAATGCGCGCTTTCAGAAGAAGCGAAAGAAGAAACGTTCCACATTCAAAAAGACTCTACAAAGAAAGGAATCGACAAAATGCTTGAGTTCGGCTTCAGTAAAAAGGACCGAAGCCAAGGATTCGACCTCAACAAGAAAGACCGAGCTCAAGCAGGGGCACTGTTCATACCCTGGGTCGAGCTATCCGACCCGGGATGATCGGCGACAAAGCAACCGACCTCTTCAGGTCAGACTATCCGACCTCTTCTCAAAAAGAGCTCGGCTAAATCAACAAGAAGGCCCAAGAAGGCCCAAACGAAGGAACACAGTCCAATCCAAAGGTAGTCCAAGCCTATAGAGATAAGGGTGGTTCCGTTGAGATACGCTGACCTCACCCAAAGATAAAGATAAGATAAGATAATATAACTAACTTATCTTATCTAAAAAGGTCACTCCACACCATTATAAATACACTGGAGCACCCAGGTATAACTCATACTCTGATTCTACAATAAACCTGTTTAATACCCGTGCTAACTTAAGCATCGGAGTCTCTTGCAGGTACCCCCCACCCTCCGGTGGCCAAGGATCAGCAGTGCAGCAAGTTCAACAAGTCAGACACAACAGCTCCGGCTGCCACCAACCAGCCGGACACGTCATCTCTGACCAGTACAGAGGATCTCATCCGAGATCGACCTCTAGTTTCAGGTAACCCTCGGAACAGTGTCCCAAACCAACTCAAGAAAGGAGATCTCAAACCAGTCGCAAGAGGCTGGTTGGACTTCATTGGGCGCTCCATACTGCCCACTAGCAACCGTTCTGAGGTCACTGTCAAAAGAGCAGTGATGATTCATTGTATTATGCTGGGAAATAAAGTGGAGATTCATCATCTGATTTCGTGTGAGATTTACACAATTGCAAACAAGAACTCCACTGAAGCCAAACTGGCATACCCAAGCTTAATTTCTCTACTATGTAAGGATGTTGGGGTGAGGATGGGAGTAGATGAATTCATCCCAATCGAACACCCAATCACCAAGAAGTCAATAGAAGGACAACAAGTGCAAGACAACTCCATTAAAAGGAGGGCGCAGGTGTTCCTCCCAGAAATCCCTGAAATTGACTACTGGACCCGCCTAGAAGTATCTGTTGCCAAGCTGCAAGAAGCTATGGATCAACTTAAGGAAGAACAGCAGAATCAAAACTTCATGCTCTGCAAGCTGCTTAAGGAACAGGAGAAGCAGGGGCATGAGCTACAAGAGCTGAAGCGCCAGAAGCTCTCCCTTGAAGGATCAAACACCCACAGATTGAAGGAGCATCCACTTCTCAAAATCAAGGTTGTTGAGTCCTAACTCTGTGATAACCTTTATTATTAGGAATTTATTTTAAGAGTCATTTATTTTTCTGTTTTTAATTTTCTGTCTTCCATTATTATTGGTCTGCTTTTATATTTATTTTTGAGTCTTATTTTTATTCCATGATTAATAAAATTTAAAGTTCATGTCTTAAAGCTATGAATGTCCTATGAATCCATCACTTCTCTTAAAAAAAATGTTTTTTTATTGCAAAAGAAAAAGAAGTACATGAATTTCAAATTTTAAAACAGATTAATTATTTTGATGTGGTGGTAATACTTTTTGTTTTTCTAAATGAATGCTTGAACAGTGCATATTTTTGAATTTGTTGTCCATGAATGTTAAAATTGTTGGCTCTTAAAAGAATAATGGAAAAGGAGAAATGTTATTGATAATCTGAAAAATCATATAATTGATTCTTGAAGCAAGAAAAAACAGTGAAAAGCTTGCAGAAAAAAATATATATGCGAAAAAAAAGCAAGCAGAAAAAGCCAATATCCCTTTAAACCAAAAGACAAGGGTAAAATAAAAAGGATCCAAGGCTTTGAGCATCAGTGGATAGGAGGGCCTAAAGGAATAACATCCTGGCCTAAGCAGCTAAACCAAGCTGTCCCTAACCATGTGCTTGTGGCGTGAAGGTGTCAAGTAAAAACTTGAGACTGAGCGGTTAAAGTCATGGTCCAAAGGAAAAAGAGTGTGCTTAAGAGCTCTGGACACCTCTAATTGGGGACTTTAGCAAAGCTGAGTCATAATCTGAAAAGGTTCACCCAGTTATGTGTTTGTGGGATTTATGTATCCGGTGGTAATACTGGAAAACAAAATGCTTAGGGTCACGGCCAAGACTCATAAAGTAACTGTGTTCAAGATCAACATACTGTACTAGGAGAATCAATAACACTATCTGAATTCTGAGTTCCTATAGATGCCAATCATTCTGAACTTCAAAGGAAAAAGTGAGATGCCAAAACTGTTCAAAAGCAAAAAGCTAATAGCCCCGCTCATCTAATTAAGACTGATCTTCATAGATGTTTTTGGAATTCATTCTATATTCTATTTTTTTTATCCTATTTGATTTTTAGTTGCTTGGGGACAAGCAACAATTTAAGTTTGGTGTTGTGATGAGCGGATAATTTATACGCTTTTTGGTATTGTTTTTAGTATGATTTTAGTATATTTTAGTTAGTTTTTATTATGTTTTTATTAGTTTTTAAATAAAAATCACATTTCTGGACTTTACTATGAGTTTGTGTGTTTTTCTGTGATTTCAGGTATTTTCTGGCTGAAATTGAGGGACCTGAGCAAAAATCTGATTCAGAGGCTGAAAAAGGACTGCAGATGCTGTTGGATTCTGACCTCCATGCACTCGAAGTGGATTTTCTGGAGCTACAGAAGCCCAATTGGCACGCTCTTAATTGCGTTGCAAAGTAGACATTCTGGGATTTCCAGCAATATATAATAGTCCATACTTTTTCTGAGATTTGATGGCCTAAACTGGCGTTCCAATTTAGCATAGAAATTCTGGCGTCAAAACACCAGAATTGGCATGAAAGCTGGAGTTAAACGCCCAAACTGGTACAAAAGCTGGCGTTTAACTCGAAGAAAGGTCTCTACACGTGAAAGCTTCAATGCTCAGCCCAAGCACACACCAAGTGGGCCCCGGAAGTGGATTTTTACACTAACTATTCTAGCTTACTCATTTTCTGTAACCCTAGGTCACTAGTTTTATTATAAAAATTACTTTTAGTGATTCATCTTGTACCTCATGACACTTTACACGTACATTATTGTATCTTCTACGGCATGAGTCTCTAAACCCCATGGTTGGGGGTGAGGAGCTCTGCTGTGTATCGATGGATTAATGTAATTACTACTGTTTTCTATTTTATCACGCTTGTTTCTATTCTTCTAAGATATTCACTCGCACTTCAACTTGATGAATGTGATGATCCGTGACACTCATCATTATTCTCACCTATGAACGCGTGCCTGAAAATCACCTCCATTCTATCTGCAATAGCTTGAGTGCTTATCTCTTGGGTTTCTAATATAAGATTAGAACCTTCGTGGTATAGGCTAGAATGATTGGCGGCCATTCCTGAGATCCGGAAAGTCTAAACCTTATCTGTGGTATTCCGAATAGGATCTGGGAAGGGATGACTATGACGAGCTTCAAACTCACGAGTGCTGGGCGTAGTGACAGACACAAAATGATCAATGGATCCTATTCCAACATGAGTGAGAACCGACAGATGATTAGCCGTGCGGTGACAGCGCATTTGGACAATTTTCACTGAGAGGACGGATGGTAGCCATTGACAACGGTGATCCACCAACATACAGCTTGCCATGGAAGGAGCCTTGCATGCATAAAGAAGAAGATAGTAGGAAAGCCAAAATTCAGAAGATAGAGCATCTCCAAAACCTCAACTTGTTCTCCATTACTGCAAAACAAGTATTTATTTCATGTTCTTTTACTTTTTATAATTAAATCTGAGAATTATTGATATCCTGACTAAGAGTTACAAGGTAACCATAGCTTGCTTCAAACCGACAATCTCCATGGGATCAACTCTTACTCACGTAAGGTATTACTTGGACAACACAGTGCACTTGCTGGTTAGTTGTGCGGAATTGCAAAAGTGTGATTGTGATTTTGTGCACCAATGGTCACCTTGTAAATCTCAGCCAGGCAGATTCAAATGGTTATAGAGTTTTAATAATTAAGAGATAAATAAAACGTGAAATAGGATAGAGATACTTATGTAATTCATTGGTGAGAATTTCAGATAAGCGTATGGAGATGCTTTGTTCCTTCTGAATCTCTGCTTTCCTATTGCTTTCATCCAATCCTTCATACTCCTTTCTATGCCAAGCTGTATGTTGGGCATCACCATTATCAATGGCTACATCCCGTCGTCTCAGTGAAAATGGTCCAAAATGCGCTGTCACCGCACGGCTAATCATCTATCGGTTCTCGATCCTGCTGGAATAGGATTCAGTAATCCTTTTGCATCTGTCACTACGCCCAGCACTCGCGAGTTTGAAGCTCGTCACAGCCATCCCTTCCCAGATCCTACTCGGAATACCATAGACAAGGTTTAGACTTTCCGGTTCTCAAGAATGGCCGCCAATAATTCTAGCCTATACCACGAAGACTCTTATCATAGATCAGGAGGCTAAGAGATACACATTCCATCTTGTTTGCATGTAGAACGGAAGTGGTTGTCAGGCACGCGTTCATAGGTGAGAATGATGATGAGCGTCACATAATCATCACATTCATCATGTTCTTGTGTGCGAATGAATATCTTAGAGAAGAAATAAGCTTGAGTTGAATAGAAAAACAATAGTACTTTACATTAATTCATGAGGAACAGCAGAGCTCCACACCTTAATCTATGGTGTGTAGAAACTCTACCGTTGAAAATACATAAGTGATGAAGGTCCAGGCATGGCCGAATGGCCAGCCTTTCCAAATGGCATATGAATTCGAAAATAGGGAAAAAGGACTCCTAGTACAATAGTAAAAAGTTCTATTTATGCTAAACTAGTTACTAGGGTTTATAGAAGTGAGTAAATGATGCAAAAATCCACTTCCGGGCCCACTTGGTGTGTGCTTGGGCTGAGCATTGAAGCTTTCACGTGTAGAGGTCTTCCTTGGAGTTGAACGCCAGTTTGTAACTTGTTTCTGGCGTTTAACTCTGCTTTGCAACCTGTTTCTGGCATTTAACTCCAGAATAGGGCAGGGAGATGGCGTTGAATGCCAGTTTGTGTCATCTAAACTTAGGCAAAGTATGGACTATTATATATTTCTGGAAATTCCTGGATGTCTACTTTCCAACGCAATTAAGAGTGCGTCATTTAGACTTCTATAGCTCCAGAAAATCTACTTTGAGTGCAGGGAGGTCAGAATCCAACAGCATCTGCAGTCCTTCTTCAACCTCTAAATCTGATTTTTGCTCAAGTCCCTCAATTTCAGCCAGAAAATACCTGAAATCACAAAAAAATACATAAACTCATAGTAAAGTCCAGAAATGTAAATTTTATTTAAAAACTAATAAAAATATACTAAAAACTAACTAAATCATACTAAAAACTATGTAAAAACAATGCCAAAAAGTGTATAAATTATCCGCTCATCACAACACCAAACTTAAATTGTTGCTTTTCCCCAAGCAACTGAAAATCAAATAGGATAAAAAGAAGAGAATATACTATAAATTCTAAAATATCAATGAAACTTAGCTCCAATCAGATGAGCAGGACTAGTAGCTTTTTGCCTCTAAATAGTTTTGGCATCTCACTTTATCCTTTGAAGTTCAGAATGATTGGCATCTATAGGAACTCAGAATTCAAACAATGTTATTGATTCTCCTAGTTCAGTATGTTGATTCTTGAACATAGCTACTTTTATGAGTCTTGGCCGTGGCCCTAAGCACTTTGTTTTTCAGTATTACCACCAGATACATAAATGCCACAGACACATAACTGGGTGAACCTTTTCAGATTGTGACTCAGCTTTGCTAAAGTCCCCAATTAGAGGTGTCCAGGGTTCTTAAGCACACTCTTTTTGCTTTGGACCTCGACTTTAACCGCTCAGTCTCAAGTTTTCACTTGACACCTTCACGCCACAAGCACATGGTTAGGGACAGCTTGGTTTAGCCGCTTAGGCCAGGATTTTATTCATTTAGGCCCTCCTATCCACTGATGCTCAAAGCCTTGGATCCTTTTACCCTTGCCTTTTGGTTTAAAGAGCTATTGACTTTTTCTGCTTGCTTTTTCTTTTTCTTTCTTTTTTCGCATATATTCTTTTTTTTTTTGCAAGCTTTTTATTCACTGCTTTTTCTTACTTCAAGAATCAATTTTTATGATTTTTCATATTATCAATAACATTTCTCCTTTTTCATTATTCTTTCAAGAGCCAACAATTTTAACATTCATAAACAACAAATTCAAAATACATATGCACTGTTCAAGCATTCATTCAGAAAACAAAAAGTATTGTCACCACATCAAAATAATCAAACTAATCTCAAGGATGAATTCGAAATTCATGTACTTCTTGTTCTTTTGTAATTAAAACATTTTTCATTTAAGAGAGGTGATGGATTCATAGGACATTCATAGCTTTAAGACATAGACACTAAACACTAATGATCATATAATAAAGACACAAACATAAATAAACATGAAGCATAGTAAACGAAAAACAGAAAAATAAGAACAAGGAGATTAAGGAACGGGTCCACCTTAGTGAGGGTGGCGTCTTCTTCCTCTTGAAGAACCAATGGTGTTCTTGAGCTCCTCTATGTCTCTTCCTTGCCTTTGTTGCTCCTCCCTCATAGCTCTTTGATCTTCTCTAATTTCATGAAGGAGGATGGAATGCTCTTGGTGCTCCACCCTTAGTTGTCCCATGTTGGAACTTAATTCTCCTAGGGAGGTGTTACTTTGCTTCCAATAGTTTTGTGGAGGAAAGTGCATCCCTTGAGGTATCTCAGGGATTTCATGATGAGGAATTTCCTCATGCTCTTGTTGAGGTCCATAAGTGGGCTCTCTTGTTTTCTCCATCCTTTTCTTAGTGATGAGCTTTTGAGATGAATCTCTCCATCTCTCATGACTCAGAGGTGGAAGCAATTGCCTTCCCTTTCCTCTTTCTAGAGGTTTCTCTGGCCTTAGGTGTCATAAATGGTTATGGAAAAACAAAAAGCAACGCTTTTACCACACCAAACTTAGAAGGTTTGCTCATCCTCGAGCAAAAGAAGAGAAGAGGGAGTAGAAGAAGAAGAAAAATAGATGAGATGGAGAGGTGTGAGTGGTTCGGCCAAGGGGGGTGTTAGGTGGTTATGATGTGTGAAAAGGAAGGAGTGATGGTTTGAATTTGAGTGGGTGGGTGTAGGTGGGTTGTATGATGGTTTTGGAGGAGTAATGGAGGTGATTGGTGGAGGTTATTTTGGGGAAGAGTGTTATGGAAAGGTGTGAAGAGGAGAGAAGAAGAGAGGTGGGGTAGGTGGGGATCCTGTGGGGTCCACAGATCCTGAGGTGTCAAGGATTTCTCATCCCTGCACCATTTAGGCATGCAAAACACCTTCTGTATGCAATACTGGCGTTTAACGCCAGACTGCTGCCTGTTTTTGGCGTTAAACACCCAAATGTAGCCTGTTTCTGGCGTTTAACGCCAGGTTGATGCTTGTTTCTGGCGTTAAATGCCAGCTTGGTGCTTGTGTCTGGCATTAAACGCCAGACAGATGCTTGTTTCTAGCGTTTAAATGCCAGAATGCTCTTCCTCCAGGGTGTGCTATTTTTAATGCTATTTTTCATTCTGTTTTTTATTTTTCAGTAGTTTTTGTGACTTCACATGATCATCAACCTAAAGAAAACATAAAATAACAATAGAAAATAAATAGATATAATTAAATAACATTGGGTTGCCTCCCAACAAGCACTTTTTTAAAGTCAATAGCTTAGCAGTGAGCTCTCATGGAGCCTCACAGATGTTCAAAGCATTGTTGGGACCTCCCAACACCAAACTTAGAATTTGAATGTGGGGGTTCAACACCAAACTTAGAGTTTGGTTGTGGCCTCCTAACACCAAACTTAGAGTTTGACTGTGGGGGCTTTGGTTGACTCTGCAGTGAGAGAAGCTTTTCATACTTCCTCTCCATGGTTACAGAAGGAGAACCTTGAGTTTTAAATACAAGGTAGTCCTCATTCAGTTGAAGGACCAACTCTCCTCTGTCCACATCAATCACAGCTTTTGCTGTGGCTAGGAAGGGTCTTCCAAGGATGATGGATTCATCCTCATCCTTCCCAGTGTCTAGGATTATGAAATCAGCAGGGATGTAAAGGCCTTCAACCTTTACTAACATGTCCTCTACTAGTCCATAAGCATGTTTCATGGATTTGTCTGCCATCTCTAATGAGAATTTGGCAGCCTGTACCTCAAAGATTCCCAGTTTCTCCATTACAGAGAGTGACATTAAGTTTATTCCTGACCCCAGGTCACACAGAGCCTTCTCAAAGGTCATGGTGCCTATGTTACAGGGTATTAAGAATTTACCAGGATCCTGTTTCTTTTGAGGTAGAGTTTGCTGAACCAAGGCATTTAGTTCCTTGATGAGCAATGGAGGTTCATCCTCCCAAGTCTCATTACCAAATAATTTGGTATTCAGCTTCATGATTGCTCCTAAATATTGAGCAACTTGCTCTTCAGCAATGTCTTCATCTTCTTCAGAAGATGAATAGTCATCAGAGCTCATGAATGGTAAAAGGAGGTTCAATGGAATCTCTATGGTCTCTAGATGAGCCTCAGATTCCTTTGGTTCCTCAAAGGAAAACTCCTTATTGGTCAGTGAACATCCCAGGAGGTCTTCCTCACTAGGATTCACGTCCTTTTCCTCCTTTCTGGGTTCGGCCACACCAAGTACGGTTATGGCCTTGCACTCTCTTTTTTGATTCTCTTCTGTGTTGCTTAGGAGAGTACTAGGAGGAGTTTCAGTGACTTTTTTACTCAGCTGGCCCACTTGTGCCTCCAAATTTCTGATGGAGGACCTTGTTTCATTCATGAAACTTAAAGTGTCCTTAGATAGATCAGAAACTATATTTGCTAGGCTAGATGAATTCTGCGCAGCATTCTCTATCTGTTGCTGAGAGGATGATGGAAAAGGCTTGCTATTGCTAAACCTATTTCTTCCACCATTATTAAAGCCTTGTTGAGGCTTTTGTTGATCCTTCCATGAGAAATTTGGATGATTTCTCCATGAGGGATTATAGGTGTTTCCATAGGCTTCACCCATGTAATTCACCTCTGCCATTGCAGGATTCTTAGGATCATAAGCTTCTTCTTCAGAAGATGCCTCTTTAGTATTGTTGGATGCATTTTGCAATCCATTGAGACTCTGAGAAATCATGTTGACCTGTTGAGTCAACATTTTGTTCTGAGCCAATATGGCATTCAGAGCATCAATTTCAAGAACTCCCTTCCTCTGAGGTGTCCCATTACTCACAAGATTCCTTTCAGAAGTGTACATGAACTGGTTATTTGCAACCATGTCAATGAGTTCCTGAGCTTCTGCAGGCGTTTTCTTTAGGTGAATGGATCCACCTGCAGAATGGTCCAATGACATCTTAGCTAATTCAGACAGACCATCATAGAATATATCCAGGATGGTCCATTCTGAAAGCATGTCAGAAGGACACTTTTTGGTCAGTTTCTTGTATCTCTCCCAAGCTTCATAGAAGGATTCACCTTCTTTCTGTTTGAAGGTTTGAACATCCACTCTAAGCTTGCTAAGCTTTTGAGGAGGAAAGAACTTGGCTAAGAAATCCATGACCAGCTTATCCCAAGAGTTCAGGCTATCTTTAGGTTGAGAGTCCAACCATATTCTAGCTCTGTCTCTTACAGCAAACGGGAAAAGCATAAGCTTGTAGACCTCGGGATCAACCCCATTGGTCTTAACAGTATCACAGATCTGCAAGAATTCAGTTAAAAACTGAAAAGGATCTTCTGATGGAAGTCCATGAAACTTACAATTCTGTTTCATCAGAGAAACTAATTGAGGCTTTAGCTCAAAATTGTTTGCTCCAATGGCAGGGATTGAGATGCTTCTTCCATGGAAGTTGGAATTTGGTTCAGTAAAGTCACCAAGCATCTTCCTTGCACCTCCACCATTGTTATTGGTTTCGGCCATCTCTACTTCTTTTTCGAAAATTTCAGTTAGGTCCTCTCCAGAGAGTTGTGCTTTAGCTTCCCTTAGCTTTTTCTTCAGAGTCCTTTCAGGTTCAGGATCTGCTTCATCAAGAATGTTCTTATCCTTGCTCCTGCTTATGAAAAAGAAGAGAACAGGAAATAATAGGGATCCTCTTTGTCACAGTACAGAGACCCCTTTATGTGAGTAGAAGAGAAGAAGAATAAGAATAGGGAAAAGATAAAAATTCGAACACAGAGGAGAAGAGTGGGTTCGAATTTTTGAGTAGAAGAGAAGTGTTAGTAGATAAATAAATAATTAGAAAGAGATAAGAAGGGGAAGAACTTTCGAAAATAATTGAAAAGAAAAAAAGAATTTTGTTTTTATTTTAAATTAAAGTTAAAATTCGAAAATTTTAAAAAGAAAAATGAAATTAAATTAAATTAAAATTTAAAACAATTAGTTAATTAAAAAGGAATTTTGAAAAAGAGGTTAGTGATTTTCAAAAATTAGAGAGAGAGAATTAGTTAGGTAGTTTTGAAAAAGATAAGAATCAAACAAGATAAGATTAATTGAAAAAGATTTGAAAATCAATTTTGAAAAGATAAGAAGTTAGATAAGAAGTTAGAAAAGATTTTTGAAATTGATTTTGAAAAAGATGTGATTGAAATTTATTTTGAAAAAGATTTGAAAAAGAAGTTTAAAAAGATTTGATTTTTGAAATTAAAGTTGATTACTTGATTAACAAGAAACTAAAAGATATGATTTTAAAATTTAAAGATTGAACCTTTCTTAATAGGCAAGTAACAACTTGAAAAATTTTTCAATCAAAACATTAAATGCTAATAAGATTTTCGAAAATTATGAAATAAAATAAGAAAAAGATTTTGAAAATTAATTTAAATATTTTCGAAAACATTAAAAGAAAAATGAAAAATATTTTGAAAAATTTTAAAAAGGAATTCGAAAATATTAAAAGGAAATTGAAAAAGATTTGATTTTGAAAAAGATTTGAAAAGATAGGATTTTTAAATTGAAAATTTGACTTGACTCATAAGAAACAACTGAATTTTAAAATTTTTTGACTAAGTCAATCCAAATTTTTGAAAATTATGAGGAAAATAAGGGAAAGATATTTTTTTTATTTTTGAATTTTTATGAGGAGAGAGAAAAACACAAAAATGACACAAGACATAAAAATTATGAATCAAAACAACTAATGCATGCAAGAACACTTTGAATATCAAGATGAACACCAAGAACACTTTGAATGTCAAGATGAACACCAAGAACTTATTTTTGAAAACTTTTAAGAAAAGAAAAACATGCAAGACACCAAACTTAGAAATTTTCAATGTTTAGACACTAACAAATTGAAAATGCATATGAAAAATAAGAAAATACTCAAAACATGAAAATGCAAAGATCAAACAAAGAAAATCATCAAGAACAACTTGAAGATTATGAAGAACACATGTATGAGTTTTCGAAAATTTTAAGAAAAATTAAAAAGATGCAATTGACACCAAACTTAAAAATTGACACGAGACTCAAATAAGAAACATCAAAAAAATTTTTATTTTATAAGATTTTTTTGTAATTTTTCGAAAATTAATTGGAAAAATAAAAATAAGGATTTCAAAATTTTTAATGAGAATTCCAAGAATCATGCAATGTCAGTCTAAAGCTCCGGTCCAGGACTTAGACATGGCTTACTAGCCAGCCAAGCTTTCAGTGAAAGCTCCGGTCCAAAACACTAGACATGGCCAATGGCCAGCCAAGCTTCAGCATACATAGTTCAAGCATGTGAAGAGGAAGGCTCAGTCCAAAAGAATTTAGACATGGCTTTACAGCCAACCAGACTTCAACAAATCATTATGAAACTCTAGAATTCATTCTTAAAAACTCTGAAGAACAGAATAGAAATTTTTTTTTGTATTTTTGAAATTTTTTTTCGAAAATAAAAAGTAAAAAGCTTAAACATAAAATAAAATTACCTAATCTAAGCAACAAGATGAACCGTCAGTTGTCCAAACTCGAACAATCCCCGGCAACGGCGCCAAAAACTTGGTGCAGGAAATCGTGATCGTTCATTCCTTGGTAACGGCACTAAAAACTTAATACGCACGTTCATAATCTTAGTTCTTTTTCACAACTTCGCACAACTAACCAGCAAGTGCACTGGGTCGTCCAAGTAATAAACCTTACGTGAGTAGGGGTCGATCCCACGGAGATTGTCGGCTTTAAGCAAGCTATGGTCACCTCGTAAATCTCAATCAGGCGGATTCAAATGGTTATAGAGTTTTAATAATTAAGAGATAAATAAAATGTGAAATAGGATAGAGATACTTATGTAATTCATTGGTGAGAATTTCAGATAAGCGTATGGAGATGCTTTGTTCCTTCTGAATCTCTGCTTTCCTACTGCCTTCATCCAATCCTTCATACTCCTTTCTATGCCAAGCTGTATGTTGGGCATCACCGTTGTCAATGGCTACATCCCGTCTTCTCAGTGAAAATGGTCCAAAATACGCTGTCACCGCACGGCTAATCATCTGTCGGTTCTCGATCCTGCTGGAATAGGATTCAATAATCCTTTTGCGTCTGTCACTATGCCCAGCACTCGCGAGTTTGAAGCTCGTCACAGCCATCCCTTCCCAGATCCTACTTGGAATACCACAGACAAGGTTTAGACTTTCCGGATCTCAAGAATGGCCGCCAATAATTCTAGCCTATACCACGAAGACTCTGATCGTAGATCAGGAGGCTAAGAGATACACATTCCATCTTGTTTCCATGTAAAACGGAAGTGGTTGTCAGGCACGCGTTCATAGGTAAGAATGGTGATGAGCGTCACATAATCATCACATTCATCATATTCTTGTGTGCGAATGAATATCTTAGAGAAGAAATAAGCTTGAGTTGAATAGAAAAACAATAGTACTTTGCATTAATTCATGAGGAACGGCAGAGCTCCACACCTTAATCTATGGTGTGTAGAAACTCTACCGTTGAAAATACATAAGTGATGAAGGTCCAAGCATGGCCGAATGGCCAGCCTCTCCAAATGGCATATGAATTCGAAAATAGGGAAAAAGGACTCCTAGTACAATAGTAAAAAGTTCTATTTATGCTAAACTAGTTACTAGGGTTTACAGAAGTGAGTAAATGATGCAGAAATCCACTTCCGGGCCCACTTAGTGTGTTCTTGGGCTGAGCATTGAAGCTTCACGTGTAGAGGTCTTCCTTGGAGTTGAACGCCAGTTTGTAACTTGTTTCTAGCGTTTAACTCTGCTTTGCAACCTGTTTCTGGCGTTTAACTCCAGAATAGGGCAGAGAGCTGGCGTTGAATGCCAGTTTGCGTCGTCTAAACTTAGCCAAAGTATGGACTATTATATATTTCTGGAAAGCCCTGGATGTCTACTTTCCAACGCAATTGAGAGCGTGTCATTTAGACTCTTGTAGCTCCAGAAAATTCACTTTGAGTGCAGGGAGGTTAGAATTCAATAGCATCTGCAGTCCTTCTTCAACCTCTGAATTTGATTTTTGCTCAAGTCCCTCAATTTCAGCCAGAAAATACCTGAAATCATAGAAAAACACACAAACTCATAGTAAAGTCCAGAAATGTAAATTTTATTTAAAAACTAATAAAAATATACTAAAAACTAACTAAATCATACTAAAAACTATGTAAAAACAATGCCAAAAAGCGTATAAATTATCTGCTCATCACCGGCAAAGGCATAAGTAGCATAGATCAAGCATTCAATGTCCAAGTTAGATTACCAAGTCTTTCAAACTAATAACCTGTTTGTATTGACAATTAAATTAAATTAATAAAATATAAAAGGGGTTTTGAAAAAAGCAGCCATTAAGGTAGTATGATAACATGAAGGTAGTGCATGATGCCATATGGGCTTTTTCACAAACACATAGCATACATGGTAAATATTTTTATAATAATTGTCAAACAAATCCATGATAATCCACAAGCAAAATATAGAAAATAAAGACCGAAATAAATTTCCAACACCAATTTAAAGGAATAGAAAAAGAAAGAAGAAGAAAAAGAAAAAGAAAATATAGATAAAGAAAGTAAAAAGGAAAAAAAAGAAGAATAAAACATAATAAAAATAAGAATAATAATGGGAAAGAAAAGAGGGGAAGAGAAAAATAAAAACCTTGATAATGGTGGTGAAAAGAAAGAAGTAGAAAGTGAGAAAGGAGTAGGAAGAAGGGGGAAGAAAGAAATAATAGAGGAAAAGAAAATTTAGGATTTGGGGAAGAAAAGATAAGATATTTTGGCTGATCTGGATATTCTGTGTGCCGCATGTGACGCGTACGCATGAGTCACGTGATCGCGTGGTGTGTGATTTTTGTCAAGTGACGCGGATGCGTGGGTCACGCAGTCGCGTGACTTGATTTGTGCGAATGGTGCGAGGGCAGCGACGCGTTCCCGCAACTCTCTGTGTGAATCTCATTTTGCCAAAACTTAGGGTAATGCGATCGCGTGGTTGACGCGATCGCGTGGATGGCCATGTTTGGAGGATGACGCGGCCGCGTGGGGCACGCGGTCGCGTGACAGGGCTGGTGCTTCTAGCATCATTCCAGCTCCATTCCATCCTAACTTGCTCCCATACACCCCTTTTACGTCGTGTGGGAGGCTTATTTTCCAAATGACACGGCCGCGTGGGTGACGCGGACGCGTGGGCAAGTTTATGCCTAAGGCACGCCTCCAGCCACGCTTTCGCGTGACTCTCTGTCCAATTCTCTTTTCTTCACATTGCACTGGCAACGCGGACGCGTCAGCAATGCTGCCGCGTCGTGTGCGTGATTATTTTTTTTAAATAAAATTCAGAATGCTCATGTAAACTATATGCAGCTATATGCAGGGATTATGGGAAGAGTCATTAACATCATAAAAATAAAGTAAAAATAAAACTAAGACTAAAATGGAACGATCATACCATGGTGGGTTGTCTCCCACCTAGCACTTTGCTTTTACATTCTTAAGTTGGATGCTCTTTAGGCTCATTCTGCTTCTCTTGGTGGGTCTTCCAAGAGGAAGATCTCTAGTTCCTTTTGATTCTTCATCTTCTCACCATGATAAAGTTTTAGGCGATGTCCATTGACCTTTAAAAATTTGGAGTTAATAGGATGACGCATGTGGAAAACTCCGTATGGCTCTACCTTTTCTATTCTGTATGGACCTTCCCATCTTGATCTCAATTTACCTGGCATGAGCCTCAGTCTGGAGTTATAAAGAAGAACTAACTCCCCTGGTCTGAATTCTTTTTTTTTAATGTGCTTGTCATGGACAGCCTTCATTTTCTCCTTGTAACGCCTGGAGTTGTCATATGCTTCTAGGCGAAGAGTCTCTAGTTCTGCTAGTTGCAGCTTTCTTTCAGCACCAGCTTTTGTAGGATTCATGTTGCACTCCTTCACAGCCCAGAAAGCCTTGTGTTCTACCTCTACGGGGAGGTGGCAAGCCTTTCCATATACCAAACGGAAGGGGCTCATCCTAATGGGTGTCTTGTACGTTGTTCTATATGCCCAGAGTGCGTCTTGTAGCCTAGCATTCTAGTCCTTCCTGTGAGGTTTTACGATCTTTTCCAGAATACGTTTAACCTCTCTGTTAGAGACTTCTGCTTGCCATTGGTCTCGGGATGATAAGCTGTTGCTACTTTGTGAATTATCCCATGCTTCTTCAGTAATCCTGTTAGTCTCCTGTTACAAAAATGGGTGCCTTGATCGCTCACGATTGCTCGTGGTGATCCAAAGCGACAGATAATATGGTTTCTAACAAAGGAAACAACAGTGTTAGCATCATCAGTGCGGGTAGGAATTGCTTCCACCCATTTGGAAACATAATCTACAGATAACAGTATATAAGAGTAACCATTAGAATTTGGAAATGGACCCATGAAGTCAATGCCCCAAACATCAAAAATTTCACAGAAAAGTATAAACTGTTGAGGCATCTTATCCCTCTTGGATATATTACCAAACCTTTGGCATGGGGAACAGGATTTACAAAATTTAGCAGCATTTTTAAAAAGAGTAGGCCACCAGAATCCACAGTCTAAAATTTTTCTAGCTGTTCTTTGAGGGCCAAAATGTCCTCCACTCTCAGATGAGTGGCAAGCCTCTAAAATAGACTGGAATTTTGATTGAGGCACACACCGTCTAATTACCTGGTCAGCACCACACCTCCATAAATATGGATCGTCCTATATATAATATTTGGACTCGCTTTTCAGCTTGTCTCTCTGGTGCTTAGTAAAATTTGGAGGAAAAGTGTGGCTAACTAGATAATTAGCTACAGGTGCATACCAAGGAACTACTTCAGATACTGCTTGTAAGTTATCAAATGGAAAATTATCATTTATAGGAGTGGAGTCACCCTTAATGTGCTCAAGACGACTTAAGTGGTCTGCCACTAAATTCTGGTAACCACTCCTATCCTTAATTTCTAAATCAAATTCTTGCAGCAGCAGTATCCAACGTATTAGCCTTGGTTTGGACTCCTTTTAAGCTAATAAATATTTTAGAGCTGCATGGTCTGAGTACACTACCACCTTAGTACCAAGTAGATAGGCTTGGAATTTATCCAGAGCAAAAATAATAGCAAGAAACTCTTTTTCAGTAGTAGTATAATTAGACTGAGCAGCATCTAAAGTCTTAGATGCATAAGCAATTACAAAAGGGTCTTTACCTTCGCGCTGAGCCAGCGCCGCTCCTACTGCATGGTTGGAAGCGTCACACATGATTTCAAATGGCTGGCTCCAGTCTGGTCCTCTCACAATTAGAGCTTGAGTCAGGGCAGTCTTCAGCTTATCAAACGCTTGTATACAACTTTCACTGAACTCGAACTCAATTTCCTTCTGTAGTAATCTGGATAAAGGTAATGCTACTTTACTGAAGTCCTTAATGAATCTCCTGTAAAAACCTGCGTGGCCAAGGAACGAACGAACTTCCCTCACGGAGGAGGGGTAAGGTAAACTAGAAATAACATCTACCTTTGCTGGATCTACAGAAATGCCAGTATTAGACACAACATGTCCTAGTACAATTCCTTGTTTGACCATAAAGTGACCTTTTTCAAAATTTAATACAAGGTTTGTATTAACACATCTGTCTAACACTCTAGATAAACTATCCAAGCAAAGGCTAAATGAATCACCATATATGCTGAAATCATCCATAAAAATCTCCATACAGTTCTCAATAAGATCAGAGAAAAGACTCATCATGCATCTTTAAAAGGTAGCTGGTGCATTGTACAAGCCAAAGGGCATTCTCTTATAAGCATAAGTTCCAAAGGGACATGTGAAAGTGGTCTTCTCCTGATCTTCAGGAGCTATATGAATTTAAAAATATCCTGTATAACCATTTAAAAAATAATAATGAGATTTACCTGACAGGCGATCAAGCATCTGATCAATGAATGGCAAGGGGTAATGATCCTTGCGAGTGGCTTGGTTGAGACACCTATAGTCAATGCAAACTCTCCATGAATTCTGCACTCTAGTTGTCAAGAGCTCTCCGTACTCATTTCTTATTGTTGTGACTCCAGACTTTTTGGGCACTACTTGTACTGGGCTGACCCATTCACTATCTGAAATCGAGTAAATGATATCTGCTTCAAGTAGTCTGGTCACTTCTTTCTTGACAACTTCTAAGATGGTGGGATTCAATCTTTTTTTAGGCTGACGGACGGGCTTTGCTCCCTCCTCTAAGAATATTCTGTGTTCATAAACTTGGGGGTTAATGCCTACTATATCCGCCAAGCTCCATCCAATTGCTTTCTTATGTTTTCTCAGCACACTGAGTAGTTGTTCTTCCTATTGAGAAGTGAGTTCTTTTGCAATGATGACTGGGAACTTCTACTTGTCCTCAAGGTAAGCATACTTAAGGTGTGGAGGAAGGGGCTTTAATTCTAGTTTCTGCTCATAGCTAGGCTCTGGATCATCCGGGGCTGGTGATAATTGTATGGTCTTCTCATTGTTTTCAGAAAGTGTCCCCACACTTGGACCTTGCTCCATATACTTTTCTTCTAATTCTTCCTGGTGAACTTCAGCTACAGTTTCCTCAATAATGTCACATTAGAAGATAGATTGATCTTCTGAAGGATGCTTCATAGCTTCATTTAACCTGAAACTCACTTTTCTGACATCTATCTCAAAGGAGTAAGTTCCTGAGAATGCATCCAACTTGAACTTTGAAGTCTTCAGGAATGGTCTTCCAAGCAGGATTGATGACGGTCTTCCTGAGTCGTTAGGGGGCATTTCCAAGATGTATAAATCAATGGGAAATGTAAGCCCCTTAATGCTCACTAGTGCATCTTCAGCAATTCCAACTACAGTGATAATGCTTTTATCTGCTAACACAAAATGAGCTGCCGACCTTTTTAAGGGAGGGAGCCTCAAAGCATCATATATAGACAAAGGCATTATACTAACACATGCTCCTAAATCACACATACAGTCAGAAAATATCACCCCTCCAATGGTACAGCTAACCATACATGGACCTGGATCACTACATTTTTCAGGTATATTTCCCATTAAAGCAGATATAGAACTACCTAAAGAAATAGTTTCTAATTCATTAATTTTATCTTTATGTATGCACAAATCCTTTAGAAACTTTGCGTATTTAGGTACCTGTTGAATAACATCAAAAAGGGGAACAGTTACCTTGACCTTTTTGAATATTTCTACCATTTTGGTGTCAAGTTTCATCTGCTTTCTGGTTTTCCTTGCAAGTTGTGGAAAGGGAATAGGAGGGGCACGATTTGTAGCTTCATCATCCCTTGGGGCTTCATTCTGTGGTTGAGCTTCCTCTTCTTCAACTATGTCTTGTACGTCCTCTTCTTCTTCAGCATCTTCCACTTCCACCACATCCTCTGCTGGCACGTTTTCTTGTGGGCTTGGCTCCTCATGGTTCCTCTCCTGTAATGTGGTTTCGGACCTCAAAGTGATGGTGTTGATGCCACCTTTGGGATTAGGCATTGGTTGAGAAGGAATTCCATTAGAGCTTGAAGGTTGATGTGTGGAATTAAGTGAGGAATCCATCCGGGAGACGAGAGCTTGTAAAGTGGCAGTTAAGCCATTCAGACTAGAGTTCAGCTGAGCATGCATGTCTTGTTGTCCTTGTGCAAGAGAACGGAGCATCTCATCATTTGATGAGGAATTAGAATAAGCAGTCTGAGAAACTTGTTGTTGGGTTTGCTAGGGTCCTTGTGATTGTCTTAGGTGAGGTGCTCTGTAAGGTTGGTTCTGATTCTGCTGTCTGTTGTTATTATTGTTATTCCACCACTTGTTTCTATTATTGTCTCTGCCTTCTCTGTTAAAGTTATCCCTCCAGCCATGGTTAGAATTATCTCTCCAGCCTTGGTTGGAGTTGTCTTGCCATCCCTGGTTATTGTTGCCACTTTGGTTGTAGTTGCCACCTTATTGATTGTATCCTTGATTCGGGCGGTCATAGAAGTTGTGAGTGGCTGCCACAGTGTTGTCTTCCTGGAGCTGCAGACATTCATCTGTATAATTACTATAATTAGCACAGATCCCGCATACTCTTTGTGGAACTAACTGTTGGCTTTGTTGTGGTGAAGGCTGAGCTTGATGTGCTTGTTGTTGGTTCAACTGCATCTGTTTAAGTAGGTTGGTCATTTCACATATACTCTATGTCAGAGCAGTAGTTTCTTTGCTAGAGGAAATCTCTGCAACAGCTTTGAGGTTGCGCCTCTGTCTGTGATTCCTAGTGGACTCAGCTAAGTCACTAATCAGCTGCCATGCTTCATCTGCAGTTTTAAACTTTTTCAGAGAACCGTTACTGGCACCATCTAGTGTAGTCTTATCCTGGGGGTTCATGCCTTGAGTGAAGTAGCTGATCAATACTAGTTTACCAATTATGTGATGGGGACATGCGTCCAGGAGATTGTTGAAGTGCTCCAAATATTCATAGAGAGTCTCTGATTCACCTTGAACAATGCAGGAGATCTCTTTTCTCAGTCTATCTGTGACTTCAGCTGGGAAGTATTTTTCTAAAAATTCTCTCCTGAGTGTATCCCAGTTGGTAACAGTTGCTTCAGGTTGGGAGTAGTACCACTCCCTCACCTTTTCCTCAAGAGAAAACGGAAAAGCGGTCAACAGGATAGAAGTTTCATCTGCACCATGACGCCTAACAGTAGAACAGGCTGTTTGAAAATCCCTAAGGTGCTTGATAGGCTCTTGAGTAGGTAAGCCATGAAATTTGGGCATCAAGTTGATCAGTGCGGTTTTTAGTTCAAAATCTGCAGCTGCAGTTGGGTGATGCACTTGATACGGCTGCAGTGTAAAATCTGGGGCTCCAGCTTCCTGGAGGGTAATTCTCCTAGGTGCTGCCATGTTTCCTGCACGTAAATCAACTGGATCAGTAGTAAATGAGCTTGTCTCGCTCTCAGATGACGGTTCAGATTCTCCCTCAGATGAGATTGGTGAATTGATAATAATCACTTCACCACCCTCGGAGGCTAACCGACGTCGAGTTCGTCTAATATGTGAAAGAGTTCTTTCAATTTCAGGATCAAATGGGACTAAACTCGGATCAGGTAATGAACGCGTCATTCAATGAGAAAGACATGTAGCTCATGGTAACAGAAATAAAAATAAAATATGCAAATAAAAATAAAATATATACACTAATTAATAATTTAGCACACTATTGCAACTCCCCGGCAACGGCACCAAAAATTGATGTGTGGCAGAAGTTAACCAATTAAGAGATTTCAATTAAGAGAACAGCGTTGCACGTATAGCTCTTAACCGGCTAAGATCTGTCTCACCAATTTAAAAAGGGTTGTCACAATTTTAGAAATAAAGATACTGGGAGTATGAGTCACAGGTCGTCTCCTAACGAGTTGCAGGAAAGAGTGCTAATTTATTAATCAGAAAATTCCCAGAAAGTTGAGTTTGATAATAAGTAATTAAAATAATTGTGAATTAAGGCCATAAAAATAAACGGAAAATAATTATTAATATTCTGAATAAAAGGCCTTGACTGGGGGAATAATTAAATGGAACTTCTATCCTTGTTGGGATCTTCTCAAGTGTGGTGTAAAAGGGTTGTTGTTATCACTCAATTACCCCTTACTAAATAAGAAAAATTATCGTGATTGAACTAACTCTTACTCTCAGATCCTAGCCCTCTCCTTTGGGGGGTCTAGTGTTAGTAAGTATGAAGTTAGCTAACAACATCCAGTTTAACCAAGCACTTGAGCATTCTAACTCAAGTATCACCTCTTAATCAACCCCCATGTCAAGTAGAAATTCTACTCTATTGACATGAAATTAATAATCATAAAAATATGAGAAGGCATAATTAACTAAAATAAAATAGAGAATTAAAATTAATTAAAATAAAAATAACTTCATATATTAATAAATTCAAAATGTAACTTACTTATTTGAATAGAGTCAATGAGTAACTAATTAAAAATAAGGGAATAAGGAAACAAACTAAAATAATGTCTTCGACGGAGGTAATGACTTTCAGCATCCAAAAATCCAAGCAAAAGCATAAAACTATCAATGTAACACTAATCTAGATTCAGATCTAAAACTGGGAGTAATCCTAATGTGATGAATCTCAAAATGTGTGGACGCCTTCTGAGTTTCTACATGTTCCCTAGGTTTAGTCTATGTTTCTGGGCCAAAAAATAGGTCAAAAAGCGGCCCAAAATTGCCCCCAGCGTATTCTGTTATTTTTGCAGATCGCGCAGGTCACGCGTACACGTCGTCTACGCATTCGCGTCATTCAGCGTTTTTCCTTGTCACACGCTCGTGTCGTTCACGCGTTCGCGTCATTCGTGCAGACTCTAATCCACGCGTTTACGTCAGGCACGCGTCCGCGTCATTGCGAATTCTCCATTTTGCACGTTCACGTGGGCCATACGCTCGCGTCATTGCTCGCTGGTCATCTCCTTAGTTTCTTGTGTTCCTTCCATTTTTGCAAGCTTCCTCTCCAATTTCCAAGTCATTCATGCCCTATGAAGCCTAAAACACTTAACACATGGATCACAGCATCAAATGGGATAAAGGGGAATTAAAATACATAATTAAAAGTCTCTAGGAAGCAAGTTTTCAACCATAGAGTGATTTTGGGAAGGAATTGTAAATACATGCTTATCATATGAATAAGTGGGTAAAGAATTGATAAAACCACACAATTAAACACAATATAAATCATAAAATAATGGTTTATCAGTCATTCAATGAGAAAGACATGTAACTCATGGTAACAGGAATAAAAATAAAATATGCAAATAAAAATAAAATACATACACTAATTAATAATTTAGCACACTATTGCAACTCCCCGGCAACGGCGCCAAAAATTGATGCGTGGCAGAAGTTAGCCAATTAAGAGATCCCAATTAAGAGAACAGCGTTGCACGTATAGCTCTTAACCGGCTAAGATCTGTCTCACCAATTTAAAAAGGGTTGTCACAAATTTTAGAAATAAAGATAATAGGAGTATGAGTCCTAGGTCGTCTCCCAACGAGTTGCAGGAAAGAGTGCTAATTTATTAATCAGAAAATTCCCAGAAAGTTGAGTTTGATAATGAGCAATTAAAATAATTGTGGATTATGGCAATAAAAATAAACTAAAAATAATTATTGATATTCTGAATAAAAGGCCTTGACTGGGGGAATAATTAAGTAGAACTTCTATCCTTGTTGGGATCTTCTCAAGTGTGGTGTAAAAGGGTTGTTGTTCTCACTTGATTACCCCTTACTAAATAAGGGAAAGTATGGTGATTGAACTAACTCTTATCCTCAGATCCTAGCCCTCTCCCTTGGGGAGGTCTAGTGTTAGTAAGTATGAAGTCAGCTAACAACGTCCAGTTTAACCAAGCACTTGAGTATTCCAACTCAAGTATCACCTCTTAATCAACTCCCATGTCAAGTAGAAATTCTACTCCATTAACATGAAATTGATAATCATAAAAATATGAGAAGACATAATTAATAAAAATAAAATAGAGAATTAAAATTAATTAAAATAAAAATAACTTCATATATTAATAAATTCAAAATGTAACATACTTATTTGAATAGAGTCAATGAGTAACTAATTAAAAATCAGGAAATAAGGAAACAAACTAAAGTAGTGTCTTCGACGGAGGTAATGACTTTCAGCATCCAAAAATCCAAGCAAAAGCATAAAACTATCAATGTAACACTAATCTAGATTCAGATCTAAAACTAGGAGTAATCCTAATGTGATGAATCTGAATGTGTGTGGATGCCTCCTGAGTTTTTGCATGTTTCCTAAGTTTAGTCTGTGTTTCTGGGCCGAAAACTGGGTCAAAAAGCGGCCCAAAATCGCCCCCAGCGTATTCTGTTATTTTTGTAGATCGCGCAGGTCACGCGTACGCGTCGTCCATGCGTTCGCGTTAGTCAGCGATTTTCCTTGTCACGCGTTCACGTCGTTCACGCGTTCGCATCATTCGTGCATACTCCAATCCACGCGTTCGCGTCAGGCACGCGTTCGCGTCACTACAAATTCTCCATTTCGCGCTTTCACGTGGGCCATGTGCTCGCGTCATTGCTCGCTGGTCATCTCCTTAGTTTCTTGTGTTCCTTTCATTTTTGCAAGCCTCCTCTCCAATTTCCAAGTCATTCATGCCCTATGAAGCCTGAAACACTTAACACACAGATCACGGCATCGAATGGGATAAAGGAGAATTAAAATACATAATTAAAGGTCTCTAGGAAGCAAGTTTTCAACCATGGAGTGATTTTGTGAAGGAATTGTAAATACATGCTTATCATATGAATAAGTGGGTAAAGTTTTGATAAAACCACACAATTAAACACAATATAAATCATAAAATAATGGTTTATCAATGGGCTTCTTTGGATTTCTTTAATTTCAATGCGCAACCACATATACTCATTTTGCACAAGTCTTATTTTCTGCACACTAACACGCACATTAAACAAACCATTGGAAGTAAACAATTTAATAATTTTCTAATCAATATTTTAATAATATTTGATCATCATTTTTTTAGATATAAGTTTTCCAAACTCAACAAACATAGACTTAATGAACCTATGCTTGGGACAGGTTGGCTATTCATACCGAAAACTAAAACTACTCGTAAAAAAAAAGTTAAAGAGACAAAGATATGTCACGAAAAAGTATGTATGTCTGCTGTGAGAAAAGCAAAGTGGTGAATTGTGTAATTCTTATTAAGAAGTAAAGAAAGTGTTTATATATCCTTTGCTTAAGAAACCAGCTGTCAAAAGGGCGCAGTCTGGTATATAAAGTCTAACTGCCTTGCATGAGAACTGGCAGACAAAAGGGTATAGTCTGATATGCAAGAGCGGATACTGTCAAAAGGGCACAGTCTATTTTCCAGCCAAACCAATATCCTGCTAGAGAAGAGCAGAGGCTGACTCGATAGAGCAGCTAAAAATTATAAGTTATGCATGAGTTGAAAAATCATATCTGGATAAGAAACCGAGTAATGTCAGGAAGCGGGCAGACAACTGACACATGAGCTTATGACCTGCACTAGGACTAGACATGCATCATCCTTATGAGCTTGTATTTCTCTATTTGTTTTCTGTTTTTCTTTCTATTTTCTCTATTTTTTTGTTATTTGCTTTCTTGCTTTCCCCTATCTTCTATAAAGTACAGTGCTATCTGAAAAGCACGACGGAGCTGATTAACATGACTAATTAACCTGACTCTACTAAGAACTTTCCAATTCTTACCCATCTCTCTCTCTCTCTCTTTCCTTCAGATGGAAACGGGTGTGATATTCTATAGTTCAAAGACCCTTACATCTACGAAGATCCAGCGCGCCACAGCTACTTCATTATGGGAGTGGAGCCTCGTATTAGAAATTATGTATTACGATATCGTCCTTTCCAACATCCTTTGAATAACCCACTTTTTTATCCTGACGCTCCTTACGAATTTCCTCTATCATGGCTACATCCAGACGCACCTGTTTATCCCTTCCCTGATAGTCACGCACACCTTATACCAGCTCAACCTCTGAATCAGGCGGCACTTGATCCTATAGTTCCCGAGGAGCCTGAGTTGGTTGGTGATTACGTACATGTGATTCCACCGGAGTAATATTTCCCTTCTGAGCCGATTCCTGACTTTTTGCAAGATGATGAGCGGATAATTTATACGCTTTTTGGCATTGTTTTTACATAGTTTTTAGTATGATTTAGTTAGTTTTATTATATTTTTATTAGTTTTTAAATAAAAATCACATTTCTGGACTTTACTATGAGTTTGTGTATTTTTCTGTGATTTCAGGTAATTTCTGGCTGAAATTGAGGGACCTGAGCAAAAATCTGATTCAGGCTGAAAAAGGACTGCAGATGTTGTTGGATTCTGACCTCTCTGCACTCAAAGTGGATTTTCTGGAGCTACAGAACTCCAAATGGCACGCTCTCAATTGCGTTGGAAAGTAGACATCCAGGGCTTTCCAGCAATATATAATAGTCTTTACTTTGCCCGAGTTTAGATGACCAAACTGGCGTTCAACACCAGTTCCATACTGCATTCTAGAGTTAAACGCCAGAAACAGGTTGCAAAGTGGAGTTAAACGCCAGAAATAGGTTACAAACTGGCGTTCAACTCCAAGATAAGCCTCTACACGTGTAAAGCTCAATGCTCAGCCCAAGCACACACCAAGTGGGCCCCGAAAGTGAATTTCTGCATCATTTACTTATCTCTGTAAACCCTAGTAACTAGTTTAGCATAAATAGGACTTTTTACTATTGTATTTACATCTTTTGGAACATCTTTTGAACATATTTTGATCATTTTTAGATCTCTAGACCTCCATGGGAGGCTGGCCACTCTTCCATGTCTACCCTATTATCACTTATGTATTTTCAACGGTAGAGTTTCTACACACCATAGATTAAGGTGTGGAGCTCTGCTGTTCCCCATGAATTAATACAAAGTACTATTGTTTTTCTATTCAATTCAAGCTTATTTCGATTCTAAGATATTCATTCGAACCTCAATAAGAATGTGATGATCGTGACAGTCATCATCATTCCCAACCCATGAACGTGTGCCTGACAACCACTTCCGTTTTACCTTAGATTGAATGAGTATCTCTGGGATTCCTTAATCAGAGTCTTCGTGGTATAAGTTAGAATCCATGGACGGCCATTCTTGAGATCCGGAAAGTCTAAACCTTGTCTGTGGTATTTCGAGTAGGATTTGGGAAGGGATGGCTGCGACGAGCTTCAAACTCGCGAGTGCTGGGCGTAGTGACAGACGCAAAAGGATCAATGGATCCTATTCCAGTATGATCGAGAACCGACAGATGATTAGCCATGCAGTGACAGCTTATTGGACCATTTTCACTGAGAGGACAGGATGTAGCCATTGACAACGATGATGCCTAACATACAGCTTGCCATAGAAAGGAGTATGAATGATTGGATGAAGACAATAGGAAAGCAGAGGTTCAGAAGGAACAAGCATCTTTATACGCTTATCTGAAATTCTCACCAATGAATTACATAAGTATCTCTATCTTTAATTTACGTTTTATTTATCTTTTAATTATTAAATCTCCATAATCAATTGAATCTGCCTGACTGAGATTTACAAGATGACCATAGCTTGCTTCAAGCCGACAATCTCCGTGGGATCGACCCTTACTCATGTAAGGTTTATTACTTGGACGACTGATGAGCGGATAATTTATATGCTTTTTGGCATTGTTTTTAGTATGTTTTCAGTAGGAACTAGTTACTTTTAGGGATGTTTTTATTAGTTTTTATGTTAAATTCACATTTTTGGACTTTACTATGAGTCTGTGTGTTTTTCTGTGATTTCAGGTATTTTCTGGCTGAAATTGAGGGACTTGAGCAAAAATCAGATTCAAAGGTTGAAGAAGGACTGCTGATGCTGTTGGATTCTGACCTCCCTGCACTCAAAGTGGATTTTTTGGAGCTACAGAACTCAAAATGGCGCGCTTCCAATTGCGTTCGAAAGTAGACATCCAGAGCTTTCCAGCAATATATAATAGTCCATACTTTGGCCGAGTTTAGACAACATAAAAGGGCGTTGAACGCCAGTTCTACGCTGCAGTCTGGAGTTAAACGCCAGAAACACGTCACGAACCAGAGTTGAACGCCAAAAACACGTTACAACTTGGCGTTCAACTCCAAAAGAAGCCTCTGCACGTGGAAAGCTAAAGCTCAGCCCAAGCACACACCAAGTGGGCCCCGGAAGTGGATTTATGCATCAATTACTTACTTCTGTAAACCCTAGTAGCTAGTTTAGTATAAATAGGACTTTTTACTATTGTATTAGACATCTTTTGATCATTTTTAGATCTCTAGACCTCCATGGGAGGCTGGCCACTCGGCCATGCTTACCCTGTGTTCACTTATGTATTTTTCAACGGTAGAGTTTCTACACTCCATAGATTAAGGTGTGGAGCTCTGCTGTTCCTCATGAATTAATGCAAAGTACTACTGTTTTTCTATTCAATTCAACTTATTCCGCTTCTAAGATATTCATTCGCACTTTAATATGAATGTGATGAACGTGACAATCATCATCATTCCCCCACGAACGTGTGCCTGACAACCACTTCCGTTCCACCTTAGATTGAATGAGCATCTCTTGGATCTCTTAATCAGAATCTTCGTGGTACAAGCTAGATTGATGGCGGCATTCATGAGAGTCCGGAAAGTCTAAACCTTGTCTGTGGTATTCCGAGTAGGACTCTGGGATTGAATGACTGTGACGAACTTCAAACTCGCGAGTGCTGGGCGTAGTGACAGATGCAAAAGGAGGGTGAATCCTATTCCAGTATGATCAAGAACCTCAGATGATTAGCCGTGATGTGACAGAGCATTTGGACCATTTTCACAAGAGGATGGGATCCAGCCATTGACCACGGTGATGCCTCCGGATGATTAGCCATGCAGTGACAGCGCATCGGACCATTTTCACAGAGAGGATGAAAAGTAGCCATTGACAATGGTGATGTCCTTACATAAAGCCAGCCATGGAAAGGAGTAGGACTGATTGGATGAAGACAGCGGGAAAGCAGAGAGTCAGAGGAACGAAAGCATCTCTATACGCTTATCTAAAATTCTCACCAATGATATACATAAGTATTTCTATCTTTATTTTCTGTTTATTTACTATTATTTTCGAAAACTCCATAACCATTTAATATCCGCCTGACTGAGATTTACAAGGTGACCATAGCTTGCTTCAAGCCGACAATCTCCGTGGGATCGACCCTTACTCACGTAAGGTTTATTACTTGGACGACCCAGTGCACTTGCGGGTTAGTTGTATCGAAGTTGTGAATGAAAAATGATTTATTAAGACGTGCGTACAGAGTTTTTGGCGCCGTTGCCAGGGATTGTTCGAGTTTGGACAACTGACGGTTCATCATGTTGCTTAGATTAGGTAATTTTCTTTTTGTTTTATTTTCAAAAATTTTTCAAAAAAAAAATTTCAAAAATCTTTCAAAAATTTCTCATCTGTTTTCGAAAATTATTCTAAAATTTTTAAGAATGAATTCTAGTGTTTCATGAAGCATGTTGAAGCCTGACTGGCTGTAAAGCCATGTCTAAATTCATTTGGACTGAGGCTTCCAACCCAACATTATCAAGAGCAAGCTAGTTGTTGCTAATCCACCTGCTGTTGTTCCTGATCCACCTGATATACATGCTAAAGCTTGGCTGGCTATTAAGCCATGCCTAACCCTCAGATTGGAGCTTTAGACTAAGAGTACAAGATTCCTAGAATTCATATTAAAAATTTTGGAATCCTTATCTTTCTTTTTCACAAATAAATTTCAAAAAGTACCAAAAAAAAAATTTTAATTAGAAAATTATTAAAAAATCAAAAATATTTTGTGTTTCTTGTTTGAATCTTGAGTCAATTTTTAAGTTTGGTGTCAATTGCATACTCATCTTGCATTTTTCGAAAATTGCATTCATGCATTGCATTCATCATGATCTTCAAGTTGTTCTTGATAAACCTTCTTGATTGATCTTCATATTATATTGTTTTGTGTTGTATGGTGTTTTTCATATGCATTCTTGAATTCTTAGTGTCTAAGCATTAAAGATTCCTAAGTTTGGTGTCTTGCATGTTTTCTTTGCATCAAAAATTTTTCAAAAAATAAGTTCTTGGTGTTCATCTTGATCTTCAAAGTGTTCTTGGTGTTCATCTTGACATTCATAGCATTCTTGCATGCATTCATTGTTTTGATCTAAAAATTTTCATGCATTGCATCATTTTCATATTTTTCTCTCTCATCATAAAAATTGAAAAATAAAAAAAAATATCTTTCCCTCTTTTCTCTCATAAAATTCGAAAATTTGAGTTGACTTTTTCAAAAATTTTAAAAATCTAGTTGTTTCTTATGAGTCAAATCAAATTTTCAATTTAAAAATCTTATCTTTTTCAAATCTTTTTCAAAAATCATATCTTTTCCATTTTTTTATTATTTTCGAAAATTTCAAAAATCTTTTTCAAAAACTAATTTCAATCATATCTTTTCAAAAATATCTTCTTATCTTATCTTTTTCAAAAATTTGATTTTAAAATATCTTTTCTAACTTCTTATCTTCTTATCTTTTCAAAAATTGATTTTTAAAATTTGTTTCAACTAACTAACTAACTCTCTCTCTCTAATTTTCGAAAATATCTCCCTCTTTTTCAAAAATCCTTTTTAATTAACTAATTGTTTCAAAATTCAATTTTAATTTATTTATTCTTTTAATTTTCGAAAATCACTAACCATTTTTCAAAAATAATTTTCGAAAATTCTCTCTCTCTTTCATCCTCTTCTATTTATTTATTTATTTACTAACATCTCTTCCTCACTCACCAAAAATCCGAACCTCCTCTCTCTCTCTGAGTTCAGATTTTCTCTTCTTCTTTTCTTCTACTCTTCTTTTCTTCCACTCACCTAAGGGAACCTCTATACTTGGGCAAAAAGGATCCCTATTATTATTATTTTTCTGTTCCCTCTTTTTCATATGAGCATGAGCAAGGACAAGAATATTCTTGTTGAAGCAGATCCAGAACCTGAAAGGACTCTGAAGAGGAAACTAAGAGAAGCTAAATTACAACAATCAAGCAAGCACCTTTCAGAAATTTTCGAACAAGAAGAGGAGATGGCAGCCAAAAATAATAATAATGCAAGGAGAATGCTTGGTGACTTCACTGCACCTAATTCCAATTTACATGGAAGAAGCATCTCAATTCCTGCCATTGGAGCAAACAATTTTGAGCTGAAACCTCAATTAGTTTCTCTGATGCAGCAAAACTGCAAGTTTCATGGACTTCCATCTGAAGATTCTTTTCAGTTCTTAACTGAATTTTTGCAGATCTGTGATACTGTTAAGACTAATGGAGTAGATCCTGAAGTCTACAGGCTCATGCTTTTCTCTTTTGCTGTGAGAGACAGAGCTAGAATATGGTTGGACTCTCAACCTAAGGATAGCCTGAACTCTTGGGATAAGCTGGTCAAGGCTTTCTTAGCCAAGTTCTTTCCTCCTCAAAAGCTGAGTAAGCTTAGAGTGGATGTTCAAACTTTCAGACAGAAAGAAGGTGAATCCCTCTATGAAGCTTGGGAGAGATACAAGGAACTGACCAAAAAGTGTCCTTCTGACATGCTTTCAGAATGGACCATCCTGGATATATTCTATGATGGTCTGTCTGAATTAACTAAGATGTCATTGGATACCTCTGCAGGTGGATCCATTCACCTAAAGAAAACGCCTGCAGAAGCTCAAGAACTCATTGACATGGTTGCTAATAACCAGTACACTTCTGAGAGGAATCCTGTGAGTAATGGGACACCTCAGAAGAAAGGAGTTCTTGAAATTGATACTCTGAATACCATATTGGCTCAGAATAAAATATTGACTCAGCAAGTCAATATGATTTCTCAGAGTCTGAATGGAATGCTAGCTGCATCCAACAGTACTCAAGAGGCATCTTCTGAAGAAGAAGCTTATGATCCTGAGAACCCTGCAATAGCAGAGGTGAATTACATGGGTGAACCATATGGAAACACCTATAATCCCTCATGGAGAAATCACCCAAATCTCTCATGGAAGGATCAATAAAAGCCTCAACAAGGCTTTAATAATGGTGGAAGAAATAGGTTTAACAATAGTAAACCTTTTCCATCATCCACTCAGCAACAGACAGAGAACTCTGAACAAAATACCTCTAATTTAGCAAACTTAGTCTCTGATCTATCTAAGGCCACTGTAAGTTTCATGAATAAAACAAGGTCCTCAATTAGAAATTTAGAAGTACAAGTGGGCCAGCTGAGTAAAAGGATCACTGAAATCCCTCCTAGTACTCTCCTAAGCAATACAGAAGAAAATCCAAAAGGAGAGTGCAAGGCTATTGATATAACCATCATGGCCGAATCCAAAGAGGAAGGGGAGGACATGAATCCCAAAGAGGAAGACATCCTGGGATGTCCAGTGATCAATAAGGAGTTTCCCTTTGAGGAACCAAAGGAATCTGAGACTCATCTAGAGACCATAGAGATTCCATTGAACCTCCTTATGCCCTTCATGAGCTCTGATGAGTATTCCTCTTCTGAAGAGAATGAGGATGTTACTGAAGAGCAAGTTACCAAGTTCTTTGGTGCAATCATGAAGCTGAATGCCAATTTATTTGGTAATGAGACTTGGAGAGATGAACCCCTCCTGTTCACCAATGAACTGGATGCATTGGATCAACTGAGATTGCTTCAGAAGAAACAGTATCCTGGAAAGTTCCTGATACCTTGTACCATAGGCACCATGACCTTTGAGAAGGCTCTATGTGACCTGGGGTCAGGAATAAACCTCATGCCACTCTCTGTAATGGAGAAACTGGGAATCTTTGAGGTACAAGCTGCTAAAATCTCATTAGAGATGGCAGACAATTCCAGAAAATAGGCTTATGGACAAGTAGAGGACATGTTAGTAAAGGTTGAAGGCCTTTACATCCCTGCTGATTTCATAATCCTAGATACTGGGAAGGATGAGGATGAATCCATCATCCTTGGAAGACCCTTCCTAGCCACAGCAAGAGTTGTGATTGATGTTAACAGAGGTGAACAAGTCCTTCAATTGAATGAGGACTGCCTTGTGTTTACAACTCAAGGTTATCCTTCTGTAAACATGGAAAAGAGGCACAGTAAGCTTCTCTCAAAACAGAGTCATACAGAGCCCCCACAGTCAAACTCTAAGTTTGGTGTTGGGAGGCCACAACCAAACTCTAATTTTGGTGTTGAACTCCCATATCCAAACTCTAAGTTTGGTGTTGGAGAGTCTCAACAATGCTCTGAACATCTGTGAGGCTCCATGAGAGCCCACTGTCAAGCTATTGACATTAAAAAAAACGCTTGTTGGGAGGCAACCCAATTTTTATTTAATTATATTTTTATTAGTTATATGTCTTTATAGGTTCATGATCATGTGGAGTCACAAAATAAATATAAAAATTGAAAACGGAATCAAAAACAGCAGAAGAAAAATCACACCCTGGAGGAGGATCTTACTGGCGTTTAAACGCCAGTAAGGAGCATCTGGCTGGCGTTCAATGCCAGAACAGAGCATGGATCTGGCGTTGAACGCCAGAAACAAGCAGCATCCTGGCGTCCAGACGCCAGAAAGGCACAGTGAAGAAGAGCTGGCGCTGAACGCCAGAAACAAGCATCTAGCTGGCGTTCAACGCCAGAAATATGCTGCATCTGGGTGCTGAACGCCTAGAACAAGCATCAATTCGGCGTTTAAACGCCAGAATTGCATGCAAAGGCATTTTACATGCCTAATGGGTGCAGGGATGCAATTCCTTGGCACCTCAAGATCTGTGGATCCCACAGGATCATCTCAGCATCTGTAGACCCCACAGGATCCCTACCTACCACCACTCACTCTCTTCCCTCTTCTCAATGTTCATCATCTCTTCCCAATAAACACTCTTCCCCAAAACCCTTCACCAATCACCTTAATCTCTCTTCCCTATCACCACTTCACCACTCACATCCATCCACTCTTCCCCATAAACCTACCTCATAAACCCCACCTACCTTCAAAATTCAAAATCAATTTCCCACCCAAAACCCACCCTTATGGCCGAACCTTACCCCTCCTCCCTTCCCTATATATAGCCCTCTATTCTTCCTCATTTTCACACAACACAACCCTCTCTTCCCCTTCTTGGCCGAATACACCTCTCCCTCCTCCCCTCCATATTTTCTTCTTCTTCTTCTACTATTCTTTCTTCTTTTGCTCGAGGGCGAGCAATATTCTAAGTTTGGTGTGGTAAAAGCATAGCTTTTTTTTTTCCATTACCATTGATGGCACCTAAGACCGGAGAATCCTCTAGAAAAGGAAAAGGAAAGACAAAAGCTTCCACCTCCGAGTCATGGGAGATGGAAAGATTCATCTCCAAAGCTCATCAAGACCACTTCTATGATGTTGTAGCCAAGAAGAAGGTGATCCCCGAGGTCCCTTTCAAGCTCAAGAGAAATGAGTATCCAGAGATCCGACATGAAATCCAAAGAAGAGGTTGGGAAGTTTTAACAAACCCCATCCAACAAGTCGGCATCCTAATGGTTCAAGAGTTCTATGCCAATGCATGCATCACTAGGAACCATGATCAAAGTAAGAACCCGAACCCAAAGAATTATATCACCATGGTTCGGGGGAAATACTTAGATTTTAGTCCGGAAAATGTGAGGTTGGCGTTTAACTTGCCCATGATGCAAGGAGATGCACGCCCCTACACTAGAAGGGTCAACTTTAATCAAAGGTTGGACCAAGTCCTCATGGACATATGTATGGAAGGAGCTCAATGGAAGATTGACTCCAAAGGCAAGCCGGTTCAACTAAGAAGACTGGACCTCAAGCCTGTAGCTAGAGGATGTTTAGAGTTCATACAACGCTCCATCATCCCCACTAGCAACCGATCCGAAGTTACTGTGGATCGGGCCATCATGATTCATAGCATCATGATTGGAGAGGAAGTAGAAGTTCATGAAGTCATCTCCCTTGAACTCTACAAAATAGCCGAAAAGTCCTCCCCCATGGCAAGGCTAGCTTTCCCTCATCTTATTTGCCATCTATGTTACTCAGCTGGAGCTTTCATAGAAGGAGACATTCCCATTGAGGAAGAGAAGCCCATCACTAAGAAAAGGATGGAGCAAGCAAGAGAGCCCATTCATGGATCTCAAGAAACGCATGAAGCTCATCACTATGAGATCCCGGAGATGCCTCAAATGCATCTTCCTCCACAAAACTATTGGGAGCAAATCAACACCTCCCTAGGAGAATTAAGTTCCAACATGGGACAACTAAGGGTGGAACATCAAGAGCACTCCATCATCCTTCATAAAATTAGAGAAGATCAAAAAGTAATGAGGGAGGAGCAACAAAGACAAGGAAGAGACATAGAAGAGCTCAAGGACATCATTGGTTCCTCAAGAAGGAAATGCCACCATCACTAAGGTGGACTCATTCCTTGTTCTTAAATTCTCTGTTTTTTGTTTTCTCTATGTTAAGTACTTATCTATGTTTGTGTCTTATTACATGATCATTAGTAGTTAGTAACTTTGTCCTAAAGTTATGAATGTCCTATGAATCCATCACCTCTCTTAAATGAAAAATATTTTAATTCAAAAGAACAAGAAGTACATGAGTTTCGAATTTATCCTTGAACTTAGTTAAATTATGTTGATGTGGTGACAATGCTTCTTGTTTTCTGAATGAATGCTTGAACAGTGCATATGTCTTTTGAAGTTGCTGTTTAAGAATGTTAAATATGTTGGCTCTTGAAAGAATGATGACAAGGAGACATGTTATTTGATAATTTGAAAAATCATAAAAATGATTCTTGAAGCAAGAAAAAGCAGTGAATAAAAAAGCTTGCAGAAAAAAATAGAAAAAAAAAAAGAAAAATAGCGAAAAAAATATAGAAAAAGAAAAAGCAAGCAGAAAAAGCCAAAAGCTCTTAAAACCAAAAGGCAAGAGCAAAAATCCAATAACCCTTAAAACCAAGAGGCAAGGGTAAACAAAAAGGATCCCAAGGCTTTGAGCATCAGTGGATAGGAGGGCCTAAAGGAATAAAATCCTGGCCTAAGCGGCTAAACCAAGCTGTCCCTAACCATGTGCTTGTGGCGTGAAGGTGTCAAGTGAAAACTTGAGACTGAGCGCTTAAAGTCAAGGTCCAAAGCAAAAAAAAAAAGAGTGTGCTTAAGAACCCTGGACACCTCTAATTGGGGACTTTAGCAAAGCTGAGTCACAATCTGAAAAGGTTCACCCAATTATGTGTCTGTGGCATTTATGTATCCGGTGGTAATACTGGAAAACAAAGTGCTTAGGGCCACGGCCAAGACTCATAAAGTAGTTGTGTTCAAGAATCAACATACTGAACTAGGAGAATCAATAACACTATCTGAACTCTGAGTTCCTATAGATGCCAATCATTCTGAACTTCAATGGATAAAGTGAGATGCCAAAACTATTCAAGAGGCAAAAAGCTACAAGTCCCGCTCATCTGATCGGAGCTATGTTTCATTGATAGTTTGGAATTTATAGTATATTCTCTTCTTTTTATCCTATTTGATATTCAGTTGCTTGGGAACAAGCAACAATTTAAGTTTGGTGTTGTGATGAGCAGATAATTTATACGCTTTTTGGCATTATTTTTAGTATGTTTTTAGTAGGATCTAGTTACTTTTAGGGATGTTTTTATTAGTTTTTATGTTAAATTCACATTTTTAGACTTTACTATGAGTCTGTGTGTTTTTTTATAATTTCAGGTATTTTCTGGCTGAAATTGAGGCACTTGAGCAAAAATCAGATTCAGAGGTTGAAGAAGGACTGCTGATGCTGTTGGATTCTGACCTCCCTGCACTCAAAGTGGATTTTTTGGAGCTACAGACTTCAAAATGGCGCGCTTCTAATTGCGTTAGAAAGTAGACATCCAGAGCTTTCCAGAAATATATAATAGTGTATACTTTGGTCAAGTTTAGATGACGCAAAAAGGCGTTAAACGCCAGTTCTACGCTGCAGTCTGGAGTTAAACGCCAGAAACACGTCACGAACCAGAGTTGAACGCCAAAAACACGTTACAACTTGGCGTTCAACTCCAAAAGAAGCCTCTGCACGTGGAAAGCTAAAGCTCAGCCCAAGCACACACCAAGTGGGCCCCGGAAGTGGATTTATGCATCAATTACTTACTTTTGTAAACCCTAGTAGCTAGTTTAGTATAAATAGGACTTTTTACTATTGTATTAGACATCTTTTGATCATTTTTAGATCTCTAGACCTCCATGGGAGGCTGGCCACTCGGCCATGCTTACCCTGTGTTCACTTATGTATTTTTCAACGGTAGAGTTTCTACACTCCATAGATTAAGGTGTGGAGCTCTGCTGTTCCTCATGAATTAATGCAAAGTACTACTGTTTTTCTATTCAATTCAACTTATTCCGCTTCTAAGATATTCATTCGCACTTCAATATGAATGTGATGAATGTGACAATCATCATCATTCCCCCACGAACGTGTGCCTGACAACCACTTCCGTTCCACCTTAGATTGAATGAGCATCTCTTGGATCTCTTAATCAGAATCTTTGTGGTATAAGCTAGATTGATGGCAGCATTCATGAGAGTCCGAAAAGTCTAAACCTTGTCTGTGGTATTCCGAGTAGGACTCTGGGATTGAATGGCTGTGACGAACTTCAAACTCGCGAGTGCTGGGCGTAGTGACAGACGCAAAAGGAGGGTGAATCCTATTCCAGTATGATCGAGAACCTCAGATGATTAGCCGTGCTGTGACAGAGCATTTGGACCATTTTGACAAGAGGATGGGATCCAGCCATTGACCACGGTGATGCCTCCAGATGATTAGCCATGCAGTGACAGCGCATCGGACCATTTTCACAGAGAGGATGAAAAGTAGCCATTGACAATGGTGATGTCCTTACATAAAGCCAGCCATGGAAAGGAGTAGGACTGATTGGATGAAGACAGCGGGAAAGCAGAGAGTCAGAGGAACGAAAGCATCTCTATACGCTTATCTGAAATTCTCACCAATGATATACATAAGTATTTCTATCTTTATTTTCTGTTTATTTACTATTATTTTCGAAAACTCCATAACCATTTAATATCCGCCTGACTGAGATTTACAAGGTGACCATAGCTTGCTTCAAGCCGACAATCTCCGTGGGATCGACCCTTACTCACGTAAGGTTTATTACTTGGACGACTCAGTGCACTTGCTGGTTAGTTGTATCAAAGTTGTGAATGAAAAACGATTTATTAAGACGTGCGTACAGAGTTTTTGGCGCCGTTGCCTGAGATCACAATTTCGTGCACCAACGACCCAGTGCACTTGCTGGTTAGTTGTGCGAAGTTGTGACAAAGAACTAAGATTATGAACGTGCGTACTAAGTTTTTAGCGCCGTTACTAAGGAATGAACCGTCACGATTTCTGCGCACCAAGTTTATGGCGCCATTGCTGGGGAAGGAATGATCACGATTTCGCACATCAAGTTTTTTATGTTTCTTGTTTGAGTCTAGAGTCAAGTTTTAAGTTTGGTGTCAATTGCATCTTTTTAATTTTCTAAAAAATTATTTTCGAAAATTTCATACATTGCATTCTTCATGATCTTCAAGTTGTTCTTGGCCAGTCTTCTTGTTTGATCTTCATATTTTCTTGTTTTGTTTCTTTTCTTGTTTTTCATATGCATTCTTGAATTATTAATGTCTAAAGAATAAAAATCCTTAAGTTTGGTGTCTTGCATGTTTTTCTTTTCATGAAAATTTTCAAAAATAAGTCTTGATGTTCATCTTGATCTTCAAAGTGTTCTTGGTGTTCATCTTAACATTCATAGTGTTCTTGTATTCATTAGTTGTTTTGATTCATAATTTTTATGTTTTGTGTCAATTTTATGTTTTTCTCTCACATCATAAAAAAATTCAAAAATCAAAAAAATATCTTTCCCTTTTTTTTTCTCATCAAATTCGAAAATTTGAGTTGACTTTTTCAAAAATTTTTAAAATCTAGTTGTTTTTATGAGTTAAATCAAATTTTCAATCTAAAAATTCTATCTTTTTCAAATCTTTTTCAAAAATCAAATCTTTTTCATTTTTCTTTTATGATTCTCGAAAATTTCAAAAATTATTTTCAAAATATTTTTCTTATTTTTATTTCATATTTTCGAAATTAATACTAAACATTAATGTGATTGATTCAAAAAGTTTTTAAGTTTGTTACTTGCCTAGTAAGAAAAGTTCAATCTTTAAATTTTAAATCATATCTTTTTAGTTTCTTGTTAGTCAAGTAATCAAATTTAATTTTCAAAATCAAATCTTTTTAAATTCGTTTTTCAAATCTTTTTCAAATTAAGTTTCAATCATATCTTTTTCAAAATTAATTTCAAAATCTTTTCTAACTTCCTATCTTTTCAAAATTTAATCTTTCTTATCTTTTTGTTTCAATCATATCTTTTTCAATTTCAATCATATCTTTTTCAAAAATAAATTTCAAATCTTTTTCAATCATATCTTTTTGTTTCAATCATATCTTTTTCAAAACTACCTAACAAACTCTCTCTCTAATTTTCGAAAATTTCTTCCCTCTTTTTCAAAATTTCATTTTAATTAACTAATTGTTTTAATTTTAATTTAATTTTAATTGTTAATGTTCGAATTTTAAATTTAATTTTAAAATAATTTTATTTTTAATTTTCGAATTCCTTCCTTATCTCTCATCTCCTTCTATTTATTTATTCATCTACTAACACTTCTCCTCACCCAAAAAAATTCGAACCCCTTCTTCTCCTCTGAGTTTGAATTCTTCTCTTCTTCATTCTTTTTCTTCTTTTCTTCTACTCACACAAGGGAACCTCTATACTGTGGTAAAAAGGATCCCTGTTATTATTTTCTGTTCCCTTCTTTTTCATATGAGCAGGAGCAAGGACAAGAACATTCTTGTTGAAGCTGATCCCGAACCTGAAAGGACTCTAAAGAGGAAACTAAGAGAAGCTAAAATACAACAATCCAGAGACAACCTTATAGAAATTTTCGAAAAGGAAGAAGAGATGGCAGCAGAAAATAATAATAATGCAAGGAGGATACTTGGTGACTTCACTGCACCTAATTCCAATTTACATGGAAGAAGCATCTCAATCCCTGCCATTGGAGCAAACAATTTTGAGCTTAAACCTCAATTAGTTTCTCTGATGCAACAGAACTGCAAGTTTAATGGACTTCCATCTGAAGATCCTTTTCAGTTCTTAACTGAATTCTTACAGATCTGTGATACTGTTAAGACCAATGGGGTTGATCCCGAGGTCTACAGGCTTATGTTTTTCCCGTTTGCTGTAAGAGACAGAGCTAGAATATGGTTGGACTCTCAACCTAAGGATAGCCTGAACTCTTGGGATAAGCTGGTCAAGGCTTTCTTAGACAAGTTCTTTCCTCCTCAAAAGCTTAGTAAGCTTAGAGTGGATGTCCAAACCTTCAAACAGAAGGAAGGTGAATCCCTCTATGAAGCTTGGGAGAGATATAAGGAACTGACCAAAAAGTGTCCTTCTGACATGCTTTTAGAATGGACCTTCCTGGATATATTCTATGATGGTCTGTCTAAATTAGCTAAGATGTCGTTGGATACTTCTGCAGGTGGATCCATTCACCTAAAGAAAACGCTTGCAGAAGCTCAAGAACTCATTGACATGGTTGCTAATAACCAGTTCATGTACACTTCTGAGAGGAATTCTGTGAGTAATGGGACGCCTCAGAAGAAGGGAGTTCTTGAAATTGATACTCTAAATGTCATATTGGCTCAGAACAAAATATTGACTCAGCAAGTCAATATGATTTCTCAGAGTCTGAATGGAATGCAAGCTGCATCCAACAGTACTCAAGAGGCATCTTCTGAAGAAGAAGCTTATGATCCTGAGAACCCTGCAATAGCAGAGGTGAATTACATGGGTGAACCCTATGGAAACACCTATAACCCCTCATGGAGAAATCACCCAAATCTCTCATGGAAGGATCAACAAAAGCCTCAACAAAGCTTTAACAATGGTGGAAGAAATAGGTTTAGCAATAGTAAGCCTTTTCCATCATCCACTCAGCAAAAGACAAAGAGTTCTGAGCAGACCCCATCTAGCTTGGCAAACATAGTCTCCGATCTATCTAAGGCCACTCTAAGTTTCATGAATGAAACAAGGTCCTCCATTAGAAATTTGGAAGCACAAGTAGGCCAGCTGAGTAAAAGGATCATTGAAACCCTCCTAGTACTCTCCCAAGCAATACAGAAGAGAATCCAAAAGGAGAGTGCAAGGCCATTGAATTGATTACCATGGCCGAACCTGTAAGGGAGGGAGAGGACGTGAATCCCAGTGAGGAAGACCTCCTGGGACGTCCAGAGATCAATAAGGAGTTTCCCTCTGAGGAACCAAAGGACTCTGAGGCTCATCTGGAGACCATAGAGATTCCATTAAACCTCCTTATGCCATTCATGAGCTCTGATGAATATTCTTTTTCTGAAGATAATGAGGATGTTACTGAAGAGCAAGTTACCAAGTACCTTGGTGCAATCATGAAGCTGAATGCCAAATTATTTGGTAATGAGACTTGGGAAGATGAACCTCCCTTGCTCATCAATGAACTGAGTGATCTGGATCAACTGACATTGCCTCAGAAGAAACAGGATCCTGGAAAGTTCTTAATACCTTGTACCATAGGCACCATGGCCTTTGAGAAAGCTCTATGTGACCTTGGGTCAGGGATTAACCTCATGCCACTCTCTGTAATGGAGAAATTGGGATGCCACTCTCTGTAATGGAGAAATTGGGAATCTTTGAGGTGCAAGCTGCCAGAATCTCATTAGAGATAGCAGACAACTCCAGAAAACAAGCTTATGGACAAGTAGAGGATGTGCTAGTAAAGGTTGAAGGCCTTTACATCCCTGCTGATTTCATAATCTTGGATACTGGGAAGAATGAGGATGAATCCATCATCTTTGGAAGACCCTTCCTAGCCACAGCAAGAGCTGTGATTGATGTGGACAGAGGAGAGTTGGTCCTTCAACTGAATAAGGACAACCTTGTGTTTAAAACTCAAGGATCTCCTTCTGTAACCATGGAGAGGAAGCATGAAAAGCTTCTCTCACTACAGAGTCAACCAAAGCCCCCACAGTCAAACTCTAACTTTGGTGTTGGGAGGCCACAACCAAACTCTAAGTTTGGTGTTGAACCCCCACAACCAAACTCTAAGTTTGTTGTTGGGAGGTCCCAACCTTGCTCTGATTATCTGTGAGGCTCCATGAGAGCTCACTGTCAAGCTATTAACATTAAAGAAGTGCTTGTTGGGAGGCAACCCAATGTTATTTAATCATTTTTATTTTATTTTCTCTTTGCTATTTCATGTTTTATTAGGTTGATGATCATGTGGAGTCACAAAAACTACTAAAAAATTGAAAACAGAATGAAAAATAGCATTGAAAATAGCACACCCTGGAGGAAGGGCTTACTGGCATTTAAACGCCAGTAAGGAGCATCTGGCTGGCGTTTAACGCCAGAACAAAGCATGAAACTGGCGTTAAATGCCAGAAACAAGCAGCAGTCTGGCGTTTAAACGCCAGGATTGCACCCAGAGGAAAGCTGGCATTAAACGCCAGAAACAAGCATCAGACTGGCGTTTAACGCCAGAAACATGCACCATACTTGCGTTCAACGCCAGAAACATGCTATAGACTGGCGTTGAACGCCCAAAACAAGCAAGGAAGTGGCGTTTAACGCTAGAAACATGCTGCAGTCTGGCGTTAAACGCCAGGATTGCATATATGGGGCGTTTTACACGCCTAAAAGGTGAAGGGATGAGAATTCCTCAAACACCTCAGGATCTGTGGACCCCACAGGACCCCCTCAGGATCTGTGGACCCCACAGGATCCTCACCTACTTCTTTTCTCCTCTTCACACCTTTCTATAACTCTCTTTCCCAAATACCGCTCACCAATCAACTCAATCACTCTTCCCCATCACCTCTTCACCAATCACATCCATCCTCTCTTCCCCAAAAACCCCACCTACCTTTAAATTCAAAATAATTTCCCTTCCAAACCCAACCCTAAATGGCCGAACCCTAAACCCCTCCCTACTCCTATATAAACCCCTCATTCCTTCTTCATTTTCACACAACACACCCCTCTCTTCACCCCTTGGCCGAAACCACTTCTCCCTCCATCTCCTCTATTTTTCCTCTTCTTTTATTTCTTTCTTTCTTCTTTTGCTCAGGGACAAGCAAACATTTTAAGTTTAGTGTGGTAAAAGCATAGCTTTTTGTTTTTTCATAACCATTCATGGCACCTAAGGCCAGAGAAACCTCTAGAAAGAGGAAAGGGAAGGCAATTGCTTCCACCTCTGAGTCATAGGAGATGGAGAGATTTATCTCTAAGGTCCATCAAGACCACTTCTATGAAGTTGTGGCCAAGAAAAAAGTGATCCCTGAGGTTCCTTTCAAGCTCAAGAAGAATGAGTATCCGGAGATCCGACTTGAAATCCAAAGAAGAGGTTGGGAAGTTCTCACCAACCCCATTCAACAAATCGGGATCCTAATAGTTCAAGAGTTCTATGCAAACGTATGGATCACAAGAAACTATTATCAAAGTGTGAACCCGAATCCAAAGAATTGGGTTACCATGGTTCGGGGGAATTACTTAGATTTCAGTCCGAAAAATGTAAGGTTGGCGTTTAACTTACCAATAATGGAAGAAAACGCACGCCCCTACACTAGAAGAGTCAACTTTGATCAAAGGTTGGACCAAGTCCTCATGGACGTATGTGTAGAAGGAGCTCAATGGAAAATTGACTCAAAAGGCAAGCCGGTTCAACTAAGAAGGCTTGACCTCAAACCAGTAGCTAGAGGATGGTTGGAGTTTATTCAACGCTCAATCATTCCTACTAGTAACCGGTCTGAAGTTACTGTAGACCGGGCCATCATGATCCATAGTATCATGATTGGGGAGGAGGTGGAAGTTCATGAGATCATACCTCAAGAACTCTATAAGGTGGCTGACAAGTCCTCTAATTTGGCAAGGTTAGCCTTTTCTCACCTCATTTGCCACATCTACAATTCAACTGGAATTGACATAAAGGGTGATATCCTCATTGAAGAGGATAAGCCCATCACTAAGAAAAGGATGGAGCAAACAAGAGATCATGGACCTCAACATGAGCATGAGGAGATTCCTCACCATGAAATCCCTGAGATGCCTCAGGGGATGCACTTTCCTCCACAGAATTATTGGGAGCAAATCAACACTTTCCTATGAGAATTAAGTTCCAACATGGGACAACTAAGGATGGAGCACCAAGAGCACTCCATCATCCTCCATGAAATTAGAGAAGATCAAAGAGCTATGAGGGAGGAGCAAGAAAGACAAGGAAGAGACATAGAGGAGCTCAAGAGCACCATTGGTTCTTCAAGAAGAGGAGGACGCCACCCTCACTAAGGTGGACTCATTCCTTAATCTCCTTGTTTATTTATTTTCCTATTTTTTGATTTCCATGCTTTATGTTTTATTTATGTTTGTGTCTTTATTACATGATCATTGGTGTCTAAGTGTCTATGCCTTAAAATTATGAATATGAATCCATCACCTCTCTTGAATGAAAAATGTTTTAATTACAAAAGAACAAGAAGTACATGGTTTCGAATTCATCCTTGAAACTAGTTTAATTATTTTGATGTGGTGGCAACACTTTTTGTTTTCTGAATGAATGCTTGAACAGTGCATATGTCTTTTGAAGTTGTTGTTTATGAATGTTAAATATGTTGGCTCTTGAAGAATAAGGAAAAAGGAGACATGTTATTTGATAATCTGAAAATTCATAAAAATGATTCTTGAAGCAAGAAAAAGCAGTGAATACAAATGCTTGCAGAAAAAAAAAGGAAGAAAAATAGCGAAAAAAAAAAAAGAAAAGCAAGCAGAAAAAGCCAAAAGCTCTTTAAACCAAAAGGCAAGAGCAAAAAGCCAGTAGCCCTTAAAACCAAAAGGCAAGGGTTATAAATAGGATCCAAGACTTTGAGCATCAGTGGATAGGAGGGCCTAAAGGAATAAAATCTTGGCCTAAGCGGCTAAACCAAGCTGTCCCTAACCATGTGCTTGTGGTGTGAAGGTGTCAAGTGAAAACTTGAGACTGAGTGGTTAAAGTCAAGGTCCAAAGCAAAAAGAAGAGTGTGCTTAAGAACCCTGGACACCTCTAATTGGGGACTTTAGCAAAGCTGAGTCACAATCTGAAAAGGTTCACCCAGTTATGTGTCTGTGGCATTTATGTATCCGGTGGTAATACTGGAAAACAAAGTGCTTAGGGCCACGGCCAAGACTCATAAAGTAGATGTGTTCAAGAATCAAAATATTGAACTAGGAGAATCAATAACACTATCTGAATTCTAAGTTCCTATAGATGCCAATCATTCTGAACCTCAATGGATAAAGTGAGATGCCAAAACTATTCAAGAGGCAAAAAGCTACAAGCCTCGCTCATCTGATTAGAGCTAAGTTTCATTGATATTTTTGAATTTATAGTATATTCTCTTCTTTTTATCCTATTTGATTTTCAGTTGCTTGAGGACAAGCAACAATTTAAGTTTGGTGTTGTGATGAGCGGATAATTTATACGCTTTTTGGCATTATTTTTACATAGTTTTCAGTATAATTTAGTTAGTTTTTAGTATATTTTTATTAGTTTTTAATTAAAATTCACATTTCTGGACTTTACTATGAGTTTGTGTATTTTTTTTGTGATTTCAGGTATTTTCTGGCTGAAATTGCGGGACTTGAGCAAAAATCAGATTCAGAGGTTGAAGAAGGACTGCAGATGCTGTTGGATTCTGACCTCCCTGCACTCAAAGTGGATTTTCTGGAGCTACAAAACTTCAAATGGCGCGCTCTCAATTGCGTTGAAAAGTAGACATCCAGGGCTTTCCAGAAATATATAATAGTCCATACTTTGATTAAGGATAGACGACGTAAACTGGTGTTGAACGCCAGTTCCATGCTGCATTCTGGAGTCAAACGCCAGAAACAGGTTGCAAAGTAGAGTTAAACGCCAGAAACATGTTACAAACTGGCGTTCAACTCCAAGAAAGACCTCTACACATGTAAAGCTCAATGCTCAGCCCAAACACACACCAAGTGGGCCCCAGAAGTAGATTTCTGCATCATTTACTTATCTTTGTAAACCCTAGTAACTAGTTTAGTATAAATAGGACTTTTTACTATTGTATTGGAGATCTTTGATCAGTTTTATGCTATCTTAGACTTTTGTGAGGGCTGGCCATTCGGCCATGCCTGAACCTTCATCACTTATATATTTTCAACGGTAGAGTTTCTACACACCATAGATTAAGGTGTGGAGCTCTGCTGTTCCTCAAAGATTAATGCAAAGTACTACTGTTTTTCTATTCAATTCAACTTATTCCGCTTCTAAGATATCCATTCGCACCTAAGAACATGATGAATGTGATGATTATGTGACGCTCATCATCATTCTCACTTATGAACGCGTGCCTGACAAACACTTCCGTTCTACATGCAAACAAGCTAGAATGAATATCTCTTAGATATCTAATACAGAGGACCGAGTCCGAGATATTAGAATCTTCGTGGTATAAGTTAGAACCCATGGATGGCCATTCTTGAGATCCGGAAAGTCTAAACCTTGTCTGTGGTATTCCGAGTAGGATCTGGGAAGGGATGGCTGTGACGAGCTTCAAACTCGCGAGTGCTGGGCATATTGACAGATGCAAAAGGATAGTAAATCCTATTCCAGTATGATCGAGAACCGACAGATGATTAGCCATGCCGTGACAGAGCATTTGGACTTTTTTCACTGAGAGGATGGGATGTAGCCATTGACAACGGTGATGCCCTACATAAAGCTTGCCATGGAAAGGAGTAGGAATGATTGGATGAAGACAGCAAGAAAGCAGAGGTTCAGAGGGACGAAAGCATCTCTATACGCTTATCTGAAATTCTCACCAATGAATTACATAAGTACCACTATCCTATTTTATATTTTATTTATCTTTTACTTATCAATTCATAAAATCAGTTTAATCTACCTGACTGAGATTTACAAGGTAACCATAGCTTGCTTCAAGCCGACAATCTCCGTGGGATCGACCCTTACTCACGTAAGATTTATTACTTGGACAACCCAGTGCACTTGCTGGTTAGTTGTACGAAGTTGTGAAACAGAATTAAGAACATGAACGTGCGTATTGAGTTTTTAGCGCCGTTACCAAGGAAGGAATGATCACGATTTCGCACACCACAAGACAATGAGCCGGCACTACCAGATGATTGAGTAGTCCCTATACATGCGAACGGACCTATGCTCGCGAACGGATTTGTACATAGCGATAGTAGCGGCTCTGGTGGTTTCGAAGGTATAGCTGTAGCTGCTGACGATGAGAAGGAGGAGGATCCAGAGATGGAGATAGAGCAGGACAAGGAGATGGATGAGCCTCATGATGATCTACCCAAGAGCCACTTGTAGATATTGACTAACAGTAGTAGGAGAATTCTTTTGATGATACTCCAGTCTAACATTGACTTATGGTTAGTCTCTCACTTGTGTTAGTACACCCGAGATCGAGCTTGGAGCTATAGAGTGGTTAGGCTAGCCTGGGCGCTAGCTTAGTGGCTTTTTGTATGGGCTATGCCCCGGGAGTGTCGTGTATATATTAGCTATGTAGGGTTGGTAAGGATGTAACTGAGATGATCTTCTGTAAACGCTACACGTTTTGTTTATAGTGTACATGATGTATATTATCAGTTATGTTTTGTGTTTCTTAATGTTCCTTTACATTTCTACTTGTGTATGTTTATTTATATTTAATCCTTTAATTCACTTCAAACGTTTTAAAAAAGAAAAATTTACTCGTAAAATTACAGCGCTTTAACAAGGCACAGGCTTATATATTAAATAATAGTTAATAATTAGGAAAAACAAGTTGGTGACACTTAGCTTCTTGTATGACCATGGCATACCGGGAGTTGGGTCGTTACAATCTTAGTGATAAGAATTGAAGAGTTTTTCAATTCAAGTCCAAGTCAGATATTTAAAATAGAAAGTGGGGTTTATAATAATCTTTATGATCTCATGTGGGCTTTTCTTATCTTGATGAATCTTGCATACTTAAGGATGAAGAATATTCAAAAAACTTTGTTGAGTTTAAAGAACTAAAAAATTATTAAGATGATAACTAAACATTATTGGGTTAATTGCAAGTTGTTTGTATAATTTGTTTTGTTTAGTGTGCAGAAAACAAATTGAATAGAAACTGGCCCAAGAAGCAATGACACAAGCCAAATAGTATCCGGCCCACACACACATAATCATGGCCCAAAACTCACTTGCTACCTTCACAAGTATTTACCATCTAAAACAGAAACAACTTTTCCATCTACCACCTTCTTGAAAACATCGACTTCGGAGATTTCCAAGTCGGGAGTTCTCGGTTTGATTTGGTCAAGGATATTTTGTTCAACATCAAAAACTCCATCTACAGCAACACACTCCACCTTTTGAACTGAGAGTTTGAGTTCCTCAATTTTTCTTATCAACTCAGAAACCTGCTTCTTCATATTCTCCCCTTTTTCATCGGAAGCAGCCTTCGCTTCTTTCAAACTTTTTACCTTGTTTTCAAGGGAAGCTTGCCTTTCTTGAAGAGTAGTAACCAAGGTATTCAACTTCTGAATCTGGATGTTAGCATCAGCAATTATTTTATCCGTTGATAGAAAATCTGAGCGAAGATTTGAAGTTTCTATCTCTGCATCTTGGACATACGTAGCCGAATGGAACAACATCCCCTGAACTCGGGGAAGGGTGTGTTCCAAAGATATCTTAGAAAGAACTAACTTCGTATCTTCATTTATGAAATGATGATCCACTAAGTTAGGAGCCCAAAACCCCTTATCTAACACATGCCTAAATGATGATGGAACCGGAACATCAGCATCATCCTTTCCAACACTTTTTAATTTTTTCTTCGTTGGAGAGTTATTGGGAGAGTCTTCTTCTAAACTATGGACCTCGGGGCCCTGACCTTTGCCACTCTCTTCACCCCCCTGAGGTAATGGTTGGCGGATGATGGTAGCAGAAAAAAAAATCATATCACCACTTGCGCTAATCGGGAGGGGCTGAGTTTCCTACCTCCTCTTCATAGCGGGAATAGCAGTAAGTCCTCCGACCATATCAAATAAAATAAAAATACAAAGGTTTCAGTAAGGAAATGGAACCATGAATATAAAGGAAAGAGAGTAAAAAAAATAAAACCTACTGTTAGCATTCCGAATAGCCTACTCATCCACTATGATATCTCTCAAATGGAGAGGGCATTCATTCCATAAAATCATCAACATATTAATGCTCACAAGTTCAAAAGCATTAACATCACTAACTCAGATTTTTGGAGAGAACACATTGAAATTCCAATATAAGTTAAACTTTTTTCCACCTTCTAAGTTTATAAGAAAAGGAGTTGTACCCTCTATTCATTCAATTTTGAAAAATTTTTCTTTAAATCTATGGTAAGACTCTTTAAATATGTTAAAATTTTTATATTTGGGACACCACAAAAGAAAATAAACCCGCATTCTTGTGACCTAAAGGGAACTATTAAAGTAAAGAAATAAAAGAAAACCCAAAGGGAGGGTTGGATATCTAAAAATGAGCATAAAAGCTCGAAACAGCGAATAATGGCCCAACTATTTGGATAAAGTTAAGAAGGGGCACATCTGCTGTGAGTCAAGACGCTCACTTGGAAGTCGGTAAAAGGAAGTCGAACTCCTATTCGGCAGAATAGAGTCTTGTACATCCATAGCCAGTCCAGGGCAGTGCTAGCATGTTCATTAATATGGCACAACCGGTCCCTGGATCTGGGAACCGAGAAAATGTACAAATTGCTTAAATCGGAATCAAATATAACCCTAGCCTCGGTTAGGTTATCAAGCCATTCTTGTGTTATGGTAGAAGGGGTAGCCTTAACCTCCTCGGATACCCAGGAGTAAATGTCTGTTTCAAGTTCACTATTCATTGGCAGAAAGGGGGCAAGTTGGGGCCTCGGCCTGTTAGCGGCTCCACCACGTTCGTAGTTCACGATAACCTTTCCCGCACTATATTGGTAAACCCTATAGGGGCACCACCACTATATCACCAAAGGTCGAAAAACTCTAAACCTTACTTAGAAAATGTAAAATTCATCACAGTTATGGGAAATACAAAAGAATGTGAGAAATGGGGCAAAAACCAAACGGAAACCGTTATTATCAAGCCAGAGAAACTAAAAATAATGGTACCCCCACTACGTTAAAACCTAATTGAAGGTACCAAATACAAAAAAAATTCGAAGCAACGCCAAAAGCCATAAAGGAAAACACAGGAAGTAGTAGGAAAAAATGAAATACAAAATAAAAGGAAGAAGGTCCCTTGGCAGGATAACACAAAAAAAGGAAAGAAATAAAAACCTTACTAACTTTACTGAAAATTGTTGTGAAGTTCACTGGAATTTGAAAATACTATTGCAGAAAACAACCTTGTTTCCAAAAGCTATGGAGGAAGATGACCGAAATGACAATAGCTTTCTTAGATGAGAGAAGAAGTTTTGTTTTTAGAAAGTAAAGTTAAAGTGAAATATTATTTTAGAGAAAAGGACAAATAGGTCCCTCACCTTTTGCCCCGCGGACATTTTCGTTCCTGACCATTGAAAAATACTTTTAAGTCCCTGACCTTCACAAAACTTGGACGGATCAGTCCCTTCGTCCAAATGCTTCCGTCAGGGACTGATCCGTCCAAATGCCTCCGTCAGGGACTGATCCGTCCAAGTTTTGTGAAGGCTAGGGACTTAAAAGTATTTTTCAATGATCAGGGACAAAAATGTCTGCAGGACAAAAGGTTGGGGACCTATTTGTCCTTTTCTCATTATTTGATTAAGAGTTAAAATGTTGCAATGATGGATGAAGAGAAAAATCATAAATGATCAGACGATTCGTAAATCGAAGGAAGTTATAACCACGCCAAAGAAAATGAAAAAAGTTCAATTTCCTTACAAACCCCTCAAAATTTTCAATTAAAAGAAATCCGAGTTGAGAACACTGTACTAGACAAAATAGCAAGCTAATGAGAATCCGACGTCACAAGATAACGTCGGATATGACATAACAGCCACGCCATTAAGTCATTAAATCGCCAAATTGTGGCAATAAGAGCACGATATAAAGGCAATAAATACTAAAAAAAACAGTAATCTCAAGAGACAAAGATAAAAGAAAAGAAAACTCAGCAGGTAAATTGAGAACTAAATCACATTGTTAAGTCCATTGTTAACTTAGACATCAGAATATCTTATTTATTGTCCTCGAGCCTAGTTCTACACTTGCCAAAGCTAGAATCTTCGATCTTCAAGCAGTCCAGTTCGTAAATTCGTTCCTGTTACGAACAATTATAATGTATTAAAAAATTGTATTTCTTTGAATAATTTAATAAGTGCCTGTTTGTTAGCCAAACCTAATTAAGTATTATATTCAGATATAGATCCGGAAAACGCGCAGATTTGTTTTGTCCAAAATAATTTATTCCTAGAACCTATCTTGCATTACTAACGAGGTTTTTGAACCCATTTCAAATTAGAGGATTAATGCAATGAGGTTAGTTTGTATGGTAGTAAACATAATTACATAATAGTAAACATCTTCAAGAGGTGTTTGTTTCAAGCTATATTCTGTAATTTTATTCTTGATACTGAATATTTGGAAATGACATTAATCTTTCAAGCTAAGTAGTCCTCATCACTTGCTTCTTCGCTACGTTTCGACATAGTTCTTTCTCAGAGTAATGTTGGTTTGGGTTCAATGGCACTGAAGGTTGAATCTTCGTCACGAACTTCAAAATGGAAGTACCGTGTTTTCGTGAGTTTTAGGGGAAAAGACACCCGCGACGGTTTCACTGAGCATTTGTATGCAGCCTTGCAAAGGCAACGTATTCAAACGTTCAGAGAAAACAACAATGAAGAACTCCGAACAAGTACTGTTATCTCTGATCAGCAGCTCCTTCTTGCAATTGTCATACTGTCACCCAATTATGCGAATTCCACATCGTGTTTGGATGAACTCCGAAAGATTGTTGAAAGCAAAGGAAGCTCTGGCATGATATTGCCGGTGTTCTACGGTGTGGATCCTTTCGACGTACGGCACCAAAAGGGCACCTTTGCAGAAGCTTTTAGGAAACATGAGGAGAGATTTAATGGAGACAAAGAAAAGGTTCAGAAGTGGAGAGATGCTTTGAAATTCGTTGCACAATTAAGAGGTTGCAGCTCTCAACATCGGTAAGTCGTCGTCTTTTTCTTGATTTTTTTTCCTTAAAATTACTTTGCCGTGATTTCTAGCTAATCCTCTCATAAATAAGGGTTAGTTATCTTTTATAACTGGTTTAATTATTATTAGAGGAATTAATTTATAATTAAAATAATTTATTTTTTAATTTTAGTTAATTAAACCAAATTTTTACTAAATTATGGTAAAATTCATTTTATAAAGCGCAATAATTTTAATTTTAAAGAGATTTTATTTTACAATTTGTTAATTTTTTCAATATATCCAATTTTTTTAATGTGTTCCAGCAAAAAAAATTAAAAAAAGAAAATCAAAAAAGAAAATTAAAAATTAAAAAATTTAAAATAAAAATAAAATAAAAATTAAAAACTGGAAGAAGAAGAATAGAAAAATTAGAGATTGGCATCTTATTAGAAATATTATTTATATGTATAATATTTAGGAAGAGTTTTAAGTGTACTGAGAACACCGATATTTTAATTATTTTAACCGATATAATATATATTAATTAAAATCAACGATTAAAACATCTGAAACATTGTTTCAGGTATATTTAAAACTTTTTCTAATGTTTATACTTCTCCAATAACAAGTTTAATTAGAATCTTATAAACAACTAAAAAATAAAAAATTCTAATATATTTATACATTTGTATCTCGTGTATATGTAATATTTAGAGATGTCATTCAAACTATATATATATTCTCTATCTGCTATGTTAAATATAAAAAAAAAAATAAAGATCCATGTTACGTTTGAAGTTATTCGTCGTTTTCAACTTTTAATTCGTTTTTGTTTTATTATTTAACTTTTATTTTCAGTTTTTTTCTGTTAAATTTGTGTGGCTGAAAATCTAGAGCATTTAAAAAAATTGGATGGATGGAGAAATTTAAAAAATTATAAAATGAGATATTTTTAAAAACTATTGTAATTTGTAAATTATCTTTTATCATGGTTTAATAATTTAGTTTAATTAACTAAGAAAAAAAATAATTTGACACAAATAAATTTTTTCAATAACAATAAAATAAATTATAGAGGATAACTAACCCCTATTTATAAGAAGATTGAGTAGAAATTATCTATCTTTTTTTTAGGTGCAATTATATTTAGATGAGTCAAAATAGAAGTTCTCGCATTTATTGTATGTGATTTTGTCATGAGTTAATATTTTTTTATTAAGTAAGGTTTAATTATTTTGTTAGTTTTTATAATTTTTATAATTAAATTTTTATATTTTTTAATTAAATTTTTATGTTATTTTTAATTTTATAATTAGACTTTTTTAAGTATAAAATATGTTAAAATTAATTAAATATTTTTAAAAAAATTAAAGATATTTATAATTAAAAATTTAATTAGATATTTGATCGTATATATTTTGAGATAAATATTTTATTAATTTAATATTTTTGACATAAAAATATTTAATTATAAAATTATAAGTAGTGTAAAGATCTAATTAAAAAATATATAAAAATTTAATTAAAATTTTAGTAAAATTATTGAAACTAACAGAACAATTAAATCACTAATTAATATTCTCTCTAAGTGGAGCATGAAAATAATTAATTATAGTATAAATATCAAGATAAAAAATTAATTAAAATAGTCCAAACTTATATTATGCACTTTTGGATCCTCCAAGTACACATCACCCTCTACAGCATACTCAACAAATTTTTCCATCTCTGGATTTGAAAAAGAATAAAAGATAGGCGTAGAAGAAATCTTCTTCTTATGTCGATCTATAATATCCTTCTTGAAATAAAAAAAAACTTTGACTTTTATTTGATCCTCAAATTTTTCTCTTTTGGAACTCCAAGTTGCTATAATTTGTTGCATATGCTCCATGTCAATGGCCACTTTGACTAAATCCTCTATGGTTGCTTAATGGTAATGTTAGACTTTATCTGCAAGTTCTTCGTTTAATCCAAAGAAAACTCGTTCCATAAGAACTTCAAGACTCTTTTTAATATTAGCCTTGTCCATCAAATATAGAAACTCCTTGTGGTACTCCATCACTGATTGTGAACCCTGTTGCAACCTACAAAATTTTTTAAAAATTTCGTTGTGGTATGATGATGGCACAAATTGGTTCTTCATGATTTTCTTCATCTTCTCCCAACTACAAATTGGGCTTTTGCCGTACCATCTTCTAGATCTTCCTAATTTAGTCCACCATATACAGGCATCATCGGAAAAATTGGCTTGTACCAGTCGAACCTTCTTTTCTTTTGAAAGGATGCAATTTAGAAAAATCGACTCTACCTTCCTTTTCCATCAGAAATAAGCTTCAGGATCATTTCTCCCTTTAAATGCAGGAATTTGTAACAGAAAATTCTTTTTCGCATATGAGAGTCTTTCATCATCACTGTTATAATACTCAATCATTTATTATTATTTCTTTTACTCCTTTTTCTTGAGCAGACACTGACTTTAAGATAGAATAATTGCAGAAAAAATTAAAATAAGAATTTTTTTTTCATTTTTTTTACTCTGAAGTAAATGTGCAAAAATTGAAAAAAAAAAAAAGAGAGTAAACAAGAACCCTAAAACGTGTAGATAAATAAGAATTTACCTATGACCTGGTTCTGATACTAGATGATAAAAGAAATGATACAAATAGACTCATCCCAAAAGAAATTGCAGAAACATAAAATAATAGATAAAAATTTTTCTACTAGAACTCTAAGAAACCTATTCTTAGCAATCTAGGTCACCGGAAGGAATTTGCTACTAGACCTTCAAAGAATCTGTCCTTGACAATCTAGATCAAAGGGATAAAAATTGAAGAAACCACCACGCAAAATTATCACCACGCAGAATCGCCTTAGTGTTGGATCTTTCAATCTTCTTTATTGCAACAAGCAAAGCAAATTACTCACCTGACTTAATTACACTAAGAAAACGTGCATAAAGTACTAAGAAAATTTTATTCATAAAAAATTGTGTAAATTGTCTCACCAAAGATGTTTAAATAGGCCCCTGACAAACTAATTAAAAGATAATTTAAATCAGATTGGATTAGATCAGATTTGATTTAAATTTAAAATCCCTACAAATACTACTCAGCAAATTAGAAATAAATCAAATCTTCTAACAAGCTCTAACAGCAAAATAAATTAAAATAAAGGGCTAAAAATTCAAAAATTAATAATAAATTATGCCTCCCACTAGATTTAAAAAACATTATTAGGTTTCTTGGTGTCCTGACTAACTCAATGGGACTTATGAGTTGCCGCCATTTCAGTACTACGATTTTTGAGATGAACTATTGGTCTCTTTAATGTCTAAGACCGATATGATATAATTCTTTTAGTATTCAGATCTTTAAATATGATAAGATTACTATTATGTCCTTTGTCTCTAAAATGATAAAAATACCCTCTTGAACGGGTATCACAAAATTACAAAGCATGAATCTTCAAATAAAAAGAGAGAGAGCTAGATCCAGTTTGAAAAAATTTGTCTTGAAGATTCTTATATTGTGTTTAGTACTTTATATTTGATAAATAAAAAATTATGTATTTATTATTTGCAGGTTAAAAAAATTATATTTGGGATACATTAAAAGCATCTAAAGAAATAATTTTTAAAATTAGTATGTATTTATTAAAATAAAAAATTTTAATATAATTTAATATATTAATAAATATTTAAATTTACTTTTAGTTAAATTATTCATGCCAAGTTCCATTCACAATTAAATTTTTTTATTTTTTTATGTCTATTATAATTATTTTAAAAGTTAAAAACTATTTTATGAGATATAATTATTGTTGGTTATATTTATTGAAAATTACTTTTAATTTGATTTACAAAATATATGTACTGCAATTTTCGGAAAATTATATTTTATTTAAAGCCAATCTTAATAAGTTATTTGTGAAAAATAAAAGATTTTACAAAATCAAATGTTAATATTTTAACTCTTTCTGCCCTTTTTTTTTTCCTGCTTTAGGTATGTAGAACCATTCCTAAATACATTTTTAACAAAAACAAATCATGTCATTATAAAATAAATCACAAAATAACATACCATATCTCATTGGGCTATCTCTCAGCATGTTCTGGGTTGTGGCGTAAAAGGTGAAGAGTGAATCTTAAGCTCATACCCCCCAAAAAATACAAATATTAAATGTATAAATCTCACCATCTTAGCTGCTTCAAGTTTTTGGTCAATAGGTATATATAATTATATATGTAAAACTTTTAAAATATTTGGGTGGTCCATGCTCGGGAGAATGGATTTTTTCTATTGTTGAAAAAAAATTGAGGTAGTAAAGTGTAATCTATAACTCTTCAATATACTTTTTCTCATATTTTTTTTGTCTCACTTATAACAATTAATAGTGAAAAATCATACTTTATTCATTATTAAAAAAATTGAGAGAATCTATTTTCCATATTCGGATGGTCCCCATTACCAATATTAAACTCTGCTATTGGCTATAGAATGTAACAAAAAATTAAAAAAAAAATTATTGAATACCTTACAAATACGTTTAAAAGTACAAAAACTATTAAACTAAATATCTGTATTAAAATAGTAAAATTTTCAAGTTATCTACTAAATGAAAATGACATGTTAAAACTGAATTCCAAGAGTAGTCGTTAACAACAATAGTGTGCAGTTACTTTACGCTATCTATATAAAAGAATTAAACTTTGTACTAGAAAATGTTAATGAAGTACCAAAAATATATGACTATTAAACTAATGAATAAAGTTATTAAATAATTTAATAGTATAATTTTTAATAAAATATTTATTGTGATGAGTTTCTTAATTTCTACTTAGGTAATAAACCACCACCACTACCACCACTATAATAATGGGTGTATTTTATTATTTTTATTTATAATCATTATTTATGTCCATCTAGGAGAGAAGTGTATAATGTCTATGGTTATGGTAATGATTATATATAAATATTTTTATAACATATTTTTATTTTTTAATCTTAGCAATGCTTTTTTAAGATATGGTAACCACATAGTCTATATATATATATATTATGTATGTTTTTTTTTTACAAAAGCATACTTTCAATTAAGAAAATAGTCAAACGACACTTATATATCGTAGAAAAATTATCAGATCTGAAACTAAACAAGAAAATAGATAAGTTTTATATTGAACTATTATATGGGAAGAGGCACACAGTTCGATTACAAAGAATCTTATACAAAGGAAATAGAGACTCAAAACAATCTCTTTTGTTTCTAAATCTTCACAGTAGGTGCTGCACCATAGAAACCTATCTTCTCTTCTTTTTAGAATCGATCCAAATGCTTTCTGAAACTGTAAATATTTCCATAAATGAAAGGCCTTCGTTGTATCTTCATCCCAAGCCTGCGAAAACAACACTAACACACCCATAAAGGGACCAATACACCACAAAAGGGGAAAGAAACACCACAAATGAGTTATTTAATCTAGATCTGGATCTCAGATCTAAATCTCTTGAGACAGAAACAACAAAAGAGCAAACAGAAGTAACAACAAAACAGAAGGGGTGCTAAGGAAAGAAGAGAAGGTAGGTGATAGAAAGAGACGGGTAGTGAAAGGGTTATGACTAGCGGAAAGAGAGAGAAAGTGGCTGGTGAGGGTGAGTGTGTGACACTGGAAAGAGATATATAAAGGGTTTGGGAGTAAGAGAAAGGAAAGAGAGAGAAGAGGAGTAGTAGAGAAAGGGGGGAGGAGGGCCACCGCAGCCCAGGTAGAGGCGGCGGCGGCGGCCCTCAGATGACTTTAACCTGTTTCCTTTGCGCGAGAGAGAAGAGCGTTAATTTTTACATTGGAACATATATTATGTATGTTATTAATAGGCATTGCTTCTAATCTTTCATATTCAGTGAAAATTATTAAAATGAATTCGGAGATACAATTTAGTGTAGAAGTGTAGAAAAATGTATAGATGCCAAAAAATCTTCAATTCAATTTAGAATAAAAAATAAGTTACGAAGACCAATTCTCTTTGTAAAAGAGAATCTATATAACTATTATATAACAACAACAATAAAACTTTATCCTACTAAGTGAAGTTGGCTACATAGATCAAACGACGTTATTGAGCTTTATTATATATTATGTCTATAGAAAAATCATTTACATGTAGATCTTGTTTGATCACCTCATGGATGGTCTTTCTAAGTCTTCCTCTACCTTTTACCCCTTATCCATCTTCCATCTCATCCACCCTCTTGAGTCCTGACTGGGTGCTTTGTCGGTCTTCTTCTCACATGTCCAAACCACTTGAGACGTGATTCTACCATCTTTTTCACAATAGGTACTACTCTAACTCTCTCTCTTATATCTTCGTTCTTTATTCTATCCAATCACGTATGACCACTCATTCATTTCAATATCTTCATTTTTGCCACACTTAACTTATGTTCGTGTTTCTCTTTGGCCACCCAACACTCCATACCATAAAGCATACCTGGTCTGATAACAATGCGATAGAATTTACCTTTAAGTTTTAAAAGCACTTTTTTGTCACATATGAAACCAGACGCATTCCGCCATTTTGACCAACCTGCTTGGATCCTATGATTTATATCCTATTCAATCTCTCCATTATCTGTATGATGCACCCAAGATACTTAAAACTTTTAACTTTTCGTAGGATGTTTTCTCCAATCTTCACCTCTATATTAGGGTTTTTTCTTTGACGGCCTAACTTATATTCCATATATTCAGTCTTGCTACGGCTTATGCGCAGACTATACACTTCTAGAGTTTCTCTCCATAAATCCAAATTCTTATTTAGATCTTCTCTCAAGGATGTTCCCTAGTGTACTCTTATACCAATAGAAAATTTCTTTGTCACACCACCTTGAGTTTTCACACTAGTTGTAACTCCATCATACATGTCTTTAAATGCACGAATATATGCGATCCTTACTCTCTTTCTTTCCAAAACCTTCTATAAGACCTCCCTTTGGACCCTATTGTACGCTTTTTTCAAATCAATAAACACCATATGTAGATCTCTTTTATTACTATGATACATCTCCATCATCCTTCTTAACGGTATGTAGTTTCAGTGGTAGATCTTCCTGGCATACAACCAAATTGGTTCTCTGTTACTTGTATCTCTTGTTTCAGCCCTATTCTATCACTCTTTCCCAAAACTTCATGGTATGGCTCATGAGCTTGATCCCTCTATAGTTTTCGCAACTCTATATATCCCCTTATCCTTGTAAATAGGTATTAAGGTGCTCTTTTTCCACTCATCTGCCATCTTCTTTGACCTTAAAATATCATTAAAAAGCTTGGTTAACCAACTGATACATTTCTCTCCAAGGCCTTTCCAAACTTCAATCGGAATATTATCGGGTCCTACTGCCCTCCCATTTTTCATCCGCTTTAGAGCCTCTTTTACCTCGAAGTCTCGAATCCTTCGATAGTAGTAAAAAATTTGATCTTCTTCCCTCGTGCATAACTGACCAAGGCTTGGAAGATTCTTTTGTCCTTCATTAAATAACTCATAGAAGTAGCTCTTCCACCTTTCATTGATCTTCTCATCTTGAGACAAAACCTCTCTGTCTTTATCCTTTATACACTAAACTTAATCCAAGTCTCTCCTTCTTCTTTGACGGCTCTTTGCGATTCTATATATACATTTTTCTCTTTCCTTCATGCCTAAAGACTTGTAGAGACCCCATCTGCTCTTGTTCTTGCTTCACTTATAGCCACTTTTGTCTTTTTCTTAGCCGTCTTATATTTTTTCCAATTATCTGTATTGCGACACAAAGACCGCTTTTAAAGTACTCCCTTTTTGCCTTTATCTTTTCTTGTACACTCGCATTCTTCCATCTGGACTCTTTGTCTCTTGATCCTATCCCCCTAGATTCACCAAAACTTATTTTTATTTTTATTCTAATAACTTCTGCCATCTCCCTCCACATCTCCTCTGCGCTTCCATCCCCTTCCCACTTTGTCTCTTTTTCTACCCATCTTAGGAAGCTTCTTTATCCCTCACCTTTCGTCCGTCACCACCTCGTCCTTGGGTTCTTCGTATGATGCATTTTTCTCAACTTTTGCTCAACGTAAAAATCCACGACGAGCATCCTATGTTGTATTGTTAAACTCTCTCCCGGAATAATTTTACAGTTAATAAAAAATTTTCGGTCGACTATCCTCAACAAGAAGAAGTCTATTTGAGAGCTTGTCATGCCACTCCTATATGTTATAAGATGTTCGTCTCTCTTTTTAAAACATGTATTTGCAATGAGAAGATCAAAGGTTGAGGAAAAGTCTAAAATAGTTTTACCTTCGGTATTGACCACCCCGAAACCGTGGCCTCAGTGAATACTTCTATACCCAGTCACTTCTCTTCTAACATGACCATTTAAATCTCCTCTGAAGAAAATCTTATCTCCCAAAGCTAAGGTATGTTTTAGACCAAACTCTTTAGATCATCCGAAAACTTGTGTTGCTCGTCTGAACCCACTTTCGGTGCATAGGCGCTAATCACATGAAAAGTATCTCCTTCTATCATAAGTTTGATAGAAATGATCCGATCACCCACCTTCTTGACATCCACTACATCCTTCTCCCACTGCTTATCCATGATAATACCTACCTCATTCATATTCTTCACCTTTCCTGTATACCAAGGTTTGAAACCGGAGGTATCCAACTCCCTAGTTTTTGAGCCGACCTATTTTGTTTCTTTTAGGCACATGATATTAATCTTCCTCCTTGTCATGATATCCACCACTTCCATGAATTTTTTTTTTGTTAGAATACCTATGTTTCATGTCTCAAATCTTAACCTTCTGTCGCTCTGACCTTTACCTTTACCTTTTTTTTTGTGAACTAGCTTATTTACCCTCGTCTATTCACGAAAACACGAGAATCCTTGCTCATTTAACACTACACCCAGGCACTGATGCAGTGGCTCTTGCTCATTTAACACGGTTCGCGAGCCATACAGCGTGTTGCTTCCGGGTAACGACCTAACTTTTGTGCAATAACGTCTTTGATCCATGTCATGAAGATTCAACTAAGTTTTTATGTTGGCTGTTGAAAGTCTAACACAACATTCCTCCTTTATCCGAGCTTGAAACTGGCTATCTAAATATAATCTATATATAAAAAATATTAAAGTAGCACTACAAGAAAGTTGCTAGATACAGGCGGAATAAATCCGATGGTATAAATCTCGCCAGTAATTATTTACTGACGGATTTTTTTGTCTGCTGCTAATTACTAACAGATTTAGCAGCGGATATAAACTTTTATTTGGCATAATTTTTAGAGATTGTTATTGTCAAATTTTTTTCTCGATAAATCTGACGATAATATATTATTTATTAATAATTAAAATAATAGTTACTGACTGATTTAACTGACAATAAACTAAAAGTTTAATTTAAAAAATTTGTTTTAAAATTCAATATATAATTTTAAATATTTATATTAAACCACCGCTTCCACCTTTTACCTGATTTTCGGGATGAGAAACATCTACTGTTAGATGAGGTACTAGTTAATGTGTTTGTTGAGGTATTATAAACACTTGCAAAAGATTTAACAGAAGAGCATAATTCAGCTCAATATGCAGGAATAATTTAAACATTAAACCAGAATGGAAGAGCATGTACAAATTAAGAAAAAATCAAAATAGGAAAAAATGCAGGCCTCACCACTAGAACTTATTCGATTATTTTTCTGTAGACTGCTTTCATAGACACCTATTTCAACAAAAGAACTGCTACAATCATCATTACGTCCACCTCCATCATTTCCTTCCAGTTTATAGCATATCCATGAAGGAATGTGAAAAATGATGAACAGCTTGTTGTACTTAAAATATTAAAAATAAAAATAAATTTGTTCAATTTATATAATTAACAAAAGGCATAGGAAATAAAATTTTTAAAACACAAATAACTAAGTTTACAGTTACAACCTTTTAAATCAATACTTTGGATGCACAAAGGCACCTTCATGTGATGTTCCTCCATGTTAAACACTATCAAATTCCATCAAATTAAATGCATATTAACACAAATTCAAACATTGAAAAAAATGTTGCATATCATACAATTAGAAAAACAATCAGCGAAATACGAGATCTACTATTGACAGATTACTTTGGATAAACCACAAAGCTGATATAACAAATTTAAACAAGGTCAAATATATGGACCTTAATATAAAACTAAAAACAGCTATTATAAATACAAAAAATTTTCAGGTCCACATAGAATTCTATTATATGAAAAGAAACAATTAACAACATACACATATAAAAATAGATTCAACATATCAAATAACTTACCAAATAAAAAACAGCAAAAGTACTATTTGATCTTCAATTTCTTCAATTTATTGAATGAAAGGTCAATATACTCCAAATTCTGTCATTATCCACTTTCCGGAGGCCAGGTAGATATCTAGTTTGTTTTTTAAAAAAATAAGAAAACGGCAAATCAAAACAGAAAAGGAGCTATTAACAAAAGAAAATTATTTACACCAAACTTAACACTTAGAAACAATGAACTTTGACACTATCATTACCCAAAATTAACTACCACTCCAATCTAAAACCATGACCAAGTAAAAGAAAGTAAAGTATTCATTGATTCACTTTATTAAAGTATCCTGCCTCAAGCTGAATCGACCCACCACAATAGTAAAATTCCTTGATGAGCTGGTTTTCTATTCAAACTTAGAATTTGCATAACTAAAGTGGCTTAAAGTAAGTACATTTTTTCATCAGCAGAAAAATAAAAAAACTAACCTGATAGAGAAGTGACAAATAGAAAGCATAGTCAGTTGCTTAAGGGCAGCAATCTCGGCCAACAATGGAAAACACATAATCTGTGACTAAAATGGCGCGTATCATTTAATTATTTTACCGTCAGACTTTTTTGTCCCTAAATTCGGCGATAATGTTCGCGCCAACTTTTTTCTCTCCAATTATTACTGATGAATTTACCGTCGGAAAATTGAATTCGACGATAACTTTTTTACTCGATAAATTTATTGTCAAATCCACCGGTAAATCCATCAGTAAACCCGCTGCTAACTTCCAATGATAAATCCAACGGTATTCAACATTTTTTTTTGTAGTGTAGTATTTAGCAAGCTAATGATACTTAAGATTTTTTATTTTCTATGAATTTGTTATGTCATTACTAAATTTACTTTGTGGCAACACGAGTTAATTTTTAATTTGGTCTCTGAACTTATATATGAACCTTATTTAGTTCTTAAAATTTCAATTATCTCTATTTAGTCCCCAAATTTTACAAACATGACTCACATTAGTTCCTGAGATAATTTTCAATACACAGACATTAATGGAACATTGATATAAATAGTCAAATGCCATGTTGGAACATGTAAAACGATGCGGTTTTGATTTTAGTGTTCAAATAATTCAAAAATGATGATGTGTCACTTGCTTTGGGAGGAAAAGTTTAGATAAGTACCACTTGATGTGTTTTATGGTTATTTGAGTACTAAAACCAAAATGATGTCATTTTACAAAGTCCAATATGGCATTTGGTTGCTTACATCGATATTTCATTGATGTCTGTGCATTGAAAATTTTTCAAAGACTAATATAAATCATATTCGCAAAAGTTTGGGGATTAAATAAAAATAATTAAACTTCAACGACTAAATTGATGAGACGCGCGTACAAAGTAAAATAAAAATCACATTTAGTATATCATAGTAAATACATATGTATGTGTAACTAACTACCATCATTTTTATAATTTATTGTATTAAATTCTTCAATTATATAAAAGAAAATGATATAAATAACGAATGATTACAAGAAGATAAAAGAATGAAATTGAATAAAAAATAAATTGAAATTAGAAAAAGACAAATTAAAATTGAATATAATAGAATTTACTTTATTTTTTATTTAAATTTTTTAATGCAACAAGAAAATGACTCGTTTAACTTAATTTATATACACCATAATTTAAGATAAATAGTAATTAAATGAAATTAAGGACTTATTTATCTTCACTTGTCTACATTATATATAATTTTATACAAAATCAAAAAGTGGTTATATTAATCCTAAATCCTCTAATATTTTAATCTGCTAGTTAAATAAATAAAATCAAAATACATCAACTTAAGTTGAACATTCTAATACTTAAAAATATAAAATAATAATTATTAAAATAATATTTAAACTCTTCATACCACGAATATTTGAAGTACGTATAAAAAATTATATTATAAAAGATGTCAATTCATATCAAAGATCTAAATTCTAAATATTTCATGTCATATTTGTTGAGTTAATTAACTTTATTTTTTAAAATTATAAAAATTATATAAAAAAGAGATCAAAGTAGTACTAAAGTAAGTTATAACACTTAAATTTTTTAAGTTCTATATAAACTTATCATGTTAAGAATAACTTTTAACAACAGAAAAAATCATATTCATTTAGAAACTTTTAATAATGATAATAAAATTTGAAACCAATAATGTTCATAAGTGTGAAGACGAAGAACACTATGTAAGAGGTGAAAAATTTTGTGTATATTCATTTATTTTTTATTTGTCATCATTTGAGTGTTATATATAATTTTTTTTCTATACTAAAAATATCATAGTGAAAAAAGGTAAATACATGTATTTGTGAATCTTTTCTAAGTTAACGTTAGAAAGAAAATAAATATATCAAACACGTTATATGGTATAAAATATATAAGAATATTTGTATATAATAATATAATATTTAATTATTATATATTTTAAAATAGACTAAATAATTCTATCAAAAAATATTTTATTACATATTAAATTATTTTATTTTTTAACCCCAAAAAATATCTTTATTTATATTCTTGTATCTTTTAGTGCAGATTTAAATCTAGTAGATATTTTTGCTATACCATTACAAGTGTTTTCCACAAATAGAAAAAAGACAGTAACTTTTTAATTGAGTAATATTACATTAACAAAAATATTTTTATACTAAATTTTAAATTTAAATTCTACTTGTATAAAAATAAAATATTAGTTTAAAGTATTTAGCTAATATTTATAAAAAGTGTTAGTGCCTGACTTTTTTTTTTTCGTTGTAATTAACTATGGAACCACTCAGATAAAGATGTCTAGAACGTCTTTTTTTTAAAGATATTTTTTAATAATTAAAATTTAACACATATAATTAATTAAATTGTTATTTTTATCAAAATTAGGTCAGACAAATTAATTTGACCGAAAAACTAGTGAATCAAATCTTGAACTGATCTAAATTAATATTATTTTTTTTTATAAAAAATGACTATAATATCCTTATTATAGAAAATAATTAAAATACTCCTATTATATATATTAATTTTGAACATCTTAAATTCTAGTCATTTACTTCTTGCCATCATAGAGTTAACATTTAGAGTTTTCAAAAAAAAAAAAAAATATATATATATATATATATATATATATATATATATATATATATATAATAGGAGTATTTTAATTATTTTCTATAATAAGGATATTATAGTTATTTTTTATAAAAAAATAAATTTAGATCGGTTCAAAATTTGATTCACCATCTTTTCGATCAAATTAATTTGTCTGGCCTAATTTTGACAAAAATAATACGATTTAATCGATTATATATACTAAATTAATTATTAGAAAACATCTTAAAAAAAAGCGTTTTAAACGTCTTTATCTGAGTCACTCCCATTAGCTATAGTGCAAAATTATTTATATTAATATGAAAATATAAAGGAATGTTGAATCATGATAACATAATTATTTTTAATGTTTTGTTAATTAGATATGAAGCACAGCTCATCGATGAAATTGTTGAAGAAGCATGGACAAAAATAGAATCTAGATTGCCAACACAAGATGATAATAATGATGACGATGATGATGATCTAATTGCGATTAATGCAAAAGTAAATGAAGTATGTTCATGTTTAAGCCCAGAGTCAACAGATGTGCTCTTCATTGGAATATGGGGTATGGGTGGGTCAGGAAAAACTACTCTTACCTCTACTGTTTGCAAGAAAATCCGAAGCCAATTTGAAGAACACTGCATTCTTCGCGTTGGAGAGGTTTCGAGAGAAGGAGATCAAGATCTAGTTAACCTGCAAAATCAACTTCTTTCACATTTGAAACCAAAGTGCATGGTAATTAAAACTTTGAACCAAGGAAAGGATGCCATCAAAAACCTTTTGTACAAAAAGAAAGTTCTCATTGTCCTTGATGATGTGAGAACTACAAGACAGCTAGAGAATTTGGCAGGAAGCCGCGTTTGGTTTGGTCCGGGGAGTAGAATAATAGTTACTACTAGGGACCAACACTTGCTTAGTTCACATGGAGTAACACTGTTTAAATTGTATGAGATGAAAGCCTTGGATACTAATGAATCCCTTCAGCTATTCCATAAAGAAGCATTTAAAGGAGAGAAAAAACAAGAAGAGTATTTGGATTTGTCTAGAAAGTTCGTAGAATATGCTGGAGGCCTTCCTTTGGCACTTAAAGTGCTAGGTTCCAATCTTTGTACAAGAAACATTGATGAATGGGATGAGGCTTTCGATAAGATGAGAAAAGATCAAGATGGTGGTATTATGAACATACTTAGGATATGCTATGATATGTTGGAAGAAGGTCACAAGACTATATTTCTTGACATTGCATGTTTCTTTAAAGGGTGGTACAAAGATAAAGTGATAAGAATATTGAAAAATTGTGGCCTTCATCCGGCAATAGGAATAAGTGTACTTGTTGAGAAGTCATTGATAACTTGCAAAAAAGGAGTTTTAGGGATGCATGATTTACTTGAGGAAATGGGTAGAATGATGGACATGCAAGACTCTAAACAACATCTTGGACGCAGTAGGTTGTCCTCTCTAGATGACATTAATCAAGTATTGAAGGAAAATACGGTACGTATTTTACCCTTTTCCTTCTTCATACATTACTTTCTGTAAAATCCTTGTGTCTCTATTATTTGACCATTATTAATTTTATATGAATAATGATGCTTTAACTTAATTTTTTGGTGTTATATATAGACATCAACATTTCAACATTGATTTTGTATTTTGTAGTTTGCAACCTATCAATTTTAACATTAAAAAATGAGCTTATGTATCGTACGTTGGTCATTTTATATTAGGGAATTGAGAAGATTGAAGGTGTGGTTTTGAAGCAACATAATAAAGATATTTTGAAAGATCATGGAGCATTCTCCAAGATGTGCAACCTAAGACTTCTCATCATATTATGTGAATTGCACCTGTCTCGTGGTTTCAAATGTCTTCCTAGCTCATTGAAAGTTCTTATTTGGGTGGAATGTCCTTTGAAGACTCTACCACTTGGTTTGCAACTACGTGAACTTGTTCACTTGCAAATGAATAATAGCAGAGTAGAACAACTTTGGAATGGAAGTCAGGTAAGACCATATAACTTAAAGGCTGCATGCGCTTGAATAAAGAAATACAAAAAAACGAAGAAGTAATAAATGGATATAAAAATCATCTAGTTATATAGATAAAAACAAAAATACTAAATTTTTTACTTAAATTCTTATATTTAGTCTGTCATTTTATCACATTCGTAAAATTTATAATTATGTATTAGTATAAGGAAAATACTAATGCGCATGATAGAAATTAAGAAATTTAACTCTCTTTAAAAATTAATTTACTATTAAAAGTAAAATAAGAATGCTAAACAAAACATAAAATACCTTAAATTTTAATTCTAAATATTAAAATTTGAAATTTAGATTCTAATTATTGATATAAAATATATAAATAAAAAATTAAAATTTATTCAGTTAAAAAAAATGCAGAGTACAGGTCTAAAAAAGATATAATGGGGTTTAATTTATAATTAATTTTTCCACAGGTTTTTGAAAAACTAAGAGTTGTTGATTTGAGTTATTCCAGCAATCTGATTCGAATTCCAAATATTTCTAATGTTCCATTGCTTGAAGAGCTGATCCTTGATGGTTGTATATCGCTTGTTGAGGTTGACCAATCTGTTGGGCAGCACAAGAAGCTAGAAGTGTTAAGCCTTACAGGATGCATAAAGCTCGAAACCTTGCCCCGGAAATTCGAAATGAGTTCACTGAAGAGGCTCATTCTCTGTGGCTGCTCAAACGTGAAATCACTTCCTGAATTTGGGGAGAGTATGGAGTATTTGTCAGTGTTGAATTTAATGAAATGCTCAAGTCTTCTTTCCATTCCAGAAACTGTTACCAATTTGAAGTCACTGAAAATTCTCAATTTGTCCGGTTGCTCAAAAATCTGTAGACTGCCAGATAATATAAAGGAAAACTGGGCTTTGGAAGATCTTGATCTTAGTGAAACCTCTATAAGAGTGGTGGATTCATCTTTGTTTCAATTGGAAAATCTCGAAAAGCTTTCTTTTCGTGGTTGCAGTGGACCAGTATCCAACACCACCACCTCTGATTCGAGTGTTTCACGCTTAACATTGCCTCCTCATATCCCAGGACTTCCCTTGTTAACCATATTTGATCTAAGCTATTGCAATCTCCATCATGAATTGATTCCTGATCTGCGCCACTTATCATCATTGGAGACTTTGATTTTAAGTGGGAATACAGAGCTTATCTTAACTCACAGCGTTGCTAAACCTCCTATGCTGCATTTTCTTGAAGCAGAAGGTTGCCGACAATCGTTTGATCCATGTGTGTTAAATTTTCATGGGGAAGCTGGACTACTGTTAGATTTATGCAAGTTATGGAAGCTGTTCAAGACGGATTATAACAAGCTCTTATGTCAGGTTTGTTGGTTCTTTTAGACTTTTAGTTAGATAGGTACTTAGTTCTAAGCTATTTTTCTCTTCTCAATATAATACAAGTAAATCACTAATATTTAGTTGCGTTTATTATTCTAGTTCCTCACTGAACATCTATTATTTTTTATTTTGCTGATGTGTTATATTACGTGACATTTTAATATGGTTTCTTAATTTGTCAATAGTATGTCATGGCATATCAGAGAATATCACATAACATGTCTTTTCTTTTGACATAACATAGAAATCAATAAAACTTCAGAAGAGTTGGAAGAGTAATAATTAAGAGAGAACATGGAACAAAAAAAAAGACACTAAAGGTAAACAATTAATGTTTAGTCATGAAATTACCATACTTATTTAAAAAGAATTTATATGTGGTTGTTACAGGTTGTAGATCATAGTTATCCTATCACGTACCAGGAAATTCCTCCAAATTTTGGCAAGGAGATATTCTTTCCCATTGGTACACGTTTATCAGAGCTTGAATCAAGCGCATCAATCACAGTGGACATACCTAATGAATGTTGTGAGGGTAAGTGGTGGGGAATTGCTGTATTCCTTGCCTTCAAACCTCTAGAATCTTCAACTAATTTTCCGAGTCTAAAATTTGGTTGGAGCTTTGGAGCTTCAAATACTGATCCTGAAGTTGGCTCTTCTTTCTTATATCTCTCCTCCAATGCTGTAAAGGCGCATTATGATTGTTGTCTTGTAACGATGATAGTGAGTGAAAATTACATATACATTCAGCTACACCACAGAAGCTATGACAATGTAAGTGAATCAAAGCCTTTTAGCAAGCATCGAAAGCCTAATTTTAGTGAAAATAGTAGGCTGCGTTTTAGTGTGCAAGGAGAAGAGATAAATATGAAAGAATGTGGGTATCATGTCTTTGGTAATGAAGATTTTAGAAATAAATTCTCATTTAAATTGAACAAAGAGAGTACTGTCACACCAAATTCCAGGGATTCCAATAGTACAGAAGAAATGGACATCATATTAGAAGATGAAACGGAAACAACCAGCTTGGGTGATGATCGCATCGATGAAGAATCCAAGTTAGTTAGTGTTAATTCTGATCATATGGAGGCTGATATAAGAATAAAGGATTCGACCAGAGGTAGATGGAAAAAGGTAAGTAGCTTCATGACGAAGAAATGCATCTTTGGACTAAAGGGGTGTAAACCAAAGAAACGGTCCCACAAAGACAATGTATGAATCATGACTAAAGTAAGAAATCGATTCTCCTCCCTGGCTATCTCCCCTTGAACCCTTCTCGTATCCCCTTCTCACTCTTCTTAGCTTGGTTCTTCTCTCATATTAATTCTGTATATGCATTTTTTGCAGGAAAGGATACTGTCATCTTCTCAATGGAACAAGCAAACAGTACCTGGCTTCAACACATACATTCTTAGATGGAAACTCACATTTTAATAATTGTTATCACATATTTCATGTTATTGTTGCTTTAGTAAGATTATGTTAATAAGGATTGGATCAGAAGCTTATAGCAAGTGCACATCTGTTATATTCAATTTTTATGTGCTCAATTAGAACTTGTTGGGAAAACTCGAAGTCCAAGACAAAAAACAGTCGAAGCACTGAAAATAATTTTTTTTATAATTTATGCAATTAAATAAATAATACTAAAGATGCTTTTTTTTTTTTTTTTGTGACTGATACTAAAGATGCTTTAAACAATTAATATAATGACAGAAATTAAAATACTAAAAACTAAAAATTAATATAATGATAGAAATTAAAATATCAGACACCCAAATTTTTATTGTGAAATTTTTTTTTACAAGTCAAGACAATAACATTGTTATATTAATTAGAGTTTTAATTTGCCAAGACAAATCTTGTTTATTACATGCACAATATACTATCTGTTATGTTATGTGGGTAATCTGAAATAGTTGAGTTGGGTTTGGAAGAAAGGCCCAAGCGTCAATGGAATGGGATCTCTGACTTGGTGTGCGCCTGGGCGCCTCCGTCCGAGTTGTGTATGTGAAAGAATGGAGGGTGGTACCTGCAAAGACACTCCGATGCCTAAGTTAGCAAGGGAGTAAGTAGGTTTAAGGGTATTGGAATTTAGTGTTACTTGAGCATGTCAGTGTATTTATAGTGGTGATCCAATAACCACTATTGGAGTAGTTCCACTTCTGAAGGTGGATAACCATCCCTTTATCTTAGGTTGTTGGGATATTGCTTCTGGAAGTGGGTTGAGAGATTTTAGGGGCAGTTACTTATTTGAATAAGTGTTATCTGCCAGCTCATGTCGAGCCCGACCCCTTTGGAGAGGAGCCTATGTCTAGCCCGACCTCTTAAGATGAGGTCGGGTGGGTGGTGAAAGTCAATCTTTGGATTGGGCCTTTTTGGCTTATTTGGACTTGGACCATAGTGTTGGGCTAGAGTATGAATAGTGCCCCTACTCGAGTCCGATCTCTTTGCTTATGAGTTGGATTCGAGTATTTGATTTAACTCGGGTCTGTACAAGTCGGGAACAGACGTGATTTTTAGTTTAAAACCGACGTGATTCTAGATTTCTCAGCCGTCGTGTCTAATCAAGCGTTGTGTCCGTTTGGGATTTCGTATTTACACGTGGGGGCAGTTACATTGGTAACGTCGCGTTTCTTTAATGATCGCTTCATGATGAGCGGATAATTTATACGCTTTTCGGCATTGTTTTTAGTATGTTTTTAGTATATTTTAATTAGTTTTTAAATAAAAATTACTCTTCTGGACTTTACAATGAGTTTGTGTGTTTTTCTGTGATTTCAGGTATTTTCTGGCTGAAATTGAGGGACCTGAGCAAAAATCTGATTCAGAGGCTGAAAAAGGACTGCAGATGCTATTAGATTCTGACCTCCCTACACTCAAAGTAGATTTTCTGGAGCTACAAAAGCCCAATTGGTGGGCTCTCAATTGCGTTGGAAAATAGACATCCTGGGCTTTCCAGCAATATATAATAGTTCATACTTTGCCCGAGATTTGATGGCCCAAACAGGCGTTCTAAGTCAGCTCAAGAATTCTGGCGTTTAACTCCAAAACTGGCACAAAAGTTGGAGTTAAACGCCCAAACTGGCACAAAAGCCGGCGTTTAACTCCAAGAAAAGTCTCTACATGGAAATGCTTCAATGCTCAGCCCAAGCACACACCAAGTTGGTCCGGAAGAAGATTTCTGCATTAATTACCTATTTCTGTAAACCCTAGGCTACCAGTTTTTCTATAAATATGAGCTTTTGCTATTGTATTTTCATACAATCGATCTTTACTCATACTTTCATAGACCTTTTCACATTTGGGGGCTGGCCTCACGGCCATGCCTAGATCTTTTGTTCTTATGTATTTTCAACGGTGGAGTTTCTACACACCATAGATCAAGGTGTGGAGCTCTGCTGTTCTTCATGAATTAATGCAATTACTACTGTTTTTCTATTCAACTCAAGTCTATTTCTTCTCCAAGATATTCGTTCGCACCCAAGAACATGATGAATGTGATGATTATGTGACGTTCATCACCATTCTCACTTATGAACGCGTGATTGACAACCACTTTCGTTCTACATGAACAAGCTTGAATGCATATCTCTTGGGTTTCTAATCTAAGATTGGAACCTTCGTGGTATAGGCTAGAATTATTGGCGGCCATTCCTGAGATCCAGAAAGTCTAAACCTTGTCTGTGGTATTCCGAGTAGGATCTAGGAAGGGATGACTGTGACGAGCTTCAAACTCGTGATTGTGGGGCGTGTGACAGACGCAAAAGGATCAATGGATCCTATTCCGACATGATCGAGAACCGACAACTGATTAGCCGATGTTGTGACAGAGCATCAGGACCATTTTCACTGAGAGGACGGGATGTAGCCATTGACAACGGTGATACCCAACATAAAGCTTGCCATGGAAAGGAGTATGAATGATTGGAAGAAGGCAATAGGAAAGCAGAGGTTCAAGGGGAACAAAGCATCTTCATACGCTTATCTGAAATCCACCAATGAATTACATAAGTATCTCTATCTTTATTTTATGTTTATTTTCATCACCTTAAACTCCATAACCATTTGAATCCGCCTGACTGAGATTTACAAGATGACCATAGCTTGCTTCAAGCTGACAATCTCCGTGGGATCGACCCTTACTCACGTAAGGTTTATTACTTGGACGACCCAGTGCACTTGCTGGTTAGTTGTGTGGAATTGTGATAAAGTGTGATTCATGTTTGAGAGCACCAAGCCATTGGAGCCATTGTTGATGATCACAATTCAAACCACTTTCCCTCCCAAACCCACCCATAATGGCCGAACCATACCTCCCCTCTCACTCCTATATAAACCCATCTTCACTCCTTCATTTTCACACAACCTCAACACCACTTCTTCCCCTTGGCCGAGACACAAAGCCCACTCCATTTCCTCTATTTCTTCTTCTTCTACTCTCTTCTTTCTTCTTTTGCTCGAGGACGAGCAACCTTCTAAGTTTGGTGTGGTAAAAGCTAAAGCTTTTTGTTTTTCCATAACCATTTATGGCAACAAAGGCCGGAGAAACCTCTAGAAAGAGGAAAGGGAAGGCTAAAGCTTCCACCTCCGAGTCATGGGAGATGGAGAGATTCCTCTCAAGGGTGCATCAACACCACTTCTATGAAGTTGTGGCCAAGAAGAAGGTGATCCCCGAGGTCCCTTTTAAGCTCAAAAAGGGCGAATATCCGGAGAACCGACATGAGATCTGAAGAAGAGGTTGGGAAGTTCTCACCAATCCCATTCAACAAGTCGGAATCTTAATGGTTCAAGAGTTCTATACCAATGCATGGATCACCAAGAACCATGATCAAAGTGTGAACCCGGACCCTAAGAATTGGCTTACAATGGTTCGGGGGAATTACTTAGATTTTAGTCCGGAAAATGTAAGGTTGGCATTCAACTTGCCTATGATGCAAGGAGATGCACACCCATACACTAAAAGGGTCAACTTTGATCAAAGGTTGGACCAAGTCCTCATGGACATCTGTGAAGAGGGTGCCCAATGGAAGAAAGATTCAAGAGGGAAGTTAGTTCAACTAAGAAGGCATGACCTCAAGCCCGTGGCTAGGGGATGGTTGGAATTCATCCAACGCTCAATCATTCCCACTAGCAACCGGTCTGAAGCTACTATAGACCGGGCTATCATGATCCATAGCATCATGATTGGAGAGGAAGTGGAAGTTCATGAGGTTATATCCCAAGAACTCTACAAGGTGGCGGACAAGTCCTCTCCTTTGGCAAGGTTAGCCTTCCCTCATCTCATTTGTCACCTTTGCAATTCGGTTGGAATTGACATAGAGGGAGACATCCTCATTGATGAGGACAAGCCCATCACTAAGAAAAGGATGGAGCAAACAAGAGATCCCACTCATGGACAAGAGCATGAGGAAACTCCTCATCATGAAATCCCTGAGATGCCTCAAGGGATACATTTTCCTCCACAAAACTATTGGGAGCAAATCAACACCTCCCTAGGAGAATTAAGTTCCAACATGGAACAACTAAGGGTGGAGCACCAAGAGCATTCCATCCTCCTCCATGAAATTAGAGAAGATCAAAGAACCATGAGAGAGGAGCAACAAAGGCAAGGAAGAGACATTGAGGAGCTCAAGCACTCCATAAGATCTTCAAGAGGAAGAACAAGCCGCCATCACTAAGGTGGACCCGTTCTTTAATTTCCTTGTTCTTTATTTTCTGTTTTTCGAAAATTGTGCTTTATGTTTATCTATGTTTGTGTCTTTATTACATGATCATTAGTGTCTTAGTGTCTATGCCTTAAAGCTATGAAAATGAATCCATCACCTTTCTTAAATGAAAAATATTTTTAATTGAAAAAGAAAAAGAAGTGCATGAATTTCAAATTTTAAAACAGTTTGATTATTTTGATGTGGTGGCAATACTATTGTTTTTCTGAATGAATGCTTGAACAATGCATATTTTTGAATTTGATTGTTTATGAATGTTAAAATTGTTGGCTCTTGAAAGAATGAAAGGAAAAGGAGAAATGTTATTTGATGATATGAAAAATCATAAAATTGATTCTTGAAGCAAGAAAAAGTAGTGAAAAAGCTTGCAGAAAAAAAAGGATATATGCGGAAAAAAAAAGAGGCGAAAAAAAAAAGAAAAAGAAAAGCAGGCAGAAAAAGCCAATACCCCTTTAAACCAAAAGGCAAGAGTGATAAAAAGGATCCAAGGCTTTGAGCATCAGTGGATAGGAGGGCCCACAGGAATAAAATCCTGGCCTAAGCGGCTAAACCAAGCTGTCCCTAACCATGTGCTTGTGGCGTGAAGGCGTCAAGTGAAAACTTGAGACTGAGCGGTTAAAGTCATGGTCCAAAGCAAAATGAGTGTGCTTAAGAGCTCTGGACACCTCTAATTGGGGACTCTAGCAAAGCTGAGTCACAATCTAAAAAGGTTCACCCAGTTATGTGTCTGTGGCATTTATGTATCCGGTGGTAATACTGGAAAACAAAATGTTTAGGGTCACGGCCAAGACTCATAAAAGTAGCTGTATTCAAGAATCAACATACTTAACTAGGAGAATCAATAACACTATCTGGATTCTGAGTTCCTATAGAAGCCAATCATTCTGAACTTCAAAGGATAAAGTGAGATGCCAAAACTGTTCAGAGGCAATAAGCTAAAGGCCCCCGCTCATCTAATTAATACTGATCTTCATAGATGTTTTTGGAATTCATTGTATATTCTCTTCTTTTTATCCTATTTGATTTTCAACTGCTTGGGGACAAGCAATAATTTAAGTTTGGTGTTGTAATGAGCGGATAATTTATACGTTTTTTGGCATTGTTTTTAGTATGTTTTTAGTATATTTTAATTAGTTTTTATTATATTTTTATTAGTTTTTAAATAAAAATCACTCTTCTAGACTTTACTATGAGTTTGTGTGTTTTTCTGTGATTTCAGGTATTTTCTGGCTGAAATTGAGGGACCTGAGCAAAAATCTGATTCAGAGGCTGAAAAAGGACTGCAGATGCTGTTGGATTCTGACCTCCCTGCACTCAAAGTGGATTTTCTGGAGCTACAGAAGCCCAATTGGGGAGCTCTCAATTGCGTTAGAAAATAGACATCCTGGGCTTTTCAGCAATATATAATAGTTCATACTTTGCCCGAGATTTGATGGCCCAAACAGGCGTTCTAAGTCAGCTCAAGAATTCTGGTGTTTAACTCCAAAACTGGCACAAAAGTTGGAGTTAAACGCCCAAACTGGCACAAAAGCCGGCGTTTAACTCCAAGAAAAGTCTCTACACAAAAATGCTTTAATGCTCAGCCCAAGCACACACCAAGTGGGCCCGGAAGAAGATTTCTGCATTAATTACCTATTTCTGTAAACCCTAGGCTACCAGTTTTTCTATAAATAGGACCTTTTGCTATTGTATTTTCATACAATCGATCTTTACTCATACTTTCATAGACCTTTTCACGTTTGGGGGCGGCCTCACGGCCATGCCTAGATCTTTTGTTCTTATGTATTTTCAACGGTGGAGTTTCTACACACCATAGATCAAGGTGTGGAGCTCTGCTGTTCTTCATGAATTAATGCAATTACTACTGTTTTTCTATTCAACTCAAGTCTATTTCTTCTCCAAGATATTCATTCACACCCAAGAACATGATGAATGTGATGATTATGTGACGCTCATCACCATTCTCACTTATGAACGCGTGATTGACAACCACTTCCGTTCTACATGAACAAACTTTAATGCGTATCTCTTGGGTTTCTAATCTAAGATTGGAACCTTCGTGGTATAGGCTAGAATTATTGGCGGCCATTCCTGAGATCCGGAAAGTCTAAACCTTGTCTGTGGTATTCCGAGTAGGATCTGGGAAGGGATGACTGTGACGAGCTTCAAACTTGCGATTGTGGGGCGTGTGACAGACGCAAAAGGATCAATGGATCCTATTCCGACATGATCGAGAACCGACAGCTGATTAGCCGATGTTGTGACAGAGCATCAGGACCATTTTCACTGAGAGGACGGGATGTAGCCATTGAAAACGGTGATACCCAACATAAAGCTTGCCATGGAAAGGAGTATGAATGATTGGAAGAAGGCAATAGGAAAGCAGAGGTTCAAGGGGAACAAAGCATCTTCATACGCTTATCTGAAATCCACCAATGAATTACATAAGTATCTCTATCTTTATTTTATGTTTATTTTCATCACCTTAAACTCCATAACCATTTGAATCCGCCTGACTGAGATTTACAAGATGACCATAGCTTGCTTCCAGCCGACAATCTCCGTGGGATCGACCCTTACTCACGTAAGGTTTATTACTTGGACGACCCAGTGTACTTGATGGTTAGTTGTTTGGAATTATGACAAAGTGTGATTCATGTTTGAGAGCACCAAGCCATTAGAGCCATTGTTGATGATCACAATTTCGCATACCACTTCATTTTACCATTCTGCCCCTGGCATGTTATAAATACTTTTCCCTCTCTTTTCTTTGTTTTCTTTCGTCTTCAAAGTTTCTTGCTTGCACTTCTCACTCATTCAAAAGAAATTCCTTTAGCCTTCCCTCTTGGGGTGCTTTGTTGTTGCTGTGACTACTTCTCCTCAAGTCTACAGAGAAAGGTTAGCCTTTTCTTTATCTTCTTCTATCATTTGTGTAGTGTTTTATCCCTGTTTTTACTGTTCCCTCGTTCGTAATGTGAGGTGTTAGTATCTTCATAAGTTTATTTGTCGGTCTTGGTGATTCTTTTCCTTATTTTGATTTCTGGAGAAAAAACTATCTTGTCTTTGGGATCCCCGTTTTTTATGGTTTTTTATTTTTCTTTGTAGGTCTTATCGCTTTTATACCTACTTCCTACTTGTCAAAAAAATGTCTTCCCATATCCCTGAGTCCCTTTCGAGATGGGTAGATGATTCTGTACTAGATGAAAAGCCTTTAGTAGATACTGATTTTTTTACTGAACTTCGTACTCACCATAGGATCTGTAGTTTGGAGGATGATGAGCCTAAGTATGAGTTGGTAGCCCCGGGTCCTGAAGACCGGGTTTGTTGCGAGAGGGTTACTGACTCTGACCCTCATTTTTTTATGTATTATTGCCTTTTTATCCGCCTGGGGGTTTCCTTCCCGTTCTCTGATTTTAAAATGGAGGTCTTGGGCTACTGCCGAGTTGCTCTTACTCAACTCCACCCCAATTCTTGGGGTTTCATGAAAATCTACCAGTTTGTTAGCCAAGAGTTGAACTTTTCGACTTCTTTAAAGATATTTTTCTATCTCTTCCATCTGACCAAGCCATTTAGCGCTCTAAATAATAAGCAACAGTGGGTATCCTTCCGGGCTATTTAGGGACGGAAGGTTTTTTCAATCTTCGATGAATCCTTCCGTGACTTTAAAATTTTTTTTTCAAAGTCCAAGCTGTAGAGGGCCACCATCCCTTTTTCCTTGATGAGAACGGTTATCCTCGCATTCCTTTGTACTAGTTGGAGGCCTCCCCTGTCGAGAAGTATGGCCTAGAGGATTTGGATGAGGTTGAGGAGGCCATTGTGAGATATTTTCGAGAGGCTTGGGGGGAGGGCTACCAATCTGGATACGAAGAAATTTCTCCTCGGTTCTCCGAGTTTTATTCATTCCGAGCTAGGTAGTTTTGTTTTTCTTTTGTAGTTGTTACTGATAAATTCCAACTTGTGATGTTTTCCGATTTGTTAACTGATTGCTTTTTTTTGTTTTCTCTCTTCAGAAATGGTGAAGAGTGGATACAGTGCTTCCTACCAAAAAGTCCAGGATGCCAATAGAAGGGCTCGTGCTTGAGCTGATGTGGCTAAAGTCGGGGCTGCTGGCGTTCCTCCCCTCCTCCTCCTCATGACTCGGGAACCTCCTCCTCCTTATGACTCGGGAACCCTCTATCGTCCTATTTTGGTAACCTCTGTCTCTGCATCTCCTCTTTCTCCTCCTATCTCCCCAGTCCGACCTCCCTCCGAACCTGAAAAAAAAATGCAAGACCTCAGAGTCTGGCTCTTCTCCTTCTGGAGAGGCCAACTTTAATGGTCCCAAGTTTGTCCGGTAGCACATCTTTTCTCATAGCCAAATTGCTATGGATGATGCTTCCCTTCGAAATCATCTTCAAATTTTGGTTCGGGGGGGGGGGGTGTTTGGACTGCTGGAGTATGCACTGCTCTACTTGATATTTTGGACAAAACTCCTTTGAGTTCTTTGGGGTCTTACCAAAAAACTATGGAAGACCTTCAAGGGAGGATTGTCCTTTATCAAGAAGAGGAGAAGCGGCTTCAGGGGGAGGTTGCCTGGCTGAAGGATGAGCTAGCCCAGCTTTAGGAGAGGGAGAAGAAGCTAATGGGTCAGTGTGCCATGGCGGAGGGTCTGAAGGAGAAGGCGGAGCAAAATTACATCAGGGTCTTTTTCTAAAAATATTGATCTTCAAAGGCAATTAGAGTCTAATCGGCAAGCTTATTAAGAGCTGGAGGACTCGATTGTGGAGAGCTTGGAGGAGGCTTGGAGGGTTTTCAAGGAACAGGTTGGAATTATCACTCCTGACTTGGACCTTTCTCCTCTCCATCCCGACAAGATCGTTGTTGATGGAGCTATTGTCTCCCCTCTTCATCCCGAGATGGACTCTGAGCTGAAGACTCATGGGCAAAGGATTGTTGAGTCTCCTCCTCGTAAGGAGCAGCAGGAGGAATTCCTGCCAAGTTCTTCAGAAGCTCCGACTTCCGCTGCCGAAGAGACCGTTCCGACTCCTCCTGTTGCAGATCTGAGCTCCCTTCCTCTTGGTGATTCCAATCCTTCTTCCAATTGATTTTAGCTACTTGAGGCCCGGCTTGTGGGCCCCTTTGAACAATTTATCTTTTATATGTTTGTTGTGGTGGTCCTTGACTTTCCTGACCTTTTGGCCGTTAACAAAAAATGCTGCTTGTTTGGTTGCCTCCTTTTGAATAAGGGCTTCTTACGAAATATTTTGCTCATGTATGCTTGCATTAATTTTGATGCTTTTTGTGGAAAAACCCTTTGATTTTGTGCAAAAAATCTTTTTGTTAGGTGGGTTATCTTTGTTTGAGCTATTGCAAGAACTTTTTCAAAGACTTGAGACAGCTTCTACCTTTAGGGGTTTTTCTATCTCTTTTATATTCCTTACGCCTTTAATTTTTGCTTATTGAATTGTTTTCGTAACCTAGGTTATTCTTGCGATGCATTTTGAATTTCTTGGGTGCTCCGACTAGTTAGTCGTTTAAGTGGTTGAGATCCCGAGTTAACATGATCGTCTTTGTAACCTCTTTACACCAACTTATACCTCGTCGTTTTATCCTGCCGACTACTTAGGTCGGTCATGGGATTTTCACGCTTTTTCGAACTTAAATCGGTGTGTTTCGTAGAATAATGATAATAACAATGGAATAAAGAGATAGCCCAAAAATATTTATTGATTGATAGAGGTAACTTTTTATAAAAGTTTAATTCAGTTACTAATGGGTTTTAGGACTATCAACCCTTAGCCCTCACTTTGATGCCTTGTTAAAACCCCCTTCAGGAAAACCCCTTTTTTGGGAAAAAACTATGAAGTTGAGAAAAAGAGTACATCAGGGAGTGGAGTTCACTTCTAGCTATAATACCTCCTCATGTTACAAGTATGCCACAATCTTGGGAGCTCGGCACCACTCAAGTCAGTTACCTTATAATAGGGGTATTCACGGTGCGGTTTGGTTCAGTTTTTGATGGAAAAGTCATCCGATCCGATCGTCTAATTAAACTGCGGTTCGGTTTGGTTCGGTTTTTTTACCGAAGCCATCCGAACCAAACCAAACCAATTAAATTCGGTTTGGTTTGGTTCGGTTTGATCGGTTTTTTCAATCAATTCAAAAAAAAAATACTACCATACTATTTCACAAAGTCATAACATTGAAATTGACAAACACAAATACACAATAGCTAACAAAGTTAACCACTGATAAGTGATCACAACAGTTGCCAAAAACAACATCAAGTTCCATCGCAGTTGAAGATGAATTTGAATCTACATCTTTATCAAGGGGCAATTGTGATCACGTCACCTTTCATTCTCATTCAAAACATGATATTTCAAGTTTCTCACTCCAATATGATACTTGAAAATAGTTTAGTTACATGTTACCTCGTAATCAAGTAAGCGATTAATCTTGATCCCAGATCAAGATTACAAAATGGATCAATGGAATGAACAACAAAGAAGCTCCATCTGATGGAGTACAAGAAGGGAAAAATATCTTGGCACTAAGAATCACAAGAATCCTTAAGGAACAAATATAAATTTCACTGCCAAGTATGACACATATGTGAGGACCAATACATTTATGCCACTGCTAACTTTATGAATTGCAAATAAAACATAGCACATGTAGTAATGCTTACAAATGCACGTCTAAAATTTAACACAACCGTCATAATTTATGCAACTGCCAGGACAAAATTCCAAAATTCTTATGAAATGTCTCATTATATACCTGAATCATATCCTTCTAACTCATAAAAAGAGAAAAGCTCACACTAATCAACTTCATTCTTGCAAGCACAAATTATCAAATGGAATTCAAGGAAGGGATTATCAAGCAGAATTACTTAACTGTATAATATGCAACGGAACAAGATGTCAATTATATTCCAAAATGAAAAAGTCTCCATAATTCTAAATTGATAATTTTAAGGCTCCAACGTTGTCACCTGTTGCCATTCCCCAAATTAGGTGCCCAAGCAACATCTCGAACCCAATCTGTATGCATCTGAAGAGCCGGGAAGCAGTCCATCTTCCAAAATCCGTTGTTCAGCTTCCATACCTTCACAGTATTATCACAACCACCAGAACATAGCTTCTGTACAGGATCAAGCTGCCGCTGCACCAACAAGTGCACCTGGTGCCGTTGACGGTACCCATGACACAGAAGTTACACCAACTGGATGGGCTTGGTCAATCACTTATCCAGTGTCGCCCATATTTTCACTTGAACTGACATCAAACTGCATACACAAATACATTGAACAAAAAAATAAATTTACAACCAATTTACAAAATCAAGAGCAGAAACATAACAACAAATAAATTAAAAACAGAACAATACCAAGTCAGTAATAACCAGCAACAATACCAAGTCAGTAAACCAAACAATAACCAGCAACAATAAATCGAACAATGAATCAATAACCACTAAGCACAGGTGAAAGAGGCAAACAATCAAATTGTTCTAAGTTAATTGAGATCTGCAAAACAAACAAATATACAGTTTGAAATTGAATTAAAATTTTTGAGTCTTTTCTTAGCTTCTCAGATCTAACCAATGTCATCATACAAATAGCAAGTCAGCAACAATGAATCAACAACAACAATACCAACAATAAAGTAAACAATGCTAACAAAAATTAGTTAAATTACATACCTGACTGGGTGGTGGTCAGAAACGCTACTGGCTGGTGGCGTCACTGGCGTGGTGCTATGTTGGCCTGCTGGGTCAGTGGATGGTGGCATCGTGCTGTGCTACTGCTGCGTCGGTGGCCAGAAACGGTCCTCTATCCACTGGGTGCGAGCCTGTGACGGTGGTGTTGGCTGTGGCTGGGGCTTCGTGGACCGTGGTGCACTGGTGGGTGAAAAGGTCCTGGGAGCAGTGGGTGAAACGGCTTCGGCATTGGGAGGAAGGCTTCGAGGTGGTGGGAGCCTGGGAGGAACGGTCTCTTGCCGTCGACCTCGAGACTCAAGAACGTGGGTGACTGGGTCTGGGTGACTAGGTGCAGAGAGCGAGATTGTGGAAGAGATTCAAGAGAGCGTTAGGTTTCAATTGGGGGTGGGGGCTAGGTCCGCAGCGCTCATTTGGGGAATTGGGCGTGGGGGTGGGGGTGGGTTGGTTTTTTTAGGGTTTTTACTTCTCCGGTTCGGTTCGATTCGGTTGATGTTTTCATGGTCAGAACCGAAAACCAAACCAAACCGCAAAAAAGTAGCAAAACACATTTTCTTTGGTTTTTTCGGTTTTTGGTTTTGTTCGGTTTTCGATTTTTTCGGTTCGGTCCGTCGGTTTAGTTCGATCCGGATCGGTTTTGAACACCCCTACCTTGTAATACCCCTTTTCTGATGACTTCACTTATCTTATATGGCCCCTTACAATTAGCAGTGAGTTTTCCTTCACCTGACTTGTTGACTCCGATGTCGTTCCTGATTAGGACCAAGTCGTTTGAGGTGAAACTTCTTCGAATGACTTTTTTGTTGTATCTATTTATCATCCTTTGCTTCAGCGCTGCTTCCCTTATCTGGGCTTGTTCTCGGATTTCAGTGAGTAGTTCAGGTTCTTCTTTGTGTGCTTGAATGTTGCCAACCTCATCATGGAACCTCATCCTTGGACTTTTCTCGTTGAGTTCTATTGGTATCATGGCTTCTATGCCATAAGCATGTCGGAAGGGTGTTTCTCCTATGGCAGACTGAAGCGTAGTCCGATATGCCCATAGTACTTGAGGGAGTTCTTCAGCCCAGGCTACCTTTGCATCTTGCAACCTTTTCTTTAATCCAGCCAGTATAACTTTGTTGGCTGCCTCAGCTTGCCCATTCGCTTGTGGGTGCTCGACTGAGGTGAACTGATGCTTGATTTTCATGCTGGCTACGATGTTTCTGAAAGTAGAGTCAATGAATTGGGTTCCATTATCAGTGGTGATGGAATTGGGAATTCCATACCTTGTAATGATATTCTTGTAGAGGAACTTCTGACTTCTCTGAGCTGTGATAGTGGCCAATGGTTCTGCTTCAATCCACTTCGTAACGTAGTCCACTCCTACTATTAGATATTCACTTGTCCAGGTGCTTGGGTGAAGGGCCCTAGTAGGTCCAACCCCCATTTTGTGAAAGGCTATGGATAAGTTATGCTGCTAAGTTCCTCAGGAGGAGTGACGTGGAAGTTAGCATGCATTTGGCATGGCTGACACTTCTTTACGAACTCGGTGGCATCCTTCTGCAAGGTCGGCCAGTAGAACCCGGCTCGGATGACTTTCCTAGCCAAAGACCTTGCTCCGAGATGGTTCCCGCAGATTCCATTGTGTACATCCTCTAAGACTTCAGCCATCTTTGAGGTTGGGATGCACTTTAACAATGGCATGGATATTCCTCTTTTATAGAGGACATTCTTCACCAAGGTGTAGTTCTGTGCTTCCCTCCAGATTTTCTTGGCCTTTTTTTTCTTCTTTGGTTAGGATGTCGAATTTTATATATTCAATAAAAGGGGTCATCCACCCGAGTTCCAATCCGGATACTTCCAGGATGTCTTGTAGCCTCTGTTTTTGTGACAGAGGGTTCTTGGAGAGTTTTCTGGATCAGGCTTCTATTATTTCCCTCTGGCTTGGTACGTGCTAAATTGGATAGGGCGTCTGCTCTGCCGTTGAGATCCCGAGTTATGTGTTTGACCTCGGTCTCTGAGAACCACCTAAAGTACTCTAAAGTTTTGTCCAAATACCTTTTCATATTTGGGTCTTTAGCCTGATACTCCCCATTGATTTGAGAAGTCACTACTTGGGAGTCGCTGAAGACCACTACCATGGCTGCTCTGACCTCTTCCGCTAGTTTCAACCCGACAATCAAGGCTTCATATTCTGCCTGGTTGTTGGAGACCGGGAATTCAAATTTCAGGGAGACTTCTATTTGAGTTCCCTCTTGGGTTAACAAGTATTATGGCTGCGCCGCTTCCGATTTTGTTGGAAGAGCCATCCACATACAATTCCCAAGTTGTGGAGGCCTCCTCTTGATCTCCTGCATATTCTACAATGAAATCGGTCATACACTGGGCTTTAATCACCGTCTGAGTCTCATACTTTAAGTCAAACTCGGATAGCTCTATGGCCCGCTGAACTATTCTGCTCGCAATGTCTGTTTTTTGAAAAATTTGCTTCATGGGCTGGTTCGTTTGAACCTTTATTATATGAGCTTGAAAATAAGGTCGTAGCCTTCGAGATGCCACTATTAAGGCATATGCAAACTTCTCGAGTTTTTGGTACCTTAACTCGAGGCCTTGTAGACCTTTACTGGTGAAATACACTGGATGCTGCCTGACCTCATCTTCCCATATTGGTGCTGACGCCACAGCTTTGTCGGCTACAGACAGATACAGGATGAGCTCTTCCCTGACTTTAGGTCGGGTTAGAATTGGAGGTTGGCTTAAAAACCTTTTGAACTCCTAGAAGGCTTCTTCGCATTCAAGAGTCCATTCGAACTGACATCCTTTTCTTAGTAGAGAAAAAAGTGGTAAGGATCTCCGTGCTGATTCTGCCAAGAACCTAGAGAGAGCTGCAAGTCGGCCGTTTAGCTGTTGGACTTCCCCCAAACAAGTCGGGCTTTTCATTTCCAAGACTGCTCTGTACTTATCGGGGTTGGCTTTAATTCCCCTTTGTGTTATCATAAATCCTAAAAATTTTTCAGCCTCCATCACGAAGGTGCACTTTGCGGGATTCAACCTCATCCTGTTCATCCTTATGGTGTTGAAGACTTGCGAGAGGTCGGTCAAGAGGTCTGTCTTATCCTTGGTTTTTATCAGCATGTCGTCCATGTAAACTTCCATTAAACTCCCAATGTGAGGTGCAAACACCTTATTCATCAGCCTTTGATATATGGCTCATGCATTCTTTAATCCAAAAAGAATAACCACATAGTAATAATTTTCTCTAAGCGTGATGAAAGATGTTTTTTCTTGATCCGGTTTGTACATCGAAATTTGGTTATATCCCGAGTACGCATCCATGAACGACAAGTATTGATATCACGAGCTGGAGTCTACTAGGGTATCAATATTTGGAAGTGGATATGGGTCTTTTGGACACGCCTTGTTCAGGTCAATGTAGTCAACGCACATCCTCTACTTGCCATTCTGTTTCTTGATTAGCACTACATTTGCCAACCAAGCCAGATATTTGACCTCTCTAATGAAGCCGGCTTCTAGGAGGGCTTGTATTTGTTCTTTGACCACCTGAGCTCGTTCAGGATCGAGCTTCTGCCTTCTCTACTGAACAGGTCGTGATCCAGGGTATACAGACAGCTTGTGCGCCATGAGCTCGGGATTTGTCCCTGGCATGTCGGAAGCTTTCCAGGCAATGAGGTCGAAATTCTCTTGTAGGAGCCTTATCAGCTTCTGCTTCAAGTCTTCTTTCAAGTTGGCTCCTATGCTGGTATTCTTTCTGTCCTCTTGTCCAATTTGTACCTTTTCAGTCTTTCCCCTGGCCTGTGGTTGCAATTCTTCTTTAGCTTGGATTCCTCTGAGCTCAATGGTATGCACCTCCTTGCCTTTACCTCTCAGGTTTAGGCTTTCATTGTAGCACTTTCTCGCCAGCTTCTGGTCTCCCCTGATGGTTGCAGTTCCCTCTGGTGTTAGAAATTTCATGCACAGATGGGGAGTGGATACCACTGCTCCAAGCCGATTAAGGGTCGTTCTACCTATTAAGGCATTATAGGCCGAACCCACATCAACGACTATAAAGTCAATGCTTAGAGTTTTGGATTTTATCCCCTTTCCGAAAGTTGTATGTAGAGGTATAAATCCTAGTGGTTTTATGGGTGTGTCCCCCAGCCCATATAGGGTATCAAGGTATGCCCTTAATTCCTTTTCGTCCAATCCCAACTTGTCAAATGCTGGTTTGAACAGGATGTCGGCCGAGCTCCCCTGATCCACCAGGGTTCTGTGTAGATAGGGCAATACCCTGCCCGTCTTCTTTGGTGAAACAGATTGTTGGAAGGTTGGGTAGCTCGCTCCCGACCTAGTAGACTTTTATCAGATGTCTCTTATGAGATGACTTTGTAAGACCTCCTCCAGCGAACCCTCCTGAGATCATATGTATTTGTCATTCCGGGGTCCGTGGTGGGTCTCTCCGATCTTCGTCATCTCTCTTTCTTTTCCCATGATTGTCCGATCTTTGCATGAGGTATCTATCAAGCCGCCCTTCTCTGTCCAGCTTTTCTATCACATTTTTCATGTCGTAACAGTCATTTGTTGAATGCCCACAAATCTTATGGTATTCACAGTATTCGTTACGACTTCCTCCCCTTCTTGTTCTTGATGGGCCTAGGGGGAGGTAGCTTTTTAGTATGGCAAATTTTTCTGTAGATGTTGACTAGGGAAACTCGCAGAGGAGTATAAGAGTGAAAGAATGAGGGGGGGGGGGGTGGTACCTGCAAAGACACTTCGATGCCTAAGTTAGCATGGGGGTAAGCAGGTTTAAGGGTATTGGAATTTAGTGTTACCTGAGCATGTCAGTGTATTTATAGTGGTGATCCAATAACCACCGTTGGAGTAGTTCCACTTCTGAAGGTGGATAACCGTCCCTTTATCTTAGAGTTGTTAGGATATTGCTTCTGGAAGTGGGTTGAGAGATTTTAGGGGCAGTTACTTGATGAGTCCATATTTTATGATATATTTTGGCTTGATTTGAGTGGATTTCATCATATAAATCCACATTTATTCATCTAAATAGCATGCTTTTGTGATTTCTTCCTAAATTGTGCTTGAAAGTGAAAACATGCTCTTTTGTGCTTAATTTAGTCAAATTTTATTCACTTTAATCCCATTTGGTGTCTTGATGTATTTGTTAAGTGATTTCAGGTTTCCAAGGCAAGCATGGGTGGAAGAAGTGAGAAAAAGAGCATGCAAAAGGGAAGAAACCATAAAGAGATAGAGTTTGGACATTCCAGTATCCGTGCATGCGCACAAGAGACGCGTGCGAGCGCACAAGAGCGAGCACAGCGACGCATACGCGTGGAAGGAATTTCGCCAAATGACGCGTACGCATCACCCACGCGTACGCGTGACTCGAGTCACATGAGCTCATTAATGCAAATCACTAGGGGCGAATTCTGGGCCTCCAGAACCCAATTCAATCCATTTCTGAAGCTATTTGAGGCCAAAGTGAAGAGGAATGAGGGAGGGGGGAATTAGGTTTAGCTTTTACATGCTTTTCTCTTAGTTTTCTAGAAAGAGAAGCTCCCCCCTCTCTCTAGAATTAGGATTTTCTTAGTTAGTTTCCTTTTAATTTCAGCTTTTAATTCTTGTTTTAATGTAGTTTCATTTATGTTTCCATGCTTTATTGTCTTGTTCTTCTTCATCTCTCTTGTTATTTCCTTTATTTTGTCATTTTTATGTTTTTGGATACTTTTGTTAATTTTAATTTCAATGAATGAAATTTATGTTTTCAAGTTGATTATTGCTTTTTTTAGTTGTTATTGTCATTTTCTTGCTTTTCGTAGTTAGATTTTATTTTTGTTGCAATTTAATATTATTTTATTTTCATGCACACCAAGTGTTTGATAAAATGTTTGGCTTAGTTTCTACTTAGTTTTTCTCCACTCTTGGCTTGGAATTGATGACTTTGGTGACCCTTGAGTCATTGATGTCTATTCTTGTTTGATATATTAGAGTAGTTAGTTGATTTGGTTTCCCTTGACTCTAAGTGACCCAATAGTGTTGACTTAGGACTTAGGGATTAGAATCAACTATGCCTATTTGACTTATCCTCGATGTAGGGTTGACTAAGTAGATTAACTCTTCATAATCATCATGTGTTTGTGGTCAATGGCTAGGATAGGTAACCTTAACTCTCAATTACTTGCCAAGAGGTTTCTTGCATTTCAATTTCCCTTTCCTTGTATTTTATTGCTTTTGACTTTTCTTGCTTTGACTTTTATTTCTTGCATGTTTAGTTTTCACACTCTTGATTGAGAAATTGGGTGTTTGGGTGAAATTGAGTTGTGGATGTCCATTCCGCATTGTGTGAGGATTGTTAATTGGTTTGGTTTCCCTTGACTCTAAGTGACCCACTAGTGTTGACTAGGACTTAGGGATTGGAATCAATTATGCCCTTCTGACTTATCCTCGATGTTAGGATAGACTAATTAGGATTAATTCATACACAATTACCATGTTTGTGGTCCACAACTAGGATAGAAAACCTAAATTCTCCAATTCTCCCCCAGAGTCCTTTTTAGCACTTAATTTCCATTTTCCTTGTTTTAATTGCTTTCTTTTGATTCCTTGCATGCTTGTTTTACTTTCTTGCTATTTACATTTCTTGCCTCTCTTGCAATCCTCCAATCCCCATTTTGTTGATTTGGCTAATAATTAAACACTTAATTGCAATTCCTAGGGAGAACGACCCAAGGTTTAATTACTCTCGGTTATTTTGATTTGAATTTAACATTTGATTGTGAGATTTCATTGTTGATTTAGACTATGCTACTAACGAGTTGATTATTGCTTTTGATCGATTCTAAATCGACATAAATTCTCACTTATTAGTTATCATTACTTTTTTGAATAAGTGTTATCTGCCAGCTCATGTCGAGCCCAACCTCTTTGGAGAGGAGCCTATGTCTAGCCCGACCTCTTAAGATGAGGTCGGGTGGGTGGTGAAGGCCAATCTTTGGATTGGGCCTTTTTGGCTTATTTGGACCTGGACCATAGTGTTAGGCCAGGGTATGAACACTACTCATGAACAATCTTCTGTCTTACAAATAGCTCTAACCCTAACCTTATCATTCTTTGTAAATAAAATATTTTTACCCTACTAAATTGTATAGTCCCTGGTAACTTGCATAAATTCAGCTTTTAACTTGAATATCATACTAACCTCAAATTTCAGGTTTTTAAACTTGGTCTTTTCATTAAATTGAGAATAAACAATTGGCGATTCTTTATCAGAGTCTAACTCTTTACTAGAATCCTCTGAGTGTCACGAGTCAGCATCTGAGGCACCATCAAGATCATCATCATCCCCTTCTACACCTGCCAAGAAAAAATCAAAACATGAATGACATTAAACATTTGCCAAATCAACCAATAAATCAATACCACTAAGGAAACCCTAAACATACCAGAGTCAGAGCTTCCTTCATCCTCAAAACCCTCATAGCTAGAGTCATCAATGTCTATTTCTTTATCCCCTAATCTGGACTTAGGAGGCCTATGCTTCTCCCTGGCTTCAAACTTTGTGTTCTTTCTTGGTGCACTTTTTTCGCTGTCACTATCACTGTCACTGCTATACAAATTGTCCCATAGAATTTTGGGAGGCCTGTATAGTTCATCTTCAACACTCTCATATGAGTCATGAGAGTCAGAATCCTCTTCCTGAATGGGAGCTTCTTTTAGACACTTTCTAGATCTTGTGAGTCTGCATCCACTGGTATTTTCTTTGTTCTTATTACCTTCAAAGTTCTTGGCTGGTTAAGATGATGTTTTAGAATGAGGTAGAACTGTCTTATCTTGAAGGGTGTGGTGGGCTGAGAGTGGGGTTTTGTGGACTGCAAGGGAGCCTTCATGAGTTGAGAGGTAGTTTTGATGGGTTTATATGATAGTTTAGTGAGCTGAGAATTAAGCTTATTGGGCTTACTGGACTGTGAGGCTGGTTTAGTGGGCTGAGAATTGTGCTTACTGGGCTGTGAGGCTACTTTAGTGGGTTGAGAGGTTGGTTTGTTGGGTTGAGGGTATATTGTAGTGGGCATCTTGGCAGGTTGAGAATGGTGCTTCTTAGCCTGGGAAGAATTCTTCTTCTTGCTACTTTCTGCTTCTACAAAGAGCACATCTTTCTCCATGTTGTCCACTATATATGATTGTGAGATGCAATGCTCAAAGTATAGATTGATTAAATGTTGGTTCCTCTTACAATCTTTGCACATTGCAAGCAAATCTGCATTTGTCACCAACTCTTTTAATCCGGATGAAATGAAAACTCCAGGAACTTTTCACCAATAGTTTCTAACTTCAATGTATCCCAACTCCTTATAGTAACCCTTTACAAAGAACACATAAAGTGTGTTTCCTTCAACACCCATCAATACTTATGTATTATCAGGTTCATATACCATCTCTCTATCTTCACACTTTTTAAACAACCCACCATGGTGAATCACAAATGTCATTAATAAACAGACCAGTAATAGCTATTCTTTATGTGTCACCAACGACTAAACCCAGTTTGTACCAATCAACCATTAACCCAAAATAAACATGCAACGAAATCATCACTAAAATCAAACACCCCTAACTAAAAACCATCACAGAGCCAGTTAAAACAGCACATTCTCACACACTAAAATGATAAAAGAACATTCATACAAATCCTTGGTCACTCCAAACCCTAGCCTAAATCAGACGAACACTAAGACCACAACATTAGGAAGACATCACACCACATAATAACTCAAAAAACATGAAAAAAGTTTCATCCTTGCCTCTCACGATCGCAATGGCTTCTTCCACTATCAATGCTGCTCTAGGATAAGATCAACTCTGCATTCAGTAGCGACAACTCTTCTATTGTAATCGTCAACCAACACTAACAAATGTTGATGGGATGGTTCAGAACTTGGATGAAAGGCTTAGGACATACCTTGAGGGAGACGATACGTTTTGGAGCAAAACAGAGAGAGATGGTTGATAATGAGAGGGAGTTAGGCTTTGCAACGTTTGAATCTCTCTTCTTGACACTAAACGACGATGTTTTAAGTCTAGGAGAACATTGTATCAAAACTGCGTCGTTTTGATTGTGTGCCACGCTGGCACTTAACGACACACGTCAGCGAACGTTTGTCAACTCAGCGAAGGAGATGACAGAAGGACGAACGTGACCATGTTGGATATCTTTTGGGGACAAATTCGCGATTAATTTTATTTTTTGGAGACGAAAATGAAGATCAAGATATCTTTTAGGGACGATTTTGACTGTTAACTCCTTAAACTATTTTGGATTTGTATACACATTGAAATTGCAACTAAGTGATTTATTTTAAGATGAATTAGGACGCAACATATTTAAAGTTTAGACCATGACAAATTGACAATCGATATATTGCCTTATTGGTGTTGAAGAAAGTGTTCATGAACAACAATCTAATTACAATGAGTAAATGTAAAATTTCGTTATCTTTCACTGATTCATTTTCTCTTCTTTTATTTGAAAAATATCAAATGAAATTCAATTTTTATGAACAAAAATTCTATATTTAATATTTATGTACAAATTTTTATAGGGTTATTTCTAAATATATATCCAAAATTGTTAGGGATATATCTTTTACTTTTAATATATCTGCAAAATTTATATATAAAAAATAACTTGTATCCTAAAGAATTTAGGAGATACATCCTTAACCAGAGATTTCTTTAAGATTGATAATATTTAAAAACCAGTTTTGTTAGAATATGAACTTTTTTTTAACAATAATCAGCTAAAAAACTAGATAATGCTCAATGATTAAATATTTAGATTATTAATTAGATAGATAAAGTGAAACGAAAAGAAAGAATATTAACTGATTATTAGTTGAAAAAAATTACTTTCAAAGAAAGAATATGAACTTTTTGGCATGAAATAATTAATATTATTTTAAAAGCAAATGATAATCGACATTAGTTACTACCTGTGTCATTTATATCTTCTCATTATTTCAAAGATTTTATCCACATGTTACGGCCCAGGATTCCCACGGGTCAATCCGATCCGAGCTCCACCCGGCTCGACTACGCGCCTCTCAACCGATCCGGACACGCGTCCCGTACGGCTCTCCCGCAGCTACGGGACAGCGTCCTTGAGAATATGGGCCTGCCCTCCAGAGGGGCCCACTACTGACATGTATATAAGGGGAAGACTGGCTCTTCCCCCAAGGTACGTCACATCCCTACACCACCCTCATTCCGCCTGCACATATCCTGACAAGAGCGTCGGAGTGTCTTTGCAGGTGGCACCCCCCTTTTTCTCACACGAAGTGCTCGGGACCTCGCACCTCCTGGACTGGAAGACCGTGACCAGACGAGCCCCTTCCTTCACCCCAGATCCTGACCCGAACCGTTCGGTAACCGACCTACCGAACATTGGCGCCGTCTGTGGGGAAAGTCCATGGACTTCGTGCTAGTCCAAACTGGGACAGGCTGCGAGGCCGCGCCCCCTGTGCCTGGAGGAGGCGCCGTTCCGACGGAAACTCGACAACAACAGAGGTCGCCTCCAAGGGACACGACGCAAACTCACGAAAGACGCACCTTCGGAGGGACTGGCGACAACCACGCCAAGATAATGCAAGAGCTACGTCATAGGATGCAAGACTTGGAACGCAGGCTAGCGGAAAGAGAACACGACCAGCGCACTCCGGAGCAGAGCCCCACCCGCTCCCGTTCGAGGCGCACACCCAGCCCCCAATACGAGTCGGAGAGCACGGGAGGGCGGAGGCAGGCCAGAAGAAAAAGTTGGGACCCCATCATCTACACCCGACACGAGAGGCGTCGTGCGTCGAACAGGGGCGAAGAGGACGCCTGTCGGGAGAGCGACGAACCGAGAAGAACTACCCGGGTACCCGTCATAATAGGAGCGACCCCCTTCCACCGTTCCGTACTCGAGGTCCGGCTGTCGAAACACTTTGACAAGCCAACGGACATGAAGTACGACGGAACACAAGATCCCCTGGAACACTTAACGGCTTTCGAGGCCAGGATGAACCTAGAAGGGGTGGGAGACGAGGTCAGATGTCGGGCCTTCCCGGTCACCTTGGCGGGCCCAGCGATACGGTGGTTCAACAACCTCCCGCAGGGCTCGGTGACCCAATTCTCCGACATCAGCCACGCCTTCTTGGCTCAATTCACGACCAGGATTGTCAAAGCCAAACATCCAATCAATTTGCTATGAGTGACACAAAGACCCGGGGAGCCGACCAGGAAGTACCTGGACCGTTTCAATGACGAGTGCTTGGAAATCGACGGTCTGACGGACTCGGTGGCAAGTCTGTGCTTGACGAACGGGCTCTCGAATGAGGACTTCAGGAAGCACCTCACAACAAAGCCCGTTTGGACAATGCAAGAGATCCAGTGCGTGGCCAAAGATTACATCAATGACGAAGAAGTCAGCCGGGTCGTGGCTGCCAATAAACGGCAGCCCGCTTACAACCAAGGCCGGCACTATGAAGGCAGAGAAAGACCAAAGGAACACGCCAGGGACGGCGGTCCGAGTAAAGCACCCAAACCGTTCCCCCGAGTTGGGAAGTTCACCAATTATACCCCCCTCACGGCATCAATCACCGAAGTTTACCAACAGATAGCGGAAAAGGGGATACTGTCAAAGCCCCGACCTCTGAAGGACAGGACGGGAGGAAACAAGAACCTCTACTGCGAGTATCACAAGGGTTACGGGCACAAGACCCAAGACTACTTCGACCTAAAAGACGCCCTGGAACAAGCTATTAGGGATGGGAAACTTGCCGACTTCTCCCACCTTATAAGGGAGCCAAGGAGACGCAACCGGGACCACGATAGCGAAGACAGATCCCGGTCAACAAGACGACGACAGGAACCAGAGGATGACGACCACGGCCTCACGGTGGTAAACGTGGTAACGGCCAGGAACACCGCCCCAAGGTCAAGGTCGGCATGGAAAAAAGACACCAAGGTCCTAGCGGTCTCCACCTCGTCCGTTAGGGGTTTCTGAGGCCTCCCACCCATCTCCTTCGGACCAGAGGACCAATGGTTTGACGAGGCGCCAGAAAGTCCGCCCATGGTCATCACGGCCAGGGTCGGAACGGGCCTCGTCAAGCGAATTCTGGTAGATACGGGGGCAGACTCAAACATCATGTTTCGAAATGTTTTCGATGCCCTGGGGCTAAGAGACGCCGACCTGACGACCCAGCAGCACGGTGTGGTAGGGTTGGGGGACCATTTCATCAAGCCGGATGGAATCATCTCACTCCCGACCTCCGTGGGACAGGGGCAGGAGCGACGAACAGTCATGGCGGACTTTGTAATATTACGAGATTCCACGGCTTATAACATCATCCTGGGAAGAAAAACCATCAACGACCTGGGGGCGGCTATTAGTACAAAGCTACTGGTGATGAAGTTTATCACCGATGACGGATCCGTAGGATCCATCAAAGGCGACTTGGAAACGGCGGTCGCTTGCGACCACGCCAGCCTTTCTCTCAGGAAAAAGTCCAAAGAAGCATCTGGGGTCTTCCTTGCCGACCTGGACGCCAGGATAGACGACAAACCCAGACCAGAGCCAGAAGGAGACTTGGAGAAGTTCAGGGTCGGCGAGGAGGATGATAAATTCACATTCATAAATAGAAACCTCCCCCATGAGATGAAGGAACCTTTGATGGAAATGATCAGGGCTAATGCCGACCTCTTTGCCTGGACGCCTGCCGATATGCCCGGGATAGATCCCCAGCTCGTATCGCATCATCTGGCCGTCAAGGCGGGAACCAAGCCAGTGGCCCAGAGGAGGAGAAAGATGTCACAAGAAAGGGCAGAAAAGGTAGCCAGGCAGACGGCCAGCCTCCTCGAAGCAGGGTTCATCCGGGAACTGGACTACTCGACTTGGTTGTCGAACGTGGTCCTGGTTAAAAAACACAATGGGAGATGGAGAATGTGCGTAGACTACTCTGACCTCAACAAGGCGTGCCCCAAGGACTGCTACCCCCTGCCTAACATTGACGCACTCGTCGACGCAGCGGCGGGGTACCGGTATCTGAGCTTCATGGATGCCTATTCAGGATACAATCAGATACCGATGCACCGACCCGACGAGGAGAAAACGGCGTTTATAACGCCAGGGGGAATCTATTGTTACAGGGTAATGCCTTTTGGTTTGAAAAACGCTGGGGCCACGTACCAAAGGCTGAAGAATAAGATATTCAGTGAACTCATAGGCAAAACAGTAGAAGTCTACGTGGATGACATACTCGCGAATACCGCGCGACCCGACGACCTCCTGAGCGACCTTGATGGTGTTTTTTCGTCACTAAGGCAGCACGGCATGAGGCTTAATCCGCTTAAGTGCGCGTTTACCATGGAGGCCGAAAAGTTCCTGGGATTCATGATCACTCAAAGAGGAGTAGAAGCCAACCCCGAGAAGTGCCAAGCAGTTATCCAGATGAAGAGCCCGGGTTGTATCAAGGACGTCCAACGACTTGCCGGGAGGCTAACGGCTTTATCCCGATTCCTCGGAGCGTCGGCAGCAAGAGTCCTACCTTTCTTCAATCTAATGAGAAAGGGAATGACGTTCGAATGGACCCCAGCGTGCGAAGAGGCATTCAACCACTTCAAGAAAATCTTAGCGGCACCACCAGTTCTCGGGAAACCCCGGGCCGGAGAACCACTCTATCTCTACCTATCAGTAACCGAGGAAGCGCTTGCCGCAGTGCTCGTTAGAGAAGAGGGGAAGACCCAACAACCCGTTTACTTCGTGAGCAGGGTCCTTCAAGGACCAGAGCTGAGGTACAGCAAGCTGGAAAAACTGGCGCTAGGGCTCCTAATCTCCTCCCGAAGGTTAAGACAATACTTCCAGAGCCATCGTATAGTCGTGAGGACGGATCAGGCGATTCGCCAAGTACTGCAAAAACCTGACTTGGCTGGTAGGATGATGACTTGGGCCATCGAGCTCTCCCAATATGACCTACAGTATGAACCCCGACACGCAATCAAAGCCCTGGCAATGGCAGACTTTCTGGTTGAGGTGACGGGAGACCCCCTAGAGGAAACGGGCACACGATGGAGGCTCCACGTCGACGGGGCCTCCAACCAAACGTCTGGGGGAGCAGGGGTAATCTTAGAAAGCCCAGCAGGGGTCATCTATGAGCAATCGACTAAGTTCGAGTTCCCAGTGTCGAACAACCAAGCAGAATATGAGGCCCTCTTGGGTGGACTAATACTAGCTCGGGAAGTTGGGGCGACAAAGGTCGAAGTATGCAGCGACTCACAAGTTGTCACCTCGCAGGTAAACGGAAGCTACCAGGCTCGGGACCCCCGCCTACAAAAATACTTGGAAAAGGTTAAAGAAATAACAAGTCAGTTCCAGGAAGTCATCGTCCAACACGTCCCAAGAGAGAAGAACACACGTGCAGACCTCCTGTCCAAGCTAGCGAGCACAAAATCAGGATCGGGTAACCGGTCCCTCATCCAAGGATTGGTGAAGGAACCAACGGTCGCCCTCCATTTGACGAAGTCAAGCCCCTCATGGCTAGACCCCATCACCAACTTCCTGAAACTCGGCAAGTTGCCTGAAGATGAGAAAGCGGCCAAAGTTTTAAGAAGGGAGGCGGCCAGATACGCAATCATTCAGGGACAACTATTCAAAAAGGGACTCAGCCAGCCCCTATTGAAGTGCTTGCACCCCGACCAAACGGACTACGTGCTTAGAGAAGTCCATGAAGGGTGTTGCGGGCACCACATCGGGGGCAAAGCCCTAGCAAGGAAGCTCATCCGAGCCGGGTACTATTGGCCAACAATGATGAAAGACTCAAGGGAATTTGTCAAAAGGTGCATAAAGTGTCAACAAAACGCCAACTTCCACAAGGCACCAGCCTCCGAGCTAAGCTCTCTGACGACTACTCGACCTTTCGCACAATGGGGAGTTGACCTCCTGGGGCCTTTCCCGATCGGCCCAGGACAAGTCAAATACCTCATTGTCACCATTGACTACTACACTAAATGGGTGGAGGCTGAACCGCTGGCTATGATATCGTCCTCCAACTACCGGAAGTTCATGTGGAGGCAGGTGATAACCCGTTTCGGTATCCCGGAGGTCGTTATCTCAGATAATGGGACCCAATTCACAGACAAGAAGTTCATGGAGTTCCTCTCAGGCCTAGGCATAAAACAGAGGTTCTCCTCGGTAGAACATCCCCAAACAAACAGGCAGGTAGAAGCTGCAAACAAAGTCATCCTTCTTGGTCTAAAGAAGCGCCTAGACAATAAGAAAGGAACATGGGCTGACGAACTCGTCTCCGTCCTATGGTCCTATCGGACAACCGAGCAAAGCGCCACGGGGGAAACTCCTTTTTGCCTAACATACGGGGTCGATGCAGTGATACCCGTCGAAATCGGCGAACCAAACCCCCGACTACTACTCGCGGGCATGAGCGAAGCGGTCGAAAAGGACCTGGTCGAGGAAACAAGGGAGATGGCTCACTTATCAGAAACGGCATTGAAACAAAGAATAGCCCTGCGTTACAACGCTAAAGTCCTCAAACGAGATTTCGAGGAAAGGGACCTCGTCCTGCGACGCAACGACGTCGGCGTACCGACCCCAGGGGAAGGCAAGCTGGCGGTGAACTGGGAAGGTCCCTACAGGGTAAGGGAGGTTCTCGGCAAAGGTGCTTACAAGCTCGAAAGACTCGATGGCAAGGAAGTACCCAGAACATGGAATGCGGGTAGCCTAAGAAGGTTCTACTCATGACAAGACGACTCGCCGACCTGAGAACCCAAACAGATAGTAAATACTTGCTTTGTTCGCATGACAATCTACCTTTTTACTTTATCAAATACTCGCCATATTGATTAAATTGCTTAGCTAACGATTAACTCATACTTGTCAAAAATTTTCTTACTTGTCCACCACTTTCCTACGTGCGCCGCGCACGAGCGCACCTTAAAACGGCAGACCGGGACTGATCACCCCGGGGGCCATCTTCCTTATGGCCAAAACCAACTACGACGACAACACGACCACGGTGACCCAAGCCATAACAAACATAAAATGGGAAAACGGGCGCGAGCCCACCCCCGAGAGAAATAACGACAACAAATATAGTAAACGGCAACCCGGCCAAACGACTGAATAAGTATAACTTATAAAGAGTCAAAACAAAAAATGAGCAACAAGTTGTTCAGCAAATGCGTTACAAAATATCCCAAGTTACAAGATCTCACTTCCTCGGCATGTCAACAATCTTTCCGTCCTGGATAGTCTTGAAAACGCCAATTGACGACGTGTCGAAATCAGGAGCTGCGATCTTTAGCTGAGCCTTCAGGGCATATTCGGTCATCGAGATGGCGTTCTTCCCTTGCTCCTTGGTCACTTTGAGCTTCTTCTTAAGATCTGCGGCTTCGGCTTTAGCGGTTTTTGCCTCTGAGACGGCCTGCTCCCGCTCTTTCTCCAAGACGGCAACCCGACCCTGAGCGGCATTCAGCTGATCCTCCAAGGTCATCTCACGCTTGATCAGCCGGGCCACGGTCTCATCGGACGCCTTCAACCTCTCCGCAACGGATGACGCTTTCTCCTCAGAAGCACTAAGCTTTCCCCCCATCTTGGACAGCTGACCCTGGAGCAGCTCAACTTGGGCCTTGAAGTCATTGTTCGCTTTAACAGAGGATTCAAGCTTCCTCCGGAGCGCCTCCATCCCCGATAACTCGAATTCAGCCTTCCGAGCTATCACGGCTCCACGAAGCAAGGTGCGGTACATCCATCTCGCCTGCCCGGACAGATCGGTCCCATGAAAATGCTCCTCCGTCCCGGGTATCAGCTGTGAGTCAATAAATTCGGTAGCATCAAAGTTCCTTTCCATTATAGTAAGGGCCCCTTCCGGGCTGGAAGACACCCTCTGCCTCTTGGGAGTACGGATGGGCTCCACGTCACTATCCGGCTGGGGGATGAAAGACGCGTGCCCTTCAGCGGGCCCCTCCTCACGAATAGGGGAAGCCTGGACCCCTGCAATCTATTTTCCCGACACGCCGGTATCCTGGGGAGAAGGCACAGCCTGATTCTCCTTCTCCCCAGAAGGACCCTCCGACTTACCGGCATCCTTTTCTTCGGCATTCTCGTCGTCACTCGCTTCAAAAAAGGTCTTCATCAGATTCTCAAGACCAGTCACGGTGGCAGACATTTCCACTACAGCAAACAACAGGCGCATTAGTCGTTAGATCGGGAAAAGAAAACAACAATAAACAAACATAAGCAAACAAAGAAGACAACTCACGAATATAGCTCCTGGCGGCCTCCCGTTCACCCATAAGAAGATGAGGGTTCACGAGGTTCTTTTCAAAAATGGCAAAAAGTACGTCAGCTATTTGCTTATCTACAGGCGACAACCTTTTGTACGTCACCTTGATGAAAGGATTCGACCCCGCACCAAAACTCCAATAAGTCTGGATAAGGCGCTCCCCCTCTAACGACAACCAAAAGGGGTGACGACCTTTGACGGGACGAACTTTGAAATACTTATCTTTAAAACCATGGTAGGAGTCCTCAAAAAGGCCAAATATTCTCCTACCCTGGGCAGAACGGAAAGAGAGAAACCCTTTCCTCGCCTTCCCCTGTTTGGAAGGGTTGGTAAGGCTGAAGTAGAAGAGGAAGACGTCCACTGACACCGGCAGCTCCAGGTGCTCGCAAACCATCTCGAAGCAGCGAATCGAGGCCCAGCTGTTCGGATGAAGCTGAGAGGGGGAGACGGATATCCGGTTCAGCAGCGCCATTTGAAAATCAGAGAACGGTATCCGAACGCCAACTTGCGTGAACATGGACTTGTAAAACCAAATCCAATCAGGGACACGAGAAGAGTGGAAGTTGAGCTCATAAATACGCTCGTGGGGGGCAGGAACAACGGCCTCATAGTTGGCCTCCTCGTCCGTCCCCCCACACAAGTAGCCGGCTCGCCGGAACTCGGTCAACTCCTCCAAATCCATTTGGTTGGGCGAGCTCCTTATATCGTCAGTCACCCAGGCGTACGGGTCGTAGGCCGCGCCAGATCCAGAAGACCGGAAAACGATGCGAGGCATACCTACAGCGGGGTACCACTCCGTTAGACTATGAGGTCGGGAGTCCATAGAAACCCAGAAACTACACCTTTTCAAACTCAAATCATGGCCAAATACGGTTAAAAGCTACGCCTATCACGCAAATCACCTAAAACCTACCCAGGAATGGTACCCCTCCCTTAATTCGTCTACCCCACCATTGGAAAGTCATTCGGCAAAAGTAAACCAAGCGTGCAACAATCGCAAACAACAACTACGCAGCAGTAAAACATAGCGTAAACACAAGGGAATAGGAAGCAAAAATTACCTGAATTGGTTGCAGGAACTTGAGAGAAAAAAGGAGGCACGAGAGGGCTCGAACAAGAAATTTTGGATGTCAGGGAGAGAGGAAGGTGAAAATAGCAAGGATAGGAGGAAAAGAGAAAGAAACTGTTTAAAAACCACCACAAGGAGCGCGAAAAGAGACGGGGGCAAAATGGTCTTTACGCACGGGGTTTTAGCTCATTATGAGCATTTAATGCTCAGCGCGAAGAACGAAGCGACGAACATTGAACGCCTCAACATACCAAGAGACACGCGCACAAGAGACGCGCCTCTCCCACGGTCAGCCGACTCGGCGACAACGCACGAACAAGGACATCACGCGCCACCGATCGCCTCACGACCATCACTGGCGCGTCGGGGGCACTGTTACAGCCCAGGATTCCCGCGGGTCAACCCGACCCGAGCTCCACCCGGCCCGACTACGCGCCTCTCAACCGACCCGGACACGCATCCCGTACGGCTCTCCCGCAGCTACGGGACAGCGTCCTTGAGAATATGGGCCTGCCCTCCAGAGGGGCCCACTACTGACATGTATATAAGGGGAAGACTGGCTCTTCCCCCAAGGTACGTCACATCCTTACACCACCCTCATTCCGCCTGCACATATCCTGACAAGAGCGTCGGAGTGTCTTCGCAGGTGGCACCCCCCTTTTCTCACACGAAGTGCTCGGGACCTCGCACCTCCTGGACTGGAAGACCGTGACCAGACGAGCCCCTTCCTTCACCCCAGATCCTGACCCGAACCGTTCGGTAACCGACCTACCGAACACCACATATATCAAATTTTCAATGAACTTAAAACATAGAGCAGAGCACTAAAACAGTGTCTGAATTATGTAAATTTAGTGAGGCATAATTAATGATGTAGGAAACTGATCTTTTATAAATGTTTCATTACTTTGAGAAGAGCAGCACTCAGTTATAGGAGTGGCAAAACGGGTCGAGTCCATCGGGTCGATCCGCTAAACCTGTTAAAAAATGCGGATCGGGCTAGGATTTGGAGCCCGCCAAATTAAAAAACCCACTAAATCCGCACCGCCAAATTGGCGGGTTTTGGCGGGGCGGGCCGGTCCACCGGACCAAAGATTTTTATTTTATTTTATTTTTATTAAATAAAAGAGTGATTACTATTATAAAATTAATAATTATAGAATTTTTAAACATTTTTTTTCATTTTTTATTTTTATTCTTCTTTTAGTTATTAACTTTGTTTATTTTATTTTACAATTTCGTATATATACTCAAATTATGTGACTTATTTTTTAAAATAAAAATAATTCTATTGACAAATATTATTTTGAACAATTTTATTGAAGTTAAAAATTAAAAAAAATAGTAAAAAAATATATTATAATTTGGCTATTTTTTATTTGTATTTAATTTTTTAATTATTATATTTTAGTTAATTTTAATGAATTTTATTTTTCAAAAAAAAAGAAAAAAGAGTCAAGCGGGTTAGCCCGCCAACCCGCCAATCTGCCATAAAAATGGACGGACTAGCATTTTGAACCCATTTTAGTTGGTGGGGCGGGTTGGGCGGGCCAGCCCGCTTTGCCACCCCTACTCATTTACAACCTTCTCCCCATCGAAGATTTCAAGCAATCAAGGTTTGGAATCTATGATGCACAAACACCGACATGGACACACGACACGACACGGAACATTCTGACACGTAAATTTTAAAATTTTACATGACACGGAGACACGTATACATATAAAATATAAAATATTTTTTAAATAAATTATAATGATATTTTGATATTTTATTGATATTAAAATATAAATTAAAATTTTTAATTATTTTTAATATCTTATTTTTAATTATATCAAGTATTTAAAATATTTTTTTATCTTAATAAATAATAATATATACTATATCTATATTTATTTTAAGAATACATGTTAAGAATAAGACTGAACACGCTGACACATGATGGTATTTAGATGTGTCCAGACATGTCTGGAAAATATATTTTTACTTTTTATTAAGACACGGTTGAACACATACGCGTGTCGGACGAGTGTCGGTGAATATCGTGTCCAAAATGTATCCAACATGCAGACACAACAACTCAACGAAGTGTAAGTCCTTCATAGTTTGGAATAAAGGGAACTTTAATTCCCCTAAATTTTCTTGATTTGTTTACTTTCAAATCAAACACATGACAAACCCTTAGAAATCTCCTAGAAACATTCACGGAGATTTGTTTCCATCCGTTGCATCTTCGCTGCTGATATCTGATTCTTCGAGACCACTGGATTCCCCAGAATTAGGGCCGTTGTCATCACTCTCATTTTCCAAATCAGGCAAGACCTTAGATTTAAAATCTTCGTTACATAACACATCATACCCGCATTCCTTCATCTTTAGCTGCCCCCCTTGCACATCAAAACGCAACCTACTATTTTCGCTAAAAGCTGGCTTCCGATGTTTGCTAAAGGGCTTTGATTCGCTTATGTTGTCATACTGCCTATGATGTAGCTGAATGTAAATGTATTTGTCCGTCATTATCATTGTTACAAGGCAGCAACTATAATGTGTCCTTGCAGCATCAGAAGAGAGATATAAGGAGGGACCAGCTTCGGGATGGGATGATTCAAAGCTCCAACTGAATTTCAAAGTTGGAAATGATGTTGAAGATTCCAGAGGCTCAAAAGCAATGAATACAATTATTCCCCACCATTCATTCCCACCAAGTTCATTAGGGATATCCGCTATGATTGATGCACTTGATTCAAGTTTTGACAACCTTGGACCCATTGGAAAGAGTATCTCATTGCCAAACTTTGGAGGAATTTCAAAGTATGTGATGGGGTAACTATGATCCCTGACCTGTTACAACCAAATATTTTTTTAAGAGTACGGTAATTGTATGAAGAATATGCATCCATAAATATTTTTATGCTACAAAATACATATATTTATGTATTTATGCAGCATGTGTGTTGACATAGTACATTCAAAAAAAGCTAGCATGTTACATCAGTTTCCCAAAATGAGATATATTGGGAGGCCTACAACTTGGGAAGGCTTAAAACCAGTGGACAAAACCTACCTTAAAAGACAATAAGTCTTTCTTATATATTTCTTGCTAAATTGATGTGGAACTTTTTCCTAATCCAAACAATACGTCGAGAAAATATTAACCAATAAATTGAATGAGAAAAAAATCACAACAGCAAGTCGGAAGCCACACCTTAACCCAAAACATTAACATAATGAAGTTATAGGTCATCCATACTATATGCTCCTCATTTAATCCATCTTTTGATTGAAGGATTTTTACCCTTTACACTTGAAATCTTAATGTGATGAAAAATTTATGAATTAAATAGTAATGTTGAAAAATTGTGATTCTGAATCCCAAATTTTCACAATCTATAATTTCTGAAAAATATTGCAACATATACTACCTATTTTTGAGGACTTTTTTAAATAAATATTTTAAATGTTTTATTTATGGATATATGCATTTTGGGAGGTATTTATGAATTTCATCATATTATTACCTCGTCTACAATATAAACGAGTTAAGTAAATACATATCTCATTTACATTAATGTACACGAGATAAGACACAATTTTTATGAACCAATAACAGGTGCAAACAAGATACATTGAGAAATTTTCTTTGTGTGTAAGATACAATATAAACGAGAAAAGTCATTTCGTTTACATGTATAAAACAACAAAAAATTTTCATCTATATAAAGAGGTGCATTTAGTAGCTTCCCTCGCACAAATTTCACTCATTCTTCCCAACTCTTTTAAAAAGCTTCTTAAGAATGGCGGCTAGTGAATATGTTTTTGTTTGTGTGTATCCTAATTCTCACATTAGGGACAATGTGGAAGGGGTTGATGTTCTCCGCACGTGTATCTAAACGTGCCATAGTGTTAAAAACTCAACTCTGGCAAGAAGAACGCTTGAAAAGGCTCTAGAAGTGGACAAAATAACCAAAATGAACGAAATTGGGTGCTGCCAACGACTAGTATATATAGGCACCCTACAAAACTTATCATATTTATACTGTAAAAGAGATAAGTATGGCTATATCTCGTATACACTGTAACAAGATAGTTTACGTGTATTATCACGAGTGCACAAGAACTAGACGTGAGCCGAGCTGACCAAGCTCAAGTTGTGCTCATGAAAATTGAGCTCAGTTCACTAATAATCGAGTCTATTTGTAAAGCTCAAGCTCGACTCACCAAAAGCTCACAAATTGAGTCGAGCTCACAAGCCAGCTCAAATAACATTAATATAATCTATAAATGTATATAAATAAATTAATAATTTAAATATAAGAAAATTTATCAATTGTATATGTTGTCTATCTATCAATTATAATTTATATCCTCTATCATAATTATATGTATAAATTAATGTGTATGTAAAATTTTGTTATTAATATAAATTAAAAGTACAAATTCATAATATATTATTAATATAAATAATTATAATAAGTCATATATCGAGTTAGCTCACGAGTCAATGAGTTGAAATTACCAGAGCTCAAGCTCGGCTCATTTAATATATGAGGTTAAATTCTGGCTCACACTTGGCTCACAAACTCATAAGCTCAACTTATTGAGTTGTTAGCTAGTCGAGTTTGAGCTGGCTCACGAGTCAGCTTGGACTCATTTCCACCCACCCTAGAGACACGTAAACTCATTGTATCTTATCTCATTTATAGTGTAAACGAGATGTATTTACTCAATTATGCTACATATATACCAAAATCAGCAACTAGTATAAAATACATGTTAAATTACAAAATATACATTTAAAATAAGTTAAACAACACATGTATTTATACATAAATACACCGTGAGTAATTTTATACAAATAGCATTTTTGATACTTAACTCGGTTACCATGTAAATACTCCCAAAATGCATATATTTGTACATAAAGCATTTAGAAAAAAATTCCTATTTTTATCGAGTATAGGACTATATAGTGATATCTCGGCACTCGGCTGACTCGGCATAAAAAAAATCCCATAGGTATATTGTCTAATAACTTTTTGCACTTGTTATCTTTCTGATTTATTTTCTCTGATGAAAATTAAATAGCATAAAAGTAACTACCAAGAAGAAGAGATACCATATAAATGTATAATTGACAAAGAGAACAAACCTGACATAAGAGCTCGTCATTATTTGACTTGAATTGCTCCCAAAACTTCCAGAGATCTAAGAATAAACCAGCTTCCACAACAGAGTCTGACAGACGTGGAAGCACAGATCGATAAACAAAGTCATTGCAACCTTCTGCTTCAAGAATACGTAGGTTAGGAAGCATAGCAACACTTTTAGGTACCACGAGATGTGTATTGCCACTTAAAATTAAAGTCTCCAACGATGATAGTTCACCAAGATTTTCGGGAATTAATCCATGATCGAGATTGCAATTGCCTAAATCAAAAATATTTAGCGAGGAGAGCCCAGCAAAAGAAGGAGGTAAGTTTAAGCGTAAGAGATCTGGTTCTTTGCTAAATCCAAACTCGAAAGACAATGCTAACTCGCAGGTGTTGGATACTGGTCCACTGCATCCATGGAAAGAAAGCCTCTTGAGGTTTTCCAATTCAAACAGGCATGGATTCATCACTCTTATGGAAGTTTCGCTTAGATCAAGATCCTCTAAAGCCTTGTTTTGATTTATATTATGCGGCACCTTGCAAACCTTTGAGCATCCAGACAAGTTGAGCTGTTTGAGTGATTTCAAATTACTAATGCTATCTGGGATGCAAAGAAGATTTGAGCACTTCATCAAATTCAACACGGACAAACTTCCCATACTCTCTCCAAAATCAGGAAGTGTCTTCATATTTGTGCAGCCACAGAGAAAGAGCCTCTTCAATGAACACATTTCCAATTTATTTGGTAATGTTTCAAGCTTTGTACAACCTATCAGGCTCAACATTGCAAGTTTCTGATGCTGACCAACAGATTGGTGAAGTTCAACCAGCGATACACAACCATCAAGGAAGAGCTCTTCAAGTAATGGAACTTCAGAAATATCTGGAGTCTGAATCAAATCCTTGGAATAACTCAAGTCAATAACTTTCAGTCTCTCGAACACCTAAACACATTAAATAATATCATTGAATTAATTTGAAAAATTATTATGCTAATATATAAATGTTGTGGAAGCTCGTCGTTCAGGATCCTTACCTGATTTCCATTCCATGGTTTTTCTAGCTTGCTATTGTTCATCTGCAAGTGAACAAGTCGGTGTAGTTCTATGTCAAGCGGTAGAGCTTTCAAAGGACATTCTGTCCAAATAAGAACCTTTAGAGACCTAGGAAGACATTTGAAACCATGCGAGAGGTGCAAATCACATAATACGATGAGAAGTCTAAGGTTGCGCATCTTAGAGAACGCTTCCGGGTGCCAATTTGCAGCTTTATTGTATGACTCGAATTGCTGCTTCAAAACCATGCCTTCAATGTTCTCAGTTCCCTGATATAAAAATGGTCAGCATCAAATAAGCACGGCAAGACACAAGGAATCCAGAAAAATCTTTGATTCGTGTTTTTATTTTCAATTTTTTTGGCTTACCGGAAGAGCTTCGTCTTGAATGGTTGAGGGGAAAAATGGATTTTGAGTTTTCGAAATTTGTGGCAATGTTTTTAGATTTAAACTAATGTTCCACCTATCATGATTTTATGGTTGAGATGGATCTAATTAGTGAGGTTGTGTTAGACCAATTTTACTTATAAGTGATTTATATAATTATATTATCTAATTTAATTGATAAATAAAATTATACTTAATATTTATTGAGGGATAAAAATGTCTTAGAGAAATAATGTAATTCATCAACAAGTTATTCCAAACAATAAAATTCAATTTTATCTCATTAAATGAGTTGCTTGTTCCAAACTATGGAATTGAATTCCATTTCTTTAGGAATTCATTTCTTGAATTGAATTCTAATTCCATCATTTAAAGGTTTCCAAACAGGCTGTTAAAGAAAAAGTTAAAAGCCAGTAAATGAAATAAAAGAAAAAATTAAAAGCCCAGTAAATGAAATCAGAAAAACGTGATTTTATTGTTTTCTTCATTTTCACTTTTTTCTTCATAAATCCTAAGAAAAAACAGAAAATGTAAAACAAAAAAGCCAAGTGTGTGTGTGTGTGTGGAGAGAGAGAGAGAGAGAGAGAATGACACTTACCGTATTTTCTTCCAATATTTGATCAATATCATCTAGAGAGCTCAACCGACTGCGTTTTCCAGGATCCTTTTCAGATTCTTGAAAAACTATTTGTTTACCCATATCTTCAAGCAAATCATGCATCCCTAGAACTCCTTTGTTGCAGGTAATCAATGATTTTCCTATCAGCTCACTTATTCCTTTTGTCGGATTTAGGCCACAATTTTTCAATATTTTTGTCACTTTATCTCTGTACCACCCCCTAAAAAAGCATGCAATATCAAGAAATATGGTCTTGTACCCTTCTTTCAGCATATCATAACTTATCCTGAGTAAGTTCATTATTCCACCATCTGGATCTTTTCTTATCTCATCTAAAGCATCTTCCCATTCATCAATGCTTCTTCTACGAAGATTAGATCCTAGCACTTTAAGTGCCAAGGGAAGGCCTCCAGTATAGCTCACAAACCTTTTCGACAACTCCAAGTACTCTTCTTTTGGTAGCTCTCCTTTGAAAGCTTCTTGATGAAAGAGCTGAAGGGATTCATCAGTGTTCAAGACTTCCATCTCATAGATTTTAAACGCACCATGTGAACTAAGCAGGTTCTTGTCCCGAGTTGTAACAACTATTCTGCTTCCCAGACCAAACCATTCCTTGTTTCCTACCAAATTCTCTAGCTGTTCTATAGTTCTCACATCATCTAGGACAATAAGAATCCTTTTTTTGTACAGAAGGTTTCTGATGTTGTCCCTTCCTTGGACTAAAGTTTCAATTACTCTGCTCCTTAGTTTCAGATGTGAAAGAAGTTGATTTTGTAAGTTAACTAGATCTCCTTCCTTTGAAACATCTCCAACTCGGAGAATGCAATAATCTTCAAATTCTCTTCTGATTCTTTTACAGACAACAGAGGCAAGAGTTGTTTTCCCTAACCCGCCCATGCCCCAAATTCCAAGAAAGAGAACATCTCCTTTCGACTCTAGGCTTAAACATGAACGCACATCGTTTACTTTTGATTCAATTGCAACCAGATCATCATCATCCTTTGTTGGCAACTGAGGTTCTACTTTAGTCCATACTTCTTCAGCAATTTCATCAATGAGTTGCGATTCATATCTACATTTAATAAGTTGAAAAAATATCATATCAAACTCCACAATAATTAATTAAATTAATTCTCTTAATGTAATAACAATTTTAAAATACACAAAATAAGACTATAATTTATTGTTCATAATGCATTTTTTATTTTGTTAAAAAACTCAATATATGTAATTATCCATAAAGGAATATATTAGTTAAAAATAAAAGGGTAAAATATATTTTTTGTCCTTTAAAGTCTTTCGAAAGTTTTAAGAGTAAAACCCCTTTTCGGGAGGGGTGTTCAAATCCAAACCGATCTAAATTAAACCACTTATCCAATCCAATCCAAACTGAAAACCGATTAAAACGGCACTAATTTGAATTTGATTGGATTCTATTTTTTGCAAACCGCTGGGTCATATCGGATTTCGGATCTACTTTTCATAACTGATCTAATACAATCCAAAGCGCACAATATGCTATAATATTATTATTTTATTATTATATTTACAATTATACTTATACCATATTCAATTTGTTGTATATTTTTAAATTATTCATGTATTATTATTATTTAATAAATCTTTTATGTTCAAAATGTGATTTATTTATTTATTTTAACTAACCTATAATTTTATTTCTATTGTTATGTTATCATTGGTTTTTAAGATATTGTTGACACTTGTTATGTTATTGTTGGTTATTTAAAATTTGATATTGAGATTTGTTATATATATTTAATTTTTTGAATTTACAAAACAGCAAATCCAATCCAATCCAAACCACTTGAAATTGGATCGGATCGGATCGGATTTAAAAAATAAAATAAAATCATCCAATCCAAACCGCACCACAAATAAAATTAGTGTTCGGATCGGATGAGTTTTTGACTCAAAACCGATCCAAACCGCACCACAAACACCTCTACTTTTCGGCCCCTGTCCATTTTCATTTTAGACAACACGTACCCTATCAATTGGAAAATGACAAATTGACCCCTATTCTTCGTTTCAGTTAGACACGAGCCCCTTTGTCAAATTCTCCGGCAAGTCTTGACAAAACTTGATGACATGTCACGTTGGGCTCTATGATGTGGCATCGCTTAGCTTACGTGAACTATAACCATTCAACTAATGGACACGAAGTATAGGGGTCAGCTTGTCATTTTCCAATTGATAGGGTACGGGTTGTCTAAAATAAAAAATAGACAGGGACCGGAAAAGAATTTTACTCAAGTTTTAAAATTATTCCTAACATTTGGAATAAGTTTCAATCCTACCTCTCTTGTAAATTTTATAAGAGTCAACTGTTAGAGCAAAATTATTTTATCAATTTTACCTCCTATCTCTATAACAATTAACAACCATCACCACCATCATCCCTATAACCATGGCGTACTGATCTTCGCTTGATCTTAAAAGAGGCAAATACAGTGTCGGATATCATGACAAAGATAGCTTTAAGGCCTTATTCTCAACACGTGGAACTTCTGGTATCTTGAAAGAAGTGAGAGTAGTATTCGGCAAAACTACCCTGTCTTAACCGTCTCTTAGGACTTTGTTTTTCTTTTCCTTTCGGTTGTGTTCTCTTTTAAGTCAAAAAAAAAAAAAAAAAAAACAACCATCATCACCATCTATCATCTCCTTCTTCTTCTTCTTCTAATCACGGTTACCATCACCTTCCTCATCCCTAAAACCATATCTGTTAGTTCAAAATTATTTTACCAATTTTATCCCCCTATTAATATAACAACCAGAACCATCGTCATCATCTTCTTCTAATCACCATTACTATCATCCGACACGCACCCTTGCTCACGCACACACGAGACAATACAGAACAGAAACGGTAGGCCTAAAATTGAAACTTATTCCAAATGTCAAGGTCAAAATTGAATCAAATTAAATCGTAAGGGAATTTTTGAAAAACTTCGCAAACAACAAAAACTATACCTTATCCAAAATAACATAATAATCATGATGAGATTAAGAGAGGTGAGCGTAATTAGAAATAAAAGGACGAGAATATAACAAAGATATGCATTAACAAGTCAAACTATGGTTGCCTAACAATATTAAATTGATAATATTCCCTAAACAAATAAATTCAATTAACAGATAATGAGTTCCCCTTAAAATGCGAGAAATCTGAAAAAGAAGAAAGAAATAAGTTACCGATCTTGAGAGGTGCAGCCACTTAAGTTGGCAACGAATGTCAAAGCATCTCTCCACTGCTGAACCTTGTCTTTTTGTTCTCTATACCTTTCTTCGTGTTTCTCAAAAGCTTCTGCAAACTTTCCCTTTTGGTATCGTACATCGGAGGGATCCACATCATAGAAGACCGGAACAATCATCCCAAAACTTCCTTTTGTTTCAACGATCTTTTTGAGCTCATCTAAACACCATCCTGAGTTGGCATAATTTGGGGATAACACAACAACTGCGCAGAGAGAATCCTCAATTGCATGAAGGAGCTGTTGAGAGATAAATTCACCTGTTCGAAGCTCTTCATTGTCTCTGAAAGTATCAATGCTTCTCTTCTGCAAGGCTGTGTATAAGTGGTCAGTGAAACCTAGGCGGGTGTCTTCTCCTCTAAAACTCAAGAAAATATGATACTTCCATTTCGATCTTCCTGAGGAACCACCATTCAGTGCCATTGAAAGGCTCAGCAACTTATTGCGGGTGGGAAGGAGAGTGATAAGGATCCTAGTGGAATAGGGTAGATGGTTTTTTCATATAGTGTTATTATTTGTAAAACTCAAAAGAGTGCTTCCTTTTTACTTTCCCGATTCCAGTACACGAGCCCTGTTTTCTGAACTATGACGGACAACAATGTTAGTAAAGTTTTACGACTTTAATCCGATTCTTGCTTGGCATGGAAAATTTTGTGGAAAAGGTATATTTTATTTTAGAGAAAGTATTGGAAATTAATATTAATTGTGTACAATGTGAACAGTAGATTAAAAAATATATAAAATTACAATTAAAAATGGGATGATTAATTAATTATTTAATTTTAAATTTTAAAATTTAAAAAATTAAGATTAGTATTTAACTTTATTCACACTACGTACGGTTATTTTTAATCTTACCGTAACCTCCAATACACGTTCAAAACTCACCGTCATCTTCTCCGGTCCTCACCTCGCGTCACTGAATTCCTCACCGGCCATACCGACGCTGCCGCATCCTCCCACGACACCGTCCTCACCTCCTCTGGTTAGCCCGACGCGCCTCGCCCTCCGACGCTCAGCCTAACGTTGCTGTCGCTTTTTCGCACACCTCTCTTCCGAACTGACTTCGCTTTCTCCCATTCCTTTAAACTTCTTCTCACTGATGATACTATCATGCTCTTCTTCTTCTTCGGATCCAAGCATGATTAGTGTTTCGAGGGTTACCTAAAACTGAAGGTTGATCTCGGACGAGATCTTCTATGCTGGTCGGTGCTGCTGTGCCCGACCTGGTAGAGTTGGAGATGCTGCTGATCCTTCTTCACCGGAGGGTGGTGGTACCTGCAAGAGACTCCGATGCTTAAGTTAGCACGTGCTTTAGGCATGTTTTTATGTAGAATCAGAGTATGAGTTATACCTGGGTGCTCCAGTGTATTTATAGTAGTGTGGAGTGAAATTTCTGGAGATAAGTTAGTTATCTTATCTTATATTTGAGCAAAGTCACTTTGTCTTTCAGGCTAGCTGCCTCTAGAGTAGGCTGCGCCCTTTTGTTTGGGCCTACTTGGGCCTCTATGGTGATTTGGCCGACCTCTTTAAGAAGAGGTCGGTCGGTCTGACGTCGTCCAACTAGGGTAATACAGCTCGGTCCATGGTATGAACAGTGCCCCTGCTTGAGTTCGGACCTTTCCATGAGATCGTGCTTTTCAGAGCTTCGATTTCTTTGGGAAAGTCGTGCTCAAGCATCTTGGTTCAGTCCGTTCTTCCGTTTGCGAGTTTTTTAAATGCGAAGCGTTTTGTTTTTCAGCTCCTTTATTGTTGCGTTTGTTCCTCGAGGGGGGGTTACTTCCTTGGAAACATGCACGCGCTTTTAATGCTACTTGATGGGGCTTTTACTTCGCCGTTTCTTTTTCCATCTTCTTAATTTGAATTTTAACCCTTTTCTTCTTCCTTTGCTTACTTCATTTCTGAAAAAAAATTTACTTTTGCCCCAAGCTTTTTCTTCTTTCTCTGGAGTTTTCTCCTCTTGGACCATTCGTGTACTTTGCTTGCTCGGTGGAGAAAAGCTTCCTTTCTCCTTGCCCCGTGACCCAAGATTGCCTCTTTTGGAGTTTCTCCTTTTGGTAGCAGCTTTGTCTTGCGGCTTCGTGCATTTCATCTTTCTGCCTTCTTCTTTTCCAGGTTCGTTCTTTCATCCTGAACTTATTACTTTCCAATTCTGTTTTACTTCCGATGATGATTGTTGCATGTGTTGTTTTTCTTTGCCCTAAGGTTTTGATTTTTGTTGAGTTTCTCAAAAGATAAAAAAAGACGAAGCTTTCTTTGGTGATCATTGTATGTGTTTGAAAGTCGCAATCTTTTTACTTCTCCATTGTTGGCACTTGGATTTGTACTTTTCTTCTATTTTGAGAGAGTTAGGTTTTACTCCTTTTCCTGTGCTCTGTAATATTGTTGCTCTGTAATGTTGTTGCTCTGTAATGTTGCCTCCAAAGGATGTCCCTGGATTTCTGGCGTTATATCTCTTTTGTGTGAATCCTGGGGTATCCTTTTGCTTGCTAAAGTTTGTTGCTTGTTTGGTTGTTTCCTGCTTGCTGTTTCTGTCCGAGTTGTTTGTTAGTGACTTTTTATTTTCTTTACTTGTAGGGATAGTTGGTCTATGTCTTCGCGTAAAAATATTGTTGAGATGTCCTCCAAAGTTCCTGCTGGTATGGCCAATTGGCTAGATTCAATAGTTCTGATGTGTGTGACTGTGGCTGATCCCGAGTACTGTGAGAGGCTTAGAAGGTTTCATAGGATATGTAGTAATAGGGAGGACGAGAAGAATTATGAGCTGGTGTCACCCGATCCTGAGGAGAGGGTTAGTTTCCCTCCCTTAACTCGGGCTGAGCGTCCCTTTTTCTATGCTTACGAATACTTCTTTAGCCAGCTAGGTATTACTCTCCCTTTTACTGCTTTTGAGACCGATCTCTTGTGGTCCTGTAATGTAGCTCCTTCTCAACTTCATCCGAATTCTTGGGGTTTTATAAATATTTTTCAGCTGTTGTGTCAAGAACTGGGTGTCCGACCTACCGTATCCCTTTTTCTATACCTTTTTGTGTTGACAAAACCCGGGGTGGCTGGTGCACGAAATTGTGATTACACTTTTCACAACTCCGCATAACTAACCAGCAAGTGCACTGGGTCGTCCAAGTAATACCTTACGTGAGTAAGGGTCGATCCCACGGAGATTGTCGGCTTGAAGCAAGCTATGGTTATTTTGTAAATCTTAGTCAGGAGATTAATGATAAGAGTGATTGTATTTATGAAAAGAGTAAAACCCCTCCCCGGTCCCTAACCATTTACGAAATTGACCTGGCGCCCCCTCACCATTAGAAATTAACAACGCAGTCCTTAACCATTCTCTCCGTGTGACCAAAAAGACCCTCTTACTGGTACTTCCGGTTAAGAGGGTCCTTTCGGTCACACGGAGAGAATGGATAAAGACCGTGTTGTTATTTTTTAATGATGAGGGGATCGGGGAGGGATTTTACTTAAAATTGAAAAAAAAAGCATTGTTTTAAGTTTTGCATCTAATGCATTCTTCCATATTTTACATGTGGACGGAGAGAAAACAACGTTAAACTTAATAGATAGCACGAAATCATTAACAACGAGACTTAACACAAAAGTGATCATTATTTGGGTTGATTAAGCATTATTATGTCTTGGATTTAGGATTTTAAGAACGACATGTATGTTCTATATTGTTGAACCTAGAAAAAAAAGTTTGTTCAAGATTATTATGCCATACAACTTTTTCTAGAAAAATTAAACTGCTTTTCTTATTAGTGGAATTAAATTCATCAACAATAATTTTAATAGTAGGGTTACACGTAGAGACTAAATATTCTTTTTAAATTTTTAGAAGTGATATTTGTTTCATCCAAATGTTCGTGATATGATGAATTAATTTTAATTTAATTTTACGTATTTTAATTTTGTTTATTTAGTTACTAATTTGAATTTTATGTCAAAGGATTTAGAGTTTTCTTTATTTAACCTAAAGTTGAGTGAGTTTCTTCGATTTAATTTCCAAACCAGTGAACAAATTAGATTGAGGTATTTCTTTCTTGTTGCATCAAGAAATTGAATACAAAGAGAATCAGTTGATTTTTTATTCAATTTCTTGATGCAACAAGAAAGAAATACCTTAATCTAATTTATTCACTGGTTTGGAAATTAAATCGAAGAAACTCACTCAACTTTAGGTTAAATAAAGAAAACTCTAAATCCTCTGACATAAAATTCAAATTAGTAACTAAATAAACAAAATTAAAATACGTAAAATTAAATTAAAATTAATTTGTCATATCACGAACATTTGAATGAAACAAATATCACTTCTAAAAATCTAAAAAGAATATTTAGTCTCTACGTGTAACCCTACTATTAAAATATTTAGTTCCTAACCATCTAGAAAAGGACCTGGCGCCCCCTGACCATTAGAAAATAACAATACAGTCCTTATCCATTCTCTCGTGTGACCGAAAGAACCCTCTTGTCGGTTTTCAGGTTAAAAGTAACCGGAAGTACCGGTAAGAAGGTCCTTTTGGTCACACGGAGAGAATGGTTAAGGACCGCGTTGTTAATTTCTAATGGTGAGGGGGCGCCAGGTCAATTTCGTAAATGGTTAGGGACCGGGGAGGGGTTTTACTCTTATGAAAAATAAATAACATGAAATAAATAGTACTTGTGATTCAGTAATGAGAAACAGGCTGAGGTTTCGAAGATGCTCTGTCATCTGAATCTCTGCTTCCTACTGTCTTCTTCTCCAAACACGCATGGCTTCCTTCAATGGTAAGCTGTATGATCCTCTTGGATGAAAAATACCAGGTACGATCTCTACACGGCTAATCAACTGTCGGATTGCTCGTCTCGGATGAAAAATACCATGCACAGCTACCGCACGGCTAATCATCTGTCGGTTCCCACTAGCGTCGGAATAGGACCCTTGTCCTTTTGCACACTATCACTACGCCCAACATTCACAGATTTGAGGCTCATCATAGTCATCCCTTCCCAGATCCTACTCGGAATACCACAGACAAGGTTTAGACTTTTCGGACCCCAAGAATGCTGCCAATTGGTTCTAGCCTATACCACGAAGGTTCTAACCTCTAGACTCGGTCCGTGGATCAGAAACCCAAGAGATACGCACTCAACTTGTCGCCCAATGACTACGTTGAGCTCAAATAGAACGGAGTGGTTGTCAGGTACGCGTTCATAGGGTTGAGTGTCACGGATCATCATATTCTCCATATTGAAGTACGAGTGAGTATCTTAGAATAGAATCAAGCGTGATTGAATAGAAAACAGTAGTAATTACATTAATCCATTGAAACACGGCAGAGCTCCTCACCCCAACTATGGGGTTTAGAGACTCATGCCGTCAAAATACAATATGAAGTGTAAAAATGTCATAAGGTGCAAAATGAATCTCTAAAAGTAGTTTTTATACTAAACTAGTAACTTAGGTTTACAGAAAATGAGTAACTAAGTGCAGATAGTGTAGAAATCCACTTCCGGGACCCACTTGGTGCGTGCCTGGGCTGAGCTTTCAAGCTTTCACGTTCATATGCCCAAAGTTGGGGTTAAACGCCACCCTGGGTGCCAGAATGGGCGTTTAACACCGAAAAAGGTGCAAGTTCTGGCGTTTTACGCCAGAAAGTTTTAGGCTGACTTTGGATGCCAGTTTGGGCCATCAAATCTTGAGCAAAGCATGGACTATTATATATTGCTGGAAAGTCCAAGATGTCGACTTTGCAACACAATTGAGAGCGCGCCAATTGAGCTTCTGTAGCTCGAGAAAATCCATTTTGAGTGCAGGAGGGTCAGAACCCAACAGCATCTGCAGTCCTTTTTCAGCCTCTGAATCAGATTTTTACTTAGGTCCCTCAATTTCAGCCAGAAAATACCTAAAATTACAGAAAAACACACAAACTCATAGTAAAATCTAGAAAATGTGATTTTTGAATAAAAACTAATAAAAAATATAATAAAAAGTGACCAAAACATACTAAAAACTGTGTAAAAATAATGCCAAAAAGAGTATAAATTATCTGCTCATCACAACACCAAACTTAAATTGTTGCTTGTCCCCAAGCAACTAAAAACAAAGTAGGATAAAAAGAAGAGAAAATACAATAAATTTCAAATATCAATGAAGCTCATTTCCAATTAGATGAGCAGGGCTAGTTGCTTCTTGCTTCTGAACAGTTTTGGTATCTCACTTTATCCTTTGAAGTTCAGAATGGTTGGCATCCATAGGAACTCAGAATTCAGATAGTGTTATTGATTCTCCTAGTTCAGTATGTTGATTCTTGAACACAGCTACTTTATGAGTCTTGGCCGTGACCCTAAGCATTTTGTTTTCCAGTATTACCACCGGATACATAAATCCCACAGACACATAACTGGGTGAACCTTTTCAGATTGTGACTCAGCTTTCCTAAAGTCCCCAGTTAGAGGTGCCCAGAGCTCTTAAACACACCCTTTTTGCTTTGGACCACGACTTTAACCGCTCAGTCTGAAGCTTTTCACTTGACACCTTCACGCCACAAGCACACGGTTAGGGACAGCTTGGTTTAGCCGCTTAGGCCAGGATTTTATTCCTTTGGGCCCTCCTATCCATTAATGCTCAAAGCCTTTGATCCTTTTTACCCTTGCCTTTTGGTTTAAAGGGTTATTGGCTTTTTCTGCTTGCTTTTTCTCTTTTTTCTTTTTCTATTTTTTCTTCTTTTTTTTTCGCAAGCTTTTGTTCTTCACTGCTTTTTCTTGCTTCAAGAATCAATTTTATGATTTTTCAGATTATCAATAACATTTCTCCTTTTTCATTATTCTTTCAAGAGCCAATAATTTTAACATTCATAAACAACAATATAAAAAATATGCATTGTTCAAGCATTCATTCAGAAAACAAAAAGTGTTGCCACCACATCAAAATAATTAGATTATTTTCAAGATATAATTCAAAATTCATGTACTTCTTTTTCTTTTTCAGAAAACATTTTTCATTTAAGAAAGGTGTAGGATTCATAGGACATTCATAGCTTTAAGACAGAAACTCTAAACTTTATTGATCATAAAAATAAGACATAAAATAAACATAAAAGTAGACAAATAATAATAAAAGAAAGGAAATTAAAGACATAAAAATAAATGACTCTAATACTAATGCTTATGTGACTCTTAAAATAGGTTTCTAATAATAAAAGTTATCACAGAGTTAGGACTCAACAACCTTGATTTTGAGGGGTAGGTGCTCCTTCAATCTGTGGGATGCCTGGCCCTTCAAGGATCAGCTTCTGGCGCTTTAGTTCCTGTAATGCACGCCCTTGCTTCTCTTGTTCTCTGAGCAGTTTACAGAGCATGCTGTTCTGATTTTGCTGCTCTTCTTTGAGTTGATCCATAGATTCTTGCAGCTTGTTGACAGATGATTCTAAGCGGGCCTGGTGCACGAAATCACAATCACACTTTTGCAACTCCGCACAACTAACCAGCAAGTGCACTGGGTCGTCCAAGTAATACCTTACGTGAGTAAGGGTCGATCCCACGGAGATTGTCGGCTTGATGCAAGCTATGGTTATCTTGTAACTCTTAGTCAAGATATCAATAATAATTCTCAGTTTTAATTGGAATGAGTAAAAGAGCATGGGTTAAATAATACTTGTTATGCAGTAATGGAGAACAGGTTGAGGTTTTGGAGATGCTCTGTCTTCTGAATCTCTGCTTTCCTACTGTCTTCTTCTTCATGCACGCAAGGCTCCTTCCATGGCAAGCTATATGTTGGTGGATCACCGTTGTCAATGGCTACCATCTGTCCTCTCAGTGAAAATGGTCCAACTGCACTATCACCACACGACTAATCATCTGTCGGTTCTCACTCATGTTGGAATAAGATCCATTGATCCTTTTGCGTCTGTCACTACGCCCAATACTCGCGAGTTTGAAGCTCGTCACAGTCATCCCATCCCGGATCCCACTCAGAATACCACAGACAAGGTTTAAACTTTCCGAATCTCAAGAATGCTGCCAATGGATTCCAGCTTATACCACGAAGACTCTGTTCTCACGGATTTGAATGCTCTGTTGTTAGGAGATACAATCAAACACGTGAACCAGGAACCAAAGAGATACACACTCAATCTAAGGTAGAACGGAAGTGGTTGTCAGGCACACGTTCATAGGTTGAGAATGGTGATGAGTTTCACGGATCATCACATTCATCATGTTGAAGTACGAGTGAATATCTTAGAATAGAAACAAGCGTGATTGAATGAAAAATAGTAGTAATTGCATTAATTCATCGAGACACAGTAGAGCTCCTCACCCCCAACCATGGGGTTTAGAGACTCAAGCTATAGGAAATACAAAGTTCTGATGTAAAATTGTTATGAGGTCCAAAATAAATCTCTAAAAGTAGTTTTTATACTAAACTAGTAGCTAGGGTTACAGGAAATAAGTAACTAAGTGCAGATAGTGCAGAAATCCACTTCCGGAGCCCACTTGGTGTGTGCTTGGACTGAGCATTGAAACTTTCACGTGTAGAGACTCTTCTTAGAGTTAAATGCCAGCTTTGGTGCCAGTTTGGGCGTTTAACTCCAGCTTGTAACTCAGTTCTGGCATTTAACGCCAGAATAGGGCAGGAAGTTGGCGTTTAAACGCCAGTTTACATCGTCAAAACTCGGTCAAAATATAGACTATTATATATTTCTGGAAAGCCCAGAATGTCTACTTTCCAAAGTAATTGAGAGCGTGCCAATTGGGCTTCTGTAGCTCCAGAAAATCCATTCCGAGTGCAGGGAGGTCAGAATCCAACAACATCTGCAGTCCTTTTTCAGCCTCTGAATAAGATTTTTGCTCAGGTCCCTCAAATTCAGCCAGAAAGTACTTGAAATCACAGAAAAACACACAAACTCATAGTAAAGTCCAGAAATATGATTTTTGCATAAAAACTAATAAAAATATACTAAAAAGTAGCTAGATCCTACTAAAAACTATATGAAAATACCCCCAAAAAGCGTATAAAATATTCGCTCATCACAACACCAAACTTAAACTGTTGCTTGTCCTCAAGCAACTAGATAAATAAAACAGGATAGAAAGGAAATCAAGAGGCGATAACATCTCAGAGTTTTATATGAAGCTCAAATTCTCATTAGATGAGCGGGACTAGTAGCTTTTTGCTTCTGAACAGTTTTGGCATCTCAATTTATCCTTTGAAGTTCAGAATGATTGGCATCTATAGGAACTCAAAATTCAGATAGTGTTATTGATTCTCCTAGTTTAGTATGTTGATTCTTGAACACAGCTACTTTATGAGTCTTGGCCGTGGCCCTAAGCACTTTGTTTTCCAGTATTACCACCGGATACATAAATGCCACAGACACATAACTGGGTGAACCTTTTCAAGTTGTGACTTAGCTTTGCTAAAGTCCCCAATTAGAGGTGTCCAGAGTTCTTAAGCACACTCTTTTTGCTTTGGACCACGACTTTAACCGCTCAGTCTCAAGTTTTTCACTTAACACCTTCGCGCCACAAGCACATGGTTAGGGACAGCTTGGTTTAGCCACTTAGGCCAGGATTTTATTCCTTTAGGCCTTCCTATCCATTAATGCTCAAAGCCTTGGATCCTTATTACCCTTGCCTTTTGGTTTAAAGGGCTATTGGCTTTTTCTGCTTGGTTTTTTTTTTCGCAAGCTTTGTATTCACTGCTTTTTCTTGCTTCAAGAATCAATTTTATGATTTTTCAGATTATCATCAACATTTCTCCTTTTTCATCATTCTTTCAAGAGCCAACAAATTTAACATTCATAAACTTCACTATAAAAAATTATGCATTATTCAAGCATTCATTCAGAAGACAAAAAGTATTGCCACCACATATAAATAATTTGAATTTTTCTTACTAAGAACTCGAAAATAAAACTGCCTCCTTATTCAAAAAAATCTGCTATTTTATTCATGTTTAATGATGATGAAAAAAAAATAAATTATAGCTTACTTGGAGATAATTAAAAATAAAAAAATAAAAATAAAGATACTAATTACTATTTTTTATGTAACTCCTAAGGTAGATCTCTAATAGCAAAAGTTATCACAAAGTTAAGATTAGGACTCAACAACCTTTATTTTGGGAGATGGATGCTCCTTCAATCTGTGGGGTGTCTGGCCCTTCAAGAGACAGCTTCTGGCGCTTCAGCTCCTGTAGCTCACGCCCTTGCTTCTCTTGTTCCTTCAGCAGTTTGCAGAGCATGCTATTTTGAACTTGTTGTTCTTCTTTCAGTTGATCCATAGCTTCTTGTAGCTTGGTGATAGATGCTTCTAGGTGGGTCCAGTAGTCAATCTGAGGGATTTCTAGGAGGAACTCCTGTGCCCTCCTTTTGATGGAGTTATCCTGCACTTGTTGTCCTTCCATTGAATTTTTGGTGATTGGGTGCTCGACTGAGATATACTCATCTGCTCCCATCGTTACCCCAGCATCTTTGCATAGCAGAGAGATTAAGCTTGGGTAAGCCAATTTGGCGTCAGTGGAGTTCTTGTTTGCAATTGTGTAAAGCTCACAAGAGATCAGATAATGAATCTCCACTTCGTTTCCCAGCATAATGCAGTGGATCATCACTGCTCTTTTGACAGTGACTTCAGAGCGGTTGCTGGTGGGCAGTATAGAACGCCCAATGAAGTCCAGCCAGCCCCTAGCAACTGATTTGAGATCTCCTCTCTTGAGTTGATTCGGGACACCCTTTGTGTTAGTTATCCACTTGGTTCCAGGGATGCATATGTCCTCTAGAACTTGGTCCAAGCACTTATCAAATCTCACCATTCTCCTATTAAAGGATTCTGGATCATCTTGTAGTTGAGGCAGCTTGAAGACCTCTCTTATTTTGTCCAGGTGAAAGTAAATAATCTTCCCTTTGACCATGGTTCGAAAGGTATAGAAGGCGGTTCCAGTTATTCTCTGCTTATTTGTTTGCCATAGATTTGAGTAGAATTCCTAAACCATGTTTCTACCCACCTTTGTCTCAGGATTAGCTAGAATTTCCCAGCCCCTGTTTCGAATCTGCTCTTGAATCTCTGGATATTCGTCTTCTTTCAGATCGAATTTAACTTCCAGGATCACTGAACTTAGACCCATTATTTTGTAGAAATGGTCTGCCTGTTCTTTGGTTAAGAACCTCTCTTGATTCCAAAGTGGTTTTGGAGTATTCTCTTTCTTGCCTCTTGAAGTGGTTTGTTTTCCCTTAGGAGCCATGATCTTAGTGAATCTTAGATCAGTGATCACGAAAAATACACCAAACTTAGAGGTTTGCTTGTCCTCAAGCAAAAGAAAGGAAAGGAGAGGAATAGAAGGAGAGTCAGATTCGAGTTATGGAGGAGAGGGGGAGGCCGAGTGTGTATTTATAAGGGAGGGGGTGGGTTCGAAAATTTTTAAAAAAGATATGATAGAAGATATGATTTGTAAAAGATAAATATGATATGAAAAAGATGAAATTTTAAAATTGAAAAGATATGCGAGATTTGAAAAAGATAAATTTGAATTTGAAAAAATAGTATGATGAGTTGAAAAAGATTTGAGAAGAAATTAAAAAGATAGATGAGTTTTGAAAAAGATTTGAAAAGAAATTGAAGAAGATGTAAGAAAGATTTTTAGGATTAAAGAAAAATTTATTTTTGAAATTGAAATTGAAAGATGATAATTTGTAACATGTTTATGCAAGAAATTTTGGATGGAACCATGAAAATTTGAAAAAAAAATTTGAGTTGGAAACAAAACTTTCTCCCCTCCCCATTCATGGAATTTAACGCCCTATTGTTGCTTCTTTTGGGCGTTTAATGCCCAGCCAGGTACCCTGGCTGGCGTTAAACGCCAGAAAGCCTTTATCACTGGGCGTTTTTCTAAACGTCCATGATACTGCAATTCTGGCGTTAAACGCCCAGAATGGTACCCATTCTGGCATTTAACGCCCAGAAAGGTATCTTTACTGGCATTAAATGCCCAGAATGGTGCCCATTCTGGTGTTTAATGCCCACAATACCCCTTATTGGCGTTTTTGTGCCAGTGAGCTCCTTTTCTCTGCTTTATGCTCTGAATTCTTCTGTAACTCTGTGAACTCCTGCAATTGTTAATTAACTTTGAAGAAAATTTATATCAAACTCATATAATTATTATTTGAATAACAAATAAACCTTGCTAATGGCTGGGTTGCCTCCTAGCAAGCGCTTCTTTATTATCTTTAGCTGGACCTTACTGAGCTTTTAATCTAGTCTCAGCTTTGAGCATTCTTGCTCAACATTGCCTTCAAGATAATGCTTGACTCTTTGTCCATTAACAATGAACTTCTTATTAGAATCAATGTCTTGAAGCTCCACATAGCCATATGGTGACACACTTGTAATCACATATGGTCCCCTCCACCGGGATTTTAATTTTCCGAGGAACAATCTGAGCCTAGAGTTGAACAGTAGAACCTTCTGTCCTGACTCAAAGACTCTGGATGACAATTTCTTGTCATGCCACCTTTTTGCTTTTTCCTTGTAAATTTTTGTATTTTCAAAAGCATTGAGTCTGAATTCCTCTAGCTCATTCAACTGGAGCAATCTTTTCTCTCCAGCTAACTTAGCATCCAAGTTTAGGAATCTGGTTGCCCAGTAGGCCTTATACTCTAGTTCCACGGGCAGATGACAGGCCTTGCCATACATAAGCTGGTATGGAGAGGTTCCTATAGGAGTCTTGAATGTTGTTCTGTATGCCCACAGAGCATCATCCAAGCTTTTTGCCCAATCCCTTCTACGGGCAATTACAGTCCATTCCAGGATTCTTTTTAATTCTCTATTAGAGACTTCAGCCTACCCATTTGTCTGTGGATGATATAGAGTTGCTACTTTGTGGCTAATTCCATATCGGACCATAGCAGAGTAAAGTTGTTTATTGCAGAAATGAGTGTCCCATCACTGATTAGTACTCTAGGGACACCAAACCTGCTGAAGATATGTTTCTGGAGGAATTTCAGCACTGTCTTAGTATCATTAGTGGGTGTTGCAACTGCCTCTACCCATTTAGATACATAGTCTATTGCCACTAAAATATACGTGTTTGAGTATGATGGTGGGAAAGGCCCCATGAAGTCAATACCCCATACATCAAACAACTCAATCTCCAGAATCCCAGGTTGAGGCATGGCGTAACCATGAGGCAGATTACCAGCTCTCTGGCAGCTGTCACAGTTACGTACAAAGTCTCGGGAGTCTCTATAGAGAGTAGGCCAGTAGAAGCCACATTGGAGAACCTTGGTGGCTGTTCGCTCACCTCCGAAATAGCCTCCATATTGTGATCCATGGCAATGCCATAAGATCTTCTGTGCCTCTTCCGTGGGCACACATCTACGGATTATTCCGTCTACACATCTGTTAAAGAGATATGGTTCATCCCATAAGTAGTACTTTGCATCAGAGATCAATTTCTTTATTTGCTGCCTGCTGTACTCTATGGGTATGAATCTTACAGCTTTATAGTTTGCAATGTCTGCAAACCATGGTGTTTCCTGAATGGCAAATAATTGCTCATCTAGAAAGGTTTCAGAGATCTCAATAGAGGGGGAAGACGCCCCTTCTACTGGTTCTATCCGAGACAGATGATCAGCCACTTGGTTCTCTGTCCCTTTTTTGTCTCTTATTTCTATATCAAACTCTTGCAGAAGCAACACCCATCTTATGAGCCTGGGTTTTGAATCCTGCTTCATAAGTAGATATTTAAGAGCAGCATGGTCAGTGTACACAATCACTTTTGATCCTACTAAGTATGATTTAAACTTGTCAATGGCATAAACCACTGCAAGCAGCTCTTTTTCTGTGGTTGTGTAATTTTTCTGTGCATCATTTAAAACACGGCTAGCATAATAAATGACATGCAAAAGCTTGTTATTCCTCTGTCCCAGTACTGCACCAATGGCATGGTCACTAGCATCACACATTAGTTCGAATGGTAATGTCCAGTCTGGTGTAGAAATAACTGGTGCTGTGACCAGCTTAGCTTTCAGAGTTTCAAACGCCTGCAGACACTCTGTGTCAAACACAAATGGCGTGTCAGCAGCTAGCAGATTACTCAGAGGTTTTATAATTTTTGAAAAATCCTTTATAAACTTCCTATAGAATCCTGCATGCCCCAGAAAGCTTCTGATTGCCTTAACATTGGCAGGTGGTGGTAATTTTTCAATTACCTCTACTTTAGCTTGATCTACCTCTATCCCCTTGATTGAAATTTTATGCCCAAGGACAATTCCTTCAGTCACCATAAAGTGACATTTTTTTCAGTCTAAAACTAGGTTGGTCTCTTGGTATCTTTTAAGAACAAGTGCTAAATGGTCAAGGCAGGAGCTGAATGAGTCTCTAAATACTGAAAAGTCATCCATAAAAACTTCCAGAAATTTCTCTACCATATCAGAAAAGATAGAGAGCATGCACCTTTGAAAGGTTGCAGGTGCATTACACAGACCAAAAGGCATCCTTCTGTAGGCAAACACTCCAGAAGGACATGTGAATGCTGTTTTCTCTTGGTCCTGAGGATCTACTGCAATTTGGTTGTAACCTAAATAGCCATCCAAAAAATAGTAATATTCATGACCTGCTAGTCTTTCTAGCATCTGGTTTATGAATGGTAAAGGAAAATGATCCTTTCTGGTAGCTGTATTGAGCCTTCTGTAGTCAATACACATACGCTACCCTGTAACTATTCTTGTAGGAACCACTTCATTCTTTTCATTATGAACCACTGTCATGCCTCCCTTTTTGGGTACGACTTAGACAGGGCTCACCCAGGGGCTATCAAAAATAGGATAAATAATCCCAGCCTCCAGTAACTTAGTGACCTCTTTCTGCACCACCTCCTTCATGGCTGGATTTAGCCGCCTCTGTGGTTGAACCACTGGCTTAGCATCGTCCTCCAATAGGATCTTGTGCATGCATCTTGCTGGGCTAATGCCCTTAAGATCACTTATGGACCACCCAAGAGCTGTCTTGTGTGTCCTTAGCACTTGAAGTAGTTCTTTCTCTTCCTGTGGATTTAAAGCAGAGCTTATGATAAAGTGTCACTTTCTCCCAGAAATGCATATTTCAGGGATGGTGGTAGTGGTTTGAGCTTGGGTTTAGGAGGTTTCTCCTCTTCCTGAGGAATTCTTAGAGGTTCTTTTATTTCCTCTGGTTCCTCCAGATCAGGCTGAACATCTTTAAAGATGTCTTCTAGCTCTAATTCGAGAATCTCAGCCATGTTGATCTCCTCTACCAGGGAGTCAATAATGTCAACACTCATGCAGTCTTTTGATGTGTCTGGATGCTTCATTGCCTCAACGGCATTCAGCCTAAACTCATCCTCATTGACTCTCAAGGTCAATTCCCCTTTTTGGACATCAATGAGGGTTCGTCCAGTTGCTAGGAAAGGTCTTCCTAGAATGAGAGTTGCACTCTTGTGCTCCTCCATTTCCAGCACTACAAAGTCAGTGGGAAAGGCAAATGGCCCAACCTTGACAATCATGTCCTCAATTATGCCTGATTGGTATTTAATGGTGCCATCAGCAAGTTAAAGACAGATCCGGGTTGGTTTGACCTCTTCAGTCAAGCCAAGCTTTCTGATAGTGGATGCAGGGATTAGGTTGATACTTGCCCCAAGATCACATAGAGCTGTCTTGGTACAAGTACCCTCTAATGTGCATGGTATCATAAAGCTCCCAGGATCCTTAAGCTTTTCTGGTAAGCTCTTTAAAATGACTGCACTGCACTCTTCATTGAGGAAGACTTTTTCAGTTTTCCTCCAATCCTTCTTATGACTTAAGATCTCTTTCATGAACTTAGCATAAGAGGGTATTTGCTCAAGTGCCTCTGCAAATGGAATCTTGATTTCAAGAGTCCTGAGATAGTCTGCAAAGCGGATAAATTATTTATCCTGTTTCGCTTAGCAGAGTTTCTGAGGATAAGGCATCTTGGCTTTGTATTCTTTAACCTTAGTTGCTGTAGGTTTATTCCCTACAGAGGTGGTTGGAGAAGCCTTCTTAGAGGGGTTACCATCAGCACTTGCAGGTGTTTGATCCCTCATTGGAGTTTGAACGCCAGGCTTGGGGGCTGGATGGGCGTTTAACGCCAGATTCCCTCCCCTTTCTGGCGTTTGAACGCCAGAACTGGACATGGACTGGGTGTTTGACGCCAGTTTTGCACCCTTTTCTGGCGTTTGAATGCCAGAGTTATTCCTCTCTGGGCTCTTACTGTCCTCAGAGGGATTTTGGGTAGCAGGTTGCTCATCCTCTGTCAGTTGTTCTTTTCTTGGCTTTTTGCTGCTTTGAGTTGAGGTATTTAATGTTTTTCCACTTCTTAATTGAACTGCTTGGCACTATTCTGTTATCTGTTTTGATAACTGCTGTTTTGTCTGATTCAATTATGACTCTATATCCTTATTAGCATTTTTGGTTTCTTGTAGCATCTCCTTAAATTCTGCTAACTGCCTTGTTATAGAAGATAGTTGTTGATTGAGTTCAGCAACTTGTTCCTGAGGACTAAAGTCAGTTGATACTGCCTTAGCTTCTTCTTTTATGGAGGACTCACTACTTATATACAGATGCTGATTTCTAGCAACTGTATTAATAAGCTCTTGAGCCTCTTCAATAGTCTTTCTCACGTGTATAGATCCACTAGCTGAGTGGTCTAGAGATATCTGAGCTTTTTCTGTAAGCCCGTAGTAGAAGATGTCTAACTGCACCCATTCTGAAAACATTTCAGAGGGGAATTTCCTTAGCATCCCTTTGTACCTCGCCCAGGCATTATAAAGGGATTCATCATCCTCTTGTATAAAGCCTTGGATGTCCAGCCTTAATTGTGTCATCCTTTTTGGAGGGAAATATTGATTCAGGAATTTGTCTGATAACTGTTTCCATGTTCTTATGCTTACTGTGGGTTGGTTATTTAACCACCTCTTAGCTTGATCTTTTACAGCAAATGGAAATAGTAATAACCTGTAGACATCCTGATCTACTTCCTTGTCACGTACTGTGTCAGTAATTTGCAAGAATTGTGCCAGAAACTCAGTAGGTTCTTCCTGTGGAAGACCAGAATACTGGCAATTTTGTTGCACCATGACAATGAGCTGGGGATTTAGCTCAAAACTGCTCGCTTTGATGGGAGGTATGCAGATGCTACTCCCATATGCAGCAGTAATGTGGTTAGCATATGACCCCAGAGTCCTTCTGGATTGTTCATTTCCACTTTGGTCCATGATGGAGAAAAGGGAATTGATATGAATTGTAAATAAAATATATTTTTATTTTTATTTTATTTAATTAAAAACAAACCACATAAATAAAAAAATAAGATGAAATAAAATAACTAGAAATTAAAATATAAATTTCGAAAACTAACAGAAAAAAGAAAAAAAAATTCAAAATCTAGAATAGTTACTTAGTTAAGAAGATTTTTGAATAAGATTTTGAATTTTGAAATTCCAAAACTAAGATAAGACAGAATAAGAAGTTTTAAATTAAAAATCTGAATTTTTAAAGGCAGAATTCGAAAACCAATTAAAATAAAGGGAAAAGATATTTTTGAATTTAATGAAGAAAGAGAAAAACAGGAAAAAATGACACCAAACTTAAAATTTTTAGATCAAAACAAAGAAAACAAACAAGGAAGCTTTGAATATCAAAATGAACACTAAGAGCAACTTTTGAAAAAATATTTTTTTTTAGAAAATAGAAACAAAAAGGACACCAAACTTAGAATATGAAACTAAACTCAAACAGAAGAGTAAATTATGAAGTTATTGGTTTTGAAAATTTTTGAAAATAATTAAGAAAAATAAAATAAGAATTTTAAAATTTTAACCAAAAACAGTAATAGAAGACTTTAAACTAAAAAGAAAACTTTTTCCTAATATAAGCAACAAAATAAACCGTCAGCTGTCCAAACTCGAACAATCCCCGGCAACGACGCAAAAAACTTAGTGCACGAAATCACAATCACACTTTTGCAACTTCGCACAACTAACCAGCAAGTGCACTGGGTCGTCCAAGTAATACCTTACGTGAGTAAGGGTCGATCCCACGGAGATTGTCGGCTTGAAGCAAGTTATGGTTATCTTGTAACTCTTAGTTAGGATATCAATAATAATTCTCAGTTTTAATTGGAATGAGTAAAAGAGCATGGATTAAATAATACTTGTTATGCAGTAATGGAGAATAGGTTGAGGTTTTGGAGATGCTCTGTCTTCTGAATCTCTGCTTTCCTACTGTCTTCTTCTTCACACACGCAAGACTCCTTCCATGGCAAGCTATATGTTGGTGGATTACCGTTGTCAATGGCTACCATCCATCCTCTCAGTGAAAATGGTCCAAATGCGCTGTCACCGCACGGCTAATCATCTTTCGGTTCTCACTCATGTTGGAATAAGATCCATTGATCCTTTTGCGTCTGTCACTACGCCCAACACTCGCGAGTTTGAAGCTCGTCACAGTCATCCCATCCCGGATCCTACTCGGAATACCACAGACAAGGTTTAAACTTTCTGAATCTCAAGAATGCTGCCAATAGATTCCAGCTTATACCACGAAGACTCTGTTCTCACGGATTTGAATGCTCTGTTGTCAGGAGATGCAATCAAACACGTGAACCAGGAACCAAAGAGATACACACTTAATCTAAGGTAGAACGGAAGTGGTTGTCAGGCACGCGTTCATAGGTTGAGAATAGTGATGAGTGTCACGGATCATCACATTCATCATGTTGAAGTACGAGTGAATATCTTAGAATAGAAACAAGCGTGATTGAATGGAAAATAATAGTAATTGCATTAATCAATCGAGACACAGCAGAGCTCCTCACCCCCAACCATGGGGTTTAGAGACTCATGCCATAGGAAATACAAAGTTCTGATGTAAAATTGTAATGAGGTCCAAAATAAATCTCTAAAAGTAGTTTTTATACTAAACTAGTAGCTAGGGTTACAGGAAATAACTAACTGATGAGCGGATAATTTATACGCTTTTTGGCATTGTTTTTAGTATGTTTTTAGTAGAATCTAGTTACTTTTAGGGATGTTTTCATTAGTTTTTATGCTAAATTCACATTTCTGGACTTTACTATGAGTTTGTGTGTTTTTCTGTGATTTCAGGTATTTTCTGGCTGAAATTGAGGGACTTGAGCAAAAATCAGATTCAGAGGTAGAAGAAGGACTGCTGATGCTATTGGATTCTGACCTCCCTGCACTCAAAGTAGATTTTCTGGAGCTACAGAACTCAAAATGGCGCACTTCTAATTGCGTTGGAAAGTAGACATCCAGGGCTTTCCAGCAATATATAATAGTCCATACTTTGGCCGAGTTTAGACGATGAAAATCGGCGTTGAACACCAGTTCTACACTGCTGTCTGGAGTTAAACGCCAGAAACACGTCACAAACCAGAGTTGAACGCCAGAAATACGTTACAACCTGGCGTTCAACTCCAGAAAGAGCCTCTGCACGTGTAACATTCAAGCTCAGCCCAAGCACACACCAAGTGGGCCCCGGAAGTGGATTTATGCATCAATTACTTACTTTTGTAAACCCTAGTAACTAGTTTAGTATAAATAGGACTTCTTACTATTGTATTTGACATCTTTGGAACATCTTTGATCAGTTTTATGCTATCTTAGACTTTCATGGGGGCTGGCCATTCGGCCATGCCTGAACCATTATCACTTATGTATCTTCATACGGTAGAGTTTCTGCACTCCATAGATTAAGGTGTGGAGCTCTGCTGTTCCTCAAAGATTAATGCAAAGTACTACTGTTTTTCTATTCAATTCAACTTATTCCGCTTCTAAGATATTCATTCGCACTTCAACCTGAATGTGATGAACGTGACAATCATCATCATTTTCTATGAACGCGTGCCTGACAACCACTTCCGTTCTACCTTAGATTGAATGAGTATCTCTTGGATCTCTTAATCAGAATCTTCGTGGTATAAGCTAGATTGATGGCGGCATTCATGAGAATCCGGAAAGTCTAAACCTTGTCTGTGGTATTCCGAGTAGGATTCTGGGATTGAATGACTGTGACGAACTTCAAACTCGCGAGTGCTGGGCGTAGTGACAGACGCAAAAGGAGGGTGAATCCTATTCCAGTATGATCGAGAACTTCAGATGATTAGTCGTGCTGTGACAGAGCATTTGGACCATTTTCACAAGAGGATAGGATGCAGCCATTGACAACGGTGATGCCTCCAGACGATTAGCCATGCAGTGACAACGCATCGGACCATTTTCCAGAGAGGATCAAAAGTAGCCATTACCAATGGTGATGTCCTTACATAAAGCCAGCCATAGAAAGGAGTAAGACTGATTGGATGAAGACAGCAGGAAAGCAGAGATTCAGAGGAACGAAAGCATCTCTATACGCTTATCTGAAATTCTCACCAATGAATTACATAAGTGTTTCTATCCTTATTTTCTATCTATTTATTATTTATGTTCGAAAACTCCATAACTATTTTATATCCGCCTGACTGAGATTTACAAGGTGACCATAGCTTGCTTCATACCAACAATCTCCGTGGGATCGACCCTTACTCACGTAAGGTTTATTACTTGGACGACCTAGTGCACTTGCTGGTTAGTTGTATCGAAGTTGTGAATGAAAAACGATTTATTAAGACGTGCGTATAGAGTTTCTGGCGCCGTTTCCGGAGATCACAATTTTGTGCACCACTAACTAAGTGCAGAAATCCACTTCCGGGGCCCACTTGGTGTGTGCTTGGACTGAGCATTGAAGCTTTCACGTGTAGAGACTCTTCTTGGAGTTAAACACCAGCTTTGGTGCCAGTTTGGGCGTTTAACTCCAGCTTGTAACTCAGTTCTGGCGTTTAACGCCAGAATAGGGCAGGAAGTTAGTGTTTAAATTCCAATTTGCGTCGTCAAAAATCAAGCAAAGTATGGACTATTATATATTGTTGGAAAGCCTAGGATGTCTACTTTCCAACGCAATTGAGAGCGCGCCAATTGAGCTTCTTTAGCTCTAGAAAATCCATTTCGAGTGCAGAGAGGTCAGAATCCAACAGCATCTGCAGTCCTTTTTCAGCCTCTAAATCAGATTTTTGCTCAGGTCCCTCAAATTCAGTCAGAAAGTACCTGAAATCACAGAAAACACACAAACTCATAGTAAAGTCCAGAAATGTGATTTTTGCATAAAAAATAAGAAAAATATACTAAAAAGTAGCTAGATCCTACTAAAAACTATATGAAAATACCCCCAAAAAGCGTATAAAATATCCGCTCATCAGGGCCCAATAGTCAAATTGAGGAATTTCTGGAAGGAGCTCATGCACCCTCCTCTTGATGAGGTTGTCCTGAACTTGAGGTCCATCCATTACCCTTTTGGTGATTGGGTGTTCAACTGGGATATACTCATCCACACCTATATGTACTCCCGCGTCCTTACATAACAGACTGATCAAGCTTGGGTAAGCCAATTTGGCCTCAGTGGATTTCTTGTTTGCAAATAAGTAAATTTCACAAGGAATTAATTGATGAACCTCCACTTCTTTTTCAGCATAATACAGTGGATCATCACTGCTCTTTTGATAGTGACATCAGAACGGTTGCTGGTGGGAAGTATAGATCGCCCAATGAAATCCAGCCAGTCCCTAGCAACTAGCTTGAGGTCTCCTCTCTTCAGTTGGTTTGGGACACCTTTTGAATTGGTTATCCACTTGGTTCCAGGGAGGCATATGTCCTCTAGAACTTGATCCAACTTTTTATCTTTAGCCATTTTCCTATTAAAAAATTCTGGATCATCCTGTAGTTGAGGAAGTTTGAGGACTTCTCTCACTTTGTCAAGATGGAAGTAGATAATCTTCCCTCTGACCATGGTTTGAAAAGTATGGAAGGCAGTTCCCTCCATTCTTTGCTTATCTGTTAGCCACAGATTTGCATAGAATTCCTGGATCATGTTTCTTCCCATATTCATCTCAGGATTAGCTAGGATTTCCCAGCCTCTATTTCAAATCTGCTCTTGGATCTCCGGATATTCGTCTTCTTTCAGATCGAACTTGACTTCCGGGATCACTGATCTTCTGCACACAATTTTGAAGTAATGATCTGCATGTTCTTTGGTGCAGAACTTCTCATGCATCCATTGTGGTTTTGGATTGTTTTTTTTCTTGCCTCTTATAGTGGTTTGTTTTTCTTTAGGGGCCATGATCTTGGTCAGTGATCACAAAAAATCACACCAAACTTAGAGGTTTGCTTGTCCTCAAGCAAAAGTAAAGAAAGAAGATGAATAGATGGAGAGATTCGAATGATGGAGGAAGGGGGATGGCCGAATGTATAAATAGAGGGGAGGGAGGGAATGGTTTCAAAATTTTAGAAAAAGATATGATTGAAAGATATGATTGATAAAAGATAAGCATGATATGAAAAAGATGAGATTCTTTTCAAAAATTTAAAAGATTGGAGAAGATATGAGGAAGTTAAATCTGAATTTTTGTTTATGCATCTAAGAAATAAAAGATGATATGAATGATTTAAAAAGATTTGAAAAGAAATTGGAAATATGAATGAGGTTTTGAAAAGGAATTGAAAAGAACTGAAAGAGAATCAAGAAGAATTTATAAGTTTATAAATTTTTGTGAATGGAAATTAAAAAATGAATGTTTGTAATGTTTGGATGCAGAAAATTTTGATTTAACACATGAAAATTCGAAAAAATTTGAATTGAAACGAAATTACCTCTCTCCTAGCTGTTCTGGCGTTAAACGCCCAGCCAGATACCCTGGCTGGCGTTAAACGCCAGAAATCCTTTCTCACTAGGCGTTTTTCTGAACGCCCAGGATGCTGCTGTTTCTGGCGTTAAACGCCCAGAATGCTACCCATTCTGGCGTTTAACGCCCAGAATGATAGCCATTCTGGCGTTTAACACCCAATTTGCCTCTTTACTGGGGTTTTAATGCCAGTAAGCTCTTTTTCTCTGTGATTCTTCTGTTTTATGTTCTAAACATTCATTTCCTAGACTTTTTCACTGATAAGCATTAACAAACATAATTAACAAAATTAAATAAACTTATATAATTGTTATAAACATCTAATAATGGCTGGGTTGCCTCCCAGTAAGCACTTCTTTACTGTCTTTAGCTGGACTTTACTGAGCTTTTAATTTAGTCTCAGCTTTGAACATTCTTGCTCAACATTGCCTTCAAGATAATGTTTGATTCTCTATCCATTAACAATGAACTTTTTATCAGAATCAATATCTTGAAGCTCTACATAACCATATGGTGACACACTTGTGATTACATATGGTCCCCTCCACCGGGATTTCAACTTCCCAGGGAACAATCTGAGCCTAGAGTTAAACAGCAGGACTTTCTGTCCTGCCTCAAAGACTCTAGAAGACAGCCTTTTGTCATGCCATCTTTTTTTTTTTCTCTTTATAAATTTTAGCATTTTCGAAAGCATTGAGTCTGAACTCTTCCAGCTCATTCAACTAGAGTAATCTTTTCTCTCCAGCTATCTTAGCACCAAGGTTTAGGAACCTGGTTGCCCAGTAGGCCTTGTGTTCCAGTTCTACTGGCAGATGACAGGCTTTTCCATACACAAGTTGGTATGGAGAGGTCCCTATAGGAGTCATGAATGCTGTTCTGTATTCCCACAGAGCATCATCCAGACTTCTTGTCCAATCCTTTCTACGGGTGCTCACAGTCCTTTCCAGGATTAATTTGAGTTCTCTATTCGAGACTTCAGCCTGCTCATTTGTCTGTGGATGATATGGAGTTGCCACTTTATGGTTAATTCCATATCTGACCAGAGCAAAATCAAGCTCTTTATTGTAGAAATAAGTGCTTCCATCACTGATCAGTATCCTAGGGACACTGAACCTGCTGAAGATATACTTCTAGAGGAACTTCATTACTGTCTTAGTATCATTAGTGGATGTTGCAATTGCCTCTACCCATTTAGATACATAGTCTACTGTCACCAGAATATAAGTGTTTGAATATGATGGTGGAAAAGGCCCCATGAAGTCAATACCCCATACATCAAACAACTCAATCTCTAGGATCCCTTGCTGAGGCATGGCATAACTGTGAGGCAGATTACCAGCTCTCTGGCAACTGTCACAGTTACATACAAACTCTCGGGAGTCTCTATAGAGAGTAGGCCAGTAGAAACCACATTGGAGAACCTTAGTGGCTGTTCACTCACCTCCAAAATGTCCTCCATATTGTGATTCATGGCAATGCTATAGGATCTTCTGTGCCTCTTCTCTAGGCACACATCTGCGGATTACTCTGTCTGCACACCTCTTAAAGAGATATGGTTCATCCCACAAGTAGTACTTTGCATCAGAAATTAATTTTTTCATTTGTTGCTTACTATACTTTTTGGGTATGAATCTCACAGCTTTATAGTTTGCAATGTCTACAAACCATGGTAATTCCTGAATGGCAAAGAGTTGCTCATCTGGAAAGGTTTCAGAGATCTCAGTAGGAGGGAGAGACGCCCGTGCTACTGGTTCTATCCAGGACAGGTGATTTGCTACCTGGTTCTCTGTCCCTTTTCTGTCTCTTATTTCTATATCAAACTCCTGCAAAAGCAACACCCATCTTATGAGTCTGGGTTTTGAATCCTGCTTTGTGAGGAGATATTTTAGAGCAGCATGGTCAGTGTACACAATCACTTTTGATCCTACTAAATAAGATCTGAACTTGTCAATGGCATAAACCACTGCGCAACTCCTTTTCTGTGGTTGTGTAATTCTTCTGTGCGTCATTCAAGACACGGCTAGCATAGTAAATGACGTGCAGGAGCTTGTTATGTCTCTGTCCCAGTACTGCACTAATGGCATGGTCACTAGCATCACACATTAGTTCGAATGGTAATGTCTAGTCTGGTGCAGAAATGACTGGTGCTGTGACCAGCTTAGCTTTCAGAGTTTCAAACGCCTGCAGACACTCTGTGTCGGACACAAATGGCTTGTCAGCAGCTAGCAGATTGCTAAGAGGTTTTGCATTTTTTGAAAAATCCTTTATAAACCTCCTATAGAATCCTGCATGCCCCAGAAAGCTTCTGATTGCCTTAACATTGACAGGTGGTGGTAATTTTTCAATTACCTCTACCTTAGCTTGATCCACCTCTATTCTCTTGTTTGAAAATTTATGCCCAAGGACAATTCCTTCAGTCACCATAAAGTGACATTTTTCCCAGTTTAAAACCATGTTAGTCTCTTGGCATCTTTTCAGAACAAGTGCTAGATGGTCAAGACAAGAGCTGAATGAGTCTCCAAATACTGAGAAGTCATCCATGAAGACTTCTAGAAATTTCTCTACCATATCAGAGAAGATAAAGAGCATGCACCTCTGAAAGGTTGCAGGTGCATTGCACAGACCAAATGGCATCCTTCTGTAGGCAAATACTCCAGAAGGACATATGAATGCTATTTTCCCTTGGTCTTGAGGATCCACTGCAATTTGGTTTTAACCTGAATAGCCATCCAAAAAGCAATAGTATTCATGACCTACTAGTCTCTCTAGCATCTGGTCTATGAATGGTAAAGGAAAATGATCCTTTCTGGTGGCTGTATTGAGTCTTCTATACTCAATACACATACGCCACCCTATAACTGTTCTTGTAGGAACCAATTCATTCTTTTCATTATGCACCACTGTCATGCCTCCCTTCTTGGGGACAACTTGAACAGGGCTCAACCAGGGGCTATCAGAAATAGGATAAATAATCCCAGCCTCTAGTAACTTAGTGACCTCTTTCTACACCACCTCCTTCATGGCTGGATTCAGCCGCTTCTATGGTTGCACCACTGGCTTGGCATCATCCTCCAATAGGATCTTGTGCATACATCTGGCTGGGCTAATGCCCTTAAGATCATTTATGGACCACCCAAGAGTTGTCTTGTGTGTCCTTAGCACCTGAATTAGTGCTTTCTCTTTCTGTGGCTCTAAAGTAGAGCTTATGATTACTGGAAAAGTGTCATCTTCTCCCAGAAATGTATATTTTAGGGATGGTAGTAGTGGCTTGAGCTTGGGTTTAGGAGGCTTCTCCTCTTCCTGAGGAGTTCTTAGAGGTTCTTCTTTTTTCTCTAATTCCTCCAGATCAGGCTGAACATCTTTAAAGATGTTCTCTAGCTCTGATTCGAGACTCTCAGTCATATTGACTTCTTCCACCAGGGAGTCAATAATATCAGCGTTCAGGCACTCTTTTGATGTGTCTGGATGCTGCATAGCTTTGACAGCATTTAACTTGAACTCATCCTCATTGACTCTCAGGGTTATCTCTCCTTTTCGGACGTCATTGAGGGTTCGTCCAGTTGCTAGGAAAGGTCTTCCTAGAATGAGAGTTGCACTCTTGTTCTCTTCCATTTCTAACACTACAAAGTCAGTAGGAAAGGCAAATGGCCCAACGTTGATAATCATGTCCTAAATTATGCCTGATGAAATTTTAATGGAGCCATCAGCAAGTTGGAGACGTATTCGGGTTGGTTTAACTTCATCAGTTAAACCAAGCTTTTCGATTATGGATGCAGGTATTAGGTTGATACTTTCCCCAAGATCACATAGAGCTGTCTTGGTACAAGCACCCTCTAATGTGCATGGTATCATAAGCTTCCGGGATCTTTAAGCTTCTCTGGTAAGCTTTTCAGAATGACTGCACTGCATTCTTCAGTGAGGAAAACTTTTTCAGTTTCTCTCCAATCTTTCTTATGACTTAAGATCTCTTTCATGAACTTAGCATAAGAGGGTATTTGCTCAAGTGCCTCTGCAAACAGAATCTTTATTTCAAGAGTCCTGAGATAGTCTGCAAAGTGGACAAATTATTTATCTTGTTCTGCTTGGTGGAGTTTCTGAGGATAAGGCATCTTGGCTTTATATTCTTCAACCTTAGTTGCTGCAGGTTTATTTCCTACAGAAGTGGTTGGAGAAGCCTGCTTAAGGGGGTTGTTATCAGCACTTGCAGGTGTCTGATCCCTTAGTGGCGTTTGAATGCCAGAATTGGGGGCTGCATGGGTGTTTAACGCCAGATTGCCACCCTTTTCTGGCATTTAGACGCCAGAACTGGCCATCCCTTGGGCGTTTAACGCCAACTGTCCACCCTTTTGTGGCGTTTGAGCGCCAGAATCATTCCTCTTTGGGCTCTTACTGTCCTCAGAGGGATTTTAAGCAGTGGCTTGGTTATTTTCTGTTAGTTATTCCTTTCTTGGCTTTCTGCTGTTTTGGATGGAGACATTCAATGTTCCCACTCCTTAATTGAACAGCTTAGCATTCTTCTGTTATTTGTTTAGATAGCTGCTGTCTTATCTAATTCAAGTGTTTTTTCATATTCTCATTACATCTTTGGTTTCTTGCAGCATCTCCTTAAATTCTGCTAACTATTTTGTTATAATAAGCAATTGCTGATTGAGTTCAGCAACTTGTTCTTGAGGACTAAGTTCAGTGGATACTGCTTTAGCCTCTTCTTTCATGGAGGACTCACTACTTAAATACAGATGTTGATTTCTAGCAACTGTATCAATGAGCTCTTGAATCTCTTCAATTGTCTTTCTCATATGTACAGATCCACCAGCTGAGTGGTCTAGAGACATCTGGGCCTTTTCTGTAAGCCCATAGTAAAAGATGTCTAACTGCACCTATTGTAAAAACATTTCAGAGGGGTATTTCCTTAACATTCCTCTGTACCTCTCCCATGCATTATAAAGGGATTCATTATCCTCTTGTTTAAAGCCTTGGATGTCCAGCATTAGCTGTGTCATCCTTTTTGGAGGGAAATATTGATTCAGGAATTTCTCTGATAACTGTTTCTATGTTCTTATGCTTGCTGTGGGTTGGTTATTTAACCACCTCTTAGCTTGATCTTTTACAGTGAATGGAAATAGTAATAATCTGTAGAAATCCTGATCTACTTCCTTATCATGTACTGTGTCAGTAATTTGTAAGAACTGTGCCAGAAACTCAGTAGGTTCTTCCTGTGAAAGACCGGAATACTGACAATTTTGCTGCACCATGATAATGAGCTGAGGATTTAGCTCAAAACTGCTTGCTCTGATGGGAGGTATACAGATACTACTCCCGTATGCAGCAGTAATGGGGTTAGCATATGACCCCAGAGTCCTTCTGGACTATTCATTTCTACTTAGGTCCATGATGGAGAGAAGAAAATTAATATGAATTGCAAATAAAATATTTTTTGTTTTTATTTTATTAAATTAAGAATAACCGAATTAAAAAGGAATTGAGATAAATTAAAATAAAACAATTGGAAAATAGAAGATAAATTTCGAAAACTAAAAAAAATTAAAATAAAATAAAACAATTTGAATACTAAGATGACTAATTAATTAGAAAGATTTGAAAAATTTTGGATATGATTTTTGAAAAATAGAAGAGAGAGAAAGTGGTTAGAAAATTTTGAAAAAGATATGTTTTAAAATTAAGGATACTTGTAAAAATAAATAAATAAAAGAAAAGATTTGAAAAAGATATGATTTTAAAATTTGAAGATTGAAACTTTCTCAACAAGGAAGCACCAAACTTAAAATTTTTCAATCAAAATAATAAAATAGTATAAGCAATTTGAAAATTATGAATAAGAAAAGAAAAAGGTTTTGCAAAATTTTATAAAGGATTTTCAAAAAATATAAAAAAGAAAATTGAAAAGATTTAAAAAGATAAATTTTAAAATTGAATCTAACTTGACTAACAAGAAACTACCAAATTTTTTTTAAAAACTTTGACTAAATCAACCTAGGTAATTCGAAAATGATAAGTAATTAAAGAAAAAGATTTTATATATTTTTTTAAATTTAATGAGGAAAGAGAAAAATAATAAAATGACACCAAACTTAGAATTTTTAGATCAAAACAAAGAAAACAAACAAGAACAATTTGAAGGTCAAGATGAACACCAAAAACAATTTTTGAAAATTTTTTAAGGAAATAAGGACACAAAGGACACCAAACTTAAAGCACGAAACTAAACTCAAACAAAAAAATCAATTATCAGTTTATTAAAACTTTCGAAAAAAAATTTAGAAAAAGAAAACAAGGATTTTAAAATTTTAACAAAAACAATAATAGAAGACTCTAAACCAAAAATATAATTTTTTCCTAATCTAAGCAACAAAATAAACCGTCAGTTGTCCAAACTCGAACAATCCCCAGCAACGGCGCCAAAAACTTGGTGCACGAAATTTTGATTACACTTTTCACAACTCCGCACAACTAACCAGCAAGTGCATTGGGTCGTCCAAGTAATACCTTATGTGAGTAAGGGTCGATCCCACGGAGATTGTCGGCTTGAAGCAAGCTATGGTTATTTTGTAAATCTTAGTCAGGAGATTAATGATAAGAGTGATTGTATTTATGAAAAATAAATAACATGAAATAAATAGTACTTGTGATTCAGTAATGAGAAACAGGCTGAGGTTCCGGAGATGTTCTGTCATCTGAATCTCTGCTTCCTACTGTCTTCTTCTCCAAACACGCATGGCTTCCTTCAATAGCAAGCTGTATGATCCTCTCGGATAAAAAATACCAGGTACGATCTCTGCACGGCAAATCAACTGTCGGATTGCTCGTCTCGGATGAAAAATACCATGCACAGCTACCGCACGGCCAATCATCTGTCGGTTCCCACTAGCGTCGGAATAGGACCCTTGTTCTTTTGCACACTGTCACTACGCCCAACATTTGCAGGTTTGAAGCTCGTCACAGTCATCCCTTCCCAGATCCTACTCGGAATACCACGGACAAGGTTTAGACTTTCCGGATCCCAGGAATGCTGCCAATTGGTTCTAGCCTATACCACGAAGGTTCTAACCTCCGGACTCGGTCCGTGGATCAGAAACCCAAGAGATACGCACTCAAGCTGTCGCCTAATGACTACGTTGAGCTCAAATAGAATGGAGTGGTTGTCAGGCATGCGTTCATAGGGTTGAGGATAATGATGAGTGTCACGGATCATCATATTCTCCATATTGAAGTACGGGTGAGTATCTTAGAACAGAATCAAGCGTGATTGAATAGAAAACAGTAGTAATTACATTAATCCATTGAAACACAGCAGAGCTCCTCACCCCCACCTATGGGGTTTAGAGACTCATGCCGTAAAAATACAATATGAAGTGTAAAAATGTCATAAGGTGCAAAATGAATCTCTAAAAGTAGTTTTTATACTAAACTAGTAACTTAGGTTTACAGAAAATGAGTAACTAAGTGCAGATAGTGTAGAAATCCACTTTCGGGACCCACTTGGTGCATGCCTGGGCTGAGCTTTCAAGCTTTCACGTTCATATGCCCAAAGTTGGCATTAAACGCCACCCTGGGTGCGAGAATGGGCGTTTAACGCCGAAAAGGTGCCAGTTCCAGAAAGTTTTAGGCTGACTTTGGACGCCAGTTTGGGCCATCAAATCTCAGGCAAAGTATAGCCGATTATATATTGCTGGAAAGCCCAAGATGTCTACTTTCCAACGCAATTAAGATCATGCCAATTGGACTTCTTTAGCTCGAGAAAATCCATTTCGAGTGTAGGAGGGTCAGAATCCAACAGCATCTGCAGTCTTTTTTCAGCCTCTGAATCAGATTTTTGCTCAGGTCCCTCAATTTCAGCCAGAAAATACCTGAAATTATAGAAAAACACACAAACTCATAGTAAAATTCAGAAATGTGATTTTTGAATAAAAAATAAAAAAAAATATAATAAAAAATGACCAAAACATACTAAAAACTATGTAAAAACAATGCCAAAAAAGGGTATAAATTATCCGCTCATCAGTGGCCAAGAAGAAAGCCTCTTGGATTTTCTTCCAAGCTACCCAGGAAAAGAAGGTGTTTTCTATGTTTGATGAGTCTTTTCGGGACTTTAAGAATTACTACTTCAAAGTCTGAGCTGTTGAGGATGCTCGTCTTTTTTTCTTGGATGAGAATAATGAGCCCACCTTCCCTTTATCATGGCAGAAAGATGTAATAGTGGTCAAATACCCTTGGGAGAGTCTAAGTGAGGTAGAACAAACTTTTGTAGGTGTTTTAGAGGAGCATTGAGGGGAGCCTCCTCATTTGGATACAAAGAAATTTCTAGGAGATCCTTCTCTCCTTCGTGCTGAACTAGGTAGCGGCCGACTTCTTTCAGATAGTTTTCTTCTATTGGAGTTGAATTTATCCCTTTCTATTATTGTAACTTATTTTCCTGGCTTCCTTTTCAAAGATGGTGAAATCTACAGACTCCATAAAGGCCTTTCGTAAGGCCAACAAGGCGATGACTGTGCAAAACTTGACGGCGAAGACCTCGGGAGAAGGGTCTTCTCAAGTGCCCCCGAAGAAGCCAACTTCTAACTCTCCAGGCCCGAGGGAGATCATTCTGACACCACGTATTCGAACGATTCCTTCCGACCCTGTTCAACCGACCTCTGGTGCTGCCTCCTCTCCTACTGTTGCTGGTCCTCCTCCAAAGCGGCAAAAAACTATTGGTACTTATGATCTGAATGATAAGGACTTTGATGGCGTGGGTTTTGCTACCGAGGTGATAGCTCCTCATGGTAAAGTTCCATTGGATGATGTGTCCATCCTTCATCATCTGAATTTTATTACTAGCAATAGTATTCGGATGGCCAACTTGGGTGCGGCCTTATCTCGTGTTGTCCGGGATTCCCCAGTTCATGCGACTAAGGCCTTTATGGAAGACGCCAAGTCAGAGTTTGATCAAATTAAGGGTTTGAAAGATGAGCTAGATGCTAGGGTGACTAAGTTGGAGTTTGATGTGGAGAAGGAGAAGTCTCGAGCTACTGCTGCTGAGGTAGCTGCAAACCTGGCTGAGGAGACGGCAAAAAAGTACAAGGAGAGCTACACCCGTACCTATGGCGAGCTGCTGGAAACTAGGGAGAGACTTCAGTCCGCCCATGCTGATTATGCCGAGCTCCAAGGTCATATGGTGGACAGTGTGACTGATGCGTATGAAAACTTGAAGGCCCAGGTCCGGGTTCTTGCCCCTGAGCTCGACCTTACTTTATTCAGTCTGGATAATGTGGTGGAGGGCGACAAGATCGTGCCTGCCCCAGATGATGAAGATGAGGGTCTTCCTCATGTGCCACCAGCCAAGGCTTCTGCAGCTTCAGCCTCTTCGACTCCTTCTGCCGAGGTGGTTCCTCTGAAGCCCGAGCCCGATGTGGAGATTTTGGGTGGGTCAGATGGAGTCGTTAATGCCACCCCGCTCGCGACTAGGCCTCCTTCTCCTAAGGATGCAGCCACCGAGGCAAACTTGGATTCTTTGTAGTACTCTCTTCATATTGTTTATGTATTGGTGTAGTCCGGCTTGTGGACTTTTTGAACTTTTTGTTGTGTATGTCTTCTATGGATCATTCTGCTGATACTTTAGTTGCTTCCCAGCAACTTTTATTTTGAAAACAAAACACTTTTAAACTCTGTGGCTCCTTTTTAGGCAGCCCTTGAGTCTTTTAATGTTTTTAATTGATAATTTTTACTTGTGTCGAGATGCATATATTTGGAGGTTGTTTTGCAACCTTTGTTTGGAGGGAGTTGATTTGTCTGATCCTTTTGGTCTGCTACCTCACTCCTAGCCGTTCGGGCTCTTTAGCTGAGTTTGCCTCTTAGGTTATGGTTCGGGCTTTTTAGTCGAGTTCTTATAACTTTTTAGGTATAGTTCCTTTTTAGTTTGCTTTGGACAACTTTTTAGCCTCAATTTGAGATCGTGCTTTCTTTAAGCAGAGTTGTATCCTTTTTTGCTAAGCACCTTTGAGCCTTAAGTTGTTTTTCAACCTTTTTGGCTTTTCACTTGTTCTTGTTGAGGTCGTATTCGTCCATTTTGGTTATGCCTTTTTGGGTGCGGACCTCTTTGTCCTCACTGTTCGGGCTTTTTAGTCATATTCCAACAACTTTTTAGGTAGTGTTCCGATAAGGAACCTTTTCTTTATAGTTTAGTTGGATGACTTTTTAGCGCCGTTCCGACTTGTGCTTTGCTTTTTAAGTAATGTCTTTTTTCTAAGACTTATACCTTTCAGCTAAGCACTTTTGGCCTTGGTCTTCCTTCGGCCTTTGTGAGATGTTTTTGTCCCTTTTTAGTGATCCTTTTATACTGGTCCGACTTCTCTGTCGGGCCTTCTCGAGTTATTTTTAGTAATCCTATTTTTAGTCAGACCTCATCAGGTCGCTTTATATGGGTCGCTTTTTATAACTCCTTGCATTAATCCGAGCTTTATCACTTCACCTTGCCAACCTCTTTATGATCGGTCGATGAATTTTGCTTTTAAGCATAAATTAATGCGTCTTGGTAGGAAACTTTTTAGGAAATCTGAAAATTTTATTTAAATAATAAAATGATGATATGGATAAGAGTGTGTACATGTTAGTGTTTACCTTTCTAGATTGGGCAACTTTCTAGATCTCGGCCTGGCGCCTCATTAAAAAACCTTTTTATAGGAAAAAGAGTTTTCCTTGACCTAAGATCATTCACTATTTTCTAGCTATAGTACCTTCTTAGGTTACAGGCATGCCATGACCTTGATAGCTCTTGCCCTTCGAGGTCAGACACCTTGTAGTAACCTTTCCCCAGTACTTCTGTAACTTGGTATGGTCCTTTCCAGTTGGATGCCAGCTTCCCTTCTCCTAACTGACCTGCTCCGATATCATTCCGGATTAAAATGAGATCGTTGATGGCGAAGCTTCGTCGGACTACCTTCTGATTATACCTTAGAGCCATTCGACGCTTTAGTGCTTCCTCTCTAATCCGAGCTCTTTCTCGGACGTCTGGAAGTAGGTCGAGCTCTTCCCTTTGAGTTTGGGAGTTGGTATCTTCGTTGTAGAGGATCACTCGAGGGGATTCCTCTTATACCTCCACAGGGATCATTGCCTCCATTCCGTAAGCAAGTCGGAATGGTGACTTTCCGGTGGTGGAGCGTGGTGTTGTCCGATATGCCCATAGGACTTACGGAAGCTCTTCAACCCAAGCTCCCTTTGCATCCTGTAGTCTCCATTTTAACCCAGTCAATATGACCATGTTAGTGGCTTCTGCCTGTCTATTGGCCTGCGGGTGTTCTACAGAGGTGAATTGGTGCTTTATTTTTAGGTCAACTGCCAATTTCCTGAAACTCATTTCAGTGAATTGAGTACCATTATCTGTGGTGATAGAGTATGGAACCCTAAACCTTGTGATAATGTTTCTGTATAAGAATTTCTGACTTTTTTGGGCAGTGGTAGTAGCTAATGGCTCTGTCTCAATCCACTTTGTGAAGTAGTCTATGCCTACAATGAGAAACTTGACTTGCCCTGATCCTTGGAGAAAAGGTCTGAGGAGGTCGAGCCCCCACTTTACAAATGGCCAGGGTGATGTAACACAGACGAGCTCCTCAGGTGGAGCTATATGGAAGTTGGTGTGCTTCTGGCATGGTGGGCATTTCTGGACAAATTCTGTTGCGCCGTTTGTAAGGTCGGCCAGTAGAAACCAGCTCGGAGTACCTTTTTGGAAAGTGCTCGTGCCCCTAGGTGATTGTCACACATACCACTGTGTTCTTCTTCCAGGATTTCCCTTGTATCAGAGGTCGGCACACATTTTAGGAGGGGTATTGAAATCCCTCTCCTATATATGATGTTGCGCACTATGGTGTAGTACTGCGCTTCTCGTACTAGCCTTTTCGCCTCTTTTTTATCTGTGGGGAGTGTTTTAGACTTGAGGTAGTTGATTATGGGAGCCATCCATCCTTGATCCTGGCCTGATATAGTTAGGACTTTTTCTTCCTTTGAGATTGATGGACTTTGCAGTGTTTCTTGGATGAGGCTTCTATTATTGCCCCCTGGTTTGGTGCTTGCTAGTTTTGAAAGTGCATCAGCTCGAGCATTCTGTTTCCGAGGTATATGTCGAACTTCATATCCCCCGAACTGTCTGAGCTATTTTTTGGTTTTGTCCAGGTATTTTTTCATGGTGGGTGATGAACGGATAATTTATACGTTTTTTGGCATTGTTTTTAGTATGTTTTTAGTAGGATCTAGTTACTTTTAGGGATGTTTTTATTAGTTTTTATGTTAAATTCACATTTCTGGACTTTACTATGAGTTTGTGTGTTTTTCTGTGATTTCAGGTATTTTCTGGCTGAAATTGAGGGACTTGAGCAGAAATCAGATTCAGAGGTAGAAGAAGGACTGCTGATGTTGTTGGATTCAGACCTCCCTGCACTCAAAGTGGATTTTCTGGAGCTACAAAACTCAAAATGGCGCGATTCTAATTGCGTTGGAAAGTAGACATCCAGGGCTTTCCAGAAATATATAATAGTCCATACTTTAAATAAGGATTGATGACGCAAAAGAGCGTTGAACGCCAGTTCTATGCTGCAGTCTGGAGTTAAATGCCAGAAATACGTCACGAACCAGAGTTGAACGCCAAAAACACGTTACAAACCGGCGTTCAACTCCAAGAATGACCTCTCCACGTGTAAACTTCAAGCTCAGCCCAAGCACACACCAAGTGGGCCCCAGAAGTGGATTTATGCATCAATTACTTACTTTTGTAAACCCTAGTAACCAGTTTAGTATAAATAGGACTTTTTACTATTGTATTTTCATCTTTTGATCATTTTTGAGATCTCTAGACCTCCATGGGAAGCTGGCCACTCGGCCATGCTTACCCTATTTTCACTTATGTATTTTTCAACGGTAGAGTTTCTACACTTCATAGATTAAGGTGTGGAGCTCTGCTGTTCCTCATGATTTAATGCAAAGTACTACTGTTTTTCTATTCAATTCAACTTATTCCGCTTCTAAGATATCCATTCGCACCCAAGAACATGATGAATGTGATGATTATGTGACGCTCATCATCATTCTCACTTATGAACGCGTGCCTGACAAACACTTCTATTCTACATGCAAACAAGCTAGAATGAGTATCTCTTAGATATCTAATACAAAGGACCGAGTCCGAGATATTAGAATCTTTGTGGTATAAGTTAGAACCCATGGATGGCCATTCCTGAGATCTGGAAAGTCTAAACCTTGTCTGTGGTATTCCGAGTAGGATCTGGGAAGGGATGGCTGTGACGAACTTCAAACTCGCGAATGCTGGGCGTAGTGACAGACGCAAAAGGATAGTAAATCCTATTCCAGTATGATCGAGAACCTCCAGATGATTAGCCATGCAGTGACAGCGCATTGGACCATTTTCACAAGAGAGGATGGGAAGTAGCCATTGACAACGGTGATGCCCTACATACAGCTTGCCATGGAAAGGAGTAGGATTGATTGGATGAAGACAGCAGGAAAGCAGAGGTTCAGAGGAACGAAAGCATCTCTATACACTTATCTGAAATTCTCACCAATGAATTACATAAGTATTTCTATCTTTATTTTCTATTTATTTATAATTTATTTTTGAAAACTCCATAACTATTTTATATCCGCCTGACTGAGATTTACAAGGTGACCATAGCTTGCTTCATACCAACAATCTCCGTGGGATCGACCCTTACTCACATAAGGTTTTATTACTTGGACGACCCAGTGCACTTGCTGGTTAGTTGTGCGAAGTTGTGAAGTCATGTTTGGACCATGGTATTGTGCACCAGTTATTGGCGCCATTGCCAGGGAGAGAACGAACAACAAATTTTACAACCTCAGGGATCACAATTTTATGCACCAAGTTTTTGGTGCCGTTGCCGGGGATTGTTCGAGTTTGGACAACTGACGGTTCATCCTGTTGCTCAGATTAGGTAATTTTCTTCTTATTTTGTTTTCAAAAAGTTTTCAAAAATCTTTCAAAAAATTTTTCCTTTATTTTCAAAAAAAAATTATAAATCTTTTCAAATATATATATATATATATATATATATATATATATATATATATTTTTTAGAATTTTTAAGAATGAATTCTAGAGTTTCATGAAGCATGTAGAAGCCTGGTTGGCTGTAAATCCATATCCAAATTCATTTGGACTGAGGCTCCCAAGTCATCATTACAAGAGCAAGCTAGTTGTTGCTAATAAAATTTGTTATTGTATGACTGATTTGTATCTTCTAAAGCTTGGCTGGCTATTAAGCCATGCCTAACCCTCAGATTGGAGCTTTAGACTAAGAGTACAAGATTCCTGGAATTCATATTAAAAATTTTGGAATCTTTATTTTTCTTTTTCACATTAATTTTCGAAAAATCCAAAAAATCATAAAATCATAAAAATAAAAAATATTTTGTGTTTCTTGTTTGAGTCTTGAGTCAATTTTTAAGTTTGGTGTCAATTGCATTTTTTTCTAAAATTTTTATGCATTTTTCGAAAAATTCATGCATTCATAGTGTTCTTCATGATCTTCAAGTTGTTCTTGGCCAGTCTTCTTGTTTGATCTTCATATTTTCTTGTTTGGTGTCTTTTCTTATTTTTCATATGCATTCTTGCATTCATAGTGTCTATGCATGAAAAATTTCTAAGTTTGGTGTCTTGCATGTTTTCTTTTCTGGAAAATTTTTCAAAAAAAATAAGTTCTTGATGTTCATCTTGACATTCAAAGTGTTCTTGGTGTTCATCTTGACATTCATGGTGTTCTTGCATGCATCACATGTTTAGATCCAAAATTTTCATGCATTGCATCATTTTCATGTTTTTCTCTCTCATCATAAAAATTCAAAAATAAAAAATATATCTTATCTTTTTAAAAATCTTATCTTTTTAAATTCTTTTTCAAAAAAAAATCATATCCTTTCCATTTTTTATTTTCGAAAATTTCAAAAATCTTTTTCAAAATATTTTCAAAATCTTTTTCTTATTTTTATATCATATTTTCGAAAATCACATCATCAATTAATGTTTTGATTCAAAAATTTCGAGTTTGTTACTTGTTAAGAAAGATTCAAACTTTAAATTCTAGAATCATATCTTGTGATTTCTTGTGAGTCAAGTCATTAATTATGATTTTAAAAAAATCAAATCTTTTTCAAAACTAATTCTAATCATATCTTCCTATCATATCTTTTTTTTTTAAAAAAATCTTATCTTTTTTTTAAAATTTGATTTTCAAATATCTTTTCTAACTTCTTACCTTCTTATCTTTTAAAATTGATTTTCAAAATTTGTTTCAACTAACTAATTAACTTTTTGTTTGTTTCTTATCTCTTTCAAAACTACCTAACTAACTCTCTCTCTCTAATTTTTGAAAATCACTAACCCTTTTTCAAAATTTAATTTTCGAAAATACCTCCCTCTTTTTCAAAAATTCTTTTTAATTAATTAATTGTTTCAATTTTTAATTTTAATTTTAATTTTATCTTAATTTTCGAAAAATATTAACTCTTTTTCAAAATTATTTTCGAAATTCTCTTCTCCCTCACCCTCTTCTATTTATTTAATTACTTACTAACACTTCTCTTCATCTCATATCTCTGCTCTCCTCACCCTTGTGTTTGGATTCTCCTCCATTCTCTTTCCTTACATTACATTCTTTGCTTCTTCTACTCACACAAAGGAATCTCTATACTGTGACATAGAGGATTCTATATTTTCTTTGTTATTCCCTTCTTTGTCATATGAGCAAGAGCAAGGACAAGAACATTCTTGTTGAAGCAGACCCTGAACCTGAAAGGACTCTGAAGAGGAAATTAAGAGAAGCTAAAATACAACAATCTAGAGTCAACCTTACAGGAATTTTCGAACAGGAAGAGGAGATGGCAGCCGAAAATAATAATAATGCAAGGAGGATGCTTGGTGACTTTACCGCACCTAATTCCAATTTACATGGAAGAAGCATCTCAATTCCTACCATTGGAGCAAACAATTTTGAGCTTAAACCTCAATTAGTTTCTCTAATGCAGTAGAACTGCAAGTTCCATGGACTTCCATCTGAAGATCCTTTTCAGTTCTTAACTGAATTCTTGCAGATATGTGATACTGTTAAGACTAATGGAGTAGATCCTGAAGTCTACAGGCTCATACTTTTCCTGTTTGCTGTAAGAGATAGAGCTAGAGTGTGGTTGGACTCTCAACCCAAAGATAGCCTGAACTCTTGGGATAAGCTGGCCACGGCTTTCTTAGCCAAGTTCTTTCCTCCTCAAAAGCTTAGTAAGCTTAGAGTGGATGTTCAAACCTTCAGACAGAAAGAAGGTGAATCCCTCTATGAAGCTTGGGAGAGATACAAGCAACTGACCAAAAAGTGTCCTTCTGACATGCTTTCAGAATGGACCATCCTGAATATATTCTATGATGGTCTGTCTGAATTAGCTAAGATGTCATTGGATACTTCTGCAGGTGGATCCATTCACCTAAAGAAAATGCCTGCAGAAGCTCAAGAACTTATTGACATGGTTGCTAACAACCAGTTTATGTACACTTCTGAGAGGAATCCTATAAGTAATGGGACGCCTCAGAAGAAGGGAGTTCTTGAAATTGATACTCTGAATGCCATATTGGCTCAGAATAAAATATTGACTCAGCAAGTCAATATGATTTCTCAGAGTCTGAATGGAATGCAAGCTGCATCCAACAGTACTTAAGAGGCATCTTCTGAAGAAGAAGCTTATGATCCTGAGAACCCTGCAATTGCAGAGGTAAATTACATGGGTGAACCATATGGAAACACCTATAATCCCTCATGGAGAAATCACCCAAATCTCTCATGGAAGGATCAAAAGCCTCAACAAGGCTTTAATAATGGTGGAAAAAACAGGTTTAACAATAACAAGCCTTTTCCATCATCCACTCAGTAACAGACAGAGAACTCTGAACAAAATACCTCTAATTTAGCAAATTTAGTCTCTGATCTATCTAAGGCCACTGTGAGTTTCATGAATGAAACAAGGTCCTCCATTAGAAATTTGGAAGCACAAGTGGGCCAGCTGAGTAAAAGAATCACTGAAAACCCCCCTAGTACTCTCCCAAGCAATACAGAAGAGAATCCAAAAGGAGAGTGCAAGGCCATTGAATTAATTACCATGGCCGAACCTATAAGGGAGGTTGAGGACGTAAATCCCAGTGAGGAAGACCTCCTGGGATGTCCAGTGATCAATAAGGAGTTTTTCTCTGAGGAACCAAAGGAATCTGAGACTCATCTAGAGACCATAGAGATTCCATTGAACTTCCTTATGCCATTCATGAGCTCTGATGAGTATTCTTCCTCTGAAGAGAATGAGGATGTTACTGAAGAGCAAGTTGCCAAGTTCCTTGGTGCAATCATGAAGCTGAATGCCAATTTATTTGGTAATGAGACTTGGGGAGATGAACCTCCCCTGTTCACCAATGAACTAAATGCATTGGATCAACTGAGATTGCCTCAGAAGAAACAGAATCCTGGAAAGTTCCTAATACCTTGTACCATAGGCACCATAACCTTTGAGAAGGCTCTATGTGACCTTGGGTCAGGAATAAACCTCATGCCACTCTTTGTAATGGAGAAACTGGGAATCTTTGAGGTACAAGCTGCTACAATCTCATTAGAGATGGCAGACAATTCAAGAAAAGAGGCTTATGGATAGGTAGAGGACGTGTTAGTAAAGGTTGAAGGCCTTTACATCCCTGCTGATTTCATAATCTTAGATACTGGGAAGGATGAGGATGAATCCATCATTCTTGGAAGACCCTTCCTAGCCACAGCAAGAGCTGTGATTGATGTTGACAGAGGTGAATTAGTCCTTCAATTGAATGAGGACTCCCTTGTGTTTACAACTCAAGGTTATCCTTCTGTAAACATAGAAAAGAGGCACAGTAAGCTTCTCCCACTGCAGAGTCAACCAGAGCCCCCACAGTCAAACTCTAAGTTTGGTGTTGGGAGGCCACAACCAAACTCTAAGTTTGGTGTTGAACTCCCATATCCAAACTCTAAGTTTGGTATTGGGAAGTCTCAACAATGCTCTGAACATCTGTGAGGCTCCATGAGAGCCCACTGTCAAGCTATTGACATTAAAGAAGCACTTGTTGGGAGGCAACCAAATTTTTATTTAATTATATTTTTTATTAGTTATATGTCTTCATAGGTTCATGATCATGTGGAGTCACAAAAACAACTGAAAAAAATTGAAGAAAATTCAAAAACAGCATAAAAAAATAGCACACCCTGGAGGAGGAGTTCACTGGCGTTCAAATGCCAGTAAGGAGCATCTGGCTGGCGTTCAACGCCAGAACAGAGCATGGATCTGGCACTGAACGCCAGAAACAAGCATAGAACTTGCGTTCAACGCCAGAAACATGCTGCATCTGGGCGTTGAACGCCCAGAACAAGCATCAGTTCGGCGTTTAAACGCCAGAATTGCATGCAAAGGAATTTTACATGCCTAATTAGTGCAGGGATGTAAATCCTTGACACCTCAAGATCTGTGGACCCCACAGGATCCCCACCTTCCCTCCTCATAATCCTAGTTTTTTTTCCACATCTTCTTCTTCATCTATTCTTTCTTCTTTTGCTCGAGGGCGAGCAACATTCTAAGTTTGGTGTGGTAAAAGCATAATTCTTTTTTTTTGTTTTTCCATAACCATTGATGGCATCTAAGGCCAGAGAAACCTCTAGAAAGAGAAAATGGAAGACAAAAGCTTCCATCAAGGGTCTATAGCTCAGTGGTAGAACATTTGACTGCAAATCAAGAGATCCCTGAGATACCTCAGAGGATACATTTTCCCCCACACAATTATTGGGAGCAACTAAGGGTGGAACATCAAAAGCACTCCATCATCCTCTATGAAATTAGAGAAGATCAAAAAGCAATGAGGGAGGAGCAACAAAGACAAGGAAGAGACATAGAAGAGCTCAAGGACATCATTGATTCCTCAAGAAGGAAACGCCACCATCACTAAGGTGGACTCATTCCTTGTTCTCAAATTTTCTGTTTTTCGTTTTCTTTATGTTAAGTGCTTATCTATGTTAGTGTCTTATTACATGATCATTAGTATTTAGTAACTATGTCTTAAAGTTATGAATGTCCTATGAATCCATCACCTCTCTTAAAAAAATGTTTTAATTCAAAAGAACAAGAAGTACATAAGTTTCGAATTTATCCTTGAACTTAGTTTAATTATTTTGATGTGGTGACAATACTTTTTATTTTCTGAATGAATGCTTGAACAGTGCATATGTCTTTTGAAGTTGATGTTTATGAATGTTAAATATGTTGGCTCTTGAAAGAATGATGAACAGGAAACATGTTATTTGATAATCTAAAAATCATAAAAGTGATTCTTGAAGCAAGAAAAAACAGTGAATACAAAAGCTTGCAGAAAAAAAAAATATATGCGAAAAAAAATGGAAAAAGAAAAAGCAAGCAGAAAAAGCCAAAAGCTCTTAAAACCAAAAGGCAAGAGCAAAAAGCCAATAGCCCTTAAAACCAAAAGGCAAGGGTAATAAAAAGGATCCCAAGGCTTTGAGCATCAGTGGATAGGAGGGCCTAAAGGAATAAAATCCTGGCCTAAGCGGCTAAACTAAACTGTCCTTAACCATGTGCTTGTGGCGTGAAGGTGTCAAGTGAAAACTTGAGACTGAGCGGTTAAAGTCAAGGTCCAAAGCAAAAGAAGAGTGTGCTTAAGAACCATGGACACCTCTAATTGGAGACTTTAGCAAAGCTGAGTCACAATCTGAAAAGGTTCACCCAGTTATGTGTCTGTGGCATTTATGTATCCAGTGGTAATACTGGAAAACAAAGTGCTTAGGGCCACGGCCAAGACTCATAAAGTAGCTGTGTTCAAGAATCAACATACTGAACTAGGAGAATCAATAACACTATCTGAACTCTGAGTTCCTATAGATGCCAATCATTCTGAACATCAATGGATAAAGTGAGATGCCAAAACTATTCAAGAGGCAAAAAGCTACAAGTCCCGCTCATCTGATTGGAGCTATGTTTCATTGATAGTTTGGAATTTATAGTATATTATCTTCTTTTTTATACTATTTGATTTTCAGTCGCTTGGGGACAAGCAACAATTTAAGTTTGGGGTTGTGATGAGCGGATAATTTATACGCTTTTTGGCATTATTTTTAGTATATTTTTAGTAGGATCTAGTTACTTTTAGGGATGTTTTTATTAGTTTTTATGTTAAATTCACATTTCTGGACTTTACTATGAGTTTGTGTGTTTTTCTGTGATTTCAGGTATTTTCTGGCTGAAATTGAGGGACTTGAGCAGAAATCAGATTCAGAGGTAGAAGAAGGACTGCTGATGCTGTTGGATTCTGACCTCCCTGCACTCAAAGTAGATTTTCTGGAGCTACAGAACTCAAAATTGCGCGATTCCAATTGCGTTGGAAAGTGGACATCCAGGGCTTTCCAGAAATATATAATAGTCCATACTTTAAATAAGGATTGATGATGCAAAAGAGCGTTGAACGCCAGTTCTATGCTGCAGTCTGGAGTTAAACGCCAGAAACACGTCACGAACCAGAGTTGAACGCCAGAAACACGTTACAAACTGGCGTTCAACTCCATGAATGACCTCTCCACGTGTAAACTTCAAGCTCAGCCCAAGCACACACCAAGTGGGCCCCAGAAGTGGATTTATGCATCAATTACTTACTTTTGTAAACCCTAGTAACTAGTTTAGTATAAATAGGACTTTTTACTATTGTATTTTCATCTTTTGATCATTTTTGAGATCTCTAGACCTCCATGGGAGGCTGGCCACTCGGCCATGCTTACCCTATTTTCACTTATGTATTTTTCAACGGTAGAGTTTCTACACTTCATAGATTAAGGTGTGGAGCTCTGCTGTTCCTCATGATTTAATGCAAAGTACTACTGTTTTTCTATTCAATTCAACTTATTCCGCTTCTAAGATATCTATTCGCACCCAAGAACATGATGAATGTGATGATTATGTGACGCTCATCATCATTCTCACTTATGAACGCGTGCCTGACAAACACTTCTGTTCTACATGCAAACAAGCTAGAATGAGTATCTCTTAGATATCAAATACAAAGGACCGAGTCCGAGATATTAGAATCTTTATGGTATAAGTTAGAACCCATGGATGGCCATTCCTGAGATCCAGAAAGTCTAAACCTTGTCTGTGGTATTCCGAGTAGGATCTGGGAAGGGATGGCTGTGACGAACTTCAAACTCGCGAATGCTGGGCGTAGTGACAGACGCAAAAGGATAGTAAATCCTATTCCAGTATGATCGAGAACCTCCAGATGATTAGCCATGTAGTGACAACGCATTGGACCATTTTCACAAGAGAGGATGGGAAGTAGCCATTGACAACGGTGATGCCCTACATACAGCTTGCCATGGAAAGGAGTAGGATTGATTGGATGAAGACAGCAGGAAAGCAGAGGTTCAGAGGAATGAAAGCATCTCTATACACTTATCTGAAATTCTCACCAATGAATTACATAAGTATTTCTATCTTTATTTTCTATTTATTTATAATTTATTTTCGAAAACTCCATAACTATTTGATATCTGCCTGACTGAGATTTACAAGGTGACCATAGCTTGCTTCATACCAACAATCTCCGTGGGATCGACCCTTACTCACGTAAGGTTTTATTACTTGGATGATCCAGTGCACTTGCTGGTTAGTTGTGCGAAGTTGTGAAGTCATGTTTGGACCATGGTATTGTGCACCAGTTATTGGCGCCATTGCCAGGGAGAGAACGAACAACAAATTTTACAACCTCAGGGATCACAATTTCATGCACCAGTGAGATTCTTAGCTTGGTAGCTCCCTTCTATTTGTGAGGTGACTACTTGTAAATCACTGAAGATGGTAAGCTTTTGAACTCCTACCTCCCTAGCCAGCCTTAAACCAGCCAGTAGTGCCTCGTATTCAGCTTGGTTATTTGAGGTAGGAAACTCAAATTTTAAGGAGAGCTCAATTTGGGTCCCCTGGTCACTCTCTATAATTACGCTTGTGCCACTCCTGGTTTTGTTTGAGGAGCCATCTACATATAGATTCCATTCTATGGGGGTACCTGGGGTGTTAGTGTATTCTGTAATAAAGTCGGCCAGGTACTATGATTTAATAACTGTCCGAGCTTCATATTTGAGGTCGAATTTGGATAACTTGACTGCCCACTGTAAGATTCTTCCAGCTAAGTCTGTTTTCTGTAAGATGACTTTTATGGGCTGGTTGGTCTGAACTCTGATAGTGTGAGCTTGAAAGTATGGGCGGAGTCATCGAGAAGTGAGTTAGGGTGTAGGCGAATTTTTCTATCTTTTGATAGTTTAGTTTGGCCCTTGTAGAGCCTTGCTGATGAAGTAAATGGGCTGTTGCTCACTCTCATCTTCTCTGACTAGTGCTAAGGCTATTGCCCGATTTTCTACGGCGAGATATAATATGAGTTCTTCACTTTTCTGTGGTCGGGTAAGGATGGGTGGTTGCCCCAAAAATTTATTGAAATCTTGGAAGGCTTGTTCGCACTCTGGAGTCCATTCAAACCTCTTTCCCTTCCTTAGTGTTGCGTAAAGGGGAGAGATCTTATAGCTGATCTGGCTAGAAATCTGGATAGGGCTGCTAGTCTTCCGTTGAGCTGTTGTACCTCTTTGACGCAGGTCAGACTTTTCATGTTGAGTATAGCCTGGCATTTATCTGGGTTCACCTCAATTCCTCTTTGGGTGAGTATGAAGCCCAAGAATTTGCTAGCTTTTACCGCGAAGGTGCACTTTGCGGGGTTAAGTCGCATCCCATGCTTTCTTATGGTGTTGAACACTTTGGTGAGGTCGGATAACAACGATTCCTCACTTTGTGTTTTTACCAGCATGTCGTCTATATAAACCTCCATTAGTTTTCCAATATGATCGGCGAAAACCTTATTCATTAATCTCTGGTATGTAGCTCCTGCGTTTTTGAGTCCGAAGGGCATAACTACATAGTAGTAGTTTGCTTTTGGGGTTAGGAACGAGGTCTTTTCTTGGTCGGGTGGATACATTGGAATTTGGTTGTATCCTGCATAAGCATCCATAAAGGAGAGGTATTTATATTCGGAAGAGGCATCCACTAGGGTTTTTATACTTGGGAGCGGGTAGGGGTCTTTTGGGCAGGCCTTATTGAGGTTGGTGTAATCGGTACACATCCGCCACTTTCCATTTGACTTCTTTACCAAGACGACGTTGGCTAGCCACAATGGGTACTCGACCTCCCTTATGAACCCTGCCTCGAGTAAGGCTTGTACTTGCTCTTCCATAGCTTGGGATCTTTCTGGGCCAAGCTTCCTACACTTCTGTTGCACTGGCCGAGATCCAGGATAAATTGCCAGTTTATGGCACATTAGCTCGGGATCTATGCCGGGCATGTCTGCGCATTCCATACAAAGAGATCGGCATTATCCTTTAGGAACTGTATCAGTTGCTCCTTTAAGTCTCCCTTTAAGGTTGCCCCTATATTTGATATTTTATCCCAAGCATCCCCGATCTGGACTTCTTCGGTTTCACCTTCAGGTTGTGGACGAAGTTCTTTACGAGCTCGAATTCCCCCGAGTTCGATGGTATTGGTTTCTTTTCCTCCGGGGTTGCCTTTAAGGTTCAGACTTTCGTTGTAAGAGCGTCGCGCGAGTTTTTTTTGTCTCCTTTTATGGTGGCGATCCCTTCTGGGGTTAGGAACTTCATGCAGAGATGTGGAGTGGAGACCACCGCGATGAGCTGGTTTAGCATTGTTCGACCTATTAGGGCATTTTAAGCTGAGCTTACGTCAACTACGATGTAGTATATGCTTAGCGTCCTAGATCGATCTCCTTTTCCAAAGGTTGTGTGGAGTGGGATGTACCCGAGTAGCTGAATTGGGGCATCTCCGAGCCCGAATAGGCTATTCGGATATGCTCTAAGCTCCTTTTCTTGTAGTCCGAGCTTGTCAAAGGCAGATTTGAACAGTATATCTGCCGAGCTTCCTTGGTCGACCAACGTACGGTGGAAGTTGGCATTAGCTAATACAATTGTAATGACTACTGGGTCGTCATGTCCAGAGATTATGCTCGCGGCGTTTTCTTGAGTGAAGGTGATAGTGGGGAGGTCAGGTGACTTAGCGTAGTCTCCGACGGGGTACACCTCTTTAAGGTGCCTTTTACGAGATGACTTGGAGATCTCTCCTCCTGCGAATCCTCGTTGATCATATGAATGTGTCTTTCAAGGGTGTGAGGGGGATATTCAGTTCGTCCGCCCTCTTCGTCCCTTCTTCGCTTTTTTGGTTCGTCCCTTGTATTGGCAAGGAAATGATCTAATCTGCCCTCTCGGGCTAGCTTTTCTATGATGTTCTTCAAGTCATAGCATTCATTGGTAGAGTGTCCGTAGATTCGGTGGTATTCGCAATACTCCGTCTGACTTCCTCCTCTTTTGTGTTTAATCGGACGAGGGGGTGGGATCTTTTCTGTGTTTCATATCTCTCTGTAGACATCCACAAGGGACACCCAAAGAGGGGTGTAGTTGTGGTACTTTCTAGGTTTCTCTGTGGGTTGATCTTCTTTCTTTTTGGATTCTTTTTCCTTGTCCTGAGGTGGGTAGGAGAATCCAGTTTTTAAGCTATCTCCCAATCGGGAGTTCTCCTCCATATTGATTTATTTTTTCGCCCTTTCTTGAACCTCGTTTAGAGATGTTGGGTGCTTCTTGGATATTGAGTGGCTAAAAGGTCCTTCTCTTAGGCCGTTGATGAGTCCCATGATAGCCACTTCTGTTGGAAGATTTTGTATGTTAAGGCATGCTTTGTTGAATCTCTCCATGTAGCTACGGAGGCTTTCCTGATCTCCTTGTTTGATTGCCAGCAAGCTTTGAGCATGCTTGGCTCTATCCTTCTGGATGGAGAACCTGGCGAGAAACTTTTTGGCAAGGTCGTCAAAGCTTGTAATTGATCTTGGAGGCAAGCTGTCGAACCACTTTATCGCCATTTTAGTTAGAGTAGTTGGGAAAGCTTTGCATCGTATGGTGTCTGAGGCATCTGAGAGATACATCCTGCTTCTGAAATTGCTGAGATAATAGCTTGGATCAGATGTACCGCCGTATGGGGTCATGTCAGGAGCTTTGAAGTCTTTTGGGACTTTAGCTTTCATGATTTCTTTGGTGAATGGGTCTTGGTCCTTGTGGGGGCTATCTTCATGACTGGATTGAATGGTATTTGTTTTGAGGTCGGCCTTGAGGTTTAGGAGCTTGTCCTCTAGCTCACGGTGCCTTCTTGTTTCTCTCCAGAGGTCTCTTTCGGCTTCCCGCTGATGCTCGGCCTCTTGTTCGAGCTGTTTGAGACGATCCTGCTGTTCACGGAGGGCATCTAAGATTTTTGTGTACGGAGACTACTTGTCTCCCTTGGGTTGAGGCATATCCTTTGATGTGGCATCCATGTTTTTAAGTGGAGTTCTTTCTTCCAAACTGGAGTTGTGATCATTGTCAAGGTTGTCTGCTATGATGATGGAATGACTTCCAGGTTCTCTGGCAACGACGCCAATGTTCCGAGGGTTATCTGAAACTGAAGGTCAATCTCGGACGAGATCTTCTATGCTGGTCGGTGCTGCTGTGCTCGACCTGGTAGAGTTGGAGATGGTGTTGATCCTTCATAACCGGAGGGTGGTGGTACCTGCAAGAGACTCCGATACTTAAGTTAGCATGTGCTTTAGGCAAGTTTTTGTGTAGAATCAGAGTATGAGTTATACCTGGGTGCTCCAGTGTATTTATAGTAGTGTGGAGTGACCTTTCTGGAGATAAGTTAGTTATCTTATCTTATCTTTGAGCGAAGTCACCTTATCTTTCAGGCCAGCCACCTTTAGAGTGGGCTGCGCCCTTTTGTTTGGGCCCCTATGGTGATTTGGCCGACCTCTATAAGGAGAGGTCAGTTGCGAGCCAACCTTTACGAGAGGTCGGTCGCTTTGATGTCATCCAACCAGGGTAATACAGCTCGGTCCATGGTATGAACAGTTAGCTTCTTTCATATTTGAGCCCTATGATTCACAATAGTGCCGCTTTTGTCATGTCTAGTCCTTCAAAACTATGTTTCACCACAATAGTTGTTTCTTCTGTTTATTCATCTTCTTCTTCTTCTATTTTAATGGTCAATTTAGGATGGTTATTTTAGTAGGTATGCGGATGGTTATTTTAATTTTTATATAGATGATTATTTTGATTGGATTGGGTTTAGTTATATATAATTAAAATGTTAGATGTTCAATTCATTAGGTATGCGGATGATTATTTTTATTCTTAAGTGGATGGTTATTTTTACTAAAGGTGAGTGGCGTGTGGCAAATCAAGTAGCGACAGTAAAATGGGATGATTATTGATGAAGGTGAGGTGGTCGCCGGTTGAAAAAGAAGAGAGTATTGGAGTGAAATGCTTTAATAAATTAGAATTTCAGATGGTTATTTTTGAAATAACTAACTGGATTTTTTAAAAATTTGAAATTGGAGAATTTAAAATTTGAAATTTGATGTGAAATAACTGAATGAGAGTTTTTGAATTTATTATTTATTTCTATTGGGCTAAATAACCAATCCATTGTACACATTGTCAAGATTTCTCATTCTCTCTCTAACGGGATTCTTCATTTTATGTTTAAAACGTGTTTGTAATAATTATAACCCTTAAAAAAAGGGAAAAGCTCTACATCCATGTAACTTTCACTCCACGCCCCACACTCCCGTTTGTTATACACGTGCCTTTTATAACCTATATAAGGGAATCCTTATTTTGCATTATCAACGTTTCTCAACGTAAACCTTCTCATACAACGTAAACCTCTTTCTTCTTCTTCTTCTTCTTCTTCTTCTTCTTCTTCTTCTTCTTCTTCTTCTTCTTCTTCTTCTTCTTCTTCTTCTCTCCTCTTTCACATTTTTCTTCTCTACATTATGGATTTGGATTGATTCAACGCAATTAGCTTCGCCGTTCATCTTCTTCTTTGTTTTCTTCTTCGATCTGCACTTTTGAATTGAAACAATGAATGAATCAACTTCAAATCAGCTGAATGAGTGTGATTTTGATGATTCTTCTGAAACGCATCAATTTGATGAGGTTTGGATTATTGAATGTTGAATCGAATTTAATGGAATGAAATTTCTATTTTTATTTGAAGTGAATTGAATAGACTGAGGTGATCTACATCTGAATTGAATTGAATTGAATTGATAATATGTAACTGTGAGTAATTGTGAGTGTTAGTAACTGTGAGTAACTCTGAGTAAATTTGAGTAACTTTTCAGTTCGGTAAGTACTAAAGAGGTGGTTCATCACTTTCATGTTTTCGGTTCGGTACGCAGAAAGGAGTCTAACAAAAATTAGACCAATATGTTATGTTTTCTTCCCTAAGCACTATATAATTGTTTCACCGTAATTAAGATTTCGGTTCACCATGCAGACCAGCTGTGTTGTGGACGAAAAATTTGTCCCAAAGGTGGGAATGATTTTCAAGACCCTAGAAGAAGCTAGAAAGTTCTACAAACATTATTCCAAACTTGTTGGTTTTTCCACCAAAATAAAGAACACGACTCGGGATGGAGACAAGATTAAGAATAAACTAATTGTATGCTCTAGAGAGGGGAGGTGGAAATCAAAGATATCTCCAACTTTAAAGACAAATCCTTCAGCTATGGGTTAAATTGTCCGGCCAGAATTTATATACACATAATGAAGGATGTTAGTCTTTGGACAATTTCCAAAGTTGTTTTAAATCACTCACATCCTTGTTGTCCAGACCAGGCTGAGATGCTCAAACAACATAGGGAGCTTAGCATGTTCGTGCGTCGCACCATTGAAACCCACGAGGAAGCTGGAATCAGACCGAGCAAAACTTACCAATCATTTGTGGCAGCAGCTGGCAGCCACTGTGAACTAGGTTTTATAGAAAAAGACGTAAGGAATTACATCACAAGGAAAGTACGGAATATTTTCGAAGAAGACGACGCCAAAAAATTTGGGAAGTACCTAGTTAGAATGAAAGAGAAAAACCAAAATTTCTTCTTTGAGCTCAACCTTGAAGGTGATCACTGCATTAAACATGTATTCTGGGCTGATGCAAGAAGCAGGGCTACATTTGATTATTTTGGAGACGTGGTTTCATTTGACACCACCTATAATACAAATAGGTATTCAGTTCTTTCAAAGATACTTTTGATGTTTAGTGGCTATACATATTTTGGTTCACCATAGTGTGCTTGTTATTTATGCAGGTACAATTTGGTTTTAGGTTCTTTTGTTGGTGTGAATCACCACGGGCAGTCGACACTTCTTGGATGTGCGCTGATGAAAAATGAGGACATTCAATCATTCAAATGGCTATTTGAGTGTTGGCTACGTTGCATGGGAGGGAAGGCACCAAAAGGTATTCTTACCGATCAATGCACATCGATTAAAAGGGCAATTGAGCTATGCATGCCAACAACAATTCACCGCTGGTGTATCTGGCATATCATGAAGAAGATCCCAAGCAAACTAAATAGCTACAAAGGACACATTGATATTGAACAAGAGATGAGCCGTGTTGTTTGGAACTCGTACACAAAAGATGAATTTGACAAAAACTGGAATGATTTCCTCACAAAGTATGGGCTCGGAGGCAACAAGTGGCTTTCAGGTAATTGACATCTCAATTCGAATAATTTTTATGCTTATATATTTTTTTCCCAAAAGCATGCACTATTTTCGGTTCACCACACCTTATAAATTCGGTTCGGTTTGCAGAGTTGTATGAGGATCGGCATATATGGATTTCAGTTTACTTGGATCACCACTTTTGGGCCGGGAAGAAAAGCACACAAAGGAGCGAGAGCATGCATTCATTTTTCAACAAGTTCATCACACAGAATAGCTCCTTGAGACAATTCGTGAAGCAATACGACAATTACCTCACAAGTGGAGAACAAGCAGAGAGAGAATTCGATGCTGTAGATTTTCACACTGTGATACCGTACGCAACAAAATTAGCAATAGAGGCACAGTTTCAGCATGTATATACCCATGAGAAGTTCAGGGAAGTTCAAGGTCAATTTAGAGGTAAAGTGAATTGTATCACAAGATCAATGCATTCTGTTCATACCCTGGGTCGAACTGTCCGACCCGGGATGATTGGTGGCAAAGCGACCGACCTCTTCAGGTCCGACTATCCGACCTCTTCTTAAAGAGATCGGCCAAATCGACAGGAAAAGCCCAGTAAAGGGCCCAAATAGAGGAACACGCCCCAAATCCAAAGGCAGTCCAAGCCTACAGAGATAAAGGTGGTTCCCTTAAAGATAAGCTGACTTCACTCAAGATAAAGATAAGATAAGATAAGATAACTAACTTATCTTATCAGAAAGGTCAGCCCACGCTACTATAAATACACTGGAGCACCCAGGTATAACTCATGCTCTGATTCTACAATAAACCTACTTAATACCCATGCTAACTTAAGCATCAGAGTCTCTTGCAGGTACCCCCACCCTCCGGTGACGAAGGATCAGCAGTGCAGCCAGTCCAACAAGTCGGACACGACAGCTCTGGCCGCCATCCACCAGCTGGATACCTCATCTCCAACCAGCATAGAAGATCTCGTCCGAGATCGACCTACAGTTTCAGGTAACCCTCGGAACATTGGCACCGTTGCCGGGGAACCTGAAAGTCATCCCAATACCATGGCGGACGGCCATGACAACGACCACAATTCAGATCTGGAAAACAGAACATCGCACAAGAACACGGACACCACGCTAAAGGATACTCCGGAATCCAACGGAGACAAAGACTCATCAAATCCAGGGATCATAGACGCACTTCAAGACCGTTTAAAGCAACTCGAGAAAGAAACTCAACAACAACGAGAGGTCGGAAAGGATCTACAAAGAGAGATACGGCGACGTCGAGAATTGGAAGACAAGTTACAGCAATTAGAAGCCGATCTCAAATTAAAAGCCCCTCGGGTTACTCCTGAGGAAAGCTCACGCAAAGAGCAGGATCCATTCACCAGGGAAATTATGAAAACCAAAATTCCAAAAGACTTCAAACTCCCGGATATGATTTTGTACGACGGCACCACTGATCCCAACCATCATCTCAGCAATTTCAGAAGCAGAATGTACCTTACCGATGCCTCAGATGCCGTTCGCTGCAAAGCCTTTCCAACAATCCTCACGAAGACGGCGATCAGATGGTTCGACAGCTTACCTCCCAAGTCCATCTCAAACTTCGACGATCTAGCCGGAAAGTTCCTCGCCAGATTCTCCATCCAGAAAGATAAAGCTAAACACGCCCCTAGTCTACTAGGGATCAAGCAAGGAGATCGGGAGAGCCTCCGCAGCTACATGGAAAGATTCAACAAAACATGCATGGACATACAAAGCTTATCCACAGAGGCCGCCATCATGGGACTTATCAACGGCCTACGAGAGGGACCTTTCAGCCAGTCTATATAAAAAAAGTACCCGACCTCCTTAGACGAAGTGCAGGAACGGGCAGAAAAATACATCAACATGGAAAAAAACGCTCGGTTAGGAGAGACCTCAAAATCGGGGGCCTCCTACCGTGACAAAGACAAGGAATCTAAACGAAAAGAAGACCGACAAGGGGAGAAAATTAAAAAATACCATAATTATACTCCCCTCAGAGCATCCCTAGTCGAAATATACAAAGAGGTCTGCCATACAGAAAAAATTCCCCCAGCAAGGCCCCTCAAAGGAAAAAGGGGAGGAGGAAATCGGAAGGAATATTGTGAATATCATAGGGTCAGAGGACACGCCACCAACGAATGCTTCGACTTAAAAAATATCATAGAAAAATTGGTAAGGGAAAGAAAATTAGATCGATTCCTGGCCACCCGAGATGATGATCAAAGAAAAAGACAAAGGGATGAAGATACCGAGCGAACAGAACGATCACCTCGGACACCAGAAAGACATGTCCACATGATACATGGCGGATTCGCAGCAGGAGGGATCTCCAAATCTTCCCGCAAAAGGTATCTCAAAGAAGTATATCATGTCGAAGGAGAGGAGGAAGCACTCAACATCCCAGCGATAACATTTACTAAGGAGGACGCGTCCGGCATCATCACAGGACACGACGATCCCATGGTCATCACCATCATATTGGCAAACGCCAACCTACACCGCACCTTAATAGACCAAGGGAGTTCTGCCGACATCTTATTCAAGACAGCCTTTGACAAACTCGGCTTAGAAGAAAAAGAGCTTAAGGCATATCCAAACAGTCTGTTTGGGTTAGGAGATACCCCGGTTCGACCACTAGGATATATATCACTACATTCAACCTTCGGAAAAGGAGACCAATCCAGGACCTTCAAAATAGACTACATCGTAGTCGATGTAAGTTTAGCTTACAATACTCTCATAGGTCGGACAACACTCAACCAACTCGGTGCAATAGTCTCGACCCCACACCTATGTATGAAGTTCCCAACTCCAAAAGGGATAGCCACGATAAAAGCTGACCAAAAGATGGCACGTCGCTGTTATAACGAAAGCCTAAACCTCAGAGGTAAAGGAGAAGAGTTCCACGCAATCGAGTTGGGCGGAGTCCAACGACGAGAAGATCTTCGCCCCCAACCAGAGGGCGAGATAGAAAAAATTCAGATCGGGGACACCTCGGAAAAAATAACTAATATCGGCACAATCCTCAAAGGAGATTTAAAAGAATTGCTAATACAATTCTTACGAGATAATGTCGACCTCTTTGCATGGAAAGCCGCGGACATGCCAGGCATAGACCCTAAGCTAATGTGCCACAAGTTGGTGGTCTACCCAGGATCTCGACCGGTACAGCAGAGATGAAGAAAGCTTGGGCCAAAGCGATCCCAGGCTGTGGAAGAGCAAGTACAGGCACTACTGGAAGCCGGATTTATAAGAGAAGTGAAATACCCGCTATGGCTAGCCAACGTCGTCTTGGTGAAAAAATCGAATGGGAAGTGGCGAATGTGCACCGATTACACCGATCTCAACAAAGCTTGTCCAAAAGATCCATACCCACTCCCAAGTATTGACGCCCTGGTAGATGCTTCCTCTGGATATAAATATCTCTCGTTTATGGACGCATACTCAGGATACAACCAAATCCCTATGTACCCACCAGATCAGGAAAATACCTCGTTCTTAACACCAAAGGCAAACTACTGCTACATCGTGATGCCTTTCAGTCTCAAGAACGCAGGAGCTACGTATCAATGGCTAATGAATAAAGTCTTCTCAGATCATATCGGAAAAATTATGGAAGTTTATGTGGACGACATGTTGATAAAAACACAAACCAAAGATACATTATTATCCGACTTGGCTCAAGTGTTTGACACCATAAGGAAACACAACATGCGACTCAATCCCGCAAAATGTACCTTTGCAGTAGAAGCAGATAAATTCTTAGGTTTCATGCTCACACAAAGGGGAATTGAAGCAAATCCAGACAAATGTCGAGCCATACTCAACATGAAGACCCCAACCAGTGTCAAAGAAGTACAACAATTCAATGGGAGATTGGCAGCCCTATCCCGATTCTTAGCAGGAGCTGCGATAAGATCTCTCTCCTTCTATCCCACTCTAAAAAAGGGAAAACAGTTCGAATGGACGACAGAATGTGAGCAAGCCTTCAAAGACTTCAAGGAATTCTTAGGACGGCCACCTATCCTATCTCGACCACGAGAAGGAGAACCGCTCATATTATATCTCGCAGTAGGGAGTCGGGCAATAGCCTCAACACTAGTCAGAGAAGATGAAAATGGGCAACAACCCGTCTACTTCATTAGCAAGGCACTACAGGGATCCGAGCTGAACTACCAGAAAATAGAAAAATTTGCCTATACTCTTATCCTAACATATCGACGACTCCGCTCGTACTTCCAGGCTCACACCATTAAGGTTCGAACTAATCAGCCCATAAAAGGAATATTGCAGAAAATAGATCTAGCAGGCAGAATTTTACAATGGGCAGTCGAGTTGTCAGAGTTTGATCACCAATATGAAGCTCGAACGGCCATCAAATCACAGTATCTGGCCGATTTTATTGCAGAATTCACAGATGCCCTAGAAACCCCACAGAATGGAATCTTTACGTGGACGGTTATTCAAATAAAACTGGAAGTGGTGCGGGCGTGATAATAGAAAGCAACCAAGGAACCCAAGTTGAGCTCTCCCTCAAGTTCGGGTTCCCCGCCTCAAACAACCAGGTGGAATATGAAGCGTTATTAGCTGGTTTGAAGCCAGCTAAAGAGGTCGGAGCTCAAAAACTCAACATTTACAGCGATTCACAAGTGGTCACATCACAAATAACAGGGAGCTACCAAGCCAAAGATCCCACCATGAAAAAGTATTTGGATAAAACCAAGGAACAGCTCGAACAAGTTGGGGAGTATAAGATCTGCCACATACCCCGTGAACAAAATGCCCGAGCTGACGCACTCTCAAAACTAGCTAGCACCAAACCAGGGGGTAACAATAGAAGCCTCATCCAGGAAATGTTGCAGAACCCGTCAATCTCGGAAGAGGAAAAAGTCCTGACCATAACAAGTCAGGACCAAGGATGGATGACCCCTATAGCCAACTACCTCAGAACAGGAACGCTCCCCACAGAAGAAAATGAGGCAAAGAGGTTAAAAAGGGAGGCACAGTACTACACCATCATAAACAATATCTTGTACAAAAGAGGAATCTCGACACCTTTACTAAAATGTGTGCCAACCTCCAACACAAAGGAAGTGCTAGAAGAAATACACGGCGGTATTTGTGGCAATCATCTCGGAGCACGAGCTCTCGCCAAAAAAGTACTCCGGGCGAGATTTTATTGGCCAACTCTACAGAAAGAAGCCACAGAATTTGTAAAGACATGCCCACCATGTCAGAAACATGCCAACTTTCACATCGCCCCGCCAGAAGAGCTCATCAGCGTGACCTCGCCTTGGCCGTTTGCAAAATGGGGACTCGATCTTCTCGGCCCCTTCCCACAGGGATCAGGACAAGTTAAATTTCTCATAGTAGGGATAGATTACTTTACAAAGTGGATTGAGGCAGAGCCCCTGGCCAATGCCACCGCTCAAAGAAGCCGGAAATTCTTATATAGAAACATTGTCACAAGGTTCGGGGTTCCATATTCAATAACCACAGACAATGGCACCCAATTCACAGATGCAGGCTTCAGAAAACTAGTAGCCGACTTGAATATAAAGCACCAGTACACCTCCGTCGAACATCCACAAGTCAATGGGCAGGCCGAAGCTGCTAACAAAGTCATATTGGCCGGATTAAAACGGAGATTACAGGATGCAAAGGGAGCCTGGGCAGAAGAGCTTCCACAGGTCCTATGGGCATATCGAACAACGCCACATTCCACCACGAAGGAATCTCCCTTCCGATTAGCATACGAAATAGAGGCAATGATCCCAGTGGAAATTGAGGAAGGGTCGCCTAGAGTAATTCACTAAAATGAGGAAATAAACTCCCAACTCCAGAGAGAAGAGCTCGACTTGCTACCCAAAATCCAGGAAAGAGCTCGGATCAGGGAAGAAGCTCTAAAGCGCCGAATGGCTTCCAGATATAATCAAAAGGTAGTACCAAGAAGTTTCGCAGAGAATGATCTCATCCTAATCCGAAATGATATCGGAACAACTCGACTAGGAGAAGGAAAGCTGGCAGCAAACTGGAAAGGACCCTACCGAGTTGTAGAAGTACTTGGGAAGGGCTACTACAGACTGTCTGAACTCGATGGGTGAGAGCTTCCCAGGTCATGGCACGCCTGTAACCTAAGAAGGTACTACAGTTAGAAGAGATAAAAGATCTCATCATTGGATGCACTCTTTTTCCTGAAAAGGTTTTTTAATGAGGCACCAAGTTGAGACTCAGACAATCCCATATGTATATATTTGCACTTTTATTTTAAATAAAGTACATTTTAGATGTTCTACAAAGATTTCAAGACGCATTAATCTGAAGCATTCATCGTCCGATTATAAAGCGACAGATCGGCAGAAAGTGAAAAACAATTTCACTGCACGATCACGATAACAACAAATCGTCCGATAAAGGTGAAAACGCGATTCACCCAAAGGACGATCTAGAGATGACAACCACTTTCTACAAATCGGCAAAGATGAACACAGAATAATGTAAGAAGTTATCGAAAGTGATCTAAAAAAGAACCTGACGAGGTCTTACGGATCGCTAAAATAATAACTTAAAGACTGGCCGACGTTGAGAAGTCGGACCAAGTCAACCCAAGTTATAAGTAAACCCTGGAAAAAGGTCTGGCCAACCCTATTAAAGAGGATTACTTTAACTTAGAAGGGCTCGACATGACAAAGTCAGCCCAAAATGAAAAGTTATAAAAGTAGTCCCTGAATGAGATCTGACAAAGATCCAAGAAAGAGGACTACAAAAAATAACTTAAAGGAGACCGGTATAACCAAGTCGGACTCCTACTACTAACAAGTTATAAAAAGTAATCCCTGAAAGAGACCGGACAAAGGTCCAAGAAAGAGGATTACAAAAATAACTTAAAGGAGACCGATATAACGAAGTCGGACTCCTACTACTAACAAGTTATAAAAAGTAATCCCTGAAAGAGACCGGACAAAGGTCCAAGAAAGAGGATTACAAAAATAACTTAAAGGAGACCGATATAACGAAGTCGGACTCCTACTACTAACAAGTTATAAAAAAGTAATCCCTGAAAGAGACCTGACAAAGGTCCAAGAAAGAGGATTACAAAAATAACTTAAAGGAGACCGATATAACCAAGTCGGACTCCTACAACTGGAAAGTCATCAAAGTAATCCCTGAAAGAGACCTAACAAAGGTCCAAGAAAGAGGATTACAAAAATAACTTAGAAAGAGGTCGACCTAGCAAAGTCAAACTCCTACAAAAACAAGTTATAAAAGTAATCCCTGAAGGAGACCTAGCAAAGATCCAAGACACAGGATTACGAAAATAGCTTAGAAGGGGACCAACGTTAAGAAAGCATACAAAGCAAAGAAAACCAAAGAAACAAGTTGGACCTACAACCACAAAGGATTCAAGCTACAAAGTATAAAGCAAACCAAAAAAGGTTAAGCCGCAAGGTTCCAATATTCACAGAAAAAGAGATACCAAGTCAAGCACAAAAAGCCTGATATCATCCACAAGGTTATAAAAGCCTCGGAGGCCACTAAAACCTATCTTAAAAAAGCTAAAGCGAGCTACCTTTTGTTTTTTTTTAAAAAAAACAAAAGTTGCTAGGCAAGCAACAGAAAAGTATCAGCAGTTAAACAAAACATAAAGAGTTAAAAAAAAGCCCACAAGCCGGGCTAACTACATATCCAGAATAAAGTAAAAGCTAAGGGTCAGAAGACTTTTTAGTAGCATCAGCCCGAGGAGACGGAGGGCGAGTCTAGAGAGGAACGGCATCTACAGTACCGTCATCCCGGTTCAAGATCTGGCAGTCGGGATCAGAAGCGGGAGGACCAACCTCGGCAGGGATAGCAGAAGTCGACACCTTGGTAGAGGCTACAGGGGGAGGATCGACATCATCCTCATCCTCGTCATCAGGGACAACCTTGCCATCCCTGACAACGTTCTCCAAGCTAAAGAGGGTCAGGTCGGCCTCGGGAGCAATAACCCGAACTTGTTCCTTCAGGTTCTCATAAGCAACAGTTATACTGCCAACAAGATGACCTTGGAGTTCGAAATAATTAGCCCGGGCATTCTCCAACTCTTCTCTCAGACGTAACACCTCCCGGTAAGACGTCACATAACTGTCCTTATGTCGCATAGCCGTGTCCTCGGCTAGTCTCAGAGAACCAGCCAGGGAAGTGGAACTAGCCTTTTCATTCTCCAAGTCTTTCTCCAACTTGGCCACCCTTACTTCAAGCTCCTCCTTCAAGCCCTTCATCCGATCAAACTCCTGTTTGGCCTCCTCCATAAAAGCTTTAGTGGCATGGAGAGGAAGACTTTGAGCAGTTCGATATAGGGCTGCCCCCATGTGTGCCAACTTGATACCACTCCGGGTGATATAATCAAAATGATGAAGAAGCAACACGTCGTCCATAGAAAGAGCACCATAAGGGCCGATTTATTGATCTACAAACTCAACCGCATCAAAGTCAGGGGCATCAAGGTTGAAAGGCTCAATTGTTTTTTGCTTTTTACTAGGAGGGGCACCGGAAGCTGCAACAGAAGATTGTGGAGGATCGACCAGACAGACCCGAGGAGTAGGAATTGCCTTCCTCAGCCCGGGAGAACTCGATATAGGAGGTTTAACTGGAGGCTGAGAAGATCCCTCTCCGGCCGCCTTGGCCGAGATGTTTAAAGCAGTGGTTGCCTTCTTCGCCTTCTTATAGGCCCTCATAGAATCATTATTCTTCGACATCTCTGAAAAACACAAAAATCAAAGACAAGTTACAACAACAGGAGAAGCAAATCTCGGGAGCAAGTATAAAAACAAATCAGACAGTACCCAAAGCAGCCCGAACCAAAGATGGATCACTCAAAAATCTCTTCGTGTCAAGATGGGGAGGCTTCCCCCACAAATCTTCAAGAACAACTACAAAGGCCCGCTCAACCTCACTAAGCATTTCCCATGTGTAACGTGGCACTCTTAAATTCTTTTGCCACTCCAGAGGAAAAGCAGGCTCATCATTTTCATCAAGAAAAAAGGGGCAAACCCCCTCAATGGCACGAACTCGGAAGAAATAGTTCTTAAAATCTTTAAAAGACTCATCATACATGGCAAAAACTTTATGCCCCTGGGCCGACCTGAAAGAAACCCAGGAAGCTTTCTTTTTGGAGGAACCTCTAGGTTTGGCCAAGACAAAAAGATAAAGGAAAAGAGTTTCAGAAGGTGTTATGTCCAACTCCTGAAAAAGAAGTTGAAATATTTTGATAAAACCCCAGGAGTTTGGGTGAAGCTGGGACGGAGCAATATTGCAAGACCACAACAAGTCAGTTTCAAAAGGAGTAAAAGGGAAAGTAACGTTTAATTGGCTGAAGAAGTATTCGTAAGCATAGAAAGAGGGACGCTCCCCCTCGACGGAAGTCGGAAAACAAACTCTCTCATCGGAATCAGGAGCAACAAGCTCATAATCCCCCTCGCGAGCATAGTTATCACAAATCCTATGGCGCTTCCTCAGCTCTGTGCAAAATTCAGCATCCACAATAGAAACACACAACAAAACAAGGGAGTTCAGCCAATCGGACATCCCCTCGGGAACTCTGGAAGACATCTCTACAATGTTATTGCGAGAGGACATGAGGCCAACTAATCCTACAAGTAAGAAAAGAATATGGGATTACTAAAAACATCTCGGACATGGGAGAAAACAACTCAATACGATGCAGGCAAACACACAGAAAAGTAAAACTCCAAGACTCAAACCAAAATCTTGGGGCATCCTTTGGAGGCAGTAAGAAAGCAAGGTTTCCAGAAAAATCTACAGCTCCCACCCCAGCATTTTTCAAACAAGAAAAAGACTTTAAACAGCAAGTAGTGTCAAAAAGAAAAAGTCATCACAATCTATCAGCAAAAGCATTCCAAAATCAAGTACGCCAAGAAGAAACCATCAAAGGTGCGAACTTTTTCAGAATCAGGCAAAGCAACCGTCAAATAAAGTAAGAAACAGATACGAGTTTTTTCTGGATAAACGGCATCAGAACGGAAACAACAAAGAACATGCAAAACCCTAAAAGCATTAAGCAAAGGCAAAAAAGGACCATACAGAAAATGAAGAAACTCCCAGAACACACAACAATAGGGCATAACAAAACAAAAGATCCAAACTTTCTCTAAAGAAAGGGTCAAAATCAAAGCAAAACAAGGAGGATATATGAAACAGGACTAACCTGGAGATGTTGAGAAACTTCGAGGAGAAAGACGAAAGCGCAGAAACAAAAGCTGCCCAAGAAAATCACCAAGCAACACCGCAACGCAAGGAAGCAGAAGAACAAAATGAAAAACAGAGAGCGAAGAGAGCAGAGAAAGAAGTTACGAAAAGGGCGAAGGAGAGAAACCGTTTTTGGGATTTTCAAAATCAAAATGAAAGAGCCAAAGAGAAACAGGGCAATTAATGACAAAATTAATGAAAGCATTAAACCCTTGCACGTTCCCAAAGCGCCGATATAAAAGCGCGCACTTTTAGAGGAAAAACATTCTACATTCAAAAGCTTCTACAAAGGAATCGACAAAATGCTTGAGTTTGGCTTCACTAGAGAAGGACCGAAGTCAAGAACTCGACCTCAAAAAGAAAACCGAGCTCAAGCAGGGGCACTGTTCATACCCTGGGTCAAACTGTCCGACCCGGGATGATTGGTGGCAAAGCGACCGACCTCTTCAGGTCCGACTATCCGACCTCTTCTTAAAGAGATCGGCCAAATCGACAGGAAAAGCCCAGTAAAGGGCCCAAATAGAGGAACACGCCCCAAATCCAAAGGCAGTCCAAGCCTACAGAGATAAAGGCGGTTCCCCTTAAAGATAAGCTGACTTCACTCAAGATAAAGATAAGATAAGATAAGATAACTAACTTATCTTATCAGAAAGGTCAGCCCACGCTACTATAAATACACTGGAGCACCCAGGTATAACTCATGCTCTGATTCTACAATAAACCTGCTTAATACCCATGCTAACTTAAGCATCGGAGTCTCTTGCAGGTACCCCCACCCTCCGGTGATGAAGGATCAGCAGTGCAGCCAGTCCAACAAGTCGGACACGACAGCTCCGACCGCCATCCACCAGCCGGATACGTCATCTCTGACCAGCACAGAAGATCTCGTCCGAGATCGACCTACAGTTTCAGGTAACCCTCGGAACACATTCCACCCTAGGTTTCACAACATATGAAGACATAGAGCAGGTTTCCAACTCCATATTCAACAAGTTTGTCATCACCTATAACGCAGTATCACGAGATGTAAAGTGCCATTGCTTGCTGTTTGAGTCTAGGGGCATATTGTGCTGCCATTCCCTATGCGTTTTAAGCTTTGAGCGAGTGGATAACGTGGCACCAAAATACATATTGGAACGCTGGAGCAAGAACATAAAGAGGAGGCATACATACATCAAGAGCAGTCAAGATGAACCTATACTGGAGCCAAGAAGTAAGAGATTTGACAAATTGGTATTTCGGTCACACAATATATGTGAATTTGCATCCGAGTATGAAGAGTTGATCGGAATTTTGCATCGAGCATTTGACAAGGTCATGGCGGAGATGGAAGAATATCAAGAGAGAAGCAAAGGAGATTAGTGACAAAAATGATTTTGTTTATGAAAAGTAAATAACATTAAATGAATGATACTTGTGATTCAGTAATGAGGAACAGGTTGAGGTTCTGGAGATGCTTTGTCGTCTGAAACTCTGCTTTCCTACTGTCTTCTTCTCCAAACACGCATGGCTTCCTTCCATGGCAGGTTGTATGTTGGTGGATCGCCGTTGTCAATGGGTACCATCCATCCTCTCAGTGAAAATGGTCCAGGCACGGTTTCTGTACGGCTAATCAACTGTCGGATCTCTCGTCTTGGATGAAAATACCAGGCACAGCTACTGCACGGCTAATCATCTGTCGGTTCTCACTCGTGTCGGAATAGGATCTCTCTATCCTTTTGCACACTGTCACTGCACCCAACATTTGTGAGTTTGAAGCTCGTCACAGTCATCCCATTCCAGATCCTACTTGGAATACCACAGACAAGGTTTAGAATTTTCGGATCTCAGGAATGCTGCTAATTGGTTCTAGCCTCTACCATGAAGGTTATAATCTCACAGATTTGAATGCTCTATTGTTAGGAGATGCAAGTCAAACTCGTGGATTAGAAACCCAAGAGATACGCACTCAAGCTGTCGCCCAATGACTATGTTGAGCTCAGATAGAACAGGAGTGGTTGTCAAGCACTCGTTCATAAACTTTGAGAATGATGATGAGTGTCACGGATCATCATATTCTTTATATTGAAGTACGAGTGAGTATCTTAGAACAGAATCAAGCGTGATTGAATAGAAAACAATAGTAATTGCATTAATCCATTGAGACACAGCAGAGCTCCTCACCCCCACCTATGGGGTTTAGAGACTCATATTGTAGAGGATACAATATGAAATGTAAAATGTCATCCGTTGCAAAATGAATCTCTCATAGTAGTTTTTATACTAAACTAGTAACTTAGGTTTACAGAAAATGAGTAACTAAGTGCAGATAGTGCAGAAATCCACTTCCGGGGCCCACTTGGTGAGTGTTTGGGCTGAGATTTCAAGCTTCCACGTGCATGTGCCTCAAATTGGAGTTAAACACCACCCTGGGTACCAAAATGGGTGTTTAACGCCAAGAAGTGTGCCAGTTCTGGCATTTTACGCCAGAAAAGGGTTTCTAGCTGGCGTTTAACGCCAGTTTAGGCCATCAAATCTCGGGCAAAGTATGGACTATTATATATTGTTGGAAAGCCCAGGATGTCTACTTTCTAACGCAATTGATATCGTGCCAATTGGGCTTCTGTAGCTCCAGAAAATCCACTTCGAGTGCAGGAGGCTCAGAATCTAACAGCATCTGCAGTCCTTTCTCAGCCTCTGAATCAGACTTTTGCTCAGATCCCTCGTCTTTTTTTTTATGCAAAATAAATTAAACATGCAGAAATGGAAATAAAACTAATAAACAAGAAAGATCATACCATGGTGGGTTGTCTCCCACCTAGCACTTTTAGTTAAAGTCCTTAACTTGGACATTTGGTGAGCTCCTTGTCATGGTGGCTTGTGCTTGAACTCGTCCAGGAATCCCCACCAATGCTTGCAATTCCAATAGCCTCCGGGATCCCAAACTAGGCGCATCAAGCTTCCAATAAAATTTGAACAAGTGACAAGGCCCCAAGAGTGTTGATTGCTAGAATGAATTCTGGGGTCCCAAATCTTGCTTTTGCACCCGTCTTCGTGTTGATCATCATTGTTCCAATCGGGTGGCAAGCAATCTGAATTCTCAATGAAGTATCCAAATGACTTCCTAGACTCATTCAATCGAGCTCTACACCAACCTTTGCATTTAGACTTTGAGCTCCCAACCATAACGAACCTAGGATTGTGTTGCCAACCACTAACCATTTCCCTCTTACTCTTAAAGCTACAAAGAGCTCTAAGTTGACCATCCGTCTCAAGTAACCCATATTCAAGTGGGAAAGTAAAGGTTAAGGATATGAATTTTACTCACTTGAATGTTGTATTAGATGGTAATGGCTTTGGGGGAGAGGTCTCCAACAACTTTGGCACGGTAATTTCAAGCTCCATTCCCTTGTGCTCTTCCTTGACAACTTCTACCTCTTTGCAAGCTTCTTCAATTCTAACCTCTTCCTCTTGGTAGCTTTCTTCCAATTTAATCTCTTCTTCATTGCTTACTAAGGGCATGGGAGGTTGTGCTTCTTCTTCTTTAATCTCCATGTCAAGTCCAATGGGAGAGGATTCAATTGTAGATAAGAACTCATCAATTATTGAATCTATCTCATGATCAACCTCCTCTAAGTCTTCAACCATGATATACCTTGGAGGTTGTATACCCTCCTCAACATCAAATTCAAACGTCTTGGAAGGAGGCTCTATGACTTAAGTTTCCCATGGAGGTTCCGCATCTCCTAAGTCTTCAACCACTTCCTCTTCTTCTATAATTTCAGCTTTCTCCACTTGCTCTAATACAAAATCGAACTCCTCCTTGATGTATTCCTTCACTAATTCTTTAACTATTCCATCATCTTCAAAGGACTCTACTTTCACATTTTGGGCCTCCTCGTGCTTCTCTTGTTCCGTGTCAATAGCATAATTGGGATCATGTTGCTCTTAGATTGATGCATCCACACGGGATATAAGAGCTTGGAGAGTAGAGGTGAGACTAGTGAGAGTAGAGGTAAATGTGGTTTGAAGCTTTATTTGCCCTTGGCGAATAACACTAAGGGTGTTGTCATCCAGTGGAGGTTAGAGTGGATGGGAGGGTTCGTTATTTTGGAGAAAGGGTTCATAATAGGAAGGTGGTACTTCTTGGTAAGGATATGGAGATGGTGAATATTGAGATGGTGGTTTATGGGAGTAATTGTGTTGGAATGGGGTAGTTCTATGTATGGTTCATATGGTTCGTATGGTGGTTGGTATGTTGGATATAGGTTAGGGTCATATGGAGGTGAATGGTAAAAAGGGGCTTGTGAATGTGGTGGTTTAAAACTATGTTGAGGAGGGGGTTCATAGGTATGTGGTGGTGGTTGTTGACACGTACAAGAAGAACTACCACATCCATTAGATTGGTATGCATTAGGATTAGAGTTATACCTATATGAGACCGGAGGAGGTTGTTGCCAAGAGGGCTGATCAAATCCTTGTGGCTCCTCCCATCTTTGATTCTCCCATCCTTGATGCATATTCTCATTGTAACCTCCATTCCTTACAACATAATTTGAACCAAACTCATAGCCAAAGTGGTGAGAATTCATAGTAGCAAAAACAAAATCTAATAAAAATAAGTGATTAAGTCCTAAAAACTAACAAAAACTAACAAACAAGCAAAAAGCAAGTATTACAATAACCAATAATAAGGCACACGTTTACAGTTCTCCGGCAACGGCGCCATTTTGACGAACAAATTTTTGTGTGGTCTAGAATTCACAAATATATTCTCGTCGCAAGTATAGTTTCTAAACCAACAATAATCCTTTCATACAAAAATTTGGTTGTCACAAGTAACAACCCCTAAAAAATAATAACTGAAGTATTCAAACCTCGGGTCGTCTCTCAAAGGAATTGCAGGGAAGTGTTCTTGTTATTGTTTATGAGTTATATATTTTTGGGTTTTGGATTAAGAAACAAGAAAAGTAATTTGCAAAGAAATTCAAATGATAAAATGGTCTTGGCAAGGTTTGGTAGTCAAGGATCTCCATCCTTATCACTAACCACAACATGAGAATTAGCAAGGATCAATCCCATTAAATCATCCTCTAACTTAGTAAAGGAAAATCAAATGAGCTATATCAATCCAAGTCCATAAGTCCTAGCTATCCACTAAATCAATTAGTGATGACTAGAGTCAATGGCTTCCAATCATTAATTATTTGGACATTAGCAACTCAAGACTTCCTAAGTTACCATCCCAAGCCAAGAGAATATTAAATCTAAACAACCAATTACAAGCATTAATAACACAAATTAAAAAAAGCAACAATAACCATAAAAAGCATAAATTGCATTAATATGAAACCAAACGTAACAAGAGATCAGAAACATAAAAATGGTGGAAAAGGGGAATTAACAAGAGAAGAAGATAAACTAAAGTAATAGAATAAATAAAAGTAGAAGAAAACTAAATTAAAGAAACATGGAACCTGGATTTGTGAAGAAATAAATCTAAAACTAAGATAAACCCTAAAACCTAAAATTATGTGAATGAGAAGTGAATTCTCGATTCTGCTCCACTCCCATCCTCTAATCTATATTTTCGGGCTTGAAATTGGGCCAAAAACAGTCCAGAAATCGCCCCCAGCGATTTCTGATACCTAGAGCACGTGGCTCCGTCACGCGTACGCCCACGCGTACACGTCGCTTGTCTGCTGCACTATTCACGCGGACGCGTCATGCACGTGTACGCATCCTTAAACGCCAGGCAAATATAGTAAATTTTATATCATTTCGAAGCCCCGGATGTTAGCTTTCTAACGCAACTAAAACCGCCTCATTCAGATCTTTATAGCTTAAGTTATGATCGATTTAGTGCGAAGAGGTCAGGCTTGACAGCTTTGCAATTCCTTCAATTTCTTGTATTCCTTCCACTTTTGCATGCTTCCTTTCCATCTTCTAAGACATTCCTGCCCTATAAAACCTGAAAACACTTAACACACATATCACGGCACCAAATGGTAATAAGAGAGGATTAAAATTAGCAAATTTAAGGCCAAAGAAGCATGTTTTCAATCATAGCACAAAATTAGGAAGGAAAATGTAAAACATGCGATTTCTATGAATAAGTGTGAGAATAATGGGTAAAATCTATTGAATTAAGCACAAGATAAATCGTAAAATAGCGGTTTATCAACACCAGACATGAATTATCCAAGACATGATTTTACAAGTTTTAGTTTTTATTAATGTAAATTTTGGTTTACCCTTGAGCACACTTCGGTACACCATGGTTATAGCTGGTTTAATTTTTGAATGTTGATAGTCTTTAATGAATAGTCACTTTTTTTGTGAAATTTTATATTGATATATGTAGTTTTTCGATTCGTCTAGTGTATTAATTTCTAAGTTGAATAATAAGAATTTATTTTTTGGTTCATGGTTCAGAGTTCAGAGTTCTGATAGTAACATTCTTTTAAAATTAGAGTTCAGTGTTCAGGGTTCTGGTTTTAGTATTTAGGGTTTAGGGTTTAGGGTTTAGGGATCAGTGTTTAGGGATTCAGTGTGTTTCTACCTTTTGGTTTGCTCAGTATATTAATTTCGGTTCACTGTGTTCTTTTGGAGTTCATAATTTATTGGTAATCACCCTGATTTCTTTTACTGTGAACCTGTAACAAAACAGCAGCCAGGCAGTTCTAACAGGTATATAACAAGACAAGGAGTAATCCATCTTGAATCAGTATATACATTAACATTAGATCCATACATTAATATTAACATTTACATTAATGTTGACATATATACATTCAAAAGAAGCAGTGTCTGCTTTTTTAAACAAGTTGAACAAAATATTGTTAATTAGAACCATTCAAACTGCACTCTTTTTGAGATTCACTTGATGTTTCTGAATCCGTTGGAATAATTTTTTCTTTTTTCATGAGCCTCTTTTATCTTGTTCTTTTTGCCAGTGTTATATTGTCGAATTCCGATTCTGATTTGGATTCCGAATAAGATTCTTCTTCTGAAGAAGAATCCTCAACAACAACTTTCTTTTCTTCTTTCTCCCTTTGTCTTTTCTCTTTCCCCTTTATTTGCTTTTTTATACAGAAGTCCATAAAACAAAAAATTATTTAGTTAGCAGAGTATTTGAAACAAGAAAATACAAAAATAATCAGGTGAATCAAAATGACCACAAACACTCAACCGAATTAAATTCATGTGATGAATAATACGTGATAAACATTCAATTATCAAGAAAAATATTTATGCATGCACAATACTTTAAATCAACACATTACCATTGTGTCTGTTGCTTCCTTAGAAACCCGGTCAAGCATAATCTTTTTTGTCCAATAGGCCACCCACGATGCCGGGGGAGCATTAAGTCCATCCACGTGAGGGAACTTGGTTTCATAGAAGTAAATCAGCATCAAAACAAAAACGTAGCCCTTAACGGACTATTTCTTCCCCTTTCTCTTATTTTTGTTTCCCTTTCTCAAGAAGCTGAGCACATGACATGCCCAATCCCACTGTCGGATGTTGTCCACATAAAAGATAGGGGGCTTATGGATCGCGGAGGCAATGCTTACCGTCTTTCGCAGCAAGAAGCACTTCTGTACGAAGATGACAAAAGTCCTGTGAAATTTTTGCCGGTTCTCCTCCCCTTCAACACTCATATTTAGGACAGACTTTGTCAAAGTCGCCAATATAACACATTTCATGCTGTCAAATATTGCCTTGTCTTCCTCATTCAGTTTGCTATAGTCAACCTTTTTAGGAAAATGATCTCCTATAATATTTTAATAGCAAGAAATGAGCCAAAAAAGTTTATTTTAATTTTTTACATACCAATGAACCAAAATTAAAGAGAGCAATGAACCAAAATTTTAGAGAGCATTGAACGAAAATAAGCAAGAAGTGGAAAGTGTATTACCGCCATGGCTTATCCCCAGCGCAGTTGTTACCTTGGCAGGTGTTATGTATATTTTTTCATGGAGTGTTTTCAGGAATCCATGATACATATCATAGCAATCAATTAATTCTCTTAAGAGTGCGTGAGAGATGTTCATTTTCGGGATATGTGCCAGGACACCGAATCCCATTTCTTCAACTATCTCTTTCTTTTCCCGACTCATATTCTTGAATACTGTTGCTATTGTCTTTGTCACCATTATTTTGTTTCTGTTTTGCTGTAATGAAAAAAATTGGTTAATACTTCACTCAATACACCGATAATAGTATCACAATAATTTTAAACCCTGAAGAAAGTAAAAGGAGGCAACCAAATTGAACAATATTCATTGGGTGAATGAATCGTAGTATACTAATTGTCAAAAAGATTGGGGATACCATATTTTTTCAACATTTGTATGCCCTTGTCTAACACTATAATAAAGGACAGTTGGCAACACTATGAAGAAGGAGAGATAGCAAAAACACAAGGACAGCACAAAATTAAAATGCAAAAGATTATTAATAAAGATGGGAAGAGCAAAACAAAATTGCAGAGCTATGGGCATCCATTGTAATGGAACAAAAATGAAAAAGCAATGCATGCTAAGGAAGACAGCAGCTCTAAGGACAGCAGAGGATCAAACTTCAAAAAGTTGGTAGGGCAAAAACAAAATGCAAGAATAGCAGAGGTATTGGAGAAGCTCCAAAGATAGCAGAAGTAGTAGAGCAAAATGAAAAAAGAATGCATGGCAACAAAAAAAGCACTGTTGCTAAAGAATATTATTTCTCCATGCAAAAGAAGTATTGAAACAAGCAATTTCAAAGCCCTAGTTACACTATCCACTGAACTGATTGAAGATAACAACAAATTTCATTCCAAGCCCTAGTTATACTGTAAAAATGCATTCACAATAGTTGGATCTTCTAAACAAAGCAAATCAATCCAGTAAACCCTAAAATGCAACTAGGAGAAATGCGACATTTGCAAGATTTCAAGTGAAGAGTAGTTTTCTCATACCTTTGGTAGTCTCTGTTACTGTTTTCGTTCTTTTGTGGTTTCGTTGCCAAATCTTCTCGCTATTCTTCTGTAGTAGTGGTTTTCGCAGAGAACGTGATTGAAATTTGAGTGATTTTGAGAGAGATTCGAAGAGAAGGTTTTATGAGTTTTGAAGAAGAATTTTGTTTTTTTATAATGAAGGCGTGGAAGTCACGTTTATTTTAGTGACGTTGGAGGTGGGTAAATTTATTTGAGCGTGGGTCAATTTGGGAGTTAGGGTTTATGGGTTCAGGGTTCATTGTTTAAGGGTTCAGTGTGTTTCAAATTTTTGGTTCGCCCCATGTATTAATTTCGGTTCACCGCTTTCATGGTTGAGGGTTTAGGGTTCAGGATTAAGGGTTCAGGGTTTAGGGGTCTAGGGTTCAGGGTTCAGGGTTCTAAGGGTTTAGGGTTTAGGGTTTAACATTTAGGGTTTAGAGTTCAGTGTTCAGGGTTCAAGTTCAAAGTTTAGGGTTCGGGTTCAGGGTTTAGGGTTTAGGTTTTAGGGTTTATGGGTTCAGGGTTCATTGTTCAGTGTTTTAGGGTTTAGGGTTTAGGGTTTAGGGATTTAGTGTTTAGGGTTTAGGGTTCAGTCTTTAGGGGTTCAGTGTGTTTCAAAATTTTGATTCACCCGGTGTATTAATTTCGGTTGACCACTTTCATGGTTGAGGATTTAGGGTTCAGGATTAAGGGTTCAGGGTTTAGGGGTCTAGGGTTCAGGGTTCAAGGTTCTAAGGGTTTAGGGTTTAGGGTTTAGCATTTAGGGTTCAGAGTTCAGTGTTCAGGGTTCAGGTTCAGAGTCCAGGGTTCGGGTTTGGGATTTAGGGTTTTAGGGATTTAGGGTTTTAGGGATTTAGGGTTTATGGGTTCAGGGTTCATTGTTCAGTGTTTAGGGTTTAGGGTTTAGGTTTAGGGTTTAGGGTTTAGGGTTTAGGGTTTAGGGTTCAGGGTTTAGGATTTAGGGTTTAGGATTTAGGGATTTAGTGTTTAGGGTTTAGGGCTTAGGGTTCAGGGTTTAGGGGTTTAATGTGTTTCTACCTTTTCGGTTCTCCCAGTCTATTAATTTCGGTTCACTGTATTCTTTTGCATCATAAATGTATTCGTAAATACAATGATTGTAATCACTAAGAACTTGGAATAAAACAGCAGCCAGACAGTTCCAACAGATATATAAATATTAACATTTGATACATACATTGATATTAAGAATAGATATATACATTAACATTGACATATATACATTTGAAAGAAGCATTGTTTGCATTGTTTGATACATACATTGACATATATATTGTTAAACAAGTTAAACAAAATATTGTTAATTACAACTATTATATGCTATTTGCTATCTAAATCCCCAGATGTGTATTTACAATAAGGGCTGGAGAGGAGAGCAGATGGCTTGGTGAGTCTTATTGCTTCAGATTCTGAAATCACTTGGTCTCTGATTTTGTTCATTTCATGCAACAAAAAATATGGACCATAATAGTATCTGGAGTCATCAATGTCTTTCTGTATTTTAATTGAAATGAATTAGTATTCCGAGGGTTACCTGAAACTGTAGGTCGATCTCAGACGAGATCTGCGGTGGTGGTCAGAGCTGTCGTGTCTGACTTGTTGGACTTGGTGGTGCTGCTGATCCTTCGTCACCGGAGGGTGGTGGTACCTGCAAGAGACTTCGAGGCTTAAGTTAGCGCGGGCTTTAGGCAGGTTTTTAGTAGAATCATAGTATGAGTTATACCTGGGTGCTCCAGTGTATCTATAATAGCGGAGAGTGACCTTTCTTCGAGATAAGTTAGTTATCTTATCTTATCTTTAAGGGGAACCACCTTTATCTTTCTAGGCTTTGGCTGCCTTTAGATTTGGGCTGTGTTCCTTTTGTTTGGGCCTACTTTGGGCTCCTCTGGCAATTTAGCCAAACTCTTTGAGAAGAGGTCGGGGGACCTGTCCTGAGGAGGTCGGTCGCTTTGTCTTCAGTCAACCCGGGTTACATAGCTTGACCCGGGTATGAACAATGCCCCTGCTTGAGCTCGGTCTTCTCCTTGAGGTTGTGTCTTTTAGACTTTGATCCTTTGAGGAAGTCTAGTTCGAGCATCCTGCTTTTGGTCGATCTCCTGTTGAGGCTCCTTGAATGCAAAGCATTTCTCTTCCCTTAATTGTAGCGCGCGTTGCGCTTTTCTTAGAAACGTGTGAGGATTTTAAAGCCCATTAACTCCTCTTTGCCGTTTCCTTCTTTCCCTCTTTTACATTTTATTTTTTGAATTTCAAAGTGTCATTTCACAGTTCCTTTCTTTCCTTTTCTCTTTGTCTTCTTGCTCGTTTGTGGTGCTTTGTTATCTTGCTCCCCAGCCTTCTATTGACAGTGATTTGTTCGGCTTGTTGTTTCCTCATCTTCGAGCAGTTTATCATCTTTTTCTTCAGCAAGTTGGTTTTTCTTACCTTTACCTTTCGACAATCGCTTTTTCTGCATGCTCTCCCTTTGTCGCGTATTTCCACAACCCTTTGATTTTTGCCTAAGTCTTTTCTTTTGAAAAGTTTGAGTTTTTTCTGCGAAAGATTGCGTCTTTGTGCCTGATCATTGCTGTGATGTGCGTCTTTTGGTGTTTCTAATGGTTTTTGCTTCTTTAGGGCTTTTTGGCTTGTCACTGTTCCTGTCTCTTTGCTTGATGGTATAGAAAGTTTGTAGCTTTGATAATGAACTATTGGTAGAAGAAAGGTTGTAGCTCTTTGATGATTTTGCGTGGTCTGTTGATGATAATGGCTTGTGCTGTTTGTATGTTTATGAGAAAAAAATTGATCTTTTTCTATTGAGGGGTAGTTAGGGTACGGATTTTGCTCGACTTCCTTTCTCTGAGTTATTGCCTTATTGTTGCCTCCAAAGGATGCCCCTGGTGTGAGTCTTGGGGTTTTCCTTTTACCGCCATATCTGACTCTTGATGTTCATATGTTATTTGTCTGAGTTGTTTCCATATTTGCCCGATCTGTTTGGTAGTAACCCATTTTTTTTCTTTTTCTTACTGTAGGAATAGTTGACCCATGTCTTCCCGAAAAAATATTGTTGATATGTCTACTAAGATCCCGGATGGCATGTCTGACTGGCTGGACTCCATTGTTTTGATGTGTGTTACTATGGCTGACCCCGAGTACTGTGTGCAACTTAGGAGGCACCATAGGATTTGTAGAAATAGGGATGAAGAGAAGAATTATGAGTTGGTGTTGCCGGACCCTGAGGAGAGGGTTAGTTTTCCTTCCTCGACTCAGGGTGAACGGCCCTTTTTTTATGATTATGACTATTTTTTTCAGTCAGATGGATATCACCATCCCTTTTACCGACTTCGAGATCGACCTGTTGTGGTCTTGTAATGTAGCCCCTTCTCAACTCCATCTGAACTCATGGGGTTTTATAAAAATCTTCCAATTGTTGTGCCAGGAATTGGGTGTTCGACCTACTCAAACCCTCTTTCTCCATCTTTTCGTGTTGACTAAGCCCGAGGTAGCTAAAAAGAAAGCCTCTTGGATTTTTTTCCGAGCTACTCAGGGGAAGAAAGTGTTTTCGATGTACAATGAGTCCTTTCGTGACTTCAAGAACTATTATTTTAAGGTCCGAGCTATTGAGGGAGCTCGGCCCTTTTTTTTGGATGAAAATAATGAACCTACCTTTTCTTTGTCCTGACAAAAGGATCTGGTAGTGGTTAAGTATTCTTGGGAGAGCTTGAGTGAGTTAGAGCAGGCCTTTGTAAGTGTGTTAGAGGAAAACTGGGGAGAGCCTCCTCATCTCAACACAAAGAATTTCCTGGGAGACCCCTCCCTCCTTCGTGCTGAGCTGGGTAATGGCCGACTTCTTTTTGGCTTTTTCTTTGTTTGCTTGTTTATTTACCGATCTATCCCTTTCTTACTTGTAACTTAATTTCACTGGTTTCTTTTTCAGAGATGGTGAAGACCACCGAATCCATGAAGGCCTTTAAACGGGCCAAGAAGGCCATAGCTGCTCAAAACATCTCGGCGAGGGGCTCTAGAGAGGGATCTTCTCGAGTTCCTCCAAAGAAACCGACCTCGGATACTTCTGGGTCGAGGAAGACTATTCCGACCCCTCAGGTTCGCATGGTTTCCTCTGATCCTCTCCGGTCAACTTCTGGTGCTGCCTCTTCTCCTACTACTGGTCCTCCTCTGAAAAAGTAGAAGACTGTTGCTCCTTATGACTTGGATGCCCCTGATTTTGATGCCTTGGGATTTGTTGATAATCAGATTGCTCCCTATGGCCAACTTCCCATGGATGATGTGTCCATCCTTCATCATTTAGATTTCATTACCAGTACTAGTCTTTGGATGGCCCATATGGGAGCGGTTTTGTTCCGTACAGTCCAAGATTCTCCGGTCCGTGCAACGAAAGCCTTTATGAAGGAGGCCAAGTCTGAATTCAATAGAATCAAAGGTTTGAAGGACGAGCTTGATGCTAAAGTGGCCAAGTTGGAACTGGATGTGGAGAGGGAGAAATCCCGAGCTACCACTGCGGAGGCTACTGCAAATCTGGCCGAGGAGGTGGCCAAAAAGTCGAAAGAGAGATACACCCGTACTTGTGCCGAGTTGCTAGAGACCAGGGAGAGGCTCGAGTCTGCCCATGCTGATTATGCTGAGCTCCAGGGCCATCTGGTGGGTAGTGTGACTGATGCCTATGAGAACTTGAAAGCCCAGGTCCGAGTTCTTGACCCCGAGCTCGACCTGAATCTTTTTAGTTTGGACAACCTCGTGGAGGATGGCAAGATCATTCCTGCCCCGGATGATAATGAACAGGAAGGTCCTCCCCCTGCGTCGCCAGTCAAAGCTTCTGCCGCCACAACTTCTTCACCCCTTACTACTGAGGTCGGCCATCCCGAGTCTGACCCTCATGTTCAAATTCTAAATCGGGAGGATGGGACTGTGGATGCGACCCCTTTGAAGACCATTCCTCCCTCTTTGACTCAGGATGCTTAATGCGTGGCAGAAGTTAACCAATTAAGAGATTTTAATTAAGAGAACAGCGTTGAACGTATAGCTCTTAACCGGCTAAGATCTGCCTCACCAATTTAAAAAGGGTTGTCACAAATTTTAGAAATAAAAATACTGGGAGTATGAGTCCCAGGTCGTCTCCCAACGAGTTGCAGGAAAGAGTGCTATTTTATTAACTAGGGGTTTTCAGAAAAATTGAGTTTTGATAATGAGTAATTAAAATGATTAAAAATTAAAGCAATAAAAATAAACTAAGAATAATTATTGATACTCTAAATAAAAGGCCTTGACTGGGGGAATAATTAAGTGAAATTTCTATCCTTGTTGGGATCTTCTCAAGTGTAGTGTAAAGAGGTTGATGTTCTCACTCGGTTAACCCTTACTAAGTAAGAGAAAGTATGGTGATTAAACTAACTCTCACCCATAAATCCTAGTCCTCTCCCTTGGGGAGATCTAGCGTTAGTAGGTACGGAATTAGCTAATAGCGTCCAATTTAACTAAGCACTTGAGCATTCCAACTCAAATGTCTCCTCTTAATCACCCCACCCATGTCAAGTGGAATTTCTACTCCATTGACATGGAATTAATAATCATAAATATATAAGAAGACATAATTAAACAAAATAAAATGGAGGATTAAAATTAATTAAAATAAAAATAACTCTATATATTAATAAATTCAAAATGCAACATAATTATCTGAACAGAGTCAATGAGTAACTAATTAAAAATAAGGGAATAAGGAAACAAACTAAAGTAATGTCTTCAACGGAGGTAATGACTCTCAGCATCCAAAAATCCAAGCAAAAGCATAAACTATCAATGTAATGCAAATCTAAAAATTCAGATCTAAAACTGAAGTAATCCTAATGTGATGAATCTGAATCTGTGTGGATGCGTCTTGAGTCTCTGCATGTTCCCTAGGTTTAGTCTGTGTTTCTGGGCTGAAAAATGGGTTAAAATGCGGCCCAGAATCGCCCCCAGTGTATTCTGTTATTTCTGCAGATCGCGCAGGTCATGCGTACGCGTCAGTCAGCGATTTTTCTTGTTACGCGTTCGCTTCGTCCACACGTTCGCGTCAGGCGTGCAGACTTCAATCTATGCAATTGAGTCAGGCACGCATTCGCGTCGTTGCGATTTCTTCATTTTGCGCGCTCGCTTGAGCCATGCGCTCACGTCAGTGTTCGCTGGTCATCTCCTTGGTGTCTTGTGTTCCTTCCATTTTTGAAAGCTTCCTCTCCATTCTCTAAGCCATTCCTACCCTATGAGGCCTGAAACACTTAACACACGGATCACGGCATCGAATGGTATAAAGGAGAATAAGAATAGATAATTAAAAGATCTCTAGGAAGAAAGTTTTCAACCATGGATAATTTTTGGGAAGGAATTATAAATACATACAAATCATATGAATAAGTAGGTAAAGGCTTGATAAAACCACTCAATTAAACATAATTTAAATCATAAAATAATGGTTATCAACCTCCCCACACTTAAACATTAGCATGTCCTCATGCTTAGTTAAAGGAGATAAAGTAAATGAGTAGGGACATGTAAAACTCATGCAATGCAATGCAACCTATATATATATATATATATATGAATGCAACTATATGATTCTTGTCTACTTGGTTAAAAGTAAATAAGCTTTTCAAGACAAACAGAAATCAAATTCCACTAATTCAATTTATACAGTAAGAACAGATAAAAATGCAAGAAGATAGCTCATGAAAGCAGGGAACATAGATTTTAAGTGTTGAACCCTCACTGATGGTGTATGTGCACTCTAGTCTCTCAAGTGTATAGGGTAATCACTCTACTCTTCTCTAATTATGCTTTCTAAATTTTGTTCTTCACCTAATCAATCAACAACATTTAATATACTAATGCAAACATCATGAGGTCTTTTTAAGGTTGTAATGGGGCTAAGGTAAAGGTAAGGGTATCTATATGGCTAAGTGAGCTTATAAATTGAATCTTTAATTAACCTAAGCTTTCACCTAACATACATATACTCTATATAACTTTAGAATCATGCCTAGCTACCCATAATTTTCACTTTTGCATGACATACTCATGCATCAACTTTCTTTTAATTTTTATCACACATGCATTGATCTTTGAACTTAACTTAACTTAGAATCGGGGTAATTTTGTCCCCTTAATTTTTTTTTTGAACATGAAAATAAATATAGCTTATCAATGTACATGGATTTTTAATTTTTATAGTTTCACATGAGTAGGTACCCAAATTTCCATTATTTTATCATGACACATTCCCTTATTAACCCTTGTTCCCACAATCTTCCTATACTCAATTAACACACAATTTCTATCTTAAGCTAACCAAAGATTCAATTGGGACATGTAATTATTTTTCCTCTTAAGGCTAGTAATGTGGTAAAATATAGAATAAATGGGATTAAAAGGGCTCAAAGTGGCTAATCAAAGGTAATTTAAAGGGTAGGCTTATTTGGGTTAAGTGACTGAAACAAATAATGGCCTCAATCATATGCATGCATATAACATATTAAACATTGGACATATAGGATGAAACAAAATAAGATTACAATCATAGAGAAGTAAACACACAAGAATAAAATATTTATGGTTAAATAATGTAACCATGTAATTAAGCTCAAATCTCACAGGTTGTGTGTTCTTAGCTTTTTAAACTATGTTCCAAATACAACTTCAAACAAATTTAACACAAAAGTTTTGATTTAAATTAGTGAAATTTTTCAAAAAATAGGGTCTTAGAAGAAACTTATTATTTTCAATCAAGTAGAACATGCATGCAAATAACCTATTTCTATGCAATCTATCCTATTCTACAAAAGAAAAAATTAACTAAATATCCTATTTTATTGGTGTTAAGGAAGAGAAATTACCTCCGGAAGTTAGGTACTGACCAACGTCCCCATACTTAAGGCTTTGCACCGTCCTCGGTACCATCTGTCAGGAACAAAGGGGAGTTGGTAGCAGCGTCTCCACCATCAGGACCGTCATAGCTCCCTGTGCTGGTAAATGAAGTGGAGTCCGGAGTGTCTGGGTCTTTGTAGTTTCCCATAAATAGCTCCTTGAGGTATGTGAATCGGCGCTTGTTACGGCGTTCTCTTAGCTTTGCTTTGTGTTTCTACCGATCCAATCTTTCAAGTATCTGATGGAGCAGTTGGTTTGTTGTAGGTGCTTGTGGTGTTGAAGGAGGAATATCTTCAGCCGGTTCTGTAGGCTGGCTTGTAGTGGCTGCTGGCGGTCTGATATATTTCCCGTTAGGGACATACTGATCATCCCGTGGAAGTAAGGCTTTGGTGTCTCCAGCTCTGTAGGAGACTCTGGCTGCCGAGATGAGATTTGAAACCAAGGCGGGAAAAGGTATGTTGCCCGCAATTTGTACGTGTCCCATTGCATTCCGAATGTGTCTTGGTAAGTTTAGGTGCTGGTCTGTAAGGATACACCAAAGTAAAACAGCCATGTCTGCAGTGAAGGAGGACTCGTGAGTACTCGGAAAGACATAATGGGACATGATCTGTGCCCATACTCGAGCCTCCAAGGTAAGTGCTGAAGCCGATATGCTCTTAGGTCGGGAACGATGGTATCCGTAGATCCATCTGTTGCCAGGTTGTGCTATAACTCTGAGAACGGCGTCCCAGTCAAATTGGTATGTCTGGCGCTTGAATGAGGCTTCTTGGAATGCGTCCAATCCTTCTGGAGCAGGGGGGAGATCTAGAGCTCGCTGAATGGCCTCTTCAGTTATGGAGACTTGTTTCTGACGGACGTAGACAGACTCCATGGTTGGCATGTGAAAGTTAGAGTAGAATTCTACTACTCACGAAAGGTTAACCTGCCGTGACTGTCTTCGTAGGAATCCCCATTATCTTCGTTCAATTTGCGGCTCAAAAAATTCAACAATGCGGGTCGGGAGGATGAGAAGGTATTCATTGTTGTAATTCCTCTCTGCCAGGATGGGAAACATCTGCTCACAGTAGCGGTTAGGAAACAGCATAGTATCCTTTTCTGGGAAGGCTTTTTCTTTTTCATCGACCTTGATGATCCTCTTGATTCTTTTTGTTGAGGGCTTTACTGCTGTTGAAGATGGTTCTGCCACTAATGCTCTTTTTGTTCCTCTCCTTGATGGTGGTTTGGGAGTAGCTTTCTCCGTGCCTTTCTTGGTGGCCATCCTGAAAAAGGAAAGAGAAAGTAATATGTAAAGCAAAGGGTTTGAGCAAGGGAGCGAATATTATGAGTGGTAATCAATGCACAGTAAGGAAGGATGTCGTTAACACAGGGTCTAGACTACATGTGAAAAGTTTATCAAAGGAAACATAGCAAGTGCATGTGATGGCAATTAAATACAAGATGTTTATTGGCATGCTGGCAAAGGCATGAGTAGCATAGATCAAGCATTCAATGTCCAAGTTAGATTACCACATCATTCAAACTAACAATCTGTTTGTATTGACAATTATAGTTTAATCAATAAAATATAAAAGGGGTATTGTGAAAAATAGGCATTAAAGTAGTAAGATAACATAAAAGTAGTGCATGATGCCATATGGGCTTTTTCACAAACACATAGCATGCATGGTAAATATGTTTTTGAAAATATAAAATAGAACATGCAAACAACCCTTTAAGAAGTAATATTAATTGTCAAACAGTTCCATGATAATCTACAAGCAAAATATAGAAAATAAAGACCGAAATAAATTTCCAACACCAATTAAAAGGAATAAAAAGAAAGAAAGAAAAAGAAAAAGAAAATATAGATAAAGAAAGTAAAAAAAAAGAAGAAAACATAATAAAAATAAGAATAATAAAGGAAAAGTAAAGAGGGGAAGAAGAAAAGAAAAACCTTGATAATGGTGGTGAAAAAGAAGAAGTAGAAAGTGAGAAAGAAGTAAGAAGGAAGAAGGGAGAAGAAAGAAATAAGAAAGGATAAGAAAAATTAGGATTTGAGGAAGACAAGATAAAATATTTGGCTGATCTGGATAAGTTGTGCGCCGCATGTGACGCAGACACGTGAGTGACGCGGTCGCGTGGTATGCGATGTTTTCAAGTGACGCGAACGCGTGGGTCACGCAGTTGCGTGATTTGATTTGTGCTAGTGGCGCGAGGGCAGCCTCGCGTTCGCGCAACTCTCTATTTGAAACTCATTTTGCCAAATTTTAGGGTGACGCGGTCGCGTGGTTGACCCAATCGCGTGAATGGTCATTCTTTGAAAAATGATGCGGACGCGTGGGGCACGCGGTCGCGTGATATGGCTGGTGCTTCTAGCTTCATTCCAGCCCCACTCCATCATAACTTGCTGCCATACACCTTTTTTTACGTCGATTTTTAAGGGCACGCGTTCACGTGGGTGACGCGGATGCGTGGGAGGCTTATTTTCCAAATGACGCGGCTACGTGGGTGACGCGGATGCGTGGGCATGTTTGTGCTTAAGGCACGCCTCCAGCCACACTTTCGCGTGACTCTCTGTTCAATTTGTTTTCTTCCCAACGCACTTGTGACGCGGACGCGTCAGCGACGCCTACGCGTCGCATGCGTTTTTCCCTTTTTGTTTATAAAAATATGCAGAATGCTCATGCAAACTATATGCAGCTATATGCAGGGATGATGAGAAGAGTCATTAACATCATAAAAATAAAGTAAAAATAAAACTAAGACTGAAGCGGAACGATCATACCATGGTGGGTTGTCTCCCACCTAGCACTTTGCTTTTACGTCCTTAAGTTGGACGCTCTTTAGGCTCATTCTGCTTCTCTTGGTGGGTCTTCCAAGAGGAAAATCTCTAGTTTCTTTTGATTCTTCATCTTCTCACCGTGATAAAGCTTTAGGTGATGTCCATTGACCTTTAGAAATTAGGAGCTAGTAGTATGACGCAGGTGAAAAACTCCGTATGGCTCTACCTTTTCTACTCTGTATGGACCTTCCCATCTTGATCTCAGTTTACCTGGCATGAGCCTCAGTCTGGAGTTATATAGAAGAACTAACTCCTCTGGTCTGAATTCTCTACTTTTTATGTGCTTGTCATGGACAGCCTTCATTTTCTCCTTGTAACGCCTGGAGTTGTCATATGCTTCTAGGTGGAGGTTCTCTAGTTCTGCTAGTTGCAGCTTTCTTTCAGCACCAGCTTTTGTAAGATTCATATTGTACTCTCTTACAGCCCAGAAAGCCTTGTGTTCCACCTCTACGGGGAGGTGGCAAGCCTTTCCGTATACCAAGCGGAAAGGGCTCATCCCAATTGGTGTCTTGTACACTGTTCTATATGCCCAGAGTGCATCTTGTAGCCTGGCACTCCAGTCCTTCCTATGATGTTTTACTATCTTCTCCAGAATATGTTTAATCTCTCTGTTAGAGACTTCTGCTTGCCCATTGGTTTGGGGATGGTAAGCTGTTGCTACTTTGTGAATTATCCCATGCTTCTTCAGTAATCCTGTTAGTCTCCTATTACAGAAGTGGGTGCCTTGATCGCTCACGATTGCTCGTGGTGATCCAAAGCGACAGATAATATGGTTTCTAACAAAGGAAACAACAGTGTTAGCATCATCAGTGCAGGTAGGAATTGCTTCCACCCATTTAGAAACATAATCTACGGCTAACAGTATATAAAAGTAACCATTAGAGTTTGGAAACGAACCCATGAAGTCAATGCCCCAAACATAAAAAATTTCACAGAAAAGCATAATCTGTTGAGGCATCTCGTCCTGCTTGGATATGTTACCAAACCTTTGGCATGGGGAATAAGATTTACAAAATTCAGCAGCATCTTTAAAAAGAGTAGGCCACCAGAATCCACAGTCTAGAATTTTTCTAGCTGTTCTTTGAGGGCCAAAATGTCCTCCACTCTCAGATGAGTGGCAGGCCTCTAAAATGGACTGGAATTCTGATTGAGGCACACACCGTCTAATTACCTGGTCATCACCATACCTCCATAAATATGGATCATCCTATATATAATATTTGGACTCGCTTTTCAGCTTGTCTCTTTGGTGGTTAGTAAAATTTAGAGGAAAAGTGTGGCTAACTAGATAATTAGCTACAGGTGCATACCAAGGAACTACTTCGGATACTGCTTATAAGCTATCAACTGGGAAATTATCATTTATAGGAGTGGAGTCATCCTTAATGTGCTCAAGGCGACTCAAGTGGTCTGCCACTAAATTCTGGTTACCACTCCTATCCTTAATTTCTAAATCAAATTCTTGCAGCAGCAGTATCCAACGTATTAGCCTTGGTTTGGACTCCTTTTTAGCTAATAAATATTTTAGAGCTGCATGGTCTGAGTACACTACTACCTTAGTACCAAGTAAATAGGCTCGGAATTTATCCAGAGCAAAACCAATAGCAAGAAGATCTTTTTCAGTAGTAGTGTAATTAGACTGAGAAGCATCTAAAGTCTTAGATGCATAAGCAATTACAAAAGGGTCCTTACCTTCGCGTTGAGCCAGAGCCACTCCTACTGCATGATTGGAAGCATCACACATAATTTCAAATGGCTGGCTCCAGTCTGGTCCTCTCACAATTGGAGCCTGAGTCAACGCAGTCTTCAGCTTATCAAATGCCAGCATACAATCCTCACTGAACTTGAACTCAATTTCCTTCTGCAGCAATCTGGATAAAGGCAATGCTACCTTACTGAAGTCCTTAATGAATCTCCTATAAAAACAAGCATGGCCAAGGAACGAACGGACTTCCCTCACGGAGGAGGGGTAAGGTAAACTAGAAATAACATCCACATTTGCTGGATCTACAGAAATGCCAGTATTAGACACAACATGTCCTAGTACAATTCCTTGTTTGACCATAAAGTGATATTTTTCAAAATTTAATACAAGGTTTGTACTAACACATCTATCTAACACTCTAGATAAACTATCCAAGTAAAGGCTAAATGAATCATCATATATGCTAAAATCATCCATAAAAACTTCCATACAGTTCTCAATCAGATCAGAGAAAAGACTCATCATGCACCTTTGAAAAGTAGCAGGTGCATTACATAAGCCAAAAGACATTCTTTTATAAGCATATGTTCCAAAGGGACATGTAAAAGTGGTATTCTCCTGATCTTCAGGAGGTATGTGAATCTAAAAATAGCCTGTATAACCATCTAAAAAGCAATAATGGGATTTACCTGATAGGCGGTCAAGCATTTGATCAATGAATGGTAAGGGATAGTGATCCTTGCGAGTGGCTTGGTTGAGACGCCTATAGTCAATGCAAACTCTCCATGAATTCTGCACTCTAGTTGTCAAGAGCTCTCCATGCTCATTTCTTATCGTTGTGACTTCAGACTTCTTGGGCACCACTTGTACTGGACTGACCCATTCACTGTCTGAGATGGGGTAAATGATATCTGCTTCAAGTAGTCTGGTTACTTCTTTCTTGACAACTACTAAGATGGTGGGATTCAATCTTCTTTGAGGTTGACGGACAGGCTTTGCTCCTTCTTCTAAGAATATTCTATGCTCACAAACTTGAGGGCTAATGCCTACTATATCCACCAAGCTCCATCCAATTGCTTTCTTATGTTTTCTCAGCACACTGAGTAGCTGTTCCTCTTGCTGAGAAGTGAGTTCCCTTGCAATGATAACTGGGAACTTCTGCTTGTCCTCAAGGTAAGCATACTTGAGGTGTGGAGGAAGGGGCTTTAATTCTAATTTCTGCTCGTAGCTAGGCTTTGGATCATCTGAGGCTGGTGATAATGGTAAAGTCTTCTCATTGTTTTTAGAAAGTGTCCCCACACTTGGACCTTGCTCCATGTACTTCTCTTCCAATTCTTCCTGGTGAACTTCAGCTACCGTTTCATCAATAATGTTCCACTGGAAGATAGAATGATCTTCCGGAGGATGCTTCATAGCTTCATTCAAACTGAAACTCACTGTTCTGCCATCTATCTCAAAGGAGTAAGTTCCTGAGAATGCATCTAGCTTGAATTTTGAAGTCTTCAAGAATGGCCTTCCAAGCAGGATTGATGATGGTCTTCCTGAGTCATTAGGGGGCATTTCTAGGATGTAGAAATCAATGGGAAATGTGAGCCCCTTAATGCTCACTAATACATCTTCAGCAATTCTAACTACTGTAATAATGCTTTTATCTGCTAACACAAAACGAGCTGCCGACCTTTTTAAGAGAGGGAGCCTCAGAGTATCATATATAGACAATGGCATTATACTAACACACGCTCCTAAATCACACATGCAGTCAGAAAAATTTACACCTCCAATGGTACAGTTAACCATACATGGACCTGGATCACTACATTTTTCAGGTATATTTCCCATTAAAGCAGATATAGAACTACCTAAAGGAATAGTTTCTAATTCATTAATTTTATCTTTATGTAAGCACAAATCCTTTAGAAACTTTGCGTATTTAGGTACCTGTTGAATAACATCAAAAAGGGGAACAGTTACCTCGACCTTTTTGAATATTTCTACCATTTTGGGGTCAAGTTCCATCTCCTTGTAAGTTGTGGAAATGGAATAGGAATGGTGCTTTGTACGGCTTTTGCATCCTTTGGTGTTTCATTTTGTGGTTGAACTACTTCTTCTTTAACTATGTCTTGTATGTCCTCTTCCTCTTCAGCATCTTCCACTTCCACCACATCCTCTGCTGGCACGTTTTCTGGTGGGCTTGGCTCCTCATGGTTCCTTTCCTGCAGTATGGTTCCAGACCTTAGAGTGATGGCATTGATGCCACCCTTGGGATTGGGCAGTGGTTGAGAAGGAATTCCACTGGAGCTTGAAGGTTGATGTGTGGAATTAAGTGAGGAATCCATCCGGGAGACGAGAGCTTGTAAAGTGGCAGTCAAGCCATTCAGACTAGAGTTCAGTTGGGCCTGCATGTCTTGTTGTCCTTGCGCAAGAGAACGGAGCATCTCATCATTTGATGAGGAATTAGAATAAGTGATCTGAGGAGCTTGTTGTTGGTTGTGCTGGGTTCCTTGTGATTGTCTTAGGTGAGGTGCTCTCTAAGGTTGATTCTGATTCTACTGTCTGTTGTTGTTATTATTATTCCACCTCTGGTTTCTATTATTGTTTCTGTCTCCTCTGTTAAAGTTATCCCTCCAGCCATGGTTAGAATTATCTCTCCAACCTTGGTTGGAGTTGTCCTGCCATCCATGGTTATAGTTGCCACCTTGGTTGTAGTTGCCACCTTGTTGATTGTATCCTTGATTTGGGCAGTCATAGAAGTTGTGAGTGGCTGCCACAGTGTTGTCTTCCTATTGGAGCTGCGGACATTTATTAGTATAATGACTATAATCAGCACAGATCTCGCATACTCTTTGTGGAACTAACTGTTGGCTTTGTTGTGGTGAAGGCTGAGCTTGTTGTGCCTGTTGTTGATTTAACTGCATTTTCTTCAGTAGGTTGGTCATTTCACATATACTATGGGTCAGAGCAGTAGTCTCTTTGCTAGAGAAAATCTCTGCAACAGCTTTGGAATGGTTGTGCCTCTGTCTGTGATTCCTAGTAGACTCAGCTAAGTCGCTGATCAGCTGCCATGCTTCATCTGCAGTTTTGTACTTTTTCAAAGAACCATTACTGGCACCTTCTAGTGTAGTCTTATCCTGGGGGTTCATGCCTTGAGTGAAGTAGCTGATCAATACTAGTCTATCAATCATGTGATGGGGACATGCGTCCAGGAGATTATTGAAGCGCTCCCAATATTCGTAGAGAGTCTCGGATTCGCCCTGAATAATCATTGAAATCTCCTTCCTCAATCTATCAGTAACTTCAGATGGAAAGTATTTTTCCAAAAATTCTCTTCTAAGTGTATCCCAGTTAGTAACGGTCGCTTCAGGTTGAGTGTAGTACCATTCCCTCGCCTTTCCCTCAAGAGAAAATGGGAAAGCGGTTAACAGAATAGAAGTTTCATCTGCACCATGACGCCTAACAGTAGAACAGGCTGTCTAGAAATCCCTAAGGTGCTTGATAGGCTCTTGAGCAGGTAAGCCATGAAACTTGGGCATCAAGTTGATCAGTGCGGTCTTTAGTTCAAAATCTATAGCTACGGTCGGGTGATGCACTTGATACGGCTGCAGTGTAAAATCTGGGGCTCCATCTTCCTGGAGGGTAATTCTCCTAGGTGCTGCCATGGTATCTGCATGTGAAACAACTGAACCAGTAGTAAAGGAGCTTGTTTCTCTCTCAGATGGCGGTTCAGATTCACCCTCAGATGAGACTGGTGAATCGATAATAATTACTTTACCACCCTCAGAGGCTAACCGACGTCGAGTTCGTCTAATATGTGAAAGAGTTCTTTCAATTTTAAGATCAAATGGGACTAAACTCGGATCAGGCAATGAACGCGTCATTCAATGAGAAAAACAAATAGCTCATGGTAACAGAAATAAAAATAAAATATGCAAATAAAATAAAATATATACACTAATTAATAATTTAGCACACTATTGCAACTCCCCGGCAATGGCACCAAAAATTAATGCGTGGCAGAAGTTAACCAATTAAGAGATTTCAATTAAGAGAACAGCGTTGCACGTATAGCTCTTAACCGACTAAGATCTGCCTCACCAATTTAAAAAGGGTTGTCACAAATTTTAGAAATAAAAATACTGGGAGTATGAGTCCCAGGTCGTCTCCCAACGAGTTTGCAGGAAAGAGTGCTATTTTATTAACTAGGGGTTTTCAGAAAAATTGAGTTTTGATAATCAGTAATTAAAATGATTAAAAATTAAAGCAATAAAAATAAACTAAATATAATTATTGATACTCCAAATAAAAGGCCTTGACTGGGGGAATAATTAAGTGGAATTTCTATCCTTGTTGGGATCTTCTCAAGTGTAGTGTAAAGAGGTTGTTGTTCTCACTCGGTTAACCCTTACTAAGTAAGAGAAAGTATGGTGATTAAACTAACTCTCACCCACAAATCCTAGTCCTCTCCCTTGGGGAGATCTAGCGTTAGTAGGTACGGAATTAGCTAACAGCGTCCAATTTAACTGAGCACTTGAGCATTCCAACTCAAGTGTCTCCTCTTAATCACCCCACCCATGTCAAGTGGAATTTCTACTCCATTGACATGGAATTAATAATCATAAAAATATAAGAAGACATAATTAAACAAAATAAAATGGAGGATTAAAATTAATTAAAATAAAAATAACTCTATATATTAATAAATTTAAAATACAACATAATTATCTGAACAGAGTCAATGAGTAACTAATTAAAAATAAGGGAATAAGGAAACAAACTAAAGTAATGTCTTTAACGGAGGTAATGACTCTCAGCATCCAAAAATCCAAGCAAAAGCATAAACTATCAATGTAATGCAAATCTAAAAATTCAGATCTAAAACTGAAGTAATCCTAATGTGATGAATTTGAATGTGTATGGATGCGTCTTGAGTCTCTGCATGTTCCCTAGGTTTAGTCTGTGTTTCTGGGCTGAAAACTGGGTTAAAATGCGGCCCGGAATCGCCCCCAGCGTATTCTGTTATTCCTGCAGATCGCGCAGGTCACGCGTACGCGTCGTCCACGCGTTCGCGTCAATCAGCGATTTTCCTTGTCACGTGTTCGCTTTGTCCACGCGTTCGTGTCAGGCGTGCAGACTTCAATCCACGCAATTGCGTCAGGCACGCGTTCGCGTCGCTGCGATTTCTTCATTTCGCGCGCTCGTGTGAGCCATGCGCTCGCGTCAGTGTTCGCTGGTCATCTCCTTAGTTTCTTTTGTTTCTTCCATTTTTGAAAGCTTCCTCTCCATTCTCTAAGTCATTCCTGACCTATGAGGTCTGAAATACTTAACACACGGATCACGGCATCAAATGGTATAAAGGAGAATAAAAATACATAATTAAAAGATCTCTAGGAAGCAAGTTTTCAGCCATGGATAATTTTTGGAAAGGAATTGTAAATACATGAAAATCATACATATAAGTAGGTAAAGGCTTGATAAAACCACTCAATTAAACACAATTTAAATCATAAAATAATGGTTTATCAATGTTGCTACTGAGGAGACTTTGGACCCTTTGTGATTTGTTGTGTATGTGTATAGCCCGGTCTGTGGGCTTTTTGAACTCTGGTTTTTGTAACTTTTATATTGTTGGTTCTTCGTTGACATTAGTTGCTTCTATGCAACTTTATTTTGAAAAACAAAACACCCTTAAACTCTGAGCCTACCACTTAGGTGGCCTTTTGAATCTTTTAATGTTTTTATTTTGCTGGATATGATGTTCATGTTTTTGCACCCTTTGTGGATCTTTGTAGAGTGTTGGTACTTGGTTTGTCCAACCTCTTTTGATCACTTTTGGTTTTGTTCACTTTCTGCTCGGTCGAGGTGATCCTTGGGTCTAACTTGTCCGACAACTTTTTGTGTTCTCGTAGAACCTTTTTAGTTAGTGTGAACAATTTTGATAGCCTTGTCGTGGAGTTGTGGCTTTTTGGGCGAAGCTGTGTCCCTTTTAGCGCACGGTTTTTGTTGGTCTGACTTCTCTTGTCGATCCTTCTTAAGTTATTTTTAGTAATCCATTTTTAATCAGACCTCGTCAGGCCTCTTTTTATGGATTACTTTTTATAACTTTTTGCGTTGATCGGTTTGGTCCAACTTCTTCTTGTCGATCCTTCTTAAGTTATTTTTAGTAGTCCATTTTTAATCAGACCTCGTCAGGCCTCTTTTTATGGATTACTTTTTATAACTTTTGCGTTGCTCGGTTTGGTCCGACTTCTTCTTGTCAATCTTTCTTAAGTTATTTTTAGTAGTCCATTTTTAATCAGACCTCGTCAGGCCTCTTTTTATGGATTACTTTTTATAACTTCTTGCATTAATCTATTTTTATCGCTTTCATCTTGCCGACCTTGTTGTAATTGGACAGTGAATTTAGTTTTCACCTTGCCGACCTTATTGTAATCGGGCGGTAAATTTAGTTTTCACCTTGTCGACCTTGTCGTAATCGGGTAATGAATTCTTGTGCTCAGATTAATACGTCTTGGTAGAAAAACTTTTTAGGAAATCTGAGAAAACTTTATTCAAATAGAAAATAGGCATATAGACAAGAATATATAAATATGAGTGCTTACCCTTCTAAGTCGGGCAATTTCGTAGATCCTGGCCTGGCGCCTCATTAAAAAACCTTTTCAGGAAAAAGAGTGCACCTTGACCTAAGATCTTTATTACCTTCTAACTATAGTACCTTAGGTTCCAGGCATGCCATGACCTTAGTAGCTCTCGCCCCTTGAGGTCGGACACCTTGTAGTAGCCTTTTTCCAGTACCTCTATAACTCGGTAAGGTCCTTTCCAGTTAGCTGCTAGCTTCCCTTCTCCTGATCGACCTGCTCCGATGTCATTTCTGATTGTACCTTGAAGCCATTCGACGCTTTAATGCTTCCTCTCTGATCGGAGCTCTTTCTCAAATTTTTGGAAGTAGGTCGAGTTCTTCCCTTTGAATTTGGGAGTTGGCCTTTTCATTGTAGAGGATCATCCTGGGAGATCCTTCTTCGATCTCTACTGGGATCATTGCCTCCATTCCATAAGCCAGTCGGAAGGGTGATTCTTGTGTTGTGGAGTGTGGGGTTATCCGATATGCCCATAGGACTTGTGGGAGCTCTTTAGCCCAAGCTCCCTTTGCATCCTGTGGTCTCCATTTTAACCCAGCTAGTATGACTTTGTTGGCAGCTTCTGCCTGTCCATTGGCTTGTGGGTGTTCTACGGATGTGAATTGGTGCTTTATTTTCAAGTCAGCTACCAAGTTCTTGAAACCTGTGTCAGTGAATTGAGTGCCATTATCTGTGGTGATGGAGTAAGGGACCCCGAACCTTGTGATAATGTTCCTGTATAGAAATTTCCGACTTCCTTGAGCAGTGGCATTAGCTAGGGGCTCTGCCTCAATCTATTTTGTAAAATAGTCCACCCCTACAATGAGGAATTTGACTTGTCCCAACCCCTGGGGAAAGGGTCCGAGGAGATCGTACCCCCACTTTGCGAATGGCCAAGGCGACGTCACACTGATGAGCTCTTCTGGTAGAGCGATGTGGAAGTTTTAGCATGCTTCTGACATGGTGGGCATTTCTTGACGAATTCTCTCGCTTCTTTTTGTAAGGTCGGCCAGAAGAATCCGGCTCGGAGTACTTTTTTGGAGAGAGCTCATTCCCCGAGATAGTTGCCGCACATACCACTGTGTATTTCTTCTAGAACTTCTTTGTGTTGGAATTCGGCACACATTTTAGGAGGGGTATCAAGATCCCTCTCCTATATAGGATGTTGCCTACTATGGTGTAGTATTGTGCTTCTCGTACTAGATTTTTTGCCTCCTTCATATCTGTGGGGAGTGTCTTTGACTTGAGATAGTTGATTATACGGGTCGTCCATCATTAATCCTGATCTGATATGGTTATGACTTTTTCTTCCTTAGAGATTGACAGATTTTGCAGTGTTTCTTGAATGAGGCTTCTGTTGTTGCCCCCTGGTTTGGTGCTAGCTAATTTTGAGAGTGCGTCAGCTCGAGCATTCTGTTCCCGAGGTATATGCTAGACCTCATATTTCCCGAATTGTCTGAGCTGTTCTTTGGTTTTGTCCATGTACTTTTTCATGGTAGGATCCTGTTCCGAGGGTTACCTGAAACTGTAGGTCAATCTCGGACGAGATCTTCTGTGTTGGTCGGAGCTGACGTGTCCGGCTGGTGGGTGGTGGCCGGAGCGGTCGTGTCCAACTTGTTTGACTGGCTATGCTGCTGATCCTTTGTCACCGGAGGGTGGTGGTACTTGCAAGGGACTCCGATGCTTAAGTTAGCAAGGGTATTAAGCAGATTTTTAGTAGAATCAGAGTATGAGTTATACCTGGGTGCTCCAGTGTATTTATAATAGTGTGGAGTGACCTTTCTGAAGATAAGATAACTATCTTATCTTATCTTTATCTTTTGAGTGAAGTTATCTTATCTTCAAGGGAACCGCCCTTATCTCTATAGGCTTGGACTGCCCTTGGATTTGGGTCGTGTTCCTCTCTTTTGGCCGAACTCTTTGAGAAGAGGTCGGATAGTCCTGACCTGAAGAGGTCAATTGACTTGTCGTTTAAACATCCCGGGTCGGACAGTTCGACCCAGGGTATGAATAGTGCCCCTGCTCGAGTGTGGTCTTCCTTTTGAGGTCGAGTCTTTAGAAGCCGAACTCGAGCATTTTGTCGAATTCTTCTTTTGTAGAGTTTCCCTTTGAATGCCGAACATTTTCTTTTAATTTTTTTGAAACAGGCGTTCCTTTGTTCTTTTGAAACGCGCGTCTCTCTGCTTTGGGAACGTGCGAGGGTTTAATAACCCATTAATTCTTTCCTTTGCTATTTTTCCCTCTTTCTTCATTTTGAATTTAGTTTTCTCAAAGATTTGGCTTCGGTTTCTTCTTCTCCTTTGCTCACTGTAACTCCGCCCTTCTTCGTTTTTCTGTCTTTGCCTGAGCCCTTTTTCACGCTTCTTTTCGTGGCGTCATTGGTGGTTACTGGAGCTTCCTTTGCTCGAAAGGCTTTTCTAGATTTTGCCTCTTCGCCTTCAACTTTTTCGGCGCTTCCTCCTCTTTCAGGTTGGTTCTTCTTTCTTTTATTTCTTTCGTCGTTCTTCCTTTGTGCTTGCATTGTTCTATTTCTTGGTAAAGTTTTGATCTGACTTGACTTTGTGTTGGAAAGTTTGATCCTTTTTGTATCGTCGTGCATCTGCTTATTACTGTTCTGGGAGTATCTTTTGATTTTTTTTGAAATAGTCCTTCTGCATTTAGGGTTTCTGCTTGCCATTTATTGCTTTCTAGTTTGTGCTCTTCTTCTATGAACTGCATGTTGCTATTGAGGCTTATGAACCTGTTTGCTTCCTCAAAAGATTGCTCCTTTGATGACTTTCACCATGTTGATAGTTTTCTTTGCTGATGAACTTTGTAGAAGATAACAATTTTCTGGTGGCTTGTTTTGATTTTCTTCGTGTTGTTGCTTGTTTGGAAGGGGATTATTTTTCTTCGCTGAGAGTTTTGTTAGGGTGTAGCTTTGTAGACTCTTTTCTGAGTCCTTACTCTATCCCTGCCTCCAAAGGATGCCCCTAGACCTTGGTGTGTGTCTTGGGGTTTTCCTTTTACTGTTTGTATTGCTCTGAGTCATGTTTGTCCTAGCTATTTTGATTTCACCCGAGCTGTTTTGGTTAGTAATCTATTTTCTTTTTCTTGTTGTAGGACTAGTTGGCCATATCTTCTCGCAAAAATATTGTTGAGACGTCTTCTAAGGTTCCTGAGGGGATGTCCGACTGGTTGGACTCCCTTGTGTTAATGTGTGTTTCCGTGGTGAATGCTGAGTTTTGTATGGAGCTTAGGAAACATCACCGACTCTGTAAGAAAAGAGATCAAGAAAAGAACTATGAGTTAGTAGCGCCTGATTCTGATGAGAGGGTTTGCTTTCCTGCTCTGACCCGGGGGGAACGTTCCTTCTTTTATGCTTATGACTATTTTTTCAGTCAGCTGAATATTACTTTTCCTTTCACCTCCTTTGAGACCGACTTGTTGTGGTCATGTAACGTAGCTCCATCCCAGCTCCATCCGAACTCCTGGGGTTTTATTAAGATATTTCAGTTGCTTTGCCAAGAGTTGGACATCACACCTTCTCAGACTATCTTTCTTTATCTTTTTGTTTTGACTATGCCCGGGATTTCCTCGAAAAAGAAAACCTCTTGGATTTTCTTTAGATTTGCCCAGGGTCATAAAGTTTTTGCTATGTATGATGAGTCCTTCAGGAATTTTAAGAATTATTTTTTTAAGGTCCGAGATGTTGAGGGAGCTTGACCGTTTTTCCTAGAAGCGAATAAGGAACCCGCCTTCCCCTTGTGTTGGCAAAAGAATGTGGTGGTGTCTCGATACACATGGGAGATGCTTGACGAGGTTGAGCAGGCTTTTGTGAATGTTTTAGAAGATATTTGGGGGGAACCTCCTCATCTCGATACCAAGAGATTTATGGGGGACCCCTCCCTAGTCCGAACTGCGTTGGGTATTGACCGACTTATTTTTGTTCTGTTTTACTTTGCTTCCTTCTGTTCAGTTCATAACTTTGCTCCTTTGGCTGATTTTGTTTTTCAGAGATGGCCAAGAATAATGATTTCATGAAAGCCTTTAAAAAGGCGAGGAAGGCTACAGCTGCTCAGAACATCTCGGCCAAGGTGGCTGGGGAAGGATCCTCTCATGTTCTGCCAAAACAACCAGTACCAAGCTCTCCTGGACCGAGGAGGATGATTCCTACCCCTCGGGTTCATTTGGTCGATCCTCCCCAGACTTCTGCTACTACCTCTAGCGCTCCTCCTCCAAAAAGACAGAGGACAACTAAGCCTTTCAACCTGGATGCTCCCGATTTCGATGCTGTCGAGTTTGTTGATCAGCAAATTGGTCCCTATGGAGCCATTCCTACTGACGACGTTTCTCTTCTTCGTCATTTAGATTTTATTACTCGGAGCAGTATCAAGATGGCATATATGGGGGCAGCTTTATATCGGACTACCTAGGATCTTCCTATTCATGCTACAAAGGCATTTATGAAGGAGGCAAAGTTGGAGTTCGACCAGATGAAGGGTTTGAAGGAGGAGCTCAAGGTGAAAGTGGCCAAACTGGAGAAAGAGTTAGAGGGTGAGAAGACTCGGGCTATTGCCTTGGCGGCTTATGCCAAGCTATTTGAAGATATGGCGTTGAAGCATAAGGAGAGCTATGTCACAACTTATAGGGAGATGATGGGTCTTAGGGAGGATTTGGAGTCTGCCCGAGCTGACTATGCCGAGCTTCAAGGTCATCTCGTGGGTAGTGTAAATGCTGCTTATGAGAATTTAAAGGAACAAGTTCGAGTTCTTGCGCCCGAGCTTGACCTCACTCTTTTCACCTTGGACAACATTGTGAAAGATGGTAAGATTGTCCCTGATGACCCTGATGATGATGATGATATTGAGCCTGCTCCTGTGCCTGCTGCCAAAGTTTCTGTTGCCCCGCCTTCCTCAATTCCGACAACTGAAGTCGGTCAACCTGAGTCTGATCCTGACGTCCAGATCCTGAATTGGGATGATGGGACGGTGGATGCGGTACCCCTCCAGACTCGTCCTCCTTTACCCCAGGATGTTGCTACTGGGAAGTCCTTGGGTCCTCAATAATTATTTTTGATGTTTTGTATATAGCCCAGCCTGTGGGCTTTGAACTCTTTTTATTTTGTAGTTTTGTGGTTTCTGACTGTGGATACTTTTAGTTGCCTTTCTGTTAGCAACTTTGTTTTTGGAAAAAACAAAGTAGTTTCTCAGGCTTTTGGGGTCAACTTCAGGTGGCCTCATGAGTCTTATTATTATGATATCCTCGTTTCTTTTGTGATATGTTTGTTTGCTCCTTTTTTTACACCTTCTAGGTTCTTGGGAGTGTTGGAGCCTTGTTGTCCGACCTCTTTTGATTTCCTTCATACTTTCATACTTGTAGCTTGATTCTTTCGAGGTCGTTGATTTCTGGGTTCAACTTGCATGCCTTCTGTTGGCCGACTTCTTTATCTCGGCCTGGTCGAAGTTATTTCTAGTAATCCATATTATTTGGACCTTTGTTAGGTCTCTTCTATGGATTACTTCTTATAACTTGCGTGGTTTTGTTGGGATGACTTCATCATGTCGGTCCCTTCTAAGTTATTTTTAGTAATCCGTATTATTTGGACCTTTGTTAGGTCTCTTCTTACGGATCACTTTTTATAACTTGTGTGATCTCGTTGGGATGAATTCATCATGTCAGTCCCTTATAAGTTATTTTTAGTAATCCGTATTATTTGGACCTTTGTTAGGTCTCTTCTTACGGATCACTTTTTATAACTTGTATGATCTTGTTGGGACGACTTCAACATGTCGGTCCCTTCTAAGTTATTTTTAGTAATCCTCTTTTTCAGGGCTGGCCAGGCCTCTTTCATAGGGATTTACTTTTTATAACTTTTTGTCATAGTCGGCTGGTCCGACTTCTTTATGTCGGTCTGTCTTTAAGTTATTTCTAGCGATCCTTTTTTATTAAGACCTCGTCAGGTCCTTTCTTATGGATTACTTTTGATAACTTCTTGCATTTAATCTATTTTGTCGCTTTTCATCTTTGCCGATTTTGTAGAAATTGAGTTTGATCCTCGCTTGGTCGACCTTTGATGAATTTGGTTTTCATCTTTTTTGGTCTTTGTCGTGATCGGGCAGTGAATTTGGTTTTCACTTTTGTCGATCTATAGCTTTATAATCGGGCGATGAAATTTTGTGCTTCAGATTAATGCGTCTTGATAAAGGATTTGTAGAAAATCTGAAAAACTTTATTCAAAATAGAAAATATGCAAATATATACATGTGGGTATTTCGTGGATCTTGGCTTGGTGCCTCGTTAAAAAACCTTTTTAAGGAAAAAGAGTGCACCTCATCCTAAGACCTTTATTACCTCCTAACTGTAGTACCTCCTTAAGTTGCAGGCGTGCCATGACCTTGGAGCTCTCGCCCTTCGAGTTCGGATAGCATGTAGTAGCCTCTTCCGAGTACTTCTATGACTCGGAAGGGTCCCTTCCAGTTTGCTACCAGCTTTCCTTCTCCGGGTCGAGTTGTTCCAATGTCATTTCGGATTAGGACAAGGTCGTTCTCTGCAAAACCTCACAACACTACCTTTTGATTGTATCTTGAAGCCATTCGACGTTTTAATGCCTCTTCTCTGATCCGAGCTCTTTCTCATATTTCTGGAAGTAGGTCGAGTTCTTCCCTTTGAAGTTGGAAGTTGGCCTCTTCACTGTAGTGGATCACTCTGGGCGATCCTTCTTTGACCTCCACTGGGATCGTTGCCTCCATTCCGTAAGCTAATTGGAAAGGTGATTCTTTTGTGGTGGAGTGTGGAGTTGTCCGATATGCCCATAGGACTTGTGGGAGCTCTTCAGCCCAGGCTCCCTTTACATCCTGTAATCTACATTTTAACCCGGCTAATATGACTTTGTTAGCAGCTTCTGCTTGTCCATTGGCCTGGGGGTATTCTACAGATGTGAATTGGTGTTTTATGTTCAAATCGGCCACCAATTTTTTGAAGCCTGCATCTGTAAATTGAGTGCCATTGTCTGTGGTGATGGAGTATGGAACCCTAAACCTTGTGACAATATTTCTATATAAGAATTTTTTACTTCTTTGAGCAGTGGCATTAGCTAGGGGTTCTGCCTCAATCCATTTTGTGAAATAGTCTACTCCCACGATGAGGAATTTGACTTGTCCGGATCCTTGAGGGAAAGGACTGAGAAGATCGAGTCCCCATTTCCGAATGGCCAGGGTGAGGTTATGCGGATAAGCTCCTCTGGTGGGGCGATGTGAAAGTTGGCATGTTTCTGACATGGTGGACATGTCTTTACAAATTCTGTTGCTTCTTTTTGTAAAGTCGGCCAATAAAATCCAGCCCGGAGTACTTTTTTAGTGAGAGCTTGTGCTTCGAGATGGTTGCCACAGATGCCACTGTGTACTTCTTCTAAAACTTCATTTGTGTTGGAAGTCGGCACACATTTTAACAGTGGTGTTGAGATCCCTCTCTTATATAGAGTGTTGTTTATGATGGTGTAGTACTATGCCTCCCGTGTTAACCTCTTTGACTCTTTCTTATCTGTAGGGAGTGTTTCTATTTTGAGGTAGTCAATTATGGGAGTCATCCATCCTTGATCCAAACCTGTTATGGTTAGGACCTTTTCTTCTTCCGAGATTGACGGGCTCTGTAGCATTTCCTGGATGAGGCTTCTATTGTTGCCTCCTGGTTTGGTGCTGGCTAGTTTTGAGAGCACATCAGCTCGAACATTCTGTTCCCGGGGTATGTGGCGAACCTCATATTCCCTGAGTTATCCGAGTACTTTTTCATGGTGGGATCCTTGGCTTGGTAGCTCCCTGCTATTTGTGAGGTGACAACTTGTGAGTCGCTGAAGATGATAAGATTTTGAGCTCCAACCTCCTTAGCCAGCTTCAAACCAGCTAGTAGTGCCTCATATTCGGCCTGGTTGTTTGAAGCAGAGAACCTGAATTTGAGGGAAAGTTTGATTTGGGTTCTCTGATCGCTTTCTATTATCACACCTGTGCCACTTCCGGTTTTGTTTGAGGAACCGTCTATGTAGAGATTCTATTCTGTAGAGATTTTTGGGGTGTCCGTAAACTCAGCAATAAAGTCAATCAGATACTGTGATTTGATGGATGTCCGATCTTCATATTGAAGGTCGAATTTAGACAACTCGACTGCCCATTGTAGGATTCTTCCCGCTAAGTCTGTTTTCTGTAAGATGCCTTTTATGGGCTGGTTGGTCCGAACCCTGATGATGTGGGCTTGGAAATATGGGCGAAGTCGTCGAGATGTTAGTATGAGAGCATAGGCAAATTTTTCTATTTTTTGGTAGTTCAGTTCGGACCCTTGTAGTGTTTTGCTGATGAAGTATATAGGTTGTTGTCCATTGTTGTCTTCTCGGACTAGTGCTAAAGCTACTGCCCGACTTCCTACTGCGAGGTACAATAGAAGTGGTTCTCCTTCCTGTGGCCGAGTTAGAATAGGTGGTTGCCCCAGGAACCTTTTGAAGTCTTAGAAGGCCTGTTCGCACTCCGTTGTCCATTCATACATTTTTCCCTTCCTTAGAGTGGCGTAGAAAGGGAGAGATCTTATTGCTAATCCAGCTAGAAATCTGGACAAGGCCGCCAATCTTCCATTGAGTTGTTGTACCTCTTTGACACAAGTCGGACTCTTCATGTCAAGTATGGCCCGGAATTTATCCGGATTTGCCTCGATTCCTCTTTGCGTAAGCATAAAACCCAAGAATTTGCCCGCTTCTACTGCGAAGGTGCATTTTGTAAGGTTAAGTCACATGCCATGCCTTCTTATAGTGTCGAACACTTGGGTGAGGTCGGATAGCAACGACTCTTCACTTTGTGTCTTTATTAACATGTCGTCCACGTAGACTTCCATGACTTTTCCGATGTGGTCTGCGAAGACCTTATTCATTAATCTTTGATAAGTGGCTCCTGCGTTTTTGAGTCTGAATGGCATGACGATGTAGCAGTAGTTTGATTTCGGGGTTAAGAATGAGGTTTTTTCTTAATCAGGTGGGTACATCGGGATTTGATTGTATCCCGAATAGGCGTCCATAAATGAGAGATATTTGTATCTGGAGGAGGCATCCACCAGAGCATCGATACTTGGGAGTGGATAAGGATCTTTTGGGCAGGCTTTGTTGAGATCAGTGTAGTCGGTGCACATCCGCCACTTCCCATTTGATTTTTTCACCAAGACGACGTTAGCTAGCCATAGTGGGTACTTGACTTCTCTTATGAATCCTGCCTCCAGTAGGGCTTCTACCTGCTCCTCCACAGCTTGGGATCATTTTGGTCCGGGCTTTCTACGTCTCTGCTATACTGGCCGAGATCCTGGATAAACTGCCAACTTGTGGCACATTAACTTAGGATCTATGCTCGGCATGTCTGCGACTTTCCATGCAAAGAGGTCGACATTGTTTCTTAGGAATTGTATGAGGGACTCCTTTATGTCTCCTTTTAGGATTGTACCAATATTAGTTGTTTTTTCTGAAGTATCTCCGATTTAGACTTTTTCTGTCTCGCCTTCAGGTTGTGGACGAAGTTCTTCCCGCCCTCGAACTCTCCCGAGTTTAATGGTGTGGATTTCTTCTCCTTTGCCCCTTAGGTTCATACTTTCGTTGTAACAGCGGCGCGCTGTCTTCTGGTCTGATCTTATTGTAGTGATCCCTTCTGTGGTTGGGAACTTCATGCACAGATGTGGAGTCGAGACTACTGCGCCGAGTTGATTCAGCGTTGTCCGACCTATCAAAGCATTGTAGGCTGCACTCACGTCGACCACGATGTAGTCTATGTTGAGTGTCCTTGACCGATTTCCTTTTCCAAAGGTGGTGTAAGGAGATGTATCCAAGTGGTTGGATTGGAGTGTCTCCTAGCCCGAATAGGCTGCTTGGATATGCTCTGAGCTCTTTTTCCTCTAGGCCGAGTTTGTCGAAGGCAGTTTTGAATAGTATGTCAGCCGAGCTTCCCTGGTCTACCAACGTGCGGTGGATATTAGCATTGGCTAATATGATAGTGATGACCATGGGATCGTCATGCCCTGAGATGACGCCAACTGCGTCCTCTTTGGTGAAGGTGATAATGGGGAGTTCTGGCACTCCTTCTCTTCCTTCGACATGATATACTTCCTTCAGATGTCTTTTGCGAGATGATTTGGAGATTCCTCCTCCTGCAAATCCTCCATGTATCATGTGGACATGTCTCTCTGGGGTACGAGGTGGTCGTTCAATTCGTCCGACCTCTTCGTCCCTTCTTCTTTTTCTTGGCTCATCTGATTTGTTGGCTAAGTACCGATCTAGTCTCCCCTCTCTTACCAAATTTTCTATGATATTCTTCAAATTGAAGCACTCGTTGGTGGGATGTCCATAGATTCGATGGTATTCACAGTCTTCTGTCTGATTTCCTCCTCCTTTCTTGCTTTTGAGTGGTGGTGCACGAAATTGTGATCATCAACAATGGCTCCAAAGGACTTGGAGCTCTTAAACATGAATCACATTTTGTCACAATTCCGCACAACTAACCAGCAAGTGCACTGGGTCGTCCAAGTAATAAACCTTACGTGAGTAAGGGTCAATCCCACGGAGACTGTCGGCTTGAAGCAAGCTATGGTCACCTTGTAAATCTCAGTCAGGCAAATTCAGATGGTGATGAAGAATTGATAATTAAAAGATAATTAAAACATAAAATAAAGATAGAGATACTTATGTAATTCTTTGGTTGGAATTTCAGATAAGCGTATGAAGATGCTTTGTTCCTCCTGAACCTCTGCTTTCCTATTGCCCTCTTCCAATCATTCATACTCCTTTCCATGGCAAGCTTTATGTTGGGCATCACCGTTGTCAATGGCTACTTCCTGTCCTCTAAGTGAAAACGTTCCAAATGCGCTGTCACCGCACGGCTAATCATCTGTCGGTTCTCGATCATGTTGGAATAGGATCCATTGATCCTTTTGCATCTGTCATACGCCCCACAATCGTGAGTTTGAAGCTCGTCACAGTCATCCCTTCCCAGATCCTACTCAGAATACCACAGACAAGGTTTAGACGTTCCGGATCTCAGGAATGGCCGCCAATAATTCTAGCCTATACCACGAAGGTTCCAATCTTAGATTAGAAACCCAAGAGATATGCATTCAAGCCATTGCTAGTAGAATAGAGATGGTTGTCAGGCACATATTCATAGGTGAGAATGATGATGAGTGTCACGGATCATCACATTCATCAAGTTGAAGAACGAATGAATATCTTAGAGAAGAAATAGACTTGAGTTGAATAGAAAAATAATAGTACTTTGTATTAATTCATGAAGAACAGCAGAGCTCCACACCTTAATCTATGGTGTGTAGAAACTCCACCGTTGAGAATACATAAGAACAAGGTCTAGGCATGGCCGTGAGGCCAGCCCCCAAACGTGAAAAGGTCTATCAAAGTATATCAAGTGTGTAGATAGATGAAAATACAATAGCAAAAGGTCCTATTTATAGAAAACTGGTAGCCTAGGGTTTATAGAAATAAGTAATTAATGCAGAAATCTTCTTCCGGACCCACTTGGTGTGTGCTTGGGCTGAGCATTGAAGCTTTCATGTGTAGAGACTTTTCTTGGAGTTAAACGCCAGCTTTTGTGCCAGTTTGGGCGTTTAACTCCAGCTTTTGTGTCAGTTTTGGAGTTAAACGCTAGAATTCTTGAGATGACTTGGAACGCCTGTTTGGGCCACCAAATCTCGGGCAAAGTATGAACTATTATATATTGCTGGAAAGCCCAGGATGTCTACTTTCCAACGCAATTAAGAGCGCGCCAATTGGGGTTCTGTAGCTCCAGAAAACCTACTTTGAGTGCAGGGAGGTCAGAATCCAACAGCATCTGCAGTCCTTTTTCAGCCTCTGAATCAGATTTTTGCTCAGGTCCCTCTTTAGCCAGAAAATACCTGAAATCACAGAAAAACACACAAACTCATAGTAAAGTCTAGAAGAGTGAATTTTAATTAAAAAATAATAAAAATATAATAAAAACTAATTAAAATATACTAAAAACATACTAAAAACAATGCCAAAAAGCGTATAAATTATCCGCTCATCACAACACCAAACTTAAATTGTTGCTTGTCCCCAAGCAACTGAAAATCAAATAGGATAAACAGAAGATAATATACAATGAATTTCAAAAACATCTATGAAGATCAGTATTAATTAGATGAGCGGGGCTTTTAGCTTTTTGCTTCTAAACAGTTTTGGCATCTCACTTTATTCCTTGAAGTTCAGAATGATTGGCATCTATAGGAACTTAGAATCCAGATAGTATTATTGATTCTCCTAGTTAAGTATGTTGATTCTTGAACACAGCTACTTTATGAGTCTTGGCCGTGGCCCTAAGCACTTTATTTTCCAGTATTACCACCGGATACATAAATGCCAAAAACACAAAACTGGGTGAACCTTTTCAGATTGTGACTCAGCTTTGCTAGAGTCCCCAATTAGAGGTGTCTAGGGTTCTTAAGCACACTCTTCTTTTTGCTTTGGACCTCGACTTTAACCGCTCAGTCTCAAGTTTTCACTTAACACCTTCACGCCACAAGCACATGGTTAGGGACAGCTTGGTGTAGCCGCTTAGGCCAGGATTTTATTCCTGTGGGCCCTCCTATCCACTGATGCTTGATGAGCGGATAATTTATACGCTTTTTGGCATTGTTTTTAGTAGGATCTAGTTACTTTTAGGGATGTTTTCATTAGTTTTCATGTTAAATTCACATTTCTGGACTTTACTATGAGTTTGTGTGTTTTTCTCTGATTTCAGGTATTTTCTGGCTGAAATTGAGGGACTTGAGCAAAAATTAGATTCAGAGGTTGAAAAAGGACTGTTGATGCTGTTGGATTCTGACCTCCCTGCACTCAAAGTGGATTTTCTGGAGCTACAGATCTCAAAATGGCGCGCTTCGAATTATGTTGGAAAGTAGACATCCAGGGCTTTCCATCAATATATAATAGTCCATACTTTGGCCGAGTTTAGATGATGTAAAAGGGCATTGAACGCCAGTTCTACGCTGCTATCTGGAGTTAAACGCCAGAAACACGTCACAAGCCAGAGTTGAACGCCAGAAATACGTTACAAACTGGCATTCAACTCCAAGATTGACCTCTACACGTGTAACATTCAAGCTCAGCCCAAGCACACACCAAGTGGGCCCCGGAAGTGGATTTATGCATCAATTACTTACTTCTGTAAACCCTAGTAACTAGTTTAGTATAAATAGGACTTTTTACTATTGTATTAGAAATCTTTGATCATCTTTGGAATATCTTAGACTTTCATGGGGGCTGGCCATTTGGCCATGCCTGAACCATTATCACTTATGTATTTTCATACGGTAGAGTTTCTGCACTCCATAGATTAAGGTGTGGAGCTCTGCTGTTCCTCAAAGATTAATGCAAAGTACTACTGTTTTTCTACTCAATTCAACTTATTCCGCTTCTAAGATATTCATTCGCACTTCAATCTGAATGTGATGAACGTGACAATCATCATCATTCCCCCACGAACGCGTGCCTGACAACCACTTCCGTTCCACCTTAGATTGAATGAGTATCTCTTGGATCTCTTAATCAGAATCTTTGTGGTATAAGCTAGATTGATGGCGGCATTCATGAGAGTCTGGAAAGTCTAAACCTTGTCTGTGGTATTCCAAGTAGGACTCTGGGATTGAATGACTGTGACGAACTTCAAACTCGCGAGTGCTGGGCGTAGTGACAGACGCAAAAGGAGGGTGAATCCTATTCCAGTATGATCGAGAACCTCAGATGATTAGCCGTGCTGTGACAAAGCATTTGGACCATTTTCACAAGAGGATGGGATGCAGCCATTGACAAGGGTGATGCCTCCAGACGATTAGCCATGCAGTGACAGCGCATCGGACCATTTTCCAGAGAGGATAAAAAGTAGCCATTGACAACGGTGATGTCCTTACATAAAGCCAGCCATGGAAAGGAGTAAGACTGATTGGATGAAGACAGCAGGAAAGCAGAGGTTCAGAGGAACGAAAGCATCTCTATACACTTATCTGAAATTCTCACCAATGATATACATAAGTGTTTCTATCCTTATTTTATGTTTACTTATTATTTAATTTCGAAAACTCCATAACTATTTGATATCCGCCTGACTGAGATTTACAAGGTGACCATAGCTTGCTTCATACCAACAATCTCCGTGGGATCGATCCTACTCACGTAAGGTTTATTACTTGGACGACCCAGTGCACTTGCTGGTTAGTTGTATCGAAGTTGTGAATGAAAAACAATTTATTAAGACGAGCGTACAGAGTTTTTGACGCCGTTGCCTGAGATCACAATTTTGTGCACCAAGTTTTTGGCGCCGTTGCCGGGGATTATTCGAGTTTGGACAACTGACGGTTCATCCTGTTGCTCAGATTAGGTAATTTTCTTTTTGTTTTATTTAAAAAAAATTTTCAAAAATTTCTCATCTGTTTTCGAAAAGTATTTTAGAATTTTTAAGAATAAATTCTAGTGTTTCATGAAACATGTTGAAGCCTGGCTGGCTGTAAAGCCATGTCTAATTCTTTTGGACTGAGGCTTCCAAACCATCAGCATAGATGCAAGTTAATTTGATAAGTAATGAGCAGTATATTCTGATGTCATATGCTAAAGCTTGACTGGCTATTAAGCCATGTCTAACCCTCAGATTGGAGCTTTAGATTAAAGAGCACAAGATTCCTGGAATTCATATTAAAAATTTTGGAATCCTTATTTTTCTTTTTCACATTAATTTTTGAAAATCCAAAAAAATTAGAAAATCATAAAAATCAAAAGTATTTTGTGTTTCTTGTTTGAGTCTTGAGTCAGATTTTAAGTTTGGTGTCAATTGCATGTTTTAAAGTTTGCATAAAATTTTCAAAAAAATTCATGCATTCATAGTGTTCTTCATGATCTTCAAGTTGTTCTTGGTAAGTCTTCTTGTTTGATCTTGATGTTTTCTTTTTTTGTGTTGTATGGTGTTTTTCATATGCATTCTTGAATTCTTAGTGCCTAAGCATTAAAGATTTCTAAGTTTGGTGTCTTGCATGTTTTCTTTGCATATAAAATTTATCAAAAATAAGTTCTTGATGTTCATCTTGACATTCAAAGTGTTCTTGGTGTTCATCTTGACATTCATAGTGTTCTTGCATTCATCACATACTTTGATCCAAAATTTTCATGCATTGCATCATTTTTCATGTTTTTCTCTCTCATCATTAAAAATTCAAAAAATCAAAAAAATATCTTCCCCTTTTTCTCTCTTAAAATTTCGAAAATTAGATTTGACTTTTTCAAAAATTTTTAAAATCTAGTTATTTCTTATGAGTCAAATCAAATTTTCAATTTAAAAATCTTATCTTTTTCAAAATCTTTTTCAAAAATCAAATCTTTTTCATTTTTTTAGTTATTTTCGAAAATTTTAAAAATATTTTTTAAAAATCTTATTCTTATCTTTATCTCATAATTTTCGAAAATAACATCATCAATTAATGTTTTGATTCAAAAATTTCAAGTTTGTTACTTACTTGTTAAGAAAGATTCAAACTTTAAGTTCTAGAATCATATCTTGTGATTTCTTGTGAATCAAGTCATTAATTGTGATTTTAAAAAAATCAAATCTTTTTCAAAACTAATTTCAATCATATCTTTTCAAAAATATCTTCTTATCTTATCTTTTTCAAAAATTTGATTTTAAAATATCTTTTCTAACTTCCTATCTTTTTATCTTTTCAAAATTGATTTTCAAATTTGTTTCAACTAACTAACTCTCTCTCTCTAATTTTCGAAAATCCCTTCCCTCTTTTTCAAAATTTCTTTTTAATTAACTAATTTAATTTTTTATTTTAATTTTCAAAAATTACTAACCTTTTTCAAAAATATTTTCGAAAATCACTAACTCTTTTTCAAAAAAATAATTTTCGAAAATTCTCTTTCTCTCTCATCTCCTTCTATCTATTTATTCATCTACTAACACTTCATCTCACCAAAAATCTGAACCCTCTCTCTTTGAGTTCAGATTTTCTCTTCTTCTTTTCTTCTACTCACATAAGGGAACCTCTATACTTGGGCAAAAAGGATCCCTATTATTATTATTTTTTTGTTCCCTCCTTTTCATATGAGCAGGAGCAAGGACAAGAATATTCTTGTTGAAGCAGATCCAGAACCTGAAAGGACTCTGAAGAGGAAACTAAGAGAAGCTAAATTACAACAATCCAGCAAACACCTTTCAGAAATTTTCGAACAGGAAAAGGAGACGGCAGCCGAAAATAATAATAATGCAAGCAGGATGCTTGGTGACTTTACTGCACCTAATTCCAATTTACATGGAAGAAGCATCTCCATTCCTGCCATTGGAGCAAACAATTTTGAGCTGAAACCTCAATTAGTTTCTCTGATGCAGCAGAACTGCAAGTTTCATGGACTTCCATCTGAAGATCCTTTTCAGTTCTTAACTGAATTCTTGCAGATCTGTGATACTATTAAGACTAATGGAGTAGATCCTGAAGTCTACAGGCTCATGCTTTTCCCTTTTGCTGTGAGAGACAGAGCTAGAATATGGTTGGACTCTCAACCTAAGGATAGCCTGAACTCTTGGGATAAGCTGGTCAAGGCTTTCTTAGCCAAGTTCTTTCCTCCTCAAAAGCTGAGTAAGCTTAGAATGGATGTTCAGACCTTCAGACAGAAAGAAGGTGAATCCCTCTATGAAGCTTGGGAGAGATACAAAGAACTGACCAAAAAGTGTCCTTCTGACATGCTTTCAGAATGGACCATCCTGGATATATTCTATGATGGTCTGTCTGAATTAGCTAAAATGTCATTGGACACCTCTGCAGGTAGATCCATTCACCTAAAGAAAATGCCTGCAGAAGCTCAAGAACTCATTAACATGGTTGCTAATAACCAGTTCATGTACACTTCTGAGAGGAATCCTGTGAGTAATGGGACGCCTATGAAGAAGGGAGTTCTTGAAATTGATACTTTGAATGCCATATTGGCTCAGAATAAAATATTAACTCAGCAAGTCAATATGATTTCTCAGAGTCTGAATGGAATGCAAGCTGCATCCAACAGTACTCAAGAGGCATCTTCTGAAGAAGAAGCTTATGATCCTGAGAACCCTGCAATAGCAGAGGTGAATTACATGGGTGAACCATATGGAAACACATATAATCCCTCATGGAGAAATCACCCAAATCTCTCATGGAAGGATCAAAAGCCGCAACAAGGCTTTAATAATGGTGGAAGAAATAGGTTTAACAACAGTAAACCTTTTCCATCATCCACTTAGCAACAGACAGAGAATTCTGAGCAGAATCCATCTAGCTTAGCAAATTTAGTCTCTGATCTATCTAAGGCCACTGTGAGTTTCATGAATGAAACAAGGTCCTCCATTAGAAATTTGGAAGCACAAGTGGGCCAGCTGAGTAAAAGGATCACTGAAATCCCTCCTAGTACTCTCCCAAGCAATACAGAAGAGAATCCAAAAGGAGAGTGCAAGGCCATTGAATTGACCATCATGGCCGAACCCACAAGAGAGGAGAAGGACGTGAATCCCAGTGAGGAAGACCTCCTGGGACGTCCAGTGATCAATAAGGAGTTTCCCTTTGAGGAACCAAAGGAATCTGAGACTCATCTAGAGACCATAGAGATTCCATTGAACCTCCTTATGCCCTTCATGAGCTCTGACGAGCATTCATCTTCTGAAGAGAATGAGGATGTTACTGAAGAGCAAGTTACCAAGTACCTTGGTGCTATCATGAAGCTGAATGCCAAATTATTTGGTATTGAGACTTGGGAAGATGAACCTCCCTTGTTCACCAATGAACTAAGTGATCTAGATCAACTGACATTGCCTCAGAAGAAACAGGATCCTGGAAAGTTTGTAATACCTTGTACCATAGGCAACATGATCTTTGAAAAGGCTCTGTGTGACCTTGGTTCAAGGATAAACCTCATGCCCCTCTCTGTAATAGAGAAACTGGGAATCTTTGGGGTGCAAGCCACTAAAATCTCATTAGAGATGGCAGACAATTCAAGAAAACAGGCTTATGGACAAGTAGAGAACGTGTTAGTAAAGGTTGAAGGCCTTTACATCCCTGCTGATTTCATAATCCTAGATACTAGGGAGGATGAGGATGAATCCATCATCCTTGGAAGACCCTTCCTAGCCACAGCAAGAGCTGTGATTGATGTTAACAGAGGAGAATTAGTCCTTCAATTGAATGGGGACCCCCTTGTGTTTACAACTCAAGGTTATCCTTCTGTAAATATGGAAAAGAGGCACAGTAAGCTTCTCTCAAAACAGAGTCAACCAGAGCCCCCACAGTTAAACTCTAAGTTTGGTGTTGGGGAGTCTCAACAATGCTCTGAACATCTGTGAGGCTCCATGAGAGCCCACTGTCAAGCTATTGACATTAAAGAAGCGCTAGTTGGGAGGAAACCCAATTTTTATTTATCTAATTTTATTGTTCTTTCATGTTTTATTAGGTTCATGATCATGTGGAGTCACAAAATAAATATAAAAATTGAAAACGGAATAAAAAACAGCAGAAGAAAAATCACACCCTGGAGGAGGATCTCACTGGCGTTTAAACGCCAGTAAGAAGCATCTGGCTGGCGTTCAACGCCAGAACAGAGCATGGTTCTGGCACTGAATGCCCAAAATGGGCAGCATCTGGGTGTTTGAACGCCAGAATTGCACCCTAGAGAAGAGCTGGCGCTGAACGCCCAGAACAAGCATGGTTCTGGCGTTCAACGCCAGAAATGGGCAACAAATGGGCGTTCAACGCCCAGAACAAGCACCAATCTGGCGCTGAATGCCTAGAGTTGTATGCAAGGGTATATTGCATGCCTAATTTGGTGCAAGGTTGTAAATCCTTGAACACCTCAGGATCTGTGGACCCCACAGGATCACCTCAGGATCTGTGGACCTCACAGGATCCCCACCTACCTCACCCTCTCTCTCTCCATTCATGGTCATCCCTTCTGTTTTCCATTCACCACTCACATCCATACATCCCACTTACCTACAAAATTCAATATCTCTTTCCCACCCAATCCCACCCATATGGCCGAATACACACATCCCTCTATCTCCTCCATATCTTCTTCTTCTTCTTCTATTCTTTCTTCTTTTGCTCGAGGGCGAGCAACATTCTAAGTTTGGTGTGGTAAAAGCATAGCTTTTTTGTTTTTTCATAACTATTAATGGCACCTAAGGCCAGAGAAACCTCAAGAAAGAGGAAAGGGAAGACAATTGCTTCCACCTCTGAGCCATGGGAGATGGAAATATTCATCTCACAAGCCCATCACTAAGAAAATGATAGAGCAAATAAGAGAGCACATTCATGGATCTCAACAGGCACATGAAAAAGCTCATCATCAAGAAATCCCTGAGATACCTCAAATGCATTTTCCTCCACAAAACTATTGGGAGCAAATCAACACCTCCCTAGGAGAATTAAGTTCCAACATGGGACAATTAAGGGTGGAACATCAAGAGCACTCCATCATCCTTCATGAAATTAGAGAAGATCAAAAAGCAATGAGGGAGGAGCAACAAAGACAAGGAAGAGACATAGAAGAGCTCAAGGACATCATTGGTTCCTCAAGAAGGAAACGCCACCATCACTAAGGTGGACTCATTCCTTGTTCTTATTTTTTGTTTTTCGTTTTCTTAATGTTAAGTGCTTATCCATGTTTGTGTCTCAGTATATGATCATTAGTAGTTAGTAACTATGTCTTAAAGTTATGAATGTCCTATGAATCCATCACCTCTCTTAAATGAAAACTGTTTTAATTCAAAAGAACAAGAAGTACATGAGTTTCGAATTTATCCTTGAACTTAGTTTAATTATGTTGATGTGGTGACAATGCTTCTTGTTTTCTGAATGAATGCTTGAACAGTGCATATGTCTTTTGAAGTTGTTGTTTACGAATGTTAAATATGTTGGCTCTTGAAAGAATGATGACAAGGAGACATGTTATTTGATAATCTGAAAAATCATAAAAATAATTCTTGAAGCAAGAAAAAGCAGCAAAGAACAAAGCTTGTAGAAAAAAAAAATAGCGAAAAAAATAGAAAGAAAAAGAAAAAGCAAGCAGAAAAAGCCAAAGCTCTTAAAACCAAAAGGCAAGGGCAATAAAAAGGATCCCAAGGCTTTGAGCATTAGTGAATAGGAGGGCCTAAAGGAATAAAATCCTGGCCTAAGCGGCTAAACCAAGCTGTCCCTAACCATGTGCTTGTGGCGTGAAGGTGTCAAGTGAAAACTTGAGACTGAGCGGTTAAAGTCAAGGTCCAAAGCAAAAGAAGAGTGTGCTTAAGAACCCTGGACACCTCTAATTGGGGACTTTAGCAAAGCTGAGTCACAATCTGAAAAGGTTCACCCAGTTATGTGTCTGTGGCATTTATGTATCCGGTGATAATACTGGAAAACAAAGTGCTTAGGGCCACGGCCAAGACTCATAAAGTAGCTGTGTTCAAGAATCAACATACTGAACTAGGAGAATCAATAACACTATCTGAACTCTGAGTTCCTATAAATGCCAATCATTCTGAACCTCAATGGATAAAGTGAGATGCCAAAACTATTCAAGAGGCAAAAGGCTACAAGTCCCGCTCATCTGATTGGAGCTATGTTTCATTGATAGTTTGGAATTTATAGTATATTCTCTTCTTTTTATCCTATTTGATTTTCAGTTGCTTGGGGACAAGCAACAATTTAAGTTTGGTGTTGTGATGAGCGGATAATTTATACGCTTTTTGGCATTATTTTTAGTATGTTTTTAGTAGGATCTAGTTACTTTTAGGGATGTTTTCATTAGTTTTATGTTAAATTCACATTTCTGGACTTTACTATGAGTTTGTGTGTTTTTCTGTGATTTCAGGTATTTTCTGGCTGAAATTGAGGGATTTGAGCAAAAATCAGATTCAGATGTTGAAGAAGGACTGCTGATGCTATTGGATTCTGACCTCCCTGCACTCAAAGTGGATTTTCTTGAGCTACAGAACTCAAAATGGTGCGCTTCTAATTGCGTTGGAAAGTAGACATCCAGGGCTTTCCAGCAAAATATAATAGTCCATACTTTGATTTGAACGCCAGAAACACGTCACAAGCCAGAGTTGAACGCCAGAAATATGTTACAAACTGGCGTTCAACTCCAAGATTGACCTCTACACGTGTAACATTCAAGTTCAGCGCAAGCACACACCAAGTGGGCCCCGGAAGTGGATTTATGCATCAATTACTTACTTCTGTAAACCCTAGTAACTAGTTTAGTATAAATAGGACTTTTTACTATTGTATTAGAAATCTTTGATCATCTTTGGAATATCTTAGACTTTCATGGGGGCTGGCCATTCGGCCATGCCTGAACCATTATCACTTATGTATTTTCATACGGTAGAGTTTCTGCACTCCATAGATTAAGGTGTGGAGCTCTGCTGTTCCTCAAAGATTAATGCAAAGTACTACTGTTTTTCTATTCTATTCAACTTATTCCGCTTCTAAGATATTCATTCGCACTTCAACCTGAATGTGATGAACGTGATAATCATCATCATTCCCCCACGAACGCGTGCCTGACAACCACTTCTGTTCCACCTTAGATTGAATGAGTATCTCTTGGATCTCTTAATCAGAATCTTCGTGGTATAAGCTAGATTGATGGCGGCATTCATGAGAGTCCGGAAAGTCTAAACCTTGTCTGTGGTATTCCGAGTAGGACTCTGGGATTGAATGAATGTGACGAACTTCAAACTCGCGAGTGCTAGGCGTAGTGACAGACGCAAAAGGAGGGTAAATCCTATTCCAGTATGATCGAGAACCTCAGATGATTAGTCGTGCTGTGACAGAGCATTTGGACCATTTTCACAAGAGGATGGGATGCAGCCATTGACAAGGATCATGCCTCCAGACGATTAGCCATGCAGTGACAGCGCATCGGACCATTTTCCAGAGAGGATAAAAAGTAGCCATTGACAACGGTGATGTCCTTACATAAAGCCAGCCATGGAAAGGAGTAAGACTGATTGGATGAAGACAGCAGGAAAGCAGAGGTTCAGAGGAACGAAAGCATCTCTATACGCTTATCTGAAATTCTCACCAATGATATACATAAGTGTTTCTATCCTTATTTTATGTTTACTTATTATTTAATTTCGAAAACTCCATATCTATTTGATATCCGCCTGACTGAGATTTACAAGGTGACCATAGCTTGCTTCATACCAACAATCTCCGTGGGATCGTCGACCCTTACTCACGTAAGGTTTATTACTTGGACGACCCAGTGCACTTGCTGGTTAGTTGTATCGAAGTTGTGAATGAAAAGCAATTTATTAAGACGTGCGTACAGAGTTTTTGACGCCGTTTCCTGATATCACAATTTCGTGCACCAATGCTCAAAGCCTTGGATCCTTTTTATCACCCTTGCCTTTTGGTTTAAAGGGGTATTGACATTTTCTGCTTGCTTTTCTTTTTCTTTCTTTTCCTTTTTTTTTCGCATATATCCTTTTTCTGCAAGCTTTTCACTGCTTTTTCTTGCTTCAAGAATCAATTTTTATGATTTTTCATATCATCGAATAACATTTCTCCTTTTCCTATCATTCTTTCAAGAGCCAACAATTTTAACATTCATAAACAATCAAATTCAAAAATATGCACTGTTCAAGCATTCATTCAGAAAAATAATAGTATTGCCACCACATCAAAATAATTAAACTATTTTAAAATTTGAAATTCATGCACTTCTTTTTCTTTTTCAATTAAAAACATTTTTTCATTTAAGAAATGTGATGGATTTATTTTCATAGCTTTAAGGCATAGACACTTAGACACTAATGATCATGTAATAAAGACACAAACATAAATAACATAAAGCACAATTTTCGAAAAACAGAAAATAAAGAACAAGGAAATTAAAGAACGGGTCCACCTTAGTGATGGCGGCTTGTTCTTCCTATTGAAGATCTTATGGAATGCTTGAGCTCCTCAATGTCTCTTCTTTGCCTTTGTTGCTCCTCTCTCATGGTTCTTTGGTCTTCTCTAATTTCATGGAGGAGGATGGAATGCTCTTGGTGCTCCACCCTTAGTTGTCCCATGTTGGAACTTAATTCTCCTAGGGAGGTGTTGATTTGCTCCCAATAGTTTTGTGGAGGAAAATGCATCCCTTGAGGTATCTCAGGGATTTCATGATGAGGAGTTTCCTCATACTCTTGTCCATGAGTGGGATCTCTTGTTTGCTCCATTCTTTTCTTAGTGATGGGCTTGTCCTCATCAATGAGGATGTCTTCCTCTATGTCAATTCCAGCTAAATTGCAGAGATGACAGATGAGATGAGGGAAGGCTAACCTTGCCATAGTAGAGGACTTGTCCGCCACCTTGTAGAGTTCTTGGGATATAACTTCATGAACTTCTACTTCCTCTCTAATCATGATGCTATGAATCATGATAGCCCGGTCTATAGTAACTTCAGATCGGTTGCTAGTAGGAATGATTGAGCGTTGGATGAACTCCAACCATCCCCTAGCCATGGGCTTGAGGTCATGCCTTCTTAGTTGAACTGGCTTCCCTCTTGAATCACTCTTCCATTGAGCGCCCTCTTCACAGATGTCCATGAGGACTTGGTCCAACCTCTGATCAAATTTGACCCTTCAAGTGTATGGGTGTGCATCTCCTTGTATCATAGGCAAATTGAATGCCAACCTTATATTTTTCAGACTAAATTCTAAGTATTTCCTTCGGACCATTGTAAGCCAATTCTTAGGGTCCGGGTTCACACTTTGATCGTGGTTCTTGGTGATCCATGCATTGGCATAGAACTTTTGAACCATTAAGATTCCAACTTGTTGAATGGGGTTGGTGAGAACTTCCCAACCTCTTTTTCGGATCTCATGTCGGATCTCTGGATATTCGCCCTTTTTAAGCTTAAAAGGGACCTCGGGATCACCTTCTTCTTGGCCACAACTTCATAGAAGTGGTCTTGATGCACCCTTGAGAGGAATCTCTCCATCTCCCATGACTCAGAGGTGGAAGCTTTTGCCTTCTCTTTCCTCTTTTTAGAGGTTTCTCTGGCCTTTGGTGCCATTAATGGTTATGGAAAAACAAAAAAAGCTTTAGTTTTTACCACACCAAACTTAGAAGGTTGCTCGTCCTCGAGCAAAAGAAGAAAGAAGAGAGTAGAAGAAGAAGAAATAGAGGAGATGGAGGGGGCTTTGTGTTTCGGCCAAGGGGGATGGGTAGTGTTTAGGTTGTGTGAAAATGAAGGAGTGAAGATGGTTTTATATAGGAGTGGAGAGGGGGGTATGGTTCGGCCATTATAGGTGGGTTTGGGTAGGAAAGTAGTTTGAATTTGAATGGTGAGGTAGGTGGAGTGTTATGAAGGATGGATGTGAGTGGTGAAGAGAATGGTGGAATTTGATAGGTGAGGGTTTTTTGGGGAAGAGGTATTGAGGTGATTGGTGAATGGGTGAAGAGGAGAGAGAGAGGTGGGGTAGGTGGGGATCCTATGGGGTCCACAGATCCTGAGGTGTCAAGGATTTCTCATCCCTGCACCATGTGGCGTGTAAAACGCCCCTTGCTGCCAATCCTGGCGTTAAACGCCAGGCTGCTGCCCATTTCTGGCATTTAACGCCAGCTTCTTGCCCATTCCTGGCGTTAAACGCCAGTCTGGTGCCCATTTCTAGCGTTAAACACCCAGAATGGTACCAGACTAGGCGTTTAACACCCATTCTGCTAAACGCCAGTAAGTTTCTCCTCCAGGGTGTTCTGTTTTTCATTCTGTTTTTCCTTTTATTTTTGATTTTTCAATTGTTTTTGTGACTTCACATGATCATCAACCTATAGAAAACATAAAATAACAAAATAAAATAGAAATTTAACATAGATAATTAAAGATTGGGTTGCCTCCCAACAAGCGCTTCTTTAATGTCAATAGCATGACAGTGGGCTCTCATGGAGCCTCACAAATGTTCAGAGCAATGTTGGAACCTCCCAACACCAAACTTAGAGTTTGAATGTGGGGGTTCAACACCAAACTTAAAGTTTGGTTTTGGCCTTGATAAACCCCATTTGTAGGGTTTATCTTGTGCTTGATTTAGGGGATTTTATACCCTTTTACCCACATTTATCCATTGAAATAGCATGGTTTTATAACTTCTCCTTTAATTGTGCTTAAGAGTGAAAACATGCTTTTTAGGACTTAAAATAGCTAAATCTAATTCTCCTTGTATTCCATTAGATGCCTTGATATGTTTGCTAAGTGATTTAGATTTAGGAGGCGAGGGTTGGACCAAGGGAATGTAGGAAAAGCATGTAGAAATGGAGAACTCATGGAGAAATAAAGGAAACGCAAAAGCTGTCAACCCGACCTCTTCGCACTTAATCGGCCATAACTTGAGCTACAGAGATCCAAATGATGCGGTTCCAGTTGGGTTGGAAAGCTAACATTCGGGGCTTCGAAATGATATAAGATTTTCTATGTTTGAACCGCGCATGGTGACGCGTACACGCATAGTACACGCACGCGCCGTTGCTGCCACCTGGTTCACTTAAAGCAAAACGTGGCCAGCGAATTCTAAAGCCTTGTGGGCCCAATCCAACTCATTTCTGATGCTATTTAAGCCAAGGATTGAAGGGGGAATGAGGATACTTTTTCATACTTTAGAAGTTAGTTACCATTAGTTTAGCTTTAGCTTAGTTTAGTAGTGAGAGTTAGTTTCTAGAGAGAGAGGCTCTCACTTCTCTCTAGAATTAGGATTAGGATTAGGTTTAGTTCTTAGATTTAAGTTTTAATCTTTGCTTTCTTCCACTTCTATCTCTCAATTCTTTGTTGCTACATTCAATCTTCTTCTATTCTTTTGTTGTAATTTCCTTTATGTTGTTCTTATATTTTGTTGTAGATCTAGTATTGTTCCTTCTACATTCTTCCAATTCAACAAGAGGTAATTCATAATAAATGTATCTTCTTTGCTTCTCTATTGTTGATCTCTTGTTTTTGTAGTTGTAGATTCCTTTAATTCTTGCATTTAATAATGTTTACTTCTATTGCACTTTATGTGTTTGTTGAAATGTCTCTTTTAGTTTTAGTGTAGATTTTGTTCCTCTTGGCCTAGGTAGAGTAATTAGTGACACTTGAGTTATCTAATTCCTTTGTTGATTGATAATTGGAGAGATTGATAATTGGTTTGGGGTGCACTAAAGCTAGTCTTTCCTTGGGAGTTGGCTAGAACTTGTGGCTCAAGTCAATTCATCCACTTGACTTTCCTTTATTTAGTAAGGGTTAACTAAGTGGTAGCAATGAACAATTCTCATCACAATTGAGAAGGATAACTAGGATAGGACTTCTAGTTCTCACACCTTACCAAGAGCCCTTTATAGTTGTTAGTTTACTTTTCTTGCCATTTATAATTCTTGTCTAAAAATCCTAAAAAACCCCAATTATAACTCACAACCGATAACAAGACACTTCATTACAATTCCTAGGGAGAACGACCCGAGGTCCAATACTTCGGCTTATGAATTTTAGGGGTTTGTACTAGTGACAAACAACTTTTTGTATGAAAGGATTATTGCTTGGTTTATAAACTATACTTTACAACGAGATTTTATTAGTGAATTTCTAAACCGTCAAAAAATCCGTTCATCAGGCCTCCCAACACCAAACTTAGAGTTTGATTGTGGGGGCTCTGTTTGACTCTGTATTGAGAGAAGCTCTTCATGCTTCCTCTCCATGGTGACAGAGGGATATCCTTGAGCTTTAAACACAAGGGAGTCTCCATTCACTTGAATGATCAATTCTCCTCTGTCAACATCAATCACAGCTTTTGCTGTGGCTAGGAATGGTCTACCAAGGATGATGGATTCATCCATACACTTCCCAGTCTCTAGGATTATGAAATCAGCAGGGATGTAATGGTCTTTAACCTTTACCAAGACATCCTCTACAAGTCCATAAGCCTGTTTCTTTGAATTGTCTGCCATCTCCAGTGAGATTCTTACAGCTTGTACCTCAATGATCCCTAGCTTCTCCATTACAGAGAGAGGCATGAGGTTTATGCTTGACCCTAGGTCACACAAAGCCTTCTCAAAGGTCATGGTGCCTATGGTACAAGGTATTGAGAACTTTCCAGGATCTTGTCTCTTCAGAGGTAATTTTTGCCTAGTCAAGTTATCCAGTTCTTTGATGAGCAATGGAGGTTCATCCTCCCAAGTCTCATTACCAAACAACCTGGCCTTTAGCTTCATGATTGCTCCAAGGTACTTAGCAACTTGCTCTTCAGTAACATCTTCATCCTCTTCAGAGGAAGAATACTCATCAGAGCTCATGAATGGCAGAAGTAAATTCAATGGAATCTCTATGGTCTCTGTGTGAGCCTCAGATTCCCATGGTTCCTCATTAGGGAACTCCATGGAGGTCAGTGGACGTCTATTGAGGTCTTCCTCAGTGGATATCACTGCCTCTTCCTCCTCTCTGGGTTCGGCCATGTGAGACGTGTTTATGGCCTTGCACTCTCTCTTTGGATTCTCTTCTGTATTGCTTGGGAAAGTACTAGGAGGGAGTTCAGTAATTTTCTTACTCAGCTGACTCACTTGTGCCTCCAAATTTCTAATGGAGGATCTTGTTTCAGTCATGAAACTTTGAGTGATTTTAATTAGATCAGAGACAATGGTTGCTAAGTCTGAGTGGCTTTGCTTAGAATTCTCTGTCTGTTGCTGAGAAGATGATGGAAAAGGTTTGCTATTGCTAAACCTGTTTCTTCTACCATTATTGTTGTTGAAACCTTGTTGAGGTCTCTGTTGATCCTTCCATGAGAGATTTGGATGATTTCTCCATGAAGGATTATAGGTGTTTTCATATGGTTATCCCATGTAATTCACCTCTTCCATTGCTAGGTTCTCAGGATCATAAGCTTCTTCTTCAGAGGAAGTTTCCTTAGTACTACCTGTTGCTGCTTGCATTCCAGACAGACTCTGAGAAATCATATTGACTTGCTGAGTCAATATTTTATTCTGAGCCAATATGACATTCAGAGTATCAATTTCAAGAACTCCTTTCTTCTGATTTGTCCCATTATTCACAAGATTCCTTTCAGAAGTGTACATGAATTGGTTATTTGCAACCATTTCAATGAGTTCCTGAGCTTCTGCAGGCGTCTTCTTCAGATGAAGAGATCCTCTAGCAGAGCTATCCAATGACATCTTGGATAGTTCAGACAGACCATCATAGAAAATTCCTATGATGCTCCATTCAGAAAGCATGTCAGAAGGATATCTTCTGATTAATTGCTTGTATCTTTCCCAAGCTTCATAGAGGGATTCACCTTCCTTCTGTCTGAAGGTTTGGACTTCCACTCTAAGCTTGCTCAATTTTTGAGGTGGAAAGAACTTTGCCAATAAGGCATTAACTAGCTTTTCCAAAGAGTTCAGGCTTTCTTTAGGTTGTAAATCCAACCATGTCCTAGCTCTGTCTCTTACAGCAAAAGAAAAAAGCTTGAGTCTGTAGACTTCAGGGTCAACCCCATTGGTCTTGACAGTGTCACAGATTTGCAAGAATTCAGCTAAGAACTGATGAGGATCTTCCAATGGAAGTCCATGAAACTTGCAATTCTGTTGCATTAGAGAAACTAATTGAGGCTTAAGCTCAAAGTTGTTTTCTCCAATGGTAGGGATTGAGATGCTTCTCCCATAGAAGTCGGGAGTAGGTGCAGTAAAGTCAGCAAGCACCTTCCTTGCATTGTTGGCATTGTTGTTTTCGACTGCCATGGTTTCTTCTTCCTTGAAAAGCTCTATTAGGCCCTCTAGAGAGAATTGTGCTTTAGCTTCTCTTAGTTTTCTCTTCAAGGTCCTTTCAGGTTCAGGATCAGCTTGAACAAGTATGCCTTTATCTCTGTTTCTGCTCATATGAAAGAGAAGAGAACAAGAAAGTAGGGAATCCTCTATGTCACAATATAGATATTCCTTGAGGTGTCAGAGAAAAAGAAAAACAGAAGGAGGAGGTAGATGGAAGAGAATTCGAACATATAAAGAAGGAGGGAGTTCGAATTGTACCTTGAGGAGGAGTGTTAGTCCTTTAAATAAAAGGATGTGAGAAGAGGGGAAGAATTTTCGAAAATTAAAGTAAAAGATTTTGAAATAATTGAAAGAAATTTTGAAAATTTGATTGATGATTTTCGAAAACTAAAATTGGGAAAGAAATTAAGTGATTTTTGAAAAAGATTTTGAAATTAGAAATAAAAAAGATATGATTGAGAGTTAATTTTGAAAAAGATGTGATTGAGAAGATATGATTGAGAAGATATGATTGAAGATCAATTTATAAAGAGAAAGTTTTAAAATCAAAGTTGATTACTTGACTAACAAAATATGATTCTTAAAATTTAAAATTTGATCCTTTCTTAATAGGCAAGTAACTTGAAAATTTTGAAGTAAATCTTTAATTATAACAAGGATTTTCGAAAATAAAATGGTAAGAAATTGATTTTGAAGAGATATGATTGAAAAGATATGATTTGAAAAAGATTTGATTTTGAAAAATTATGAAGATTTGAAAAAAATTTGGATTAAAAACAAAATCTTCCCTCTTGTGTCATCCTGGCGTTAAACGCCCAGAATGGCATCCATTCTGGAGTTTAACGCCAAAAATCCTACCTTTTTGGGCCTTAAACGCCCAGCCAGGTACCCTGGCTGGCGTTTAAATGCCAGTTTTCCTTCTTCAGTGGGCGTTTTGAATGCCCAGCTTTTTCTGTTTGATTCCTCTGCTGAATGTTCTGAATCTTCAATTCTCTATGTTATTGACTTGAAAAGACACAATTTTGAAAATATTTTTGAATTTTTATTGATGAGAAACAATAAAAGTTGCAACTAAGATCAAATAAATAATACATGCAAGACACCAAACTTAAAAATTTTCATATAGGAGACACTAACAAATTGAGAATGCATATGAGAAACAACAAAACACACAAAACAAGAGAATTTAAAGATCAAAGCAATGAAATCATCAAGAACAACTTGAAGATCAATGAAGAACAATATGTATAAATTTGAAAAATGCAAGAAGAAGAAAGTCATGCAATTGACACCAAACTTAAAAATTGATACTAGACTCAAACAAGAAACATAAAATATTTTTGATTTTTATGGTTTTATAAATTTTTTTTTGTGATTTTCGAAACTTATATAGAAAAGAAAATAAAGAGATTCAAAAATTTTAATAAGAATTCCAGGAATCATGCAATGTTAGTCTAAAGCTTCAGTCTAAAAAGATTAGACATGGTTGGCCAAGCTTCAGCAGGACATTACATTCAGCAGCTAAATTGATGAGAATCAATCAGCTTTTGTGATGATAAGAACACCACCTTGAAACTCTAGAATTCATTCTTAAAAATTCTGAAAAGTACCTAACTAAGCAACAAGATGAACCGTCAGTTGTCCAAACTCGAACAATCTCCGGCAACGGTGCCAAAAATTTGGTGCACGAAATTGTGATCATCAACAATGGCGCCAAAGGACTTGGAGCTCTTAAACATGAATCACACTTTGTCACAATTTCGCACAACTAACCAGCAAGTGCACTGGGTCGTCCAAGTAATAAACCTTACGTGAGTAAGGGTCGATCCCACGGAGACTGTCGGCTTGAAGCAAGCTATGGTCACCTTGTAAATCTCAGTTAGGCGAATTCAGATGGTGATGAAGAATTGATAATTAAAATATAAATAAAACATAAAATAAAGATAGAGATACTTATGTAATTCTTTGGTTGGAATTTCAGATAAGCGTATGAAGATGCTTTGTTCCTCCTGAACCTCTGCTTTCCTATTGCCCTCTTCCAATCATTCATACTCCTTTCCATGGCAAGCTTTATGTTGGGCATCACCGTTGTCAATGGCTACTTCCCGTCCTCTCAGTGAAAACGTTCCAAATGCGCTGTCACCGCACGGCTAATCATCTGTCGGTTCTCGATCATGTCGGAATAGGATCCATTGATCATTTTGCGTCTGTCACACGCCCCACAATCGCGAGCTTGAAGCTCGTCACAGTCATCCCTTTCCAGATCCTACTCAGAATACCACAGACAAGGTTTAGACGTTCCGGATCTCAGGAATGGCCGCCAATAATTCTAGCCTATACCACGAAGGTTCCAATCTTAGATTAGAAACCCAAGAGATATGCATTCAAGCCATTGCTAGTAGAACAGAGGTGGTTGTCAGGCACATATTCATAGGTGAGAATGATGATGAGTGTCACGGATCATCACATTCATCAAGTTGAAGAACGAATGAATATCTTAGAGAAGAAATAGACTTGAGTTGAATAGAAAAATAATAGTACTTTGTATTAATTCATGAAGAACAGCAGAGCTCCACACCTTAATCTATGGTGTGTAGAAACTCCACTGTTGAGAATACATAAGAACAAGGTCTAGGCATGGCCGTGAGGCCAGGCCCTAAACGTGAAAAGGTTTATCAAAGTATATCAAGTGTGTAGATAGATGAAAATACAATAGCAAAAGGTCCTATTTATAGAAAACTGGTAGCCTAGGGTTTACAAAAATAAGTAATTAATGCAGAAATCTTCTTCTGGGCCCACTTGGTGTGTGCTTGGGCTGAGCATTGAAGCTTTCATGTGTAGAGACTTTTCTTGGAGTTAAACGCCAGCTTTTGTGCCAGTTTGGGCGTTTAACTCCAGCTTTTGTGCCAGTTTTGGAGTTAAACGCCAGAATTCTTGAGCTGACTTGGAACGCCTGTTTGGGCCACCAAATCTCGGGCAAAGTATGGACTATTATATATTTCTCGAAAGCCCAGGATGTCTACTTTCCAACGCAATTGAGAGCGCACCAATTGGGGTTCTGTAGCTCCAGAAAATCTACTTTGAGTGCAGGGAGGTCAGAATCCAACAGTATCTGCAGTCCTTTTTCAGCCTCTGAATCAGATTTTTGCTCAGGTCCCTCAATTTCGGCTAGAAAATACCTGAAATCACAGAAAATAACACAAACTCATAGTAAAGTCCAGAAGAGTGAATTTTAATTAAAACTTAATAAAAATATAATAAAAACTAATTAAAATATACTAAAAATATACTAAAAACAATGCCAAAAAGCGTATAAATTATCCGCTCATCAAGTGGGCGAGGTGGGGGTATCTTTTCAGTGTGGCATACTTCTCGATAGACATCCACAAGAAACACCCGAAGAGGGGTGTAATTGTGATATTTCTTGATCTTTTCTCTATGTTGATCTTCTTTTTTCTTGGATTATTTATCCTTATCTCGGGAAGAGTAAGAAGATCCGGGTTTTGAGGTCTCTCCTATTCGAGAGTTTTCCTCCATGTTGATGTATTTTTCTACTCATTCTTGCACTTCATTTAGAGATGTGGGATGTTTTTTCGATATGGAGTGACTAAAAGGTCCCTCTTGCAGGCCATTGATGAGACCCATAATAGCTGCTTCTGTTGGAAGATTTTGTATTATCAAACATGCTTTGTTGAATCTTTCCATATAATTGAAAAGGCTCTCCCGATCTCCTTGCTTGATCCCTAGTAGACTTAGGGCATGTTTAGTTTTATCCTTCTGGATGGAAAATCTGGCTAGAAACTTTTTGGCCAAGTCGTCAAAGCTTGAGATGGACCTGGGGGGCAGGCTATCGAACCATTTAATTGTCATCTTTGTTAGAGTAGTTGGGAAGGCTTTGCACCGAGTTGCGTCTGAGGCGTCGGTGAGATACATTCTGCTTCGGAAGTTGCTAAGATGATGGCCGGGGTCTGTCGTGCCATCATATAGAGTCATGTCGGGAGGTTTGAAGTCTTTTGGGATTTTGGTCTTCATGATCTCTTTGATGAACGGGTCTTGGTCTTTGCGGGAGCTATCTTCGTGGCTGTATTTGGTAGTTTTAGCTTTGAGATTGGCTTCGATCTTTAGGAGCTTGTCTTCTAATTCGCGACGTCGCCTAGCTTCTCTTCGTAAGTCTCTCTCGGCTTCCCGTTGATACTCAAACTCCTTTTCGAGTTGTTTCAGGTGATCCTAAAGTGCCTCCATGGCTCCCGTGCTTGGGGAGTTCTTGTCTTTGTTAGGTTGAGAAGTATCGTCTAGTGTAACCTCCGCGTTCTTATGTGGCATTCTGTTCTCCAAATTGGAGTTGTGATCGTTGTCTAGGTTGTCCGCCATGATGATGAGATGACTTCCAAGTTCCCCGGCAACGCTAATAGTTCGAGGGTTACCTGAAACTGTAGGTCGATCTCAGACGAGATCTTCTGTTTTGGTCAGAGCTGACGTGTCTGGCTGGTGGGTGGTGGCCGGAGCGGTCGTGTCCGACTTGTTTGACTGGCTATGCTGCTGATCCTTGTCACCGGAGGGTGGTGGTACCTGCAAGGGACTCCGATGCTTAAGTTAGCAAGGGTATTAAGCAGGTTTTTAGTAGAATCAGAGTATGAGTTATACCTGGGTGCTCCAGTGTATTTATAATAGTGTGGAGTGACCTTTCTGGAGATAAGCTAGTTATCTTATCTTATCTTTATCTTTTGAGTGAAGTCATCTTATCTTCAAGGGAACCGCCCTTATCTCTATCTGCTTGGACTGCCCTTGGATTTGGGTTGTGTTCCTCTATTTGGGCCCTTTTTGGGCTTTCTTAGTGATTTGGCCGAGCTCTTTGAGAAGAGGTCGGATAGTCCTGACCTGAAGAGGTCGGTTGACTTGTTTTTTAAACATCCCGGGTCAGACAGTTCGACCCAGGGTATGAACAGATCTTTAGCTTGGTAGCTTCCTTTTATTTGCGAGGTAACTACTTGTGAATTGTTGAAGATGGTAAGCTTTTGAACTCCTACCTCGTTAGCCAGCCTCAAACCAGCTAGTAATGCCTCATATTTAGCATAATTGTTTGAAGCAGGGAATTCGAACTTTAGTGAAAGTTCGATTTGGATTCCCTTATTGCTCTTAATTATCACATCTGCGCCACTCCCAGTTTTGTTTGAAGAGCCGTCCACGTAGAGATTCCATTTTGTGGGAATTCCCGGGGTATCAGTGTACTTGGCGATGAAGTCGGCCATATAATGTGATTTGATGGCCGTCCGAGCTTCATATTGAAGATCAAATTTGGATAACTCGACTGCCCACTGTAGGATTCTTCCAGCTAAGTCTGTCTTCTGTAGAATGCCTTTTATGGGCTGGTTGGTCCGAATCTTGATAGTGTGAGCTTCAAAATATGGGTGAAGTCGTCAAGAAGTGAGTATGAGGGCGTAGGCGAACTTTTCTATCTTTTGATAATTTAGCTCGGCCCCTTGTAGAGAGCTTTACTGATGAAGTAGATGGGTTGCTGCCCACCTTCGTCTTCTCTGACTAGTGCTGAAGCTATTGCCCGATTTCCTACTGCGAGGTATAATACGAGTGCTTCTCCTTCCCGTGGTTGGGTAAGAATGGGTGGTTGTCCCAAGAATTTTTTGAAATCCTAGAAGGCTTGCTCACACTCTGTCGTCCATTCAAACGTCTTTCCCTTCCTTAATGTGGCGTAAAAGGGAAGAGATCTTATGGCTACCCCGGCTAGAAACCTGGATAGGGCTGCCAGCCTTCCATTGAGCTGCTGCACCTCTTTGACGCAAGTCGGGCTTTCATGTCAAGTTTGGCCCGGCATTTATCCGGGTTTGCCTCAATTCCTCTTTGTGTGAGCATAAAGTCTAAGAATTTTCTAGCTTCTACCACAAAGGTGCACTTTGCGGGATTAAGTCGCATACCATGCTTTCGTATGCTGTCGAACACTTTGGTGAGGTCGGACAGTAATGATTCCTCACTTTGTGTTTTTACCAACATGTCGTCTACATACACCTCCATTAGTTTCCCAATATGGTCTGTGAAGACTTTGTTCATCATTCTTTGGTAGGTAGCTCCTGCGTTTTTGAGTCCGAATGGCATGACAATATGACAGTAATTTGCTTTTGGGGTTAAGAACGAGGTCTTTTCTTGGTCGGGTGGGTACATCGGGATTTGATTGTATCTTGAATAGGCATCCATGAAGGAGAAGTACTTGTATCCGGAAGAGGCATCCACTAGAATGTCTATATTTGAGAGTGGATAAGGATCTTTTGGGCAGGCTTTATTGAGATCGATGTAGTCAGTGCACATCCGCCACTTCCCATTTGACTCTTTTACCAAGACAACATTGGCTAGCCATAGTTGGTACTTGACCTCTCTTATGAATCCTGCCTCCAGTAAGGCTTGTACCTGCTCTTCCATAGCTTGGGACCTTTTCAGTCCGAGCTTCCTACGCTTCTGCTGCACTGGCCGAGATCCTGGGTATACCATCAATTTGTGGCACATTAGTTTGGGGTCTATGCCCGGTATGTCTACGGCCTTCCATGCAAAGAGGTCGGCATTATCCTTTAGGAACTGTATCAGAGGCTCTTTTACGTCTCCTTTTAAGGTAGCCCCAATATTTGTTGTTTTATCCAGGGCATCTCCGATCTGGACTTTTTCGATCTCTCCTTCAGGTTGTAGATGAAGTTCCTCGCGAGCTCGAACTCCCCCGAGTTCGATAGTGTTGATTTCCTCTCCTTTGCCTCTAAGGTTCAGACTTTCATTGTAACAGTGTTGCACAATTTTCTGGTCTCCTTTTATCGTGGCGATCCCTTTTAGAGTTGGGAACTTCATGCATAGGTGTGGAGTCGAGACTACTGCAGCAAGCTGGTTTAGTGTTGTCCGACCTATTAAAGCATTATAAGATTCGCTTACGTCGACTACTATGTAGTCTATGTTAAGTGTCCTTAACCGAGTTCCTTTTCTAAAGGTGGTGCGTAGCGAGATATATCCTAGTGGTTGGATGGGAGTGTCTCCCAGTGCGAACAAGCTATTCGGGTATGCTCTAAGCTCTTTATCTTGTAAGCCGAGTTTGTCGAAGGCGGATTTAAATAAGATATTCGCGAAGCTTCCTTAGTCTACCAGTGTACGGTGGAGATTAGCGTTGGCCAATATGATAGTAATGACCGTGGGATCATCATGTCCTGGGATGATGCCTGTTGCATCTTCCTGGGTAAAGGTAATAGTAGGGAGGTCGGATGATCTCTCTCCTTCCCCGACGTGATATACTTCTTTAAGGTGTCTTTTGCGAGATGATTTAGAGATCCTTCCTCCTGCGAATCCTCCATTTATCATATGAACATGTCTCTCCGGAGTGTGAGGTGGTCGTTCAGCTCGTCTAACCTCTTCATCCCTTCTTCTTTTTCTTAGTTCATCCGCTTTATTGGTTAAGTACCGATCTAATCACCCTTCTCTTGCCAATTTCTCTATGACATTCTTTAGGTTGAAACACTCGTTAGTAGGATGTCCATAGATTTGGTGGTACTCGCAGTACTCTGTCTGACTTCCTCCTCCTTTTTTGCTTTTGATGGAGCGAGGCGGTGGGATCTTCTCAGTATTGCATATTTCTCAGTAAACATCCACAAGAGACACCCGAAGAGGGGTGTAACTGTGGTATTTTCTAGGCTTCTCACTGGGTTGATCTTCTTTTTTCTTGGACTCCTTATCCTTGTCTCGAGAGGGATAGGAGAATCTGGATTTTGAGGTTTCTCCTAGCCAAGAATTTTCCTCCATGTTAATATACTTTTCTACCCATTCTTGTACCTCGTTCAGAGATGTTGGATGCTTTTTTGATATTGAGTGACTAAAAGGTCCTTCTCGTAGGCCATTGATGAGACCCATGATAGCTGCTTTTGTTGGCAAACTTTGTATGTCCAGACACGCTTTGTTGAATCTTTCCATGTAGTTGCGAAGACTCTCCCGATCTCCTTGCTTGATCCCTAATAGGCTCGGGGCGTGTTTGGCTTTGTCCTTCTAGATGGAGAATCTGGCAAGAAATTTTTTGGCTAACTCGTCAAAACTTGTGATGGATCTGGGAGGCAAACTGTCGAACCACTTAATTGCTGTCTTTGTCAGGATAGTCAGGAAGGCTTTGCATAGAATAGCGTTCGAGGTGTCAGTGAGATACATTCTACTTCTGAAATTGCTGAGACCATGGCTTGGATCGGAGGCACCGTCGTATGGGGTCATGTCGGGGGCTTTAAAATCCTTTGGAACTTTAGCTTTCATGATCTCTTTGGTGAAGGGATCTTGATCTTTGTGGGAGATGTCATCGTGACCAGACTAAATGGTTTTGGTTTTAAAGTTAGCTTCGAGTTTTAGGAGCTTGTCCTCTAACTCTCGGCGTCGCCTAGTTTCTCTCTGGAGGTTTCTTTCGGCTTCGCGCTGGTGTTCTGCCTCCTGTTCGAGCTGCTTGAGACGATTTTGCTGTTCTCGGAGGGCATCTAAGATTTCTGTATTTGGAGAATGCTTGTCTTCGTTTGGTTGAGGTGTATCCTTTGATGTGATGTCCGCATTTTTATACGGTGTTCTGTTTTCTAAATCAGAGTTGTGGTCGTTGTCAAGGTTGTCCACCATGATGATGGGATGACTTCCAGGTTCCCCGGCAACGGCGCCAATGTTTCGAGGGTTACCTGAAACTGTAGGTCAATCTCGGATGAGATCTGCGGTGGTGGTCGGAGTTGTCATGTCTAACTTGTTGGACTTGGTGGTGCTGCTGATCCTTCATCACCGGAGGGTGGTGGTACTTGCAAGAGACTCCAATGCTTAAGTTAGCACGGGCTTTAGGCAGGTATTTAGTAGAATCAGAGTATGAGTTATATCTGGGTGCTCCAGTGTATTTATAATAGCGGAGAGTGACCTTTCTTCGAGATAAGTTAGTTATCTTATCTTATCTTTAAGGGGAACTGCCTTTATCTTTCTAGACTTTGGCTGCCTTTAGATTTGGGTTGTGTTCCTTTTGTTTGGGCCTGCTTTGGGCTCCTTTAGCGATTTGGCCGAACTCTTTGAGAAGAGATCGGGGGACCTGTCTTGAGGAGGTCGGTCGCTTTGTCTTCAGTCAACCCGGGTTACATAGCTCGACCCCAGGTATGAACAATTAGTTACATAAGAAATGAACCCAAATGAAATAAGAACAATATCATTTAAAACCTTAATCATACTGTAAAAATGCAATCACAATAACCCTACATCCTAAACACATTAAATATCAAGTAAATCAAAATCACATTAAATAACAACAAATTTAATTCAAAGCCCTAGTTGTACTGTAAAAATGGAATCACAGTAACCCTAAACCTAAACAAATTAAAAGGAGGCCACCGAACCGAAAAACATTCACTTGGTGAATCAAAAATATAAGAGCCACCAAACCAAAAAACATTCACTTGGTGAATCAAAATTATATGAGCTACCAAACTGAAACTTTTGTATGTGGTGAATAAATGGTGATCAATTTTCAATCAACAAGAATAGTATTTTCTGCATGGAAAATAACTATTGAACAGAGTAACAACTAACTTCAAAGCTCTAGTTACAATATCAACTTAACTGAATGAAATAAGAAAAGAAAGAAGTTTATTAATTTAGAAAGTACTTACTTGTGTCCAAGCTTTATATTTATATCTCTTCCCGCTTTTTATTTTTTGTGGATCTATTGTTTCGAGCCATTTCATCACGAATATTCCACAATCATAGCTAAGCAAGAATTGAGTATAATACGATCATTAGTATATAAAATAAGAGTAAAGTATCGTTTTTGTCCCCAACGTTTTGGGGTAAGTCTCAAAGTTGTCCCTAACGTTTCAATCATCCTATTTAAGTCCCTAACGTTTTAAAATTGACTCAATGTTGTCCTGCCATTAGGGATCCGTTAATAGAATTGACGACGGGACAAAATTGAGACGATTTTGAAACGTTAGGTACTTAAATAGAACGAAAACGTTAGGGACAAAAACGATACATAAAAATAAATTTTAATTTAATTTTATCTTTCAATAATATTAATTTTTTACCGTACATAATATTTAATTATTTTTTAATTATATCTAAATAAATTACACTTAATCACATTACTTTCATTTTAAATAAATTTATTTTTTTATAATTTTAAAGAATTTTGATACATTACAGACAAAAGGTATAATTTATATTTTACTGTATATATATTATTTTTTTCTTTTCTGCAAGTTTATATACTAGTCATTCTACAAATATTTCATGATAACTAAAAATCTTTAAGAGTAAAATTATAAATAAATTAATTTATTTAAAATGAAAGTAATATGATTAAGTGTAATTTATTTAGATGTGATTAAAAAATAATTGAATACTATGTATAGTAAAAAATTGATATTATTGAAAGATAAAATTAAAATTTATTTCTATGTATCATTTTTGTCCCCAACGTTTACGTCCTATTTAATCCCTAACGTTTTAAAATCGTCTCAATTTTGTCCCGCCGTCAATTCTGTTAACGGATCCCTAACGGCAGAACAATATTGAGTCAATTTTGAAACGTTAGGGGCTTAAATAGGACGATTGAAATATTAGGGACAACTTTGGGACTTACCCCAAACGTTGGGACAAAAACGATACTTTACTCATAAAATAAAACACATTAAAAATACCACTATAGAAGAGAAAGATTCTAATCTTGTATGTTGACCATTCAATTGGATATACTCTGCTTCCTCTCCCAGTGCATCGTCTATTAAGGGTTCCGCCCCAACGTACACCCTCATCTGGGAAATTATTAAACTCTGAAAGAGACAAAGAAAAAAGTAAATAAACAAAACCAACAACAGTGAACCAAACTCCTCTCATGTACAGAAAAATTTCAATAATTTATAAGAAAATAACTTACAACAAATTTGTTTATTTCCTTTCTCGAATCAGGTATTTCTTTTGGCTTCTCGTTGATAGGGTCAAGGACATAGAATTTATTTTTGTTTACATCAGCAATCCACAACCACTAATGCCCTCCATTGCAAATTAGGACAAATTAAATAGCTGAAGTATTAGAAAATTATAGAATATTTCAGTGGAAACAATAGCAAACAAGAGAATTATCAAAAAATTTTAAATATTTCAACTTACAAATGGATGCAATGCAAGTTTTCTTTTGTCAATAAACTGCCAGTGGTGGTCATACTGCTGAATATTAAGTGCATGTTTGGGCGTCATTATTTTGTTAAAAAAAGATCTTTTTTCAATGAAAAAAGATCTTTTTTTATTTTTTAACGTGTTTGGCAAATTTCTAGTAGTAAAAGTAAAAGCACTAGTAAAATCAAAAAAAAGATCTTTTTTGAGAAGCTGTAATTTACATCTTTTTTTAAAAGATCTTTTTTCTTTAAAAAAAAGATGTTTTTCGTGTAATAAATGAGCAAAAAAGTACTTTTATATTGTTATACCCAAACATAATTGATAGATAAAAAGATCTTTTTACATGAGATATCCAAACATAAAATTACTTTTACTTCTCTATAAGATCTTTTAAAAAAAGATAACTCAAAAAAAGATCTTTTCTCAAAAGCTCACCCAAACAAGCCCTAAACCTGTGGGGTTTCTTTGTGCTCTTATCATAGTACTTGTCGTCATATGTTCCCACGATAAAATTCTGCAAAATCCACATCAGTTAAATCAAATTTCACCGAACCGAACAAAAATTATATGCTGAATAAAACGTGAAAAACATTCAATCATCAAGAGAAAAGTTTTCTTAATCCAAAAGTACTCAAAAGAAGACATAAGAATCAGGTGAACCAATATTAACATTCTCACTGAACCGAAAACTAATAAGCAGTGAATAAGAAATTTACTTACCACAATATCCATCAGCACAATGTATATTTCTTCTTCATACCGCTTAGTTTTTCTTTCATTAAGAATCAAGCTGTGTATACTAAACACCTGTAGGATGAAAATTTATGAGACATACTATATAAGAGTGTTTAAAAAAATCATTAATGTTAACGGAATTGGCAAAGGATTTTACCACGGCATGCACTTGTTGTCTTGGCATTAGAGACATGAAATATTCTCTCAACCCCTCGTAGAGTCCCTCATGTTTCAAGCCAAATACTGGTTCATATTCATTGGTACTTGATAAACCCCATTTGTAGGGTTTATCTTGTGCTTGATTTAGGGGATTTTATACCCTTTTACCCACATTTATCCATTGAAATAGCATGGTTTTATAACTTCTCCTTTAATTGTGCTTAAGAGTGAAAACATGCTTTTTAGGACTTAAAATAGCTAAATCTAATTCTCCTTGTATTCCATTAGATGCCTTGATATGTTTGCTAAGTGATTTAGATTTAGGAGGCGAGGGTTGGACCAAGGGAATGTAGGAAAAGCATGTAGAAATGGAGAACTCATGGAGAAATAAAGGAAACGCAAAAGCTGTCAACCCGACCTCTTCGCACTTAATCGGCCATAACTTGAGCTACAGAGATCCAAATGATGCGGTTCCAGTTGGGTTGGAAAGCTAACATCCGGGGCTTCGAAATGATATAAGATTTTCTATGGTTGAACCGCGCATGGTGACGCGTACGCGCATAGTACACGCACGCGCCGTTGCTGCCACCTGGTTCACTTAAAGCAAAACGTGGCCAGCGAATTCTAAAGCCTTGTGGGCCCAATCCAACTCATTTCTGATGCTATTTAAGCCAAGGATTGAAGGGGGAATGAGGATACTTTTTCATAATTTAGAAGTTAGTTACCATTAGTTTAGTTTTAGCTTAGTTTAGTAGTGAGAGTTAGTTTCTAGAGAGAGAGGCTCTCACTTCTCTCTAGAATTAGGATTAGGATTAGGTTTAGTTCTTAGATTTAAGTTTTAATCTTTGCTTTCTTCCACTTCTATCTCTCAATTCTTTGTTGCTACATTCAATCTTCTTCTATTCTTTTGTTGTAATTTCCTTTATATTGTTCTTATATTTTGTTGTAGATCTAGTATTGTTCCTTCTACATTCTTCCAATTCAACAAGAGGTAATTCATAATAAATGTATCTTCTTTGCTTTTCTATTGTTGATCTCTTGTTTTTGTAGTTGTAGATTCCTTTAATTCTTGCATTTAATAATGTTTACTTCTATTGCACTTTATGTGTTTGTTGAAATGTCTCTTTTAGTTTTAGTGTAGATTTTGTTCCTCTTGGCCTAGGTAGAGTAATTAGTGACACTTGAGTTATCTAATTCCTTTGTTGATTGATAATTGGAGAGATTTCTAATTGGTTTGGGGTGCACTAAAGCTAGTCTTTCCTTGGGAGTTGGCTAGAATTTGTGGCTTAAGTCAATTCATCCACTTGACTTTCCTATATTTAGTAAGGGTTAACTAAGTGGTAGCAATGAACAATTCTCATCACAATTGAGAAGGATAACTGGGATAGGACTTCTAGTTCTCACACCTTACCAAGAGCCCTTTATAGTTGTTAGTTTACTTTTCTTGCCATTTATAATTCTTGTCTAAAAATCCTAAAAAACCCCAATTATAACTCACAACCGATAACAAGACACTTCATTACAATTCCTAGGGAGAACGACCCGAGGTCCAATACTTCGGCTTATGAATTTTAGGGGTTTGTACTAGTGACAAACAACTTTTTGTATGAAAGGATTATTGCTTGGTTTAGAAACTATACTTTACAACGAGATTTTATTAGTGAATTTCTAAACCGTCAAAAAATCCGTTCATCAGTGCTATCTTTTGTTTGTTTTACATGTGTCATCCAATGATAACACTTTTCCATCAGCTCATTCATGATTTTTTTCTTTATCTACGAGGTTTTGTAAACTTCAGCCACTGTTAAGGTTAGTTCAGAAGATGTTCCTTTAGCAAAGTTTAATGCTGCTGCCACTCCAGCATCTACCACCACCTCTGCCAGGATTTCAAGCTGTGAATTACTCTCTTGAAAGGGCTGAGTTGGTTGAGATGCTGGTGGACTTATCCCAAGGCTAAAGGAAGGCCTTTCATCTTTCCTTTCCTTAGTTTGAGCAGCACTACAGGATGATAGATATTTAACAATAATATTAAACAAAAATGATATTTAATCACTATAGTGAACCAAAATTCAAACAAATAGTGAACCAAAATCAAAATTTAAAATGAACCAAAATTATATTAAACAACAATGATATTAAAGAAAAGCAAGTAACATACCTGTCAAATGATGACAAGATTAGAGTTTCTTTCTCTGTTTGCCGGGCCACCGGAGTTTCTTGGGATTGTTCATCATCAGAAACTTCATAGACATCTGCATCCTTGAAAAACTCTTTAAGAACAGAGCTTGTAATAGACCCCGTAACACCTTGTTTGTTGGGTTTTGGACGGCAGCTATAAGAAATAGAAGAGAGTCCAAAGACAACAACACATTGAATTCATTTCTAGTTTCAACCGAACCATAATGAAACCATGTATAAGTAGTAACACTTACAGATCAATCGGTGCTTCTTGTTTGGATTGTTGTACTGTTGGTTCTTTGCAGGGCTCTTCCAGAGGTCTACTTCATTAAACAGTAAACATTTATATAATTATCCCAAACTATTATCATATTTAACAATGATATTTAATAGAAATTACACCAATCATTATAGTGAACCGAAGACGAAACTTATACTGAACCAAAATTCAAAACTACAGTGAACCAAAATTATATTTAAAAAAGTGATATTAAAGAATTTAATGCTTACACATTAACAGGTGCTTCTCGTTCTGATTCTTGTTGCACCGGTGGTTCTTGGGGTTGTTGCTCTTTTTCTTTTGCAGGGCTGTTACATTAAATAGAAAACAGTTCAATAACAACCATTAAAATTAATAAAAATAATTTTTATGTGAAACTTACGCTTCATTAGAAACTTCATATACATAGTCATCTTTCAATAAGTCTTCAATTACAGAACTTGTAATAGACCCTGTAACACCGTTCTTTTTGGGTTCTTGAGGGCAGCTGTAATAAGCAGAAGAGAGTCCAAAGACAAGAACAGATTGAGTTTATTTCTGGTTTCAACTGAACCATAATTAAACCATTTATAAGCAGTAAACATTGAACAAGATTCATATGGTGAATAAATATTTATTAACTTACTCATTATTAGATGTTTGTTGTGTTTCCTCTTGTGGAGGGACATAGATGAAGTCATCTTTCATCAACTCTTCCTGAACTGAACTTGGAAGAGATAATGCAAGAGGAGGTCTAAGGAATGTAAACAAAAATAAAGCTAATGTTGAATAATTAGAATAATTAGAATTTGTTTTGAAAAATAGGAATTCGCACATTGAAAAACTCACATTTCCAAAGGTTCAGAATGAATTTGTTGTTGAATCTCAACGATTTCTACTTCAGATTCAGGTGTAGCTCTAGTGACATTTAAACATAATTTCCTTGTGATTAATTAAACAAAAATTATTAACTAAATTTAAAAGAGTAACAAAAATATTTTTAACTTACACTCGTGGAGTTTTAGACTTCTTTCTTGGGAAGATTTTCTTTTTTCTATAATATTTGACCGGGATTTCTGGGGTATTTTTCCTTAAAAAAATAACAAATTAAAATTAGAAACTTAGATTAAAAGCAGAGGTCTAGAAAGACATTAAATTCATTTCTGGGCAACCACCGAATCGAAAATACAATATGCAGTGAACCGATTTACCTGGTATTGCTCACAGCATCTACAGAAGGTGTAGAGCTTCCTTGAGTCTGTAAGACTTGCCCACTATCAATATTTACAGTAGGCACCCTAAGCAATATAAATAAATATTAGTAATTGAATCTAGAGGAATTAGAAAAGGTTGTAGCAAAAGTAAGCCAGTAAGAAAAGGAATTCGGGAATAATAAACTGAATCTTACGTCTTAGAGAAATCATTTTGTCCCTGTGGAGAGTCAAACTGATCCGGAGCAATGTTTGTTGACTGAGCTCCATTATTTCTTTTCTTTGATCTTTTCTCTCTTATTATATCGAATGCTCATTGTCTTTTTTCGGCAGCATTGTCCTTTTCTTGTTTAGTTCTGAAAGTTCATAAAATAAGTATCAAGAAACCTAAAATGTAAGTATCAGTAAAAGAAAATATGATTCGAGAAACTTACTCCTTCTCAGGTTGGGTTGGTATTTTTGCCATTATTTCTGGTTGTTTTCTTCTTTTTATTATGGGTGTTTTCTCAGTTTTATTTTCTTTGTAAAACAGATAAACACATTGAATTTATACTGGAGACAAGACACTAACGATGAAGTCAACCAAACAAAAAGATAACACCGAACCGAAATAAATTAAACTGCTAAACCGAAACTTAGAAGCCCACCGAACCGAAAATAGATATATATGCAATCAACAAAAATACTTACTCATTTTCAGCTTCGCTTGTGCTCTCTGAATCTATAGGCACAGGCTTTGTTTTTTTTGTTTGTTTTTTAACCATCTTCAACGGTTGTTTTCTTTTTTTGTTGTGGTTTTTTTATTTCTTCTTCTCTGCAATACATAAGAACAAGCGCATAAGAACAAATTTAAGCAAATACAAATTAAATGAAATTAATATGAAAATTAAACTTACTGGGTTTCGAATTCAGATTCGGAAAGTCTTTCCTCTTTTGAAGAATAATCCGTCTCAACATTTTTCTTTTTTATTTTCTTTTCTTTTTCTTTTTGCTCCAAGTTACTTGTTTTTGTTTTTTCTTTCTTTTTTTTCTTTCTATACAGAAGTCCCTAAAACAGAAACAAGGTCTCAATTAATTAATCATCAAAATAACAAATTAACAAACTGGTGAACTGAATAAAGTAATCCTACCGAACCGAAAAATATTCATATGGTGAATAGTACATGACAACTATTTATTCATCAAGAAAAATGTTTCTTAATGCAGAAACATTCAAATGAACAAAACTAACAATTGCAAGTAGGACAAATAATTTAATTATAACCTAAAAGCATTTCAAAGCAAATTTTTCGGGGAATTTTAGTATAGTACTTACCAATGGTTGTGTTGTTTCGGATGACATCCGTTCAATGATCATTTCCCTTGTCCAATAGGCCACCCATGGTGCAGGAGGAGCTTCAGGTATAAATGGACGGGGAAACTTTGTTTCTTGGAAGTATATCAACATTAATACAAAAACACAGCCATCAACAGACTGTTTCTTCCCTTCTCTCTTGATTTCAACTCCTTTCATTAAGAAGTTGAGAACATACTTTGCACAATCCCATTCCCTAATGATGTCAATATGAAAGATCGGTGGCTTGTGGATTGGGGAGGCCACATTTACTGTTGTGGGGAGCAAGAAGCACTTTTGTATGAAGACAACAAAAGTCCTCTTGAATTTTTTCTGGTTCTCTTCCCCTTCTACACTCATATCCAGCACATTCTTTGTCAAAGTTGCCAAGGAAATATTTTTGACACTGTCAAATATTTTTCTGCTGGATTCAGCTTGTTGTAATCAACCTTTTCAGGAAAAAGATTCCCTACAATATTTTAATAGCAAAAATAAGACAAAAACGGCCAGTTTAATTATCCGGACACCAATGAATTGAAAATAAGCAGTAAGTGGAAAATGTATTACCTCCATTGGTTATGCCGAGGGCAGCTGCTACCTTCCGAGGAGTTATGTATATTGTCCCTTGTAGAGTTTTTAGGCATCCACTCTCTACATCAAACCGATCAAGCAATTCTATCAATAGTGTATCAAAGACATTCATTTCTGGCACATGTGTCAGACCACCAAATCCCATTTCTTCCACAATATCTTTCTTTTCTTGACCCATTTCCCTATACACTGTTGCTATTGCCTTTGTTTGGCATCTGCAATAGTGAGTTTTCTGCAAGTTTTGAAACAGAATGTGAGGATATATTTATAATACAAAATAGATAATATTCAAATGAAAATGGATAAATATATTTAATCTGCTTACGTTATAATGTGCCTTCTCCTTCATTGTTACCATTTTCTTGTTGTGTTTTGCTGTAGTAAAAAATTTTGGTCAATACTTCATTCAATATATCAACAAGCACAAGCATGTATATGTTAAACAAGTCAATTAAAATGCCACCACCCATTGAACCGAAAATCCTTCATGTACAGAATAAAAATAAAAAAGGCTACCGAACAGAAAAATGTGCATGTGATTAATAAATGATTATCAGCTTTCAATCAACAAAAATACTATTACAATAGTATGGCTTATCAAAGTGAAAGAGTTGTCTCTAATGTCAATTGTCCTAAACAAAACTCATTCAATACATCAACAACCACAAGCATGTGTATGTTAAACAAGTCAATTAGAATGCCACCACCCACTGAACCGAAAATCCTTCATGCACAGAATCAAAATCAAAAAGGCTACCGAACCGAAAAATATTCATGTGGTTAATAAATGATGATCAGCTTTCAATCAACAAAAATACTATTACAGTAGTATGGCTTATCAAAGTGAAAGAGTTGTCTCTAATATAAATTGTCCTAAACAAAACTCATTCAATACATCAACAACCACAAGCATGTGTATGTTAAACAAGTCAATTAGAATGCCACAACCCACAGAACCGAAAATCCTTCATGCACAGAATCAAAATAAAGAAGGCTACTGAACCGAAAAATATTCATGTGGTTAATAAATGATGATCAACATTCAATCAACAAGAATACTATTACAGTAGTATGGCATATCAAAGTGAAAGAGTTGTCTCTAATGTCAATTGTCATAAACAAAACTCATTGAATACATCAACAACTACAAGCATGTGTATGCTAAACGAGTCAATTAGAATGCCACAACGCACCGAACCGAAAATCCTTCATGCACAGAACCAAAATAAAAAAGGCTACCGAACTGAAAAATGTTCATGTGGTTAATAAATGATGATCAGCTTTCAATCAACAAAAATACTATTACAGTAGTATGGCTTATCAAACTGAAAGAGTTGTCTCTAATGTCAATTGTCATAAACAAAACTCATTCAATACATCAACAACCACAAGCATGTATATCTTAAAGGCCAAATGGATTATCAACAACCACAAGCATGTATATCCATATAACCAAAATCACAAAGGCTCTCGAACCAAAAATTTTCAATCAACAAGAATAGTGTTCTTCAATAGAAAATAAGTACTGAAGATAGTAACAGAACTCTAATTAAACTATCCAAACTAATAAGAACAAGCAACAATATCTTAAAACCCTAGTTGTACTGTAAAAATCATTCACAATAGTTCAATCCACTAAACGAAGTAAATCAAACCAGTAAAACTGAAATGAAACTAGGCGAAACGCGACATTGCAAGATTTTAAATGAACAGCAGTTTTCTCATACCTTTTGTAGTCTTTGTTGTTGTTTTCGTTTGTTTCTGGTTGTTCCTTGCGAAATCTTCTTCCGAATCATTTGCCGTAGTGATTTCTGCAAAGAATGTGATTGAAGTTTGAGTGATGTTCAGAGAGATTCGAAGAGAGTGAGTGTTTTGGGGTATTGGTTTCGTGTTGAAGATGTAACGTTCGTTCATAATGAAGCGCGAATGGGAAAACGAGACGTTTTTGTGTGGCGTGTGTTTCTCGCTCTACATTTAATGCGCTTGAAGCAATTTGGGCTTGGGCCTATATGGTTATATGGATGTGTAGCAGCCCTGTAAAAAAACGGGTACTTTTCAAAATTAAAAATGTAACTATCAAAATTAAAACATATAATGTAATATTATATATTAATAAACTTTTAGACCACTTTTATATTTGTGTAAGATTTAAAAAATCTAGTTGATTATCAAATTAATGATACAACTGCTCTAGTTATTAAATTATTAGTTTAGATATTTAATTAGATTAATTTAAATTTAATTAAAATAATTGAATTATAATAAAATAATATTTAAAACTGTAAATAAATACATAAAAATATAAATATATGTTAATATAAATTTTAAAAATATATAAAATTAAAAATGTAAAACCAATTAAAATTTTATAATTTCATATAAATATAATGTAAGAGTACATTCATAATATTATATATTTATATTATAAAATAATAAAAAATAACCAAACAGAAAAAATATACTTTAGTTATATCTTAATTCATAACTTTTTTATTAAAAGAATAAGTGTATTTTGTATTTATATTTTGTAATTTTTAAGTATTTATTTCAGTACGATGATTAATTAATACGTATCAATATCATAAAACATTAGATGAATAAAAAATACTATGTAGATTATATTATCTTGGTCATTATTTATTTTAATTTTATTTTAAAATATTATATCACTAGATATACTAAAATACCCTTATTAATAATTATAAAAAAATAAATATATTCGTTTAAATTTTTTGTTAAAAGACTGAATAATCCTTTTTTAATTATTGTGACAAAAAGTATTCTTATACAATTTTAAAAAAATTAAAATCAAATAATCAAATTAATCGTGTTCTTCATCTGCTGCCAAGGCACAGGACTGATTTTTTCCTGCATAGTCCTTTATCTCTGATGATAGCGTGCCCAATACCCGTGATTGCATCTTCGGTGACAGCAATGCCATCAATGCCAAATTCTACAGCTGCGCTGACCCGGACTTCTGCACTCACTTCGGCCTCCTATCCCATGAGAGCTAAACTTCGTCAACGAGTCCTACAAATGGCTCGAGCACAAAATCATCTTCCACCTACACCTTCACACCAGGCAATCTCCCTTCGCAATGGTTTGTTGGAGGTAGGAGTCGCACTGTACAGTGTAAGGGAGACAATGACGATGGTTAGGAGTGGATATTTTATATATTATAATATTATTAGTCATTTTACTAATTGTTTTATCTATAGAGTTAACCACCAGTTTCGCACTTGAATTATCATAACGCTAACAAAAATGACATCCACTTTTATTCATGATAAAAATATCTTTAAAATATTTTAAAATGCAACAAAATATCCATTATTAAATATATATTTTTAAAAAGTTCTTTAAAAATTAGATTTTGATACGATTTTTATCAAGCATCATTGGAGAAATAAAACACTTTTATCTTTAAAAATTTGTGATTTTATGCCAAGTAAATCTTTTTTTACGATTTGTTTATCAATGACCAAGAATACTTTTAAAAAATGAAAAAGTTCTAGAGGATAAATTTTTATCCAATTTTTTATATATACTTTCTAAATAGTTATCCAAATATTTCCTACAAAATTTTAGATCAAATGCATAAGCAATTTATCAATACAAAACTTTTTTGTCACTTATAAAAAAAATGTTAGTTTTGGTTATTTTTATTGTATTTTATAATATTTTAAAGATATTTTTGTCATTATCAAAAGTGAGGGGTATTTTTGTTAGCATTTCTAAAAATTGGGTACAATTTTGGTAGTTTACTGTTTACCTATATTACATATATTATATATAGAGGTAAATATCAAATCAGTACCCGATGAGATTCTGACGTTGACAAAATAGTACTTGATCTTTATTATTGATAAAATAATTTCCAAAAGATTTTATAATTTGACAAGAGTGACTAACCGTCAATTTATCTGGAGTTAAAGTTTAGAGGTGACGTGTTAGTTAATAATTATCATAATTACAAAAGTTACCCACTTTTAATTTTTATAATTTTAAAAACACCCCAATTTCAATTTAAATAAAAAACCCTAATCCCCTTTTTTCTCTACTTCCCTAATTCTCTGACGTACATCCCCGAAAATTCCCCTTTTTCTTCCTCTTTGTCACTCATCCTGGTTTTCTTCCCTTCGGCCCCTTTAAGTTCATCTCCATCTCTCTCTATTGTTGCATCCTCGACCTCTTCTACTCATAATTCTCCGCGCGAAAAGATATCATTAAACACCAAAAGACAATAGGTTTCTATCTGAAGAATCGGACTCTGGATGAGCAGATGATGCCTCCGAAACGAGAGCTTCTGGTTCTTCACTTACTTGTTTTGGTTCTGATTTTGATTCTTTAGATTTTGGAAGCTAATACCATTGAAGAGGTTCCAAAACAAGATCACAGGGTTCTCAAAGCACCTGAAGAAGAGGATCCAAAAAGGTTCGGTTTGTGAAATCTTGTTGAAACTGCAAGAAGAAGAAGAAGAAGAAGAAGAAGAAGAAGAAGAAGAAGAAGAAGAAGAAGAAGAAGAAGAAGAAGAAGAGAGAGAGAGAGAGAGAGAGAGAGAGAGAGATGGATTTTGTTCTAGAAGTTTCTGCCATTAATGTCGATAGCATGGAGGCCAATAAGCAGGCCATCGATATTCCTGGTGTTGTGCATGTTGAGCCTATGGCGGTTCTGTAGGTTCTATTTGGCCGTGGTGGTTTTGTCGGCGGCTCTGATAGGAGGTTCTAAATTTTGATAATGGTAATTTAGAACTTTATATAGTTAAAACTCTTAAAAGTATTTTATTGGAATTAATTTTTGATTTAGTTAAATTATTAGTGCCATCAGTGTATTTTGTATTGCATTGAGACAAATTATTACAAGGTGAATTCTACCATGTAGAAGAGAGATTCTTTCTATATGTGTAGAAATTTATTGTCATTTTTCAAGTAGAATAAGTGTCTAGAGAGAGAGTGCAATTAAAGCTATAGTGAAAGACAAAAAGCTGATCTTGGTGCCGAGTGTGGATCCCACTGCAGTGGATTAATTTCACCAATATTTAATGATGTAAAGTTGATTAGTTATTAATTATGAATGATAATGATGGGCTGATTTTTTTTTTTCTTAAATGGATTTAAGTTTCTGGGCCAAGCCATTTTTTTCCCCTGGATTTGGGTCTTAATTAAATTTTTTTTATGAAAAACAAAAATAATAAACATAATATATTATGGATTTGGGGTTATTTGAATTTTTTTTGTTTGGGTCTTAATTAATTTTTTCTCTGTAGATGTAGGTGTTGATTGATTTTTTTTTTATGAAAAGTGGACACTTTTTTTTTCATGAAAGATGTATTTTTGTGTTCTTGAAAATATTAGTTTAGTATTTTCACATGTTATTTTTATTCTATCTCAATAATCTTATTCTTAATAATATTTTAGACTATAATCATTCATTAGTTATTATTTTATTATTAGTTATATGGTTAATTTTTGTAGTATAGGTTAGTTATATGGTTAATTTTTCTAGTAGGATAAATAATTTACGTTATAAAAAAATTATAATGGTGCACAAGAATAAAATGCTTTAGCATTTAGAATTTAATTTTGGTTCGTTTAGAGTTTATTTTGACGATAATATTTTTGGTACGTGATAAAATTTTTGTATTGTAACGATTGTAAATCGATGATAGAATTTAGTGTTTAATTAGAATTGTTTTCATAAAACCTTGGTAAAAATTTTGAATATATTTAGTTAATATAGTTGTTGGAATTTCAAAATATAATTTATAATTTTTACTAAAAAATGAAATATGTATGTTTTTTTCATGAGTATTTTACTAAATGGCATCATATTATTAAATAAGTTATATTTATGGTGACAATAAATAATTTATTGATGTAAAAACGATCACAAAAAGAATATGTTAGATGGATGCTAATTTAGAATGATATATATATATATATATATATATATATATATATATATATATATATATATATATATATATATATATATATATATATATATATATAGTGTGTGTGTATGTATGACCGGAAAGATTAAAATAAGGGTAAATCACATGAACAAACTGAATGCATTCTAAATTTATATGAATGTCCAAAATGCAAAGTGTAAGACCCAGAACCTTTGAAAAGTCTTTTTATGATCAAGTCTCAAATCATATGGTTATTTATAGCCTTAGTTTAAGAAATTATTTTATTAAAGGTAATTAAGGCAAGTTTCGATTTATTGAATTTGAGATAAGTTATGATTATTATCCAATTTTATAATTATTGGATTATTTTCTATATTTGAATTATAAAGTTGATAGTTATGAAATAATAAGGATTTTATACGATTTGGATTAGATAAGTAATATTTTAAATATTACTATTGCTATTTTGGAAAAATGAAGAAAGTAAGTATATTATTTCTAATTATTTGATTTGGACAATTTATTAAAAGTAATTTGTAAAAAAATTGATGAGCAAGTAGTATTTTCTATATACCTCTAGTGTTGGATTTAATTTGGGTTTCAATTACCATATTATTCCCAACTTTATTTGAAATTACCAAAATACCCATAACCCTAATTTTATTCAAAAACCCTAACCCTAAAAGCCTGACCCAGTACCCGTTTCCCCTCTCTGAACCAGCAGCAGCATGTACTGCCCTATAACCTAAACACACACACAGTATCTGAAGGAAAAAAAAGGGAAGGTAGAATCGGGAAAAAGAAGAAGGGGGAAGGGGCTTATACCGCCGTTCAGCTCGCCGCCACTATGTCACACCTTGCCGCCATGCCTCACGCCTCGCCGCCATCATCCTCGCGGGCATGGAGGAAGCCTTTCTACTGCCAATGCTGCCCCTGAAGGCGACGCCGTCGCGTCAGAGCTCAGGCGAGAGGGAGAAGGTCGCGAAAGAGGAGGGAACCGTGCTGTTCTGCTCCGCCGTCGCCACTGAAGCTGCACACAGTCCCTAGTCGCCCCCGAGCCAAACACAGGAGTGGCCGCCGTCGCTACAGAGGAGTTGCGTGGACACCGTCGCATCCTCACGCACAGAGAGAGAGGGATGTGCGAAAGGGGACCCTTTTCCGCCGCTGTCATGCCGTTAGCGCCGATTCGGTGTTTGCCGCCGCCGAGCTTCCATAGCCGCCGCGTTTCACTGTGGTTGAGGGCGTCTCCATCGTCGCACCTTGGCCGACGGCATTGCCGATTTGCTGCTCCGCGGTGCCTAGCTGGAGCTCCTGTTGCTGATGCTGGAGATCGGTGGTTGCCGGAAAACACCACTGTTGTTGTTGCCGAAAGAGGGAGAAGCCGTGCCGCTGTTCTGGCCGAGCCTCAACCGCCGAGAACGCCGCTGCCGCCACCGAGCTCCACTGCCGGTAAGGCTTTTAAGTTGAGTTTCCCTTCTGTTGAGTTTCCTGGAACTTCATCGTCGCTGCGTGTGGTCCAGATCACCGCTGCTGCTTGGGGCTGACTACCAGGGGCCACCGCCCAACCGGTTCAGAGGGCGCTGCGGTTCAGTTCAGCCGTTCTTTCTTAGTTTCAGTAAGTATTCCTGTTTTGAGAGCCTCGCGTTAGTATTTTGTTGTGTATGGTTAATGAATATGAGTTCTGATAGCGTGGGATCGAGTCCTGATTATTGTATGTTGCGATTAGTGTCGCTATGGTTATTGCGGATGTGGCTTTCTGAGGTTGCGGTTGTTGATTATTTTGGGTTGAGGTGGAAAGGACTCTGTGAGGCGTTTGAGTTATGGAATTTGTGTTTTGAGGTAGGGGCACTTTCCGAAAACTATAGTTTATTATTAGAATTATTACATATGGATACTGATGTGAGATATGGTGTATTTAGTGATTGTATCTGCCTTATGTATTATTTGATTGACTCGAATAATTATGGATGTTTGTTTGGCTGAATTGTTGTGCGGCTTTGTGAAATGTAATGTTTTGAATTGATTCTTTAAAGATTTGAAATCTGAGTTTAATCCATTGAGGATTGATTTGATTTGAGTCAATTATTTGATGATGTGAAAAGCCGAATGCACTTTTGAATTCAGCCTGGTTTACTTTAATTGACTTGATCTTAGACAAATGATTTGTTACTGAACCGTTTCTTTAAAGTGTTGGATATGAGTAAATCGGTTGATATTGAGTTGATTTTGAAATGGTTTTCTTGATATATGCCACTGAGGCGACTGTTGGATTTAGCTTGCTTTGAATTGATTTCTGTTTTTGAACTGTTGAAAAGGAATGAGAAACGGTTTAGTTGGGACCTGAACCGGGTGGCAAAAGTCCAAGTTTTAGGGGAGGTGTTGCCGAAATTTCTACAAAATCCTAGTCTTGTTTGAAAAGTTATTTAAAAAGGATTGGATTTGAGAAGTTGTATTATTTGATTTATTAAGAGAATATTTATATTTTCAAGCTTAATTTATTTAGTGAACCTTATGACTTGAGTTTGACTTATTTAGAAATGAACTATTTTTACCGTTTGAATCACTGAAGGAAAGAATGATGCTCTAATATTGATTTCAATATAAAAAGGAGCTTTTAGTGATTTCAAAGGAATCTAGACTTTTGATTGAGTAATTAAGTTTGAGGCATTTTGGAAGAGTTAGAAAAATGGGTTCCAAAAAGAAACCTGAAAGTGGTTTGATTCAAATGAACCGGTTCCTTTTCAAATGAGTTGATTTTTGGACCGGGTTGGAACTTGTGATTTTGTATGGTCGGTTTCATAATAAATTCAGTTTTATTTACTTGAACCGAGAATCCATGATTTTAAGAGTTTCAATGAATTTTAAGGAATTGATATAGGTTGACCTTCCCTAAAGACTTGGGACTCTGCCGAGAAGCTTTTATTATAAAATCCCATTGTTGGACGGGTGGTTTTGAATACTTTGAAATAAATCCTTAACTTGCCATGGTTTTGGAAGTTTTGGAAAGAGAATGCCGAGAGTGGCTTTGTTTTAAACAGGGAACTCACTTTGAGTAAATTTGGCTTATGAGCCTGAGATGATTTGAGAAATGAAATCTTTAAAGCATAGGCTGAAAAGAGTTGAAATTTGATTTCAAAGTGAAATGGCTTGAGAAAAGTGATTTGTGGCTTAAATGCCGGTTTTATGAATTTGATGATGTTGAATGGTGGAAGTGCTGTTTTGTTATGGGCCGGAATGGCTGTGTATGATTATGAATATTAGCTGGTTCTGGATTGAACCGTGAGCCGGAATGACTGTGTATGATATTGAGTTATGGCTAATTGCCGAATGAGTTATGGGCTGTATGGCTGACAATGAACAATGAATTTAAGCCAGATGGCTGAGATGGATGTTGATCCATGGCTGGGACTGAATGAATATATGCTTGAGATACCTGGTTATTAGCAAGGGTTGTGGTTTGTCCCACTTGCTCCAGGTCAGAGACTGTGATGCCTGGGTAGTAGCAGTAGCAGTGGTGATTCCACTCGCTCCAGGTTGAGCTTTTAAACACCCGCCTGGGTAGTAGCCGCAGTAGTGGTTATCCCACTGGCTCTGGGTTGAGTGGGTAGTAGCAATGGGGTTGTAGCTCAAACCTACTTGCTCCGCGATGGGTGTTTTTGTCCATGGTTAGCTACCAGGACGTGTCGGGTTGGCTATATAACCGACAGATGATATCATCAGCCACTAGAGACAGGCATGCATCATATGCATTTATGTGACATTGTTTGGGTGTGCATATTATACTTGGTTCGTCTATGTGATTAATTGCTAACTGTTCTACTTGCAATAACTGTTTGTTTGTGCTTGCATCTTCCTATTTGTGTTTGTTACTGGGACTCTGTTGGACTGTGGTGATTGGTTGTTGTTGGATTGTTTGGGCCTAGGGCCGTGGTTGGAATGAGATGAACTGATGGTTGATTTCGGTTTTGTGTTTCTGGTTTAAAATAAAATATGAAATGCTATTTTGGTTCAGCATGGTTAAACCTTTTTGAAAGGCTTTTGAATCTTTGAGAATTGAATGGTTCCTCTTTTAGAAAATATTTCCGACTTCACTTTCATTGTAAACCGTTGTTTTTGAAAAGAGGCATGAGACGGTTATTAATCACTGGTGCGGTTATCTTCATGTATCCTATTACAGTAATTCCCAAAAACCCTCTACTGAGAACCCTTTCGAGGATGATGTTCTCACCCCCTATATTTTTCCCCTTTCAGGATATGGACGCAGAAGTCACAAAGAGTTTATTTAGTTGTTGAGATGCTCTGTCTTGTTTTAGTTATGGTTTATTGAACCCTCGCCATTATCTTGTTATATTATGTAAGAGGGATAGGAATTGTATTGGTATATGCTTGTAAAGTTATTTATATATATTTATGTATATATATGGATGTACTCTTTATGAGTTGTTGTAAGTTGTATGGTATTTATGGATGTACATTATCGAACGAAAGTATTTTTGGGAGCGGTATTACGGTTTAAAGTTTTAAACAGGCTCATATTTTAGTATTAAATAGTATAAGTGTCGTCGTAATGTCCGAGCTATCAGAGTCGCGCAGCCGGAAGCGTGAGCTTTGGTAGTTAGGGTGTTACATTATGGTATTAGAGTGGTCCTTCCTGTAGAGCCTGAGGAATGGACCAACTATGCTTCAGTTGCATACTCTGAGCATTTGTCATGTATTAGCTCTTGTCGAATGACGAGAATTAGAGCTTTATGCACATGATGATCTATTGATTAACGCTGTTAGTCTTGCATTGCATAATTCTTGGTATTAAGTTTGGCCGGCTTAATACTAGTGAATTATGTACATGAGAGCACTGATGGGTTATCATAGGTGATATACGAGTTTCGAGTAAAGCGAATTGCGGGTTTTGGGAATGTTGGAAACTATTTCTCGAGGCTATTCAGTTGTGTCTTGAAATTCTATTCGAGTCAACCTGTTCTTTCATATCCTAACTTGAAGTTCTTGTTTGCTACTCCTCTTGAAAAGTAATTGGATGTTTCCACTCTATTTCTCTATTCATATGCATTATTGTTTGATCTCAATTGCATATGCTTGTTTGGAATCCTTGTTGCATCTGTCTTTCTCTGTTTGAGTTCTTCCTTATTCAAATATTCCTTGATATAGCTTTGAACTTGTCTTAATGCGCTGTGCCTTTTAACTCCGGATTCCGAGTCCATTCTTGAGAAACTATTGATTAAGTTTTTCTCTTACTTGACAGTAATCACAGCCAATTTTGAGATTTTATAAATTGCGGTTGATTAGATATATACTTTTCTATATATGAAACTTTGAGATTACTTATACAGTTTAACAACTATTTCTTTCTAATACCTCGCCTGTACTTTTACTGGTTTACGGAATTGCACTTACTTTAAAAGTAAATTGACTTTCTAGTAATTTTACTATAGTTCCAATGCACATTTTCAATTGATTATGTATTTTGAGTATTTTTTTTTTTAATTTTTGGAAAGAAAGGGGATTTCTTGCTTTTATCCCGGTTGAGTTTCGTTTGATAAACTTCACTTAATTTATCTTTGATTTGAGTTTGATTTAGCATACCACATTATTTATGCCATTGCTGTTTCTTTTGAGAATGTTGGACTCATAGCTTTCTTATTACGAACGGACTAAAGTCTCTCTTAAGCATTCTATCTCCATGAACGTCATGTTTGACTTTGTTTTTAACTAACCTTTTACACCTTGTGAACATTACCATTGATCTTGGTTTTTATTTTCTTGTGAATCTCATTCCTATATGAGTCAGTTTGATTCGTTTCAAAATGGTGCATCGTTTATCCTTTCATTGTCTTTACCAGAGTTTTAGTCAAAGATTTATCCTTGAGAAATTACTAATAATTGAGTCATCTTTCGTATGAATTTTGTATTCTTTTGGATCAATTGAAAGCTTGTTTGATGACTCATGCCTAGTGAATCTTGTTTGAACTACTTTGATTTAAGATCCTTTCTAGTATGGCTTGACTCCTATTTAGTACATCTTAAACTTCTTGAATGTTCTTCTGAGATAGTGATTTCAAGAACACTTTTGGAGTCTTGTTTTGAACCTTTTAAAGAATTTTTGAATTCTCTTTGAAGAAATATTAAATGGAATTTACTTTCTGTTGCTTGATTGAGATTGAAACCATTGTTCAATTTTGATGAAGTTCATTTAAAAATCGGCATGTGCTATTTTAAATGAGGTTTTGGAGAACTTCCTTGTTTAGTGGAAACCGATTCGTTTGTAACGCACCACTTATTTCCTTTACCAAATTGTAAGCAAATTTTTACTTCGGAGTTTCTTTTCTAAAAAGAGTTTAACTTCCTCTTTCGTACTTGCTATAAATGTTATACACGCTTGTTTGAATATGAAATTTTGAGAATTTTGAACAAGCATTTGATTACTTCTGAGTTTTTATGAACTGCTTTTAGTTAGGTCGTGCACCTAACTATCCTTCTAAAATATTTGAGGAAATATTTTAGCTCTTAGCCAAACTTGTGTGCATTTTGTTTTTAAAACTTTACATGATCTATTTCAACATGAAATTGTATTGAAGTAAAGCCACATTTATGCTTTTGCTACTCTCTTGAAGAATGTTTGTTGCTCAACTTTTCTTCTAGACTGCAAAGTGGTTTTTTTCGCAAGTTTTCAACTTTTTCATGAACAATGTATTCGAAAGTATTTTAATCGTGCTCTTGAGTTCTGTGAGCTTTGTCTTGGGTTTGAAATATTCTCTTCTGTAAACCTCCTACTTCTTCGACTCAACTTGAATTTGTTTCGAACTAAGGCGCTGGTTCTCTTCTTATTGGTCCTATTGAATTTCTTGGATCCAAGGGTTATCTTTGGAGTTGTCAATCGATTTATTTCTAGCAAACTTATTTGCTTGGACATCCTTGTTTATCTGGAATTGGATACATTCCCTCAAATCTATGAGTATTACCCTTGATAATTGTTTCTCCATTCTAGATCTTGTATCCTTCTGAGTAGACTCGAGAATTGTTTTGATATCACGTGCGACTTGTAGACGTATACGTAACGCGATGAGTTAGTTCTTTAAGACATGATATGTGTATATGGAAGGTGAAGCGGTAGGTGTGTAACGTTATGATGAGTTGTGGGTGTTTTGTCCCTTGCAAACGAGCTTGCGGGTGTTTGGCTTATGATTGGCTATGAGGTTGAAAAGTGCTTGACGAAGTTGGAAAGTTGAAGCCTTGAGGTTGATATGAGACTAGTGTGCGGATGTTAAGCACGTCGTTTTAACCCCATCATGTTTTATAGCCCTCGATGCCTTGCTTTACTATCACATGTTTGAACCATGTCATCTTTGCTTTGTGAACGCCTATCTTGATTTGCACCCTATTTTGGCACCTCAAGTTTTTGTGAGGCATTGAGATCATATGACCTTGTGCATTGAACCTATCTTATAACGTTTGCTTTACAATTACACTCCTGCCTTTGTATCTTTATGCATACGACCATCCAAGTATTTAAAAACCGTATATATGTTTATATGTTGAGATATTCTTCCTTAAATGTGTTCAAGGGTGAACTGTAATGAGATTTCTTTCGTTTTGTATCAATTTTCGAGGACGAAAATTTTTATAAGGTGGGTAGAATGTAAGACCCAGAACCTTTGAAAAGTATTTTTATGATCAAGTCTCAAATCATATGGTTATTTATAGCCTTAGTTTCAGAAATTATTTTATTAAAGGTAATTAAGGCAAGTTTCGATTTATTGAATTTGAGATAAGTTATGATTATTATCCAATTTTATAATTATTGGATTATTTTCTATATTTGAATTATAAAGTTAATAGTTATGAAATAATAAGGATTTTATACGATTTGGATTAGATAAGTAATATTTTAAATATTACTATTGCTATTTTGGAAAAATGAAGAAAGTAAGTATATTATTTCTAATTATTTGATTTGGACATTTTATTAAAAGTAATTTGTAAAAAAAATTGATGAGCAAGTAGTATTTTCTATATACCTCTAGTGTTGGATTTAATTTGGGTTTCAATTACCATATTATTCCCAACTTTATTTGAAATTACCAAAATGCCCCTAACCCTAATTTTATTCAAAAACCCTAACCCTAAAACCCTGACCCAGTACCCGTTTCCCCTCTCTGAACCAGCAGCAGCAGCTGCTGCCCTATAACCTAAACACACACACACAGTATCTGAATGAAAAGAAAGGGAAGGTAGAATCGGGAAAAAGAAGAAGGGGGGAGGGGGCTTATACCGCCGTTCAGCTCACCGCCTCTATGTCACACCTTGCCGCCGTGCCTCAGGCCTCGCCGCCATCATCCTCGCGGGCATGGAGGAAGCCTTTCTACTGTTAATGCTACCCGTGAAGGCGACACCGTCGCGTCAGAGCTCAGGCGAGAGGGAGAAGGTCGCGAAGGAGGAGGGAACCGCGCTGTTCTGCTCCGCCGTCACCACTGAAGCTGCACCCAGTCCCTAGTCGCCGCCGCGCCAAACACAGGAGTGGCCGCCGTCGCTGCAGAGGAGTCGCGTGGCCACCGTCGCATCCTCGCACACAGAGAGAGAGGGATGCGCGAAAGGGGACCCTTTTCCGCCGCTGTCGTGCCGTGAGCGCCGATTCGGTGTTTGCCGCCGCCGAGCTTCCATAGCCGCCGCGTTTCACCGCGGTTGAGGGTGTCTCCATCGTCGCACCTTTGCCGACGACATTGCCGATTTTCTGTTCCGCGGTGCCTAGCTGGAGCTCCTGTTGCTGATGCCGGAGATCGGTGGTTGCCGAAAAACACCACTGTTGTTGTTGCCGAAGGAGAGAGAAGCCGTGCCGCTGTTCTGGCCGTCGGAGCTTCTGGCCGAGCCTCAACCGCTGGGAACGCCGCTGCCGCCACCGAGCTCCACTGCCGGTAAGGCTTTTAAGTTGAATTTCCCTTCTGTTGAGTTTCCTGGAACTTCATCGTCGCTGCGTGTGGTCCAGATCACCGCTGCTGCTTGGGGCTGACTGCCGGGGGCCACCGCCCAACTGGTTCAGAGGGCGTTGCGTTTCAATTCAGCTGTTCTCTCTTAGTTTCAGTAAGTATTCCTGTTTTGAGAGCCTCGCGTTAGTATTTTGTTGTGTATGGTTAATGAATATGAGTTCTGATAGCGTGGGGTCGAGTCCTAATTATTGTATGTTGCGATTAGTGTCGCTATGGTTATTGCGGATGTGGCTTGAAGCTGAGGTTGCGGTTGTTGATGATTTCGGGTTGAGGCAGAAAGGACTCTGTGACGCGTTTGAGTTATGGAATTTGCGTTTTGAAGTAGGAGCGCTTTTCGAAAACTATAGTTTATTATTGGAATTATTACATATGGATATTGATGTGAGATATGGTGTATTTAGTGATTGTATCTGCCTTATGTATTATTTGATTGACTCGAATAATTATGGATGTTTGTTTGGTTGAATTGTTGTGCGGCTTTGTGAAATGTAATGTTTTGAATTGATTCTTTAAAGATTTGAAATCTGAGTTTAATCCATTGAGGATTGATTTGATTTGAGTCAATTATTTGATGATGTGAAAAGTCGAATGCACTTTTGAATTCAGCCTGGTTAACTTTAATTGACTTGATCTTGGACAAATGATTTGTTACTGAACCGTTTCTTTAAAGCGTTGGAAATGAGTAAATCGGTTGATATTGAGTTGATTTTGAAATGGTTTTCTTGATATATGCCACTGAGGCGACTGTTGGATTTAGCTTGCTTTGAATTGATTTCTGGTTTTGAGCTGTTGAAAAGGAATGAGAAACGGTTTAGTTGGGACCCAAACCGGGTGGCAAAAGTCCAAGTTTTAGGGGAGGTGTTGCCGAAATTTCTACAAATCCTAGTCTTGTTTGAAAAGTTATTTAAAAAAGATTGAATTTGAGAAGTTGTATTATTTGATTTATTAAGAGAATATTTATATTTTCAAGCTTAATTTATTTAGTGAACCTTATGCCTTGAGTTTGACTTATTTAGAAATGAACTATTTTTACCGTTTGAATCACTGAAGGAAAGAATAATGCTCTAATATTGATTTCAATATAAAAAGGAGCTTTTAGTGATTTCAAAGGAATCTAGACTTTTGATTGAGTAATTAAGTTTGAGGCATTTTGGAAGAGTTGGAAAAATGGGTTCCAAAAAGAAACCTGAAAGTGGTTTGATTCAAATGAACCAGTTCCTTTTCAAATGAGTTGATTTTTGGATTGGGTTGGAACTTGTGATTTTGTATGGTCAGTTTCATAATAAATTCAGTTTTATTTACTTGAACCGAGAACCCATGATTTTAAGAGTTTCAATGAATTTTAAGGAATTAATATAGGTTGACCTTCCCTAAAGACTTGGGACTCTGCCGAGAAGCTTTTATTATAAAATCCCGTTGTTGGACGGGTGATTTTGAATTCTTTGAAATAAATCCTTAACTTGCCATGGTTTTGGAAGTTTTGGAAAGAGAATGCCGAGAGTGGCTTTGTTTTAAACAGGGAACTCACTTTGAGTAAATTTGGCTTATGAGCCTGAGATGATTTGAGAAATGAAATCTTTAAAGCCAAGGCTGAAAAGAGTTGAAATTTGATTTCAAAGTGAAATGGCTTGAGAAAAGTGATTTGTGGCTTAAATGCCGGTTTTATGAATTTGATGATGTTGAATGGTGGAAGTGCTGTTTTGTTATGGGCCGGAATGGCTGTGTATGATTATGAATATTGGCTGGTTCTAGATTGAACCGTGAGCCGGAATGGCTGTGTATGATAACTTATGGCTGATTGCCGAATGAGTTATGGGCCGTATGGCTGATTATGGATTATGAATTTAAGCCGGATGGCTGAGATGGATGTTGATCCATGGCTGGGACTGAATGAATATATGCTTGAGATACCTGGGTAGTAGCAAGGGTTGTGGTTCATCCCACTTGCTCCAAGTCAGAGACTGTGACGCCTGGGTAGTAGTGGTAGTAGTGGTGATTCCACTCGCTCGAGGTTGAGCTTTTAAACACCCGCCTGGGTAGTAGCCGCAGCAGTGGTTATCCCACTGGCTCTGGGTTGAGCGGGTAGTAGCAATGGGGTTGTAGCTCAAACCTACTTGCTCCGCGATGGGTGTTTCTGTCCATGGTTAGCTACCAGGACGTGTCGGGTTGGCTATATAACCGACAGATGATATCATCAGCCACTAGGGACAGGCATGCATCATATGCATTTATGTGACATTGTTTGGGTGTGCATATTATACTTGGTTTGTCTATGTGATTAATTGCTAACTGTTCTACTTGCAATAACTGTTTGTTTGTGCTTGCATCTTCCTATTTGTGTTTGCTACTGGGACTCTGTTGGACTGTGGTGATTGGTTGTTGTTGGATTGTTTGGGCCTAGGGCCATGGTTGGAATGAGATGAACTGATGGTTCATTTCGGTTTTGTATTTCTGATTTGGAATAAAATATGAAACGCTATTTTGGTTCAGCATGGTTAAACCTTTTTGAAAGGCTTTTGAATCTTTGAGAATTGAATGGTTCCTCTTTTAGAAAAGATTTCCGACTTCACTTTCATTGTAAACCGTTGTTTTTGAAAAGAGGCATGAGACGGTTATTAATCACTGGTGCGGTTATCTTCATGTATCCTATTACAGTAATTCCCAAAAACCCTCTACTGAGAACCCTTTCGAGGATGATGTTCTCACCCCTCCCTATATTTTTCTCCTTTCAGGATATGGGCGCAGAAGTCACAAAGAGTTTATTTAGTTGTTGAGATGCTCTGTCTTGTTTTAGTTATGGTTTATTGAACCCTCGCCATTATCTTGTTATATTATGTAAGAAGGAAAGGAATTGTATTGGTATATGCTTGTAAAGTTATTTATATATATTTATGTATATATATGGATGTACTCTTTATGAGTTGTTGTAAGTTGTATGGTATTTATGAATGTACGTTATCAAACGAAAGTATTTTTGGGAGCGGTATTACGGTTTAAAGTTTTAAACAGGCTCATATTTTAGTATTAAATATTATAAGTGTCGTCGTAATGTCCGAGCTATCAGAGTCGCGCAGCCGGAAGCGTGAGCTTTGGTAGTTAGGGTGTTACACAAAGTGGTTATATGAATTCGATTTACTAATACACCTACTAATTCGAATCATATGTAATTGAAACATTCATGTAAATTTAAAACTCATTCAGTTTATTTATGTGATTTACCTTAAAATGAATGTTGTCACTTTTATACATTGAATTAGTTAATATAGAGATTAAGTAGAGTATTATCTATTATTGGATATGATATGATATCATTCCTTCATGATTCATTTAGGTGAATTTTCTTGCTATTTTTTATTCTCTTTTTATATTTAATTCATTCTAAAATTATGAAATGATAAGTATTGTTATAAAAACGAATCCTTTCAAAAATGAGCCTTATAAAAAATTTTTAAAAAATAATTATGTACTTTGTATTCATAATATTTAAATAAAGTCTAACATATTAAAATTGGATTAAAAGCCATTTAAATTCTTTTTGTTGTTTCATTATTTTTAAACTTGTGAATAAAATGGTTTAGTTATTCAAATTTATTGTTACTTGATTTAGGGTTTAGTGTAAAATGCTTTAGGATTTAGGTTTTAGTGTAGAAAACTTTAGAATTTAGAATTTAGAAATATATTGTTTAGAATTTAGAGTTGGATGATTTAGAGCTCAGGATTGGATAGTTAGTTTAAGTTTCATGATTAAGAAATCAGGGTTTGTGGTTTATTATTAGAGATTAAAATTAGATGGTTTAAGTTTTTCATTCTAAAATTGGATTGATTAAGAATAATTACATATAAAGACTAAAGTGTATGATATAAAATTGATTAAGTGACAATACCAGTAAAAGAAATAATTAAAACTTAAACCGATCACATTATTAAGAATAATTACATATAAAAGCACTAAATATTTGTTATTTTATCAATCACATATCTGATATATATACTTCTGTAAAATTTTGAACGGGCCAAGGCCATTACTTGCAATCTTGGATCCGTCCCTGATCCCAGTCAATCGTTCCGAAAAGAAAAATAATGTATAATGAAAGTACTACTAAATGAAGCACTATGAATAAGGTTCACACAATAAAATAACATACTAGCCCGAATGACAATAAAAATACTTCTGCAACCGTTACTAACTCTCAATGGCGCACAACAGCTTGCTCTCCGAGGACAGAACCTCAAACTGTTTAACAAACATAGTATGCTACAAGTAAAACAAGTCTACTTCATCGCACAAATTGAAAGGAGTTACAATTAGGCCAATTTAACAACAATATTACCCATGTAGGAGCCAACCTTTATGTGACAGATGGAGTTATGTCCCTTTTTTCAGTGATTCTAGAAGCTCCATGACCTGTGAAATGATGACATAAATCAACTGTTATAAATCCAAAAAAATGAACAAACAAATGGCACAACTCTTGCAACATAAACTGCATAAAAGATGGCCTACAAGCACATGGTAATGGGAACTGCCTACATCAGGCCACAAAATTACATTCTCGCTTTGAGCAGTTCCAATTATAGGCTCCGTCGACAAAGCGGCTACAGTTTCATTTGGGTCGACATTATCCTGCTTGACTTGTGCAGCGGCCCTCCTCTTACTCCTTCATAAATGCCATTTTCCTGTTAAAACATCTCAACATGGCCACCCATGTTAACTAATATGTCTACCACACATTCATCCTTATTTAGTATTTATAAAAATATTTTTTAGAAACAGATAAAGACAAGAACAATAACCTTGAATAATAGTATCAAACAAGAATTTAACCATTAAATACCTCATGCATAAAATGACAAAAATATCAACTAACCTTCTTAAAAAGGTAGTGTTACACTTTTCTGGTATTTATAAATATCTTTCTCAGAAACAGATAAAGACTTGTACAATAATCTTGAATCTTAATATTAGACAGGAGATTAATTGTTAAATGCCTCATTCTAAACATGTCAGAAATACCAAGAACTAACCTTGTCTTAAGCTAGTATTGTACATATTTGCTATTTACGCATATCTATCTTAGAAATACATAGAGACAACAATAATAACATTGACCATTATTATCGAACAGCAAATTAATCATGACAACTAACCTTGTCATCGGCTAGTCTTACAACTGATTCCTCGTCTTCTTCATCATCTTCACTACCCCCTTTTAAGAAATTGGTGTTCCGTTGAAGACATCTTCGTTTAGTGTGGCCGGTCTTCTTGCAGTTGGTACATCTCCTCTTTTTTCCCTTTTGTCCTCTTGAGCGGGGTGCTCCTTTAGTTTTCACAACGATAGAATCTCTAACATGTTATTCAACATGCGTCTTTTTTTCCCCAGTGGCTTGTCCTAACGGCTCCTCAAGTTGGCTACAAAGATTGCGGATTCCATCCATAGCAGATTTGAAAATTGTATGATTTTTAAATCCAAGATACAACATCCATTGCGATGCAGCATGAAGTGCCCCATGCTGTAATAGAAAACCTCTCTCACTTAAGCTCTCGTTACTTCTTTCTTCGTACTCATTAATAGCCTTGGCATCTCTCCTCTATCGCTTTAGAATCAAACGGCTTGGAATATCCTTCAAATGCTCATGCTTCATTACTAAAAATATGTGCTTACACAGAAATCCTTCCTTCTCCCAAAATCGACATCGACATTCAAACTTTAATGAGTTATTGTCAAATAAGGTTACTACGTTCTGACCAGGATGACCATATTCTTTGGTAGTGTAGACCATTGTCGTTGAAAACCTCCTTTTGCTCACAAAATTAAGGCCTCCTACAACATCAATCTCTCTCTTAACTTGCATAAATATTACTCTAGCGTAGACCGCTACAGGACACTTCTCAATAGGATCCAAACATGTTGTGAGGACTGGAGTACTGTACATTGAAGTGAATTGTGCAACCAACTCATTGTTACGGTATTCACGGACCCCCAACTCCAGATTTTGCACAAGGTCCACAATATTGTATCTCGAGGTTAGGAATTTCTTGACATGAGAATTTATCCCCTCACACCTAGATGTGATCCGGTATCCAGCACAAAACTTGTCGCGTAGGTATGCACTTGCCCATATGTGCCTCTTTTCATACATTTGCATTACCCAACAGTTTTTGTGCAAACCGTACTCGTCAGCAGCTTGATCCCATTGGAACTCAAACTCGTCAACCTCCATGTCCACATATAGCCACTTAGAGAATATTTCACGAAACATTTGCTCACTTCCATTTGAAGTAACATTCTTCTGCAAATGCCATGCACACAACCGGTGGGTGGATTCAAGAAAAATCTTTTTCACTGCTGCAATCATTGCATCGTCCTCATCGGTTACGATAATGGACGGAGGTTTATTACACATAACCTCCAAAAAATTCTCCAACATCTATGTGTATGATGTAATAGTTTCATTTAGAACCAATCCAAAACCAAATATCGTAGTTTGCTTGTAGTTTGAGCCGGAGAATATCACCAAAGGTCTATTGTATTTATTCTTTTTGTATATCGAGTCGAAAGCAACAATGTCTCTGAAGTACTGGTATTCGACTCTACTAATTCCATCCACCCAGAACATATTCGCTAACATACTATCCTCTGTTAAGTTATACCTAGCCATCGCCATTGGATCGGCTGCCGCCTTTCTCTCTAGGTATACAATGGCAGCATTTGAGTCACCATCAGCAATCTTTGAACGACGTATCTTGTCGATGTAGTTATATGCATCTTTTTTCGTAAAGCCCAACAAAGAATACCCTCTGACAATTCCAGCCATGTAGTTGAGAATCTTAGACGTAGGTACCCCATACCCATGCATGCCGTCTATGTATGCCTTTGCAACATCTGACATCTGACGAAATTTTGGAATCATGTGCACCATTACTTGCGGTGTCAACTTATGATGATGATCCAAGATAACTTTCCGAACCTTCCATACTGAGTTTTCCCTATCTAGGTAAATCGACAACTTCGCCATACAATTAGTCCGTGTTTCAGGTCGGTGACCCCTTTGTCTATCCAATCTATGAAGGTATTTTTCATCCCTCAATCCTGCCCTATTGCAAAAGAACCTTCTTCGTATCAAATTTCCATCATCATCCTTGCCATAATCTCCCTTGCGCACACCGAATCCTTGGCATCTCCCAAATTTACAATAAAATTCATAAGCAAATTCCTTACTCTGAAACACCTTTCTCATTATTTGCTGGTCACTCAATCCGATAACGTTACCGTAGTCTGATGTATCCTCATCAGATACAATGTCTGTGGCCCCGACATCACATGCATCGTCAAAATCCTCATTACACCCATGCTCTTCATTCATATCCCTTACCATGCTATGCACATCTGCATCTTCGACATTGCAAGATTCTATCTGTGAAAATCAATTTCAATTAACGACATTGTCAACAACAATTCAATATACACCAACAAGCCATCCGATACAACATAAATGGATTTAAAATCAATTTTATCAATTATTCAATGAAACTAGAAAGACTTTTCAAATAAAGCCTGCACTTCTACTAAAAATTGCTGACACCCGAAAACTAACATTCCTGTTAACCAACGTTTCAAATTGAAATCTGATATACTCATTTCACTTGGTTTATTTGAATAGTCTATACCAAAAACGATATTATCCAACATTTCAAGTTGCAATCTGGCATACTCATTCACTAGGTTTATTCTAATAACCAACAACACAAACTAAATCCTCTAATTCATTAGAGACAATTAACCCAACTAAAAGATAAATCAGAATAACATTTTTCTTATATTCTAGAAATATCCATCAAGTTTTTTTACACATGAAGCATTTATTAATGTCAAAAAATTAAAACATAGAATAAAAGGTTCTTCAATATTCTAAAAAAATATTCTTTTTGAACTGTTATTGGATATTAGCTAAGTTTTTATCGAGTAATAGTATATAAATAAATTAAATTTCATTCTTAACATAATGCTGAATATTAATAGAGAATTATTGTGTATAGTTAGAATTTGGATGAAAGGATGATGGAAAAAGACCTACACATATAAAGTGGGAAAACCCAAGAAAAGACAGTATTGGAATTTAGGCATACAAAGCAATTGAGACCATGAGACACTTTATCCACCAGGGACAAATTTAGGGGTGGCAAGTAGTTGCCTTGACCCCTTCAAGATTTTGAAGAACTATATATATCAGATATGTAATGGATAAAATAAAAAATATTTAATCATTTCATACGTCATTATCTTTAATAATGTGATAGGTTTAAGCTTTAATTATTTTTCACTGATATTTTTACTTAATCAATTTCATATCATACACTTAAGTCTTTATTTTTTTTAAAATTAATTTCCATATACTTATTTCCATGATTATAATTACCTACATTATTCTGATTTAATCATATGGTTTATTTTAGACATTCTTTTCCTGTAAAAAAAAATATCAAATTTTCTTCTGGATTTATATTATCAAAAAGAAAATTTTTACCTTATTTTTTATGATAACTTATTTTAACTATAGCTTTATTTTTACCGTCGTATTTTATATTCTATAAGAGTACCAGTACCTTTAAGATAATTAATAATTTATAAATTATTTTCAAGTTTTTAACATTTTTAAAAGAAATGATCTTAAATAAAAAGATATGTAGCAACTTTTTAACTAAATATATCATAAAAGTATTGGTATTTTATAACTTTATAGAGTACTAGAGAGTACTATGTAATTTTTGTATCAAAAACATAATTATTGAAAAAAGTTCAATATTTTTTCTATATATATTAATAAAATCTTTAAAAAAAGAACAATTTACTAATTATGTATCATGCCTAAATTATTTTTATATAATAAAAAATAACAAAATAATAATTAAAAATGTGTATAAAATTCGACCTTCGCATATCAAAATTTCTAGATCCGTCCGTTCTATCACCCATCATGTTTGAAGAACTGACACATCTCCTTAGTCATCATCATTATTTGATTCTATTCATCGCTAATACTCATTCAATACATACTGTGTAATAGTCAAAGCCACTATCATATTGCATATAGCATCTTGTAACAACAACAACAACAATCATGATGGCAATTAAAAATCATATTATATTTGTTTGGTTTCACAAGAATAATAAGACGGATGATTTTGGAAATGTACCTGTTTGATCTAAGAAATATGGGCAAAGTGTGAAGGAGACTAGCTGAGCGCCACAGGCCACGGCGACCACGCTATCAAATCATGAGTACGGAGCAGCCTGATTCCGATTGACTGAGATGAAATCGTATAAGAGCAACCATAAACCCCAACAGGTACGTCGAGTTTGTCGAGTTTGTCAATGAGAAGATGATGCGCTTCGACTGAAAATCAACCACAACGATGGCATGAGGAATGGCGGTAGTGTGGAGGAGTTGATGGCTAGGTTTCTGACGGTCTGAGAAGAACTTAAAAACTGGAGATGAAGGTCCAAATGGTGAGGAGGAATAACTCCACTTTTTCTATCAGACCCTAATGATTTTAAACAAAACATATTCAAATAACCCCAAACCCACAAAATACTATATTTATTATTTTTATTTTTCATAAAAAAATCAATTAAGACCCAAATCCAGGAAAAAAAATTTGGCCTGACCCAAAAACTTATCTCCATTAAAGAAAAAAAAACCAATCCATCATTATCATTCATAATTAATAACTAATCATTTAACAATTTTACATCATTAAATACTTTAATTCATCCACTGCAGTGGGGTTCACACCCTGCACTAAGATCAGCTTTTGTCTTCCACTATAACTTTAATTGTACTCTCTCTCTAGATACTTGTTCTACTAAGAGAATGGCAAAAAATTTTTACACATATAGAAGGAATCTTTCTTCTTCATGATAGAATTCATCTTATTACAATGATGCACTATTGCACATTGGTGATTTACTAGGTTTTATCTGAGTTTAACAACATAATAGGGGCAAGTTTTGATTTTTGAGGAAAGAATTGATTGAGTTTAGATGAAAGAATGAGAATGGAAGTGGGTTTAGCCTTTCAAGGTTGGAAGTTGTAAAAATTTTGAGGTGATGGAGTGGGTAGGATTTTAACTGACACGTCACCCCTAAACCTTAATTCCAAGTAACTCAATTTGACTATTGATATTTTTGTCAAATTTTAAACTTTTTTGTGGATTATTTTGTCAATAACAAAAATAGGTATCATTTTGTCAGCGTCAAAATCTTTCGGATACCGATTTGGTATTTAACTCTTATCTATGAAGCATTGACACTTTATTGAGTTGCCGTGTCCAACCGTGTCCTAATAAAAAATAAAAAATTCTTCTTCTGACACACTTAGACACACCTAAATACCATCATGTGTCAGCGTGTCCATCTTTATTCTTAACATGTATTCTTAAAATGAGTTTAGAAATAGTATATATGATTATTTATTAAAACAAAAAATATTTTAAATACTTTATATAATTAAAAAAGACATTAAAAATGTTAAAAAATTATTTTATATTTTAATATTAATAAAAAAATCAAAATAACATTGTAATTTATCTAAAAATACTTTATATTTTATATATATGTCGTGTCCACATGTCTTATAAGATTTTAAAATTTGTGAGTCCACGTATCCCGTGTCATGTCGTGTCCTGTATCCGTGTCAGTGTCCATGTATCAGAGCCTCTTATATATATTACTGTATACCAAGGCTAGTGGTGGATATTCCCTAAACCCAATCCCGCCCCGCCCTACCCAAGATCCCAACCCGCCAAAAATCCTCCCCATATTGAGTCAAGTTTTTACCCGCCCCACACTAGGTATAAACAGAGTGGGTACCATGTCTCCAGGTAGTGTTACCATCCCTAGTAAAAAGTAACTAGTAGAAGATCCTTGCATCGCAAGGGATGAGAAAATCGATTGGCCATAATAGTCTATCAACTGAAAATGTCTTGCAATATTACGTTATCATATGGCATAAATGTTAGAAAAAAGGATAAATAGGTCCTAACTTTTTAATTCGTAGACTCATAAGTCTCTGACTAATTAAAAATACAAAAACGTTCCTGACTTCTAAAATACGAGACATTTAAGTCCCTCCGTCCAAAATATATAAGGACAAATCGGTCTCTCGGAGGGATTTAGATGTCTCGCGTTCTAGAAGGTCAGTGACGTTTCTATATTTTTAATTAGTTAGGGACTTATGTGTCTTTGAGATAAAAAGGCAGAGACCTATTTATTATTATAACCGGCAGATGAGACTCATCAGTCATAGGGCAGAGATGCATCGTGTGCATTTGTGTAATTTATTTGAGTATGCTTTGTTTTGACTTGCCTAATTGTTAACTGTAATTAATTGCTACTTGTCTGATAAATCCCATTTATAGGGTTTATCTTGTATTGATTTTAGGGGGTTTTATCACCTTTTACTCACATTTATTCAATGAAATAGCATGGTTTCATGATTGTCTCCTAATTTGTGCTTAAGTGTGAAAACATGCTTTCTAGGCCCTTAATTATTTAATCTTGATTCACCTTTGATTCCACTAGATGCCTTAATTTATTTGTTAAGTGATTTCAGATTGGAAAGGCTAGGAATGGATCAAAAGAATGGAGAAGAAAGCATGCAAAATAGAGAAATCATGGAAAAGCAATGATTTGGGATAAGATCAATGACGCACACGCGCAGCTGATGTGCACGCGTAGATTGTGAGGTCGCATGGCGACGCGTACGCGCATATGACGCGTACGCGTGGGTGGAAAATTGTCAAGCGACGCGCACGCGCACTGTACGCGTACGCGCCGATATTCGCACATGACCCACTAAAAGTGAATCCGCTGGGGGCGATTTCTGGGCTTCTTAGGCCCAAATCCAACTCATTTCTGATGCTATTTAACCCAAGGAATGAAGAGGAATCAAGATACTTTTACACACTAGTTTAGTTTAGTTTAATTTTTGGAGGAAAAGTTAGTTTTAGAGAGAGAAGCTCTCACTTCTCTCTAGGATTAGGATTAGGTTAGATCTAGGTTAGGAACTCTTAGATCTAGTTTAATTTCATGCTTAGATTTACTTTTCCTTTATCAATTCTTGTTCCTCTTCTTCTCCTCTCTCTAATTTTGTATTTCAATTCTTGTAATTCTCTACTTTTATGTTGATGCACTTTTGTTTTTCTATTTTCTCTTTTAATGCAATTTATGATTCATGTTTCTTTTATTGTTGAATTGCTTAGTTCATTTTACTTTCCTTTTATGCCTTCTAAGTGTTTGATGAAATGCTTAGTTGGATTTTAGATTAGAATTTTGTGCTCTTGGCCTGGGAAGGTAACTTAGAAACTCTTGAGTTACTAATGTCCAAGTGATTGACGATTGGGAGCCATTAACTCTAGATCTCACTAATTGATTTGGTGGAGAACTAGGACTTATGGACTTGGATTGACATAGCTCACTTGACTTTCCTCTACTATTAGTTAGGGGTTAACTTAGTGGGGTTGGTCCTTGCCAATTCTTATGTTGTAGTTAGTGATTAGGATAGAGATCCTTGACCACCAACCTTTGCCAAGACCTCTTTAGTTGTTAGTTTATTTTCATTGCCATTTATCTTTCATGTCTCTTATTCCAAAAGAACGACCCGAGGTTCCAATACTTCGGTTTATAAATTTAAGGGTTTGTTTTAGTGACAAACAACTTTTTGTATGAAAGGATTATTGTTGGTTTAGAAACTATACTTGCAACGAGAATTTATTGTAAATTCTAAACCACACAAAAGTCTATTCATCAAAATGGCGCCGTTGCCGGAGAGTTGCAATGGTGTTGTGTTATTGGTTATTGTATATATGTGAATATTGTGAATAGCTTGATTTTTAGATTTCTTGTTAGTTTTTGCTAGTTTTAGGACCTTGTTTCATTATTTCTTATTAGCTTTTGTTTCTTATTTTCTCTTTTCCTTATGAATTCTCACTTTGGCTATGAGTTTGGTTCTAATTATGTTGTAGGAAATTAGAGCCTCAATGAGGATGTGTATCAAGGATGGGACAATCAAAGGTGGGAGGAGCCATATGCATATGATCAATCTTCATGGCAACAACCTCCACCAATACACTATGAACAAGAGCCATTCTATGATGCATATCAATCTAATGGTTATGGTGAATCTCCTTGTGACTTTCAATAACTACCACCATATACCTATGAGCCATATCCTCAACATAGCCATCAACCATACTCACAAGTCCCTTTTCACCAACCACCTTCATATGACCCTACTTATGATATCCAAGAGGAACAAGAGTCAAGGGATCGTCTCAAAGAAGCAATGGATCAATTTCAAGCAACTATGGAGTGTGTTGTGCAATAAGTGGAAAGAATGGAAAATATTGAACCACCACAACTCTACCAAGAAGAACCACCTTCCTACTATGAACCCTTCCTCCAAATTGATGAACCCTTCCATCCACCCCAACCTCCAATGGATGACATCCTTGACGTTTTTGTTCAAGGACAAGAGGAGATGAAAAGAGATGTGCAACAATTCACGGCCGCCTTGGATAAGGTGGTAAACCGGTTAGCATCCCAATGCTTGAATACTCAAAGAACTCCCATGGCTACATGTGGAGAAACAAATGAAGAGCATAACATGAAGGAAAGATTGGTGGAGAATGAGGGAAGTTGCTTTGTATTGGAACAATTGGAGGAAGCTACAATTGTTGAAGAAAAGGAAGAAGTGGTCGAAGACTTAGGAGATGCGAAACCTCCATGGGAACATAGAGTTGAAGAAAATCCCTCCAAGAAGATTGAATTTGATGCTAAGGAGGAAAGTGCACATCTTCCGAAGCATATTCCATATGAAGAATTGGATGGGATAGAGCAAGAATTGAGTTCCCTTGGTGATGAAGATTAAGCATCAAGTCTTAGTGGTGAAGAATCCTTTGAGCATAAAGAACCTTCTCCCGGTGAATTTGAAGGCAATGTGGAGGTAAAATTCCCTCACCTTCCCATTTTTTATTTGAGTAAGGGAAAAGGTTTAGATAGAATTAATGAACAAAGGATTGAAATTAAAAGATCTTGTGAAGAGGTGGAAGTCCCTAGAATTAGAAGAACGGGGGTTGGTTACGCTTTGTCAAGATCTTTGGAAGCCTCTTTACCTAGGTTGCCATCTACTCCTTCACTTGAGTGGGTAAAACTCATTTCTATTAGCTTTGTTGTCCCACTTGAGTATGGATTGCTTGAAACGGATGGTCAACTTAGGATGCTTTGTGGGATGAAGCATAAAAGAAAGATGTTTCGTGGCTGGCGTTGCAAATCAAGGCTCATTATGGTTGATACTTCAAGCGTTGAATACAAAGGTTGGAATAGTGCTCAATTAGATGGGTCTAGAAGGATTGTTGGTCACTTTATTGAGAATTCACTTACTCACCACCCGGTTGGACTAATAATGATGATCAACTTCAAGACGGGTGTGAAAATAAAGTGTGGGATCCCGGATCACAAGATGAGGATCAACTTTGGAAGCCCCAAGCTTGTGAAGAACTCCATCAACACTTGGTGCAACAAATAAGAAATCTTGGGGCGCAATGGAGAACCAAGCATTGGTGGGAGTTCCAAGATGAATTCAAGTACAAGCCACCTTGAGAGGAGCTCCCCATAAGTACAACTTAAGGACAATAAACAAAAGTGCTAGATGGGAGACACCCCACCATGGTAACTTCTTTTCATTTACTCTTTTTGTACATATTGGTAATTAGTTTAAATTCATGTTTTTGGTTGATTTGTTGAGTATAATTGATAGTTTTGTGTGTTAAATAAGGTTTTATGGTGTTTTGATAGCTGTTTGGAGGTTTGGAATGCTTGGATTGGTGCAAAAAGATAGAAAAAAAATTTTGAAAAACAGAGCATCATCCGCGCGTACGCGCACTATGCGTGTACGCGTGCATCAAGCATTTTTGCCTACCCACGCGGACGCGCCATGTACGCGTACACGTGGATTGAGAAATTCCACCCCCAAGCCAAAAGCCTGAGAGTTATGCGAACGTTGCGCTAGCATTGTGCCATTCGCACAAACCAACCCGCGCGGACACGCACATGACGCGTACGCGCCACTCTCGAAATAAGCCACCGACGCGGATGCGCCATGTACGCATACGCGTCGCGACCATTGCACCACCATCCGCCCGCGCGCCATGCGCGCGTACGCGCGGATGTCCTTCCTTCAACACATCTCTTTTCTTCTCCTCTTTCCATTTCTTTCCTTCTCCTTTCTTCTTCCCTTCTTCTACCTCTCATCCAATACTCCCAAATACCATTGATAACCATTTATTTTAGTTGGTTAATTAGTTAGTTAGTTAGTTAATTAGTTAGTTTGTTAGTTAATTAGTTAGTTTGTTAGTTGATTAGTTAGTTTTCATTTCATTTTCTCTTGTTCATTGTAAGTGTTGGATTGTTATTCTTGTTTACCATTAATTGCTGCTGAGTATTAAAAATGGATGTTATCTTAACATCATTATGTTTATAATCTTTGTTGGATTCTATTGTTGAGGTTATATTTGGCTACTTGGTTTTGAATTTTTCATGCTTACCTTTTAAGAATACCAAGAGATTAAGCATTAAGCATTAAGAAGTCCAAAGAGGCTCTGGGCATCTATGTCTGAAAAATATATCAAAGAATTTTTTAATTATGTGCTTATGGTGTTAAAGGTGTCAAGGAGAGGCTTGAATAATTAGATCTGAGGGGTGCTTCATCACCCGGTATCTTGGACCAACTGGTTCGAGAGTATCGATTAAAAACCTATATTAAAGAGCTACCTTGAGACAAAACACTTAGAGTAAAACTCAAATATCTCCCGTTTAAACTAAATTGTTAAACTGCTTCCAAGGTCATGAATCATAAAAAAGATTCTTATAATATAATTCGGATTAGAGATCTTTGAATATTCTTAACTCATAAGTGGTCAAGATTCATCAAGATATAATCCACATGCAGTCTTACAGAATATTATGAACCCCACTTTTATTTTTAAAACATTAAAATCAAATTTAATTTTTAATTTCTTCTCACTGAGATAAATTCTATTTATTTTTCGTTTGCTTGAGTATAAGCAAAGTTTTAAATTTGGTGTTGTGATACCTTGGCATCTTTAGTGATTTTTATATATGTTTTCAGAAGTTTTCTTATTATTTTAATTAATTTTTTTATGTTTTTATGTTTTACAAGAAACTTTCATGACTAATAATAAATTTGGAGTTGTTTTAGAATTATTGTGAATTCAGGTTATATTTTTACAACTACAGGATAATTTGCGAATGTGGTAGAGGTCATGAAACAAGTGCGTCATTTGGACCTCATAACTTGAGCTATAGAGGTTCAAATGAGGTTGTTCTAGTGCTGTTAGAAAGCTAACATCCAGAACTTCGCAACGATATGCATATCTCTATAGTGGACATTTAGTTTAAGCCACGCACAATCATCACCTTTCAAGTGACAAAACCAGTGTCCAAGACTTCAAGTTACACACCCAAAACTGAAGTGTAACACCTTCGAGACCCTTTAAGTTGGTGTTTAATGCCACACATCGGTGTGTAACGCCCCAAGAACAAAAGAAAGATAACATGCAACGCCACCTAAGGCGTCCAATGCCTTCGATTGGGAGCCATGCACACAATGGCGTATAACGCCTCCACAAGGGCGTTTAACGCCAGGAGCCATGCAAGAAGTTGGTGTGCCACGCCAAGCTCAGGCGTGCCATGCCAAGCTCAGACGTGCAACACCTTAAAGCCCCTAATAAGTGGCCGTGCCAGCCACGAGCCCAAGTGCAACGCTAACCAAGATCCACGCCTCTAGAAGATGTAATTATAGTTAAGGTTATGAAAGATTCTGTTAAGATAAGATTTAATGCTGATTTGCTTTTAATTTTAGTTAAGATTTAAAATACTGTTATTAGTTATCTTATTATGATAAGATTCATTTTTGAATTTGAATTTTAGGTAAACCTAGAATATAAATAAGTGAACATGGTTCACAAAAGAGGATCATCCAGGGTCTTCGGATCCACGAAAGCCTAGCCGCGTCCTTTCATCTTTCTGCATAAGTCACTAATTCCTTTGTTAAGGGGTTAGGAGCTATGTTTATATTTTCATGGATTATTAATCTAAGTTTTATTTTATTTTAAGGTTATGCATTGATCTATTTTCAAAACTAAATTTTCGTTCTTTATTCTTTAAATGTTAGAAGTATTGAAAAGTATTCTAATTTTATTTTAAATTCTGTTTATTATTTTGAAAATTTTAATATCAAAATTAAAGATTGAAAACCCTTTCTCATGACTCTTTGATTTGACTAGAAATAGTTTTTTAAAGAGTGTGCGACGTTATTTTTCTTATAATTTTCAATTGTTTAGAACTAGATTGAATACGTGACATATAATTTGACCTAGAACTACTTTTGAATATTATTTGAAACTAAATCATAATTGTGCTAAATCTCTTTTCTTAATTGGTTGACCAAAGAATTAGCGAGTGATTAATTAAAGATAAACTGAATTGCCAAAAAATTGAAATTTAATTATTTATAATTTGTCGTGAAAAGATCTTTGCATGCATCAAAATAGATAAACATAAGGTTTAATCTTCCTAAAAAATAAATATCTCTAAAATCCTTGAAACTCTCCAATCACTGCTTTCTTACAATTAATTACCCGTTCATCACTACCTCCTTAAGCATTCAAGGTTCCAAGCAAGACACCGTCTCTACCATCATTAATCCAGGTTCACTTGATTTAATTAGTGATTCAATCCGATATTTTCTTGCTCAATCCATTAATTCTCGTGGAAACGATATTCACTCACCGTGGTATTACATAAACGATTTGGTGCACTTGCCAATATCCGTGAGCACTAGTTTTCGCTCATCAGCTAGGGATGGTTTCCCTAAGCATCAATCATGGCTCATTTTGGGCTGTGACAATTAGGAACTGTTCCACCATTTTAGTTGACATTTTTTTCTAAATTTACGACAGTAGCAATCCTAATGACTTGCCTATTAATTGTTTAATCTAGTGTTTGTATTTTCTAAAAGAGAATTTAACACCGTCACTATTTAATGAGTTAACATATTTATTAGATTATGATAATTTTCACCCATCTATTGTCTAATAGTTGCTAAAAATTCAACAGTTTGATTAGGTTAATTAACGGACATTGCTCTTAACATGTCAGAAAACACAAGTCTTGGATTTTTCTTATATTAAAGTTACTTTAGATTATTATTTTCTTAGACCTTAGCATTACTGTAAAAAAAAATTACTAAAAACAGTAACAAGACAGTATAACAATAGCAAAATATTATAAATCATATTTTCTTATAGAAAAGGATGAAAAAAAAGGGGCCTAGCTTACTTCCCAATTCCAGTCTTATCCATGCGTTCAAAAGAAACAATCATCCTTAGATGGCAATCTACGGAAGAAGTTAAGAGCTAGAGGGGGCGATTTGCTTCTGAACCATGGTGGTCTCAACCAGTACATTCCGAAGAGCGCAATCAGAACCCGGATGGGCACAACATAGGAAGCAAAAGCACTAACCAAGCAAAACACCAAAAATAAGGTGGTGGCTCTTGGATCTCTCCAATTCACCAATGCTTGGAGTCGTTCTAGCAGTGATGTCAGATCTCCAACCACAGTTTGAATCCTTCCTGCAATAGTTCTCAGCCTATCATACCTCATCCTAACAATATCATCGGGACGAGTTGTAGGGATCGTATCAAACTCTTCGTCAAGCTCATCGGGGTGACTGCCCTCAGCTTGTGAAAGTCTGGCATCAATACCAGGTGGGTGGCGTGGTCGACAACGATAGTTCGCCAACCCCGCTAACCCGATGTATAATATATAGGCCAGAATGATTAACTTTGGATGCATCATTAGCGTGACTACAATGACAATGAATAGTATCAAATGTGCTGGCTTTTGCCAGTTACGAATTTCATTCAGAAGCCTAAACATGGCAAAAAGCCCCGAGCCTACGCCCATCATCCTGTAAAAATTGGCTTTGCTTATCCTTAAGTTCCACATATCATCTTCAAGCATGTACTCTACCACCTTCCTTCCCAGTGGTGGCTCTTCTCTACTCAGCCTGGATACCAACAAGCTCTTGGCCTGGTTAGTCAAGTTAATACGTTGACCCTCGGTTATGGGTTCCGCATAATGCATCATGGGAAGCAATGGCATTGTGTATCTAAGCAGCATGTTAGACACATTCGAACACGAAAGCCTCGTGCTCAAATGAATTTCACCCGTTCTCTTCACTCCAGATGGAAGCATGATCAGCAGAGGGTAAGAGTGAGTGTAAGTTCTATCAGTATCAAGTATGGACAATCTGATTTTCACTTTCCCAATACAATCATCTGAAGAAGCTTCTTCATCATCATCATCAACATTTTCAATGATCCTACGGTCATAGAAAACCCCAATAGTAACAACAGTACAGAGATCATAAACTTCCCAACTGTATTCCTCATTCCACTCTGGCGACAAGCTATCAACCACATTGCGAGTTCGACACCATTTTTGCCCATACTTTGCAACACAATATGCAATAGTCACAGGCTGCTCTTCACCAATAGTATCCTTTATTTGCACTGGCTCAAGCCCCCTGGCACCAAGGATTTTCATATAAAGCACCCCAATAAGGTGGTCGCTGTTATTCATTTTGACCTCATCAAACACATGGTATCCTCCATCTAAAAAGACTCGTAGGTGAATCCGAGGAACAAACCTTGTACTTGCCTTGTTCTTATCACCTGATTTTCCGTGGTGGCTTTCAAGATTGAACCAACTCGAAGTAACAGGTCTTTCATCAACTCGCTTCTCTATAGTATCCATTAAAACTTTCCCCGTAGCCACAACAATCTCATTGTCCGATTGTATCCGGTCCTGAACCGTAACCTGCAATGAATCTACAAACGGCTCATCAACCGCAAACAACAAGTCTTCATTCCAGAAAGGATTGGAGAAGCTTCGAGTGGAGCTAGGAGCAGCAATCGCAGTACTCAGATGAAAGTTTCTAACTTGGACTTTGATAACGAACTCGGGGAACCTCACCAACTCTGGTCCTCTGTGCCCTGGCATGATATGCTCTGCTTCAATAACCGAAACTCGAAGGTGCCATAGTTTTGGGGAGTGATAAACTTTTGGTCCTGTGAACCGATCAAAAGGAACATTTGCAGCTTCAGAATGGCATGCCTCTGTAAATGGCTTCACTAAATCATTGGTTGAACTCGTAATTTTACCCTTCTCCAATGACTCATCTGCAAGTTGAGGTCCAATTTGTATGCGCGAAGACACCGTGTTATCTCTTGGGTTTGAGTCCATAGCTTTTTAGTTTTCCGAGTCTGCTGCGTTTGATTTGTTTTCCATCATTACTTCATTAGTAACCATACAAAATTAAAGAAAACAAAGTAATCATCGGATGCACTAAGTATTAATATAGCCAAACCAAATATTTCTCCATAATCCAAAATAGGTCCAGAACGTAGCATGTAATAACAGCTAGGAAGACGAATGCGATGGAGTTCATAGTCATTTGTGCCTATCGATAATATGACCTACGAACCTCAGTTATTTTGGCCTTTTTCTTCTTCTTTTTTTTTCTTTTATTGTTATTCAAAAATACTAGATGTATACAAAAAATTATCTATTGAATTAGCTATGTATTTATGTATAACTACATAGCATGGTTGTTATATGTCACTGTTATGTATCTCATAAATTTCTAAAACCATTGACCATTGACCATTGATCATTGAATTTTACTTAATATTCACAAAGGCATTACCTTCCATTAGATCCCACACCCTCTTTCTCTAAAACATAATGGTTTTGACGCAAATTTAATCGTATATGACTTCAGTCTTCATCACACAGGCAAAGGCAAGTACCCATTAGTTTTAAACCAAGTGTACATCTGGGCGAATAGACAGGAGCTAACATTATATTTCACGATAAAATTAAAATTTAAGAGCGAGAGAAAAAAATAAAGTTGAGGAAATTAAGAACAAAACTATGGAAAAGCAAAGTTGAGGAAAAGATAGCATAAAAAATGTGAAGACTGAGTGCTGACAAAGCTGACTAGGAGTAAGAAATGGCAAAATTATAGAACCTTGACAGAACCGTGTCCTATTACGATATCCAGTTGGAGGAAATAGCAGCAAACATTGATTTGAGGCGCGTTTCAGAACTCTAGGACCGAAAATCGCCAATTAAAACTGAAGGACTTGCTTGTCTGCGGTGCCCCCTTAAAAGTCTGCTTTCACCTCATGGTAATAACCGACACCAAGAGGTTTCCTTTGCGTATAGCCGGTTTTATGTACCTTATATTTCTGCCCTGCTCTGTATTTGTAAATGGTCTCGTAACAAACATATATTTTTAAAATTTTTTAATTATTATTAAATAATTTTTATTTAATTTTAATTATAAATTAGTTTTTTATATATTATTTAATTATAAAATTTATTTTTTATTTTATAAATTATTATTTTATTATTTATTTATCATGTTTATTGATAATAAAAAACTAAAACAATAATAAATTAAATCTTCCATTAATCGTAATAAATATTTTGCAATCTTAATCGATCATAATTTGATCATTGATCGAGTTACATACGTATTGGGTTGGAAAAATCGTGTTCGTTAGAAATTCAATTGATTGGAATTGATACACAATCGATTGAATTTTGCAAGGCATGTGAAGTTTTCCTTATTCAATCGATTGGTCACATTATCCAATCGATTAAAATGATCAAAGCAATATGGATTTAGTTAATTCAATCAATTGATTCTGTTACTCAATCGATTGACTTACACTATTAGAATGATATATGAAAGTTTAATCGATTGGTATGATAATTCTACAACAATTAAGATTGTGTATTTTAGCATGTTCGCCGCAATTTATGCCAAAATTGAAATCATAATTCACCTAATATAATATCTTACAGCTGAATTGCGTCCTAAGATTTTTATACATTGTTTTACTCGCATCATATCCTTATCCTTCATACTTGTCTGTGATTCATATTTTTATATCGGATCTTGCGTGATTTAAGCCTTTGACTTATAAATATGCTTGATGTTATGTCCTCTGCAACACTTGTAATGCCATATTGCAATAGTGAAAGATAAACTAGCTTAAATGAGTTTATTTGATAGTCTGTTTTCAAATCTCTTAGTGTGTGTTTGGATTGTGGTTTGTCAAATTGGAGTTTGAATAAAAGTAATTTTATAGAATTGATTTTGGGTAGAAGTAAGTTTGTGTCAACATGATTTATGTTTGGCAACTCTTTACCAAAATTGATTTTAATAAAATAAATATTGTTTGGATAATATTAGTTAAAATCACTTTTAGATAGATAATTACTTAAAAGGACATGACATTAAATTATAGGAAAAGCTCTACATCCATGTAAAAATTACATGGATGGTATTCAAGCAACTTTCACTCCAAGTCCCCACTCCCCTGTTTGTTTTACACACGCCTCTTATAACCTATATAACGAATTCTTATTTTGTGTTATCAACGTTTTTCAACGTAAACCTTTTCACACAACATAAACCTCTTTCGCGTTCTTCTTCTTCTTCTTCAACCTAATTAAATTCGTTGTTCTCCTCTTTCGCATTTTTCTTCTCTGCATTATGGATCTGGATTGATTCAACGCAATTAACTTCGTCGTTCATCTTCTTCTTCGTTTTCTTCTTTGATCTGCACTTTTAAATTGAAACAATAAATGAATCAACTTCAAATCAGTTGAATGAGTGCGATTTTGATGATTCTTCTGAAACGCATCAATTTGATGAGGTTTGAATTGTTGAATTCTGAATCGAATTTAATGGAATGAAATTGCTAATTTTATTTGAAGTGAATTGAATGGACTGAGGTTACATCTGAATTGAATTGAATTGAATTGAATTGATAATATGTAACTATGAGTAACTGTGAGTGTCAGTAACTGTGAGTAACTCTCAATATATGTGAGTAACTTTTCGGTTTGGTAAGTATTAAAGAGGTGGTTCATCACGTTCATGTTTTCGGTTTGGTCCGCAGAAAGGAGTCTAACAAAAATTAGACCAATATATTCTATTTTCTTTTCTAAGCACTATATAATTGTTTCACCATAACTAAGATTTCGATTCACCATAAAATTCTCTCCATATATGCCGATCCTTGTACAGCTCTGCATACCAAACCGAACTTATAAAGTGTGGTGAACCGAAAACAATAACTACCAATGAGAAATCACATTCCAATATTAACTACCACACACGAACTGTGATCGATTCAGCAGAGAATGAAAGCGGTTAGAGATGATGGATGATGAGTAGCTCTGACTTGAGTGGTGTTATGTATAAATATTATTAATATACATGTTAGTGGATAATTTATGTGCCAAATATTAAATTGAGAAACTTTTATTTCAAATAAAAAAATATATTTTATATGTTGTTTCACCTACACCATATCTTATCAGGTCCAGTCACACACTAACGCCATATATAAATTATTAGAGACACTTTTTTTAATGTTTATTAAAAATAAATATTTTTTTCGGTATATAAGAATAAAGTGATTATTATGGTATTTATAAGATAACGATTCATTTATTAAAACAAATTAAAAATTAATATTTAATTTTAAAATATAAAATAAATATTTTTTAAATATTTAAAATTTATTATAAAAAATAAATTAGATTAAATTTAAATAGCAAGTAATAAGCATGTAAATTTTATCTAAGAATAAATAGTATTATGTCTATTCGGTTCACTATAATTAAGATTTCGGTTCACTATAATTAAGATTTCGGTTCACCATGAGGGTTTAGCATTCAGGGTTCAGAGTTCAGTGTTTAGGGTTCAGAGTTCAGAGTTCAGGGTTCAGGTTTAGGGTTTAGGGTTTAGGGTTTAGGTTTTAGGGTGTAGGGTTTAGGGTTTAGGTTTTATGGATTTAGGGATTTAGGGTTTATGGGTTCAGGGTTCAGTGTTCAGGGTTCTGGTTTTAGTGTTTAGAATTTAGTGTTTAGGGGTTTAGTATGTTTCTACCTTTTGGTTCGCCCAGTGTATTAATTTTGGTTCACTTTATTCTTTTAGAGTTCGAATGTATTGGTAAAAACAGTAATTGCAATCATTGAGAACCTGGAATAAAACAGCAGTCAGACAGTTCCAACATATATAATGGATTATGTTTCGTTCACTCAGTACTATACAATTGTATTGTGTTCGGTTCACCATGAGTACCATGTTTGGTTCACCATGAGTATTGTGTTCAGTTCACCACGAGTACTATGTTCGGTTCATTCTGCAGAAAGCTGTTTGAATTTGATTTTATATAATAGATTATGTTTCGTTCACTCAGTACTATACAATTGTATTGTATTCGGTTCACCATGAGTATTATGTTCGGTTCACCATGAGTACTGTGTTCGGTTCACCACGAGTATTGTGTTCGGTTCATTTTATACTATTCAAAACTCTTCTTTCTCACCTTCTACTGCTTCTTCACCAGAGAGAGAAGGAAGAAAAGATAAAAAAAAATATAGCAGCAACAACAACAAAAGAATGATGATAAGGAGAAAACACGTGAAGAAGGAATGCGAAAAAGGAGAAAAAGGAGGAGAAGGAGGAACGTGAAGAAGAAGGTGAAGAAGAAGGTGAAGAAGAAGACACTCCGTGCGTAAACGAGCGAAGCATGATGGAGAAGAGAAGAAGAAGAGAAGAAGTGTTTCGTGTGTGTTGGGCGCATGTATTTCACGTTTCATTTAATGGTATTGGGTTTTTTTTGTGTTGGACCAACTTGGTTACATGGATGTGTAGCATCCCTATTAAATTATAATTTTATTTTTTTATACATGTTTAATTTTCTTTTTTATACTTTTTTCTTATATGTTTTTTATATAGTATATTTTTAATACTCTTAATATTCTTTTTTAGTACGTTATAATTTTTAACTATTATTATTATTTAGGATTAATTTTTTTGTTTAATTTATTTTACCTAATGGGATCAATAAATTCTATTATAAAAAGATAATAATAAATATAATACACAAAAATTATAACTATAAAAATATATAATATCAAATAAAAAAATTAATAAAAAATATAAATAATAAATAATAAAAAAAGAGTTCATATAGAGAAAAATAATAAGAATTTTATAAATAATGCAATAACATGTATAAAGAATAAAGTTGGTAAAAGAAAAATAAATGTTGAAGGTAGTGGCTAAAAGTACGTTAGTGCAACGGAGAAGTTAGAAATTATTGCTTCTTGTAAACGTGATTTTATGAGTAGAGAAGAAAATTAGCCAAACAAAAAGTTGAAACTTTCAAAAAGCTCTAACGTATTTTTCCCTTCAAACGTACTTACCAAACACACCCTTAATGTTGGACACATAATCATCTATAATCATCATATATTATTAGCCAGCCTTTGATTTATTCTTTTTGTTTCACGATTTAATGGATTCTTAACTTCTAATAGTAAATTGATGAATGGTTCAGTTTTTTGGTCATTTTCAACCGTTTTCAATTGCTTCCTTCTCTTTCTCAACTATTATGTGTCATTGTGCCATTTAACTCTTGAGAAGCTGGAGTACAATTGAATGGTTACCTGAGCCTCAATAAATATGAGCTTCTAGTATAAAACCATTAATTTGCCTTTAGCAGGGATGGAAGCATGTAATAATTTTTGGCATCATCTAAATACTTTAATCCCTATATTTATATTCTTTAATTGCTGAATTCTTTGCTGTTGGTGTTGTTTCTGGTAGAAGTACAAACCTTCAGTTTTTCTTAATTGTTTAGAGATTTACAAGTTCATTATGTTATCACTCTTATAACTAGAATGATATAGCGTAAGTCAGTCGATTGGATAACAGAATCAATCGATTGAATTAACTAAACTCATATTGTTTTGATAATTTTAATCAATTGGGTAATATGACCAATCGATTGAATAAGGAAAACCCTACATGTCTTGCAAAATTCAATCGATTCTGTATTAATTCCAATCGATTGAATTTCTAACGAACATGTTTTTTCCAACCCAATACGTATGTAACTTGATCAATGATAAAATTATGATCAATTAAGATTGCAAAATATTTATTACGATTAATGGAAGATTTAATTTGTTATTGTTTTAGTTTTTTATTATCAATAAATATGATAAATGAATGATAAAATAATAATTTATAAAATAAAAAATAAAATTTATAATTAAATAATATATAAAAGACTAATTTGTAATTAAAATTAAATAAGGACTATTTAGCAATTATTAAAAAACTTAAAAAATATGTTTGTTACGAGACCATTTAATGGTCTAAACGTTCTGAACCATCGAATTCGATACCTCGTTTTATGATGTATAACAAAGGAGAAATTCCATGGACCTAGGTATCATGTATGGCAAGCTCATCCTCCATCATAACGAAGGTTTTAAAAATTGAACCGATGATCAAATTATTTTAGTTATTAATTTACAGATTTATTAGTTTAACTGATTTAATTATAGTGTAACTGAAAAATTTATTCTATAATAAAATAAAATATAAATAAACGTACTAAAATATAATTATAATTTAATAAAAAAAAATAATGTTTCATATAATGGTTGTTGCAAATTTATCTTAGAATTCACCGTTTCGACAATTAATGAGCAATGGCATCGTGCCACAATTTTCTTGGTCTAATTATGTCAAAAAAGACATGTATTGTACGTTTTATTTGTTAACAAGCTAACCCAAGAATCCTGAATTTGATTTTGTGAATAGTGGAGTGATGACTGATGACTCAAAAAATGGGCACAGCTCATATAAAGGAAGAGAGAGGGAAATTATGTAAAGGAAAAAACAAGAACAATGAAGATAAGGCTCACAATTAATACTAACACAACACTAACACCTGTCCTCATTGTTTTGCTGCCTTAGGCTTCATTATTTGTACCATAAGTCCACAAGAAATTAATTCATAATTAAGTAACCACTCAAATTTATTAAACATTTACTTTTTTTAATTCATTAAAAACTTTCGATTTTGTCCGTGTCTTTTTTCACTTGAGGAGATCTCTTAGCAGTGTCTTGTTTTGACAACTGATCACGAAGCTCTCTCAATTTTGATTTCTTGGAATTTAAGACCCCCAGAAACTAAAACAAACACAAGCAGATTCAAGATCTTTGTGATTGTAACTACGATTAATTAACTACAATGATCACCAATTATTCTTGAGTGACACAATGCTGATCATACTATGCAATCAAAAACAAAACTTTCAACTGACTACAGAGATTACCATAAAACAAATGCAAAGAAGTAAAAAGTTACCTTTTGTATAGATTTGCGCTTCAAATTCAGCCTTCTCATTGGCGACTCTCTCAACGTGGGCTAAACATTTGTCAGCTTCCACTTTCATGTTCTCATACAATTCATTTTTCCGAATAACTTCCACCTGTAAATGCATTGATGCATATAAACATGTCAAACTATACTTAATAAGAATTGCTTTTTATAGTTGAGTTAACATTTCTAATCCCAAATTAGCCAACTCATTTGTATTTTTGACAGTAAAGTTTACAGATTAACTAACAACAATTAATCAACAATTAGTCAATTATAGTGATAAAAAAATCAATATCTAAAAGCTAAAATAGAGTAGACTGTGTAATAGGAGGACAGAGAATTGGTGCCGACAGGACCGTGGCTGCACGACTGTTATCTAAATTATTTTTTTTATTAGTTTAATGTTGAGGTAATATAAGCTGAATTGGTAGTTCTAGATCAAAATTTGGTGTCTCACTGAACTCTCAAAGGCAAGAAGGTTGTAGATTGCAAATGAAATTTTTTGGGTAAAATTCAATCTCGATGGCACTATAGAAAAGTACAAAGCCAGACTAGTTGCAAAAGGATTCAGTCAAGTGCAAGGAGTGAATCATGGTGATACTTTTAGTCCAGATGTCAAAATGACTACTCTACGAGTAATGTTAGCATTAGCAACGGCAAAGAAATGACATTTGAAACACCTGAACGGCTGAACGTCAGTACTGACTTCCTTCACAGAGATTTGGACAAGGAAGTTTATATGAAGATACCACCCAGTTTGGCTGTGTCACAACCAGGTTTGGTTTGTAAATTGCAAAAGTCTCTATATGTGTAAGAATCGGAATTTAATTAATCATTTAGATAAATAAAATAATAATTTAATTATCCGGAATAGGAAAAATTTAGAAATATTAATTAGAATGTAAAGATAAAATTCAGATTCAGTGAGTTTTTCCGAACGAAAAAATATAACTTTCTGCAGAAAAATGCATATCGGTAATCTAGCCAGTAGTACCAGCTTAAGTCTCTTTGATACTGCGTATGAGTAAATAAAATTAGAAAATTGAATTTATTAATTTGGAAAGATAAAAATAAATTAGAGTTAAAAATCAGACGCTAATTTTAAAGATTTTTACCAAAAATTGGGTCAACGAGCTAAAACAGTTAGACCAGGCCCAAGTTAGTCCAGACCCAACATATAAATACCCCATTAATGAGCATTTCAGCTCATTTTCTTGCTGAGTGAGAGAGGAATGGTGAAGAAGAAGAGAGAAGAGAAGAGGGTTACACTATTTACCATCCTCTTAATTTGATAATATCTTGAACTATGGAGCTTTGATTTGCGTGCTGTTTACAGCCACGCAAAACTCTCACCAAGCTCTTCGTTTTCATCCGAACAAAGTGATAAAAAACTTTCAATTTTTTGTCTAGTTCTTTGCCCTAACAATTTCGAAAATTTGGGTTTAGTTATTGAGTAGATTTTGTGATTTTAGTTGTTTAGGAGTGATCTAGCATTTGGCTATTATTGGTTTTTGTCCAAATCACCATTGGGTAAGGTAAGACACCTCTTTACCCTTGTGTTTTGTCATATATGTGAACCCTAGGATTGAATTGTGACAATTTTTATGGATATAAATTGAATTGATGTTGTATGGAGTTGATTTGACAAATTGGAGTGCTTGCTAATTTGGACTTGGTCACTGGTAATTGTGGATTTTTGTTGGAGACTTGTAAAGCTTGAGGAAGAGATCGTTTTGGTGATTTTGTGCTTATGTGTGAATTGGTCAAGGTATGATTTTGGTTTTCTTTAGTTAATATGTAATGTTGTGGACAACTTAGGCTAGTGGCTTTTAAGATAAGATTGAATGATTCAGGTTTATGATTAATTGTATGTGAATTTTATGTTTGATAATGAGTTGTATGATGATGATGATAGAGTCTTGGATATGTGTGGTATATGAATTAGGATAAAGGTTGAATGAGTTGGGTTATGATTATGATGAATGTATGATGACTATTGATGTTGAGTATGAGTTTTGATGATGAGTGTTGATGATGTGATGTGATGTTGATTATGAGTTTTGATTATGAATATTGAGGATGATGATGATGTGATGATAATTATTAGTTTTGATGATGAATTATGAGTATAGGTGATTGAATGGATAAGAAAGTGGAATTATTTAAATGTTGGAAGGATTGGAAGTAATTGAGGATTAAATTGATAGTGTAGTAGTGTGTGATACTACAAGAAAAAGTAATATTTGTAACGAAAAAAATTATTACACAAAAATCAAAATTTTAAAACAAAAGGATTTTGTAACAAAAAAGGGCCGTTACAGTATGTCCCATTATAAACAGTTTTTGTAACAAAAAATGAAATTGTTACAATTTAAAGTAATATTTTATAATAAATTTTTCTCATACAAAAAACTAGAAGTCGTTACAAAAATGATAACAATTTTGACCTTTAAAATATTTTTCGTAACAATTTAAATGTGTCATAATATTTTGTTACAAAATACTACTTACTTTTATAACATTTTTTATTCTTAGTTACAAAAATAAAAAGTTCATTTTAAAATATTTAATTAAATAATTAATATATCAATTAATTTTTAAAACACACTAACTTAACATTTATATAATATATAATCATATAGATAATTAGAATATCTTACATGTCATTAAGATTCTTTTACAATAAAATAAGTTCTAGAAATTCAACTAAACACAACTTTTTTCTAACATAAAATTGTATCATATCGGAATAATTCTTGTATCTTCTAGCATATTTCAGTCAAGATGGCATCAATTTTGTACCCCTACAAATATGAACAATGAAAACCAAAATTAAAAAACAACACATAGCACTATCTTCATTAGAGTAAAAATTTAGAACTTACAAGTTAAAATTAACTAATTCTTTAAGAATCTATTCTCAAAGTTTAACACTAGCCAATCAAGAATGTAAATTATCAAGAATTAATAATTCAATATATAAACTCGGGCTAATTAATCATAATTCAATTCATTAAATTTACATAAGTATCAATTGACAAACAATCACTACAAAACACAATTTTACCAAAATCCTCATAACAAATATACTTGACTTTTTTTTATGCTTTTACACTCATAAAGTTTCATAATACGGTTTATGTCAAAACACAAAATAAGAACATTACAACAATTATCCTAATAAAAATTCAAACCTGAAAAGAGAAAATTCCAAAGCAGCAAATTATGCAAATTATGCATAAACTTAAAATAGCAACAAGTGATCCTTTGAAACAATCCAATATGGTTGACTTTTCTCATAATTGTAGATTGTACAGTATAAGCAGCAAGTATCAATGAGTCTTATTATACTTTTAATTACAGAGAGGTGCTAAACTCTCATTTATCAAAACAAAACTCTAAACCAATAGCATCTAAGCAATTAATTAGAGTTCTGAATTCTAATAAGATTCTAATATACATTTGAATGAAGACATTTGGATAGAATATTTGGGTGAACTTTTGAATTTGATAAATTTCTTCAAAGTAGCTAAAATCTAACCAAATCCTAACAATAATAGTAAGTACTTGCAAGGATTACTAAGTAGTAGCCACTTGAGAATCTAACATAGCGTTTGATAGCTGGCCTACATGTAAAATACCCCGTCCAATAGCCCATTTTCCATGTCGGCATACCTAACACATTCATGGCACAAATATCAAACAACAAGTTGGAAGGAATGATTTTTAAGTTGACAGCTTATTCATTGAATTATTTGCATTCGGACTCATGGAAAGTAGTCTTTAGTCTTGATTGGCCAGGCCTCATTAGCAGCATGTTTCGCATCGGTGTATATCGATGGGGTTGAGTAAAGGGCATGAACCCGGCCATCCTGAAGAAGCATTATCTAGAAGTACCATTAATATTTCAAAAAATTCTAAACACACAAATGCTTAACAAAATAAGTTTTATTTAATTTAGATTCAGTCAAATTTAGCAGGCCAAGCTGGAAGATAGTACATAGTTAGAAATCAATACTTAAGTAAAAAAAGTGATGAATTAAGGAAATCTTTGATGATATTAACTTGATTAACATAGTGAATAGACTTATCCAATTGGCAAAACCAGGTATGTGCATATTGGTACTTGAAATCTGTACTTGCATATTCTAAACAAGACACTTAGTCGAGCATTATTACTAATTAATTTTTATTGTCTTTCAGATTTTTCAACTCTAATAATCTATTTGAATCATCCAACCATTCCAATCCAATTCATAAGAATCGAAAACAAAGCCAGAAATAACAGTGTCAACAATAGTGAACAGCATCTTCGACTGGGACAAAATTGGAGTAGCTAAAGTATGATACTTTAGCAACACGAAAAACAGAGGTCGATAGAAGAAAAACACCAATCCAGAAAAACAGATTCAACAATCTATACAATCCTAATTTGTCAAAAAATTGGGGTATAAAATAATAATTTATTACTGATTAAGTAATATTAATATCAGTATAATAAATGAAAATAAAAAAAGGTTTCCATATAGGCATGAATGCATTTGTTGCTCGCTTAATAAACTACCATAATTATACACACAGAAATTCAGAGTGACATACTATATAGCTTTCAAAATTAGAATGAACCACTATAACTGAATTGCATATGGAAAGAAGACGGTGATAGATTACAATTACGTTGATTGCTCCTTCTCCTATATTCAGTTTGAGTTTTTTATTAGGTAGACTAATAGGTGCAATCTCATTCTTCTTTGCTTTTGTGACCTTCACTAACTTTGCATTTTTAGCAGGAAAAGTTTCCTCCTGCCACAACATATATAATAGAACAATTAAGTATATGGACAGAATAGTAACTGTTTACATGACTACTTATGATCTGAGTATCACACAAAACTCTAAAATAGTTGTGCTAAATAAAATATGATTTACAACAAGAAAAAAATTTAGCTCAGTCATCATTTCAGCAACAAATTCAACTTTCATAAAAAAATTAAAGGCATAGTGATGATTTACAGTAATGAAATTGAAAAAATAAAGAATATGGCCGAAGGAAGCTCACCTCCAGGCACCAACTAGATGATGGTTCCGTCTCCCGGCGACGGCAGAAACCAACTCCTTCTCCTCATCGCGTTCTGGTCCTCTCCGATGGCAGTGATAGATCTGGCAGCGACAGGAGTCACAATGCGCAAAATGGAGGAACCAACGGCAGCGATAGTGGCTGGAACGAACGGCGACGGCAACGGACCTTCAGCGGCAGTGACGGCACATGCAGTGGCAGCTCGCGGTGATGATGGCGACGCGGACCTCCACAACGACGATGGAACGGGACGTGACGGCAGCTCCCTCCTCCTCGTGCTTGCGCTCTTTCTCTCTCTCTCCTCGACGGCCACGCTGGGACGACAACACGCATTCGGCAGCGGTGAGACGAAAACGCGTGGCTTCACGGACGGTGAGGCGCGACGCCGGCGCGGGACAGTCCTCTCCCCTCTTCTCTTCTTCCTTCCGTCGTAGCCCACTCTCTTCCCTCTTCTCTCTTCCCTTTGTTTCTTTCTTATTTCGTGTGTGTGTGCAGCTCGGAAGAAGAAATGTCTGGGCTAGGATTAGATTCAATTAGGATTAAGATTAAAGTTAAAAAAAATAGATAAAAGTAGTATAAAAAATTAAATATTCAAAATGTTTCATTATTTTAAAAATTATAGAAGGATTTTAATTAATTTAAATTATTAAAATTTGATTTAATTATTTTAATAAAATAATTTTTAAAATATAAAGTTTTGATCAAATAAAATAAGAATAATTTTAAAATTTTAGTAAAAATTAGGACACTTAAATTTAAATTTAATTCTATCCTCTAATTATTTAAATTTTAAATTATACACTATTTTATTATTATTAAAAAGATTACTTATAAACCGTTATTAATTAAATTTAATTTGATATAAATAAAATTTAAATTTTGTTATTGGAATTGATTTTAAAAAATAATAATCCTTAAATTTATAAAATTATTTTTTATAATTAAATTTTTAAAAGGTCAGAGATTTATAATGCATGTGATAAGGTAGGTTATAGTATTTTTTAATTTTTAATTTTTTAATATTTTATTGTTAAATTTTTTTATTTGAAAAATTAATTTCTAATGAGAATTCATAGTTGATCCCTAATAGATATTAGATATATTAATTTTTTTAAAAAATTAAAAAATAATTTTTATAATTTTTTAAAATTAATAATTTAATTTTTAATATTTTATAAAAAATAATTAATTATGAAAACCAATATTTTTGAAAAACTAAAGTTTTGAAAAAAATTACCATGCAAAAAATTATATAAATAAGTTTTTTTAACACTAAAAATTGTAACATCTCGAAACAAAATTTTTTTTAGTTATAAAAAATTTTTAAATTTTGTGACAAAATCTTTTTTAGTTACAAAAAAATCTTTTACTATTGAATTTTGTGATAAATTAATTTTTTGTTACAAAATATTTTGAACTTTTGCAATAATTTAATTTTTTTGTTACAAAACATTATAAATTTTTGCAACAAAATACTATTTCGTTACAAAAACTAACGCAATTTGTAACAAAAGAAATCATGTTGTTACAAAATATTAAAACGTTTTATAACAAATTATTATGTTGTTACAAAACATTCTTATTTTGTAACTATAACTAATTTTTGTTACAAAAGAACAACAATTTGTAACAATTTAAAAATTGATACGAAATTTTTATTACAAATGCTTCATTTTCTTGTAGCGATATTGAGTTTTGGTTTGGTGTGATTGATTTGGTTTGGAGTTTTGGAAAACTAGAGAATTTTGCAAGTTTTGATAAAAGAGCCATACCTTGAATTCCGGACTCTCAATTTTGATAAAACTTGATTTAAATGAAATTGGATCCGAGAGGTTTAAAACGTTCAAAGAACAGATAAAAAAATATTTTAAAATGAAAAAGTTATGTGTGTTTGAAGTTTGTTACAAAAAATCTGAATTCTGCAGCAAACAACTTTTCAAAGAGTTTTGAGACATGCGTACACGGACATGGCCACATGATGCGGAGATTGTTCTCTGCCAAGAAACTCGCATACGTGGACCAGGGGTTGTGTACGCGAGTTTGTCAAATTTTACAAACGTGTGTATATGGACGGGACATGCGTACGCATGGCCCCTATTTTGTTGAAACTTTGTTTTGTGCTTTAAAGCACTCCTCTAGCTTTCTAAACCTCCGCAGTTGTTGTTTAAGACTCCCCTAGCTAGTATTTGGGCTTTGGGACGAGTGACAGTGTGTTTTGGATAAATAAAAATAGGTTTTCTCTGTTATTAGTCTAAAGACGGTGACTTAGGTTTGGGAAGTACTGAAGATGGGATAACTTGAGTGAGATGGCGAAGTGTAATGCTGGTGCTAATTGAGAAATAAAATGTGAATGACGAATTATGAGGATGAAGGTGAATAAAAGAAGTGATCCGGACACTATATCTCAGTATTGAAAGTGAGCTGGGCACTATATCCCAGGGTATTTATATGGTTTATGAACTTGAGAGAACTTGAGAATTGTGAATGATTATGATGAGTTGAGATAATGAAAGTTGATGAGAAATTGTTAAAGATTGAGGTTGATGAATCTGCTGAGTGCAAGCAGTGAATCACTGAATGATGAGTCATGATATTGTTGTTGTTGGTAAGTCGCTATGCGCCTTGGGCAAGGACAGTGGTGAATCCCGCTTGTCGAGGTAGTGGTGCCGGCATAGGAGCTGTGACTGTCTCCTTCCTACGTTCAAATGTGAGGGCTGAGGTAGTATCCTGCTCGCTTAACCTTCTTTGCCGCAAGAGTGAGCCGGACACTGTATCCCTGGATTAAGAGTGAGCAGGGTACTATATCCTTGGGATGCGCATGAAAGTGGGTCGAGCACTATATCCCAGGAACGATAGTGAGCATGGAACTATATCCCTGGGTGCACAAAGTGAGCCGAGAACTATATCCCAGGATGTGACAGAAAGGAGACATCCTAAAGGATGTCTCGGGTTGGAATGTTGAACCGACAAGTGATATCACAAGCCAAATAGGACAGGCATTCATCATATATATCTTCTATATGCTTGTTAGCTTTGCTTAACTTCATTATGCCTAAATGAATCACATGCTTACTTGCTATATATGTGTAATTACTTGTGCTTTACTTGTTTGCATTTACTTGTGGTTTCTTCTGGGTTTGAGGAGGCTCAATAGGCGACGGCGATAGGATCACATGGAGGATAGGTTGGTGAAGGCTGCGGGACAACGATGGCTAGTATTAGTTAGAAATTCCCTAAGTTAGATTACCCTATTGATGGTTTAAAATTATATATTTTGGTAAGTTTGATTCTTATGCATGTGGAAGTTCTAGGATTGCCTTTGGCTTCTCGGAACCTTATATCTTATCTATTGGGCACCGTTACCATACTGAGAACCTCTGGTTCTCATACCATATGTTGTTGTTTTTCAGATGCAAGTCGCAACTGGTGTGTAGAACAGAGTAGTGTCCACAACTTAACCGGCAAGTGCACCGGGTCATCCAAGTAATATCTCAGGTGAGTGATGGTCGATCCCACGAGGATTGCTGGACTAAGCAACAATGGTTATCTAATTGGCTTAGTCAGGCAAGCAGAAAAATGTTGTTGATGGTTGAAATAGCATAAAACATAAACAAGAGAGTAAAGAAAGCAATTAATAGGTTTGGTGTAAAAACGGTGAGAGAAAACAGTTAAGGTTTCAGAGATATTTACTTTTTTGTATTAAAACCTCTTACCAACTATTTTAACAATGCATGATTCATTCCATGGCAAAATGTAAATGACTAAACCCTAATCTCTTAGTGATTCAGTCTCCTCTAACCTTCATTAACCGCCACTCTTATGGTGACTTAATTCTGATTAGAAGGTTAAGTTCAAAACTAGTTTATAGCCACAAAACCCTAATTACCTAAAGCTAACTATAACACCCTAATTAGCCTAAGCCTTACCTCGCGTCGTAAAGCAAAGGTTAACCAGAGATTACGACAGTTCTAAACTCATACATAATGCATATATAGGAAGAATAGTATCATCTAGAAGCCCGATGAAAGATATAGCTCAAAAACAGAATTTTAAAGTGCAAAATGTACTAACGAATCCAGTAGCTGAAGGCACAAGAAACAAACAAGATATAACAAAAGATAAGTATATAATATCATAGGGAACTAGTCACGACTCGCGGAGTTTAAGCCGGCTAGCCATATACAGGTATACAGAATCTTACAGTTTGAAATCAACTTATATAAGTTTTGTTGTCTCAAATACATGCCTTTAGGAAAAATAAAATACAAAAGGAGAGATGTATAAACAAAATAAACCAAAAAGACTCCAAAAGAATCCAAGATTCTCCACTTCTGTCACCATCCAAAGCAACTCACCGAGGTGGGTTGCGACCCGCATCTGAAAAACACAACAGAGATATGGTATGAGAACCAGAGGTTCTCAGTATGGTAACAGTGCCCAGTGATGTAGGATATAAGACCCCGGGACGCCAAAGGAAATCCTAAGCTCCATATCCTTCACAAGATTCAACTTAAATCATTCTAAAACAAATAAGCATAATATACCAACTTGACTTAAATAAACCAGGTTATCTATCTTAGGGGATTTCTATTCTAAACAAACACCGCTGTCCCACAGTCTTCACCAACCTATCCTCCATGCGATCCCATTGAAGAGAGAACTTTTGCGTGGTCTAGAATTCAGAAAAAATTCCCGTTGCAAGTATAGCTTCTAAACCAACAAAAGTCCTTTCTTACAAAAGTTTTGGTTGTCACAAGTAACAAACCCCTTTTAAAATTGATAACCGAAGTATTTAAATCTTGGGTCGTCTTCTCAAGGAACTGCAGGGAAGTATGTTCTTATTATTGGTTATGAAGATTGTAAATTGGGGTTTTGAAGATGAGGAACAAGTAATTTAAATGACAGGTAAAATAAATAAATAACTGTAAAATAAACTTTTGGCAAGGTATGAGAAATTGGAAGTCCTATCCTAGTTATCCTTATCAATGATGATGAAGATTGAATCTTAATTCCACTTAGTTAGCCTTTACTTAAAGCAAAGAAAGGTCAAGTGACTAATTAGTTTGATCTTCAAATCCCAGTTAATCCCTAAGAAAAGATTGGGATTATTGAAGTTCAATTCAATTAGCAAAGATAACAATTATCAATCATGTTGAGTTTGATAACTCCTGAGTTACTGATTTCTTAACCAAGACCAAAAGGGGAAGAGTAAATCTACTTGAATAAAAATGTCTTCAGATTGGAAGCAACAGGAACATAAATAAAAGAAAGCAATCATAAACTGAAATACCTCAAATAACATTAATTCAAAGAATAATCTGTAACATAGAAGAATTCATAAATTAAATTGAGAAAATAAGTAATTAAAAAGGAATATTGAACCTGATAAAAAGAGATAATCCTGAAAGCAAAAGAAATCCTAATTCTAAATCCTAAAAGAGAGAGGAGAGAACCTCTCCCTCAAAACTACATCTAAATCATGAAAAGTAACTAAACTGGAGACTTTCTTTTGAATGGATGCATTCCCCCACTTCATAACCTCTGATCTGTGCCTTCTGGACTTGGATTTGGGCCAAAAAGGGCTTCAGAAATCGCTGGGAGCGTTTTCTGTAATTTCTGGTGCGTGACCTCTGTCACGCGTCCGCGTGGGTCACGCGGTCGCGTCATCTGGAGTTTTTCTTGTCACGCGGTTGATAAACCCCGATTTTGTGGTTTATCTTGTGCTTATTTTGGGGGATTTTATCAACTTTTCTCACATTTATTCAATGAAATAGCATGGTTTTGTAATTCTCCCATGATTTGTGCTTAAATGTGAAAACATGCTTTTTAGGCCTTAAAATAGCTAAATTTAATCCACTTTAATTCCATTCGATGCCTTTATGTGTTTGTTGAGTGATTTCATGTTCATAAGGCAAGTATTGGATGGAAGAAGTGAGGAGAAAAGCATGCAATGTGGGAGATCTCATGAAGAAATGAAGGAACCGTAAAGCTATCAAGCCCGACCTCTTCGCACTCAAACGACCATAACTTGAGCTACAGAGGTCCAAATGAGGCGGTTCCAGTTGCATTGGAAAGCTAACATTCGGGGCTTCAAAATGATATAAAATTTACCATATGTTACTTTGCGCTTAGGGGCGCGCACGCGCCATGTACACGTGCGCACCGATGCTGTCCGTGGCCCACCGAATTGAAATCGCCCCCAGCGATTTTGCAGCTCATTTTGGGCCCAATCCAACCCATTTATGATGCTATTGAACCCAATGATTGAGGGGGGAATGAACCAAGTAGTCATAGTTTAGTTTTCATCATGTTTTAGGTTAGAATTCTAGAGAGAGAGGCTCTCTCCTCTCTCTAGATTTTAGGGTAGTTTAGGTTTAATTTTCTTAAATCCAACTTTTAATTCTTGTTTTAATTTAGTTTCTCCTTTTAATTTCTTGTTATTACATCTCTATTCTTCTAGTTTTACTTGTCATTTTCTTTATTTTGCCATTTTTATGTTTATGAACCATTGTTGAATCTTAATCTTCTTTAATGCAATTTTATGTTTCCATGTTCTTTTAATTGATGATTTGAATTGTTGATTTACTTTTCTTGCAATTGATAGTTGGTAGATTTATATTTCTTGCATATTTTATTATGCTTTCCATTTGTACCTACCAAGTGTTTGACAAAATGCTTGGTTGGGCCTTAGAGTAGATTTTGAGCATTCTTGACTTGGAAAGAGTAATTGGGTAATCTTGAGTCATGAAAACCCAACTCATGTTAGTGATCTAGAGTTGTTAGCTAATATTGTTTCCATTGATGCTAATCTTTTGCTAATTTAATTAGTGAGTTGATTAGGACTTTTGGAATATTGTTTCCATTGACGCTAATCTTTTGCTAATTTAATTAGTAAGTTGATTAGGACTTTTGGATTGAGATTAGCTAGTCTTATTAGACTTTCTCTCATGGAAGATAATATGATACCTTCTTCCAATGTTGAAGATGACATAATAAGATAAATTCTTGTTATTATTGTGGTATGATTGATTAGTCTTGTTTGACTTTCTCCTTATTTGTTGGGGTTGACTAAATAAGATGAATTAATCATTGCATTACTAGGATAGAAAGCCTATGATCTCAATCTTTGCCATGAATGTCTCTCTTTATTAATTTCTTCCTTTAATTGCTTGCTTACTTTACTCTTTTTGTTATTTAATTTTTCTTGCCATTTACTTTCTTGCAAAAATATAAAACCAACCCCCTAACCCCCTTTATAGCCAATAATTGAGCATTTCATTGCAATTCCTTGTGAGACGACCCGGAGTCTAAATACTTTGGTTAATTCTTATTGGGATTTGTACTTGTGACAACCAATATTTTTTATTGGGAGGATTGTTTGTTGGTGTAGAACTATACTTGCAATGAAAATTTATTCATTTGAGGAAATTCTATACCACCGACAAATTCTCTTAAATCAGCGGTCGCGTCAGTCATACGTCTGCGTCAATCACGCGGTCGCGTCACTGCCATTTTGTGCTGGCATGGGCCGCGTCGTCCATGCGATCGCGTCGCTGCCAGTTTCTTCAAAAACTCCGTTTTATGCTTTCCTTCCATTTTTGTATGTTTCCTTTCCATCCTTTAAGTCATTCCTGCCTTAGAAGATCTGAAATTACTCAACACATGAATCACGGCATCGAATGGTAATAAAAGGGGTAATTAAAATAATTATTTTTAAAGCATAAGAAACATATTTTTCACATACATCACATAATAAGGAATGGAAAGTAAAACCATGCAATTTTCATGAATAAGTGAGTGAAGGATTGAATAAATCACTTAATTTGAGCACAAAATATATCATAAAATATGGGTTTATCAACCTTCCCACACTTAAACAGTAGCATGTCCTCATGCTAAATCCAAGATAAAGAGTAAGGTAAGGTTAAAGTGGTGGAATCTCATGCAATGCAATCTATTCTAAATGCAACTACCTAAATGAATCATGCAATTCTAATTTTTATTCACTTGTATATAAAGCTTACATGTAGTCAAATTAATTCACATTCTCAATGAATCATATATATATATATATATATATAGAGCCAAACCTTAGATAATGATAAAGCACTTTTACAATTGAGATGGGAGAGAAAGACATTTTACAAGCTTGCAAGACAATTAACAATTTAAGCAGAGATATATGTTGATGAGCTATTGAACCCTCAATGGATTTCGTGTTTACTCTCTAGTCACTCAGTGTTTATTGGGTTAATCACTCTATTCTTCTTTCTATCCTTACTTTCTATAACTTTGTTCTTCATCTAACTAATCAACAATTATAGAATACAGTCATACAAAAATCATGAGGTCTTTAATCAAGGTTGCAATGGGGCCAAGGTAAAGGTAAAGGTGTATGTATAAGGCTAAGTGAGCTAATAAGTGAATCCTTGATTAGTCTAAGATTTCACCTAACATACATACTTTGTAAAGCAAGAATTTCTTTACCTATTCACCCAAATTTTCCCATTGTTGATGTTACATGCTCACCCATTAGTTTTAATTTTGTCCCATGTGTATTGCTTTATTTTGCATTTGGGGAATTCTTTTGTATCCCCTTTATTCAAATACTGAAAAATAATTTTTTTTAATGCACATGGTAATTCAATTATTTTGATTTCACATGAGCATTCTTCCCAAAATTTTTATTTTGAATTATTTTATTCTTTTTAACTTTCTACCCTTTGTTTTTATCATCCATGTTCCCAATAGGTTTCCCACACTTAAACAATACACACTTTCTATCTTAAGCTAACCAAGGATTCAACTTGGGATTTTTATTTTGTTTTTCTGCTTAAGGCTAGTGTTGTGGTTTATAGAATAAGAGGGGATTTAAAGGCTCAAGGGGGTTAACAAGGGTGATGTAAAAGGTAGGCTAATTTGGGATAAGTGAGCTAGAATCAAACAATGGCCTCAATCACTTTCTTGGTATGTATCTATATTCTATAATCGGACATATAGATTAAAACAAAGTAAAGAACACCAGAATAAAAAAGAAGGGCGGAACTCACAGGAATAAAAAATATGGTTTGGTTCTAACCATACAATTAAGCTCAAAACTCACAGGCTGTGTGTTCTCTAACTCAAAAATCATATATCAGTTATATATGTCATGCAAGTAAAAATTAAGAGTTCCCATTATTCTCAATGTAAATCCTAAGGTGGCTTTAAAGTTTTAGTGTTTCTCCTTGATGAAATGTTGTTAACTAACTAACATGTAATGCTATATACAAGGTGTGTGGATTGTTTTTATTATGTTAAAGTCTCTAGTTTACTTCCTTTTTATATTTTTAATTTAAACTAAGTTATCTTATGCTAAAAAGGCTAAACTATACTAATTAATCCACAATTTCTATAACTAATAAGTTAGAATTGCAACTAAACTAAATGGCTAAAATATGAACTAAAGTGCAACATGCAGAAATATAGTAAAAATACATGAAAATAGCAATGTATAAATACTGAAAAAATAAAAAAATAAAAAGAAAAATACAAAAAAGTAGCAAAATAAAGTAAAAGAGTCTGTAGTGGTTCACCAAAAGAATACGCCAGAGATGGCGACCTCCCCACACTTAAAATGAAGCATCGTCCTTGATGCTCACTCAAGCAGGGTGTGAAGCGGTGTCATCACTAGAAGGATGGGTAGTCGGAGTCTCTGTGGTGGTGGTCTGAGGATCTGCCTGCTGCAGAGGAGGTGCTGACTGAATAGGAATCTCTGGGTCTGCAGCCTGAATCTGAGGCGGAGCCTCCTGCTGTGATGCAGCCTGCGCCGTGCCTGCCTGCGCAGCCTCTCTCTGTGGATGGGTCTCTGCCTCGTGATCATCTGCCTCCTCCTCAGATGGCTCTGATGGTGTGTCAGGCTCAGAGGGGATGTCGCCGCCAGATCGTATCATCAGCTTCAGGTGCTCATAGCATCGCTTGCTGCGACGCTCAGATCTCTCATATCAGCGCCGATTGCGGCACTCCATCTGGTCTAGCTGCTGAAACAGGCAGTGTACTAGGTGATAAACTGGCTCTGAGGCAGGTGGAGGTGCAGTGGTGGTAGCAGGGGTAGCTGTAAAGGAATAGGGGCCAGCAGACGGTGTGGCTGTCTCACCAGGAGCTGTGAGGAATAGAGGTCTGTAGCCCAAAGCGAGAAAGTTTATGCTGTGAGGGATAATCTTCTTGCATTCTGCAGCAGGTGGCTTCTCATCAGCATCCTCCCAAGGCACGTCAGCTCGACGGCCTAGCTATGTAATCAGATATGGAAAGGGGAGAGTGCCTCGGACGTGGACCCTGGCCATGTAGTACCGGATGAAGCGTGGCAGGTACAGGTCCTTACCCTCCATCACACACCATAAGAGGGTGATCATAGCGGCAGGTAGCTCCGTCTCATGGGTACTCGACATAACAAAGTTGCTCAGGATCTAATGCCATAGCTGAGCCTCATCATTTAAGTAAATCCGCTTGATTCCTTTAGGCATGGTGGTGTTCTGACCCATGACCCATGGAACAGTCGGGTCAAGGGCTATCCTTGCCTTGACGGCATCCCAGTCAAACTTCATGAAGCGCATGTCCTCCTCAGTCTTTTGATAACCATCTGGCTGATCAGATTTAGGCAGAAGCTTCAGAATATCCTCAATGACCTCTTCAGTGACCAGTATCTGCTTCCCTCTTAGGTTCACTATATCTAGGGAAGTTTTGAAGTAATTGCAGTAAAACTCTCTTACCCAAGAAGCATTGACCTCAGTCGGGTTTCTCTCCAGGAAGAACCAGCCTCTTTGTTTGATCTGATCAGAGGTGTATTGCTGGAGTTCTTCCGGAATTTTTAGAGTCCGCTCCAGGTACAGGTTCCTGGAGGTTGTAAACACCGGATACTTTAACTCGCAGTATTTGTTTGCAAACTTGATGGGATCAGTAGCAGGGAGTAGCTGGTCAGCCTTCTCCTGCGGAGTAAAGTGTTTCTCCCACCAGGAGTCATCATGCATGATGTCCAGGATGGACATAGAGGATTCTCCTCTTTTTCGTTTGCCAGTTGTTGCCTTTCCTTTTTCTTTTATTTGGGTGTCAGACATCCTGAAAAATAGGAATCAAGGATATAATAAAAACAGGAAAACAAGAAGGCAAATAACAAAAGAAGCACATAATGGCAAAGGAGCAGTATAGTAATAAAAATGAGTTAAGTAAATGTGCATTAAGGATTGTATAGGAGTTAAAAGTTCGAGAAGAAAAATTCACAATCCAAAATGTATTAGAATTCATGTTAATTAGGAAAAATTACCATCATGCCTTGGTTAGAAGGTTAAAGAGAATAGTGAAAAACCAGAAGAGATGTTTTGAAAGGTAAGTAGGTTAGGAATGAAAAAGAGGTAAGGAAGTTGAAATCAGTGAGAAAGTCAGAGTAAGTGGCATGATGATCATTTTCTAAGTAACAAGCATTCACAATTAGAAGCTACAGTTAACTCATATCCAAGCAAGGAAATCAGGTTGATGATGATTCAGATAGATATAGAAATAGCAAAAATTGGAATCTAAACATCAAAAATGCAGATTATGAACCAGAAAATCAAAAAGAATAAGAAAGCTTGCCCCGGTATTCATGAATTGGTTTGGTAAAAGTAGAGTAAAGCAGAGTTCAAAGTGCCAAAACCAAGACATGAATGGAAACAAAACAGTTTACAGAAAATTGGGCAACATTCCGGCTAAAATTGGATGTTCCCGGAAAATAAACAGCAACAGAATAGTTCATATAAGTTAAAATAAACTGCAAATAGAAATAAATAAGATGAACATGAAGGAACATTCGCAATAGCAGCATGAATAGTAAGAACATCATATAAACAATACATAGAGCACAGCAACAGCAGAATTGCAAAAAGTATAAAGCAAGTAGCATGAACAGCGCAATTAATCAGGCCTAAATCCACTAACCACATCCTAGGCTACGTAACCACCTAGAATCCACTACAACATGCATATCTAACTAGCCTAATTATGAACATGAATAGAAAAATATGTAATTAACTAGGGATTGAAAGAAGGGTGGCGTTCGGCGGAACCTGGAAGGCGTATGAATGAAAGTGGGGCAGAGAGATGGCTGGGGGATGGTGGTGGTGGTGGCTGACGCGGCGGTTGAGGGTGGTTGGCGCGGCGGTAGTTGTTCGGAGGCAGGAGGTTTCGGGTAGGTTAATGGGGGTAGGGGTTAAGGGGGAATGATGGGAGAGGTTGAGGGTGGTGGTGGAAGGCGCGGCGGTGACGGCGGTGCGGTGGGGGTGGTGGTCGCGGAGGGGGCAGCGGTGGTGGAGGGAAGAAGAGGAAAGAAGAAGAAGGAAGAGAGGGAAGGAAGAAGGGGGTGGCGTTGCGGTGGGGTCTGGGTAGTCGACGGTGGGGCGGTGGTCGGTGGTGGCTGGAAGTTGGTGGTGGTTGGTTGCAGAGAAGAGAGGAAGGAGAAGGGGGTTGGGGGGCGCAAATGGGTAGGGTTTCACGTGGCTGGGTGTTATCGAATTTGAATCCACGCGATCGCGTGGGGCACGTGGTCGCGGGGCTGAGGTGGAATGGGGGTTGACGATCGCGTGAGTGATGCGATCGCATGGAATGGGTAAAAGGATGAATGACGCGGTCGCGTGAGGCATGCGAACGCGTCACTGGAAATTGTGCTAAATGCACAATTCCTGCGTCGTTTCAGCGCAACTCTCTGTCTCCTTTGGGGTGTTGTGCTATCCACGCGACGCGATTGCGTCGCTCACACTTTCGCGTAGGATGGGTGTTGTGCAAGTGACGCGATCGCGTCAGGGACACGACAGCGTGGGTCATTTTGTGCGAAACGCACAACAGTCGCACAATTCCAGCCCAACTTTCTGGGCGTTGGATCCTTACGCTGATTTCCAGGTCACGCGACCGCGTGAATGACGCGGACGCGTGGGAAGTGTTTTTCGCAACTGACGCGATCGCATGAGTGATGCAGTCACGTCACGCGCCCTTCTTCTTTTTTTATGCAGGTATGCAATTATGCAGTATGCAATGTGAGTGAATAATATTCAGGTTCAATTGAAAAGGAAATAAAAATAAATAACACGAAATAAAACTGAAAAAGAAACGACCATACCATGGTGGGTTGTCTCACACCTAGCACTTTTAGTTAAAGTCCTTAAGTTGGACATTGGATGAGCTTCCTGTTATGGCGGCTTATGTTTAAATTCATCCAGAAATTTTCACCAATGTTTGGAATGCCAATGGCCTCCGGGGTCCCAAACTAGGCATGTAAAGCTTCTATGTAGCTTCAAACAGATTCTCAGGTTCCCGGGGTGGCGAAAGTTAGAATAGATTCCAGGATCCCAAACCTTGGATCTATATTTTTCCATCCGTGCGGTTTAGAAAGTAGATTCTCACCATGGTGACCAAACATTTTCCGAGATCCATTCGATTGATCATGATGCCAATCCGTGCACTTCGAGTTGAAGAGTGGAATCTTATTGAACCTTGTGCACCAGCTCTGAGTACGAGCCATTTTTCTCTTACTCTTAAAGCCGCAGAGAGCTCTAAGCTGGCCATCTGTTTCAAGCAACCCATATTCAAGTGGAAAAATAAAGCTAAAGGTTAAGGATTGTACCCACTTGAAGCTTGTATTGGGTGGTAATGGCCTTGGGATAGGTGTTTCCAGTGGTTCTGTAAGTTCTACTCCCTTGTACTCTTCTGTGAATTTCTCCACTTCCTTGCAGATTTCTTCAAATGCATTCATGTCCTGATCAAAGCCTTCTATGTCTTCCTCGTCACTTAAGTCATAAACGGGAGGTTGAGAGAAATCTACCTCCGCATCATCTTCGTATTCATTTGGGAAAGATTCTTCGATCTCAGAGAATTCACTTGCGGATGCAAGTTCATTACTAGGAGAACTTGACTTGAGATTATCATCATCAAGGAAACTTGCTTCTTGGATTATTCCGTCTAGTTCTTCATAAAAGACTTGCTTTGGGAGTTGTGCACTATCCTCCTTAGCATCAATTGTAACGTCCTTGACAGAATTTTCCACAATTCTGGATTCCCATGGAAGTTCAGCTTCTCCTAAGTCTTCAACCAACTCTTCTTCTTTTACAATGACAGCTTCCTTTACTTGTTCAAGTACGAAGTCATGCCCTGTTCTGTCCACTGGATTTTCTAGTATCTCCTTCATACTACGCTCTTCATTAGATTGTCCACATGGGGCTGTGGGAGGTCCTTGAATGTTCGAATGTCTAGAAGATAATTGACTTATTGCTTGCTCCAGTTGATGAAGGGTTGTTTGAAGTTGATCTACTGTTTCCTTGAGGCGAACCTCTAATTCTCGGGGTGATGGATTTGGACGTGGTATATGGGGAAGTGGTGGTGTTTGGGAGTAATTGGATTAGAATTGGGGTAAATGAGGATCATATGGTGGTGAATGGTGAAAAGGAGCTTGTGAGTGGGGTGGCTCGAAGTTATGTTGAGAGGATGGCCTATAAGCATAGGGTGTGGCTTGTTGCTAACTACAAGGTTGTCCACCATGTCTATTGGCTTGGTATGCATTGTAGAATGGTCTTTGTGCATGATATCTTGGAGGGTGTTGTTGCCTAAAGGGTTGATCAGATCCTCTTGGCTCCATCCATCTTTGATTGCTCTGACCTTGATGCATGTTCCTGTTAAAACTTTCACTCCTTTCAACAATATTAGAACCAAACTCAAAGCGAGAGGGGTGAGAATTCATAGTAGCTAATGGAAATAAAAGGAGAAAATAAAGACAACTAAACAAGTAAAAGAAAAATATTTACAATAACCAATAATAAGGCACACGATTGCAGTTCTCCGGCAATGACGCCATTTTAAAGAGAGAACTTTTGCGTGGTCTAGAATTCAGAATAAATTCCCATTGCAAGTATAGCTTCTAAACCAACAAAAGTCCTTTCTTACAAAAGTTTTGGTTGTCACAAGTAACAAACCCCTTTTAAAATTGATAACCGAAGTATTTAAACCTCGGGTCGTCTTCTCAAGGAACTGCAGGGAAGTATGTTCTTATTATTGGTTATGAAGATTGTAAATTGGGGTTTTGAAGATGAGGAACAAGTAATTTAAATGGCAGGTAAAATAAATAAATAACTGTAAAATAAACTTTTGGCAAGGTATGAGAAATTGGAAGTCCTATCCTAGTTATCCTTATCAAAGATGATGAAGATTGAATCTTAATTCCACTTAGTTAGCCTTTACTTAAAGCAAAGAAAGGTTAAGTGACTAATTAGTTTGATCTTCAAATCCCAGTTAATCCCTAAGAAAAGATTGGGATTATTGAAGTTCAATTTAATTAGCAAAGATAACAATTATCAATCATGTTGAGTTTGATAACTCCTGAGTTACTGATTTCTTAACCAAGACCAAAAGGGGAAGAGTAAATCTACTTGAATAAAAATGTCTTCAGATTGGAAGCAACAGGAATATAAATAAAAGAAAGCAATCATAAACTGAAATACCTCTAATAACATTAATTCAAAGAATAATCTGTAACATAGAAGAATTCATAAATTAAATTGAGAAAATAAGTAATTAAAAAGGAATATTGAACCTGATAAAAAGAGATAATCCTAAAAGTAAAAGAAATCCTAATTCTAAATCTTAAAAGAGAGAGGAGAGACCTCTCCCTCAAAACTACATCTAAATCATGAAAAGTAACTAAACTGGAGACTCTCTTTTGAATGGATGCATTCCCCCACTTCATAACCTCTGATCTGTGCCTCCTGGACTTGGATTTGGGCCAAAAAGGGCTTCAAAAATCGCTGGGAGCGTTTTCTGTAATTTCTGGTGTGTGGCCTCTGTCACGCGTCCGCGTGGGTCACGCGGTCGCGTCATCTGGAGTTTTCCTTGTCACGCGGTTGCGTCAGTCATGCGTCCGCGTCATATGCGTTTCGCTCAAAGCGCGCGATCGCGTCAATCACGCGACCGCGTCACTGCCATTTCGCGCTGGCATGCGGCCGCGTCGTCCATGCGATCGCGTCGCTGCCAGTTTCTTCAAAAACTCCGTTTTATGCTTTCCTTCTATTTTTGTATGTTTCCTTTCCATCCTTTAAGTCATTCCTGCCTTAGAAGATATGAAATTACTCAACACACGAATCACGGCATCGAATGGTAATAAAAGGGGTAATTAAAATAATTATTTTTAAAGCATAAGAAACATGTTTTTCACATACATCACATAATAAGGAAGGGAAAGTAAAACCATGCAATTTTCATGAATAAGTGAGTGAAGGATTGAATAAATCACTTAATTTGAGCACAAAATATATCATAAAATATGGGTTTATCACCCATCGCCACCGTCTTTCGAACCTCCTCAATCCCAGTAGAAAGCACGGGTAATATACAATGCAAGTAAAGCACAAGTAGAAGCATATAAGGCAAATAATTCAGATAGCAAGTAAGCATGTTATTAAATTAGGCAAGCCATTCTAAGTAAACAAAGCATACAAACAAATAGAAAATGCATATGATGAATGTCTGCCCTACTGGCTGTGATATCACATTGTCGGTTCAACTGCCAACCCGATACATCTCCATGGAGACGTCGCCCTTCGAATTTCTCATATGGGAACCCTCGAGATATAGTGCCCAGATCACTGTCCAGGTACCGACGCCTGCTCGCCCTATAGATCCGAAGGGATGCGAGCGGGATACTCTTGCCTCAGACCTCACATCTCAACGTAAGCGGGATTAACCATCGTCCTTACGCCGCTGCCGCTACCTCGACAGGCGGGATTAACCACCGTCCTTGCCAGGCGCATAGCCTCTCATATTCTCAGTAAAAATATTATTTCAGTGGTTTTCAGAAAACATTTTCAGTATACAGAGATCCATCATCTCAATCCGAGTCCCCGACTCACCTCAACCACTGTCCATTCATAACTTAGTTTCCAAGTATCAACAGTTCATCATTCCTCACCTCATACATCAATCTTCCTTCTCCTAATGTCAAACCACTCTCAGCACGCCAGAATCCTAGGCCTCCATTTTCTAATTTACCTTAAAATCATGTACTAGAACCCTTAAGTTATATCCCATGTTCCAATACTCAAGACTAGGCCTAAAAATCTTAAAATAGTGTTAAAGAAGCTTACAACCTTGTTGGGAAGGTAGAATGGTTGAAAACAAATAAAATTTTTAGAAGCAGGACGTGTGCGGCCGCACAAGGGTCTGTGCGTGCGCACACTCCTAAAAAAATTAAAATACGTGCATACGCACAGGGGTGTACGTACGCACAGGTACCAAGTTTTACAAAACTATTCACTCGCACAACCTGTGCCAGCGTCCCCAACAGATTAGCCTCCCCAACGTGTGCGTCCGCACAAGCCTGTGCGTCCGCACAGGTTGAAATTCTTCCTTGGATATGTGCGCGCACAAGCTGTGCTAGCGCTGCAAACAGAACGCACTTCTCTGCCTGTGCGTGCGCACAGGTCGAAATTTCTGCAGGGTGTGCGTCCGCACAAGAGTGTGCGCCCGCACATATCAAAAATCCTGAAATTCTGCAACTTTGCAGAATTTCAGAATTTTAACACCAACTTTGTCGGATCATAACTTCCTCTACAAAATTCCAATTTTCACATACTTTATACCGATTTAAAGAGTTTTCAAAGATCTTTAATTCTAAACAAATTTCACTCAGTTTCGAAAAACGAGACAGAAGTTATGATCGTGCAAAGTTCATCAAAAACCCAATTTTACCAAACTTCAAAATTTCCAAATTTTATTACCATACCCATGCCAAACCACATCAAACCATCCAAAACTCCACTTTTCATCAAAATGTACTAATTGTACCATAATACACCAACCTTACCACATTCTCCTTCTTATTTCATTACTCTCAATTCCAACATCAACTATATAACACTTATGATCAAATCACCATCAAATCCACCATTTCATAAATCATAACACTACAATTATCATAAGGAACCAACTTCCAATTCATACAATAATCCAACATCATCATATCATTATAATTCATCACAATCAACCCAACATTCATCAATTCACCAACATTTAACACACCAACCATCATTTTAGTTCAACCTATCCTATTGGTCACTAACCTATGTGTCCATGAATATTATATACTACATAGAGAAAACCGAAACCATACCTTGGCCGATTCCCTTTATGCACCCAAATTCCAATGTAGCACAAACAAGCTTCCAACCACAATCCAAGCTTTCAATTCCACTCCAATAAGAACAAATAAGTCCCAATGCTCGCATGAAAACTGTTGTTGTATGCAAACTCCACCAATGGCATATAACGGTCCCAACTCCTAGGTTGATCCAACACACATGCTCTCAGCATATCTTCCAATGTCTGAATAGTTCTTTCCGATTGTCTATCTGTCTATGGATGATACCTCGTACTAAGACATAGCTTCGTACCGAAAGCTCTTTGGAAAGCTCCCCAAAACCTTGATGTGAATCGGGGATCACGGTCCGATACTATACTTGATGGCACACCATGCAACCTTACTATCTCCTTGATGTACAATCTTGCCAACTCTTCCGTGGAACAGTTTACTCGGATAGGCAGAAAATGAGTGGATTTGGTTAAGCGATCCATGATCACCCAAATCGTATCAAATCCCGACCTAGTCCTCGGTAAATCGGTCACAAAATCTATAGCGATTCCTTTCCACTTCCACTGAGGAATCTCAAGTGGTTGTAGCATTCCTGACGGTTTTTTATGCTCTATCTTCACTTTTTGACAAGTCAAACATTTGGATACCACGGTTGCTACATCACCTTTCATCCCAAGCCACCAGAACATCTTCTTCAAGTCATAATACATCTTCGTGCTTCCGGGATGAATAGAAAACCCACTGTTGTGAGCCTCCGACAGTAAGTCTCGCCTCAAATCCCCAACATCCGGTATGCAAATTCTTCCCTTGTATCTCCATAACCCTTCATCATCCTTAGTGAATTCTTCGCGCCTCTTATCACCAACTGGTTGAAATAATTACTGAAGCTTCTGCTCATCTTACTGAGCCCTTTGTATTTTTTATCTAAACGTGCTTGAGATCTGTAACTGGTTCAAACAAGCTCTTTCGGTAACTTCACCAATATCCATCTTAAGATCCACAAATTTATCCACTAGCTCTTCTTCCTTGATTCTCATCCAAGCAATTGTCAAGGATTTCCGACTCAAAGCGTCTGCTACCACGTTTGCCTTTCTAGGGTGATAACACAACTCAAAATCATAATCCTTAAGCAACTCCATCCACCTTCTCTGGTGCATATTTAGCTCTTTCTGATCAAAGATGTACTTGAGACTCTTATGATCAGAAAAGATGGTGCACGAAATTGTGATGACACTTTTCACAACTCCGCACAACTAACCAGCAAGTGCACTGGGTCGTCCAAGTAATACCTTACGTGAGTAAGGGTCGATCCCACGGAGATTGTCAGCTTGAAGCAAGCTATGGTCATCTTGTAAATCTTAGTCAGGTGGATTCAAATGGTTATGAGGTTTTGATAATTAAAAGATAAATAAAACATAAAATAAGATAAAGATACTTATGTAATTCATTGGTGGGAATTTCAGATAAGCGTTTGGAGATGCTTTGTTGCTTTTGAACCTCTGCTTTCCTATTGTCCTCATCCAATCATGCGTGCTACCTTCCATGGCAAGCTGTATGATCCTCTCAGATGAAAAATACCAGGTACAATTTCTGCACGGCCAATCAACTGTCGAATTTCTCGTCTCGGATGAAAAATATCAGGTACAGCTACCGCACGGCTAATCATCTGTCGGTTCTCACTAGTGTCGGAATAGGATCTCTCTATCCTTTTGCACACTGTCACTGCGCCTAACATTTGTGAGTTTGAAGCTCGTCACAGTCATCCCTTCCCAGATCCTACTCAAAATACGACAGACAAGGTTTAGACTTTCCGGATCTCAGGAATGCTGCCAATTGGTTCTAGCCTATACCACGAAGGTTCTAATCTCACGAATTCGGATGCTCTGTTGTCAGGAGAGGCGATGCAAATCGTGGATTAGAGACCCAAGAGATTATACTCTAGTTTTCATCCAATGACTACGTTGAACATCATGTAGGCCGCTTGTGGTTGTCAGGCACGCGGATCTTGGCTAAGCGAGTAATGAAGATAGTGGGTGATTGTCACGAGTCACCCTTTCATTCTGACTTAACTGAATTAAGTATGAGAGTATATCTTAGAGAAGAAGTAAGTGTAAATTGAAAGAGAAACAATAGTACTTGCATTAATTCATGAAGAACAGCAGAGCTCCTCACCTTAATCTATGAGGTATAGAAACTCCACCGTAGAAAATACATAAGAGTGAAAGGTCTAAGCATGGCCGTGTGGCCAGCCTCCAATGTCTAAGGACTAAACGTCCAGAGATAGATTCCAAAGATATGAATACAATAGTAAAAAGTGCTATTTATACTAAACTAGTTACTAGGGATTACAGAAAATAAGTAACTAAGTGCAGATAGTGCAGAAATCCACTTCCGGGGCCCACTTGCTGTGTGCTTGGGCTGAGAATTGAGCTTTACACGTGCATAGGCCATTTCTAGAGTTAAACGCCAGCTTGGATGCCAGTTTGGGCGTTTAACTCCAGTTTTGGTGCCAGTTCTGGCATTTTACGCCAGAAAATTGTCTCTGGTGGGCATTTAAATGCCAGTTTGGGCCATCAAATCTCGGGCAAAGTATGGACTATTATCCATTAATGGAAAGCCCAAGATGTCTACTTTCTAACGCAATTGAGAGTGCACCAATTGGGCTTATGTAGCTCCAGAAAATCTACTTCAAGTGTAGGAGGGTCAGAATCCAACAGCATCTGCAGTCCTTTCTCAGCATCTGAATCAGACTTCTGCTCAGGTCCCTCAATTTCAGCCAGAAAATACCTGAAATCATAGAAAAATGTACAAACTCATAGTAAAGTCCAGAAATGTGATTTTTGCATAAAAACTAATAAAAATATAATAAAAAGTAGCTAAACATACTAAAAATTATGTAAAAATAATGCAAAAAAGGGTATAAATTATCCGCTCATCACAACACCAAACTTAAATTGTTGCTTGTCCCCAAGAAACTAAAAACAAAATAGGATAAAAAGAAGAGAATATACAATAAATTTCAAAAATATCAATGAAGCTTAAGTCCAATTAGATGAGCGGGACTAGTAGCTTTTTGCTTCTGAACAGTTTTGGCATCTCACTTTATCCTTTGAAGTTCAGAATGATTGGCATCCATAGGAACTCAGAATTCAGATAGTGTTATTGATTCTCCTAGTTCAGTATGTTGATTCTTGAACACAGCTACTTTATGAGTCTTGGTCGTGACCCTAAGCATTTTGTTTTCCAGTATTACTACCGGATACATAAATGCCACAGACACATAACTGGGTGAACCTTTTCAGATTGTGACTCAGCTTTGCTAGAGTCTCCAGTTAGAGGTGCCCAGAGTTCTTAAGCACAATCTTTTTGCTTTGGACCATGACTTTAACCGCTCAGTCTCAAGCTTTTTACTTGACACCTTCACGCCACAAGCACATGGTTAGGAACAACTTGATTTGGCCGCTTAGGCCAGGATTTTATTCCTTTGGGCCCTCCTATCCATTAATGCTCAAAACCTTGGATCCTTTTTACCCTTGCCTTTTAGTTTAAAGGTTACTGGCTTTTCCTGCTTGCTTTTTCTTTTTCCTTCTTTTTTTTCTTTATTTTTCGCAAATTTTTTTTTTTTGCAAGCTTTTGCTTTTCACTACTTTTTCTTGCTTCAAGAATCAATTTTATGATTTTTCAGATTATCAATAACATTTCTCTTTTTTCATTATTCTTTCAAGAGCCAACAATTTTAACATTCATAAACTTCACTATAAAAAATATGCACTGTTCAAGCATTCATTCAAAAAACAAAAAGTATTGCCACCACATCAAAATAATTAAACTAATTTTCAAGATAAATTTCAAAATTATGCACTTCTTGTTCTTTTGCAAATAAAAACATTTTTCATTTAAGAAAGGTGAGAGATTCATGGAATCATTCATAGCTTTAAGACATAGACTCTAAAAACTAATGATCATGTAATGAAAACACAAACATAGTCAAAACATAAAGAATAGAAACAAAAACAGAAAAGAAAATAAACAAGGAGATTAAAGAATGGGTCCACCTTAGTGAGGGCAGCTAGTTCTTCCTCTTGAAGATCTTATGGAGTGCTTGAGCTCCTCAATATCTCTTCCTTGCCTTTGTTGCTCTTCCCTCATGGCTCTTTTTTAGGTCCATGAGTGGGCTGTCTTGTTTGCTCCATCCTTTTTCTAGTGATGGGCTTTTGAGATGAATCTCTCCACCTCCCATGACTCGGAGTTGGAAGCAACTGCCTTCCCTTTCCTTTTCCTAGAGGTTTCTCCGGCTTTAGGTGCCATTAATGGTTATGGGAAAACAAAAAGCCAAGCTTTTTCCACATCAAACTTAGAAAGTTTGCTTGCCCTCGAGCAAAATAGGATAGAAGGAAGTAGAAGAAGAATGATGCAATTAATTTTTAAAACTTATTACTGTATGCAAGAAAAATTAAAAAGAGTTGAAAAGAATTTGAAAAGATATGTAAGTTTTGAAAATGTTTTGGAAGGAATTGAAAAGAATTGAAAAAGAATTAAAAAGAATTGGAAAGATTATTAATTTTTGAAAATTGAAATTGAAAGATGAACGTTTAAAACATGTTTGATGCAAAAAATTATGAATTAAAACATGAAAATTTGAAAAAATCAAATTGGAAACAAAATTACCTCCCTTGTGTCATCCTGGCATTAAACGCCTAGAATGCTATCTATTCTGGCGTTTAACGCCCACTTGACTGCCTCTTTGGGCGTTTAACGCCCAGCCAGATACCCTAACTAGCGTTAAACGCCAGAAATCATTCTTTACTGGCCATTTTTCTGAACGCCCAGAATGTTGCCTGCATGGGTGTTAAACGCCCATTCTGCTATCCTTACTGGCGTTTAAACGTCAGTAAGCCTATCCTCCAGGGTGTGCTGTTTTTGATGCTGTTTTTTATTTTGCTTTAATTCTGCAGCTGTTTTTATGATTCCACATGATCATCAACCTAAAGAAAACATAACATGGCAATGGAAAACAAATGTCTATAAAAAATAAATATAATTAAATAACATTGGGTTGCCTCCCAATAAGTGCTTCTTTAATGTCAATAGCTTGACAGTGAGCTCTTAGAGAGCTTCACAGAGACTCAGAGCTTGATGGTGGCCTCCCAACACCAAACTTAGAGTTTGAGTGCGGGGGCTCTGCTTGACTCTGTATTGAGAGAAGCTTTTCATGCTTCCTCTCCATGGTTACAGAAGAAGATCCTTGAGCCTTAAACACAAGGTAGTCCTCATTCAATTGAAGGACTAACTCTCCTCTGTCCACATCAATCACAGCTCCAAAAGACTCCAAAAGAATCCAAGATCCAAAAGAATCCAAGGTGGGCTGTGACCTGCATCTGAAAAACACAACAGAGATATGATATGAGAACCAGAGATTCTCAGTATGGTAACAGTGCCCAGTGATGTAGGATATAAGACCCCGGGACGCCAAAGGCAATCTGATGAGCGGATAATTTATACGCTTTTTGACATTGTTTTTAGTATGTTTTTAGTAGGATCTAGTTACTTTTAGGGATGTTTTTAATAGATTTTGTGTTAAATTCACATTTCTGGACTTTACTATGAGTTTGTGTGTTTTTCTGTGATTTCAGGTATTTTCTGGCTGAAATTGAGGGACTTGAGCAAAAATCAGATTCAGAGGTTGAAAAAGGACTGCTGATGCTGTTGGATTCTGACCTCCCTGCACTCAAAGTGGATTTTCTGGAGCTACAGAACTCGAAATGGCGCGCTTCCAATTGCGTTGGAAAGAAAACATCCAGGGCTTTCCAGAAATATATAATAGTCCATACTTTGGCCAAGAATAGACGACGTAAACTGGCGTTCAACGCCAGCTTTCTACCCAAATCTGGCGTCCAGCGCCAGAAAAGGATCCAAAACCAGAGTTGAACGCCCAAACTGGCACAAAAACTGGCGTTCAACTCCACAAATGGCCTCTGCACGTGCAACACTTAAGCTCAGCCCAAACACACACCAAGTGGGCCCCGGAAGTGGATTTATACATCAAATACTTACTCATGTAAACCCTAGTAGCTAGTTTATTATAAATAGGACCTCTTACTATTGTATTAGGCATCTTTTGATCATCTTAGGATCTTAGGATCATCTTGGAACGCATTGTTCTTAGATCAAGGGGGCTGGCCATCTCGGCCATGCCTGGACCTTCACTTATGTATTTTCATACGGTAGAGTTTCTACACTCCATAGATTAAGGTGTGGAGCTCTGCTGTTCCTCAAAGATTAATGCAAAGTACTACTGTTTTCTATTCAATTCTTCTTATTTCGCTTCTAAGATATCCATTCGCACCCAAGAACGTGATGAAGGTGATGATTATGTGTGACGCTCATCATCCTTCTCCCTTATGAACGCGTGCCTGACAAACACTTCTGTTCTACATGAATTAAGCTAGAATGAGTATCTCTTAGATCTCCTAACCAGAATCTTCGTGGCGTAAGCTAGAATGATGGCAGCATTCAAGAGAATCCGGAAAGTCTAAACCTTGTCTGTGGTATTCCGAGTAGGATTCAATGATTGAATGACTGTGACGAGCTCCTAACTCGCGATTGCAGGGCGTTAGTGACAGACGCAAAAGGATAGTAAATCCTATTCCAGCATGATCGAGAACCGACAGATGAATAGCCGTGCCGTGACAGGGTGCGTGAGCATATTATTCACTGAGAGGATAAGATGAAGCCATTGGCAAGGGTGATGCCTCCAGACGATTAGCCGTGCCGTGACAGGGCATTGGATCATTTTCCCGAGAGATGACCGAAAGTAGCCATTGACAGTGGTGATGTATCACATAAAGCCAGCCATGGAAAGGAGTAAGATTGATTGGATGAAGATAGCAGGAAAGCAGAGGTTCAGAGGAACGAAAAGCATCTCCATTCGCTTATCTGAAATTCCTACCAACGAATTACATAAGTATCTCTATCCCTATTTTATTAATTATTATTCGAAAACTCCATTATCAATTTATATCTGACTGAGATTTACAAGGTGACCATAGCTTGCTTCATACCAACAATCTCCGTGGGATTCGACCCTTACTCACATAAGGTATTACTTGGACGACCCAGTGCACTTGCTGGTTAGTGGTACGCGTTGTGAAAAGTGTGATTCACAATTCGTGCACCAAGTTTTTGGCGCCGTTGCCGGGGATTGTTTGAGTTTGGACAACTGACGGTTCATCTTGTTGCTCAGATTAGGTAATTTTCTTTTTGTTTTCTTTTCAAAAATTTTTCAAAAATATTTCAAAATTTTCTCACTTGTTTTCAAAAAAAAAAATGTTTTCAAAAATATTATTTTTCTTCAGAATTTTTAAGAATGAATCCTAGTGTTTCATGAAGCATGTTGAAGCCTATCTGGCTGTAAAGCCATACCCAAACTACTTTGGGATTGGCATTCAACTAATCACTCCAGTCCATGTAATTATATGCTAAAGCTTGGCTGGCTATTAAGCCATGCCTGACCCTTTGATTGGAGCTTTAAGACTAACATGGCAAGATTCCTGGAATTCATATTAAAAATTTTGAAATCCTTATTTTTATTTTTCACAATAATTTTCGAAAAAAAAAATAAATAAAAATACAAAAAAATTTAGAAAATCATAAAAATCAAAAATATTTTTGTGTTTCTTGTTTGAGTCTTGAGTCATGTTATAAGTTTGGTGTCAATTGCATATGCATCTTGCATTTTTTTTGAAAATATCATGCATTAATAGTGTTCTTCATGATCTTCAAGTTGTTCTTGGTAAGTCTTCTTGTTTGATCTTGATGATTTTTTGTTTTGTGTCTTTTATTGTTTTTCATATGCATTCTTGAATTCTTAGTGTCTAAGCATTAAAGAATTCTAAGTTTGGTGTCTTGCATGTTTTCTTTGCATTAAAATTTTTTAAAATTATGTTCTTGATGTTCATCTTGACATTCATAGTGTTCTTGGTGTTCATCTTGACATTCATAGCATTCTTGCATGCATCACATGTTTTGATCTAAAATTTCATGCATTGCATAATTTTCATATTTTTCATAAAAATTTCAAAAAAAAAAAATATCTTTCCTTTTTTTTCTCTCATCAAATTCGAAAATTTGGATTGACTTTTTCAAAAATTTTTAAAATCAAGTTGTTTCTTATGAGTCAAATCAAATTTTCAATTTGAAAATCTTATCTTTTTCAAAATTCAAATCTTTTTCAAAATTCATGGTTATTTTCGAAAATTCCAAAAAAATAATTTTCAAAAAACCTTTTTCTTATTTTATATCATAATTTTCGAAAATAACATAATCAATTAATGTTTTGATTCAAAAATTTGAAGTTTGTTACTTGCTTGTTAAGAAAGATTCAAACTCTAAGTTCTAGAATCATATCTTGTGATTTCTTATGAATCAAGTCATTAATTGAGATTTTAAAAATCAAATCTTTTTCAAAACTAATTTCTATCATATCTTTTCAAAAATATCTTCTTATCTTATCTTTTTCAAAAATATCTTTTCAAAATATCTTTTCTAACTTCCTAACCTCTTATCTTTTAAAAATTTGTTTCAACTAACTAACTAACTTTTTGTTTCTTAACTTTTTCAAAACTACCTAACTAACTCTCTCTCTCTAATTTTCGAAAATATCTTCCCTCTTTTTCAAAAATTTCTTTTTAATTAACTAATTAATTTTATTTTTTATTTTTGATTTCAAAAATTTTTGAAAATTCTAACATTTTTCAAAAACCATTTTCGAAAATCACTAACTCTTTTTCAAAAATATTTTCAAAAATTCTCTCTCTCCCATCTTATTCTATTTATTCATTCATATCCTAACATCTCATCTCACATCTCTAGCCTCCTCACAGTTGTGTTTCTTCCATTATATTACATTCTTTATCTCCCCCTTTTCTTCCACTTACAAAGGGATCCCTATACTGTGGTATAAAGGATCTCTGTTATTATTATTATTTTTCTGTGCCTTCTTCTTTGTCATATGAGCAGGAGCAAATGATAAGAACATTCTTGTGGAAGCAGATCCAGAACCTGAAAGGACTCTGAAAAGGAAACTAAGAGAAGCTAAAATACAACAATCCAGAGATAACCTTTCAGAAATTTTCGAACAGGAAGAGGAGATGGCAGCCGAAAATAATAATAATATAAGGAAGATGTTTGGTGACTTTACTGCACCTAATTCCAATTTACATGGAAGAAGCATCTCCATTCCTGCCATTGGAGCAAACAACTTTGAGCTGAAACCTCAATTAGTTTCTCTAATGCAGCAGAACTGCAAGTTTCATGGACTTCCATCTGAAGATCCTTTTCAGTTCTTAACTGAGTTCTTACAGATATGTGATACTGTTAAGACTAATGGAGTAGATCCTGAAGTCTACAGGCTTATGCTTTTCCCTTTTGTTGTAAGAGACAGAGCTAGATTATGGTTGGATTCTCAACCCAAAGACAGCCTGAACTCTTGGGATAAGCTGGTCACGGCTTTCTTAGCCAAGTACTTTCCTCCTCAAAAGCTGAGCAAGCTTAGAGCTGATGTTCAAACCTTCAGACAAAAAGAAGGTGAATCCCTCTATGAAGCTTGGGAAAGATACAAACAGTTGACCAAAAAGTGTCCTTCTGACATGCTTTCAGAATGGACCATCCTGGATATATTCTATGATGGTTTATCTGAGCTATCAAAGATTTCACTGGACACTTCTGCAGGTGGATCCATTCACCTAAAGAAAACGCCTGCAGAAGCTCAAGAACTCATTGACATGGTTGCTAATAACCAGTTCATGTACACTTCTGAAAGGAATCCTGTGAGCAATGGGACGCCTATGAAGAAGGGAGTTCTTGAAGTTGATACTCTGAATGCCATATTGGCTCAGAATAAAATATTGACTCAGCAAGTCAATATGATCTCTCAGAGTCTGCATGGAATGCAAGCTGCATCCAACAGTACTCAAGAGGCTTCTTATGAAGAAGAAGCTTATGATCCTGAGAACCCTGCAATAGCAGAGGTAAATTATTTAGGTGAACCTTATGGAAACACCTATAACTCATCATGGAGAAATCATCCAAATTTCTCATGGAAGGATCAAAAGCCTCAACAAGGCTTTAATAATGGTGGAAGAATCAGGTTTAGCAATAGCAAACCTTTTCCATCATCCACTCAGCAACAGACAGAGAACTCTGAACAAAATACTTCTAATTTAGCAAACTTAGTCTCTGATCTATCTAAGGCCACTGTAAGTTTCATGAATGAAACAAGATCTTCCATTAGAAATCTGGAAGCACAAGTGGGCCAGCTGAGCAAAAGGATCACTGAAATCCCTCCTAGTACTCTCCCAAGCAATACAGAAGAGAATCCAAAAGGAGAGTGCAAGGCCATTGACATAAGCGCCATGGCCGAACCTGTGAGGAGAGGAGAGGACGTGAATCCCAAGGAGGAAGACCTCCTGGGACATCCAGTGATTAATAAGGAGCTTCCCTCTGAGGAACCAAAGGACTCTGAGGCCCATCTAGAGACCATAGAGATCCCATTGAACCTCCTTATGCCCTTCATGAGCTCTGATGAATATTCCTCTTCTGAAGAGAATGAGAATGTTACTGAAGAGTAAACTGCCAAGTTTCTTGGTGCAATCATGAAGCTGAATGCCAAATTATTTGGCATTGATACTTGGGAAGTTGAACCTCCCTTGTTCATCAATGAACTAAATGATCTGGATCAACTGACATTGCCTCAGAAAAGACAGGATCCTGGAAAGTTCATAATACCCTGTGCCATAGGCACCATGATCTTTAAGGCTCTGTGTGACCTTGGTTCAGGAATAAACCTCATGCCCCTCTCTGTAATAGAGAAACTGGGAATCTATGGGGTGCAAGCCGCTAAAATCTCATTAGAGATGGCAGACAGCTCTAGAAAACAGGCTTATGGACAAGTAGAGGACGTGTTAGTAAAGGTTGAAGGCCTTTACATCCCTGCTGATTTCATAGTCCTGGATACTGGAAAGGAAGAGGATGAATCCATCATCCTAGGAAGACCTTTCCTGGCCACAGCAAGAGCTGTGATTGATGTTGACAGAGGTGAAATATTCCTTCAATGGAATGAGAACTCCCTTGTGTTTAAAACTCAAGGATCTCCCTCTGCAACCATGGGGAGGAAGCAGAAAAAGCTTCTCTCCAAGCAGAGTCAACCAGAGCCCTCACAGTCAAACTCTAAGTTTGGTGTTGGGAGGCCACAACCAAACTCTAAGTTTGGTGTTGAACTCCCATATCCAAACTCTAAGTTTGGTGTTGGAGAGTCTCAACAAAGCTCTGCACATCTGTGAGGCTCCATGAGAGCCCACTGTCAAGCTATTGACATTAAAGAAGCGCTTGTTGGGAGGCAACCCAATGTTTATCTAATTCTTATTTTTATTGTTTTTCATGTTTTCTTAGGTTCATGATCATGTGGAGTCACAAAATAAACAAAAAATTCAAAAACGGAATCAAAAACAGCAGAAGAAAAATCACACCCTGGAGGAACATCTGTCTGGCGTTCAAACGCCAGAACAGAGCATAGTTCTGGCGCTGAACGCCCAGAGTGGGAGCATCCTGGCACTGAACGCCCAGAACAAGCATGGTTCTGGCGTTCAACGCCAGAAATGGCAGCAAATGGGCGTTGAACGCCCAAAAAGGGCACCAACCTGGCGCTGAACGCCCAGAGTTGTGTGCAAGGGCATTTTGCATGCCTAAATTGGTGCAGGGATGTAAATGCCTTGACACCTCAAGATTTGTGGACCTCACAGGATCACCTCAGGATCTGTGGACCCCACAGGATCCCCACCTACCTCCACTCACTCTCTTCTCTCTTCTCAATCATCCTCTATTCCCAATAAACACTCTTCCCTATTAACTCTTTACCACTCACATCCAAACACCCACTTTCCTTCAAAATTCAACATCTCTTTCCCACCCAATCCCACCCATATGGCCGAATACACATCTCCCTCCATCTCCTCCATATCTTCTTCTTATTCTTCTATTCTTTCTTCTTTTGCTCGAGGGCGAGCAACATTCTAAGTTTGGTGTGGTAAAAAGCATAGCTTTTTTGTTTTTTCCATAACCATTGATGGCACCTAAGGCCAGAGAAGCCTCTAGAAAGAGGAAAGGGAAGACAAAAGCTTCCATCAAGGGTCTATAGCTCAGTGGTAGAACATTTGACTGCAAATCAAGAGATCCCTGAGATACCTCAGGGGATACATTTTCTTCCACACAATTATTGGAAGCAACTAAGGGTGGAACATTAAGAGCACTCCATCATCCTTCATGAAATCAGAGAAGATCTAAAAGCAATGAAGGAGGAGCAGCAAAGACAAGGAAGAGACATAGAAGAGCTCAAGGACATCACTAAGGTGGACTCATTCCTTGTTCTTACTTTCTCTGTTTTTCATTTTCTATGTTATGTGCTTATCTATGTTTGTGTCTTCATTACATGATCATTAGTAGTAATAACTATGTCTTAAAGTTATAAATGTCCTATGAATCCATCACCTCTCTTAAAAAAAAATGTTTTAAATCAAAAGAACAAGAAGTACATGAGTTTTGAATTTATCCTTGAACTTAGTTTAATTATATTGATGTGGTGACAATGCTTCTTGTTTTCTGAATGTATGCTTGAACAGTGCATATGTCTTTTGAAGTTGTTGTTTAAGAATGTTAAATATGTTGGCTCTTGAAAGAATGATGACTAGGAGACATGTTATTTGATAATCTGAAAAATCATAAAAATGATTCTTGAAGCAAGAAAAAGCAGCAAAGAACAAAGCTTGCAGAAAAAAAATAGAAAAAAAAATAGGCGAAAAAAAAATAGAAAGAAAAAGAAAAAGCAAGCAGAAAAAGCCAAAAGCTCTTAAAACCAAGAGGCAAGAGCAAAAAGCCAATAACCCTTAAAACTAAAAGGCAAGGGCAAATAAAAAGGATCCCAAGGCTTTGAGCATCAGTGGATAGGAGGGCCTAAAGGAATAAAATCCTGGTCTAAGCGGCTAAACCAAGTGGTCCCTAACCATGTGCTTGTGGCGTGTAGGTGTCAAGTGAAAACTTGAGACTGAGCGGTTAAAGTCAAGGTCCAAAGCAAAAAAAGAGTGTGCTTAAGAACCCTGGACACCTCTAATAAGGGACTTTAGCAAAGCTGAGTCACAATCTGAAAAGGTTCACCCAATTATGTGTCTGTAGCATTTATGTATCCGGTGGTAATACTGGAAAACAAAGTGCTTAGGGCCACGGCCAAGACTCATAAAATAGCTGTGTTCAAGAATCATCATACTGAACTAGGAGAATCAATAACACTATCTGAACTCTGAGTTCCTATAGATGCCAATCATTCTGAACCTCAATGGATAAAGTGAGATGCCAAAACTATTCAAGAGGCAAAAATCTATAAGTCCCGCTCATATGATTGAAGCTCTATTTCATTGATAGTTTGGAATTTATAGTATATTCTATTCTTTTTATCCTATTTTATTTTCAGTTGCTTGGGGACAAGCAACAATTTAAGTTTGGTGTTGTGATGAGCGGATAATTTATACGCTTTTTGACATTGTTTTTAGTATGTTTTTAGTAGGATCTAGTTACTTTTAGGGATGTTTTTAATAGATTTTGTGTTAAATTCACATTTCTGGACTTTACTATGAGTTTGTGTGTTTTTCTATGATTTCAGGTATTTTCTGGCTGAAATTGAGGGACTTGAGCAAAAATCAGATTCAGAGGTTGAAAAAGGACTGCTGATGCTGTTGGATTCTGACCTCCCTGCACTCAAAGTGGATTTTCTGGAGCTACAGAACTCGAAATGGCGCGCTTCTAATTGCGTTGGAAAGTAGACATCCAGGGCTTTCCAGAAATATATAATAGTCCATACTTTGGCCAAGAATAGACGACGTAAACTGGCGTTCAACGCCAGCTTTCTACCCAAATCTGGCGTCCAGCGCCAGAAAAGGATCCAAAACCAGAGTTGAACGCCCAAACTGGCACAAAAACTGGCGTTCAACTCCACAAATGGCCTCTGCACGTGCAACACTTAAGCTCAGCCCAAACACACACCAAGTGGGCCCCGGAAGTGGATTTATACATCAAATACTTACTCATGTAAACCCTAGTAGCTAGTTTATTATAAATAGGACCTCTTACTATTGTATTAGGCATCTTTTGATCATCTTAGGATCTTAGGATCATCTTGGAACGCATTGTTCTTAGATCAAGGGGGCTGGCCATCTCGGCCATGCCTGGACCTTCACTTATGTATTTTCATACGGTAGAGTTTCTACACTCCATAGATTAAGGTGTGGAGCTCTGCTGTTCCTCAAAGATTAATGCAAAGTACTACTGTTTTCTATTCAATTCTTCTTATTTCGCTTCTAAGATATCCATTCGCACCCAAGAACGTGATGAAGGTGATGATTATGTGTGACGCTCATCATCCTTCTCCCTTATGAACGCGTGCCTGACAAACACTTCTGTTCTACATGAATTAAGCTAGAATGAGTATCTCTTAGATCTCCTAACCAGAATCTTCGTGGCGTAAGCTAGAATGATGGCAGCATTCAAGAGAATCCGGAAAGTCTAAACCTTGTCTGTGGTATTCCGAGTAGGATTCAATGATTGAATGACTGTGACGAGCTCCTAACTCGCGATTGCAGGGCGTTAGTGACAGACGCAAAAGGATAGTAAATCCTATTCCAGCATGATCGAGAACCGACAGATGAATAGCCGTGCCGTGACAGGGTGCGTGAGCATATTATTCACTGAGAGGATAAGATGAAGCCATTGGCAAGGGTGATGCCTCCAGACGATTAGCCGTGCCGTGACAGGGCATTGGATCATTTTCCCGAGAGATGACCGAAAGTAGCCATTGACAGTGGTGATGTATCACATAAAGCCAGCCATGGAAAGGAGTAAGACTGATTGGATGAAGATAGCAGGAAAGTAGAGGTTCAGAGGAACGAAAAGCATCTCCATTCGCTTATCTGAAATTCCTACCAACGAATTACATAAGTATCTCTATCCCTATTTTATTAATTATTATTCGAAAACTCCATTATCAATTTATATCTGCCTGACTGAGATTTACAAGGTGACCATAGCTTGCTTCATACCAACAATCTCCGTGGGATTCGACCCTTACTCACGTAAGGTATTACTTGGACGACCCAGTGCACTTGCTGGTTAGTGGTACGCGTTGTGAAAAGTGTGATTCACAATTCGTGCACCACAATCCTAAGCTCTATATCCTTCACAAGATTCAACTTAAAGCATTCTAAAACAAATAAGCATAATATACCAACTTGACTTAAATAAACCAGGTTATCTATCTTAGGGGATTTCTATTCTAAACAAACACCGATGTCCCACAGTCTTCACCAACCTATCCTCCATGCGATCCCATCGCCACCGCCTTCCGAACCTCCTCAATCCCAGTAGAAAGCACAGGTAATATACAATGCAAGTAAAGCACAAGTAGAAGCATATAAGGCAAATAATTCAGATAGTAAGTAAGCATGTTATTAAATTAGGCAAGCCATTGCAAGTAAACAAAGCATACAAACAGATAGAAAATGCATATGGTGAATGCCTGCCCTACTGGCTGTGATATCACATTGTCGGTTCAACTGCCAACTCGACACATCTCCATGGAGACGTCGCCCTTCGGATTTCTCATATGGAAACCCCCGAGATATAGTACCCGGATCACTGTCCAAGTACCGGTGCCAGCTCGCCCTATAGATCCGAAGGGATGCGAGCGGGATACTCTTGCCTCAGACCTTACATCTCAACGTAAGCGGGATTAACCACTGTCCTTACGCCGCTGCCGCTACCTCGACAGGCGGGATTAACCACCGTCCATGCCAGATGCATAACGTCACATATTCTCAGTAAAAACATTATTTCAGTGGTTTTCAGAAAATATTTTTAGTATACAGAGATCCATCATCTCAATCCGAGTCTCCGACTCACCTCAACCACTGTCCATTCATAACTTAGTTTCCAAGTATCAACAGTTCATCATTCCTCACCTCATACATCAATCTTTCTTCTCCTAACGTCAAACCACTCTCAACACACCAGAAACCTAGGCCTCCGTTTTCTAATTTACCTTAAAATTATGTACTAGAACCCTTAAGCTATATCCCATGTTCCAATACTCAAGACTAGGCCCAAAAATCTTAAAATGGTATTAAAGAAGCTTACAACCTTGTTGGGAAGGTAGAATAGTTGAAAATAAATAAAATTTTTAGAAGCAGGACCTGTGTGGCCACACAAGGGTCTGTGCGTGCGCACACTCCTGAAAATTTTAAAATGCGTGCGTACACACAGGGGTGTGCGTACGCACAGGTACCAAGTTTTACAAAACTGTTCACTCGCACAACCTGCGCCAACGCCCCCAACAGATTAGCCTCCTCAACGTGTGCGTCTGCACAAGCCTGTGCGTCCGCATAGTTTGAAATTCTTCCTTGGATATGTGCGTGCACAAGCTGTGCTAGCATTGCGAACAGAACGTACTTCCCTGCCTGTGCGTGCGCACAGGTGTGTGTGCGTCCGCACAGGTCGAAATTTCTGCAGGGTGTGCGTCTGCACAAGAGTGTGCGCCCGCACATATCAGAAATCATGAAATTCTGCAACTTTGCAGAATTGTAGATTTTTAACACCAACTTTTCCGGATCATAACTTCCTCTACAAAATTCCAATTTTCACATACTTTATACCGATTTAAAGAGTTTTCAAAGTTCTTTAATTCTAAATAAATTTCACTCAGTTTCAAAAAATGAGACAAAAGTTATGATCGTGTAAAGTTCATCAAAAACCCAATTTTACCAAACTTCAAAATTTCAAAATTTTATTACCATACCCATGCCAAACCACATCAAACCATCCAAAACTCCACTTTTCATCAAAATGTACTAATTGTACCATAATACACCAACCTTACCACATTCTCCTTCTTATTTCATTACTCTCAATTCCAACATCAACTATATAACACTTATGATCAAATCACCATCAAATCCACCATTTCATAAATCATAACACTACAATTATCATAAGGAACTAACTTCCAATTCATACAATAATTCAACATCATCATATCATTATAATTCATCACAATCAACCCAACATTCATCAATTCACTAACATTTAACACACCAACCATGATTTTAGTTCAACCTATCCTATTGGTCACTAGCCTATGTGTCCATGAATATTATATACTACATAGAGGAAACCGAAACCATACTTTGGCCGATTCCCTTTATGCACCCAAATTCCAACGTAGCACAACAAGCTTCCAACCACAATCCAAACTTTCAATTCCACTCCAATAAGCACAAACAAGTTCCAAAAGCTTCCAAAGCCACAATAATCAAACTATATACATATAAATCACCTCAAATCAACCTAGGGTTTCAATTAAACATAAATTCACAAGGGTTTAATGGCTCTTACCTTCTCCAATAGATTTAATAGCAAGAATCCAAGGCTAAGCAAGGATTAGAGCAAACGCATACACCAAGAATCACAAAAACTCACTTAGGCACAAACCCTAAGTACCCAAAATTTTCAAGAGAGAAACTGGGAAGATTTCGTGATTACCTTGAAGGTTTCTTGGGTGGGTTTTGTAGAGCTCTTCACAAGGAACGCATAGCCATAAACGGTGCGGTGATCGGAGCTCTTTAGCTCAGGATATGAGCTTTGGAAGTTTGAAGTGAATAGTGCTCATGAGGTTTCTCTCTTCTTCAATTTCTCAGCTGTGTGAGTGTGTTTGATTATGTGTTATGCTGAAATGAGTTCACTTATGAACCCTTTTATATGTTGGGCTTGGGTCCAACTTGGGCCCGTTCCAACCCGTTAGCGTTTTTAGCCCGTTTGGCCCAACTTCAGGCCAAACTTTTAAAATTAACTCTCGTTTTCAATTTCTAATATTTTTCTAAGGTTTTTGACATTTTTCACTTTTCTCGTGCGGTACCGGACAGACTTGAACGGGTTCAACCGGTTCAACTATCGGTTCGCAGTTTTTTTCACGGTTTTTTGTAGAAAGCACATTTTCTGACTCAGAAAAACCCACTGAGTCTAAAAATCACCTTTAAATCCTCAAACTCTCTCTCTAAATTTTTGGAATCTAATTTGGGCAATTAATCACTTAATTAACCGGTTCATTAGTTGCGGTTCTTACACTAACAAGATTATATGTCACATATCCCAATTAGATCATATAATTAGCAATTTAGAAGGAATTTGTTCTCAAGCTGTTGTTCAAGCGAGATAACTCTCTCGAGAATCACAAGAACTCATGTAGAATAAGGGTCATACTCTCGTTCCACCTAGATTCATAAGATTAAGAACGAAAATAATCATTAAAACTGAATCAGTACATTAATTAAAATAGAAAAGCAATCGTCTCAATCCATAGAACTGAACAGAGCTCCTAACCTTAACCAAAGAGGTTTAGTTGCTCATGACTTACAGAGAAAACTAGGGTCTTTCCAAAAGTGTGCAAAAAGTCAAAAGGTTCGAATCTAGTAAAGGAAGAATCTTTTCCCTTTTATATCTGACCTAATTTGATTCAGAATGAAAATAAAATAAAATATTAAATTCTAAAACTAAAAGATATTGTTTGTAATTAAAAATTACAAAAAGAAAATAAAATAAGACTAATAAATGCTAAATCCATTTGAGATTCTCCAAAGGGTGATTTCAGGTAGGAAGCCTTGGCGCTAAATGCCATAATGGGTATTTAGCGCCCTAAGAGGGGGCAGGAGCGTTCTTGGTTGTGTCCCTGGATGGCGCTAAACGCCAGTTGGACGTGTAATGCCCAGAGAGGGTGCTGCTAGCTTTTCTGTTTTTGGAGAAAGCGAAGCGGCTGTGTGAGGATTTTGATGAAGTTGTGGTCCAACACATTTCCAGGGACAGAAATGCTAGGGCCGACCTCTTGTCAAAGTTGGCAAGCACCAAATCTAGAATGGGAATCCATGGCTTAGCGAAGGAGCTGTCGGTGACCCTCTGCTTGACCCAAGTCCCCAATCCTCCCTCCTGGATCAATCCAATTTTGTGCTTCCTCGATAAAGGAACGCTCCCTGAAGATGAAAAGGAGGCCAAAGCAATAAGAAGAAAGGCTGCTAAATACTCAGTAATACAGCTATACAAGAGAGGACATAATCAGTCCCTGTTGAAGTGCCTATGCCTCGACCAAACAGACTACGTCCTAAGTGAAATCCACGAAGGGTGCTGCGGCCACCACGTTGGAGGTAAAACATTAGCCGGGAAGTGGTGCACGAAATTGTGATCATCAATGGCACCAACAACTTGGTACGCACAATTGTAATCTCAACTCTTTGTCACAACTCTGCACAACTAACCAGCAAGTGCACTGGGTCGTCCAAGTAATAAACCTTGCATGAGTAAGGGTCGATCCCACAGAGATTGTCGGCTTGAAGCAAGCTATGGTCATCTTATAAATCTCAGTCAGGTGGATTCAAATGGTTATGGGATTAAAATATGAATAAAACATAAAATAAGATAGAGATACTTATGTAATTCATTAGTGAGAATTTCAGATAAGCGTATGAAGATACTTTGTTCCTTCTGAACCTCTGCTTTCCTATTGCCTTCTTCCAATCATTCATACTCTTTTTCATGGCAAGCATATGTTGGGTTTCACCGTTGTCAATGGCTACCTCCCGTCCTCTCAGTAAAAATGGTCCAAATGCACTGTCACCGCACGGCTAATCAGCTGTTAGTTCTCGATCATGTTGGAATAGGATCCATTGATCCTTTTACGTCTGTCACTACGCCCAACACTCGCGAGTTTGAAGCTCGTCACAGTCATCCCTTCCTAGATTCTACTCGGAATACCACAGACAAGGTTTAGACTTTCCGAATCTCAAGAATGCTACCAATTGATTCTAGCCTATACCACGAAGACTCTGATCTCATGGAATGGAAGGCTCGGTTGTCAGGCGAGGCAACCATGCGTCATGAACCAGGAGGCTAAGAGATACGCACTCAAGCTATTGCAAGTAGAACGGAAGTGGTTGTCAGGCACGCGTTCATAGGTGAGAATGATGATGAGTGTCACGGATCATCACACTCGTCAGGTTGAAGAACGAGTGTATATCTTAGAGAAGAAATAGGCTTGAGTTGAATAGAAAAATAATAGTACTTTGCATTAATTCATGAGGAACAGCAGAGCTCTACACCTTAATCTATAGTGTGCAGAAACTCTACCGTTGAAAATACAAAAGTGATAATGGTGGTCATTGGCTTCGGCCTCAGAGAGGGAACCAGAAGAACCAAGATGATAATACAATAGCAAAAGATCCTATTTATAGAGAACTAGTAGCCTAGGGTTTACAGAAATAAGTAATTAATGCAGAAATCTTCTTCCGAGCCCACTTGGTGTGTGCTTGTGCTGAGCATTGAAGCTTTCACATGTAGAGACTTTTCTTGGAGTTAAACGCCAGCTTTTGTGCCAGTTTGGGCGTTTAACTCCAGCTTTTATGCTAGTTCTGGCGTTTTGACGCCAGAATTTTTATGCTAACTTGAAATACCGGTTTGGGCCATCAAATCTCGGGCAAAGTATGGACTATTATATATGGCTGGAAAGCCCAGGATGTCTACTTTCCAACGCAATTGAGAGCGCGCCAATTGGGCTTCTGTAGCTCCAGAAAATCTACTTCGAGTTCTGGGAGGTCAGAATCCAACAGCATCTGCAGTCCTTTTTCAGCCTCTGAATCAGATTTTTGCTCAGGTCCCTCAATTTCAGCTAGAAAATACCTGAAATCATAGAAAAATACACAAACTCGTATTAAAGTCCAGAAATGTGATTTTTATTTAAAAACTAATAAAAATATAATAAAAACTAACTAAAACATACAAAAAAACTACCTAAAAACAATGCCAAAAAGTGTATAAATTATCCGCTCATCACAACACCAAACTTAAATTGTTGCTTGTCCCTAAGCAACTAAAAACAAAGTAGGGTCAAAAGAAGAGAATATACAATGAATTCCAAAAACATCTATGAAGATCAGTCTTAATTAGATGAGCGGGACTATTAGCTTTTTGCTTCTGAACAGTTTTGGCATCTCACTTTATCCTTTGAAGTTCAGAATGATTGGCATCTATAAGAACTCAGATTTCAGATAGTGTTATTGATTCTTCTAGTTCAGTATGTTGATTCTTGAACACAGCTACTTTATGAGTCTTGGCCATGACCCTAAGCATTTTGTTTTCCAGTATTACCACCGGATACATAAATGCCACAAACACATAACTGGGTGAACCTTTTCAGATTGTGATTCAGCTTTGCTAAAGTCCCCAATTAGAGGTGTCCATAGCTCTTAAGCACACTCTTTTGCTTTGGACCACGACTTTAACCGCTCAGTCTCAAGCTTTTCACTTGACACCTTCACGCCACAAGCACATGGTTAGGGACAGCTTGGTTTAGCCGCTTAGGTCAGGATTTTATTCCTGTGGACCCTCCTATCCACTGATGCTCAAAGCCTTGGATCCTTTTTATTTTACCCTTGCCTTTTGGTTTAAAGGGTTATTGGCTTTTTCTGCTTGCTTTTTCTTTTTCTTCTTTTTTTTTCTTCGCATATATTTTTTTCTGCAAGCTTTTCATTGCTTTTTCTTGCTTCAAGAATCATTTTTATGATTTTTCAAATTATCAATAACATTTCTCCTTTTCCATTATTCTTTCAAGAGCCAACAATTTTAACATTCATGAACAACAATTCAAAAATATGCACTGTTCAAGCATTCATTCAGAAAACAAAAAGCATTGCCACCACATCAAACTAATTAAACTATTTTAAAATTCGAAACTCATGTACTTCTTTTTCTTTTGCAATTAAAAACATTTTTCATTTAAGAAAGGTGATGGATTCATAGGACATTCATAGCTTTAAGTCATAGAAACTTAGACACTAGTGATCATGTAATAAGACACAAACATAAATAAAACATAAAGCATAATAATTTGAAAAACAGAAAATAAAGAACAAGGAAATTAAAGAACGGGTCTACCTTAGTGATGGCGGCTTGTTCTACCTCTTGAAGATCTTATGGAGTGCTTGAGCTCCTCAATGTCTCTTCCTTGTCTTTGTTGCTCCTCTCTCATGACTCTTTGGTCTTCTCTAATTTCATGGAGGAGGATGGAATGCTCTTGGTATTCCACCCTTAGTTGTCCCATATTGGAACTTAATTCTCCTAGGGAGGTGTTGATTTGCTCCCAATAGTTTTGTGGAGGAAAATGCATCCCTTGAGGCATCCCAGGAATTTCATGATGAGGAATTTCCTCATGCTTTTGCCCATGAGTGGGATCTCTTGTTTGCTCCATCCTTTTCTTAGTGATGGGCTTGTCCTCATCAATGAGGATATCTTCCTCTATGTCAATTCCAGCTGAATTGCAGAGGTGACAAATGAGATGAGGAAAGGCTAACCTTGCCAAAGTAGAGGACTTGTCCTCCACCTTATAGAGTTCTAGGGATATAACCTCATGAACTTCTACTTCCTCTCCAATCATGATGCTTTGGATCATGATAGCCCGGTCTATAGTAACTTCAGACCGGTTGCTAGTGGGAATGGTTGAGCGTTGGATGAACTCCAACCATCCCCTAGCCACAGGCTTGAGGTCATGCCTTCTTAGTTGAACCGGCTTCCCTCTTGAATCTCTCTTCCATTGAGCGCCCTCTTCACAAATGTCTATGAGGACTTGGTCCAACCTTTGATCAAAGTTAACCCTTCTAGTGTAGGGGCGTGCATCTCCTTGCATCATTGGCAAGTTGAATGCCAACCTTACATTTTCCGGAATGAAATCTAAGTATTTCCCTCAGACCATTGTAAGCCAATTCTTTGGGTCCAAGTTCACACTTTGATCATGGTTTTTGGTGATCCATGTATTAGCTTAGAACTCTTGAACCATTAAGATCCTGACTTGTTGAATGGGGTTGGTGAGAATTTCTCAACCTCTTCGGATCTCATGTCGGATTTCTGGATATTCACTCTTTTTTAGCTTAAAGGGGACCTCGGGGATCACCTTCTTCTTGGCCACAACTTCATAGAAGTGGTCTTGATGCACCCTTGAGATAAATCTCTCCATCTCCCATGACTCGGAGGTGGAAGCTTTTGCCTTCCCTTTCCTCTTTCTAGAGGTTTCTCCGGCCTTTGGTGCCATAAATAGTTATGGAAAAACAAAAAGCAACGCTTTTACCACACCAAACTTAGAAGGTTTGCTTGTCCTCGAGCAAAAGAAGAAAGAAGATAGTAGAGGAAGAAGAAATAGAGATGGAGAGGGTTAGTGTTTCAGCTAAGGGGGTGAGTACGGTGTATGATGTATGAAAATGAAGGAGTGAAGATTGGTTTATATAGGAGTGGAAAGAGGGGTAGGGTTTGGCCATGTATGGGTGGGTTTGGGAGGGAAATTGGTTTGAATTTGAATGATGAGGTAGGTGGGGTTTTATGATGGATAGATGTGGATTGGTGAAGAGATTATAGAGAAGAGGGTAGGATTTGATAGGTGAGGGGTATTTGGGGAAGAGGTATTGAGGTGATTGGTGAAGGATATTTGGGGAAGGGTGTTATGGAAAGGTGTGAAGAAGAGAGAGAGATGAAGTAGGTGGGGATCCTGTGGGGTCCACAGATCCTAAGGTGTCAAGGATTTCTCATCCCTGCACCATGTGGCGTGTAAACGCCCCCTTGATTGCCAATCCTGGCGTTAAATGCCAGGTTGCTGCCCATTTCTGGCGTTTAATGCCAGCTTTTCTCCCCTTTCTGGCATTTAAACGCCAGCTCTGTGACCTTTTCTGGCGTTAAACGCCCAGAATGGTGCCAGACTGGGCGTTTAACGCCAATTCTGCTACCCTTACTGGCGTTTAAACGCCAGCAAGCTTCTCCTCCAGGGTGTGCTATTTTTAATACTGTTTTTCATTTTGTTTTTGCTTTTTCAGTTATTTTTGTGACTTCACATGATCATCAACCTACAAAAAACATAAAATAACAATGGAAAATAAATAGATATAATAAAATTGGGTTGCCTCCCAACAAGCGCTTCTTTAATGTCAATAGCTTGACAGTGGGCTCTCATGGAGCCTCACAAATACTCAGAGCATGATGATGGCCTCCCAACACCAAACTTAGAGTTTGAATGTGGGGGCTCTATTTGACTCTGTATTGAGAGAAGCTTTTCATGCTTCCTCTCCATGGTTACAGAGGGAGATCCTTGAGCCTTAAATACAAGGGAGTCCTTATTCACTTGAAGAACCAATTCTCCTCTGTCAACATCAATCACAGCTTTTGCTGTGGCTAGGAAGGGTTTGCCAAGGATGTTGGATTCATCCATACACTTCCCAGTGTCTAGGATTATGAAATCAACAGGGATGTAGTGGTCATCAACCTTTACCAAGACATCCTCCCAAGTCTCATTACCAAATGACTTGGCATTTAACTTCATGATTACTCCAAGGTACTTAGCAACTTGCTCTTCAGTAACATCTTCATCCTCTTCAGAGGAAGAATACTCATCAGAGCTCATGAATGGCAGAAGTGAATTCAATGGAATCTCTATGGTCTCGGTGTGAGCCTCAGATTCCCATGGTTCCTCATTAGGGAACTCCTTGGAGGCCAGTGGACATCCATTGAGGTCTTCCTCAGTGGAAATCACTACCTTTCCCTCCTCTATGCATTCGGCCATGTGGGACGTGTTTATGGCCTTGCATTCCCTCTGAGAAATCATATTGACTTGCTGAGTCAATATTTTGTTCTGAGCCAATATGGCATTCAGAGTATCAATCTCAAGAACTCATTTCTTTTGATTTGTCCCATTATTCACAGGATTCCTTTCAAAAGTGTACATGAATTGGTTATTTGCAACCATTTCAATGAGTTCCTGAGCTTCTACAGGTGTCTTCTTCAGATGAAAAGATCCTCCAGTAGAGCTGTCCAATGACATCTTGGACAGTTCAAATAGACCATCATAGAAGATACCTATGATGCTCCATTCTGAAAGCATGTCAGAAGAACACCTTCTGATCAATTGCTTGTATCTTTCCCAAGCTTCATAGAGGGATTCACCTTCCTTCTGTCTGAAGGTTTGGACTTTCACTCTAAGCTTGCTCAATTTTTGAGGTGGAAAGAACTTTGCCAAGAAGGCATTGACTAGCTTTTCCCAAGAGTTCAGGCTTTTTATAGGTTGTAAGTCCAACCATGTCCTAGCTCTGTCTCTTACAGCAAAAGGAAAGAGCATAAGTCTATAGACCTCAGGGTCAACCCCATTGGTCTTAACAGTATCACATATTTATAAGAATTCAGCTAAGAACTGATGAGAATCTTCTAATGGAAGTCCATGAAACTTGCAATTCTGTTGCATTAGAGAAACTAATTAAGGCTTAAGCTCAAAGTTGTTTGTTCCAATGGCAGGGATAGAGATGCTTCTCCCATAGAAGTCGGGAGTAGGTGCAGTAAAGTCACCAAGCACCTTCCTTTCATTGTTGGCATTGTTGTTGTTTTCGGCTGCCATGGCTTCTTCTTGTTTGAAAATTTCTGTTAGGTCCTCTACAAAGAGTTGTACTTTAGCTTCTCTTAGCTTTCTCTTCAAGGTCCTTTCAGGTTCAAGATCAGCTTTAACAAGAATGCCCTTGTCCTTGCTCTTGCTCATATGAAAGAGAGAAGAGGAAAGTATGGAATCCTCTATGCCACAATATAGAGATTCCTTGAGGTGTCAGAGGAAAAGAAGAATAGAAGGAGGAGGTAGAGAGGAGAGAATTTGAACTTATAAAGAGAGAGTCCGAATTGCTAATAGTGGAGGAGTGTTAGTCTTTAAATAGAAGGATGTGAGAAGAGGGGAAGAATTTTCGAAAACAAATTAAAAAGATTTTGAAATAATTAAAAGAAATTTTAAAAAATGTTGATGATTTTCGAAAATTGGAATTGAGGTAATAGTTAATTGATTTTGAAAAAAGATTTTGAAATTAGAAATCAAAAAGATATGATTGAAAATTATTTTGAAAAAGATGTGATTGAGAAGATATGATTTGAAAATCAAATTAAAAAAAGAAAGTTTTAAAATTAAAGTTGATTACTTGACTAACAAGAAATTAAAAGACATGATTCTAGAATTTAAAATTTGATCCTTTCTTAATAGGCAAGTAACAACTTGAAAATTTTGAATTAAATCATTAATTGTAGCAAGGATTTTCAAAAATAGAAAAAAAATGGAAAGAAATTGATTTTGAAAAGATATGATTGAAAAGATATGATTTGAAAAAAAAATTGATTTTGAAAAATTATGAAAATTTGAAAAAGATTTGAATTAAAAACAAAATCTTCCCTCTTGTGCCATCCTGGCGTTAAACGCCCAGAATGGTATCCATTCTGGCATTTAACGCCCAAAATACTACCTTTTTGGCCTGGCTGGCGTTTAAACGCCAGTTTTTCTTCTTCACTGGGCGTTTTGAACGCCCAGCTTTTTCTCTGTAATTCCTCCGCTGCATGTTCTGAATCTTCAATTCTCTGTATTATTGACTTGAAAAGACACAATTTAAAAAAAAATTGAATTTTTAATGATGAGAAATAATCAAAATGCAACTAATCATGGAAAACTAAGATTAAATCAACAATACATGCAAGACACCAAACTTAGAAGTTTGTATACTAAGGACTATAACAATTTGAAAATGCATATGAGAAACAACAAAAGACACAAAACAAGAGAATTTAAAGATCAGAGCAAGGAAATCATCAAGAATAACTTGAAGATCAATGAAGAACATAATGCATGTAATTTTCAAAAATTAGAAGAATGCAATTGACACCAAACTTAAAATTAGACACTAGACTCAAACAAGAAACATAAAATATTTTTTATTTTAAGATTTTATAAATATTTTTTGTGATTTTTCAAATATTATTTGGAAAAGAAAATAAAGAGATTCAAAATTTTTAATAAGAATTCCAGGAATCATGCAATGTTAGTCTAAAACTCCGGTCCAGGAATTAGACATGGCTTACTAGCCAGCCAAGCTTTCAGTGAAAGCTTCAGTCCAAAACACTAGACATGGCCAATGGCCAGCCAAGCTTTAGCAGATCATTACGTTCAACAGCAAGGTTGATAGAAATCAACAAGCCCTTGTGATGATAAGTTGAAACCTCAGTCCAAAAGATTAGACATGGCTTCACAGCCAGCCAAACTTCAACAAATTATCATAAAATTCTAGAATCCATTCTTAAAAGTTCTGAAGAACAAAATAATAAAAAAAAAATTTTTGAAAAAATTTTTCGAAAATAAAAAGTAAAAATCTTAAATATAAAAATAAAATTACCTAATCTGAGCAACAAGATGAACCGTCAGTTGTCCAAACTCGAACAATCACCGGCAATGGCGCCAAAAACTTGGTGCACGAAATTGTGATCATCAATGGCGCCAACAGCTTGGTACGCACAATTGTAATCTCAACTCTTTGTCACAACTCCACACAACTAACCAGCAAGTGCACTGGGTCGTCCAAGTAATAAACCTTACGTGAGTAAGGGTCGATCCCACGGAGATTGTCGGCTTGAAGCAAGCTATGGTCATCTTGTAAATCTCAGTTAGGTGGATTCAAATGGTTATGAGATTAAAATATGAATAAAACATAAAATAAGATAGAGATACTTATGTAATTCATTGGTGAGAATTTCAGATAAGCGTATGAAGATGCTTTGTTCCTTCTGAACCTTTGCTTTCCTATTGCCTTCTTCCAATCATTCATACTCCTTTCCATGGCAAGCTTATGTTGGGTTTCACTGTTGTCAATGGCTGCCTCCCGTCCTCTCAGTGAAAATGGTTCAAATGCGCTATCACCGCACGGCTAATCAGCTGTTGGTTCTTGATCATGTTGGAATAGGATCCATTGATCCTTTTGCGTCTGTCACTACGCCCAACACTCGCGAGTTTGAAGCTCGTCACAGTCATCCCTTCCCAGATCCTACTCGGAATACCACAGACAAGGTTTATACTTTCCGGATCTCAAGAATGCTGCCAATTGATTCTAGCCTATACCACGAAGACTCTGATCTCACGGAATGGAAGGCTCGGTTGTCAGGCGAGGCAACCATGCGTCATGAACCAGGAGGCTAAGAGATATGCACTCAAGCTATTGCAAGTAGAACGGAAGTAGTTGTCAGGCACGCGTTCATAGGTGAGAATGATGATGAGTGTCACGGATCATCACATTCGTCAGGTTGAAGAACGAGTTTATATCTTAGAGAAGAAATAGGCTTGAATTGAATAGAAAAACAATAGTACTTTGCATTAATTCATGAGGAACAGTAGAGCTCCACACCTTAATCTATGGTGTGTAGAAACTCCACCGTTGAAAATACAAAAGTGATCATGGTGGTCCTTGGCTTCGGCCCCATAAAGGGAACCAGAAGAACCAAGATGATAATACAATAGCAAAAGGTCCTATTTATAGAGAACTAGTAGCCTAGGGTTTACAGAAACAAGTAATTAATGCAGAAATCTTCTTCTGGGTCCACTTGGTGTGTGCTTGGGCTGAGCATTGAAGCTTTCACATGTAGAGACTTTTCTTGGAGTTAAACACCAGCTTTTGTGCCAGTTTGGGCGTGTAACTCCAGCTTTTATGCCAGTTCTGGCGTTTTGACGCCAGAATTTTTATGCTGACTTGGAACGCCAGTTTGGGCCATAAAATCTTGGGCAAAGTATGGCCTATTATATATTTCTGGAAAGCCCAGGATGTCTAATTTTGAACGCAATTGAGAGCGTGCCAATTGGACTTCTGTAGCTCCAGAAAATCCACTTCAAGTGCAGGGAGGTCAGAATCCAACAGCATCTGCAGTCCTTTTTCAGCCTCTGAATCAGATTTTTGCTCAGGTCCCTCAATTTCAGCCAGAAAATACCTGAAATCATAGAAAAACACACAAACTCATAGTAAAGTCTAGAAATGTGATTTTTATTTAAAAACTAATAAAAATATAATAAAAACTAACTAAAACATACTAAAAACTACCTAAAAACAATGCCAAAAAGTGTATAAATTATCCGCTCATCAGGAAGCTCGTGAGAGCTGGATACAATTGGCCCTCTATGATGGTGGATGCCCGGGAGTTCATAAAAAAGTGTAAAAAGTATCAAGAAAACACAAATTTCCACAAGGCTCCAGTGAAAGAGCTAAGTTCCATGCTGGCCTCCCAGCCTTTCTCCCAGTGGGGAGTCGACCTCTTGGGATCGTTCCCGGTGGCCCCAAGGCAAGTCAAATACCTTGTTGTGGCCATTGATTATTACACTAAGTAGGTGGAAGCGGAGCCATGAGCCAGCATATCGTCTGTAAATTGTCAAAAGTTCCTATGGCGGCATATAATCGCCAAGTTTGGGATACTAGAGGTCGTAGTTTCGGATAATAGAACACAATTTTTAGACAAAATGTTCGGAGAGTTCTTAGCTAGATTGGGAATCAAGCAAAACTTTCCTCGGTGGAACATCCCCAGAGTAGCAGGCAAGCCAAAGTGGCAAACAAAGTTATTCTCAGTGGGCTAAAAAAGCGTCTTGATCAGCAAAAGGGCTCTTAGGCAGATGAGTTGACCTCCGTTTTGTGGTCCTACAGGACAACACTGCAATCAGCCACCGGGGAGATGCCCTTCTAGCTTATCTACGGTGTTGATGCAGTCATCCCTGTAGAGATCAGGGAACCAGGCCCGAGGTTAATCCTAGGTGGAGGTAGTGAAGCGATTGAAAAAGACTTAATAGATGAGACAAGGGAGATGACTCACTTGTCGAAAGTTACACTGAAGCAGAGGATAGCCTTGTGTTACAATCGCAAAGTGCAGAGCAGAAGCTTCAAAGAAGGTGACCTAGTGTTGCAGCGTAATGACATCGGCTCGCCGACTCCAGGAGAAGGCAAGCTAGCAGCCAATTGGGAAGGGCCGTATAGAGTAAGAGAAGTGCTCAGAAAAGGTGCCTATAAGCTAGAACAGTTAAAAGGGAAAGTGGTCCCGAGGACATGGAATGTGGCAAACTTGAAGAGGTTTTACTCTTGAAGGTCGACCTCGCAACCTGACGGTTATTCTTCACCCTTATTTTTACTTCAATTTACTGTCATCCTTTACTTCATCATCTTTTTGTTCGACCCTTCATTTTCTTTTAAATACTTGTTACAAAGAACTTTTGTACCTTTGTTTGGTTATTAAAGAGGAGGCACTCTTTCCCCCTGTCCTTTATACGAGGCAATGGCAAGGGGTTTTAACGAGGCCTACTATTAAGAAGCAAGCACATTGTAGTTAATTTATGTGGTGATTAAGTTACAAAAACAGATTCCCAGGACTGATTACCGCCAGTGCCATAATATTACAATCAGTGAATATCCGACACATAGCAATTTGACGGCTTGATGGCCAAACAAAGAAGTAAGACCAATTAAAGCAACCAAACTGTATTCTAACTACAAATGAAAATGGTAGCTTAAAATGGGCATCACATCGGCCGATAACATTTTAAACTTGTTCGTAATGCAAAAGGTCATTATATCGGCCTAACGACAAGTAAAGAAAGAAATTGTTCCAAGTTACAAAAAGGGGCATCACATCGGCCCATCGGTTAAAAGAGTACAAGAAATTTAAAAGAACAAAAAGTACAAGTTATACAGCTCCTCATTTCCTCGGGATATCAACAATCCTCCCTTCTTGGATCATCTTAAAGGCTCCAATGGCCGAGGTGTCGAAATTGGGAACAAAGAGGGAGACTTGAGCCTTGATCGCCTCCTTGATAGCTTTGATCGCTTCCCGGGCGTCCTTAATGATCTCTTTGTTTTTCTTCTTCATGGCTAAAGTCTCCTCCCTAGCTGTATCTACCGATTTCGATGCCTCGGCCAGTTTCTCCTCCAATTCCTTCACCTTCCCATCCGCGATGGTGGCCCGACCCAAAGCGCTATTGAGTTGGCTTGTAAATGAGAGGTGACAATCCACGAGACGATTAATCTCATCGGCGTGTTCCTTAGCTTTCTTTTCCTCCTCGTCAAGATGGGTATTTAGGGACTCCTCCTTGGTCTTCAGGTTAGCAATCTCTTTTTGGGCAGTCCTGAGTTTTCCCTCTGCGAATTGCCTTTGTGCCAACATGGGCTCCACTTTTCTGGCAATGGCGGCAGCCCAGAGGAAACTATGGTAGGTCTACCTCGCCTGGGCAGCCAGGTCTTCCTCTTGGAAGAATTCCTCAGTACCCGTGAGCAAAGCAAAACAAATAAATGAACAACTCGAAAAAACAGAATAACAGCGAAGTTCAAATCTTACCTACACACTCTCAGCCGGATTCCCAGTCACCCATTAACAAATGTGGATTAAGATTTTTGGAACCAAAAATTACTAGTAAAACGTTAGCAATCTACTAGTTCTCCCGACCGAACCCCTCATAAGTCACCTTTGTTAAGTAGTTGGAGCTGGCGCCGAAGCTCTAATACGTCAGAATTTGTCTTCACCCTCAAGGGTAAGCCAGAAAGGGTGGTGATCCTGAGTCAGCCTAACCTTGAAGTATGTTTCTTTGAATCCGTGAAACGAATCTTCAAAAAGTCTGAAGATTCGTCAATTTTGTACAGCCCGGAAGGAGAGATAGCCCTTCCTGTGCTTGCCTTCCCGGGAGGGGTTGGGGAGTAGAAAGAAATAAAGAAAAATATTTACAGAGGTTTGAAGCTCCAGGTACTCACATACCATCTCAAAACAGCGGATGGCAGCCCAGCTGTTCGGATGAAATTGTGATGGGGCAACGTAACATCGATTTAAAAAAAGCCATGACGAACGGTGAGAAGGGGAGGCAATTTCCCAACGTGCTGAACATAGGCTTGTATACCCACATCCAGTCGGGAATCTAGGGAGACGACAAGTTCAGTTGACAAATGCGTTCCCTAGCTCCCAGAATGAACATGTTGTAATTTGCCTCCTCCAGTCCGCACCGCACAGCGCCCCGGAATTGTGGAATTCTTGCAATTCCTCTTGGGTTATTTTAGAAGCTGTGCTCGTTACGTTGGTGGTGACCCAAGCATAGTGGTCCACAACATTTCGTGCTGCGGATTGCTGTGCTATACCTACAGTGGAGGCACCACTTAAGTCAACTCGAAAAGTCAGAAACTCGGAGAAAATGAAAAAAAGGAACTACTCTACGTTATCTTGCATTAGTTCAGGGCCTAAATCCAGGAAAAGAGACACCTATGGTACCCCCTAAAAACTAGCTAACAATGGCAAGTCTAATTGAGGACAAACAGGAACAAAATGAAACAAACGCAGCGTACAACAAAGTCATTTACTCAAGTAAAAGCAAGTATCATGGGTATCAGAGGGTCACTTACCAGTAGTTGAAGCAAGAAGAAGCGATGGATTGGAGGCAAATGTCATGGGATTCACAGCCGGCAAGGAGTAGAATCTCGAGTGTGCAATAACAAGAAGTGAAAGAAGATGAAGGAGTTGTAAAAGAAGAAAGGAAATGAAATTGTGAAAATAAAAGGGATGCCGAATGGTAATTGATGCGTGAGCATCTTATCTATCTTTTCCTTGTGAATTTGCACTTGAATTGCTAAGTTTAATCAAAATTTAAATCTCTTTTAGCCACTATGGATGCTACTTTGAGTTGTGCACAATTCTATTTATTTCAGGTAGCATTCGAATGGATTTGATGGAGTTTTGTAGCAGAAAAGGAGGAAAGCGAATGATGCTGTCAATCCTGACCTCCCTGCACCCAAACTGGAATAACTTGAGCTACAGAGGTCCAATTGACATGATTCTAGCGGCATTGAAAAGCTAACTTCCAGGACTTTCCAACGATATATAATAGTGAACACCTCTTTTCCAGAAAACTCTGCCCACTCCACGTTGAACTTGGCCGACTTGGCCCCTGCCAAGTTCAGCGTGAACTTGAAAGCTTCCAGGGGAAACCACACGTTACATCCCACGCTGAACTTGGGAAAAGCCAAGTTCAGCGTGGACCTCAACATCTCCAGTGGTCCCCATTCACTCCAACAAAGGCTACACGCAGAATTTAATTTATTTTTTATTAAACTTTTATTATTTTTTATAATTAGGAAAAGATATTATTTTATTTAGAAAATATATTTTACATTAATTAGGATAGATATAAAAGGGAAAAGAATCAGCCCTTCGGGCTCTCTTCTCTTCTCTTCTCTTCTACCTCATTCCGTAATTTAGAGTTTTTCAGAATCTTTATTTTTCTCTCTGAACTATGAGCAACTAAACCTCCATTGTTAAGGTTAGGAGCTCTGTCTATTGTATGGATTGATAATATTATTTTTCTATTTTAATTCATCTACTGATTTATATTTCAAGAATTGTTTTTGTTCTTTATCTTATGAATTTGGGTGGAACGGAAGTATGACCCTCTTTCTAATTGAGTTCTTGTATAACTTGGAAAAGCTCTTTACTTGAACAACAGCTTGAAAATATATTCTCCTAAATTTCTAATTATCTGGACTTAACGGGATATGTGATATATAATCCTCTTATATTTGGGTAATTAGGATTTCTGTGGCACATAAACTAGAATTGAACTTTATCCTCTAATTGGAATTGAGTGACCAAGGAATTGGCGGTTAATGAAAGTTAGAGTTGACTAAGAAGGTCTAAGGAATTAGGGCTTAGTTATATATAGTTTGCCATGAATTGAATCTTGCATGATTAAAATAGTTAGTAAGAAAAGTCAATCCGGAAAATAGATATCTCTGAAGCCTTAACTGTTTCTCCATATATTATTCACAACTCGTTTACTGCTTGCTTTCTAATTTACTAAATTTACTGTTTAATACTTTTGAACTCTTAAACACCATTTTCTGCTTGTCTAACTAAGTAAATTAATCAACCATTGTTGCTTAGTCCATCAATCCTCGTGGGATCGATCTTTACTCACGTAAGGTATTACTTGGTACGACCCGGTGCACTTGCCGGTAAGTTTGTGGGTTACAAATACTGCACCAAGTTTTTGGCGCCGTTGCCGGGGATTGATTATGATTAACAACTACTCGTTGTTTGATTGCTTAGATTAGATAATTTTTCATGTAATTGGTTTTATTTTAATATTATTAATTTGTGCTTTTCATTTTTTTCTTTTATTTTTCTTCCTATTCGTTCATCAACTCCTGTCTTCGTTTCAATTTTTCTTATTTCTTTAACGTCAATTGTGATTGCTTCCACCTTCTTTCGTTTCTCTTTTTCTTTATTTTCATTTTAGTTCATTTTCGTTTTTCCTTCTTTATTTTCTTTTAATATTTTTCTTTTGTCTTATTTCATTAGTCTCATTTAAATTTTAAGCTTTGTTATTTTCGAAAAAAAAACATATATATATATATATATATATATATATATATATATATTTACATTAGTATTAATATTATTTTTTAAATTAAGTTTGGTGTTACCTAGTTATTTTTATTTTTATTTTCCTGTTTATTTTTTTATTATTTTTTAAATTTTTCGGCTTTAATCATTTAGTTGTTTTATTTTACTTCTTTTACACAGGTTACCTCACTGGGAATTCTCTGCACTCTGACGTAGAGAGTTCCATCTTTTCTTGTCTTCTATCTGTTTATGAGCAGGAAGAGGGACAAGGAACCTCTGTTAGACTTTGATCCTGAACCTGAAAGGACTTTGAGGCGGCGTTTGCAACAAGCAAGACTTTACAAGGCTGCAGAGTCCACTATGGATCATAATAATAATGCTATTAATGCCAATGTGGCAAATCCGAATGAGAATGAGCAAAGGAGAGTACTGGCTCTTACTCTGCTCCTACTGCAGATCTTTATGGAAAAAGCATTGTGGTGCCTCCTATAGCTGCAAACAACTTTTGAGTTGAAGCCACAATTGGTCACCCTAGTGCAACAAAACTGCCAGTATCACGGTCTTCCCCACGAAGACCCAAATCAATTTATTTCTGATTTTCTGCAGATTTGTGACACTGTGAAGACAAATGGAGTGAACCCAGAGGTGTACAAACTCATGCTCTTCCCGTTTACTCTGAGGGATAAAGCAAAGCTTTGGCTAGATTTTCAACCCAATGAGAGTTTGGATACTTGGGAAAAGGTTGTCACTGAGTTTCTTACTAAATTTTTTCCACCAAAGAAGCTGACTAAGCTTAGGTTGGAAGTTCAGACCTTCAGGCAAAAGGATGGTGAAACTCTGTATGAAGCTTGGGAGAGGTACAAGCTACTGACTAGGCAATACCCTCCGGACATGTTCTCCAAATGGACCCTGATGCGGGCAGAAATTGGTGAATTAAAAATTATTAGAATATATGCGTTGCAAGTATAGTTCTTAACTCGGCAGAAATCAACCGCTCAATTTAGAAAGGTGTCACAGAAAATTGAAATTTAAAATACTGGGAGTATGAATCCCAGGTCGTCTCCCAACGAGTTGCAGAAAAGGGTGCTATTTTATTAATCAGATGTTTTCGAAAAGGTTTGAGTTGAGTAAACAGGAAATTAAATTGATGAAATTGAATAATGTAAATAAAAGCCTTGACTGGGAGTTGATTACATGGAAGCCCTATTCTTGAATGAACACTCTTAAGATTAATTGACAATTGAGAGTTATTTCGTTTAGTTATCCTTTACTAAGTAAGGAAAGGTAAAACAAGTTGGAATACTGTTCTATCCACAAGTCTCAATCCACTCTTGGGAGGATTGGTGTCAGGAACTAGAGAGCAAACCAACAATAACCCAATTACAATCTTTCTCTTGAACCTTCCAACTCAAGGGTTCCTTTCAATCAACTCCCCGTCAAGTTAGGGAACTACTCACTCATTGTAAAGGTAAAATTTATAGCATATGAAAAGGAATTAAAGAAAGACATTGTAAATAAAAATTAAAATAGTCAATTAAAAATAAAAATGATCCTTGTATTAAATAATCCTAAAAATATTCCAATGGTAAAATTAAACAAAGCAAAGAACATGGAAGAGTAAGCCATGTAAAGAAAACGAACTAGAATGACGAAGTCTTGATGAGGTGATAACTCTTCTCAATATCCCAATGCAAAAAGCTAGAGAAAAATAAAATCCTAAGAACTATCAATGTCTTCAGAGAGAAAACCTAGGGGAGGAGTAAAACTAGATCTAAAGACTAAAACTGTGTAGAATGGATATTGTCCCTGGTTTCTTCATGCTCTCTGGTTCTAGTCTGCTGTTTTGGGCCGAGAACTGGGTCAAAATAAGGTCCAAAATCGCCCCCAGCGAATCCTACAGATTATGCAGATCGCGTATGTCACGCAATCGCGTCATCCATGCAGACGCGTCATTCGCGCTTTTCCTTGCCATGCATTCGCGTCGTCCACACCTCCGCGTTGCTCGTGCTTTTCCAATCCGCGCGGTCGCGTGAGCCATGCGGCCGCGTCACTGCAATTTCTCCTCTTTCGCGCGGTCGCATGAGCCATGCGGCCGCGTCACTTCTCGCTGGTTATCTCCTCAATTTCTTGTGTTCCTTCCATTTTTGCTAGCTTCCTTTCCAATCTCCAACTCATTCATGCCCTATAAAGCCTGAAACGCTTAACACACAGATCACGGTATCGAATGGAATAAAGGAGAATTAAAATACATAATTAAAAGTCTCTAGGAAGCAGTTTTCAATCATGTAATAATTTCAGGAAGAAAATATAAATGCATGCTAAATTAATGAATAAGTGGGTAAGGATCATGATAAAACCACACAATTAAACACAATATAAACCATAAAATAGTGGTTTATCAGACCCAACCAGATATCTTTTATGAAGGCTTGGGTGAGATGTCCAAGATGAGCTTAGATACTTCTGCAGGTGATTCATTGCACAAGAAGAAGACACCAGAGGAGACTGTTGAGCTTATTGAATTGGTGTCTAGCAACCAATATTTATACTCATCTAACAAGAATCCTGTAAACTCTGAGACCTCTCAGAAGAGAGGCATCCTAGAAGTGGAAGCCGTTAATGCTCTTATTGCTTAGAACAAGCTTATGTCTCAGCAAATAAATCTACTTACTCAGCAGATGGGTGGAATGCAAGTCTCAGCTATCAACACCCAAAATCCACCTCAAGAGTTCTCTTATGACATGGCAGGTAATTTTGTACAAAATGATAATTATGATTATGCTCAATCTGCTTCTGAACAGGTTAATTACATGGGGAGTGGTCCTAGAAATCCCAACAATGATCCATATTCTAAGACATACAATCAAGGATGGAGAAATCATCCAAACTTTGGGTGGAGGGACCAACCTCAGAGACCTCAAAATTTTAATAATAATTCTCAGGGCAGCCTCCAACAAAATAATTACAACAACTGCCAATTTCAGTCTCAGCAACAACAACCACCTCAGCAGGCAAATTCTAAATCCCAAGAAGATTCTAATTGGGAGATGATGAAGAGTTTCATGCAAGAAACCAGAGCCTCCATTAGAAACTTGGAGGTGCAAATGGGTCAAATGAGCAAGCAATTACCTGAGAGGTCTTCAAATACATTTCCTGGTGATACAGTAGTGAACCCAAGAGAAGATTGTAAGGCTATTTAATTGAGGAGTGGTAAAGTAGCTGGTTCTGAGACCAAGGTCAATGAGGAGCTAGTTGAAAAAGAAGCTCCAGAGGAGCAGAAGGAAGAAGTAGAATACACCCCTCCAAAGCGTGCAGATAACCTATTCCCTGACTCTCTTGACACTTATCCTACATTGCCAAAGGCTCCTGAATACAAGGCAAAAATGCCGTATCCTCATAGGCTTCAGAAGGCTTCCAAAGACAAGCAATTTTCTAAATTCTTAGAAGTCTTCAAGAAGCTGCAGATCAACATTCTTTTTGCAGAGGCTCTTGAGCAAATGCCTCCTTATGCTAAATTTATGAAAGAATTGTTGACTAACAAGAGGAATTGGAGGGAACAAGAAACAGTGGTGTTAACCAAGGAATGCAGTGCTATTATTCAACATAACATTCCTGAAAAGATGCAGGACCTAGGAATCTTTGTGATTCCTTACACCATTGGAGATGTCACCATTCAGAGAGCTTTATGTGATCTTAGAGCTAGCATCAATCTAATGCCACTTTCAGTGATGAAAAAGCTTCAAATTGAGGAGGTAAAACCCACTCGTATTTCTCTTCAACTTGCTGATCTTTCTATTAAATTACCTGTGAGTGTTGTTGAAGATTTACTTGTGAAAGTAGGACCATTTATTTTTCCTGCTGATTTTGTTATTTTAGACATGGAAGAGGATGTAAAATCCTCTATTATTCTTGGTAGACCCTTTTTAGCTACAGGTAGAGCTCTGATTAATGTACAAAAGGGTGAATTAACCCTAAGGGTCAATGAAGACCAGGTGGTCCTTAATGTTTTTGAAGCTCTCAAGCACCCTAATGACTCTGAAGGGTGTATGAGAATTGATGTTGTTGAACCACTTGTTCAAGAAGTACTGGAAGCTGAGGTACTTGATGATGTTCTAGATCCTATTTCTGAGTATGAATTAGTTGAAGTTGATGATTCACCATCCCAAAAGGAGCTGATGAACACGCCAACAAAGGAGGAGGAAGTCCCCAAGCTTGAGCTCAAACCTTTGCCCCCTTCTCTAAAATATGTGTTCTTGGGTGAAAATAATTCTTATCCAGTGATTATTAGCTCTTCCCTGAAGCCTAAAGAGGAAGAGGCGCTTATTTTAGTACTCAAGAGCCATAAAACAGCTCTTGGGTGGACCATTAGTGGTTTAAAGGGGATTAGTCCAACTAAGTACATGCACAAGATCCTTCTTGAAGATGATGCTAAACCAGTTGTGCAACCACAAAGGAGACTCAATCCAACCATAAAAGAAGTGGTCCAAAAAGAGGTAATGAAATTATGGGAAGCAGGTATTATTTACCCTATTTCTGATAGTTCTTGGGTAAGTCCTGTGCAGGTAGTTCCCAAGAAAGGAGGAAGGACAGTGGTCAAGAATAAAAAGAATGAGCTTATTCCTACAAGAACAGTCACGGGATGGAGAACGTGCATAGACTACAGGAGGCTCAACACCGCTACAAGGAAGGATCACTTCCCCCTGCCTTTCATTGATCAGATGCTTGAGAGGTTAGCTGGTCATGCTTTTTATTATTTTCTAGATGGATATTCTGGATATAATCAAATTGCAGTGGACCCTCAAGATCAGAAAAAGACAACATTTACATGCCCTTTTGGGGTATTTGCTTACAGAAGAATGCCATTTGGACTTTGTAATGCTCCAGCAACTTTTCAAAGGTGTATGCTTTCAATTTTTTCTGATATGGTTGAAAAGTTTATTGAGGTATTTATGGATGACTTTTTTGTCTTTGGTAATTCTTTTGAATCATGCCTTAAGCATTTATCTCTGGTCTTGAAACGGTGTCAAGAATCAAACCTTGTTTTAAATTAGGAAAAATGTCATTTTACGGTTACAGAAGGTATTGTTCTTGGACACCGAATTTCAAGCAAGGGGATTGAGGTTGATAGAGCAAAGGTGGAGGTAATTGAAAAATTACCACCACCAACCAATGTTAAGGCAGTCAGGAGTACAGTACGCAACAAGTAAAGAAGCTATTGACTGATGCAAAATACTACATTTGGGAGGAACCGTACCTTTTTAAAAGATTTTTAGATGGTATAATCCGGAGATGTGTCCCAGATGAAGAAAAATAGCAGATTCTTTGGCACTGTCATGGTTCTGATTATGGAGGACACTTTGGTGGTGAAAGAACAGCTACAAAGGTCCTTCAGAGTGGGTTTTACTGGCCGACTCTCTTCAAGGACTCAAGAGAATTTGTGAAGCACTGTGACAGATGTGAAAAAGCCACGAACCTCCCTGCCAACCATGAGATGCCACAGCAGGGGATTCTTGAGGTTGAGTTGTTTGATGTATGGGGTATTGATTTCATGGGACCTTTTCCACCCTCACATTCAAACAACTATATTCTAGTGGCAGTTGATTATGTGTCCAAGTGGGTGGAAGCCGTAGCTCTACCCACCAATGATGCCAAGGTGGTGATGAGCTTTCTTCATAGATATATTTTTAGCCGGTTTGGTGTCCCAAGGACACTCATTAGTGATGGTAGAAGTCACTTCTGTAATAGACAGCTGGACTCACTTCTGCAGAGATATGGAGTCCGTCATAAAGTGGCAATCCTCTATCACCCTCAGACAAGTGGACATGTTGAAGTTTCCAACAGGGAACTCAAGCAAATTCTAGAAAAGACCGTCAGTGTTTCAAGAAAGGACTGGTCTAGGAAGCTTGATGATGCTCTCTGGGCATACCGGACAACTTATAAGACTCCTATTGGCATGTCCCCTTATCAGTTGGTCTATGGCAAAGCCTGTCACTTGCCAGTTGAGCTGGAGCATAAAGCCTACTGGGCAATCAGGTATCTGAATCTTGATTCAGAATCTGCAGGAATTAAGCGAATGCTTCAGTTGAATGAGCTTGATGAATTCAGATATTCAGCCTATGAGAACGCCAAGCTCTATAAGGAGAGAACCAAGCTCTTGCATGACAAGAAGATTGCCATCAGAGTCTTTGAGCCAGGGCAGAGAGTACTTCTATATAATTCAAGGCTCAAACTCTTTCCTGGGAAGTTGAAATCCCGGTGGTCAGGACCGTTTGTGGTTACCAGAGCCTCACCATATGGTCATGTAGAAATACAAGAAGAGAATTCTAATAGGAAATTTACAGTGAATGGCCAGAGGTTGAAGCACTATCTTGGAGGCGTGATTGATCACCAGAGGTCCGCTCATCTGTTGAATTAGCAGAACTGACCGTCAAGCTAGTGACGTTAAAGAAGCGCTTGTCGGGAGGCAACCCGATGATTTCGTATCCTTAGCTATTTTTCCATTGAGTTGATTATATTATTTGTTTGATTTTTATTGAGTTTTTATTGTTTTCCTTTGTTTTACTTGTGTTTTGATCATGCAGAATTTTTAAAATAGAAACTGGACACTTAGAAAAAATTTTGGAACACTCTGGAGAAGGTTGAGTCTGCCAATTCCACACTGAACTTGGGATTTTCCAAGTTCAGCATGGCATGAGCGTATAATGTGGAGAGGTGTCTTTGCCAGTTCCACGCTGAACTAGGGATTTTCCAAGTTCAGCGTGGTTAGAAGCGTGCAAAGAAAGATTTCTTACTACCAAGTTCAGCGTGGAGAACGACGTAAATTAGCGTAATAGGAGCCAAGACCCACACTGAACTTGGATAATTCCAAGTTCAGTGTGGAAGCCACGTACAAAGCAAAAGTTGGGGCTGCCATTCCCACGTTGAACTTGGCCTTTTGCAAGTTCAACGTGGGAATATATAAAAAAAAAAACAACCAGAAAAATATTTTTATCATTATATTTTATTTTCTGTTATTTAAATTTTTGTATCTCTTTCTTCTTCCCCTCTGTATTTCTTTAGTCTGCTCGAGGACGAGCAATAGTTTTAAGTTTGGTGTTGCTGCTCCGCTGTTTTATTTGATTTATCTTTATGGCACCTAAGACCATCCAACCGTCCAAAAAGAGAAAGGGAAAGGAACTGGCAACCGGTTCTCATGACTCAAGGCGCTTCAAATCTAAGTTACATGAAGAACATTTTTTTTATATCACTGGCAAGCGGCCGATTTTACCAGAAGTGCAGTTTAAGCTCCAACCGGATGAATTTCCGGAAATTACACATGAGATTCAGAGAAGAGGATGGGAAGTTCTATGCAATCCACACACACAAGCGGGATAGTCGATGGTTCAAGAATTCTATGGGAACATGTGGATCACCTACAAGAACGTGTCTGGCATAAATGAAAGGAACCACAAAACTTTTGTAAGGGGAAAAACCATTGACTTCAGCCCAGAGACCATCAGACAGACCCTCCAGATACCAGAGACCGAACAATCATTTCATTCCTACAGTGAGAGGATGTACAGAGATCAGCGGTTGGGACAAGTAATCGCCGACATTTGCATTCCAGGAGCGCAATGGAAAAACCAGTCAGAAGGAAAATCCGGCCATATCAGAGTAGGTGATTTGACGCCTTTAGCTAGAGGATGGCACCATTTCATTCGCCGGTCCATCATGCTCACGAGTAACCAGTCCGAGTGTACTGCGGACCGAGCAGTCATGATCCACTGTATTCTGTTGGGAAAGCCAGTGGAGGTGGCAAACGTTATTGCTGATCAATTCTACCACATCGTCACCAACACCAAGGACAATGCTAGATTGGGCTTCCCACATCTCATCTTCCGCCTCTGTGATGCTGCTAGAGTGAAGATAGAGAATGACTTTTCTATCCCAACCGAGAAGCCCATCACAAAGAAACAGCTAGAACAGACAAGGGAACATTGAAGGCACCCCATAGAACAGGCTGAGGAAGGAGATGAAGAAAAGCTACCTCAGGGACAAGATCAGCCACCACAGGAGTATTGGCAGCAGCTTGCATCCTCCATGGAGCAGATGAGGGTCGCCAATGACAACCGCTGGCAGCAGTACATGGCATCTGTTGATGAGATGAGAGCCATACAGAATAGCCGATGGGAGCATCTCTGTACATCCCTTGATGAGATTAGAGCAGATTAGCGCTCTCAGCGGCAGGAGATCCAGCAGCTGAGGCAGGATTACAGCCGTCTGAGAGGACCCTACGGAGCTCAGCCCGAGGAGAGAGATCCCCATCAGGGAGATTGAGGTGGCTCAGTTCCTTTTTATCCTCATTATCATTTTACTGTTATTTTTATGATTAGGTTCCTGTTTTCTGTTTATTTTGTTATTGCATGATCAGTGGTTATTTCAATTCCTAAGTCTAGTTAACTTATTACCTACTTCATTATTTTATTCTCATTTTTATGCTAAAAAAAAAAAGAGTGTCTCATGTATTGCTCACTAAGCTTGAAAATCAAAAGAAAAGAAAGAAGTGATGTAATGCATGAAAAGAGTGAGTTTATATCTAAGATTTATCATATTTACTTAAATATGGTGGTGTTATTTGTAATTCTGAATGAATGACATGAACAGAGCATATTTGAATTTGAATCAAGGGATGCTGATGTATGAGGAACAGGGATTTAGAGAATTATTATGACTTCTCTGAAATAAAAAAAATTTAATCCTTGAAGTAAAAGAGACAGCAAGATAAGCATAAAAGCAAGGTCCAAGGCTCTGAGCATCAATGACTAGGGAGGTCAGACATGATTAAAAGCTCAAAGAGTTGTTTCCCTCGTCATATGCTTGTGGTGTTCTTGTGTCAAGTAATCCTTGAGACAAAACATTTAGAGTCGAGATCAAATGCAATTAACGGAGTATGCCAAAGGCTTTGAGCACCACTGTCTGGGAGTAACTGAAAAAAAAAAGGGAGAGAAAAATCAGAATTTAGAAAGAGTTCCCCAGTCAAGTGCTTGTGGTGTTTCTGTGTCAAGTAAAGCTTGAGACAAAACATTTAAAGTCACGGCTAGGCTCAAGGTGCAAAGCACCAAAGAAAAGAGAATTAAGTTAAATCTTGCTGTGTTCAAGGATTAAACTGGAGTATAGAGATCAGAGAATTCATAATATGATCCGGGTTCTAATTCCGCATGACACTGACATTCCTCTGATTCAAAGGAGAGTGAGATACTAAAACTGTTCAGAGTTACAATGAATAAACCCCACTTTAAGAATATATTTGAGCATAACTGAACTCTTACTTTTCATGCAAATTCACATCTTAATCATGCACTTATTTTGGTTGCTTGAGGACAAGCAACAATTCAAGTTTGGTGTTGTGATGCGTGAGCATCTTATTTATCTTTTCCTTGTGAATTTGCACTTGAATTGATAAGTTTAATCAAAATTTAAATATCTTTTAGCCACTATGGATGCTACTTTGAGTTGTGCACAATTCTATTTATTTCAGGTAGCATTCGAATGGATTTGACGGAGTTTCGTAGCAGAAAAGGAGGAAAGCGAATGATGTTGTCAATCCTGACCCCCCTGCACTCAAACTGAAATAACTTGAGCTACAGAGGTCCAATTGACGTGATTTCAGCGGCATTGGAAAGATAACTTCCAGGCCTTTCCAACGATATATAATAGTACACATTTCTTCTCCAGAAAACTCTGCCCACTCCACGTTGAACTTGGCCCCTGCCAAGTTCAACGTGAACTTGAAAGCTTCCAGGGGAAACCACACGTTACATCCCACGCTGAACTTGGGAAAAGCCAAGTTCAGCGTGGACTCAAACCTATGCGCACAAGACTCCACTGTATCATCCACACTAAACTTGGGAAAAGTCAAGTTCAGCGTGGACCTCAACATCTCCAGTGGTCCCCATTCACTCCAACAAAGGCTACACACAGAATTTAATTTATTTTTTTATTAAACTTTTATTATTTTTTATAATTAGGAAAAGATATTATTTTATTTAGAAAATATATTTTACATTAATTAGGATTAGATATAAAAGGGAAAAGAATTATCCCTTCGGGCTCTCTTCTCTTCTCTTCTCTTCTACCTCATTCCGCAATTTAGAGTTTTTTAGAATCCTTATTTTTCTCTCTGAACTATGAGCAACTAAACCTCCATTGTTAAGGTTAGGAGCTCTGTCTATTGTATGATTGATAATATTATCTTTCTATTTTAATTCATGTACTGATTTATATTTCAAGAATTGTTTTCATTCTTTATCTTATGAATTTGGGTGGAATGGAAGTATGACCCTCTTTCTAATTGAGTTCTTGTATAACTTGGAAAAGCTCTTTACTTGAACAATACCTTGAAAACATATTCTCCTAAATTTCTAATTATCTGGACTTAACGGGATATGTGACATATAATCCTCTTATATTTGGGTAATTAGGATTTCTGTGGCACATAAACTAGAATTGAACTTTATCCTCTAATTGGAATTGAGTGACCAAGGAATTGACGGTTGATGAAAGTTAGAGTAGACTAAGAAGGTCTAAGGAATTAGGGCTTAGTCATATATAGTTTGCCATGAATTGAATTTTGCATGATTAAAATAGTTAGTAAGAAAAGTCAATCCGGAAAATAGATATCTCTGAAGCCTTAACTGTTTCTCCACATATTATTCACAACTCGTTTACTGCTTGCTTTCTAATGAATTTACTGTTTAATGCTTTTGAACTCTTAAACACTATTTTCTGCTTGTCTAACTAAGTAAATTAATCAACCATTGTTGCTTAGTCCATCAATCCTCGTGGGATCGACCCTTACTCATGTAAGGTATTACTTGGTACAACCCGGTGCACTTGTCGGTAAGTTTGTGGGTTACAAATACCGCACCAGTAATCGTCAGGATGGAGTGCGAAAAGGCAAGGGTAAAAAGGACATTTCTTTTCGCTTTCAAATTAGTCATAAAGAACATTTAATGCTCTTAGAACAAGTATCGAAACGACGCGCCCAAGCAACAGCTGGGGGCAACTCACGCGCACTAAAGGCGGGACCTCGTCAACAGGTTCCCGAGCAAAGAAAGGCCTAACCCGAGAAAATGCAAGTAATTCGAACGTGCCAACCGTGAGCCTTACGGCTCGCCACGTTGGGAGTACTGTTACGGCCCATCCCAATAAGGGCCGGAGGTGCATTTCACGAACCAACGACTTGATGGGTATTCGACCCGTAGTAAAGGTGATCTGTGCGTCACCTCACGCCTTACTGAAAACTTGGATAGCTGGCAGAAGTTTTCAGGCAGATGGGCCTAAGACAAATGGCCCACCCGAGTACAGAGTATAAATGGGATGGACCTACCCCTTCTCAGAGGTACTTCACTCTTACCCTAATTTGCCGCCTCGTTGTACGGACACTAACTTTGGTATCGGAGTGTCCTTGTAGGTGGTCCCACTCGCCGACCCACCAACAATCAAGACAACCCTCACCTCGAAGAGCTCGCGTTCAAATCCAAATCTTCCTTCACACGAACTGTTACTCTTGACCCACACCATTCGATCTGCCACTCCCACGAGCAACCGAACAAAATACTGTTTATTAAATAAAAAATGTATTTTTTATCAAATTAAATAAAATTTATTTTTTATTTATTATATTTTATATCAATAAATTAGATTTAAAATTTAAAATTTATAATTTACAGTTTAAAAAATAATAAAAAAATAATTTAAACAATTTAAAATTATTTTATTTAATATTTATTAATTAAAATTAAATAATTAAATAATTTTAAATATAATAAATATATATTATAAATATTATATATATAAAATTATAAACATTATGTTATATAAAATAACTTTAACTATTATTTCTCTAGTATTAAAGATATTATTACGCATAGGAATCACGGATATATGTTACCATGTTATATTCAATAAATGCTTTTTTAGAAGATTTTTATTAACACGATTTAAACTAAGTTTTATTTTTTTTTTTCTTTAATAAATATGTTATACACATTTAAGTTTTCACCAAAAAAAAATGCACATTTAAGTTTTTTTAAAATTATATGACAATATCTAAGTTGGCAACTTGACGGTTATTTGAAATAAATCAAATAATAAAAAAACCTAAATATTGTTTGAAATTACGTTTAAATGAAAATATGATTTTGTAATTTTAAATTTAATTTAAATATAATCAGTCGGATGTAGTTCGAACAAATAAATTTTAAATTTTGCATTTATATTTAGAGTTATATTTATTGGTTTAAATCAAATAGTATATAATTTTATATTATAAGCTAGTATATGTTCCCGTACACACTGTACGGGGTAATTAATAAAAATATATAAATTTTTTTATTAAAAGAGATTAAACAAAAAATATATATAATAATTATTAATATAAATATTTTATAAAATTATAATTAAAATTAAAGTTTAATTATTTTTAATGTTAAAAATATTAAAAATAATCAGTATTTGTCTTAACTGATTTAGATTGGTTGAGTGGTCATCTCACTCGTCTAAAGTATTAGAGTTTCGAATCCCATCTTGTGTATGTAACAACTCATTGGCTAGCGGCATATCGTTAATAAATGGAGCTTCAATCCGTGAAAGATTAGTTTTTGACCTGCTGAGTTGGAAAATACAGTGAAAGAAAATAGTATTTGTCTTAAAAGTAGAACGATTCTCATCGATGATAGCATACTTATGGAGATTTGCCTTTGTTGAAATTTAACTGTGATAGTTTTATTTATTAGTACCATATTCATTCAAATGATGTCAAATAATATGATCAACGATATTACCGGTTAAAATTTTATATTTTATGACATGACTTTCAAGCTTCTAAACTTATAAACTTATGTCATTGCAAAAGCTATTAGATTTATTAATATTTCTTAGTAATATTACCAAAATACCGTCGTTGAGTATTAGTTTATTTAAAAAAATATATAATAACTTTTATTATTCAATATATAATTTATACTATTGAAAAATAAATTATTATTCCTAGATTGGTAAATATATTTTTCTCTATTTTTATATAATTTTTTGGCAATAATTTCCATTAAAAAAATGAATGATTACAGTATCTTATAATATGATGTATAAAATAATTTTTTATTTTAAAATTAATTCTGGTTAGTGAAAAAAATTCAAAATATTTTCTTACACAAATTTAAATTTAAATTTGAATTCAAAATTAATTAATAACTCATATTTTTTAAAATTTTAATTAATAACAAAAATAAAATTAGTTAGGTGTAAATTATTCAGCATTTAAATTTCAATTATAAAAAATTGAGTTAGAAATTAATTATAACTTAATAATCGATAATATATATATATATATATATATATATATATATATATATATAATTTAATTTTTTTTAAGAGAGCTCTTGTACAATTTATTAAGAATTAATTTATTGTCTAAATTTTTTTATAAACTTTGTAGTATGTGAAAATAGTGATCTTATTTTTTATTATTATTTAAAAAATTATTCATAATTTTTTAATATGTAATTAACTTAATTAATAATCTTTATTATTATTTTTCTACCAAAAAAATCATGTTTATATTATTTTGTATATTTTTTAATACTAATAAATATGTAGGTATTTGTACTATTATATTTATTGTCTTAGATAATGGCTTAAGTTACTTATTTCGTATGTTAAATAATATAAATTATATTTTATATATTAAATTCATCATTTATCCATATTAAGAGCAAAAAAATTATGTAATAGATCGTATGTTATAAAGATTAGTTGATTTACATATAAATTATCTTTAGAAAAATAAAAAATAATTTATCACATATAATAACCCTTGATATATGTAGTGTCATGTATATATTAGGATGATCTATTTTAATTATGTAAGTAATTATTATTATTCACTTTTTCATTAAGATAGTAAATAATATTTAAAATTAAAAAAAAAAGATAATTAGAATTTTTTTAGTTTGATTACAAAATCTATTGTAAGTATACCTAATTTTTATATATACTAAATATAATTATATTTAATAGTATAGTATTTATTACAGCAATGACCCAAAATATTAACTCAAGTGAGTAAGATCAACTTAGGCCTATTGTTAGAATCCTAAATCCGAATTAGGTTTGTTGTCTTAAAATCCAATGCAGATAAAGTTCATGTGTCCTATCTCAAATCGGCTCAAATTGAATTTCCGTTGTTAGTTAAATATAGTAATAGATACTCGTGGGGGCACAGCGGACCTCTTTTTCCGTCTTTCACTTCCGTTTAAAAAAAAAATATATCCCCTATCCTCTCTCCATCTTCGTCGCAAGTCTCCCTATTTAATTATCCCCTCGGCAAATGTCTACCCACGATTATCTATGGATATCTTTTAAAAATTTTAAAAAAAAATAACAAAAAAAACTATAATATAATAATTATAAAATAATCAATTTAATATAATTCAACACAACTCATAATATATTCATTATAAAAAATAATATTTCAAAAAAATATATAAAAATATTTTTCAACATAATATAATATTTTAGGGCGAGACTAAGTGACAAAATGACGAATTTAAGTGGTAAAAAAAGTGAGTTAGAGAAAGAGTAGATACAAAATCAAGGCTAAGGATGAGTCTAGAAGAAAAAAAAGAGTTTAAATTAGAGACAGAAATTAGCATTACTAAATTTAAGATATATATATATATATATATAACGGGTCTCTTGAAGAGGGTACATATGTCCCCATCCCAGTCTATTTCACGTGGACAAGTCTCCACCCGTAAAAAATTTACAGATCCCTATTTAATCCCAAATTGCAAGTAATTCAGCGAATATCCATTTGGCTGGTCTTTTTATCATTTTAATTGCTAGCATTTGTTGGTTCATGATGTAAAACTACTCTAGCCACTTAATCATTCTCATAAAATCACGTGTATCCTTGTTACAACAATATTAATCGAAAATAAGTGGTTAAACACTAAATGAATTACATTTTTCATATATATAACAATGGCTAATATCACATATTATAACTTGTGAAATTATATTATAAAATATTAATAAATTTGAACAACTTTAAAAAAATAAAAAATATTAAAAAATTACTGTTTGATTCATAAGATTTTATTTTTAGAAATTTGTCTATAGTTTATGATTAATAATGAAATTACATATATGCTATTTATTTTATATGTATTTTGTTTTATTTGATAGAAACTTATACTTTTTTTTGTATCGACGATGTTAATGATAATAGAGAGATTTTTACCATTAAATAAAACTATAGAGAAATTAAAAATAAAATTTGTTGATATTTTTTTGATAATTTATTTAATTTTTAATTAAAATTAAAATTAAATTATATATTTAATTTATATTTATTTGTTTATTATAATAATTATTTGTAATAGATAATATATTTAAGTATTTTTGAAAGAAATAATTTAATTTTACGCAATTAAAAGATAACCATGAAATTGAATTTAAGAAGAAGTAAAATATAATAAACACATTGGGAGTAAAAGTTAAATAAATAATTAAAAATAAGATAAAAAAAGTAACTAAAAGAAGTAGAAATGGACTGCAAAGACTATACATATAGTCGATAAAAAATACACTGCAAGAAAAATTTAGTATAAATTAATGAATATAAAATATGAAAGACAAAAATTAAGATATGTTCCTATTAAAAAATTTCAAGAAAAAATTATGAAGAAGAACTTATTAATAAAGTTCTAAAAAAATATTACGGAAAATTTGAAATATTAATAAACAAAATAATAATATCTTTAAAAATTATTAATTAAAATACATAAAAACATATATAAAACAAAATCATCAAAAATTTTGGCAAAATAAAGAAATGACAAATATTATAATAGAAGTACAAAAAAAAGAGAAAGAAAGTATAAAGTACATTTTAATTTTATATATATGTGTGTGAAAGTTTTAAATTAAATTCATTTATTTTATTTTTTATTTATTATTTATTAAATAATTTAATATTTATTTTGGTCAAATCAAATAATTAGTATAATTAATTATTTATACTTAATGTTATTTATCTAGTAGTATAACTGAAACATATTAAAATATTAAGAATAAAACTAAAACTAAATATTAAGGATCAAATTAAAAAATTTATATTTACTATCTTATAATTTTTTTAGATAAAAATAAGAAATAATATATTTATAAATAAATAAAAATTATTATTAAAAATTGAATATCCAAATAAAATAAATTAAAAATAAACTATAACTTGTAAAAGCAATTTATAAGATTTGTTACACAAATATTAAAATGTATGAACCGTGATGTCGCTAAGGTAAGTTTGGAAGAGAGACAGAGACTGAGAGACTGAGACTAAAACTGAAATAAGTTCCAGTATTATGTTTGGTGTAAAGTGAGAGACAGAGACTGAAATAAGAATGATCTCTAATTTAATTTGCATAAAGAGTAAAGTTGGAATTAATTAATTGAAATGAAGATATTTTAGATATAAAATGTTATTAAAGTTCAATTTTCATTCGAAAAAATTTCAGTCTTGTGTCCCCACTTTTTGAAAGTACTGAAATATTGAAATTTTGAAAATATAGACTGAAATTTTAATACCAGTCTTTGGGCCAACAAACATGATATTGAGTTTCAGTCTCTCAGTCTCTGTTCTAGTACAATACAAATACAAATCATACAATATAAACAAATGTATAAAAGTAGAAATAAAATCTTCAAACTCAATTAATATAACAATAAATGAAAATTTTGTTATTTATCTACTAAACACAATAATAAATATTGGACAAAATGAAATCATATTTTTATAAATATACTTATAGATAACTAAAAAATTAAAAACAAACACACTAAACAACATATAGCATCAATGGTAAAATATAACCTAAAAAAATCACTTAAATTCAAAAAGAGCGCGCATGTGATGAAATATAATAAATTTATATATGAGAATTGAGGAGTAAAAATAAAATAAAAAATAAAATAAAGAGAACAATTAAAAAAAGTAAAAAAGGTAAAACAAATAATGTGTGGAATAAATAAAAAATGTATTATAATGGAAGATTAATATAATCAATAAATATAAAAGATAAAAGAGAAAAATTAAAATACGATCTCATTAAACAAATTTTAAGAAAAAAATTTTGAAGAAGAATCTATTAATCAACTTTTATAAAAATATTATAAAAAATTTAAAATGCCTTTAAATAAAATAATTTTATTAATCAAAATACATAAAAAAATAATTGATATAAAATAAAATTATAAAAAAATTTAGCAAAATTAAGATAGAAAAAACCAAAATAAAAAAATTACAAACATTATACTCGAAGCACAAAATAGAGAAGAAAAAGGGATAGAAAGCACGTTCTAATTATATAATGACTAAATACAATAAATTCTGATGACTAAAAATAATAAATTAAACTAAAGAAAATTTAAAAATATAATATGAGAATATAGAAATCATAGAATATATAATATAGAAGTATATATACATTAATAACCAAATAAAATCGTAGCATATAGAATTGGAATTCTTCAATATTTTTAAATGAATTAAATTAATTCATTTAAAAATAATAAATATTCATTCACTACAATTATTAATACCCGTTTTATTTACTGGACCGTACTAATAAGAGAGTAATTAAAAAATATATTTGACCAGTTTAAATAATTTATTTAAGTATCAATTAATTAAATGAATTCATTTATTTTATTGCCTTATATATTATTTATTAAATTATTTAATATTTATGTGGTTTAATGAATCAAACAAAGTTTTAAATAATTTATTATCTATTTTAATTAAATTAAATATTGGATTAGTTATGATTGATGTAACTTAATGAATTAAATAAAATATTAAATGATGAAATATTATTTATTCTAATAAAATCAAATCAAATATAATTATTTAGTTATAATTTATATTTATTTTATAAGGACACATTTTAAAAATATTTATTTTTAAATAATTTTTAAAAAATATTTTTTTATAATGTTTCTAGTTTATGCTTTAAGGGCACAATTAGCAGAATCTATTAAAAAATACTTAATTAGTTAATATAAATAATTAGTATACTTGATTTGGTTCAATAAATTAAAAGAAACAAATGTGAAAGGAAGGGATAAAAAAAGTGAACGAATAAAAATGTGTAGCTATCAAAAGATAATAAAAAAAAGTCTTTTTTAGTTTTTTTATTTATTAATTATTAACTTATTATAATTAATTTTACACCATTTATTATGTGTCATTCTCATTCATCTTACAAATTAACACAATCAATTAGTTTAATTATAGATAATTAATTATAATTGATATAACTTATTTCACTATATTTTCTAAAAAAATAATTAAAAAGACACGTTTTAATTTTCTGCTAAAGTAAAATAAAATAAAATACATAAATTGAATAGATATAAATCTAAAAATTATAAAATTTTATTAACAATTCAAATAAATTAGTACTATAAAACTAAATTTAATGTCTATTTAAAATAATTACCGACTTTCTATTCTTCTAATTATTAATAATTTAAGTAAAATAATACCCTATAACTTAATTTTTTATTTATTTTAAGTAATTACTAATATTTTATTTTTCTAATTATTTTCTTGTCTTATTTATCATTCATGCTTTCGATCAAATACACTAATAAACAAATAAACTAAATTAACTACCTCAATTATACTTGGACTATTCAACAATTCAACATAATTTTTTCAATTTGGGATTAACTATTAACCATAGAAAATAGAAAATTTAGAGTAATTTAGTATTATGAACATTAATTATGTATTGTGAAATAACCTAAAATCATAATGTAATTTATTTTTAAAGAAATAATCAAGCATTATTGTTAATTATGAAATAACCTAAAATTATAATGCATTTTATTTTAAAAAAACAATCAATCATTAACATTAATAAATAGAAACTATCGTCAAAATATTTTGATTAAAAATATGAGGGATTAATTACTATTCATTATTAATAATATATCGATTATATTAAAAAATAAAAATATAATTATCCACATATATATATATATATAAATGAATTTAAAAAATAAAGATGGTTAAGTAATTAAGATTTTTTTGAAATAAATAATAAAAAAAACAAATGTTATAAACTGTATTCTTTCAAAAAATAATTCTTATAGAAATAAATGTTAAATAAGAGAAATTCTAAAAACATATATTAAATTATAACTAAATTTTGTATATTTTATTTTAAACATAATACAAAAATTTAATTTAAATTTATTTTTTTAAAATTTTAGCCTTTCTCCTAAATACAACCTTTCAGATGTTATAGTAACGTAAGTCAGGTATAGAAGTGTGGTATATTCTCACCTACAAATTCAAAAGAGATTCTCGCTAGATCTATGGATGCTTTACACATTATACAGGGAAAGAAATCAAAGGATAACATCTATATCATCGTATACATACGGCGGATGAAATTAATTAATATTATTGTAATTTCTATAGTAAAAGTTTTAATTAATTAGGAGCTTCCAGTAGATGATCAAAAGAATTATTTTTCCCCCGTAATTAACATGCATGAATATGTAGCTAATTCTTAGAAGAAGGGGTAAATATATATAATAATTTATGTATATATTCTTTGTCAATAATTTTATGTAAATTGTGTGTAATATGAATGTAATAAATTATATTAGATTCATATATATGTAAGTTTGAATAAAAGCTGATAAAATATAAAAAAATTAATGTATTAATAAATTATTTAGCATTTATTAATGGTTAATATTATTTATCTATTTATATACTAAATTAATGCCTGACTTTGTATCAAGTAACTCATTTTAGTCTTTAAAATTAAATATCATGCACCAAATTAGTCCTAATATTTCATATTAACAATTTAATGGACAAATCCAAAAATATCTATACGATAATGTCCTAATATTTTAGCATACTGTAAATTATATTATAATTTTATATATTATATTATAACTTTAAATCAACTCCTTAAACACATAAAGTACAGATGACAAAAGAGAATATTACAAATAAAATTATAATAAGATTATTTAAAAATACCGTAAAAAAGATACATATCTTTTGTTAATCAAAAGTTAGAAGAAAAAAAATATACGCCTAATAATGGAGCAACTAAAATAGATAAAAATTTTTAAAAAATATAAAAAAATAAAATATATAAGTAGAAACAAAATAAAAAAATTAAATAAATTACAAAAATTGTACCCTAAATACAAGAGAGAGAAAGAGAGAAAGAGAGAAAGAGAAAAAAGAGAGAAGGGAGAATGAATGAGTAAAAAACATATTATGATCTCGTATAAATAGATGACATTGAAAAAAATAAACTAATTAAATTAATTCATGCATTTCGTTATCATAGTTATTATTTACTAAAATAATTTGATATTTACTTCAATCAAATCAAATCAAATAATTAATATAATTAACTAAATTAATTAATTGATATAATTAATTATAAATAATTAATTTATATAAATTATAATAAATTGTGAGATTTGAATGTCTAATCAAATTAATTAATTGATATTATTCATTAGTTATAATTAATTTGCTTTACATAATTAAAAGAAATAAATCAAAAAACACTCTCAGAAGCATGCCACGTCAGCTCCATCATTAAATACAGAAATCCGATTTTTATATAATAGAATAGATAGATAAATTAGTGTGCTTAAATTATATTAAATAGTTTATTATTAATTTTAAGAGTAGTTAATAAAAATTAAACTCTGAAAAGTTTATTAATTTCTTCTAAACATGGAAATTTTACGCTAACTTTTTATGAAATATTAAAATGTTACCTAAATCATAATAAGGTTTTTTTTCTTAATATTTTTTGTATGATTAACCAAAAGAATAAATTATTTCTGATTAATCATTTCTTAATATTTTTTAATATCTGTACCGCTAACCTTTTATGGAGTATTCGATGATTAATTATTTTTGTTGCATTTATGTTATGTTTAACCTAACTCCCATTTTTCGCTAAAGAAAATAAATCGTTAACATTTCTAATTTATTGTATAAATATTATGTTAACATCAGGTGCAAACGTAGGGATTAAATATCCTAGTTTAACATAATAATATAAAGAAAAATGTTAAAAGATTATTAGAATTAATTATTTTTGGTTATCAGTTAGTTATTAATATTTAAAAGTATGAGATAAAATATATTATTAAATTAAATTAACAGTCAAATGATAGTTAAAAATAATAAATTTTAATAATTTCTAATATTTCTCTAATATAAACTTGTGTTAAGAATATATATGTTAGAGAAAAACTCTAATGACTCCTGACAATTATCTCAAAAGACAATGAAGTTCTTGACAAAAAAAATATCCAATTCGACTCCTAAATTTTATTTTTATGGGATTGATTAGTCCTATATTAAAAAAAGTCAATATTATTTTTTTTTACAAAAATTAATCAGTAAAAAAAAATCAGAAGCCGAATTGAGTATTTTTTTGTCAAAAGACGGGGTGAAAATTGAATCACACGGGGTGCACGGGAGTTGATAGGCTGTGTTTTGAAACAACTCCGAGAGGAACAAAACCAAGAGGCACATTGAACATGGAGCAAAGGAAACACAGTTCTATATATGAAAATTGACCGTTAGCTTTCTCTCCGTACAATTTCTACTCGTTCATCTTTCTGCCTAGTCTTATGAGTAATTTAGGGAGAACGGAATATACTCCGGTCGACCACCAACCAACGGAACAAGAACAAGACCTCCTCCAACGCAGTGTAAAAAAGGTCAGATAAGGTAATGAAGGTTTCACTGGAACTACTGCGCTCATCCCTCGGGTAGAAGACTGGATGCAGGAGGAGCCAGAACAAGCAAGGAAAACATATGCAAGCATGGTCAGGGGCTCATCCAGAGTAGGCGAAGCTGACCCCATAAAAGATGATCCTTTGGAAGATGAAGACAATAGAATGGACAGCAAGGAGAAAGAAGCCCCAACACCTGCAAAAGACGAGTCAAATGAGAACTAGAGTAACATAGAGAAGTCAGATATCACAGTGCAAGATATGGGAGAGGAACTATTTAACATCGTCATAAGTGAAAAGGTTGAAAGAGAACTATGGAAGCCATGGTGGAGATCACTAATTGTTAAACTACTAGGAAGAAAGATAAGTTATCCTGTCATGAAAAGAAGGCTTGAGATCATGTGGGGCAGATTTGGAGGTATTGATGTTATCGACTTGGGAAACGATTTCTACCTCGTCAAGTTTTATGCTCAAGAAGACCTCGACCACGCTCTTCTTGACGGACCATGGAAAATATATGATCACTACCTAGCAGTCAGGCTCTGGGAACCAAACTTTAATCCACTTTTAACTTTTATAGACAAGATAACAGCATGGATCAGACTTCCCGGCCTGCCCATAGAGCTGTACAATGATAAAATTTTGAAAAAAAAACAGGGGATCTGATTGGCAAGACATGCAAAGTTGACTATAACACTTCCGATCTATGCAGGGGTAAGTTTGCTAGATTATGTGTGGAAGTTGATCTAACCAAACCACTCTTGGAAGTATACATGATCAATGGTAAATTTTATCAGATTGAATACGAAGGAATACATCAGTTATGCTTCCTGTGTGGGAAAATAGACCATGAGCAAAAACAATGCACCCTAGGAAAAGAGATAGACTCAGAGAGAGGGCAGCACATACAGGTGAGAGACGAGAACCATAAAGAAACAAGCATGCAGCAAGCTGAAGGGCAAAACACTCATGGAATGGATGCAAAGGTAGAGGAAGCAAGAAGAAAAGAGAAGGGCAAAGAAACAATACAACACACCAGCAATAACTTTGGTCCATGGATGATTGTCCAAAAACAAAGAAGATCTAGGAGAGCCAACAGAGGAAGGAAACAAAAACGGTAAAGGCACAAGCAAAGCAGCAGAAAAGGAGAAGAAAAATGAAAATTCATCCAGATTCAAGGTGCTAAAAGTAGAGGAGACCCAACAAGAAGAGGAAGAACTACAACAAAGGGAGGAAGAAATAGATACTAACAAGCAAACTACACACAAAGCAGCCCCACAGAAAAACAAAGGGAAAAATCAAATGCAATAGAACCAGAAAAAACTAAAGAAAAACAACAACAACGGGTCTCTCACTCAGAACTTACCTAAACAAATAGCACAAAGTAAAGGGAAAGCAATAGGATCATACAAAGCAATTAAGATTACACAAGGAAAGACCTCCAGCCACAACCAAGAAAGACCAGTAGAGAAAACACACAGAAAAAACTGGAATGAGACAAATGATGACACACAAAGTACTGAACTAGAGGAGATACAATGCACAGAATTAAATCATAATTTTATGGAAGAAGGGAGACCTCCAGATCCAGAAAAATCATATTGAAACCAGGAGGATAGCATGGAGACAGAGATGCAAAAAGAGATTGAAAACCTAATAGAAGGTGTGGACTTCGAAACACCATCTATTAGTGAGCCCAAAGACAATGAAGCCGTAGACATGCAAGTACAATAAACACCCCATGAATATGTTTATCCTATCCTGGAATGTTAGAGGGGCGGCTAGTAGCGCTTTTAGACGCACTTTCAAAGAGTTACTTAAACAATACAAGGCTGATATAGTGGTACTCATGGAAACCAGAATAAGTGGAGATAACGCTAGAAATGCTATTAGAAACATGGGATTCAATCACTTCATTATAGAAGAAGCACAGGGTTTCGCTGGGGGTATATGGATTTGTTGGAACAATGACAACTTGAAGATAACCAAGCTGGAATCTCACTCTTAATACATTCACACCAAAATTGAGGCTCCGTACAAGGAGGAGTGTTATCTTATTGCTGTTTATGTGAGCCCTCAAGCTCAGAATCGCAGATTCCTTTGGCCCCTCCTCCAAAATATTGCAAATAGATTAGACAAGACGTGGTTTCTCACTGGGGACTTTAATGAGCTCAAGGATCCAACTGAAAAGAAAAGAGGGGGTGATACAAATAACAGAGTTTGTAAAAAATTTAAGGAATGGATTAATCACTGTGGTCTTATTGACCTCGGTTTTGTTGGGACACGATTCACATGGCACTACAACAAATATGGCCTTTAGCAATGTCAAATTTTGCAACGCCTTAAAACCGTTCTCTTAGATAGGTTTAGACAATGGTTTTTTAAAGTGTTACTGTTGAATTCAATTTTTTATCAATATACAGCAACAAATTAAAACTGTTCTCTTTGACTATTTTAAAGAACGATTTTATAACCGTTACCATGATTTGCATTTAAGCAACGGTTTTTTATTGTTGTTTAAAGAATTATACAAAAGAAACGTATTAAAACCTTTGCCGAAATGCTACACTTTAAAACCGTTCTATTAGATGGTCTTAAACAACGGTTTTTACAGTGTTGCTGTTGAAGTTCATTTTTTCATTACGCTATAGTAACAAAATAAAACCGTTCTCTTTGACTATTTTAAAGAACGGTTTTACAACCATTACAACAATTGTTTATAAAACAACTATTTTTTAATATTATTTAAATAATTATACAAATTAAACAATACCAATAAAAATAATTTCAGATAATCATATAAATATAAACTATTTTTTCTATAAATACTAAATTTATAAAATACTCAAAAATTATTGTTATAAATAAATAATAAATATTATTTTTAAAAAAATAAAATTAAAATAAATTTATAATAAATATTATATATTATTATTATTATAAATATATAAAAAATATTATATTTTGAAAACATAAAGTTAAAATAAATTTATAATAAATATTATATATTTTTATTATAAATATATAACAAATATTAATATAAAAAATAAAATTAAAATAATTTTAGAATAAATATTATATATCCATTGAATAAATATTTTACTTTATAATTTTATTAAAATCTTTATATTATCTTTAATTTTTTTTTTCTTAACCCTGACTCTATAACCTAATTTCCAAATTAACCATACATAAACTTAAAGAAAAGAAAAGAAACAAGAGAAAAGGGAGCTCGAAGGGGGGAAACCAGAAGGGCGAAGAAACAGAGAAGAAGAGAGGGAAGAGATGGAAGGGACGGCGCCAGCAAGGGTTCCACCATTGTCGCTGTCGCCGTCGCCGTCGCCGTCGCCGTAGAGTGGAGGTGGAGGAGTGACACACAGAGAGAGAGAGAGAGTCTGACGTGAGGGAGAAGAGAACGCGAGAACTAGGGAAGGAGGGAGGCTCTATTCCGCGTCGCCATTCCTTCACGCCGCCGAAGGAGGTCACGTCACCGTCAGATCTGAAGCCGAGGAGCCGAACGCCGTCGAAGCCGCACCGTCGCATCACCGTGGCTGTGCCTCCGTCGAACCCGTCATACCGCCGCTGCCATGATGTCATTGCTGTCGCGAGGGAGAAGAGATGCGTGAGGAAGGAAGCTCGTAGGGGAGAAAAAAGACGCCGCCTGTGCTGCCAGCTCGATCGCGTCTGATCTCCACTGTCGCCGTCGAAGGTCCGTCGCCGAGGACGTGGAGAGGAGCCGCCGTTCATACTTGTCGCCACCAAAAGAGGAGCCGCTGCCGCCATCGATTGTCACTGGAGAACACACCGTACCGCCGTGCCTCTGGTCGCCGGAATCACGGACCGGAGAGAAGGGGGCTGCCTCTCCTGTTGCTGCTGCCTCGTTCTTTTATTGTAAGCCATCTCTGTTTTGAATTCCATTGAATTCATTTTTGTTTTTGATTCCATTGAGTTTGAATTCTCCATTTTGCTGCAACCATGGTCACTGTTGTTGGAGTTTAATTGATTTGGTTTCTGTTTTGATTTGAATTTTGATTTGGTATAATGCTGCCTGTTTTGGTCACTGCTTCTCTGAGTTTAAATGATGGGTTCTCTCAGTGATAATATTCTAGGTGATTGAGTGATGCAACTTTTATGTAAATTAAGATTTATGACACTCCCTGTAAACATAGAGATGGATTATCACACTTCACCACCCTAAAGATACTGTAAACATGGAGATGGATTATAACTGGTGACTATTTCCTTATGAGGAGTAACATTCTAGAGTTATGCATGAGTTATAGAGTTCATGAGTACATGCAATCCATCTTTTTGATTTTGTAGCACTATGCTTTTGCTATATTTCAATGTCAGACTTAATTTGATACCCTGAACAAGCTGCTCTTACATTGTATTTTTATTGTTGCTATACTGTGCATTATTTCTACTATTATTTTTGCTTTGTATATGACTAATATATGACCTGTTTTCACATTAAGATTGGTGTATTAGTACTTCTATTGATTAGGCACATCTTATTAAAAGATGGGAATTTTTTTTCTGCTTTTTGCAATAGGTGTGGAACATGGAAAGGAGATAAACTCTGCAGTAGTTACAGACAAGTGCGGTACTGCTCTGAGAAACACCAGGTAGCCGAATTGTTTAGATGTTTTATTTAGTCTTCTTTCCACAAATTTTATCCTAATAGTTATCTTTTGTTTTCCTCATCCCCTCTCTCTATTAGTAAACATTATTAGCATTAGGCTTAGTATTATATTTAATTTGCTAACTTTTTTGTTCACTGGAAAATCATTATGAAGGTGAGGGAGAACTTAGTATTATATTTAATTCTGCTTCACTGCTTCTACCTCGCTGCTTCTGCTTCACTGCCTTAGCTGATTGTGGGTTGTCATCTGTGGTAAGTGGTCTTTTTCTGATTTTCTTTTGTTTAGTTAGGGCGTGTTTGGGTGTTGGCCATTTTTGTTGGAGTTAAGAAGAAGAAAGGAAAGCGGTGTGTGAGTTTCTGCTTTTGTGTTTGCTTCAGTCCTTTGAATAGTGATTAGAGTTTGGATTATGAGATGAGACATGATTAACTGATTATGGTGTTGCGATTAGGGAGCAGAATAAAGTATGGGAATGTGGGATTTGCTAATCTTTTGCTGTTGCTTTTGTTCACTAAATTACTATTTGGAAATGTTGTTGCTTTTGTTCACTAAATTATTATTTGGGGGCGGCAGGGCGGGGGTTGAAAAAGAGTGTTCGGTGAGCATGATGATGAAAATGGTTGTATGTGAGGACATGGCTTTTTGTTATTTTCATTAATAAGCACGATTAATTTACTTGAATTGATTAATTTGAGCTAGGCTTTCAATAAAATCAAGACTCAAGTTAAATAGCAAAACCCGAACAAGAAAATCAAGACTCAAGTGTTAAATAGTTAGTTTTCTTATAGCAGTTGTGAGAGTCTGTGACTTTTACTTGGTGCACTAGGCTATAAATAACTCTCTCTCTCTCTCTCTCTCTCTCTCTCTCTATATATGTCATTGAGTTGTAATTGCTGTGATTTTTCTATAAATAACTCTCTCTACGCAGCTGGAATAAATCATTAGCAATAGTGAAATTATGGAATTTTATTCATCTGGCTAAATGGATGAAGCAGTTTTTTTTTTTCAATTAAATGTATATAAATCGATAAGAGGGATGGTATATAATGCTAAAAATATTAATGTTTTAGTCTCTTTGAATATATTATGGTAATTTTTGTAACACCCTAACTACCAAAGCTCACGCTTCCGGCTGCGCAACTCTGATAGCTCGGGCATTACGACGACACTTATACTATTTAATACTAAAATATGAGCCTGTTTAAAACTTTAAACCGTGATACCGCTCCCAAAAATACTTTCGTTCGATAACGTACATCTATAAATACCATACAACTTACAACAACTCATAAAGAGTACATCCATATATATATACATAAATACATATAAATAACTTTACAAGCATTAACCAATACAATTCCTATCCCTCTTACAGATTATATCAAGATAAAGGCGAGGGTACAATAAACCATAACTAAAACAATACAGAGCATCACAACAACAATTAAATAAGCTCTTCGTAACTTCTGCGCCCATATCCTGAAAGGGGAAAAATGTAGGGGGGTGAGAACATCATCCTCGAAAGGGTTCTCAGTAGAGGGTTTTTGGGAATTACTGTAATAGGATACATGAAGATAAACCGTACCAGTGATTAATAACCGTCTTATGCCTCTTTTCAAAAACAACGGTTTACAATAAAAGAGGAATCGGAAATCTTTTCTGAAAGAGGAACAGTTCAATTCTCAAAAACTCAAAAGCCTTTCAAAACGGTTTATCTATGCTGAACCAAAATAGCCTTTCACGCATTTCCAAACCATAACCACAATACCGAAACCAACCATCGGTCCATCTCAATTCAACCACGGCCCTAGGCCCAAACAATCCAACCAACAACCAATCACCACAATCCAACAGAGTCCCAGATGCAAACACAGGAAGGAAGTTCAAGCACAAACAAACAGTTATTACAAGTAGAACAGTTAGCAATTAATCACATAGGCAAACCAAGTATAATATGCACACCCAAACAATGTCACATAAATGCATATGATGCATGCCTGTCCCTAGTGGCTGATGATATCATCTGTCGGTTATAGAGCCAACCCGACAAGTCCTGGTAGCTAACCATTGGACTGTCCCTCTGTCGTGCATCCCTAACTCGAGTTATACTTATCATAAACTTGATCATAATCATGATCCATATCCATCACCCTTACTGGTGAATATTTATCCATCACCATCACTGGTGAATATTCATGGGGGCGAGCTCATCCGGGACTTTCACAGTGCCCGGCCACACTTACGACATAGGGTCAACAGAGTATCAAGTCTCAACCTGGAGCACGTGGTGGCTAGCCACTGCTACTACCCAGGGAAACTCGTATCTCAGATAGTGGAAGTGCAACATTCACATTTATCAATGATTCAGCATAAACATGCAATCAATCTCATCCATGGATCAACATCCATCTCAGCCATCCGGCTCACGGTTCATTCTAGAACCAGCCAATATTCATATCATACACAGCCATTCCGGCTCACGGTTCAATCCAGAACCAATCAGTATGTATAAACATACACAGCCATTCCGGCTCTCAATAAAACAACACTTCCACATTCAAAATCATCAAATTCATGAAATCGGCATTTAAGCCATAAATCATTTTCTCGACTCATTTCACTTTGAAATCAAGTTTCAACTCTTTTCAGCCTTGGCTTTAAAGATCTCATTTCTCAAATCATCTCAGGCTCATAAGCCACTTTTACTCAAGGTAAATTCTCCTTTCAAAACAATGCCACTCTCGGCATCTTCTTTCCAAAACTTCCATAATCATGGCAAGTTAAAAGCCTCTTTGAGATATTCAAAATCACCCATCCAACAATGGGATTTTATAACAAAAGTTTCTCGGCAGAGTCCCAAGTCTTTAGGGGAGAATAACATATCTCATTTCACCAAATTCCTTTAAAATCATTAAAACATTGGCTTTCTGATTTGAGTAAGAAAATAGGATCTAAGCCAAACCGAGTCACGTAATCTTCACTTCTTTCAAAACCATTTCCTTTACTTAAACAAAACCGGCTTCAATTCCATAACTAAATCTGAAGCGTTTCAAACTGATAAGAGAATCATCTTTGTTGTGTTAAACTAGAGTTCAAAAGATACTTTGAATCTTATTTAAAACGTCAAAATAATGAGGCTCATCAATCGAAATCCAATTCCTTTTAAAATCACGAAAACTCTCCCAAGGGACAATCTTTGTGTTTAATAGAGAAAAATATAAACCCGTTTTACCTTTTAAAACAGCCTCAAAGCAAAATTCTCTTTCAAATGACTTGTACCCAAAGACATACTGTTCTTCTTGGAAAATAAGGATAAATCATGATTCTCTTTTCAATAATTCTTTCAAAGCATAACTTCATTGCTTTCTTAATTGTTCTAAGTAAAGGTAATAAAGAAGCCATAATTTTACAATCCTCAAAATAGATAGGAAAGGCATTAAACTCAAAATTCCCCAATTAACATTTCAAATAAGGACTCGGATTCTATAGAAATTTCGGCAGCACCTCCCCTAAAACTTGGACTTTTGCCACCCGGTTCGGGTCCCAACTAAACCGTTTCTCATTCCTTTTCAACAGCTCAAAACCAGAAATCAATTCAAAAGCAAGCTAAATCCAACAGTCGCCTCAGTGGCATATCTCAAGGAAGCCATTTCAAAAATCAACTCAATATCAACCGATTTAACTCATTTCTAAAGCTTTAAAGAATCGGTTCAGCAATAAATCATTTATTAAAACCAAATCAATTAAAGCAACCCAGGCTGAATTTCAAGAGTATTCTATCTTTCACATCATCAAAATAATTGACTCAATTCAAACCAATCCTCAACGGATTAAACTCATTTCAAATCTTTAAAGAATCAACTTCAAACATTACATTTCACAATCCACACAACAATTCGGCCAAACCAATATCCATAGTCATTCGAGTCAATCAAATAATACATAAGGCAGATACAATCACCAAATACACAATATCTCACATCAGTACCCATATGTAATAATTCCAATAATAAACTATAGTTTTTGGAAAGCGCCCCTACCTCAAAACGCAATTCCATAATCCAAACGCCTCATCAAGTCCTTTCCGCCTCAACCCGAACTGACGGCAACCAAAACCTCAGCTCACAGCCACGTTCACAATAACCATAGCAACACTAATCGCAACATACAATAATCAGGACTCTATCCCTCGTTACCAAAATTCATATTCATTAACCAAACAAAACGAAATACTAACGCGAGGCTTTCTGAAACATACTTATCGAAACGAAGAAGGAACGGCTGAACCGAACAGCGGCGGTCTCTGAACCGGTTCGGCGGCAGCCCGGCAGCCACCTCAAGCGACAGCAGCGACCGGACTCCGGCGTTGGTAACTGAAACCCACATACAGAGGTGATAAAGCTTCCGGAATCTTAAACGAATGAAAACCAAATTCAAAGCCCTTACCGGTAGAGTTTTCCGGCGACGGCAGAAGTAGCCAGAGGCTCCGGCGGCGGTCCTGGAAGTCACAGAACCACTCCCGGCGGTCAGTATCACAGAGACGCAGCTCCCTTGTCCGGCAGCGGCACCTGCGACGGCCTGAACACTCTTCTGGCTGCATTTCAGCTTGCCATCACCTGCAGCGGCGAGCTCAGATGGTGGCAGACACAACCTTCCTCCTTACTCGTTCCGATCTCCCTCTCTCCAGCGGCAACAAGGGAATGGCAGATCTTTCACAACGGCGGCGGCAAGCTCGCGGCAACAGCCGGCGACGAGCAGACCGGCTACTAGGCGGCGCGACCCTTTCCCCCATCGCGGCTCTCTCCTTCGCCTCAAATCTGCTCTGCGACGGCGCAAGGACGGCGGCGCAGCTGGATTGGGTGCGGCGGTTCCAACAGAGACGAGTTCCTCCGGCTCGTGCAGCAGCGTCGTTGGGAGAAGCAGCGGCGACAGTGCGGCCTCAGGGGGACGGCGACGCCTCCCTCCGCGGATCCTCTCTCTCCATCACATCTCTCTTCAACTGGCGGCGATGAAGGTGATCGGCATGGTGACGGGCTCGGCGGCTGCGTCGCTCTCCTCCCCTCCCCCACCGGCGAACTCTTTCCTTCTTCCCCCTCTATTTCGTTTTCTTTCTCCCCTTGGGTCTCACTGTGTGCGTGTGTTTGTGTTCATCTGCGCAGCAAAGAGGATGAAGGAGAGACTGTTGGCTGCGCAGCATGAAGAGAAGGGTTTTTGGGGATGGTGTATCAAAATTAGGGTTAGGGTTAAGCTAGGGGTAGTTTTGTAATTTCACATAAATTGAGGATAATATAATAATTGAAACCCAATTTAAATCCAACACTAATTATGTATAGAAAATACTATTTGCTCACCAATTTCACAAATTATTTTCAATAAAATATCCAAATCAAATAATTAGGAGTAATATAATTAAATTCTTTATTTTCCAAAGTAGCAGTATTAATATTGAAAATATTAATTATTTAATTCAAATCATATAGAAATCCTTATTATTTCACAACTACCAATTTTATACTCTGAATATAGAAAATAATCCAATAATTGTGAAATTGGATAATAATCATAACTTATCTCAAATCCCATAAATCAAAACTTGCCTTAATTATCTTTAATAAAATGATTTCCGAAATTAAGGCTATAAATAACAATATGATTTGAGACTTGATCAAAATAAGACTTTTCAAAGTTCTGGGTCTTACATTCTACCCACCTTATAAAAATTTTCGTCCTCGAAAATTGATACAAAACGAAAGAAATTTCATAACAGTTCACCTTTGAACACATTTAAGAAAGAAGCAAAAATATCTCAACATATAAACATATATACGATTTTCAAATACTTGGATGGTTGTATGCATAAAGATACAAAGGCAGGAGTGTGATTGTAAAGCAAACGTTATAAGATAGGCTCAATGTACAAGGTCATATGACCTCAATGTTTCACAAAACTTGAGGTGCCAAAATAGGGTGCCAAATAAGATAGGCGTTCACAAAGCAAAGATGACATGGTTCAAACATGTGATAGTAAAGCAAGGCATCGAAGGCTATAAAACATGATGGGGTTAAAACGACGTGCTTAACATCCGCACACTAATCTCATATCAACCTCAAGGCTTCAACTTTCCAACTCCGTCAAGCACTTTTCAACCTCATAGCCAAACATAAGCCTAACACCCGCAAGCTCGTTTGCAAGGGATAAAACACCCACAACTCATCATAACGTTACACACCTACCGCTTTACCTTCCATATATACATATCACGTCTTAAAGAACTAACGCATCGCGTTACTATATCTACAGATCGCACGTGATATCAAAACAATTCTCGAGTCTACTCAGAAGAATACGAGGTCTTAAAAATAGAGACAAATGTCAAGGACAATACTCATAGATTTGAAGGAATATATCCAATTCCAGATGAACAAGGATGTTCAAACAATGAAGTTTGCTAGAAATAGATCAATAGGAAGAAAACCAGCGCACCAGTTTGAAACAAACTCAAGCCAAGTCGAAGAAGTATAAGGTTTACACAAGAGAATATTTCAAACCCAAGGCAAAGCTCACAGAACTCAAGAGCACAATTACAAATACTTTCGAATACATTGTTCATGAAGGAACCGAAACTTGCGGAAAAACCACTTCGCAGTCTAAAAGAATGGTTAAGTGACAAACATTCTCCAAGAGAATAACAAAAGCATAATCGTGGCTTTACTTCAATACAATTTCATGTTGAAGTAAATCATGTAGAGTTTTAAAAACAAAATGCACACAAGTTTCGCTAAGAGCTAAAATATTTCCTCAAATATTTTAGAAAGATAATTAGGTGCACAACTTAACCAAAAGTAATTCATAAAACTCGGAAGAGAAATCAGATGCTTGTTCAAAAATTCCCAAAGTTCATATTCAAACAAGCGTGTATAACATTCATAGCAAGGGTGAAAGAGGAAGTCAAACTCTTTTTAGAAAAGAAATTTCGAGCTAAAAATTTGCTTACCATCTGGTAAGGAAATAGGTGGTGCGTTACAAACAAACCAATTTCCACTAAACAAGGGAGCTTTCCAAAACCTCATTTAAAATAGCGCTTGCCAACTTTGAATTAACTTCGTCAAAATTGAACAATGGTTTCAATCTCAATCAAGCAACAGAAAATAAATTCCGTTTAATATTTCTTCAAAGAGAATTCAAAATTCTTTTAAAAGGTTCAAAATAAGACTCCAAAAGTGTTCTTGAAATCACCAACTCAGAAGAACATTCAAGAAGTTTAAGATGCACTAAAAAGGAGTCAAGCCTTGCAAGAAAGGATCTTAATTTAAAGTAGTTCAAACAAGTTCCACTAGACATGAAACATTAAACAAGTTTTAAATTGATCCAAAAGAATACAAAAGTCATAGAAAAAGACAACTCAATCATTTGTAATTTCTCAATGAAAATTCTTTGACTAAAAACTCTTGTAGAGATAATGAGAGAATAAACGATGCACTAATTTGAAACGAATCAAACTGACTCATATAAGAATGAGATTCACAAGAGAGGACAAACCAAGATCAATGGTAATGTTCACAAGATGTAAAAGATTAGTTAAAAACAGAATCACGCATGACATTCATAGAGGTGAAAAGCTTAAGAAGGAGCGAGTCTGATTACAAGAAGAAAGCTATGAGTCCAATATTTTCAAAAGAACAACAATATCATAAACCATGTAGTAGGCTAAATCAAACTCAAATCAAAATGAATTAAGTAAAGTTTATCAAATGAAACTCAACCGGGATAAAAGCGAGAAATCCCCTTTCTTTCCAGAATTTTGAAAAATACCCCAAATACATAATCAAATGAAGATGTACATTGGAACTATTGTAAAATTACTAGAAAGTCAAATCTACTTTTAAAGTAAGTGCAATTCCGTAAACCAGTAAAAGTACAGGCGAGGTATTAGAAAGAAATAGTTGTTAAACTGTATAAATAATCTCAAAGTCTCATATATAGAAAAGTATATATCTAATCAACAGCAATTTATAAAATCTCAAAATTGGCTGTGATCACTGTCAAGTAAGAGAAAAACTGAATCAACAATTTCTCAAAGAATGGACTCAGAATCAGGAGTTAAAAATGCACAGCGCTTTAAGACAAGTTCAAGGCTATATCAATGAATACAGGAATAAAAAAGAACTCAAACAGAGGAAGGTAGATGCAACAAGGATCTCAAACAAGCATATGCACTTAAGATCAAACAAGAATGCCTGTGGATAGAGGAATAAAGTTTAAAAATCAAACTACTCCTCAAAAGGATCAGCAATCAAGAACTTCAAGTTAGGACATGAAAGAACAGGACGGCTCAAATGAAATTCAAGACACAAAACTGAATAGCCTCGAGAAATAGTTTCTAGCGTTCTCAAAACCCGTGATTCGCTTTACTCAAGACTCGTCTATCATCTATGATAACCCATTAGCGCTTTCATATACAAAATTCACTAGTATTAAGCCGGCCAAACTTAATACAAAGAATTTTGCAATGCAAGACTAACATCGTTAATCAATAGACCGTCATGTGCATCAAGCTCTAATTCTCGTCATTCGACAAGACCTAATACATGACAAACGCTCAGAGTATGCAATTGAAGCATAGTTGGTCCATTCCTCAGGCTCTACAGGAAGGACTGCTCTGATACCATAATGTAACACCCTAACTACCAAAGCTCACGCTTCCGGCTGCGCAACTCTGATAGCTCGGGCATTACGACGACACTTATACTATTTAATACTAAAATATGAGCCTGTTTAAAACTTTAAACCGTGATACCGCTCCCAAAAATACTTTCGTTCGATAACGTACATCTATAAATACCATACAACTTACAACAACTCATAAAGAGTACATCCATATATATATACATAAATACATATAAATAACTTTACAAGCATTAACCAATACAATTCCTATCCCTCTTACAGATTATATCAAGATAAAGGCGAGGGTACAATAAACCATAACTAAAACAATACAGAGCATCACAACAACAATTAAATAAGCTCTTCGTAACTTCTGCGCCCATATCCTGAAAGGGGAAAAATGTAGGGGGGTGAGAACATCATCCTCGAAAGGGTTCTCAGTAGAGGGTTTTTGGGAATTACTGTAATAGGATACATGAAGATAAACCGTACCAGTGATTAATAACCGTCTTATGCCTCTTTTCAAAAACAACGGTTTACAATAAAAGAGGAATCGGAAATCTTTTCTGAAAGAGGAACAGTTCAATTCTCAAAAACTCAAAAGCCTTTCAAAACGGTTTATCTATGCTGAACCAAAATAGCCTTTCACGCATTTCCAAACCATAACCACAATACCGAAACCAACCATCGGTCCATCTCAATTCAACCACGGCCCTAGGCCCAAACAATCCAACCAACAACCAATCACCACAATCCAACAGAGTCCCAGATGCAAACACAGGAAGGAAGTTCAAGCACAAACAAACAGTTATTACAAGTAGAACAGTTAGCAATTAATCACATAGGCAAACCAAGTATAATATGCACACCCAAACAATGTCACATAAATGCATATGATGCATGCCTGTCCCTAGTGGCTGATGATATCATCTGTCGGTTATAGAGCCAACCCGACAAGTCCTGGTAGCTAACCATTGGACTGTCCCTCTGTCGTGCATCCCCAACTCGAGTTATACTTATCATAAACTTGATCATAATCATGATCCATATCCATCACCCTTACTGGTGAATATTTATCCATCACCATCACTGGTGAATATTCATGGGGGCGAGCTCATCCGGGACTTTCACAGTGCCCGGCCACACTTACGACATAGGGTCAACAGAGTATCAAGTCTCAACCTGGAGCACGTGGTGGCTAGCCACTGCTACTACCCAGGGAAACTCGTATCTCAGATAGTGGAAGTGCAACATTCACATTTATCAATGATTCAGCATAAACATGCAATCAATCTCATCCATGGATCAACATCCATCTCAGCCATCCGGCTCACGGTTCATTCTAGAACCAGCCAATATTCATATCATACACAGCCATTCCGGCTCACGGTTCAATCCAGAACCAATCAGTATGTATAAACATACACAGCCATTCCGGCTCTCAATAAAACAACACTTCCACATTCAAAATCATCAAATTCATGAAATCGGCATTTAAGCCATAAATCATTTTCTCGACTCATTTCACTTTGAAATCAAGTTTCAACTCTTTTCAGCCTTGGCTTTAAAGATCTCATTTCTCAAATCATCTCAGGCTCATAAGCCACTTTTACTCAAGGTAAATTCTCCTTTCAAAACAATGCCACTCTCGGCATCTTCTTTCCAAAACTTCCATAATCATGGCAAGTTAAAAGCCTCTTTGAGATATTCAAAATCACCCATCCAACAATGGGATTTTATAACAAAAGTTTCTCGGCAGAGTCCCAAGTCTTTAGGGGAGAATAACATATCTCATTTCACCAAATTCCTTTAAAATCATTAAAACATTGGCTTTCTGATTTGAGTAAGAAAATAGGATCTAAGCCAAACCGAGTCACGTAATCTTCACTTCTTTCAAAACCATTTCCTTTACTTAAACAAAACCGGCTTCAATTCCATAACTAAATCTGAAGCGTTTCAAACTGATAAGAGAATCATCTTTGTTGTGTTAAACTAGAGTTCAAAAGATACTTTGAATCTTATTTAAAACGTCAAAATAATGAGGCTCATCAATCGAAATCCAATTCCTTTTAAAATCACGAAAACTCTCCCAAGGGACAATCTTTGTGTTTAATAGAGAAAAACATAAACCCGTTTTACCTTTTAAAACAGCCTCAAAGCAAAATTCTCTTTCAAATGACTTGTACCCAAAGACATACTGTTCTTCTTGGAAAATAAGGATAAATCATGATTCTCTTTTCAATAATTCTTTCAAAGCATAACTTCATTGCTTTCTTAATTGTTCTAAGTAAAGGTAATAAAGAAGCCATAATTTCACAATCCTCAAAATAGATAGGAAAGGCATTAAACTCAAAATTCCCCAATTAACATTTCAAATAAGGACTCGGATTCTATAGAAATTTCGGCAGCACCTCCCCTAAAACTTGGACTTTTGCCACCCGGTTCGGGTCCCAACTAAACCGTTTCTCATTCCTTTTCAACAGCTCAAAACCAGAAATCAATTCAAAAGCAAGCTAAATCCAACAGTCGCCTCAGTGGCATATCTCAAGGAAGCCATTTCAAAAATCAACTCAATATCAACCGATTTAACTCATTTCTAAAGCTTTAAAGAATCGGTTCAGCAATAAATCATTTATTAAAACCAAATCAATTAAAGCAACCCAGGCTGAATTTCAAGAGTATTCTATCTTTCACATCATCAAAATAATTGACTCAATTCAAACCAATCCTCAACGGATTAAACTCATTTCAAATCTTTAAAGAATCAACTTCAAACATTACATTTCACAATCCACACAACAATTCGGCCAAACCAATATCCATAGTCATTCGAGTCAATCAAATAATACATAAGGCAGATACAATCACCAAATACACAATATCTCACATCAGTACCCATATGTAATAATTCCAATAATAAACTATAGTTTTTGGAAAGCGCCCCTACCTCAAAACGCAATTCCATAATCCAAACGCCTCATCAAGTCCTTTCCGCCTCAACCCGAACTGACGGCAACCAAAACCTCAGCTCACAGCCACGTTCACAATAACCATAGCAACACTAATCGCAACATACAATAATCAGGACTCTATCCCTCGTTACCAAAATTCATATTCATTAACCAAACAAAACGAAATACTAACGCGAGGCTTTCTGAAACATACTTATCGAAACGAAGAAGGAACGGCTGAACCGAACAGCGGCGGTCTCTGAACCGGTTCGGCGGCAGCCCGGCAGCCACCTCAAGCGACAGCAGCGACCGGACTCCGGCGTTGGTAACTGAAACCCACATACAGAGGTGATAAAGCTTCCGGAATCTTAAACGAATGAAAACCAAATTCAAAGCCCTTACCGGTAGAGTTTTCCGGCGACGGCAGAAGTAGCCAGAGGCTCCGGCGGCGGTCCTGGAAGTCACAGAACCACTCCCGGCGGTCAGTATCACAGAGACGCAGCTCCCTTGTCCGGCAGCGGCACCTGCGACGGCCTGAACACTCTTCTGGCTGCATTTCAGCTTGCCATCACCTGCAGCGGCGAGCTCAGATGGTGGCAGACACAACCTTCCTCCTTACTCGTTCCGATCTCCCTCTCTCCAGCGGCAACAAGGGAATGGCAGATCTTTCACAACGGCGGCGGCAAGCTCGCGGCAACAGCCGGCGACGAGCAGACCGGCTACTAGGCGGCGCGACCCTTTCCCCCATCGCGGCTCTCTCCTTCGCCTCAAATCTGCTCTGCGACGGCGCAAGGACGGCGGCGCAGCTGGATTGGGTGCGGCGGTTCCAACAGAGACGAGTTCCTCCGGCTCGTGCAGCAGCGTCGTTGGGAGAAGCAGCGGCGACAGTGCGGCCTCAGGGGGACGGCGACGCCTCCCTCCGCGGATCCTCTCTCTCCATCACATCTCTCTTCAACTGGCGGCGATGAAGGTGATCGGCATGGTGACGGGCTCGGCGGCTGCGTCGCTCTCCTCCCCTCCCCCACCGGCGAACTCTTTCCTTCTTCCCCCTCTATTTCGTTTTCTTTCTCCCCTTGGGTCTCACTGTGTGCGTGTGTTTGTGTTCATCTGCGCAGCAAAGAGGATGAAGGAGAGACTGTTGGCTGCGCAGCATGAAGAGAAGGGTTTTTGGGGATGGTGTATCAAAATTAGGGTTAGGGTTAAGCTAGGGGTAGTTTTGTAATTTCACATAAATTGAGGATAATATAATAATTGAAACCCAATTTAAATCCAACACTAATTATGTATAGAAAATACTATTTGCTCACCAATTTCACAAATTATTTTCAATAAAATATCCAAATCAAATAATTAGGAGTAATATAATTAAATCCTTTATTTTCCAAAGTAGCAGTATTAATATTGAAAATATTAATTATTTAATTCAAATCATATAGAAATCCTTATTATTTCACAACTACCAATTTTATACTCTGAATATAGAAAATAATCCAATAATTGTGAAATTGGATAATAATCATAACTTATCTCAAATCCCATAAATCAAAACTTGCCTTAATTATCTTTAATAAAATGATTTCCGAAATTAAGGCTATAAATAACAATATGATTTGAGACTTGATCAAAATAAGACTTTTCAAAGTTCTGGGTCTTACAATTTTAATTATTCTCTTTGTATAGAGACAACCGTGAAGAAAACATGAGGACCTACACAATGGTTGAAGATTCATGCAAGATAGTTGGAAGATAGAGAAGAAATTACTCTAAATATTGAAGGAGAGAGAATTGGTCCTACTGATGAAGTTGTAAACAACTTGAGCAAATTGGGCATAGTGGCAAGGAATTCATATGTTTGTCCATTAATTTTTACAAACTGGAAGGGGATTAAAGATAAAGAAGCTATTTGGGAATATGTTCAAGTGAGAATATTAGTCTTGTTTCTTTTAGAAACATAAGGAAATGTACACATTTTATTCTTATTAGCAAATAATATGTGATTGTGGATCTTATAACAATTTTTATAAGTCAAATTTGATGGAAATGTTCAATTATTTTTCTTTAGTGACTTTATTCAAGTAGTTTAGATTATTTATTGACACTAATAATTAAAAAAAAATTGAAATTAAAACCGTTGCCAAAAAGACACCAATGGTAATGCTTTAAAACCGTTGTCTTAGAAGACTATAAAATGGCAATGGTATTAAAACCGTTGCCAAAAAATGACACCAACGATAACGCTTTAAAACCGTTGGCTTTGTGAATAATAAAACTACAACAGTTTAAAACCGTTGCCTATTCAGTTATGGTTTTAAACCGTTGGAGCATGAAAGAGAACAGTTTAAAACCGTTGCTTATAGAGTAACGGTTCGAAACCGTTGTTTAAAATTTTCTTTCAAAACCGTTGTCTATGCCAGTAACTTTGGCAACGGTTTTTTTGTTATCGTTGCCTTAGGTAAAAAACCGTTGCCTTTGATCATTGGCAACGGCCGCATATACCACAGGTCAAAAACCGTTGCCAAAGCGTTGCTTAAAGCTTTAGGAACGGTTTTTCAATCTACGGCAACGGTTTTTGACCATTGCGAAAATCCTTATTTGTTGTAATGTGGAGAGGACCAAAGCGTGAATGACAAGACAGAATGCTAAAAAGACTTGATAGAGCGCTGGCCAATTCAAAATGGAACTTAACCTATCAGAATGCTACGGTCCAGGTCCTTCCTAGGATTAATTCGGACCACCACCCCTTGCTCATATCAGACGGAGGAGAAAGCAGTAGAAGAGGAGATAGACCGTTCAGATTCGAACTTAAGTGGTCTACCCACACAGATTATGAGAACATCCTGCAGCAACACTGGGACGAGGAAATGTCACTCCCGAGTAGCCTGAACAATGTTCGGGAGGGGCTAATAAAATGGAATAAAGAAGTCTTTGGTAATATATTTAGAAAGAAAAGGAGAATCTTGAATAGACTGACAGGAATTCAGAGGCACCATTCCTACGGAAACAACCCCTTCTTGGAACAACTTGAATCCTCCCTTCAAAGGGAGCTGAATGAGGTACTCGATAAGGAGGAAATATTTTGGCTTCAAAAGTCCAGAGAACAGTGGATCACAGAAGGAGATAGAAATACAAAATTTTATCACAACAAGACTATTATCAGAAGAAGAAAAAATAAAATCCTGAAACTAAGAGACCAACAGGGACATTGGATTGAGGAAGAAACACATTTGAAAAAGCACATTGAAGAATACTTCATAAAGCTCTACAAAGAAGAGGTAAATAGTGTTCCTTTTGATTTAACTAACATATCACTACCTAATTTGGAACCATCTACCTGCAGGATCTTGGAAACTACCCCTACAGATCAGGTAATCAAGGATGCACTTCAAAGTATAGGTTCCCTAAAAGCACCAGGAGAAGATGGTTTTCCAGCTGTATTTTATAAAAACAATTGAAGCCTACTACGTAAGAAGACGTATGAACACATCAGAAGCTGCTGGAACAACTCGGACCTAATCAAAGTATCCAATTCTACTTTGTTGGCCCTCATTCCAAAAAATCAACATCCGGAATTGATATCTCAATTTAGACCGATAGCTCTCTGCAACGTTTAGTACAAGATCCTCACCAAGATCATAGTTCAAAGATTAAAACCAATACTAAATGATAGGATCTCCCCCCACCAATCCAGCTTCATTCCGAGAAGAAACATGCAAGACAACATAATGATAGCTAAAGAAATTATGCACTCGATGAGAAAGATGAGAGGAAAAAAGGCTATATGGCAATTAAAATTGACTTTGAAAAGGCTTATGATAGAATCAGCTGGGACTTCATCAACCGAAGACTACTGGAATTTAATCTTCCAACAAAATTGATAAACATCATCATGAATGGAGTAAGATCAGTGAGCTACAAGGTTCTTTGGAATGGAAACAAGCTGCGTAGCTTCTCCCCTACTAGAGGAGTTCGACAAGGAGATCCGATTTTGCCCTATCTTTTTGTGATATGTATGGATAAACTATCCCAATACATAGAACAAGAAGTAGGAAAAGGAAATTGGAATCCCATTAGAGTGGGAAGAGACGGACCGGAAGTTTCACATTTGATGTTTTCAGATGATTTGTTGCTTTTTACAGAGGCTTCCCCCCAGCAAATCAGTAATATTAAGGAGATTCTAAGACTCTTTCATCAGGCAGCAGGCATAAAGGTCAACCAAGCTAAATCATCTATAGTGTTCTCAAAAAATGTCATAGCCCAAACAAAGAATGAAATTCTAAGAAGATCCGAGTTCAAGGAAAGCAATGCCCTAGGACGTTACCTTGGAGCGCTCATAAACAACAACAGAAGAGGAAAAGATAATTCCAAAATAATCATTGAGAGAGTTCAAACAAGTTAAAGGGTTGGAAAAGCAAATGCCTATCCCTAGCTGGTAGAATTACTCTTGCCCAATCTGTCATAAGCCCAACCGTTAATTTTGAGATGCAACATGGAAGAATCCCAAGGGGTGTATGCCTTGAAATTGAAAAACTACAAAGAGACTTCATCCGGGGTGATAATGAGAATCAAAGAAAGTTGCACCACATCAACTGGAAGACACTATGTGCGCCTAAACATGATGGAGGCCTTGGTCTAAGAAAGCTAAAATCAATGAATGACGCCTTCCTATTGAAAATCCTATGGCAACTCAGAGAAAGACCTAACACTCTCTGCTCAAAAGTCATATCTTATAAACATTGCAATGGTAATATTCATACAGCCCAACCAGTAGCAAGAAGCTCAGACTCACCTCTTTGGAAGGAATTGGTCAAATTATGGCCAACATACAAGGAGAATACCATCTGCATTATAGGAAATGGCTTGTCTACAAATTTATGGCTTGATCCTTGGGTTGAAGAGACAGCAAACCTGTTAAGTGAAACAATGCAGAATATTACTGATCTTGAAAGCACTGTATGGGAATGGACAGACAATGAAGAAAACTGGGATAATAACAAACTGAGGAGATTTCTACCTGAAGAAGTTGTACACAAGATAACAGCCACCCTCCCACCTGCTGAGGAACATGGAGATGACAGAATAGGCTAGAGACACTCCGAGGATGGAAATTTCATGGTAGGAGCAACCTACAAAGCTCTGAAAAATTGATCAAAACCATAACAGAATACCTGGAGCAAACTATGAAAATGGGAAGGCCCACAAAAGGCCAACAACCTTCAGAAATGGATTCACATAAACTTCAACAACAACCTGGGAGCAAACCAAAATATGAACTGGATAGATATGTTCAATATTGCTTGCTGGAGCTTCTGGAGATGGCAAAATCGGGAGGTGCATGAAACTGGTTACCAAAGACCGCCGGAAACACACATGGAGATCTTGAAAGGAGTAGAGACATGCCGAGAAGCTTTCAAGAAGAGAAGAAGAATAATGCAAGCTCATCGAAGAGAAGAAATAGCCATTAGATGGAACCCTACCCCTATTGATTGGATTACCTTGAATTTGGATGAGGCCATGGAAAGGGGAACGGGGAGAGCAGGCTGTGGTGGACTCTTAAGGGATGGGAGGGGAAAATGGATTGGTGGGTTTTCCTATTTCATTGGGCGCTGTGTCAGCATATAAGGCTGAGTTGTGGGGAGTTGCCAAAGGCTTGGAGATAGCCTGGACTATGGGAATCAGAAAATTGGTGGTGGAATGTGACTCACAAGTAGTAATTTCAACTTTGAATGGGCAAAAAGATCTCAACAGACATCCAAATGCTCTGATTAGAAACATTAATATTTGGAGACAGAAGAATTGAAAAATTTGTTTTGTAAATATTTATAGAGAAGAAAATAGATGTGCTGATTGTCTTGCTCTTAAAAATTTAGATTTACAGTTAGGCCTTCACTTTTGAGACACACCTTCTAGAGAAGTGATTAGTCTTTTAGCTGATGATAAACAAGAAGTCTCTATACCCCGCTTAGTTTGTACTTAGTCTCTTTTTTTTGGGCAGTTTAGCCCGACACAAAACCAAAAAAAAAAAAAAAAGGAAACACAGTTCTTCATGACTTTTATAGAATAAGACCCTACATTGATTGTTCGTTTTAGTGAGCATGGTCAAACTAGAACACACCTTCACTGAACCCTAAACAACAGCAAAGACAAAACCACAAAAATTGAAAGACAAGTAAAATTAAAAGTTCACATATGCCTAATCAGTCTGACATAGTTAGGAAAGAAGTATTGCCTCCTATCCTGCTAAACAGACACCGCAATCTGACCTTTACCATAATCGGAGTTGGAAGAAACGTATTCTGCGCTGACAAGGTATACGAGAAACTCTGTCCCTAATCCTCTTCGGTTCGCCCGCCTCCGACGCCGACGAATACCTCCTCTGCTCCTCTTAGGAACGCAACCCTTCAAAGCAGGCGACGAACGCCGCTGCTCCTCTACGGCACAGCTCCCGCCGACGACTGCACGCCGGAAATCGCCCACTGCCTTACGCGACTTAGCCACCAACAACACATGGAACACTAGTTTATCCTCGATGGTTCACACTACCACTTTTCCAATATTGCATTGCTTCTCCATCCAATCGTGCTTCCAACTTGCCCAATCTTGCTGACTTTGAAAGTTGGAAATTTACAGATTTGTCTCAAATAATTTGTCCTATGTTTAACTTGTTAATAACTATTGTTTAAAGATCCAAAAATGTTACCGTGAATCATTAGCTGAGTTACAGTCGTTAATAAGGTTACACTATCATTCATTCAAGTCAATCGCTGCCACATGTCCAATTCAGATTTGTTCTTCACCCTTAGCCACCCAACTATTTCAGCCACAAGAGACATCCCCTTTTAAATAATATTCATGTCATATGATAATGTAATATTGCAAGATATTTTTAGTCGATAGACTGATCTGGCCAATCGATTTTTGCGTTCCGTGCGATGCATGAATCTTCTGTTAGTTACTTACTATAGGGTGAATTGTTAGCCTTAACCGAGATCTACTTTCCATCGTCATATAAGTAACAAGTCCTAAATTAATAAACGAAAAATGAATTAACATAAGGTAATGCTAGGTAGACAAAAAAAACAGGCAGAATTTGTCTTATTTAGCATTAATTAATTGTCGCAACAATTAATGAATGCTAAAGCAAGTTATGGCTGTTTTTTGCTGATTTTTTTTTGTTACCAAACATTTCCGATTAACATATCACTACAAGTGCAAGAGTAGCCATTATGGAAGATGAGGATGCTAAACAATATATCAGTTGGCATTTATTTGAGGCACAAATAAAACACAAACAATAATTATACTTGTGACACCTGATGAATTTTCCTTGCATGGCAAGTTACTAGCTCTTGCACTAATCTTCAGACTCATTTGCACCACCAGCTTCAGGGTCATATGCATCTTCTACAGAGTTAAAAAACTCTGCCATTTTTTCTGAGACAGATTTCAAGCTTGGCTCCACAGAACTCTCATCTCCCCCATAATCATCATCCCCTTCTAAGATCAAATGAATTCCAGAATCTTTCAGCACCAACCTCTTATCTACGAGAGGGTTTCTTGTAGTCACACATAATGTACCTCCATCTCTCATAAAATGCACTAATGGATGAAAATCTGCAAAGCGACACATATGCATGTGTTCTTGGTTTGTTTTTGGCACCCCATGTAGGTATACTGAAGTACTATATGAAGACCCTGGGATGCCCTCTGATGCTGAGACTGACCAAAATAATAACTAATTGATTTGTTTTAAAATGTTTCTTATATCTTTTATGTCAAATTTTTTGTCTTTTGCATAGGTGATTGTAAAGCTGTCAATATTTTGTTGAAATTAGATGCCAACTATAATGTATATTGGTGTTGCTTACAAGCCTTTTATTCATACATGATGTTTGCTCGTGTATTATCAACCTCAGAATATGACATAATATTTTCCTCAAATTTAAAGTTTATTGTTTAGTTTCATGAACGGTGAACTTTGAGTTATAGTCAATTATGTTCAGATTATATGACAAATCATTATTTATTTCTTATTTATTTTTGTGGTCTTGATCAAAAGTTGATTCTCTTTGCTAAAGTTGGAGCTTGTATTCAAAGATTAGATTAGGTGTGCCAGAACGAATTAAATCTTACCTGATTTTAAGTAGTTATGAAATTAATGATATATCCAATCAAGTTTTAAACAAAAGACACATCCATCACATACACAGCCAAAGTTTGAAACACAAGACACATCTATTAAAGACACACAATTAAAGACACATCCAAACATTAGTTGGTTAAAACAAAACAAGTGTTTAACAAATGCATAAAGACATATAAGTGTCTTAACAAAGAAGGCAGATTCACACTTAAAATTTTTTTATAAGAGATAACTAAAGAAAGTTCACAAGTCTTGAAAAGCAACATCAAAGTTTTAAACAGAAAACACATCTATTAAAAACACATTCAAATAAGTTTTAAACAGAAAACACTTCCAACAGAAGACACATCTAAACAAATTTTAAACAAAAGACACATCCAACAGAGGATGAGGATGCTAAACAATATATCAGTTGGCATTTATTTGAGGCACAAATAAAACACAAAACAATAATTATACTTGTGACACCTGATGAATTTTCCCTGCATGTTAAGTTACTAGCTCTTGCACTAATCTTCAGACTCATTTGCACCACCAGGTTCAGGATCATATGCATCTTCTACGGAGTTAAAAAACTCTGCCATTTTTTCTGAGACAGACTTCAAGCTTGGCTCCACAGAACTCTCATCTCCCCCATAATCATCATCCCCTTCTAAGATCAAATGAATTCCAGAATCTTTCAGCTCCAACCTCTTATCTACGAGAGGGTTTCTCGTAGTCACAGATAATGTACCTCCATCTCTCATAAAATGCACTAATGGATGAAAATCTACAAAGCGACACATGTGCATGTGTTCTTGGTTCGTTTTTGGCACCCCACGTAGGTATACTGAAGTGCTATACACTTGTTTGCCCGATTTGAGAACAGTTGCCACAACATCAACAATTCCAGGCATCATGTCATTATTGGGAATGCTATGGTTGATGGAAAGAACAATGCATATAACAATACCTTTTAGCTCACGGTTTTTGCGCTTGGTAAAGTTCACAGTTTGTCTCGAAAACCATTCGGGAAATTTGGTTCCCGGCATGCTCAAGTTTCTTATATTCCTTAATGCAACCTGTTATTCAAATTCTCATTGTAAGTCACATTTCAGAACATGTGTCACACAATTTATCTCTATTCGTATATGTGATTGTAAGAGAAAAATGAAATTAGAAAGAAAGAGGATGATGAGAAACAGACATAAGTTCAAACATAGAAACAGTTTGAAACTGTATAAGGAACTGACATTTTATTAGTTAACAATTAGTCGATTTTTTTTGTTTAATGTTAAATTTTTTTTTTAACCCTCACTTTTTGTTTTTGTGATAGAAAACTATAAAATTTATGTAATTGACCTACTCAGTGAGACAAGATTTTATAATGATGTGGGAAACTAACCTTTGAAAGTCTTTTCCTTACTTGAGAGGAGCATGCAATACAGCCACCTAAATACATTCTTCTCAAAGATTTCAAGCTTTCAAGCCCTGGAATATCCACCACTTTCGCGCAGTTTGTGAGATCTAACTCTTGTAAGCACTCTAAGTCTGTAACCTCAGATACATTTTCCAACAAGGTGCAGTTTTCAGCATTCAACTCAATCAAGCTTGAAGGAAGAGAAGGCAGAGATCTCAACTCAATGCAATCTCGCAAGTAAAGCCTTTTGAGGATTGAGAGTCCCTTCAAGCTACATGGAAGGCTATGAAAATTGTTTTGAGATAAATCTAATTTTTCTAATGATGATAGTTTCTCAAAATCATTGGGAATTTCCCCCGATATTCGCCAAGCTCGAGCATCCAATACATTTAACAGAATCAGATCACAGAAGTTAGTTGGAAGTTGAAAAGAATGATGAGCACTTTCTTCCTCTGCAGGAAATCTATCATCATTCGCAACCAAATGTGGTCGTTTCGCCATTTCCAATGTCATCAAGCTTGAGAGCAAACCAAATGTTTCAGGCAATTTTGTTAGTGCAGTTTCCTCCATCATCAAGTGGTGCAATTCCTTCAATTTTCCAATTGATGTTGGAAGCTCTTTGAGCATTCTGCATTTGTTCATATTTAATGTAACAAGATTCTCCAGCAAGCCAATGGACTCTGGAAGTTCCTCTATAGTTGAATCACTTATGTCTAAAGTACTTAGTGCTGCTAATCTGCCAATAGATTCAGGCAATGATTTAAGATTAATGCAATTCCTCATTTCAAATTTCCTTAATATTATCATAGCTCCAATCTGATCCGGCAAATTCGCAATCGCTGTACCATCTAACTGAAGCTCAACTACTGAAGCTAAGCCGTTAATTGTGTCCGGCAATTGACCGAGAAGCTTGCATTGTCCAGCTGATAGCTCCTTCAAAGATGATAATGAACCAATAGAAGAAGGGAGTTCTTTGATTTCACTACAATTAACTGAAAGTCTTGTCAATGATATGAGATTGCCAATAGTTTCAGGAATTGCAGTGAGAGATTGACACCACCTCAAACTAAGTATCTCAAGGCTTGCAAGTGACCCAACTGAGTTAGGTAGTTCTTCTAATGCAGACTGATCAAGTGAGAGTACTTGCAGAGAAGTCAGGTTTCCGATACATTTCGGAAGCCTTTTCAGATTTTGGCAACCATCTAATACAAGCATTTCAAGTCTTTCCAGGCTGAAGATTGATTCAGGTATCTCAGCAATGGCAGTGTTATCAGCAAGTAGTTTTCTCAGTGACTTCATGTGGCCCATGTTTGATGGCAAGGCTTTTAGTTTCGCACAGCCGGTGAGCAACATGTTCTCTAGATTTTTCAGCCCGGATACGTCGTAGGGAAGTTCCTTAAGATTTGAACAGTAGCTCAAATTCAAATCGTGTAATGCACTGAGGCTCCCAATTGACTCATGAATGCTTGTTAGAGAAGTGCATCTTTCAAGTACAAGCTTGTCTAAACTTGCACAAGAAGATAAATCAGGAATTGAGGTTAGATTCCTACAGAGGGAGAGATTCAGAACCTTCAAATTCTCTGGCACCTGCTAAAGAGTGTTCATTTTAGTGTATGATGGATATCAAAGAGTAAGTGTAGTAGCTTTCTGCTTTGTATTGCATATTTTGATGTGTATACTAAAATACTTTCAATAGGAGTATGCAAGAATTTCCAATTAAATATGCTTGTAACATTTATATAAAATTATAAATAAATTATTGATTGATAAATTTGATAATACATACCTTTTTTGTTCTCAAGCCCCACAAGCTTTCAATATTGCTGTGTGAGAGATCAAGGACAGTGAATTTCTGTGACCAAAAGTCAGAAGGCAGGGTTTTGAAAGAACATCCTTGCCACTGTAGCCATTTGATTTCAGAGGGAAGAAATTGAAACTTCCCTTCCATTCTCAAATTATTGATCTCAAGTAGTCTCAAGTTCACCATTGATTTAAATGCTTTTGTCTGGAATGTAAGCCCTTTTTCTTTCTTGGCAAGGATTGATTTAAAAAATGCTGATGGATTTGTTATGATGGAGGTGCATTGAAGTTTGTGCCTCAAAATTGTTTCAGCTTCTGCATCATTGAGAATATATTTTCCCTGGAAATCGAGGGTGATCCCTTGTGTAAATCTTGTTCCCTATAAAAAAGAATAACGTTTATATTTCATCAATATATTTTTCTGGTGTATGAGTAGCATGCCATGTAAGGAACTGAAAAAGCTAGTTATACATCAACCAATTCCCAGAGAAAATCTACAGAAAAATTGAAAAGCTAATCTAAGTTTTTCCAACTCTTCTGCCTAAGTTCATTTGTACTAACCTGTTATAATAAAATAAATAAATAAATAAAATATATTTTAAAATAAAAGATGGTGACAAATTATGATACGGATAGTCACCATAATAAATTGTTGTTAACTATGGTTCATTACTTTCTGAAGTTAACGTGTCGCACAATTTTAAATACAATAACAACAATTCTCGTATGGTATTTTTTGGTGACTTTTCTCGTATGGTATTAAACTAATTGAATGTATCTTAATCAAAATTCGAATAAAAAAATCCGATTCTATAATATCATATCTAGGGTTTGATATATGATTTTTTTTCTTAAAAATATATAAATATTTCTATTTTTAAAAATTTAACTATAAGATCATTTGTTAAAAAATTATTTATTATTTTAACTAATTTTGTATTTATTATTATTAAATATATTTAAAAGTAAAAAATTAATTAATAAATTAGACACCTTTATCTTAGTCGGCTCCACCCATTGACGTAAAATTTTAGCGAAAGTATGAGAATACAATGGAATATTTATACAATGGGTACAATGGAGGTTTAGGGAGTATTAGAGATATAATCATTAATGTTACTTTTTTTTATCAACTAAAATTTTTGGAATGAGTGGTATCATGACATGGTATTAGAGTGCTAGATTCAAAAAAAAACTTTTTCATTATTCGACTCAGTTATCAATTTAACGTAAAATCCACTAAATTTTCACCTTAATTTAAATATAAGACAAAAAAAAAATTGTGTTGATAATGTAGAATTTCTGTTTGACTCGTACCTTATTCCCTCGCAAAACGTTCAATATTTCATCACGTTTCCAAAACCTGCTTCGCATTCCCCCATCAACACGCCCTTCATCTTCAACAATTTGCCTTCCCATGCCTTTGATTTGATCATGCACAATTACAGTATTGTCCTCACCGATCTTAATCAAACACCTTAACGTAAGAACGGTGATTGCTACCTCTGCACTAAAACCACAACCTCTTTCAACATCAACCACTTCATCTCTCTTCATCTCCATTTGCACCAACAAACAAGCAATGTCCAAGAACACCGTTTTCTCTTCTTCATCCAACCCATCGTAGCTTATCTTGAGCACATCTTGGAGGTTCTTGTGCTGAATCCGCTTCAGCTTTTCGAGTTCATCCACCCATTCTTCCACCCTTCTTTTGTCAAACAAGAACGAACCAAACACTTCTAGTGCCAATGGTAATCCTCCAGTTAGCTTTACTATCTGTTCCGATAGCCCAAGAAATTCTTGTGTTGGAGGATGCTTTCTTTTAAAAGCGTGATTACTGAATAGTTGCAATGATTCAGTTGAACTCAATTCTTTAACCTCATAAACCAAATCAACATTGTTATCAAGTAAGAGTTTCCTATCCCTTGTAGTGACGATAACGCGGCTTCCTTCGTAAAACCATTCCTTTTTTCCAAACAGAGAATGAAGCTGTTCTGTATCATCAACATCGTCTAAGACTATTAGCACTCTGTTTTCTGCAACTAACCTTTTGATTGCAGCAATGCCTGAATTTATGTTATTGATTTGAATGGAGTTGGAAGAATCGGGTTTTAGATCACCAATGATTCTCTTTTGAAGAGAAACCAAGCCGTTATCTTTTGACGAAGCTTCTCTGACATTTGCAATGAAGGTGCGGTGTTCAAAATTAGCAACGAGGTTGTTGTAGAGAGTCTTGGCAAGAGTTGTCTTTCCAACACCGCCCATGCCATATAGCCCAAACAATTTGAAACCGTTGGATTTGAGCTCTAACGAATTCAGCAACTCTTGGACACGGCGATCGAGCCCAACTGTAAATGGAGCAACACCTAAGGGAGTGTTGCTCAATTCTCTCAAAACCCTTGTCACCAATTCTCTTATCAAAGTAGCTCGGCGTTCAGCACTGTTACAAAGCGGAGCACATACGAGGGGATCAGTAACACACCAAACAAGATAATGAAAATATAAAATAAGCACAAAAGGGAGGCAAATTGAGTTAAACAAATTATGAATTCATACAAAAATATTTAGGAATTGATTTGTCAGCTGATTTTTATGGTATGCACATTTTTTAAAACCAAATTGGCATCAACTAGCAGTGTTTTTGTAAATAGTATTTGGAGTTCAAGATGCTAACATCAAAATGCTAGTGATGAACAAAAGCTTGTAGGAATCGGTTTGAGAATACACATCACATCTCTTACTATTGAATTTGTATCAATTTGTCACGTGATACAAAAATTAATAGGGAAAGATATGGTATATCTCTCTTTGTCAATTTCCTCAATGTAGAAAAATTTGTTCAAAAACTTTTAACGATAAATAATTTTAGAGTTCAACTAGGTTATTAACTTTCTTTAACCGATATAAGCCAACTCTTTTGAAATTACATTTTTATTTTAAATTTTAAGTTTTAAATTTTAAATTCTCAAAAAAAAAACTTTATAATAATAAAATAAATTAGTTAATATTAATTAATTAAAAATTAATATTTCATATTTATTCATAATTTTCACATATTTTGTTTTGGCAAGGGACACTTGACTCTTGCTGTTATTACTCTACTTAACATGTAATCATAGAATAAATAGTTCACTGCACAACAAGGACCGTAAAATCACATCTAAAATAAAACTTATACACGGTGTAAAAAATACAAAGTTGCAAACCTTATAAAGTATAAACTTATTTTAATCCAAGTCAACGACGACATTTAGAGTAAAATGGATTTGGGAGTTGGGACTGATGGTGAAAAGGTGCAATGGACTCCATGTGAAGTTGATAATAGAAAGTCTAATATCAACTAATTTGATTTATTTGACTAAATTTTCATCTAACTGTTCTCAACTATCAACTTCGTCTCAAGTCTAAGTGTACCTGAATTTTTACCAAGTTATAAGCAAAGGTTAGTAATTAAATAAACAAAAATACATACTAACACAAAAAATTAATCATTAAATTAATTATTATATATAAATATATATTTTTTATTTATTTTTAATATATATTTTATAGTTTAACTAAAATATATGAATGGTTGATTTTTTTTTATGTAAATATTGCACGATTGTTAAATAAAAATGGTATAATACAAGGCTGCATGTTATCATCGCGCCCAATAGTCCAATACATGATGTAAGTTGCTGAACATTTAAAATTCACAATATTTCGAAGTCAAAGACTCCACGAGCTTCATCAACATGCGACACCAACTTGCACATTTTTATGCCATTCCATATACCGTCATTAAGAAAATGTTTGTGTATTATACAGTTACTGAGATATTTAAGAGAAAATTATTTATTTATACGGATGAGTGATCTGAGGGTAAATAAATTTTGAGCATTAAACTTTGAAGGAAGATGATCAAATAGAGAAAAGAAGCAAGCACCTGGTTTGATCATCAAGAAGAAGACCAGCTCGGTTACCCACTCTCGTCATGGCCTCCCTCCACCTCAAAACCTTAACTGCATCAACCTTCTTTTCTTTGATCCTAAAAGCCTCTTCAAAGGGACCGATTTGTTTCCTAACATCTCTTGGATCAACACCATAGAACACAGGGAGAATGAGCTTGTCAGAGTCACAGATCTTTGCCAGCTCCTCAAGGCACCACCGGGATCCTGCATAGTTAGGCGAGAGAACAACAATGGAGGCGGCAGAATCGTCAATGGCTTCGAGCAGAGTAGGAGCAATTTCGTCGCCGCGCTCCAATCCATCGTCGTCGCGAAAGACTCTAACGCCACGCAATTGGAGCTCGTCGTAGAGTGGTGCTATGAAGGAGTGGCGCGTGTCTGGTCCCCTGAAACTCAAGAACACGTCCCAACGGAGCCTAAAAGCTCCTGGTGTTGATGAAATTTCTGTACACATGGTTGCTTAGCTGGTTTTCCTCTCTTTCTTTTCTTATCTTGTTAGGAGGAGAAAGATACCAAGTAAAACATCTTAAATGATGAATCGTATTCAATTTCAGGGAGTAGAGAGAACATTTATGAGTTTAGTTGGGTTTGTGTGGGATCTGGGGCTGCGTGGGAATCAAGTAGCATAGACCTGAAAAAAGTGAAGTCAATCACGTGTTTTGTTTCCTTCTTTTCTTTGCCGATAATTAAGTTCCAAAAATTCAAGGTGGAGCCCTTTAACTTTAATCATGCACGTACAGCAACCATTGACCTTTAGTAAACCCTAAACCAAAATCATTAAATCAAAGCAATCCAATCCGATTCCATTTACATTCCAATTTCCAACTTCCCTTAAAATTTAAGCACCTTCCTCATTTTCCCTCATTTTATTATCAAAACTTAAAAACAAAATAAAGGAGATCCATGTCGCCGGAAAGTGACATCACGATGCCATCTCCGGCATCTTTCCGTCTCCGGTGGGATGTGTTCCTGAGCTTCCGCGGCTCCGACACCAGGGAGGCCTTCACGGAGGACCTCCACGGCGCTCTCGAAGCCGCTGGCGTGCGCGCCTTCATCGACAACGAAGGATTACAGCGTGGCGACTCGATCTCGCCGAGTCTGGTGGAAGCAATCGCGGATTCCGCCGCCGCCATTGTTATTCTCTCGCCCGACTACGCTTCCTCGCACTGGTGCCTTGAGGAGCTGGCGAAGATCTGCGAGTGCGGTTGGAAGCTGGTGCTGCCCGTTTTCTACCGGGTTGACCCGTCTCATGTCCGAAAACAGAAGGGACCTTTCGAGAAGGCGTTTCGGTTGCACGAAGAGAGTGAGAGGTTTAGGAATAAGGTTGCCAGTTGGAGGAGTGCTATGAACAAAGTTGGTGGAATTGCTGGTTGGGTTTTTGGTGATCATAATAGGTATAGATATATCATTTTTGGAAAATATTATATTATATCTTTCAGTTTCGAGCTTTCTATTCTAATCTGGTTGACTTAATACTTTAACAAGTATTTAAATACTTGTGTCAATCGTGGTTGATTGATTCTACGTAATTAATTTAGCGTTACTTATTGTTTATAGTTTTCTTGCTTTGCTTTATTTGTTTAAGATTAAAGCCATCGCCCATAATGCCCATCATTATACTGCTACACAAAATCATCCACCGTTAAATGGGATGTGAGCTCCTTTTACACAAAAATGGATGAATCCATGATAATCAAATATAAAAGATTTAAAATTAATATGTTCAACTAACGTTCTTCTTCAAATGCCTTTGATGCCTTTGACACAAGCATTGATTTTTGTATATTTCCATTCCACAACATAAACTGTCATACTAATTAAGTGAAGTTTACTATATAGATTTATGCCTTTGCATTATAAAATTTTTTTGTAGTCAGCCATTTTTAGCAATTTTGACCCGCATTTAGCTAGTACATTGCTAATTTATTTTAAGCAAATAAATTTTATTAGTTTATATATGTAAATTTTGATATATATGTAAATTTTGGTAAATGTGAGTATAAACGGTATTAATTCATGTGTGTAAACTTTGATTATAAGTACAAATTATATGATTTTTATGAGCAAATCTTTGTAAATATAGGTGTAAATTATTATTAGTCAAATACTGATTCAAAATGATAATATATGCTATTGCATTATCATATATCATCATATTTATATTTAATTTTTTTTTCAATAATTTCTTCCTTAGTTTCTTGCACTCGGAACTACCTCTAGTTGTAAGGCTTCCTTCCATCTAATCCACTCTCAAAAATAGAGCATTTGGTCTGTTTCTATATGTTTTTGGAATAATCACCTCTTTTATTCCAGTATTTCCAGTAATTAGTTCTTGTGATATGAAAGTAAACAGTTATATCACTGTATAGCCAAACTGGCTTATCTTTATTCATTAATTGTTGTATATAAGGTATGAATCTCTTTTTTTGGCTGATTTTCCAACTGTGTTTTATGTTTGGACAGCAACAAGGATCAGTTAATTCGAGTTTTGGTGCAAACGGTCTTGAAGCAGATGAGGAATACTCCATTGACAGTGGCACAGTATACAGTTGGGCTTGATGACAGAGTTGCAGAGTTAAGGAAGTTAGTTGACGTAAGATCCAGTGATGTCAAAGTGATAGGATTGTATGGAATGGGAGGGGTCGGTAAGACAACTCTGGCCAAGGGACTCTTCAACAGCCTTGTTGATCATTTTGATAGACGCAGCTTCATCTCAAATGTTAGAGAAGTTGCAAACAATGAAGATGGTATGGTTTCACTCCAGGAAAGAATTCTTGGTGATCTTTCCCCTGGAACTGAGAATCCCATCAATGATGTTAATGCTGGTATTTCTGCGATCAAAAGAATTGTAGAGGAAAATCGAGTTCTGGTTTTTCTTGATGATGTTGATGATGTAAAACAGCTTGACTCATTAATTGGTAAGAGAGAATGGTTTTCTAAAGGAAGCTGTGTTGTGATTACTACACGGGACAGAGCCGTTTTACAGGAGAGGTATGTTAATGTGAAGTATGAGGTGAAGGAATTGAAAGTGTCTCAAGCACTGGAATTGTTCTGTTACCATTCCATGAGAAGAAAGGTTCCTGCTGATGGTTTTCTCAATCTCTCTGAACAAATTGTGTCTCTTACAGGAGGATTGCCTCTGGCTTTGGAAGTTTTCGGCTCATTCTTATTCGATAAGAGGACGATTAACGAATGGAAAGACACAGTGTTGAAGCTTAAAGATATTCGGCCGGATAAACTTCAAGGTGCTCTGAAGATCAGCTTTGATGCCTTGGATGAACAAGACAAGTGTGTGTTCCTTGACATTGCTTGCTTGTTTGTGCAAATGGAAATGAAGAGGGATGATGTGGTTGATATACTGAATGGTTGTGGTTTTAGAGGGGAGATTGCAATAACGGTCTTAACTACAAAGTGTTTAATTAAGATCATTAAGGATGGTGTAGTGTGGATGCATGATCAGGTTAGAGACATGGGAAGGCAAATTGTTCAAAATCAAAGTATTCTAGATTGTGGTTCACGTAGCAGGTTATGGGATCGTCATGAAATCTTGGGTGTCTTGAAGAATAAGAAGGTAACTATTGTAGGAGACCTTGTTTGAATACAAAATACATTTTGGAATATCAATACAAATTGAAAATAAATTAAATTATACATATATTTATATACAAATATATTAGTGGCTGATTTTAATGGCTAATTGGACGAATAGCATTTTTAGAACTTCCCTTCTAATTTACCTATTGGCTATTTAGTTTTGATGGGGAGTAAAATTACAATATTTGAGTCTTTTACTAAAAATACAGTTAATCTGAGTTAACTTTATGAAGTTTTTTTAGAAAGGATAAGAATCTCTTGATGATATTTTTTTTAAAAAAAAAGTTTTAAGTCCAAAACGGCAAAACCTTTAATTAAGAAATAAAAAACCCTACTCTTTCAAGAATCAAACAATAATTACTCTCTTGCAGCTATTTAACTTTGGTGTCTGGTATATGTCTAATACTCTAATGGTTTACCAAGTTACTTTTTTATTGCTAAAAAAATGGTTTCTAAACAGTTAAATGTCGTATTTTGTGTTCGACATCCATTTTACCATCTTTAAAATTCTACTGTGATTTTATTCTAATACTCGAACATTTTTTTCTATCTTATATCTTATTAAACATCTCATAAATACCTAATTTTAAATGTTTTAAATAATACTATTCTTGACACAAATTAGAGAGAATTGATCTACATTACTCCTAAAACACAACTTTTTCTATGAACTCTCTCCAGCACTTCTCTTAGAATTTAATGGGTGTCTACATTTTATGGGGGGTATAAACATATTTTCCTTCAAAATAGTTGCAATAACTTATTTTAAATAGCTTATCTATCTTTTAGTGGGTTTACATACACATGAATTAGATTTAGGATTTAAGGTTTAAAAAAAAAGTGAATTCTATAGTGCTTGTAGTATAGTGCTTAACTTTTGCCTAATTTATTTATTATGGTAAATTTTGAATATTTAATAATTATTTATTTTTATACTTTTAAAATTAAATATTGATTTTTAACTTTTTTAAAAAGTTAGACAAACATTCGTAGACATCATAGCAATCACCTAAAAAAATACATATGAATTGAATTATAATAAGCTCTAAATAATCAGTATTTGTAGAAAACCTAGTGAAACCTTGTCTACCACCATGCTTTAATTATGGGGCCTTATCAGCATCAAACTGATACATAACACCCTTTATCTTGCGAGACAACTTTGTTATTGTTATTGTTATTGTTATTGTTGTTGTTAAAGTCCTTTCATTCAATTCAATTTCTTTGAGAATGAAAATCTAACAATGAATACTAATATCTATAGGGAACAAGAAAAGTTGAAGGTATTGTCCTTGATTGTGTAAAGAGGAGTCTGGCTAAACCTAGAGACCGTACTGCTGAAGAGATTACCTGGGACAATTTTCGACAAATGCCAGGTTACAAAACAGCATCAGCATATATGAAGGCAAAGTATAAGAAATATGTGGAGCATAGAGGAGAGAAAGCAAAAAAATTTACACTTGATACAAAGGACTTCCAACCTATGGTTTCCTTAAGGTTGCTTCAAATTAATTATTCAATACTTGAAGGACAGGGCAAATTTCTGCCTCAAGGAGTAAAGTGGTTACAATGGAAACAATGTCCTCTAAAGAACATGTCTTCTTCCTATTATCCATTGGAACTTGCCGTGCTTGATCTCTCGGAAAGCAAGATTGAAACACTGTGGGGAAAGCATCATAACAAGGTTTGATTTCTTGTTAGCTGATGAACTGACTGATGGAATCTTTTATATTTTTATTTTTCATCTCCACATGTGTTTTGAGATTTTACTTTTGTTCTTAGCTTGCCTTAAAAGTATTTTTTTATTGAAGTCCCTATTAGTAAAATTTGGTTGGCATAATTTTGACATGAAAGGAATACTACTGTTTTGAATTTTGATGCTATTTAAGTCCCCCTTTTTTCTAATTTTCTTTTTAAATTCATTTCATAACTGGGGGAAAAAACCTTTAAAATGATTGTTTTATGACAAGATATCATATGAAAATAAGATTTTATTAGCTACATTAACAAAAACGAAAATAATAATAATAATAATAATAATAATAATAATAATAATAATAATAATAATTATTATTATTATTATTATTATTATTATTATTATTATTATTATTATTTTCTTTTCACGTCATGGACTGATACATTGGCATTATTTTAGTATGAGAAAGTATTAGGAGCTAATATATTTTCAACTAATAAAATAGACAATAATTCATCATTAAAAAGGAATATTTAAAACTAAAAAAAAAATGAAAACATCCAAAATTCAACTAAAAAAGATATCTAAAAAAGAAATAAACTAAATCTAATTAGAATTTAGAATTTAGAATTTAGAATTTAGAGTAACCGACAATGGGTGGCAAGCAATGGTCGATGGTGCATGGTGGTAGAATGGTATGGTTGGCGGTGATAGTAGGTGGCTTAGTGGTCCGTAATGGATGAAATTGTAGTGTTGAGAGGAATGAAAAAGTAAAAAAGGGTACATGAGTAATTTAAAAATAAAATATATTATTTTTATATTTGTTTTATTGAGGTTTTGGCTAACCCAATACTTAATGACTGAATGATATTAGTTTCCTAACATTATTCTTTTAGTCTTTTTATTTTTAAAAGACCAAATTTCTTTCACTCCAAAAAAACAGACACCAAGATTCTTTTTCCCAACTATTTGATTAAATCTTTGAAGAATTGGCTGTAATTCTAAATTTAATTATGTTTCTTTTAATTGATTAAACATTCATTTTTGGTATTTCATTCGCCGGCCTTTATTTATATCATATAAAAATAGCTTTGAAGAGTGTTTATTTCTGTGTATGTTTCAGATTATTATTGAGAAAAAGTACCAGAAGACAACCCCCCCCCCCCCCTTCTCTCTTTTTCTCTTCCTCTCTTTCTGCGGCGAAAAAAGAAAAGCTATACTTTTAAAAATAAATTATTTCGGATACTAAAAAAGTTTTAAATATAGAAGATACCATGATGATTTTAAATAGAAACTAATATCTCAACCGTAAAATTAATAAATTATTAACACGACTTATTTTGATAGGGCCATTTTCAGAATATGACAATCAAGGGACCAAAAAAAAAAAATCAAGGGAATCTGGTCTATTCTTCTAAGATTTATAGTTGTAAAAGCCTTTTTTCCATAAAAGAAATTCCTAAGAAAATAGGTCAGATTCATCGGAGTTTCTTTCACGAAAAAAAGGATCCAACAAATATGAATCATGGAATAATAGATCATGTTCCGTTGATTGCCATGTTATTTAAAATATATGGCCTACCAGGATAAGTCTTTTATGGTTGACTTCACAATTGAGATCTCTAAAGATGAAGGATCCACCTCAACTATTATTCCAAAGCCGTCTCTTGAAAATCTATAATGAGTTAGTTTTTCTAAATATTGTTTAGATCAATCAATCTTTTATTCCGGAATATGGACAATCAGATTTATTGACTAAATTTTTTCTTTGGCTTGAGATTAATGGAGTACACTAATATTATTTTCTATGATTGCCAAATTAAGTTACTATAAAGGTTTCAGCAAAATTGGAATACATAAACAAAATTTTTTGAGAAAGCTAAAGTGATGTCATTTTTTAGGCCTTCACCAGGAAAAAAAAACCTCATTTACTATATCATCTTTGTCTTTATTAATGAGTATGACTGTGAGAAACTACGATTTTTTTTTCCAGGTAGCTGAGTGCCTGATGGTTTTAAACCTCTCCAGTTGCCACCATTTAGTTGCAATTCCGGATTTAACTGGTTACCATTGTCTAAAAAAGATTATATTGGAGAACTGCACTGCTTTAACTAGGATTCATGAATCAGTTGGAAATTTAAGTACCCTGGTTCACTTGAACTTAGGCGCATGCCATAACCTTGTTGAGTTACCTAGTGATGTCTCTGGGTTGAAACATCTCGAGGACTTGATTCTTTCTGGATGTTGGAAATTGAAAGCATTACCAAAGGACCTAAGCTGCTTGGTCTCTTTAAGAAAGCTTCTCATTGATGAGACTGCCATAACTGTGTTACCTGATTCCATCTTCCACCTCACCAAACTGGAAAAGTTGAGTTGCAGTGGTTGCCGTCTTTTGAGAAGGATACCCACCTGCATTGGGAAACTCTGTTCTCTGCGAGAATTATCACTAAACCATACAGCTTTGGATGAATTGCCTGATTCTATTGGATCTTTGCAGAATCTTGAGAAACTTGGTTTGGTTGGGTGTAAGTCCCTCTCTATTATTCCAGATTCTGTTGGGACACTAATTTCATTGACACACTTGTTTTTGGATGTCAGTGGAATCAAAGAGTTGCCTGATTCTATTGGTTCTTTATCATATCTAAGGCAATTGTCTGTTAGTGGCTGCACTTCTCTTGGTGAATTGCCTATGTCAATAAAGGCTTTAGTCTCTCTTGTTGAGCTTCATTTAGATAAGACACCAATTACTATTTTGCCAGAACATATAGGGGCCATGAAAATGCTACAAAAGCTTGGGATGGCGAATTGTAAAGATCTCAAGTTTCTACCTGCATCGATTGGAGACATGTCGGCCCTTACTACCTTGGACATGTATAACACTAATATTACTGAATTGCCAGAGTCAATTGGAATGTTGGAAAATCTTATTCATTTAAGGCTAGACATGTGCAAAGAGCTCAAAAGGCTTCCAAAATCCTTGGGAAATTTGAAATCTCTATGCTGGTTACGGATGAAGGAAACAGCAGTTACACAGCTACCTGATAGCTTTGGGATGCTTTCAAGATTGGTAAAATTAGACATGGAAAGAAGGTATTACCTCAATATGGTTGGAGACAAGAATACCGAAGAACCCAATTCAGTTGGAATCTTAAGAGGTTTTTGTAAACTAACTTTGTTGCAAGAGCTAAATGCACATGGATGGAGAATAGCTGGAAAAATCCCAGATGACTTTGAAAAGTTGTCATCACTAGAAACTCTAAATTTATGCCAGAATAATATTATCAGCCTTCCAGCCAGCATGAGAGGCCTTTCCTGTCTAAAAAAGCTTTTGTTGTCAAATTGCACTCAGCTCATTTTTCTGCCATCTCTTCCCTCTAGCTTAGTAGAGGTCGATGTTGCGAACTGTATTGCATTAGAGCGCATATCTGATATTTCAAACTTAGATAACATAGAGGAGTTGAACCTTACAAATTGTGAAAAGCTGGAAGACATACCAGGTATTGAGCACTTAAAGTCCTTGAGAAGATTGTACATGAGTGGATGCATTGGATGCTCCCATGCTGTGATGAGAAGATTTTCCAAGGTTTGTATGGTTATTTCTTCTCTTAATCAGATCTCTAATTTCCACCAAGTTAAAAAAAAAAAAAATGTTTATGCCGCCTTATGTTTGCAAGGTATTGAATGAATATGGTACTTTCCTTGTTTTGGAATTAAGAGAAGGATAATTAATAAGGAGTTTAGACCGATAAATCATTACTCATATATTCTTCCAACCTGACCTTTCCAACTTCATGTTTAATACCAAGTTTATGTTTTCTTTTGTAATAACTTTTGTCACAGGCTCTGCTTAAAAATTTACGGATTTTGATTATGCCTGGAAGCAAAGATATTCCAGATTGGATTTCAGGAGAATCAATTATCTTTTCCAAGAGAACAAACCGTGAGCTTAAGGGTATTATTTGTGCCGGTGTACTCTCTTTCGACGGTATACCTGAAAACCAAAGAGATGCCTTGCAGTTAGTGGATGTTCAGGCAAAAGTCTTCAATTTGACTGATAATGTATATAGCACTACGTTTCGCCTGTTAGGTGTACCTAGGACAAATGAAGACCACATCTTCTTGCACAGATTTGGAGCTCATACTTCATTGGTTCACCAGTTGAAAGATAAATACACCTTGCATTTGACAAAGCGGAATGCACCCTTTGTTCAGGAATTGAAGCTGAAGAACTGCGGAATTCATTTGGTCTTCGAAGGTGATGATGACTATGAAGGAGATGAAGATTCGCTAGATGAAAGCCAATATTCGGTGTCACAAAAATTAGCCAAGTTCTTCAACTCTTGTTATTGCCCGAGATCGCCTTTGCATGTGAATACAAGTACGTCAAATGAACCACTTGAGATCGGGAGGAGTATAACAAGAAGCACAGTTCCAGACCCATGGCTTCGTTCCATCTTTTTTAGTGCGATATTTTTGTGTGCTTTGAGCTATTTATACTTCAGATACCTCAATTTTTGAAGAATGTTGAAGAATTCTTTCCAATTTTGATCTGCTGATGGCATATCTTCTCAAGTTTTTTGAACCCTAGCTGTATTGACTTGAAAAGAAAAGCAAAACCTAAACATTAAACACGTATATGTGAGTTACATTCTTTGTCAATGATACAATACAACCCATGTCCAGATATGTAAAAAACACTAAAAGAAAAGAAAAATATTGAACACTTGGCATTTGAAAAATGATACTATATCCAGATATGTCAAAAACACAATGAAAAATATTGAACACTTCGTAAATGAAAATTGATTCACTTTTCTTTTTCTAGGGGGGAAAAATATGGACGTGAGTAACTAAAATAGTGGAATATACATCTGTAACAACCCTAAAAGATCTGCTCTACTTACCCCCAAGCTAGGGAGACAGAGAGCACAAAATATACCTAAATGAAACCACTCAATATTTAATATGGTACATGGTGATGTTACAAATCTCCTAGGCTGCCTCTCAATGAAAAAGCAAAACTACGGTCAATGTACAAACATCTTCCTCCAAGTTTCTTTGTTGTCTGATTACTTATGTCCAATCTTTGGCCGAGATTTCATGCTAGCACGTCTTGCAACATCCCATGCCTTTGTTGGAGCAAATACACCAAGTTGTGCGGCAAAAAATGACTCGTAACCAGGTGAGTCGAAAGCAAACCCAGTGTGCTTTGATATCTCACGTGGGAGTTGAGATATGGCATGGCTCCTGGCCTCAGCTGGTGTAAGGTTGTTCCCTATTTCTAACAGGTGTGCCCTGCTGGTATCAGTATCATCATGTCTATGCATCTCTTGAATAATCTGATAATCATATGGGAAGAACCATCTCTGAACCCTGTAACAATATGAAAAGGAAAAAAAGTAAATAAAGGGGAAACCCCAAAAAATAGGTGACAGGATAGACATAGAAACCACTGGGATATAGTAATATAGTTATATGAATAATTTCAGTTGTCGGCTTCCTTCTTAGTCCATTCATACCATAGATGCAAGTGCCCATTAATGAAAAAAGGACAAAAAGAAAAAACAAAAGAAAATAAAAAAGGTTATGTTGTGAAGGTGCTTAATTTTTTACTGCATGATTATCATTAAAGCAAATGCAGCAGAGACTATCACGAATTAAACATCCATAGTAAAATGTATATCGTTCTTGAAAGTGGAAATTGGTAATAACATCGATATTTTGATTAAAGGTCTCTTTTTTGTGACTATCAATGTTTGTAATGCTTCACGCCAAAGTGATGCAACCTTATGTAAATTAGTCATGCATCCCCAATGGAGGAATGATATCTCCCACAAATAGCATGCATAGACAAGATATGAACTGAGTGTTCTTCAAATCAGACGTTACCCTTGGTAAATAAAGTCACAGAAAAGTGCAGCAACAGGAACAAGTAGTAGTGTGAGGTAGAAACATAATGTACTCATCAAGACATATATGACAAAATACATATTCTCCTGCAATTGGAATAAAGCTTGAGTTAGCCATGTTTCTAACGGGGAATAATTAGATTACCAGCTTCTGAATGCAGAGAAAAACTCACCTGTCGATCATAAGGAGTGCTGATCCCAGAATATAAAAAAATAAAAATAAACCATGCTAAAATACTTCCACCAACACTAATATAGTGCCATCTTGTAATTGAATTACAAATCATGAGAAGTCGCAAGTTGACAGTTACTACAACACATGTGAAGGCCATTGTACTGACATCCCAGAGTCCAAATGTTTTGCCTGCTGAATTTTTACCACTTAAACTTGATGAACTCACAAAGTAATAGAATATTAGAGACTGGTAGAGAGAAAAAAAGGCCCATATAGCCACAACTCTCCACTTAAAAAACACATTTCTTATTCCCTCCATGTATAGTTCAGGATACTTCTTGGACAGAGAAGCGCTGACATCCTGACAAAGGTACAAGTAAATAATCAAAGCATGAAATTACAGGTTTAGGCAATGGGAACAAGCAAATGGTGTGTATTTCTACACTAAACAGTGCTACTAAAATTCTATTACTGAAAGTTAAGTTGTTATCAGAAGTAACGAGGGAGATAATATGCAACCTTGTCAAATAGTCCAACAATGATCACAGGCAGTGCTGTGAATATGACATTATATAATGACTGAAACCAATCATCATAGAATCTCTGGCCAGAAAACCCAGCTTGAAATGTAAACCAAAATTGGGTTAGAGTGAATGTGAGATTCTTGTAAAAGAAGTATGTCACCACCTGAAACAACCAAATTAACGGGTGTTACAAACACTGAAACAGGGAGAAAAAAGTCACACAAACAACTGTATAATTAGCAAAAATATAACACCTTGCATATTCGAAGATATGACCACCGGCCATGAACAAGAAGCAAGTCGGCAAGATATCGAAACTGGGCAATAGCAAAATCACTGGCCATCACAGCTTGCATCCCCTCCAAGCCACTTATGCCAACACCAACATGAGCAGCTTGAATCATGCTAACATCATTGGCCCCATCACCAATACTAAGTGTTATTTTCTGAGCACCTTTCTTGACCAAACTAGTGACCTGTAAAGCACCGTAATTGAAATCCAAACACCACCAATCCTACTGAGGCAAGTTACCCCCAACCAGTTCCTCATAACTAGACCCAAATTTACTGATCCAAAATAAGGATTGCAAAATGACTTTAATTGCCTTCAGGCATAAGTTTACCTGTGCTTTCTGTAGAGGAGATACTCGGCAGCACACAACAGCATGACAATTCAAACTCAAATTCAGCAGCATGACTCTCAAACTTGGATCCAGTGCATACATTAGACATTTTCCATCAATAACAAGTGCTAATTTAGGACCAGAGAGAGAGCTAAAGTAGCTTTGGGCCTCCTCAAGGCAGCTCTTCAGTTCTTTTTTAACTTCTTCTTTCATAAACCGTGCGATTTCTATTTGGTCCCCCTAGAAAAGGTTACAAAGCAATTAACTAAAACGGTATAAAATTCTAAATCAAAAATATTAAAAGTTATGCATTTAAACATAAAGTTACAGGTGAGGCTTACCCTTTCTTCAACCTCTCTAATTGCATCAGTTTCAGAGCTGATAATGAATTGCTTCATCTCATTGTTTATTAAATTGCATGCTGTAGCCAAACAGTGGAAAGAAAATATTAAGGTAATAGCTACTATATTTTATTTATTGGCCACAGAAATATCAAGCAGACTAACCATAGCCAATATTAATAGCTGTTTCAATCTTGTCCCCTGTAAGTACCCATATTTTAATGCCAGCTCTTTTAAGAGTCTCTATGCAAGCTGGTACTCCTTCTTGGAGCTTGTCTTCTATGGCAGTACTACCAATCAAGATGAGATCATGCTCTATAAGTTCTGCCACCTGTATTAATTTCTCAGGCATCAAAATGAACACAATAATTACACGTACAAAACTATGCATGAATTTGGAACTTATGCACTAGTGAATTTGGAACTATACAAGAAAGGATATCATTCAAATAAAAAGTTTTAAGTTTCAAATAAAAAGTTATATCATACAGCTAAAACCAGGGGAAAAAAGGATGGGGAAGGAGATGCAAGTTGAGAGAGAGAGAGAGAGAGAGAGAGAGAGAGAGAGAGAGAGAGAGAGAGAGAGATTCACAAGTTCCTTGAGGAAGCAAATGCACATTTGGACTCGACGGAACAACACTGATAAAAAGGGGGTGCATGCACTTGACCAAACTTAGCTAGAGATACTGATGTAACTGACACACTTTGCAGTGATACCAGGCAAAAACATTGAGGTGTGACCACAATAAACAAAATATAGATTCTAAAGAAGCTAAACCTTAAACTAATACAAACTGTTCCATAGAACATAACATATACCATAGTCAAATCAAATTTACCTCATCTAACTTCCTTTCACGATCACGCAGAGAAGATTTTGCCTGAATAAACTTCTCATTCCAGCTTTCATAAACATCAGGATGCAATTCTTTGTAAGCCAGGCATAATGTACGTAGCCCAGATGATCCAAACTGTTCTAAATGCTCCCTAGTCACTTTCTTAATATCATTATTACCATCAGCTAACCTCTCATAGATTACAGTATCAGCACCCTGTGAAAAGCAAGTTCCTTGAAAGATTTATCTTACTAGAAAAAAATTCATGCAGTATAAATATTGTATTGAAACTGAAGGAGATTATTACCTTACAGTACAATACAAGCCTTCCATCAGGATAGCGACATACAACAGACTGGCGCTTCCTTGTACTATTAATGGAACAAAGATTACTAGTTTTGTCCAAAATGTCTAAAACTATGTGCCCATTAAGAGGGAGAAATGGTTACCTATTAAACTCAAGCACATTCAAAATCTCATATGGAACATCTTGAATTTTACCCATCTTCTCAACATGTGATTCGCGGACATATATCATTGTTGGTGTTCGCCTGAGAAACAACAGTATTTATCAGGTCAGCTCAAACTAGAATGGTGCCTCTAAAACCTAGCAGCTCCAATAACTAGTAGTAGATCCAAGAATAGAAGGTCATATTTCGGACTAAAAGGAGTATGTTGCCACAGAGCTTTTCAAATGAAGGCTCAAATCAGTCACAGCTTTTGAAGGATAAGAAAGATTTAGCCCTCCTTTTTTTTTAACATTGGAAGAACTGTCTGAGAAAGAAAATGCAAAAAACTACAGAGGGAAGTGAGAATTTCACACATATTCATGGTTCACCCAATATCAAGACACCATCAGATTGTCAGCCCGAATGAGTCCAGAGGCTTCTTAGCTGTATCTCTCACTCATTTCCTTCTATTGACTCAAATTCACAACTAAACCATGTCACACTAAGTGGGATCTGCTATCACCATTAATAACGAAAAGGTGAAATTTTCATTTCTAATTTGAAACTCAATAACTTGGTAATTTTAGATCTCATTCCCTTCAATGAATTACATGAATAAAGTATAGCCTATCATAAATTTGCTCACATTTCTGCTGGTTTAAGCACAGAAAGCTAGACCTAGGTCTACAGCAAAGGTGCATTTGGATTGAATCAAATTTAAATGACTCAGGATAGGATAACTCACTACACATGGCAACCATATAGGACGAGTGACACAAAATAGGGAGTGTGCCTACATTCAATTTATATGTGCGTGGTGTAGTTAGAACTTCAAAATACCCAACAAAATTTGATGAGTTGTGTGCAACATACAAAGGTAAGGCAAAACAAGACAACAGTTATACAGTAAACTATACAGTAGAAAACAGTGAAGTTGTTTGAACCTATAAAAGAAGAAACCAAAGTTCTTTGCAGCAATAACCAGAGCAGCCTCATCAGGTGAAGCAGCTTGATATTTAATCTTCTCGGGGGACTCATCACCCTCAGGAAGCACAGTATGGCAGATAGCAAGGCACCTAAAGAATTCCTACAGAACAACATATATATCAACCTAAGCAGTGGTACAGGATGAGAACTATTATTTCATGGTGTAAGCATACACAACCAATATATATATACCAAAACCATAATACAAGATGAGAACTATTATTATATCATGGTATAAGCATACAGAAAACACAATTGTAAGTGCTTAACCAAAAGAAACAAGAGAACAAAGCTTATGAGAAATGTGGGCAAACAAAACCAATCAAATTTTCTTTGAGAAAGTAAGAAATTGACATAGCTGGATCGCCCTCTATCCAGGCTATGCAAACTCATATAGTTGCAAATAAACAGAAGATGTGATTACTTCTAAGCAATCAGGCATTTTTTATATTTTTCCTAAAGATTAAAAAAGTTCAAAAAAATTAGTTCACGGATAAGTGGTAACCATGAAATTGCAGGAAAAGTAACATCTACAATACATTGGCAGGCAAGTCATATCATTCAGCACAACTGTCTAGATCCTTTTCTAGTGAAAATCATAGAATAAGAAATTTTCTATGTAGAGTAGTAAGAGGAATATGCAATGTTTCATGAACATATGGAAACTCAAATTGCAAACTGATGCTAAAAAGAACCATTAAAAAAATGCTAGTATCAATAATAGATTATGCAGATATTAAAATCATAAGCGCCTATATTCTAGATAAAGACCATTACATGAAGTGCAAAATTCCAATGTATAAACAGCCCAGATATTAAAATCTTGCCTGCAATTCACAACACTTGGCAACAGTAAAGTAATTTTTGCCATTTCATGAAATACATTTATAGAACAACCCTTAATATTACGTGATAAACTATGATGAGACAACAAAGGGTAAAATCCAATTAATTTACATTACTAAAAAAGATATGTTAAGAGAACTGCATGGGTATATATGATAAAATCCTTCTAAGTCAGCATCAACAATATGATCTTACAGACCCAAGGCATATTAAAAGCATAATAACCCAATTCACACTAAGCTAAATGACTTACCTTGCAGTTATCAGGATTAGGCTCATTCCTCCAAGCTCCTCTCATAAGCCTAGGATCATCAAAATTAAAACCCTTCTCTCGCACTGCATTGGATGAGATATTTTCCTGTGGACAAGGTATAATCATTATTCTTGACCCTGATATCTGGCTACTTCAGTTTAATGCACACCTGTATTACCTCAATTTTTTTGCCACTACGCTCAGCAATTCCCCTTTCAATTTCAGTCACACCAGTTCCATAGACTTCTCCTCCAATTGAACACTTGAAGAACTCCATTAAGTTTCTTGTTAGAGTCCCAGTTTTGTCAGAGAAGATGTATTCCACCTAATCAAATCAGCAAGTACACTTGTGAACTATAAATATTTCAATTTCAATAGCATCTACCGAGAAGCCCATATATCAATTTCTTCTGGAAAATAATTGGAAAGAAAACTTAGCACAAGCTGCAAAGTGTTAGTGTCTTTTTTTTTTTTTAATGCAAACTGAAATGTTATCCCCGGAGACAATTTGACTACCCATCATAGTATCCTAGTTAAGGAGAGATATGAGTTGAGAGAAACGTAAGAAGAAAAATGCAAGAGTTCAAGGATTAAGTGGGGGCATATGGCTAGTGAAAAGCGAAGAGATGTGCAAATGAAATGTGATATGCGATGACAAAAGGGATTAGTAACGCAGCCAGAAAAACACTTGAAGATTATGCAGAATCAAGATGTTTAAGAATTAAAAGGTAAAGAATCTTGGTGGTGTAACACCCACGTTCAAGAGAAGGTAAATAACATGTTTCAAAGAGCGGTCATTATAGCTAAACGCTGAAAACTTGGAAAAGTATAAGACAACAAACAGGGAGAAAAGGCAGTGACCGAACCAAGAACTAGTGCTCAAAGGGTTGTATAAACTTTTGGCAAAAAAGATGGGGAAAGAGGTATTAACAGGTTAGCAAAATGGAGAGAAAGAGACAATATTTAGACCAGGCGACATGCATCAAGGATGGGAGGGCAAGACTCTGGTCATGGAACAAGATATATAATGAAGGATATTTGACTCTTCCATAGTATGATATGGTGAATACACGAGGAGAACCGAAATTTTAGTTTCTATGGTAGAATTTGACTGGTTGAAGTAAAGGATATATTGAAGCAAAGAGATAATGGCATGGCTATAGATCATGGCAATATATCTATTTAAGTATGACACGGTCTAGGAGGGAAGAAATCGTATCTATTGTTCCATGAATCACTGAAATCAATATGCAAACTCACATCTCGATTCATGGTTACTACCTCAAGGAAACATCTTCTAAGTGAAATTTGCTCTTGCTAATTATTAGAGCATCTAGGTAACACAATAAAACAAAAGGGAAGCCCGGTGCATAAGCATCCCATGTTAACACAAGGTTTGGGGAAGGACAACACTCAAAGGGTGTGATATACGCAGCCTAACCTAATAATTACATCAGTGGCTGTTTCTACGGCTTGAACCTGTGACCTTGAGATGACACAGTGATAACTCAACCGTTGCTCGAAGGCTCCCCTTCCATCTAGGTAACACAGGAAGGGAAAAAAAATATATTTTCACAGTATCCAGGTACTGAGGATGGATTTTGTTAATAGGTTTTCACCACACACTTGGTGGTAGTTGTTCATTGTTTTCAGAACATGAATCTTTGAGTAAGTTTGATGGTTGTTCTTGGCAGAGGAATTACTATTCACTACACAAAAAAAGATCTGACTTGAACTTGTGCTAGCATATCTTGTTCTCTCTTGCACTTTCTGTCTTCCTTGTCAATAATAATGTTTTGTCAGGTAAAACAAAATGCATTATCACCTTACCTGCCCAAGTTCTTCATTCAGATTGGAAGTTCGGGCCAATGCCGGGGTATTGGTTTCAAGATGGTACATGTGCAGGTCCTTGTTGATAAATTGAGTGGATTGAATAAATTTAATCATCTGATACATAAACCAAAAATAAATTTTCCGCCTTTTCATGAAAATGGCATTTTCTTGGTTATATAAATGACTCAAACATACCTCTATGGACACATAAAGTGAAATTGGGATGATAGTTGAGTATAACGTGATGAGGGTAAACATAGTCAGAAGGAAAACCTGAAAACATGAGAAGCAGAACAGAATTAAGTTAATTAAAAAAGAATTATGTTGAGATAGTCATCCAGCTTTTACATTGAAATATTTAGTACCAAAAATCTGTTTCTTGGGTCAAACTGTGCTCCGCCCTCCTCTGATGATTCAAGATGTAGGTAGAAATACTTCTTGTTTACAAAGACAGCACTACAGTTTACATAAATCCGAGAAAATTGTACATTAATAGTTAATTAATTAATAATTAATAACAGTAATAACAAAAAAGAGTACATCCATTGAGAGTGTAAATAAAGCTAAACCCTTCCCTTCCCAGCAGTACCAGGACAAGCAATTATAAAGCTCCCAAAGCATTAGCCAAAAGCAATGATGTGCAAGAAAACTAAATGTGTTACCCACAGACCTGCCAACAGCTCCAATAAAACACATCACAAAAAGAGTGGCGAAAAGAGTGAGAATGAGCTTGTCAAGCTTCCTCTCTAATGTACTTCTTTTGGAAGGAACATTCATAGCATTCATCATCACCTGCGATGTGTTGGATAACATAAACAAACGCAAAAGGAAAACATGCAGTGATAATAAGGAAAAGAACATCCAGAAAAGCATTTACAGCCAGAAAGAAACTCCGTGCTACTCAATCACAAGCCTAAGCTAACCCAAGCTTCCAAAAGGAGAACTCAAACAAAAATAATACAAATCAAACCACCAATAAATGGACACGTAATTAAGTGAAATAACACTGCATGTGTTGGATACTACTTTTGAAGTAGCCATAAATGTAGGAATCAAGCACAAGCGTCTCAACATCAAAGTTTATTTTCAGGTCTTTTTCTTCCTTCCCTGGACACCCCATCCCCATCCACCACCTCCCCTGCTGCAGAAAAAAAGGGGGAAGATCCACAAGCATTTCATATCATACCACCCCACAAGAATTAAAAATATAAATGCTAATGAATAACAATAATAATGATGAAATCAAACTAGTAAATAATAAAAGAACTGTGTGCCGGTAGCACATTTAATAATCAATGCATTGCTACGCCTACAATTTACATATTTAATTGTGTTAGGCTTCATGAAACACAAAGGATTGGAAAGTTGAAAGACATATGCATGAATCATAATTAGGCATCACTTTATGGTAACAAACCTTTGTTTCATGTCCAGTAAAAATGACCACCCCAACAATATACTCTGTATTCCTGAGACTGCAGCCCTGAAAGGTAGGAAATTTCAATCTGTCAAGGCCAGTGTAAGTTTCCCAAAAGAGGAGTGACCCATAGATCAATATCTGTCTAATAAATCTATGATTAAAACAAAAGTTCACACATCCCATCAACTCAAGAATTATGACTATTTTATGAATGGCGATGGAGCTCACAAGAGCCAAACCAGAGACAGGAAATCATAACATACTCGCAATAAAAGTTGATTTGGGCTGACAGGCAGTGTTTGATTTTGAAGTATAAGATTGCCAGTGAAGGTATACAATGAATTGTTTGGCTGCTCACACTGAACTTCAGCTGCAAGTAGCAGGGAAAAAAAAAGACAGTCATAACAAAAGATAAACAAGCCACAGATCAAATTTCACAAATACCACAAAAGTGGACACTAATCAAAATGTTATTGATTGTCCATTACATGAACTGAGTATTAATATTCTAAGGAGATTGGAAGGAAAGCAATCATACATGAAAAGCTATTTGCCTTTACATAAAATCACAATTCAAGAGTTTGTAACTAAAAGAAAGGAGTAATTAAACAGAAACATAAACATGTCAATGCATAAGTAATATGTGAAAAACTAGGATCCCAGAAGCCAGAGAACTATTCAGACAATTGGAAGGAGAGAATCACAAGAAACAGACAGCATGGAGAAAAGTTCTAGTTTAAGTTGGCAAAAAGATATGAACAGGCTTGGGTCACTTATGGTGAGGATACCCTGTATAATGTAGAAAATAATGCAAGAGAAATATTCCAGGTTGAACATCCAACTATGATTTTTATGTAATAGTAGTCAATAAAGGAGCTAATTAGAAGTTCATCCAATGTCTAACATCACAATCAGTATCTAAGAATCAGTAATCGTTATTGTTACAGTTGACAGTAGTATATTCACATATTTAAAGCATAATTGATGATAATATCCTATTAGCGTGAGAGAATTTAGAGACAAAATAGAGAGAATAAAGAGAGATCTGAATATTCTAGTATTATTGATCTGAATGATACAACGCACATTCATGTGCTTATATACAAAGACAGAAGCTTGTGCACAAGCTATCCTAGAGGGTTAAATTAAGGATTCTCATGCTATAGTTAGTTACTGCTACAGCTGACAAGGGTAGTTAGTGTAATTCTGAGTTCAAGAGGGAAAAGAGGGAAGAAGAAAAAAAACACAAAACAAGAGGATGAAACTAAAAAGGATGCTGCACATTTCTGTAATCTGTAGACATAGATATTGAATTGCTCAGCAGAACCAATCCAAGCTTTTAGGCATCAGGTGCTCACATAAATTAGCCAAAGAACATTGACATTAGAAAAATCTATCTAGTAACCACAGATGTATCACATAAAATGCATCTGAGATAAAATATTTGTCGACAGGTTGTCACCAAGTAAAGTAGAACTTCAATAACAAATCAATGGTGCATTCACTGCAATAAGAAAGGAAGATAGTGCTAAAGAATTGAGGGTCAATCAATGAAAAAATCAAAACCTTTGAACTCAGATGCCTTCTCCGGAGTCAAGTAATCCCATGTTTTTTCCAATGCTTTCCTGATCTTCAAATTGGTTTCCCCATCCAAATTAGCAGTCTGTCATCCAAAAGCAATGATTAATGTATGGCTAAGAAATGTCAAGCACCTCTTATTTTCAGATTAAAACAAATTAACCAACCTCAATGTAGCAAACACCGTCTGCATTTGTACTAGCCAGAAAAAGCAGATCTGCAGGAAAGAATCCATCCTGCTTAACCTACAAACAAGAAACAAGCATTGTAAAATGAAGCCAGCAATCGAAGCAGCACTACCAGCTCCACAAACTAAAAATCCTAGTGGTCTCCAAACTATAGGTATCCACAACCCAAACTAATAACTATAGTTAGAATCTCCAATTGAGAAAGAGAAGTCAGCATGGAAAAATATGTTTAGAACAAAAGCCACTTTCAAAATCCAGAAGAATACAACAAATTACCAAGAGTTACAACCATATTGCTCTATGAAACCTTAACACTGCTGCAGCCACACATAAGCAAGCGCATAAAGGGAGGAATCAGCAAGCAAGTTTTATAGAGAATGAAGCACATCTATTATAACAACACATATATTGGAAAAGAAAAAGCATAAATCTTAAAATATCGTCATGTAAGATAAATAGGAATAGGTTCGCAAACTCATTACACATTGGAATAAATTGGTCAGCAATACTGAGAAGTTGAAAAGAGATAAACCAGGCACAAGTGAGAATTAGGCATATTCAAACTCCTTAAGTGATTATGAAAATACGGAATAACAATTGCTACCAAAAAGGGGTAAGTGATGATAACAAGGGGGTTTCTCCTAAAAGATAATGAGAACTGAGAAACTTCATCACAGATAAAAGATATGCAGCCAAAAACATAATAACCAATATAAGATTTAAGAGAATATTGTTATTCCTATAAGAAATACCCAAAGAAGTAGTTAAGTACCAGTTTAAAATAAAAGTATGTCAACATTAAATGCAGATATAAACCACTCTCACCTTGATGACATCACCAACTTGCAACTTTTTCCATGGAATAGACACCCACTTTTGGTCTTGTAAAACATCTATCATATTATTGTTTATGGACATATCATTCTGAAAACGCTTCTGTAAAATTAACAAGATAAAACCAATGCAAATAATACATTAGTCACACTGGCATAATCAATTCTAAGATGTTGAAATTTTCAACTAGGGGGGCAAAACGGAAAAAAAATGAACATGAAATCAGCACAGTTGCCAATTTATTAAGAAAACCCACTCAATATTCCACAGGCTTATAAGTAAAATGCATAATAATATGCTTATTCTAAATATTTATCTAGCCAACTTTTTCTAATAGGTCCTTATTTGACATTGCAGTATTACCAGAAAACATGAATAGGAAAAACAATCAAGGAAGTAATGTACAGGAATTCAAGAGTAAATAAAAATCTAACCCAGTCCTCAAAAGCTTCCTTAATAAGTGAGAGGAGCAGCACCAAAGATAGAGGAATCACATTAGTTATTGGAGACACCGGGCTGCAGTTTCAGAAAATATCTAATTACTGATTAGAGAAGTTGTGACTCAATAAAACTAAAAACTGGTGAAAAGAGCATATAAAAGGAAGAAATCTGCAGCTTAAGTATATATTACTGATAATCACCTTCACATATTAAATCATGACAGAGAAGCATAATTCAAAGTTGAAGAATAACAGATCAAAATAACAAATCATTGCTAATAAGAAACAAAATACTATAAACTCAATGAGCAAACGATAATCAAAACAAAGAAAAATCTATGACACCAAATAAAGCTTCATGTAGACCATTTCAGGTTATCAAGTAGTTGGATTAACAATTTGTCAGCTAAAACACGTGTAGGCATCTGTAAATAAAATTGGAAACTCAAAACCATCCAAAAAGGAATAATCAAACATGAGAGCAAAGTAACAAAAGCCACTGACACAGTTAAATATTCCTCTCAAATATTTTGAGAGATTAGAAACCAATGCTTTATAGATAGCTGTCCTTCTGGTTGTTGTTTGCTACTGTATGGAGGACCTCTTGATGCCCATCTCCTTGTATTATTCTTCTCTCCATCATAACAATATTCTTATTTTATCAAAACAATAATAATACTAATAACAACCAATGACACAGGCTGCATTAACATCTAGAAAACCAAGTGTAAAGATAAAACTTCTTAATATCATATGATGATTCTTTCTAATAAAAATACCTAGATTGATAATGCTACCACCTATATCACGTCGTTAGCAAGTAAACTAAAGAAATAAAATGTTACTATTCCCCAGTAGATACGATCTTATTTTTCAAAGCTAAGGTTGAAAGTAGTAAAACAATACCTAACTGGTTTAATTGTAAATTTATCTAGCATTTGCAAACCTGATTGGCGTGGTAGACAAAATTGAGATTGTAAGGAAGTAGAGATTAGCAACCCGCCTAAACTGCAACGAAGACATGTATTTTTAGCTTCAGTTAAGTGAAAACATTGATTAGCAGGAAACAGATTGGCGTCATCATCTACAAACTCTTTTTTTCTTTTGACAGAATACAAATATTATTTACCTTCAACAAGCAGTATATTAGTTTTAAAAAGAGGAAAGAAGGTAAACATTAACCATTTTGAGCGCATACTAAATTCATTTCACATACTTTAAATCAAGAATCAAGACCCTTATATTCTTTAGAGAAAATAAATTAAAAATCCCATATAGTGGTAGGCAAAACTTAGAATATTTGAAAAAGTATAAATCACATGCATTCCACAGTGCACAGTCTCAATAGGCGAAAAGCTTGGAGTATTTACCTGTTCAAACAATCCTTTTGGCAAAAAAGTGAAGAAGTTGTACTTTGTAGTCGATATTGAATTCCCCTAATATGATACATATTAATTAGTCAAAAACCTTAAATCAAGATATGTGAAATATGCTACAGTAATACAATATCAGACAAGACAAAGATATCCGTAATTTCTGGAAGTTGAGGGAAAAAACAGAACACTAAAGAATTGGTTTCAAGGTGTGACCATAACACAGAAATAAGATTAAATTTGAGTTTACAGTTCACACAAAAAAGTAACAGTTGATGGAACTACATGATGGCTTAGTTTACTGCAGGTCAACTAACACGCATAGCTACTTTAAGAAAACTTATAAAGCGGGGGAAATATTTATAGCTTAACTTTTCAATTTAAACATGTTCTGGCCTATAAAAATATGGCATTTTCAGAGTCAAACATCACAAATCTTCCCTAAGCTCTTACTCTTGAACTTAGATGATAGAAAAGATTCAAACAGGTGGGATGAATAAGCTAAATATTTAATGTTACACGAGATTCCAACATCTCAGCATACCAATGCACCACTCCTGCACCTGAGTAATCTTAATTTGATTCCAACTATAACATTTGAAGTACACTCCTTATATATAACTCGTTATAAAAAAAAAGACATCAGCATCAGCTTTCTAGTTCTAGTCAGTTACCACCCTTTTGAATAAGGTTCACTAATTTCCTTTGTATTTATATTCATTTATAAAATTTAAGACAAAATAATGGCATCAGCAATTCAGCCACAACCTTATCTCATCTCAATGAAGATTAATATATTATTATGATCCTTCCTTTCAAGAAGAACAAACAAGTAAAACTCAAATCATCCCCCTATTTCTTTTTCTTCCTATTATATTTCACTTCGACAAAAGAAACTAGTTTGTATGCAGGCATCTCCGTCTTTTATATTAAATTGAACTGAAATTGCATACCTCACGGAACTCCTATGCAACAAAAAGAAAATTAAAAAAAAAAAAAAGATTCATATATGGGCCTTCTCCGAACATGCCATATATCTTTCTTATGATTGGCACTACCTCAACTCTATCTCTCTAATCAATTAATTTGTAATTATATCTAGTCTAACGAGCCCACTCATCCATTTATGCATCTTCATCTCCATAACATTAAACTTATGTCCCTATTGGCTTTTAATAGTCAACATGTAGTCTCATACAAGTTGCAACATTACCATTCTAAAATAACCATGCAGTAAAATTTAACCCTAAACTTTAGTTGTACATTTTACAGCAAAGAAATCTGGAACACTCCTTCATTTTCTGCAACCAGCTTGAATATTATGATTTATGTCTTCCACTATCCCCTATCATTTTTTGGATAATGGAGCAAAATAATTAATTTCCGTGAATTGTTGAATCTTGTTATCTCCAATTTTCACTTCGAAGTTTCAAGTTTATACATACCTTACAAAACTTACATTCCATATAATGTACTTCATCTTACTGCTACCTATGCTATTGCCACGATACATATTTGCCACAACTACAAATTGGGGAAGAGTGTCATTTGAATTTCTATAGGGGAAAATGAATTGGAATCTTTGGGATTACTATAAGTAAATTCTCTCAAAATATCATTCACATCCGTTTCCCTGGTTCCATTCTCCTTAAATTCTAGTTCGTAACATGCCGCAGTGATGCAGTTGCAACCCAAATATTGCGGTAGCAATTGTGTTGCGAAGCACAGTTTGAAACCAAAATATCTATAGATCAATCAGCATACATAAAGCAAATATTAACAGCACAGCTCCAGCAAAATCGCTCCAAATAAAAACAAAAAAAAAAACAGTAAATTATCCCTTACTTCTACTCAATCAACAAGTGACAAATTTCTAGCGCACACTACTATGGCTTGATTATTCGAAAGAACAAAGAAAGCAAGCATCTGAACTAAAACAAGTACAAACAGCCAAAAACGAAGTCACTCAAAGTTCCTGAATCTAAAATCAGTAGAAATGGAACAAGATAGCATAATCGCAAAACACAGTGCATAAAAAACAAGTGAAGTAAACGAAGAAGGAAAACCTTGAATCGAACAGGAAGATTGGCCTCGCGATCGTTGCAGTATATGGTGCGGTGACCCGGCGACTGCGGCTGAACTCTTCCGAGTCGAACCGTCCGAGACGACGGAATTCGCTCGGGCTGACTCATTCCGTAACTCGATCTGTTAAAGAGTGAAGCAGACAACGAAGACCTTGTTGGTGACGGCGGCGATGACGATGACGATGACGGTGACGGTGGTTGAGACCTACCTCAACCGCTCCGTTCCTCGTTTTCCGATTTCACGCGCTTTTTTTTTTCACTTTCGTGTATTTCGGAGGACTGAAACGGAAAACGAGTCATTTTATTCGATTTCAATTCAATTCAACCTCCACGAAATTTTCCGGTTTCCATTTTTACCCTTCTGCGTTTTTTATGTCTTCGGAGATCTCGCGTTCGTGCTAGATTATTTATTCCCTTTCCTCCTTCGCGCCCCCGCAACCCGGAGCGTATAATGCACTTTTCAAATTTGTATGTTTAAGAAAATTATTACATAAAAAAAGTTAAATAAGTGAACCAAACTTGTAAGAAAAAGTCCGAACCACTCGAAATGGTTATTTATTTATTTATGTGAATTTATTATTTTATTTAATTGAATATTTGAATATATAAAACTGATCATTTTTTATGAAACAAAAAATATCAGGATTTAGGACGCTGGATTTGTGAAATTAGTTGGTTAGTTGGCTAATGGCTAGTAATGTGAGGAAGAGGACGCGAGCGGAAAGAGCGTGGAAAATGTTAAGAAGCCAAGTTCCCACGTAGGACTTCCCATTACATTTTGTGGCACACAAAGAAGAGGCTATTGGTATTGCAGTGGAGTGCGACGTCGTTTTAAGGCAATGGCCGCAGAGAATATCCGAGTTCTTTGGGAAGGAAAGTGGGGCCAGTGAGTGAGGAAGTTGTAGAAGTTGAAGCGACAAAGGTTTGAGTTAGACTTGGTTGAGGCTTTATTAAGGCAGTTACCATTCTTAACGGTCTATGTCAACCCAAATAAGATTTTGCCTTCAACACTTTATATATTTATAGTTATTTTTAAGATTTTGCTAATAAATGTCTTTAAAATCCTTATAAGAACTTTAAATTATTAAATTTGTAATATAAATTAATTTTAAAATTTTTAACAATATTAAACGTATAAAACTTTACTTGTCTATAGAAGATTTTAATTTTTATATTTTTAACAAATTTTTTTGTTTAAACAATTTTATTATTACATTTAATGCATAAAAAATTAATTTATATACGCTCTTGACCAAGTGCAAATTGCGCTAGTTTTCTTCTTCTAATTGTATCGATTTCAATACAAAAAGGTCAGTAGCAAAAATCCATATCATATATATATATATATATATATATATATATATATATAATAATCATTAACCTGATAATTTGTTGAAATTAATTTTCGGATCATAATAAAAGAAAATTATCAGGTGTTCCATCGTATTATGTTGGAACAGCATTATTCTAACTTTTTATCCAATAACGTTGTATCTTTTGTCGTTTACTGTAAATGTGATTGATAATTATATTTCCAATGAATGTGGAGGAAAAGACATAACTGGACAGCTTTAAGACTCCTGTGTAGGAATGTTTATGCGCGAATGAAATCGGGTTTGATGTGATCCAGACCCGACCCGAAATATATATCGGGATTATTTGTTAGATCCAAACCTGACTCTAAATCTGATGAAACCTACACATTTTCGGACCACGATGATATCGGGTGAAAACCAAGCCGTTAACATTACCTTTTTGTAAGCTAGCATATGAAAATATCCAAATTTCTAAGACTCCAACTATAATTTGACATGGTAAAATTCACTTAGAAAAATATAACAAGAACCAACCCTTTCCTAAAATTAAAGCATAACCACAATCAATACTAATACTGTCTAATAACACCAAATATTTAAATCAATACAAATAACACAATATTATACATTAGTCTAAAGTCTTATACATTTTAAACATAAAATATTAACTTATAGTCTTATAATGACTAATAACACAGAATATTAAGATTTATAATATTTAAATTCCATATAAGAATAGCCATCATCCATCACTAATAACACAAAATATTAATTGTGTATGACGACCGGGCCACCGGGCCGAGTTCGGGTGACCCGAGTTCTGGCCCGACCCGATCCAAAATAATGACCAGGTCTATTTTTGAGATCCTTACCCGGCCCTAGACCCGATAAAATCACACCAAATTAGCCCCTAAAAGATTCGGGGCCGGATCGGGTCTCGGACCGAGCCGGGCCATGAACACCCCTACTCATGTGCATGATTGAATGACGTTGTGCTGTGAGCTGTGACTCGAAGAGAGAGAATTAGCCAATATCATGTAGGAAACAAAGGTGCCAATTAAAATTTGTTGGTAATCGAGTGGTGTTAGAAAGAAAAAGTCACCAACCTAGTTAGGGGATGTTAGGAGGAATGGGTGGTCTATGATGGCAAACACGACGATTTTCGTTTTCAGATACACCCATTTTGACAACGGGTTGGTTGATGAAGAAAGGGAACAGTCAGTTGCAAGATATTCGCGACACATGTTAGTAATTAATTGACAAGAGATGTTGATTTGTGTGAGGAATGGCTTTTACGGTTTATATATTTGTTGCGTTAGAAATTGTTGTTGTGTTGAATTTAAGTGATGGAGTTTATAGAGTATGGATTCGTAGGTTGGGGGAAGGATTTATCTATTCATAGTCATAGTAGTCTGTTTATGGTGATGAGTAGCTGGTACTTATTATTGCATACCGAATGTGTGATGGTAGGTTGTTTTGAGGTACCGTAATTGAGATTTGCATCGGCTGGTTGTAGGTAAAGTGTGTTTGTAGTGGATGTAGTTAGTGAGTGAGCAACATAAAGTTTAAGGTGCAGGATGCATACGCATGATAAGCAATGAGCAGTTAGATTGGTGTGGCTTTGAGGCAGGTAGTGGCTTGTATTGATTTTTTATAGTCGAAAATTTAGGTTTATGCAAATGTGGTTTGAGTAGTATTATCAATATGAATTAATTGGGCAGAAGCGTGGGAACACATATGTTTTGAATAATTGATTTGTTAAGTTTTTATGTTGTATAATATGATAGTGACTTTTATGATGTAAGAAGAATTTGCAAAAAATTGGACAGTAAAGTATTAATTTATAGATAAGGTGTATGAACGAATCATTATTGAAATTGGAAATGTTGGTTTTTGTAAAATTGAAATTTGTAGGCATTGAGTAGATTGTTTTGGGACTTTTGCTAGTACCAAGGTAAGATCCTACGTCCGAGATAGAGGAGTGTCTTGGAAGATTAGTGGATGATGCATTCATGGATGTGGCTTCAATTGGTGGTTTGAATCAAAGGGTCCAGGAAGATGACCTAGAAGAGGTATGTAATTGTGAGGTTGTTATGTGATATGTATTAAGATTGGGATTTTTTAGAAGTGATGTTGAATCATGTGTTCATGTGTGTGTGCTTTGGATTGAGTTGCTCATTAAATCTATTGTAGAAAACGAGACTTAACATGAGAATTAATGACGATGAGGCAGAGGTTGGTAGAGGTGAGGAAAGAGTAGACATAGAAATAGCTACAGGAAAGAGTGTAACAGTAACTGCCGATGATTCCCTCTAAATGGAGTTAAACAATCCGAAGGAGGCAGCTCGAATGTACAAAGAGTATAGTCGAGTGAAGGGTTTTGCTATACGTGAAAGGAAGAAGATTAAAAACAAGAAATGTGATTTGTTACGGTAAACGTATTTGTGCAATGGAGAAAGCTTCCGGGACAGGAAATGGTTAGAGAAGCAGGATAGTAAAAAGGATCACGAGGTGTTTACTAGGTGCGGGTGTCCTGCCGAGATGCAAATAAAGCCCAGAGTTAGTATTGAAAAATGGTATGTTTCATGATTTGTGGATGATTATAACCACGATCTCCTTCCTGCAAAGTTTGTTGAGTATTTGCCTATACACTGCAAGATTTCTGATGTTGATTTAGCTCACATTAATAGCATGAGGCAAGTGGGAATTTTTATCCCAAAAATGTACGAGTCAATTGCTGCACAAGCCGATGGATTCAATCGAGTTTCATTTACTAAGAGAGACTTGTACAATGAGGTGAGACGGCAACGGGCTTTGTAAAATGGTGACGTCAATACAGCACTAAGGATATTGGAGGTTGTCTTCTAGAAGAGACGATAAGATATTTTGGAGGTATAAGATATGGGATGGGCGGCACATATATGATCTATTCTGGAGTGACGGGTACAGTCAATAGGATTATAAATTATTTGGTTATATTCTTGCATTTGATGCAATATACGCTCATAACAAGTACAAACTCCCGGTGGTGGTTTTTTTTGGGTGAATCATCACAATCAAACTTGTGCTGCAACTGTGATGGTGTCTTGTGAATCACAATCTTCTTACATATAAGTGTTGTAAAAATTTTTGGAATGTATGGGTCATAAAACTCCAAAAGTGGTGATAACTAATGGCGATAGATCAATGCGCATAGCCATCCAAGAGGTGTTCCTCAATTCTCATTGTCGCCTTTGTGCATGCCACTTGAGGAACAATAAATCATAAATAATGAAATTCCAATTCTTTGACAATTCAATTTCTCTTTAACCTAATTAATCACTAATTTCTTAGTCAATTATTTAAGTAAATAGGTGAAGCACAAATGCACAATTCTGATTTAGTTTCAAATAAGATTAAAAAATAGTCCTTAGGTTGACTTATATAATTATATGTCACTTATCCAAACTAGTCCTAAACAATTAAAACTTACAAGAAATAATGATTTCCAAAAGTTTTCTAATTCAAATTTTATGTCACTTGTTCAAATTAGAGCAATTGAAAATCATAAAGCGTCGCACGCTCTTTGAAATACTATTCCTAGTTAAATAAAACAGTCGTGAGAAAGAATTTTCAAGCTAATTCTAATATTTCTTTTTCCAAAACAATATTTAGAATCCAAAATGGAGTTAGAATATTTTCCAACAATTTTAAATCTTTAGGAACATAGAACGAAAACTCAATCATGAAATAGATCAAAGCATAAACCTCAAATAAAGTAAAATACTTAGATTAATAATCCATAAAAAGAGGAATAGAGCTCCTAATCTTAATCGAGGAGATTAGTGACTCATAGTGTGCTTGAAAATAAAAAAACAATGAATTGAAAACGGTTGAAGGTCCCGTCAAAGTGTCTTCAGGAACTTTTTATACTTAATCCTAAAATAAAACCTAAACTTCAAATTCAAAATTCATTAAAACAAAACCAAATCAAATTTTTCCTAATTAATCTTCAATTCTCATTGTAATTTAGGTTTAAAGCTTGATGATTCAATTCTTCAGCATCATGGGCTTGGAGTGGTAATTGGGCTTGTCAACTTGGGCGTGTGGCACGTCCACCTTTGGCGTGTTGCACACCAACTTCTGGCTTAGAGGAACCTTCGAAGGTGTGTAAGAATGGCACACCCGTTATGATTAGCGTGTGACACACCACAAAAATTGGTCCTTGGGAGTGTCCATCCCTGGCATGTGGCACGCTCAAACTTGGCGTGTTGCATGCCACTTTGTGTCTTGGCCTAGAGTTGTCCACCTTGAAGCTAGCCCCCTGGAAATATGCATTCTTGGCGTGTGGCACGCCAACTTCTTGTTTGCTTTGGATGTGGCCATCAAAGGCGTGTGGTACGCCCACCTTGCTGGCGTGTTACACGCCACTTCTTGGCTTGGAGTTTGGGTGTCATGGACGGCGTGTGGCACGCTGATGAACGGACTTTTGCTAGTAAAGAATTCACAATAAATTCTCGTTGCAAGTATAGTTTCTAAACTAACAATAATCCTTTCATACAAAAACTTGTTTGTCACTAAAGCAAACCCAATGAAAATTAATAACCGAAGTATTTAAACCTCGGGTCATCTCTCAAGGAATTGCAGGGAGGTGTAGTTATTATTGGTTATGGAAAAAATATATATATTGGTTTTTTAAGATAAGAAGCAAGAATAGTAAATGGCAATGGAAGTGAACTAACTATAAAAACTCTTGGCAGGGTATGAGAACTGGACGTCCTATCCTAGTTATCCTTATTAATTGTGATGAGAATTGTCTATTGCTCCCACTTGGTCAATCTCTAACTATGAAGGTATGTTAAGTGGATAAATTAATTTGATTCCTCATGTCCTAGTCAATTTCTAAGGAGAGACTAGAGTTATTGGAATTCAAATTAACTAGCAAGGATAACAATTATCAATCAACAAGGAGTTTGATAACTCAAGTGTCTCCAATTACTCAACCAAAGCTAAGAATGTAAAAAGCTAAATTAAAATCATAAATCTGAAATACCTCAAATTGCATTAAATAAAGAAATCAAATCTAGCATGGAGTTTATCAACCAAATAGCAACATAAGACAATTAACAAGGGAAAATAAATAAGCTAGAGTACTAGAAGAATTAAAAGTAGAAGAGAAAACTAAATTAAAGGAACATTAAACCTGGAAATTGAAAGAAGAAATACTAAATCCTAAAACCTAAGAGAGAGGAGAGAGCCTCTCTCTCTAGAAACTACATCTAAACCTAAAATTATGTGAATGAATATTCTGTGAATGAATGGATTGATTTCCCCACTCTGTAGCCTCTAATTTGTGTTTTCTGGGCCGAAAACTGGGTCAAAAACAACCCAGAAATCGTCCCCAGCGATTTCTAATACGTCCAGCACCTCGCTCTATCACGCGTACACGTCGTCCACGGGTACGCGTGGATTGAACTTTTGCCAGGTCATGCGTACGCGTGATCCACGCGTGTGCATTGCCTATCTTCAGGGAAACTATTACAAATTATATATCATTGTGAAGCTCCGGATGTTAGCTTTTCAACGCAACTGAAACCGCCTCATTTGGACCTCTGTAGCTCAAGTTATGATCGATTGAGTGCGAAGAGGTCAGGCTGACAGCTTTAGCAATTCCTTCAGTTTCTTGCATTCCTTCCATTTTTGCATGCTTCCTTTCCATCCTCTAAACCATTCCTGTCCTATAAACCTTGAAAACACTTAACACACATATCATGGCATCGAATGGTAATTAGAGAGGATTAAAATTAGCTAAATTAAGACCAAAGAAACATATTTTCAATCATAGCACAAAATCAGGAAGGAAAATGTAAAACATGCAATTTATATGAATAAGTGTGAGAATAGTGGATAAAATCCACTCAATTAAGTACAAGATGTACCACGAAATAGTGGTGCATCACACGCCCCTTTGCTCCTTGCTTCTTGTGACTTTTAGGGCCTTTGGGGAGTTGGCTCAGTGTGCCATACCCTTCACTAGTGTGTGGAACGCCACTTCTTTGATTTGGGTATGAGGGCGTCTTGCACGCCCAGTGTTCTTCCTCCTATGAAGTCCTCATCCTTCATGATTTTCTTTGCTTATACTTTACTTCTCTTTTTCTATTATTTTCCTACACATACCAAAGCTCAAAATAACTCCAATAAATATTGATTAAAGCACAAAAAATCTCAATTATAACAAGAAAAAATCACTAACTTTATTTAAGAAAATAATAAAGAAAACAACTAAAGATGCTCATGTATCAGTGTGAAATTGTCAGAAAAAAACGCTCAAATGCTAGAATCACAAGTTTTCGGCGAGGTTGAGTTCCAATTTGAAGAAAGTCTCCAACAGCGGTGTTTTTCACCAAAATTGCAACCAAATCAACCCCAATGGTCAAATATGAAGTTAAGGAAGTAAATCCCCACAAATTCTCTCTCTTTTAACAGTTTACCCTAGCAATTTATCCTCCATCCATGGTGACTTTAGTTTTTCAAATTTCACCTCACTCAATCTATTACTTTTCCTCTTTTTAAATTTTGAAAATCACCAAATCGGAGTATTGGTTGCATTACCATGACCCGTGGATATTGCGGCGTGACTTCGAGCCTGTGACTATGACTGCATTATTGTGACTCTGTGACCATAAGTGTATCTCTATCTCTCTCCAACTGCGATCGCATTGGAAGGTTGTTGAGTTGCTGTCCTGGCTCGCTGCTAACTGTTTCTCTTTTCACTTCCCATGTTGTGTGATTTTAGGTAAACCTTAAAATTCTTTTTCTCCCTTGATTGTTTGATTTCACTCCCTCATCCCTTTGTTTAATATCTCAAATTCTTAATTCTTTAGGATCAACCGCTCAAGTATTCAATGTTGAGGGAGAAAGTACCTATGTGACTTTGTTACAAAGTGAATGATATGCTCTATGAATGATGATTTTAAATTTTAAATTATGGTGGTACTTAGGATTCTAATTCATGTGTTTATTATTGATTATATTGTAGGTTAACTTGCTTTTTTATGTTAGCTTATTAGTGATTTGATTAAGTTACTTATCCTCTGTTGCATGCTTATATAGTTATATTTCTAAGAATTTGTAAATTGTTACTCTCTTATCGGTTACTTTCCCTATTGTATGTATAATATTGCTAATTCTAAGAATTGATGCATTATGAGTTGAATTGAACTGAAATAAATAATTGAATCTTTTTGAAAATTTTTTTTACTCTATTTTGGTGCCGTATAAACTTTTGATTTGTGAAATTGTGTTTTGATTTGTAAGTTGAGTTATGAATTTGTGTTATAACTTGTGACTTTTGATTTGTTATGATATATATTAGTTATAGTCTTATAGATAATATTTGAAATTTATTTTATTATTTGTGAAATTAATTTTTGCCATCAAATTTCTTATAATTTTTATATTTTACGAGTCACATTTACATTTCGTTTTACAATTCAACGAATTACAATTTTGAACTAGGTTAGCAAGTCATAGGGTACAATGGATTTTGTTACAAACCTGTCGACGCCATCAGGAAGACCAACATGGTATTGAAACTTCCCCCAGTTGGTCGGGTCTGGAGTGACATGCCTGAAGTTAACTAAGTTATGATTCAGCATGAAGAGTTTTCCCAACACGCGACACTGGATTCACACACAAAATTTCATAATGTTAGGCAATCGTTGCTACCAACTTAAATGAACCCAATCATCTTTTTCGTGGACATTATTGCAAAATGTTAACAAAAATAGCAGATCCCCCATCCACCCGACTAGATAAAAAAATATATGTTCTAGTATATTATCATGTATGGTAGTGTATAATCATAATATGGAGGACACGTCAAAATAAAATCACTCTTAGAAGGCATGTACTCACAATCTTAGTCATGTTGGCCTCCCTTCTGACCATGATCTCGGAGGTCTTGTTGACATAAATTGCATAACCCTAACTAATTTGACATCCAACATCATCAAGTATCAATGATCAGCTAGCTTCAATATCGGCACAAATACTTGAGAAGACAACAATTGATTCAGTCGTAGAGTTTTTAACTTTTAGCCCTGAATAAGGTAGCATAGCTAACATCTAATTAAATCACCCAAGGCCTTACATAATGCAGATCATTTGTTTTTGGCATCCATGGGAGTGTATAGGCCGCCTCAAGTCGGTCAAAGTGGGTGTTGCAAAGATCATCTGCGGCGAAGTCGAACGATAGGTACCATATACGAGGAGCTATAAGTTTCAACGCAACCATTGAACCCACCATGCAAGCTGTGTTTATGAGTTGAACAGGAGGAACTAAAAGATATATCAGCGTTATTCAACAGGCAAAAAATTGTGCATTGAAGAGACGAGTTTAGATTCAACATGATTGTTTGTAAAAACTTGCATAACTTACATCAAGAGTGGGGTGTCTACGGTGGAACAAGTGACATGAAAACTTCCTTTGGAATGATAAACTTATGATACCTGAAGAAGGTCTCCTTGTTAAGGTCACAAAATTTGTTGTGGTCATCAACGGACCTAATTTTTCGAAAACATGTGTTTATAAAAGTAGAAATATTTTTTTGTAGAGAAAACTGCACTCTCCTTGAGAGATATTAAAATGACACTCTCTATCATCTAATTATTAAATGTACACTCTCTTCTCTTATAATTTTTTAAAAACCTCCTCTTTAACCATTTTAAAAATTTTTGTGTTAACTAACCCTAATTTTACCTATTTTTTAAGAAAAAGTAATTTGTTTCCTACAAAGATACCCTTTAGCAAAAATTTTATTTTTGTTATTAACTTTTTGTTTACTAAAATATCCTTTAACAAATTATTTTTGTAGTAATCAAACTATATTTTTACGAAAATATCCTACAAAATATTTGTTAATGATTAAATTATTCTTTTACTAACATATTGTTCAATAATTTTTCAGTTACTGTATTGTGATTTTACAGAAATTTTTGTTAACAATTTTTTTATTAAATTTTCTATTGATTTCATGATATCAATGCATAGTACTTTAACATTAAATTAAAACAATATTTCCTGTGAGATTAATAATGAAATAAAAAATGTAAAACCAAATTAGTATAACCATGTTTTTTTTTTGTGTCTGTAACGAAACTTAAAACAAATAGGAACACAAACCCAAAAAGCTACACAGTAGAATCCTTCAACAAAATCTGCTTGAGGTCATCACTTGGCTGAATCCACACCAAATGAGAATAAACACTCTTAACCCCTATCTTAGCTAGATAATTCGCAGCAACATTAGCTTTTCTTCTAACCCAAGTAAAGGACACCTCCCAGTTTTTACTTAACAACCCTATAATCTTCTCTATAATATCCATATTATCACGTGCAGCATAATTGGTAATATTGTTCAGCAAAAGATACACATCCATAAAATCAGTTTCACAAATCAGGGAATCACAACCAACTTCCCACGCAATCATAAGACTATTCCAGACTGCCAATAACTCATTTTTGAAAACTGAATCAAAGGGCAAACTCCCAGAGCTACCTAGAACCCAAGTGCTATAATGATTACGAATAACACAACCAAAGCCTGCAACAAGAGAGTCTGGGAGAACACTAGCATCACAATTGACCATAAGAACACTCTGAGGGAGGTGGCTGCCACCAAAAATTCTGGACTGCATAATCCCAAAAGTTTCTATCCTTCTTCACCCTTTTCAACTCATTCACCAAGGCTCTCGCAAGGCAAGAGATTTTTCTCCTAGGCCAAGGTTCATTCGGGATGAAAAAATCATTACATCTATTCTGCCAAATCCACTAAATTTCAGCAGCCACTACTTCCTCTTTACCATTAATAATGCTAGTAATCCATGATAGAAAGTCAGAAGCATTAACGTGTTCAACAATAGAAGGATCTAAAGAATTCCATATATGACGAGCAGTGCAACAATCCCAAAGGCAATGTAAAACAGATTCAGACTCGTGACTATATTTATTACAAAGGTCACTTACTGCTAAACCCCTTTTATGACGGAAGACATTAGTGGGAATGACATCATTCAATGCAAGCCAAAAGAGAAATCTAACCTTTTCCGGAATGGAAAGTTTCCATAGCCACTTCCAATTTCCATCACCTCTCCATTGAAATTTCATATGTGCAAGCCAAATGTACCTGCTTTTGGTAGTATAACCCTTTAAAGAAGCTAGTTTCCAAATCCAACCTGATTTATTCACACTCCTTTCAGGAGGAGGAATAGCCCCCAAAAAGGATTTAATATCCTCGAAAATTGGGGTGGACAAGTTTTCAAAATTTCAAGTCCTATCATAGTAAACATCATCCAACTTAAGCAATAAATCAGAGACATGAACAAACAGAAGAAAATTTGCAAGAATACCTAAAGGAATCCAAGGATCATACCACCAGGACTGAAGAGAACTCCCTGTTTGCCACCCAAGACCCTCTTTGATGGTCATATAGACTTTGGAGATGCTTTTCCACACAAAGGATCCATGTTTAGTCGATCCCCAATCCCTATTTTGCTTCAAATATTTATGAGAAAGAAGTTTCACCCAGAACCGCTCCTTATCCTTCAACATTTGTCAAACCAATTTACCAATAAGTGCCACATTAACACATTGCGAGTCTCTAACTGCAAGCCCTCCTAGATTTTTGGAAGCCACAACTTTCTTCCACTTAACTAAAGGAAGACCTTTGCCATCCGCATTACCTTTCCATAAGAATTAGCGCATCATGGAGTCAATCTTGTCATGAGCATAGGAAGGGAAAAGGGAAGTTTGCATTTGATAGACTAGAATTGAAGATAGAACAGATTTTACCAAACACAATCTCCCAGCCTTATTTAGCATGCGCCCTTTCCAACTAGCCAATCTAGCACAAATTTTCTCGATCACCTCTTCAACCGTCTTTCGTGTAGCTCTATCATGATCAATATTCACCCCCAAATATCTTCCCAAGTGTTGAGTGAAGTGAATGCTAGAAATACCAGATAAAATATCCATCCTTCTTTGAGAAATATTTTTAGAGCATTGAGCTTTTGACTTGGACAAATTCACCTTAAGCCCAGATGCCTTTGTAAAGATGTCCAAAGCTTCCATGACTATTTCAATGATTCTTAGTGGCCTTACAAAAGAGGAGCAAATCATCAGCAAACATAAGATGTGAGACTCTAGGCCCTCCTTTCGAAATAGCCACTGGGATCCAAGAACCACTAGAGACAAAGTGAGAAATAAGGCAAGCAAGTCTTTCCATGCAAATAATAAAAAGGTATGGCGACATTAGATCTCCTTGTCTCAGACCCCTTAGAGCCTTGAAACTTTGAAGTCTTTCCCCATTCCATAGAATGGACAAGGAAGAAGAGCACACACAATGCATAATAAGTCTGACAGTTGTAGCTGAAAATCCAAAACTCTTTAAAGAATGCTCGAAAAAATGCCAATCAACAAGGTCATACGCCTTCTCAAGATCAATCTTTAAAGCAATAGTTCCTTTCTTGGACTTTGTCTTCCTCATGAAATAAAGAATTTCTTGAGCAATAATAATATTTTCACTAGTTCCTCGTCCAGGAATAAATCCGCCTTGCAACGGGCCAATTACCTCAGAAAGGAATGGGCAAAATCGATTCACTAGAACCTTAGTTACAATTTTGTAGATAACATTGCATAAGCTAATTGGCCTAAATTTCTTCATATTCGTCGGATCATCGACCTTTGGAATAAGAACAATCAAAGCCTCAAAGAAATGATTATCAATACAACTCCCTCCGAAGGCTTGCCTCACAATCTTCCACACATCTATCCCCACTACATCCCAATACCTTTTAAAGAAAATTACTTGGAAACCATCCGGGCCAGGAGCTTTAAAAGAACTCATCTCCATGACCACTCTTCTAACTTTCTCAAAAGTGACATCCTCTTGTAATCTAAAGCAGGCATCCTGACTAAGCTGCGGAAGAGGGATATCCTTCAAACCATCAATCCTTACCTCCTCTCTAGAACAGAATAACCGCTGAAAATACATGTTAGCTTCCTCTTTAAGGACACTCTCATCTTTTGACCAAGTGCCATCTTCAAGCATCAGACTATGAATCTTATTTCTCTTCTTCCTCACAATTGTTTGGAGATGGAAGAAACTAGTGTTTCTGTTCCCAAATTTGACCTACTGATCTCTTGATTTCTGGAACCACAACAACTCTTCTCTCAAAAGAATAATATTAAGCTCATTTTGAAGGTCGTTCTCCACTTCTCTTAATAAAACATCATCCGACTGCTCCAAAAGACTCTACACCCTGTTAATGCAGATCTCCAATTCTCTTTTCTTAACAAAAATATTTCCAAAGATATCCGAATTAAACTTATGGGCATCTCTCTGAACCGCAACAAGGCTTTTAACAACATCTGGGGTTTCAGAATTCCACACTTTATGAAAAACATTACGAAATGGAGGATGAGTAATCTAAGCCACTTGAAATATGAATAGACGACATTTATTCTTCTTGCTATAATTAACCGGCCTGCAACGAACTAAAATGGGCGAGTGGTCTGAGTGAAATCTCTCCAAAATCTCACAAAAAGCTTTAGGAAAACGCAAATGCCAATCCTTACAAACGAAAGCTCTATCCAGCTTTTTTGAGACATTTGTTCCTCTCCGAACCTTTCTAAACGAAGAAAATTTCCTTCCTTTAGTTTCCATGTCCATTATTCCACAAGAGTCCATTGCATTCCCAAAAGCCTCTGCTCTGTTTTTGTTAAAAATACCCCTTTGACTTTAGTAGAATAAAGCACTTCATTAAAATCTCCAAGAACTACCCAAGGGCCGTGCAAATAACCAGCAATACCACTAGTGCACGAAATCGTGATCATACTTTTTACAACTCCGCACAACTAACCAGCAAGTGCACTGGGTCGTCCAAGTAATACCTTACGTGAGTAAGGGTCGATCCCACGGAGATTGTCGGCTTGAAGCAAGCTATGGTCATCTTGTAAATCTCAGTTAGACGGATTAAATTGGTTATGAAGTTTTGATAATTAAAATGTAAATAAAGCATAAAATAAGATAGAAATACTTATGTAATTTATTGGTGGGAATTTCAGATAAGCGTATGAAGATGCTTGTTGCCTCTGAACCTCTGCTTTCCTACTGCCTTCTTCCAACCATGCATTACTTATTTCCATTGAAAGCTGTATGATCCTCTCGGATGAAAACAAATCCATATGCACTGTCACCACACGGCTAATCATCTGTCGGTTCCCGCTAGTGTTGGAATAGGACCATTGTCCTTTTGCACACTATCACTTGTGCCCCACATTCGCAGGTTTGAAGCTCGTCACAGTCATCCCTTCCCAGATCCTACTCGGAATACCACAGACAAGGTTTAGACTTTCCGGATCCCGGATCCTACTCGGAATACCACAGACAATATTTAGACTTTTCGGATCCCAGGAATGTTGCCAATGGTTCTAGCCTATACCACGAAGATACTAATCTCACGGACTCGGTCTGAGTATTAGATATCCAAGAGAATATATTCCAGCTGGCGTCCAATGGCTACGTTGAACATCATGTAGACCGCTTTGTGGTTGTTAGGCATGCGGATCTTGGCTAAGCGAGTAACGAAGATTGGGTGATTGTCACGGGTCACCCCTTCATTCTGACTTAACTGAATTAAGAACAAGAGTATATCTTGGAGAAGAAGTAGGCGTGAATTGAAGGAAAAATAATAGTACTTGCATTAATTCATGAAGAACAGCAGAGCTCCACACCTTAATCTATGGGGTGTAGAAACTTCACCGTTGAAAATACATAAGTGAAAATAGGGTAGGCATGGCCGAGTGGCCAGCCTCCCATGGAGGTATCAAAGTGTAAAAGTTACATCATATGGTCTAAGACGTAAAATAAATCTCTAAAAGTAGTTTTTATACTAAACTAGTTACTAGGGTTTACAGAAAACGAGTAACTAAGTGCAGATAGTGCAGAAATCCACTTTCGGGGCCCACTTGGTGTGTGCTTGAGCTGAGCATTAAAGCTTTCTCGTGCTTAGGCTGTCCTTGGAGTTAAATGCCAGCTGGGGTGCCATTTTGGGCGTTAAACGCTGGTTTTAGTGTCAGTTCTGGCGTTTTACGCCAGAATTCTTTGGGCTAATTTTGAACGCCAATTTGGGCCATCAAAGCTCGGGCAAAGTATGGACTATTATATATTGCTGGAAAGCCCAGGATGTCTAATTTCCAACGCAATTAAGAGCGCGCCAATTGGGTTTTTGTAGCTCCCAAAAATCTGTTTCGAGTGCAGAATGATCAGAATCCAACAGCATCTGCAGTCCTTTTTCAGCCTCTGAATCAGATTTTTGCTCAAGTCCCTCAATTTCAGCCAGAAAATACCTGAAATCATAGAAAAACACACAAACTCATAGTAAAATTTAGAAATATGATTTTTGAATAAAAACTAATAAAAACATAATAAAAACTAACTAAAACATACTAAAAACTATATAAAAACAATGCCAAAAATGGTATAAATTATCCGCTCATCAACCACTAAGATAATCCCAAGTCTCATCACGAAGATGCGCTTGTGAAGGCACATACACTGCACTGCACATCAACCGAGAAGAACCATCAACAACTTCAAAGGTGATACAATGGTTGTTAACATCCAGGACTCTAAATTGACCCCAATTTTTTTCAACCAACGCCCAAATACCTCCACTCTGCCCTCTAGCCTCTAAAACACCAATCTCACAGTAGCTCAAATTACCCCAAAAAGATTTTATCCTCTCAAAGTAAATATGGGTTTCAAGAAAAATAAAAATTGTGGGGTGAAACTTTCTAACAATTTCGTTACAGTGAACTCGGGGTAATTTATTAGAAGCCCCTCTAACATTCCAAGATAATATGCTAATATCCATAAAAAACAAAAAACAGATAAAGTAGAGGTACTAATCGAAATTTATCTCAAAGCATGCCCTGCTTCTCACCCACGACCTCCTTTTCATTGCTGCTTTCCTTGGCCGCGGATTCCTCTGATTTATCGAAAAGAACTTGAAGCCTTCCATCTTATGGTGAATTTTGCAAAAAGTTTGGCTTAACTCTCTTTCTCGCCAATATAGTTGCTGTTGTGCCATGATTCCCATCTTCTCCAATAGAGGCCAATAGAGGAGAAGTCACAAGCTTCATTGGATATGAGGCTTTTGTATATTTGTTCCAAGCCTGATTAGCTACCTAATCCACCTTCACACTTGGCCCACCTTTGTGTTTTGGGAGAACACCCATGTGCTTTTTCATGGGCCCTTTCTGCTGAGGCCTAACAACCTTCTTCACACTCTCCTTCTCTACTTTCTTTTTTCCTTTTTTAGACACTACTTGGGCTCACCCCTCATTAGCATCCCCTTTTCCAATTGCATGAGTTTTGGAAAAGTCATGCAATGTTACAGGCTTTGATATCTCCTTTCCTTGCTCTTTGTCTAGCGCAATATCCACAACCTTCAGATTCTTTTTCATGGTTACGACATTTTTTCCAAAAACAAATGTAGCAGGTCCACTGTTGTCCTCCGCCATACCTCCCTTTTGCTCCCCCTCCGATGCACTCTCACCTTACTTTTGCAATCCACCGCAAAATGTCCATAACATCTACATTTCTCACAAATTAATGCCAAACTCTCATACTCAACCTTATACACAAGATCGTCCACCTCAATCTCATTAATGACTGGGGATCCTAGATCAATAAGAACGCAAGCTCTTGCAAATTTACCCTTCTTCGCCTCTTTAGTGGCAACATCATCAACTTTGATAGGGTCTCCCACTGCCGTGGCAATTCTATGCATGACTTTCTCTTGATAGTAATGGATATTTAATCCAGTAATGCGATTCCAAACCAAAGTAGTTCCAAAGGATTCTTCAGCGGGACGAAAAGAGATAGTCCATGTTTAATAACCATGTTTAATAATATGCATTAATATCGTGAGATTAACAGTAAAACATAAAAAAAATTTCTTAAAGAAAACTTTGGTAAAATTACAATTTAGTTACTAAAAAATTATTGTAGGATATCGAAGTAAAAAATAATTTAATCATGAAAAAAATGTTGACGGATATTTTGGTAAAAATATAATTTAATCACTAGAAAATAATTTGTTAAAGATATTTTAGTAAAAAAAATTAATAACAAGAACAAAATTTTTGCTAAAAGTATTTTTGTAAAAAGTAATTTATTAAAAAAAGATAGAGATGATGTTTATTAACACAGAAGTTATAAATTGGGTTAAAGAGGAAAACTAAATAGTTAGCCAAGGTGACAATGACATAGTTTAGATTGTTCATATGCCAGATTGTGTTTCTTCCCGCAACCATATGTGGCCAGTGAAAGAGCAAAACTCTAGCGCGATCTAAATTTTCACAAATAAATTTCCGTTGAAAGTATAGCTTCTAGACCGACAAGAATTCCTTTCTTACAAACGTTTTGGTTGTCACTTAAGCAAACCCAATAAAATTGATAATCGAGTATTTAAATCTCGGGTCGTCTTCTCAAGGAATTGCAGGGAAGTATGATTTATTATTGGTTATGGAAAATAATATTTTTGGATTTTAAAAGGTTTGAACAAGGGAAATAAATTGCAGGAATTAATAAATTAATAACTAATAAAACTCTTGGCAAAGTATGAAAATTTGGAAGTCCTATCCTAGTTATCCTTATCAATGGTAATGAGAATTGAGTTTTAATCCCACTTAGTTAACATTCACTAAAGCAAAGGAAAGTCAAGTGGACTAATTAGTTAGATCCTCAGGTCCTACCAATTCCTAAGAAAGGACTAGAGTTAGTGGAATTCAATTCAATTAGCAAAAATAACAATTATCAATCACGATGAGTTTGATAACTCAAGAGTCTCCAATTAATCAATTAATGCCAAAGATATAAAAATTTAAATAAAAAGTCATAAATCTGAAATACCTCAATTGCATTAATAAAGATATCAAATGTAACATGAAAAAGTTCATAAATTAAATTGGAAAAATAAATAAAAAGAACATTGAACCTGGAAATTGAGAAGAAGTTGTAAGTTGAAATAATAAAAATCCTAAATCCTTTAAGAGGAATCCTAATCCTAAATCCTAAGAGAGAGGAGAGAACCTCTCTCTCTAAAACTACATCTAAATCATGAAAAGTGAATAATAGAAGACTTGTCTATGAATGGATGCATTTTCCCACTTTATAGCCTCTAATCTGTGTTTTCTGGGCCAAAAACTGGGTCAAAAACAGCCCAGAAATCGCCCCCAGCGAATTCTGGTACGTACAGGTCGTGGAAAAGTGACGCGGAGGCGTCGTCCACGCGTTCACACGGATTGGGTTTTCGCCAGGTCATGCGTTCGCGTGATCCACACGTTCGCGTCTTCTGGATTCGAGGCAGCTATGGCAAATTATATATCGTTTCAAAGCCCCGGATGTTAGCTTTCCAACACAACTAGAACCATCTCATTTGGACCTTTGTAGCTCGAGTTATGATCGTTTGAGTGCGAAGAGGTCAGGCTGGACAGCTTAGCACTTCCTTCAACTTCTTGTATTCTTTCCACTTTTGCATGCTTCCTTTTCCATCCTCTGAGCCATTCCTACCCTGTAATATCTGAAATCACTTAACACACATATCACGGCATCGAATGGTAATAAGAGAGGATTAAACATAATGAAATTAAGGCCAAAGAAACATGTTTTCAATCATAGCACAAAATCAGGAAGGAAAACGTAAAACATGCGATTTCTATGAATAAGCATGAGAATAGTGGATGAAAAACCACTCAATTTAGCACAATATAAACCATAAAATAGTGGTTTATCAGCCTCCCCACACTTAAACATTAGCATGTCCTCATGCTAAGCTCAAGAGAAGCTATAAATGAGTGAAGAGGAATGGTAGAATGTATGAAATGCAACCTATTTAGATGAGTGCAACTACTTGCAACATGTTTCTACCTACTTAGTTAAAAGTAAATAAGTTCTCCAAGACAAATATGAATCAAATTCCACTAATTCAAATCATACAGTGAAAACAAGTAAACTTGTAAGAAGATAGCTCATGAAAGCAGGGAATATAGAATCAAGCATTGAACCCTCACTGGTAGTGTATATCACTCTAGTCTCTCAAGTGTATAGGGTAATTCACTCTACTCTTCTCTAATCATGCTTTCTAAACTTTGTTTTTCATCTAACCAATCAACAAATATTTAGTATACCAATGCAAACATTATGAGGTCTTTTCAAGGTTGTAATGAGGCTGAGGTAAAGGTAAGGATGTACATATAAGGCTAAGTGAGCTAACAAAGTGAATCCTTGATTAGTCTAAGATCTCACCTAACATACACACTTTATATAATTTTAAAGTTCTTTACCTAGCTACCCAAATTTTTCCACTTTTGTATTACATGCTCATGTACCAAATTTAATTTTTGAATTTTGTCCCATGTGCATTGATTCTTTTTATTTTGCATCGGAAAAATTTTTGTATCCCCTTATTTAATTACTTAAAATTTCTTTTGTTTTTTTATTTTTTATTTTTTTTTATTTTTTTCTTTTTTTAATGCACATGGTAATTTAATTATTTTGATTTCACATGAGCATGCTTCCTAAACCTTGAAATAACTTATTCAATTTAATTCTCTTTTTTTTTCCTATCATCCCATGTTCCCATAAAATTCTCCACACTTAAATTATATACAATATCTATCTTAAGCTAACCAAGGATTCAACTTGGAATTTTTATTTTGTTTTTCTGCTTAAGGCTAGTAATTTGGTTATGAAATAGAAGGGGTTAAAAAGTTCAAAGTGGCTAATAAGGGTGACATAAAAGGGTAGGCTTATTTGGGATAAGTGAGCAAAAACAAGTAATGGCCTCAATCATATGCAAGCATATAAATACACTAAATAATGGATATATAGAATGGAACAAAGCAAAGATTGCAATTATAGAGAAGAAAACACACAAGAATAAAAATTTATGGTTAAATAATGTAACCATGTAAATAAGCTCAAAATCTCACAGGTTGTGTGTTCTTTGGCTCAAAAACCATGTTCCAAATACAACTTCAAACAAATTTAACACATAGAAAATTTTAATTTTTAATTTAAATTAGTGAAAATTTTCAAAAATAGGGTCTTAAAAAGAAACTTATTATTTTTCAACTAAGTAGTACTTAAATGCAAACAATCAACTACACATGCAATCTATTATGCAATGCAACAATGAACTAATAAAGAAAATAAAATAATGGTGTTGGAAAGAAGAAAATAGCTAACCCATGGAGATCGGTATCGACCTCCCCACACTTAAAGATTGCACCGTCCTCGGTGCATGCTAAGATGTACAAGTGGATAGGTTGCTTCAACTGATACTTTTGTCCAAAGATTGTGCAGGTGGACTTGTTTGTCTTCCCATTAAGAAGCTTTTCCTTTCCCTTCGTGGTGGCCATCCTGAAAGAAGAGGGAAAAGAAGAAAAATAACCCAAAAATAAAGATAGAAAATAAATAAAATATGGGTGTTAATACCAGATAATAAGGGTCTCAATTACATGGTAGCTACAATATACAAGTGAGAAAACAGTAGAAGTACATGGCAAATCAAGAGTGCAAAAATTTACAATAATGGGGAAGAGAGTGCAAGACAATATAAATTCATGTCAATGCAAAATTAATACAAATATCATAAAAGATTAGCATTGACTTAAATAATATTACCCAACAGTGTAAAACAAGTCACTGAGCACCAAAATAATACCAGAAAAGACACAACAGTTGAATATGAACAAGTGACACCAATGGAAAAATAATAAATTTAGAAAAGAAAAGAAAAATATGCACAAAATTAAAATGCAATGAATGAAATATGCAATTAAGTAAAATAGAATGAAGGTGAAAAAAGAATGAGAAGTGAAAGAAATAAAGTAAGAAAGAAAGAAGAAAAAAAGAAAAGATAGAAGAGATTAGGATTAGAAAAGAAAAGATAAGATAATTGGCGCTGATCTGGATAAGTTGTGCGGCGCAGGCGACGCGGACGCATGAGTGACGCGGTCGCGTGGTGCGCAATAAGGTCAGGTGACACGGACACGTGTCACGCGATCGCGTGACCGGATTTGTGTGATTGGCGCGAGTGCAGCCTCGCATTCGCGTAACTCTCTGTTTCAAGCTCATTTTGCCAAAAATCTGGGTGACGCGTTCGCGTGGGTGACGCGATCGCGTGAATGGCCTCATTTTGAAAACGACGCGGACGCGTGGGTGACGCGCTTGCATGGTAGGGCTTGTGCTTCTAGCACGAGTCCGGCCCAGCTCCCTCATAACTTACCGCCATACACCCATTTACGTCGATTTTACAGAGCCACGCGTTTGCGTGGGTGACGCGGACGCGTCGGGAGGCTGTTTCACAAACGACGCAAACGTGTCAGCGATGCGGTCGCATGGGCAAATTTGTGCCTAAGGCACGCCTCCAGTCACGCCTTCGCGTGACTCTCTGTTCACTTTTCTTTTCTTCCTAATGCACTTGTGACGCGGACGCGTCAGCAACGCTATCGTGTCGCGTGCTTCTCTCTTTTTTTTTTTGCAAAAATGCTGAATGCAGTATGCAAATGCTGATGCAGATGTTATGAATAATTCCATGTTCAATGAAATAAAATAAAATTAAAAAACAAACAAAACTAAATAAAAGGAATGATCATACCATGGTGGGTCGTCTCCCACCTAGCACTTTTAGTTAGAGTCCTTAAGTTGGACATTTGATGAGCTTCCTGTTATGGTGGCTTGTGCTTAAATTCATCCAGAAATCTCCACCAGTGTTTGGAATTCCAACAGCCTCCGGGGTCCCAAACTAGGCATGTAAAGCCCTCGAGTAGCTTCAAACAGATTCTCAGGCTCCCGGGGTGTTGAATGTCAGAATAGATTCCAGGATCCCAAACTTTGCTTTTAAATCCCTCTTTGTCTTGATCTATATTCTTCCATCCAGGCAGTTTAGAAATTGTATTCTCACCAAGATGACCAAACTTCTTCCGAGACCCATTCAATTGAACTTGATACCAATCCTTGCACTTCAGATTAAAGTGTGGAACCTTATTGAATCTGGCACACCAGCTCTGAGTACGAGCCATTTCCCTCTTACTCTTAAACCCGCAGAGAGCTCTAAGCTGGCCATCTGTTTCAAGCAAACCATATTCAAGTGGAAAAGTAAAGATAAAGGTTAAGGATTGTACCCACTTGAAGCTTGTATTAGGTGGTAATGGCCTTGGGATAGGTGTTTCCAGTGGTTCTGTAAGCTCTACTCCCTTGTATTTTTCTGTGAATTCCTCCACTTCTTTGCAAAATACTTCAACTGCAACTGCGCCTTGATTAAAGTCTTCTATGTCTTCCTCGTCACTCAAGTCATAAGTCGGAGGTTGTGAGAAGTCTACCTCGACATCATCTTCGTATTCACTTGGATAAGGTTCTTCAGGCTCAAGGAGTTCCGTTGCGGATGCAGGTTTGTGACTAGGAGAGCTTGATTCACGATCATCACTGCCTATGGAATCAATTTCTTGGTCTATTCCGTCTAATTTTTCACAAGGCATATGCTTTGGAGGTTGTGCACTATCCTCCTTGGCATCGGATTCGAACTTCTCGGCGGAACCCTTTACAGTTCTCGATTCCCATGGAGGTTCAGCATCTCCTAAATCTTCAATCTTTTCTTCCTCTACAACGATTATGGCTTCCTCCACTTGTTCCAATACAAAGCCATGCTCCTCATTGTCCACCGAAGTTTCTAGTGTCTCCTTTATGCTTCGCTCTTCTTTTGATTCCCCATATGTAGCCATGGGAGTACTTTGAGTGCTCAGATGTTGGGAAGCTAATTTATTCACTACCTCAGTTAAGGCAGTAGTGAGTTCCAGTACGCCCCTTTGCATCTTCGCTTGCCCTTGAAGAAGAACGCGAAGGTTGTTATCCATTTGAGATTGGGGTGGATATGAGGGTTCATTAGTTGGGAGAGAGGGTTCATAATAAGAATGTGGTGGTTCTTGGGAGTAATTGGATTGGAATTGTGGTGGATAAGGGTCATACGGTGGTGAATGGTGAAAAGGAACTTGTGAGTGTGGTGGTTCAAAGCTATGTTGAGAGGGTGGTTCATAAGCACAGGGTGGAACTTGTTGGTAACTACAAAGGGATCCACCGTATCTATTGCCTTGGCATGCATTGTAGAATGGTCGTCGTCTGTGATACTGTGGAGGGTGTTGTTGCCTAAAGGGTTGATTAAGTCCTCTTGGCTCCATCCATCCTTGATTGCTCTGATCTTGATGCATGTTCCTGCCATAGCTTTCATTCCCTTCAACAATATTAGAACCAAACTCAAAGCGAGAGGGGTGAGAATTCATGGTAGCTAATAAGAATAAAAAAATGAAAACAGAAACAAATAAACAAGCAAAAGAAAAATATTCACAATAACCAATAATAAGGCACACGTTTGCAATTCCCCGGCAACGGCGCCATTTTGAAAGAGCGAAACTCTCGCGCGATCTAGAATTTTCACAAATAAATTCCCGTTGTAAGTATAGCTTCTAGACCGACAAGAATTCCTTTCTTACAAACATTTTGGTTGTCACTTAAGCAAACCCAATAAAATTGATAACCGAGTATTTAAACCTCGGGTTGTCTTTTCAAGGAATTGCAGAGAAGTATGATTTATTATTGGTTATGGAAAACAGTATTTTTGGGTTTTAAAAGGTTTGAACAAGGGAAATAAATTGCAGGAATTAATAAATTAATAACTAACAAAACTCTTGGCAAAGTATAAAAATTTGGAAGTCCTATCCTAGTTATCCTTATCAATGGGGATGAGAATTGAGTTTCAATCCCACTTAGTTAACCTTCACTAAAGCAAAGGAAAGTCAAGTGGACTAATTAGTTAGATCCTCAGGTCCTAGCCAATTCCTAAGAAAGGACTAGAGTTAGTGGAATTCAATTCAATTAGCAAAAATAACAATTATCAATCACGATGAGTTTGATAACTCAAGAGTCTTTAATTAATCAATTAAAGCTAAAGATATAAAAAGCTAAATAAAAAGTCATAAATCTGAAATACCTCAATTGCATTAATAAAGATATCAAATGTAACATGGAAAAGTTCATAAATTAAATTGGAAAAATAAATAAAAAGAACATTGAACCTGGAAATTGAGAAGAAGTTATAAGTTGAAATAATAAAAATCCTAAATCCTTTAAGAGGAATCCTAATCCTAAATCCTAAGAGAGACGAGAGAACCTCTCTCTCTAAAACTACATATAAATCATGAAAAGTGAATAATAGAAGACTTGTCTATGAATGGATGCATTCTCCCCACTTTATAGTCTCTAATCTGTATTTTCTGGGCCAAAAACTGGGTCAAAAATAGCCCAGAAATCGCTCCCAGTGAATTCTGGTACGTACAGATCGTGGAAAAGTGACGCGGAGGCGTCGTCCACGCGTTCGCGCAGATTGGGTTTTCGCCAGGTCATGCGTCCACGTGATCCACGCGTTCGCATCGCCTGGCTTCGAGGCAGCTATAGCAAATTATATATCGTTGTGAAGCCTCGGATGTTATCTTTCCAACGCAACTAAAACCATCTCATTTGGACCTTTGTAGCTCGAGTTATGACCGTTTGAGTGCGAAGAGGTCAGGCTGGACAACTTAGCAGTTCCTTCTGCTTCTTGTATTCCTTCTACTTTTGCATGCTTCCTCTTCCATCCTCTGAGCCATTCCTACCCTGTAATCTTTGAAATCACTTAACACACATATCACGGCATCGAATGATAATAAGAGAGGATTAAACATAATGAAATTAAGGCCAAAGAAACATGTTTTCAATCATAGCACAAAATCAAGAAGGAAAACGTAAAACATGCGATTTCTATGAATAAGCGTGAGAATAATGGATGAAAAACCACTCAATTTAGCACAATATAAACCATAAAATAGTGGTTTATCAGCCAGCTTTATTTGCTCCATAATCAATCCCTTTTTTGGAGTTGGTCTAAAGCCAATGTCAAATGCTTGGAAATAAATTGGTGGAGAAATTAGTTCACAAAATCTCAACGTATATAAACTTAGAGATTTCATGTCGCATAGGGGATGAAAACTCACCATCGGCATAGAGTTACCATTGTTCTCGAATGCATGTCTATGTTGTCCGGTGGGGTTACTTTGTCTTATAACTGGCCTTGCAGGAGGCACGAACGAGGCAATTGATGTTAGTATTTTCTTAATGGTGGATGACCACATCCAATGTGTTGTCATCTCGACACGCTCCAATTTAGGCATCTTAGGGAGCCTTGCAGGAGTTGGCGTCAAAGAGTAAAGACCTAATGTTGTCTCGAACTGGTTCCACAGCGGAAGGTGCGCCAGTGATAAATCCATATTTTATGATAATTTTTGGGTTGAAAATAGTAGATTTATCAACTTATCTTGCACTTATTCATGAAAAATGCATGCTTTTAAGAATTTCTCCTAATTGTGCTTTAGTGTCAAAAATATGCTTTTCAGACCATTAAATTGTCAAAATTTAATTCACTTATATCCCATTCAATGTCTTGATGTGTTTGTTGAGTGATTTCAATTTTAGAAGGTAAAAATGACTTGAAGAAGTGGAGAGAAAGCATGCAAAAGTGGAGAATTCATGAAAAAAAAATGAGTTTTGAAAATTTGTCAGGTTGTGCGTACACATGGGTCGTGCGTATGCATCTTTTTCTTGTCTCCGTCATCCCTTTAGGAAGTTCCAATGCACTTGTTGTTGAAAGCCACTTTGCCTACGACCCTGCCGTTAGCAAGGAAGATTGTGCCCATCTTTGCATTCGCAGACTGTGATAAACTCTCAAGTAGCGTTTGGTGGAGAGACAGAGACAGAAAGACTGAGACTGAGAGACAGAGACTAAGAGACAGGGATTGAAATAAATCTCAGTATTCTGTTTGGTGCAAAATAGGAGACAGGAATTGAAACAAGAATAAAATTCTAATTTAATTTGCACAAAGGGTAAAATTGAAATTAATTAATTGAAATGAAACTATTTTAGGTATACAATGTTATTAAAGTTTCAGTCTCCATCTCTAAAAATTTCAGTTCCCTGTATCCCTACTTTTTGGAGGTACTGAAATACTGAAATTTTAGAGACAGAGACAGAAATTTTAGTACCAGTCTTTGAACTAACAAACAGGATACTGAGTCTCAGTCTCTCAGTCTCTGTCTCAGTACCTCAAAATAAACGCTACCTCAATGCCTACATCAACGACTACAACTTTTGTCTCCTTCTTCGGTGAAAAGAGAGGATCGCTGAGATCGCTCAAGATTTAGCATCCATGGAAACCAGGTTGAACAATCTCACCCGGTACAATGACGCACTCAAGATGGCACTTTACAGAACCGAAAACACCTGCCATGGCTTGGTTGACGATGCAACTTCCAACGATAGTGCATGCATGAGATAGCAAGTGCATAGTCGGGGAGCATTAGGTCAATTTTTATAGGTCATTTTCCACTCAGTCCTGCCACACAACTATTTCTTTTGGATTTACCACTCTTAAAGCTCCTACTATGTTGTCAAAATCTAACTGTAGTCAAATCTTCTCTTCCTAGTATGAAAAGCTTAATGGCATCCTTATCAACAATGTCTAACATATTAATGCTAATCACCATGTCCATAATGATCTTATCCGTCTACCATTGTGTTGTATTTTTATGGGTTAAGTACGATTTTGGTCCCTAAGGTAAGGGCTGCAAATTTTTTTCGTCCCCAGCCTTTTTTTGCCTACAAAATGGTCTGTAAAGTTTAACTCAGTTTTAAAATCATCATTTTTACTAAATTTTTTATTTTTATTACCAAATTACTCCTAATAAAAAAATTAAAATAAAAAAGGAAAGAAAACACGTAAAGGAAAAAGGGGGAAGGGAAAACACATTAAGGGAGAATAAGGGGTTCAGCCATTCAGGGAAGAAGAGGGGGAAGGGTCCTCGCCGCCGCCGCCGCTGTTCCTCTTCCTGGCTCGACGTTGACACCAGCAGATCCGCGAGGGTGGACGTCACACGCCGCTCGCTGTTTCTGCTCTTCCTCCTCGCTCGGTCGCCGGTCGTCGCTACTCCTCGCCGGTTTCTGGTTTTTGGTTTCTTCTGGTTCTGCTGCTGATTATCAATTCTTTTGGTTTCTTATGTTTTTTCTTATGATTCCATTAGCCATTGTTGTTGTTGTTGTTCTTTTGATTCCATTATCCATTCTTTTTTCTGAGTTCTGGGTTCTTGTTTTTCTGAGTTCTGGGTTTTGAGTTTTGATGATGATGATGATGACTTTCTAAGTTTTGGGTTCTTGTTGTTGTTCTTCTTCTGCTTCTAGCTACTTTTGTTGTTGTTGTTCTTCTAATTGTTGTTCTTTATTTCTGGTTGTTGTTGTTTCATTAGTGTTTCTTCTGTTCTGCTATAACTTCAGCTTCTGGATCAGCTTCTGCTTCTAGTTGATTTTGGGGAAGAAGGGAGAAGAGTATTTTCGTCCGAAGGAAGATTTTAAAACTTAGTTAAACCTTAGGGACCATTTCATAGAAAAAAAAGGCCGAAAACAAAAAAATTTTTCAATCCCTACCTCAGGAACTAAAATCGTACTTAACTCTATTTTTATTTATTCTCATATGATCATTCTTCTTATATCATATGCCTTTTTAAATTAACAAATGCATTCCCACATAAGCATAAAAAACTTCAACCATACATTTAACAAACATAATCACCGAAAACAATATTTAACAAGCCTAATCACCAAAACATAACAAGTATTTGATCTAATACAAATTCATACATATTAATCAAAGAATTCCTGATTACATGTATTGTATTCGTATTAATTACCAATATATTTTGCTACTTTACGTAAAATACCTTGCAATTTTCTTTATTTTTCTTTTGGCGTTAACAATCTTCCAAAAGCTAAGACAATTATTCTACTAAATATTGGAATTTATTAAATTCTTTCTTACTCAACCCACTCCACACGTTAAATTTTAAAAAAATAAAATAAAATAAAACAACATACATCAGCTTCTTACTAGCAATCCATTTAACGAATAAGCCCATTAGGTTACACATACCGATATTTCAACCAAAAGCTAAACAACATCTCAGCTCAGCTACGTTTATCCAGCCCCTTTCGACAAATTACTATAGTAAGATCCATAACTTTTAAAAAATTTTATTATGAACTAATTTTAATTTATTTATTTATTAAATATATTAATTTTATAAATTATTTTATTAAAGATAATTAAAATAAATTTTGATTAATATTAAATTTAAAATAATTTAAAATTTTATCTGATTTTAATTTATCAAATTATTTTTTATATTTAAATTATAAAATTTAGTAATTGTAAAATAATAAGAATTTTATATGACTTGATTTAAATAATTGAGATTTTAGAATTTAATACTTTAATTTTTATAAATAAATAAAATTAATTATATTATCTCTAATTTTAAATTAGAATACTTTATTAAAAGCCAATTAGCAAATTGATAATTAAGTAATATTTTTTTAAAGTAATTTTAAGGGATTAAATTGAATTTCAAATAAATATAATATATCCTAATTAACCCAAATATTCCCAAATTAAATTCTAACTCTAAAATTCAAAAACACACTCTAACCCTAACCTAACCTAGCCATCGTCTCACCGCCACTCCCCTAACTCAGTCCCATCCCTTCAGAAAGAAAGAATGAAAGAAAATGGAGAAAGAAGAGGAAGAAACAGAGAAAGAAAAGAGAAGTGAGGGAAAAACAGAGAAGAAAGAGGGGGAAGAGAGGAAGGAGCCAGCTGTCGCTACCGTTGGAGTCGCGTCACCGTCGAACCTGCCGTTGCGACTGAGAGGAAGCCCGCCGCCATTGGTCGCCGTGCCGTTGGGAAGCAAGAACTGCGAAGGGAGAGGGAGCTGCCGCCACGCCAGTTGCTGTCACTATGGAAGGTGGAGCTGTCGCGGAAGAGAGATGCGACGGAGAGAGAGGGTCCGCGGAGGGCTCACCACCATTCATGCCTCCCATCGCTGTCAGTTTCGCGCAGAGCTCCCATGGATGTCACCGTCGAGTTGTCCTGTCACCGCCAGATCCGTTGAAGTCGTTGATGGCGAAGAAAGAGAGAAAGACGTGCGAATTGAGGGGAGAGGAGGAGTGTCACCGCCATTGTTGCTTCGCCGTCGCCGCCACTGCTGTTGGAAGCTGCGTCACTACGGCTGTGGTTGCCGAAAACTGCAGCTAAAGCCTCTTTTTCTTGGGTTTTGATTATCGCGAGTTACTCTGCTGTCAGTAAAGGTCCCCGCAGCTATTGCCGCTTCCTTGCCTCATTCCTCTTTAGCTGCAATAAGTTATTCTAGCCTTGATATCCTCACCACTATTATTCTGCTATAGATTATTGAGAATTTCACGATATTAACGTTCTAGGGTAGAGTTCCAGTAATTACATGGTTGAGATAAAAGCCATTTCTATTGTTACGAAAGTAAACGGAGTTGTGGATGCAATTGTCGCTAAGTGCGGGCCGGGAGAAAAGGGTTTCTTTGACGCATTTGTTTTATGAGTTTCGATTATTCAAGGTAGGAGCTCTTTTCTTAAACTTATTTTACTTTCGAGAGTTGTTACAAGTTGATATTAATGCAAAAAGTATATTTTTGTGATTTCGTAAGTCTTATGGACTGAATTAAGTTGCTTTGGATGATTGTAATTGTCTGTCTGGTGGAATTGTTGACTATTTGAGAAGGTTGTATATTTTGAGTTATTGATTTTGTTAAACTAGCGGTTGCCGAATTGGTTTTCTTGAGGTTTGGAAATGATTTGTTATTGAAAATGAATTGATTTTAGAAAAGATTTAATATTGGAATTGGTTTTGTTTGGAAGAGAGTTAATATTGAAATTTGGTTTGATAATGAACCTGATTTGATATTGGAATTTGGTTTAAAACGAATTTGAAAAGGATTTGATATTTGAAAACAGTTTGATTATTAAAAATGATTTTCTATTTGGATTTGGTTGAGAAGGGTTTGAGGAATGTTTGGATGGGACCCAAAAAGGGTAGCAATGTCCGAGGTTTAGAGGAGATACTGGCGAAATTTTTATAAAAATTGGAGGCTTCATTTTAAGTGAGTTATTTAGAAAAGAATGAATTGATGATGATAATAACATTGATAAATAATGAATTAAAAAGCATATGTGACTTGCGAAATTGTGACAAATTGTTAACCCTCTATATGTAAGATGTGACAGGCACTTTAACTCCGTGGGTTCCCCCATGGGCATGCATATATATATGAATTTGAGCTTGGGATTTTGTCTCCCCCATGGATGAGCTTGGGATTTTCCCATGATTATTTTTGAGCTTGGGGATGTGTGTACAGAGGGACTGTCCACGGTTAGCTACCAGGACATGTCGGGCTGGCTATATAACCGATAGATGTTATCATCAGTCATAGGACAGGCATACATCATATGCATATGTATGTTTTGCTTGGGTGTGCATTGTTTTGGTTTGCCTATTTGTTTAATTATGCTTGTCTGCTATTTGGCCTACTTGCTGTATTTGCATCCTATCTGTATTTTCCTTGTTTGTATTGTATGCGTGTGCAACTGAGAGATCCCTCATACTGGTGGTGGTGAAGCTGAGAGTTGTTTTCCTGATGTGATGATTTGATCGCTGATTTGAATGAATTGCTTGAGCTGGGGGCTGTGATTGGTTTCTGATTAAGGTTTTAGTAAAGTATGAAAAATCAAGCTGGTCCAATATAGACTTAATGAACATATGCTTGGAACAGGTTGGTTATTCATACAGTTTAGGAAACTGATTAAGATTTTCTTATAAGGAAAAGAAAGGTTTTGGATTTTCTGGATAATTAAATATTGGTTTTTGAAAAGGTTTTGGATGATTAGCTGTTAGATTTTAAAAAGATTCATAGGATGAACGATAATCACTGCCTTGAAATCAATTCTTCTCTTTATACATATCTTATAACAATTCTTAAACCCTCTACTAAGAACTCTTTTGAGGACAATGTTCTCACCTCCTACAGTTTCATCTTTTCAGGACGGACAAGGAAGCTTGTGGAATTTTGTTAAGTTCATAGATATGTTTTTTTTTTGTATACATATGCTATAGACTTTCTCTCACCTTTATTATTATATTCTTACAAGAGGAATAGGAGTCGTGACTGTAATAATACATATGTATATAATATTTGTAAGTTGCTTGAGCAAGAAGTTTTGTATATATGTATATGCTTATTTATTTTCAGTTAAAAAGTATTTCCATTTTTATTAAAAAGAAATCAGCAATACGGTTTCGAGTCAAATACTCTTATTTTATTATTAAATATATGAAGTCGTCGTTGTAACACCCTGATTACCCTAAGCCTTACCTCTAGCTGTAAAGCAAAGGTTAATCAAAGGTTACGACAATTCTGAGGCTTATACATATTTATATATAGAAAAAAATAATATATTCTAGAAGCCCGATGAATGATTAAGCTCAAAGATAGAATTACAAAAGCACGAGATGGTCACACGAAGCAAACGGACAAGATACAAAATATAGATGCAAGAGAAAAGAACATATATAGATATAAGAGTATAATAATCATAGGGAACTAGCCGTAGCTTGCGGAGTTTAAGCCGACTAGTTATAAACAGAAAAATACAGAATTTTGGAGTTGAAACAGCTTATACAACTTATCTCTCAAGTAAGCCTCTAAGGCCATAAAGATAAATATACAAAGAGATGTGAGAGTAACTATAACAAAGTAAAATAGAAATAAACCAAGGAGGAACCATACTTCGCTCTGTCACCATATCCGCAATTTTACCGAGGTGAATTACGACCTGCATCTAAAAAATAACAACAAAGTATGGAATAAAAACCGGAGGTTCCCAGTATGGTAAGAGTGCCCAATAATGTAAGATGTAAGGTTCCGGGACGCCGAAGGCAATCCTAGAACTTCATATCGCATACGGATATTCATGCTTAGAATAAAATAAATAAATAAAGAACTTAAACCATAACTGAGTTATCTAAACTTAGGGGGGATTCTAACTAATACTAATCACACCGCTATATCCCACAGCCTTCGCCAACCTAATCTCCGTGCGATCCCATCGCCACTGCCTACCTAACCTCCTCAGCACCAGACAATCATAATTAATGCAAATAAGTAATACACAGGTAATAATCATATATCACAAATAATTCAAGAAGCAAGTAGGCATATTATACAATTAGGCAAACTCAAGTAATCAGAGCAAACAAGCACATAAAAGATGCATATGATGAGTACCTATCCTATTGGCTCGTGATATCACTTGTCGGTCTGTAAATGCCAACCCGACACATCCTCCCGGATGTAGCCTTTTCTGCCATGCCAGGGATATAGTGCCCTGCACACTCATGCAGTAGCGAACCTGCTACGCCAGAGATATAGTGCGCTGCACACTCATGTAGTACGGAGTCTACTACGCCAGGGATATAGGCCCCGCACACTTCATGCAGCAGGAAGGAAACAACAACTACTCATGTAGCAGAGATGCGAGAGTAACTATAACAAAGTAAAATAGAAATAAACCAAGGAGGAACCATACTCCGCTCTGTCACCATATCTGCAATTGCACTGAGGTGAATTACGACCTACATTTGAAAAATAACAACAAAGTATGGAATGAGAACCGGAGGTTCTCAGTATGGTAACAGTACCGAATAATGTAAGATGTAAGGCTCCGGGACGCTGAAGGTAATTCTAGAACTTCACATCACATACAGATATTCATGCTTAGAATAAAATAAATAAATAAAGAACTTAAACCATAACTGAGTTATCTAAACTTAGGGGGGGATTCTAACTAATACTAATCACACCGCTATATCCCACAGCCTTCGCCAACCTAACCTCCGTGCGATCCCATCGCCACCGCCTACCTAACCTCCTCAGCATCAGACAATCACAATTAATGCAAACAAGTAATACATAGGTAATAATCATATATCACAATTAATTCAAGAAGCAAGTAGGCATATTATACAATTAGGCAAACTCAAGTAATCAGAGCAAACAAGCACATAAAAGATGCATATGATGAGTACCTATCCTATTGGCTCGTGATATCACTTGTCGGTCCGTAAATGCCAACCCGACACATCCTCCCGGATGTAGCATTTTCTGCCACGCCAGGGATATAGTGCCTTACACACTCATGCAATAGCGAACCTGCTACGTCAGAGATATAGTGCCCTGCACACTCATGTAGTACGGAGTCTACTACGCCAAGGATATAGGCCCCGCACACTTCATGCAGCAGAAAGAAAACAACAACAACTACTCATGTAGCAGAGAAATCTGCTAATTCTCTGCTACGCCAGGGATATAGGCCCTGCATACTCTCAACAACATCTACTCATGCAGCAAAGGAATCTGCTACGCCAGGGATATAGGCCCTGCACACTCTCAACAACATATACTCATGCAGCAGAGGAATCTACTAAGCCAGGGATATAGGCCCTGCACACTCTCATATAATCCAATAATTTCATCATTACAACTCCGAGTCCTCGACTCATCTCAACCACTGTCCATCAACTTCAAAACATCACCGGTCATTACCATTTCTCATCTCAAATCACTTTCATTTATCAATTCTCAACATTCTAAGGATATAGTGCCTGGCACACTTTCCTTCAATATCCATCAAGCTCATTATAACCATCATCAGTTCCTCAACTCATTGTCAATAATCACCAAGTTCACTACTCTTCCTTCTCTCTCAACCAAACTCATCCTCAGTACACCAGAAACCTAAACCTCCGTTCTCTAACTTTTCAAAGTAATACTAAGTAAATTTCCTAGGACCTTTCCCATGTTGTGATACCCAAAGAAAATAAGCCAAAGAATCTTAAAAAGGTGTCACAGAAGCTTACAAGCTTGTTGGGAAGGTGAAATAGTTGAAAACAGAATTTTAGTTGAAAAACAGGGCATGTGCGTACGCACAGGGGTGTGCGTGCGCACGCCCAAGGAGGTTTTTTAAATGTGTGCGTACGCATAGAGGTGTGCGTATGCACAAGTGCAAATTTTTACAATTCTGCTCGCTCGCACATGGTGTGCTCGCGCCCTCAACAGAATGCCCTTCCCAACGTGTGCATGCGCACAGGTTGTAAAACATCATTGGTTATGCGTGCGCACAGGTCGTGCTAGCGCTGCCAACAGCAAGCCTTCCCCTGTGTGTGCGTACACACAAGGCTGTGCGTGTGCACAGGTTCGAAAAATCACAGGGGTGTGCGTCCGCATAAGGCTGTGCGTGCACACACAAACCAGAAATCACAAAATTCTGCAACGTTGTAGAATTTCAGATTTTGACACCAAACTTTGAATGATCATAACTTCCTCTACAAAAATCCAAATTTTACAAACTTTATATCAATTTGAAGACTTTTGAATGAACTTTAATTCTAAACAAGTTTTAACAAATTTTGAAAACTGAGGTACAAGTTATGATCCGTCAAAGTTCACCAAAAACTAGTTTTTACCAAAATTTGCAAGGTTCTCAATTTCCCAAATTTCTCAACCAAAACCAAACCAAAACCACATTAATTCCATCCCACATCAGATTTTACCATTTTTGTCATAATCCACTACTCATATCATCAAAATTCTCAAACCCAATTATCCATAATTTCACATTAAGACCCCTTCTCAATCCAACAAACTTAACAATAATCATTCTACCACTTTCAATCATCAACATCAACCTCAAGATTCAAAATCCAAAATCCAAAATCATCATCAACATATATCATCAAATCTCAACACCCACCAACACAACTCATCAATAATCATCATCTAACAATATGTATATCAACACATTCAAACCCATTCCTCCTACATCCAAACCATCATCAAACATACATTTTATATACAATTAATCATATAATCACATCTTTCAACCTATCTTAAGGTCAACTAGCCTAAGTGTCCAAAAACATTACATATTACATAAAGAAAATCGAAACCATACCTTGGTCGATTCCCAATATGCGCAAACACCAAAAGCTTAGCTCCAACAAGCTTCCATCAAGCTCCAAACCACCAAAGCCAAACCAAAAGCCACAACCAACTCCAAAAACAAGCTTCATACATACAACATAACCATACATTAACAACTAAAGCTAACACTATACTAAACCACAAGGATATAGAGGTTCCTTACCTTACCCAATGAGATTAGAGATAAAATCCAAAAATTATCCGCTACTAGAGATCACCTAAACAAACAAAATCACAAAATCTACAAAAAAATCAAACCCCCAAAACGCAGAAAGTCAGGGCAGGAAACTAGGGCGTGAATTTCAAAATCTTACCAGAAAAACCTAGACAGAAAGAAAGAGCTCGTGGATAGCTTCGCGTAGCCGCAAACAACTTGTCAATCGGAGTTCCTAGCTCAAGATATGATCAAAACAAGGTTGGGGTGAATAGTAAAACCCCAAACCCCTTCTCTTCTCTCTTCTCACCGTCCCTCTCTTTCTTTTTTGAAAATGAGGCTAAATGCCTCTTAGTTGGGGCATTTATATGTTGGACTTGGGGCCCACTTGGACCCGGTCTAACCCGCTAAGTATTTTTGGTCCGTTTGACCCACTTTGGGCCAAAATCTTTAAGATTAGTTTTCGGTTTTCGATTTTAAGATTAGTTTCCGGTTTTCGATTTTAAATTATTTTTGTCCTTTCAAAACAATAGATCAATTTTCAGAATCTTATTTTCCAAAATACGCGATACTGGACAGACTAGAGCCAGTATTGCCAACTTAAGCGCCAGTAAGCATTTTTACAAAAACTTTTCGAAAAAGATACATTTCCAACTCAGAAAAATTTATTGAAATCAAATTTCACATTTATATTTTCAAATTAAAACTTCTAAATTTTGAATTTACTCCGAGCACTTAAAAATTATTATTTTTATTAAAACGGTTTTTACGTAAAAAACTCTGATTCTTACAATCGTAATACTTTTTGCTATAAGAATAACGCAGCCAGAAGCATGACATTCTAATAGCAAGAGTGTTACAAGCTCACTTCTTAGAGATGTGTGAAAAATTCAAACTTTCAAATGAAGCCAAATATAATAAGGGATCATCCTGTTCCTTGCGCACCATGCACCTCTCTATATTGCTGTCCATAATACAGAATTTTTATCCGATCATCACCATTAACATTTTTACATTAAATTTATATGGCTAAAGCGATTGGAATAAAAAACTTCTAGCTTTGTACATTGGAACAAGTGCTAACCTTCCTGTACTAAATTAAGAGGTTATTTCTTCTTTTGTATTAATATAATTGATTAAATCTAATTTACAAAATATGTAATACAACTAAAAATTTTATTAAATAATAATTGTGGTTAAAATACAGATGATCTATATGTTATAATTAGGCTTAATTAATGTTAAACTCAAATTTGTGATATTAAAATTGGATTAACATCGACAATTATCCTATATTATTTTAACTCAATTCTTGGTTGTAGCTGATGATATAGACGTTGAGACAAATATGCTTTATTCGATTATATAAGAACTTGAGAACAAAGGTAAAATGTATGCTTTAAGAAAGTGAAAGAGAAGAATTATCAATTTGTACAAATATTAAGTTGAGCGTCAAAATACCTTTTGTAGTACCCACACTCCCTTTCTTAGTGGTCCGAATTATAATTCTTCCACCCAAAAGGAGGATTGCACCAAAGATCTAGAAGGGACAAGATATAGTTCATAATAATTACTATATAAGAACAATAGATATCCCTTGTTTAGTTCTTTTTAAAGGAATTTTTGGTGAACAAAGACTAAAAAAAAGAAAAAAAAAAAGCAAAAAACAAATGACAAGGAACAAGGATGACAAGGAGAAGTCCCGTAATTTAGATAGTTTAGAAGTAACTGAAGTAGGGGAGGGATGACTATAGCCAAACTCCTGTGTAGCAATTACCATGGGCACCATATTTGGCGAATCAATCCACCACACCATTTGCACTCAGCTGGATCAGCACAAAACACATATCCCAATTTTCATGATTCTTGAATTCGAAAATCCTTTGTAATAGAACCTTCTCTTCATACCCCTTAGGGAAGTACTAGTGATTTACAAGAAGAAAGCGTCCGTTGAGTCCACCTCGCAGATCACTTGGTTGGCTCTTACCTCCAGAGCAATCAACAACTCCTACCAAATTGTCCAAATCTCTGTACAAAGCACACTTACCCTAGGCACCTTATTATACCTACTATGGACCCAATTGTCATCTTCACTACGGAGAACACAACCAAATTCAGCCAACTCTTTTCCATGAATACGATTCTGTCGCAATTCAATTTCAAAAAATCTAGATTCCAGACAATACCAGAAACGGGTGGCAGCTGAATCAGTTTATATAAGTGTAAAAAATCTCCATTGCTCTAAATATTTCCGTCATGGCACACACATTGAGTCTCACTAAAAAAGTAGAGGAACCCTTGTTGGCAATGAGGTCCTCATTTTGGTCAACTCATATGCACCACAGTCCCATTGCAAATTTGTACAGGTTTTCACTATCAAAACCCTGAAGAATCCAAGCTTTAAGGTCTTGAACATTGAAAAAATGAGGATTGGCAAAATCTAAAAGAGTCTAGATATCGTTTACCTTGGAGCAGTCTCTTAAGCAATGAAGGATAGTCTTAGAGTGAGCTCGACATCTAAGACAGAGAGCAGACTCAACCAATTTGCAATGGTACCATAGTGCAGTTGTAGGAAACATGTTGTGGAGCCCCCAACTAGAGAATAAGTCTAAGTTTCTCTAGAATGTGCAACTTTCATAGCCACCTCTAGTCCTCTTGAGCATCGCAATCAACATACAGATTTATTGAACTGCCAAAGATATCTATTTTTCGTAGAATATACCCCTTTGACTCATCTCTAATCAGGCTTACATTTAGCAGCCAAAGACAACTGGTGACTCAGAATCACATTTTTTAGCTCATCTGGCATATGAGAGTATATACGATTCAGCTGCCAAGAGTTATCCACAAAGGTATCATTTATCTTATATTCATTTTCTCTTATCTCAATAATCTCCATCTTGCCTCCAACTGTACTAGATATCATCTAAGGGAAAAACCACAAGGAATTATTCAAAGACCTAATAGACCAAGAAAATCCATTCTTTAGTGCAGCTGCAGCTTTGATAATAACTTTCCATATCAGGAACGAGTGGTTCCCAACTTGAACACCAAAAATACTTTTGTTTAAGAGATACTTTCTGTTAGTGTTGCAAGTGTGAGGAATGTTAAAATTAGTACCACATCAAAGAAAGCATGGAAGAGTGAGGAGTTTATAAGATGAGAGACTTATTAACTTGACACCTTAAAGTTTTGAGTTGGATGTGGTGTCTTCTCATCTTATGTTCTCTCACTTGATTCTTCCTCGAAGTCTCCCCGATGATCGAGAGCTCCTCACGGTTGGCCCAACACTTCCATCTCAAAATTTGGACCCAAATAGTTATATACTCTATCTTTTTATATATCAATTATATTTGGGTATAACAATTTAAAAGTATTTTTTGTTTATTTATGAAAAAATATATTTTTTAACAACTTAACGACACTCAAACTAGGGGTACACATGAGTCGCGTGAAGTCGGATTTGATGTGACCCAGACCCGACCCGAAGTATACACAGGGTCTATTTATTAGACCCGAATCCAACCCTAGACCCGATGAAATCAACACACTTTCGGGCCACAATTATACCGGGTGAAAACCGGGTCGTTAACATTACATTACATTGATACCTTCTTGTAAGTTAGGGTATAAAAATATCCAAATTTTTAAGACTCCAACCATTATTTGACATGGTAAAATTCACTTAGAAAAATATAACAAGAACCAACCTTTCTTCAAAATTAAAGCATAACCACAATCAATACTAATATTTTCTAATAACACCAAATATTTAAATCAATACAAATAACACAATATTATGTATTAGTCTAAAGTCTTATGCATTCTAAACATAAAACATTAACTTATAGTCTTATAATGACTAATAATACAAAATATTAAGGTTTACAATACTTAAATTCCACATAAGAATAGCCATGATCCATCACTAATAACACAAAATATTAATTGTGTATGATGACCGGGCCACCAGGCCGAGTTCGGGTGACCCGAGCTATGGCCCGGACCTGACCTGAAATAATGACCAGATCTATTTTTGAGATTCTTACCCGACCCTAAACCTGATGAAATCACACCAAATTAGCCTCTAATGTGTTCAGGGTCGGACTGAGTCTTCAGACCGGGTCGGGTCATGTGCACCCCTAAATCAAACACAGTAACACATTCTTTTTGGGCTAGCACACCATTAGTATTGTTTTTGTTTATACAATACTCTCTTCTGGTACTTGTCAATATAACTATTTTGGAAAAATAATTATTTCTACATTAGAAAATTCAAAACGGTGACAAAATTATTTACAAAAAAAGTGAAATCAACTTTGTACCCATAAATGATGGGTTTCTTTGACAAAAATGTCCAAACCTTAAATTTTGGTTAATTAAGTTAAAAAATAATTCAAAATTTCCAAATTACGACCCTCGTCATCTCCTACCATCACATCACATACTCTACTCTCACCTTTACATTCCAAACGCACTATTGTATACTCATACCCATATGTCTACGATTCTCACTTGTTACTCTCACCCTAAACCATTACCACTACAAAAAAAAAAAAAACAATAGAAAACATGATTCCAGCTATGTCGTCAAATCTTGAGCTTCACAAATTTGAGAAAAAAAATATAAAAATAAAACTAACAAAAAATAGAGAAAACATGATACATTATCGTGATTGATCAAATAAAATCAATTCAAAAGCGTGAGAGAGAAAGGACGAAAAATTAGCATTTTCAACTTTATTTTTGTTGTTGAGAGGGAGGGGGGAGAGAGGAGCATAAAAGAAAAATAGCAAGAGATAAAATAAAAATAGGTAAAAATTTTAGCGATGAGTAGGTAGCTTTAATGAAGAAAGTTTTCACTTTATTCAATATAAACGATAGTGGGTAGAAGAGAACTCACCAAGCCTATGACGCTTTTTATTTTTAATATGAACGTTAGATACGTGTAATACTAAGAAATGAGAATTTGAGTGTGTTATGCACAGATATGAGACAAATAACGGTTTATATTAAAATCGTTATACATGATTTAAATAAAATCGTGATTAACGATTTCATGGAGGAGAGAGAATGTGCAAGAGGAGCTAGAAATCATCCGATTAGTGATTAACGGCTGAATTTAAAAAAATGTAATTGTCTATAAAAGAAATTGGTACTAACAATTTCTTTGTGTCAGAGATTCTAAATATAAACCGTAACTTTTGATTTCAGTGAGGACAAAATTTTGTCATTTTCTCAAATTGTTAGTCATATTTTGTGATATTTTTTGTCCCTTCAAATTGTAAGTGCCGATTTGTTCTACACCGATTCAACCCATATCGACGCATTACACCAAATTTGCATAATAATACCGTATTACACCATTCACTTTACAATATCAAAGAATTTAGCCATATAAAGGGTGAAGTGAACCTCATTGTCCCTCTAATTTTTCTCAATTTCTGGATTTGATGGCCAAGCACAAAAAGGCTGACCCATTTGATAGCCAACTCCACAATGCCTTCAAGATCCTCGATAAAAATTTCATCGCCAGAATGGTTGCTAAGTAAACTCCTCACACATGAGGTCATTGCAAATTCCATTCTTTTTGCTTTTAGATTTTCTCAAATGTGTTCTCTTTTTTTTTTCTCAACTATTTTCGTAGTGTTGTTTCTTTTTTTTTTATTTTTTATTTTAGGGAAAAGATGAAAGTAATGATGATTAGGGGTGTTCAAGACTGGAGTCGATCTGAAACACGGTTCAAACCCAAGACATATTTTGTCAGTTTAGGTTTGTCATTTTTACCTGGTTATTTTCGAATTGGGTCATGGTTCAAGTCACTCGGTCTGGTTCGAAATTCTTTTTTATGATAAAAATATATTTTAGAGTGAAAGCAATAATGCCATATTATACTTTTATACTTCAATTAATATTTTTTATATTATAAGTATTGTTTTTTTAAATAATTTATTTTGGTATAAATATGATATAATATTTGTTAAATTTAATTTTTAAAAATAAAATTTTATTACTTTAGTATATAAAATTTACAAATTTGTACATATTTATTTTAAAATTTTGTATATACTTGTTAAATTTGTCATTTTCTCAAATCGTTAGTCACATTTTATGATATTTTTGTCTCTTCAAATCGGAAGTGACGATTTGTTCTACACCGATTCAACCCATATCGACGCATTATACTCAATTTGCATAATAATCCCGTATTACACCATTCACTTTACAATATAAAAAAAAATTAGCCGTATAAAGGCCGAAGAGAACCTCATCGCCCCTCTGATTTTTCTCAATTTCTGAATCTGATGACCAAGCACAAAAAGGCTGACCCCTTCGATAGCCAACTCTGCAACGCCCTTAAAGTCCTCGACAAGAATTTCATCGCCAGAATGGTTGCTAAGTAAAATCCTCACACATGAGGTCATCGCAAATTCTATTCTTTCTGCTTTCTGAATTTTCTTAAATGTATTCTCTTTTTTTTTTCTCAACTATTTTCGTAGTACTATTTTTTATTATTTTTATTTTTTATTTTAGGGAAAAGACGAAGATAATGATGATTAGGGGTGTTTAAAACTGGACTCAATCCGAAACGTGATTCGAACCTAAGGCATATTTTGTCAGGTTTAGGTTTGTCATTCTTATTCGATGTTATTTTTGGATCGGGTTATGCTTTAAGTCACCCAGTCCAGTTCGAAGTTCTTTTTTTATGATAAAAATATATATTTTAGAGTGAAAGCAATAATGCCACATAATATTTTTATACTTCAATTAATATTTTTTAGAGTAAAGGACAAATAGGTCCCTGACCTTTTTTCCCGCAGACATTTTCGTCTCTGACCATTGAAAAATACTTTTAAGTCCCTAACGTCCTTAAAAGTTGAACGGATCAGTCTCTCTGTCCAAATGCCTCCGTCAGACCCAACGAAAAAGTCTGACGTGGCTCCCGTAATGCTTGTCACGCGTACTCGTGGGTCATGCGTACGCGTCGCCTGGCAGACTCTCCTCTCACGCGTACGCGTCGCAATGAATTCAGTAAATCCTCATTTCTTCATGAAATCTCCACTTTGCATGCTTTTTTTCCATTTCTTTCAAGCCATTCTTGCTTTCAAAACTTTAAATCACTTAAACAAATATATCATGGCATCGAATGGGAGAAAAGCAAATTAAATTTAACAATTTAATAACCTAGAAAGCATGTTTTCAATCATTAAGCACACTTAGGAGAAATTCACAAAACCATGCTATTTTAGTGAATAAATGTGAAAAATGTTGATAAATTTCACCAAATTCAATACAATATAAACCATAAAATTGTGGTTCATCAACTTTCCCACACTTAAGCATTAGCATGTCCTCATGCTAAACTCTTGTGGTTCATCAACTAATATGCAAAATGCGTCTACCTACTTAGTTAAAAATGAATCAATCTCCAAGAACATATATGAACAAGTAGGGCTAAGATAGTATGATGATTTATGAATTCCACTAATTTAAATCTCAAAATGAAGTATAAATATACTTGCAAGAAGAAAGCTCGTGAAAGCAAGGAATAAGGGATTGATCATCGAACCCTCACCAGAAGTGTTTGCACTCTAATCTCGCTAGTGTTTGAGGGTCGATTCTCTCAATTCTCTACTAATCTTGCTTTCGAAGCCTTGCTCTTCTTCTACCAATCAACATATATTCAATGCATGGAACACATATCAAGAGGTCTTTTTAAGGGTTGTAATGGGGTTAGGGCTAAATTTAATTTACTTTTCTCCCATTCGATGCCTTGATATGTTTGTTTGAGTGATTTAAAGTTTTGAAGGCAAGAATGACTTGAAAGAAATGGAAAAAAAGCATGCAAAGTGGAGAATTTATGAAGAAATGTGGATTTGTTAAATTCATGGCGATGCGTACGCATGTGTCACGCGTATGCGTGACCCACGCGTACGCGTGACAAGCATTACGGGAGCCACGTCAAACTTTTCCGTTGGGTCTGACGGAGGCATTTGGATGGAGGGACTGATCAGTCCAACTTTTACGGACGTCAGAAACATAAAAGTATTTTTCAATGACAGGAACGAAAATGTTTACAAGAAAAAAAGTTAGGAACCTATTTGTCATTTATTCTATTTTTTATATCATATGTATTGTTTTTTTTAGAAGTAATTTATTTTGGTATAAATATGATATAATATTTATTAAATTTAAATTTTTTAAAAAATATTATTTTAATATATAAAATTTACAAATTTATATATACTTGTTTTATATCAAGTCGGCCCAATTTATTTTGCGCCACTTTTAGGTTGAGTCAAAATAGACTTGTCTACCTTTTAAGATCTGGTTCAGGTCTCATTAAATCCAACCCCACCAGTCCATAAACACCATTAATGATGATGATGGTGGCACAAGGAGTGCTTTTTCGTGAATAGTTTTGGGTTGTTACTGCATATATAAAGTGAAATTCGAATTCTCTAACACTTATTTAAACAGATGAATAAGCTTACCACTCGACCAACCCAAATTGACTAGTCTTAGCCAACATTTTTTTTTGTCATGAGTCTTAGTCAACATTAAAATGGTATCTTCCAACTTTTGGACCTGGCTAATGGTAGAGCCCATTTGGTTAGAAAGAAAGGCCGATAGCTCCTTACGGAATCTACCAACCAAAATATAATAAGGATATGATGATTCTTGTTTGGTGTTCTTCGCCTTCGGCTTCCCCCTCCCTCAGATCGATAATAAATAAAGTCCATAAAAAGTTAAAAACAGAACAAAATAGCAAAGCAAAATAACAAATGGCATCAAGTACTGCAACTGCGCCACAATTTTTCAACCTCACTCACTCTCTTCCACCTTCTTCCAAGTTTCTCCATTTCACTAATGTTCCTTCTTCTCTTCAACATCCCTTTCCTTCTGGAATCTTCTACAAGCATCGTTCACATCAATTACTAATCTGCGATTGCAATAGCAAGGTACACAATTACATAGACATACATGATTTGTATATTTTTCATTCAACTACCGTTCAAACAGTGACAGAAAACTGTACTTTCAAATTCGGTTCACTTTGAAGTTGAATAACTCGAGTGGAGGAGAACAATATGAGTTGGATGAAGGACTTTTCGGTGGGTATGATGGGGTTGATGACGAGAGTGATGAGGATGATGCAGAGAGCAGCCTCGATTTGTTTATCAGATTCTTTCAAAGCATGTTCAGGAAATTCTCTAAGCGTGCCAAGAAGGCCTCTCGCTCCGTTTTGCCATCAGTGATTTCGCCTCAGCTTGTAAGTTTCTTCTAGTTTTTCTTTTATTCACTATTTGGAACCCTTATTTTCAAATTGGGTATCAAGAAGTACTATCTATTTTCCATTTTGTTTTTTCACTTCTGACTTCTGAGTTACTTGTAAGTTGTAGCTAACAAATTAATGTTCAGGTTATTATTATTAGCCCAATATAGATCACTCTTAATCACTAGTAATTGGTTCATTGGGGAAATTGCTTGAACCTTCCTTTTTATTTAATTTGGCGACTCTATAATAATATAAGGCAATGATCTACTTTATTCAGAATTTCAGATGTTATTATAAGAACCTGACTAAACCGGATTTGGATCCTCTAAATTTTGAATTTCAAAGTGTGATTTCTCACCATTTATTTTATAGGTGGGACCAAAAGAAAATATGAGAGAGAAACCATTCAAGGGTGAGTGATCATACTTTATCTTCTAAAGTGAAAATTCAAAATTTAGAGGATCCAAATTCGACTAAACTAGTTCGAGGCCCTCAGGCTCAAAATCAATAAATTCCATTGGGAATGGGATGAGCTTATTCAGTTAGTTTAGCACTTGAAGTGGTTCAGAACTTATTTCTTATAAGAAAATTCAAAATCGGAGTGTTCTGAATAGAAAAAATTGGATAGGAGGATTTAGTCCGATACTGATTCTGCACTTGTAGTTCAGATACTAGTCTTGGGGTCTGGAAGCTCAGTTAATTGTAGTTACCTATTTTTTTTTTCTTTGTATTTATCTTTGGCGGCATTCTTTCTAGTTTCACTTATTTGTTTTCATTTGTTTGGGGAAATTCAGGTTTCTTTTGCAGTGGATGGGACTCTGCTACTTGCTTCACTTTCCATAGCCAAAGCACTTCTTGAGGTATTTGCTTCTTCCCATTGCTGTGTGGCTTGATTGAGAACCCATGTTTAGTCAAACTCTTTGTTTGTGTTGCTTCACCTTCATATCTATCGTCTAGAGTATCATCATTCACCCCCTATAAACACTAATTGAATTGATATCACGCCATTTTCCTTTGTTGTAGATAAGAGATGTGAGGAAGGATTGTAATAGTTTCTAGAATAAATAAATAATATGCTTTTTCATGTTTGTTTAACAACTTAATAGTATCTTACAGCTCATTTGATCAGAATTCCTTTATTGAAATGTTATTTGCGGAATCACAGAATGCAAAGCTTCCTCTTCTATTATCTCCCCTATTTTTTTCTCTTTTTTCTCAGAATTCCTCATCGTTGATATTTTATTATAATGTTTTAGGCCTTGAAACATATATTGATTATGAAATCATTACTTGTGAAGAGTTCATTTGAACATCCAAAAGCTAACTCAAATGAGTTCTTAATTTACACCAGAGGAAAAAAAAAACAGAAAGAATAAAAGTTTGAGATCATAAAATTAACATGCTACTGTTGAAATTTCAAGAGAGAGTAATTTAGTCTATATTAGCTAAGGTTTAGTGTTAAGATATGACAGCTGACCTGTTTTATAATTTCTTATTTCTCCCTTAATCTATTGATTTTAATTTCTCCAGTCTTTTGTATTCCCCTTAGCCACTTTATCCCAACACAAGCAAAACATGAACTGTGGTTTTGGCATAATTCGGTGAATTCCTTTGATTTTGTGATTGAGAATTGCATTCTAAGTTCGAAACCTAACAAACAACAATCGCTGACGATTATTTACTGTAAATCTTAGGTCTTCTGCACACTTGGAGGCACTGTATTTGCTGCAATTCTGCTTCTGCGTGTGATTTGGGCAGCAGTTTCTTACTTCCAGTCAAGTGGAAATAGCTTCAATCAGGGTGGGAGTTCCTTTGGTGCTGTAGCCTAGACGGCTCTTCATATTTTACAAAATTTTTCTGTATTAATTTTTAGGTAATAGACTAACAGTAATATATGAAGGGAAATTTTTCTTCAGCTACATATTGTATATGAGAAAGTATGTAGTCATCATTCGTGCTAGTGTTTGTTCACTTGAAACATGTGATATTGATATTTTGATAGGTGAATGGATCATATCACTTCTTATTCCATTTGAAGGAAGCTAGAGTTGTGACATCCATTAGTGTGACAAAGGTGCAGCACAGCTTCGAAGACGAATGTGTAATATGGACAAGCAGCATTCTTTATAAAAAGTAGAGACTAATTATCTAAATCAATGCCTAAGGTTTTTAAAAGGCGACACTTTAGTTCTCAAAAAATTTTAATACACAATTACATTCCTAATGTTTATTTTCGTTAGTCAATATAGTTCTTAGTCAATTTTTTTTCAATAGTCAATTACGTCAAATGATAATTTGGAATGTTCACTTGCCTACGTGGCTATTAAGTGTTTCCGTGTAGTGAGGTGGACAAATGGATCTTTATAGCCAATGGACAGAATAGTCTCTATAGCCATTGCAGAAAGACGTCGTTTTGTTTAGATCGTATAGTGTAAAAGTGTGTTGAAAATGATGAGCTCTCATCAAACTATGTGATGCGAGTTCTTGAGAGGAGCAAAAAGAATGAGACGAGAAATGGAAATGATGAGGAAAAAAAATGACGAGAAGAAGTGAGAGAAATGAGCCAGATTGAGTTGAATGTAATGAATGGCAAAAACTAAATTGCAATTGTACATAGTTGCTATTTATATACAATGCTAAATTAACTCTCCTTTAACTAACTTATCAACTTGCCAAAAATATCTACCTAACTGCCTCTAATTAATTTAAGTTAACAACTAACTCAGCACCTCAAGTTGCAGCCAACTAATAGAACTTCACATAGCTAATTAACTTCACACAAATCACACTCTTGACTAAACCAATCAAGTCACACTCTCTGCAAAGCTAGGGGCATGGAGATCTAGCAGATCTAGCTTGGACAAATTCAGTGAAAAGGTCCCTGGTGCCAATGGCTTAGTGAGGAACTCTGCTAATTGATCGGCCGAAGACACTAGAAGCAAGTGTGTCAACCCAGACTGAAACTTCTAACGAGCAATATGGCAATTAGCTTCAATATACTTGGTTTTTTGTGAAAATAGGATTGGCAGCTATATGAATGGCTAAACAATTGTTACAAAATGGTAATTGGAGCTTGTAAAAGGCATGCCAATGTCTCTGAAGATGTAGGATAGCCACTAGGCTTCACAAGTGGTGCTTGCTAAAGCACAATATTCTGCCTCCGAAGAAGATCTAGATATAGTCGACTACGTCTTACACTTCAAACTGATCAAAACAAATCCTAAATAGAAACAATATCCAGTAATTGAGCGTTTCACATCCACACAAGCAACCCAATCAGAGTTTGAAAATCCAGTAACCTTGAAGTTTACTGGGAAGAATATGCTAATCGTGGAACATCCTTTATGGTACTTCAATACTCTGAAAGCAGCTTGCAAGTGAGTAGTAGTGGGGCAGTCAATAAATTGGCTCTAACGGCCAATTGCATAAGAAATATCAAGCCTAGTGTTGGCCAAGTACATGAGACGACCAACTAATTGCCTATAATTCATGAAATCAGAGAGCAAAGTTCCACCTTCCTTGGACAGCTTCGAAGTGTAGTGCATTGAGGTGTTTGCTGGTTTACAATCCAAAAATCCCAAATCCTCAAGAATGTCTAAGGCATACTTTCTCTGACACAAGTGAATGCCTTTGCTTGATTGAGCTACTTCCATCCCTAAGAAAAACTTCTAGTCACCAATATCTTTGATCTTAATTTTATCATGAAGAATAGCTTTGATTCTTGCAATCTTTGAGTGTCTAGAGAATGATCTAAAACTAACTTCTTGTAGCCAGAATTTATGAGAGTTACTGTGAGCTTCAGGTTCTGCTGCCTAGTTGCTTTCCTTAGACCATAAAGTGACTTTTGCAGTCTACATACCATGCCTAGTTCAATGTCAGTGAGCCCTAGTGGGATCTTCATGTACACTTCCTCATTCAAGTCACTATGCAAAAATGCAGTATTAACATCAAGCTGTTTCAAATACTAGTTCTTAGTTGTTGCCATGGTCAGAACCAATCTCAAAGTTGTCATCCAAACCACAGGGTTCAAAGTATCAATGAAATCCATTTGTTCAGCCTATAGCTCATTTAACATTCGGATGTTTGCTGATTCTCCAAGTGTTGTTTAATTCAAGAGATTTCAACTCACTTTGAATTGCTTCTCACCAGCATTGATGAACATCAGCTTTCAACATCAAGATTTGAGGAGATGGTAAAGCACAGGGATTTTTTTGTTTAAAAATAAGCTTCTCATATGACAAATTATTCGACATAAGATACCTTTGGGTAGAAGCAGGTGTTAAGTCCGTTTTGGCTAACATACAATGATAGTATTTTATGTACGAGGGTGGTTTCCTATTTCTAATTGGCCTACTAGATGGTGAATGAGCATTATCAATGAATGAAATGTTTCTAACATGCTGTAAAGTGGAAACTGTACTCTTCTCAAGTTCTCTAGTGATACTTTTCTGTGGATTGGTGCCTAAATTAGTATCATTATTTGGAATGATTGTATCGGTTTTTAGTTCATCATGATGTATGAATGCTGAAGAATTATTAGTGTAGTAGGTGAAATGATCAAGGTCTTCAAATTGAACCTTTTGCTCTGAAATTGCTTTGTTATAAGGTTGATTAGCAAGTTTATTGTTAGCATTCATGTAAGGAAAGTAATTTTCATAAAAGGTGACATGTTTTCAAGTGAAAATCTCTCTATTTTTGAGCTCAATCAAAATATAACCCTTTGTACCTTTTTTGTAGACTAAGAAGACACACTTTCTAGCTCGTTGATCAAGCTTGGTTCTGCCATTGCTAATGATGCTGGCATAAGCTAGGCATCCAAAAACCTCTATGTTAGTCAAGTAAGGTAAACTATGAAACAAAATTTGATAGGGACCAATTATTTAAAAAAGTACATGGAATTCTATTTATAAGGTGGGTTGCATGACCAATTGCAAACTGCTTAAAAACTTTGGAACTTTAGAGTGAAATACATTTAATTTGTACATTGAACAAAGTTTTGTAAGAGAGTGGAAGTCAAGTCTCTGACTTTGCTTTCATAAAGTAGATCCAAGTATGTCTACTTTTATCATTCATTATTGTCAAAAAGTACCTATGAGCTACACTGAAAGGTGTGGACAATGACCCCAAAATATCCATGTGGACAAGGCCAATACAATTTTTAGATTCATTGAGACTATGCAAGGATGGTAATTTTTTTTTTTGTTTTCCCAAATGACATAAGGTATAGGGTAAAACACTCAAATAAACTAAAGCCATCCAAATATTACATAAATCACCCAAAACCAAAAATCTTATGTGAATGTTCCCATACATGTCATTATATAAATCGAATGAGTCAAATTTGATTATAATTTATAGTAGTAAATCGAAAAGGGGTGATTCAATTTATAGTAGTAAATTTTGTCCTGAGTTTGAAGGGGGTAAGGATGCTAGGAGATTTCTAGTGAATGCTGCTTTTGTGAAGACTGAAGTCGAGTTTGGCTACTGGTTTGACATCCTCCGCTCTGAAGATCCTACAATGTGTGACTGGACTAATCGTCTGCGCAGTGGACTCAGCATCGAGATGAAGGTCGGAGGTTGAGAATATGACTACAAACGTCTCTGAGTGTGTAAACTCGATACTGAAGGGTGTAAAGAACCTTCCAGTTTGTTCGTTGGTGAAGTCTATCTATGGGAGATTGGCTGATAAACCATAATTTTATGGTTCATATTGTGTTTAATTGTGTGGTTTTATCATAATCTTTACCCACTTATTCGTATGATTAGCATGCATTTACAATTCCTTCCCAAAATTATTCCATGATTGAAAACTTGCTTCCTAGAGACTTTTAATTATGTATTTTAATTCTCCTTTATCCCATTCGATGCCGTGATCCGTGTGTTAAGTGTTTCAGGCTTTATAGGGCATGAATGACTTGGAGATTGGAAAGGGAGTTTGCAAAAATGGAAGGAACACAAGAAATTGAGGAGATGACCAGCGAGAAGTGATGCGGACGCATGGCTCACGCGACCGCACGACATAGAGGAAATTACAGTGACGCGTCCGTGTGAATCACGCGATCGCGCGGATTGGAACTGCACAAGTGACGCGAAGGCGTGAACGATGCGCACGCGTGGCAAGGTAAAACGCTGGATGACGCGTCTGCGTGAATGACGCGATCGCGTGACGTGCGCGATCTGCAGAATCTGCAGAATTCGCTGGGGGCGATTTCGGGCCCTGTTTTGACCCAATTTTTGGCCCAGAAAAGCATATTAGAGCCAGGGAACATGCAGAGACCAAAGGGGGGATTCATTCCACACAATTTTGAGTTTTAGATCTAATTTTACTTCTCCTCTAGGTTTTCTCTCTACACATTCATAGTTCTTAGGATTTTATTTTCTATTACTTTTGCATTTGGATATTGAGAAGAGTTATTACCTCAGCCAAGACTTCGCCATTCTAGTTTTTTTCTTTACTTGTCTCTTACTCTTCCATGTCCTTAATTTACTCAATTTTGCTATTGGATTATTGTTAGAATTTATTAATACAAGAACTATTTTTATTTTAATTGATCTTTTTTTATTATCATTTATCATGTCATTCTTTATTTTCCTTATGTTGTGAAATTTACATTCATAATGAGCGAGTAGTTCCATAACTTGAATGGGAGTTGATTGAAAGGAGGATCTTGAGCTGGAATGCTCAAAAGAAAAATTGTAATTGGGTTTATTGTTGGTTTGTCCTCTAATCACTGACACTAATCCTTCCTAAGGAAGAGGATTAGAACTTGTGAATAGAAATAGCTTTCCAACTTGTTTGACTTTCCCTTACCTAGTAAGGGATAACTAAACAGAACAACCTTCAATTATTAATTAATCTTGAGAGTACTCCAACAAGAATAGGGCTTCCAACTAATCTACTCCCAGTCAAGGTTTTTATTTAAGATTACATAAATTCTCTGAATTAATTTCCTGTTACTCAACTCAAACCGTTTTTTCTTTTTGAAAACATCTCATTAATAAAATAGCACATCTTTTTGCAACTCGTTGGGAGACGACCTGGGATTCATACTCCCAGTATTTTAATTTTAATTTTTGTGACAACCCTTCTAAATTGATAAGCGGATTTCTGGTTGGTTAAGAACTGTACTTGCAACGCATCTCTTATAATAATTTCTTAACTCGTCAATTTCTGCCACGTCATTGGCAGAGCTATTTTTTGCATAGGAAGAGAGGTAGAGGCACAGTTAGAAACCAAGCATCAATTTAGTCAGCATCCGATGAAGGCAATTGAGGCTAATCTGAAGGCCTCAAAGTGTTTCACGATGACTTTAACAGGGATAATTCTGAGCTCATTGTGGTTGAAACCACGCCGACAGGGAGCTTCTCACTCGGCTCTTACAGATTGTCCTTCAGGGACTACATCTGTGACTGCAGGTATTTTTAGGCACTTCATTATCCATGTCACCATGCGTTAGCGTGGTGTGCATATTCATGTCTGGATTGATCAACTTATGTCTATGAAGTGTATCGCCTCAGCTCGGTATTTAATGCATATCGGATGGGGTTCACCCTTCCAATCCCTAAGGGCACCCCAGGACTACTAGGATCCGGACCACAATGGACGAGGCTCACCCGAACAGACCCAAAAGATGTGGCCTTTGCAGACAGCCTGGCCACAACGTAGGAGGTGTCCACAAGGAGGAGTCAACGTTGGTTCTACTTCCGCCAATAACGTTTAGTGTTGGGCTTATTTAGTGTAGTGTTTTGTCTTCAGTTTTAATCTTGTTGTTGTTTAGTCATGTTGTTGTTAGTCTATTTGTTGTTTACATTTGATGGCTTGTGTAATGTTTAGTCTTATGTAGTGTAATGAAATATCGACGTATAATGGAAAAGTCGCATAACATACATGTGCTTCTAAACATAATGAAATACATGTGCTTCTAAACATAATGAAATACATGTGCTTTTGAATGGAAACATGAACATACACTAATGAAATTAACAAGTTCAAAACTATGTTCGGATAAAGCATGAACGTAGCTACGATACTAAATCGTATCTAATAACATAAAACAATAGGGAAGACCTAACATGAACGGCCTAGTGCCAAAAACACAAGTCAAAAGAGATGTAATCCTGTGAAGTAGCGCCAGGGGAGCCTGATCCGCCGTGCTCTCTGCGCTAGAGGGACTGATGATCGGACTTTTGACGGTTTAGAATTCACAATTGAAGTCTCGTTGCAGGTATATTTTTCAAACCAATCAAGAATCCTTTCATGCAAAAATTTTGGTGTTGTCACGAATAACAAACCCCAAATGAATTTATAACCAGAGTATTTGGACTCCGGGTCGTCTCACGAAGAGTTGCAATGAAGTGTATGATTATTGGCTACGAGGGGTATAGGGGGGTTTTGGTTGATATTGGAAAGAAAATAAATGGCAAGAAAAGTAAATTGAGCAAGTAATTAAAGAAAGCAATTAATAGAGAGAGACATTCATGGCAATGGATTGAGATCATAGGCTTTCTATCCTAGTCATGCATGATTAATTCGCCTTATTTAGTTAACTCACACATTGGGAGAATGTCAAACAAGACTAATTAATCATGTCACAAATATAAACAAGAATTTATCTCATTACGTCAACTCTAACAAATAGGGAGAAAGTCTAACGAGACTAGCTAATCTCAATCCAAAAGTCCTAACCAACTTACTAATTAAACTAGCAAAAGATTAGCGTCAATGGAAACAATATTCCAAAAGTCCTAATCAACTCACTAATTAAATTAGCAAAAGATTAGCGTCAATGGAAATAATATTAGCTAACAACTCTAGATCACCAACATAAGTTGGGTTTTCATGACTCAAGATTACCTAATTATTCTTTCCAAGCCAAGAATGCTCAAAATCTACTCTAATATCTTACCAAGTATTTTGTCAAACACTTGGTAGGCATAAAAGAAAAGCATGATAAATGACAAGGAAAGTAAATCTACACTACTCAATTGCAAGGAATTAAACAATAACAATTCAAATGAACAATAAAGAACATGAATCATAAATTGCATGGAATTGAAAATAGAAGAACAAAAATGCATCAACATAAAAGTAGAGAATTACATGAATTAAATACAAAACTAGAGAAAGGAAGAGTATAGGAACAAGAAATTATAAAGGAAAAGTAAATCAAGGCATGAATTAAACCTAGATCTAAGAAATCCTAATCCTAATTCTAGAGAGAAGAGGGAGCTTCTCTCTCTAGAAAACTAACTAAAGGCTCATGTTGGCTAAACTAATTGCTCCCCCCTTGCCCAAGCTTGAATTATGCATGAAATAGCATTAGAAATGAGTTGGGTTGGGCCCAAAGTGCTTCAGAAATCGCTGGGGGCGATTTCACTTTAGTGGGCCACGGGCAGAATCGGCGTGCTCGCATACATGGCGCATGCGCGCCCCTGAACGCGAAGCAACATATAACAAATTTTATATCATTTCGAAGTCCCGGATGTTAGCTTTCCAACGCAACTGGAACCGCCTCATTTGGACCTCTGTAGCTCAAGTTATGGTTGTTTGAGTGCGAAGAGGTCATGCTTGATAGCTTTACGGTTCCTTCATTTCTTCATGAGTTCTCCCACTTTGCATGCTTTTCTCCTCACTTCTTCCATCCAATACTTGCCTTATGAACCTGAAATCACTCAACAAACATATCAAGGCATCAAATGGAATTAAAGTGGATTAAATTTAGCTATTTTAAGGCCTAAAAAGCATGTTTTCACATTTAAGTACAATTCAAAGGAGAATTATGAAACCATGCTATTTCATTGAATAAATGTGGGAGAAGGTGAATAAATCCCCCAAAATAAGCACAAAATAAACCACGAAATCGGGGTTTATCAAATCTCCCCACACTTAAACTAAGCATGTCCTCATGCTAAAATCAAGAAAGAAGCAAAGGGTATCACATTTATTCAATGCAAACTACTAACTAAATGCAATCTATCTATATGCAATCTATCTACATGAATGCATCCACTTGGTCAAAATGAGTCAATTTCCAAGAATACATATACAAGCACAAGGGCTAAGGTAATAGCAATCAAATTAACCCACAATTGAATTGAATCATTGAAATATTTTACAAACTTGCAAGAAAAGATAATCATGGGTGGAAACATGTAATTGAGCGATCGAACCCTCACCGGATGTGTATCCGCTCTAGTCACTCAAGTGTATAGGGTTGATTCACTCAATTCTCTCCTAATCATGCTTTCCAAGATTTGTTTTTCATCTAACAATCAACAATTACTTTATGCATGTATACAATTATCATGAGGGCTTTCCCATAGGTTGTAATGGAGTTAGGGTCAAGGTAGGATGCATATGGTCAAGTGAGCTTGAAATTTGAATCTTTGATTAACCTAAACTTCCCACCTAACCTCGCAATTGTTGGGCATGATGACAAGCGCAAAAGAATCAATGGATTTTATTCCGAACATGATCGAGAACCGACAGATGATTAGCCGTGCTGTGACAGAGCACCTGGACCATTTTCACTGAGAGGATGGGATGTAGCCATTGACAACGGTGATGCCCTACATACAGTTTGCCATGGAAAGGATGGGATGTAGCCATTTCCAACAGCAACAGCACCTTCATACGCTTATCTGAAATTTCTACCAATGAGTTACATAAGTATCTCTATCTTTATTTTATGCTTTATTAATTATCTAATCTCCCATAACCATATGATTTCGCCTGACTGAGATTTACAAGATGACCATAGCTTGCTTCATACCAACAATCTCCGTGGGATCGATCCTTACTCGCGTAAGGTATTACTTGGACGACCCAGTGCACTTTCTGGTCAGCTACACGGAGTTGTGATAAATTATGAATTAAGATTAGAGCACCAAGTTTTTAGAGCCATTACCAGGGATCACAATTTCGCGTACCATCGAGCCACCTCCACTCACGCTGACTGAAGTGTGTCCCGACACGATGTCTTTGCTCAACATGAGGGTTGTCCGAAACATCAAGCACCTGATCCATCTGTGGAGCCTATCCTGGATCTCTCTGCAATTTATCGGCCGGGATTGCGTCTGTTCTGGGGTCTCCAAGGAATAGCTCAGACAACAAGAATCGCCTACTGTACTAATGCTGCCACTCTAAGTATTCATGAGAGGGACCTGGATCAGGAACAACATCGAACCGTAAGACATGCTGCGCCTTGTTGATCCAATGAGTGTGCCAACTCTGTAAGGTAGTTGGAAACCATCGGTCACCACCTCTGCCATTCTCTGACATAAAAAATTCGATGTTCAGTGCGGGTCGCGGCTGATGCTGTACTCTTCCAAGCTGTGGTAGAACCCGATCCACCTGATGCCACTCTATGACAGCAAAGTAGATCAATACCGTCACAGACCTTCATAACACTGTGTGTCGCGGCTCTAGTATCTTGGGATGCATGACCTGTATGACATTCGGCGAGCTATACGACATCCAAGCAAATTGAAAAGGGAAATTGGGTCGAAAGTAAGTCATCATGACCAGTAACGACACAAAATAACTGAAGAATAAAACACTAAAGTGTATGAATCTCACATTGTCAGGACAAAATAAATCTATCCTCAGCCTGCAGTGTGCGACTCGAGGTCCCTTCTCGCTCGATGTCGGCTAATAACCTGACCACCTGCCACCTAAGATATGTGATAAACCACAATTTTATGGTTTATCTTGTATTGAATTTGGTGGATTTTATCAACTTTTCCCACATTTATTCAATGAAATAGCATGGTTTTGTGAATTTCTCCTAAATTGTGCTCAAGAGTGAAAACATACTTTTTAGGCCTTTAATTTGCTAATTTTAATTCTCTTTAATTTCATTCGATGCCTTGATATGTTTGTTAAGTGATTTCAGGTTTAGAAGGCAAAGATTGGATCGAAGAAATGAAGAAAAAAAGCATGCAAAGTGGAGAATTCATGAAGAAATGAGGATTTGGGAATCTGCCATGCGAAGTGTACGCGTGACCCACGCGTACGCGTGACCTGAAAAATGCAGCGTGACCCACGCGTACATGTGACAAGCGGCACGTGACTTCATTAAAGAACACGCTGGGGGCGATTTCCGAGCTCATCCAGGCCCAGATCCAACTCATTTCTGAAGCTATTTCAGGCTGAAATAAAGAGAAAATAAGGGGGGAGCAATTAGGTTTAGATTTTAACATGTTTTAGAGTAGTTTTCTAGAGACAGAAGCTCCCTCTTCTCTCTAGAATTTAGGGTTTCTAGTTTAATTTCTCTTTAATTTTAGTCTTTGATTCTTATTTTAGTATAGTTTCATTTATATTTTCATGCTCTATTGTCTTAATTCTCTTAGTTCCTCTTATTAATTTATCTTTTATGTCACTTTTTATTTTATGAACACTCTTGTTAATTTTAGTTTTCATTTAATGCAATTTAATATTTTTATGTTTATTGATGTTTAATTGAGTTGTTATTATTAATTTCTTGCATTTGGTAGCCATAGATGTTATATTCTTGTACTTTTATCATGCTTTCATTTTATGCCTTCCAAGTGTTTGATAAAATGCTTTGTTAGGTTTTAGAGTAGATTTTTGTGTTCTTGACTTGGGTTGGTAACTTGGGTGTCCTTGAGTTACTAATGTCCAAGTGATTGATAATTTGTGTCCAATGACTCTAGTCACTCACTAAATTAATTGGTGAGTTAGCTAGGACTTATGGATTAGGATTAATAAAACCCATTTGAGTTTCCTCTAATGTTGGGGATGACAAAATGGGATTGATCCTTGTAATTATCATATTGTGGTTAGTAACAAGGATAGTGATCCTTAACCCTAAACCTTTATCAAGACCTTTTTACCATTTGAGTTTTCTTTACTTTCTTGCAATTTACTTTCTTGTTCATCATTCCAAAAACTCCAAAAATACTTTTCCAAAACCAATAATATGCACACTTTCCTGCAATTCTTTGAGAGACGAACCGAGGTTTAAATACTTCGATTTTTATTGGTTTGCTTAAGTGACAAAAAAAATTAAACTTTGATTGAGAGTTATTTGTTGGTTTAGAACTATACTTGCAACGAAGTTCATTTCTATTGAGAAATTCTAGCTAGACCAACAATAATCCTCACGTCAATATGTTATCAACAAGTCACAAAAAAATGGAAAAATAGGAACAGATCCATGAAAGGTGTTAAACCCATCTGGCCTAAAACCCAAAAATCGCCAGAAGATCCATGACTGAAGGAGCTGTAGTGGACTTGCCAACTTGACCACATGCTTGTTGACCACATGACATAGGCACCTGAATAACCACGATAGAGCGGCTGATTGATGCACCACTATTTCATAGTATATTTTGGGCTGAATTGAGTGGATTTTGTCACTTATTTTTACATTTATTCATAGAAATTGCATGTTTTACATTTTCCTTCCTAATTTTGTGCTATGATTGAAAACATGCTTCTTTGACTTTAAAATTGCTAATTTTTAATCCACTCTTGTTACCATCGATGAGGTGATATATTTGTTCAGTGATTTCAGGTTTTATAGGGCAGGAATAACTTAGAGGATGGAAAGAAAGCATGCAAGAATGGAAGGAACACAAGAATTTAAGAGATTTCAGAAGCTGACAGCGACGCGCGAGCGTGGGGGAATCATGGACATACGACGTGGATATTAACACCTTTCATGGACATACGACGTGGATATTAACACCTTTCATGGACATACGACTGGTGCAGCAGAAATACGACGCGCACGCGTGGATGACGTATACGCGTGACCAGGAATTGTTCAGCGACGCGTACGCGTGGTCGACGCATACGCGTGACAGAGCGTCACGTGCTGCAATTGCAGAAAATGCTGGGGGCAATTTCTGGGCCGTTTTCGGCCCAGTTTCAAGCCCAAAAACTCAGATTAGAGGCTGCAAAGCGGGGAAATCATGGACACTTCTCATACAACTTTCATTCAGACAATTTTAGGTTTTTAGATGTAGGTTTTCTAGAGAGAGAGAGACTCTCTCCTCTCTCTAGGTTTTAGGGCTTCTTTTAGTTTTAGTTTCAGTTCTTCTCAAATTCAGGTTCAATCTTTCTTTAATTTAGTTCTCTTACATTTATTTGTTTAAACACTTTATTTCATCTTCTTCTCTTGTTAATTTACCTTTTTCGCCATTTTTATGTTTATGAGCCCTTGTTAGATTTGATCTCTTTTAATGCAGTTTATGTTTTCCATGTTCATTGTTACTCTCTTTAATTGTTAGTCATTGATGCTTGCAATTGGTTGTTTAGATTTTACATTCTCTTGTTAGTTTTCTATACTTTTATTTTATGCCTTCCAAGTGTTTGATAAAATGCTTGGTTGGATTTTAATTTAGATTTTTATGTTCTTAACTTGGATTGATTATTTAGAGACTCTTAAGTTATCAAAAGTCTTTTGTTGATTGGTGATTGAAGATTGCCGGTTAGCTTGAACTTCACCAAAGTTAGTCTCTCACTATGAATTGACTAGGACTTGTGAACTCAAGTTAATTGTATGCACTTGAATTTTCTCCATTGATTAGAGGTTAACTAAGTAAAGGCAATTCACATTTACCATCACAATTGACAATGATAATGAGGATAGGACTTCTAACTCTCAATCCTTGCTAAGAGCTTTTGTAGTTATTACTTTATTTTCTTGCCATTTTACTTTCTTATTCCTTATTTCAAAACCCAAAAATACAGTTTTCCATAACCACTAATAAACACACCTCCCTGCAATTCCTTGAGCGACGACCCGAGGTTTAAATACTTCGGTTTATTTTTATTGGGTTTGTATTAGTGAAAAACAAATTAAACGTTGACTAAGGGAAATCTATTGGTTTAGAACTATACTTACAACGCTATAATTTTGAGAAATTCTTTACCGGCAATTTTCCTACGTCACTGATCCCCAGCTATATCTGCCCATGTCCTCTAACCTCGCTACATACGACAGCCACCTGATATGTATGTGTGTACCAGACTTGTCACCGAAGAGCTGCGTTGATAATAGCATCATGATGTACGCTCTCACGTGCCTTCTGACTATTTTCTTATCTGCACCCTCGAAAGGTCACTGGATGTCTCCTGCATCCAAATGCACTTCATAGTGAACTTGTCGATGTAGTCCGGTGGCGGCAACATACCCAACAACTTCTCGAACCAAACCCATGCTGGACGGCCGCCGTCGATGTACCGCTCAAAGTCCATCAAACATCCGCTGATGTATTGTCCGTCGTTCGGAACCCTAGCTAGTAAGTAGGCTACATCCTATAGCGTAATCGTGTACTCACCGAATGGCAGATGAAATGTTTGCGTCTCCAGATACCATCTCTCCACAAATACACTCACTAATGGCGCATCCAACCTAAACTAGTGGTCGTTGAGTCTCGCAAAATGGGCCAAGCCAGCCATCTGCAGGTACGGTATGATCCTATCATCTAACGACATACCATGCTGCCTCCTCATGCTCGTGATACAGGACTGCATGACATTGAAAAAAATTCTCTTAGATAACACTTTAGATAACAAAAATCACCAAAAACGGATAATTTTAATCAAATAATACTTTAACCAGAATTCAATTAAATTCTAACGGAATATAGTTAACCTACTATTTATAGCATACAACTAACCCTTTAGCATATGACTAATATTGTAGGGCCTCATTAATCTAACATTTCATAATTAAATTTTTTAAATAAATTAAATTATTCTAGATTCTTGCTAATCTTATGCTAATCTTATGCAGCCTGCATAATCCAAAACTTGAAATCCAAATTAACTTAAATTAAGTTAAATTAAATTAAACTCCACAAAATTTTTAACCTCGTTAAACTTGTAACAATAAAAACTCACAAACTCTAACCAAAGCTGTTAAATCTTCTCGCCAACATTCGTTAGTACCCCTTATCCAACATGCATTTGTGATTTCAATTTTCTAACACACTACTATCCCTATATCAATATTCTAACTACTATTTGAGGTTTAAAGATTCTAATAATTATAATATTCAAGTTCTAAATGGTTTAATATCACTATCAATCTTGTAACACACTACTATCCCTAAATGAATACTCTAACTACTACTTGAAGTTTCGACATTCTAATAATCAAGTTCTAAGTGATTTAATATTACAAATAATTATTTATTTCTTAAAAAAAATTAAATTTTATTTACTAACCTCTTCATGCACGCTACCAGCAATATGGGCGACTCCGTCCAATCGATAGATTCGATTTGGATCGTCTTCTATTTTCGTAGTATCAATCTTGTAGTATAGCTTGCCTTTCTCTAGATTTCGACTTTGGTGGCGTATGGGTTAATGAAATGTAATTCGAATCTAGTGAATTCGAATTCTATATATAGAGATTTGTGTGTAAATTGAATGAGGTTCTATCGATTTACTTTGAAGTACGTCTATAATAAATCAATACAAGCTGTGTCGATTTACCATGGTGCAATTCGAATACAACTAATTTGAATTACCATGGACCAAAACTATATACTAAATCAAATCACCTTGAATCAATTTACTATAGGTTAAATTAAACCGTGTGTACTCCTTAGTAAATTAACTTACCTTTTTTCGAATCATCCTACACCATAATAAATCGAATATGACTCACTTAATTTATATAATGACATGCATATAAACATTCACGTAAAGTTTTTGGCTTTGAGTGATCTATAGAATATTTAGATGGCTTTGATTTATTTGAGTGTTTTATCGTAAGATATGATGTCATTGACTTTGTAATTAATGAATGAAAATTCCTTTTTCATTATCACAATCTTATTGAATTGTATATATGTCCTAGTCTAATGTGGCCAAGAATCTTGTTGTCAATTGGCAATGCGCCTAAATCTTTATTAATTAGCTAAAATATGTAAAAAATGAAATGCTAATATTGTAGTTTCAGGTTTGTGGCAATGCAAGGTGAACAATGTACTGTATATAGATTATCCGTATTTAGCTACTCCAATCTTTCTCAATGTAGCTTAGTCCTGAATTTCATAGATATCATCATGAATAATAGCATTTTGCACTTCAAAATTGTTGTTAATTTTGACACTGAAAATAACTTAAAAAGTCAAATGATAGAATAAAGAGCACATTTGCTAAAAAGAGGTTGTTAGAAAATATGATAGTGCAACAATGCTATTTATTGTTAGGCTCTCATTACTCATTTTAACAACCAATGATTTCACCTTTTGATAGGTGCCAAAATCATTCAGATAGATAACAAAAAAAAAAAACGTGATTTATATCTCCGGTATCTATGACTTAAAGAGAGAGTTTTGGTCTAACTATTGATAAAATTCTTACATCAAACTGCAACAAATGAACTTTACCGTGACTCACTTTGGAATTGGGTTATTTTTGAATCAAAACATAACTTCACTAATGAACTAATTAACACAAATCACATTTTTGTTGCATTTTAAACAAAACGACATTGTTTTTGCAATAACTACATGGATTAATCTGTCCACTTTGCTACATGTGGATATTTAACGACGGTAAAAATTAGCATTCCAATACAATATCTTTTTCTTAAGTTATAATTTACATTTTTTCTAAAAGATTCTTTTACTAAGGCATAGATATAAAAAAAAATGAAACGACGTAGTTTTTCGACTAAATAAACTTACCGTTTGGCTTGATTTGTAAGGAAACCACATTTGAAAAAAAATTGAATAATATATGATTCGGTCTCAAAAAAGTTTTTTATCTACCTGATAAATTTTAATTATCAAATTGAATTCTAAATTTTATTTTAAAATAAATTAATTTCTAAATTAGATTGTTCTTCTATGAATGATTTGAGAATTTTAAACGTTTTTAATATTTTTATGTTTGAGTAATTCAGATAAATAAATAATTTGGAGTTTAAAATTATGCAGATATCTTAATCCATTTTTTGTTACATGTCTGTCCTAAGCATCCTTATATAAATCGAATCGAATTACACTATTTACATGTAAATCAAATCAATTGAATTCGATTTTGCATGTTGAGTAATAAATCAAACCAATTTGTTTCGATTTACTACTTATATATATATAGTTTATTGATATTTCTTACTTTAAGTTAATTATAATTTTAAAACATAAATGTTAATAAGAAAATACTCACATCTATATTCAAATAAAACATAAAAAATATAAAAAAGAATAAGAATAGAAATTCAAATTGTATTTTAGTTCAGATTTTAGAAAATTTACATTTTTACAAATTTATGAATTCAAAACGAAACAATAAACGATTTCTAAAATTTATTAAAAATCATCATTTGACTCATTAATATCTAAAGAATCATTACTAAGACTTTTAATGTTAAAAAAGTTATTATAAAATATAGTCTTCCAATGTGACATAGGAGTTAAAACTTAAATTTTTTCAAAATCAGAAGTAACAGATAGTTATATAATCCTCCAATGAACAACTATATTTATACAGTAATTTGAAAAATAACTAAAATATTATATCAATTAAATTATCGTTTAATTGTTAAAATTCAGTGTTTACACTTTGATGACATTATGCTCTGAAAAGTTCGAGTTAGAAATAATATCATCAAAGCGTAAGCTTTATACTTAATTTTACAAAGTAAATGATAATTTAATTAGTATAATATTTTAATTATTTCACAAATTACATATTGTATAAATATAGATATTTATTTTATATTGTATAACTATGTGTTACTTCTAACTTTGAAAAAATTTAAATTTTAACTCTTATACTACTTTAGAAGGCTATACTTTAATATCTTTTTTAACATAAAAAATTTCGATAATGATTCTTTAGATGTTATTGAGTCAAGAGATGATTTTTAATGAATTTTTAGAAATTCTTTATTATTTTGTTTTGAATTCATAAGTTTGTAAAAATGTAAGTTTTTTGGAATTTGAACTAAAACACAAAATAGAATTTTTATTTTTGTTTGTTTTGATGTTTTTGATATTTTATTTGAATTTAAACGAAGGTATTTTCTTATTGACATTTATATTTTAAAGTTAACTTAAAAGTAAGAAATCTCAATAAATTGTATAAGTAATAAATTGATTCGATTTACTATGTATATATTGTACAATGATAAATTGAATTAGCTTAATTCAATTTACATGTTACATGCTTTTCTGATCCACTAATAAATTGAAACAAATTGATTCGATTTATTAGTCAACATGTTAAATCGAATCAAATTGATAATTTCGATTTATATAAAAATATTTATGATAGGTTGTAACAAAAATTGATTTAAGATATCTGTATAATTTTGATCTCTAAATTATTTATTCATGTGAATTATCCTTCATGTTTTTACTAAATAATAATAAAGATTTATTTGTATAAATTTTTAGTAGAAATTGACTTTAGTAGTTAAAATTTGTTGGAAACATATAAATAAACGCTAACGTATTTATTGATTCACTTTTTATATATTAAATATGTGTTAAAATAATAAAACAGAATTATTTGAAAAAGTAACTTATTTATAAATTTACTACGAGGTTTTGAATTTTATTTATGAAAATAAGAAAATAAAATATAAAAACAAATTTAAAATTTATATTTTAAATTTTTAAAAAGGCAATCCGCTCGGAACAAATTGGAATTTTTTAAATAAATAAAATAAATATTTTAATTACTGAAATATGTAATTTGAAGAATTTTTACCGATTTTTAATATGTTTGATCTCGTTTACAGTATAAATGAGATAAGTATAAGCGTTTCTCATTTACACTGTAAATGAGATAAGACATAAACCCAGGTCCACGGATCATGTGTATACACGTCTTATGACACAGACCTTATCTCGTTTATATTGTAAACGGAAAAAAGGTTGGGGCGCGCCTATAAATACAACTCATTGACAGCGTCTCTTGGCCCACTTTCTATCCCCCTTAACCTTCATTTCTCCCCTTTTCGGATGCTTTCTTGATATTTTTTAGTTGCTCGGACATTATGGTGCGCGTTGAGCTGTTGACGCACGAGACTCCGATATCAATCGCCTGAACAATAGTTGGCACATTGCGGGAGTGATCGACTTCGAGTTTAATGTTGTTTTTATCTTTTAAATTAATAAGCGTATGTGATTATAATTAGGGTACTTTTATAGATTTAGTATTTTTATACATAAGTAGAATAGATTATCTTTAGGTAACATAAAATAGGTTAGTTGGCACGTTATTAATGTTTGTTAGGTGCTGAATTTATTTATAGTAAAAGTTAATTTACTAATTAACTTCATTTAATTTATTTATTAATTGTTTCCTAGATTTTTTTAAAATAAATAAAAGAAATGTATTAATTACTCTTTATCCTTGTTTATTACGTTATGTTATTACTCTGAGTCAAATTTAATATTTTTAACTTTAAATTTGAATATGCTAGAGAACTTAGTTTGAAATGCAAGATTTCAAACAGTTTTATTTTAAACAGAGGCCTCGTCTGCTACTACCTAAGCGGGTGAGTCATACTCTTGCACCATCGGACGCCATTGTCCCTTACCTGAGAGAGGCTGAGTTCGACGACACGGTGCAACTCAAGAACATCCTGTTTGACAACTCCCTGATCACTGCATTCGTGGAGCGCTGGCGTTCAGAGACCCACACTTTTCACCTGCTATGGGGTGAGTGCACTATCACCCTAAAGGACGTTGTGTACTACCTTAGGTTACGCACAAACAAAGATCCAATGGGTGGGTGCTTGCATGATTTTCAGACTTGGTACCGGCGCCCGACATGGGAGTAAGTAGAGGAGCTCCTAGGTGCTATACCCCCTCATGGTCAGCAGTAGGGTACCCAGAGGAAAGAGTCGTTTAGTATCAAGATGGCATAGCTTCGGGACCGAGTCCAGCACATGCCAATTGCTGCCGATCCAGCCACCCTTTAACAGTGTATCAGGCGTAACATCATGCTGTTGATCGGTGGTAATCTGATGACCGATAAGTTAAACAATCAGGTGCCTATTAGATGGCTGCTACTGTTGGATGACTTCGGGAGGTGCAATGTAACACCGTATCACTCAGAGCTTTACGCCTAAGACGTAAATCAAGGTACGTTCAAAACAAAACCAAAGACACATCGCTCACGAGAAACGGAAAGGCAAAAATCTTATACAGAAAATCAAGAGACATATATATAAGTAAAGTTCCAAAAGATAGTTATATAATCAAGATCTAGACTCAACCTGTGAAGCAAAAGCCGGTTAGAATATATATATATATATACAACCCAACAATACTCCAACAGACAAAATACAAATTCTAATTCTCCAAAGTCAACCTCTAGAAAGGACAAAACATGTTTTTATACAAGATCGGAGAAGGTACACACACACACACACACACACACATATATATCTAAATACATAACATAAATAGCCCCAAAAAATAGATCTTCGCTTCTAAAAGAGTTGTCCAGCATGCTCAGCAAGGTGCCTCATGTTCTGCATCTAAAAAATAACAAATACGCATGGAATGAGAACCAGAGGTTCTCAGTATGGTAAAGGTGCCCACATAGATAATATATAAGGTCCCGGGAAAGCCAGAGGTAATCCTAGAACTTAGACACTTGGATTTAAACCTAAGATCCATCTAAACCAGAAATTAGGTAAAACTATCTAACATATTTAGGTCTTAAATCCATCTTTAACCTAACACTCCATTTTTAAATCTATCTTTAACTTAACACTCCACTTTCTGTCTTCTCCAACCATTCGAATCACTAGTGAAACAACCCTCAGCATCACCTCCACCAGCATGAGGGATCTCTCAATTGCAAACACATACAAAACAGGCAAGGAAAATACAAGTATATATAGTAGTTACAATAGATAGGATAAGTAGCAATTAATTGTAGTTAAACAATTATGCAAGCCAGAACAAAATATTCTCAAACAAATCACACAAATGCACATGATGCATGTCTGCCCTATGGCCGATGAGTCTCATTTGTCGGTTATAAAGCCAAACCTGACATGTCCGGTAGCTAACCCTAGACAAAACACCAAACACAGAGCAAGTGGGACCAAACCGCAACCCTTACATCTTACCGCATACCCAGAGCAGGGGACAACTTCACCCTTGCCTCTTACCCAGGTGGTGTTACAGTTCTCAACCCAGAGCAAGCGGTGACAGAACTCAATCCTTGCATCTTACCCAGAGTCTTGAACTCTTTCCCGGAGCAAGTGGACAACACCACTGCATCTTATCCGGCTTATTGACTCTTACCTGGAGCAAGTAGATATCACCACTGCATCTTATCCGGAGTCACATTCAGAAATATATTCTCATTATCATTACAATTCATTATCATTCATCCATTCCCAATATCATTTCAATTCTTTCATACTCATTCAAAATTCATAATTAACTCAGTTTTCATCATTCTTCTTCCTCATCTCTTACCCAGAGCAAGTGGGTAATGCCACCGCATCTTATCTGGTTTCTCAATTCTTACCCGGAGCACATGGACAACACCACTACCTCTTATCCGGTCACATATATCTCAATCATAATCTATCATCATCATCTCAATCAAACTCATTCATTATCATCTCATTCATCATCTTCAATATCTCACCGAATTAGTCATTCACTTCTCAAATCTCAACACCCTTACCCCAATTCCTAGCCTAAAACCTAGCTATCGGACCTTAAACTGAGTTTTCAGAGGTTTGAAAAATCAAAGAAGTGTTCAATAGTTCAAAAATGGTGAATTCTCATCAAAATAGTTGTTTTGGAGATTTATAGGCTTGTCGGGAAGGTCAAACAGTGAAAAATAGAGTTTTAGTGTAAAACAGGGTGTTACGTACGCACACTTGGAAAGTCCTCAGGGTGTGCGTACGCACACCCATTGATGAACCACTATTTTATGGTTTATCTTGTGCTCATTTGAGTGGTTTTTGTCAAGTCCTTACCCACTTATTCATATGATTTGCATGATTTTACAATTCCCTCCTAGTTTGTTCTATGGTTGAAAACTTCCTTCATAGAGATCTTTAATTTGTGTATTTTAATTCTCTTTTATAGCATTCGATGCCGTGATCCATGTGTTAAGTGTTTCAGGCTTTATAGGGTAGGAATGGCTTAGAGAATGGAGAGGAAGCTTGCAAAAAATGGAAGGAACACAAGAAACTAAGGAGATAACCAGCGAGCAGCGACGCACACGCATGGCTCACGCGTGCGCATGACATGGAGAAATTTGCAGTGACGCGTGCGCGTGCCTGACGCGTACGCGTGGATTGGAGTTCTGTAAGATGACGCGTGCGCGTACTTAACGCGTACGCGTGACACGCCAAGACGACCAGCGACGCGTACGCGTGACATGTGCGATCTACAGAATTAACAGAAAACGCTAGGGGCGATTTTGGGCCGAGTTTTGACCCAGTTTTTGACCCAGAAACACAGACTAAAGCCAGGGAACATTCAGAGACTCAACACACATTCTCATTAGCATATTTTTAGAGTTTTAGATTGGAATCTAGAGAGAAAATTAATCTTCCTCTAGGTTTTATTTTACATTCACATTTTCTTAGTTTTATGCTTTTGCTTTTGGATATTGAAGAGTCATCACCTCCGTTGAAATTACTATTCTAGTTTGTTTTCTTACTCTCTATTTATTATTCCATATTCTTAATTCTTGTTTAAAGTTCTAATTGGATTATTTTCATGGATTGTTAAGGCAAATGATTACTTTTTCTTTTAATTAAATTGTAATTATTATCTATCATGTCTTCCTTTTATTCCCTTTTTAATTCTATGCAAGAAATGTTCATGTCAATGGAGTAGATTCCCTAGTTGACATGGGGTTGATTAAGATGAGACACTTGAGTTGGAATGCTCAAGTGATTAGTTAAATTAGAAGTTGTTGGCTAATTCTGTATTTACTAACGCTAGACCTTCCCAAGGGAGAGGACTAGGATTTGCGAATAAGAGTTAGCTCAGTCACTTGACTTTCCTTTATTTAGTAAGGGTTAACTAAGTGAAAATAACAACCTCTTTATACTACACTTGAGAAGATTCCAACAAGGATAGAACTTCCAATTAATCATTCCCCTAGTCAAGGCTTTTTATTTTGAATAATATAAATTCCTTTTAATTTTCATTGCACTTATTTACAATTGTTTATTTTCTGTCATTCAACTCTCAAAATCTCTCGGAAAACTCCTGATTAATAAATTATCACCCTTTTTGGCAACTCGTTGGGAGACGACCTGGGACTCATACTCCCAGTATTTTTATTCTAAATTTTTGTGACAACCTTTCTAAATTGATGAGGCGGATTTTAGCTGGTTAAGAGCTATACTCGCAACGTGTCTCTATATTGATTTCTTAATTGGCTGACTTTCGCCACTGCATCACCTGTCGTGCATATGCACGAGCCAAAACGCACTCTCTGGTTTGTCCGTGCACACACTAGTGTGCGTATGCACACACACCAGAAATACTAGTTTTCTGCAACTTAGGAAAATTTAGTTTTCGGCACCCAACTTCCAACATCCATAACTTTCTCTACAAAACCCTGATTTCCACAAAATTTATACCATTTTAAATCTTTTGAAATTATCTTTAATTGAAAATTGATTTTATTCAAATCCAAAATCCGAGGCTCACGTTATGGACGGCTGAAGTTGGTTAAAAATCAAGTTTTACCAAAAATCAACAAAGCCTTTATATTTCCAAAACCTCAATCCATACACAATTATTTAGCAACCAAAACAACTCCAAGTTCATATCCACCTATTTCCAAACACCTCTCATCATCAATCCATACATTCTCATCAACATACTCAAAATCCTCAATCCAATTACAAACATTATTCCTCGATTTTATCATCACAATTTACTAACACCATCAACCATCACAATCATCAACAATTATCATCAAACCTCATCAATATCAATAATCAATACATTACTATAACAAACTCAAAAATTTCACCAAACTTACTAAACCTTAATAATTCCATCTAGTTCAACTTAGCCTATGGTCAACTAGCCTAAGCTTTCACGTAACATTATATATTTTCTACGAGAAACCAAAATTATACCTTGGCCGATTCCTCTCTAAGCCCAGAACACCTCAATTATCCACCATTTCTCAAGCTCCAAAGCTCTAATTCCTCACCAATTGAATTTTCAGCTCCTAGAATTCAATTTTAAGCTTCCAAGAATCCACCAATTTAACTCCAAGTCACCCAATTCAATCTAATACAATCCAAATTCACTATAATTAACATAGGATTTGCTAATTAATGATTCATAGAGGGTTAAGAAGTTTATTACCTTATCCACTCAAAATTAGAGTGAAACACAACAATTGTCCAATGTTAGATTGTACCTAAACTACTAAAATCACCAAAATCACTCAATACTCACACTAAAATATGAATTCAGAAAGGGAAGGAAAACTGGGCACAAATAACAAAGTTTCTTACCACTTTGTTCAAATAGAGTTAAAGAGGAGTCCGAGACAAATGCGTGACAATAAACAGCTCGTCAATCGGAGCTCTAGATTGAAAAATACGAGGAGTTGAAGTTGGAACAAGGGTTAGGGTTCATGTTCTTCTCCCCCTTTCCAAGTTTAGCATGAATGATGGAATGAATGGGTGAAAATGGCTAAGTGGAGTCTTATATATATTGGCCTTGGTCCCGGTTTGGGCCCAGTTCAATCGGTTCCGACTGTTGGCTCAACTTTGGGCCAAAATATTTAAAATTAGTGTCTACATTCGTAGTTTAATTATTTTTACCTTTCGAAATTATCAAAATTAATTTCTTAATTTCTTTAAATAATAATTAATTTATTGATCAATTATTTACTAATTAACAGGGGTTTACATGCAACGGTCTGTCGTGGGGATCCACAATGCTTGCATGGACATACCACGCCTGATGCCATGCAGCACATCATGATACCATGGATATAGCTAGATACACTCTGCTCCTAGTCTCATGGATATACCACAGGTTTCCTCAGTGGTGTCCACCCGAGAGGCAGATCCCGTCGTTTTTCCTAGTAGTGAGACATCTATTGTCATTTACGTTTTTTGTCCTTTCTATTTCTGTAATCAAACTTTTTCTTCCATGGAGTGCGACAATGTGATTGGTTGTATATGTGAACAGGTTGATAGGTATGTCCCAGCAGAGTAGGGAGCAATATGAAAAGAGAGTCCTTAGATGACGTATGACATTAGATTAGTTGCCTTTGAATGAGGTACGCCCATTTGTTTTACTTAGTTAACTATAAATGTTTACCTCTCATACATACTGAACTGCTTTTGATGAGTCTATTACACTTTGATATGTATTTTCGGTGGACGCCGTACCACGACCCCGCACTGCAGGATATTAGTCCGGACTGGTTGATGGCCGAAGCAGAGTGGCAGACATGGATGTCTATTGTCTCCCTTGTTTGTTTTAATATTGTGGAGTTTCACCATACTAATTGGGTGAAATGCCAAGTCGGAGGGGAGCAGCCAATTCCTGGAGACCTGGTGAATGTCAACAGGTTTTTTACTAGCACAAGATAAAGAGAGGACGTGTGGTGGTCCACTTGTCTTCAGGAATTGTATGATGGATTTAGGACCTGAGTTGAGGAGGGGCACAGGATCTCTATTCAGCTATCCACAAAGGACAGGCCTACACAAGAGTATTGGGACTGGTACCAGCAGACCTACCAGGTTAGACATCTGTCTAGGGAGGACAAGCTAGATGATCCCAGACTTTTGACCCTCCCCAATGACATGTAGCCCACTGCCAGTCAGTCTAGGGACGTCCTCCACCTTCCTAGAGATGTCCCTGATCATCGTACGTGGGCCAGAGAGGTTCGACTAGACACTCAGATGCCAGCTCGGAGAGAGAGGGGTGCGAGGGATCCTGGAGGAGCTGCGGGACTGTAGAGGCCAGGGAGCAGGTCAGGCCTTGCAGGGAGCGGTTAGACGTCGAGTCTGAGGAAGAGGTTGAGTTTTCCCAATAGGAGGATCACGGCGACATACTAGACGACGCGGATGACTCACCCCCAACCCCACCACCCCCACCACCACCACCAGACTCACAAATGCACCAGGATGACCACTTTACGGCTCCACCTAGCTAGGTGGATTTGGGTGCATCGTCGAGTGGTCATGAGAGATCCATGGTAGAGGAGATCTAGTTCAACAAGGCATTTCAGATTCATACTACTAACTAACAGACCATGCATCATCTTACAGAGCAGTTCCGTACCAACAGAGAACAGAGTGATGCACAGGGTTCGCATTTCTCAATGGCACTTGCGTCTAACTCGGTGTGGGCTCTTCAGATGTCCCCAGGGGCTAGCACTTCATATGGACCAGATCTCCGACCAGGTTTTCAGTATGCTACACCTTTATCAGTTGACTACGGGCGACTGATGGCTGCCCCACAATGGTTACCCCCGCTGCCACAGTATCTGCCAATACCACCACACTACCAGACACAGCCATTTGATCAGTCATACCCACACCATCCATCCCTACCTCCACCACCATCGCATGCACAGGCACCACCAGATCCACAGGCTCCTCCGGACCCACGAGGTTGCAAATTATCTCAGCAGACACAACTGCCATTCTGTGGCACTGGGCATCACTTGCATTACCCATGACCAGCATCCTTGATCTCTTTACATGCTATTTAATCTACTAATACTTTATGATGTATTTTACCTTATAATGTTTAGCCCCATATTCAGTCTGCGCACTAATATTTATTTATTTAGTTTTGTATTATTTTTATGTACTTTATGTAATGAATTTATGTAGTTACTGTTCATGCCTTAATTTAGTTGTTGTATGCAAATTATCATTACGAAATTTAAAATAGTGACTCTTTGATTCCGAAATGGAAATCGATATGTATGAAACGAGGTAAACATGACAAATAAGATAACAATCCCATACATGTACCGCTCACTATGAGAACAAATGAAATAAGCCAAAAGGCATACAAGAACTAGATATCCTATGTGGGTTGATTGGGACAACCTCTCCGAGTATGGCCGGTTTGCCTGCATATCCTGCACCGTTTCTCTTGACGCTCCATCTCATCCATATCGCTACGAAACTACGTGAAAACTGGTATGCCAGTTGCCTTTCTATGCATGGCAGGATTAAGACGTAAACGTGTCCCTTACCACTCCGGCCAAAGCTTCTCATAAGGGATTGAGGGGAACTCAACCTCGTAAACCTTGAACACAGTTGCCTAGAAGTAGACTAGATGAACATATGTCCCTCACTCGACGCTTGCGGCGGCACAAGCAGCAAGTGCATGAAGACAGGAAAAATGAGGTGACTGGAAAAGCCCATAGTCGCATATCCCTGAGCTCAACCGAACACAGAATGAACCCTGGCTCTAACCCTCAAATGACTCTAACTCCCCCACCACAAAAACCAAGGTCTTTTTGTCGTAACGTGTAATCCGCATCTACGGGATCCCCTCCCTATTCTTTGCAAAAGTAGCCTACAGCCACTGTGAAAACCGATTACCCGCTGCCATTTGAGCCTGTGGCTCCCTACTATTGCAAATGAACAGCTATTATAGTCTCTCATACGTGCATCTAACAATAGCTGAAATTGGTAAATATCGTGTACCCTTCAGAATTGCGTTGATGCACTTAGAGAGGTTAGTTGTCATGTGCCCAAACCAGGCCCAAGGCCTAACCAATTTACTCAACCCAAATGAGCTTCAGCCCATTTTTCCCTTCCTCATTTGCATTCCACATTGAACACTAGAAAGAAAGGGGGAAGAACAAAGGAAAACTCCAAACCCTTGTTCTTGAATTCAAATTCACATAACTTTTAAGTTCTACAAAGTCCACTAAATAATTTGGTAAGAAAATCGCAATCTTACTCTCAGCCTCTCCATCCTCTAATTTCAAAAATTTGACAATTTGGTATTGAGATTTTTGGTTATTTTTATGTTCTACGGTCAAACTAACTTGAGAAAATTATTGGATTTTGGTCAATTGATCCATGGGAAAGGTAAGAACCCTCAAAATCCTTGTGAGTCCTTTGATTATATGAGGTTGGATATTGAGCTCGTGTATATGGATGTAATGATATAAATTAGGTAGTATATATGTGAATTGGAACATGATTGAGGAGGTTGGAAGCTTGGATTGACCTTTGGGTGCTAAAATCTTGGTGGTGGAGGCTTGAGATCTTGCGAATTAAGGTGTCTTTGGCTTAGGGAGGAATTGGCCAAGGTATTTTTTTGTTTCTCGTAGATAATATATAATGTTTCGTGAAAACTTAGGCTAGATGACCATAGAATAGGTTGGAATGTACAATTATGTTAATGTTTAGTAATCTTGATGAAAAATGTTGAGTTAGCTTGAGAATGAATTGATGATTGATGCTTGTGGTGGGAATGATGAATATGAACTACGATTGTTGATATATTGATGGATTATGTTGCTTGATTTTGGATTGTTGGGAGGAGCGTATGAATTTTTAGTATTGACATGTTGGGGAATAAATGAAAAGTGTTTAGGTATGTTTTGAATATGGTTGGTTTGAGTTTGAACTTGAAACTTTGGTTTTGAAATGAAAATTTGTAAAAAAAACAAGTTTGTGATTTTGATGAAAAACTTAATTTTTGACCAAACTTCAGCAGGCTATAACTTGGATTTTGCACCTCCAAACTTTTTCAAACTAGATTTAAATGAAAATTAGGTCCATGAAGTTTACGCCGTTTAAAGAACGGACTAAAAATAATTTTTAATGAAAGAGTTATGCACGTCAGAAGTTTGGTGTATAAAAGTGAATTCTGCAGGACTTAGCAGTTTTTTAACATATATGGGGCACATGCGTACGCAAACACACACGCGACGCGGACGTTAGGTACTGTCCAGACGTCTTGTGTACGCAGGTGTGTGCATGTGTACGTGAGAGGTGAGTTTTGCAAGCTTGCATTCGCGAGCAAGTGCCACGTGATGCGGGACATCTCTTCTGTCCAAGGGGGCTTGCGTACACAAGTGGGGTAAATGACACCCCCCGTACGTGATGCGTGAGCATCTCATACCTATTTCTGCTTATTTTCTAGTTAAATTTAGTTATAATTTAGTGAGTTTAGTTATATTTTAGTGTTAAAATTCTCTTTGGATGCTACTTTGAGTAGTTTTGGTATTTTTATTATTTCAGGTGAAATTCGGGCCAATTTGACAGAGTTTTGTGCAAAAAAGAGGAAGAAAGTAGATGCTGTCAACCCCTTAGCTCCTTGCACTCCAAAGAGAATAACTTCAGTTACAGAGGTCCAATTGATGCTTTTCCAACAATGTTAGAAAGTCAACTTTTAAACCTTTCCAACGATATATAATAGTTTATACATTTTTTTTGGAATCACTATCTTGAAGGGCGCTAAACTCCGAGACTGGTGTTTAGCGCCCAGTAAGACAGAACCAGCGCCCAAGCCACTGCCAATTCCGGTGCTGACCGCCAATTTTGGCGCTGAATGCCAGAAGTGTGGGTCAACTTCACCCAAGGAAGCATCTTTAGTGGGATTCAACTTTTAATTTTTATCTTTTATCTTATTTTAATTATTTTTATTTATAAACAGAGTCTTCAAAGTTTAGAATTTATTATTTTATTTTAGTTTCAAATGAAAATTAGGTTAGTTATACAAGGGAAAAGATTTAGCCCTTGGGGCTCATTTCTCCCAGAGAGGGATATTCTCTCTTTTGCACATTTCACTTTTCAGAACCCTTGTTTTCTCTGTAAGTCATGAGCCACTAAACCTCCTCGGTTAAGGTTAGGAGCTCTATTTATTTCTATGGATTAAGACTATTGATTTTCTATTTTAATTAATGTACTGATTCAGTTTCAAGGATTACTTTCGTTCTTCCTTTTATGAATCTGGCTGGAACGAAAGTATGACTTTTATTCTATATGCGTTCTTGTGATCCTTGGAAGAGCTCTCTCACCTGAATAACAGCTTGAAAGTAAATTCCTCCTGAACTGCGAATTACTTGAATTAATCGGGATACGTGACATATAATTCTCTTAGCTTTGGGTAATTAGGGTTTTTGTGGCCATAAACTAGATTTGAATTTAACCCTCTAATCGGAATCAAGTGACCAAGACATTGGCGGTTGATGAAGGTTAGAGGAGACTAAATCACTAAGACATTAGGGTTTAGTCAATTACAGTTTGCCATGAAATGAATCTTGCGTGATTAAAATAGTTGGTAAAAAAACTTAATACGGAAAAGTAAACATCTCTAATACCTTAACTGCTTTCTCTTATTGATTTCTCACCAGTTCCCTTATTGCTTTCTTTACTCATGAATTACTATTCAATGCGTTTTACAACCTTCAAAATACAACTTTCTACTTGCCTGACTAAGTGAATTATTCGACCATTGTTGCTCAATCCATCAATCCTCGTGGGATCGACCCTCACTGACCTGAGGTATTACTTGGTACGACCTGGTGCACTTAGTGGTTAGTTTGTGGGTATTCAAAATTCCACATCTAGTTTTTGGCGCCGTTGCTGGGGATTGACTGTGATTGTCAACTAACCGTTGTTTGGTTACTTAGATTAGGTATTTTTAGTTTTTGATTTCTTTTTATTTTTGTTTTAGCTTTTAATTCTGAAAATTTTGAGTTTTACTTTAGTTAAAAATTTTTCCTTAATTTTTGAAATTAAGTTTGGTATCCCCGTAATTTTTTTTGAAACATTTTTCAAAATACTAGTATTTTTCTTTGTTTAATTTTGGAAATTATTAGTTTACCTCTTCTCATTTATTTTCGAATTTTTTTTATTTTTATTTTTCTTTATTTTATTTCTTTTGAAAAATAAAATAAAATTCTTGCTGTTCTTTCTTCTTTGCTTTCCTTTTTACCGCATGGTGCGTTTAATTCTGTTTGGTGTTTTGTGCTAAGAAAAAATATTGGAGAGAGATCACATGGGTTACTACTCACACCCAAGGAGTGATTCATATTATTGTGGATAGAGGAACTACCCGGATTTTGGTTGGCAAGGTCAAGAGCAAAGAGATTTCAATGAGTAATATCCTATCCATCAAGAGCCATTATCTCCTTATTCATATCAAGAACCACCATCTCTCTCTTCATATCAAGGACCCTCATCTTTTTATTCATATCAAGAATCATCATTTCCTTATTCATAACAAGAACCATCAGTTCTAGAGCTTGCCGTGAAAGAATTAAGGAATACTACTCAAAGTTGCATACATGATATGAGAATGAGTGTCAAAAACATAGAGAGATACGTGGAGTTGATTACCAAGCATCGAGAAAAGGAACAAGAAAACTCCCTCCCAAGAGAAGCAATGCAAATTCTTGCAAAAGAATGTGAGAGAATCATTTAAAGGAGTTCATCCTCCATTGAATCATAGAGCTACATGGGAGTTGATTTAATTGAACCATCAATCCAAGAAGTTCTTGATACATATCCACAAAATCCTTCCAAACCTTCATCTCTGGAGCTGGCTGTAAAACAACTCTCTCAAGATGTCAACATCTACGTTCAAGAGTCTAGGGCCTCAAGAAGAAATCTAGAAGTGCAAATGGCCCAGATGACACAATCTCTTACTGAGGGAAAGGCCATGAGCTTGAAGAGTGGAATAGTGCTTAGCAAGAACAATGAAGATCAACTTGAGGCGACGAATGAGGAGTTAGAAGTGCAAGAGCAAGAAGAAGAGGCCCTGTACCAAGTTAAACCCCAATGAAGAAGGAGGTTTTAAGGGAGGAAAACAATTATGGGAATTTACATTCCAATGAAGCAGAGAGTGGCATAGAGGGTGAGTTCTTTGAACCACCAATTCTTGATGAAGGGTACACTCCACCCAAGTCCTGAAATTAGAGAGGTAAAGTGTAACACCCCGTTACCCTAAGCCTTACCTCGCGCCGTAAAATGAAGGATAACAAAGTGTCACGACAGTTCTAAGGCTCATATAATATATATATATATATATATATATAGAAAGAAATAGTAATACCAGAAGCCCGATGAAGGAATAAAAGCTCAAATTGCATAAAGCGAAATTACGAACTGCGAAGCGTTCACACACAATAATTAAACGCATAGGTAGGAACAGAACGAGACATAATATATGTAAAAACCTTGTAGATAGATCCAGAATACACAAGATAATAATTAAAATAAACAAGATGTATACATATAAGTATGATATACCAAAGAGAGGACTAGTCACGGCCTGCAGAGTTTAGGCTGGCTAGTAAAACTGAATACAACAGAATTTTGAAGTTTTAAAATAGCAACAACCTATCTCTCAAAGCTTTTCGGAAATAATGCCTCTAAGGCAACAAATTTAAATATACAAAAGGTGAGAGAATAACTACAACAAAAGTCAAGTGAAATAAAACATAAGGAAGATCATACTCCGCTCTGTCACCACACCCGCAAACTCACCGTGGTAGGTTACGATCTGCATCTGAAAAATAACAATAACATATGGTATGAGAACCGGAGGTTCAGTATGGTAACAATGCCCAATATATAAGATGTAATGTTCCTGGACGCCAAAGGCAATCCTAGAACTTCACATCGATACTGATATTCAAGCTTAACAAAAATAAATAACTTAAACCATAAACTGTAAATAAGGTTATCTAAACTTAGGGGATTTCTAACTAATGCTAATCACACCGCTGTATTCCACAGCCTTCACCAACCTAACCTCCGTGCAATCCCATCGCCACCGCCTACCTGACCTCCTCGGCACCAGACAATCACAAGTATATGCAAACAAGTAATACACAGGTAATATTCATGTATAGCAAGTAATTCAAGAAGCAAGTAGGCATATTATACATTTAGGCAAACTGCAAGTAATCAAAGCAAACAAGAACATAAGTGATGCATATGATGAATGCCTATCCTATTGGCTCGTGATATCATTTGTCGGTCCATGAATGCCAACCCGACACATCCTTTCGGATGTCGCCTTTCTGCCACGCCTGAGGATATAGCGCCTGGCACGCTTTTGTATTGTTCCGAGGATATAGTGCCTAGCACACTTGCATGCTCCAAGGATATAGCGTCTGTCACACTCTTGCGACAGAGAAAAAAAAATAATAACAACATCTGTTTCATCATAAATTATTCCAGGGATATAGTGCCCGGCACACTATTACTCCAAGGATATAGTTCCTGGCACACTTTCAACATCTAACAAGTCCATCAACCTCAAATCATCATCAGTTATCACCATTTTCTCATCTCAATCCACTTTCAATCCTCAAGTCTCAACATTCCAAGTATACAGTGCCTGGCACACTTTCAGTTCTTACTTCCACAAGTTACCATCCATTCACAAGTTCTCAAGCCATTGCCCATAAAACACTTCGCTAGTTCACCCACAACTTCAGAAACCTAAGTCTCCGTCTTCTAAACTCATGCTGAAAATTTCTAATTTATCTTACTAACCCATCTCTATTAGTCTTATGGTCTAATTACTAGTTAGCAATCTTAAACATTAGATAAAGAAGTTTGAAAAGCTAGAGAACCCTTGAAAAATGAAGAAAAATTATTTTTCAGCAAAACAGGGTGTACGCGTATGCATGCGTACGCATACATACAATTTGGCCCATTTCACGTACACATACACATGTATGCGTATGCATAGGTGCCAAACAGAATTGCATGTATGCGTATGGGAGGATATGCGTACGCATGCACTCCCAGACTCAGAAAATTTTACAAAGTTGCATAAATCAGTTTTAAACCAAACTTTAAACATTCATAACTTCCTCTACAAAAATTCATTTTCATCAAACTTTATATCAATTTAAAGAACTTGGATGAACTTTAATTTAAGATAAATTTCAACTAATTTCGAAAACTGAGGATCAAGTTATGATCCATCAAAGTTCACCAAAAATCAAGTTTAACATAAAAACATCAAAGTTCTCAAATTTCCAAATTCCATAACCAAAACAAAACAAACCAAAACATATCCAAACATCATAAAACACTACCACACATTACACCTTACCGTTCCATTATACTTCCATTCACTTTCACACCTAATTCACTAAACCTTTCCACCATAAATCAACACAAATCCATAATTCCCAACTTAAGATCTCAATCATCAACAATTTGTACAATTGACTCATCATAAACAACATTCATCACCTCTCATCATAAATCCTCATAATTATCATTATTCAATCTCAATCTCCATAATCAACACCATGAACATAAATAATACCAACACTCATCATATTATCATCATAATTCATATATCACACATACCAACACTCCATATCATACTTCTCACATCAAACATAAATTCACATATAATTAGTCATACACAACCATCATTCAATCGTATCTTAGGGTCAACTAGCCTTAGTGTCTAGAAACATTACATATTACATAAGAAAAACCAAAATCATACCTTGGCCGATTCTCAAAAAGCACCAAACACACAAAACGAAGCCACCAAGCTCGATCCAAAGCCTCAAACCACCTCCAACAAACACCAAAACTCAATCTAACATCATATAACATACAAAACATTAAATCTAGGATTCAAAAAACAAATAAACACAAAGGTTTAGTGAGATTTTACCTTACCCAATGAGATTAGGGGTAAAACCTAACAATATTCTAATGCTAGATCATCCCTAAACAAACAAAATCACAAAATCTACTCAAAAACAAAACATAAAAATGCGAATCTGTTAGGGAAGGAAAATGGAGCATAGATTTAGAAAATCTTACCACTTTGTTTAGATAGAAATGAAGAGCTCGGCGAGAGCTTTGCGTGGCCATAAACGGCTCGTCAATTGGAGCTCCAGAGAGAAAGTAATGGTGATTTGAAGATCAAAGGGGGTTAGGATTTTGATTTCCCTTTTCTCTCTTCTCTCTATCTGCCCCTCTCTCATTCTCTAGGGTAAATGAGCTGAAATGCTCATTAGTTAGGTTTATATATATTTGGCTTGGGCCCAACTTGGGTCCGGTCCAACCCGTTAGCGTTTTTAGCCCTTTTAGCCCACTTTGGGGGAAAACCTTTAGAATTAGTGCCCGGTTTTTTATTCTAAATTATTTTTGTCCTTCCAAGATAATAAATTCAATTTTTAAAATCTTATTTTTCTCAATATGCGGTACTGAACACACTAGAGCTGGTACGCATTTTTTTTACAAAAACTTTTCGTAAAAGATATATTTTTCTACTCAGAAAATTTCATTGAAATCAAATTTCACCTTTTATTTTCAAAATATCATTTCTATCATTTCGACCTATTTCAGGCAATTGAATTATTATTTTATTAAAGTGGTTAAGCCGGTTCTTACATGAAGGCAATCAAGAAAAGTACTGAAAAGGAAATTGTGACCAAGAAACAAAAGATAATATCCATGAAAAAGAGAAGGTCAGCAAAACGCAATCCAAACCCTACCCAACAAGCAAGATGAATCAAGCTAATAACAATAAAAGAAAGCTTGTTAGGAGAAATTCAAATCTGAGGGCACTAATTTTCTCCTCTCCTCCCTTGGAGTCATTTCTTTTAAACAACTGGAAGAGGAGGAAGAAAATTCAAGAATAGCCGTCAAGCTAGTGACGGTAAAGAAGCGCTTGTTGGGAGGCAACCCAATGTTTGGCATCCTTTGATTTCATGCTCAGTTTGATTTTGATTTCATTTTATTTAATTTTGATGATTATTCTTAGTTTTCCTTGGTTTAGTAGTTTTTGCAGTCATGCAAAGTGTTTAGAACAGGAACAGGAGGACCCTAGAGGAGAAATAGAACACCTTGGAGAACATTTTACTTGAGTGTTCTAGCGCTAAAGCCAGGCTGGGCGTTTAGCCCTTGAGTTGGCAATAGAATGCTGGCATTAAATGCAAGGGAGGGCGTTAAACACCTTGGATGGCTCAAAATTCAAGGCTCACATGCCTCATAGGGTGCTAAAACCTGGGCATTTAGCACCAGCCCTCAGGATTTAAAAAAAAAACTTTTTCCATTACATCACTTCCTTCTTTCTTTTGCAATAATTTTTTGTTTTTACTCATCCGTGATTTTCTTATGTTCCTCCCCATTTTCAGTTTTTTTTTGCTTGGGAACAAGCAAACTTTTAAGGTTGGTGTTGTAGAGGGAGCTCTCTATTTATATCATCATCAGTGGCACCAAAGGAAGGTGAATCATCTTCACAAAAAAGCGCAGTCTGAGGAGTAAGATAGCCACCATGACTGAGGTGGTTGAGTTTCATTATCTTCTGCCTATTTTATTTTATTTTTCTTAGTATTTTATCTTATTTTCTATTTTCCGTTTGAAGGCCTTTGCATGATCAGTAGTGGTACTTTATTATTTTTCTAGTTTATTTATTTTGTTATTTTACGTTTATTTGAAAAAGATCACATGTATTGCTCACTAAACTTGAAAAATCAAAAGAAAAAGAAAAAAAGTAGTAAAATTCATGAGACTTAAGTTATATATCATGAGTTATTCTTATTACTTTGATGTGGTGGCATTATCTTAAATTCTGAATGCATGAATTGAACAGTGCATAATTGATCATGGAGTTAAGAATGTTGGTTCTTGAAGTACAGAAACTTAGTGATGTATTATGGATTCTCCAAAGTAAGTAAGAAATTGGTCTCTAAAGCAAAATAAATAGCAAAAAGATCAGAAAAATAAAAAACAAAGTCCAAGACTCTGAGCATCAATGGTTAGTAAGGTCTAAAATGATTAAAAGTTCAAATGAGTTGTTTTCTTAACTATATGCTTGTGGTGTGAATATATCAAGTAACCCTTGAGACAAAGCACTAAGAGTCGAGACCAAGTGCAAATGCGAGTATGCCAAAGGCTCTGAGCACCACTGTCTGGGAGAAATAAAAAGAAAAATTAGAACTCAAAAGAGTTTCCCAGTTAAGTGCTTGTGGTGTTGTTGTATCAAGTTAAGCTTGAAGACAAAACACTTAGAGTCACGGCTAGGATCAAGGTGCAAAGCACCAAAGGAAAAGAAAAGAAAGAGCTGTGTTCAAGGACCAATTAGAGCCTAAAGAAGAGAATCCATAATATCATCTGAGTTCTAGTTCTGAAGGATATCAACGTCTTTGAGCTTCAAAATTATAGTTTCTAAACCAACAAAAAATCCTTTCATACAAAAATTTGTTTGTCACTAAAGCAAATCCAATAAAAAAATAAACCGAAGTATTTAAACCTCGGGTCGTCTCTCAAGGAGATGCAGGGAGGTGTAATTATTATTAGTTATGGAAAAGTATCTTTTTGGGTTTTTGAAAGGTTGAACAAGGAATGTAAATGACAAGAAAATAAACTAATGATTAAGAAAGCTCTTGGCAAGGTATGAGAATTAGACATCCTATCCTAGTTATCCTTATCAATTGTGATGAGAATTATCCATTGCTCCCACTTAGTTAACCTCTAATTATGAAGGAAAGTCAAGTGGATGAATCAATTTGATTCCTCAAATCCTAGTCAACTCCTAAGGAAAGACTAGCTTTAGAGGGATCCAAATCAACTAGCAAATTTCAAATTATCAATCAACAAAGGAGTTTGACAACTCAAGAGTCTCTAATTACTCAACCAAAGCCAAGAGGAGAAAAATTTATACTAAAATCCAACCAAGCATTTTATCAAACACTTGGGAGGCATAACATAAAAGCATAGAAAAGTAATAAAAGATAATAAAATTCAAACAACTAATTGAAAGCATCAATAACATAAATTGAAGAAAGCAATCATAAATATGAAATACCTCAAATTGCATTAAATAGAAAATCAAATCAAACATGAGAATTCATAAAACAAATGGCAACATAAAGTAATCAATAAGGGAAATAAACAAACTAGAATGCTAGAACAAATAAGAGTAGAAGAGAAACTAAATTGAAATAGAGTAGAAATCCAAAATTGAAAATAGCTAAACCTAAGAATCCTAAAACCTAGATAGAGGAGAGAGCCTCTCTCTCTAGAGACTACATCTAAAACCTAAAGTTATGTGAATGAAAGTTGTATTCTCAATGAATGAATCCCTTATTCCCCCACTCTGCAGCCTCTAATCTATGTTTTTCGGGCTTGGAACTGGGCCAAAAGGAGCCCAGAAATCGCCCCCAACGTCTTCTGCAATTTCTGCACGTGGCGCTTGTCACGCGTACGCGTTGATTGGGAAAAATCTTTGTCACGCATACGCGTCAGTCACGCGTACGCATCGCCCACGCATACGCGTCGCTGCCAGCTTCCCAAAACTTCATTTTCGCGCGTTCCTTCCATTTTGCATGCTTCCTTTCCATCTTCTAAGCCATTCCTGCCCTATAAAGCCTGAAAATACTTAACACATAGATCATGGCATCGAATGGTAATAAAGGATAATTAAAATTGACAGTTTAAAGGCCTAGGAAACATGTTTTCAACTATATCACAGAATTAGGAAGGAAAACGTAAAACACGCAATTTATATGCATAAGTTTGAGCCCGCTCAATTCAATACAAAATAAACCATAAAATAGCGGTTTATCAAATTTATTAGTTTATTTTAGTTTCAAATCAAAATTAGGTTAGTTAAGGGAAAAGATTTAACCCTTGGGGCTCACTTCTCCCAGAGGGGGATCTTCTCTCCTCTGTACATTTCACTTTATAGAACCCTTGTTTTCTCTATTATTTCTATGGATTAAGACTATTGCTTTTCTAATTTAATTAATGTACTGATTCAGTTTCAAGGATTACTTTCGTTCTTCATTTTATGAATCTGGGTGGAACGAAAGTATGACCCTTATTCTATATGCATTCTTGTGATCCTTGGAAGAAGTCTCTCACCTGAACAACATCTTGAAAGTAAATTTCTCCTGAACTACTAATTACTTGAACTAATCAGGATACAAGACATATAATCCTCTTAGCTTTAGGTAATTAGGGTTCTTGTGGCCATAAACTAGATTTGAATTTAACCCTCTAATCGGAATCAAGTGACCAAGACATTGGCAGTTGATGAAGGTTAGAGGAGACTAAATCACTAAGACATTAGGGTTTAGTCAATTATAGTTTGCCATGAAATGAATCTTGCATGATTAAAATAGTTTGTAAGAAAATTTAATCAGGAAAAGTAAACATCTCTGATACCTTAACTGCTTTCTCTTATTGATTTCTCACCAGTTCCCTTACTGCTTTCTCTACTTGTAAATTACTATTTAATGCATTTTACAACCTTCAAAACACAACTTTCTGCTTGCCTGACTAAGTGAGTCATTTGACCATTGTTGCTCAGTCCATTAATCCTCGTGGGATCGACCCTCACTCACTTGAGGTATTACTTGGTACGACCCGGTGCACATGCCGGTTAGTTTGTGGGTATTTAAAATCCCGCATCAGAACGCGAAACATGGCATGCGTATGTGGAACCCTATTTTTGGAAAAACTGCATTTTTTGTTATTTTAACTCAATTTCTAACTTCTAAACCTCTATATTTACTCTCTAAGGTCCAAACTAGTTTTTAATCATAGTGAGAAGGCTGAATCTTAAAAGGGTGTTGACTTGGTGGTGAAGAAAGATTGTGAAGTGGTGATTTATGTTTGAAGTGCTAAAACATTAACTTTGTGATGAATAATGGCTAAGATGACATTGAATGATTGAATATGAATGATTATTTGGCTTCTGCGCTTCTTTTTATCAGAGATACAAGTTTCCTTGGGTAGATGCAGTGGCTTGCCATCACTTGCTCCATGTTGAGACTCGATACTCTATTGACCCTACGTCGCAAGATGTGGCTGGGAACTTTAACTCCATGGAAATTCCCCCAATGAGCTGAGTTTTGATGATTGATTGTAAAAGCTATGCATAGATTTTGGGGATGCGTGCACGAAGGGACAGACCAAGGTTTGCTACCGGACATGTCAGGTTTGACTTTATAACTGACAGATGAGACTCATCAGCCATAGAGCAGGCATACATCATATCCATTTGTCTGTTTTATTTGAATTTGCATTACCTGAGATTTCCTACTTGATAATCTATGCTTAACTACTATATGTTTTGTTTGCTGTAACTGTATTTCTATCTGTGTTTTCTTTGTATGTATTGTATGTCTGTGCAACTGAGATACCCCTTGTCTGGTAGAAGAGTGACGAGGGTAGCTCCACTGGTGTTTTGCAGGTTTGGAGGAAAGTGAGAATTGAGGGGTTAAGTGAGAATTCATATATTGTCTTTTTCAGATGCAAGTCAGAGGCACCTCGCTAGGCGTCTGGAGTTTCTTTTGCAGGCAAAGTCGGGTTACTGTATTTTGATATTTGGGCTGTGTGTGTGTGTGTGTGTGTGTGTGTGTGTGTTTAGACTTCTCCTTTGTATAGGCTTTACTTTTGTACATCATAGAGGCTTGGTGGAGAACTACGTGTTTATTTTGAGTCTTTTGGGAGACTTTGGGAATGTATATATGTATGTAAATATTCTCTGGTCGGCCTTGGCTTCATAGGTCGAGCCTGGAGCTTGAATATTCTATATCTTTTTGACACTTCGCTCTTATTATATTGATTTATGTGTCTTTACTTTTCTTCATTTGAAAGTTTCTGTTACGTGAGGATTTTGCTTTTTTTTTTTCACGATTTTGTTTAAACTTTCCTTCAAGGCTCTTCGATTATTAAATTCTTTCGTCTATTATTATGTATATATTTTATTTTAGAGGTTGTAATACCACATCACATCTGTTTTATGACTTAACCGCAAAGCTCTGTGTGGTAGGGTGTTACATTATGCTATCAGAGCAGTTCGTTCTTGTAGAGCCTGAGGGACGGATTGACTATGCTTCTGGGCATACTCTAGGTGTCTGTACATGCTAAATTAGGTTATCTAACTGATATATGTTGCATAAATATTCATGAGCATGCATTTAGGACTTCGAAGCACTAGACTTAAGATATTGAGACTGATCACCTTGATATCACTTGTTTGGTGTGAATAGGGATCAGACGGCGACTCGTGGACGTGGTTGCGAATGAGGTTGAGGCAGAACTAGTAACACCAAACATGTAGACATAACCCTGTAAACTTTATGGCTGCCCTAGAAACATGGCTACGTCTATGCAGGCGACAACTGAGGTGCTAGGAAATCAGTTGAACAATGGCAATGGCAGTAATGGTGAAAAAGGGCCGATGACGCTTGCCACTTTCCTGAAGGTGCATCCCCCGACCTTTAGAGGAACTATGAACCCCTCTGAGGCCGAGAATTGGTTTCAGGCAATGGAGAGCGCTTTACAGGCTCAGCAGGTGCCTGAAAATCAATGTGTGGAGTTCGCAACTTATCAGTTACTGGGTGAAGCTCAATACCGGTGGCAAGGAATTCGACATATTTGATGAGTTCATATTTGACGATAATTTTTTGTTTGAATTGGACGAATTTCATCAATAAACTCACACTTATTCACTAAAATAGCATACTTTTGTTTTTTGTCCCTTAATTGAACCCAAATGTAAAAACATGCATTTTTGTGCTTAAATTGAGCAATTTAATTCTACTTTTATTCTATTCAATGCCATGATATGTTTTGTGAGTGATTTCAGGTCAAGGCAAGAATGGGTTGGTAGAAGTGGAAGGAAGCATGCAAAAAGGGAGAACACATGAAGAAAAGAAAGGAGAAGCATACAGCCAAGTGTGTGTACGAACAACCCCTGTGCATACACACAAGTACAGAAATCAGCAAGTATGCTTACGCACAACTCCCGTGCATACGCACAGGTGAAAAATCAGCAAGTGTGCCTACATACACATCTGTGCATACGCACAGGTCCCTGCGCGTGACTTCGTTAAAATGTCACATAGCTCGTGATTTTGGGGCTTTTCTGGCCCCATCTTGGAAGGCTAGAGGCTGAAATTTAGTGCTATATAAAGGGGACTTCATTCCATATCAAAGCATTAGGTTAGATTAGCTTAGGGAGCTCTCTTTTAGGGTAGAAAACATTGTAGGAGTAGGAGTAGTGTAGTGTAGAATTGCTCTCTTAGGGTTTTTCTTAATTTTCATTGTAGCATTTTATAGTTAAGCTTTGATCTTGGATTTTGCTCATCTTAATTGTAAGTACTCTTAAATTCCCTTTTTAATTTACACTACTCTTGCTACATTTACCTCTTGTTCAAGTTACTTTGTTAATATATGCAATTTTGATTTCTTGAAGTTTTGGTTGATGAATTTAATGTTTTATGATTTCTCTTTGCTTGTTTTAATGTTTGTTGTTAATTTTGTGAATAGTTTGGTTATAGTTTTTATTTTTCTTTGCAATTTCCTATGTTTTGGTTTTATGCCCACCAAGTGTTTGTGAAAATGCCACTTGATAATTTTGAGTAGATTTTCACACCTTGGCTTGGAAAATGAGTTCCTAGGATACTAAAGTCATAATGTCTGACATTTAGTGGTAATTCTTGGGTAATTAGTTGATTCTTGTTTCCATTGACACTAAATTTTTACTAAGAAATTAGTAAGTTAGCTAGCACTTATAGATTAAGGTCAATTATACTTGCTTGACCTACTCCTCGATGTTAGGGATTGACGAAGCGAGATTGACTCATCATAGTTGCCATAGTTGTGGTTATGACGATGATAGGATTCCTTAATTCTCATTCCCAAGTCAAGGCTTTTTATGCATTTATAACATTTTCACTAAGTTTTGATCTTGCTTTCTTTTGATTTGCATTAATTGCCTTTTTTATCGTTCCTTAGTTCTTTTATTCCTTAGTTTCTTGTTTTACAAACCCCCATTTTCCTCACAACCAAGAGTGTGACATCTTAATTTCATTGTCCGAGGGAGACGACCCGAGGTTTAATTACTCGATTACATTTTAATTTGAATTTAAACTTTGGTGTTGGTCGATTGTTGGGTTGGGACTATACTTGCAACGAAGAAATTCTATTTTGAGAAAAATTCCTAACCCGCTTTAGGCCATTATCAAGTTTTTTGGCGTCGTTTCCGGGGAGTGCAATAGGTGTTATATTTTTTGTTGTTATGAATATGTCCATAGTGTAAATAGCTTACTTTTTAGTTATTCGGTTGTTTTTGTTAATATTTAGGTTCTTATTTTTCTTATTTAATGATGTCTTTTGCTTTTCTTTTCCACTTTCTTTATGAGCTATCACCCTTGTCGCTTGGAGCTTGGTTGTGATTATATTGTAGGGTATGATGACTTCAACTTGGGATTGCATCATGAAATGGGAGAATCAATTGAGGGAGGAACCATTTGTATATGAGCAACACTCATGGCAACCACCTCCCCCATGTTATAATGAGACTAACCCTCCCCAATGTGCATACCAAACCCAAAGATATGAACGTCACCCCCTATACAACCTTCAACCACCAAACCTTCAAGCACCACACCGTCCACCTCCAGGGAATCCAAACAAAATACACCTTACCACCAACCATATGAACCATTACCTCCTTATACACAGCCTCAATACCCTAAGCCACATAACACACCTTCCAACTATACAACCCTTCTTCCAACCATTGAACCTTCTTTTACACCTAAATGTGAAGTTCTCCAACCCTTGCCCCAAGAACAACAAGATCTTCAAGCCTTTCTCCAAGAGCAAGGAGAATTCTGAAAGAAGCAAGGGGAGTTCATGGCTACCATAGACGAAGCGGTGAACCACTTAGCCCTACTACGCGCAAGCAATCAAGACATCCCCCTTGAAGAATGTGGAGGATCAACTAAGGAGTGTAGTGAGGAGGAGAACATGGAGGCTAAAAGAGAAGAAGTGGAGTTGAGGCTAGAGTCGCAAGAGGTGGAAGGTAAAACAATTGCCAGAAGAGGTGAATGGAGAATTGAGGGAATTTGATCAAGAAGTAGATTCCATCATCCATATTTTTCGTCCACCTCGGTCAATCCCCTCAATGATCTTGAGGAACCCTTCTCCTTTGAGTTTGAGAGAGATATGGAAGTAGACCTCATACAACCTCCTAAGTTTGGATTGAATGATAGTAGAGAAAACTTAGATGGGGTTGGTGAGGAAGAGCTAGAAAAAGTGGTGAGGAAAAGGTGGATACCCAAGAAGTGGAAGCTTTCATGTAAGAGTTTAATAGGATGACTCCAACCTAAGGACAAATTGAGTGGGTAACAATATCCTCAATGAGCTTTATTAGCCCACATCAATTTACTATCTTGGAGATGGATCACCAACTTAAGGTGCTTCTTGGTGTGTTAAATGGTGAAGAAATGGGTGTTGGTTACCAAAAGAATTCAAGGTATAAGTGGTGGAAAGTCCAATTAGGAGGATTCCAAGGTATAATTGGGTGCTTCAAAGGTGATTTGAGAGGTTGTCCATCCAAGAGCAAGAGCAAGACTCAACAAGAGGATGATCGAGAACCTAGAGTTTGGGACCCCGGAGGAGCTTTGAAGAGCAAACATGGGTGGCGACTCAAGGATGAATGGAAACACAAGCCGCCCTAACAAGAATCTCCTCGAAAAGTCCAACTTAAGGACTTTAAACCAAAGTACTAGGTGGGAGACGCCCTACCATGGTAACATCATTCTAACTCTTCTCTTCTTTTAGCTTTTGCTTATTGAATTTTGTCTCTTTTATTAGCTTAGTTTGATTAAATTCTAGGCTTAATTTTGTTGCATTTTAGTGTTTATTAGGTAATCTTAGTAAGATAATATGCTTTTGGGGTTTTAATATGTTTAGAGGCTTGAAAAACTGTTTTGGATGCCATGCTTGATGCCTTAGAAGCATCATTAAAAATTTTGCAGAAACAGGGCAGTGTGTGTACGCACACACCTGTGCCCACGCACACCTTAATCAGATTTTGATATCTGTGCGTACGCACACTCACCAGCACCTCTTCTGTTGGGACCATTCGAACAAGCTTGTGTGCACAGACCCCAAATTTTTTTGCCTTTGTGCGTATGATGCACCACTATTTCATAGTACATTTTAGGTTAATTGAGTGGATTTTATTCACTCTTCTCACACTTATGCATAGAAATTGCATGTTTTACATTTTTCTTCTCAATTTTGTGCTATGATTGAAAACATGCTTCTTTGGCCTTAAATTTGCTAATTTTAATCCTCTCTTATTACCATTTGATGTCGTGATATGTTTGCTGAGTAATTTCAGGTTTTATAGGGCAGGAATGGCTTAGAGGATGGAAAGGAAGCATGAAAAAGTGGAAGAAACACAAGAAATCAAGTATTTCAGAATCTGGTAGCTGCGCACGCGCATGGACGATGAGTGCGCGTGACCTGTGCAGAAGGCAAGCGACGCGCACGCGTGGATGATGCGTACGCGTGGCCAGCAAATTGTCAAAGTGACGCGTACGCGTGGATGACGTGTACGCGTGATAGAGCGTCACATGCTGTAGATATCAGAAATCGCTGGGGGCGATTTCTGGGCTAGTTTTAGCCCAGTTTCAAGCCTGAAAACTCATATTAATGGCTGCATAGTGAAAGGAATCAAACATACACTTCATTGTTCACATTAGTTAGGTTTTAGATGTAGTTTTCTAGAGAGAGAGAGGCTCTCTCCTCTCTCTAGGTTTTAGGGTTTCTTTTAGTTTTAGTTCTTTTCAAATTCAGATTTCTATTTTGATTTAATTTAGTTTCTCTTCTACTTTCTATTATTCTAGCATCTTAATTTATCTTCTCTTATTGATTCCTTTATTTTTCCTAATTTAGTTTATGAACTCTTCATGTTAGATTCAATTTCCATATTAATGCAATTTATGTTTCATGTTTCTTATTGTTTAATTACCTTGCTATTGTTATTTCTTTCCTTTGATTAGTCTTAGATTTTACATTCCCTTGTTAGTTTACTATGCTTTTACTTTGTGCCTTCCAAGTGTTTGATAAAATGCTTGGGAGGATTTTAATTTAGAATATTGGTATTCTTAGCTTAGATTGAGTAATTTGGAGACTCTTGAATTGTCAAAGTCTCTTGTTGGTTGGCGATTGAAAGTTGCTAGTTGGCAAGAGCTTCACTAACTCTAGTCTTTGATTAGGACTTATGAACTCAAGCTGAATTGATCACTTGACTTACCTTCAATTGTTAGAGGTTAACTAAATGAAGGTAATTTACTGTTATCATCACAATTGACGATGATAATTAGGATAGGACTTCTAATTCTCTTTTCTTGCTAAGAGCTTACTTAATTATTAGTTTATTTTCTTGCCATTTTACTTCCCTGTTCCTTATTTCTAAACCCAAAAATACTTTGCCATAACCAATAATAAATATACTTCCCTGCAATTCCTTGAGAGACGACCCGATGTTTAAATAATTCAATTTATTTTTATTGGGTTTGTATTCATGACAAACAAATTAAACGTTGACTGAGGGAATTTCATTGGTTTAGAACTATACTTACAACGCTAATATTTTGTGAAAATCTTTACCGACAATTTTTCTACATCACACTGCACCCATTATTTCTACCCCTAACTAGGACTTGCCATTCGAACTGATGTGTGATGCCAGTGACCATGCAATTGGCGCAATCCTGGGACAGAGACATGATAAGCTTCTACATGTCATTTATTATGCCAGTCGTGTTCTAAATGACGCACAGAAGAACTATACTACCACAGAAAAGAACTACTTGCAGTTGTTTATGCCATTGACAAGTTCATATCCTATTTAATAGGGTCTAAGGTCATTATATACACTGAACACGCTGCTCTCAAGTATCTTCTAACCAAGCAAGATTCTAAGCCAAGGCTGATAAGATGGGTACTACTCCTGCAAGAGTTTGATATAGAAATCAGAGACAGAAAAGGGTCAGAAAATCAAGTGGCAAACCACTTATCTCAGATTGAGCTAGTAGCAGGGACTGCGCTTCCCCCTACTGAGGTATCTAAAACATTTCCTGATGAGCAACTCTTTGCAATTCGGATAGCCCTTTGGTTTGTAGACATTGCAAACTACAAAGCCATAAGGTTCATCCCCAAGGAATACAGTAGACAACAAGCTCGAAAACTCATGCATGACACAAAGTACTACTTGTAGGATGAACCATACCTCTTAAAAAGATGCTCGGGCGTATAATCCGCTGATGTGTGACTGAAGAGGAAGCACAGAAGATCCTATGGTATTGCCATAGCTCAGAATATGGAGGACACTTTGGAGGTGAGCGAACAGCCATCAAAGTCCTCTAGATTGGCTTTTACTGGCCAACAATCTTTAAAGACGCCCGAGAGTTTGTCCGTAACTGTGATAGTTGCCAAAGGACTGGCAATCTTCCTCACAGTCACGACATGCCTCAGTAAGGGATCCTGGAGGTTGAGTTGTTTGATGAGTATGCTACATGAGTTAGTCAATTACGACTGACATTGAAAGAGTCATTCGTTGTTGAAGAATACGCATCTCTGAAGCCTTAACTAAATATCCATCATTGCTTTTACACTTATCTGGTATTTCGTTTTCTTTACTTTTCTTTTATGCCTCTTAACAAACAATCATCTTTTCTAATCGCCTGACTAAGATTTACAAAATAGCCATTGTTTGGTCAATCCGATAATCTCTGTGGGATTCGACCCTCACTCACTTGAGGTAATACTTGTACGACCCGGTGCACTTGCCGATTCAGTTGTGCGAAGTTCAATTCCGTGCAACAAACAGGTTGTATACTAGTAAAATTAAAATGAATTACAAAATTTAAACTTCCAACAAAACAATCCACCACATAATTTAAAGCTTCCAACAAAACAATCCACCACATAATATGAAAATAAATTTTAAAGCAGACAAAATTTAAAACTTCAACAAAACAATCCACCACATAATTTAAAGCTTCGAACAAAAAAATCCACCATATGATGAAAAATTACAAGTAACATTATCAGTTCTAAATTATTTAATAAGCAAATAGTTAATAAAAATAACAATAAATTATCCTATCTTAGCAACTCAACAGCAGCATTAATATTAGGATGATTGATGAGTTGCCCAAAAAAAACATAAGACATAAAAAGCTTACCTAGAAGAATTTTATGTCAACGAATAAGAACACTAAAATGAAATTTATTATCGATAATAATAAAAAATACAAACACACATTAATAAAATAGAGCCAAGTAAAGAAAGTAACTGAATTATGCATGTTTGCACTATAGAATGTTAATTTCGTATGGCACCTCCAACCCTACTAACAAGACCAATCCAAAAAAAATTAAGTAACTAATTGAAATTTAGAGTTGAAAACGAAATCAAAAAGTAGGGTTAGGGTTCAAACTTAAAAGGGGTTAGGGTTTCTATACTTTTAAGTTATTAGACTAATCAAATAAAACAAGTTATATGTAGACAACAAAACATAAATTTTCAGTATAAATAAATCAACACAATTAATGTACTACTATCAACATTCTTATTAAAACTACTAACATCTTCACAGAAAATATAAATATAACAAAATCAGAAGATTAAAACAATTAAATAATCGTGAATGAATATGCAACCAAGGTCACATCCAAGTAAACTAATGATATTGATTTTTCAGGAATAAAAACGGGGTCAGAAAAGTGTAGGGTTAGGATATTGAAAATGGCAACAATGTCAAAAATAAAAAAAGAAAGAGAAATGGAAAAAGACATATCTATATGAAAGAAAAATGGTAGCATTGTAGTTGACAAAGGTAAGAAGCAACGATAGCACACAATGGAGGCAACAACTCACAAGAGAGAAACAAGCTCCTCCATAGCAGAACAAGCTCCAAGTATATGCTCCTCGATGGCGACAATGGCTGGAGTTGTGAACAGCAATCGATAACGGCGAAACGACAGCAAATGGTAGCAATGGGGCTAACGGCGAGAGAGAAAGAGAAAAAGAAGAGAAGTGAGGTTGATGATGTTGCAAAAATAGAAAAAAAATCACAAATTCAAATTTTTTTTCCAAAGATAGTAGGTTATATTTCATTAATTATTAAAAAATAAAATACAAAGATATCCAAAAGCAGGACAGGATAATAAAAGGTGGGATTTTCCAAAAACACTACACTGAAGGTATTCATCCAACGGTACGTGATCGAAAAACGAAGAAAAATCTTAAAGAAGAAAGAATGATAATTCAAATTGAATGCAACTAAGAGCTTGCCTCATGGAGATGACGACCTAAACTGGGAGTTCTTTGGATTTCATGGAGCAACTTGAGAGAGCTTGCTAGATTGGCAGACGGCATAGAAGTAGAACCTTCAAAAATCAACTAGTTGCAAGCTTTCCAGCAGTTCCAGCAAATGATGGCAAGCAATTGAGGATTACAGTTAGCACTCTTTAACGGGGTTAAGTATCTCTGTTTATGCAGTCCACCATGTCCAAAAGTCGTTAGGACTCTAAGGGGGAAGATAGTCACGAAGATAACTCTGAGATCATACGTCTTTAATTCTAGAGCAATCGATCAAACAATGAGTGACTGTTTCCGTTGCTTCATGACAGCAGGGGCATATTGGTGATATAGATGGGATGTGGTGATGAATCTGAGCAAGCACCGGAAGTCGGCCATGGAGAGCTTACCAGATAAATAGCTTAATTTTGTGAGGCAAGTTCAACTTCCATAGATCAATCCACGGCTTTTTCTGCTGCATATAATTAGGGCAAAGCTCCAGAGGTGGATGGTAAAATAAATAGCCAATTCTGTAACCTGAAGATGTATCATATTGCTTGGATTTGTTCAAATTCCGTTGCAATTTGTCCCTACTCTTCTGAATTTTAACTGACAAAATCCTGTTTGCAACGTCTTGGAAAAATAATTCTTGAATGAGATTCTAATTCCAATTTCTATCTTCAGTAATTAAATCTTTAACTCTTGGAACCAACTCAGAAATAGCCTGTCTATTTGGCATGTCAGAAATCATTAAAGGATATGGAGGAGGCAGCCAAGGATCCTCAAAGGTTCGGATATTCTCACCAGTACCCACAGCCCAATTAAGACCTTTTTCAACAATCTTTCGGTCTTCCAGTATGCTTCTCCATCCCCAAGAAGGTAAGACTCCAATTTCTACCGTTATAGCATTATCATTGCTAAAGTATTTACCTCTTAGGATTTTGGATAATAAAGAAGTAGGCTGTGTTACAAGTCGCCAAAACTGTTTGCCTAAAAACACCAGATTTTGGATTCTGAGATCTTTAGATCCAAGGCCTCCTTCTTTTCGTGGGCGAGTCATAGTGTCCTAGCTAATCCAAGCCATCCACCTTTCAGAACCTTTTTGTCCCCACCAGAACTGAGAAAGTAGAGAGTAAATTTTTGAAATTAAACCATCAGGCAACTTGAAGCAAGACAATGTATAAATAGGAATAGCTTCTCCCACTGCCTTAAGCAATACGTGTCTACCACCTGACAAAAGAAGATTACGCATCCATCCTTGGATTCTTTTCCGAACCTTTTCTTTGATCATACTAAAAGAAGCCTTTTTCGATTTAGAGACTGTAGAAGGCAAACCAAGGTATTTATCATGAGCCCAAATATGATTAATATTCATAGAGTTAGCCAGTAGTGTACGAGTAGTGGAGGGAGTGTTGTGGCGAAAGAATATAGCAGATTTATTAAGAGTTACCCTCTGGCCACTGATGCTTTCATAAGAATTCAATAAATGCAGGATATTTGAACATGCTTCAGGATTAGCCTTACAGAATAAGATGGAATCATCAGCAAACAGGAGGTGGTTGACCTTGGGACATCACCTATGTATCTGAAGACCCTGAATTAGTCTGTTTTGTTCTGCCTTATGTAGCAAGAAGGAGAGACCTTCTGCACAGAAAAGAAAAAGATAGGGGGATAGAGGATCTCCTTGTCGAATACCTTTATTTGGTTTGAAGAAACCATAAGGTTGTCCTTCCACAATAACAGAATAAGAAACAATTATCACTAATTCTCGAATCCACATGATCCACCGGGAGTCAAAACCAAACTTCTCCAATATAAACCAAAGAAAGTACCATTCCACCCTATCATATGCCTTACTCATATCTAATTTTAGCGTCATTTCATTTTTGAGTCCCCTTTTTTTGTTCTGCAAGTAATGCATACACTCGTGAGCAATTAGGATATTATTAGAGATTAATCTGCCTTTAATAAAAGCACTCTGTGTAGGGCTAATTAGTCTATTCATTATACCCTGAAGTCTATGTACAAATACTTTGGAGATAATCTTGTAAAAGACTGAAGATAGGCTTATTGGTCTTACCTGAGTCATATCTTTAGCATCAAAAATCTTGGGAATAAGACAGATCTGAGTATGGTTAAAACCCTTCAAAATTCTGCCCCCTGAAAAGAAGCTCTTAACTGCTCGAAATACATCACCACTAAGTATGTTCCAGAAGCTTTGAAAAAATTTTGTTGTCATACCATCATCTCCTAGAGAACTTTGAGGATGAATGCTAAAAGTTGCACGTTTCACTTCCTCCATAGTCACTGGTCTTTGAAGCCTATGGTTCATGTGAGTTGTAACCTTAGGTTCAAAATCAGTAAATAGAGGTTCAGTGTTCTCATGACAAGTGGAGGAAAAGATGTCCTTGAAATAAGATTCAGCCACAGAAGCAATACCAGCATTTGAAGTAGCCACTTCACCATCACTGCTAGTTAGTTGCCAAATTCTATTCCTTCGGGTTCGATTTCTAATTTTTGATGGAAGAAAGCTGTATTCTGATCACCAGATTTGAGCCATTTGACTCTAGACTTATCTTTCCAATAAGATTCCTCATTTTCCAATGCTTTTTCAAGTTTGTCCTCTATTTCTGAAATGATGTCGCCTCCATGAATTCCTGCTAAACGAAGTTCCTCTAATTCAGACTGTAGTAAATCAATCTCCACCTTCGAATTAGATCTGTGTTCTTGCTGCCATCTGACAATCTTATGCCGACAACACTTTATTTTTTGAGCTAAGATATACATGGCTGAACCATCAATCTGTTCGTGCCAAACCTCTCTAACAATCTGCCTTATTTCATCATTGGAACACCATCTTTCTTGGAATTTGAATCGGCTTTAGATCTCTTAGTTCTCGGATTAGAGTTTAAGAGAAGAGGGGAGTGATCTGAGCATGATTCTGACAATCTAAGAACTGTTGCATTGGGATAGAGTTGCTGCCAATCAACTCCTACCAGGAATCGGTCTAGTCTTTCCTGTATCAACTCATCACCCCTCCGTCTATTCGACCAAGTGAATGGTCTTCCAACCATACCAATATCAATCAGGTAATTATCATCAATAAAACTTTTAAAGGTTTCAATAGAAGAAGGAGATTTAGCACCCCCACATTCTTTCTCCAATTGATTAGAAATGGCATTAAAATCACCCATTAACACAACCTTACCATCGAACTGTTGGGTGACTGAAGTTAATTCAGCAAATTGAGCCATTCTTTGTTGATCATTTGAACTGAGATAAACACCTAGAACACCATAAGGATCATTAGAACCAGCTGTCAGAACTGATACCGCAATGAAGAATCTACCATGCTGTAAAATCTGAACAGTGCAACCATCCCTCCATGCCATTGCCAAACCCCCTGATAATCCATCCGGATCTACAATAAGCCATTCATTGAAACCACAAGATCTTAGTTTTCCTTCAACTTATCGAGATTGATTTTTTGTTTCACAGATAAAACCAACCTCGGGGGAGTAGGATTTGCAAATCCCTTTAAGATTGTGGATTGTCAGGGGTCTCCCCAAACCCCAACAATTCCACGAGAGCAGTTTCATATTTCTTTGGGTGCCACTTGAAGGTTGGCACCCTTCACCATCATAGCATCAGAGACATTATCATTGAGACAAATTTTCTTTGAAATATCTTCAGTACCATTACCTCCACTCCTCCGTTTGAAACCTATCACAGACTTTCTGGCAAGTTGTTTCAGGTTTGGCTTTTTGTTCTCCTTTTTAAGCTTGGATATGACGTTGTTATTGTGTTGGACATTATTCATGGGATAGGATATCTCCAATAAAGCATTAGAAGAAGAATTAGTATCAGTAGCCGTACCTGTGTTTTCTGATTCACCCTCATTTTCTGCTCTAGAACCCGAATTGGCAGCAATTTTTTCATTATTCTATTTTTTCTGATCATCTTGCACACTCATTTTTGAGAAACTATCAAAAAGTCAAGCAAGTGGAGATTTTTTCTTCGGTTGAGCTGGAATAGAACCATCCCGAGGTTGGTTAGGATTGAAGGAAGCTTTCTTTTCAGTTTAATACCTACCGACTTGATCTGCCTTAAGCCATTCACCAACTCTATCTTCCTTGATATTGTTTTGGGCAGAATCATCAATTGGCAGTTCTTAGATTCATGCCCCAATTTTGCACAATAAGTACAGAACACACCTATACGTTCATAGCGTACTCCAATTTCCAGCATTTTCTTATTAGGATCAAGCAATTTCAGTGTATCCCTCACTCTTTTATCACCGTTCAGTTCCACTTTAGCCTTCACTATGTGTGTATCTTTGCCTCTAACTTCAAAGAGAGCAACATCTTCAATTTGACCAAGTCTCCCACCTAATTTTTGGCCAACCTCAAGCGTTTTGTATTGTTCAGGCAATCCCAAAATTATGCCTATACAGGAAAAGAAGAGATGTGATTATCCTCCATGTTTATTGACTGCTTCGATCTGTGAACATGAATAACAAAACTCTTGAATAACCAAGGTGAACCCCTTTCAATACGAGTCACATCAGAGTCATTCTCAAAGAAAAATTGAAACTGGTTCCTGGATTTTTCGACTACTATGAATCCTTATGGTTTATTCCATATTGCATAGAGAGCTCCTTCCAGTGGCGGAACTTGAAACAAAATTTTGGGGGGGCCAGATAGAAAATAATTGTCAAAATATTTTTGATATGGACCCATTTAAGATAAGCTCGTCTAATCTCATCTCTCTGGTTTGGGTGATATTGCCAAATTTAAAGCAGTTTTTCAAGATCTCGTTCCAAAAAGTTAAGGTTAAAGTCATCAGATGTAACTTTTTGAACTTTTGAAGGTTATATCTCACTTTCTTCGTGATTCATTAAAGTAGAAGAACTATCTTAAAAAATGTATCAATTATTTGATTTTTCATTATTATTTTATATAAAAATTTGAATATATATCTTGTAAAATATGCAAAGAAGAAGTTAGAAGGACAAATATTAAAATTTATAATATTTATTGAATTTTTTTTGTCAATTTATACAAATACAATAATATTAATACTTATTGAATATTCTATTATTTTTTATCATATAAAAAATTAAATTAAATAAATAGTAAAATATAAAATAATATTAAATTAAATATATAAAAAATATCTAATTTTTTATATTTGAACTTAAAGATAGAGATAGTGTTGTTTATTGAACTTATTAGATACTTTAAGTCATAGTAAAGTATTTAAGTCAATTGAACTATTTTTTATCTTTTGAAAAAGTACTACTAAGTTTTTTATAAAAAGTTTGGGGGGGCCATGGCCCCCGTTATCTGAACTAAGCTTCCATGGTACCTACAGAAAAGATCCGATCTGAGAAAATTCTTCCGGACAGGCTCCGTGTATATGCTTGAATTCCTTCAGAAACATCTTCATAAGCTAAAACGATCAAATCATCCTCCTGATATATGAGGGTTCTGAGTCTCTGATTTGTTGCTCATGGTGTAGAGAAAATCAGAAGTGGTATTTAATGATTCCAGAGAGAAATAAGATATATGAAATGAGTGAATTAGAAAACGGAATGAATTAAAAGAGGAATGAATTGGGAGAGAAAACGAAAATTAGGAAGCTAAGTGGAAAAGAAATTAAGAAAAGAAAGTAGAAGAAGATGGAAAAGAGTTTGACGAAGAAAAGACAAAGAAAGGTGTAATCATGGAGGCAGCACATTGAAACCCTAGCAAAGCGTGAACGAACTCATCGGACGCTAGATGAGGAGTACGTACTCCCCACGGTAGAGTTTTTACAAATTCAAATTTATACTTTAAAAATAAAAATAAAAAATAAGGACATTATTGCTATTCCTATTTTCTTATATCAAGTTAAAATTTAATATAAAATAATCTAATCATCTATCTAGTAATATAAAATTTAATTGTTTTATATTTTATATGTTGTAATTAAAACTAAAAATGTTAATATGGATTTGTTTTTAATATAATAAATATTTTACTGCATATTTATTAATTTTATTGAATAAACAAATTTATAATTTTATATGCTCTATATTTATTATGAATATATTATATAAAAATAAAAATATAATTATTTATTTATGTACTAACATGTTCTATGTTTATTAAATTTTAACAATATTTTTCATTTATTGAATCCTTTAATGTTTGTCTAATAAAATTGTTTGCACAAGTGGGACATCTAATGCACTAGAATTGTTTGAGCTAATTATAGACACTGTGTTGTGGAATTTAAATGTTAGCTTACAATATTTTAAAATATACCTTGATGATCAACAAATTTAAATATAATATAATAATTTTATAAATGTGTCATCTAACATCTGCTCAACTGTGTTAATTGTTGGACTAAAGAATTTTTTTTAAGTAATAAAAGCAATCTAGGTAAATTCTGAATCTGAGAAAGTCAAAATATCAACATATACAATATTTGAAGTTGAGTGAATTGACCAACTCTGAAGTAAGATTGTATTTCTCAAAAAACTCGATGGTTCTAGTTCCACTTGCGAAATTGTGAAAGCAGAAAAATCACATACCTAAAAAAAGTGTCCTAATTTCTAACGTTTAAAATTAAGTGTGTTCAACAACCCAAACTGTTTGGGGGCTTCCTCTCTTATTTGTAACAAAGCATAGTATAAAAACTCTTTTTTGGCCAAAGGCATTAACAAAAGCTAAAAAAGATTTGACTTTCACCACTTAATATGGAGGAAAAAAAAAGTAGGCAACTCAAATGTTGTTCAATTTGGGCAATTCTATACGCAAGAACTAGAGACACATTCGATCACAAAAACACGCTTAAATTTTATCATGAAAATACTAATGAACTAAAAACAATACCAAAAGAACTAAAAAAACAGTGTACTAAAAAAATACACTTCTCTTCCCTCTTCCTATCCACATTCCAAAGGAACTTAAAAACAAGAGTGTGAATGCATTCACCTCCGGGCGCAGTGAAACATGGTTAACCGCACGCTCAGCGTCATGCAGAACACCCTCCTCATCTACAGGTCCATTATTCACATCCTGAGCTTCAGGGTTAAGAACCGGTGTATCAAAATGGTGACCATCCTGAGCAACAACAACTGGATTTTGTGGAACAAGTTCATGATTGTCACCCCCGAGATTCAAGAATGGAAACCACTCACATTGTTAAAGGAATACAGGGTCATCTAACACTTTATCAATTTTTTTATCAGTTTTTATCATTAATTACTTTCACTATTGTATGTGGTTTAAAAAGAGGTCCACATCACTATCAGGTAGTGCTTTACTCTCAGTAGTTTTTAAGGTGCATGACAGAAAGACTTCATATATATAGAATCTACCAAAACAGTCAGAGAGAGAGAGAAAGAGTTGACACACATTCAAAGACTTTTTTGTCTGTTCCTGCGGTAAAAAAAAAGTAGAAAAAAGAAAACACGCATTACATAGTGCAAGTTTTTCTTCTTATTGGACAAAGAGGGTGGTGGTTGTGAGATGAAGAGGTCTTCTAATTCCTCCTCTTCATCTTCATCGACTTCTATCCGTGCTGGTTTTGAATTAGAGATAAATAATAATGGTAAATATCCAAAAAGCAAAAATAGCATAAATGATGTGAAGTTACCACTGAATAAAGTATTCAAGAGAACAAATAGTTGTGGCAACAAAAGAAGCTCTATTTATAGAGGAATCACCAGGTTTGATTTCATTTTTATTTTCATTTGCATGTCTCTGCTGCTGACTGTTGTAATAATCAATAACATGTTTAATGATCCATAGACATAGGTGGACAGGTAGGTTTGAAGCTCATCTGTGGGACAAGAATTTTTGGAATAATATTCAGAGTAAAAAGGGACGACAAGGTAATTAAATTTTTTCATTATAGTGTTTTCATTCTTATTTGTCCATCTTCATTTGCTGTTTCATAGATTTATTATTTATTTATACTGTTTATTCAACTAAACCTACTCATACAAACATAATGTATTCTGATGAAAATTATATTATTTTTTAGTACAACTATGGAATTACATTTTTTAAAATGATAAATATTTTAATAAATGTGTATAAAAAAAAGTTTAATTTGATTATTCAAAATATTTAAGTTTTATAAACATTTATAATATATTTTTTTGTATGGTTTATTTTAAATTGTACTCAATTTTGTGATATGATTTATTTTATTTTATTTATTTGTCTGATTTTATAATTTTTTTATCCATTCCATATTGTCACGGTAAATTTTAGAAGGTTAAATTTAATAGCGTTTGTATAGTTTTCTGGAATGTTTGAAAATGCTCTAGATGGTTCCGGAACGTTCTAGAATGTCCTAGAAGGTCCCGAAATACCCTAGAAGGTTCTAGAAGACTCTGGAAGGTCATAGAGTATTCTAGAAGGGTGTAGATGTATATAGAAGTATAAAGAATGGTATGGAATAATCTAGAAACATTTAGAAAGTTGTGGTAGGATAGATATTTTTAAAGAAGGTTCTAGATGATTAATCTAGGCCATTGATTAGATTTAATCCTAACTATCCATTGAGGAGGTGGATGGCTATAAATAGGAGATAGAGTTAGTGTGAGTGTGTGAATTATTTGTAACCACACTTTAGTAATAAAGTGTTCTTCCACCAAAGCTTCCTTTCTCTTGTGTTCTCTTGTATTCTTAGCTTTCTTGCTAAGTATTGAGGGTTAGACTGACTTAGTCTTAGCTCAAGAGGTTAAGTAAGTTCGAGTGCCATCACGGTAGCGAATTTTACTTCAGTTTAGAAACGTAACTATATTTGAATAACATTGAGTACGTAAGAAAGTTTTAAAACAAAATAATGACTTGTCAGATTATTAATAATTGGATTCTGCTAAAGTATTTGGATTTGGATTCTCTAAAGTTTCAATTTCACTTTAGAGAGTAAAGTGTAATCTCTCACCATTTATTTTATAGGTGGGACCAAGAATAAATATGAGAGAAAAACTATTTAAGAGTAGAAGATCACACTTTACTCTCTAAAGTACAAATTTAAAATTTAGAGGATCCAAATTGAAGTATTTTTATATATTGACATTCTTAAAAGTTAGAATAATTCAATCATTTAAATTAATTATTTATCTAAATTAAAAATATTTTTTAAAAACAATTACAATTCCTTTTAGCAACATTTATGTACACAATACATTTTCTATCATTATTTGTTATTTTCAAAATTAATTTACTATTAAGGTATAAAATTAATTAGATTGAATAAATTAGTTAACAACGTTGGTAAGAATTAATATATAACTTCCACAACATATATTAAAGTTAGAAATAAGATATAAATAGTAAATATTTTAAAGTTATCATTCAAAGAGAGAATCCTACCTAAAGATGAATAGAATTAAATGGAAGTGTCAACAATGACAATAGACATTAAAAAGTTGCACTAATCACTCTCTTAAATTATAGTGTATTCAAAACATGAATGAACGAATAAAAAGCAGTGAATAATCGTGGAGATATGTAATGTTTTGTTTTGTTATTTATGTTAAGTGTTTTGACCTTATTCTATGTTTTCACTTGCCATGTTTTAATTTGTCTATGACAACCTCTGCCATGACAACGTTCACATACACTTCTGTGGCTGCTTTAGTTTATTTGGGTAAGTTTCCCTAATAAATCTTGGATCTCACGCAAGCTTTTGGTTTTATGAATTTTTAATTCTAATGATATACTTTTAATTATATTAAGTTTCGTTCAAAATTTGGGAAAATATATGTTATTTTTTTTTTAAATAGAAAAAATATTAACTTACTTTATTGTGGCTTTACATGTGAATTTAGGGGCATACGATACAGAAAAAGCTGCTGCTCGCTCTTATGATCTTGCAGCTCTAAAGTATTGGGGATCTAATACAATCTTGAATTTTTCGGTACACCAATTCATATATATATATATATATAGTGCTTAAATTATTTGTGAACAATTATGTTGCTTAGGAAATACTTATTAAAGAATAACAATCCGGTTGATATCTTCATTAAAGGTGATAGTGAAAAATGTTATAAAAATTCACATACTAAAATTATTCATAAAATTACCTTTTATTAAAATGAAAATAGAGTCGAGTTGACATTTTTCATACTTTGTCTAAATAAATGAGAGTAGACTTTTAGTATTTGGTATATATTTTTATTTTCTTTTTTTATTTTTAATATTTTTATTTTTTAAATTTTATAAAAAAATATTTTTTTACAAATTCTAAAAATATATAAAAATACAAACCAAGCGTATTTAACTTTTTCAATGCAATTTTTGTTACATTGGAAGCCAATTTTTCTTATATTTTGGGAAGATTATATATAACGTATAAATTAGTTAACTATGGATGAACAATGCAGATAGAAACATATGCCAAGGAAATTGAGGAAATGAAGGATATTTCACAAACTGAATACTTGGCTTCTCTGCGAAGAAGGAGCAGTGGATTTTCGAGAGGTGTTTCCAAGTATCGTGGAGTGGCGAGGTTAGTTTATTTATACATCACCCTTTTTTATATAAATAATCTTTTTCTATTATACTATTCATTTAAATCCATTCAAAAAATTGTGCAAGCATGAAGATCATTTACATTCCTAATACACAATGCACGCGATATAATATTATAAACGTATTTGTAATTGAAATAACTATAACTCATATGACATAGTTTTTCCATTAAAAATTTTGAGTTCGAGTCTTATTTCTAACTTTAAAAAAAAATATATTCTAAATGTATTTTAATTTTAAAGTACTTATATTTCTATCGGTACACTATTTATTTATTTTTATTGAAATATTTCTGGATTTTTGAGTAGGCATCACCACAATGGAAGGTGGGAAGCACGAATCGGAAGAGTAAATGGCAACAAGTACCTTTATCTGGGGACCTATAGTAAGTAAATTTCTTTTTTTATTATTCCCTAAACATGCATGTTCCCAAAATTTTGTGTCATAGGAAAGTGCTAAGTTGAAAAAAAGAATTGCATTATAACTTATAAAATTTTAGAGTATTGTTATGTGGCTAATAATTTTTTTTACCAATATATATGTATTTGTTTGAAAAATAAGTGAAAAACATGATCAAGCTAAGAAAAAATAGACTATTAATGTGCACACCATGCCATTAAATATTTCTATGTCCAAAGCTTGATAAACATACACAGATGTAATTATACAAACAATTTCGCTACGTTACCAACAACATTTTTATCAATTTCTACCAACTCTTGTTTATAACTGTATTTAATAGAAGTGTCTTTGTAGATGTGTCTAATAAAAATATATTTTTTATGACTGTGTTTAATAGAAGTATTTTTATAAATATATTTTTTAAATGTGTCTCTTTCTACATGTGTTTAAAATATAATAATTAATTATTGTTGATAATAAATTGGTAAATAATCTATTTGGTACCCTATACTTTTCCTTATATAAAAATACGATGTTGGTAAAAAATAAAGGATTTCCAATCATTTATGTAAAATTTAAGCAACTAAGGTCTAAGGATAATAGTTTAGTAGTGAAAATTGAAAATATACCATACGCAAAAATTTTAGGTCTAAATTTTTTATCATGGTTGTTAAAAACAATTGAATTTGAGAGAATGCAAACAAACCTTTGCATTTGTCAAATATGTCAAATGATTCTGCAAGTGCAGTTGGCAGACTCTCGTTTGTCTGTGACTCTGTGTCCCCACACAACAAATGCTCGGATAGTTTATATAGTATTTTATAATGTTTAGACTTTAATTAAGTTAAGATTACAATATTAATTTTAAAAGTCTTTGAAGTAGTATTATTTACGCTAAATTAATTTTATTTTTTTTATCTTAAATCTAAAATTGATTGAACATATTAATTGAACTATAATTAATATATATATATAAGGGAATATAAAGAAAATTAGTGGTAAAAATCTTGAGTGTACTTAAACTAATATTTAAACATTGGTAATTTAATGAGTTACTATTTGACTATTTCAACAATTGCATTCAATTTTATCACTAAATTGTAGCACAATAATATATTATTTGATAAAATATAAATGTTTATTTTATTACCAATAAAAATACACATAATATGTTTAATTAAAAATGTTTTTTTTGTATTATAATATAATAATACGAAAATATTTGATAATAAAAAAATATTAATAAAAAATGTCAAAATTTAATATTTTTAATTTTATTTAATGCATCTTGTAATGAATAAATATTAAATAAGATAAGGACTTGTTTGAATGAACTTTTAAGAAAATATCTTTTTTCGAGTTATTTTTTTTAGAAGATTTTATGAAAAAAGTAAAAGTAATTTTATGTTTGGGTATCTCATGCAAAAAGATCTTTTTATTTATCAATTATGTTTGGGTTTAACAATATAAAAGTACTTTTTTATTTATTTATTACATGAAAATTTTTTTTTCTAATACTTTTACTTTTACTACTAGAAATTTGTAAAACATGTTAAAAAATAAAAAAAAGATCTTTTTTCATTAAAAAATATTTTTTTATCAAAATAATAGTATCCAAATAAGCACTTAAACTATTTCAGTTGATTGTTTTTTGTCTTTCTAGTATTACCGATAATAATAATAATAATAATAATAATAATAATAATAATAATAATAATAATAATAATAATAATAATAATAATAAATGGCGTTTGCATGTCATAACCCATAGTATTGACACAATGTACATAATTATTGAATATATAATTTTTTATTCAATTAATATGCTATCTACAAAACTTGAGATCCAATGGATTAGTACAAATAATATCATAAACTAATACTTAAATTTCCAGCTAAGAAAAACTGCAGTTGCCATCATTCATAACACCAAGTCACCCAATGCAGTAGAAACTAGAAAGCTGGCATTTTAGGTTTGCATGTGTTAGTTTGCATGAGGAGTAGCTGCAAAGTACCATGGTCCACCTGTGCCACTAGAATACATTTATACTTGCTTTGACCCCTTGTTTTATTCATTAATGACAAGAGTTTATTTTATTTTGTTTTATTTTATTTTAAAGAACATTATGCAAAAAATTAAAATGATAATATTGAGCTACACACACAAATATATATATATATGGACTGACTTTGATTTCCTATTGAGATTTTACATGTTTAATTAATTGAAATAATAATTTAATATTTTTTAACAATATGTTATATTATTTCATTTGAATTTTTGATTAAACAAAAAGATTAAATCAGTTTTGTAATAATTTTATTTCAACATTTTAATTTAATTAATGAATCAAAAGATAATTTGTAGTTAAAAATTAATTATGTAGCCAAAATTCAAAATTAGTAAATTTAACAATAATTTTAATAAGTTCATAATTAATAATAAATTGAAAAATAAAATAAAACAAATGTATACATATTTCACTGCAATAATTCTTTTTGTCCTTCAAATAGATCCTATATATACCTTCTTTCTTTGTCTCTTAATTTATCTCCGGCAAGTAATGTCTCTGTCTATATATTATAAAGGAAAAATAGAGACGTACTAATTAATTCATGTGCTAAACTCAACCTGAATATTTAGAACATATTATTTCTATGTGAGTTTGAACTTTTTTGTTTTTGCTATTGTAATGATCTTTTTTACTAATTAATTAATTTATGGCTAATTGATCTTAAATTCACATAAAACTTAAATGTACCAAAAGATTTCTTTTTTATTAAGTAGAAATTGATTAGTACCAATTAGTATCAATTTTATGATTAGTTGGCTTAGACCTATCTAATATTTGGCTAGAGTTTTGTAGACCTGTTTATGTCATTTTTACAATTATATTATTGAGTTAAATTTTAAAATAATTTTTGAAATTAGTCATGTGTATTAAAATAATTTATAAGATTTTAATTATATCAATTATATTTTTAAAATTAACAAAAATATATTATATCTCTAATATAATGCGTTTTTGCCAATCTAAAAAATATAATTTGTATAAATAAATTTTAGAGACTATTTTAATATACATAGCCCAATTTAAAGAATTATTTTAGGAAATAACTCTAATATTATTAGTATTGGTATGTGAGATTATATACTATGATCTAGAGTTCATGCAATCTTTAATATCCTCTTGCCATATTTCAGTCAAAGAAGTAGTTTATAAAATTGTTAATGTTTGAAAATGAATTATTAAAATACAAAATTTGATTTATTTCAATAATTTAATGTTAAGTATAAAGATATCTAACTTTGCATAAACTAAAATAATTAATGAACATCTCTTGAGGGCACGTGACTTCTGCGCCTCTTAGCCGTAGTACTTAGGGGTGGCAAAGCGGACCGACCCGCCCCAACCCGCCCCGCCCCGCCTAGGCCCGCCCTATAAATGGGGCGGATCGGCACGCCCCACCAACTAAAATGGGTTCAAAATGCTAGCCTGTCCCGCTTTATGGCGGATTGGCGGGTTGGCGGGCTAGCCCGCTTCTTTTTTTTTAAAAAAAATAAAATTCATTAAAATTAACCAAAAAATAATAATTAAAAAATCAAATACAAATAAAAAATAGTCAAATTATAATATAATTTTTTTACTATTTTTTTTTAAATTTTTAATTTCAATAAAATTGTTCAAAATAATATTTGTCAATAGAATCGTCTTTATTTTAAAAAATAAGTCACATAATTTGAGCATATATACAAAATTGTAAAATAAAATAAATAAAGTTAATAACTAAAAGAAGAATAAAAACAAAAAATGAAAAAAAGCGTTTAAAAATTCTATAATTATTAATTTTATAATAGTAATCACACTTTTATTTAATAAAAAAAATAAAAAATAAAAATTTTCGGCTCGGCGGACCGGCCCGCCCCGCCCCGCCAAAACCCGCCAATTTGGCGGTGTGAATTTGGCGGGCTTTTTTAATTTGGCGGGCTCCAAATCCTAGCCCGACTCGCCTTTTTTAGCGGGTTTAGCGGATCGACCCGACGGGCTCGACCCGTTTTGCCACCCCTAGTAGTACTACAAGTAATAACGAACTTTATGAGATTTTCTGTAATAATTAATAACAATAAAAAAAAAAAACATATTTTCTAACTTTATTCTTTCATAAATAAATTAGTCACTAACTCTCTTTAAGTTGCTATATTTTTTAATTTTATTTTTATTTTTAATGTTAAAGACACTCAAGAAGAGGCAGCAGCAGCATATGATAAAGCAGCCATAAAGTATAGAGGAATAAATGCAGTAACAAACTTTGACATAAGCAATTATATTGACAAAATAAAGAAGAATGAGCCGTCTATGAAAAAAGCACAAACACAAATAACTCCAATCTCTACTGAATTTGAAGAAGCAGAAGTAGTGGAGCAAGAGGCTCCTTCCACAGTAGTGGCACATCCAGCAAATTTAGGTAACCAGGGGACAAATAATATATATATATATATATAAAGTGACAAATAAATTTCTGAAAATTTATATTTCAGACAGATTAATCTTAAAAAAAATATTAATAAAGTTCTCTAGAATAACAAATGTGGATAAAATAGTTTAAATTAAAACTTTTTATTTTAATTATAAAAATTAATTTAAAAATAGTGTGTTCACATTTATTATTCTTGAAAACTTTATTAGTATCTTTTTTGTTTGATAAAAATTAATTTGTCTAAAATATAAATTCTTAAAAGATTATTTGTCACTTTACTTTATATATTATATATTATGTGTTAATAGCTATTCATACGAAGTTATTTTACGTGAAAATAATAATTAAAAACTCATAAATAAAGATTTAAGTAAATATGTCATATTATTTAAACGTTTTCAACTATAATTTTCACGTGAAAGTGTCGCCTTATGTATTATATTTATATACATAACAATAAGTTTAAGTTTACATATAACTTTTTATCTTCGTGTGAAATAAAAGATCTAATAAGATAATAGAGAATACATATAAGTAGTTTATCCTGCATATATTTTTATGAACTTTAATTCATATGTAATTGGTCTCTAAAATTTTTATACCGTGCAATTTCACCCGAATTTGTTAAATAGTTTGATTTTTATTTGCACTGTTTGAAAATTTCAACAGTTATTTTCACATTTTAAAAGATTATAAGATCAAAAATTTAATATTATATTTCTATGTATAAAATATTTTTATTGATATTAGATGTAATTTTTCATAATATACTCTTTAAATATAATCTCTGGTCATATATTCTTTTAAATAGAATTAAAAAAATATATGGAAGAGAATATACTATATGATAAAAAATCACATTCGACAATATCAATTGAAAAATAAATGAAAAGATCTATATTCGTGCAGAAAATATGCAAAAGGAAAGAGAGCAGCCAAACACGGACATCAACGGCATGCTTTCCCGGGATTTGAGATGGAGTTTCATGGATGCTGAGCTGTCCGAGTTCAACGTAAATGACATTTTTCAAGGTAAAGGTAGTGGGTTGGAGGATGATATCAACTTTCTGTGTATGGCTGATCCTGATGAGAATAGTTTCAATCTGAACACTATCTTTGACGGTCTTGAAAAATGTGATGGAGATATGCATGTGCATGCCAATTATTAAGAAGCGAAAGTTCCCCTTCTTTTTACATGTATTCTCTTCAAGAAGCAGAAGTTCTTGTCCCCTTCTTCTAGTATGGTTCTATTTGAAAAATTGCTGGGGTTTGTTTTCTCAACTGTTAGTATCTGTTATGATAGATGAGTAAAAAAAATAAAATAAAAGAATGTTATAGCAATGTTGTCTTTAAGGTAAGGATGGATGTGAGTAGATATCTATCTTTAGATCAATAATGTATGAAAAACTTGAACAAAAATGATTTAATGATAGATATTTTATTCAAAGTCTTTTTGTTTTAAAACAAAAAATGTTTGATTTAATGAAGTCCTTCTAAAAAGTTAAAACAAAGGGAGCATAATTCAAAATGGGATTGAATCCGGACATTTATTTTGATTTGTTTAATAACAATTTGAGATTCTGAATTCTGATATTATAAGCGTTTTGGCTTTAAGTAGACAATTATCACAAATTTGAATTTGTAATTCTTTTATAATGAGAATTAAAATTATAGTGTGTATTTGTTACTCCCATTGACAAATAGTATTCAGTATAAGTTAGTTAATTAGAAAAATTAGATTGAGTTATTATCAAACTTCACCTGCAGGATTATAATTTACTTTTTAAGATCTTTTGGATATAGTGGTTATAGTTTCATAATGAGTACTACATATTAGAATTAATAGTTAGTATTAGAATGACATTTACCAAGTCATGCTAGATGTACAATTAATAGATTAGCTAAGCTACTACTTGTATTGCTGTACACATATATATATATCAACATCAATTCAATGAGAACAAGGTCTTTCATTTTTTTCCCAAATCAAGTTCAATATGGTATCAGATGGAATGATATTTCACTAACCTTCCTTCCGCAACGCCACGTTCTACGATCCCTTCCCTTCCGCAACGCCACGTTTCTTTCCCCAATTTTGCTTGAGAAACCTCTTCCCAATTTCCAATTTTCGATTCCCAATTTCACAACCCCTTTCTCTTTTTGTTTTCAATTCCCGATTCGCTTCCCATTTTCCTGTTCAAGATCCATGGAAGTTCCTCGATCGATGGAAGCCCCTCAATCGATGAGATTTTCTGTTCAAGATCCTTACGCACTACAACCTGGTGATCATTCTGGTTTGGTGTTGATCTCTCAACCATTACAAGAAGATAACTATGCATCTTGGAGTCGATCAATTCGCCTAGCGTTAAGTGGAAAGAGAAAATTGGAATTCATAGATGGATCCATCGCTAAACCAGATTCAACAATCGACCCTGTGCTTGCTGAATCGTGGCAATGCACGAATAATATGGTTACAACTTGGCTTCTAAACTCTATTTCAAAGGATATTGCTGCTAGCGTGATCTATGCTGGTTCTGCAGCTTTGTTATGGCAAGACCTAGAAACAAGATTCTCTCAAAGCAACGGTCCAAGAATCTTTGAGCTGAAAAAGGCTTTAGTTACCCTAACTCAAGGTAATCTCTCTGTTTCTCAGTACTTTACCAAATTAAAAACAATTTGGGAAGAATTCAACACATTTCGGCCACTTGCAATGTGCACATGTGGAGGAGCAAAAGCCTTCCAATCTCATCTTGATCAAGAACACGTCTTGTTCTTTCTAATGGGCTTGAATGATTCCTTCTCCAACATAAGAGGTCAAATTCTGTTATCGGACCCCCTTCCACCTATCTTGAAGATTTTCTCTTTGGTTCTTCAAGAAGAGCGACAACGCGCTATTGGCATGGCAAATTCTATTCCAATACCTCAACAAGTCGCTTTTGCTGTGAAGCCCGCTCCTGCAGCACATCGAGGCCAGCCAGCGAATCAATACAGAGAAAAAAGAAAGTGAGACCGCCCGCTCTGCACCCACTGTGGTCTACTTGGTCACACACAAGATAAATGCTATAAGCTCCATGGATATCCACCAGGGTACAGTCAGAACAAGCAAAGGAATCAGGTGAATCTTGTTGGTGAAACAATATCTGAGCAAGAGAAGGAGCATATAGCTAACAAAGACTTTGGGTTTTCTCTCACAGCATCTCAGTACCAACAACTCATGAGTCTATTGCAATCTCAACCAACGCTTTCCAGTAATGACAATCCTGAGATATGTGCAGGTAAAATTTTCTCAACTAGTTACTTGGATCCAAATCTTTTGACACATTCATGGATAATTGACTCAGGTGCTACCACCCATATAACCAATGTCTATGCCTTACTTAATAATCCAAAATCATTGTCAAACCATTATGTCTCATTACCTGACCATACTAGAATATGTGTTGTTGCCATGGGTACCATTCACATAAATAAGTCTTTGGTTCTTCATAATGTCATTTACATTTCCTCTTTTCGAGTCAATCTCATATCAGTCAGTAGTTTAATAAAATTTTTTAAGTATAGTGTCAACTTCTCTGACCTTTCTTTCACAATACAGGACCATATTTTCAAGAGGGTGATTGGCAAAGGTGATGAGTGTGGAGGTCTGTTCTTGTTGGAATCTCCTCACCATCAACTCTTCAATTCTGTCAAACACTCCAATTCTTTAGTTTGTCATGTAGATAGTTATACTTGGCATGCAAGATTAGGTCATGTGTCAGAAAATGTGTTTGTAAAATTGAGTCAGTTTCTTTCAAATAATCCATTGAAACTTGATCACTCAAGATGTGAGGTATGTCCCTTAGCAAAGTTTAAACGTTTGTCTTTTTATGCAAATAACAACTTGTGTCAATCTCCATTTGATTTGATCCATTGTGACATTTGGGGGCCATATCAGACTCCTACATATAATAAAATGAGATATTTTCTTACAATTGTTGATGATTATTCAAGGTTCACTTGGACTTACTTACTGAAGCATAAATCTGATGCAACAAATTTTTTGATCAATTTTATTTCTCTGGTTGAGACACAATTCAAAGCACAGGTGAAACAGATCCATTCAGACAATGCTAAGGAGTTAGCTCTCACTGATTTCATGCAACCCAAAGGAATACTCCACCAATTCTCCTGTGTTGAAAGACCTTAGCAGAACTCTGTTGTGGAGCGCAAACATCAACATTTGTTAAATGTAGCCTGCGCCCTATTTTTCCAGTCCAAGGTACCAATTCAATTCTGGGGAGAGTGCGTTCTCACAGCCACATTCCTCATCAACAGATTGCCCAGCCCTATTATTAATTTTCAAACTCCGTATGAAAGAATTTTCCAAAAGCAGCCAGATTACTAAGCTTTGAGAGTGTTTGGCTGTTTCTGCCATGCATCCACCCTATTATCTCAGCGAAATAAATTTTCTCCAAGAGCTATCAAAGCTATTTTTCTAGGCTACCCAGTTGGCTATAAAGGATACAAGTTGTATGATATAGAGAAGAAGAAGATTTTTATTTCTAGAGATGTAAGTTTCTCAGAAAATATATTCCCATTCCATTCCATCAATACTTTAGACCATTCCTTCATCCAAGAATTTCCTAACATAGTGTTACCCTCACCCATCCCTGACCCACACATACCCGCACTCACTGATCCTACCCTAACACACACCAATACCGAACCAATTCCAACAGAAACTACTGAAATAACAAACTTTGAGACTGTCCCAACCACCACAAACACTCACATTTTCGAAAATCAACCAACAACTACTATTAGGAGATCACAAAGACAAAGAAAACCTCCTAGCTACCTTATTGACTACCAATGCAACCAAGCTAACTCTATTTGTAACTTTGACACTGAGAGACACTTAACTCCATCATATGCTGCCTTTATTAGAAATGTCCAAGCCATTCCAGAACCAGTCTACTTCCATCAGGCAGTAAAATTTTCAGAGTAGAGAAAAGCAATGGATGAAGAGCTGAAAGCTATGGAAGATAATAACACTTGGACCCTGACTCAACTACCTCCAAACAAGCACACCATTGGATGTAGGTGGGTGTACAAAATCAAATGCAAGGCTGATGGCACTGTGGACAGGTATAGAGCGAGGCTAGTTGCAAAAGGGTACACACAACAAGCTGGAGTGGATTTTCGTGATACTTTCTCCCCAGTGGCCAAGCTTGCCACTGTTCGAGTTCTCCTATCCTTAGCAGCTATCAAAGGATGGTCTTTGTGGCAAATGGATGTAAACAACACCTTCTTAAATGGAGACCTCTTCGAAGAGGTGTACATGGAGCTGCCATTAGGACACAAGGACAGAAATAAAGGACTTGTTTGCAAGCTAAATCGTTCTATATATGGGCTACGTCAAGCTTCGTGACAGTGGTTTTTCAAGTTCTCAACTGCCTTGCTGAAGAATAACTTCAAACAGTCAAGAAATGATTATTCTCTCTTTTCTTATGGGTCTGGTACAGATGTGGTTTATCTACTGGTATATGTAGACGACATCATCCTAGCAAGTGCTTCTTCCACTATGCTGTCAAACGTTCAGAAACTGCTTCAATCCATCTTTAAACTCAAGATTCTTGGAGATCTAAAATACTTTTTTGGTCTAGAAATTGCTAAATCCACTGATGGCATCCATCTATGTCAGCGAAAATACACCCTTAACCTACTGCAAGACACTAATTTCACAACTTGTAAACCAACTGCATTACCAATGGAACCTAACCTGAAGTTGAGCTCAACAGATGGCACCCATTTGAGTGATCCATCCTTATATCGAAGACTGGTGGGCAGGCTAATGTACTTAACAATATCTAGACCTGAAATCACTTATGCAGTTAACACCTTGAGTCAGTTCATGAAAAGTCCAAACTCGTCCCACATGGATGCTCTCCACCACATCCTTCGGTACTTGAAGGGAAGTCCAGGACAAGCTTTGTTTTTTCCAGCCAACTCCGACATACGGCTCATGGCATATGCTGATTCAGATTGGGTAGGGTGTCCAGACACCAGACGCAGTGTCGCAGGCTACTGTACTTTCATTGGCAACTCTTTAATATCCTAGAAATCAAGCAAACAGACTACAATATCAAGATCCTCAGCTGAAGCAGAGTACAGGGCATTAGCAGCAGTGGCGGCTGAACTTAGTTGGTTAAAAAGATTGATGTTTGATTTCAATGTTATCATTGATTCTGCCATGTTATTTTGTGATTCCCAATCAGCTATACACATAGCTACCAATCCGATTTTTCATGAGCGCACAAAGCACATAGTAGTTGATTGTCACTTCATCCGAGAGAGAGTAGTTGCTGGATTTATCAAATTGATACATGTTAAGTCCAAACACCAACTAGCCGACATCTTCACCAAACCCGTTTCAGCAGCTCAGTTTCATAGTCTTATAGCCAAATTTGGCATTTTAAACATTTATATGCCAAACTTGAGGGGGATATTAGAATTAATAGTTAGTATTAGAATGACATTTACCAAGTCATGCCAGATGTACAATTAATAGATTAGCTAAGCTACTACTTGCATTGCTGTACATACATATATATATATATATATTATATACATAAACTAATTTGATTACTTTTTCTATTGTATGAGATTAACTGTTGTTATGATAAAAATTAAAATGTCCGATGGATTATGATCTTTTATATATATGTAAAATTTATTTATTTTTTGTCAACACTATTTTGAAACATTTAAAAATATTCTTAATATTTAATCTTTTTTCAATTTTTTCGTAATATTTTTTATAAGTTTCAAAGCCCCAGCCTTATCTTACTGCTTATCTTACTACCGTCGCATCGTGATACTACGTCACCCCACCACTACCATCGACTCCTCACCTCACTACCACTGTCACCGACTCCTCACCTCATTAATGCATACTTTGCATTACCCACTACACCTTAATATTAATAATAACCACACTTCTTCACCCCAATACATCCTCTCATTGCCACTGTTGCACCGTCGCACCACTTTCAGCCGACTCTTTGGATCTCTCTTTCACTTTCTCTTGATTTTAATTTTCTCTTCAATTTTATTTCTCTTTTTCTCTACTTTTATTATTGTAATTGTTGATGATTTTAAGTGGAGTATAATTAGATGTGTGATAGTGGAAGCATGCAGTTGTAGTTTTGATGGTAAGGAAACAAGTGACAGAAGTTGTGGAGAAAATAAAAATGGAAGCAGTGATGTGTTTGTGTGTGAGAGAGAAAGAGATTTTACTGATCCAAAGGACATAATATTGTCACTTTTCAAATTCAAAAAAATATCACATGATAGTCAAAAGTGTATAGAAACGTATATAAATAACACACAGATACAAGCGTGTACACGCATACACAAAGGGAACTTAGATATCTCGATTGAGCTAGTATAAAAATCAATAAAATCTGACTCTATAGAATCGTCTTCTATCGAGGACACACATAAAAATAAGAGAAAAACTGCTACTAGCTAACCAAATGTCCAACTCTCCTTCATCTTGATCAGTTTGCCTATCGATGAGGCACAATACTGTCTGCATCTAAAAAAAATAATATGAATAAAAATGGAAAAGAACCTAAACATTTTCAATAAGATAATGAAATTGGATAAAAGCTACATAAAAAAATATGAATATTTAGGTATCCTAACTCCCAAATCACAAAGTCTAGGGTTTATCCAGGCAGTGTTTATTTTTGGTATACATGTCCATCAAAACATAGATACGGAAGTACATGTATGGTGTTTGTTTAGTAAGACAAAAATTATGAAAAACACGGTCATACACAAGTACTCATTAAAAACATGTATTTTGTGTCTCTCTAAAAGGCTGAGACACAAATTTCTAACTTGAGATACTAATTTTTTTACAATTTTATCCTTCTACTGCCCTCTACTGCCGCTGGTTTGGAGCTTCCATGGTACTGCCCCCACCCTTTCCTTGGCAATTTGTCTTCTCTAAAGAGAGCTTCTCCTCTGCCTCATCCTCCCTCGTATGTCTCTATTCTTATTCCTCTTCAAGATTTTTGCAGATGGAGAACAACCATAGATTTATGGTTCTACCTCTCCTCTCCTCTCTACATCTTCGTTGTCTCCTTCTTCCCTCAGCTCATTGTCTTGCTTGCATCTCATTACTTGTCATCTCAACCTATAGTCTTTGAGTTTGAATTTTTTTTATTTTTATCTTTTATTGAAAAAACTGAATCTATGTGTCTTTTTTTCATTTAAGACAAAATTGAAGTTTTTGTTAATTTTATATCTATTGAATTTAATTTGAATTTGTGTAAAAATAGAAATGGATGCTTCTGAATTACTCCAAAGACAACATTGCTATGAATTTAATTTTATTATTATGCATATTGAATTTTAGTTTGAATCAGAGTTTTGTAGTTTCTGGGTTTGATTTAAAGGTGGTGGTAGTTTTCAATAATTCTGAAAAAAAGAATAAGAAAGGTAGAAGCGATGATGGTGATGCCAAAATAATAAGGGTAAAATTAAATTTTAATATAATAATAAATTGTGTGTTGTCCTATCTAACTTACCAAACACAATATAAAATTAGTGTCTTCTTATGTCTATGTACTCTTGTGTATCTATGTCTATGTCTCATTTATATTGAGATAACAACCAAACATAACCCCAAATTCTTTAAGGGTACACACCTATATTCAAACTCATATCAATTGTCTAGTGATTTTCTTCATAACTCCTTCTTACCTCCTTTTATCCAACAATACACAAATAAAACATATAATTTTTAATCCACACTTTACAGTTTGTTTCCATAGTAGTAAACAACACTTAATCTCTTAATTAGGCAATCACAATCAATTAATTAGACGCAAACAATAACATGATGCATACTTATTGTAATGACTCAATTTTCAGTATGTGTAGATCATACCAAAAATTGAGTGCTACTAATTTATTTTTCTAATTATTATCTATTATTTATTATATGAGTCTGATTCATTATTAAAGGCGTAGTTATTTTGCAAGGTACTTTTTTTTAAAAAAGCATTTGGATTAATAAACGGAATCATGCATAATCTATTCGCAATAATAATAGACAGAACAGTTATGAATAATCACACTTAAATACATCTCAAGCAGTTAATAACATTTAGTTGTCCAGCTTTCATTAGAGTATAGATCTTAGTTAGAACACCCCTAAAAATAACTAAATAATAACTATACACACACACACACACACACACACACACACACATATATATATATATATATACATACGACATTCTAGGCTTTGACCTGTTTAAGAAGTCCCTAAACTGGCACCTAGGCTAACCTAGACTCTATACTCACCTAGTCCCTCTAAACTACTAAAGCGAGGAAAAGTATGTTCTAGGTCTTTAAAACTTGAGTCAGGTTGAATGTCATCAAAAGGCAGAACATCTTCTACTAATCCTCTACACAATCATACATTATCTTAGAGTATACCACTGGTACTTTATTGAGTGGCTGCATAACAGCAACGTCATACGGAGGACTTAGGTTAAAGTTCGTAGATAAACGAGGTATAGATGTTGGCTGGTCTCAAGACATATACATAAAAATAGATAACAGAGCTCACCCTAGACTCAGAAGACTACCTAGAGCGGAATCCTCTTTGCAAAACGACCATCAGTGGAGTACGGAAGAGTACTCTTGCTTCCATCTGAAGGGGGAAGAGAGAGAGAAGGGATAAGAACTAGGGAGTTCTTAGTAGGGACGGAATTATTGGTTACGTTCATTAATTCGGTGTTGTTTAGCAAACAAATAGCAGAATACAGAAAAGTAGTAAATAGAAGATACAGATAAATAGAGAAAATAGAAAAAATAGAAAATAGAACACAAACAGAAAAATACAAGAAAATAAAACACAGACACAGAAAATAGAATACAAACAAAGAAAGCATATATTCATACAACAATTATAACAAAGGAAATGAACAACCAAGTATGATGCATGTCTGACCTAAGCAGGCCATGAGCTCACGTGTCAGTTTACACCCTACAACTCGACATTACCTGGGAACTAGTCCTAGATATGGCTTCATCTTTGTATGTGAACTTCGACCTACAAAAATGGCGCCCCTGTAAGTGAACTTCGGCTTACAAGAATAGTCTAAACACAACACAACTTTCTGTTGGTGAACTTCGACTTACAAAAATTGCATCCCTGTAAGTGAACTTCGGCTTACAGGAATAGCAACTCTCTGTAGGTGAACTTTGGTCTACAGAAATAACGCTCCTGTAAGTAAACTTTGGCTTACAGGATTCACAACTCTCTGTAGGTAAAATTTGGCCTACAGAAAGCAACACCCTAAGATACATAATTGATATTCACTGTAGGTGAACTCCGGCCTACAGAAATAACAACTCACTGTAGGTGAACTTTGGCCTACATGACCTCTAAGGCTAACAGGAAAGCAGCAGATGAACATACAATAGAATATCATGCCACAAAGCTTAACTCTTTGTTTTTATACTCTTTTCCTCTATTATCTTTGTTATATTACTCTTTTCTCTTTGTCTCTTTACTCTGCTCTGATTACTCTTTTCTCTGTTTAAAGTACGTCTTTATAGCTTATGTAAATTTTGGTATGAATAGTTAGCCTGTCCCAAGTATAGGTTCATTAAGTCTATACTGAAACAGTTTAACTTTTCATATTATACCTAACCCTAGGCACAACTCAAATACTAACTATGTTCGTCCTAGTTTGTTCACTAATCACTATTTGTTTTTGCCATTAAAACTTTACCGACTTTTTCTTCGATTCTTATTTTTTTCTTCGACTTTTTATCTTTCTTTTATCTTTGCCTCACTTATAAATACCATGAAATGTGGATTCATCAATAATCTCATGCAAAACAGTCACAATATTCCTTTAATATCTCTACCATTTCTTTTTTGAAATCATCAAGGAACATCTTGCTCACATATGTTGGTCTAGGATGATCACCGTTACCAATATCTACCTCCTCCAAAGGATCCTGCACCTCAACTTTTTTCACATTGTCAGTATTATTTTTTTCAAAACCTAAAAGACCATTATCATATATACAATCATAAGGTACACTATCAATGTACCCTTCTCTGTCTGCCATATAGGCTGACAGCCGAGCCAATTGGCTCATCAAACTCATAATCTAAGTCTCTCCTAAGGTCGTATCCACCCCGGTCTTAGGGACCAAAATAAAACCATTCATATCTATTTTGCACATCTCAATATTTTCAGGATTAAATTCTTTGGTGTCAACTATTAGTGGCTTGACTCCAGGATTATACATCCTGAACTCCACATGCATCTCATCATAGTAACAGGTACTATTGTCAGCAAGAACTTCTTCCACTCCTCCATATTCATCCCAGAAAATCAATTTTTGATGTAAAGTGAATGGAATAGCACCCATTCCATGAATCTAATCACGTCCCAAAAGCAAGTTAAAACTAGCTTTAGATGGAACAACAACAAATAGAGTTGGCCTATTGACAGAACCGACCTCAATTGATAGCAGGACCACACCTCTAATAGAAGAAATCCTTCCATTAAAATATGTCACCCCAATGCTACTTTTGATCAAATCTTTTTCAGTCTTTCCAAGCCTTCCCATCATTCTTTCAGGTATGAGATTGATAGCAGCTCCCTCGTCAATCAAAATCTTATTGACTATTCTTCCATCAGCACGAGCCTTGATATGCAGTAGACACAAATATTCCTTGTCATCTTCAGTAGGCTTCTCAAACAATTCTTCACTACACATATTGTCATCTAGAAATAAGCATTTGCTTCCAGGAAAGACATCATAACAATCATCTTCTAATGATTCCACTTTCTGGACTTGACTATACTCCTCAGGTAGTATTGACACCATAGTTATAGGTTGCTTAACACCAAATATCACTTCTAAGCTGTCATCTTTTTCTCCCTTGTTTTCAACCATTACCTTCTTTCGCAGCAAGATTCTTCTTTACATTTTTATTGCATTTAGGGTGATTGGAAGAATTGCCTATTTCTGCAGACTTAGCCATGGTTGGCAAAGGAGAAAAATGTCCATTGTATAGATCTAAAGGAACATACTCAGGTATATTCTCTTTTTGCTCAAAGGTTGTAAAAGGAGAATACCTTAGAATATTTTGACAATTTGGCTAAGAAGAATAATTAGGAACCTACTGCATGTTAGGATTATAACAAGAATAAATTGGCTTTGAGGGAATAGGTATATTTTTTTGGAACATATACACTACCTCCATCTTGTGCATGATTCATGTTCCATAACTAGGACTCATAGTACTTGGGCTTAAAAGGTCTAGGCCTCACCCACTTATTTTTTCCTCTTGAGAAAGTGGTAGGTTGATTCTACACATTTTTCACATTCTGGACCCATTTATTATTTGAAATTTTAGTGGGAGGAACCCTTGTTTTTTGAGAAAATCCATCGAGTTTTCCATCAATCATGACTACAGTCTTTATCTTCTGGTTGATGGGTTGTATCCCAGCGTTGTCAACACACTTGTTCAAAGAAGTCTAACCGCCCAACTTTTGTTTTCCGTCAGCTATCTTTCGTTTTAGCTCGTTAGTCTCATTCTCTTTTTCAGCAATCTTCTTTTTCAACTCAGCCTTTTCTTTCTCTTCAACTTTGTACTTTTCAAACTCTTTTGCGGCTTCCTTGTCAAAAATAGCACTGCACTTTGGGCACATAGCGATGGTACTGTCAGATTCTTTAATTCTTAACAAAAAATCTAATAAATCCTCACCAGAACGAGGATAAACTGGCTTCTTGCCTTGCTCAAAAGTCCTCAGGTCTTTATTTTTATTTTGAGAACTAGACATTATTGGATCAATTCCTACCATATTGACTGACAAATTGAATGGCTCAACATAATTTGAATCAGCAGCAAATGGTTTAGTGTCCAGCTTCATAGCAATTTTATCCTCAAACTTCAACCTTCCCTCCTCAATGGCTTTTTGTATCAAATTCCTGAAATGGACGCAATTATTAGTGGTGTGTGAGAATACCTAATGAAACTTACAAAATTTTTTATTCTTTATTTCATCAGCTGATGGCATCTTTTTTTCTTCCGGTAAAATAAGCTGCTTATTTTTTAATAAAACCTCAAATATTTGATCCGCCTTAGAAATATCAAAAGAATAAGTCTTATTTTCAACTTTAGAATATGAAGAAACTTTTTTTTTTCCTTTAACAGGCTTCAAAGATTTGCATACATAAGGAGGACCCCATGTAATTCAGCAATAAAAACTTCTTTTTCATTTGAATCACTGCTATCGGAAAATCAATCAACATATGCAACCTTTTTAGAACCCTTTTTGAATTTTTTTTTCTTTCTTAATTTGCTCTATTAGTAGCCATTTTGACAATTTCAGTTTCTGGAATCAGAGTAAAACACTTATTTCTCATGTTTCTAAACTGTGCCAAATAAGTATCAATGGATTCTCCCTCTGCACGTTTGACAGAGAATAAATTCGTAAGGCTAACTTTCAATTCACCTAAAAAAATTGATCATGAAAATTTCTTTCTAACTGCACCCCAACAATGAATAGAATTTGGTCTTAAATTGGAGAATCATGTAAATGCATTTTTTGTTAAAGAAGAAGAAAAATATCTCATCTTGAGATATTCATTCAAAGCTGCTTCCCCAATTTCAACAATATATCGAGCAATATGCTCTACTGTGGACTCATTTTCTTCTCCATAAAATTTTGTAAGAAATTTTGGAATTTTTCAACCCCTTGGAAGCTCTGTTTGTTGGACACATTCAGAAAAAGCAGACACGAAATATGACCTATTTAAGCAACCAACATTAAATCCCAAACGATTTAAAACTTGTTTGACATTCCTAGCTAGATTATAATGCCCCCTAACTTGTTTTGCCTAAGTCTTTCCAACATATCATCAGCATTTTGACCATGTCTAGGCATATGAACGTCATAATTAGGAATTTCTCTACCATTTTGGTTGACATTATCAAGCCCTAAACCATGGTTATCATTTTCTTCTAAATTTACCACAGTAGCAATTCTATTAACTTGCTTGTTTAATTGTTTAATTCTAGAATTTGTGTTTTCTAAAAGAGGATTCAAAACCGTTACCATTTGATGAGTTAACATATTTACTAGATCATGGTGGCTTTCATCCAGCTGTTGCCTAATATTTGCTAAAGATCTAACAGTTTGATTGGATTAATTAACTGGCATTGCTCTTGACATGTCAAGAAACACAGACCTAAAATTTTCTACCGTAGTAACAGTAGGTGTAGTATAATTAGATGCGCTGTTATTTCATGTGTTAATAGCATGTGAAAAATTTTGTTGTGACATGTGTGAACCTGACACCCCAGAAATAGGTACATTTGACATGCCATATGCATTCTGGTAAAGAAGATTTTGAAAAATTGAGTAGAGAGGCACATGCAATCCATGTGTCACCATGGGGGGACATACCCCGGTGGCAATCCATAAGGCGGCCATCCCATGGTGTTTATGTGAGTTGCATTTAACCCTGGATGGGCATGGCCAACACCATCATGCCTCATTGACAGGAAGGTAGGCTCTGCGTTTGAAATTATGGGAGAATTCTCGAACTCATTTTCTCTAGTTTCATCGCTGGAAGTAGAAAAAGATACTGCAGAAGTATTTGACATGTCAATTGACGTTGATTTCTTTATCTCTGGAAACATAATCTTCCCACTACATAGCCACATGCAAATTCAAAATACCTCATTTTCTCTTTTGACAAACTATAATCTCTTGATAAGGTCCCACTGGGCGTGCTAATTTGTTTTACTCAATTTTTTGTTAATGTTTAAAAGAAAATGTTGGTATCTCAATGTCGCAATTGTATCGTCAATAAGAATTAAAAAAAAATTGAAGGTAACAAATAAACAAAGAAATGCAATGTGCCAGAGGCAAAGTAAATTGTAGAAATTAAAACAAACGAGAAATTAAAGAGAAGATGAAGAAAGAAATATAAATGTAAAAAGAAGAACAAGTAAAAGTAGAGAAATTTTATTAATAAAAACGAGAAAGAAACAAATTACAAATGTCTGAATTCAGAGGAATTACTTAAGATTCCCAATTTTACTCTGTGATGCCAAGGGGCTGAGAACGTTTTGGGTTTCTAAGTATTTTCCAAAAGAACTGAACTCTCTACAACATATGCTTAAAACTCTATTTATAGACTAACCTAATGTCAGTTACCAAGTGAAAATTTGAATGGCATCTGTAACTATTCCCACACTTCTTGTTTGATACCAATTCAAAAAATCAAAGTAAATAACCAAGCTGTCAAATAACCTAATTTAATTAAAATAAATATAAATATTATATACAGAAACATAACTATATAACTAATTATTTTTTTTCATATTTTTTTATAAAAATAATATTTTGTCTAACAAAAGAAAAAAAATTCTATGCCATTAATTACTTAAAAATATTTATAAATTTAACTTTAATTTTGAAAATTTAAATATACAATTTATATATTAAAAAATATACAACTTATATAATTTTTACCTAACCTTAATTAAACTTCAACCATCATTCACATTTTTTTCTTTTTATTCTTATTTTTCTTCGTTGTAAATTTTTTTTCTTTTCTATTTTTTTTTAAATCTAATTCTAATTCAGTATTTAAATTAATGCAAACTTATATGAACGGTTCGGGTTTAGTCACAAAAATATATTTACCCCATCTATTTTAAAGCGATCAAATTTAATCAGTTCAGTTCTCAATTTCTTCCAAACCCAACCCAAGCCAATCCGATTACACCATAACTTCATGAATTAAATATTAAAAGTAACAACTCTAGTTATGAATCTGAGGATAATGTAACACTATTTTGCTTATTGATTTGTGGCTACTTACTTAAAATTATTTTTAAATTTAGTTTTAACTATAAAAATAAAAAATTATAGTCAACTAATAATCTAAAATAAACATCTCCAATAAAATCTTTAAAAAAATTTTATGCAATATCTCAATGCATGTAAATTTATTTTCAATATCTCCTTTTTCTTTTGAAGTATCTTTTTGACAAATTAATTTGAATAACACTTTAAAAAAATATTAATTCTGTTACTAATATATATTTATATATATTCTAATTAAATGATATGTTATAATATAGTTAGTTTTTAAAATCATGATGCTATAGATGAAAAAAAATAATATATAAGATAAGTTTTATGAGATAAATTATAATATTAAATAAATTTTAAAATTATTAATTAATTAGAATTTATAAACGAATTTAATAATTTCAATCACTTATATACCAATAGAACATGTTAAATTTTTAATAGTAAGTTATAAACAAATCTCAATAATAATCATAATTGTTATTTTATTTAAAATATATTTTAGAAATTATAATTAATGTGTTTGTAGTTACAAGAAAAATACATTAATTACTTAATAATCTTATCAATATACATTAAAAGCTCCATTAATGAAATACTTTCTAGGATGCTACACCAACGCATATTATAATATTTTAAAGGAGTTTTAAAATTTCAAACAATACATGAGTATTGTAACATCCACTATTTAAGTTACTTTTGAAAAAATAACTTAAACAATAAATATTTATAATAAAAATAATTTATAAATAAGTTATTTTGTATTTACGTTTTTAATTCTAAAAGTATTTATTTTAAGAGAAGTAAAGCTTTTTATTTGAGAGAAATTATTTTTCTAACTTTTCTATAAACACTAAAATAACTTTTTAGAAAATTGCAATTTGATTTTGAAAATTATACCAAACATTAATACTATACTTTTTTATAAGTTAAACGTAAAAAAATAACTTATGAACCTATTCAAACGGACCCTTAATAAGATCTATAATAATATTTGAAATTGAAATGAAGATTGAAAGTCATCATAGATTGTAGTCTTTATTTGTAATATTAAAATACTTTTGTGCCACTTTTAGTTTATTAGAACCTTTGGTGATTTTTTTTTTAAAAAGTCATGCTTATCTTTTTAAGTTTAGTTTGGATAAATAATTTAATTAAGTTTTTTTTTTAAATTTAAACAATAAATACTTATATTAAAAGTAACTTATAAAGAAAGTATTTAATATTTATTTTTTTAGTCATAAAAATATTTATTTTAAAAGAAGAATAATAAAAAAAGTTTTTTATTATAAAAAAGTATTTTTTTTTTTAACTTTTTCATAAGCACTTAAATAACTTTTTAAAAAGTTACAATTTAATTTTAAAAATTATACCAAATATTAATACAATACTTTTTTAATAAGTTAAAAAAAATTACTATGGATCTATCAAAACTGACATTTAATTTTATTAACAATATCATTTACCTTGATATGATTTTTGAAAGTTTGCTGTATAATTTAGGTGATGATTATATTGCACTATATTATAGATTTCATCAATCAAATTTCGTCATTATTTGTTAGTAAATAGCATAACGAAAGTCATCTAGCGCCCGATGAGTTCGTTCACGATCTGCTAGGGTTTCACTGCGCCGCCTCCATGGTTTCCTATTTCTTTGTCTTTTTTTCGTCAAACTCTTTTCCATCTTCTTCTACTTTCTTTTCTTAATTTATTTTTCACTTAGCTCCCTAATTTTTGTTTTTTCTCCCAATTCATTCCTCTTTTAATTCATTCGTTTTTTAATTCACTCATTCCATATATCTTATTTCTCTCTGGAATCATTAAATACCAATTCTGATTTTCTCTACATCATGAGCAACAAATCAGAGACTCAGAAACCCTCATATAATTGATAGTGATCAGGAGGATGATTTGATCGTTTTAGCTTATGAAGATGTTTCTGAAGGAATTCAAGCATGTACACGGAGGGAAGAATTTTCTCAGATCGGATCTTTTCTGTAGGTACCATGGAAGGAGCTCTCTATGCAATATGGAATAAACCAGAAGGATTCAGAGTAGTCAAAAAATCCAAGAACCAGTTTTAATTTTTCTTTGAGAATGACTCTGATGTGACTCGAATTGAAAGGGGTTCACCTTGGTTATTCAAGAGTTTTGTTATTCATGTTCGCAGATAGAAGCAGTCAATAAACATGGAGGATAATCACATCTCTTCTTTTCCTATATGGGCACAATTTTGGGGATTGCCTGAACAATACAAAACGCTTGAGGTTGGCCAAAAATTGGGTGGGAGACTTGGTCAAATTGAAGATGTTGCTCTATTTGAAGTTAGAGGCAAAGATACACGCATAGTGAAGGCTAAAGTGGAACTGAATGGTGATAAAAGAATGAGGGATACACTGAAATTGCTTGATCCTAATAAGAAAATGATGGAAATTGGAGTACGCTATGAACGTATAGGTGTGTTCTGTACTTATTGTGCAAAATTGGGGCATGAATCTAAGAACTGCCAATTTTTTATTGATGATTCTGCCCAAAATAATATCAAGGAAGATAGAGTTAGTGAATGGCTTAAGACAGATCAAGTCGGTAGCGTTTAACTGAAAAGAAAGCTTCCTTCAATCCTAACCAACCTCGGGATGATTCTATTCCAGCTCAATCGAAGAAAAAATCTCCACCTGCTTGGATTTTTGACAGTTTCTCAAAAATGAGTGTGCAAGATGATCAGAAAAAATAGAATAATGAAAAAACTGCTGCCAATTCGGGTTCTAGAGCAGAAATTGAGGGTGAATCAGAAAACACAGGTACGGCTACTGATACTAATTCTTCTTCTAATGCTTTATTGGAGATATCCTATCCCATGAATAATGTCCAACACAATAACAACGTCATATCCAAGCTTAAAAAGGAGAACAAAAAGCCGAACCTAAAACAATTTCCATAAAGTCTGTGATAGGTTTCAAACGGAGGAGTGGACGTAATGGTACTGAAGATATTTCAAAGAAAATTTGTCTCAATGATATTGTCTCTGATACTATGACGGTGGAGGGTGCCAGCCTTCAAGTGGCACCCAAAGAAATATGAAACTGCTCTCGTGGAATTGTCGGGGTTTGGAGAGACCCCTGACAATCCACAATCTTAAAGGGATTTGCAAATCCTACTCCCCCGAGGTTGGTTTTATCTGTGAAACAAAAAATCAATCTCGACAAGTTGAAGAAAAACTAAGATCTTGTGGTTTTAAGGAATGGTTTATTGTGAATCCGGATGGATTATCAGGGGGTTTGGCAATGGCATGGAGGGATGGTTGCACTGTTCAAATTTTACAGCATGGTAGATTCTTCATTGCGGCATCAGTTCTGACAGCTAGTTCTAATTATCCCTATGGTGTTCTAGCTGTTTATCAAATGATCAACATAGAATGGCTCAATTTGCTGAATTAACTTCAGTCACCCAACAGTTCAATGGTAAGGTTGTGTTAATGGGTGATTTTAATGCCATTTCTAATCAATTGGAGAAAGAAGGTGGGGGTGCTAAATCTCCTTCTTCTTTTGAAACCTTTAACAGTTTTATTGATGATAATTCCCTGATTGATATTGGTATGGTCGGAAGACCATTCACTTGGTCGAATAGACAGAGGGGTGATGAGTTGATACAGGAAAGACTGGACCAATTCCTGGTAGGAGTTGATTGGCAGCAACACTATCCCAATGCAACGGTTCTTAGACTGTCAGAATCAGGCTCAGATCACTCATCTTTTCTCTTAGACTCTAATCTGAGAACTGAGAGATCTAAACGCCGATTCAAATTCCAAGAAAGATGGTATTCCAATGATGAAATAAGGCAGATTGTTAGAGAGGTTTGGCACGAACAGATTGATGGTTCAGCCATGTATATCCTAGCTCAAAAAATAAAGCATTGTCGGTATAAGATTGTTAGATGGCAGCAAGAACACAGATCTAATTCGAAGGTGGAGATTGATTTACTACAGTCTGAACTAGAGGAACTTCGTTTAGCAGGAATTCATGGAGGCGACATCATTTCAGAAATAGAGGACAAACTTGAAAAAGCATTGCAAAATGAGGAATCTTATTGGAAAGATAAGTCTAGAGTCAAATGGCTCCAATCTGGTGATCAGAATACAGCTTTCTTCCATCAGAAATTTAGAAATCGAACCCGAAGGAATAGAATTTGGCAACTAACTGGCAGTGATGGTGAAGTGGCTACTTCAAATGTTGGTATTGCTTTTGTGGCTGAATCTTATTTCAAGGACATCTTTTCCTCCACTTGTCATGAGAACCCTGAACCTCTGTTTACTGATTTTGAACCTAAGGTTACAACTCACATGAACCGTAGGCTTCAAAGACCAGTGACTATGGAGGAAGTGAAACGTGCAACATTTAGCATTCATCCTCAAAGTGCTCCAGGAGATGATGGTATGACAACAAAATTTTTTCAAAGCTTCTGGAACATACTTAGTGGTGATGTGTTTCGAGCAGTTAAGAGCTTCTTTTCAGGGGACAGAATTTTGAAAGATTTTAACCACACTCAGATCTATCTTATTCCCAAGATTTTTGATGCTAAAGATATGACTCAAGTAAGACCAATAAGCCTATCTTCAGTCTTTTACAAGATTATCTCCAAAGTAGTTGTACATAGACTTCAGGGTATGATGAATAGACTAATTAGCCCTACGCAAAGTGCTTTTATTAAAGGCAGATTAATCTCTGATAATATTCTAATTGCTCACGAGTGTATGCATTACTTGAAGAACAAAAAAAGGGGACTCGAAAATGAAATGGCGCTAAAATTAGATATGAGTAAGGCATATGATAGGGTGGAATGGCACTTTCTTTAGTTTATATTGGAGAAGTTTGGTTTTGACTCCCGGTGGATCATGTGGATTCGAGAATTAGTGACAAATATTTCTTATTCTGTTATTGTGGAAGGACAACCTTATGATTTCTTCAAACCAAATAGAGGTATTCGACAAGGAGATCCTTTATCCCCCTATCTTTTTCTTTTCTGTGCAGAACTCTCCTTCTTGCTACACAAAGCAGAACAAAACAGACTGATTCAAGGTCTTCAGATACATAGGCGATGTCCCAAGGCCAACCACCTCCTGTTTGCTGATGATTCCATCTTATTTTGTAAGGCTAATCCTGAAGCATGTTCAAATATTCTGCATTTATTGAATTCTTATGAAAGCATCAGTGGCCAGAGGGTAAATCTTAATAAATATGCTGTATTCTTTAGCCACAACACTCCCTCCACTACTCGTACACTACTGGCTAACTCTATGAATATTAATCATATTGGGGCTCAGGATAAATACCTTGGTTTGCCTTTTACAGTCTCTAAATCGAAAAAGGCTTCTTTTAGTATGATCAAAGAAAAGGTTCGGAAAAGAATCCAAGGGTGGAAGCGCAATCTTCTTTTGTCAGGTGGTAGACACGTATTGCTTAAGGCAGTGGGAGAAGCTATTCCTATTTATACATTGTCTTGCTTCAAGTTGCCTGATGGTTTAATTTCGAAAATTCACTCTCTACTTTCTTAGTTCTGGTGGGGACAAAAAGGTTCTAAAAGGCGGATGGCTTGGATTAGCTGGGACACTATGACTCGCCCACGAAAAGAAGGAGGCCTTGGATTTAAAAATCTCAGAATCCAAAATTTGGCGCTTTTAGGCAAACAGTTTTGGCGACTTGTAACACAGCCTACTTCCTTATTATCCAAAATCCTAAGAGGTAAATACTTTAGCAATGGTAATGCTATAATGGCAGAAATCGGAGTCTTACCTTCTTGGGGATGGAGGAGCATACAGGAAGGCCGAAAGATTGTTGAAAAAGGTCTTAATTGGGGTGTGGGTACTGGTGAGAATATCCGAACCTTTGAGGATCCTTGGTTGCCTCCTCCGTATCCCTTAATGATTTCTGACATGCCAAATAGACAGGCTATTTCTGAGTTGGCTCCAAAAGTTAAAGATCTAATTACTAAAGATAGGAATTGGAATCAGAATCTCATTCAAGAATTATTTTCCCAAGACGTTGCAAACAGGATTTTGTTAGTTAAAATTTAGCAGAGTAGGGACAAATTACAATGGAATTTGAATAAATCCAAGTAATATGATACAACTTCAGGTTATAGAATTGGCTATTTATTTTACCATCCACCTCTGGAGCTTTGCCCTAATTATATGCAGCAGAAAAAGCCGTGGATTGATCTATGGAAGTTGAACTTGCCTCACAAAATTAAGCTATTTATCTGGAAAGCTCTCCATGACCGACTTTCGGTGCTTGCTCAGATTCATCACCGCATCCCATCTATATCACCAATATGCCCCTGCTGTCATGAAGCAACAGAAACAGTCACTCATTCTTTGATCGATTGCTCTAGAATTAAAGACGTATGGTCTCAGAGTTATCTTCGTGATTATCTTCCCCCTCAGAGTCCTAACGACTTTTGGACATGGTGGACTGCATCAACAGAGATACTTAACCCGTTAAAGAATGCTGACCGTAATCCTCAATTGCTTGCTATCATTTGCTGAAACTGCTGGAAAGCTCGCAACCAGTTGATTTTTAAAGGTTCTACTTCTATGCCGTCTGCCATTCTACCAAGCTCTGTCAAGTTGCTCCGTGAAATCTAAAGAACTCCCAGTTTAGGTCGTCATCTTCATGAGGCAAGCTCTTAGTTGCATTCAATTTGAATTATCATTCTTTCTTCTTTAAGATTTTTCTTCGTTTTTCGACCATGCACCGTTGGATGAATACCTTCAGTGTAGTGTTTTTGGGAAATCCCCTCCTTTTATTATGCTGTCCTGCTTTTGGACATCTTTGTATTTCATTTTTCAATAATTAATGAAATATAACCTACTCTCTTTGGAAAAAAAATAGCATAACGAAAGTCCCAACGAGTTATAATTCAAATTATATAATCTATTTATTCTCACTTAGAGGTTTTGAGTTTGAGTTTGAGTTTCACTCTTAATTTAAAAAAAAAAAATAGCATAACAAACATGCTAATAAACTATAATTCAAATAGTATAATCGTTTCATTCTTATCTTAAAAGTCTTAAATTTGAGTTTCACTCCTAACTTTAAAAAAAAAAAGAGTAAAGTATCATTTTTGTCCCCAACGTTTGGGGTAAGTCCTATTTGTGTCCCTAACGTTTAAATCGTCCTATTTGTATCCTTAACGTTTATAAAAGTGATTCAATGTTATCCTACTATCAATTATACTAACAAATCAGATTATATTTTTCAATTATTCTTATTTGGATGTATTCATTCTCAATTAGGTCTCACTTTGATGTGTTCGATTTTAATATTATACCCACTATTTGTGTTTAGATTCAATTATATCTCTAGAAAAGTGAATTATGTAAATGTTGTAGGAATTAGTTTTAACATTTGATGAGCTATTTTTCGGAATAGATCATCGATTCTATTCCAAACATTTGTATTCTAACTTCAAGAAAAGATTTTTAAAACTCAAACTAAAGCGCTCATGATGTGTAATTGACGGAAGGATAACATTGAATCACTTTTACAAATGTTAGGGATATAAATAGAACGATTTAAACGTTAGGGACACAAATAGGATTTACCCCAAACGTTGGGGACAAAAACGATACTTTACTAAAAAAAAATAGCATAACAAACGTTTGTGTTATATTAATGGAATAATTTGTTGCTTTGTTCATTAAAATTCTAATCTTATAATTTAAAATTCTTAACACATTATTTATTTGTTCATTTAAACGTCTGTTCATTTTTGTGCATCGCACTTACTTCAACTACTATTATGCAACCATTCTTTTAATAATTTATACATTGCTCATTCATAAGTTTTTTTTTAATTCTTTTTTTATTCATCCAAGTTCAATGGTACACATGTCATTTTTTGATATAGAAGCTTTTTTAAGGATTACATATTTAAAATATTAATACTCAACCAATAATACACATATATTCTAGAAATTTTGGTGTATAACATAAAAACTTTTAAAAAGATTTATGATATGTGACAAAATTTCTGTGTTATAAATAAAAATTTATGTATTATATATAAAATTTTTATATTATATTGATAAATTTTTTGTTATGTACAAAAATTTCAGTGTTTTGTATAAAATTTTATATGTTATGTCAATAAATTGATGTGTTTTTTAGCAAAAAATTCTGTACTGAAAAATGCAGAGAAAAAAAAAGCGATAACATATGTGTTCATAGTTTTTTTTTGGCTAAACTTGTGTGAATTTAGATTATAAAAATATTTGTATGTATAACAACATCTAAAAATCGTCAAAAATATACGGGAAAAAAATTAATAAGCCCACACTAGTGAAGCCGAAAGCCCTAACCAAGAATCAGAACCCTAACGGGTATTGGCATTGCCGCATTGGTGGTGGCCCTTTCGCTCATTTTCAACTTTCTGTATCATGAACAATAAAAAAAATTTCTAGCATCTGTTTAGATTTTTTTTATTTTTTCAAAAATTAGAAATGAGACTATTCGACAGACTTGTAGGTAAGAATGGAAAAATTATGCCATTTAAACTATAGTTCATTGGCTTTAGTATGTATTTAGATTGACCGTTTGTAAAATTGAAATTTGAATAAATGTGATTTTATAAAATTAATTTTAAGTAAAAGTGAGTTTGTGTCAACATAATTTATATTTGATAACTCTAAATTAAAATTAATTTTAATAAAATAAATATTATTTAAATAATATTAGTTCAAATTAATTTTAGATAGATAATTATTAAAAAAATTATATTAAATTATAGTACTATTTTTTAAGTATATTTATTTTTTTAAAATATTTTTTTAGTATATGTTTTTATATAATATTTTTGAGTAATTTTTTTTATACGTTATAATTTATTATTATTATTATTATTATTATTATTATTATTATTATTATTATTTATAATTTATTATTATTATTTATAATTAATATTTTGGTTTAATTTATTTTATCTAATAATATTAATAAATTATATTACAAAAAATAATAATGAAAACATAAATTTAAAAACAAAATTACACGTGAGTTCAAAAAAAAAAAACGTTCAAGAAACTCCAAATATGCTTTTGAAACTTTTGATGTTTTAACTTTTAAGGGCTAAACCAAACACACTTTTGCCAAAATCCCTTTTTTCCTCTTAGCCTCAACGGATTTGGATCTTCTAAAGTTTAAATTTCATTTTAAAAAGTAAAGTATGATTTTTCATTATTAATTTTATAAGTTGGACCAATAATAAATATGAAAAAGAGACTATTCAAAAAGAAAAATTACACTTTACTCTGTTGAGTGAAATTCAAACTTTAAAGAATTCAAATTCAGGTCAACACAATTTCTCCCTTGACTCAACAATGATTCTTCCTTCATAGCTCTTCACTTTAGCTCAGTAATAGTATTACTCATTCTTCTTAAACAGCTATTCTTATTCACACATTTCTCTCTGAAACCAAGCAAAGGTAGCTCAGCGAAAATGCCTCTCGGAGAAAGGCAAGGTGACAAGAGCGAGTCACGGTATTGTGGCATCGAAACGGAGTTCAACGATGATATGCCACACGTCCTCGCTTTCAATCTCTCGTCCGGTGGCTTCGATTTCTTTATTGCCCCTCTGGTTCGTCTCCTAACTAACTAACTAACTAACTGTAACTAACTCCAACTAACTTAGTTTTAGGGTGCATTTTGAAATGGTTAGGTTTTTGCGGTGGCCAATTAGCCACTCACATTGTGCAACTTTTAGTTGCGCGCATTTTCTGTGTGTGATTGGTCAGTAAGCTCACCTATAGTGAAATCTTGTTCAATGGGGCCTTTTACGATGAAACATTGCTTGTTCTATTGGAAGCTTCTGGAGTTACATTGAATGGGTCTCTTGAGCTACATTTTACCAATACAGTTGATTTTTTTTAATCGTTTTCTTTCTTTTTTTTAGTTATTAATCAAGTAATTTTGTAAACGCGAAGAAATAGTTGGCGTGGTTGAAAAATTTGTCACCAAACGTAGTTAATGAAGAATCTAGCTGATATTGTAACTGAAAGCTGATTAAGAAATGGTTTCATGAAACTATGTTCAGTTCACTGATTTCCTAGTTATATGAGTTACTCGAAGAAAACAATTAGTGTCTTAAGCTTTTCGAAGACGAGTAGCGGACTTGCATTGTGTTGGATGTGTTTCCTACGGTAGCCAATTAGCCAGTTATATAGCGGCTTGATGCTGCCATTTCATATGTGACTGGTCAGTATGCTTACCAAAAGAAACTTTGTCTAATGCTTTATTTTGGAAGCCGTTTCAACTTGATTTCGGTTGAAGAGCTTGTTAGACTACATTAGAGAGACATAATATTTAAATATGTAATAAAGTTCCCTGATGAAATCCTTCCCTTCCATTGAAGCTTCATTTGTTTGTTTTTATCTGCTATCTTGCAAATGATAACTGGTGTGTGTAAAGTCTAATTTTTAATTTTTGGATTTTTATTATATAATTTGTGTTCTGGTGCTGACACATCTAGTTTCTTAGTGTGCTTTGGGCTTATATGATTTTAATGGTGCAATTCAGATGGATCCTGCTTATCGGCCAAGTTTAGTTCAAAAGGATAGTGCAGAGTCTGGTCTTCTACCATTTGCTGGGTCAGACCTGGTCATGAGTCCATCCCAGTAGAGCAGTCATGTTGTTGGTATGAGTTCTATATTATTCTTATTGGCATTCCTTATCCTTACAAGTGATTTGGAAAGCTGTTTGAATTAGTCTGTGGTGTTTAAAATCTGATTGGATTATGGCTTATTTTTCTTTTAATTTTTAGACTGGTACAACTCACACTTATTAATATTTTATCATATAATTTTTAGTCATTTTCGTTACAATTATTAGTTTTTGTGTGTGTTATTTTCAATTAAATATTATTCTATTCATAGTAAATAAGCTATTTATATATTTATTTTGGTAGTGAAGCTTCTAAACTGTTGGATTCACCACTCATGAAACTTCTCAATATGTAATGGCAAATTTTCAGGAAAAATTAGCTCGTGGATAGATTTGGATTCAGAAGATGAAACCATTAGGATGGATTCTGAGACCACTCTTAAGCAAGAAATAGCTTGGGCCTCTCATCTCTCTTTACAAGTAAGCATGCTGTGGTGCATCCGTATTGCAAGAAATTTGAAATTTGTGTGTAATTGTGTTCCTTGATGTTGAATCAATTCAAAACTTATTATTATGCTTGAATTATTAAAATTAAATATTCATTTTTCTTTTGAACATGTTAATTGGACACTGGATTTGGTATACTACTTTAAATCAGACCATCCAGTTATTTATTTATATATTTTTATTTAGACACTACGGTGAAGTACCCTATACCGGGACTATTAACTATGGCACTTCTCCTGGTGTGCTTAAAATAACAAAGAAGTTACCTTCTATGTGTAGCAGGGGATTCTATCTGATTTTAGTTTTAGTTTTGAAGTTATCTGCATCTTATGATGTTTTGTCACAGGCTTCTAGTTGCCAACAAAATGATTTATTATTTATTATTTCTTTAAATGTTGTGCAGGCTTGCTTACTTCCAGCACCAAAGGTAATATCTTGTGCCCAATTATGCTAGGTGTGTAAATCAAATTTTAGAGGGCCTAAGCAATATGCAGGTGCTATTCTAAGTTCAAGCTCTATGTCCAATCCATTAGCCTTCCTCTTCTTTATGTTAATTTTTTTCCATTCTCACATTTTTTCAGTTTCATTCTTTTTGTAATACAGTTGTGGCTTAGGATTTCATTGGGCTTTCGAGACAAAACTAAAACAAAATAAAATTTAATAAAAAAAATTTTGCCAAATTTTTAGAAACATAAAGTATAGTTTAAAAAAAATTAAAGAAACTAAAATTTAACGCCGCAGTTTTGAAAACCAATGAAAGACCTAATTCATTCTTAGTTTATCTTTATAGTAATACAAATGGGGAACTAATAGAGCGCTCATACGTTGAGTCTGGGAGTTTATTTGCTTAGGTTGTTATTTTTAAATTTTAAATTATTTGTTTGGGTTGTTATACTTAGGTTGTTATTTTTTAAATTTTAAATTATTTTATTTAGGTTGTTATTTTTTAAATTTTAACACTATTTTTTAAAATTTTGTTGATTCTTTTTAGTACTAACTTTTAAATTTTTGTAGATTTTTTTCAAAAAATTGCAACTACGTACGTAAATTTAAATATATTTATGTTAATTTAGAATTTTAAAAATTGTTAATATGTTTATTTACTTTATCTACAAATTTAATTCAAATTTAAATTAAAGTCAATCAAATTTAAAAAATTTTAACTATGCGTCAACTATAAAAATATAATAAGTTATGAGATATGTGTAGCACCACAATTAAAGTACATCAAACCCCTTTTTTTACATACATTTAAAGTCTAGGGTAAAGTACTAAATTAGTCCTCTAGATTTGGGTGTATGTATACAAGTGATACGGTCATGGACACTACTAAGTTACGAAAATTCTTCATTGCCATACTCAATTGAGATGGTTTGGCTTGATCAAGACGCGAGTTTTCTACTAATATTTTTTTATTTTATTTTCAATTTATATTATTTATATTTTAAATTTCTTTGTTTATCCTCATCTAATTTATCTTTGATTTTTGTTTATCAATTCTAGGGAGAAAAAATACACGCCTCGATTAAGAGGGCTCTTGTGTCTCGATCCGTAAATTTGCTAAAGAAAGGAATATCTTACCAAATAAGATATTTTAGTGTTGGACTCAATGAGAGTAACTTCAAGACTACACATCATGGGTATGTGGTTAATTTAAAGTTTTAAACTGACGTACTAATGTGTACAGACTTCTAGAATTATCAAGTATCCCACGATATGGATTTAATTTTGTGAGTTTTGACATTCTCAATGCTCCTGGTACGATTACACTTACTTAGTTGGTAAGTTTATTGTTTTAGAAAAAGTATAATTTATTTATAAATTTATTTATTTTATTGATAATTTCGGCTGTATTTTGTTTTTAATGAACTTATTGATAACAATTTTTTTTTATTTTAAATCATTTCAGATGTTAGATATCTTGCTGAAATTGGGAATGAGAGGACACTTGAAAAGGATGGCAAATTCACTAAGTACACTATTATTGAATTAAAGATTGATGATAGATAATCATATATTTATTTTTATAAATCTAAAAATTTTGATATTCGCATCTTTTTAAATTGTTATTTTAACTTATTTTGTTATGAATATTTTTATTAATATTATTAATAAGTAACAAACGTTTTTATTGAAGGACAACGTTTTTTGAAAAAAAGGCACATTTTTTTATTAATAGTATTTAAATTTTTTGAAAAATCAGTTCGGATTGATTTTGAAAAAAAAGTATTTAAATTTTTTTTTAAAAAGAATTTTAATAGAAAGCATTCTTTCGGTAGTTGGTTTTTTTATGAGTTGAAAATAATTAATAAACTAATTATTAATTTTTTTAAATTGTGTTTGACGTTTTAATTTTATTGTTAATTTTTAAATATAAAATATAAAAAATATATATAATTTGATATTATTTTATTGGTAGTTACTTTTTTAGTTGTAATTATTTTTTGTTTATTTTGTTATAAAAATATATTTAACATTAAATATTCTATTTAACATAGAAAAATAATAGAGTGTGCACTTTTTGGCAACTATACACATGAATTAAATGCTTTTTTGGGATTCGACAATAAAGATGAAACTGTTGTGGTCTTACAATTTGTTAGAGTGAAATTATATAACGGTAATATTTATCTATAATTATGTGAATTTTTATATGAGTTTTTACTATTTTTTATGTGAGTTTTTACTCATTTTGTATTAAATTAAATTTCAAAAAAAAATGTTTTACAGAATTTCATGTATGGCACAAAGATGTTCTTCAATCTTAAAGAAGCAAATGTCATCCAATTTAAAAATAGGTGGGTATATAATTTTTTTAATTCTTTAGTTTAATATTATGTGTTATCTAACGTAGTATTTTAATTCTCACCGTCTCCTTTTATCCATAACTCTAAGGTTATTTATTTATTTTTTTAATTTAAAGTCTAATCACAATGGATTAGATATTGAATAAGTCTATGTTTAGCCTTTTTTTATACTGTTTTATTTTATTAAGCAGGTACCAAATAAAGCTTGGTGTCATTGATGACTCTGATTGTGCATATTTCATAATCTTTGACAAGGAGGCAAAACAAGTTTTGGGAAAGAGTTGTATAGAGATACTTGATCCACTCTTATTGGTAGGTTCTAACCAATATTTATTTCTAAAAACATTCGTGAAGATATTTTTAAAGGTAATTTTTATATTATTATTATTAATATACTATATAATACCCTGCAGAAAGGAAATCTATCAGATACACCTACACTTTTACTCAACCTAATTGATAAGACCTTCCTTTTCATTGTTGAAGTTCAAATATCTGATAATCCACATTTTTCACCTTCTTATAAAGTTAAGAAGATGACTGATAATGTGGACCTCATAAATAAATTCAAAAAGGCTTACCCTATTCAAATTGTGATTACAGTTATAAGTATACTTTCTATTAAAAATTAAGTTTATTTTTCTCTTTCTTGATCATTAGTAGTATCTAATTTATAAATACTAATTAATAACTAATTATAATTTTAGGATGTTGACTACACCAGTGATTTGCTTCTAACTTCAAAGGCATCCTCAATTATTAAAGGAGAGAAAGTAGAAGGTGCTAAGGTATTTGTTCAAAAAATGAATTTTTTGTTTGTTAGTTTTCTCAAAGTTAGATCTTTATTTTATTTAAAAATTATTATTGAGATAAAATCAAATGTGAGAAGGAAGTCTTTAATTTATCGTAGTATTTTATACAGAATTTGTTGCTTGAATTCTCTAATGAAGTTGTGAAAAATGATGAATCCGAAGTGTTGGAAAATGCTATTACCCCAACCAAGCGACTATCCTCGGAGTCGGAAGATTCGAAAGTATAAGGAGATACCTCAACTTGCAAGAAGATCAAGATTGAGAATAAAACTTGAGAATTTGGATGCACATGTTTTGGAATCTATTTTAGAGTCTATCTAATAGAATAATGCTAAATATATGTTTGTTTTGGTAAAAATATTGTCTTTTCTTGAGTTGTTATTTTTCTTTTGGTTCTTTTCGATTTTTATGTTTGGAATTTAGAATTTTTTTAAAATATAAATTGAAGTTATTGGATTATTACTTATGGTTTTATTTTTAAGGTTTTATTTTTAATTCGATTCACACTGTTAATATTTTGTTAATTTATAATTTAGTATTTAATGTCATAAAGTTATAAATTTCTCATATGAATTATTGTTGATATGATTAAGTTAGTTATTAATTTTTAATGTGTACTTATTTTAAAAAAAATAATTATAATTTTTAATTAAAGTATTATTTGCTTCAATTGCAGGAATTGAGATACTTCTTCCATAGAAGTTGGAAGTTGGTGCAGTAAAGTCACCAAGCATCTTCCTTGCATCTCCAACATTGTTCTCAGGTTCGGCTGCCATGTCTGCCTCTTTTTCGAAATTTGCTGTAAGGTCCTCTCCGGAGTGTTGTGCTTTAGCTTCTCTTAGCTTCCTCTTCAGAGTCCTTTCAGGTTCAGGATCAGCTTCAACAAAAATGTCTTTATCCCTATTCCTGCTCATATGAAAAAGAAGAGAATAAAGAGAGAATGGGAATCCTCTATATCACAGTATAAAAATTCCTTTATGTGAGTATAAGAATAGAAGAATAGAAGAATGAGAAGAGAGAGAATAAGAAGAATTCGAACACAGAGAGAGGGAGAGGGTTCGAATTATTAGATGAGAAGTGTTAGTAAATAAATAAAATAAATAGAAAGAGATGAGAGAGAGAGTATTCGAATTTTTTTTAAGTAAAATAAAAGAAAAATATTTTTGTTTTTATTTTAATTATTTAGTTAGTGTTCGAAAATATTAAAAGAAATAAAATAAAATTAGAATTTAAAACAATTAGTTAATTAAAAAGAATTTTGAAAAAGTGGTTAGTTGTTTTCGAAAATGAAAAGTGAAAAAGCAGTTAGGTGATTTTGAAAAAGATAAGAAATAGTAAATTTTTAAAATTAAAACAAACAAGTCAAGTAGTTAGTTGAAAGAGATTTGAAAATAAATTTTGAAAAGATAAGAAGTTAGAAAAAGATTTTGAAATTAAAATTTTAAAAAGATATGATTGAAATTTATTTTGAAAAAGAATTGAAAAAGAAATTAAAAAGATTTGATTTTTAAAATTTAAGTTGATGACTTGACTAACAAGAAACTAAAAGATATGATTCTAGAATTTAAAGATTGAACATTTCATAACAAGAAAGTAACAAACTTGAATTTTTTTGAATCAAAACATTAATTGTTAGCAAGGATTTTCGAAAATATGAATTAAAATTAAGAAAAAAATTTTGAAAAATTAGTTTTAAAATTTTCAAAAAATTAAAAGAAAAATGAAAAAGATTTTGAAAAATTCTAAGAATGAAATTCGAAAATCATAAAAAAAAATAAAAAAGAATTGATTTTGAAAAAATAAAGTTTTTAAATTGAAATTTTGACTTGACTAACAAGAAATAACTAGATTTTAAAATTTTTTACCAAGTCAACTAAAAATTTCGAAAATTATGAGAAGAATAAGGAAAAGATATTTTTTTTACTTTTGAATTTTTAATGAGGAGAGGAAAAAACAACAAAATAAAACAAAACATAAAAATTTAAGATCAAAACAAATAATGCATGCAAGAACACTTTGAATGTCAAGATGAACACCAAGAACACTTTGAAGATCATGATGAACATCAAGAACATATTTTTGAAAATTTTTAAGAAAAGAAAGACATGCAAGACACCAAACTTAAAAATTTTTAAATTTTAGACACTAATAATTCAAAAATGCATATGAAAAACAAGATAAGACACAAAATAAGAAAATGTAAAGATCAAAAAAAGAAAATCATCAAGAACAACTTGAAGATCATGAAGAACATAATGCATGAATTTTCGAAAATTTTAAGAAAATTTAAAAAAATGCAAATGACACCAAACTTAAAATTTGACACAAGACTCAAACAAGAAACACAAAATTTTTTTTGGTTTTTATGATTTTATTAAATTTTTTTTGTAATTTTTCGAAATTATTTTGGAAAAAGAAAATAAAGAAATTCAAAATTTTTAATAAGAATTCCAGGATTCATGCAATGTTAGTCTAAAGCTTCGGTCTAAAAGAATTAGACATGGCCAAATGGCAAGCCAAGCTTTAGCACAGAATTATAAATGAGAATCCAAAGGCTCCTCCAATAGCTGCAATGATAAGTGGAAGCTTCAGTCCAAAAGATTAGACATGGCTTAATAGCAAGCCAAGCTTCAACATATCATCATGAAGCTCTAAGGTGGAATTCATTCTTAAAAATTCAGAAGAACATTTTTTTCGAAAACTTTTTTTTTTTGAAATATTTTTAAAAACTTTTTGAAAAGAAAATAAAGGTTGAAACAAGAAAGAAGGTTACCTAATCTAAGCAACAAGATGAACCGTCAGTTGTCCAAACTCGAACAATCCCTGGCAACTGCGCCAAAAACTTGGTGCACAGAATTGTGATCACACTTTTCACAGCTCTGGTACAACTAACCAGCAAGTGCACTGGGTCGTCCAAGTAATAAAACCTTACGCGAGTAAGGGTTGATCCCACGGAGATTGCCGGCTTGAAGCAAGCTATGGTCATCCTGTAAATCTTAGTCAAGCGGATTCAATTGGTTATGAGTTTTGATAATTGAAAGATAAACAAAACGTAAATTAAAATAAAGATACTTATGTAATTCATTGGTGAGAATTTCAGATAAGCGTCTGGAGATGCTTTGTTGCTTCTGAACCTCTGCTTTCCTATTATCTTCATCCAATCATGCGTGCTCCCTTCCATGGCAAGCTGTATGTTGGTGGATCACCATTGTCAATGGCTACCATCCGTCCTCTCAGTGAAAATGGTCCAGGTACGGTTTCTGTACGGCTAATCAACTGTCGGATCTCTCGTCTCGGATGAAAAATACTAGGCACAGCTACTGCACGGCTAATCATCTGTCGGTTCTCACTTTTCTCGGAATAGGATCTCTCTATCCTTTTGCACACTGTCACTGCGCCCAACATTCGTGAGTTTGAAACTCGTCACAGTCATCCCATCCCAGATCCTACTCAGAATACCACAGACAAGGTTTAGACTTTCCGGATCTCAGGAATGCTGCCAATTGGTTCTAGCCTCTACCACAAAGGTTCTAATCTTATGGATTCGAATGCTCTGTTGTCAGGAGAGGCAAGTCAAATCCGTGGATCAGAGACCCAAGAGACTATACTCCAGCTGTCGTCCAATGACTACGGTGAACATCATGTAGACCGCTTGTGGTTGTCAGGCACGCGGATCTTGGCTAAGCGAGTAACAAAGATAGTGGGTGATTGTCACGGGTCACCCCTTCATTCTGACTTAACTGAATTAAGTACGAGAGTATATCTTGGAGAAGAAGTAAGCGTGAATTGAAAGAGAAACAATAGTACTTGCATTAATTCATGAAGAACAGTAGAGCTCCGCACCTTAATCTATGAGGTGTAGAAATTCCACCGTTGAAAAATACATAAGAGAAAAAGGTCTAGGTATGGCCGAATGGCCAGCCTACCAAATGTGAAAAATGGCATAAGATTTGAATACAATAGTAAAAAGTGCTATTTATACTAAACTAGTTACTAAGGATTACAGAAAATAAGTAACTAAGTGCAGATAGTGCAGAAATCTACTTCCGGGGCCCACTTGGTGTGTGCTTGGGCTGAGCATTGAGCTTTACACGTGCATAGTTTTTTTCTAGAATTAAATGCCAGCTTGGATGCCAGTTTGGGCGTTTAACTCCAGTTCTGGTGCCAGTTCCGGCGTTTTACGCCAGAAAAGGGTCTCTGGCTGGCGTTGAACGCCAGTTTGGGCCATCAAATCTCGGCCAAAGTATGAACTATTATACATCGTTGGAAAGCCCAAGATGTCTACTTTCCAACGCAATTGAGAGCGTGCCAATTGGGCTTCTGTAGCTCTAGAAAATCCACTTCGAGTGCAGAAGGGTCAGAATCCAATAGCATCTGCAGCCCTTTCTCAGCCTCTAAATCAGACTTTTACTCAGATCCCTCAATTTCAGCCAGAAAATACCTGAAATTGCAGAAAAACACACAAACTCATAGTAGAATCCAGAAATGTGAATTTTTGCATAAAACTATAAAAATATACTAAAAAGTAACTAAAACATATTAAAAACTATGTAAAAACAATTCCAAAAAGCGTATAAATTATTCGCTCATCAACGAACCACCATTCACATTCGACACTTCATCAGCCATGTGAATAATTCTTCCACTTCTCAGTCGCATACACCAAATGACACTAAAATCATCTGACACACTTTAGTTTAAAACTGTCCCACTGGGCGTGCTAATTTGTTTTGTCGATTTTTAGCAAATTGATGGTAGTTCGATTCTAATGATTTGGGAGTGAAACCAACTGCTCTTTTTGCGAGTACCAATTTTTCTAAGATTGCATCAAAGATCCTCGAATCAGACAATATTTAAAAGGAAAGATTGAAAAGGTGTTAAATAAAGATTTTTTAAAGTAAAATTGATTGAAATAGAAATGACTTACATTGAATTTAAACAGTGCGATAAAACGCCTTCGATTGAATCAAAGAACTTTTGACATGGAAATTAAAAGTGCTTGAAATGTAAATTTAACAAGAAAATTAAAGTTGCTTGAAAGATAAATTGAACATGAAAAATAAAGTTTTTTGCAGAAATTATAAATGAAAAGTAAAAACGAGTGGAAGGAACCCTACAGAAATTTAACTCGAAGCAGACTCAGAAAGTCGCTGGGATGTGAGTGTGCGTGAATAATTTTTGAAACCAAGTTCCAACCCTTGTACTTTCGAGCCTTCTAATATTTATAGCCATTTTCCTCAACTGATCAATCCTGAAACGGCATCCCCATGTGTGCGTAAACATTAGTAACCGTTCTCGCTCTTTTGCTTGATCGTATGGCAGTTGTTAGATAACCTTTGATTTTGAAAATCTTCGATCTTCTTTATTCAAGTAACTCCTCAGTTTACTGTGCCAATCAAACTCATGCCAATTGAACTCTTACTCGATGTCCCTAAATACACCTCCTTTGATACCAATTTCTACTTCAATGCTCACTTTATATATCGAATCACTTCATTCTTTGAATTTAGTTATTTTCGACTAACAATATTATATATGAAACCATGACCAATCTTCCTATTTTAAGAATAACAAGCAACAAATTTATATTCGACGTTCATATCTGAATCAGAGCTATTTTTATTTGATATTAAGTTTCTTTTTGTATTTTAAGCTTTGTCAGTTTCATCCAATAATGTATAATTTATTGAACAAAGATTTTGGCCCTTAAAAATTACAAAATCAAGGGAAAAAGAAAAGGAAAAAAACAAGGAAATTTTTAAGGGCAAAAGAGAAAAAAAATAGTTTATCTATCATATGTTCTTATCATGTGTCTTAATGGCACATGTTAAGATTATAAAATAAAAAATTTTTTATTAAAAATATAAAAAAAATTAAATTTTTAATATATCTGTATTACATTTATTAAATAAAAACATTTAAAAAATTTTACTAATAATAAACTTATTATGTGCTCATATTAGTTAAATCCAAAAAAAAAAAAAAAAGAATTGTACACTCCTCTTGTAGTGAAGCAAGAACCAAAAAGACAAAGAGATAGAAAACTAGCACCATTCCAAATTACTACTCCATAGTTTTGAAGCATAATTATTATCGCTTATTCAACATTAATATAAAAAGATTTTTCAGAAATACTTGCTGTATGACACTATGGGGTTGAAATTTTGGTAAAAATTATCTTTATGTATTCTACTCGTTCTTTTCTTCCTTGTATGTTTTTATTCAAATTAATATTTAATTATAATTTGATTGTAGCATGAGTTTAATTTTTTATTTGGATTTTTGAATTTGATTATTATCTTGAACGTAATTAATTATAATTGGACTTTGTGCTATGATTTAGAATGTGTTTGATTATAATTCAAATATAGCATTGAACTTTGATTCGAATTCTTGAGTTTGATTATTAACTTGAGCGTGTTTGATTATAACAAAATTTTGTACTATGATTTAAAGTGTATTTTATTATAATTTTGTACTATAATTTAGAGTGTGCTTGATTATATTCTAATCGTAGCATGAATTTAAACTGTTAAGTTTGATTATTATTTTGAGCGCGTATGATTATAATCGAATTTTGTATTATGATTTATAGTGTGTTTGATTACGATATGTAATTCCAATTATAATTAACATTCTTAGGATTCTAAAGCCAAAACTCAAACTTAAAAATCCAATTATTATATAATATTATAATATGTGTTTTTTTTTTCTCATTCGACTTTACAAAATTTCACTTAAATATTAAAAGAAAAAAAAAGTTTGTCTAATATATAATTTGACGTAGTCCCAATCTTATCCTTGGTAAACGAGATTTTCTGCATAAACAGCATTATAAAGGAAGTTTAGAAACACAATGCAATAGATAATAATGCCTATAAATAATGTAGATTATGCAATTGAAATCAATAGGAACATGTTGGATTCAATCAATGATTCAAGAATACATCATGAAAGTATGATCAAGTTCTATATTAATTGAGGCATGCCATGGACAATAAAATACCTTATTTTACTCCAATCCCTAAAAATCAACATACCCTACCATACATAAAAAATAGGCGGTGAAAAAAAAATAAAAAAAAAAAAACTCGCCTTAAAAACAGCAAATAAAAATGTAAATCAAATCTGAAGGTATCACAATGGCAGCACCAGAATCAATTTTAACAATGGTTTCCTTTTTTCTTCTTCTACTACATGGCTCTGCACTACAATTTTAGCTAAATTGCATAATAAAAAAGAATTAAAATTCGACTATCAAAATATAATAAAAACAGAGAAAATAAAATTGACTAGAAAAACAAAGAATGAGAATTGAAATGATGGTTCATGTTGTAAGAAAAATGGAGCAAGTCGAATAAAGATAATCACACTGTTGATGAGACTCGATGATTCTTGATACGTTGAGAAGAAAAGGTAACAAGATACGATGAAGAAAATTCATTATCATGAGAAAAGAAGAAAGCATGACGCGATGAATTGGAATTGATGATGCAACTAGAGTGATTTGAGTTTTTAATTGAGCATTAGGTGAGTGCTTGATAAACACGTGACATGAGTGATTAATTTGTATTAAACTTATATACGTATAAAAATATAAATATACATGATAATTGATTGAATAGTTGATTTTTAGTATACGAATTGTAATTTTTTTTAAATTAATATCTATAAGAATATATAATATCAGTACATGTATGTTGGTGTCCAATTTTACTTTTACGTATTGCCCTTTACCTGTAATAATATAATAATACGGTTAGTTTTTGTTATTAGACAATTAACTTTTTTAGTGCAAGTAATTTTAGGTTATACATCTCAAATTAAAAATATAAAATTTATTCTTTTCAATTTCATTTTTGTGTGCATTTGATTATATATATATATATATATATATATATATATATATAGTTATAATTTTTATTTCGGTTACCTAATTAAATATTTTAATTTATATAATTTAATTAAAAATATAAATACACATTAAAAATAAGTTAAACATAATATATATTTATACAATAAATACATAATGACTGATTTTTTTATATACAAATAATATTTTTGAAATAAATACCGGATGAAGGAAAGAGTTAATCTTGAGTTTTTTTTTTTTTTTTTTTTGTGTACAGTTATTCTTGAGTTTTGAAGAGAGTAAGAAAAAATTGCGTGTTTGAATTGAAAATTAAAAAATGTTTAAGGGTTAAAAAGATGTTCCAGCTTCACACTCAAGATCCCCAAGTCAACCTAGTGTTGTTTCTTCTCTAGTCGTGAAATCTAATTTGAAATTCATTAAAATATGCCAAAAAAAAAAAAATCATTTTTACAAGATGCGTTCTATCATGGCGGGATATTAGTGAATATGATGACTATCCTGAAGCTATAAATATAATCATAACTTAAATGGGAGAGAAACAATTTGTAAAAACAAAAACCACAAAACCACCATAATATGATGACTATCCAGAAGCTATAATATCACAACTTAACTCCACCTAGTGTTGTATCTTTCCAACCACTCAACTCCATCGGAAATGGTTTCGTAGCCGAAATTATCCAAAACACACATTTCTGCAGGCCAGTCATGACACAGCCGCCGCATTGATCAAAATCCATTGCTGATTTGTTGTCTTGGCTAAAAATAACTATTTAAAAACACATACCAAAAGTTCAATTTAGAGAGAACAAATATCTAGTTAATTCCAGAACCAAGATAATCCCAAAACACTTATGCTGCCGCAAAAAATCCTTTACACCCATCACGATCAGGCCTCTTACCCTAGTGTCCCACTGCACAATGGTGGTTCTCTACTTTTTGGGCCAATAAAATAATTGAATTTTAATTAAACATAAATCTCAAATATGTTAAGTTACAATATTGCCTAATTTAATTAAGTTTACTCACCACTTGCAATAATTACCTTTATTAACACGTTGATTTGAACACAGCAAAACTGACAAGTATTTAATGGCCTTCACCAATTGTCACCTTGCTATTGACTGGTCAATTAAATAGTCACATCATAAAGATAGGGATACTAGAATTTGCCATTTGTTATTCATAACAAGGTATACTTTACACACATGCAGGGCACACAGGTCAAGATCCCTTAAAGAATTAAACAATGTTTGCATGCTTAGGAAATGAATTACAAAAGCACATAACAATGTTGTTTAATTCATGTAGCCCACTTGCACCTAATGGAAAAAGATTTTGTTTGCATTTTTGAATATTAGAAAGTAAATTGTCTATGCCATCAAAACAACAATGGAATGAACTTGAGCATCAAAACGTAAACTAAATCATAAAATTTTCCAGATTTCTAGAGCCACTCTTTTGCCTAAGCCTGACATTCCAATCAAATTTCAAAGTTCTAACAAATATATTTCAGAGACCAACTAATAGATAAAAGGAATCAACTTGTACTTAACTTTGCTAGCATACTGTGTATAACTCTCACCAAAAGTCTCAACCATTAAAGCCTCCTCCAGTTTTGCCTTCTGCCTATAATACAACAAACAAACTGCTACAACAAACAGCAAACTCAAGGGTGCACGAAGCGCAAGGAAGTTTGTTACAAATAGAAGCATAGTTGATGAGTATATTGGATGACGAACCCAGCGATACGGTCCAAATTGAACAACAGCAGTTGGCACAACCACATTTTCTGAATACTTAGCAAGATATAATGTTGCATTGTACTGCATTAGTAGAGTTGTGAGAATTAAAGCCCAAATTCCAAGATTGTTCCACCCACCTGGTATCCGGTGAAGCTCTGGCCCTTCAAATGCTGCAAGCCAATGGGCAACCATGACTCCTGCACTAAACACAAGGCGCGACGTCATCGGCAAGTTGACATCCCATTTAGGGTCATGGGGCCGGGTAAAATAGTCTCCATACAACCTCTTTCGAACACTAACATTGAAGAAAAAGAAATAATGATACACAAAAAAGAAAACAAAAGGCCAGCCTTCAAGGTAGCCATTGAAAAAACCTGGCGGAACCAGAGTGAGCCATGTAAAAGCTGATGTAACAATTGCCAATTGCTCGAACATGTTTGCCTCGCCATGTAAATGTTTCCTAAAGCAGTGTAACCCATAAAATGCAATCAATATAGCTACAAACCACGGCCAAAACAACCATGACCAACTAAAATACATCCAGAAGAAAGGACTGAAGAGTGTGTTCACAGTCCATTTTGTGGCCGCAGCTATGATGGATAATATCCCAGACCACTTCACAATATCAATGGGAGTCAACTGCAAAAGAGCCGCTTTTACTGATTCGGCCGAGAAACCTCTCAAGTACATTTCGATTGGATTATGAGGTTTGCTGCTGGAGTTACCGGCAACTGAGCATGTAGGAGTTGGCAGTAGATCAGCCCTTTTTCTTGTTGGTTTCAGAAAGGAGAATTGCTTTCCGTAGGAGCAATTCAATTGGGAACCAATGTGTATAGGTCTGCAGTGAAATCGATAGTCATTATTAAGTATATCAGCATGAAAATGCTTGTTGAAAGGTCTCAGAAAGAAGCTGTTGCTCACGATCGAAAAACCAAAAGAGATGGCTTTGGAGTGTGAAAGAGCCTTTGTTGCTTCCATAATTGTGAAATCAAATAGCACTAGCCTTCCAGAGAATACAAATTCACAAAACCTTCGATAAATTGACCTACTCAAGGGTCACAATGATAGTAACAGGAACCCTCTAATATATGATGGACCAACATGGTTGTATAATGTCCACTGTTCTCCTACTGCAAGTTCATTCAGCAACCAAGACATTGTTAACTACTAAACATAATTTAATTTCTAAACTGTGTAACTGAGAAAACATGAAATGTAAACTCGTTACTTTCAGCAAACTAGAGAAGAAGAAAGAAAAGGAAAAGAAAAAGGAATAAGCCAAACTAGTAGTGCATGGTTGCCAACCAAGACTCTAGAGAGTTAACTCTCGAGTTTACTATTCACATCTACCGTGCTATAGTAACCAAAGCAAGTGAAACAATGAAGGGAACCAAAAAAAATGTCAAAGCTGAAAGGAGAAAAACAATGGAACCCATAATGAAATCAACTATTTAATTGGTGTGACTAATGCCTCAACTATATCTTCGATTCATGCAAGAAAAAGGAAAAGGAAGAATTATCATAAATCTCAAATGTTTACACCAAAATTCTGAAAAACGGACCGGTCATCGAACCGCTTTAGTTACTGGTTCACTAATTTACTGGTTCAACCATAGTTCAACCAGAATAACCATTTTATAATAAAATAATAAATAAAATATAAATAAACACACTAAAATATAATTATAATCTAATATAAACTTTAAAATATCATCCAAATTTAAAACATTACATCAACTAAAGTCATATGATCTTAGTAAATCTGCAACATATTAAATTCTCTCAACAATAAAGCTAGATACAAGAAAGTAGCAAACATTAAAGACCATACGCTATGATGGAACTACATTCTTCTAGTTAGCACAGAGGCTAAAGAAAACTTATATCAAGAAACTTGTAGAAATGAATCCCAATTATATATTGTAGTTAAAAGCATGTAGGAACTGATTGTACAGAAATCAGAGTTTCCAACTTATGAGACTAATTCATGAGCTGTTAGCATACATTGAAACAAGATAAGTAAAGAAAAAGAAAAGTAAAGAAAAAAGAATTTCAAATGTGACTTCTTTTGTAACAAATAACTCTAAACTAAATTGAATTGAAGGCCCTGGACAAAACCTAGTAAGAATTTGCAAGCTATAATTGGAAGAGAACTCTACTTCTATTAATCAAAATCTTTAAAAGTATCCTACCGTGTATCCTACCAATGCTACAAAATTCATCATCATAGCTTCTGATTAGATTCAGTAAGCAATGCATTCAATAAGATGCAAAAGGAAACTGCAAACAAATATACTGCCCAAACAATGCAAGAATAAAAAAGAAAGCTGTTGACAGCTATTTCTATCATAATTTTAGCACTCATACAAAAAAGCTGCTTGAATAATTGGGGTTTACTGCGAGCAAAATTAAATTAGGTTAACAAAGGAGATTAAATTATCTCAAAAAACAAGCAAGATTAAATTGGTCCACTTAAATTCTGCTTCAAATCATTCAGGAAAATGAATATCCTAAACCATACTGATCCAAGCAAGCAAAGAAGAGGAACCTCTCTGAATCTGAACAATTAAAAAAAATAAGAAAGAAAATAGCCATTACCGAATGAGCAGTGAGCAGAGTATGAATCTCAATAAACTAAGCAAGAAGACAGAGAAAACAGGGATAAGAAAGAAATAAAAAACAAAAATAAAATCAAGAAAACATAGATTACCTTCGGTCTGCGAAGTGAGCAGAGTATGAGGGAGAGGGAGCAAGAACGCCGGCAGCGACGTACGACGGACAACCACGGACGATGGGCGACGAACTTCCGAACTGGAGCTGGCGATGCGACACGAAGAAGTTGGCGAATGAGCAGAGGCGTTGGAGAATACAGCAGAGGGGACGGTGGAGGACGACTAAACGATGGTGGGACGACGGCGGTGAGAAGAGCAGCAGCGGTGGTGAATGCTAGGGTTTGTCTCCTCTTTTCTTTCTCAGAGAGGGAACAGGGAAGAGCAATGTCCTTCAGAAAAATGAAGGGATGATGGCTCGTGTCACTCTGCGAGTGTAAGGCTTCAATTCCTGTTTTTTTTTTTTTTTAACCCCAAAACGACACTGTTTGAGGCAGCTGAGTGAAAACCGGGCGGGTCCCATTTCAGTTGGACCGATCGATTTTCATCCCGTTCAACAGTTTCGAAACGGTTTTATATTTATCGGTTTTTTAAGTCGAGCCAAATCATAGAAAAACTTTGTTCAAAATCATACCAATCCGAGCGATAGGTTCGATGCGATTTTCAAAATCATGGTTTTTTTTTTGGTGACTTCAAAATCATGGTTTATACCATGTAATTCTAAGGTTCAATAATTCAACCTAACAATTATTATTATCAATTTATTATACTTTAAGCAGAGACAGCTCTAAGAATGAAACACACACACACGAAGGAGGAGGAGAATACAAACTAAGAAAAATGAGAATGAGAATGAAATGGAAGATGGAGTAAAGAGATTAGGGAGAAAATGTGAAGGGTGAGAGAGACAAGTGTTGAAGTGAAGTCATGGACTCATGGGCTTAATAAAATACAAGTTTTTGTTTTACGAAACGTGAAGTTCGTTGTTATTTTTGTTTTTTTTTTTTTAATATACAAAACTTGTTATTCATTTATTTTGGCATAGAATGAACTAATGAAGTCCAAAAAGTGTAAATTTTAATTTTTAAAATGTGAAAGTAAAAAGGGTGTATGGAAGTGGAAAGGATTAGAGGATTTGAAATTTAAAAATAAATTGAGTAAAGAATGTTGGAATTAAATAGGTAGAAATATGGATTGAAATAGGTTAAGAGAAGAATGGAGAAGTAGAGTGTATGTACGGTAGAATTTTTATAGATTTTGGTGGGTCATAATTTACTTTTAAAAGTTTGGTTTGAGATGGAATTTGTGGTGCTAGAAAACTTGAAGAGTTTAGTTTTATGCTTTCCAAGAATTGAGGTTAAACAAACTTTGTAAAAGAAGTTATGATTTTAGGATGTTGGTAAATTGAGTGAAAATGTTGCAGCGTTAATAACAGCGGACAGATAGAGGATAGGATACGGACTTATTGTGTCCCATTGATAGGCAAATTGATCAAGATGAAGGAGAGTTGGACTTAACCATTTTTTTTTCCTTCTTTTTATGTGTGTTTTCGATAGAAGATGATTCTAGAGAGTCAGATTTTATTGATTTTTATACTAGTTTGAGATCTCTAACACTTTGTTTGGATGCAAAATGGAAAATAGATAGAAAGAAAATGAATTGAAAGAAAATAGAAGAAAAAGTTAAATTTTTTTGTGTTATTTGGATGAAGAGAAAATAGAAGGAAAAAAAATAGAAAGAAAATTTTCTTTTATTTGGATGAAAGGAAAAATAAAAAAAGAGAAAATCATACCTAAATGAAATTATATTAATACCCTTTATAAATTATAATATACCAATGTTATAAACTTATAATGACAAATTTGTAATTTTACCCATTTTTTCACTCCAATCTAAGTTTTCTTCTCAATCTTGAAGAGAAAAATTTAATATGGACCCTACATGTACTTTTACATTTTCCATTCATTTTCTTTCTTCATCCAAATAATGGAAAACTAATTTTTCCATCCATTTTCTTCTCCTTCATTTTCTTTCCTTTCAAATTCTTCTAAACCAAACAAAGTGTAAGTATTCTCTGTGTGTGCATATGCACGCCTATGTCTAATTCTTTACTTGTATACATTTCTATACACGCATCTAACTCTAATCCACTTAAAACAATAAAAAAAGAGAAATCAAATTGAAGAGAAAATTAAAATAAGAGAAAGTGAAAGAGAGATTCAAAGAGTCGCCGAAAGTGGTGCGGCAGCGTAGTGGTGGCACTGAGGAGTTGTAGTGGACTGAAGAAGTGTGGTTATTGTTAATATTAAAGTGTAGTAAGTGATGCAAAGTGTGCAATGGAGAGGTGAGGAATCAGTGACATGACAGTGGTAGAGTGACCTAGAACTGCGTTTGGTTAGTGTGTCTGTTTGGGCAAGACATAGACACGGTAGAACGTGTCTGGTATTTGGTTAGTGAGACACAAAAATTGGAGATACACGCATACCCATAAGCATACACAGTATACATGTTTTTGGTGTCTCAATAAAATGGTGAGACACGGAACAAAAGCCTTGGACACAGATCTGAAATTTTATTTTTGGACCATTTTATCCTCATCAATTTTTTTAAAATTCTAAATATCTCCTTCTCTATTTACAAACCCTAATAAGTTCTGAGCCCTTGTCATTTATTTTCTGAAGCTTCGTGGATTCTCCATTGTATATATGCGTTGGTTGATTTTGTGAAACTTGTTGTTATTCTATGAAAATCTCCTTCTCCTTTTCACAAACCCTAACTAGTTCTAATCTCTTCTCCTCTGTTTTCTCCCTTTTGCAGTTTTGTAAATCTTCTTCACTTGTGTGTGTTGTTCGATGTGCTGAAGCTTTTTATTGTTCTATCACAATCTTTCTCCTTCATCTGTGCTAGAAAGCTCAGCTCAAGGTTTGAAATAATCGTAATCTTTTTGTTTGTTTGTATATTGTATTTGTATGTTGCTGTATTGGATATCCATTTTTTTTTTGAACACTTACGTGTTGGGTAATCTTCTGTTTTGGATATGTATTTTTAATGGGGTTCGGTTGGAGTATTATGTCATAATATTATGGTTCAATTTGAATCAGTTTGATGTTTCAAAATTATGAATTTGAGTCCATGTGAGAGCTTCTTGTACTTAGTCCCAATTGTAAACTTGTTATCATAACGGAGCATTGTGTATCTCCAATTGATGACTTATATTTAATTAGATCCCAATAATTTATTTGTTATTTTGTTCATGGAATCTGAGCCAGCTGGTTGATTGCTTAGTTTTGATATTTATTAGTATATTTTTACCTTGAATTTTATTTCCGATTTATAGTGCAGAAAAAATTAGCAACTGTAATAAATTAAGAGTTCTCCATTTATGTACTAAAAACTGTTAGCTTGCTAATGAGTATGTGATTATGTAATGGGTGTTTTCTCTACTTGTAGTTTAGTTAAAACGATAAAGAAAAGTTTACTCTTGAGTGTTGTCAAACTGGGTTTTAGAATTTATTTTATTTTTATGCATTTATTTTTTATTGTTTCTTAGGAAGTGATGATGGATCGTTCTGAATAAATTAAGCTATGTGTTGGATATTACTGGATCATGAGAACGCAATCTGACACGATGATGTTGTTTTTTTTAGTTACTTTATATATGTATATTAGGAATAGAAGGAGGGGTCATTCTTCAGTTGGGCGAAGAGTGAACACATTACCATTAAGGCGAGATGCATTAGATAACATCATTGGGGTGGGTGGAGATAGAAATTGCATATGAGAGTTAAGAATGAGTTTGAATGCATTTGCTAATTTGTGTGAATTGCTACAAGTTCAAAGTGGGTTAGATGATGATGGTCATGTTGGCATAGGGGAGCAAGTAGCAACTTTCTTGATTATATTAGCTCATCATAAGAAAAATCGCAGTGTACAAGTTAGGTTTTATAGGTCTGGTGAAACTGTTAGTAGGTATTTTCATAAGGTGTTAGGTTCAGTTTTGCGTGTCCAAAGTGTGTTATTTGCAAAGGCAGACCCTGTACCAGAAGATTCTATAGATCCCAGATGGAAATGGTTTAAGGTAAGGTGTTGCATAAACTTTAAATTTGTATTGGTCAACTTTATTTGTATGTAATAACTATTTTGTTTTGTCCATTTGATAGGATTGTCTAGGAGCATTAGATGGCACTTACATAGATGTCACAGTCCCAAGAGTGATAAATCTAGGTATCGGACAAGGAAATCTAGAATATCCACCAATGTCTTAGGAGTTTGCAATCGGAACATGAATTTCGTCTATGTCCTTAGCAGTTGGGAAGGATCACCATCTGATTCAAGGGTACTTAGAGATGCCATTACTCGACGTAATGGCTTGAAAATACCTGTTGGTATGTTTAAATTAATCTCTTCATAAGTGCATTAGCTATCTATTAAAGAATTACGATATACCCCTTATAATTTTTTCATCCTTCTATTTTAGGGTCTTATTATTTAGTGGACGCTGGCTATACCAATGGTAGAGGATTTTTATCTCCTTATAAAAATGTCCGGTATCATGTCAATGAGTGGGCTCAAGGTCACCGTGCACCACAAAATCGTCTAGAGTTATTTAATAAGAAGCATTCATCAGCTAGAAATGTGATTGAGCGGTGCTTTAGGCTGCTTAAGAAGAGATGGGCAATTCTACGAAGTCCCTCATTCTATCCAATTAGAATCCAAAGCCACATTATTATTGCGTGTTGTTTGTTACAAAATTTTATTCGTATGAACATGGATGTTGATCCCGAAGAAGATGCAACTCTTTTACCGGAGCATATACCCGTTGGAGATGACACTGTTGTTGATGAAGCCGACGTGATTGATGCTGTGGAAAGTAGTCATGAGTGGACTCAATGGCGTGAGGACTTAGTAACTGAGATGTGGGAAATATGGAGAGGAGAACATGGAGCGTAGAGTTTCAAAATTTTCCTAGTTTTATCATATCTGCAATTGTCGTGTACTATAAATTGTTTCTCTTGAAATTATTTGAGTTTTTTTAAGGCATAATGTATTTGCATACTAGGTTTAATTCGTTGTGTTCTAATTTGGTTGAAATTGTTGAATTATGTTGATTTTCTACTAGTGATTATTTAAATTCTGTTGCAATTGTTAATTTATTGTAGTGTTACTCTGTTACAAATCTGCTAGCCAGTATTGATTTGCTAAAATTCTGCTAGTAACTTGATATTTATTGTGTAGTTGCTGTTATTATAAGTCTGTTGTAATGCTGATAAAGATTCTGCTGTAACTGATTTATAATGTAAATAGTAATTCCGTTGGTCTGGTGCTCTTTTTCCTTTACTGTGCAACTACATTATCCAGCATCAATGGCTTCCATACCACGTCAGTGGACTGAACAGGAAACTGAACAATTTGTGGTCTTCATGGAGGAATTGATTGTTGAAGGCAAGAGGGCGGATGTCGGTCAATTTAAACCCGGGGCATTTCAAAAGCTAGCAGATAAGATGAATGAGAAGTTTCCTGGATGTGGCCTCACTGTGAAGCACATCAGAAATAAATACAAGCGACTAAAAGAAAAATATATGTATGTGGCTGAGATGTTGGGTTGTAGCGGCTTTGGATGGAATTTGGAAAAAATGTGTGTTGAAGTCGATAACAAGCAAGTATTGGAAGCTTGGGGAAAGGTATGTTTTTCATTTTTAATCACTCCTCTTGCAAGATTTTTAAGTTTACAAATCTGAATTTCATTTTTGATATGTTTATTAATGTCGACTTTGGTTTATGGTATAGGGTCGCAACGTCACACTCTACACTCCCGGCAAGCCGTTTCCCTTGTTTGAACGTCTTGGCAATATTTTTGGTAAGGATAGAGCTACCGGTGTTGAAGCATGCAGTGGCAAAGATGCTGAAGAAGATGTTACTTCGGGATCTACATTTGCTGCGGCCACAGCTGGTGGTTTAGGATTAGGCAACGAGGATATTGACATGGAGGATTTAGGTGCTGCTGGGAGTGAATTACCCAACACCTTCTCGACTTCTTTTGCTTCATCAAGCGAGAGAAATCAAGGACGTCAATCTGCAACTAAGAAAACCAACGATGCTGCAATCCTATCAAACTTGGCTGAAACTTTTAAGTCCGCAGTAGAAGATCAAGGAAAGCATGTGCAAGTACTAGCAAATGCAATGAGTGGGGTAAATGACCAAGTGAATCTGGGCAGAACTTTAAAGAGTATTGGCTTTGACACAATGGAGATTGTGCAAGTTGCAAAAAAATTTGTGCAGAATCCGGAATTGAAGGCAACCTTTTGGAGTTTGGACGAGGAAAAGGCAGCATTCGTACGAGATATAATGGAAAACTTTTAGCTATTATTAGTGTTGTTGATTTAATTAGTTGTTATCTTATTAAGGTCTATTGCTAAATACTGTGGGTACTTTGCTATAATTGAACAGGGCTTAGGTAATTGTTGTATTATTAAAGTGCAATAGCTATATATGCACCTAATTTATGCATGAACTGACTTTTATTTGTAATCTGCAACAATATGTGTTGATATTTTGGTTTATGCACCTAAGTTATGCCTCAGGTGTTTATTAATTATATTATGCAAAGTTAATTTCTGCATATTTGTAATTAATTTCTGCATTCTGTTTGTTAATTTTCTGCACTTAGGTACAGTTGAATTATAATTGTGTAGCTTTGATTCAATTTTTAGGTACAGTAAAATACTGCACTTCCTGTTGTGATTTCATACACGATGTTTACAGCTTGAGTTTCACATTCTCCTGTTACATATTAGTGCAATGCAAACAAAATATACTTCAAATACTCATTGCTGAAAGCAAACAACAGGCCAAATTAAATTTCAAAGAAACCACTTTTCATTAAATTTTCAATTCATATAATTTTCAATCATACAATTGTCTTGAATCCTAAAACTATACCAATGAAACTCTTATGCTATTGTTTCTCAGGTGTTCACTGTACAAATACAGTGCCACATAATTGAAAAAAATTACAACTTTCAAAAGTAATTTTTGTTCCAAAGTTGCAGTTGTCTCAAGCCGTTCAACATTTGATCCATGACCAAGTTCTATTTCTGCATAGCAATCAATTATTTGCATCTTATAAGCCAAAGCCAACCATTTCTGCTGCTAATCATAACTGCCTGATCCTTTGATAGCAAGCACAAACATTTCCTGCAAAAAGAAATTCAATAAACACATTCAAACTTTGAAATAAGAGACAGCTTAAGCTAAATGCATTACCACGAAAAAGCATATAGCTCAAACACCAATTTCTATTCTCAAAGTATTAGCATGAATTCACTAGTAAATGGATGGATTATAAATATGGATTTCATCAACATTTCCAACAATACTAAATAACAAAAAGCATCAACAACATGAAGCCTAATATCAATATATAATGCATCTTTCAAGATGTCACCTACACACTTCAATCTACTCAGCATTATAAGCTAAATACTTAAATATATTTAGATCAAAATTAAAATATGGATATTTGTAATTGCAAAGCATTAAGAATAGCAATACTGAGTATTGATGCAAATCAGGCTAACAACTGTAGTTAATTGCTCTTCACCATATGAAAACAAGAAAAACAACACAAACAAGTGGACAGATGTTGAAGCCATCAATCGGTTGAACACAGTACACAACAAGCAAAGCAAACCCTATCTTTAATGTGTGGTTGTTTCACCAAGATAAACGAATTTATGAATAACTTGTCCATGCTATCGTTCAAGTGTTATTTCTGCATTGATTACATTGCAGCAGAAAACAAAAGGGAAAAAGAAGAACAAGAAGAAGAAATATTCCATCCTATGAAGCACTTACCAAGTTAAGCCCAACGAACTATCATCACAACAATTGATCACCATAAAATTCTAAATGTATCAAAAGTATCGACTAAAATATCCACTAATTTGTAAAGTTTGATAAGTAAATTTTTTCAATTACTACTATTTTAAGCACCGTATTCCCAAAATTGCAGTAGCTAGATATTTTAAGCACCGTATTCCCAAAATGCGGTAAACCTTAAACCCTAAATTGCAAACTCCTAACTCTTAAAAATATAGTATAAGCTGTAAATATTATGAATGGGTATGGTAGATACCTGCCAAACGCGGAGGAGACGGCTTCTTCTTCGACGCTAATTCAACACACAGGCTTTTCATCAATGAGCTGCCTTCCTCTTTCCCTCTCGTAAACGGAACCTATCAAACACACTCGCAACAATTAAGACCAACAATTAAGAAGAAGAAGAAGAAGAAGAAGAAGAAGAAGAAGAAGAAGAAGAAGAAGAAGAAGAAGAAGAAGAAGAAGAAGACCGCGAACCAGGGGATCGCACACGAGGGAGGAGCACCGCGAAGAAGGAGATCGCACAAGAGGGAGATTTCTGGGGGCTTGAGGTTTGAGGGAGAAAGTATCACCGCGAAGAAGGAGATCGCACAAGAGGGAGATTTCTGGGGGCTTGAGGTTAGAGGGACAAACCCTGGAATCAATTTGGGGCTCTGCCTCTCTGGCTTTTTCTTTTTTAATTATTGAATTTTTAATTTAAATTAGGAGGGTAAAATAGTCATTCTAATTATGTAGTGTTCTTGTGTTTTATTAACCAAACATAACATTAGACACTACACTAATGTCATGTTTATTATATCCAAACATCATACATAAACACAAATATTTAATGTCTATGTCTCAAGTGTCTATGTCTTAATGTCTTATAAAGATCGAGAAAGATATGAATACTAAGATATGAATACTAAGACAAGCACACATATACAAAGAATTTATTTGGGTGAGTTTTTAAAAAAATATTTTTTTTTGAGTTATTTTTTTTTAAAGATCTTATAAAAAAATAAAAATAATTTTATGTTTAGATAATTCATGTAAAAAGATCTTTTAATATATCAATTATGTTGGGGGTATAACAATATAAAAGTACTTTTTTGTTTATTTATTACATAAAAACCATCTTTTTTTAAGAAAAAAATCTTTTAAAAAATGTAAATTGTAACTTTTTAAAAAAGATATTTTTTTACTTTTCTAATGTTTTTATTTTTACTATTAGAAATTTGTCAAACACGCTAAAAAATAAAAAAATAAAAAAAATTATCAAGATAATGGCATCCAAACAAACATAAAGACATAGTTAAAAAGAATTATTTTGGCAATTATAATGGACAGAACACACATTATTTTAAAAAATCTATTTTACCCTTATTATATAAAAAAAATTCATTAATTTTATATCTATTCCTTTATCTTCTTCCATCAACATGATTCTTATTTCCAGTAAAAGAAAAAAAATTACATAATCAAAATTAATGTATAAAATGCAAATTCAAACAACAAAACAAAATTTCACATACATATATTATTAGGGTTTGTGTTAAGAAATTTGAAGAAAGCAGAGAGAGAAAAAGAGAAGAGAAATAAAATTATGAAGTGCAAAAATGAATATAAAAATAAAATTATGAGTTACAAAAATGAATGTATTTTACTTCAGTAACGTGTACTCAACCAATATATATACAACACCTTGTGCACACTTAATCAAACTATAATTAACTTACTTACTAACTTATATAATACATAAAACAAATAAAATTAAAAATAAAATAAAAATAAATAAAATAGAAACAAATCTACACATTAAAAGAGAAAAGAACAAAAAAATAAAGGTGCTAACTGCGAAAGTCAACATGTAAAGTTGACACTACATGACCGGCTTTGATTTGAATGCATGAAAATAATCTTTAACTACGACAACGGATTTGAGAAAACAACTGTTACAGAGTCAGATGTATTTTATTTTCTATAATTAACTTACTCACTAATATATATAATACATGAAAAAAATAAAATAAAAAATGAATAAAAAAGAAACAAATCTACACATTAGAAGAGAAAAGAATAAAAAAAAAAATCAAGGTCAGTCTGTGGTGCCGACTACGGAAATCAACATGTGAAGTTGACACTACGTGGCCGACTTTAATTTGGACGCATGGAAGTAATCTTTAACTATGGCAACGGGTTTGAGAAAACAACTGTTATCGAACCAAATGTATCTCATTTTTCGTTGGAGGAAGGAGGTTAATTAAGTGTGATTAAGAAGCTTAGTATGCTAATGGGCTGAACTTTTGACACACTAATGGACCAAGAGTATATGATCTGCCTTCTTTTTTAAAAACTTTTATAAATTAAAATATCATACCAAAAACATGGTTAGACAGGACAGAACCATGTATGATTAAAAAATTATCTTACCAAAAAAATTTTAATATATTATATATAGAACGTTTCACGTTTGAATTAATTACCATCCATGAAGTAATATAAAATAAATATCTATAGTAAGATGTAGTTGTTATTTAAAAAAAAAAAAACAACAATCATTGCTCATTATATGTTTTTTAATCAGAATTGTTACACATCTAAGTATTTTTTTTAATCCAAATTTATTCAAGTAAGTCCAACACCAACAAAAATCATTTTCATTGAAAGAGCGTCATTATATATATTTTTTCTTCTTCTCCTCCCCCCATGCTTCTTTTTTTTTCCTCGCATGTAGATTCTTTTTCTGCTTCTCCTCCTCCTCATTTTCTTCTTCTTCTCCTCTTTCTTATCGTCATCACCAACAACACTAACATTTTACTAACATCTTTATTGGTTCTGATTTTTTCTGGTGCCATCATTAAATAATTTCAGTTTATTTTTTAGTTTATTTTGGTTTATTTGTGAATTAATTTCGGTTCATTTGTGTGTTAATTTTGGTTCACTTGTGAATACAAAATTTTGTCAATACTTATTAGCAGCATCAAGTGAACCGAAATTAACACACAAATAAACCGACAATTAACCATAAATAAACCGAAATAAATTAAGAAATGAACCAAAATTATTTAATGATGGCAGTAGAGAAAATTAGAACTAATAAAGACGTTTGCAAAATGTTAGTGTTATTGGTGATAACAATAAAGAAGAAGAAGGAGGAGGAGGAGAAGGAAAAAGAGGAGAAGAAGAAGGAAAGAAGAAAAATTTGCGTGTGCAAATTTGGAAAAAGAAGAAGAAATACGAGGAGGAGGAGGAGAAGGAGAAGGAGAAAGAAACGGAGAAGGAGAAAGAGAAAGAGCGCATGATTTGAAAAATTATTATAACAACTTAAACAGATTTGGATAAGTATTTTGTTTAGATGTAGAGCTTTATTTTTTTTGAATTAGTTATCATTCATTTATAAATTTATTTATTTATTTATTTATTGTTGAGTAATAATTTATTATTTTTAAAAAATTATTACTCAAATAAATAAATAAATAAATAATTTTTAATTATTTTAAATTTACTTGAGTAATAATTTATTGCTCTTGAAAGATTATTACTCAAATAAATTAAAAAATTAAAAAGACCTTTTTATTATAATAGATTTATTTTAGTCATAACTCAACAAAAGTAATAAATTATTATTCAAATAAATTTATTGTAATAAATATTTATTTTTCCTTTCTTTTATTTATTTGAGTAATAATTTTTTAAAATAATAAATTATTACTCAAAAATAAACAAATAAATTATTCGCTTAATAAATAAATAAATAGTAATTAATTAAAAAAATATATAATGACTAGAGCGAATTATTTTTTTGAACAAATAATAAGTATATATTATAATAGATATTTATTGAAGTGCTAGGTAAAGTTAATATAATGGAACTCGAAAGTATTCGTTACAGGAATTTTAATTCAAACAGTAGTTAAATACATATTAAAATAAATCGAAAAGTTAAGGTTTTACTACTGAATTATAATATGATTATAAGGTTAGTAAAATATTTAGTAATAGATTATTATTTATAGTCCTGGTGTATTCGTGGTCCACATGAAAAACTGTAATATAATTATAAGATTTGTAAATTTTTTGGCATGGCATATCACTCCTGACTCATCAGCATGTCAAAAGTTCAGCCCATGAACATTCTAAACTTAATCACCTAATCACACTTAATTAACCATCTTTTCCCAACAGAAAAGGGGATACATTTGGCTGCATCACAGTTGTTTCATCAACCCTATCACTGTGGTTAAAGGTTACTTGCATGCATCCAAATCACAGCTCGTCACGTAGTGTCTTCACATGTTAATTCCCGCGGTCAGCATCGCAGACTTTTCCAAAAAAATAAAGCAGATCTACAAATCAGATGAAAGAAGAACGAAAAGATGCATCAACGGTGATAACATAGGACATTCGCAAGATGGTGGTTGCGAACAACCTTCTTCAGGCCCACAGTTGTGATAGTGTATCCAACTGAGAGAGAGGAGAAGGGAGGAAAGGAGGGAGAGAGACCTTGTTCCTAGAGGATAAAGGTGAACAATAACAAAGATGAAGAAGAAGAGAAAAGAGAGTCCTTATTCTTGGAGGAAGAAAGTGCACGGAGAAGAAAAGAGAAAAATGAGGAGTTAAACCTCAAAGTAGTCCCTGAAGTTACCCTTGAGCTTCATAGTGATCCGTGAACACTACAAGAAAAAGGCGTATTTGTAACAAAAAATATTGTTACAAAACGTCAAAATTTTGAAATAAAAATTTTTTGTAACAAAAAAAGGGTCCATTGCAGTAAGTCCCGTTACAAAAAGTTTTTGTAACGAAAAATGGAACTATTACAATTCAGTACCATATTTTGTAACAATTTTTTCTGATACAAAAAACCAAAAACCGTTACAAAAGTGATAACAAATTTTGATTTTGAAGGTATTTTTCGTGACAGTCAAATTTTTTCCTATCAAAAAATTTTGTTACAAAATGTAACATGATTTTGTAACATTTTTTTTTCTTTAGTTATGAAAGCAAATTAATTATTTTGTAACTTTTTTTATTACAAATTACATGCATAATTTACTAAATTATTTTTTAAATTAACTAATATATTAACGATTTTAATAAACAAGTTTACATGTATATAATATGCAAAAACATACATAAGTCAAACAAGATCCTTTTAACTAAAATTGTCTTGAAACAAAATAACATTAGCTATTGAGTACATTGATTAGTTCAACCAAAACATAAAAGTTCTAACATAAAAGTTCAACCAAAACATAAAAGTTCAACCAAAACATAAAAGTTCTAACATAGATTAGTGTCTCTATGCATCAAAACATTCTTGAGCCCTCAAGGTAGCATATGGTAACCATTTCAGCACTCCTGTAAATAAAAAAAACCGAAACAAAAAAGTTAGAAACAAGATATAACACTAATTATAATTTTTTCACTAAGTTTTTTCCACTAACTTACAGGAATGGTGATTAATTTGCCTTCAGGGCTCCACACAGCCTGCAAGTTTTTCCTTTCCTTTTGCAAAGAATGCAAATCTCTCTTGTACTTCCCCAATCTCAATCTATGCTGCACCAACAGAAAATTCAATATAGTATCAAGCTTATATTCTATCCTTTAACTCCCCTCCCTATAAACTCCCATATACCGCATATTGCAGTAATTTATCCCTCAAGAAACCCAGTCCAACATTTTTTCCCAAAAAAAAAAGATAAACCCAATCATAACATTACAAAAACTCTGCTCCATGACACCATGAACACAAGATCAAACATGCAAAATAACATAATATAAACTTCAATAATGCTTTTCATGCTTTTACACTCACAAAGTTCCATACAAAGAAAGTGAGATTCATGTCAAAACACCAAATTGAGATTCATGTCAAAACACCAAATTATAGCATAAAAGACAAAGCACCATATCTCTTTTACTTTATTTGGCATTTTTAGTTCTAGCCATGTTTCAAAACATGACAAAGCATTCCCTAACCATAGCTACACCAGACTTTTTCTCCTTCAACGCTGCTCCCAAAATACTCTATGAAATCTTGCATATGAAAAAAGAGACAGTGGACAGTTTTTATGACCTCTCCACACAAAATACAATTTGAGAACTCTTCCAAAATAATGTCAAGTCTAGCCAACTTTTCCCTTGTAGTGAGTTTTTCATGCAAAACAAAATATATATACTAGACTTTATTCAAAGTTAAAAATATGTAGATAAATTAGGGACAAGATGTGAAAGATAATATTACAAACTATCAAAAGAAAAATAACATGTTATTCTCAATAACAATTATTTATCATAAAGCAGCATAATATAGGGACAAGATGCAAAGCTTCATAGTGCACACTTAATAAAGGAAAAGAAAGCTAAGAAACACACAAGTCAACATGTTTGCAATATCAAAGTCCTTTCAGGTAAACAAATAATGTAAATCATCCCCCTCCCTCAAACAAAAGCTCTTTATCACTTGGTGCAAAGCAGCCAAAGTGGGATGGTTGACAGAAACATAAATGGGAATGGAAATAAGAATAAGATGAACCACAAAATTTGATTCTTCTCATATTTTTACAGAATCATACTATAAAGTTTCATAAGACAGATTTAACATGTGATGACAACAAAATCGATCATCTCACAATTATAACAATATATAATATATGCTGATTACTTATCCAGTAACTTAATAATAAATTTGAAATTCAAGATCATCTTTAGAGTTAGGACAAAAGAAAAAGAAAAACTCTGACAACAAGATAATAGCTCACTTCCTACACGCACAGATGCACTAGGCCAAATCTGATCAAGCTAAACACAACATTGAATAATTAAATAAACACAATACTGAATAAACACAACAAGAACAATTTCATAATTAAATAAAAAAAATACAACATGTGAACAACAAGAACAGTTCCATAATTACTGTACAACAAAATAATCTAAATTACTCATAACAGAAAAACCTAAAAATATCATTACTCATAATAATAACAGTTCAATAATCTTCAATAATGTTCACTATTCATCATCAGTAATAAACTCATTCTTCAGAATGGCATGAATTAGAGCTTGCAGCCAAAAAGTTCAGAAGAAATCAAAGTTATGGTCTTTAAATCACAAAAGAAATTTCATCCCCAAAAATTAAAAATAATAAGAAACTTGATATTAAAATGGAAAAGGAGGGGTTATTGGGGTTTACACACTCAAGGGCTGCTTCTCCCTGCTGGCGCAGAGACGACATCACGGCTTCGGCGACGGCGGTTGGGCAGTGGCGGAGCCTCGGCGGCAACGGTCTCATCCTTCGCGGCACGATTTCTCTATCACGATATCTCCTCTCTCAACGGCGCTCTCTCCCCTGGCTCGGCAAGACAACGGCGAAACGGGAAGCTCCTTGCATGTGGCAGTCTGGCGGCTTGAACAGCGACGATGGTGGCTGGGCGCGACGACGACTCCTCTAACAGCAGGCTCGCGACAGGCACGACGCTCTCTCTCTCTCTCTCTCTCTCTCTCTCTCTCTCTCTCTCTCCTTGGCACTTGCCCGACGGCGCCTTCTCTCCTCTGGGTGTGACACGACGGCGCGGCGACAGTGATGTCCGCCGGCATCGTCCTCCCCTCCTTCCCCCTCTCCTTCTCTTCTTTCTCTTTCCCAGTTTCCCCTATTTCTGTTTTCCTTTCTCTTACTTTCCTTTTCGCTGGACAAATGTGTTTTGGGAAGGGGGGTTGGCGGCTAGGTTTAGGGGGTGGAGTGAGAGAGAGTTCTATTAGGGTTAATGTTTAGATAATTTAAGTATTTTTAATAAAAATGGGGTAGTATAGTAATTAAAAATTAATTTTAATTTAATAATAATTATATAAAAATATTATTTAACTATAAAATCTCAAAGTATTTTTAAATAAATACATTAATTTTAAGAATTAGAGAAAATTAAATTAATTATTTTTAAACTATTATTTTGTTATTAATTCATAAATTTTTTTAAATAAATATTAATTAAGATAAAATTAGAGATAATCAAATTAAATTTTTTTATTTATAAAAATTAAAGTATTGAATTCAAAAATTTTAAATATTTAAATTAAATTATATAAAATTTTTATATTTTTTAAAATATTAACATTTTAAATTATAAATAAAAAATATCCCGTTTAATATAAAAATATCTAAAAATTCATTTTGAATAAATATAATAAATCATAAATAATTTATTATTTAATTTTTAAAATATTTTTAAACTCAAAGAATCATTAATTTGACTTAAATATTTTTAGTAAAATAAATTTTTAAATATAAAATCTTAAATAAATATAATAAATCATAAATAACTCATTATGTTAATTTTTAAAAATTCGAAATCTTACTTTTAATATGTTGAAACAAAAATTTTATTAATTATAAAATCTTTGAATTTTGTGACAAATAAATAACTTGTTACAAAAATATTGTATTTTGTGATAAATTAATTTCTTGTTACAAAATATTTAGAGCTTTTGAGACAAATAGATATTTTGTTACAAAATATTTTAAATTTTTGCAACAATATAATCTTTTGTTACAAAACACTATAACAATTTGCAACAAAACAACGATTCGATACGAAAGCCAACATAATTTGTAACAATAACTAATTATTGTTACAAAAAAAATCATAATTTGTAACAATTTTAAATTTGATACAAATTTTTTGTTACAAATGTTTCATTTTCTTGTAGTGGAAGTTAATAATTACTCATATTTATCCCTGAATTTGCACTCCGAGAGTCAGGCTTGTCCATCCGGAAAATTTCGTCCACCTGGCGCAACTGAAAAGCTGAGTTGGACTTGTTGGTGACACGCTGTCAGAAAAACGGCTAGCTGACGTGGTGCCATAAACTGTTTTGGTTCAATTTAGTCCCTAATGTGAGGTTAAAAATCCTAATCCCCAATTTTAAAGCTTGACTCTCTTCTCTTATCTTGTCCATCACAACAGAGCTGACTCTCTTCTCTTCCTTCTCGTGCAGTGTCTTCTCCATCTTCAAAACCACATGGTTATGGCTAGCGCGAGCAACGCAGCTGGGAGCTCGAACAACCCACGATCATTTAGAAGCATCATGAGGAGAATGAATAGAAATAGAGATTCGCGTTTGCAAGAATAGTGTGGGTGCGGGTCGAGACCAGTGTTGCAATGGTCAGCGACGGATTCTAATCCACAGAGACCGTTTGTGGGATGCCCAAACGACAATGTAAGTTGTTGCTGTTGTTGTTTGCTGTAATTCTGGATATAAACTTGGTTGATTCACTTTTTGGGTACAAACTGTAGGTAAGAGGTGGTGTGGGTTATTCCTGTGGGTAAATAAAATTCTGGAAGAAGATGCGGTAACATGTGATGGTAGAACAAGCTCTTCAAATGACAATGAAGAATGGAAGACGAAGATTGCTTAGAAACTTGGAAGATTAGAGTCTGAAGTTAGGGTTCTAAAAATGGGGAAGATTTTGCTGTTTGCATTTATGCTGTTGCTGATTACAGTAGTTTTGCTTCTCTTAAAGTTGGATAGGCAACAGGGTCAATTGTATCTAGCAAAAAACAAGTGACATGTGATATGCATATGTTGTTCATGTACTTGTACCTGTTCTTTTGTTTGAAAGAAATGCAGATTAAATTGTTTGACATCACTGTGCAACAATAATTTGGAAATTGAATAAACAATATGTTATATGTATATTTTTGTTCCTGCACTACTAATGAATTCATCTAATGGAATTAATCTTAATTGCATATCAGAGACCAAAATAGAACAAAAAATCTGACATCTCAATTCAAGAAAGTCATAATCCATATTCATAATGTAGAAAACACACCCAAAATAGTCATTATAGAGCCAGAACAATGCTCACCAAGTATATCAAAGTTCTCAACGTATTTACCTCATAAGTTTTGAACACTAAAATCTCCAACACTAGGATCCTAATTAAGAAAGCATACATTTTCATCAAAATAGATAAACAAAATAATCTGATCCTAAACATAATAATCCTAGTCTTCATCTTTTGTATCTGGGTGATCTGAATCCAGGGTTGGGCACAAACTTCATGAAGTTTTCAAACCTTGTAACGGTCCCTTGTATTGCACCTTGCATAGGATTAACGGATGATTCCTTGCTGGTTGACTGCTTGCTGGTGGGGTGGCAGTAGGTGGGGTGGTTGCTGTTGGTTTACTGCTTCCTAAAGTTGATTTTTCTTTTTTGGATAACTTCCTTTTGGGAGGGAGTTTTGGTGGCCTCACAGGAGAGGGCAAAACCTATTAGTGAAAACATCTAAAATAGTTAGTAAACTGGATAAGAACATGCATATAATAAAATAAATGTCATCTAATTTTGTGAACCTATTGAGAGTCATCGGTTTCTGCCAAGGGTGGTTGACTAAATTCAAGCTGAATTTCAGTAGGGGATTGTGGGACAAGGGTGGCTTCATCATCATTAGCCTTACCTTTACCATATGGAGCAGATTTGGCCTCACCTTCACCACCATTAGCAGCAGCAATAGCCTCATCATCAGCAGCTCTCTTTGCACAGTTTCTTTTGGTGTGTCTTGATTCACCACAATAACGACAGTAATCTTTTTTATAAATTCTTTTCATCTTGGTCTTCTGCTTCTTACTTCCACTTGACTCCTCATCTGCATCCTTTCTTCTTTCTTTTTTTTTTAAGTGGACCTGGCTTCTTTCTAAACTTTGGTGTTTGTGGTCTGTTATATGGTGACTTTTTCCATAGTGCTTGACCTAGAATTGAATTGATATGGAAGGCATATGTGTTATTATATGCTTCCATTGTCAACCACTGATAACAAAACTCATCTGGTCTTTTACCAGCCCTTGCCAATGCAGCACAAGTATACACACATGACATCCCTAAACAGCATTAACACAACAACAAAGATAGCAATAATAAGCTAACTATAATATCAGATAATAGTAATAATAATAATAAGATAACAATAAACAAGTAAAAGAATATTACCATTCAATTGCCAAAAATCACATGTGCATAGCCTCTTTCCCAAATCCACAACCATGTTAGTTGGCCAGCCATGAACTTCGAATTTCTCATACTGTGTCACCAGACCACATCGGGACTAACTTTTTGACTCCTTCCTTATCTTTTCTAACCTGCTGCGCTGTATAGGAGGTAGAATCCCAGTGTTCGAGTTAATCTTGACTTTGTTCCTAGTGATGGATCTTATTGCATACATCTTGACTTCTTCTAAGAGTGTAATAATAGGCTTGACTCTAGCTTCTTTGATCCTAGAGTTGTAGACTTCACAAGTATTGTTGTAGATATTGTCTATTTTAGGTGTATTACTGAAGAAAGTCCTGCTCCAAGAGTCCGTAGGCCACTTGTTCAAATACTCCCAAGCATCCTTATTAACCATTTAACCCTCTCAATCTTTGTTATGGAGACTGTTTTTTAGGTAGGAATAGTGGTGTCATTTGGTTCAGAAGTTGGAGTAGATGGTGTTGTGGTGGAAATTGGTTCGACTGTGACATTGGTGGTGGGGTTTGGGGTGGGAATAAAGTCTTGTATTACCATCAGCTCCTTGCCTTTGGTTGACACTGGTTATGCTTCCTCACTATACAAAGGTTTCGAGACTCTATGTTCGTAGTACACATGAATAGCCTTTGTTTTCCTGAGCAAGGTAACACATCTCCAAAAGCTCCTTATCATCTGTTATAGCCCTTAGACCATTTTGTAAAGGCCTGTAGGCACCAGCCACCATGTTTGAGTTACCTTGTCATAACTAATATTCTTGTGGTAGTCTCGAACAAAAAAGGCATTCAGTGTGTCTATATCAACTCCTGACAACTCAAAAACCTCTTCACCGCTGTAAGATATACTTCCATCAACTTCTGTGATAAATGACCCTCCATGGTGAAATATAATGGTAATCAAATGATCACTCATTTGTAATTTAAATTTTTTTTTGTTATATCAGACTCATTAACTTCAACCACATTACCAAGTTAAAAACTCCATAACTAAAATATAACACCCTATTGTCAACTGTAAATGTAATAAATCCTAGGACATAAAAAACAAGTTTCATGTTAACAAAAATTTCCTAATCAGTCTATAATTTTATTGGCCTAACCACTAAGAAACCTAGTTTTGATCAAACCCTAGCAAGTAGCACAAAACACAAGCATGCATACCGACACATTACACTTGAAGAAAACGTATTCACCCATTGTAAATATTAAATTAACAACAAATATAAAAAAACAGAGCTTTACCACATATTTATCTCTTTTTTTGCTTACTTGTTTCAGAGATACCAGCCTTCACAACTCTCTGTCTGATGCAGATGATGAAACCGGTCCTCTAGAGCATGGGTTCTCGATGGAAATTGCTCCGGTAACTGCAATGGCATCGACGCCAGTGATCAGGGTAGCGGAGAAGAAGAGACCTGCTTGTGTTGTGTTTTGAGAGGGGAAGACAATACGTTAGTGTAACGTTGAGAGAGGGAGGTTTTGAGCATAAAACGACGCCATTTTATGTCATTTTGGCGCCACACCAAATACTACGTCGTTTGCGTTTTGACAGCGTGTCACCAACGAGTCCAACTCAGTTTTTCGGTTGCGTCAGGTGGACGAAATTTGTCGGAAGGACGAGCCTGAGTCTCAGAGTGCAACTTCAGGAATAAATATGAGTAGTTATTAACCGCAGGGATCACTATGAGACTCGAGGGTAACTTCAGGAGTTACTTTGAGGCTTAACTCGAAAAATGAGGCAAGGATAAAATAGTATAAAATATAATTTTATTTGTGTTTTAAGTAAAAAATATGTGTCTTATCTTTTTGAAGAGACATAAATTACATGTATTTTATGAGTATTCATATGTAACCGTATCTCTCTTAATTTTGTGTCTTAATAATCAAACAATAAACCCTAAACCCTAAACATGTATATTCGTGTCTATGTCTTTGTGTCTTGTGTTCAAAAAGACAAAAACAAATGCTACCTGACAAAATAGACAATAAAATAAAATGAGGTTGAGGACTTGAAACTTATAAAAAAGGTAACGGATAAAATTGAAAAAAAAAATTAAAAATATTTTTAATTTTTTATAAGACAAAAAATAAATAAATTATACATATATATATAAAAGATCATAATCCATCAAACATTTTAATTTTTATCATAAAAACAGTTAATATCATGCAATAAAAAAAGCAATCAAATTCGTTTATGTATAAAATTAAATTAAATTGTTAAAATAATACTTATTATGAAATTAATTTTTCAATTATTACATTAATTTTATTTTTATTGAAAATTACCAACCTAACCCTCGTCCTTTTCTCCAAAACAAAATTCTAATTTTTACCTTCTGATATTTCATCCCACACCCACACGACACACCCACACCCTTCCTTTTCCCTCAGCAGCCGCCAAAATCCTCCTCCCCTCACAATACCCTGACACACAAACACACACACGACACCATACATACGCGCAGAAAGAAGAGAAGGAAAGGAAGAAGAGGACGACGCCGGCGGAGGGGCATCGTCGTCGCCATCGTTGAGGGAAACCCAGGAAGAAGACGCGACCCAGTGACACGCGAGGAAGGGGGAGGAGCTTTCGCCGCCGTCTCCGTCGCGTCTGTCGTCGCCATTGGTTGAGTTCGTCGCCGTCGTTGTCGCTGGTCTGGAAGGAAGAGAGCGCGCGAGAGATCAGAGAAGGAAGAGAGGGCGACGGCGCTGTTCAGTGGGGGAGGAAGAACTGCGACGACGAAGGGGTGCAGGAGTCCATCGCCGTCACTGCCGAGCTGCCGTCGACGTTCCACACCGCCGTTGAAGTCAGCCTCGTCGCCGTCGAACTCGTCAGAAGCTGCTACCGTCGTCGTTTGGGTCTGACCGAAGAAGAGGAGGTGACGGTGGTGGATGTTGGCGCTGCTGCTTGCGACAACAAGCGGCTTCGTCGCCGCCGAAGCTCTTTGCCTCCGTTCTGCTCGTCAGAAGTCATCATTGGAGCTGCTGTTGCTCCATTTCTTGGTTCTTCTCTAAGTAGTAAGTTATTTTGTTCCGAAAATCCGTTTAGTCGCTGTTCCGTTATATATTGCTGAGGTTTTTGCGGCGCAATTGTTATAGAGTTGAGTTTCGGTTCTTGCATGTCACGATTAGAGTTGCTGTTGTTGCTCTGAAAGCGGAATGGAGCTGTGGTTGCGGCTGCCGCTGTTGCGGGCTGGGAGAAATAGGGGTTTTGACGCGTTGGTTTTGTGAGTTTGGACGAGTTGAGGTAGGAATTTTTTCTTAAAACTCATATTATTTCTAAGAATTGTTACAAGTTAATATTAATGCGAAAAATGTATTTTTATGATTTCGTAAGTTTTATGGATTAAAATGAGCTATTCGGGATGAATGAAGTTGTTTGCTTGATGGATATATTGATTGTTTGAGAAGGTTGTATAATCTGGTTAACTAATTGATTTTGTTGAGTTGGTGATTCTTGAGTTGGTCTCTTGATTTACTGGAATTGATTGGTTGTTGAAATTTGTTATGTTGATTCCTTGATTTGGTGTTGGATTGAAATTGGTTTGATTTCGAAATGGTTTGACATCGAAAATGGTTTGATATTTGGAAAATTGGATTGTGTTTTATTGGGAAATGATTTGGTTTTGAATCCGTTGAAAAGGGTTGAGAAATGGTTTGAATGGGACCCGAGAAAGGTGGTAAAGTTCGAGTTTTAGAGGAGTTGTTGCCAAAATTTTTATAAGCATTTAAGTAAAATTTAATAATGAGAATTTAACTATTTTGGGTTTTGATTAATTATGAAAGGAAGTTGAAGTTGATTTAGGGTTGGCCTTTAGTGGCTTTAACCTAACCTGAATATATCACAATTTATTGCAAATATGCTTTTGTAGGTGATTTGATATTTCAAGATCTTAAGTGCAATCTCAATACAAACTGTTTTTCATTGGATCTTAGTGGATCTGTCCATTTTCATACATATTAGGAAATTGTGTTGTACAAACAGAGATCGAGTTTACCGACAAAAAAAATATACTGAAATTATTCACCTTAATGCATGCATCAATGTAATCAGTTTATAGCATTCATATAATAGCCAAATGTTCTTGTTCTGTGGGGTGTTTAGGACTGATAAAATCTGCAAAGAGAAACCGTTGTCTATAAAAAACAATGAGAAATGTTATAGGGTTAGCAAAATTTATTGTTTTTGGTTATTATTTTTAGTTATCAGTTTAATTTTTTACTTTCATATTTTGCATCTTAAAAATTGTTAACTTAAAGTACCTAAATACTAGCTTTTTTACCTTCATATTTTCTGTAACTGCCTACAATAATAAATCCATCTCCAACCAAGAGATCGAGCTAAAAACTTCTTTCGAGGAATGAGCAAAACCTGGTCATTTCTCAAGAGAACAATAACTAATGGACCCAAGGATTTGGAACCTACATGCTGATACTCATGATTTCGATAGCTATACCAGTGATTTAGAGAAGATTTTCCGAATGTGTTTTGTGGAACTCTAAGATAGCGTGAGTCTGTGTTACACGGTTGGAAAAGGATGATGGAATTATAAAATGACAAAATAAAAAATTAATTATCAAATTTGTAACTTCTATGATGTGTCATTTTATTTGTTCACCTTACTAATTTGATCTATTTGATTAGGGTTTGTAGAGAATGGAGAAGAAAAAGGATTAGAATATAGGTTAGACTTGTAAGGCAGTTAATTAGTATGAGTTTGACCTATAGCTTGTTATAAACTTATTTCAAGCGCAATGTCTAGTCTGTTGTTGAATTTGACCTGGGCTAAAATTTAAAAGGTCTCACAATTTGGGGTGGCAAACGGGCCGAAGTCCGTCGAGCCGGCTCGCTTAACTCACCAAAAAAGGCTGGCCAGGCTAGAGTTTTGAAAAATCCACCTAACCCGCACTGCCTAACCCACGGGCTTTGGTAGGCTTCGGTGGGGTGGAGCCGGCTAGTCCACTGGGCCCACCATTTTTTTTTGCTTTAAGGCCTAAAACGAAAACTATCCAAATCCATAAACCCAACTACCCAACTCGGAACAAATAATCCTGTCCATAAATACAATTCACTCCCATCAAGCTCTCCTCTTACCCATCTCACCCCTAACCCTACTCACAAGCTCACAATTCACAAGTTTGATTTGGAATGTTTGTATTTTACTTAAGTTCTAACTTGGATAATGTTTGATTGATTAGAAATTTGGATAATGTTTAATCGATGCTTTGGACAATGCTTATTTTGATTTGTACAATGCTTGTTTGATTATTTTGTTCAAAAAGCCTGGTTGAAGATTCATTTATAAGAAATTGAGAATTATATGAATTTAGAAATCATAGGTTTATTAGAATGTTTGTGAATTGAATTTTTATTCCAATGTTTAATGGCTTAGTAATTTTTTTCAAAAAAATAAAAGCAAAGTGAGAGAATAAACGAGCTTAGCCCGCCGGCCCGCCAATCCGTTGTTAGGCAGGGAGGGGTAGAGATTTGGGACTGCCTCGCTAGGCGGGGCGGGGCGGAGTTGGCGGGCTTTTGGTGGGGCAGGCTAGCCCGCTTGCCACCCCTAGATACCATTATATTGATAGAAAAAGATCTTTTTTCAACGAAAAAAAAGATTTTTTTTTTATTTTTTGGCCTGTTTGACAAATTTTTAATAGTAAAAGTAAAAGTAATAAAAAAAAATATTTTTGAGAAATTACAATTTATATTTTTAAAAAAGATTTTAAAAAAAAAAAGATGGTTTTCACCAAGGTTCTAAAACCAAACTGGTCATCGAACTATTTTAGTTACTGGTTATTAGTCCAACCGGTTCAACCGTGGTTCAACCGAAGGAATCGTTTTATAGTAAAATAGTAACTAAAATATATATAAACACAGTTTTAACAAAAATTTCAGCATAATTTCAAATTTTTATAAAGGTTAACCAGTGAAGTAAGTCAACTAAATCAGTACAGTTTTATACAACAATAATTAACCCCATTTTCCTTTTCCAAAATCCCATGGGTTATCAATAGTTTTTATCATAAATACCTCATTTTGTAAACATGCCTTCTGTTTCAGTTCTTCGATGAATATATATGACGAAGAATATGTTATAAAAATAACTGAATAAAATAATATAAAGCATAAAATCCTCAATGAACTATGTATAAACCAAATTTGTCAATACTTCATTTTGTGCTAGTGCTATAACTATTTGCATCTCAACATGTTTCTGTTACACAATATATGAATTTTTTTGGAGTTATCCAGTGTTAAATAGGATAAGTTTATACAGGGTTACTCTTTCCTTGTTTTTGTACGTGCATTGATATCTTGATGTTTCTCTGTTCTCACAATTTCACTATCAGATCAGCCCTATGCTTCTTCCTCGTGATCCTTCATGTCATGTCTCTTTCTCTCATTGGTCCATGGCTGCTGGTTCACTTTCTTGGAATGTATCAGCCTTGTTCTTCTGTTGCCGCCAATCATCTGTCACTGTGGTCGCAAAAGAACAGCGAATTGGGATCCGCAAATTGGTATGTGCCACGTAAAGAGATGGGCCATAACTATGTAAAGACTAAAGAACTACCCTTTATGCCAATTGACATTTTCCCTCTCATGTTATTTGAACAGGTAATCTTGCAGTGTAAAGGCCTGGATGGCTATAGAGACCGTTCTTCTTTTGCAAAAAAATCTGACATTGTTTTTCATGATATGAATGTTGATGATTGCCTGCCCAAAATGTCTACTTTGTCTGCAGAGTTGTTATACTATGCAGAGAGTGGCTTCATTCCTCAAGCGCACACTATATGGGAGCAACTTGTTAACAGTTCTTTTGTACCATCAATTAAATTCATCTCGAAATTGTTTGATGGTTATGAAAAGCACAGGAATTTCAACGGCGTGCTTGAGATTCTACATTATGTCAGTTGGAGAAATTTTGGCATATTACCTCATGTTTACTCTTTGGCTATCTCATGCTTTGGAAGAGGAGGACAGCTTGAGTTGATGGAAGAAACCGTAGAGGAAATGGTTTCGAGGGGTTTCCGTATCAGTTCCAAGACTGGTAATGCTTTCCTTTTGTATTACTGTATTTTTGGTTCTTTGAAAGAGATGGAGAATGCATATGCACGCATTAAGAGATCTGGATTTATGATAAACGAGGAAGCAATCAGGGCCATGGCCTCTGCATATATAAGGGAGAGAAAATTCTATCATTTGGGTGAGTTCCTAAGAGATGTGGGTCTAGGCAGGAAAAATGTGGGGAACCTTTTATGGAATCTTATGCTACTTTCTTATGCTGCCAATTTTAAAATGAAAAGCTTGCAGCGAGAATTTCTTAGAATGGTGGAAGCTGGGTTCCGGCCCGACATTACAACCTTTAATATTCGTGCTCTGGCCTTTTCAAGGATGTCTTTGTTCTGGGACCTTCACCTTAGCATCGAACATATGGTAGATGCAAAAGTGATCCCTGATCTGGTGATATATGGCTGTGTAGTTGATGCATACTTGGATAAAAAGCTCGGAAAAAACCTGTACTTTGCTTTAAACAAGTTGAACTTGGATCATTCTCCGCAATTATTAACTGATCCACTTGTGTTTGATGCTTTTGGTAAAGGGGACTTTCATACGAGTGCAGAAGCATTTTTGGAGTTCAAGACGCACAGACAGTGGACTTACAGGGTTCTAGTACAAAAATATCTTAAAAGATATTACCGGAGAGACCAGATATTTTGGAACTACTAATTAATTGGCAGATGTTTTATACTGTACAATGTCTGGCTAGGATGTTAGTTAGAATAACTAGCTGAGTTGCAGGCTTGCAGTTTCGGCAACAAATCGACTTACTTCTGTGTTTCCGTTATGACAAGAGCTAAGTCTTACTTGTAAATAACATGTAGTTAACTTGAAATAAGCTTTCACTAATCAAGGATTCACTTGAGTCGATGTTTAGTTAAATATAATTTAATTTGTTAGTATAATTGATGGTGTGATAACATTAAATCATTTTTACAAACGTTAGGGATACAAATAGGATGATTTAAACGTTAGGAACACAAATAGGATTTATTTCAAATGTTGGAGATAAAAATGATATTTTATTTTTTTATTTATGTGGACAATCAATGCATTCTGTTGGATGTGTCTAATGGCTGAACAACACATGATGAGCCGAAAGATCTTTTCTTCTACCAACAAAGCGTAATGGTTAACACCTTAACAACACTTCAACTTTAATTTACCAAGATCAAATGGAAGACAAAAATACTCTATTAATGCTGTTTCTGGATAGTGAATTCTACCTTCTAAGCAATGCAATGCAACATATGAGAAAATGCTTTCTATTAATTAGCCTATTAGGCCTTTCTGCGAATTAGTGGCATGTATGGATCCATATTCAGTTCCGAAATCATGGGGTTGAAGTTGGTAAATACATTGGATGAGGTATGACTGACTTAATGCTATTTGTATCCAAAAGCTGGTTAGATCCTATCTTCTTTTTGGAATTTAAATCATCTAAAGTGAGTAGATTGGTAAAGTGATATAATGAGGGATTAATTATCATTAAATTAATAACTTCTATTGTGTGAGCTCTTTTATTTTAATTTAAAAGTGATTAAGCTCTTACTTTCTCACATTACTAACTTTTTCACTTTAAAGGGTCATGACCCTTTTTTTTAAGTTTACAAATAATATTTTTTTTCTTATTTATCTTTTACTTTTCTCTTTATCTTTTCTCGAAAATTTTTTTGGTGACTGAAATAAATTAAAAAAAAAAAAAAGCAAAACAAGGAACTGCTTAAATAGAGGGACAGTCCCGTTTAAGACTACTCTTAAACTCCTCCCAAGGTGAAAGAAGCTCCACATGCGAAGGTTGCAACTTCATCGCCATCTTTGCCATAGTATCTGCCACAGTGTTTGCATCTCTCATAATCAAACGAAAGTCAACACGCCAATTCCAATGCATGATATCTCTTATTTTGAGTTCCAGTGGATCAATAAACCCAAACCCATCTTGAGTAACAAGATTAAATGCTTCCACACAATCCGTCTCACAAATAACATCTCGTTGACCCACATCCCAAGCTAAGAGATATCCTCTCCAAATAACAAACAATTCTCCTTGAAGAATACTATTACTCTCAATCATTCCCAAACACCCCCTTTGCCAGCTCCCATTACAATCTCTAATAACACAAGCAAAACCAACACTATCACCCGAACCAAAATAACTAGCATCACAATTAATCTTAAAAGTACCAATGGATGGGTGATTTCAAAAACCATTTAGAGTAGAGGGAAGAGACATACGTTGTAATTCAAAAATATTTCTAAACTCCTTTTCTGAAGTTAATGCCAGACAAATCACTTTTTCCGGAGGTCAAGTTTCATGGGGATTAAAGATGTCGTTATTCCTTACTCGCCATATCCACCAAAGTCCCGAAAAGAACTTGAACGGATGCTCTCTGCTATGATACAAGAACCAGTTCTTCAAATCCAAAGGATGACAAGAAATATCCAACCTATGCCAGACAAGCTGAGCTTTTGGACAATCCCGAATACAATGTAAAACCGATTCCTGGCTAGAAAGACATCTTGGACACCTATCCGATGACGACATCCCTCTTCTAAAGCGAAAACTTGCAGTAGGAAGAGCCTCCTTAAGACACAACCAAGCCAAAAACTTATGCTTTTTCCGGAACAAGCTGACGCCAAAGCCAAAGCCAATTCTCCCGCTCCTCCCAACCAAACAGCTGTTTACACAACCACAAGTAACCATTGCGTGAGTCATAGACTTTGGCAGCAGACCCACTCCAATACCAACCCACTTCCGAACCTGCTTGTTCATCTGGATTGTAAGAGAGAATATTATTTTTCAGATTTTGAGATAAAGGAGAATAAAGAGTATCCAAATGCCACCTACCAACCGACCAAATATCCTGTATCCGGAGATTCGAATCAGAAATGTGAACATAATCCATCTCATTAGATAACCGTCCTTCTCTCCTCTAGCTAGAAAACCAAAAATTCTGGTTCAAATCTCCAATACACCAAGCAAACCCATCCTTCAACACTTCCCAAGCCTTGCAAAGACACCTCCAAATGGGAGAGTCCTTGTTCTTAGAATAACTAAAACAGTCATATAGAAATGATCGGTATTTGGCATCCAACAATTGGACCCATAGCTTGTTTGGCTGCTGGAAAAAAGTCCAAACTAACTTTCCAAGAAGAGCAATATTTACACAATAAGGATCTCTAATCCCCAAACCTCCATATTTTTTTGGAGTAACCAGTACCTTCCAACTAACAAGATTTAATCCTCTTCCATCAACTTGTCCTTTCCAAAGAAAATTCCTCATCATAGACTCCAATTTACTAATGATTCCTTTGGGAAAAATAGAGACCTGCATCTGGTACGTGGGAATAGCAGCGGCAACAGAATTAACCAAGCAGAGTCTACCAGCCCGATTGAGTAAACTCCCTTTCCAACTTGCTAGCCTACTCCGAATCTTATCCAGGACACCATTGAAAGCTGAACGAGTCACCCTAGAATGGCTAAGGGTAACTCCAAGATACTTGCCCAAGTCCTGGACAAATCTGATAGAGGATACCCCAGTGAAAACCTCTTTCCTTGTTGCAGAGACATTCTTGGAGCAAAGCGCTTTAGACTTCTCCACACATTAATCTTCATCCCAGATGCTTTGCAAAAATTCTCTAAAACCAACATCACATTTTGCACTTGTCTCTTTGTAGCTTTACAGAATAGAAGCAAGTCATCCGCAAACATTAAGTGGAATATTCTTGGTCCCCCTCTAGAAATAGCAACCGGCTCCCACAAGCCCAAATCAACCTGATGACTAATAAAGCATGCCAATCGCTCCATACACAACACAAAAAGATAGGGTGACATAGGGTCTCCTTGTCTAAGACCTCAGCTAGGAGTAAAGCCATTCAGACGACTCCCATTCCAAAGAATAGATAAGGAAGAAGCAGTGACACAATTCATAATCAAATTAAGTATAGGAATAGGAAAACCAAAGCTCTTAAGGGTATGAGCTAAAAACCTCCAGTCGACTCTGTCATAAGCTTTCTCCAGATCAATCTTAAAGGCCAGTGTGCCTTTCTTTGATTTAGTCTTCTTCATAAAGTGGAGGACTTTTTGAGCAATAATGATGTTGTCAGGAGTTCCTCGTCTCGGAATAAATCCTCCTTGAAGCGGGCCAACAATCTCCGCAAGATGAGGACGAAGCCTATTAACAAGGACCTTCGTGATGATCTTGTAAACTACATTGCAGAGACTAATCGGCCTGAAATCTTTCATAGATACCAGTGATTCAACCTTTGGAATGAGAACCAGTAAAGTCTCCAACATTCTCGGATCAAGAGTAACACCGGAGAATGCCTGCTTAACCATCTTCCAAACATCAAGACCAATGATCTCCCAATATTCTTTAAAGAAGAAAGCTTGAAACCCATCAGGACCCGGAGCTTTAAAAGAGTTCATGTGAAAAACAGCTGTTTTGACTTCCTCCATAGTAACTGGTGCCGTAAGATTATTGCAAGCTTCCTCATTCAGAGAAGGAAGAGGCACATCACCAAGGCAACCCAAATCAACATCATCCAAATGACAGAATAAGCTTTTATAGAAAGACTCTGCTTCTTGACTCAGAACCTTTGGATCAGTTTCCCACACTCCATCCTTGAGAAAAAGGCCATGAATCTTATTATGCTTCCTTCGCGCAAGAGTTTGAATATGAAAAAATCTTGTATTCCTATCCCCGAACCTTACCCAATGCTCTCTGGACTTTTGGAACCATAGGAGCTCTTCTTGCACTAGAGTATTATTATAATCATCAAGCAACTGTTGCTCTTTCTAACGCAAATAAATACTATCCACCACTTCCAAACGCTTTTGTAAATAATTAATCTGCTGCTCTAATTCACATTTCTTAACAAAAATATTTCCAAATACCTTCGAGTTAAACTTTAGTGAATTCTTCTGTACTTCCGAAAGCTTGCCATGAATTCCTCTATTACCAGACCACCATGACTGGTTCACAATATTCCTATACCCAGGATGAGTAGCCCAAGCAGCAACAAATCGGAAAGGTCGATTCCCTTTAGACTGAAGACGACCTTTACAACGCACCAGAATAGGGCAATGATCAGACTGAAGCCTATTTAAAACTTCTGCATAAGCCTCTGGAAAGATAGATAACCAACTACTATTTATACAGACTCGATCAAGTTTTTTTGCCACGTCAACATAATTTTTCACTCTTCTGTACCAAGAAAATCGCCTCCCAGAAATTTGATATCTAGGACCTATTTTGGATTCATATACCATTGTTGAATGGCTGTAGTAGAAAGAAGATAAAAAATAAAAGAGGAAAAAAATAAGTTAACAACATCAGTAAATTTTGAACGGTCAAAAGGGTGTAGAAGACTTCAATTATGTTCTTGCCAAAAATACCCATAGTAGAAGGAAAAAGGGAAGATCAATTTGTGTTTATTGTTTAGTTTTCTCCTGTTGAAACTTCCTTCTGTGAAGAATTTTGTGATGGATTTATAGATTTTTAAAGAAAAAGTATAAAATAATTAAGTAATTCTTTGAAAAATTTTTGTATTGATTTACAAGTTTCTTAAAGAAAAAGTATTAAGTAAGTCCTTGAAGAATTGCAATGTTAGACATATATAATTCATCTTTTTGTCAGGAATCTATGAATTCATCATTGCAATTCCTCAAGAACTTTTTTTTCTTATGAGATCTATAAGTCTTATAAAAAATTTTCAAGGACGCATTTGTTATTTTTTTTTTTCTTAGGGGCTTATAAGTCATAAGATCATTTTAGAATCCTTGGGGCACTTGCTTGTTTTGTTAATCTAAATAATACCTCTATACATACATGCATCCCTAGAGTATAGTTGGCAGTACTTGATCACATATTTCTTTTTCTTCTTCCATTTTATTAGATTAATTAAGTCAACGCTGCATTATTGACATGAAAAATTAAATGGTGATCAAGTTGTTAAATCATAATTAATTATAAAAATATTTGATCATGTAGTGTTTAAAAATTAAAATATGCCAAAGAGAAGTCTCCTCTATTCCGAAGCATACGTTAGTCAACCTACTCACTGGCATCACGTTCCGTCAGAGGCCGCTTAATGCTGGGAATAGGATATCAAATCTTGGTCAAATTAATTTACTTATTATTATATATTATAATTATTTAGAGTTGAATGTGAAGCAATCTGTACTTTGTTATATGTTTAGTTCTGCTTCCTTATTAACTCGTATATATAACTGTACAATGTCATTATTTGAATATAAAGTGTGTTTTACTGAGACATAGTTAATAAGATTGAGCTATGCTGCATGGCGCATGCTATTGTGATGTAGAAAAAATGTACACGAAAGACAAAGTTACCCAGTCGTTATTGCTATCCACGATGTGTCACTTATGATAATCAGAAGCAATAGTAATTTTCCATCTCATTGATTGTTTTTGGAGATAAGGATCAATTGGTTTTGTGATTTTCACTTGATAATAATTTTGGATTCTTGAATTTGAACATAATTAGGTTGATCAATTGTTTTTGGATTCTTGGATTCTTGAGTTTTATAATTGTTAATTAAGTTGATTTGTCTATTACCAATTTAGTTAATTACTTATGTGTCTAGTTAACAAAACGGTAATACAAAGGAAATAAAAAAACACCGTGAAAATCTTATTTAGTATTTATTAATTATTGTAATAATTAATAAATATTAAATAAAACATGTTCGGACTATTTTTTATTTTTTTTTTATTAAATATTTTCATTAACAAAATATATTTGTGTATAATTCATTGTCACTATAAAAATTTATAGTAATGTTAGGGAGACAAAAAAAAGTGAGAACTTATTTTATTTAATATTCATTAATTATCGTAACAATTAATGAATACTAAATAAAGCAAATTATAAGTGTTTTTGGCTAATATTTTTTTGTTACCAAATATTTCCGAAAAGTTTAATAGCTCACATAACACTAAAGGTGTTAAATTCAATTTGATACCTAATTTTATCGTTTATCGTTTAATGAACTGAAATTTATAGATAGGAAGAGACAAAAGCAAGTCTCATTTAGTGTAATTTCAACTAAATAGACCAAATTGAGCTTTTATCTAATTGTTTTTGGTAAAAAAATTGTAATTTTCAAATTGAAGGCCACACCATAAATCAAATAATAAGTATATGTCAAGACAGTACAATAGTTTAATGTCCATAAATATTTTTTTAAATAAAAATTCATATGCAGCTGATCCAAAATACAATATCTGTTTATATGTCTTGTTAATGATACTTTGGAATTCCAAAACCATTTTACCTCCAAAATACAATTGACTCACATTGATTTTGCCATACCTATAATGAAATGGATTTTCCCGTGCACAAGATAACTGGAATTTAGAAGAGAACCATGGAAGCAAATCCAAGAAACAAAGATGCCAAAATGAATCCCCTACCAGTCTCAACACCATGTTGTGAGTTTGAATGTTCATTACTAGGCTTACCAGGGAAATATAACTGTTGGATCTGCACTTGATCGTCTTGCGAGAGCTCCACCTTCCGTTGTTGCGACGCAACAACAGAAGGGAACATAACCGATTCGCTGTCATCGGTGGAGTGTGAAAGCCCCAGAAGATGCCCAATTTGGTGCATCACAACACTCTCTAAGTCAACTTCCCCCTCTTCCCACTGCATTGTCTTAACATTTGGAAGCACCCATGTTTTAGAGCTGTCCATTACCATGATCCCGAAACTAGAGCCTTCATAAAGTGCTGCCCCAAACTCGTCTCCGATCGTCTCGTTGTTAGAAAGGTCCATGAACACAATCTTGATGTTGGCATCTTTGAATGTTGTCTCTATGAAGTTCAGAATCCCTATAGCATCTGGCCATCGCTGTAATGAATCTTTGAACACATTGGCAATTTTGGGTTGTACATTGTACCTTCAAATTAAATTCGCATTCGCTGTTACCGTTTGTTTGAACAACTTTAATGGAGTGTATGACTTTTCATACTTATAAAAATTAAATTGACTTAGAATTAAAATTTTTATTGGAATTAACAAATAAATAAAGTTTGTCTCACTCAAGATACACAATATTAACTTAACGAAAAACTAATAAAATTTTGTTATTTGTATAATTATTTTGATAAAATAATTAGAAATAATATAAAATTTAAATTGAATTGAAAACAATGATGAGAATAATAAATACCACATTTACTTTCAAACATTATCCATGAAATAACCATGAGATAAGATCCAACAAATATTAAAAATGTGATGAGAGCAATTCCAATACTTTTGAAACTTTGATGTGTATATGAAGTGTAAAGTTTTTATATTTCACTTTATATTGAAAATGATTGATGAATTGATATCAGTATCACTTTAGATAAATAATTTTATTAAAATTAGGGGTAAGTATTGTTTTGGTCTCTAACATTTAGGGTCAGAATCGAAATTGTCTCCAACGTAATTTTTTATTTAGAATCGTCCTTAACTTTTTTTTTCGTATTAAAATCGTTCTTTTAACTTTTTACGGACAAAAATACCCTCCTCCACTACCACCACCACCTCCCTTACTCCCATCAAATACTAATAATTAGATTTAAGAACACTAATAATAACACATTATTCAAATTTAGAAATAACAACATCAAATTCAACAAAAAAATCAACACACAACAAAAATGAAATAAGAAAATAACAAATCAAAATTAGAATCAAAAGCAAAAACAGAAAGAGAAGCAGACACAGAAGCAAAAGAAGCAGACGCAGAAACAGAAGCAAAAGCAAAAGTTCAAGCAGAAGCCGAAGCAAGATGCAAAAGTCGAAGCAAGAAGCAGAAGCGAAAACAGGAAGATGCAGCGGCGAGGCGTAGCAGCGAGGTCAGCGGCGGCAGTGGCTCGCGTCTCCTCTCTCCCTCGCGATTCCCGACGACGGCGGCGATGGCGGCTCCAAACTTTGCCAGCGCCGTGCCCCTCCCTCCTCTCCGTTTCCCCTTTTCCTCCCCCTTTGCGTCCTTTCCCCTCTCTTTTCTCCCTTTCCCCCTTGCGTTTTTTTCTTTTTTTTTTACTTTATAATTTTTTATTAGGATAGGGATAGGGATAATTTAGTAATAAAATTAAAAATGACGATTTTAATACGAAAAAAATGTTAAAGATGATTCTAAATAAAAATTTATGTTAGGGACCGTTTCGATTCTGACCCTAAACGTTAGGGATCAAAACAATACTTACCCCTAGGGTGTGCATGGGCCGGGTGAAACCGGGTTTGATGTGACCCAGACTCAACCCGAAATATATACTGGGCCTATTTATTAGACCCGAACCCGACTCTAGATCCGATGAAATATATACACTTTCGGGCCACGATTATACTGAGTAAAAACCGAGTGAAAACCGGGCAGTTAACATTACATTACCTTGATACCTTCTTATAAGCTAGCGTGTGAAAATATCCAAATTTCCAAAAATCCAACCATTATTTGTCATGGTAAAATTCATTTAGAAAATTATAACAAGAATTAACTCTTCTCTAAAATTAAAGCATAATCATAATCAATACTAATATTGTCTAATAACACCAAATATTTAAATCAATATAAATAACACAATATTATGCATTAGTCTAAAATCTTATGCATTTAAACATAAAATATTAACTTATAGCCTTATAATAACTAATAACACAAAATATTAAGGTTTACAATACTTAAATTCCACGTAAGAATAGCCATCATTCATCACTAATAACACAAAATATTAATTATATATGATGACCGGGCCGAGTTCAGGTGACCCGAAATAATGACTGGATATATTTTTTGAGACTCTTATCCGACCCTAAATCTGATAAAATCATACCAAATTAGTCCCTAAAATGTTCGAGACAAGATCGAATATTCGGGTCGAACCGGACCATGCACATGTCTACTTATCCCTTAAAATTACATATTAGAGTGAAAATTTCTATAATTAATTTTAAATTATTATTTATGAAATATGATCTTACAATATTAACAGAAACGAATGGTATGTAGTAAGTATAAACGATTTTCAATAATTATTCAAATAATATTTATTTACCTGGGGTCGAACCCATACGTGAGGATCTTGGTGCTGTTAGCGAACAACAGAGTCCCTTGAGGCCATGAGAAATTCACAGGGAGGTCATAAGTAACGTTCATATCCGGCACACCGCAGCGCGGCAGCAATATCTGCTGATACGTGTCATTGTCTATGTCTCCGGTGGTGTCCAAATTGAAGAACCGTTGGTAATCCTTAATAGTTGATACCATGTTTTCGTCCATGAGATCAGTGAAGTTTCCAGAAGAACTATTGTTTTGGATGTAGCCATAGGTGTAGAGATACTCTTTCACCAAATGGAGGCCTTCGATTTTCTGTGGCGGCGCACCTGCCGGGGCCGAATAGTAAGGAACACTGCTTTGGTTAGTAACATTGAATTCGAAGTTATGGATTTTAGGTTTTGGAGTTGGTGGTTTCTTGATTCCATCATAGATTTGTAAAGACTTAGTAGCAGTGATGTTAGGTTGTGATGAAGCTACTTGAAGGTCCTTTAAACCTTTATTAAGTGCTGAAACCTGAGGAGTTGGTAGAATTGGAACCGCCGCTTTAACTGCTAGTAATGGAGGAAGGGAAACAAGAAGGATAAGGAGAAAGATGAGCGATGACATTTTGTTAATTAGTGTAAGGAACAAAATAATGATATGCAGCTAATACTATTTGAGAGGCTATATATGTATATCCTGATATGCACATGGAGTATGGGGGAGCTTTTTATTATTCTTGGAGGCATAGTTATTAGAACTGAATCGGTGATCAAATCGATCAGGTTACTGAATTATTAGATTATTGGTTCAATTGGTGGGTTACTAATCAAATCGGTTAATTCAGTATAATTAAATAATTATATAAAATTTAATTATTTTTTATTATAAATATTTTATTTTGTTTTTATAAAAATAATTATCATTTTCAAAATTTAATATTCTATTAATTAGTTTATATTTATTTTATTATTATATTATTATAGGTGAAAACTCACGTACAGTTGTTTTCATGTGAAGTTGATATTTAAGAACCGTTAGATGATTTGACAAATTTGACTAAATATCATCTAAGGATTTTTAACTATCAACTCCATATGAAAACAACTGCATGTAAATTTTTACCTATTATTATATACTACAAGTATTTATTGAAAAAATAATATTAATAGATATCATATAATCATAAAAAGAAAAAATAAATTGTGATTAATAATTTTTTTTATTTATCTTTTTAATTTGTATATATTTAATAAAATTTATAGTTAAATAAAATATGAGTTAATAGTTAAAATCGTCCCTAAAAGATATTTCACTCTCCATTTTGGTTCTCGAAAGACAAAATTAATCGAAGTCATCCCCGAAAGATACACGACTTGGTCACGTTAGTCTTTCCGTCAGTTGGATGATGACGTGGTGGGTTAATGCCACGTGTCACAAGATGATTGGTTGATGTGTCAGATCAGTGACACCTGGCACGCCACGTGTCAGATCACGCCACGTATCACTTGACATGTAAAAAAGTTATTTATAATCAAAATAGTCCTTGAAAGTTTAGACGTAAGTCATTTTCATCCCTAAAATTTTAAAAATTAATCAAATTAGTCCTTATATAAATTTTTTATTTTTTCTTGATAATATTAAATTTAAAATATTTTTTAATACTACTAATTTTAATAGAAATGTAATTGACAAACAAAAAATTAGTAATTTTATCTTTTCTTCTTAAATTTTTTTTTCAATGAAATTATCTCTCTCCTTTAATTCTTCTCAAAATCTCTCTTATTCTTTTCTATTTTAAAACCTTTTTCTTACATTATTACATTTTGCTGGAATATATATATATATATATATATATATATATATATATATATATATATATATATATATATATATATATATACTCAAAATTGAAATGTATGTATTTGTTAACCTAAACAAAGTTATATGCTCAAAATCAAAATTTATGTATGTTAACATTAACAAAGTTATACCACTGTTTTTTTTTTTCTACATCTTTTTTTTTCTATTACGGTATTACTTACATATAGGATGTAATGGTAGTGATATTAAAAGAAAAATTATATAATCTATCTCAAATATATGAAACACACAAAAAAATGTTATGATCTTTGCATGTAGTACGCTTAAGAAGTAATTCGTGTAGCATATATAATAACAATAATAATTAAGCAACAAATTTTCAATATTTTGTAAAGTTTGAAATCGAAGCAAAATTTGTGGATCTTCTTGAATTTTGACTTTTAATATCACTACCATTACATCCTATATGTAAGTAATACCGTAATGAAAAAAAAAGATATAGTAGAAAAAAATAGTGGTATAACTTTGTTTATGTTAACATACATAAATTTTAATTTTGAGCATATAACTTTGTTTAGGTTAACAAATACATACATTTTAATTTTGAGTGTATATATATATATATATTCCAGTAAAATGTAATAATGTAAGAAAAAAGTTTTAGAATAGAAAAGAATAAGAGAGATTTTGAGAAGAATTAAAGGAGTGAGATAATTTTATTGAAAAAATTAAAAAAAAAAAGATACAATTACTAATTTTTTGTTTGTCAATTATATTTCTATTAAAATTTGTAGTATAAAAAAATATTTCAAATTTAATATTATCAAGAAAAAATAAAAAAAATTATATAAGGACTAATTTGATTATTTTTTAAAATTTTAAGAATGAAAATGACTTACATTTAAACTTTCAAGGAGTATTTTAATTATAAATAACTTTTTTATATGTCAACCACGTATCACTAATCTGACACGTGACGTGCCAGGTGTCACTGATCTGACACGTCAACTAATCATCTTGTGACACATGGCATTAACCCACTACGTCATCATGCCACGTGGCACTTAACGTGACACGTCATCATCCAACTGACGGAAGGACTAAAGTGACCAAATCGTATATTTTTCGGGAATAATTTCGATTAATTTTATCTTTCGAGAATGAAATAGAGATTGAAGTATCTTTCAGAAACTATTTTAACTATTAATTCAATAAAATATAATTAATTTAAAAATAATAACTTTAAAATTAAAATAAATTGAATATAAATAAAATTAAAAAATTGGTATATATATTATAATTTGTATATATATTAATAAAAAGTCGGTTAGCTTGGGCCTTGGTGGTACAAGGAGGAATATTTTGATGGGTGGTAGGGTGCATGATGCCATGATGTGAATGGAAGAAATCCACATGCAAGACACCCAATATACATATAGGAAAAGTATAACCACTACCATGTTAACTTCTTAATCCTATTAGTAAGGATATCTTTCTCATGTCCGCCCACCAAACAACTATTGATTAGGTAGAAAATATTTAAATAATTAATTTTCACGTTTTATGTGTAAGTTAAAGTCTGTTCAATGCTTTACTTTAATAAAAAGAAAAAGACGGAGTACAATAAACATGACTAGTTAATCAAATAAAATAACAATTCAATTTATGAAACACAAGATATGTCTTTAACATGACTTATAGCAATAAAAAAAACATATCATCAGTTGGATGGTAATTCGTAGAAATCCACTTCGAAATAACAAAAAATATGAAAAAACTCTTCGGTAAAGAAGAGGGTTTTAAAAAGGAAATTTAAAAAACTTTTTTTTAATTAAAAAATAGAAATAGTGAAATGCTTAGGATTAGCTGGACTTAGAGAATATTCTCTAATAGAATATTCTATGGAATTTTTATATAATATTAAATATAATATTTTGTATTATAATGAAATAAAATAAATTTTAAAGTTAATTATATTTTATAAAATTATTCAACTAATTTGACCGTCAAATTTCTTGTCCATACTACTTGTTTCGAGAATTATCTGAAACGTTGATTTTAGGCCTAAACGTGAGGTCCAGGTACCTTCGTGTGACAGCGTCCGACCTTCTTAGTGCGAGGTGCCGCTTGTCCAAGTTCTTCATGAGGAGGTGAGGGATAGTACCTGCAAGAGATTCCGATACTTAAGTTAGCAAAGGCTTTAAGTAGGTTTTTAGTAGAGTAGAACGTGTGTTATACCTGGGAGATGCCAGTGTATTTATAGTAGAGTAGATAACCACCTTTGTTGGAGTAGTTCTATCTTTTCTAATAGATAAGCGTTCCTTTTATCTTGAGAGTTTGTTGGGATCTACCTTCTAGATGAGGTAGAGATAGTAGGAGAGACTTAAGGAGGCAGTTACTTGTTAGGTCAAGCAGAGATAGACTTCTATATCGTTGTCCGACCTCTTTAAAGATGTTGGGCTTATCATGAAGTTCACCTTTATTGGTGGGCCCTTTCGTGCTATTGGGCCTGGCTTTCATTCTGCTATGCCAGGGTATGAACAGTGTCCCTGCTTGAGTCTGTTCCTTTTATAGGTCAGGCTCAAGCATTCTGTGACTTCTGCTGTGGACGTCGGGTGTTAACCTTGTCGGTATTACCCAACGTCTTTTGAATTTTTGAACGTTGGTGGAGCTTTAATGACTGTTGAATAATGCGTGGTAGTTGCTCCTGGGGATTCGTGCACGCTTAAAGAGGAGTGAAAGAGCCGTTTTTGATTTATTGTCCCTTATAAAAGGGACTTTTCGGCTTTTCTTTTCCTTTTTTGTTGTTTCTTAAAGACTGTTTTACTTTCTTCTTCACCAAAGTACTCCTTTGTGTCATTTGGACCATTTCTGTTAGCTCGAGATTTCTCAATCTTAGTGTTTGAAGAGTTTTTTGCTTTCGTTGGCGTGAAGGGGGTCGTTCGTGTTTTGCTGTTTTTTCGACGCGCTCTCCCCTTTTTACACAATCTTCTTCAAGGTTGGTTCTCGTTTTCTCTTTCCCTCAAACTCTTCTTTCTGATTGTGTGAGACTTGCTTGCTGTTGGGTTTGCTTTTGCTGTCTTTGCACTTTCTTTTTGTTATTTTGGAGAAAGTTTGTTTTGATGTGGAGCGTTTGAGAAGACAAAACGTTTGTTACCAAAAGATTTGAAAGACTCTCTTCTTTTCTTGAAAGAATCTTTGTTTGTGTTCGTGTAGCTGTTTATCTTTTATGCACTGTACTGCCCTTAATGGTGCCGCTTTTGAGATAATGTTGTGTCGAAAGAGGCGCCATTGGGTTGCTTTGTAGAAAGATTTTGAAAAGAATGGCTTTCCCTTGATTTAGTTGTTTTACCCGACTTCTTTGGAATGATGTCCGATTTATTTGGTAATGGTCTTCTTTTTATTTTTTGCATTTGTAGGTGTAGCCTTTATGTCTCGCCATGTTATTAAGAATATGTCGACCAAAGTTCCTCCTAATCTTCGTGTTTGGGTAGATAATATTGTTCTTTGTTGTGTCCCCTTTACTAATAATGAGTATTGTGAGGAATTCCGTAGGCAGCATAGCATCTGTGAGAATAGGGAAGAGGAAAGAAACTATGTGTTAGTGCCACCTGACCTAGAGGATAGAGTGTGTTTCCCCCCTTTAGTGGATCCAGAGCGGCCCTTCTATGACTGCTTCTTTACTAGGTTAGGCGTCCGACTTCCTTTTACTCCCTTTGAGATGGAAGTTCTTAGGTCTTGTAACCTTGACCCTACACAATTACACCCGAAATCTTGGGAATTTGTAAAGATGTACGAGCTCCTATGTCGGGAGTTAAGTGTTGGACCCTTTTTAAATGTTTTCTTTTATCTTTTTGTTGCGAAGAAGCCTTGTAGTTCTTCAAATAAGTCGGGATGGATATCCCTCCAAGATGTACAAGGTCAGAAAGTATTTTTTTATTAAAGTGCCTGCTGTCAGAAGTGAAAGGACAAAGGCAAGGAGCATAGCGGGCAGGGTGACGGATGATGAATATTCCTCCTCTCTCCAGCCTATTGTTTTCGGAGCAGGTAGAATACTAGAATAAGGGTATGGGATAGATCCTATTCCCAGAATTAGCCATCTCCCCCTGTCTTGAATCGCCTGGTGTTTTTTGTTTCTTTGCCTGGGTAAGAGCTTGATGCCGCCCTTTCGACAAGAGAGTCAATATCGCTTATTCCATTCCATCAACAGCTAACTCGATGGGACTTGGGAAAGAGAGAAATAAGGAATTTCCTTTGATTTCTAGAACCACTTTTTTAAGGTTTGATCTGCTGACAATACCCGACCTTTCTTTCTTCCTGAAAACCAAGAACCTCCTTTTTCTCTATATTGGCAAGACAACCTCATAATTCGTAAAGTTGACTTATTTGAGTTAGATGACCTAGAGAGGGGTGTGGTAGATTTTTTGTTGGATACTTGGGGTCAAGCTCCCCATTTGGATACGAAATTTTTTTTGGGAGATTCTGGCCTTCTGAAGTTCGAGCTTGGTAGCTCCCTCTCCTTTTTTTTGTTAAATCTTATTTGTTTGTAGTTTGTTGCTTCTGATTGTATCCTGCTTAATTTGCAGAATGTAAACCCCGGTTAAATTAGTAAATAATTAGTCAATAAATTAGTTTTTAATAAGGAGGATTAGAAATGTGAATATTATATCAAATTAGGATAGAGCTCATCGAACGAAAATTTTGACACTAATTTTGAGAAAATCGGTCCAAGATTGGACCGAATGGACCGAATCGGTTGAACCGGATCCAAATCGGACCATCGGTCCAACCGAACCGACCTATTAAATGAACCCACGCATTGCATCTCCCTCATTTCAGCAACGTGACGCTGAAAGCTTGCGTCCAGGGAGGAGAAGAAAAAGGGGTCCGAACCCTCGTTCCAAGTTCAAGGCGCCGTAACTTCCCGATCCGAGCTCCGATCGCCGCACCGTTTGCGACCACGCGTCCACCGCGTCGAGCTTTACATTTCTACCGGAACAATTTTATAGGTAAGCCCTTAAATATTTTCAGCCACTCTTTTCCCCCAATTTTCGAGTTTTGAGAAGGGGTATTGAATTTCTTTGATTTTTGATGTTTTAGGATCCAATTAGCTTGAGAAAAACGTTCACTCTTGCTTATGTGAAGCTTGGGTAAGGTGAGGATACGATAATTCTATTTTATTTTCATTGAATTTGAGCTTTGAGTATTAAATTGGATATATATGTGTTATGAATGTGTATTAGGTTGTGAATAAATAATTGGAGCTTGAAATTGTGAATACTGGAATTTGGAGAAAGCGGATTAGTTGAGTTTTGAGGGGCTGTCTTGGTTTTGAATAAATAGCTTTGGTCGTTACGTGGAAATCGGCCAAGGTATGGTTTAGGTTTCTTGCATTTAATATATAATGTTCTGTGAAAACTTAGGCTAGATGACCATAGGATAAGTTGGAATGCAGGTGTATGTTTAATATTTAGTAATTTGTCGATGAATATAATTGGTTGAAGTTTATTGGATAATTAGTTTTTAATTTTGGATGGTGAATGTTGTTATGTTAATTTGGAGGGAATTATGGTTGAATGTTATTGTTGATTAACTAATGATTTGGTGAATTATTGATTTGAGGTATAACTATTGAGGAGGTTGTTGTGATAATGAGGTATTTTGTGTTAAAAGCTCAGGAATTGTGAACTATGATCCTTAGTTGAATTTTGGGTTGTTGGATTTGAATATAGTATGAGTTTAATTGTTTATCTGAGGTAGATTTATCGTGGTGGTTGTTATGATGATGAGGAAGGGTATGTTGAATTGAAAAGAAAGCAGGTTTGGACCCGAAAAGGGTGGCAAAGTCCGAGTTTTAGAGGAGATGCTGCCGAAATTCTATAAAAAGTAGAGATTTAGTTTATATGATTATTTATAAAGATTTAAGATTCAAAGGTTATATGGTTTGATTTTGAGTTATTAAGAAAATGAGCATGTTTTAAGTTTGATTCATTTGGAAAAGAATGAATTATGTTTTGAATTAGAACTATTGATGGACGGAATGAGAGATGTGATAATGAAGGATAATGATTGAATATGATTGACGTATAATGATGAATGAGATGCGATTGAGAATGATGTGGATGTTGATGAATTTTAATTGAATTATTTATATGGCTTATGAATTTGAATAATCTGAGATACGAGATTCCCTGGATTAAGTGCCGTGGCTTGCCACCACGTGTACCAGGTTGAAAACTCGATACTCTGTTGACCCTACGATGTAAGTGTGACCGGGCACTATATAAATTCCCGGGAATGTTACCCCCATTGAGCAATATTGATTATTTGAGAAAAATCTATGCATAGACTCTTGGGGATGCACGTCGGGGGACAGTCTAAGGACAATTCAGACTTGTCGGGTTGGCTGGATAACCGACAGATGAGCCTCATCAGCCATAGGACAGGCATGCATCATATGCATATTACTTGAATTACTTGCTTGTGCTCTAATTGGGTGTGCCTATCTGTATTTGCCATGCTAAATGTGTATTTGTTACCTGCAGTAGTTGTAACCTTCTTGTGTTTGCATTTATCTGTCTATTTGTCTGTGAAAATACATGATGGAGTTGGAGGTATGGAGGAATGGCAGTATAGGACTTAGATTTAAGGTTAAGTTAAGTTATGATTAAATATTTTTAGGAAACCACCTTTTATGGCTTCTGTTTAATACTTTAAGCTCTATAATCTGAGTGTCGATGTTCTAGGATTGCCTCTGGCATTCCCAGGACCTTATATATTATGTGTGTGGCACCTTTACCATACTGAGAACCTCCGGTTCTCATTCCATACTATGTTGTTGTTTTTCAGATGCAGGTCGAGAGGCATCTCGTTAGGCGTCTGGACTCTTGAAGCGGAGTGGTTACTGGGATATTTTGTTATGCTATGATGTATATATATGTACTTAGCTTTCTCTCCGCATGACTTATTCTTTTTGATCCTCTTAGAGGTTTATGGAGAGGCAGGATTGTGTATATGTACTTTTGGATTTTGGATATGTATGTATATATGTGTAAATATTCTCCGGCCAGTCTTGACTTCGCAGGCTGAGTTAGGAGCTTGTTATTTTGTATCTTTGGTATTCTACTCCTACTTCTGTTATCTTATGTTTGATAGTTATGATTTTCTTAGCACGTAAGTTAACTCGTTCCTTGAGCGTAGCGCCTTTATTGTGCGATTTTTATTTCCCCCTTTTCTTCAAGGCTCCTAGCATATTATAATTCTTCTGCTATTATATGTACTCATTTTATTTTAGAGGTCGTAATACCTCACCACCTTTGTTTTACGACTTAAGCGTAAAGCTTAGTGTGGTAGGGTGTTACACAAAAAGTATGACTCCCAAATCTGCTATGAAACTTCTTCAGAACACCAAGAAAATGGTTGTAGCTCGAAACCTTCAGTGGTAGAAAGAGGCCGAGGAGGGCTCTTCTCAACAGGAGGTCGGGAAGATTGTCCAATCTTCTCCTAGGAAGAGATCGTGGTCGGATCCTTCTCATCTGAAAGTTATTATCCCTACTCCCCTCTCCTGTCTTATTCCCTCAAAGTCCACTCCTTCGTCTCCTTCTTCAACTGAGCCTCTCTCCAAAAAACCAAAAATTGATGAAGATGAGAGCATCTACACCAAACACTTTGATGCTTTAGCTTGGGGGAAAGAGAATCTTCTCCCTCACCATCGTGTGAGCATGAATGATATTTAAAACCATCTCCAGACTTTGTCCCGTGGGGGACTTCACCTTGTGGGAGTGTGCTCTCAACTTTTTAGGGAGATGAAGAGCTCTCCCATCCAAGCTACGACTGGGGCCTTGGTGGCTGCTCGAGTTGATATGGAGAGGCTCAGTGAGATCGAGGTGGAGTTGGAGCAGGAGAGAAATACATTAAAGGCCAACTTGGAGAGAGCTCGGGAGAGGGCGAGCAAGGCTGAGGCTGCTGCTGCCTTGGCCGAGGAGAAGGCCAAGAAGTTCCAAGAGAGCTATACTCGGGTTTTCGGGGAGAGGATGGCCCATGAGGAGGAGTTGGAGAAGCTGAAGGAGGAGTTGGCTGGGTTTCAAGAGTCCGTTGCTTTGGGTATGGATGAAATGTTCGAGAACTTAGAAGCCCAAGTTAAGGTAGCTCCCGACCTTGACCTCTCCCTCTTTAGCACAGACAACATAGTGGTGGACGGGAAGATAGTCCCTGCACCCTAGTCTGACGATGAGGAGGAGCCTCCTTTGAATCCGAAGGCTTCGGGACCTCAGGTTGGCCCGTCTTCCACCTTGAGACCTCAGATAGCTTCGACCTCCTCTTTGGGATCCCAACTCGAGGTTGTTGCTGTTGAGGCCTCCTCGGTTGCTGTATCGGCCGTGCTTGTCTCCGTGCTTCCTCCTTCTCCCGAAAAAGACAAAGCTACTGGCGAGAAAATCGATCCCCATTTTGGCGAGGAGTCTTAAGTTCTCTTTAGATCTCTTTTGATATTTTGTAGTAGCCCGACCTGTGGGCTTTTATAACACTAATTTTTGTAATAATTTGTAGTTCTTGAACACCTTTCCTTTTTGAGTTGTTTTTCACAACTTTTATTAAGCAATGTTTAAAACCTTGTTTCTTAGTGTTGCGAAACACTTTTTTGTTCTTTAGCATAGCTCGTTTTGACCTCGGGGATTTTGATATTTTATGAATTTCCTTATGTGGGGCCGATTTCGAGTAATCGGTCATTATTAAGTTACTTCTATAACTCTATTTTTGTTCTGACATGTTTTGAGATCGCTTTGTACGAGTTGTTTGTATAACTTCTTACATTAACTTGTACCTTGTCGCTTTATCTTGCCGACAACTTTAGGTCGGTCACTGATTTTTGCATTTTGTCGAGCTTAAGTTAATGCGTTTGAAATAGGAAACTTTTAAAAAGAAATAGACTAGGAATCTTTTATTAATGTTTAATAAATTCCTTTATAGAGCTATTTACTAATGGCTTAGGCACCCCTAGCCCTTGCACTGGTACCTCATTAAAAAACCTTTTTTATTGGGAGAAAGAGTGCACCTAGGTACAAGGCTTTTAGCTATAATATCTTTTTAGGTTACAAGCGTGCCAAGACCTCGGGAGCTCCCGTCCTTGGAGGTCGGACACCTTATAAGAACCTTTGCCTAGGACCTCTACTACCTTGTAAGATCCTTTCCAGTTTGCAGCTAGATTTTTTTCACCTGACTTCTGTATTCCAATGTCGTTTCAAATTAAGATGAGGTCATTGGTGGTGAAGTTTCTCTTGATCACCTTTCTGTTGTATCTTAGGGCCATCCTTTGCTTCAGAGCTTTCTCTCTAATCTGAGCTCTTTCTCGGACTTCATGGAGGAGGCCGAGCTCTTTTCTTTGAGCCTGGGTGTTAGCTTTTTCATTGGAAAATAAGACTCTAGGTGATTCTTTAGCTACTTCTATTGGGATCATTGCTTCCATTCCGTATGCAAGTCAGAAAGGTGATTCTCCTGTTGTAGAATATAGAGCGGTCTGGTATGCCCACAAGACTTGAGGAAGCTCGTTTGCCTAAGCTCCTTTCGCGTCTTGTAATCGGCGTTTTAATCTGGTCAATATGACTTTGTTGGCAGCTTCGGCTTGTCCATTGGCCTGGGGGTGTTCCACGGATGTGAACTGGTATTTTATTTTTAGGTCGGATATCGGGTTCTGAAGGTCGAGTCAGTAAATTGAGTTTCATTGTCCGTGGTGATGGAGTGGGGAACCACAAATCTTGTGACGATGTTCTTATACAAGAATTTTTGACTTCTTTGAGCAGTGATGGTTGCCAAGGGCTCTGCCTCAATCCATTTAGTAAAGTAGTCAATCCCCACTATGAGGTGTTTGACTTGGCCTGGTGCTTGTGGGAATGGTCCAAGTAGATCAAGGCCCCATTTTACGAATGGCCATGGTGAGGTAACACTGGTGAGCTCTTTAGGGGTGCCACATGAAAATTAGCATGTTTCTGGCAAGGCGGACACGTTTTGACGAACTTAGCCGCCTCTTTTTGCAAGGTCAGCTAGAAAAAGCCAGCTCGGATAACTTTTTTGGCTAATGACCAAGCTCCTAGGTGGTTTCCACATATGCCACTATGTACGTCCTCCAGGACTTCCTTTGTACTGGAGGTCGGGACACATTTTAAGAGGGGTATTGAGATCCTTCTTTTGTATAGGATATTGTGGACCAGTGTATAATATTGTGCCTCTTTTACGAGCCTTTTAGCCTCCTTTTCATCCTTGGGGAGCATATCAAATTTGAGGTAGTTGACTATGGGGGTCATCCACCCTAAATGTTGATTGTATATGGTTAGTATGTCCTCTTCCTTTGATATGGATGGTATTTGTAAAGTCTCTTAGATGAGACTTCTATTGTTGCCCCCTGACTTAGTGTTGACTAGTTTCGATAGAGCATCAGCTCGGGCATTGGACTCCCGAGTTATATGTTAGATCTCACTTTCTGAAAATTGTGCCAGTTGTTCTCGTGTTTAATCCAAGTATTTCTTCATAGTTGGGTCTTTAGCTTGGTAGGTGCCATTAACTTGTAAAGTTATTACTTGGGAATCACTGAACACCATTACCTTTTCTGCCTCCACTTATTTAGCCAGCTTCAAACCAGCAAGTAGGGCCTCATATTCTGCTTGGTTATTAGAAGCAGGAAACTCGAACCTTAAGGATAGTTCTATCCGAGTTCTTTGATCGCTTTCTAGAATGACACCAGCTCCACTTCCAGATTTGTTTGATGACCCATCTACGTATTATATAGTAGGGTTTCCGGGACTTTCGGTGTATTCAGTGATGAAGTTAGCAAGATATTGTGATTTGATCATTGTATGAGTTTCGTATCTTAAATCGAACTCGAACAGTTCTACTGCCCATTGTAAAATTCTCCCATCTAAGTCTATTTTTTGTAGGATATTTTTGATTGGTTGATTAGTGTGGACTTTAATGATATTGGCTTGGAAGTAAGGTCAGAGCCTTCTGGATGTAAGAACAAGGGCATAAGCAAACTTCTCTATCTTTTGATAGTTCAGCTCTGCACCTTGTAAGGCTTTGTTAATGAAGTAGATAGGTTGCTGCCCCTTTTGTCTTCTCGGACTAGGGCTGAGGCCATAGTCCGACTTCCAACAGATAAATATAACACGAGTTCTTCCCCTTTTTCACGTCGGGTAAGTATGGGTGGTTTTTCCAAGAATGCCTTGAAGTCTTGGAAGGGCTATTCGTATTCTGGGTTCCATTCAAATTGCTTCCCTTTCCTTAAGATTAAGTAGAGAGGAAGTGATTTCAAGGCTGATCCTGCTAAGAATCTGGATAGAGCCGTTAACCTTCCATTCAACTGTTGGAATTCTTTGATACAAGTCAGATTTTTCATATTAAGGATAACCTGACATTTGTCAGGGTTTGCTTCTATGTCTCTTTGAGTCAACATGAACCCTAAAATCTTCCCAGCTTCTACTGCAAAGGTGCATTTTGAGAGATTTAATCTCATTTCATGCTTCCTTATAGTGGAGAATACTTCTGAGAGGTCGAAAATAGTATTCCGTTCTCTTTGGTCTTAACGAGCATGTCATCTTTGTATACTTCCATGAGTTTTTCTATGTGAGAGAAAAATACTTTATTCATCAATCGTTGGTAGGTAGCTCCTGCATTCTTCAATCCAAAAGGCATTACTATGTAGTAATAGTTTGTCTTTGGAGTTATGAATGAGGTCTTTTTCTGATCTGACTTGTACATCGGAATTTGATTGTATTCCGAGTAGGCATCCATAAAGGACATGTATCTATAGCCTGATGCTGAGTCGACCAAGGCATATATGCTGGGGAGGGGATAAGGGTCCTTTGGACAGGCTTTGTTGAGGTCGGTATAATAAATACACACTCTCCATTTTCTGTTTTGCTTTTTTACCAATACAACATTGGCTAGCCAAAGCGGATACTTCACCTCTCTTATAAATCCTGCTTCTAGCAGAGCCTGTACTTGCTCTTCTATGACTTGTGTTCACTCAGGTCCGAGCTTTCTATACTTTTGTTGAACAGATCGGGAACCTGGGTATACAAAAAGCCTATGGCACATCAGGTTGGGATCAATACCGGGCATGTTAGAGGCTTTCCAAGCGAAGAGATCGGAGTTTTTCCTCAGCAATTCAATGAGTTTTTTCTTTAGGCTTTCCTCCAGGTTTTCCTCTATGCTTGTTATTTTGTCAAGGTGGTTTTTGATTCGTATCTCTTCCATTTTGCCTTCTGGTTGGGGTCGTAGTTCTTCTCAAATTCGGACTCGACCTAACTCGATTGTATTGAGTTCTTTGCCTTTCGAGCTGCCTTTCAAACTTAGGCTCTCGTTATAGCATTTTCTTACTAACTTTTGATCTCCTTTTGATTGTGGCAATCCCTTCTGTTGTGGGAAATTTCATGCAAAGATGTGGGGTGGAGACGACAACTGCAAGTCAATTTAAAGTCATCCGACCTATTAGGGCATTGTAGGCTAAGCTTACATTGACTAGAATGTAGTTGACACTTAGTGTCCTTAACCTGATGGCACCTTTTCCGAAGGTAATGTACAGTGAGATGTAACTTAGAGGTCGGATTGGGGTGTCTTCCAATCCAAAAAGGCTATCTGGGTATGCCCTTAGATCTTTTTTCTCTAACCCGAGTTTGTCAAAGGCAAGTTTGAACAGAATATCCGCTGAGCTGCCTTGATTTACAAAGGTTCGGTGGAAGTTTGCGTTTGCTAGGATAATAGTTATCACCACTGGGTCTTGCCCAGGTACGATTCCTTGAGCATCCTCTTTAGTGAAGGAGATAGTGGGTAAGTCGAGTGATTTACTCTCCTCCCCTACTTGATATACTTGCTTGAGGTTCATTTTTCGTGAGGATTTTGATATTTCCCCTCCTGCAAATCCACCATTAATCATGTGTATATGTTGTTCGGGGGTGTGAGGAGGGCGTTCTGGTCGTCCTCTTTCTTCGTCCCTTCTTCTCTTCCCCGGGTCATCCGAACTGTCTACCAGATATCTATCAAGTCGACCTTCTCTGGCTAACTTTTTGATGACGCTCTTTAGGTCGTAACATTAATTAGTAGAATGCCTGTAAAGCTTGTGGTACTTACAACATTCGGTCCGACTTCTAGATTTCTTATGCTTAATCGGACAAGGAGGTGGGAGTTTCTCTATGTGGCATATTTCATGATAAATATCTACCAGGGAAACTCTTAAAGAGATGTAGTTGTGATATTTTTAAGGATTTTTTTATATTTTGCTCCTCTTTCTTCTTGGGTTCCCTTTCTTTGTCCCGACTTTGATAGTAGTGCAAGTTAGATCGCGAATGAGGTTCCTTAAGTCGAGAGTTTTCCTCCATGTTGATGTACTTTTCTGCCATTTGTTGAATTTCATTCAGAGAAGTGGGGAATCTCTTGGATATTGACTGAGAAAATGGCCACTCTCTAAGGCCATTGACCAGTCCCATAATTATAGCTTCGGTTGGTAGACTTTGAATTTCCAAGCAAGCTTTATTGAATATTTCCATATAGTCACGAAGGGTTTCCCAACCTCTTGCTTTAATCCTAGCAAGCTCGCTCCGTGCTTCGTTTTGTCTTTCTGGATGGAGAATCTGGTAAAAAATTTTCTGGCCAGGCCGTCAAAGTTAGTGACCAACCTGGGGGGCATGCTATCAAATCATTTCACTGTAGCCTTGGTTAAAGTAGCCGGGAAGGGTTTGTAACGAGTGGCGTCAGAAGCATCGGCCGAATACATTCTGCTTCTGAAGTTATTAAGATGGTGGCTCGGGTCAGACATTCCATCATAGAGATCCATATCGAGCGATTTGAAGTTCCTAGGAATTTTTGCCTTCATGATCTCTTCTGTAAATGGATCTCACCCTCCCAAGGGGCTTTCCTCACGCTCTGCCCGATTATTCCTCGTTTGTACATCAACTTCTAGTTTCCGTAACTTGTCTTCTAACTCCTTTCGTCGCCTTCTTTTCGCAACTCCCATTCTGATTCTCGTTGTCATTCAGTCTTGTGTTTGAGCTGTTGCAGCCAATCCTCTTATCCATGGATGAGATCCAAGATCTCGGTCACATGAGGTTGATCCTTAGCCTCGGGATAGTGGACCTCAGACTGGATCCTCCTTGTTTGAGGGTTTTCAAAGGTTCCTTCCCCGTGGGGGCCATGGTGTGGTGGTGGAGGTGAAAGCAAGAGGGCTTGGTCTTCTGACTCAGACTCAGATGCTGTATAGGCATCTCTGAGCTCATGATCTGCCATTTGTCAGAGGGTGAGTCCCAGCTCCCCGGCAACGGTATCAATGTTTTGAGGGTTACCTGAAATGTTGATTTAGACCTGAACATGAGGTCCATGTCCCTTCCTGTGATATCGTTTGACCTCTTTGGTGTGAGGTGCCGCTTCTCCGAGTTCCTCGTGAGTATGTGGGGGTAGTACCTGCAAGAGACTCCAATGCTTAAGTTAGCAAGGGCTTTAGGTAGGTTTTTAGTAGAGTAGAATGTGTGTTATACCTGGGAGATACCAGTGTATTTATAGTAGAGTAGATACCACCTTTGTTGGAGTAGTTCTATCTTTTCTGATAGATAAGCGTTCCCTTTATCTTGGGAGTTTGTTGGGATCTGCCTTCTAAATGAGGTAGAGATAGTAGGAGAGACTTAAGGAAGCAGTTACTTGTTAGGTCAAGTAGAGCTGGACCTCTATATCGTTGTCTGACCTCTTTAAAGAGGTCGGACTTATCATGAAGTTCACCTTTATTGATGGCCTTTTCGTGTTATTGGGCCTGGCTTTCAGTCTGCTGGGCCAGGGTATGAACACCACGCTCATTTATCTGAGGTTGATTGAAAATTTCTTTTATCATCCTCATAAAATCATCCCCAAGTTAACTACTGTTGAACATTAATGCCGTCTGCGAGAAATTTCATTCAGCAAAAATTCTAGAAGTCGAACCACAATGCCCGTAGAAAAACATGGATGAGAATCCGATACCTAATCTCTCATAAGGTATTAAAGAAAGATCCAACCTCGTCGATGACACCCCCTGTCAATGTGATGCTAGACTAGGGAGAAAGAATCTTTAGGCTAGAGAAAGCATTAAAGACAGTGTTGTAGAAGTATTAAATTGAGTCAGAAATCCAAGAGGAAGCCATGTGCAAAACATAGGAGAATGCTACGAAACAAATCCACATTTTGACAAGAGCTAAAAGAAGGGAGAATTAGTGATTAGAGCATTCTCATCATTGAGCTAAAGCTAACAACCAACAATAACCCTGTGACACTAATGGGATGGAGATCCCAAGGTTGAAGCTGAGAGCACTTGGCACCACACCAAGGTAAACTGGGAGGTCATTCACAAAAAAGAAAGAGAATTATACCCCTTCTCCAAAAAGATCTTGAATGAGCCAATCTCAAAATGATTTAGGCACCCTACTAATAGGAAGCATATGACGGTACATTAGACCCTCAATACCACTTAGATGCTTTTGAGAACCACATTGTCTTAGAAGAACTTCTGACACTTTGCAATGTAAAACTTTTCCTGTTACCCTCTTGAAATCGACCCTAACTTTGTTTAACTCTCTCCCCTCGAAGTGCATCTTTACTTTCCATGACTTGTCTAAGAATTTCCTAAATAGATTCACCACCAACATAAACCTGCCCAAAACCTGCCTCAACCTATACCTAATTGTGCAGAAGCCGAAAAAGATGTTGAGGAACTACTTATCGTTTTAACATGGAATGTAACCAGATTGAGGATCTCCAATGTTAGGATGCTCTCATGATCCTCATTAAAGGTCTAAAAAAAGACACTCCTTTCTTGAAGAGCCTTACAAAGCAGCCCTTGCACTCCATGTACGAAATACAAGAATGGGTCCATGATTACCTATAGTAGGAGTAAGGTCAAAAACCCATGAAAGTGGATTTTAATCACCGTGACACACATGGGAATCCCTAGCTGGAGATGACTACCAAAAGTGAGAGCAAAATCACAAGGCCACCTTCTTCACGCTGCTTAACGTATCGCTAGCTCAACTCTATAATGAGATATGTTACATGCAGTGCATACTAAACCCTCAACACCTACAATCTAGGACCTTCAAAGACAAAAGCTTCTACTGTAAATATCACTAGGTTAGGAAACACGATACAAAAGACCATACAGAAGAAATGGGTCGAGCAAGGACACAAGAACGAGAAATTCCAAGAATACATGAATACAAGAAAAAGGAGTGGTGAAACACAAAGAAACATAAGGCCAAAGCAATTTAACCTGGATGACTCCTCCTCTAGGGTCAAAAAGATGTCAAAAGTCTAAATGATGGATATAGAAATTGCCATGATCTTTGACAATCTTTGGAAGATGGAAACATGACCTCCAAGAAGGAAGTGAAGCAGGGGAGATTTCAATGTTTCTATGTAGAATACATGCCAAAAGACATGGGAAACTTCCTATTGTCTCTTCACCTCAGAGATCCAAGAGGCCTCTCATGATTGCAACGTTAATGATGAACGTCAAGGTACACAAAATGTTCTTTGATCAGATAAGCTTGACTGTTTTCATGGATGTTTTAATGCCTTGGGTTGTAAAGAGAATGACTTAGGGCCGCACAACGATAACCCATTGGCTTTTCTAGGGAAAAAGTCACCCCAAATGGATATGTTTCTCTCTAGGTAACAATTGAGAATCATCCAAGATCTAGTTTGGTAAAAGTAACATGGCTAGTAATAGACTATGACTCAGCATACAAAGCAATGATCAGACGACCCACCCTAAACACTACAAGAAAAACGACGAGTGCCGTCGGATTTACCGTCGGATCTTTAAAATAAATCTGCCGCTAAATAGATTACTATTGGATTTAACGTCGTCCTTGGATTGACGGTATAAACATCGCCGGAAATTGCTTACCGTTGGATTTATTTTGTCAAACACTAATTACCAGCAGATTTTCTGTTAGTCTTTTCAATAGATTTGGCGAGATTGTGCTGATGGTTACTGTCAGCTATTTCAGGTGTTTAGGTGCCATGTTACCGTCAAATTTATCCTATAGGATAAATCTATAGGATAAATCTGACGGTAATGTTAATTTTATAAACCCTAAATTTTTTTGGCACAGTTAAGCCACAATTAGAATAAATGTTAATTTTATAAACCCTAAATTTAACATCGCCAGAAATCAAGAAATTATTTTATTAAAAAATAAATGGTCTGAATAAAATAAAATATCACAAATGTAAAATACAATGAAGTAGACAAACAAAAATGTGTACAACCATAAATCCTATAGATATCGATACCTCAGCTCAAACTGCTCCGCCTGCTGGTGAAACTCCTGTGTTAGTTTCTGCACCTCCTCCTTCAAGTCGACAACTTCCTAGGGATCAACAGGGCCAGTGGCAGAGGCAGACACAAAGGAAGCCGCCAATACGGAGGAGCGGATGCCACTAGCGAAGAACGAGCCCAACCCGAAGCGGCAATTCTTGTGGGGTTCAGAGGCGGTCTCACGCCAAATCCTATCAGGATCTACCATGGAGATCTCAGAGCCGGCTTTGTCGGCCCCACTAAGCGGCTGAGATTGTTGGGTCGCAGTCTCCAACCTCTGCGTGTAATCCTCCTGCATCACACATGTTAGTTGTGATTAGGATAATAATTAAATAATTGACTTTAAACCAAATAAAGTTGAAACTTAGGATTAATTAAACTCACATAATAGGTTGCAGACCATTCGTTAGCAAATCTCTCCTTTTTGCCTTCAAAGTACGGGTATACTTGAAGGTCTCCGCTAGTGTCGCCTCATGATCCAACGACTTAGACTACAAATTAATATATCAACTAACCAATAAAATAAACGAACAAATTAAACAATGACAGAAAAATATAAGAATGAACCAAAATCTTAATTGTAATTTTTAAAATATAATTTTAATTTTTTCGATTTCACTGAAAATGTTATGAAAATTTCGACAGAGTCTCCCCTAAAATTCAGATTTAGCCACTGTTGAAGGTTTTCAACCAACATTTTTTAGCAATCTCAAAGCTTAATCTAACATATTCTAACCTATCCTAACCACCTAAATCCACTAAAATAGAAAATTAAACTAACATTTACTCTACTAACTAATTAATTAAATTGATCATAAAAAAGAAAAGTAAAAAACTAATTCAAGTAACTACTAAAACATTAAAAATGCCAAAATTCTTACTAGTCTGGTCTTCGTCTTCATGAAGGTCGCCGACCCACCCGTACACCTCGACGACCTGGGCAAAACCCTGTTAGCGGCATTCATCAAATAATGACACTTAAATCCCTTGTTATCTCTATAATAAGCCTCCAAGTCACGCTTGATGTTTGGACGGAGTCACGATATCAGGTGGTCTTTTTCTTGACGAACGTCCTTCATCATCTGTTGAAACTGCTTGGCTGTGCAATGGTCATAGGTCTTCCTGATCATGACATTATGCTCTGTATCCCATATGAATTTCAACTGCACAAAGTGATTCACCAAGATTAGTGTTTCGGAATGGAATACAGTTCCTATATAGTTAAGCAATTCAAACGAAATTGGGTTCTTATCGCCCACTTCTGAAACCATCACTCTCTCACATCAATCGGGACCTGCGTGTAGGTTGACCACGAGTAGTCATACATGGACTTAATGACCTCGTATATCTCCTGTATGCCCACTTGGAGATTGGCTATTCAAAATAAAAATTCCTTGAGAAAATTCTAAAGCCGAGTTGAGGTACTTTTGAAGTATATTGAATCTTTGGAAGATGACCAAATGATGTTTGAGCAAGAAGAAGAAGATATTTTGGAAACCATAATAGTGATTGTTAGACGTTTAACTCTAAACTGTTTTGAACTGATATACTTTGTAAGTGTCTAACAAACTTTTGTGCAGGAAATACTACACCTCCTTGATAACAAAATGGAGAGTAAGTAAAATGAATTTGAATTGTTAGGTTGTTTAGTGCTGCTGTTTTGAAAATATTGGTTGAAAAATTTTGTGTAGCTCTGTGATGGGTTTGAGAATTGATATCGATTTGGATTTTCTCTCAAAAATAGGATCACTTCGTTGTAAGTATAGCCAAATCAACAACTAACTCTCAACATCAAATTTAATTCCTAAAGATATTCACAATAGAAAACAAATTATTATAACCGAGAGTATTTAGCGCCTGGGTCATTCTCCCTAAGAGTTGCAATGAAATGTCATATTATTGGCTATAAGAGAGAGCATGGGGATTTGGGAATGAAAGCAAGAGAGCAACGGATGTAAATAGCAAGAAATTGAAACAAGCATACAAGAAATTGAAAAGAAAGCGATTCAAGGAAATGCAAATGGAAATCAAATAGTAAAAAGGGCTCTTGGCAAGAAGTGGGTAATCTAGGTTTTCTATCCTAGTTGTGGACCACAAACATGGCAATTGTGTGGAATCAATTCAAATTAGTCAATCCTCCTTGAGAATTAGTCAAAAGGTGTAATTGATTTCAATCCATAAGTCATAGTCAACTCACTAATTACTTAGTGAAAGACTAGCGTCAATGGAAATCAAACTAATTAACTATTCTCACACAATGCGAAATGGACATCCACAACTCAATTCCACCCAAACACCCAATTTCTCAACCAAGAGTGTGAAAACTAAACATGCAAGAAATTAAATATCAAAGCAATTAAATAAACATGCAAGGAATTAAAAGTCAAAGTAATAAAACTCAAAATACAAGAAAACCTCTTGGCAAGTAATTGAAGGCTAAGGCTACCTATTCTAGCCATTGACCACAAACATGGCAATTATGTGGAATCAATCCAAATCAGTCAATCCTCCTTGAGAATCAGTCAAAAGACATAATTGATCTCAATCCATAAGTCCTAGTCAACTCACTAATTACTTAGTGAAAGACTAGCGTCAATGGAAACCAAACCAATTAACTATTCTCACACAATGCGGAATGGACATCAATGACTCAAGGCTCACCAAAGTCATCAATTTCAAGCCAAGAGTGGAGAAAAACTAAGTAAAAACTAAGCCAAGCATTTTATCAAACATTTGGTGTGCATGAAAATAAAGCATAATAAAATGACAAGAAATAATAAATGCTACAACTACCAAGTAAGGAAAGTAAAGATAGCAACTCAATAAAGCAATAAATGACATGAAAACATAAATTGCATTAATTGAAAGTAAAATTAACAAAGAATGTTCATAACATAAAAATGACAAAATAAAAGAAATAACAAGAGAAATAAAGAAGGTAAAGACAAGAAATCATGAAAACATAAAGGAAACTACATTAAAACAAGAATTAAAGTGCTGAAATTAAAAGGAAACTAAGCTAAAAGCTCTAATTCTAGAGAGAGGGAGGAGCTTCTCTCTCTAGAGAACTAAAGCAAAAACATAGAAAACCTAAACGTAATTGCCCCTTCATTCAGCTTCACTTTGGCCTTATATTGCTCCAGAAATGAGTTGGACTAGGTTTTGGAGGCCCAAAATTGCCCCCAGCGATTTGCATTAATGAGCTGACGTAATTCGGGTTACGCGTACGCATCCCTGCGCAAAAATCTATCCATGCGTACGCATCGCTCACAAATCCTCGTTGTGCGTGCGCACGCATACTTGTGCGTACGCACGTGTGCTGAAACTTTCAAACTCCATTTCTTCATGGTTTCTTTCTTTTTGCATGCTCTTTCCTTCACTCCTTCAACCCATACTTGCCTTGGAAACCTGAAATCACTTAACAAATACATCAAGGCACCAAATGGGATTAAAGTGAATCAAAATTGACTAAATTAAGCACAAAAGAGCATGTTTTCACTTTCAAGCACAATTTAGGAAGAAATCTCAAAAGCATGCTATTTAGATGAATAAATGTGGGTTTGTGTGATGAAATTCACCCAAATCAAAGCAAAATATATCGTAAAATATGGACTCATAAATTTCCCTACACTTAAACAATAGCATGTCCTCATGCTAAACACAACCAAAGGGGATGAATGAAGGGGTAAACATTTTATTTAATGCAACTACTTATATGTGTGCAACTATACTAAATGCTAACTATCTATATATACAATATGCTTCCTATTGAGTTTGGTAGAATTCCAATCAATCCAAAGTAAAAACTTAGGGCCAAGACAAGAAAAATGTAGCAATATGATCAATGTCCAAAGATTGATTTGAAATTTTCAAAATTAAGTTCAACAACTTGCAAGAAGATACAAGGTAAGCGGTGGAAACATAGAATTGAGCGAATGAAACCCCTCACCGGATGTGTTTACACTCTAATCGCTTAGTGTTTAGGGCTTAATCACTCAATCCTCCTTTAATCATGTTTCTCAAAGATTTGCAAGTCATCTAACAATCAACTACTACTTGATGCATGAATGTAAATATCATGAGGACTTTTGTGAGTTGTAATGGGATTTAGGTAAGGGTAGGATTAATATGGTTAAGTGGACTAATAGATTGGATCTTTGATTAGCTCAAGCATCCCACCTAATCAAATATATCATCCTATATATATAACCAAACAATCCTACCTACCCATTTATCCCTTTTTCTCACATTCACTCATGCATTTTCTTTTCAATTCAACCACATATGCATCTCTTATTTATATTATTATTATTTGTTTATTTGTTTATTATTTTATTTTATTTTATTTTATTTTATTTTTGACAAAGAGGAGATGCATATGTTTCAAGTAATGAATGCATGAGTATTTTTCCACTTTTCCAAATATTTTCAATGAACACCCAAAGCACTAACTACCAATGTTTTCCCACAAATTCTCCCCACACTTGATTAACACACACATTCAAAACCCAAGCTAATCAAAGATACAATCAATGGACATAATGGTTTTTCACTTAGGGTGAATGATGTGGTAAAAAATGAACAAAAAGGGAATTACCAAGGGTCAAAAGTGGTTTACAAAGGTAGATGCAAGGGTTGGCCATATGGGTTAAGTGAGTTTAATCAAGAAAAATGGCCTTAATCATACTAGATGCATACAAAACAACAAATATAGGACATATAAACTAAAGCAAATCAAAGATCACAATCATAAGAGGAGTTTAACACACAAGAACAAAATTTATGGTTAAAAATGTGCAACCATCTATTAAAGCTCAAATCTCACTAGGTATTTGTTCAAGCTCTTTTCTATATTCCATAACAAAGGGTATTTCAAGCAAGTTCAAAAACATGTTTTCAAATCTAATCAATGGAATGCCCAAAAAGAGATTTCTTGAAAATTCTTTGTTGTTTTACAAAACTTATTCAATCTAACATGCAACATGCAAGTATGTACTACTATAATACTATAAGCATTAAAGAAATATATACAAATAAACCAAACAAAATGCAAATAAGAGCAAAAATTTCAAAAATTTGAAGAAAAAGAAACAAAAAGGAAGAATGTTGCAAAGTGTCTGAGAAAAAAAATTTTACCCCCCTTGAAGTTAGCGATCATCTCCCACACTTAAATAATGCACGGTCCTCCGTGCATGCACATAATCTGGGGGTGAAGGACTGTGAGGCTCCACCTTCAGCTGGTAGGCTCCGGGGGCTCTGGTTGCTTTGTATAATCACAGAAACAATGATTGAGGAAGAAGTCATATGAGCGTGGTATAATAGAAGACAATGTGTGTATTCGAAGTGTGCACGGTTTAGAATACAACACATTGGCCAGATAGAAACAGAAACCACACAATCACATGAGATAGCATGTTCCTCAATCAAGTAGCCCTAGGTTACAAGTGATAAACAAGCAAAATTTAAGGCACAAACAACCTAGGTAACCACAACTAAAGTGAATTGAGTATATAAGACATTGGTTATTGAAATCGTGCAAGTGAAAGCGCATGGTGAATAGAAAATGGCATAATCAACAACAACCAATTTAATGATGAAAAGAGACTACTTATTCACCCTTAGGAATAAGGAAATAATCACATGTATAAGGTGCTTGTTACAAAAAGTGACTGATAAACCCTATTTTATGATTCATCTTGTGCTCACATTGAATGTTTTTATCAATTCTTCACCCACTTATTCATATGAATTGCATGATTTTACTTTTCCTTTCTTATTATGTGATAAGTGTGAAAACATGTTTCCTATGCTTTAAAAGTATTAATTTTAATTATCCTTTATTACCATTCGATGCCGTGATTTGTGTGTTAAGTATTTTCAGGTCTCATAGGACAGGAATGGCTTAAAGGGCAGAAAGGAAACATACAAAAGTAGAAGAAAAGCACAAAACTGGAGTTTTGAAGAAAAAGGTAGCGACGCGAACGCATGGATGACGCGGACGCGTGCCTAGCGCAAAATGGCACCGATGCGAACGCGTGACTGACGCGGACGCGTGCCTTGAGCAGAACGCAAATGACGCGTACGCGTGACCAGGGAAAACTCCAAACCACGTGAACGCGTGACCCACGCGCACGCGTGACGGATGCCACGTACAGGAATCTGCAGAAAACGCCCCCAGCGATTTCTGGACCCTTTTTCGGCCCAGATCCAAGCCAAAAACATAGAATATAAGCCAGAGAATGGAGGAATCAAAAGAGGAAGGAATGACAACATTCATAATATACAATTTTAGGATTAGAATTTCAACTTCTTATCAGGTTCAATGTTCCTTTAATTTATGTTTCTCTTCTACTTTTATTTATTCTAATGCTTTTATTTGTATTTGACTTATGTTGCCAAATTGGCTTATGAACCTTTTCATGTTAGATTTGAATATTTTATTTAATATAATTTGAGGTATTTCAGATTTATGATTGTTTTATTCTATTTATGATGCTTTCAATTTAATTTAGATTTATTTTTCCCTTTTGGCTTTGGTTAAGTAATTGGTAACACTTGAGTTGTCAAACTCAGCAGTAGATTGAGATTTGGGAATTGCTGATTAATTTGGATCTCTCTAAAGCTAGTCTTTCCACGGGAGTTGACTAGGACTTGAGGATCAAGTTAATTAGTCCACTTGACTTTCCTTTATTTAGTAAGGGTTAACTAAGTGGGAGCAAAATCCAATTCTCATCACACCTGATAAGGATAACTAGGATAGGATTTTCTGTTCTCATACTTTACCAAGAGATTTTATAATTATTAATTTATTTTTCTTGTCATTTAAATTACTTGTTCCTTATTTTAAAAACCCAAAAACATATTTTTTTTTACATAACCAATAATAAATCATACCTCCCTGCAATTCCTTAAGAAGATGACCCGAGGTTTCAATACTTCGGTTGTCAATTTTATTGGGTTTGCTTAAGTGAAAAACAAGTTTTTGTATGAAAGGATTATTGCTTGGTTTAGAAATTATACTTGCAACGTGAATTTATTGTGAATTCTAAACCATCAATCTTACCAGTTTAATCAAAATGGCGCCGTTGCCGGGGAATTGCAAACGTGTGCCTTATTATTGGTTATTGTAAATATTTTCTTTTACCTGTTTATTTGTTTTTATTTTTGTTTTTAATTTTTATTAGTTGCTATGAGTTCTCACCCCCTTTGCTTTGAGTTTGGTTCAAATATTGTTGAAAGGAATAGAAGCTATAACAGGAACATGCATCAAGGTCAAAACAATCACAGATGGACGGAGTCACGAGGATCTGATCAACCCTTTAGGCAACAACACCTTCCAAAATACCATGTACGACGACCATTCTACAATGCCCAAGATAATAGTTACGGTGGACCACTTCGTGACAACCAACCTCCACCAAATTACTATGGTCAAGAGCCATTCCGAGGTGCATACCAAAATGATAGATATGGTGGACCCCCTCGTAGTTACCAACAAGAACCATCATATGCCTATGAACCACCTCCTCAACATAGCTTTGAACCACCACACTCACAAGCCCCCTACCACCATTCACCTCCGTATGACCCTAACTCATACCCACCCCAATTCCAATCCAATTACTCCCAAGAACCACCTCGTCCTTATGCACTATGTCTATATCCATCAACCCAAGAATCAAGGGAGCAACACAAGGAAACAGTGGAAAAATTTCATGCAACCCTTCACCAACTGAAGCAAGCAATTAATCGATTACCTTCCCGACGTTCAGACACTCAAGGAACCCTTATAGCTTCATGTTAACAATCTAATGAAGAACGTAGCATGAAGGAGATACTAGAAAATCCAATGGACAGTAAGGAGCATGATTTTGTACTGGAACAAGTGGAGGAAGCTGAAATTATCGAAGAAGAAGAATTGGTTGAAGATTTAGGAAATGCTGAACCTCCATGGGAATCCAAAATTGTGGAAAATGCTGTCAAAAAATTTGCAAATGATGCTAAGGAGGATAGTGCACAGCCCCCAAAGCAGATATCTTATGAAGAACTAGACGGAACGAATCAAGAAGCGAGTTTCCTTGATAATGATAATCACGAGTCAAGTTCTCCTAGTAATGAACTTGCATCCGCAAGTGAATTCTTTGAGATTGAAGAATCTTCCCCAAATGAATACGAAGATGATGCGGAGGTAGACTTTTCTCAACCTCCAACTTATGACTTGAGTGATGAGGAAGATATCGAAGACTTTGATCAAGATGTGGTTTCAGTTGAAGAAGTTTGCAAGGAAGTGGAGGAATTTACAGAAGAACACAAGGGAGTAGAGCTTGAAAAACCACTGGAAACACATTTTCCAAGGCCATTACCATCCAATACAAATTCCAAGTGGGTAAAAACCTTAGCCTTTATCTTTACTTTTCCACTTGAATATGGTTTGCTTGAAACAGATGGCCAGCTTAGAGCTCTTTGTGGCTTTAAGAGTAAAAGGGAAATGGTTCGTGCTCAAGGCTGGTATACAAGATTCAATGAGGTTCCACGCTTCACTTTGAAATGTAGGGATTGGTTTCGAGTTCAATTACATGGGTCTCAGAAGATGTTTGGTCAACTTGGTGAGAATACAACTTCCAAACCGCCCGGCTGGAAAAATATAGATCGAAACAAAGGCAGATATAAAAGCAAGGTTTGGGATCCTGGAATATATTTTGATATTCAGCACCCTGGGAGCCTGAAAACCTATTTGAGTTTGCTCAAGGGCTTTACATGCCTAGTTTGGGACCCCGGAGGCTGTTGGCATTCTAAACAGTGGTCGAGATTTTTGGATGAATTCAAGCACAAGCCACCATAGCAGGAAACTCAGCAAATGTCCAACTTAAGGACTTTAACCAAAAGTGCTAGGTGGGAGACAACCCACCATGGTATGATCGTTCCTTTTTCAATTTTGATTTTATTGTTTTGTTTATTTTTGAGTTTTATTTTATTCTATTTTCATTGAACCTGGAATTATTTATAGCACCCACATTATCATTGCATTTTGCATCCTGCATATAAAAAAAAAGAGGCACCCCATGCGTGCGCATGGGCCACGCGTGGGCGTCGATTGCAAATCGGCGTCAAAATCCAACACCCAGAAAGTTGGGCTGGAATTGTGTGGCTGGTGTGCGTTTAGCACAAGTTGGCCCACACGTTCGCGTCCCTGATGCAAATGCATCACTTGCACTACACACACCCCACGCGAAAGCGTGAGCGACGCGTACACGTCGCATGGATTTTATGGACCCTATTGAAAACAGAGAGTTGCACCAAAATGACGCTGAAACTGTGCGTTTAGCACAATTCTCAGCGACGCGTTCGCGTGCTTCACGCGTACGCGACACCTCCATTTTACCTGACTCACGCGATCGCGTCATTTCCCTTTTCGCCGTAAACACGCGATCGCGTGCCCCACGCGTTCGCGTGGATTCAAATACCATAACCCCAACCAACGCGAAACCCTACCCTTTCGCGTCCCCAAAAACCACCCCCAAACCCCCTCTGTACTCTCTCTTCTCTCCCACAACCACCACCGAACAGACACCACCCACCACCGCCCCGCCTCGCCGCACCCCCGCCACCGCACTACCCTCACCGAACCACCCCCTCCCCTTCTTCTTCCCCTTTCCTTTCCCGTCCTCCACCCACGACGCCCAGTCCCGCCACCGAACCGCCACAGCACCGCCGCCACCACCTAGGATCACCCACTGGCCACCATGCCCCCAACCCTCCCCTCCTCACATCTCCTTCTCCTTCCTAACCCCCTTCAACCCACACCCACCACACAGCCACCACTGCCTTCACCTAGGAACGCCGCCATGCCGCCACCCATCACCGCCGCGTCACCAACACCACCACCACACTCTCACCATCTCTCTGATCCATACATTTGTTCCTCTACACACCAGGTTCTGCCAGACAGCGATTCCTCTTTCCGTTAGTTAGTTAGTTTTTCGCTTTTGTTCAAATTAGGATAGTTAGAGATGCATGATCGTAGTGGATTTTAGGTGGTTAGGTAGCTAGGATGTGGTTAGTGGATTTAGGCCTGATAATTGCGCCGTTCTTGCTACCTGTTTTTATCTGATTCACAATTCTGAATTTGCTGTGATGATGATGCTGTTCATATGTTGTTCTTTCATGTTTGATGCTGCTGTTACACTGTTCTTCAATGTTCTTGCTATTTGTTAATCTTTTTAGCACTATTTAATGTCATATGAACTGATTCTCTTACTGTTTATTACCCGGGAACATCCAATTTTAGCCGGAATACTGCCCAAATTTTTTCAGCAAATTGTTTCACTCTACTACCATTCATGAATTGGTTTTGGCAAATTCAAGTTTTGCGCTATTTGGTTTCAAGCTAGCCACTTCATGGATTAATGGGCTTGCATTCTCACTCTTTCTGGTTCCCGGATTACTAAATTGTATTATTGATGATTTCTTTTTCCTTTTGCAAATTTTATAAATTATCATCAATAAACTGAAATCTTTGCTTGAATATGAGTTGATTGTTCTTCAAGTTTGTGAATTTATTGTTAACTAGGAAACCCATTATCATGCCACTTACTTTAACTTTCTTTTTACTTACTAACTGCTTTAACTTTCTAACTTCTCTTTTTACCTGACTACTTTAACTTTCTAACTCAAAGGCATGATTACTGTTTTTTCCTAATTAACAAGAATTCCACATATCTTATATTTTGGATTGTGATTTTTACTCTCAGACTTTTCACTTACATACAGTACAAAATTTACTTATATTTAACTCATTTCATGCTTCTATTGCTCTTTTGCCTTTATGCTTATATTGATAAATCCTATTTGCTTACCTGTTTTCCTGCTTTAGTTCTTAAACTGTATCCTGCAACTTCTGCTTTTCAGGATGTCTGATCCCAAAAGTAAGGAAAAAGGTAAAGCTACCACTGGAAAAAGGAAAAGAGGAGAATCCTCTACCTCTATATTGGATATCCTTCACGATAATTCCTGACGGGAAAAAAACTTTACCCCGCAGGAAAAGGCTGATCAGCTACAGCCTGCCACAGATCCTGTCAAGTTTACCAACAGATACTATGAGCTTAAGTATCCAGTTTTGCCACTTCCAGAAACCTATACCTGGAAAGGACCCTCAAAATTCCAGAAGAACTTAAACAATACACTTCAGAAAAAATTCAACAGAGAGGCTGTATCTTCTTGGAAAGGAACTTGACTGAAGTCAACTCATCCTGGGTCAGAGAATTCTACTGTAACTACTTCAAAACATCCCTGGATGCAGTACAGCTTTGAGGCAAGCAAATTCTGATTACTGAGGAAGCCATTGAAGAAATCATCCAACTTTAGCCTAAGTCAGATCAGCCAGATGGTTACCAAAAAGCTGAAGAGGATATGCGATTCATGAGATTTGACTGGGACGCAGTCAAGAGGACTATAGCCCTTGATCCTACTGTCCCATGGGTCATGGGCAAGTCCATAGTGGCCTCAAAAGGAATAAAGATTATCTACGTGAATGATGAGGCTTGGATTTGGCAGCAGATTCTGACTAACTATGTGATGCCGAGCACTCATGAGACGGAAGTGCCAGTTGCTATGATCACCCTCATCTGGTGTGTGATGGAGGGAAAGGACTTATATCTGCCCCGTTTTATCCGGTATTACATGGCCAGAGTCCATGTAAGAGGCACCCTCCCTTTTCCATACTTAATTACTCAGCTGGGCCGCCAAGCTGAGGTGCCCTGGGAGCTAGCAGATGAGAAGCCCACCGCAGCAGACTACAAGAAGATCATCCCTCACAGCAGGAAGTTTTAGGCTCTGGGCTACAGACCTCCTTTTCTCACTGACTCTGCTGAGGCAGCCACATCTTCTGCTGCCCCTTCAGGCCCTGCTGCACCAGCCACCACTACTGCACCCTCACTTGCTTTAGAGCCCATCTACCACCTTGTGCATCACTTATTTGACCGGTTAGACAAGATGGAGCGCCGTAACCAGCGGCGATATGATAGATCTAAGCGTCGCAACAAGCGATGCTATGAGCACTTAAAGTTGATGATCTGATCTGGCCACCACGACATCCCCTCTGAGCCTGACACCCCTTTTGAGCCATCTGAGGAGGAGGCGGACAAACATGAGGATGAGGCACATGCAGAGGCTGAGCAGGCAGGACCTAAGCAGGCTGCTCCACACTATGAGGAGCCCCATCAGATACAGCCGGCTGATCCAGAGATCCCTCTACAGATAGAGCCTCCACTTCAGCAGGCAGACCCTCCGACACTCATACAGACTGCAGAGCCTCAGACCACCACAGAGACACCTACTGCACATCCTTCCGGAGATGACACTTCTTCACACCCAGCTTGAGTAAGCGTCGAGGACGATGCTATTATTTAAGTGTGGGGAGGTCGCTATCTCCAGCGAACTTTATTTTGGTGAACCACTTTTCAGACTCTCTTTTTATCCTATTTTGCTTATTTTTCTGTATTTTTTTATTTTTATTTTATTTTATCTTATCTTATTTATCTTCCAGTACTTGCACATTTTTCTGTATTTTTACTGTATTTCTGCATTTTGCACTTTGGTTTATATATTTATCTTAGATATCTAGTTTAGTTGCACTTTTAGCTTATTAAGTTGTGATATAGAATATATGGATTAATTAGCTTAGTTTACCCTTTTAGCATATTTTGGATTAATTGAAAATAAAAAGAGTAAACTAGAAACTTTAGTATAACAGAATCACAACAATCCACACACTGTATATATATATATATATAGCAACAAATGTGAGTTAGTTAACAACATTTCTTCAAGGAAGAACACTAACTTTTTAAGAGCCATCCTAAGATTCACATTGAGAATAATGGGAACTCTTGATTTCTACTTGCATGACATACATAATTGATATATGATTTTTGAGCCAACGAACACACAACCCGTGAGTTTTTGAGCTTAATTGTATGGTTACATTCAACCATAAATTTCATTCCTGTGTGTTTCACACTTCTTTTCTATGCTTGTAATCTTTACTTTGTTTTAATCCATATGTCCAATATAGAATGTAGATACATACTGATAAACCACTGTTTTATGGTTTATCTTGTGCTCAATTGAGTGGATTTTATCAATCTTTCATATACTTATTCATATAATTTGCATGAGTTTACGTTTTCCTTCGTGATTTTGTGCTATGATTGAAAACATGCTTCTTTGGTCTTAATTTTGATATGTTTAATCTTCTCTTATTACCATTCGATGCCTTGATATGTGTGTTAAGTGTTTTCAGAGATTACAGGGCAGGAATGGCTTAGAGGATGGAAAGAAAGCATGCAAAAGTGGAAGGAATACAAGAAGTTGAAGCAACTGCAAAGCTGTCAACCTGATCCTCTCGCACTAAAACGACCATAACTTGAGCTACAGAGGTCCAAATGATGCGGTTCCAATTGCATTGGAAAGCTAACGTTTGGGGCTTCGCAAAGATATATAATTTGTCATAGCTGCCTCGAAGCTAGATGACGCGAATGCGTGGATCACGCGGACGCATGACCTGGCAGAAACTCAATCCACGCAAACGCGTGGACGACGCTTCCGCGTCACTTTTCCCCGACCTGTACGTACCAGAATACGCTGGGGGCGATTTTTGGGCTGTTTTTGACTCAGTTTTTGGCCCAGAAAATATAGATTAGAGGCTATAAAGTGGGGGAATGCATCCATTCATGAACAAGTCTTCCATTATTCACTTTTCATAATTTAGATGTAGTTTTCAGAGAGAGAGGTTCTCTCTTCTCTCTTAGGTTTTAGGATTAGGATTCCTCTTAAAGGATTTAGTATTTCAACTTCTTCTCAGGTTCAATATTCCTTTTATATTTTTAGTTATTCCAATACTTTTATTCGTATCTGACTTATGTTACCAATTTGGCTTATGAACTCTTTATGTTTAGATTGTTTTTCTTTTATTAATGCAACTGAGGTATTTCAGATTTATGATTCTTATTTAGCTTTTTACATTCTTGGCTTTAATTGATTAATTAGAGACTCTTGAGTTATCAAACTCATCGTGATTGATGATTGTTATTTTTGCTAATTGAATTGAATTCCACTAACTCTAGTCCTTTCTTAAGAATTGACTAGGACTTGAGGATCAAACTAATTAGTCCACTTGACTTTCCTTTGCTTTAGTAAAGGTTAACTAAGTGGGATTAAAACTCAATTCTCATCACCATCGATAAGAATAACTAGGATAGGACTTCCAAATTTTTACACCTTGCCAAGAGTTTTATTAGATATTAATTTATTAATTCCTGCAATTTATTTTCCTTGTTCAAACCTTTCAAAACCCAAAATTCTACCTTTTCCATAGCTAATAATAAGTCATTCCACCCTGCAATTCCTTGAGAAGACGACCCGAGGTTTAAATACTTCGGTTTATAAATTTTATTGGGTTTGTTACTTGTGACAACCAAACGTTTGTACAAAAGGATTTTCTGTTGGTTTAGGAGCTATACTTACAACGCGATTATATTTTGTGAATTTCTTTACCGATAGAAAATTAGTTCGTCACATACCCACATATGATTGAGGCCATCATTTGAATTTTCCCTCACTTATCCCAAATAAGCCTACCTCCTACATCACCTTTGTTAGCCCCCTTGAGCCTTTTTAATCCCCTCTTGTTCTATAACCACGTTACTAGCCTTAAGCAGAAAAACAAATTAAAAATCCCAAGTTGAATCCTTGGTTGGCTCATCAATCTTACCAGTTTTATCAGTGACAAATCTTGATAAGAATCAAGTCAAGTCAACTCAAAAAAATACAAAGCATTAACAAGGAACAAATACCTTGTTATGTGATTATATTCACTTAAGAACCATGATGCTAAGTAGCTCAACTCAATTCACTAAAGTAAAAGTGCACAATTCAGATGCCAAACAAGGATAAAGTCTAATGCATATGGTCATGACAGCATATGAATCAAACTAACAATTCATTTAGGGAATTAAACAAGGCTTTAATGCTTAGTGCACATATTCTTCAAACTTGAAACCAAATTCAAGCAACAAGCAACCCAATCAACATCAATCAAACACTTGCGATTTATCTAATTAACAACTATTAAACTAAAACTAATATAATTACTAAAATAAAAATGAAATGCAAATAAAATAAAGTAACGCAAGTAGAGAAGAGAGCAAAAGCAAGAGAGGAGAGGGGTGGAAGAGCAAAAGAAGAGAAGAAGTAGAGAGAAAGAGAAGAAAAGAAGTGTAAAGGTGAGAAAACAGGGGCGTGCGTACGCACAAAGGGATGTGCGCACACACGAGCAATCACGCGTACGCGTCATGGACGCGCGCACATGGTTATTGCGAAAATGAGGGTCGACGCGTACACGTATTAGACGCGTGCGCGTGGAAAGGCGAAAATGCAAGGTGACGCGTACGCGTGGAAAGGCGAAAATGCAAGGTGACGCGTACGCGTGGGGCATGCGTACGCGTCGATGGGAAAAAGTTAAATGGTTGTGTGTTCGCATTATTCGTGCTAACGCCACGACCAGAGGCGATATTTTGGGTGTGCGTGGGCACAGGGCTGTGCCTACGCATAGAGAGGCTAAAATTTTTTTTTAAGGAAAGGATCATGTGTGCGCGCGCACACAGTTCTGTGTGTGCGCACAATAGCGAAAAGGGCAAGGGTGCATGCGCATAGGCTGTGCTGGCACTGTGAACAGGGGGCAAAATCATGAGTGTGCGTACGCACAGGTTGGTGCGCATGCACTGGAAGCAGAAAATAGTAGTTGTGTGCGCATGCACAAGTATGTGCGTCCGCACAGATGCCCTGTTTTTTTCAAAAAATTTTCTTTCAAAATCTAAGGTACCAAGCCTTAGCTCAATCAAAATTCAGCCCCAAAACATCCAAAACATCACAAAATCATGATCCAAGCCAAATTAACCTATCCAAATTAAAAATTAAACTAATTCTAAGATAATCAATCAAACAAAAATGCAATAAAAGCGAATTATAAACAAAGAGAAGGGTTGAAATAATGTTACCATGGTGGGGTGTCTCTCACCTAGCACTTTGGTTTAATGTCCTTAAGTTGGACTTATGGAGAGCTCTCATCAAACCTCCTTGAAAATCCACCCAAGCTTGTATCTTCCAAGGCAATTGAGATCCCCAAGCTTGTGCACCCAATCTTGTTGTGAATTCCTTCCATTCCTTCTAGGTAACAAGCAATTGAAATTCCAAATTCCTATACACAATAGCAATAAAACTCAAAATACAATGGGTGAGAGTTCATATGATAGAAAGAAAGTGAAAATCAAAGGTAATAAGAACAAAAAAAAATGAACTCCTAAAACTAGCAAAAACAAGCAATCAATCAAAACAAGCTATTCACATATTAACATATTTACATTAACCAAAAGCAAGCAACATTTGTACAATCATCCAAAATTAGGTTATTCACACTATTCACATATGCACAATAGCCAATAACATACACCATTGCAACTCCCCGGCAACGGCGCCAAAAATTTGATGGGTTTGAGAATTGAACATGCAAGGAATTAAAGCAATTAATTAAACATGCAAGGAATTAAAAGTCAAAGCAATAAAACTTAAAATGCAAGAAAACCTCTTGGCAAGTAATTGAAGGCTAAGGCTACCTATCCTAGCCATTGACCACAAACATGGCAATGATGTGGAATCAATCCAAATCAGTCAATCCTCCTTGAGAATTAGTCAAAAGACGTAATTGATCTCAATTCATAAGTCCTAGACAACTCACTAATTACTTAGTGAAAGACTAGCGTCAATGGAAACCAAACCAATTAACTATTCTCACACAATGCGGAATGGATATCAATGACTCAAGGCTCACCAAAGTCATCAATTTCAAGCCAAGAGTGGAGAAAAACTAAGTAAAAATAAAGCCAAGCATTTTATCAAACACTTGGTGTGCATGAAAATAAAGTATAATAAAATGACAAGAAATAATAAATGCTACAACTACCAAGCAAGGAAAGTAAAGATAGCAACTCAATAAAGCAATAAATGACATGAAAACATAAATTGTATTAATTGAAAGTAAAATTAACAAAGAGTGTTCATAACATAAAAATGACAAAATAAAGGAAATAACAAGAGAAATAAAGAAGGTAAAGACAAGAAAGCATGAAAACATAAAGGAAACTACATTAAAACAAGAATTAAAGTGCTGAAATTAAAAGAAAACTAAGCTAAAAACCCTAATTTTAAAGAGAGGGGGAGCTTCTCTCTCTAGAAAACTAAAGCAAAAACATAGAAAACCTAAGCCTAATTGCTCCCCTTCATTCAGCTTCACTTTGGCCTCATATAGCTCCAGAAATGAGTTGGACTAGGTTCTGGAGGCCCAAAAATTGCCCCTAGCGATTTGCATTAATGAGCTAACATAATTCGGGTCACGCATACGCGTCCCTGCGCAAAAATCCATCCACGCTACGCGTCGCTTGCAAATCCTCGTTGTGCGTGCGCACACATACTTGTACGTACGCACAGGTGCTGAAACTTCCAAACTCCATTTCTTCATGGTTTCTTCCCTTTTGCATGCTCTTTCCTTCACTCCTTCAACCCATACTTGCCTTGGAAACCTGAAATCACTTAACAAATACATCAAGACACCAAATGGGATTAAAGTGAATCAAAATTGACTAAATTAAGTACAAAAGAGCATGTTTTCACTTTCAAGCACAATTTAGGAAGGAATCTCAAAAGCATGCTATTTAGATGAATAAATGTGGGTTTGTGTGATAAAATCCACCCAAATTAAAGCAAAATATATCGTAAAATATGGACTCATCAATTCCCCCACACAACACAACCAAAGGGGTAAACATTTTATTTAATGCAACTACTTATATGTATGCAGCTATACTAAATGCTAACTATCTATATCTACAATATGCTTCCTATTGAGTTTGGTAGAATTTCAATCAATCCAAAGTAAAAACTTAGGGCCAAGAAACTCTAGACGTTCAGTGTGATGCCTCTCGACCTGCATATGAAAAACGACAACATATGAATGGAATGAGAACCGAAGGTTCTCAGCATGGTAATGGTGCCCAAATAAATAATAAATAAGGTTCCAAAAAAGTTAGAGGCAATCCTAGAACTCTGACACTCAGATTAAAATTTAAAGTTATAATTTAAAACCATAACAAGGTAATCTATCTAGGGTCCTTAGGTTCTATTAATGTATAAACTAATAGTACCAGAGATCCAATTGATCCCACAAGCAAGCCAGAATAAGACAACTAGCACAATCACAGAGAAAATACAACAAGCAAAACACAACCAAATGTAAATATGCAAACAATATGATGCATGCCTGTCCTAAGCAGGCCATGAGCTCATGCGTCGGTTGTCTACTCGTAACCCGACGTTACTCCGGGCGAACCCCGAATATGGCTCCTTTACCGTGTCAGTCAGGCACAATTATCATCATGGGCAAACCCATGTCAGTCAGGATATCTTGGCATCATGGTAAGAACAGGCTATCAGTTAGGCGAACCTTCCCGCATTAGCAACTTTAGGCTATCAGTTAGGCGGGCACTTTCGCATTAGCAACCATAGGCTATCAGTTAGACGGACATTCCCGCATTAGCAACCTTTGGCTATCAGTTAGGTGAGCACTTCCGCATTAGCACTTTGGCACAAGGTCTGTTCAAACATGCACTATTCAATTATGCTTTCATTTCTCGTTTCTCATTTCTTTTCTTTTTGTCATACCTCTGCATCACCAAATAAATATGCATACCTCCGCATCGCCATGTTACTAAGCATACTTCCGCATCACCAAATAATCAATCACTCTTACCTCCACATCACCTCATAGGTATATTTTCAATCTTAGCATTAAAACCTTTAATCTCCAAATACCCAAATTTCTTTAATATTAAATCAAGATAAAAAGTCATTTTCTTAATAAATCAAACTCAATTCCCAACTTAAAACAAAATCTTTTCTCAATAGATTGAACTTAAAACATTATACTTTTCTTAATCAATCGAACTGAAAACAAGAATCTTTTCTTAATAAATCAAAATCAATTAATACGATTCTTAAATCAAAATTTCTTTTAAATAATGCTTTAACCAAGCCTCGGAGTTTTATAAAATTTTCTACAGCATTTTCTCTAAAATTCGGACTTTGCCACCCTTCAAGGGTCCCTACCAAACTATCTTCAATTCTCAAAAATCCTTCTTGATAATTCAAACAAATCAAATTTAATATTATAAATCCATTTTCAATTCTTAAAAATCACTTCCAATAAATTATTTTTTTAATATAAAAACCCTTTTTTCAATTATGAGTAAATATGTAAACCAAATCTTTTTCTAACATAGAGTTATTTCTCAAAATAAGTTTGTAAATCAGGTTTCCAAAATAAAATCACTTTTTTGTATATTTTTACAAAAACTTAGTAGAACCTCTCCTTAAAATAGACTTCACCACCTTCACGGCTCCCTCACTTTTATCATTCCTTAACTTATCTCAATCCATACATTATTCTCAATTTTTACATCATTTTATCAAAACATACACATAATTTATTCACAACAACCACAATTTTGACAATTCTCATCACAACCAGCTATAAATCAGAATCTTTAACATTCTCAAATATTCAAAAAATCAAATATATATTCATCAAATTCAATTATTTCCACAGTCACCAATTCAATACAAATTCGTCATTCAACCATTTCAGGCAGTCATAAATTATTTGCAATTACTCATTAAACTTTTGAGCATTCATGAATTAAAAACTTATAATTTAAAAACGAACCCCTACCTCCGTATGAAATCAAAATCAATGAAGATTTTGGAGAAACTTTTTGACTGAGTCGCTGAAGAAGAAAATGTCAAAAATTGTCTGTACCTCGTAAAACTCCAATTAGGCGAACTCAAGGAAAAGAGGGGCTACGTCACCGTCAACTTCTACCGAACAAAAGTGACACCAACACGTAGAGGAAAAAGATACAAACATTTTTATCGAATTAGATTTTTTATTGGAGTTACGGATCGCAAGAAATCAAAGTCGGAAGCTTAGAGGGTTTCATGGTTTCCTCTCTCTCTATCCCACGGTCATTTCTCTCTCTTTCTTTTCTTTCAATCTTGGCCAAAAAGATAAGAATGAATATTAGATGATGATGATTAATGAATGGTTGCAAGGTATCACAATTATTAAGTAAAGGAACATGTAACCATTACATATGTATCTATGCATAGCAGCCACATTTTTGGCTTTCCTTATCTTTACTATGTATATATATAATGAATATATACCACGGCATATATGTATAATAATGGCCTTCGTCCACTTTCTTTTCCTTTTTTTTGAATAATAATAATAATAATAATAATAATAATAATAATAATAATAATAATAATCAATTTAAATTTAATAGAATAAATAATAATTAAATTAAACTTCAATAATCATAAAATTTTATTTAATTATTTTTGTTAAAAATAATTTTCTTAAAAATTATATCTCAATATAATATATTAGCTCATAAATAGCTAATTATTTAATTTTCAAAAATCTGGAGTCTTACAGATATAATACTCATAAACTTCATGCTAAACATATCAATTAGATATCCTATATAGCATAGACACAAACTCAGAGTATGCAGTAAAGCATAAGTAGTCCATCCCTCAGACTTACTTTAAATACCGTGAAATTAATAAATAATTAGCCAATAAATTAATTATTACTCAAAGAAATTAAGAAAATTAAATTTTATAATTTAGAGGAGTAGAAATATTAAAAAATAAATTTTGACACAAATTTTAAAAATTTTGACCCAAAACCGGACCAACGGACCAAACCAGTTGAACCGGGCCCAAAGCCCAGCCTATAAATCACCCACATGAAGCCGCCTTCTTCATTTCATGCATGAAATGTGCTGAAGAATAGGAAGAATCACGTTTACAAACCCTAACCTCACCTCCAAAAATTCAATCGTCCATAATTTTCAATCCGGAGTTCTGATTGATGAGCTGTTAGCGGCCACGTGTTCGCCTTGGAATTCTCTTCAATTCTATCCGAACAAAGTGGTAAGAAATTAGCATTTTTCTCTCAGTTCTCCCTCTCCTCAATTTCGTGATTTTAGGATTTGGGTATTGAGGAATTGAATGATTTTAATGGTTTAGGTGAACTCTAGCAATGGATAATCACTGGGTTTTGTCCAATATATCCGTGGGTAAGGTAATGAACTGTTGAACCCTTGTGAAATATTGAATTAGTGAACTCTATGTTGATTATAGTGATATTGTGTGAATTAGATTGTGTTCTTATTTATTTGGAGTTTAATTGGACGGTTTGAAATGAAATCCGGGTGATTAAGTTTGAGGAATTGACGTTTGGAAGCTTGGAACTTGTGAAAAGAAAGGTTTTTGAGGAGTTCCGAGCTTAGAGAGAAATCGGCCAAGGTATGGTCTTGGTTTCTCGTAGTTAATGTTTAATGTCACGTGAAAACTTAGGCTAGAAGAAGATAGGAATGAACTGAATGAATTATTGATGGATTGTGTATATGGTGTGTAATGTGTGTACAAAGGATGAATGAATTTGTATGAGTTGGATTATGATTCTAATGAGTATAAATTAATGATGATTGTTGATGTGTTGAGGGTTGATGATAGGTTTGTGAAATTGAATTGAATGGATTGATTGAGAAATGTGTGGTTTGATTTTGTAAATGATTTGATATTGGAGTTGGTTTGATTTTGAAATAATTTGATACTGAAAATGATTTGAATGACTGTGAGGTGTTTGGTTTGATGGTTGGGACTCTTGAAGGGTGGCAGAAGTTTGAGTTTTAGAGGAGATACTGCTGAAATTTATATAAAATTTGAGTTTTGATTTGAAGTGTTATTTTAAAAAGAAAAAGATTATTATGTGGCTTGTATATTTGAGACTATTTGTTGACCATCTGTCGCAAGATGTGACCGGGCACTTTAACTTTTCAGATTCCCCCATGGGCATGCATATATATAATATTATTGAGCTTGGAATTTGACTCCATGGAATATTATATTATTGAGCTTGGAGTTTGACTCCATGGATATTATTTTTGAGCTTGGGAATGCACGCACAGAGGGACTGTCCAATGGTTAACTACCAGGACATGTCGGGTTGGCTGTATAATCGATAGATGAGACTCATCAGCCATAGAATAGGCATATATCATGTGTATTTATATGTTTTGCTTGTGTATGAATTGTTTTGGTTTGCTTAATTGCTTAACTCTACTTATTTGCTACTTGTTTTACTTGCTGTAGTTGCACCTCTATCTGTGATTTTTCTTGCTTGAATTGCATGTGCATGTTTTCTGAGAGACCCCTCTTGGCGAAGGTGTGAGGGGAGAAGGGTTGTTCCACCGGTGATTCAGAGGATTGGAGGAGACAGAAAATGAAGTTTTAAGTTAAAGTTAGATTTAGAACTTAAATACCTTAGATAACTTACTTAATTTCTAGTTTAGTTGGATCTTTAAACTGAAATCTGAGTGTTAGAGTTCTAGAAATGCCTTTGGCTTTTCCGAGACCTTTTATATTAACTATGCAGGCACCTTTACCATGCTGAGAATCTCCAAGTCTCATTCCATGTATATTCTGTTATTTTACAGATGCAGGTAGAGAGACACCTCATTGAGCGTCTGGAGACCCTCCTTACAAGCGAAGAACTATCTTTTGGACTTTCATATTTTGTTTTAGGCTATGTATATATGTTTATAGAATCTCTACATGTATATTTTGTATTTTGTCCCTCCTAGAGATTGACTTGGAGAAACATGTGTTTATTTTGTAGTTTGAGTTTTATTTTGGGTTGTATATATATATACTCTGACCGGCCTTAGCTTCGCAGGTCGAGTCTGGAGCTTGATATTTGTATTTTAGAACTCTAATATGTATATTATGTTTTTAGCCTTCTTTTGATCTTACCTATCCATTTTACGATTATCCTTGTGAGTGTGACACGCTTTTCTGTTTTTGCTTTTACTTAACTATTTCTTCAAGGCTTCTAGTTACAAAGTTCTTTAAACTATATTTATATACGTCTTTTCTTTTAGAGGTCGTAATATCCCGCCACCTCTGCTTTACGACTTAAGCATAAGGCTCTGTGTGGTAGGGTGTTACACTCACGAGGATGAACTGCTCTGATACCATAATGTAACACCCTATCACACAGAGCTTTATGCTTAAGTTCGTAAATCAGAGGTGGTGAGGTATTACGATATCTAAAAGTAAAATATGTACATATATAAATATGAAAGGAAGCTTAACTAAGAGCCTTGAAGAAAAGTTGGACAAAACAGAACTCGAAAGTCGCATCACACTCGAAACAGTTAAGAATAAAATGCGTAGATAATAGTAAAGCCAAAAAAACATAAGACATATGGGATAAGAGTTTCAAGAGAAATACATACTAACAAGCTCCAGACACGACTTGTAAAGAAAAGGCCAGTCAGAGCATATATATATATATATATATATACAATCCAAATGTTTTCAAAAAGACAAAATATAACTCTTGATTCTCCGAGTCAATCTCTAGGAGGGATAAAATACAAATTTATACAAAGTGGAGAACATATATACATATATATAAACTAGATACAAAATAAAAAGTCCCCAAAATGTAGATCTTTGCTTCTAGAGAGTCTCCAGCACGCTCAGCGAGGTGCTTCATGTCCTGCATCTGAAAACAACAAAATATGTATGGAATGAGAAGCAGGGGTTCTCAGTATAGTAAAGGTGCCCATATAGATAATATATAAGGTCCCGAGAAGCCAGAGGCATTCCAAAATCTTTAACAACCTATATCAAATCCTATAGTTCTTATTAAACAAAAAATAGGGTGGCTATATATAAGGATTTTAATTTAACTCTTCGTTTTTTGTCCCCTGCAAACCTCTAAATCACCAAGTGGAACAACCCTCAGCATCACCGCTGCCAGCATGAGGGATCTCTTATAAACAAACACATACAAGACAAACAAGAAAAACATAGATATAGATAGCAGATATAGAAAATAGATCAGGTAATAGTTAATTATAGCTAAGCAAATAGGCAAGTTAAAACAAATGCATACTCAAACAAAACATACAAGTGCATATGTCCTATGGCCAATGATATCATCTGTTGGTTATACAGCCGAATCCAACATGTCCGGTAGCGAATCCTAGACAGGAACACCACAACACGGAGCACGTGGGACAAAACCCCAACCCTTGCATCTTACCTGCGTAACCCGAAGCACGGGAGACAATCTTAACCCTTGTCTCTTACCCAGGTGGTGTTACAATTCTTGACTCGAAGCAAGTGTGATAAAACTCAACTCTTGCATCTTATCCGGTGTCTCAAACCTTTACCCGGAGTAAGTGGACAATGCCACTGCATCTTATCCGGTGTCTGAAACCTTTACCCGGAGCAAGTGGACAACACCACTGCATCTTACCCGGTGTCTCAACTTTTATCCAGAGTAAGTGGACAATGCCACTACATCTTACCTAGTGGTATATCTCAATCAGATTCAATTTCATTTCCAAATCCATTTTCAATATCAATTCAATTCATTCAAAAATCACAATTAAGATCTGTCCTCATCATCCATCATTCTCATAGCCAACCTCGTCATCTTCAATTTTTTTTTCAATAATTATCATTTCTCATTATCATACTCATCCTCATCACACTTCTCATTCCATTTAATCCATCACAATCCTTAACACTCCAATATATACTCTTATTCAACTTCATAAATTTCACTCGATAATCATGCTTACACTCGTTCTCAAGCCTAAAACAAGTTATTGGACCTTAAACAGGGGTTACGTAGGTTTGAAAAGTTAGAAGAATGGTTAAAAATTCAAAAATACAACTTTGGCAAAATAGGATGGTCATGCATATGCATGCCACTCGCGTACGTGCAAATTCAGAAATTACAGTGCCGCATACACGAGCCTATGTCTGCTTACGCGAGATTTGGAAAATGACGGTTTTGCGTACACATGCACTATCCGTGTACGCGAGAGTCCTAGGCAGAGCCTAATACTCGCGTCGCGTGGAGCCTTCCACGTACGCATGCATATTAGAACTCCAAAAAGCTGATAAGTTAAAAAAAAAATCAGTTTTTCATACCAAACTTCAAGCGCGCATAACTTTTTCGTTAAAAATCATTTTCAGTCTGTTTTTTAAATGTTACGAACCCAATTTTTAATTAACATAAGTTTCACAAGATTTTGGGGCCCAGAAGCCAAGTTATGGACTAGCGAAGTTGGTCAAAAATTATTTTTTATCAAAATTCTCTAGTTTTCCAAAATTCTCAATACAAACCAAATCACTTACAACCAAATCCAATCTCAAGCATTTACATTTAACACCAAATACTAGTTTCCTACTTATCAATCATCCAAACACCTAAATTATTCAATTCACATCATTATACTCATCATCCATCACATATATACACTTTCAACTATCAACTAGCCATTATAAGCCTAACCAAACCAATTCCAATTCATTCATCACATTCATTATCAATATTCAATATCCAATATATCATCAACTCAATTTCACAATTCTTTTACTAATTTTAACATTTAAACATCAACAATTCACATTACATACACATACCATATCTAATCAATCAAACTAACCAATTCACATTATTCAAACCTATCCTAAGGCAACTAGCCTAAGGTTCACACAATATTATATATTAGCTACAAGAAACCAAAACCATATATTTGCCAATTCTTCCCAAGCTTCAAGACACCACCAAATCTCTTTTTCACTAACTTCCAAAGCTCCAACCCAAATTCAACAATTTTCGACCATTAAAGCTTAGTTTCATACACTCAAATCGCCAATTCAACACTAACTCAATACGAAATTCAATCTAGTTCCACATAATATACCGAAATCAATACTAGGGTTTACAGTTATCCATAAACTACAAGGGTTAAAGTTTCTTTACCTTATCCATGGATGATTGGGACGAAACTCAACAATTATCCAATTATAGAATACGCCTAAACCATCAAATCATGAAAATTCTCAATACCCACAACCAAAATCAGAATGGAAGAGGAAACTAGGCAAGAAATTCAAAGTTTCTTACCACTTTATTTGGATAGAATTGAAGAGATCGACGATCGGAGCTCCGGATCAAAAGTTATTATCGATTGAAGTTGGTAGGGAAAAGTGATTTAGGGTTCCACTCATTCTCTTCTCTTCTCACCATTCTTCACTTTCTCTTTCACATGAGGGCATAATTTTATGCTGAATATGGGTTATATGGGTTGGGCCTTGGGTCCAATATGGGTCCAGTTCAACCGATTTAGCTCGTGGTCCCAACTTTGTGCCAAAATATTTAAAATTAATATTTTAATTCATATTTTAAATATTTTTACTTCTCTAGATTATAAAATTTAATTTCCTAATTTTTTGACTCATAATTAATTTATTAGTTAATTATTTATTAATTAACCGGGTTTTACAAAAAAGAATTATGAAAATACTGATTGGGTAAGTAAATTAAAGAGAAGAAAAATATAGGTGAAAGTTATACGTGAATTCAATAACTGCAACTGTAACACCCTAATTACCCTAAGCCTTACCTTGCTCCGTAAAGCAAAGATTAATCAAAGATTACGACAGTTCTAAAGATCATACGTATAATATATAGAAGAAATATTATAATCTAGAAGCCCGATGAAGGATATAGCTCAAAAACAGGATTTCAAAAGCGCAAAACGTACTAACGAAGCTACTATCTTAAGGCACAAGAAACATATAAGATACAACAATTATAAGTATATAATATCATAGGAAACTATCCTCGACTCACGGAGTTTAAGCCAGCTAGCTATATACAGGTATACAGAACCATACAGAAACCTGACAGTTTAAAAACAGCTTATACAAGTTTTGTTCTCTCAAAAGTAAGCCTTTAGGCAAAGACAAAATACAAAAGAGATATGTATAAACAAAATAAGCCAAAAGACTCCAAAAGAATCCAAGATCCTCCGCTTCTGTCACCATCCAAAGCAACTCACCGAGGTGGATTGTGACCTGCATCTGAAAACACAACAAAGATATGGTATGAGAACTGGAGGTTCTTAGTATGGTAACAGTGCCCAGTGATGTAGGATATAAGACTCCGGGACGCCAAAGGCAATCCTAAGCTTCATATCCATCACAAGATTCAACTTAAAGCATTCTAAAACAAATAAGCATAATATATGAAACCTTATCATAATTAAACCGGGTACTCTATCTTAAGGGATTTCTACTCTAACCAAACACCGCTGTCCCCCAGCCTTCACCAACCTATCCTCCATGCGATCCCATCGCCACCGCCTTCTGAACCTCCTCAATCCCAGTAGAAAGCACAATTAATAACAATGCAAGTAATTCACAAGTAAAAGCATACAAGGCAAGTAGATCACGTAAGCAAATAGACATGTTATTCAATTAGGCATACAATTACAAGTCGGCAGAGCAAACAAACAGGTAGAAAATACATATGATGAATGACTGCCCTACTGGCTGTGATATCACATTGTCGGTTCAACTGCCAACCCGACACACCTCCATGGAGATGTCGCCCTTCGAATTTCTCATATGAGAACCCCTGAGATATAGTGCCCGGATCACACTCCAGGTACCAGTGCCTGCACGCCTATAGATCCGAAGGGATGTGAGCGGGATATTCTTGCCTCAGACCTTACATCTCAACGTAAGCGGGATTAACCACCGTCCTTACGCCGCCGCCGTTACCTCGACAGGCGGGATTAACCATCGTCCCTGCCGGGCGCATAGCTTCTCATATTCTCATTAAAAACATTATTTCAGTGGTTCTCAAAAAGTGTTTTCAGTATACAAAGATCCATCATCTCAATCCGAGTTCTCGACTCATCTCAACCACTGTCCATCCATAACTCAGTTTCCAAATGTCAAAAGTTCATCATTCCTCATCTCATATATCAATTATCCTTCTTCTAATGTCAAACCATTCTCAGCACGCCAGATTCCTATGCCTCAGTTTTCTAGTTTATCATAAATCATGTACTAAAACCGTCAAGTTATATCCCATGTTCTAATACTCGAAACTAGGCCTAAAAGTATTAAAATGGTGTTTTAGAAGCTTACAACCTTGTTGGGAAGGTAAAATAGTTAAAAATAAGCAAAATTTGAGAAACAGGACGTGTGCGACTGCACAGGGGTGTGTGTGTGCGCACGCCCAGGAAATTTTAAAATGTGTGCGTACGCACAGGTGGCAAAATTTTCAGAATCTGTTCACTCGCACAACCTGTTCCAGCGCCCCCAACAGACTGGCCTTCCCGACGTGTGCGTCCGCACGGGCCTGTTTGTCCGCACAGGTTGAAATTTTTCCTTAGATATGTGCGCACACAAGCTGTGCTAGCACTGCAAACAGAACGCACTTCCCTACCTGTGAGTGCGCACAGGTGTGTGTGTCCGCACAAGTCAAAATTTTTGCAGGGTGTGCGTCCGCACGAGGGTGTGCGCCCGCACATATCAGTAATCATAAAATTCTGCAACTTTGCAGATTTCAGATTTTTAACACCAACTTTGAATGATCATAACCTAATTTTACCAAACTTTAACATTTACACAATTTCTTACCATACACATTCCAAATCATACCAAACCACTTAAAGTCACTCCAAGATCCATTTTTCACCAAAACTACCCTCTTGGTCACAAACCACAATCTATACCAATCTCTCATCATACTTCATCATTTTCAACATCAATATCATCTTTATATCAACATCAATTTTCTATCATCATACTCATTCATGCTTCTAGGCCATAATTAACAATAGTCATTCACCCCAATTTATCATACATCAAAATCTCAATATCATTATTTCTCAACATAACCATATTAATTCAACATACAACATCAACCAACCATCATCAACAACCACATAAATTCAACCCTATCCTATAGGTCACTAGCCCTAAGTGTCCATGAATATTATATACTACATAGAGGAAACCGAAATCATACCTTGGCTGATTTCCTTTATGCACCAAAACCCAAATGAGCACAATCTATGCTTGCCAACACAATCCAAGCTTTCACTCCCATTCCAATAAGCACAATTAAATTCCAAAAGCTCCCAAAGCCACAATAATCAAACTATATACATACAAATAATCTCAAATCAACCTAGGGTTCCAATTAAACATAAATTCACAAGGGTTTAATGGCTCTTACCTCTTCCAACAGATTTGGATGTCAAAACCCAAGGCTAAGCAAGGCTTAGAGCAAACCTAAACATCCAAAATCACAAAAACTCATTTAACCCCAAAGCCCTAGGAACCGAAATTTTGGAGAGAATAATAGAAAAGATTTCATGGTTACCTCTCCAGTTTCTTGTATGGGTTTTGTAGAGCTCTTCACGAGGAACGCGTAGCCGTAAATGGTGTAGCGATTGGAGCTCTCTAGCTCAAGATATGAGCTTTGGAAGATTGAGATGAATAGTGCTCAATCTCTTCTCCTCTCCTTCTTTTCTTATCTCTGATGTGTGTGTGTTATGAGTGTTGTGTGGTGAGTTGGTTCACTTAATGAACCCTTTTATATGTTGGGCTTGGGCCCAACTTGGGCCCGGTCCAATCCGTTAACGTTTTTAGCCCGTTTGCCCTAACTTCGGGCCAAACCTTTAAAATTAACGCCCGGTTTTTCATTTCTAACATTTTTCTAAGGTTTTTGCCAGTTTTCACTTTTTCTCATGCGGTATCAGACAGACTTGAACCGGTTCAACTACCGGTTCGCGATTTTTTACGGTTTTTCGCAGAAAACACATTTTTTGACTCGAAAAGACCCACTGAGTCCAAAAATGATGTTTAATACCTCAAATTCTCACTATAACTTTTTGGAATCAAATTTGGGTAATCTAACCACTTAATTAACTGGTTGATTAATTGCGGTTCTTACAGCAACAAAATTAAATGAAATTTGTAACGATGGAGGCGTTACAATCGAAGGTGTTGAAGGTAAAAAAAGAATGGCAGCAAGAGAAATACAGCAAAGTGCATCGAGCTATCAAAAGAGAAGCAGCAAGAATGAATAAAATTATAAAAAAATAAAAAGATATATTCTTTATGATTACAAAACTCTAATAGAATAATTAGAATGAGGCTAAACTGCTGGTCAGACTATAAGAGTACAATACTCACATACATACTCAGAAAATGATACAAACAAAGATTAACATAAAACTAAACAAAACATAATTTAAATAAATATCTCAAAATATAATAAGATCTATAAAATATTATTTATCACCAATGATTAAGCACTTGTTGGCTTCTAATTATTCTTTTCCTCATTTTATATATAGCCCCGAAAATCAACCTTTTGGCATAGTCGTTATCTAGTTTAAGACGTCATAAAAACTTATTTAAATAACAAATTTGCTATATATCCAAGCAATATTACCATCCATGTCTAACCAAGTAGATCCAACACCAACAAAAATAACTCTCATTAAAAAGATCGTGATTACACGCGCACACATTATTCTTTCAACCAAGTCATTTACGTTCACACACGGGGCTTTACATTATCATCATCATCTTCTTCTTCTTCTTCTTCTTCTTTGTGTTCCTCCTCCTCCTCCTCCTCCTCCTCCTCTTCCTCTTCCTTCGCGTATTTTCTTTTCATCATCATTCTTTTGTTGCTACTATTATTGATGTTATTGTAGTAGAAGGTGAGGAGAAAGAGTTTTGAATTGTGCAGGACAACGAGTCCAAATACACCTTAATTTACTCATAAATGAACCAAATTATATAATGGATTGCGACACAATTAACTCAGAATGAACCAAAATTACATAAAAATTACGACACAATTAACTCAGAAATGAACCGAAATTAATAATGATTGCGACACATAAACTCAGTTCGAAAAATAAGCACACAAACAAGACTGAATCATGAACAAAAATACATCCAAATCTAATTTTGGATCAGACAATGTCATTAATATGTTGCTTCTTCTTTTTTGTTTGATAATTTTTCTTTCTTTTTAGTTTTATTCCTCTTAAGAGAATAAATTAAGAAGAATTTTGAGAAAATAAAATAAGAAGGAGAAGATGAAGAAGAAAAAGATAAAAAAGAAGAAGAAGAAGCAGTAGAAGATGTGGAAGAAGAGGAGAAAGAGTTTTGAATTGTGTAGGACAACGAGTCCAAATGCACCTCACTTCACTCATAAATGAATCGAAATTATATAATGATTGTGACACAATTAACTTAGAAATAAGCCAAAATTACATAATAGATTGTGTCACAATTAACTCATAAATGAACCGAAATTACATAATGATTGCGACACATAAACTCATTTAAAAAACAAGCACACAAACAAGACTGAAATCATGAACAAACGGATCAGACAACGTCATTAATATATTTTTTTTCTTTTTTGTTTGATATTTTCTTCTCTTTTTCTTGGTTTTATTCCTCTTAAGAGAGTGAAACAAAAAGAACTATAAGAAAATGAAAAAAGAAGGAGAAAAAAAAGAAGAAAAAGATGAAAAAGAAGAAAAAAATAGTAGAAGATAAGGAAGAAGAAGAGAAAGAGTTTTGAATTGTGTAGGATAACGAGTCCAAATGCACCTTAATTCACTCAGAAATGAACCGAAATTACATAATGGATTGCGATACAATTAACTTAGAAATGAACCGAAATTACATAACAATTGCGACATAATTAACTCAGAAATGAAGCGAAATTATAGAATGATCGCGACACTTAAACTTAGTTTGAAAATAAGCACACAAACATGACTAAATCATGAGCAAAAACACATCCAAAATTAATTTTGGATTAGACAACATCATCAACATGGCAAAAAATTCAACAATAATAATAATAATAATAATAACGACGATAACGATAACAACGATATGTATAAGAAGAAGATAATGATAACGATAATGATGATGATCATGATGATGATGATGATGGAGGAGGAGAAGAAAAAGGAAGGAGAAGAAGAAATTCAAATGAGAAAAGAAGAATGATGAGGTGGTGGTGTTGTTGGTGATGACGATAATGAAAGAAAGATAACGAAGAATGGGAAGAAGAAGAAGAAGCGATGGCAGGCGTGCGTGAATTTGAAATACTTGGTTGGACTTGGTTAGAGTTATGACTTGGATGTAAAGTTTTATTGTTTAAATAATTATTCCATATAGAGAAGCATTCTGAAGATAAGTAAGGAGAATCGAAAAAATAGTGAAAAAATTAAAAAGGGAGATTGTGGGATTAAAGAATTGAACAGAAATTATGATTGATGTCTTTGTAACTTTTAATGAAATAAATAACAGCGAAGTAGTTTTGAATTATGTTAACAGGATTAAAATAGGAAATAGAAAATTGGACACCAAACTATATATATATATATATATATATATATATATATTATTTTTTCTCAAAATGAAGGTAATTGTATTACTTTAAGTGAATGATATAAAATTTTACGTGCGACCAAAAAAAAATATTTAGCATTATATATTGTTATAAAGTTATGGATAACTATTTTAATAGTTAATTTTAGTATATATCAAACTTTGGAATGTCACTCGTCTTTGGCGCTTTGGTACCCCCAACACTAAGGATTTTTTATTTAAATAAATAAAATAAATGCATTAATGAAAGAAATAAATAATTTTAAAAATATTTATCGTTTTTCGTTCCATAGTCATATCTTGTTTACAGTGTAAACGAGATATGACACGTCAGCTGCGTCGTATCTATCTCGTTTACAGACTTATCTCGTTTACACTATAAACGAGATAGACCCTTATCTCGTTTACACTGTAAACGGAAAAAGGCTGAACGGCGCCTATAAGTACAAGTCGTTTACACAGTGTTCTTGGACCCCACTTTGACCTAGTCAAACTCTTTCTCCCCTCTTTTATAAGTTTCCTTCCATATTTGAGTTTGAGACGGTGATGGCACGCCAGGCGGGCAACGACGGTGATATCAACAAACTAAACGAGACTTCGCATTATGCTGGGGCGGTCGACTTTGAGGTTAGTTGCATTATGTTCAGTTAATCTAAGTATGTGGACATTGTTAGGGTAGTCTCATAGTGACAAGCACTGAGTAAGGAGCTTTAGGAGTTGGACTGTATGATGAATTTAGAACAATTTTGCTTGTGTAAGATTCGAATGACTTAATTACGATTTAGAGACATAAGTAAGTTAGAGACAGTTGTAGAGTAGACACATGGTAGTATATTCCTCAGTAGGAGTAGTACTTTGTTCTTAAGTAGAATAGGAAAATGTATTATTATCTATTTATAGGTTAAAATTTTATTTTTCATTCCGAAGAGGCCTCGCCTTCTGTTGCCCCGGCGAGTTAGCCAAACCCTTCCTCCACCCGATGCCATCGTCCCGTATCTGACTAAGGCCGGATTTGGCGATACGGTGCCGCTCAGGGACTTCACATTTGACTATTCTCTGATTTCGGCACTCGTGGAGCGATGGCGTCCGGAGATGCACACGTTTCATCTTCCGTGGGGTGAGGCCACTATCACCCTGCAGGACGTGGCGTACCACCTGGGCCTACGTGCACACGGGAACCCCGTTGGGGGGGGGTGCCTACGTGACTTCGGCCGGTGGTACAACACTGAGACGTGGGCGATGGTAGAGCAGCTGCTTAGTGCCAGGCCTCCGGTGGTGGCACAGCAGGCGGCGCAGAAGAAGGAGTCGTTCACGCTGAAGCTGGTATGGTTGCGTGATCGTGTCTGACAGATGCCCCCCACCGACGATCCTGAGACCCTTCGACAGTATGCTCGATGCTACATTAAGTTACTGATAGAAGGGTATCTACTGATAGACAAGTCCAACAACCTGGTACATGTACGGTGGCTGCCGCTTCTTCGGGACTTTGCGGAGTGCATGGCATTATCATGGGCTCTGCTGTGCTGGCCTGGACTTACCAGTCACTGTGTTTGGAGGGCACAACAGGGAGTCATGAATATCGCCAGTTGCACTCTGCTGCTGATGAGTTGGACTATAAGCAGAGATTTACCACTCGTAACCGGCCTTGCTGGGACTATAAGCAGCGCTAATGAGGTACCTCTTGCCCTCAGTGGACTTGAACCGTGTCATGAAGTTCGCAGCCATGTGTCTTATGCAGTAAGCATGGTAGGCTCTAGGGGGATGCCAACCACTATCATCGGAGGTAAGCGCTGCCTTGATAGCCTGAGATCTGTCAGAGATAACCAGTAGGCCATCCTGTGGGGTGACGTGGCATCTCAAATTAGTTAGAAAGAACGACCATGACTCGGTGCTCTCGGACTCCACAATGGCAAAGGCAACAGGCAGGATGTTTCTATTCCCATCTTGCGCCACTGCAATAAGCAACACACCACCATACCTGCCATACAGATGCGTACTATCTACAGAGACAAAGGACTTGCAATGCTTGAATGCTTCTACACATGACGGAAAAGACCAAAATACCTTGTCGAACATACTGCAGTCACGTACAAGGAGGTGCCCATCGTAGAATGGTTTGACGCGAGGTCAAAGATGGTACTAGGAAAACAGCTCTGCAGTGCCTGAAGCAACTTGGGAACCTTATTGTACGGCTCCTCCCAATCCCCATTGATGGGGCAAAAATTAGCCAATTAAGAATTTATGATAAGAACAGCGTTGCAAGTACAGTTCTTAACCAACAAAAATCCACTTATCAATTTAGAAGGGTTGTCACAAATTTAGAATAAAAATACTGGGAGTAGGAATCCCAGGTCGTCTCCCAACGAGTTGACAAAAGAGTGCTATTTTATTAATCAGGAGTTTTCCGAGAAATTTTAAGAGTTGAAGAACAAGAATTTAAGTAATCGTAAATTAAAGCACTATAAATTAAAAGAGGTTTTATATAATCAGAATAAAAAACCTTGACCGGGGAAAGATTATTCGGAAGTTTTATCATTGTTGGACTTTCTCAAGTGTAATAGCAAGAGGTTGTTGTTTTCACTTAGTTAACCCTTACTAAATAAAGGAAAGTCAAGTAATTGAGCTAACTCTTATTTGCAAGTCCTAATCCTCTCCTTATGGAAGGATTAGCGTTAGTAAATAGAGAGTTAGCCAACAACTTCTAATTGAACTAATCACTTGAGTATTCCAACTCAAGGGTCTCCTTTTAATCAACCCGCAAGTCAAGTTGGGAGTCTACTCCATTGACATTAATGTAACTTTCATAAATGATAAAAAGGAATAAGAGGAAGACATGATAAATTAAATAAAATAATAACTAAAAATTAATTAAAGGTAAAAATAGTTCTTTGCATTAATAAATCCAAAAATCCTAACATACCTATCTGAACAGGGTTAATAGGTAATCAAAAGAGTAAAGGAATAAAAAACAAACTAGAATAATGAAAACTTCAACGGAGGTAATGACTCTTCTCAATATCCAAAGCAAAAGCATAAAACTAGAAATCTATGAATGTAAAGAAAACCTAGAGGAAGTAGTAATTTTTCTCTAAGATTCAAAACTAAAACTAAAAACTATGCGAATGAGAATGTCTGTTGAGTCTTTACTTGTCCCCTGGCTCTAGTCTGTGTTTCTGGGCCGAAAATTGGGTCCAAGCTTGGCCCAAAATCGCCCCCAGCGTTTTCTGTGATTTCTGCAGATAGCGCACATCACGCGTACGCATCGCCATGCAAACTCCAATTCACGCGCACGCATGAGCCATGCGTGCGCGTCACTTCTCACTGGTTGTCTCCTTTATTTCTTGTGCTCCTTCCATTTTTGCAAGTTTCCTCTCCATCCTCTAAGCCATTCCTGTCCTATAAAGCCTGAAAATACTTAACATACAGATCACGGCATCGAATGGTATAAAGAGAAATTAAAAACATACAATTTAAAGGCTTAGCAAGCAAGTTTTCAATCATAGAACAAAATTGGGAAGGAATTGTAAAATCATGCAAATAGTATGAATAAGTGTGCAAAGAATTGATAAAAATCACTCAATTGAGCACAAGATAAACCATAAAATAGTAGTTTATCAATCTCCCCACACTCAAACATTAGCATGTCTTCATGCTAAGCTCAAGGAGATAAAAGGAATGAATGGGGAAAAGTTGGACTCATGAGATGCAACCTATGAATGCAACTATATGTTAAGATGATTCTGTCTACTTGGTTAAAAGTAAATAAGTTCTTCAAGACAAACATAAATCAGATATCACTAATTCAAATCATACAATAAAAGACAAGTAAACTTGTAAGAAGATAGCTCATGAAAGCAGGGAACCTAGAATCAAGCATTGAACCCTCACTGGTAGTGTATATGCACTATAATCTCTCAAGTGTCTAGGGTTAATCACTCTACTCTTCTCTAGTCATGCTTTCTAGACTTTGTTCTTCATCTAACCAATCAACAAAAATTTAGTATACCAATACAAACATCATGAGGTCTTTTTAAGGTTGTAATGGGGCTAAGGTAAGAGTGAGGATATATGTGTGGCCAAGTGAGCTATAATATGAATCTTGGACTAACCTAAGCTCTCACCTAAACACACACACTCTATGTAACTCTAAAATCATGCTTAGCTACCCATAATTCCCACTTTTGTATCACATACTCATGTACCAAATTTTCCTTAATTTCACCACATATGCATCGATCTTTTATTGAACTTAGCATTGGGGTAATTTTGTCCCTTTATTTATTTATTCATTTATATTGTAATTTATTATTTTTATTTTTATTTTTTTGAAAGCAAACATAACGTATCAATGCACATAAGTTTTTAATTTTTCTGGTCTCACATGAGTATACATCCAAATTCCTAATACTTTTGTCAATAAAACACAGCACACTTTCATCACCCCAAGTTCCCACAGTTCCCCACACTTAATTAATACACATTCTCTAACTTAAGCTAATCAAAGATTCAGTTGAGGTAATTAATTGTTTTTCCGCTTAAGGCTAGTGATGTAGTAAAATATAGAATAAATGGGGATTAAAAGTCTCAAGGTGGCTAACAAAGGTGATGGAAAGGGTAGGCTATTTGGGATAAGTGAGCTAATAACAAATGATGGCCTCAATCATATGCAAGCATGTAAATACACTAAACAATGGACATATAGAATGGAACAAAGTATAGATTGCAGTCATAGAGAAGAAAATACAGAAGAATGAAATATTATGTTCAAATAATGTAACCATGTAATTAAGCTCAAATCTTACAGGTTGTGTGTTCTTAGCTATACTTCATATTCCAATTTACAGTCTTCAAACAAGTTTAACACAATTTTTCAATTTAAATTAGTGGAATGCTATAAAAAGGGTCTTGAAAGAAAACTCATTACTTTAACCAAACAAAACATACATGCAAACAATTATTATCATGCATTCTATCATATCTAACAAAGGAAAAATAGTCAAATATTGGTGTTAAGAGAGAGAAGTTACCTCCCGAAGTCAAGGACTGACCTCCTCACACTTAAGGTTCGGCACGGTCCTCCGTGCCATCAGTAAGGAGCAAGGGAGGGCTAGAAGCATCGCCTCCAGTGTCTGGTTTGCCTTGGCTTCCTGTGTTACTGGATAAAGGGGAGTCCGGGGTGTCCATTAGTTCTGGGGGTGGGTGTGTACCAACTATGAGGTCCTTCAAATAGTTGTATCGGCGCTTGTTACGGCACTCTATTTACTCCATCCGCCGGTCTTGTGGTGTGGATGATGGTGGAGTAGAAGTAGGAGGAGTATCCAAAGATGGGCCTGTAGGCCGGCTCGCAGAGGGAACTGGTGGCCTGATGTACTTCCCATTCGGGACATACTGGTCGGCTCTAGGGATCATGACCTTCGTGTCTCCTACCCGATAGGACACACCTACTGCAGAGACCAAATCTGAGTCCAAGACGGGGAAGGGCAGGTTACCCGCAATCTGTACATGTCCCATTGCTTGCCGTATGTGTCGGGGCAGGTTGAGGGATTGCTCTGTCAGGATGCACCAGATGAGGACAGCCATGTCTGCTGTGAAGGTCGACTCGTGAGTGCTCGGAAAGACATAGTGGGACATAATTTGTGCCCATATGCGAGCCTCCAGGGTGAGTGACTGGGCTGAGATGCTCTTGGGTTTTGAACGATGCTGCCCGTAGATCCACTTGCTGCCAGGTTGGGCTATAACTCCAAGGATGCTATCCCAGTCAAACTGATACATCTGGCGCTTACGAGATGCTTCTTGATATGCATCCCATCCCTCTGGACTAGGTGGAAGGTCCAGTGCTCTCTGTATGGCATTTTCGGAGACAGGGACCTGATGCTGACGAATGTAGACAGTCTGCAGAGTAGGCGAGTAAAAGTTTGAGTAGAATTCAACTACCCATGATAAGTTGGCCTCTCGCAGCTGCCTCCTCAAAAATCCCCACTATCTTCTCTCAATTCGGGGCTCCACAAAATCAATAAAATGTGTTGGGATAATGAGTAGATGCTCATTGTTGTAGTTCCTCTCAGCTAGGATGGGGAATATCTGTTCGTAATAACGGTTAGCAAACCATGTGGAGTCTCGGGCGGGAAAAGCTTTCTCTGATTCATCAACCTTAATGATCCTCTTCACCCGCTTTGTTGGTGGCTTTACACTGGTAGAGGGAAGTGCTTTTGCTAGTGTTCTCTTGGTTCCTCTCCTTGCTGGTGTCTTGTCAGTAGCTTTCTCTTTTCCTTTCTTGGTACCCATGTCTAAAGAAGAAAGAAAAGGAAGAATATTAAAGATAGATAACTAAAGAACCGGAAGGGAGAAAAGTCCAAGTGATAATGAATGCCAAAGAAAAGATGTTAGCTTAAATACATGGTAGCTACAACATGTAGGTAAGACACCAATGAAGATCAAGAGGGCAATTCATAATAAATAGATGCAGGAGTGTTTATGGCATTCAGAAACAGGCATGAGAAGCATAGTTCAAGCATCAAGTAGTAAATGTGCCAAATTAAAGAGCATGTGTAATGATGACAATTGTGAATAATAATCCCAAATACATGTGGAGTACAAATATTGTGAAAGAGGCATTCAAGTAAAAGGGTAAAACAAAATAGAGTTCAAGATGCCATAAGTCTTTTCACAAACACTTGGTGAGCAAGTTAAAGTAGGAATGAAAATAATATAATCCAAATGTGTATGAGAGCCAAATTAAAATATCAATTGTCAAATCACTCCTCATAATATCCACAAGCTTCATTATAGTAAGGTAATACCTAAATAAAACTCTAATACCAACATAAGAATGCATGAAAAAGAAAGAAAAAGAAACTATGGATAATGAAATTAAAAGAAAAATAAAGAAGAAAGAAAAATAAATGCAAGAATGGAAGAGTAGAAGGGAAGAAGAAAAGAAACCTGGTGATGAAGATGAAGAAGAAGGAAAGAAGAAAGTAGTAGAAAGTAAGAAAGAATAAGGAAGAAGAAAGAAAGAAAGAAGAAGAAATAATTAGGATTGAAAAGAGTTAAGATTGGGGGAGAGGGAGAATTAGAATCAGGCGCTGAGGTGGTTTAAGTGTGCGTCGCATGCGAGGCGTACGCGTACGCGTGGGTCGCGCAATTTCCAAGCGACGCGTAAGCGTCAGGGACGTGTACGCGTGATATGGGTTGTGCAATTGGCGCGAAGGCAATCCCGCGCACGCACAACTCTCTGTTTGATACGCACGAGAGCAAAAAATGCATATGACGCGTGCGCGTCCACGCGTCAAGGACGCGCACGCGTGGATGGCTGGTGTGGAAAATCGTGATTCACACTTTTCACAACTCCGCACAACTAACCAGCAAGTGCACTGGGTCGTCTAAGTAATACCTTACGTGAGTAAGGGTCGATCCCACAGAGATTGTCGGCTTGAAGCAAGCTATGGTCATCTTGTAAATCTCAGTCAGGCGGATTCAAATGGTTATGAGGTTTTGATAATTAAAAGATAAATAAAACATAAAATAAAATAAAGATACTTATGTGATTCATTGGTGGGAGTTTCAGATAAGCGTTTGGAGATGCTTTGTTGCTTCTGAACCTCTGCTTTCCTATTGTCTTCTTCCAATCATGCGTGCTCCTTTCCATGGCAAGATGTATGATCCTCTCGGATGAAAAATACCAGGTACGATCTCTGCACGGCTAATCAACTGTCGAATTTCTCGTCTCGGATGAAAAATACCAAGTACAGCTACCGCACGGCTAATCATCTGTCGGTTCCTGCTAGCATCGGAATAGGACCCTTGTCCTTTTGCACACTGTCACTGCGCCCAACATTCGCAAGTTTGAAGCTCGTCACAGTCATCCCTTCCCAGATCCTACTTGGAATACCACAGACAAGGTTTAGACCTTCCGGATCTCAGGAATGGCTGCCAATTGGTTCTAGCCTCTACCATGAAGATACTAATCTCACGGACTCGGTCTGTGTATTAGAGACCTAAGAGATACGCACTCAAGCTGTTGCCCAATGACTACGTTGAGCTTTGATAGAACGGAAGTGGTTGTCAGGCAGGCGTTCATAGGTTTGAGGATAATGATGAGTATCACGGATCATTATATTCTCCATATTGAAGTACGAGCGGGTATCTTAGAATAGAATCAAGCGTGATTGAATAGAAAATACTAGTAATTGCATTAATTCATGAAGAACAGCAGAGCTCCACACCTTAATCTATGGGGTGTAGAAACTCCACCGTAAAAAATACATAAGTGAAAAGAGGTCTAGGCATGGCCGAATGGCCAGCCTCCAAGTCCAAGTCTCAGATCTAAAATTGATCAAAAGATTATAAAGTCTATGAAAAAGTGCTATTTATACTAAACTAGTAACTTAGGTTTACAGGAAATGAGTAACTAAGTGCAGATAGTGCAGAAATCCACTTCCGGGGCCTACTTGGTGTATGCTTGGGCTGAGCATTGAAGCTTTCACGTGCATAGGCCATCCTTGGAGTTAAACTCCAGCTTGGGTGCCAGTTTGGGCATTTTACGCCAGTTTTAGTGCCAGTTCTAGCGTTTTACACCAGAAATCTCTGGTGGGCGTTTGGATGCCAGTTTGGGCCATCAAATCTTGGGCAAAATATGGACTATCATATATTTCTGGAAAGCCCAAGATGTCTACTTTCTAACGCAATTGAGAGCGTGCCAATTGGACTTCTGTAGCTCCAAAAAATCCACTTTGAGTGTAGGAGGGTCAGAATCCAACAGCATCTGCAGTCCTTTTTCAGCCTTTGAATCAGATTTTTGCTCAGGTCCCTCAATTTTAGCCAGAAAATACCTGAAATTATAGAAAAACACACAAACTCATAGTAAAGTCCAAAAATGTAATTTTTTCATAAAAACTAATAAAAATATAATAAAAAGTAACTAAAATATACTAAAAACTATGTAAAAACAATGCCAAAAGGGTATAAATTATCCGCTCATCAATGGCCATTGTGGGAAAATGACGCGCACGCGTCAGGGACGCGTACACGTGGCGAGGCTTGTGCTCCCAGCACAGTTCCAGCCCCATACCATCATAACTCTCTGGCCATACACCCATTTATGCCGATTTGCAGGGTCACGCGTACGCGTGGGGGACGCGTATGCGTGGACTTGCTTGTGTGCAAGGCACACCACCAGCACCACTCCTGCCCAACTCTCTGTTCAATTTTTATTTTTCACACACATATATATGACGCATACGTGTCAACGACGCTTGCGCGTCGTGTGCCCTTTTTTTTATGCAGGATGCAAAATACAACATGCAGATGAATATGCAGAAATTATGAATAACTATTGTGAAAATTAAAATAAAATAGACTTAGAATGAGAAGAAACGATCATGCCATGGTGGGTTGTCTTCCACCTAGCACTTTGCTTTTACGTCCTTAAGTTGGACGGTCCATAAGCTCAATCTGCTTCTGTTGGTGGGTCCTCTAAGAGGAAGACCTCTAGCTCTTTATTTTCCTTCATCTTTTCACCATGATAAAGCTTTAAGCGATGTCCATTGACCTTGATGAATTTGGAACTTGAAGGATGACTCGGATGAAAGACTCCGTATGGCTCTGCCTTCTCTACTCTGTCCCATCTGGATCTCAGCTTTCCTGACATGAGTCTCAGCCTTGAGTTGTAAAGGAGAACTAGCTCCCCGGGTCTGAAATATCTTCTTTTGATATGCTTGTCATGCACAGCCTTCACCCTCTCCTTATATAGTCTGGAGTTGTCATATGCCTCGAGTCGAAGGGTCTCTAGTTCTACCAGTTGCAGCTTCCTTTCAGCACCAGCCTTCTCAAATCCCATGTTGCATTCCCTTACAGCCCAGAAAGCCTTGTGTTCCACCTCCACTGGGAGGTGACAAGCCTTTCTGTACACTAAGCAGAAGGGGATCATTCCTATGGGTGTCTTGTATGCTGTTCGATAAGCCCAAAGCGCATCTACAAGTCTGGTGCTCCAGTCCTTCTTATGAGGCTTGACTATCTTTTCCAGTATGTGCTTTATCTCTCTGTTAGACACCTCGGCTTGCCCATTGGTCTGGGGATGGTAGCCTGTTGCTACTTTATGAACAATCCCATGCTTCTTCAGTAGACCTGCTAATCTCCTGTTACAAAAGTGAGTGCCTTGATCACTCACGATTGCTCGTGGTGACCCAAAGCAACAAATAATATGGTTTATAACAAAAGTGACAACATTGTTAGCATCATCAGTATATATAAGAAACCACTAGAGTTTGGGAATGGACCTACGAAGTCAACGCCCCAAACATAAAAAATTTCACAGAATAGCATAAGCTGTTGGGGCATCTCATCCCTCTTGGATATATTACCAAACCTTTGGCATGGGAACAAGATTTACAGAAGGTAGTAGCATCTTTAAAAAGAGTGGGCCACCAGAATCCACAGTCTAAAAATTTCTACCTGTTCTTTGACGGCCAAAATGTCCTCCACTCTCAGAAGAGTGGCAAGCCTCTAAAATGGACTGAAATTCTAATTGAGGCACACACCTTCTAATTATCTGGTCAGCACCATACCTCTATAAATATGGGTCATCCCATATATAATATTTGGACTCGCTTTTCAGCTTGTCCCTTTGATGCTTAGTAAAATTAGGAGGAAAAGTGTGACTAACTAGATAATTAGCTATAGGAGCATACCAAGGGACTACTTCAGATATGGCGTGCAAATTGTCAAATGGGAAAGCATTATTAATAGGAGTGGAGTCATCCTGAATGTGCTTAAGGCGACTCAAGTGGTCTGCCACTAAATTCTGGGAACCACTCCTATCCTTAATTTCTAAATCAAATTCTTGCAGCAGCAATATCCAACGTATTAGCCTTGGTTTGGACTCTTTTTTAGCTAATAAATACTTTAGATCTGCATGGTCTGAGTACACTACGACCTTAGTACCAAGTAAATAGGCTCGGAATTTATCCAGAGCAAAAACAATAGCTAGAAGCTTTTTTTCAGTGGTAGTGTAATTAGACTGAGCAGCGTCTAAGTCTTAGAAGCATAAGCAATTACGAAAGAATCCATACCTTCGCATTGAGCCAGCGCCGCTCCTACTGCATGGTTGGAGGCGTCACACATAATCTCAAAAGGCTGGCTCCAGTCTGGTCCTCTCACAATCGGAGCTTGAGTTAAGGCGATCTTCAGCTTATCAAACGCAATCATGCATTCCTCACTCAGCTCGAACTCAACATCCTTCTGTAGTAGTCTGGATAAAGGCAATGCTACCTTACTGAAGTCCTTGATAAATCTCCAGTAGAAACCTGCATGACCAAGGAACGAACGGACTTCCCTCATGGAGGAGGGATAAGGTAAACTAGAAATCACATCTACCTTTGTTGGATCTACAGAAATACCAGTATTAGAAACAACATGTCCTAGAACAATACCCTGTTTAACCATAAAATGACACTTTTCAAAATTCAATACAAGGTTTGAACTAACACACCTGTCTAATACTCTAGCTAAACTATCCAAACAAAGGTTAAATAAATCACCATATACGCTAAAATTATCCATGAAAACTTCCATACAACTCTCAATAAGATCAGAGAAAATGCTCATCATGCACTTTTGGAAAGTAGCCGGTGCATTACATAAGCCAAAAGGAATCCTTTTGTATGCATACGTTCCAAAGGGACATGTAAAAGTAGTCTTCTCCTGATCTTCAGGAGCTATATGAATTTGAAAATAGCCTGTATAATAATCTAAAAAGCAGTAATGTGATTTACCTTACAGGCGATCAAGCATCTGATCAATGAATGGCAGGGGGTAATGATCCTTGCGGGTAGCCTGGTTGAGGCGCCTGTAATCAATGCAAACTCTCCATGAATTCTGCACTCTAGTTGCCATGAGCTCTCCATGCTCATTCTTCACTATTGTGACTCCAGACTTCTTGGGCACCACTTGTACTGGGATAACCCATTCACTATCTGAGATGGGGTAGATGATATCAGCTGCAAGCAGTCTGGTTACTTCCTTCTTGACAACTTCTAAGATGGTAGGATTTAACCGCCTTTGAGGTTAACGGACAGGCCTTGCTCCCTCTTCTAGAAATATCCTGTGCTCACAAACTTGAGGGCTGATGCCTACTATATCCACCAAGCTCCACCCAATTACTTTCTTGTGTCTTCTCAGCACACTAAGCAACTGCTCCTCTTGTTGGGAAGTGAGTTCCCTTGTAATGATGACTGGGAGCTTCTAATTTTCCTCAAGGTAAGCATACTTGAGGTGGGGTGGAAGGGGCTTTAACTCCATTTTTTGCTCATGGCTGGGCACTTGATCATCTGGAGCTAGTGATGATGGCAAAGTGTCCGCATTATGTTTAGAGGGTTTTCCCACACTTGTATCTTGCTCCATGTGCATTTCTTCTACTTTTTCTTGGTGAACTGCAGCTACAGTCTCATCAATGATGTCACACTGGAAGATGGAGTGATCTTCCGGAGGGTGCTTCATAGCTTCATCCAGGTTGAAGCTCACTGCTCTGCCATCTATCTCAAAGGAGTAAGTTCCTGAGAATGCATCCAACTTGAACTTTGAAGTCTTCAAAAATGGCCTTCCAAGCAGGATGGATGATGGTCTTCCTGAGTCATTAGGGGGCATCTCCAAAATATAGAAGTCAATAGAAAATGTGAGCCCCTTAATGCTCACAAGCATGTCCTCAGCAATTCCAACCACTGTGATTATGCTTTTATTTGCCAAAACAAAACGAGTTGCCGACCTTTTTAAGGGAGGGAGCTGATAAACCACTATTTCATGGTTTATCTTGTACTCAATTGAGTGGTTTTTATCAAGTCTTCACCCACTTATTTATATAAATTGCATGGTTTTACCATTCCTTCCTCATTTTATAAGATTTATGAAAACATGTTTCCTATGCTTTATTAATATTAAAAATTAATTATCCTTTATTGCCATTCGATGCCGTGATTTCTGTGTTAAGTATTTTCAGGTTTCATAGGGCAGGGATGGCTTAGAGGATAGAAACGAAACATACAAAAATGGAAGAAAAGCATAAAAATGGAGTTTTGAAGAGAAGGCAGCGACGCGAACGCATGGACAACGTGGCCGCGTGCCTGGCACAAAACACAATCGACGCGAACGCGTGGACGATGCGGACGCGTGACCAGGAAAAACTCTAGATGACGCGAACGCGTGACCCACGCGCACGCGTGATGGACGCCACGTGTAGAAACTGCAAAAAACTCCCCCAGCGATTTCTGAAACCCTTTTTGGCCCAGATCCAAGTCCAGAAACACATACTAGAGGCTATAAAGTGGGGGGATGCATCCATTCATGGGGGATGATCTATCTATTATTCAGTTTTCATAATTGAGATGTAGTTTTTAGAGAGAGAGGTTCTCTCCTCTCTCTTAGGATTAGGATTAGGATTTATATTAGGATTTAGGATTTCAACTTCTTCTCAGGTTCAATATTCCTTTTATATTTTTATTTATTCTAACGCTTTTATTCGTATCTGACTCATGTTACCAATTTGGCTTATGAATTCTTCGTATTTAGATTTGAATGTTTTATTTATTATAATTTGAGGTATTTCATATTTGACTTTGCTTTGCTTTATTTATATGAATGCTTTTAATTTAATTTAGATATTTTCTCCCTTTTGGCTCTGGTTAAGTAATTGGTGACGCTTGAGTTATCAAATAAAGCAGTGGTTGAAATTGGGAGTTGCTGATTAATTTGAGCTCCAATAACTCTAGCCTTTCCAAAGGAAAGACTAGGACTTGAGGATGAAATTAATTAGTCCACTTGACTTAACTAAGTGGGATTAAAACCCAATTCTCATCACCATTGATAAGGATAACTAGGATAGGAATTCCAGTTCTCATACCTTGCCAAGAGTTTTATTAATTATTAATTTATTTTTCTTGTCAATTAAATTACTTGTTCAAACCTTTTAAAAACCCAAAATTCTACCTTTTCCATAGCTAATAATAAGTCATATCTCCCTGCAATTCCTTGAGAAGATGACCCGAGGTTTAAATACTCGGTTATCAATTTTATTGGGTTTGCTTAAGTGACAAACAAAACTTTTGTACGAAAGGATTTTCTGTTGGTTTAGAAACTATACTTACAACGTGATTACTTTTATTCTTTACCGATAGAAAATTCCGATCGTCAGGAGCCTCAAAGCATCATATACAGACAATGGCATAATGCTAACACATGCACCTAAGTCACACATGCAGTCAAAAAATGTTACACCCCCAATGGTACACGTAACCATACATGGACCTGGATCCCCACATTTTTCTGGTATGGCACCCATTAAAGCAAATATAGAGCTACCTAAGGGAATAGTCTCTAGATCCTGTATTCTATCCTTATGCATGCATAAATCCTTTAGAAACTTCACATATTTAGGTACCTGGCTAATGGCATCAAAAAGTGGAATGGTTACCTCAACCTTTTTGAAGATCTCCACCATCTTTGGGTCGAGCTCCATCTGCTTTCTGGACTTCCTAGCAAGGTGTGGAAAGGGGATAAGGATGGCGTCTCTTGTAGCTTCAGCCTCCTTTGGTGCGCTATTCTCTGGTTGAGCTGCTTCTTCTTCAACCATGTCTTGTACTTCTTCCTCCTCTTCAGCATCTTCTACCTCAATAACATCTTCAACTTGAACGTTCTCCTTTGAGCTTGGCTCCTCATGGTTCCTCTCTTGCAGTGTGGTCCTGGACCTCAAAGTAATGGCATTGATGCCACCTTTGGGGTTGTGTAAGGGTTGAGAAGGAATTGCACTGGAGCTTGAAGGTTGATTGTTGGAGGCAATTAGTGAATCCATCCGGGAGACGAGAGCCTGTAAAGTAGCATTCAGACCGTTCAGAGTAGAATTAAGTGTATTCTGAATGTCTTGGTGTCCTTGCGTCATAGTGCGAAGCATCTCATCATTAGAAGAAGAAGGGGGTAAGTGATTTGAGGGGTCTGCTGTTGGTTGTTCTGAGGCATTTGGAACTGCCTTTGGTGAGGTGCTCTATAAGGCTGGTTTTGGTTCTGCTGTCTGTTGTTGTTGTTGTTGTTGTTCGACCTCTGATTTTCATTGTTGTCTCTGCCTCCTCTGTTGAATTTGTCCCTCCATTCTTGGTTGCAATTATCTCTCCATCCCTGGTTGGAATTATCTCTCCATCCCTGGTTAGAGTTGTCTTGCCAACCTTGATTGTAGTTTCCACCTTGGTTGTAATTGCCGCCTTGTTGATTGTATCCTTGATTCGGGTGGTCATAGAAATTATGAGTAGCTGCCAAGGTGTTGTCTTCTTGTTGGAGCTGCAGACACTCATCAGTGTAATGAGTATAATCGGCACATATTTCGCATACTCTTTGAGGAACCAACTGTTGACTCTGTTGTGGTGGGGGAGGCTGAGGTTGTTGTTGATTCAGCTATAGTTGCTTCAATATGTTGGTCATCTCTCCCAGAGTCTGAGTGAGAGCAGCAGTCTCACTGCTAGAGGAAACCTCTGCAACAGCCTTGGGATGGTTGTTCCTGTGCCTGACATTCTAGGTAGATTAAGCTAGATCGGTGATCAATTGCCACGCTTCTGTCGCCGTCTTGTACTTCTTCAAAGAGCCATTACTTGGAGCATCTATTGTAGTCTTATCATGAGGCTTCATGCCTTGTGTGAAGTAGCTAATCAACACCATCTGGTCAATCTTGTGGTGGGTGCATGAGTCTAGGAGATTCCTGAAGCGTTTCCAGTATTCGTAAAGGGTCTCTGACTCGCCTTGAATAATGCAGGAAATCTCTTTCCTCGGTCTGTCTGTAACTTCAGCTGGGAAGTATTTGTCCAGGAACTCCCTTCTGAGCAGATCCCAATTGGTAATGATTGCTTCAGGTTGAGTGTAGAACCACTCCCTTGCCCTTCTCTCAAGAGAAAATGGGAAGGCAGACAGCAAAATAGTAGTCTCATCTGCACCATGACGCCTAACAGTTGAGCAGGTTGTCTGAAAATCCCTGAGGTGCTTGATAGGCTCCTGAGCAGGTAAGCCATGAAACTTGGGTATTAGGTTGATTAGCGCAATTTTCAGTTCAAAATCTGGAGCCAGATTTGGGTGACGTGCTTGATACGGTTGCAGTGTAAAGTTTGGAGCGCCTGCTTCCTGGAGAGTAATCCTTCTGGGCTCCGCCATATTACCTGCACGTAAATCAATAGAATCAGTAGAAAATGAGCTTGTTTCTTCCTCAGATGGCGCTTCAGATTCGCCTTCAGAAGAGACTGGTGAATTGGTAGTAACCACTTCACCACCCTCAGAGGCTAACCGATGCCGAGCTCGCCTAATACGTGAAATAGTTCTTTCAATTTCAAGATCAAACGCGGCTAAACTCGGATCAGGCAACGAACGCGTCATTCAATGAAAGAAGCATACAGCTCATGGTAATAAAATAAAATAAAATATGCAAAAATTGAAAAATTAAAAATATTTACACCAACTAATAATTTAGCACGCTATTGCAACTCCTCGGCAACGGCGCCAAAAATTGATGGGGCGGAAATTAGCCAATTAAGAATTTATGATAAGAACAGCGTTGCAAGTACAGTTCTTAACCAACAAAAATCTGCTTATCAATTTAGAAGAGTTGTCACAAATTTAGAATAAAAATACTGGGAGTAGGAATCCCAGGTCGTCTCCCAACGAGTTGACAAAAGAGTGCTATTTTATTAATCAGGAGTTTTCCGAAAAATTTTAAGAGTTGAAGAACAGGAATTTAAGTAATCGTAAATTAAAGCAGTATAAATTAAAAGAGGTTTTATATAATCAGAATAAAAAGCCTTGACCGGGGGAAGATTATTCGGAAGTTCTATCCTTGTTGGACTTTCTCAAGTGTAATAGCAAGAGGTTGTTGTTTTCACTTAGTTAACCCTTACTAAATAAAGGAAAGTCAAGTGATTGAGCTAACTCTTATTCGCAAGTCCTAATCCTCTCCTTATGGAAGGATTAGCGTTAGTAAATAGAGAGTTAGCCAACAACTTCCAATTAAACTAATCACTTGAGTATTCCAACTCAAGGGTCTCCTTTTAATCAACCCCCAAGTCAAGTTAGGAGTCTACTCCATTGACATGAATGTAACTTTCATAAATGATAAAAAGGAATAAGAAGAAGACATGATAAATTAAATAAAATAATAACTGAAAATTAATTAAAGGCAAAAATAGTTCTTTGCATTAATAAATCCCAAAATCCTAACATACCTATCTGAACAGGGTTAATAGGTATTCAAAAGAGTAAAGGAATAAGAAAACAAACTAGAATAATGAAAACTTCAACGGAGGTAATGACTCTTCTCAATATCCAAAGCAAAAGCATAAAACTAGAAATCTATGAATGTAAAGGAAACCTAGAGGAAGTAGTAATTTTTCTCTAAGATTCAAAACTAAAACTAAAAACTATGCGAATGAGAATGTCTGTTGAGTCTCTGCTTGTCCCCTGGCTCTAGTCTGTGTTTCTGGGCCGAAAACTGGGTCCAAACTTGGCCAAAAATCGCCCCCAGCATTTTCTGTGATTTCTGCAGATACCGCACATCACGCATACGCGTCAGTCACGCGTACGCGTTGTCTGGCAAATTTCCTTGTCACGCGTACACGTCGCCATGCAAACTCCAATTCACACGCACGCGTGAGCCATGCGTGCGCGTCACTTCTCGCTGGTTGTCTCCTTTATTTCTTATGCTCCTTCCATTTTTGCAAGTTTCCTCTCCATCCTCTAAGTCATTCCTGCCCTATAAAGCCTGAAAACACTTAACACACAGATCACGGCATCGAATGGTATAAAGGGGAATTAAAAACATACAATTTAAAGGCTTAGGAAGCAAGTTTTCAATCATAGAACAAAATTGGGAAGGAATTGTAAAATCATGCAAATAGTATGAATAAGTGTGCAAAGAATTGATAAAAATTACTCAATAGAGCACAAGATAAACCATAAAATAGTGGTTTATCACCCATAGATTTGTGCAATTGCCTTCTGCTTGGCCATCTACACCTTTCTGTAGGACGGCTTGAAGTGATAGCTCGCTTGGACCGCACCTTGCAAAACCGGAATGGACACAGAGGGGTTGGATTGAATCAAAGGCAAGATTACCCGGCATATCAGACTGCTATCTAGCTGACGATGGTCTTGAGACATGGTGGGTGCTAGACAACTTTGGACTCCACCGACCCTCCGAACCTCCCTGAACACAACAACACAACATTGCTTTAGGCACTTCGTACACCTACTTAGTATATTGTAATGAAGTATTGAAAGGCACAGATAAACTTAATATTACCAGTATCCGAGGTTCTATCGAAGGACCACACGAAGGCTCCATTTACACCCATTATCAGCTTGACGGCACTGCACATGGTACTTTAAGCGGTCTGATTCTATCACTCGGTACTCCGCACTCCTCCAAATACTGTAGTTCTTCACACCTTGAAGCACTGCCTCTCGGCTTCTAAACTTGTGGCCGACTTGAAACTCTACACTACCGTCTAGGTTGTAATCCTCTTCACCCGTGTCAAGAAACGGAGTCCTCTCGTGCATGGCGTCCAAATCCAGACTGTGATAATGAGAGGGAACTGCCGAAAACGCCAGTATCGGAAGAGGTAGAGACAGGGCATGGCGGGTCGTAGTCGGAACGGGTGTCTCCGGAACACACTCATTCTCATCCACACTATCGGACGATCCGCTATCACCACTGTCCGCCACGTAATCCTCGTCCGACTACTCCTCGCCCACCTCCGCCTCATCAACTGGAACGGTGACATGAATGGGAGGTGGTGCGAAAGGTCGGTCGTCCTGCACATAGGTCGAGTATACGGAAGGACCACCGCCACTGTGTCCAACGTCCGCAGACAGCTCCATTACTTGCTCCACCATGATCCTCCCATGGATGTCGAACATCACTCGCACATGCTCGTCCCCTTGGAGTCGGAATAGTCGAAATCGGAAGACTCCATTACCCATGGGGGCCAGTAACATATACGCCACCCTCCCGATTTCCCTCTCTACTGTACCACCGAGCTTGCTCAGTATCAAACTCTTCAAATCCGACAACGTATTCACACGTTGAATGCGAAACAATATCGGATCCTTACACTCAAATGTCACCCCATTGTCGCCGTTTCTCATACGGTAATTAGGATACACAAGCACAACTATGTACAGACTATTACTGACCATGCCTTGTATTTGTGAAAAATATGATACAAAAAGTTTGTAAAGAATACCAAAGATTACACATCCTTTTATAGCCGGTGGAACACAACTCCATGTATCTCGTTTACGCTGTAAACGAGATAAATAATGCGTCATATTTTGTTTACAACATATGACTACAGAACGGAAAACGATAAATATTTGTAAAATTATTTATCAATGCATTTATTTTATTATTTAAATAAAAAATCTCCAACGCTAAAACAAAACCACACGCAAATTTCCCTCCAAAAAAGTGCAACTGCAACCTGCATTACATTCCTCGAAGAAAGAAAACGACGTCGCTGGGCTTTCCTATAAAATGGTGACAAATATGAAAAATTGAAAATGAAAACTGAAAAGAAAAGAAATTTTTGTTTTCTTTTAATGGTGATGGAACTTCTGAAGCTCTCAAAGTTCAAGCTCCAACTTCAATCCCTAATTTCCGAAGTTCGATATCTCAGGGTAACACTTTCTCTGAAAACCCGTTCGCCATGGACACTCCCTCCGTTTTCTTCGACTAACTTGAACTTTTTCAGGACAGAGAACGCTCTGCCACGGAACAGCACCGCCAACAAATCCAGGTTTTCCATTTTCTGTTCTTTTACTATTTTTCTTTAGAAAATTTTGGTTATTTTTTAAGTGCTTATTTGATTTGCGGTGTTTGAGAGCGAGATTAGAGGCAGAAGCAGAATGAGGAAGAGTTGACTATGAAGATACAGGAATTGCAGCAAGAGTTAGCTTCGGTCAAAGAAGAGCGCCAGAAACTGGAGAGACAGGTTTGTGGAATTTGATATTTGTATCTTTAAGATCTTGTTTCTCTTTGGAAATGAAATTTATTTTTGCTTCTAATGCAGGTAAATTACCTACAGAATGATAATGCGATGCTTGAAAGCAAGCACAAAGAGTTGAAGGGAACCCTAAATAGCGTGCTACAGTCTAGGGAGAATTTCGTGCATGCTTATGAGGTTATTTTTTGTATGATTGACTTTGGTCTTCTTAATATTCGTTATAAATATTGCCATATAAACCATTGAATATAGTCAGTAAAGGGGAAGAGATGGTGCTGATTCAGCAGTAGGAACCGAGAATTTTGATCATCTCAATTTTCTTTCATGGTTTGCGAGATTGTGTAGAATCTGATGAACATGTGATGTGTGAATTTGAGCAGAACTGGGAATCGGTGTTTATAACTATATAGCTATAGTGAACCCATTTCCCCCATTTTTGTGTGACAATTCTATGTATCTCCAGCGGTATTCATATCTAATCCATATGTTTGATTTTGAACCATATGATTTGTTAATTAGGATTTTGGTTGTTTCTGTAGATTACCAGGACAATGAAGGCTTGTACTTTATAGAGAAATTAATAACAGTTGGACTCCTCCTAATTAAGAAATTACACTGATCGTGTATTTGGGTTTAACAAAAATTTATGCAGGAATCTACTGCTCAAATGAAACGTTCAATTGAAACCAAAGACAGGATGATCAATGTTCTTTCAGAGAAAATAAACTCTCACTTATTGTTATTTGATTCGGTAGAGAAGGAGGTGTTTTATGTCAAGCAAATTGTGGACAAAGTGCAGAATCTTGTAAATGATAAAGAGGAAGTTGGTAAATAGATTTTCAGCTAATAGTCATTCCTGCGTTTTTATCTGGGGAACTGTATATTCATGCGATCAAATGATATAGAAGATTCATTGGTCTCTTGTTTCCTCCCTTTTCAATAATATCCTGTAAGCAGTGACTAGCCTGAGAAACAAAATGGACCGGGTCTCTACATTTGAAAAAGAATTTGTAGGTAACTTAAAACCCCCACTATCAATCTTACATATCTTAAATATGTTGTATGCTATTAATGATATATTTAGGTGCATGATGTGTTTCCATCCTGTCTAAGTTTCATCATCTGGGAAACGCTATTTTTTTGTTGCTCCAGAAAATATTACTGATCTAAGAAATAGACTGGAAAACAATGAGGCTGAATTACGAAGAAAGGATAGAGTCATCTCACAGCTAGAGGCAAAGCTGGATGCGGCAAGACTTAGCAATAATGATCGAGCTCATATAGAAGAAATATCCATACCAAAATGGAATAGTTGTCTTAATCAAATACAAAAGTTTCATTTAAATTTATTTGCTTTTACTTAACAGATTCTGTTGAAGTCTTCTCTTAACCCAGCTAAACATAAAGCAAACTTTATCAGCAAAGGATGTGGAGATACAAAACTTAATTTCAGACAAAGAGGTTGACATTCGATTTACCGCAATGTTTATGATTTCTGGTTGGAGGTCCTTTAACATTCTAACTCCTCTGAACATAATCCTAAGGCATTGCAATATGAAGTTGGAAGTTTACAACACATCCTACAGAGGATTCAGGACACTATAATGAATACGAATGAAGAGGTAAATGGATTTCATCCATTTTTGGCTAGAAGGATTTTATTTTTAATACAATTTCTGACTTGACTCTAATTTTACTGTGACATACATAGTTGTCATCTCTTTTTGAAATTTTATCTGTTTACTGTAAGTTTCATAAGTATACAAAGATGAATAGGAATACTATTTCTTTGTCAATTTTCTCAAGATTTTCTTTCACCCTTTTTAGATGGGCCTGTCTGCATGGTTGGATGATTGATACTTTAGTTTCAAACAATAATTTTTACTCTCTTGTTTTTAAAAGCTATTCTTCTAATTAGTTCTCAAGGTTGAGTTGTATTTCTACATTATGTATGTGTCAGCGCAATGCTTGTTTTTATTTCAGGACAAAATGTTATTCTCCTCAATTTTGTCACAAAAAGAAGCAAGCACAACAGATCTGAAGGCTACAAATAATAGGTAAAAATAACATATTGGTACACATGTTAACTTCATCTAAAAATTGCTGTTGGAATTTATAGCTTATTTAGTGCAGAATGAAAAAAATAAGACACTTGCGTTTCTAGGCTGTCATTCCTATATGGATGCAAGTGATACCTAATAATGAATGTATCAAAGATGTTGGACTTTCCTGCATTTCTAGGCTTCTATATGAATATTTCAATTATTTCGTTCTTATTAAACAATGCTGTCCATTTCCCAGGATGGAAGATATTGTTCCAGGCAAGGAAGAGAAGGCTCATGAACCTACTGAATGCTGACTTGAAGGGCAGAGGTTTATGTTCAATGTTATTTCCTTTATGTTTCTAAACAGTTTAATCAAGTCACTGGATCTAACTTTGTCAACAAACTCATATTTGATATTGGTAGATATATGAGAAATAGCTTTGAACCATGGCAGCAAAGAGGACAATGCATTTTCCTTGAAGAATATACTCTTTATTTTTTATATATTTCTTCTGGGACTTAATTGTTTGCAATTGGTTGCTTTAGTTAACCTAAGTAAAACCCAGAAGCACCAATTTTATGGTTCAAAAGTTTGATCTTTTTTACCCCAAATTTTTCTTTTAGATGTTTCTGTAAAATTTTCGATTAATTTCATAAAAAGTTGAAATTATCCTGATTTTTGTTACATGATAACTTCAGTTACCTAGGTGTAGCTCAAAAGCCGAAAAAAGAAGTGTTTGAAGAGCATCAATTTGCTGAAGGTATAGTGTCAATGCAGATTTATCAAAATTTCCAAGGGAGATAATTATAAATGTATTAAAATATATTAGCAATTAAACTATATAGTCATTACTCGTTTGCAGACATGAAGTTTTCTTCCATGTTAATCATTCTTAAAGTTTTTTTAACTCAAATTCATTAAACTCTTTGTTTCTATGGCCATTTGATCTTTTAAAGTTACAGTTTCAAGTTTGTTATTCACCTGTAATTTACTAAGTTTGGACAATGAACTCAACTGCTCAATCTTTGTTATGGAGGGCTGGAGGCAAATTGATTTGCAATTTGTTTTGACTTCCATACGGGACATGCTTTGAGATGGTAATAGATTTTAGAACCAGTTGAATTAGCATAATAGTTTACTAGTAGTGTCCGATGTTATTCTGCAGGTTTGATCAGATCCTCCTATGACAGCTTACAGCTGATAATCAATAGAGGTATGAATTTTTTATTCTCATTGTTGTAACATGGGTTGTCTGAAATAATGGTAATTCAGATATTTGATTTTAATTTAGTAGATACTTCCATGTTAGCATGACTTTGTTATTTTTTTATTTTTATCATTGGTTACTGTTTGGTTACTCATATTTATATTGTCATGAAAATAGGTGAAGGAGGCAGCACTATGAAAATGCACGGATAATGCCCTGTCGAAGCATGGTTTTGGTGCCACAATTTTTCTTTTTGCCTCTCATTGCTCATTCATCATTGACAATGCCACAAATTCCCTTTTGATCCTGTATGCTGTATTGGATGATCATTTGATAATGTAATGTCTGGTTCCTTTTTATTATTATTATTATTACTATTTTTTTGGGTGGGGGCTGTCATATTTATATACAATTACAAACTCCAATAGAAGGAAGAGACAGGACCACTTGTGGTCATTATTCTGTCTAGTCTTAATGAAAGTATCTATGGACCCAAATTTCTTTCTCTTTCAATAATCATGACAACAAGGAGAATCTTTTTTTTCCTTATGAAGCCATTGGGACTCGGATTCTATTATTATGAATTCAACTAAGAAGATTGGACTTGATTGAGGCTCAGTGAAAAATGAGTCTTCCAACAAGATTGTTTCCCCCCCCCCCCCCCCTCTCTCAAAACTCCCATTCAAAATCTCTACGAGATCAAGTTGTATAATTGTCCATTATCTTTGTCAATCCCCACTCTAACAAGGTATCTTTGGTACAAAGGAGAAAAGGATTATTTGAAAGAAAAATGCTAGGTGAATAAGTTATTTTTTTAACTAATTTAGACAGAGTCTTTTTTCTTCATATGCATCAACACTTTTTTCTTCAATTGGTATTTATTGTGCTAATAAGTTATTGAATTAATTTGGTTGAATTTAATTACTAAATAATTTGATCATATAGCATCACCGTATTTTAAAACAAGTAGTTTAGAAGTCTGAGCTGAGGTTGTTCCAACTTTCAACCAAATCTTGTACTTCGATAATAACTTGTCCACTTGACACTACCTGGAAGACAATCATGATTTTAACCTTTAGTAAGGTTAAGTCAACATCAAAAGTATATCGCTTATTGAAGAAAGGAAAAAAGATATATAGTTATTGTTCCTGGTCTAAGAGTCTTAATTTGTAAGGAGTAATGATTAGTGGGCTGACCATCAAAAAATAACTATTAGTGGGCTTTTCCGCTTTTATGAATTTTAGTGTAATGTCTCTAAGCTCCTCTCTTCTTTGATAGTTTTTAAGTATTATTTTTTACTATTAAAAAGAGGCCTTCATAGCAATGTTATTAGAGAACTTTTAGAATAATGAACCAATTTAAACTTTATCTATTTTCACGAAAGACAATATAATTTTTTATTAAAAAAATATTTTAACAATTAATATTATTTATTTTGAAATAATACGTATTTTTGGTTAAAAATTTTGTCAAATAGTTATCAAAATTAGTTTTGTAGGAAATTTTATTTGTAAACATAAAGTGTATTTTTTGTCCTTAACGTTTATAATTTTTTCAAAAATATTTCTAATGTTTAATTTTATTCAATTTTGTCTTTAATATTTTTGATTTATTTAATTTTGACCCTAACGTTTTAGATAAAATTAACATCCATAGATCATTTTGACATCAATCGGAACTATTAGAGACAAAATAGAATGAAGTTAAACGTTAAAAGTACTTTTGAAAAAAATTACAAATATTGAGGACAAAAAGCAGACTTTATCTTATTCGTAATATGTAGGAATTTTATACTCTCACAAAATTCATTTTAGTAATAGGACCAACCACTATTATTTTCAACACGTTTTTCATCCTCATCGTTATAATTTTTATCTCTATTATTTCTATTGAGCAACTATATCTTATCACCATTATTATTTTCTCTACTACTATCAACACAAACACAAACACTAACACTAACACATCAACATCATCATTCTATTTTTTCGTTTCTTATACGATGTTATTTTTTCCTATAAAAATTTTTCATACTACAGTTACTTTTTTTTCTTAGACATTATTTGCAACAATGATCCTTTTTTACTTAATCACCACGGTGAAAAAAGTTTCAAAAATAAATTTATTAAGAGTCTGTGTGAATTTAAAACTCTAAAAATTATCAATAAAATTCTTATAAAATCAATTTTTTGATTTTATAAGAAGTTTAAAATATAAATTTTAGGGGGTGGGCGAAGTATCCCTTTATTTTTCTGAGGTCGCATTTTCTTTCATAAAAATATGTAGGAAAGGCATTGAGTTTTTAATCAATTTGTTAAAGCTACTCAAGAAAAAAAAAATTTAAGATATTAAAAACTCAAATATCAGAGTCTTATTTCACAAATAAACATGTTTCCAAAACTTCATTTAGATTTTCTACTTAAAATCTACTATATTGTCTTGATGATTAGTAAATCTGAAATATTTGTAATTTAAATCCGGACTACTACATAGCCATTAGCTAGATATTGTGAATGACATTTACATTTAAAAAATGGTATCCACATTAATTGAAATGTCTATTAATATTGAGAAGATATTCAATATTATTAATGAAGTGAGAGAATAGAAGTCTAATTATTTTTTAATTAAGATATTGAAGTTCATACCTAATAAAAACTTATAAATTTAATAGTTATTAAATTTAATTTTATTATTTTATCACTTTTTTACTTGATTTTTTTCCCCAAAACTTTAAGCTTTTCTATGTCAAAAAACAAAATAGAAAAAGGCATTAACCTTTTCGTGGCACGTGTATTTCACACTATCTAAGGCCTCAAGTAAGTGCTTTCAATGTTCACTATACACATTTTCAAATGAGTAGTTTAGGATCTAGCTACCCATGTTACAGCTGTTTACAATGCAACTTTTAATAACGAAAAAGAAAAAGGAGTTGGTCTCTTTTTTATATCAATTATTATGAATTTAAAACTATAATCTCATAATCTGAAACGTTTCACAAGTTATGGTAGATGGTCTATGATAGATCATAGAAGTTAGAAATGTTGAATCTAAAATATTGCACGAGTGTCATAATATAATATTGAGCTATATAAAAATAGTTTTGCAAATGCAAAAGCAACACATGCAATAATTTCAGCGTTAAGAAGGGAAATCTAACAGTAACTTTTTTCCATTCTTTTACCTTGCTAAGAAGACAAAATTTTGATCCTTAATTCCGTCAGAAATTTCCAGCTTTGCTCAAAGCACGAGAAAGAAATACGTGGTTGCATTGAGTCAAACCCATCAATGCACTGATTTTGGAGTACACTCATTTAAGTGCTGCTTGGGGAATAGTGAGAATGCAATAATGATGCGACTTTGCTAAAAGAAGTGCGATATCCATATTTCCGCTTTTTAATTTTGGTGTTGTATCTCATAGTGGTATTTTTTTTAAAAGAAATGTTAGTTGTTTTTTAATTTTTTGTTTTTATTTAATTTTTTAAAGAATTTATTATTATTTAATTAATTTAAATATCTATTTTTATGTATTAGTTGTTTTAAAAATTAGAAAAATTATTTATTTTTTATTTTTTTTAAAAAAATTGAATGCAGAACAATATTTAAAAGATATTTAGTTATATTGTTTTTAATAAAATTGACGGTATATTTTTTATGTGAAGATAATAAATTTGAGGGTCAAATTTTTTAAATTTGTAAATTGAATTCTTGAATTTATTTTATGATAAAAAAATATTTTAACACAACTCAGACTTTTTAATTTGTGCATTATAAAATTTAATTTTTAAATTTTTTTTATAAATTTTATTATTTTTTAAATTTGAAAATTTGATTTGTTATTTAAATTTAAAAAAATTATATAAAAAATACACCAATTAACTATTATAATAAATTACACACAATTTTTTTTTATATTTCTAAAAAAATTAGCCTCATATTTAAGATGCAAGATATTTAAATCCAAATTTTGACGAGAAATTCTTAAATTATATATTACGGGCAGGACAATTAAATTTTTAAAGGACTTTTATAAGAACTATTTGGGTTAAAAATATAAATACAAATTGATAAATCCATGATGATGCTTAATATTGGACATGTTAGGTTTATTTGTTATTTTTCAATTAATTAAGTCTATTGACTTGGTAAAATTTTTAGAGGCTTAATTATCTTATTATTCATAATATAAATCATATACTATATTAAATAAGATAGAGAAAAATAATAAAACATGTAAAATATTAAATTTATTATTTTACTCATATTCTTTATTATTGAGTACTAATTTAATTGTTGAAGAGTTTCAATTCAATTACTATAACTTCTATTGTTTGATTGTATGTGTAGATATGACATTTTTATTATTTCAATACCGTTCTTGAGGTTTAAGTACAAAGTCTAGCTAGATAAGGTAATGATTTAAATTCGCTTAAATTGAGTATGGTATCAAGAAAACAACGATTTAATAAGCAACATAATATAAGCATAACCACAGTTAAGGGAAGAACATAGATAATGTTATACATCAAACATAGTCACTTGTAGCGCACATATATATGCAATAACATAAATAAAGTTATTTATTTATGTAACACATAACACTTTGTAGAAGCGGAATTATTTTGACTCTATAGGAAAGATTAGGTCTTTGAGTTGGTTCCGGAAGATAAAACCTATGAAGGATCTTCTTCGGAACTAGAGAGATATTCATTAGGGATAAATTGGGAAATAACTTTTCTTAGAAAGGTATAGATTTGAATGGAAGGAAAATGGTGGTCTTCAATGGATTTGTGAGATGTTAGGTTTGATAGTGGTGAGTACTGTGAAATTTTTGTTTTTTTGAAATGAATTATAATCACTCTTTATTTTTCAAAACAAATAAAAATATCTTTAAATACACAATTTTTTTTTTCGGGCTGGGATGTAATTTGCCTAGACACTAGGCAACTATGCGTTTGAGATGCAGGTTGTCTAAACATGAGGCAAAATGGGTCCCAACATGGTCTCCACCTAAAAAATCAATCTTTTTATAATTAGAAAAAAATATATAAAAGACATTTTATAAGTAATTAAAATAAATTAAAATAATTTTATTTTGTTGGAATGCAGTTCGTCTAGACAATAGGCAAACCACATGTTTGAGATGCAATTTGCCTAGACATTAAGTAAATTATATGCTATAACACTACAATACATACATTTGGATATTATCAGCGGCTTTGGCGTTGGTAATTTATTTTACTGACAGCTAAACTGTCAGTAATATTATGTGAGTAAATAGCTCGTTAAAAAATATTGATTGATGGTAATATTAGTGTTGCAGAAAAAAAAATTATTTACTATAGCAACAACTGTCAGTTAAATAAAAAATATTTTTTATTAAAAAATAAATTGCACCTTTACTAATGCTAAAGATGTTGATAGAATTGAAAACTGATTTTTTTATAAAATATTTTACCAACAGTAGCGATCTCGTCGAATTGGGTGGTGATGTAGGCGATCTCTCCCTCACATCTAAGGTTCAAAGTGAACCGAGCTAAGCCGTCACGAAAATTGAGTTTGACTCACGACTCGATTCATTAACAATCGAACCTATTTCTTAAGTTCAAATTCGACTCACGAAAAGCACACGAGCTGGCTCAAATAACAGAAATATAATTTATAATTCTATATCAATAAATTATAACTAATATATATTTAAAAAAATTTAAAAAGATCAATTTTATATATTGTCTATCTATCAATTATACATTTTTTACTTATGTCCTACATCAAAAGTATAGATTAAATAAATATAGGATATGTGTGTTAATAATATATATTTTTTTTGGTGACTTTTTTTTTTACCAAAAATATGAGACTCGAACCCGCAACTTCTTAATTGAGTATGGGGAGACTATGCCATTTGTTAATAATATATATTATTAATACATAATATATATTATTAATACATAATATATATAGAGAAAAACTCTGCGTACAAGCGATTAGGGCTTGTAAGTATTACAAGTCAATTAAACTCTAATCCCCAAAATTCGCTGCAAGTGCTACATTCTTTACACGCGCTACATCCCTTCTTCTTCTCCTTCTTTTTCGATCGTTCTTTTCTCCCCCTTTCTCACTGGTTTGTTCTTCGTCATTGACGTTAGTTCCTCCACATACTGTTACGGCACGTTTTCATTGCACCTTCTTCTTCTTCTTGCTGCACGTTCTTCTTCCTCTTCCTCTTCTTCTTCTTCTTCTTCTTCATTGCACCTTCTTTTCTTTTTCTTCTTCTTCTTCTTCTGCACGTTCTTCTTCTTTCTTTTTCTTCTTCTTGCTGCACCTTCTTCTTCTTCTTCTTCTTTTTTCGTTATTCTCGATTTCTATTGTTTTTTGACATCAAGCTCTGAAATCGTTTTTGAAGAAGAAGAAGTAGCAGAAGATGAGGAGGAGAAAGAGAAAGAGTTCTGAATTATGCATGATTTTGGGTGTATTTTCTGTAATCTTTTGGGTGTATTTCTATAATCGTTTGGGTGAATTCCTGTAACCGTTTGGGTGTATTTCTGTAATCTCTTGGGTGTATTTTATGTAATCGTTTGGGTGTATTTCTGTAATACTTGCCATTTTTTCTGAAATGAAAAATACACCCATAGATATCAGTAAGATACACCCATAGATATGAGTCAGATACACCCATAGATATCAGTCAGATATCACTCAAATATACCCAAATGATTACAGAAATACACCCAAACGATTACAGAAAATACACTCAAACGGTTACAAGAATTCACCCAAACGATTATAGGAATACACCCAAAGGATTTAAGAAAATACACCCAAAGGATTTAAGAAAATTCAGAACTCTTTCTCTTTCTCCTCCTCATCTTCTACTGCTTCTTCTTCTTCAAAAACGATTTTACCATGAAAAATCGAAAAAAAAAAAGAGAAAACAGAGAGAAAAGACGTAAATGAAGAAGAGGAAGAAGAACGTGCAGAAATGAAAGAAAAGAAGAAGAAGAAGAGTAAGAGGAAGAAGAACGTGCAGCAAGAAGAAGAAGAAGAAGAATTTCAGAAACCATGAAAATCGAAAAAAAAAACGAAGAGGAAGAGGAAGAGGAAGAGGAAGAAGAAGAAGACGAAGACGAAGAAGAAGAGAAGAAGAAGAAGAAGAAGACGAAGAGGAACCGTTTAAGTGGGGCGCGTGTAGTTACGCTCCATTCAAAATGAGTTAATGCGCGTGTTAATGAAATTTGGGCTGATAACTTGTAAAACTTGTACGGCCTTTTTACTTGTATGTGTAACAGGCCCCATATATATATATATTTATATTTATATATAAAATCGAGTTAACTTACGAGCTAATGAGCGGAGCTTATCCAAGTTTAAACTTGGCTCATTTAATTTATGAGCTCAATTTCAGGTTCATGCTTGACTCGCCAGCTCATGAGCTGGCTTGAATTACTTCCAACCCTACTCACATCTCTAATGTCGTTGCTCCCACTCCTGCTGCTCTTGTTGATAGCGGGTTTGCAGCTCTAGGTGTTGCTCCATCTGTTAAGTCACCTCCCGGTTGAGTAGGGTAATCTATGTAACACCTTAACTTTTAGCACCTCATGATGTACCAAAAGAAAGGCGTTACTAACCTAATTCCTTTTATTATCTATTTAATATTGAGCCTTTATGCGTAAATTTATCGATGGTTTTACTAAAACTATAATTTTTTTCAACAAGTACAAGCAACACATATTCACATACTTAATATTAATAATACGTTGTAGTGTTATATACAAAAGCAATTATAGAACCTGCCCCTCTAAATAAAACTCTAACTAACAAGGCAAGGAGAAAATAAATTCTAATAACCCCAATTCGTAAACATATTTCTCTGTGCTCCCACAACTTCGGAATAAGCCTTCGCACCTGTAGCTGAAAGGGGTGGAGATAGGGGGTAAGAACTGGGGAGTTCTTAGTAGGGTCGGGGTTAGGAGTTAAGTTCATTCTATATATACTTGGTCAGTAATAACAGTCAACAAGGTACCATCTAATTCAACAATTAAAGAACACAGAATTCAAACTCAAGCACACACAATCATAGAAAACACAATCACAAACAAGTATGCGCAAACAAGTATGATGCATGTCTATCCCTAGTGCAGGTAATGAGCTTATCTGTCAGTTTCGACCCACTCCCGACGTAACTCAGCAACCTTTGTCTGAGTTTGGTTTCAAGTGTCATAACCTCTGTAAGCAATCTCTGTCTTAAAGGTGCGACTCTCTTGGGTCGATGTATGCAAACATAACCTTTGTAAGCAACTTCTGTCTTACAGGTGAGGCTCTCTCTAGCCAATGTATGTAGCGATAACCTCTGTAAGAAACCTCTGTCTTACAGGTGCGACCATCCCCTAGATTGGCCGATATATCTCTGGAAAGCAAATTTTGGTGAACTCACCACCATATCTCTGCTCGTTTTCAGCAAGTAAACAATCATTTTTGCTTCTCTCCTTTCCTTTTCGTTCTTTTTTTCTTTTCTTTTCTGTTCTCTGCTCTCCTGTGACAGAGGTTCTTTAGATTCTTTTAACCTTTTGCTCTCTGCTCTCCCTGTGGCAGAGATCCCTTTAGTTAATATATTATTTTCTTTTCTTTTCTTTTATCATCATTCTTTTAATTCCTTACTTTTAACATCAAAAATTATCTTCACACTCTTCCCTCATCTTTTCCTAAATGTTTTATGAAGAGGAGATCATAAGATCTTTAATTTAGATTTGTCTTTCTAAAACTTTTAGAAAAACATGTCTATTTACCATTCTCTACTTTATTTTTCATAATACATACAATAATATTTTTATAAAATAATATATTGATAAATAATAATTTGTAATAAGAATTTACTCTAATGTAAATGAGTAATTTTAAACAAATATTTAAAATAATATTTATAATACTCTTAAAACTTATTTTATAAAACCTTATTTTCAAACTTTTATTAATTACTTTCTAAACCACAAGTTATTTAAATTTTTATTTTTGACTTCAATATTTTATAAAATTATATTTAAGCCTTCACTTTGTTTCAAATTTATATAAATAACCCTAAACTTTTATAAAATATCCGTTTTATCCCTGAACTTTATTTATTACCCAAAATACCCAAAAAACTTATATAATTATAAGATTAAACTCAATATTTTCATAAAAATACAAGTATATTTCCTCAGAAATAATTCTTCTTGGCTGATTCTTCTCTTCACCAAGAACTGAAACCCTCCTTATTTTCGTTTTAAAATATACATTTAAATCTTAATCCGTTTTTGAGTTTTACGGTTACCGATTTTTCACAACTTTTAATTTAATTCCTCGGCCATTAAATCTCACCCATTTTATTCAAAACTAACACAATGACAGTCCCAAATCAGCCTCATTATCACAGTTTGGACAGCACAAACATGACCAAATCACAAGCTTAATCACATATAACAATATATCAACAAAATTCAATATAAAGTCAATCAAACTCCATCAACAATCAATCAAAACAATCATTCACTTATCCAACACAAATTTAATCGGTGAGAATTTACCGAAACTCTACCTTTGTATGAAATCAAAATACTCGAAACTCTGGAGAAGCCTTTTGACCGAGCTGCCGAAGAAGAGAATATCTGGAATTGTTTGTGCCTCCTAGAACTCCAATTGGCCGAACTCAAGGAGTAGGAGAGCTACGTCATCGTCGACTTCTACCGATCAAAAGTGACGCTAACATGTAGAGGAGGAGAATACAAATACTTTTACCGGATTAGATTTTTTATTGGAGTTACGGATCGCAAGAAATCGAAACCGGAAGTTCGGTGAGGTTACGGCTCTCTCTCTCGGTCACTCTTCTCTCTTCCTCGGCAGTTTGCTTTCTTTTCTCTTCAAAGAATGAAAGCCATGCGTGTATGATGATGATTAATCAAGAATCATTGGTGATTAAACGAGAAATGGCATGTGTCATAGTTATATATATATTCATGCATGAAAAGCCACGTTTCAAATTTTCTTGCTTTATCCCTTCAATGACTTTGGCCAATTTCCTTTTTCATTTGTTTCTTAAATGGCTTTGGCCCAATGAATAAAAAAGTTTAAATAATAATAATAATAATAATAATAATAATAATAATAATAATAATAATAATAGTAGGTTAAATGTATATGAGTTACTAATATAAATGATATTAGTAATTTAAGAATAAAAGATATTTGATGAAGTATTAGTAAAGTTAAGCTCATCGAAAAGTACCGATATTTACTCATATCGGCGAATTTGGAACTTGATAATAATAATATTAACTAAACTCTATTTTTTTAATTAAAATATCAATTACTTAAATTAAAATATACATATAAAATTATTTATAAATTACTAGAATTAAATTTTTAATTAGGTAAAATAGTTTATCATAAAATATTTATATATATAAGAATATGAATTTGATTAAATTCAAATAGTTATAAAATTAATTTAATTACTTATAATAAAGTAATTTCTAAAAATAAAAAACTTCAATTTATAAAAATAAATTTTAACTTATTTATATTTATATTTTAACAAATGTGGGTCGTTACAACCTACTTCTTAATGTTAGTCCTTACCAGTCCACTAGAAGTGAAGAAGTCATCAGCATCTAAGAACCGTAAGTAAGTGACAACAGATATATGGCTAATTCCATAGACCTTTTTCCCTTTTGCAGCCACCGATCGCTTGGGTCTAGATTTCACCCTCCAAACTTGAGAGGGGGAGGGGTTTCTGGACCACCCTCATCAATTTGTGTCTATTGCTCTTCTTGAGTCATTGCCAACTCCTTCCACTACAAGAAAAATGTTGAGTACCGTTAGATTTAGCATCACAGAGTAGCGGCAAATTTACCGTCGGATTTAGCGTCACAGAGTAACGGCAAATTTACTGTCGGATTTACTGGCGGTAACAGCGACGAATTCGTAAGATTAAGTAATTACTAGTGGATCCAGGTTTCCGACGATAAATCCGCCGATAATATTTGGAGGAAAAAATTAAACTAGCGCATCTTTTACTGTCGAAAAAATTCGACGATAACCCCAATTAGTGAAACGCTGCATTTTGGTGACCCGCAATGGTGTACCGTCAGATTTTTTTTACGATAAATCTGACGGTAATAAGGCATAAATTCAAATCACGAACCCTCTTCCCCCTCATTCGAGATTCACCACCATTCCTCTCTCTCACTTCTTCCACTCTCTCTATCACCACCATATGCCACCGCCGAGACTACCACCATCACAGCCCCCTCTCCATTGTCGTCAACCCACCACCGACCCCTCCCTTCTTCTCCTTCTTCTCCTCTTCTCCTTTCTCCTCGTGCCGTCTTACCACCCTCGCCCCCACCATCATCGCGCCGCCATTACCCAACCTCCAACGAGTTCCCCAGCTTTCGGCGACCACCCTTCCGCCATTTCTAGCTCCAGCAACATCATAGTGCTGCTACATCTTCACCTCTTCTCTATTCTCTCCTTGTTCTGTGCATTCCAAGTTTCTTTAAATTCTCTTTTTCTTTCTTCTTCAAATTTTGTTTTGGTTAGGTTGTTTCATTATTCTAATTTCAGTTAGCTAATTTAATTAGAGTTAATTTTTTTATTTTAGTAGATTTTAGATGGTTAAGATATGTTAGTTTTAGGATTATTAGTCTGTGTTATATTGATAAAAGCGTTGAAAATTGACTAAATTGAAAGATAATGCTGCTGATGTTGTGTTGAATATGCTAAATTTGTGTCAATTAATATTAAAAGACTACTTGTTTTATTGAACAATTGCTGAAATTTGGTTGAATAGCATTGACTTGAATTTGAATTGTCAATTGTTACTTAGTTGTGTTGATTTTGTATCTTTGATGCATGTGCACACCAAGTGTGAATTTATATGCCTTTATTGTCTATTATCTGTTTTAAATTGCATGTTGTACCTACCATGTAATTTAGAATGTTTGATTTTTGCTTGGTATAGTTAGTTGAATCTCTTTGTGATAAAGGATTATAATGTGTTGGAAATTATTTGCTAATTGAGTTTTGTATATGTATATTGTGTGTAAATGCCAAATTGCTTGATTAAAGTGTTTTCCATACTTAGAATCTGATTTAGATTCAATAATGTACATTATGGTTGAAATGGTTCTATTCTAAAACACTTACTGTTATCATCAAATGTTGAACTTAATGTTGTGGTATTAATTATAAGAATTACATTAGTATTATTATAATTTATTGTTGATTGGTATGCTATTTGCAGACATGATGACAGGTAGAGGTGCTGCAGATTAGGCTACTAGTCATGGACGTGGTCGTGGTCATGGTCATGGTAGAGGGAGGGTTTCTTCTGGTACCCTCGGAAATTCTGAATTCTCTCCTTCTACTCCGACTCTCGGTAGTGTTATAAGTTCCGGGTTTAGCGGACCAGCCATTCATCATGGTCCCTAAGCCCAACTTCGTCTACGGCGATGCCACCGCCTCTTACTGCTCAGTAGTTCGTTACCATGGCGATGCCTGATGAGCGGAAATTTATACGCTTTTTGGCATTGTTTTTAGTATGTTTTTAGTAGAATCTGGTTACTTTTAGGAATGTTTTCATTAGTTTTTATGTTAAATTTACATTTCTAGACTTTACTATGAGTTTGTGTGTTTTTCTGTGATTTCAGGTATTTTTCTGGCTGAAATTGAGGGACTTGAGAAGAAATCGAATTCAGAGGTTGAAGAAGGACTGCTGATGCTGTTGGATTCTGACCTCCCTGAACTCAAAGTAGATTTTCTGGAGCTACAGAACTCAAAATGGCGCGCTTTTAATTGCGTTGGAAAGTAGACATCCAGGGCTTTCCAGCAATGTATAATAGTCCATACTTTGACCGAGTTTAGATGACGTAAAAGGGCGTTGAACGCCAGTTCTATGCTGCTGTCTGGAGTTAAACGCCAGAAACACGTCACAAACCAAAGTTGAACGCCAGAAATACGTTACAACCTGGCGTTCAACTCCAGAAAGAGCCTCTGCACGTGTAACATTCAAGCTCAGCCCAAGCACACACCAAGTGGGCCCCGGAAGTGGATTTATGCATAAATTACTTACTTCTGTAAACCCTAGTAGCTAGTTTATTATAAATAGAACTTTTTACTATTGTATTAGACATCTTCGGATCATCTTGGATTGTATTTTTGATCCTGTGATCTCGTTTTGGGGGCTGGCCATTCGGCCATGCCTGGACCCTTCACTTATGTATTTTTAACGGTAGAGTTTCTACACTCCATAGATTAAGGTGTGGAGCTCTGCTGTTCCTCAAAGATTAATGCAAAGTACTACTATTTTTCTATTCAACTCAACTTATTCCGCTTCTAAGATATTCATTCACACTTTAACCTGAATATGATGAACGTGACAATCATCATCATTCCCTATGAACGCGTGCCTGACAACCACTTCCGTTCTACCTTAGATTGAATGAGTATCTCTTGGATCTCTTAATCAGAATCTTCGTGGTATAAGCTAGATTGATGGTGGCATTCATGAGAGTCCGGAAAGTCTAAACCTTGTCTGTGGTATTTCGAGTAGGACTCTGTGATTGAATGACTGTGACGAACTTCAAACTCACGATTGCTGGGCGTAGTGACAGACGCAAAAGGAGGGTGAATCCTATTCCAGTATGATCGAGAACCTCAGATGATTAGCCGTGTTGTGACAGAGCATTTGGACCATTTTCACAAGAGGATGGGATGCAGCCATTGACAACGGTGATGCCTCCAGACGATTAGCCATGCAGTGACAGCGCATCGGACCATTTTCCAGAGAGGATCAAAAGTAGCCATTGACAATGGTGATGTCCTTACATAAAGCCAGCCATAGAAAGGAGTAAGACTGATTGGATGAAGACAGCAGGAAAGCAGAGGTTCAGAGGAACGAAAGCATCTCTATAAGCTTATCTGAAATTCCTGCCAATGATTTACATAAGTATCTCTATCTTTACTTTATGTTTTATTTACATGATATATATTGTAGCCCATATGAGTCAACTTAACTGAGATTTACAAGATGACCATAGGTTGCTTCATACCAACAATCTCCGTGGGATCGACCCTTACTCACGTAAGGTTTATTACTTGGACGACCCAGTGCACTTGCTGGTTAGTTATATCGAAGTTGTGAATGAAAAACGATTTATTAAGACGTGCGTACATAGCTTTTGGCGCCGTTGCCTGAGATCACAATTTCGTGCACCAAGTTTTTGGCGCCGTTGTCGGGGATTGTTCGAGTTTGGACAACTGACGGTTCATCTTGTTGCTCAGATTAGGTAATTTTCTTTTGGTTTTATTTTCAAAAAGTTTTCAAAAACCTTTCAAAAATTTCTCACCTGTTTTCAAAAAAAAAAATAATATACAAAAATCCAAAAAAATTAGAAAATCATAAAAATAAAAAATATTTTTCATGTTTCTTGTTTGAGTCTTGAGTCAGATTTTAAGTTTGGTGTCAATTGCATGTTTTAAAGTTGCATAAAATTTTCGAAAAATTCATGCATTCATAGTGTTCTTCATGATCTTCAAGTTGTTCTTGGTAAGTCTTCTTGTTTGATCTTGATGTTTTCTTGTTTTGCATCTTTTCTTGTTTTTCATGTGCATTCTTGCATTCATAAAGTCTAAACATGAAAGATTTCTAAGTTTGGTGTCTTGCATATTTTGTTTGCATTAAAAATTTTTCAAAAATAAGTTCTTGATGTTCATCTTGACATTCAAAGTGTTCTTGGTGTTCATCTTGACATTCATCGCATTCTTGCATGCATTCATTGTTTTGATCCAAAATCTTCATGCATTGCATCATTTTCATGTTTTTCTCTTTCATCATTAAAAATTCAAAAATAAAAAAAAAATATCTTTTCCTTTTTCTCTCTTAAAATTTCGAAAATTAGATTTGACTTTTTCAAAAATTTTTAAAAATCTAGTTGTTTTCTATGAGTCAAATCAAATTTTCAAATTTTATCTTTTTCAAAATCTCTTTCAAAAATCAAATCTTTTTCATTTTTCTTATTTATTTTCGAAAATTATAAAAATATTTTTCAAAAATCTTTTTCTTATCTTTATCACATAATTTTCAAAAATAACATCATCAATTAATGTTTTGATTCAAAAATTTCAAGTTTGTTACTTACTTGTTAAGAAAGATTCAAACTATAAGTTCTAGAATCATATTTTGTGAATTCTTGTGAATCAAGTCATTAATTGTGATTTTAAAAATCAAATATTTTTCAAAACTAATTTCAATCATATCTTTTCAAAAATATCTTTTTATCCTATCTTTTTCAAAATCATATATTTTTCAAAAATTTGATTTTAAAATATCTTTTCTAACTTCTTATCTTCTTATATTTTCAAAATTGATTTTCAAATTTGTTTCAACTAACTAACTAACTTTTTGTTTGTTTCTTATCTTTTTCAAAACTACCCAACTAACTCTCTCTCTCTCTAATTTTCGAACATATCTTCCCTCTTTTTCAAAATTTCTTTTTTTTTAATTAACTAATTATTTTCATTTTTGATTTTAATTTTCAAAAATTACTAACCTTTTTCAAAAACTATTTTCGAAAATCACTAACTCTTTTTCAAAAATTATTTTCAAAAATTCTCTCTCTCTCTCTCTTATCTCCTTCTATTTATTTATTCATCTACTAACACTTCATCTCACCCAAATTCGAACCCCCTCTTCCATCTGTGTTCGAATGTTTTTCTTCTTCTTTTCTTCTACTCACACAGGGACCTCTATACTGTGGTAAAAAGGACCCATATTATTATTATTTTTCTGTTCTCTCTTTTTTATATGAGCAGGAGCAAGGACAAGAACATTCTTGTTGAAGCAGATCCAGAACCTGAAAGGACTCTGAAGAGGAAACTAAGAGAAGCTAAATTACAACAATCCAGCAAGCACCTTTCAGAAATTTTCGAACAAGAAGAGGAGATGGCAGCCGAAAATAATAATAATGCAAGGAGGATGCTTGGTGACTTCACTGCACCTAATTCCAATTTACATGGAAGAAGCATCTCCATCCCTACCATTGGAGCAAACAATTTTGAGTTGAAACCTCAATTAGTTTCTCTGATGCAGCAAAACTGCAAGTTTCATGGACTTCCATCTGAAGATCCTTTTCAGTTTTTAACTGAATTCTTGCAGATATGTGATACTGTTAAGACTAATGGAGTAGATCCTAAAGTCTACAGGCTCATGCTTTTCCCCTTTGCTGTAAGAGACAGAGCTAGAGTGTGGTTGGACTCTCAACCCAAAGATAGCCTGAACTCTTGGGATAAGCTGGTCACTGCTTTCTTAGCCAAGTTCTTTCCTCTTCAAAAGCTGAGCAAGCTTAGAGTGGATATTCAAACCTTCAGACAGAAAGAAGGTGAATCCCTCTATGAAGCTTGGGAGAGATACAAGCAACTGACCAAAAAGTGTCATTCTGACATGCTTTCAGAATGGACCATCCTGGATATATTCTATGATGGTCTGTCTGAGTTATCTAAGATGTCATTGGATACTTCTGCAGGTGGATCCATTCACCTAAAGAAAACGCCTGTAGAAGCTCAAGAACTCATTGACATGGTTGCCAATAACCAGTTCATGTACACTTCTGAGAGGAATCCTGTGAGTAATGGGACGCCTATGAAGAAGGGAGTTCTTGAAATTGATACTCTGAATGCCATATTGGCTCAGAACAAAATATTGACTCAGCAAGTCAATATGATTTCTTAGTCTGAATGGAATGCAAGCTGCATCCAACAATACTCAAGAGGCATCTTCTGAAGAAGAAGCTTATGATCCTGAGAACCCTGCAATAGCAGAGGTAAATTACATGGGTGAACCTTATGGAAACACCTACAACCCCTCATGGAGAAATCACCCAAATCTCTCATGAAAGGATCAAAAGCCTCAACAAGGCTTTAATAATGGTAGAAGAAATAGGTTTAACAATAGTAAACCCTTTCCATCATCCACTCAGCAACAGACAGAGAACTCTGAACAAAATACCTCTAATTTAGCAAACTTAGTCTCTGAAGTATGATCTGTCCAAGGCCACTGTAAGTTTCATGAATGAAACAAGGTCTTCCATTAGAAATTTGGAAGCACAAGTGGGCCAGCTGAGTAAAAGGATCACTGAAATCCCTCCTAGTACTCTCCCAAGCAATACAGAAGAAAATCCAAAAGGAGAGTACAAGGCCATTGAATTTATCACCATGGCCGAACCTGTAAGGGAAGGAGAGGACGTGAATCCCAAGGAGGAAGACCTCCTGGGACGTCCAGTGATCAATAAGGAGTTTCTCTCTGAGGAACCAAAGGAATCTGAGGCTCAACTAGAGACCATAGAGATTCCATTAAACCTCCTTATGCCATTCATGAGCTCTGATGAGTATTCCTCTTCTGAAGAGAATGAGGATGTTACTGAAGAGCAAGTTGCCAAGTACCTTGGTGCAATCATGAAGCTGAATGCCAAATTATTTGGTATTGAGACTTGGGAAGATGAACCTCCCTTGTTCACCAATGAACTAAGTGATCTGGATCAATTGACATTGCCTCAGAAGAAACATGATCCGGGAAAGTTCCTAATACCTTGTACTATAGGCACCATGATCTTTGAAAAGGCTCTGTGTGACCTTGGGTCAGGGATAAACCTCATGCCCCTCTCTGTAATAGAGAAACTGGAAATCTTTGGGGGGCAAGCTTATGGACAAGTAGAGGACGTGTTAGTAAAGGTTGAAGGCCTTTACATCCCTGCTAATTTCATAGTCCTAGATACTGGGAAGGATGAGGATGAATCCATCATCCTTGGAAGACCCTTCCTAGCCACAGCAAGAGCTGTGATTGATGTTGACAGAGGTGAAATAGTCCTTCAATTGAATGAGGACTCCCTTGTGTTTAAAACTCGAGGTCATCCTTCTGTAAACATGGAGAGGAAGCATAAAAAGCTTCTCTCAAAACAGAGTCAACCAGAGCCCCCACAGTCAAACTCTAAGTTTGGTGTTGGGAAGTCTCAACAATGCTCTGAACATCTGTGCGGCTCCATGAGAGCCCACTGTCAAGCTATTGATATTAAAGAAGCGCTTGTTGGGAGGTAACCCAATTTTTATTTATCTAATTTTATTTTTCTTGTTCTTTCATGTTTTATTAGGTACATGATCATGTGGAGTCACAAAATAAATATAAAAATTGAAAACGGAATCAAAAACAACAGAAGAAAAATCACACCCTGGAGGAAGACCTTACTGGCGTTTCAACGCCAGTAAGAAGCATCTGGCTGGCGTTCAACGCCAGAACAGAGCATGGTTCTGGCGCTGAACGCCCAAAATGGGCAGCATCTGGGCGTTTGAACGCCAGAATTGCACCCTGGAAAAGAGCTGACGCTGAACGCCCAGAACAAGCATGGTTCTGGCGTTCAACGCCAGAAATGGGCAACAAATGGGCGTTCAACGCCCAGAACAAGCACCAATCTGGCGCTGAACGCCCAGAGTTGTGTGCAAGGGCATTTTGCATGCCTAATTTGGTGCAAGGTTGTAAATCCTTGAACACCTCAGGATCTGTGGACCCCACAGGATCACCTCAGGATCTGTGGACCCCACAGGATCCCCACCTACCTCCACTCACTTCTTCTCACCCCTCTTTCACACAATCCCATAAACACTCTTCCCCAAAACTCTTCACCAATCACCTCAATCTCTCTTCCCTATCACCACTTCACCACTCACATCCATCCACTCTTCCCCATAAACCTACCTCATAAACTCCACCTACCTTCAAAATTCAACATCTCTTTCCCACCCAATCCCACCTATATGGCCGAATACACACATCCCTCCATCTCCTCCATATCTTCTTTTTCTTCTTCTATTCTTTCTTCTTTTACTCGAGGGCGAGCAATATTCTAAGTTTGGTGTGGTAAAAGCATAGCTTTTTTGTTTTTCCATAACCATTAATGGCACCTAAGGCCAGAGAAACCTCAAGAAAGAGGAAAGGGAAGACAATTGCTTCCACCTCTGAGCCATGGGAGATGGAAAGATTCATCTCACAAGCCCATCACTAAGAAAAGGACGGAGCAAACAAGAGAGCACATTCATGGATCTCAACAGGCACATGAAGAAGCTCATCATCAAGAAACCCCTGAGATACCTCAAAGGATGCACTCTCCTCCACAGAATTTTTGGGAGCAAATCAACACCTCCCTAGGAGAATTAAGTTCCAACATAGGACAACTAAAGGTGGAACATCAAGAGCACTCCATCATCCTTCATGAAATAAGAGAAGATCAAAAAAGCAATGAGGGAGGAACAACAAAGACAAGGAAGAGATATAGAAGAGCTCAAGGACATCATTGGTTCCTCAAGAAGGAAACGCCACCATCACTAAGGTGGACTCATTCCTTGTTCTTATTTTCTGTTTTTTGTTTTCTTAATGTTAAGTGCTTATCCATGTTTGTGTCTTATTACATGATCATTAGTAGTTAGTAACTATGTCTTAAAGTTATGAATGTCCTATGAATCCATCACCTCTCTTAAATGAAAAATGTTTTAATTCAAAAGAACAAGAAGTACATGAGTTTCGAATTTATCCTTGAACTTAGTTTAATTATATTGATGTGGTGACAATGCTTCTTGTTTTCTGAATGAATGCTTGAACAGTGCATATGTCTTTTGAAGTTGTTGTTTAAGAATGTTAAATATGTTGGCTCTTGAAAGAATGATGACAAGGAGACATGTTATTTGATAATTTGAAAAATCATAAAAATGATTCTTGAAGCAAGAAAAAGCAGCAAAGAACAAAGCTTGCAGAAAAAAAAAAGAGAAAAGAAAGAAAAATAGCGAAAAAAAAAGAGAGAAAAAGCCAGCAGAAAAAGCCAAAAGCTCTTAAAACCAAGAGGCAAGAGCAAAAAGCCAATAACCCTTAAAACCAAAAGGCAAGGGTAAATAAAAAGGATCCCAAGGCTTTGAGCATCAGTGGATAGGAGGGCCTAAAGGAATAAAATCCTGGCCTAAGCGGCTAAACCAAGCTGTCCCTAACCATGTGTTTGTGGCGTGAAGGTGTCAAGTGAAAACTTGAGACTGAGCGGTTAAAGTCAAGGTCCAAAGCAAAAGAAGAGTGTGCTTAAGAACCCTGTACACCTCTAATTGGGGACTTTAGCAAAGCTGAGTCACAATCTGAAAAGGTTCACCCAGTTATGTGTCTGTGGCATTTATGTATCCGGTGGTAATACTAGAAAACAAAGTGCTTAGGGCCACGGCCAAGACTCATAAAATAGCTGTGTTCAAGAATCATCATACTGAACTAGGAGAATCAATAACACTATCTGAACTCTGAGTTCCTATAGACGCCAATCATTCTGAACTTCAATGGATAAAGTGAGATGCCAAAACTATTCAAGAGGCAAAAAGCTACAAGTCCCGCTCATTTAATTGGAGCTATGTTTCATTGATCGTTTGGAATTTATAGTATATTCTCTTCTTTTTATCCTATTTGAGTTTCAGTTGCTTGGGGATAAGCAACAATTTAAGTTTGGTGTTGTGATGAGCGGATAATTTATACGCTTTTTGGCATTGTTTTTAGTATATTTTTAGTAGAATCTGGTTACTTTTAGGAATGTTTTCATTAGTTTTTATGTGAAATTCACATTTCTGGAATTTACTATGAGTTTGTGTGTTTTTCTGTGATTTCAGGTATTTTCTGGCTGAAATTGAGGGACTTGAGCAGAAATCGGATTCAGAGGTTGAAGAAGGACTGCTGATGCTGTTGGATTCTGACCTCCCTGCACTCAAAGTGGATTTTCTGGAGCTACAGAACTCAAAATGGTGCGCTTCCAATTGCGTTGGAAAGTAGACATCCAGGGCTTTCCCGCAATGTATAATAGTCTATACTTTGACCGAGTTTAGACGATGTAAAAGGGCATTGAAAGCCAGTTCTATGCTGCTATCTGGAGTTAAACGCCAGAAACACGTCACAAACCAGAGTTGAACGCCAGAAATACGTTACAACCTGGCGTTCAACACCAGAAAGAGCCTCTGCACAAGTAACATTCAAGCTCAGCCCAAGCACACACCAAGTGGGCCCCGGAAGTGGATTTATGCATAAATTACTTACTTCTGTAAACCCTAGTAGCTAGTTTATTATAAATAGAACTTTTTACTATTGTATTAGACATCTTCGGATCATCTTGGATTGTATTTTTGATCCTGTGATCTCGTTTTGGGGGCTGGCCATTCGGCCATGCCTGGACCCTTCACTTATGTATTTTTAACGGTAGAATTTCTACACTCCATAGATTAAGGTGTGGAGCTCTACTGTTCCTCAAAGATTAATGCAAAGTACTACTGTTTTTCTATTCAACTCAACTTATTCTGCTTCTAAGATATTCATTCGTACTTCAACCTGAATATGATGAACGTGACAATCATCATCATTCCCTATGAACGCGTGCCTGACAACCACTTCCGTTCTACCTTAGATTGAATGAGTATCTCTTGGATCTCTTAATCAGAATCTTCGTGGTATAAGCTAGATTGATGGCGGCATTCATGAGAGTCCGGAAAGTCTAAACCTTGTCTTTGGTATTCCGAGTAGGACTCTGGGATTGAATGACTGTGACGAACTTCAAACTCGCGATTGCTGGGCGTAGTGACAGACGCAAAAGGAGGGTGAATCCTATTCCAGTATGATCGAGAACCTCAGATGATTAGTCGTGCTGTGACAGAGCATTTGGACCATTTTCACAAGAGGATGGGATGCAGCCATTGACAACAGTGATGCCTCCAGACGATTAGCCATGCAGTGACAGCGCATCGGACCATTTTCCAGAGAGGATCAAAAGTAGCCATTGACAATGGTGATGTCCTTACATAAAGCCAGCCATAGAAAGGAGTAAGACTAATTGGATGAAGACAGCAGGAAAGCAGAGGTTCAGAGGGACGAAAGCATCTCTATACGCTTATCTGAAATTCCTGCCAATGATTTACATAAGTATCTCTATCTTTACTTTATGTTTTATTTACATGATATATATTGTAGCCCATATGAGTCAACTTAACTGAGATTTACAAGATGACCATAGTTTGCTTCATACCAACAATCTCCGTGGGATCGACCCTTACTCACGTAAGGTTTATTACTTGGACGACACAGTGCCCTTGCTGGTTAGTTGTATCGAAGTTGTGAATGAAAAACGATTTATTAAGACGTGCGTACATAGCTTTTGGCGCCGTTGCCTGAGATCACAATTTCGTGCACCAATGCCACCTCTAGCGATGGATGCCGCAACCCCGGAGTCCTCTTATGGAATCGAGGCAGTTAGTGCCCCTCCACCACCTCCCATCATACAGTTGATCATTTGACCTGATGGCAGCACATGATAAGTATCACTTTGAGTCTTATATATTTTCTGTTTGTTATTATTGCTAAAAGTGCCTTCAAATTGATTCTAGTTTAGTGGATTTAAGTTTGAATGGCTGAATGTGTTTTCTATTTACTGATTATGGTTATTGCTGAAAGTTCCTAGTTATTGTTTCTTGTTTAGTGAATTTAAGTTTGGTTTTCTGGTTAGGTGTTTCCTGTTTACTGATTATGGTTATTGCTGCAAGTGTTTGATTATTATTTCTTGTTTAGTGGATTTTGGTTTGGTTGCCTAGTTAGTGTTTCCTATTTACTGATTATGGTTACTGCTGCAAGTTCTTGGTTATTGTTTCTTGTTTAGTGAATTTAGGTTTGGTTGCCTGGTTAATGTTTTCTGTTTACTGATTATGGTTATTGCTGCAAATGCCTTGTTATTGTTTCTTGTTTAGTGGATGTAGGTTTGGTTGCCTAGTTAGTGTTTCTTGTTTACTGATTATGATTTTTGCTGTAAATGCCTGGTTATTGTTTCTTGTTTAGTGGATTTAGGTTTGGTTTTCAGGTTAGTGTTTCCTGTTTACTGATTATGGTTATTCCTATATTATTTTGTTTATGGATTGTTGTTAGGTTTGCACCGAACGACAACGCGTATACTCAGGAGATGACCAATGTCATCAAGTTGATGTACGACCATCCCTAGGCCAGCTACAAGAAGATTTCCGCTGAGATCAAAGAGCAATAATTTTAGAAATGAACGATAATTTTTTTTTTGTTTCAAATGTTTTTAGCTAGTTTATATCCTCTATTTTGATTAACTAATTTAAAGTTTCTTTGTTGCAGCTGCACTTTATATGGGACGCTCATAATCTTACCCTTAGGAAGATATTTGACCATAGAATGGGTCGGTGGCTCCAGCAGATGCTGGAGGATGTTGTGAGGGACAGGACCACCTAGCTTCGATCGGAAGTGAAAAAGGCTCTATTAGTTCATTGGGAGACCGATGAGGGGTTCAGGCATCAGCGTCTCACCAACAGAGCTAACATGGTATCGGCCAGGTCATCCAAGTATACTGGCGGCTCAGCGACCTTTATGAAGACTAACGCCAGGCTGGTATATAGTGACTTTAATTTTGTTAATAACTTAGTTATATTCTTTTGCATATCATTACTAGTCATCCTAATCATATTGTTTCAATGCAACATGGGTAGTCGAAGTTGTTAGATCGCGAGGCGACATTGGCGGAGACGTTCAAGTACACCCACACACTGAAGGAGAACAAAGCGAGATTTACTGATCAGCGGTCTTAGAATCATTATGTGAGTAAACATACATCTGATCTTCTGGTATAAAATTATTTGAGATTAACTATATATCTGTCGTACTAATCACAATAACTTGTGTTATACAGGAGTCCTATATACAAAAACTAGAGGCCGCAACTCAGCAGTCTCAGCAAAGTGGGGAGGATGCCATCGATGACTTTACAGCTTCAGTCGTCGATCCCGATGTTGTTTGGAGAGAGACTGGCTCAGCGCCGTACAAGAATCGCGTATACAGGTTGGGGTTGTTCTTCGCCAACACCCTTCGCACCTCAACGTTGGGGTCGTCATCAAGCTCTGCCATTAGCGAGCCGTCGAGCCCAAGGAAGACATGGATTTGAGTCTGCAGGTGCAGGAGCTTCAACGTAGCCTTCATCAGCAGGCTCAAGAGCTGAACAATTATCGAGAGAAGTATCATTAGATCCTCACACGTGTGACGAATACGGATGAGCTCAAGCTGGAGTGGAGGGAGTAGCGGGAGTGGCTTCAGTGTATGGAGGCTCAAATGGAGGTATACTAGACTTAGATGTGCGCTGCTGGCATCATCTCTGCTGGTGACAACACCGCTGCTAGTGGCACAAAAACATCAATGTCTTCTGCGTCGCCTCCTCAGGGCCACGGGACCGACGACGACGACGAGGACAACCTGGATTTGTAGTTATTAGTATTTCGTTTTATTGTTTCATTGTATTTATTTTATGTACTTGACTTTTAATTTATTTGAACATTTTATTATTTATTTTAAATAATAAGTTTTCATTATTTACGAATTGACCATTAATTGTGTGAAAAATAAAATTAAACAAAAAATAAAATTGACCATTTATTTCAATTTTTTTTTCAAAAAAATTGATATTTCCGTCGGATTTACCGTAGGAATAATCCGATGGTAATAGTGCAAAAAACAACATTTTTTGGCGCCAACAATATCTTTAGAAAAATTCGTCGATAACCAATTGGTTCTCCGAACTGGTAATCTGTCACAGAATTCGACAATAATTACCATCAAATAAAAAATTCTAAAAATAAATATTTACTGATGAGATTTATATCGTCTGATTCATTCTATATTTTTCTTGTAATGTCCTCAAAGGGACTCTGAAAAAAATGATGGTTAGGTGTTAGTCATCAAACTAAAAGCTTGTACTTTAATTGATAAACGATTGTTAAGTGTTAGTCGTTAAACTAAAGGTTTAGAGTGGCCTCCTCTTAGCGCTTGTCGACCTGTTTCGACCAGTTGGCTTTCTTGGTGTGAGTCGTCCCAGTTCAGTTTCCTATCAAAAGAAATTAATGTAATATTATATAATTGATATTATGTATTGTTAAAAAGTTAACATATGCCATCTTCTTTCCATGGCCACGTAGGTAGTAGATCCACCCTGTGTGCATTGATCCTTCGGTGATAGATGCTCGACTGGACCATTCCTTGGCCCTGGTCTTCCAATAGTCCTACATGGCCAGGATCCAATCGATCGGAGTACTTTTGTTGTGGATGTTCGATAAAATCTCTCAAAAACGCTTGATTGCTCTAAACTGCCAAATCCTGTAAATATGGAAATCTTCTCAAGGGAGAATATTAAAATGTTGCTACGACAAGACAATAAACCAGAATTAATAACATTGTAAGTTGTAATAAGCGAAATTATAAAAAAAAAATAACTTAGTTACCTTAAACAAGTCCCACTAGATCAAATTTTAGCTTGTTACATGAAAAGAGTTTAAATATAAGTAGGATTAACTCTTCATAATCATCATGTGTTTGTGGTCAATGTCTAAGATAGATAATATTAGTTCTTAATTGCTTGCCAAGAGATTTCTTGCATTTTAAGTTTCCTTCTCTTGCACGTAATTGCTTTGATTTTTATTGCTTTAATGTTTAATTTCTTGCATGTTTAGTTTTCACACTTTTGGTTGAGAAATTGGGTGTTTGAGTGGAATTGAGTTGTGGATGTCCATTCCGTATTGTGTGAGAATAGTTAATTGATTTGGTTTTCATTGATGCTAGTCTTTCACTAAATAATTAGTGAGTTGACTAGGACTAATGGATTGAGATCAATTATGCTCTTTTGACTAATTCTCAAGGAGGATTGACTAATTTGGATTGATTCCACACAATTGCCATGTTTGTGGTCCATAACTAGGATAGGAATCCTAAATTCCCTAATTTTTGTCAAGAGTTGCCATTTACATTCCTTGCATATTTATTTGCTCTCTTACTATTTACATTTCTTGCCAATTGCTATCATCCAATCCCCATGCTCTCCTTCATAGCCAACAATTGTACATTTCATTGCAACTCCTAGGGAAGACGACACGTGAGTCAAAATACTCTCGATTTATATTTGGTTTGAATTGTGATAATATTTGATTGATGATCAATTGTTGGGTTTGGACTATACTTGCAACGTCAATCCTATTTTTAATGCGAAAATTCAAACCTATGCTTTTGGTCATTGTCAAAATTTTGGCGCCGTTGATATCATACTAAATTGAATTCTTTAAATTCGATTTATATATATAGTTAAATACATACTAATTCGAGCATAATGGATTCGATTTACCACTAGCCACCGTTGAGCATAAATCGAATTTATTACATTCGATTTACTAAAAAGACTGTAAATCGAATGGACTTAATTTGATTTAGTAGTGCACCATGTAATTCGAATCATATTGATTCGATTTAGTGTTATGAGGGCTAATTCGAATTCGATGAATTCGATTTATACTTAAATTCGGTGCACCATATAATTTAAACACATTTGTTTCGATTTAGTACTATCATATCTAATTCAAATTGAGTGAATTCGATTTATATAGAAATATTATTGAAGATATCTACGCAACGTTATTTGTTTGGGAGACATTAACATTGATTTAGTTTATGTATGTGCTTTTCCCTAAAAATTAGGCAACATTAAATAGTTTAGGACATAAAATAGTACTTAATCATTTAATTTAAAAAAAATGAAAAAAAAAACATTTGTTATGGTACGCCTCCTGCTAAGAAAGGGACATTATTATTGAAGTAAAAAAGCGACATTGAGGTTTATTACTAACCGAACTGATTGATACCCTTGGTCTATTCCTTGGTTTCATTCTCCTTTCATTTCATTCTTTGGTTTCTGCAATGTGTGAAAGAATCAAAGTCAACAAAACATTGGATTCGATTAGAAAATCAAAAAATTATTTTCTCAATTTAGAAAAGCTCTTTAAGTTGATTAGATTATTTCATACTATAAGAGAATTCTTTGTAAATTGTGAGATAAAACGGTCAATGCCAATATAATAACTCAAGAGAAAATATGCAAATACTTATTAAATAATTTTATTATGGCACTGTGATAAGCGGATATTTTATACACTTTTTGGTATTATTTTTATATAGTTTTTAGCATGTTTTATTTAATTTTTATTAAGTTTTCATAGGTTTTAATGCAAAATTCACATTTTTGGATTCTACTTTGAATTTGTGTGTTTTTATGCAATTTCAGGTATTTTCTAGCTGAAATTGAGGGGCTGGAGCAACAGTCTGTTTCAGAGGCAAAGAAAGTACTGCAGATGTTGTCTGGATCTGATCTCCTTGCACTCGACAGAGCTTTTTTTGGAGCTACAGAAGTCCAAATGGAACGTTCTCAATGGCTATAGAAAGCTAACATCTAGGGCTTTCCAGAAATATATAATACTTCATACTTTTCTTTAGAATAAAAGGCCCAAAACTGGCGTTCAACGCCAGCCATCTACCTCAGTCTAGGCGTCCAGCGCCCACAAGGGAGTAGCCGGCGTTCAAATGCCTAAGAAGGACCCCCTAGCAGGCATTCAACGCCCATGGAGTCTCCTAGCTCGTGGATCTCATCAAAGCTCAGCCCAAACACTCACCAAGTGGGCTCTGGAAGGGGATTTTAGCACTAGAAGATTGTTTTACCCTTCTTATATAATCCTTAGTCATTAGTTTAGTATTTAAGGGATATTTTACATGATCTTCAAGGACCTTTTGACACTTTACACGCTTATCATTGTATTCTCTATCAGTATGAGTTTTTAAACCTCCTAGGTTGAGGGGAGGAGCCCTGCTGAGTTTTATGGATTAATAAAGTACTACTGCTCTTTCTCAATTCGTGTTTGATTCTCTATTCTAAGATGTATCTTCGTTCTTCATTCTAAGACCGCGTGCCTGACAACCGCCTGTGTTCTTCTTAGAGAAACTCTGTGAATAATGGTGTAGCTCAGAAGAGAGGAGTTCTTGAAGTAGACACTTTGAATGCCATATTGTCTCAAAACAAGATCTTGACCCAGCAGGTCAATATGACCTCTCAGTATTTGACTGGAATGCAAGCTGCAGCTGGCAGCACTCAAGAAGCTTCTTCTGAAGTAGAAGCTTATGATCCTAACCAATCCACCATGAAAGAGGTGAATTACATGGGAGAATCCTATGAAAATACCTACAATCTCTCATGGAGGAATCATCCTAACCTTTCATGAAAGGATCAACAGAAGCCTCAGCAAGGCTTCAACAATAATCAAGGTGGAAGGAACCAAAATAGGTTCAAAAACAGACCATCATTCCCATCTTCTCAAGGGAATATGGAGACTCCTAAGCAGAGCCTCTCTGACTTAGTAACTATAGTCTCCAACCTCTCTAAGACCACTCATAGTTTCATTACTGAAACAAGATCCTCCAACAGAAATTTGGAGAAACAAGTTGGTCAGCTGAGTAAGAGGATCCCCGAGACTCCTCCTGACACTCCTCCTAGTAACACTAATGTGAACCCAAGAGAAGAGTGCAAGGCCATCACCACAGAGACTAAAGCCGAATCTAGAGAGACTGGGATAGCGTCGATTGCCAGTAAAGTGCATCTCACTGGGCGTTCAACGCCCAAAATGGCTAAGAGCCCGGGGCTAAACGCCAGTGAGGAAGCCTTCACTGGACGTTCAACGCCCAAACTGGCAGGGACTCTGACGTTGAACGCCAGTAAGGACACCCCTGCTGGGCGTTCAATGCCCAAAGAACCAGCAGAACTGGCATTGAATGCCAGTGATGGTATACCTCCCAAATGTTCATTACCCACTGAAGCTGTCCATATCTAAGAACTAAAGGAAGCCAAGGCTCATGAAGAGACCATAGAGGTTCCTTTGCATGCACTCTTACAATGTATGAGTTCTGATGAATACTCATCCTCGGATGAGGATAAGGATACTTGGGAAGAGCAAGTTGCTCAGTACCTAGGAGCTATCATGAAGCTGAATGCCAAGTTATTTGGTACAAAGCCTTTGGAGGAAGAACCTTCATTGCTTACCAAAGAGCTAAATGCTTTGGTTCAGCAGAGGTTACCTCAGAAGCTTCCGGATTCTGGACGTTTCCTAATTCCCTGCACCATAGGTACCATGATCTTTGAGAAGGATCTGTGTGACCTAGGGTCAAGCATAAACCTCATGGCACTCTCTGTAATGGAGAAGCTGAGAATCTGTGAGGTACAAGCTGCAAACATCTCATTAGAGATGGCAGACAAGACAATGAAGAGGCCATATGGTTCAGTAGAGGATGTCTTGGTGAAGGTTGAAGACCACTACATCCCTGCAAACTTCATAGTCTTGGATATTGGAGAGGATGATGATGAATCTATCATTCTAGGAAGACTTTTTCTAGCCACTGCAAATGCCATGATTAATGTGGCAAATAGAGAAATGGTCTTCCAAATAGGGGAAGACTACACCTTGTTCAAGATTTCCGAACCCAACTCCCTACCTAAAAAAGAGATAAATGTGCAACACTTAGTCTTCCAACCATCTCTTTCAGTGCAGAGCTTTACTAAGCCCCCAAACATCAATTCTAAGTTTGGTGTTGGGCAGCCATTACCAAGCACTGAGAACAAAGCTACTAGGAAGAAAGTACCTAAAGACTGGAGGGACAAGTAAGTCCCCACTGAAGGCCTCTCACCTGGCATGAGAGTTATCTTCACCAAGAAACCAGTCATACCACATATAGTGAGTCGTGTCCTGTCTCTAGAGCATGTGGAGCTCATTCATGAGAAGACAGGTAGAAAGTTCACTGTAAGGGGAGAAATTCTGAGCCCATACTCACCTCCGTAAGGAGCTAACTGTCAAGCTAATGACGTTAAAAAAGCGCTTGTTGGGAGGAAACTCAACCATAGTTATTGTTTATTTTTTTCTTTGAATTTATTTTCTTTAAGTTATTTCTTTAGGTTCGTGATCATATGCAGTAGTTAGAACAGAGATAGAAAGGTTCAGCATTGAAAACAGAACACTCGGAATAGATTGTCTCGCTGGCGCTGAATGCCAGCCAGGGAGCACTGGCTGGGCGTTCAACGCCCTAACTGGCAAACTTGCTGGCGTTGAACGCCAGCTATGGGTATAATGATGGGCGTTCAACGCCCATGCAGAGGGTAGGGAATCCGAATTCCCTAGCCTCTCAAGACCATTGGGTCCCACAGCATCTGTACCTATGCCATTTCTTCACTCTTCTGTTCACACTTCCCCATGCACTCTTCCTTATAAACCCTAGCCCAATCAAATCCATATCACTTCTCCAAAACCATCATAAATCCCACCAACCCCCACCCACTTCAAAATCAAATTTCCCTCCCATTTACCCCACCCATGACCGAACTCAACCCTAGCCCACTCCTATAAATACCCCTCTTACTAACCCTTCATACACACAGCTCTCGTACACATCCATAGCGCCCTTGGCCTAATTGCTTCCTCCCTCCTTCTCCTTCTATTTTCTTCTTCGTCTCTTTTGTTTATTTTTGCTCGAGGACGAGCAAAGCTTTTAATTTTGGTGTGGGAAAGCGTTGCTTTTTTCTTTCCATTACCACTTATGGCACCCAAGGTTGGAGAATTCTCTAGAAAGATGAAAGAAAAGGCCGTAGCCGCCACCTCTGAATCTGGAAGATGGAGAGATTCATCACCAAGCCCATCAAGACCTCTTCTATAAAGTAGTGGCAGAGAAGAAAGTGATCCCTAAGGTCCCTTTCAGACTCAAGAAGAATGAGTATCCGGAAATCCAAAGAGAGATCCGGAGAAGAGGTTGGGAAGTCCTAACCAATACCATTCAAGATGTTGGGATCTTAATGGTGCAAAAGTTCTATACTAATGCATGGGTCACAAAAAATCATGACATTAGTGTGAACCCAAATCCTAAGAATTGGAGCACCATGGTCCGAGGGAGAATCTTAGATTTTAGCCCTGAAAGTATGAGGTTGGCATTCAACTTGCCTCTAATGCCAGGAGACCCACATCCTTACACTAGAAGAGTCAACTTTGATCAAAGACTGGATCAAGTGCTCTTAGACATCTATGTGGAAGGAGCACAGTGAAAAAGGGATTCCCAAGGCAAGCCCACTCAACTAAGAAGGCTTGACCTCAAGCCTATAGCTAGAGGATGGTTGGAATTCATCCAACGCTCTATCATTCCTGCCAGCAATCAGTCAGAAGTGACCATTGACAGAGCTATCATGATTCATTGCATCATGATTGGGAGTGAGGTAGAAGTACATGAGGTGATACCTCAAAAACTGTACAAAATTGCTGAAAAGCCTTCCACCAAAGCAAGGTTGGCTTTCCCTCACATCATATGTCACCTATGCAATTCAGCTGGAATTATCATAGGAGGAGACAAATTCATTGATAAGGACAAGCCCATCACTAAGAAGAAGATGGAACAAACTAGAGAGCATGCACATGAGCCTGTGCAACCGCCTCAGCATGAGATCCCTGAGATGTCTCAAGGGATGTATTTTCCTCTTCAAAGCTATTGGGATCAATGGCATACTTCTCTTGGAGAACTAAGCACTAATATGGAGCAATTGAGGATGTAGCATCAAGAGCACTCCACCACCCTCAATAAAATTAGAGAAGATCAAAGGGCTATGAGGGAAGAACAACAGAGACAAAGGCGTGACATTGAAGAGATCAAGCACTACATTGGATCCTCAAGGAGGAGCACTAGCCGCCACCATTAAGGTGAATTCGTTCTCTTAATCACCTTACTTATTTTAATTTTTCTGTTTTCTGTATGTTTTATTGTCTGTTCACTTGTTCTTATTGCATGATCATTTCTATCTATATCTTAAAATTATAAAATATTCCATATGTCTCTCACCTTACTTAAAAAGAATATTTTATTTGAAAAGAATTGAGAAATATATGAATTTCAAGTTTTATAATAAGAATAGTTCAATTATTTCGATGTGGTGGCATTGCTTTTGTTTTTTGAATGTATGAATAAACAGTGCATGATTGAAATTGGAATTAAGAATGTTAGCTCTTGAAAGAATGAGGATAAAAGTGAAATATTATTGGTAATATGAAAAATCCAAAAATTGATTCTCGAAGCAAAAAAAAAGTAGCAAATAGAAAAAGAATAAGCATGTTGCAATAAAAGAAAAAAAATTATATGCATGCGAAATATATATATATGCAGAAAAAGCCGAAAGCTCTTTAAACCAAAAGGAAAGAGCAAAAAGCCAATAACCCTTTAAACCAAAAGGCAAGGATAAAAGGATCCAAAGGTCCTAAGAGTACGCTTAAGAACTCTGGACACTTCTATCTGGGGATTCTAGCAAACCTGGGTTCACCCAGTTAAGTGTCTGTGGCATTTATGTATCCAGTGGTAATACTGGAAGACAAAGTGCTTAGGGCCACAGCGAAAACTCTAAAAAAGCTTTGTTCAAGAATCTAAAAGAGCTAAACTAGGAGAGTCAATAATATCATCTGGATTCTAAGTTCCTAAAGATGCCAACACTTCTGAGTTTCAATGGATAGTGAGATGCCAAAACTATTCAAAAGGAAAAAGCTACTAAGTCCCGCTCATCTAATTGAAATTGAGCTTCATTGGAAACTTTGATATTTATTGCATCTTACTCTTCTTTTTATCCTACCTTTGTTTTAGTTGCTCGAGGATAAGCAACAGTTTAAGTCTGGTGTTCTGATGAGCGGATATTTTATATGCTTTTTGGCATTGTTTTCATACAGTTTTTAGCATGTTTTATTTAAGTTTCATTAAGTTTTCATAGGATTTAGTGCAAAATTCACATTTTTCAATTCTACTATGAGTTTGTGTGTTTTTATGCAATTTCAGGTATTTTCTGGCTGAAATTGAGGAGCTGGAGCAAAAGTCTGTTTCAGAGGCAGAGAAAGTGCTGCAGATGCTATCTGGATTTGACCTCTTTACACTCGACAGAGCTTTTCTGGAGCTATAGAAGTCCAAATGGAGCATTCTCAATAAATATAAAAAGCTAACATCTAGGGCTTTTCATAAATATATAATAGTCTATGCTTTACTTCAGAATAGAAGGCCCAAAACTGGCATTCAATGCCAGCCATCTACCCCAGTCCAGGCGTCCAACGCTCACAAGGGAGTAGCTAGCGTTCAAACGCCCAAGAAGGACCCCCTACCAGGCGTTCAATGCCCAAGAAGTCTCCTAGCTTGTGGATCTCATCAAAGCTCAGCCCAAACACTCACCAAGTGGGCTTTGGAAGAGGATTTTAGCACTAAAAGACTGTTTTACCCTTCTTATGAAATCCTTAGTCATTAGTTTAGTATCTAAGGGATATTTTACATGATCTTCAAGGACCTTTTGACACTTTACACGTTTATCATTGTATTCTCTATCAGTATGAGCTTCTAAACCTCTTAGGTTGAGGGGAGGAGCTCTGCTGAGTTTTTTGGATTAATAAAGTACTACTGTTCTTTCTCAATTCGTGTTTGATTATCTATTCTAAGATTTATCTTCGTTCTTTATTCTAAGACCGCGTGCCTGACAACCACCCGTGTTCTTCTTGGGTTCGTGTGAATACGTAACTGGAAAACATTGAACCACTAGCTTAATTATATCTCTCTTAGACAGCTAATCCACGACTTCATTGGGGACGTCTCGAGACACCAGTACAGCCGAGGTATGGGGAGATTAGAGTCTTTGTGGTAGAGGCTAGAACACAAAGGCGCAGCATTCTCTGATCCAGAAGATTCGACCTAGTTTGTGAAATTTTGAGTAGGATTGATGCACCACTATTTCGTGGTATATCTTGTACTTAATTGAGTGGATTTTATCCACTAAACTCACACTTATTGATAGAATTTTCATGTTTTACATTTTCCTTCCTGATTTTGTGTTATGATTGGAAACATGTTTCTTTGGTCTTAAATTTGCTTTGTTTAATCCTCTCTTATTACCATTCGATGACGTGATATTTGTGTTAAGTGATTTCAGGATTTATTAGGTAGAAATGAGTTAGAGGATGGAAAGGAAGCATGCAAAAGTTGAAGGAATAAAAGAAATTGAAGGAACTGCAAAGCTGTCAGCCCTGACCTCTTCGCACTCAAACGGTCATAACTTGAGCTACAGAGGTCCAAATGAGGCGGTTCTAGTTGCGTTAGAAAGCTAACATCCGGGGCTTCGCAATGATATATAATTTTCCATAGCTGCCCCAAAGACAAGTGACTCACATGCGTGACCTGGCAAAAATCTAATCCACGCTCACGCATGGACGACGCTCACGCGTGACTTTTTCGCATTCTGGACGTATCTGGGTTGTTTTTGACCCAGTTTTCGGCCCAAAAAACACAGATTAGAGGCTATAAAGTAGGAGAATCAATCAATTCATTAAAAACAACATTCATAATTCACAATTTTAGGTTTTAGATGTAGTTTCTAGAGAGAGAGAGGCTCTTTTCTCTCTCTTAGGATTTAGGATTAGGATTTCTCTTAAAGGTTAGGTTTACTTCTTCTGCATTCCAGGTTCTATGTTCTTTTAGATTTAGTTTTTCTTATCTACTTTTATTTATTCTATTACTTTAGTTGCTCTATTTCTCTTGGTAATTACTTATTTAGCCAATTTGGCTTATGAACTCTTCATGTTAGATTTGAATTTATGTTTAAATGTAATTTGAGGTATTTCAGATTTATGATTGTTTTCTTCTATTTATAATATAAATAATTTAGATTTTTCTCCTTTGCTTTGGTTGAGTAATTGGTGACACTTGAGTTATCAAACTCAGTTGTTGATTAATTGGAATTTGCTGATTGATTTGGATTCCTCTAAAGCTAGTCTTTCCATAGGAGTTGACTAGGACTTGAGGAATCAAATTGATTAGTCCACTTGACTTTCCTTTATTTAGTAAGGGTTAACTAAGTGGGAGCAATAAACAATTCTCATTACACCTGATAAGGATAACTAGGATGGGATTTCCAATTCTCATACCTTGCCAAGAGTTTTCTTAACTATTAATTTATTTTTCTTGTCATTCAATTTACTTGTTCTTTAATTCAAAAATCCCCCAAAAATACACTTTTTCTCATAACCAATAATAAATCATACCTCCCTGCAATTCCTTGAGAGATGACCCGAGGTTTAAATACTTAGGTTATAAATTTTATTGGGTTTTGTTACTTGTGACACCCAAGAATCACAGGCTCGCCTCAAGGAAACAGTGGATCAATTTCATGCAAGGAGACACTAGAAACTCTCGTGGACAGTGAGAAGCATGACTTTGTATTGGAACAATTGGAGGAAGCCGTAATCGTTAAAGAGGAAGAAGTGGTCGAAGACTTAGGAGATGCGGAACGTCCATGGGAAAGCCCAGTCATAGAACCCCCTTCTAAGGAGTTTGAATTTGATGTTGAGGAGGGTATACAACCTCCAAGGCATATCATGGTTAAAGACTTTGAAGGGGATGATCAAGAGATGGATTCAATCATTGATGAATTCTTATCTACATTTGAATCCTCTTCCATTGGACTTGACAGGGAGATTAAAGAAGAAGAAGCACAACCTCCCATGCCCTTGGTGAACAATGAAGAAGAGATCGAATTGGAAGAAAGCTACCAAGAAGAAGAGGTTGATATTGAAAAAGCTTGCAAAAAGGTGGAAGTTATCAAAGAAGAGCCCAAGGGAATGAAGCTGGAGATCACCTTGCCAAGGTTGTTGGAGACCTCTCCCCCAAAGCCATCACCATCCATCCCTTCATTCAAGTGGGTAAATCTCTCATCTCTAAGCTTAATTAGCCCACTTGAATATGCTTTGCTTGAGACGGATGGGCAACTTAGAGCTCTTTGTGGCTATAAGAGTAAGAGGGAGGTGGTTAGTGGTTGGCAACACAATCCTAGGTTCATTGTGGTAGGAAGCTCATGGCTGAATTATCATGGTTGGAAGAATACTAAATTGTATGGGTCTAGGAAGCTGTTTGGATGCCCCAGTGAGAATTCGGATTGCTTACCACCTAGTTGGAACAATGATTATTAGCACAAAGACGGGTGCAAAATCAAGATTTGGGACCCCGGAATTCATTCCAACAATAAACACTCTTGGGGCCTTGTCACTTGCTTTAATTTGCTTGAAGGCTTTATGCAACTAGTATGGGATCCCGGAGGCCATTGGAATTACAAACATTGGTGGGGATTCCTGGATGAGTTCAAACACAAGCCACCATAACAAGGGGCTCCCCAAATGTCCAACTTAAGGACTTTAACTAAAAGTGCTAGGTGGGAGACAACCCACCATGGTATAATCGTTCCTTTTCAGTCTTAGTTTTATTTTATTTTATTCTGCTTTATGTTTATTAGTGTCATTCATAACATCTGCATCAGCATCTTCATTCTGTATTCTGCATAAAAAAAAAGGCACACGACGCGTGAGCATCGCTGACGCGTATGCGTCATACGTGCATTCGAAACAAGGAAGAAAAGAAATAGAGAGTTGCACGGGAGCATGGCTGGAGGCGTGCCTTAGGCACAAACACGCCCACGTGACCGCGTCCGCGTCAATTTGCAAAATCAGTCTTCCACGCGTACGCGTCACCCACGCGTACACGTGACCCTACAAATCGGCGTAAAAATGTGTTTAGAAAGAAAGTTGTGATGGTGTGGTGCTGGAATAGTGCTAGGAGCACAAGCAACATCACACGTGCACGTCCCTGACGCAAACGCGTCATTTTCCCCTCCAGGCAATCCATGCATGCGCATCCCTCATGGCACGCGTCGGTTCAAATTTTAGCAATGTGCGCATTAAAACAGAGAGTTGTGCGTGCGCGAGGCTGCTCTCACGCCAATAGCACACTTCAGGTCACGCGAACGCGTCCCTGACGCGTCCGCGTCACTTGAAAATAGCCCAACCCACGCGAACGCGTGCCCCACGCGTCCGCGTCGCATGCGACGCACAGTTTATCCAGATCAGCACCAGAATTCCTATCTTTTCTTCTTCAATCCTACTTATCTTTCTATTATCATTCTTTCTCTTTTTTTCTATCTTTTCTTATTCTTTCTTCCTCCTTTCTTACTTTATTTTTCTTCTTCTCTTTAACTTCTCATCCTTCTTTTCTTTCATTCTATTTTACTCAATTTATTTGAATACTTTTATTCATTGTATTTTAATTTTTTGCATATTTTTATCTCCTTTTCTAAATCTATTAATTTTTCATTGGTGTTAAATTTTCTTATTCAACTGTTACATCTTTTCTTGAATTATTCTGGTGCTTCATGACTTATTTTATTCTGATTGGGTATTATTATTCATAAGTCAATGCTAATCTTTTATGATACTTGTATTCCATTTGCATTGCTATGCACTTACACTATCTTTCATTACCAAATCTCTCTCCCCCATTGTTGCAATTCTGGCACAATTGATATGCCATTTGCTTCTATTATTTTCTCACGTACATGTTGTAGCTACCATGTAATTGAGACCCTTATTATTTGGCATTGATCTAACCATATTTTAATTTGTTTTCTATCTTTATTTTTGGGTTACTTTTCCTCCTGTTCCTCTTCTTTCAGGGTGGCCACCGAGAAGGGAAAGGAGAAGTTTCTAAATGGGGCAGACAACAAGACCATCTGCACAATCTATGAAGAAAAGCGTCAGTTGGAGCAACCCGTCCACTTGCACATCTCAGCATGCACCGAGGACGGTGCAATCTTTAAGTGTGGGGAGGTCGATACCGACTTCCGTGGGTTAGTTATTTTCTTCTCAACACCAATATTTTATTTTCTTTGTTAGTTCATTGTTGCATTTGCATGTTTGATTGCATGATTGTTTGATTTTGTGCATATTTTACCACTACTTGGTTGAAGTAATATTTTCTTTTTCAAGAAACTTTTTAGAGCATTTCACTAATTTAAATTAAAACTTTTTATTAAACTTGTTTGAAGAAATTTTATTTTGGAACATGGTATAGAGCTCGAACACACAAAACCAGTAAGATTTTGAGCCTATTTGATTGGTTGCATTTTACCAACCAATATTTTATTTTTGGTGTGTGTTTTTCTCTCTAAAATTGTGATCTTTGTCTTGCTTAATTCTATATTTCCATGGTTTGATGTATGCATGCACTTATATAATTGAGGCCTTATTTCACTAAGCTTACATACCCATATGGCCTTAATCTTTCATTATCCTTTGCAAACCAATTTGAGCCTATTTTACCCCTTTTATTCTTTACTTTAGCACATCATTAACTCTAAGCGGAAAATAATAATGTCCTTAATTGGAATCCTTGGTTAGCTTAGACTAGTGAGAGTGCTTATGATTTAAGTGTGGGAAAATTGGGTTTGGAAACATTTGGTTTGAGAATTGAATATGTTAGAATTTTCTGAAAATGTGAAAGAAATGTTTAGGACATGTTCATGCATTCAATAATTTAATCATATGCATTGAGAAAAATAAAAGAAAAAAATAATATAGATATATATAAAAATAAAAAATAGGAAAAAAATAAAGGAGAAAAAGAAAAGAAAAAGAGCATATAAATAAAAGGGGACAAAATGCCCCAAAGTAAGTGGTGAAAGCAATGCATATGTACTATACTTGAAATTAGAATGCATAAATATGTGGAAAATATGGTTAATGGATAGTTAGATGTTGTATTATGATTACATGGATTGTCTAAGTTAGGTGAAAAGTTTAAGTTAATTAAGGATTCAGATTTTAGTCCACTTGACCAAATACAATCCTACCTTGACCCTAACCCCATTACAACCCTTAAAAGACCTCTTGATATGTGTATATGTGCATTAATTCTTTGTTGATTGGTAGAAGAAGAGCAAGCCTTAGGAAGCAAGATTAGTAGAGAATTGAGAGATCGAACCTTAAACACTTGAGTGATTAGAGTGTATACACTTCCGGTGAGGGTTCGATGCTCGATTCTTTGTTCTCGGCTTTCATAAGCTATTTTCTTCTGCAAGTTTACTTGTACTTTATTTTGTGATTTGAATTAGTGAAATCCAGTTCATATTTGTTCTTAAAAGATTTGTTTACTTTTAACCAAGTAGGTAAAAGCATTTTGCATATAGCTGCATTCATACAAATAGGTTTCATTTCATACATTCTACCATTCCTCTTCACTCTTATAGTTTCTCTTGAGCTTAGCATGAGGACATGCTAATGTTTAAATGTGGGGAGATTTGATACACCACTATTTCATGGTACATCTTGTACTTAATTGAGTGGATTTTATCCACTAAACTCACACTTATTCATAGAATTCGCATGTTTTACATTTTCCTTCCTGATTTTGTGCTATGATTGGAAACATGTTTCTTTGGTCTTAAATTTACTTTGTTTAATCCTCTCTTATTACCATTCGATGCCATGATATTTGTGTTAAGTGATTTCAGGATTTATAAGGTAGGAATGACTTAGAGGATGGAAAGGAAGCATGCAAAAGTGGAAGGAATAAAAGAAATTGAAGGAACTGCAAAGCTGTCAGCCCTGACCTCTTCACACTCAAACGGTCATAACTTGAGGTACAGAGGTCCAAATGAGGCGGTTCCAGTTGCGTTGGAAAGCTAACATCCGGGGCTTTCCAAAAATATATAATTTGCCATATCTGCTCCGAAGATAGGTGACACACACGCGTGACTTTGCCGCGTGCTGGACGTATCAGAAATTGCTGGGGGCGTTTTCTAAGCTATTTTTGACCCAGTTTTTGGCCCAGAAAATACAGATTAAATGCTATAAAGTGGGGGAATCAATCAATTCATTAAAAACAACATTCATAATTCACAATTTTAAGTTTTAGATGTAGTTTCTAGAGAGAGAGAGAGGCTCTCTCCTCTCTCTTAGGATTTAGGATTAGGATTTCTCTTAAAGGTTAGGTTTACTTCTTCTGCATTCCAGGTTCTATGTTCTTTTAAATTTAGTTTCTCTTATCTACTTTTATTTATTCTATTACTTTAGTTGCTTTATTTCTCTTGGTAATTACTTATTTAGCCAATTTGGCTTATGAACTCTTCATGTTAGATTTGAAATTATGTTTAAATGCGATTTGAGGTATTTCAGATTTATGATTGCTTTCTTCTATTTATAATATAAATAATTTAGATTTTTCCCCTTTGCTTTGGTTGAGTAATTGGTGACACTTGAGTTATCAAACTCAGCTGTTAATTGAAAATTGGAATTTGCTAATTGATTTGGATTCCTCTAAAGCTAGTCTTTCCATAGGAGTTGACTAGGACTTGAGGAATCAAATTGATTAGTCCACTTGACTTTCCTTTATTTAGTAAGGATTAACTAAGTGGGAGCAATAAATAATTCTCATCACACCTGATAAAGATAACTATAATGGGATTTCCATTTCTCATACCTTGCCAAGAGTTTTCTTAACTATTAATTTATTTTTCTTGTCATTTAATTTACTTGTTCTTTAATTCAAAAACCCCCAAAAATACACTTTTTCTCATAACCAATAATAAATCATACCTCCCTGCAATTCCTTCAGAGACTACCCGAGGTTAAAATACTTCGGTTATAAATTTTATTGGATTTTGTTACTTGTGACAACCAAACTTTTGTACGAAAGGATTCTCTGTTGGTTTAGAAACTATACTTACAACGCGATTATTTTTATAAAATTCTTTACTAGCAAGAATCTAATCGTCAAGGATCGCTAAGAAGAATGAACTGCAAAAGCTTCACCCTCATTCAGAATGGATCCACACTAACCCTGGGGTTCAGATCTGGAGGAGCATTGGCAACCTCTCAATTGGCATTGATCACATACAACCTGCCATAGAAGAAATCATTCACAGTTGAAGAAGACAGTAAGACCAGAGTTAATCCAGAAGGACAAAGCATCTCCAAGCCTTAACCATCTTCTTATCATTGTAAACATATCAACCTAGTTAAGATCTCTTTATTTCCTTTTATGCGTTTAAGCAACATACCTACATCTCCTATTCGCCTGACTAAGATCTACAAGATAATCATAGCTTGCTTCAAACCACAATCCTTGTGGGATCGACCCTGACTCGCTCAGGTATTACTTGGATGACCCAGTGCACTTGCTGGTTCAGTTGTAAGATGTGTGGGAATTCGTGCACCATACTGAATTTTCGAATTTCTTTGAGTCTTTTTCTAAAAATTTTCAAAATTAGTGTCTTTTGTTTGAGTCTTGGTCAATCTTTAAGTTTGGTGTCTTCTTGTGTCTTTTCTTTAAAAATTTTCGAAATTAAAGTCTTTGGTTTTCAAAATTTTTAAGTTTGGTGTCCTTTGCATGTTTTTGTTTTCTTTGAATTCTTTGAATTTTGTTCTTGGTGTTCTTCTTGATCTTCAAAGTGTTCTTACTTTTCCTCTTGTTTTGATTTTAAAATTTTTAAGTTTAGTATCTCTTTGTGTTTTTCTTCTTAATATTTGCACACTAGGTATTCTTAGATCTAAATATTTTAAGTTTGGTATCTTTTTGTTGTTTTTCTCTTTATTCATTAAATTCAAAAATAAAAAAAAATATATATCTTTTCTTATCTTTAGTTGCACTTTTCGAAAATCTCATCATATTTTTTCAAATTTTAATTTCAAAATCATTATCTTATCTTTTCTTAGTTTTAAATTTCAAATTCAAATCTTTTCAAAATAAAATCTTTTTAAAAATCATATCTTTTTCAAATCTTTATCTTATCTTGTTTCAAATTCAAAATTCAAAAATCTTGTCTTATCTTAATTCAAATTCAAATTTTAAAATCCAATTTCAAAATTTAAAACTTCAAATTTCAAATTTCAAAATCAAATATTTTTCAAAAATCAAATTTCAAATCTTTTCAATTTCTTATCTTATCTTTTCGAAATTCAAATTTTAAATTCAAATCTTTTCTAATCTTCTATCTTATCTGGTTTTCAATCTTTTCCTAATTAGTTACTTGTTTCCTCTTTCTTCTTCTTCAAAACTTCTTAACTACTTCCTCTCTCTTCTATTTTCAAAAATTCTTCTTCTATTTCTCTCTTTTCTTTTTCGAAATTCATTAATTATTTTTAATTCTTTTTAATTAATTAACCTTAATTTTCAAATTTAATTAATAAACAAAATAAAAACAAAAATATTTTAATTTTTTTTCTTTTTTTTTACTTCTAATATTCGAATTCTTTTTCTCCTTCTTCTATCTTCATTCTTCTTTCTCTTCTTCTTCTTTACATCTCACTGGGAGTTCTCTGTCCTCTGGCATAGAAGCTTCCTTTCTTGTTGTATCTGTGGTTTCTTGTTTATGACTAGGAACAGGGATAAAGAACCTCTCTTTAATCTTGATCCTGAACTTGAAAGGACTTTAAGGAGGAGCTTACAACAAGTTAAAGCACAACACTCTGGAAGAAACCTCTCAGAAAATTTTGAACTAGAAGCAAACACATGGTAGCCAAACCGAATCATGAAGGAGAGGCAAGAAAGGTTCTTGGTGCTTACACCAAGCCTACCTCTGACTTCTATGGAAGTAGTATCTCAATACCTGCCATTGGAGTTAACAACTTTGAGCTGAAACCTCAACTGGTAACCTTAGTTTAATAGAACTGCCAGTACCATGGACTTCCACAAGAAGATCCAAGTAAATTCTTATCTGACTTCCTGCAGATATGTGACACAGTCAAGATCAATGGAGTGAGTCCTGAGGTCTATAAGCTCATGCTCTTTTCATTTGCTGTAAGAGACAGAGCTAGAATGTGGTTAAATTCTCAACCTAAAGAGAGTCTTGACACATGGGAGAAGGTGGTCATTGCATTCTTGACCAAGTTCTTTCCACCCCAAAAGTTTAGCAGACTCAGGGTGAAAGTTCAAACCTTCAGACAAAAAGAGGGTGAATTCCTCTATGAAGCTTGGGAGAGGTACAAACAACTTATCAGAAGATGTCCTCCCAACATGATCTCAGACTGGACCACATTGGATATCTTCTATGATGGCCTTTCTGAGATATACAAGATGTCACTGGATAACTCTGCTGGTGGATCACTCTACTGGAAGAAAATGCCGGAAGAGGCAAGAGAACTCATTGACATGGTTGTAAACAACCAGTTTATGTACACTTCTGAGAGAAACTCTGTGAATACTGGTGTAGCTCAGAAGAGAGGAGTTCTTGAAGTAGAAACTCTAAATGCCATATTGGCTCAAAACAAGATCTTGACCCAGCAGGTCAATATGATCTCTCAGCATTTGACTAGAATGCAAGCTGCAGCTGGCAGCACTCAAAAAGCTTCTTCTGAAGTAGAAGCTTATGATCCTGACTAACCCACCATGGAAGAGGTGAATTACATGGGAGAACCCTATGGAAATACCTACAATCCCTCATGGAGAAATCATCCTAACCTTTCATGGAAGGATCAACAGAAGCCTCAGCAAGGCTTCAACAATAATCAAGGTGGAAGGAACCAAAACAGGTTCAACAACAGACCACCATTCTCATCTTCTCAAGGGAATATGGAGACTCCTAAGCAGAGCATCTCTGACTTAGTGACTATAGTCTCCAACCTCTCTAAGACCACTCATAGTTTCATTACTGAAACAATATCCTCCATCAAAAATATGGAGATACAAGTTGGTCAGCTGAGCAAGAGGATCCCTGAGACTCCTCCTGACACTCTTCCTAGTAACACTGAGGTGAACCCAAGAGAAGAGTGCAAGGCCATCACCACAGAGACTGAGGCCGAATCTAAAAAGACTGGGATGGCGTTGAATGCCAGTGAAGTGCATCTCACTGGGCGTTCAATGCCCAAAATGGCTAAGAGCCCGGGGCTGAACGCCAGTGAGGAAGCCCTCACTGGGCGTTCAATGCCCAAATTGGCAGGGACTCTAGCGTTGAACGCTAGCAAGGACACCCTTGCTGGGTGTTCAACACCCAAAATGGTAAGGGAACTGGCGTTGAACGCTAGTAAAGGTATACATGATGGGCGTTCAATGCCAAAAGAACCATCAGAACTGGCCTTGAATGCCAGTGATGGTATACCTCCCAAATGTTCATTACCTATTGAAGCTATCCATATCCAAGAACTAAAAGAAGCCAAGGCTCATGTAGAGACCATAGAGGTTCCTTTGCATGCACTCTTACAGTGTATGAGTTCTGATGAATACTCATCCTCGGATGAGGATAAGGATACTAGGGAAGAGCAAGTTACTCAGTACCTAGGAGCTATCATGAAGTTGAATGCCAAGTTATTTGGTATAAAATCTTTGGAGGAAGAACCTCCACCGCTTACCAAAGAGCTAAATGCTTTGGTTCAGCAGAGGTTACCTCAGAAGCTTCCGGATCCCAGATGCTTCTTAATTCCTTGCACCATAGGTACCATGACCTTTGAGAAGGCTCTGTGTGACCTAGGGTCAAGGCTAAACTTCATGCCACTCTCTGTAATGGAGAAACTGAGAATCTGTGAGGTACAAGATGCAAACATCTCATTAGAGATGGCAGACAATACAATGAAAAGGCCATATGGCTTAGTAGAGGATGTCTTGGTAAAGGTTGAAGACCACTACATCCCTGCAAACTTCATAGTCTTGGATATTGGAGAGGATGAGGATGAATCTATCATCCTCAAAAGACCTTTCCTAGCCACTGCAAATGCCATGATTAATGTGGCAAAGGGAGAAATGGTCTTCCAAATAGAGGAAGACTACATCTTGTTCAAGATGCCTGAACCCAACTCCCTACCTAAAAGAGAGATAAATGTGCAACACTTAGTGTTCCATTTATCTCTTTCAATGCAGAGCTTTACTAAGCCCCCAAACATCAATTCTAAGTTTGGTGTTGGGCAGCCATTACCAAGAACTGAGAACAAAGGTACTAGGAAGAAAGCACCTAAAGACTGGAGGGACAAGAAAGTCCACACTGAAGGCCTCTCACCTGGCATAAGAGTTGTCTTCACCAAGAAACCAGTCATACCACATACAATGAGTCGTGTCCTATCTCTAGAGCATGTGGAGCTCATTCATGAGAAGACAGGTAGAAAGTTCACTGTAAGGGGAGAAATTCTGAGCCTATACTCACCTCCGTAAGGAGCTAACCGTAAAGCTAATGACGTTAAAGAAGCACTTGTTGGGAGGCAACCCAACCATAGTTATTGTTTATGTTTTTCTTTGAATTTATTTTCTTTAAGTTATTTCTTTAGGTTCGTGATCATATGCATCAGTCAAAACAGATATAGAAAGGTTCAGCAATGAAAATAGAACACTCTGGATAGAGTGTCTCCCTGGCGCTGAACGCCAGTGAGGGAGCACTAACTGGGTGTTCAACGCCCATAATGGCAGCCTTACTGGCGTTGAACGCCAGCTATAGGCATAATGCTGGGCGTTCAACTTCCATGCTGAGGGTCCCACAGCATCTTTACCTACCCCACTTCCTCACTCCTCTGTTCACACTTTCCCATAGACTCTTCCCTATAAACTCTAGCCCAATCAAATCAATATCACTTCCCCAAAACCATCATAAATCCCACCAACCCCCCACTCACTTCAAAATCAAATTTTCCTCCCATTTAACCCACCCATGACCGAACCCAACCCTAGCCCACTCATATAAATTCCCCTCTTACTAACCCTTCATACACACACCTTTCATAGACATCCATAGCCCCCTTGACCGAATTGCTTCCTCCCTCCTTCTCCTTCTATTTTCCTCTTCTTCTACTCCATTCTTCTCTTTTGTTTATTTTTGCTCGAGGACGAGCAAAGCTTTTAAGTTTGGTATGGGAAAAGCGTTACTTTTTGCTTTCCATTACCACTTATGGCACCTAAGATTGGAGAATTCTCTCGAAAGAAGAAAGGAAAGGCCGTAGCCACCACCTCCGAATTTTGGGAGATGGAGAGATTCATCACCAAAGTCCATCAAGACTACTTCTATGAAGTAGTGGCAGAGAAAAAAGTGATCCCTGAGGTCCCTTTTAGGCTCAAGAAGAATGAGTATCCGAAAATTCGAAGAGAGATCCGGAGAAGGGGTTGGGAAGTCCTAACCAATCCCATTCAAGAAGTTGTGATCTTAATGGTGCAAGAGTTCTATGCTAATGCATGGGTCATGAAAAACTATGACATTAGTGTGAACCCAAATCCCAAGAATTGGAGCACCATTATCCGAGGGAGAATCTTATATTTTAGCCCGGAAAGTGTGAGGTTGGCGTTCTACTTGCCTCTGATGCAAGGAGACCTATATCCTTACACTAGAAGAGCCAACTTTGATTAAAGACTGGATCAAGTGCTCTCAGACATCTGTGTGGAAGGAGCAAAGTAGAAAACGGATTCCCAAGGCAAGCCCACTCAACTAAAAAGGCTTGACCTCAAGCCTGTAGCTAGAGGATGGTTGGAATTCATCCAACGCTCTATCATTCCTACTAGCAATCAGTCAGAAGTGACCATTGACAGAACTATCATAATTCATTGCATCATGATTGGGAGTGAGGTGAAAGTACATGAAGTGATACCTCAAGAACTGTATAAAATTGCTGAAAAGCCTTCCACCAAAGCAAGATTGGCTTTTCCTCACCTCATATGTCACCTATGCAATTCAGTTGGAATTGTCATAGGAGGAGACATCTTTATTAATGAGGACAAGCACATCACTAAGAAGAGGATGGAACAAACTAGAGAGCATGCACATGAGCCTGTGCAACCACCTCAGCATGAGATCCCTCAGATGCCTCAAGGGATATATTTTCCTCCTCAAAGCTATTGGGATCAATGGCATACTTCTCTTGGAGAACTAAGCACTAACATAGAGCAATTAAGGATGGAGCATCAAGAGCACTCCACCACCCTCAATGAAATTAGAGAAGATCAAAGGGCTATGAGCGAAGAACAACAGAGACAAAGGTGTGACATTGAAGAGATCAAGCACTACATTGAATCCTCAAGGAGGAGCACTAGTCGCCACCATTAAGGTGGATTCGTTCTCTTAATCACCTTGCTTATTTTAATTTTTCTGTATGTTTTATTGTCTGTTCTCTTGTTCTTATTGCATGATCATTTCTATTTATATCTTAAAGTTATAAAATATTCCATATGTCTCTCAACTTACTTTAAAAGAAAATTTTATTTGAAAAGAGTTGAGAGATATATGAATTTCAAGTTTTATAATAAGAATAGTTCAATTATTTTGATGTGGTGACATTGCTTTTGTTTTCTGTATGTATGAATAAACAGTGCATGATTGAAATTGGAATTAAAAATGTTGGCTCTTGAAAGAATGAGGATAAAAGTGAAATATTATTGGTAATCTGAAAAATCCAAAAATTGATTCTTGAAGCAAGAAAAACTAGCAAAAAGAAAAAGAAAAAGTATGTTGCAATAAAAGAGAATATATATATATATATATATATATATATATATATATATATATATATATATATATATATATATATATATATATATATTATAAAGCAGAAATAGCCAAAAGCTCTTTAAACCAAAAGGAAAGAGCAAAAAGCCAATAACCCTTTAAACCAAAAGGCAAGGGTAAAATGATCTAAAGATCCTAAGAGTGGGCTTAAGAACTCTAGACACCTCTATCTGGGGATTCTAGCAAAGCTGAATCACAATCCTAAGGGGTTCACCCAGTTAAGTGTCTGTGGCATTTATGTATCCGGTGGTAATATTGGAAGATAAAGTGCTTAGGACCACGACCAAGATTCTAAAAAGTTGTGTTCAAGAATCTAAAAGAGCTAAACTAGGAGAGTTAATAATATCATCTGGATTCTAAGTTCCTAAAGATGCCAACACTTCTGAGTTTCAATGGATAGTGAGATGCCAAAACTATTCAGAAGCAAAAAGCTACTAACTCCCGCTCATCTAATTGAAACTGAGCTTCATTGGAAACTTTGACATTTATTGTTTCTTACTCTTCTTTTTATCCTACCTTGTTTTTAGTTGCTTGGGGACAAGCAACAGTTTAAGTTTCGTGTTTTGATGAGCGGATATTTTATACGCTTTTTGGCATTGTTTTCATATAGTTTTTAGCATCATTTATTTAAGTTTCATTAAGTTTTGATAAGTTTTAGTACAAAATTCACATTTTTGGATTCTACTTTGAGTTTTTGTGTTTTTATGCAATTTCAGGTATTTTCTGGCTGAAATTGAGGAGTTAGAGCAAAAGTCTGTTTCAGAGGTAGAGAAAGTGCTGCAGATGCTGTTTGGATCTGACCTCTTTACACTCGACAGAGCTTTTCTGGAGCTACAAAAATTCAAATAGAAATTTCTCAATGGCTATGGAAAGCTAACATTCAGGGCTTTCTAGAAATATATAATAGTTTATACTTTGCTTCAGAATAGAAGGCCCAAAACTGGCATTCAACGCCAGTAATCTACCCTAGTCCAGGCGTCCAGCGCCCACAAGGGAGTAGCCAGCGTTCAAACACCCAAGAAGGACCCTCTAGCAGGCGTTCAATGCCCAAGGAGTCTCCTACCTCGTGGATCTCATCAAAGCTCAGCCTAAACACTCACCAAGTGGGCTTCGGAAGTGGATTTTAGGACTAAAAGACTGTTTTACCCTTCTTATATAATCCTTAGTCATTAGTTTAATATTTCAGGGATATTTTACATGATCTTCAAGGACCTTTTGACACTTTACATGTTTATCATTGTATTCTCTATCAGTATGAGTTTCTAAACCTCCTAAATTGAGGGGATGAGCTTTGCTGAGTTTTATGGATTAATAAAGTACCACTGTTCTTTCTCAATTCCTATTTGATTCTCTATTCTAAGATGTATCTTCGTTCTTTATTCTAAGACCGCGTGCCTGACAACCACCCATGTTCTTCTTGGGTTCGTGTGAATATGTAACTGGAAAGCATTGAACCACTAGCTTCATTATACATCTCTTAGACAGCTAATCCACGACTTCGTTGGGGACTTCTCGAGACACTAGTACAGTCGAGGTATGAGGAGATTAGAGTCTTTGTGGTAGAGGTTAGAACCCAAAGGCGCAGCATTCTCTGATCCGAAAGATTCGACCTTGTCTGTGGCGTTTTGAGTAGGATCACTAAGGAGAATGAACTGCAGGAGGTTCACCCTCAATCAGAGTGGATCCACACTAACCCTGGGGTTCAGATCTGGAGGAGCATTGGCGACCTCTCAACCGGCGCTGATCACATACAGTCCGCCATAGAAGAAATCATTCACAGTTGAAGAAGACAGTAAGACCAGAGTTAATCCAGAAGGACAAAACATCTCCAAGCCTTAACCATCTTCTTATCATTGCAAACATATCAACGTAGTTAAGATCTCTTTATTTTCTTTTATGCGTTTAAGCAACATACCTACATCTCCTATTCGTCTGACTAAAATCTACAAGATAACCATAGCTTGCTTCAGACTACAATCCTCATGGGATCGACCCTGACTCGCTCAGGTATTACTTGGACGACCCAGTGCACTTACTAGTTTAATTGTACGAAGTGTGGAAATTCGTACACTACACTGTCATTCAGACTGGTAATTAAGTATCAAATTGCAACTGTTTATTTAGTAATCAACTTCCTTGTTTTTGTCTAGGATTAGGATATTAGTACTTCGTGTTTTGTGGACATTATACGAAACAAAGTCAATAGTATACTCAAATTGCAAAAGTTTTTTGCATACCTGAAATGGAGCGAAATAGAAAAGTTGTACATAAGTTTGATTCAGGTAAATCAAAATACATGTATATACTTTTGGTAAGATTTCAGTTATTTCTTATTTAGAAGGTTGAACCAAATACTTTAGTTTTCACCACCTAATTTGGGATCTATTCTTGTGTATAGTGATTTTTAGATAATAAAACGAAGTACACTTGGTTAATGAAAATTCAGTATATCCTCTATGCTATTTATCCTTTAATTTTGAAACCCTTTTCAATATGTCTTGCAAAACTTTATAGAATACCTACTCCTCCTTGCCTATTGTTGCTTTGACTTTATTAGTTTTTGTTTAGTTTCACCAAACTCAGAGGAAACTTTAATTGTCTCCTATCAGAATTTTTTGGGTTTGAATAAATTTATAATAATAATAATCACGCTTGTTACATTGCATTTGGTGGTGTTGGAATTTACTTAGTTTCGAAGTATAGTTGTCAATAAAATAATAAATTTGTTGTTTTTAATTAGCCATCTTTGTACCATCTTTCTTTTATTCTATATATTTTTTATTTTGAGAAATTAATATATGATGATTCTTCTTTTAACAGAATGTTCTATTGTAGTTCTTCTTTTAAGAGTTTGTATAATTGTTACAACAAAATATAAGTGGTAATATAACTTTTAGAATTAAGTATGTTTTTGGTCTCTAAGGTATAGGTCGAAAGTTTTTTTTTTGTCTCTAACCTTTTTTTACATACAAAATCGTCCCTAAGATTTAACATGATTTAAAAATCGTCCTTTTTACTTAAATTTTAAATTTGTTACCAAATTATCCCTAATAAAAAAATTATAAAATAAAAAAAAAGAGAAAGAGAATGGACAAGAGGGAGAAAGAGAATCACAGGAAAGAGAAGAAGACGAAGGGAGACGGGAAGAAGAGGGAAAACAAAGGAAGAGGGAAAAGGGGGGAGGGGGACGGTGCCGGCGAGGCTTGGTTCGCCTTCAAGAATCAGAACCAGAGGGAGAGAGAGCTCGCGAAGGAGAGAGGAGAAACGAGCCAGTGATGCACTAGAGAGAGGAGGAAGAAGGAGGTGCTGTCTTGCGTCTTGCCGCTGTTGAGGAGCTCGCGAAGAGAGAGAGAGCCTCGTCGCCATCGCGCTTTGCCACTGTCGCCGCTGCATCGCGTCCTCACCGCTAGTCCTTACCGCCGCTCTTCGCCACTGGTCCTCCCTAGGGTTCCGATTATGCTTCTGATTTGTTGATTTTGTTAATTACATTATTGATTCTTCTGCTTCTATTTCTTTTGTTAATTACATTGTTGATTTGTTAGTTTTGTTAATCACATTATTTCTTATTCTGATTCCATTGATGTTGTTGACTCTGATTCCATTCTGATTCTATTGTTCTTCTGCTTCTGCTTCTGATTCTGGTTTTGATTTCATTGTTGTTGTGCTTCTAATTCTAATTCTGTTTCTTTGATTTCATTGTTGTTGCGCTTCTGATTACATTGTTCTTCTGATTTCTTGTGTTTTGATTCTTTGATATTTGATCTACAGATTTATTTTTCACTTCTGTTTCTGTTTTTACTTCTGATTCTATTTTTATTTTATTATATTAGTTCTGCTTCTGATTTCATTGTTGTTGCTGTTGATACTATAATGAAGAAGAAGAAGAAAAAGAAGAATAGAAACAGAGTTATTTTGATGAAGAAGGAGAAGGGTATTTTGGTCCAAAAAAATAATTTTAAAACTAAATTAAACCTTAAGGACGATTTTGTATGCAATAAAGATGGGGGATGGAAAAAATTTTCGGCCTATATCTTAGAGACCAAAATCGTACTTAACCCTATTTTTTATTAAATATAGGATGCGTATAAGATATAAAAAAAAACATACAGTCATCCAAATACTTATAAGCTCCCAAAATAGCCACCAAACAGAGATCTTGGAGCTAGTTATAGATTATAAAATCATGGCGAAAAACTGAAAAAGAGGGGAAACAACAAGTAAAACAACAGAAGGAAGTTTCAAAGAGTGTTGATCATATCTGGAGTATGAAGTTTGATTTGGAGTGTATTTGATTATAACATGAGTTTGAACTTTGATTTGCATTGTCAAATTTGATTATTACCTTTGGCGTGCTTGATTATAACCAGATTTTGTAATATGAATTGGAGCCTATTCGATTATAATCTTCTTATAGCATGAGTTTAAACTTTGATTTACATTTTTCGAGTTTGATTATTACTTTACGTGTGTTTGATTCTAACCAGATTTATAATATGAATTGGAGCCTGCTGATTATAATATGATTATATCATAAGGTTGAAGTTTGATTTGGATTCTTGAAATTGATTATTATTTTAAGTGTGTTTGATTATAATTGAATTTTGTAATATAATTTAAAACATATTTGATTATGATCTGATTATAGCATTATGGTAAATAAATTTTTTTTATATATCTAAAATTTCAAAAATTAAATATCTACAATTTTGTATATGTTTTCTGACAAAAATTTCTTTAAGAGAGATGAGGTAAATGGCAAATCAAAGACAATAGCACCAATCTAAGAATACATAAATCATTACAAAACTCACAATAAGCTTTAAAATATATCACTAATGATACTCTCTCGTTTAGGGAGGGAGCTAGACTAATTATTTAAAGAGCTATGTTTAATGATTTACTAAAAATATTTTATATTATCATTTCTAATGATAAAATTAGAAAAAAAAAAACTAAATATGTAATCTCAATCAAATATTTATACGAAGATATACATATATGTATTTAATATCTAATTAAATAAAAGACATATTACTAACCTTATTTTTATTGAGATGTATATGCAATATTCATTTATTACACAATTTTTTCTTACAAAATAATAAAATAATCTTATAAGTAAATAAGAATACATATATTATGAATAAAGTAAGACAATAATATAAGAAAGAGAGTAAAAATAGAATTTCTTTTGTGAAAGAAGAGTTGGAGACCACTTGTTAAACTAGAATTTTTTTTAATATGCCAAAAAAAAAAAGAATCAAAGAGTAGAAGATAAAAAAAATTAAAAAAAAATAAAGAAAGAGAAGAATAAAAAATATTGTGATTGCTACAAAAATAAAAGTGAAGAATTCTTTGAGTGGACAAAGACATTAAAAAAAAAAGAAATTTATATTCTATTTTTTAAATAAATTAGGTTAGGACTACTATATCTTATTAACACTATACAAGAATATTTGAATTTTTTTTGTGGACTTGTTCTAAATTATATTTATCTATTATATATAATTTAAAAAGAAAGTTTTTTTTTTTTTTTTTGTAAAGGGAGAGACCGGGTAATAAAAAAAAGGGACGATTTCTGTAAAACTCTTTTTTAACAAAAATTAAAATTTTGGGGGGGTCACTGCCCCTTTAATCCTTAGAGCCTCTGCCCATGCCCTTATTACTCCACAAACGTAATTCGTTTTCAACGTAGTGTCTGCATATATTTACTCCTCCAAATCAGACCAAAGTCCCCACTTCGCTACACCTATTTGGATAGCAGCAACTATCTCGCCTCGTGCTACCTCTTTTCCTATATATGAATTCTCCATAAATTACAATACATGATAGAATGCATCACCTTCTCTGATTTGAAGTCTTCATTGTTAAATATTAAGTTGCTTATAACCTTTCAAACACACCATATGACAACCAAAAAGTAGTCAATATAATCGACAACCAAACAAACAAGCCTGAAGATGATGAGCATGAATGCAATTTGAAATTAAAGAAATGACTGTCGATTTATATAAAAAATAAACTTCCCTCTCTCTTTTTCAAATATATAAAAGTTTTACAAAATAGAAGCACATAGCATAGCATAATACAGCACAAAATCATAGAATTATCCCCCATTTGATTTGGTAGAAAAGAAATTAGCTCTCGCTAATCACTATCACTATGCTCAAACTAAAAATTAATTGATGCGCACATAAAATTAGCATTAAACAATAAATAACAAGGAAATTAAAATACACAACATAATTATTATATGGTTTAATTACTCTCTAGGTCCTTATAATTTCACCGAATTTTCAATTAGATCCTTATACTTTTTTTCTTTTCAATTGGATCTCTATATATTTTTTTTTTCAATTTAGTCCTTGTTAACGTTAAACATAAAAAAAATGTTAGTGAATTGTAAAATTACTTGTATATCCTTAGGGACCCAATTGAAAAGAAAAAAAAGTATAGGGATCTAATTGAAAATTCGATAAAATTACAAATATTCAATAAAAGATATTCCTATAATCCATATTCAATGATTCTACGATATGAAAGATATTTCTATAATCTTTTTATTTTGTTACTATCATTTTTTTACTTATTTATATACAAATTGTGCTAAAAATACCTTTTTTTTTACTTTCAAAATACCTTATCTTAAGAACATACAGAAAAAAAAGAATGGATAAAATGAAACAAAAATAGTAGTATACAATTCAGTTTCCATCATTCAAGTATTTATTATAATCATGTAACATTTTATATTTATGTGGATTTATGGAATATAATTTGTCTTTATCATATCATGGTACACCATAAAAAATTACAAGGCTATGTAATTTGTGTTATTGAAATTTGAAATCTAAAAACGAAAATCATAGAAAATATAATTTCAGTATTATACAGATAATCTAGAAATCAGTTCTTGTATTACAGTCTCCCACAACCAACATAGGGATCAACAATAAAAAACATACTTGAGTTTATTAGGTGTTTCAATAAGATAGTCTTTTTCACCAAAAGTTTCAATCAAAGTATGGTAGCCTGTTAGGAAATTATTTTAATTTCCTAATTTGTTTGTGGGCAATACATATATTAATTATAATCACAAATTATGCTATTTCAAATTAAATGACTTATATAATGGTGGTCTCATTTATTGTTATAAATCCTAAATTGAATAAGTCATTATTACTTTTGATTTGGAATTAAATGAGAATAAAACCGGATATTATCTTTTGTTCCTTAGATAATTATCTTTTGGATTTTAGATATATTATCTTTTGGACTTTAGATACTATTTTTATTTGGGTTTTAGGGTTTAATGGGTGCCATGCTCAAATATAAATAGTGCCTTCAGGGTTTCGGTCCGCAATATACCAAAGCCACCTTTGTCGCTCTTTCTCACAATTCAGCCGCCTAGGGATATAGAAGGCTTTGGTTGAGGAAGATCGAAAGAACCACAAGATCCAAATCTTTCCATCAATTTCTGACTCTTATGAGTAAAGGTACGCTTTCGCATTATGTCATATTTTGGTGATTCAATATGAATGATCTGAGTTATTAAAATTAATTTATTCTAACAAATGGTATCAAAGTCATCCATAATTTGATCATCAAAAATACCTCATTTTTTTTGGATAAAATATATATATATATATATATATATATATATATATATATATATATATATATATATATATATATATATATATATATATATATATATATATATATCACGTTATATATTTACATTACATATAAAAATGCGGCACGTTTGTTTTCATAAAGTGCATTGTGCGTCATATATGTATGTATAGACGTACTAATATGTATGTATGTTGATGGACATTATCATTGTTTGGTTATACAGTAAAGGTATATTTATATGAGGAGTTCTTTGCTGACCAAGATAATGATGTCTAAAGGTGGCTAAAGATTGATCCACAAATTAAAAGTTGACATGTGAAATGATTGAATATAGTGAAAAATATTTTAAGAATATGCTTTTGTGAATTACATTAAAAATGAAAAAAACTAAGTTATAAAAAAATATAAATATATAGAAGAAAAAAAAGATAAAAAAAAGTTGTGAAGTTAATAAAAATGGGATTTATTTAAATAAATTAAATAAATATTTTATTTATTGGAATAAATAATTATAAAAATTATTACAAAAATACGTCTCCCAATCTTATCTCGTTTATTTACACCGTAAAACGATATAATTATGAATATATTTCGTTTATACTGTAAACGATATATATGAGATTTAAAAAAATATACATATTTTATTTACCGTGTAAACAAGATATATTTAAAATGATCCGTTTACCGTGTAAACAAGATATGTGTATTTGTAAATATAAAAATATAATTTTTGAAAATAATAAAAAATATTAACAATTTAAATTAGACCAAACTCTTAAAATGAAACGTTTCAAATAATAGAGAAAATAAGCGGTTTCAAATAATAGAGAAGATGAACAATTTCAAAATAACAAAGAAGATAGACGGTTTTAACTAACTAATTAATTAATGGGCGACTGGACCTATCACGTAATTTTAAATTGCCCTTTTAAAATCAACACATTATTTTCCTAGAAACCAAGGTTTTAACTAACTAATTAATTAATGGGCAATTGGACCTATCACGTAATTTTAAATTGTCCATTTAAAATTAACACATTATTTTCTTAGAAACCAACCCGACGGTTTTAACTAACTAATTAATTAATGGGCGACTGGACCTATCACGTAATTTTAAATTGCCCATTTAAAATCAACACATTATTTTCCTAGAAACCAAGGTTTTAACTAACTAATTAATTAATGGGCAATTGGACCTATCACGTAATTTTAAATTGTCCATTTAAAATTAACACATTATTTTCTTAGAAACCAACCGGACGGTTTTAACTAACTAATTAATTAATGGGCGACTGGACCTATCACGTAATTTTAAATTGCCCATTTAAAATCAACACATTATTTTCCTAGAAACCAAAGTTTTAACTAACTAATTAATTAATGGGCAATTGGACCTATCACGTAATTTTAAATTGTCCATTTAAAATCAACACATTATTTTCTTAGAAACCAACCCATTTAATTATCTTCTTTGTTATTTTGAAACTGTTCATCTTCTCTATTATTTGAAACCGCCTATTTTTCCTATTATTTGAAACGTTTTATGTTTAAGAGTTTGGTCTAATTTAAATTATTAATATTTTTTATAATTTTCAAAAATTATATTTTTATATTTACAAATACACACATCTCGTTTACATTGTAAACGAGATAATTATGAATGTATCTTGTTTATACTGTAAACGAGATACGTGTATTTTTTCAAATTCCATATATCTAATTTACTGTGTAAACAAAATATATTCATAATTATATCATTTACCGTGTAAATAAACGAAATAAGATTGAGAGACGTATTTTTATAATAATTTTTATAATTATTTATTTCAATAAATAAAACATTTATTTAATTTATTTAAATAAAAAAATTTAATTTTTATTAACTTCGCATCTTTTTTTATCCTTTTTTTTTTCTTTATATATATATATATATATATAACTTAGCTTTTTCCATTTTTAAAGTAATTCACAAAAGCATATTCTTAAAATGTTTCTCACTGTATTCAACCATTTTACATGTCAACTTTCAATTTGTGGGTCAATCTTTAGCCACCTTTAGACACCATTATCTTGGTCACCAAAAAATTCTCCTATTTATATATGTATATAAATATATCATACGAGACGGATTTGGCACTTAATTTATATAATAATTAATTTTAATTTTAATGGATTAAAAATTTTATTGTTACATGAATTTAGTTATAATCATATTTTTTTAAAGTCCGAAAAGATGCCATTAAGATTTAAATCTTTTTGTGATTTAAATATTTTTTTAATTGTTATATAAGAAAATTAGTAATAAATTGGATTGTTATATCCACCCATTTTATAAAGATTTGATTTTGAAATAAATTGATTGAACATTATGCTGCCAAAGTAGCTTCTTTTGTGAAAATTAATTATTCAAAACATAAGGAATATGGTGATATATAATTCATGCGAATATTGGTCAGTCCAAAGGAAGATCTATATTTGGTCGAATTATATACATATATTGATAGTAAATACATGTTTGGATAACTGATTAAGAATAAAGTAATACTTATTATTTATGCGAACAATAATCGACCCAAAGGAAGTTATTGTTTGGCCAAATAATAAGCATTGCACACTTTTGTTTATTTTCTATTAATTATGCGGTCAATAATCGGTCCAAAGGAAGGTTATTGTTTGGCCAATTAATAGAAAATATATGCGGTAATAAATAGGTTGCGAAATTTAAGTTTCTATGTGCGCATTAAGTCGGTCCAAAGAAAGGCTTAATGTGTGACAGGAATTTTGACAATATTTGATTACTGCAATGAGAGTATCACTTACAGTTAATTTTTCTATCCAAAGATTGAAAATTAATGTTGTTCTAGATATCTCAATATAGATTTTTTCCATTATTTAACTAATATTTACTGCATGTTCTTTTTGTTCTAATCCAGAAACTATGGCTTTAGCTACCAATGTTTCTGCACAAACTAGCAGTATTCTTATGTTGAATGGTTCAAACTTTAAAGTTTGGAAAAATACCGTGGAGATTGTCCTCGGTTGTATGGATCTAGATATCGCTCTTCGAGAGGAGAAACCCACTTCCACTCTGGAAAACCTCAATGAGGTTAAAATAGAGAAGTGGGAGAGATCCAATCGAATGAGCATTATGATCATGAAACGCTCAATTCTTGAGGCGTTTTGGGGCTCAATTACTGAGGATAAAGATGCCAAACAGTTCCTAAAGGATGTTGAAAAATTCTTTACTAAGAATGAAAAGGCGGAGGCAAGTAGTCTTTTAAGCAAACTTGTCTCCATGAGGTATAAAGGTAAATGGAACATAAGGGAGTACATTATGGAAATGTCTCATCTTGCTTCAAAATTGAAAGCACTAAAGTTAGAGTTGTCTGAAGATTTACTCGTGCATTTCATTTTGATTTCCCTTTCTGCACACTTTGGGCAATTCAAAGTGAGTTATAACACTCTGAAGGACACTTGGTCCTTAAATGAGCTTATATCTCACTGTGTGCAAGAAGAAGAGAGGCTACAGCAAGATAAGACTAAAAGTGCTCACATGGCTTCTTTTCTCAGTATAAAATAAAGCGTAGTACCAATGCGGATGTGCCTTCTCAGCAGAAAAAGGCTAAGAAACATGATCAAGTTTCAACTTATTTCTTCTGAAAGAAGGTAGGACACATGAAGAAGGATTGTACCAAATATGCCACCTGGCGTGTACAAAAGGATATAATTCTTACTTCCGTTTGTTCTGAGGCTAGTTTAAGTTATGCACCTGTTGATACTTGGAAGGTAGATTTTGCTACTACTACTCATGTAAGTGTTACTACGCAGGGTTGCCTGTGGAGCTGACCGCCAAGTGATGTTAACAGATACATCTATATGGCAGACGGCAATATAGTTGTAGTCGAAACTATAGGAACTTTTAGATTACGTTCCACGAGTGGATTTTATTTGGATTTATTAGAGACATTTTATGTACCGTCATTTAGACGGAATTTGGTTTCTGTTTCTCGTTTGGACAAATCAGGTTATTTTTGTTCGTTTGAAGACAATAAAGTTAGTCTCTTCTATAATTCAAATAATATTTGCTCTTATCATTTGGTGGATAATCTATATAGACTTGACTTAAATTCCTATAATAATGAAATATTGCAAACGGGTACAAAACGAAAACTAAATGAGAATTCGACATCATTATGGCACAAACGCCTAGGTCACATCTCTAAACAAAGAATTCAGAGGCTCGTGTCGGATGGAATTCTTGGACCCCTAAATTTGGCAGACTTTGAAGTCTGCATTGAGTGCATAAAGGGGAAAAGGACAAACGAAAGGAAATTAGGTGCTGAGAGAGCTAAAGATGTCTTAGAACTGATACATACCGATATATGTGGCCCATTCCCTACTGTCTCTTGGAATGGAAACGGTACTTTATTATGTTCATAGATGATTACTCTCGTTACAGGTATCTATATTTAATTCATGAAAAGTCCCAAGCCTTGGATGTTTTTAAGTCTTTCAAAGCTGAAGTTGAACTTCAACTTGGAAAGAAAATTAAAGCTGTCAAATCTGATCGTGGTGGTGAATACTACGGAAGATATGATGGTTTAGGTGAGCAATGTCTTGGGCCTTTTGCTTTTTTTTCTAGAGGAGTGTGGTATTGTTCCGCAATACACCATGCCAGGCAAACCTAGCATGAATGATATTGCAGAGCGAAGGAACCAAACTCTTAAAGACATGGTGAGAAGTATGATTAGTCATTCTTCCTTGCCTGAATCACTATGGGGAGAAGCCTTAAAGACCGCAGTGTACATCCTTAATAGGGTGCCAAGCAAAGCAGTTAACAAAACTCCATATGAAATTTGGACTAGGAAAAGGCCCAGTATAAAGCATTTCCATATTTGGGGATGTCCAGTTGAGGCGCGACCTTATAGTCCGCATGAAAAAAAATTGACTTAAGGACAATTAGTTGCTACTTTGTTGGTTACGTTGAACGTTCACGGGGGTACAAGTTTTACAATCCTGCATCAAGGTCTATTTTTGAGACGGGAAATGCGAGATTTCTTGAGGATGTTGAGTTTGGGGAGGAAGGAAATATTAGGAATGTAGCTTTTGATGAGGATTCTATAACTGACAATGATCAGGTCTTTGTGCCTATTATTGTTCAAGATACAGTTATAGTATAAGAGCACAATGAGAATCCAACTGTAAATCCAGTTGCAGTACAAGAGAACAATGAGAATATTATTGTTGCTCAAGATGCTGCTACAGTACAGGAAAATAATGAGAATCCTCCTCAATCCCAATCCATATAGCAAGCTCAACAACCTCAAGAAGTGTCATTAAGGAGATCCAACAGAGAAAGGAGAAAATCCATCTATGGTCTCAAACAAGCTTCCCGTCAATGGTATCACAAGTTTAATCAAGTCATTATCTCATATGGTTTTGAGGTAAATATTATAGATGAGTGTGTATACCGCAAGTTCAGTGGGAGTAAATACATCTTTTTGGTCTTATCTGTTGATGACATTCTACTTGCCAGTAACGATATAGGCTTGTCGCATGAAACTAAGAAATTTCTATCGAACAAATTTGAAATGAAAATTCTTGGTGATGTCTCTTTTGTATTAGGAATCGAGATACTAAGAGATCGCTCTCAAAGTATTCTTGGATTATCACAAAAGGACTATATCGAAAAGATTTTAAGTAGATATGGCATGGAAAGATGTAGACCAATGAACACATCCATAACTAAAGGAGACAAGTTTATTCTCAAACAATGTCCTAAAAATGATCTTGAGAGGACAGCAATGCATGATAGACCTTATGCATCAGCACTAGGGAGCTTAATGTAAACTCAAGTCTACATACGTCCCGATATATCATTTATAGTGGAGTGTTGGGTAAATACTTGAGCAATCCGGGCATGAATAATTGGATAGCTGTTAAATGCGTAATGCGTTATCTAAAGAGAACAAAGGATTACATGCTTACTTATCGAAGATCAGAAAATTTGGAGATCATTAGGTACTCTGATTCCGATTTTATGGCATATGGTTGCGAAACTTTGTCACTGAGCTTCGTATAGTAGATGACATTGAAAGGTCATTAAAGATATTTTGTGACAATAAGTCAGTAGTACTATACTCCAATAACAATAAGAGCTTGACAAAATTGAAGCATACAGACATCAAGTTCTTAGTTGTCAAAGAGAAAGTTTAAGAAAAATAGATTTCCATAGAACATATAGGAACAGAGTACATGCTAGCAGACCCATTAACTAAGGGATTGATCCCTAAAGTCTTTTACAAGCACACTGTTCGGATGGGTGTCAATATTTGTGATGCCTTGTTTTAGTGGGAGTTTATTTTTTATACTATATATTCTACGATAGATATTGAGTTATATTTTCTGCAGAATTAAGTTGATGGTTTATTTCATGTTATGTGAAATGTTCATTTTGAAATATTTGTATTATGTTTGATCTCAATAAAGTTTTAAAGTTGGACCAGCTGAAAATAGACATGCATGAGATCACTTGGCATGTAATTTCCATATTACTCATCCAAATTTGATCTATGTCGTTAAGTATGTTAGGATGGTGATTGTCGTGGTTTAGTCACGACATTAATGTGATAAAAGCTGCGGTAGTTCCATATCTAATGTATGAGACGGACCAGATTGTTAAAGTAATGAGAGAAATAGCATTCAAATGCGCGCATAAGGTTTATAAGATGTGATTATGTCAAGAAAGAATATATGTATAGCCCAAGTGGGAGATTGTTAGGAAATTATTTTAATTTTCTAATTTGTTTATGGGCAATACATATATTAATTATAATCACAAATTATGATATTTCAAATTAAATGACTTATATAATGGTGGTCTCATTTATTGTTATAAATGCTAAATTGAATAACTCATTATTACTTTTGATTTGGAATTAAATGAGAATAAAACCGGATATTATCTTTTGTTCCTTAGATAATTATCTTTTGGATTTTAGATATATTATCTTTTGGACTTTAGATACTATTTTATTTGGGCTTTAGGGTTTAATGGGTGCCATGCTCAAATATAAATAGTGCCTTCAGGGTTTCGGTCCCCAATATACCAAAGCTGCCTTTGTCGCTCTTTTCCTATCAGAAGAGTCACAATTCAGCCACCTAGGGATACAGAAGGCTTTGGTTGAGGAAGATCGAAAGAACCACAAGATCCAAATCCTTCCATCAATTTCTGACTCTTATGAGTAAAGGTACGTGATGCGTGAGCGTCTTTCCTATCTTTTCCTAGTAAATTTGTATTTAAATTGTTGAGTTTAATCAAGAATTAATTATCTTTTATCCACTTTGGATGCTACTTTGAGTCTTGTGAAATTCTGTTTAATTTAGGTAGCATTCGGCTGGATTTGATGGAGTTTCCGTAGAAAAAGAGAAGAAGGCGAATGATGCTGTCAACCCTAACCTCTCTGCACTCAAACCTGAATATCTGGAGCTAAAGAGGTCCAATAGACGTGATTCTAGTGGTGTTGGAAAGCTAACTTTCAGATCTTTCCAACGATATATAATAGTCTATACTTCTTCTCCACCAAGTCAGCAAAGGTGGCGCCTAACTTGAGGTTTCTTAAGTTAGGCGCAAAGACAAGCCATCCACATCAATCCAGCGCAGCCAAGGCTGCGCCTAACTTGAGATAATTCAAGTTAGGTGCAAGGATGAAGAAAAAGTGCAAAAGGAGTCTGCCTAGGCTGTGCCTAACTTGAGAATTCTCAACTTAGGCGCAAGACACCAACAAGCACGCATAAGGAGCAACTCACACTCCAAGTAAGGCGCATGAATCCTTGAGTTAGGTGCAACATCAACCACTCAAACTCCAATCCATGCGGGCAGGACCAAGTAAGGCATGGACAACCCCAAGTTAGGCACATGATCTCCCAAATCAAGTGGTCCCAGCGTCCAAAATAAGGCTGTTCGAAGATTTTATTTTAATTCTGATTAAGCTTTAATTTTATTTTAAAAATAGAAAAAGATATTATTTAGTTTTAGAAATTATAATTTACATTAATTAGGATTAGATATAAAAGGGAAAAGAATCAGCCCTTTGGGGTCTTCTCTTCTCTTACACCTCATTCTGCAATTTACAGTTTTTCAGAATCCTTATTTTCTCTCTGAACCATGAGCAACTAAACCTCCATTGTTAAGGTTAGGAGCTCTGTCTATTGTATGGATTAATACTATTATTTTTCTATTTTAATTTATGTACTGATTCATAATTCAAAAATTGGTTTCGTTCTTTATTTTATGAATTTGGGTGGAACGGAAGTATGACCCTTGTTCTAATTGAGTTCTTGTATAACTTGGAAAAGCTCTTTACTTGAACAACAGCTTGAAAACAATTTCTCCTAAACTTCTAATTATCTGGACTTAACGGGATACGTGACATATAATTCTCTTATATTTGGGTAATTAGAGTTTTTGTGGCACATAAACTAGAATTGAACTTCATCCTCTAATTGGAATTAAGTGACCAAGGAATTGACGGTTGATGAAAGTTAGAGTAGACTAAGAAGGTCTAAGGAATTAGGGCTTAGTCATATATAGTTTGCCATGAATTGAATCTTGCATGATTAAAATAGTTAGTAAGAAAAGTCAATCCAGAAAATAGACATCTCTGAAGCCTTAACTGTCTCTCCATATATTATTCTCATCAATTTACTGCTTGTCATTTTAATTTCTGAATTACTGTTTAATGCTCTTTGAATATTTAAACACTCTTTTCTGTTTGTCTAACTAAGCCTATCAAACACTATTGTTGCTTGATCCATCAATCCTCGTGAGATCGACCCTCACTCACCTGAGGTATTACTTGGTACGACCCGGTGCACTTTTTACTGTTTGCTTTATTAATTTTCTGAATTTACTGTTTCATGCTTCTGAGTTCTCAAACATCATTTTCTATTAGTCTAACTAAGCTAATCACTTAACCATTGTTACTTGATCCATCAATCCTCATGGGATCGACCCTCACTCACCTGAGGTATTACTTGATACGACTCGGTGTACGTGCCGGTTAGTTTGTGGTTAGAAAATCCGCACCAGTACGCTTCCGCATTATGTCATATTTTGGTGATTCAATATGGATGATCTGGGTTATTAAAATTAATTTATTCTAACATAGCCTGCTTTCGAAACAAAGAAAGTCGGAGCAGGATCATCTTTGTGAGGTCTATTCATCTCTTTGGGAATTTTTCAGTCACCACCATATACCCCTCCATTGTTGAAAACAATGGTAACTGCTACTGAACTAATGTCTAAATTGAAAAAAAGATAAGACATAAGACAATACATATTTTTTCAAGTATCGACAAAAGATAAAACATATAAGGCAACAATCCGGAATTTTTACTCCACATTCCTGCATTAAACCATTACAAACATCATCAATAGTCACAGACTCGTTCATAATTTAGTTTCCAAAAGAAGGGACTCTTGCAAACAATCCCACAAATTCAGGACAACAAGATTTGTTTATAATTTACCTTTACCACTACTCAATACTCATTACTCACTAGTAACTAGTAAAAAAAGTCTCTTAGAACTTGGGATTTTATGTTGGCGCATAGTAATTATACTAGCTTATGTAATCCTCTCTATCACAGAACTACTAGCTATGGACAGAGAAACATAAAAGAGCTCATGGAAGATCCTAGTTCAAAACAATGGCAGTAAAAATTTCATGTATATACTAAAATAAGAACCATTCCATTATATGATTATCAAAATATAACTAAAGATAAGGGAATCAATCCACGTAACATAACGGAAGGGCAATTAAATAGATAAATATAAGCATGGGTTCATCAGTATCTACCTTAACTTCAATGGCACTAAATGCGAATCCAAAATCCCATTCAACTGCAACAACAAGTCAATAGGGACAAGCCAACACAGCCCTACCTACATCCATGATCTTTGCACCCTCAAATACTATTACCAGAGCCAGCTTCTGACTCCAAGAATTGTATTCCTATGATCCTCATTGGCATCAAGAAATTTAATGGCAGAACATCCTTAGTCCTTCAAGCTTATAATTGATGAAAAAAATCCATAAAAATGTCTTGGAAATACAGTGGTAAACTGACAAGTAAACTAAATTACATTCTGAGAATTAGCATCACTTTCTTCACTGCTACCTTCACTTGATATAAGTTCATAATCTGACCTCAATGAATTTAACAATGACATTCAGGTTAAATTTAGCATCTTTTAGAGGTGACAACGCTTCTAAAATTATTGGATTGTACTTGGAGAGAAGAAAAACAAAAGCAACTAAGTCTCAGAACAATTCAAAAGTAAAAAATTACCTTTTTTATTTTGTTGAGGCATACAACAGTTTTAACTAGAATTACAATCGTAATCCACATCATTTAATTGAAATAATCCATATAAAATTAGTGACATCAATTCGTATACCGCAGAGGATTCTTAGCATTTTCGTCATTTTGAGAGGAATCACCCACAGCAACAGAAGGATCAGGTTGATGAATCATAGTCGTGACATGATAGCATCTTCCCCAAAAACAACAATGGCAGCAGTAACTGGGTAGCAGCAGTAGGGGCTGCAGCCTTATTCTAGGAATCCTAGATTTTTCTTTGGATCCTTGAGTGCCATTGCTAACCTCAAATTTCGCCACTTATCCTGAATTACCACAAAAGAACAAAAATTAAAAATTCTAAAGCCTTAACTCAGTTTTCTCACACTCAAATTTTACCATTTATCCAGAAAATGGAATACATGAAGGGGAATTAGGCACATTGCGGTGAAATTTAAAACTCTAAATTGAGATAAGATACAAAATTAAAAAGGCTAATTAGGAGAATTTTGCACCTTGAGGTCGACATTGGAACGTGAAGTGAGAAATGATGTGAATTGGGGATCTTTAAAAATCTGCTTCTGATTACCCATTTTCGATTTCTTTCTTTTTTCTTTCTTGAATTCTTCAACCTAATGAATTCAGTTTAAGAGAAATTGAAGAGCTTCCTCCAAAGTTGTGGAGGTAACTGATGGAGGGCGGAAGTCAACCAATTAAGAATTCAATATAGAAATAGCGTTGTGAGTATAGTTCTTAACCAGCTAAAATCTGCTCATCAATTTAGAAAGGTTGTCACAAATTTAGAATAAAAATACTGGGAGTATGAATCCCAGGTCGTCTCCTAACGAGTTGACAAAAGGGTGCTATCTTATTAATCAGGAGTTTTTCGAGAGATTTTGAGAGTTGAATAACAAGAAATAAATAATTGTAAATTAACGTAATGAAAATTAAAAGAGATTTATATATTCTAATTAAAAAGCCTTGACTGGGGGAATGATTAATTGGAAGTTCTATCCTTATTGGAATTCTCTCAAGTGTAGTATAAAGAGGTTGTTATTTTCACTTAGTTAACCCTTACTAAATAAAGGAAAGTCAAGTGATTAAGCTAACTCTTATTCGCAAATCATAGTCCTCTCCCTTGGGAAGGTCTAGCGTTAGTAAATAGAGAATTAGCTAACAACTTCCAATTTAACTAATCACTTGAGCATTCCAACTCAAGTGTCTCCTTTTAATCAACCCTCATGTCAAGTTGGGAATCTACTCCATTGACATGAAAATTAATTGCATAGAATTAAATAGGGAATAAAAGGAAGACATGATAGACAATAACTACAATTTAATTGAAAGTGGAAGTAATCCTTTGCATTAATAAATTCTAAAAATAATCCAATTGTAACTCTAAACAAGAATTAAGAATATGGAAGAGTAAGGGAATAAGAAAACAAACTAGAACAATAACTTCAACGGAGATAATGACTCTTCAATATCCAAAGAAAAAGCATAAAAACTAAAAATATGAATGTAAAGAAAACCTAGAGGAAGAGTAATTTTTTCTCTCTAGATTCAGATCTAAAAATTAAAAACTACGCTAATGAGAATGTGTGTTGAGTCTCTGCTCATTCCCTGGCTCTAGTCTGTGTTTCTGGGCCGGAAACTGGGTCCAAACTCGGCTCGAAATTGTCCCCAGCATTTTCTGTTATTTCTGCAGATCGTACATGTCACGCGTACGCATCAGTCACGCGTACGCGTCACTGGTCATCTTCGCGTGTCACGCGTACGTGTCAAGCATGTGCACGCGTCGTCTAGCAAAACTTCAATTCACGCATACGCATCAGGTACGCGCGCGCGTCACTGTAAAAATTCTCCAGATCATGCGCACGCGTGAGCTATGCATGCGCGTCGATGCTCGCTGGTTGTCTCCTTTTTTCTTGTGCTCCTTCTATTTTTGCAAGCTTCCTCTCCATCCTCTAAGCCATTCCTGCCCTATAAGGCCTGAAAACACTGAACACATAGATCATGGCATCGAATGGTATATAGGGGGATTAAAATACACAAATTAAGGCTTAGGAAGCAAGTTTTCAACCATAAAATAAAACTAGCAAGGAATTATAAAACCATGCAATTTGTATGAATAAGTGGGCAAGGACTTGATGAAAACCACTCAATTGAGTACAAGATAAATCATAAAATAGTGGTTTATCAACCTCCCCACACTTAAACATTAGCATGTCCCCATGCTTAGCTCAAGGAGATCAAAAGAATAGATAGGGAAAAGTAAGACTCGTGAAATGCAACCTATGTATGAATGCAACTATATGCTAAGATGATTCTGTATACTTGGTTAAAAGTAAATAAGTTCTTCAAGACAAACATAAATCAGATATCACTAATTTAAATCACACAATAAGTATACGTAGACTTGTGAGTAGACAGCTCATGAAAGCATGGAACATAGAATTAAGCATTGAACCCTCACTGGTAGTGTATGTGCACTCTAATCACTCAAGTGTATAGGGTAATCCACTCTAGTCTTCTCTAGTCATGCTTTCTAAACTTTGTTCTTCACCTAACCAATCAACAAATATTTAATGTACCAATGCAAATATCATGAGGTCTTTTCAAGGTTGTAATGGGGCTAAGGTAAAGGTGAGGGTATATATATAGATGGCTAAGTGAGCTATAAATTGAATCCTTGAATAACCTAAGCTCTCACCTATGCATACTTTATATACTTCTTAAATCATGCCTAGCTACCCAAAATTCCTATTTTTGCATCTCATACTCATGCATCAACTTTTCTTTAATTTTATCACATATGCATTGATGTTTCATTAACGTAACATTGGGGTAATTTTGTCCCCTTATTTATTTATTTATTGACTATTTTTGGGTTTTTTTTAATTAAAAGTAAACATAATTTATCAATGCACATAGATTTTTAATTTTTCTGGTCTCACATGAGTAGGTACCCAAATTTCTAATATTTTATTATTTAAACATTGTACACTTTCATTAACCCAAGTTCCCACAGTTTCCCCACACTTAGTTAACATACTATCTTAAGCTAACCAAAGATTCAATTGGGATATTTAATTTATTTTTCTGCTTAAGACTAGTAATGTGGTAAAATATAGAACAAATGGAGATTAAAAGGCTCAAGGTGGCTAACAAAGGTAATTGAAAGGCGTAGGCTATTTGGGATAAGTGAGCTAATAAAATAATGGCCTCAATCATATGCAAGCATGTGAATACACTAAACATTGGACATATAGAAAAGAACAAAATAAAGATTACAATCATAGGGAAGAGAATACACAAGAATAAAATATCATGGTTAGATAATGTAACCATACAATTAGGCTCAAAAATCTCACTGGGTTGTGTGTTCTTAGCTATAATTCATGTTCCAATTTACAGTTTTCAAACAATTTTAACAAAAAAATTTTAATTTAAATTAGTGAAATATTATAAAATAAAGTCTTGAAAAGAATTTTTATTACTTTAACCAAGCAAACATACATGCAAACAGTTATTATCATGCAATCTATTCTATCTAACAAAAGAAAAACTAAAATATTGGTGTTAAGGAAAAGCATTTACCTCCGAAAGTCAGGTACTGACCAACCTCCCCACACTTAAAGCTTGGCACCGTCCTCGGTGCCATCAGTCAGGAATAAAGGGGGCTTGTAACAGCATCTCCACCATCGGGATTGTCATGGCTCCCGGTGCTGGTAGGTGCGGTGGAGTCCGGAGTGTCTGGCTCCTCTTCAATTGGGTGTTTGCCAACAATCAGCTCCTTAAGGTATGTAAATTGGCGCTTGTTACGGCGCTCCATTCGCTTTGTCTGCCGGTCAAGCCGGTCCAACCTCTGAAGTATCTGTAGGAGCAGCTGATTTGTTGAAGGTGCCTGTGATGTGGAAGGAGAAGGAATATCCCCGGCCGGGTCTATGGTCCATCTGATAGTGGCTGCTGGAGGTCTGATGTACTTCCCATTGGGGACAATCAGATCATCCCGCAGAAGTATGGTCTTGGTGTCCCCAGCTCTGTAGGAGACTTCGGCTGCCGAGACTAGATCTGAAACCAAGACAGGAAAGGGTAGGTTGCCCGCAATCTGTACGTGTCCCATGGCGTCCCGGAGGTATCTTGGTAGGTTGAGAGGCTGGTCTGTAAGGATACACCAGAGGAAAACAACCATATCTGCAGTGAAGGAGGACTCGTGAGTTCTCGGAAAGACGTAGTGGGACATAATCTATGCCCACACTCGAGCCTCCAAGGTTAGTGCTGAAGCCAATATTCCCTTAGGTCGGGATCGATGTTATCCATAGATCCATCTGCTGCCAGGTTGTGCTATAACTCTAAGGACAGCGTCCTAGACAAATTGGTATGTCTGGCGTTTGAAAGAGGCTTCTTGGTATGCGTCCAATCCTTCTGGAGCAGGAGGAAGATCCAAGGCTTGCTGAATGGCCTCTTCAGAAATAGGGACTTGCTTCTGACGGATATAGACAGACTACAGCGTTGGTATGTGGAAATTGGAGTATAACTCAACTACCCATGAAAGGTTAACCTGTCGTGGCTATCTCCGTAAGAATCCCCATTGTCTGCGCTCAATGCGGGGCTCAACAAAATCAATAATGTGGGTCGGGAGGATGAGTAGGTGCTCATTGTTATAGTTCTGCTCAGCCAGGATGGGGAACATCTGCTCACAGTAGCAATTAGGGAACCGCGCAGTGTCCTTTGCTAGAAAGGCTTTCTCTTTTTCATCAACCTTGATGATCCTCTTGACTCGCTTTGTGGAGGGCTTGACTGATGTTGAGGATGGTTCTGCAGCTAGTGCTCTTTTTGTTCCTCTTCTTGCCGGTGGTTTGGGAGCAGCTTTCTCTTTACCCTTCTTGGTGGCCATCCTGAAAAGGGAAAAGGAAAGTAACATGTGAAGCCAAGGGTTAAAGCAAGGAGGAGGACAATACAAGTGATAAGCACTGCATGGTAAAGAAGGATGTCGTTAACACATGGTCGCGACTACATGTGATAAGTTCATCAATGGAAATATAGCAAGTGCATGTTATGGCAAGTAGATGCAAGATGTTTATTAGCATGCCGGCAAAGGCATGAGTAGCATAGATCAAGCATCAAAAACTAAATTGTATTATCACTCGTAACAAACTAACCATCATGTTTGTATTGACAATTATATTCAATTAATAAAATATTGAAGGAATTTTGTGAAAAACAGGCAATAGAGTAGAAGGGTAGAGTAATTAAAAATGCACAATGCCATACGGGCTTTTTCACAAACACTTAGCATGCATGGTAAAGATGTTATTGAAAGTATTAAAGTTGAACATGCAAACAACCCAAAAATAATTATTGATAATTGTCAAACAACTCCTTAATCATCCATAAGCAATTATAGAAGAAAATAATCACCCAATTAAATTTCTAACACCAATTAAAAGGATGTAAAAAGAAAAAGAAAGACAAAAAAACATAGATAATAAAATTAGAAAGAAAAAGAAGAAGGGAATATAAATTAAAGTAATATTGGAAGAGTAAAAGGGGGAGAAGAAAAGAACCTTGATGAAGAAGATGAAGAAGGAAAGAAGAAAGTGAGAAAAAGTAAAAAGAAATAAAGAAGAAAGAAGGGAGAAGAAAGAATTAGGATTGGGGGAGAAAAGATAAGAATTCTGGGCGCAGATCTGGTTAAACTGTGCTGCACATGCGACGCGTGCGCATGGTGCACGCGGACGCGTGGATCGTTCTATTTTCGAGTGACGCGCACGCATCAGGGACGCGTACGCATGACCTGGGTTGTGTGATTGGCGCGGAGGCAGCCTCACGCACGCACAACTCTCTGTCCCATACGCATAAATGCCAAAAATTTAAACGACGCGTGCGTGTAAGGGACGCGCACGCGTGGATGGGCTAGATGGGAAAATGATGCGTACGCGTCAGGAACGTGTACGCATGACCTGGCTTGTGCTCCTAGCCCACTTCCAGCACCAGGCCATTACAACTTTCTGTCTAAATACATTTTTACGCCGATTTGTAGGGTCACGCGTACGCGTGAGTGATGTGTACGCGTGGAAGGCTGATTTTCCAAGTGACGCAGATGCGTCAGGGATGCGTACGCGTGGGCGTGTTTTTGCCTAAAACACGCCTCCAGCCTTGCTCCCGCGCAACTCTCTGTTTCTTTTCTTCTTTGTTTCGAATGCACATATGACGCGTACGCGTCAGCAACGCTTGCGTGTCGTGTGCTCTTCTTCTTTTTTTTTATGCAGAATGCATATGCAAATGTAGACTATATGTAGAAATTATGAGAAGAGTCACTAAATGAAACTAACAAGAGAAAAGGAACGATCATACCATGATGGGTTGTCTCCCACCTAGCACTTTGCTTTAACATCCTTAAGTTGGACGGTCTTCAGGCTCATTCTGCTTCTGTTGGTGGATCTTCCAATAGGAAGACCTCGAGCTCTTTGTGTTCCTTCATCTTCTCACCATGATAAAGCTTTAAGCGATGTCCATTGACCTTGATGCAATTGGAACTTGAAGGATGACGCAGGTGGAAGACTCCATATGGCTCTGCTTTCTCCACTCTGTAGGGACCTTCCCATCTAAATCTCAGCTTGCCTGGCATGAGTCTCAGCCTAGAGTTGTAAAGGAGAACCAGATCTCCTGGTCTGAACTCTCTTCTTTTGATATGCTTGTCATGCACGATCTTCACTTTTTCTTTGTATAATCTGGAGTTATCATAAGCTTCAAGTTGAAAGGTCTCCAGTTCTGCCAGTTGCAGCTTCCTTTCAGCGCCAGCTTGCTCAAATCCCATGTTGCACTCCCGCACAACCCAGAAATCCTTGTGTTCCACCTCTACTGGAAGGTGACAAGCCTTTCCGTATACTAAGCGGAAGGGACTCATCCCAATGGGTGTCTTGTACGATGTCTGATACGCCCAGAGCGCATCAACAAGTCTAGTGCTCCAGTCCTTCCTATGAGGCTTTACTATCTTCTCCAGAATGCACTTTATTTCTCTGTTAGATATCTCTGCTTGTCCATTGGTCTGGGGATGGTATGCTGTTGCCACTTTGTGAACTATCCTATGTTTCTTCAGTAATCCTGCTAACCTCCTGTTAAGAAGTGAGTGCCTTGATCACTCACGATTGCTCATGGTGATCCAAAGCGACAGATAATATGGTTTCTAACAAAGGAAACAACAGTGTTAGTATCATCAGTACGGGTAGGAATTGCTTTCACCCATTTAGAAACGTAATCTACAGCTAATAGTATATAAAAGTAATCATTAGAGTTTGGAAATGGACCCATGAAGTCAATGCCCCAAACATCAAAAATTTCACAGAAAAGCATAATCTGTTGGGGCATCTCATCCCTCTTGGATATATTCCCAAACCTTTGGCATGGGGGACAGGATTTACAAAAGGTAGCAGCATCCTTAAAAAGATTGGGCCACCAGAATCTACAGTCTAAGATTTTTCTAGCTATTCTTTAAGGGTCAAAATGTCCTCCACTCTCAGAAGAGTGGCAGGCCTCTAAAATGGACTAGAATTCTAATTGAGGCACACACCTTCTAATTACCTGGTTAGCACCATACCTCCATAAATATGGGTCATCCCATATATAATATTTAGACTCACTCTTCAGCTTGTCCCTTTGATGCTTAGTAAAATTAGGAGGGAAAGTATGGCTAACCAGATAATTAGCTACAGGTGCATACCAAGGAACTACTTCAGATACTGCGTGCAAGCTATTAAATGGGAAAGTATCATTGATAGGGGTGGAGTCATCTTTAATGTTCTCGAGGCGACTCAAGTGGTCTGCCACTAAATTCTGGTTACCACTTCTATCCTTAATTTCTAAATCAAATTCTTGCAGCAACAGTATCCAACGTATCAACCTTGGTTTGGACTCTTTTTTAGCTAATAAATATTTTAGAGCTGCATGGTCTGAGTACACTACCACCTTAGTACCAAGTAAATAGGCTCGAAATTTATCCAGAGCAAAAACAATAGCTAGAAGCTCTTTTTCAGTGGTAGTGTAATTAAACTGGGCAGCGTCTAAGGTCTTAGAAGCATAAGCAATTACAAAAGGATCCTTACCTTCGCACTGAGCCAGCGCCGCTCCTACTGTATGGTTAGAAGCATCACACATAATCTCAAATGGCTGGCTCCAGTTTGGTCCTTTCACAATCGAAGCTTGTGTTAGGGCGATCTTCAGCTGATCAAATGCATTCATGCAGTCCTTACTCAACTCAAACTCAACATCTTTCTGCAGCAGTCTGGATAAAGGAAATGCTACTTTGCCAAAGTCCTTGATAAATCACCTGTAGAAACCTGCATGGCCAAGGAATGAACGGACTTCCCTCACGGAGGAGGGGTAAGGCAAACTAGAAATGACATCTACCTTTGCTGGATCTACAGAAATACCAGTATTAGAAACAACATGTCCTAGTACAATACCTTGTTTTACCATAAAGTGACATTTTTCGAAATTTAAAACAAGGTTTGAACTAACACACCTGTCTAGTACTCTAGCTAAACTATCCAAGCAAAGGCTAAATGAATCACCATATACGCTGAAATCATCCATGAAAACTTCCATACAGTTCTCAATAAGATCTGAGAAGATACTCATCATGCATCTTTAGAAAGTAGCTGGTGCATTACATAAGCCAAAAGACATCCTTTTGTATGCATACGTTCCAAAGGGACATGTAAAAGTAGTCTTCTTCTGATCTTCAGGAGCTATATGAATTTGAAAATAGCCTGTATAACCATCTAAAAAGCAGTAATGGGATTTACCTGACAGGCGATCAAGCATCTGATCAATAAATGGCAAGGGGTAATGATCCTTGCGAGTAGCTTGGTTGAGACGCCTGTAATCAATGCAAACTCTCCATGAATTCTGCACTCTAGTTTTCAAGAGTTCTCCATGCTCATTCTTTATTGTTGTGACTCCAGACTTCTTGGGCACCACTTGCACTGGACTGACCCATTCACTGTCTGAGATGGGGTAAATGATATCTGCTTCAAGTAGTCTGGTCATTTCTTTCTTGACAACTTCTAAGATGGTGGGATTCAATCTTCTTTGGGGTTGACGGACAGGTCATGCTCCCTCTTCTAAGAATATTCTGTGCTCACAAACTTGAGGGCTGATGCCTACTATATCCGCCAAGCTCCACCCAATTGCTTTCTTGTGTTTTCTCAGCACACTGAGTAGCTGCTCCTCCTGTTGGGAAGTGAGTTCCCTTGCAATGATAACTGGGAGCTTCTGATTATCCTCAAGGTAAGCATACTTGAGGTAGGGTGGAAGGGGCTTTAATTCCAGTTTCTATTCATGGCTAGGCACTTGATCATCTGGAGCTAGTGATAATGGCAAAGTGTCCTCATTGTGTTCAGAGGGTGTCCCCACACTTGGATCTTGCTCCATGTGCCTCTCTTCTATTTCTTCTTGGTGAACTGCAGCTACAGTTTCATCAATGATGTCGCACTGGAAGATAGAATGATCTTTCGGAGGGTGCTTCATAGCTTCATTCAAATTGAAACTCACTGCTCTGCCATCTATCTAAAAGGAGTAAGTTTCTGAGAAGGCATCCAGCTTGAACTTTGAAGTCTTTAGGAATGGCCTTCCAAGCAGGATTGATGATGGTCTTCCTGAGTCATTAGGGGGCATTTCCAGGATATAGAAGTCAATGGGAAATGTGAGCCCCTTAATGCTTACTAGCACGTCTTCAGCGATTCCAACCACAGTAATGATGCTTTTATCTGCTAAAACAAAATGAGCTGCCGACCTTTTTAAGGGAAGAAGTCTCAAAGCATCATATATAGACAATGGCATAATCCTCACGCACGCTCCTAAATCGCACATGCAGTCAGAAAATATTACACCCTCAATGGTACAGTTAACCATGCATGGACCTCGATCACTACATTTTTCAGGTATACCTCCCATTAACGTAGATATAGAACTACCTAAAGGAATAGTTTCTAATTCATTAATTATATCTTTATGTATGCATAAATCCTTCAGAAACTTTGCATATTTATGTACTTGTTGAATAACATCGAAAAGGGGAACAGTTACCTCAACCTTTTTGAAAATTGCTACCATTTTGGGATCAAGTTCCATCTGCTTCCTGGACTTCCTTGCAAGGTGTGGAAATGGAACAGGAATGGCGCCATTTGCAGCTTCTGAATCCTTTGGTACTCCATTCCTTGGTTGTGCTACTTCTTCTTCAACTATGTCTTGTACTTCCTCTTCCTCTTCAACATCTTCCACTTCAACCATGTCTTCAACTAGGGCGTGTTCTGGTGGGCTTGGCTCCTCCTGATTCCTCTCTTGCAGTGTGGTTTTGGACCTCAAAGTTATGGCATTGATGCTACCTTTGGGGTTGGGTAAGGGTTGAGAAGGAATTCCATTGGAGCTTGAAGGCTGATTATTGGAAGTATTCATTAATCCAATCTGTGAGGCAAGAGCTTGTACAGCAGAGGTTAGACCGTTCAAGGTGGAGCTAAGTGTGTTCTCTATGGTCTTTTGTCTTTGCTCAATAGACTGAAGCATTTCGTCATGAGAAGAAGAAGAAGGGTAAGTGATCTGAGGGGCCTACTGTTGGTTGTTCTGAGGTGCTTGGGACTGCCTTAAGTGAGGTGCTTTGTAGGGCTGGTTTTGGTTCTGCTGTCTGTTGTTGTTATTCCACCTCTGATTTCCATTTTTGTCTCTGCCTCCTCTATTGTAGTTGTCCCTCCAACCTTGATTGGAATTATCCCTCCATCCCTAGTTGGAATGGTCTCTCCATCCCTTGTTGGAGTTGTCTTGTCAACCTTGGTTGTAATTTCCACCTTGGTTGTAATTGCCGCTTTGTTGATTGTACCCTTGATTCGGGCAGTCATAGAAATTGTGAGTAGCTACCAAGGTGTTATCTTCTTGTTGGAGCTGCGGACACTCGTCAGTGTAATGAGTGTAATCAGCACATATTCCGCATACTCTTTGAGGAACTAGCTGTTGACTTTGTTGTGGTGCGGGAGGCTGAGGTTGTTGTTGATTCAGCTGCATCTGCTTCAGTAGGTTGGTTATTTTACATATAGCTTGTGTGAAAGCAGTAGTCTCACTACTAGAGGAAACCTCTGCAACAACCTTGGGGTGGTTATTCCTGTGCCTGTGATTCTGAGTGGACTCAGCTAGGTCACTGATCAGTTGCCACGCTTCATCTGCGGTCTTATACTTTTTCAGGGAACCATTACTTGCACCATCTAGTGTAGTCTTATCCTGAGGCTTCATGCCTTGAGTGAAGTAGCTGATCAACACTAACTTGTCAATCATGTGATGGGGGCATGCGTCCAGAAGATTCTTAAAGCGCTCCCAGTACTCATAAAGAGTCTCTGATTCACCTTGAATAATGCAAGAGATTTCTTTTCTCAGTCTATCTGTAACTTCAGTTGAAAAATATTTTTCCAGGAATTTTTTCCTGAGCATATCCCAGTTAGTAACGGTCGCTTCAGGTTGAGTGTAGTACCACTCCCTCGCCTTTCCCTCAAGAGAAAACAGGAAGGCGGTTAGCAAAATAGAAGTTTCATCTGCACCATGATGCCTAACAGTAGAACAGGTTGTCTGAAAATCCCTTAGGTGCTTGATAGGCTCCTGAGCAGGTAAGCCATGAAACTTGGACATCAAGTTGATTTAATGCAGTCTTCAGTTCAAAATCTGCAGCCAGATTTGGATGACGCACTTGATACGGTTGCAGAGTAAAGTCTGGAGCCCCAGTTTCCTGGAGAGTGATCCTCCTGGGTGCCGCCATGTTACCTGTGCCTAAATCAACCGAAGTAGTAGAAAAGGAGCTTGTTTCTTCGTCAGATGGCGCTTTAGATTCGCCTTCAGATGAGACTGGTGAATTGATAATAATCACTTCACCACCCTCAGAGGCTAACCTACGCCGAGCTCGCCTAATACGTGAAAGAGTTCTTTCAATTATAGGATCAAATGCGGCTAAGCTCGGCTCAGGCAGTGAACGCGCCATTCAATGAAAGAAACATACAGCTCATGGTAATAAAATAAAATACGCAAAAATTAAAAAATATGCACAGTAACTAATAATTTAGCACACTATTGCAACTCCTCGGCAACGACGCCAAAAATTGATGGAGGGTGGAAGTCAGCCAATTAAGAATTCAATATAGAAATAGCGTTGTGAGTATAGTTCTTAACCAGCTAAAATCCGCTCATCAATTTAGAAAGGTTGTCACAAATTTAGAATAAAAATACTGGGAGTATGAATCCCAAGTCGTCTCCCAACGAGTTGACAAAAGGGTGCTATCTTATTAATCAGGAGTTTTCCGAGAGATTTTGAGAGTTGAATAACAAGAAATAAATAATTGTAAATTAACGCAATAAAAATTAAAAGAGATTTATATATTCTAATTAAAAAGCCTTGACTGGGGGAATGATTAATTGGAAGTTCTGTCCTTGTTGGAATTCTCTCAAGTGTAGTATAAAGAGGTTGTTATTTTCACTTAGTTAACCCTTACTAAATAAAGGAAAGTCAAGTGATTAAGCTAACTCTTATTCGCAAATCCTAGTCCTCTCCAATAAAAAAATCAACGTCTAGGGACCCAATTGAAAAAAAAAAGTATAGGAATCTAATTGAAAATTCGGTAAAACTATAGGGATCTGCAGAATAATTAAACCTTATTATATTAACAATGGAAATCCTAAGCACAATATCAATCATAAACAAAGTTAAGGTTTGCAATGAAATAATAAACATATCATTTTCACTTCGGACTTCACCTTTAAAATTAGATAATTCTAATAGATTCTAATTCCAACAGCTGAGCTTTTTCAATTTTGGCTACAAACTACACAATAAAAAAAATCAAAACCCTAGAATATAAAAAAATAAAAGAAATATGAAGTTGATGTATTGATAAGACAACAGAATTAAAATAGAATGAATTAAGTAGATTGATAAAAGAATAGAAGAAGAGAGAAGAAACCAATGAAATGAAGTATTGAGAAGAGAAGAACGCGCACAAAGAAAAATGTTGAAAAAAAAAGAAAGGACACAAAGAAAAAAAGTGACGAGAGTGATGCGATCAGAGAGGCAATTACAAAAAACACGATGAAGTGACATGGATTTTTTTATTAGTGAAAGGAATGGGTTGGTAGTGCAATTTGTTTTGACCCATGAATGGTTTGTTATTTAGCTAATATGTATTGTATTTGTATACATATAAAAATATAGTAACTGATTTTAATGTATAAATAACATTTTTTATCAGTAATAATACTTGAAAAATTCAAAATCTATCAAATTATTATAAGAAAAAGTTTTTTTTTTTTTTGTACAATGTTTTTAAAATTTTAAAATTATTTACAATATTTAAAATAAGCTAAGTTTTAAATTTTATTCTTACTATTAACCTTTTTAATGGTCAATGATTAAATTAACTATTTTTTTTATTTTATCCTTCAAAAAATATTATTCATCATTTTTAAACATATCTCTAATTTTATAAGCCCTTTTATCTCAACTCCACCACCCCAAACACTACCACCACCATTACCTTCCTCTCCTATCCTCTCTCCTTGTCTCCACCACTATCACATACCTCTTCTTTCTCAATTCAACAACTACGAGACGACAACATTCATCATAACACCAATCTCTGCAACATCCTTCTAGTATTACATCTGGACGAATGATGAAAGTGGCAAAGAAAAAGAGAAAAAAGATGGTAGGAGTAACTAATATTAGAGAAGATAAAGGAGATAAAAACATAGAGGCAACATGTAAAGGCAAATGGTAATAGTGACAATGTAAATATGAGAAGATGGTGGTGATTGTAGTTATGGTGGTGGTTGTGGTAGGGTTACGTTGAGAAAGATAAAGAGAGTTTAGATGAAAAGAGTTTTAAAAAATTATATAAAATCCATAGAAGTATCACGATTCATGCATTGACAGTGCAGCGCAGTGGTTAAATTCTCTTTTTGAGCATAAATTATGGCAACAACTTGTGTTTTACGCCAAAAAAAAGTAAAACATGAGAGATTCTCATGATTTATGTGTACGAGACAAAAAAACAAAAAAAAAACTCATGATTTACGTGGAAAGAAGAACTATGTTGAAGAGTGAAATTTGTAACAATACATTTATCTAATATTTACTAATTATATAAATATGAAATTAGCAACAGTATGTTTATCTAACATTCACTAATTATACAAATATGAAATTAATAACAGTAAGTTTATTTAAATTTTTAATTTAAAAAAATATGAATATGCTAATTTAAGAAGAATACAAGTATGTTTATTTAAAATTTTTTTATTTAAAAAATACGAATACATTAATTTAAAATAATACATTACTCCCCTGGCCAAACTCCCTCTTATATGAATATAGTGTAAACAAATTAATTATGGCTAATATTTAAATTTATCTAATAATTAATATAAAATCATTACTATTTGTTAATTATTCAAAAAACAATATTAAATCTGCATTCTAAATACTGAAGTTTTAATTCTACCATAACTATAATACCATAATTATATAGAAATTAATAATTAGTTATGTTATAACATAACCCATATATCGTAAATCATAAATTATTAATATTACTTTAAACTTTTTAAAATAAAATCTATACCCTAATACTAAACAATAAACCCTTAAATTTGAACTCAAACCTCTAAATCAGAGGAATATTTGCTAAATGTTAAAAAAAGTAATATACGTATAACGTTAAGCCTAAAGCTTTAACTCTAATCATAAGTCTTTCACCTTTAATTTTTCTATAAATGAATAATTAAGTAATATTATATACATAATTTAGGATAAAAAAAACACTAATAAACCATTTCAGCTTCAAAATTATGTCATTATCCTATTTTAATTTTTGTTATAAGCATGTCATGAATGATTATATGTAAATCGAATCAATTAGATTCGATTTACACTTTTTCAATATAAATCGAATCAATTGGATTCGATTTAACATATATATGTTGTACTACTAGTAAATCAAATCAACTAGATTCGATTTATTACTTATAACATATTATTGACATTTACTTATTCTATATTAATTTTAAAACATAAATGTCAATAAGAAAATACCCTTCATTTGGATTCAAATAAAATATCAAAAAAATCAAAGCGAATAAGAATAAAAATCCAACTCTTGTGTTTTAGTTCAAATTTTAGAAAATCTACATTTTTATAAACTTATGAATTTAAAACAGAACAATAAACGATTTCTAAAAATTCATTAAAAATTATCCTTTGACTCAATAGCATCTGAAGAATCACTATCGGAACTTTTGATGTTGAAAAAGTTAATATAAAGTATAGCCCTCCAATGTGGCACAGGGGTTAAAACTTGAATTTTTTTCATAGTCAGAGGTACACTACAAAAAAAAAGCAATATTTGTAATAAAAAAATTTGTTACAAAAAATCGAAATTTTGAAACAAAAGGATTTTGTAACAAAAAAAGGGGCCGTTGCAGTATGTCTTGTAACAAAAAACGGAATTGTTACAATTCAAAGTGATATTTTGTAACAAATTTTTCTTATACAAAAAACTAGAAGTCGTTACAAAAGTGGTAACAAATTTTGATCTTCAAGGTATTTTTAGTGACAATCTATTTTTTTCTATCATAAAATTTTGTTACAAAATATATCTTGATTTCGTAACATTTTTTTTCTTTAGTTACAAAACATTATTTATTTTATAATATTTTTTTTAATACAAATTACACGCATAATTTGCCAAATTATATTATTTTTTAATTAATTAATATATTAACTAATTTACTCAGCAAGTCAACATTCATATAATATATAATAACATAGATAGTTCAAATATCTTTCATTTAACTAAGATTGTTTTATAAAACTTCAACATATAAACTTTAAAGTACAAACTAACAAGACACATTGAAGAACCCTAATGAACTAGATAGATACATAGGACAAGAAAAATAAGGAATCATAAATCTCCAAAATATAAACAACAAATTACAAACTCCATCATGTTCATACATCTTCTTTCTCATGGAGAAGTTTCTAATAAGCGACACACACCTGAAAAGACGACCAACAATAACAATATGATGTCAATTAATGCAATTCTAAAAAATGACCAACTATATTTATACAATATGCAAGGAATGAGACTCAGCGCCGTCGTCCGTTGCGCTCAGGCACCACTGGGTACTCGTCTGGTCGTCTGCGCTTCTTCGGCATTCAGTAATCGGTGTGTCTTCCTTGAACTCGTTGTTAGTTGCTGGTCTTTGTCTGCTCAGCCGCTCTTCTGTCGCTATCTGTCGCGCTCAAGCACAATCGTCTTGGTCTAGTCATCGTGGTCGAAGTCTCCAACAATCCAAACCCTCTCCTCATTCACCAAGCGCAGCTTCTTCCTCAAGCTCGACATCCCCCGTCTGTTCTTCATTTGCTCAGCCGTGCTTCTGTCGCCACCCATCGTCTTGCTTGTCGCTCGGCCTCCATCTCCGTCATTCTTCTACCCCTCGGCTTAGACTGCTCATAACAAAGGTAATGACTTCTTTTTTTTTTTATTTTCATTCTCTGTTCTTTATTCTTTACTCAGAATATTGATTTTTTTGGGATTTACTGGTGCTACTCATATTGAAATTTGAATCATTGAATGATTAGCTATACTCCTGTGCTATATTATACTCTATTTTCTTGCTTTATGTTGAATCATTGAATGGTTAATTGATTATAATTCATTAGTTAATCTTTGTTAAAATTGTGTTGAAATCTTGCTAAAATTGCTAAAAATCTTGTTAATCTTTATTAAAATTATTATTAGTCTTTTGTCATGGAAAAAGTAAATTGATTATGATCAGATTTTTAATTCAATAAAAAAATATATGAATTGAATTAACTCAATTAAATTGATTATCCTTTTAATTTAATGAGCTTCTATTTAAATTGATGAGCTCAAAAGTTATTAACATATGTTATGATTTATAATTTTCTGGTAATATTATAAAGAAAGAATCTGATTTTTCTAGTAATGTTAAAAACTTACTACGTGCGTATTATACTTTCTAATCATTAGATTAGCTTTTAACATATTGCTAAGATGTTGTGTATTTTCTATTTTGTTAGGTAATATTGATGCTAATGATTTTTATCAAAGTGGCGATGGTAGTAGTAGTCTTTATGCTACATTTTTTTTTTTTTGCTCAAGATGGTGGAAATGAAGATGAAGTTGATCCCAACGCAGTGAATCTACAGCAAGTTTTTTCAAATTTTTATATTGATGACAAATTTTTATGTTAGCGTTTCATATTTGGATTTTTTTTTGTTATTTGACTTTTGAGTTTGTACTTAAATAAGATCATAAGACTTTGGTTGATATAGTGTTTTAAATTTAAATTTAAATAATATTTTAAAATTTATATTAGACTATAATTATGTTCTAGTGTATTTATTTATATTTATTTATTATTTTATTCTAAAATAATTTTTTCAATTGAACAAACGGTTGAACAGTTCGATGACCGGTCCAATTTTTAAAATCTTGATAATATATATCCTTTCATTGTCACTTTTATATTTATTTATTTATTTATTATATTGATTTATAATCATACTTGACGGTGAAGTAAAAAAATAATATTATAAAACATAAAGCCCAACAAATTCAGATATGAGATCAAGAGAAAATGTCTTAATTATTCCAACTATAACTGGAGCTGTATCAAAACAATCCATCACCTCCAAGTCGTTTAGAGTCTACTCTGATGTAGCTTAATTACAAACTACACTTATCACATAGCCACACAGTTAGTCGTTTTTGTAACACCCTATCACACTAAACCTTACCTTACAGCCATAAAGCAAAGGCGATAAAAACATCACAAGAGTTCTAAGCTCATATAATAATATATAGTCCAAGAAAGTATTACAAACTAGAAGCCCGATAAAAAGAACAGAAGATCAAAGAGTAAAAACAAAAAAAATAAAGCACGAAGTGTTCACACACGATAACTAAGGCGCGCAGGCACGAATAAAACAAAGTATATAAATCCTTGCAAAAGCTCTAAGATATACAAGGTAATAGATATAAGAAAAACAAGTCATATATATACAATAATAAAGAAGAAATTAGTCATTCCCCGTGGAGTTTAGGCCGGCTAGTTAAAAAGATACAATAAAGTTTTGAAGTTAAAACAGCTACATTCTATCTCTCAGAGTTTTAAAAATAAAAGCCTCTAAGGCATATACACAAAAGAGATAGAGATAACTACAAAAGAAACAAAAGTAAAACTGGAGCCATCCTCTGCTCTGTCACCATCAGCAAAACTCACCGAGGTAGGTTGCGACTTGCATCTAAAAAATAACAACAATATATGGTATGAGAGTCTGGAGTTCTCAATATGGTAAGAATGCCCAATAGATAAGATATAAAGTATCGGAAGCCAAAGGCAATCCTAGGACTTCCTAAAACATAGCATTATAATACATTTTTAATTCTATAAAGAGGTTTTCTTACTTAAGGGATTTCTATTCTAACAGACATACACCACTGTCCCACAACCTTCATCGACCTATCCTCCATGCGATCTATCGCCACCGCCTACCGAACCTCCTCAATCCTAGCAGAAAACACAATTAAATGCAAATAAGTAAAACACAAGTAGATTTGATATACAGCAAGTAACTCAAGTAGCATTTAAGCCTGTTATACAATTAGGCATAATGCAAGAAGTCAATCCAAACAAAGATAAGATGCACATGATGAATGTCTTTCTATTGGATGTGATATTACTTGTCGATTCAATTGTTAACACAACACATTCCCTTAAGATGTCGCCTTTCTGTCACGTATATATATATATATATATCTGTGTGTGTGTGTGTGTGTGTGTGTACACCCTGGGATATAGTGCCCTACCACACTCTTACGGGATATAGTGTTCGAGCACACTTTTATCGGATATAGACCCCACATCTGAACGTAGGCGGGATTAACCAACCATCCCTACGCTAGTGCTGCAACCTCGACAAGCGAGATTAACTAACTGTCCTTGCTAGGCGCATAGCGACATACCAATAATCTCATGAGTCTCAACCTCGATAAGCAGGATTAACCACCATCCTTGCTAGGTACATAATGATTTATCAATAATCTGATGAGCTACAACCTTTACAAGCGGGATTAACCACCGTCCTTGCCAGGTACATAACAATTCACCAACAATAATACCTCATTAGTTTTTCTTTTCTCAAATTATCATCGACATACCACTCCACCAACCCACTCTAGTTATTCCATCCACAGTACGTTACAAATCTAAGTCACCGTCTCTAAACTTATAACAAAAAATACCCTTTTTAATTCACCCAATACACTCTTGCTCATCCCAAACCCTAAACCTTAAATAATAGCTACGGAGGTTTAGAAAACTAAAGGAATAGTCAAAAACTCAAAAATCCAATTTTTTTCAAAACAGAGTGGTCATGCGTACGCATGCCTTCCGCGTATGCAAGCCACCTCTATGTACACGGACATATTGAACAGAGTGGTTAGCCCGTGTCGTGTACCACTTGCCACGTACGCGAAACTTCAAAATTTTCAATTGTCGTGTATGCATGCCCTCCACGTACGCAAGAGTACTGGACAGAACACTTTCCTCGCGTACGCATGACCTCTGCATGCGCATGAATGCATATTTTTCCAGAAAGCTGCTAAGTGCAAAAAATTCAGTTTGTTACACAACTTCAAACGCACATAACTTTTTCGTTAAAAATCATTTTCCGTCCGGGTTTTGAACGTCATAAACTACACAAACCCAATTTTTCATTAAAAACCAGTTTCACAAAATTTGAGGGTCCGGAAGCTAAGTTATAGCCCATCGAAATTAGGTTAGAAATAGATTTTTTACCAAAATTCTCTAGTTTCAAAACTCTCAATTACTCCTCAATCATTTTCCAACCATCCAAACCTAATTTATCTTGCTTCCCGAATAAATCACCCTTATCCTCTATTATTAACTACCTTCACATTCTTACCTCCTCAATCATCATCCAAATTCAATAATTATCATCAATCATCACCAAAAATCAGAATTTATCATTCATTCTATAGCCTCATAACAAATCTCAATTATATACATCAATTTCATTCACATGATCATATAAAACCTCCATTCTACTAATCACACACATTCCATTAACCAAATCATGCAATTCAAACCTATCTTAAAGGCTACTAGCCTAAACTTCACACAACATTACATATTACCTAAAGAAAACAGAAACCATATATTGGCCGATTTCTTCCAAGCTTCCAAGTAAGCCACCAAACCAAATCAACAAGTTTCACTCACCAAAACTCAATTTCAAACACTCCAATTTGCCAATTCAACTCCAATCAACATGAATTCAAACTAGTTTCATAACAAATCACCATAATCAACACTAGGATTCACAAATTCAACAAAACATAAAGATTTAGAGTTTCTTACCTTACTCACTAATACTTGGGATGAAACCCAACAATCACCCAAGTTAGATAACACCTAAACAACTAAAATAATAAAAAACTCAAATTTCCAAAATCAAATTTTGAATGTGTTAGGATAAAAAACTGGAGTAAGGGATTCGAGTTATTTACCACTTTGTTCGGATATAATTGAAGGGCTCAGCGAGATGAATGCGTGGCCGCAAACGGTATGCCAATCAGATTTTCAAATCAAAAGTTATGATCTAAAGAAGAAGAATATGAATAGTAACCAAGAAGAATTTTCTCTCTCTTTCTCCCTCACTTGGCTGAAATGTTTTGTGTTGTTGTGTGTTTAGTGTGCTGAACTTGGCACACTTAGGGGGGTTTAGTGAATGGGCCTTAGGCCCAATAGTGGCCTAGGTTCGTTTGCTTAACATTTTGTCCTAACTTTGGACCAAAATTTTTAAAATTGGTGTTTTAATTCATACTCTAAATATTTTTATTCTTTTAAACCATAAATATTAAATTTCTTAAATTTATTTACTCATAATTTAATTTTTCTCACTCACCGTGCCAGATAATTTAAGCCGATACGCTTCCTTTCACGATAATTTAACTTTTTACGATAAATTTTATTTTCTCTTTTAAATGTTTTTTAATTTAATATTTTACTACTTTCAACCTATTTTGGATAATTAAATTATTTTTATTCTATTTTTAACTAAACGACTAATTAATTTTTCGATTCTTACACTTTTCTACTGTCCTTTACCGTCATTTAATTCTCCTTTCATGGACCTTTAGGCCACGTTTGATTTTGATATTTGATATAAGGATAATACAAAGTACTAAGAACATAATACAAAAGATAAAAATATAAAAATTAGTCTTTTGTATTTTGTTTGGTGATAAACTGAAAATAAGATAGAACAAATAATAAAAAGTTTAATTAATCTTTATTTTTTGATACAAAATTTATAATAATAATAATAATAATAATAATAATAATAATAATAAAATAAATTGTATCTTTGTTCAATGTTTCTGTATCATTCCTGTCAGAAAAAACACAAATATACTAATTCAATATTCCAAGAAGATACAATGTCTTTGTGTATATCTCACCTCTGCCAAATATAATTTTGTATCTCTGTGTCTATGTCTGAATATCATATCTTTATAAATAAATGCAACCTAAAATATTACACAACACACTAATCAATAATACTTTTTAGAGAGGCTCTTGTTACTGCAAGTTTTCACTTCAAAAGAGGCTAAGAATGTCATCATCGGATAGGTGTTCAAGATGCCTTTTTGCCAAAAATCAGTTTTATATTGTATTCGGGATTGTCCGAATAAGCTCAACTTGTATGACATAGGTTGGATATTTCTTGTCATCCTCTGAATTTGAAGAATTAGTTCTTGTATTATAGCAGAGAGCATTCTTTAAGGTTCTTTTCAGATTTTAGTGGATATGGCAAGTAAGGAATAATGACATCTTTAATTTTCATGAGACTTGACCTCCAAAAAAAGTTATTTGTCTGGCTTTAGTTTTAGAAAAAAGAGCTTATGAGTGTTTTTGAATTACAATGTACACCTCTCCTCTATTATAAGTGGTTATTAGAATCTTCCATCTATATGTACTTTTAAGATTAATTGTGATGCTAGTTATCCTGGTTCTAGTGATAGTGTTGGTTTTGCTTGTACTATAAGAGATTGTAATGGGTGTTGACAAAGGGGTTGTTTGAAAATGATTGAGAGTAATAATATTCTTCAAGGAGAATTATTTGCTATTTAGAGAAGTTATCTCTTATCTTAGAATGTGGGTCAATGAGATGTTATTTATGAAACAGATTGCGTGGATGCGTTTCATTTTGTTACTAATCATCAAGATCATTTGGGGTTTATTGATTCGTTGGTACTGAAAATAAAGAATATCATACATTAAAATTAGCGTGTTAACTTTCATTTGATTATGAAAGATACAAACAGATAATGGATATTATGATAAAGATAACAATATGGTTATAACTTTTGTCAAGTAAAATTTTTTTTCTTAAAAAAAATTTGAAAATTTGAAAATAGTCTTAAGTAGAAGAACTGTTCCTATATTTAAACCGTTGTTAGCCTTTGTTGTCTTTTTTTTTTTTTTTTGTCTAATTTATTCAAGTTAACAAAAACGACAATACTTTTATTGTTTTTGGTATATTACTATTCCAATAAAGTAGTTAGAATATGTGAAAATTTTTCTATTATTATGATAGTGGAAATTCATCAGCAACCAAAATGTGCACCTCCCAATTAATATTAAACCATATGTAGTACTATGGTCAAACCTGCATGAATTCAGTGTCACACCAACTTCACTGTTTACAAATGTTGAATTCAAATCTTTTCTCCTGAATGAATCCTAAGCTTCTCGCATCTCATTTCATCTCTCCACTTAAATATGGAGTATTCTTATAAGTTATGACTGCTCCTTCCTTGTCATCGTGTGGTTCGGAATTAAATGTGATTTTGTATTTTTAATATGTATCTCAATACAAGCTTATTTTTAAAATATTCTTCATTTGAAAAATTCTAATGTGCATATATACTTATTAATAGAGCCTCATCCCACAAAAATATTAGGAGAGTAATGGATAATTTAAAATAGAAAAACTAGTATTTATTATCACCTTGGATATATTTGGATATACTAAATATTAAATTAAAAATGTAATTTATATGTGCATGCATGCGTTGTTAATATAAAGATATTGATACATTAAGTAATTACTAAACAAACTATTATTATATAATATAAAAAGTTGTAAACTATTACTTGATCAAATTTAGACTTGTACTGCCTTAATAATTAATTTATAAATATAAATACATAAAAAAGGGTCAGACAATTCATATTCGCCTATGCTTTTTATTCATCAAAACCGTGTTGAAAGGGTAATCAACATGGTTCTCATGTAAATTGTCTTACCCATGATGTCTATTCGAAAAAGAATAGTAATGTTTCCAAAAGTTTGGCTGCTTGCCTGCTTTCTTCTAAAAGCTAGAATCTTCTGAACTATCCTTTTTTCTTTTTTGTTTTATAAATGTTGTACAGCCAATAAGATTTATCTATCATAGTTTATTAAATTAAAAAGATTGCATGAACTCTAAAAATACCATTAAATTAGTAATTATATATTATTAATATTTATATATTTTATTTAACGTATTTTTTAATAAAATAATCAACTAAATGATTAAAATATTGTTTAATTACTCTGTTGGTCCCTATGGTTTCACCAAATTTTTAATTAGGTCTTTATACTTTTTTTTTTCAATTAGATCCGAGTTAAATCCCAAAATGGTCCCTGAGATTAGCGTCGTGCACTAAAATCGTCCTTGAAATTCCAATTGCACTAATTACGTCCTTAAGATTGACAAAAATGCACCATATTAGTCCCTGACCCATTAACGACGTGATGACATGGCTTGATGACGTGGACTGTAAGTGACACGTGTCACTCCATGATTTGGCCACGTGTAATGATATGATCATGTGGTGACCAGTGACACGTGGCATGCTGATGTGGAGGGTTGTGCCACGTGTAACAATGTTATTTGGTCACGTGTCCGTTTTTGCCACATGTCGCAACAGTATTCGTCCACGTGTCGTCTATTATGTCATCGTTGTAGATGCACCAAATTAGTCCCTCACTTTGCATTAAGTGACTCATTTTAGTCCCTGAAATTGAATGTCGTACACCAAACTAGTTCATTTTAGGGTTTAACTCATTAGATCCCTACATTGCTTTAATTTTGTAATTAAGTCCTTCCTAGTGTAAAAAATATTAGAGTTAATTGAATATTTTTTCATAAATTGAAGGTATTTATAATTAGAAACTTAATTAAATCTTTGACCGCATGTATTTTGGTAAAAATATTATGTTAATTTTAACATTTTTAACATGAAAATGACGTAATTATAAAATTAGAAGTAGTGTAGAGACCCAATTGAAAAGAAAAAAAAAAGTATAAAAATCTAATTGAAAATTTGATAAAACTATAAGTACCAATAAAGTAATTAAATCTTAAAATATTGTTATAGCAGCATAATTAAATTATTCATTCTGAAATATATAAAAATTCTTTTTCAAGATGTAGAGAGTTGTAATGAGAGTTGAAGAGCTTGCTTGAGCAGAATTTGAAGCTTCTGATGAAAATAATTTGTGATTTAGAGTGATGAATTTCGCTTGATTTTGTGGTACACATTTTGTTTATGTACAAATAGGTCCAAGCAAATTAAATTAGAATAAAGAGTTTCAGTAACTAACATGCATCTTTAATGTGATAACTATATTAGTTGTGACATTTTAACTGAATTGGTTATGAAGATGGCATATATGACTTGCTTCTTCCACCAACTATTGCATAAAACTAACTTTTTCAATCATATATACAACAAATAATCTATTTTCCACCAACTTCCCCCTTCAATGTTAGAAGATGTAGGTCAATCATTTCGAGCTTGTCATCATGAAAGGAAGAGAACAGTCTAACGACGTGATTCAATAAGTACATCTGCAAGCTACTTGATGTTTACAAGTGATTGGGGGGCTTGATGATTCTACATGTAAACTACAAAAAATACACTAAAAATATCTTAAAATTAATTAAAAAAACTTTTGAATTCTATAATAAATAAAAATATTCTCAAATAATTTTAAAATATGTCAAAATATCTAACTGTGGTTAGAGATTTGCTCTGTTAACAAAAAAATGTTACGTGGTTTATTTGTCAATATCACAGTCTCACTTACATAAAAAATTCTGTTTATCACATCATTATTTGTCATTAACGTAGAATGCCTTCGTTCCCAAATGTGTATTTTTGTCACATTTGTAAACAATTTGAAAGTATTTTGTCGATGATAAATTTGGGATATTTTTGTCAATATAAAAATAATTTAAGTGCATTTTTAGTGGTTTATCTTATTCCATAATGTGATAATTAATGTCTATATACTTAGCGCATTCATGAAACAATGGGTGAGTAGCTATGCGGAAGGATGCTTGGAGGGATGCTTGGTTGTTAAAGTACAAGTCTTTTTCTCAAAATTCTAAAGTCATTCAAAATGACCCACAGGTCTTGGCTGAATTTTTTTGTTATGGAAGTTGTGAATATGTTGTGCGTGGTTATGGATGTTAGACGTGCTAGACCAATCTGTGGGACAGATTTTGCTCAGATTTGGTGTAAAGAAATTGGACCCTCCAATTTCATTGTTGAAAAATTTTTGTAAACAAATCGGAGGGTCCGTTTTGCGTGGAGGGAAGATCTGAAATTTATTACATGAAGCTTATCGGACCCTACATGTTGTGCATGAATTAAATTTTTTTTATTTTCCCTTAATGAAATTGGATGATCCGATTTTATTATTATATATTTTTTTTAATTAGGTTAAACAAGTCGCTGGGTCTGAGTTGTGTGTGTATATATATACATATGAAGGTGTGTAAATCGTAATTAGCCGATCAGATCCAATCTTCTTCATCTTCTTTGACGTCTCTTATTCTTTCTCATGGTCCGGTGTCTCTCTTGTTGAGTTTGAAAAAAATTAATAGTGAAGTTTCTATTTCTGTTTAAGTGAGTGAGAGAAATGGATGATAGAGTTCTTTTGAAAGTGTATTATTTTGGTCAGATTTTGTTGCTGACGTCAGAAGGAGTAAAATTTATTTGTGAAGATCCGTTAGATGTTATTCTCTTCACAATCTCATTTGAAGAGCTTAAAGGCGTGATTTGTGAGAAGATAGATTTGAAGATGTCAAAAAAAATATCATGTATTTTATACAGATATCCCGTACCATTATTTGGTGGATTCGTTCAATTTCAGACCAAATATATAACGGATGAAGCGAGCATGCAAGAGATGTTTTCAATGTATATTGAAAGTCGTGCTCAAATCTCGTTCATCGAGTTGTACATTGAATTCGAACAATCTGAGGCCGACCGAAATATTTTATGGGAAGATTACAATAGTGATAGTGAGGAAGAGTTCGAAAGTAATTACGAAGTTGTTGGTCCAAACGGAGATGAAGATCAAGATGACGGCACTGTGGCTCCGAATGTGACAGACGTGGCAAATGCACTCGCTAACGAAGTGCCGTTTGAGGAGCCATCTTTTATGCGAGTTTTGGATTTGGAAGCCATGCATGCTCCGGAGTTTTTGGACTATATGAATGCAGGTACGTAATTACGTATATTTATAAGAAGGAATAGAATTTTGTAATAGTTGATATTGATTGATAGACCAAATAGTTAAGTGACTTGTGAAAATATACTCAATTAGCATTTGTAAAAGTGTTTATTTAGTCAAGTTTAAGATAATAATATTTTTAGTTAATTAGTATTTAGGAACCAGTATGTATTTAGTTATTTAGTTAATTAGGGTTTATTAATAAGTATTTATTATAGTATTTATGAAGTTATTTAGCTGATTAGTATTTATTTTTAGTTATTTAGTTAATTTGTATTTATTAATCAATATTTATTAATGTGTTTATGTTTTTATTTTATTGAGATTGAGATAATAACCTAATGTAAAGTTTATTTATATAATTATTAATGTTGTGAGTACTGATTTATTTTTAATTTCGGTCAGTATTAAATACTTATGGTATGGCTGCCGTCGTGGCAGAAGTTCCTATTGTTGCAGATGGTGAATTCGTCGTGGGGATGGAATTCAGTTCTAGGGAAGCTGGTATTAAGGTGAGAAAAGAGTATACCCTCCGAAGAAGTGTAGACTACCGTGTGTATGAGTTGGAGCCGTTGACATTTTATGCCAAGTGTACACAGTACGGGTCAGGGTGTAATTGGCTTATCAAAGTTAGCATGATCAGCAGAAAGTATTGTTGGGTTATAAGGAGGTATAACGGCAGTCACACTTGTACCAGAGCAACCATTTTTCAGGATCATTTGAAGCTGGATTCAAATACAATTGCAGAAGCCATAAAGCCGTTGGTTGAGGCTGACCCCTCGTTAAAGGTAAAATCAGTTATTGCAGAAGTGCAATCGAAGTTCAACTACACCGTCAGTTATCAGAAAGCTTGGTTGGCTAAGCAAAAGTCAGTAGAGAAAATATTTGGAGGTTGGGAAGCATCATACGAAGCGTTGCCCATATGGTTTGAGGTCATGTGTCATAAGGAGCCATCAGCTATCGTCCATTTTGAGACTATGCCTGCATATCAAGGCAATGACTTGGTAAGTGATATCTGGGTATTGCATCGAGTCTTCTAGAGCTATTACCCCTGCATTAGAGCATTCAGACATTGTAAGCCAATTGTCCAGGTGGATGGGACTCACTTGTACGGAAAGTATAAGGGTTGCCTGTTAGTGGCCGTTTCCCAGGATGCTAACAACAATATAGTCCTGATTGCATTTGCTATTGTGGAGGGAGAGACTTCTGATGCGTGGCACTTTTTTCTTACTAACCTGCGTCAACATGTTGTGACTCGGGATAGTGTGAGACTGATATCGGACCGACATGAATCCATAAATGCAGCTGTGCACGCAGTAACGGAGCTTGGTCACCTCCTAGAGCTTTCCACATGTTTTGCATCAGGCATATAGAGTCGAACTTTCTGAGGAAATTCAAGGCACTGTACCTGCAAAAGCTTGTCGTCAATATAGGTAACATTAAGTAATTCAAAGTTCGTTATTAACATAGCTGTGACCAATCTAGCGTTTGTCATCCTTATTTTTTCATGTTTGGTATCTGATATTGTGCAGGATATTCGAGGACGGTTTGTGAGTATGAAGTGCGTTACCAGCGTTTACGAGAGCGGAGCGAGGCGTACACTAACTGGTTAAACCGTATTCCCCACGAACAGTATGCGTTGGCATTCGACGGTGGTTACCGATGGGGTCACATGACAACTAATCTAGTGGAATGCATCAACTCAGTCATGAAGGGTGCACGCAATCTCTCCATCACTGCACTTGTGAAAGCAATATTCTACAGACTTAGTGAGTTGTTCACTCGGAAAAGAGTCGAGGCGGAGGCTCAGATTAATGCTGGCCATGTTTTTCTGAACTTGTGACCTCTAAAATTCATGCAAATCAACTTGCAGCAGGAAACATCCAGGTTAATTGCTTCGATAGGCAGAATGAGGTCTTTCAAGTGCCTGAGATGCCAAGTGGACTGGAGTATACCGTCAACCTCCGTCGTCAACGATGTGACTGTGGTGAGTTCCAGGTGGACTGGATTTCTTGTCGGCATGTATTTGCATGTTGTGCAAATCAACGACTAGATTGGCAAGTGTATGTGCATGACGTTTATAAGATAGACCAAGTTAGACGAGTTTATCGAGCTAGGCTTAGGCCACTCAGAAATCCTACTACATGGCCTTCTTACAATGGTCCTCGATTTGTACCGAATTCGTACCTGAGACGCGTTACCAAAGGTCGCCCCAGCATGACGCGCTTCTTGAATGAGATGGACACACGAATGCTACGTCGTCCTAGGCGATGTAAGCAATGTGGGGCTGAGGGACACAGTCGTAGTAGATGCTGTCAGGGAGGTGGTTCAAGTGCTGACAATAATGCGCAGTGGATTTATATGATATTTGAAAGGATGTAACTTATGTCAATGTGCTTTATGATAATTGAAACATTATAACTTATGTCAATGTACTTTATGATAATTGAAACATTGTACTTTATGTCCATACATTTTACAATATTCGAAACATATTGGCTTGTCCAAGTATTACATCACATGCAAAGTAATGATACATATAATAGTTAATGAAATTTAGGAAATTCAACTGAAACATTCAACAGTTAGTTGGTACTTAGGAAACTTAACTCATACATAGAATAGTGAAACTGATACTTGGAAAAGATAACTGATACACATAAAGAAAACTAACTACACAACAACTACTTTCTCGCTGCCCACTTTACACCTTTCACAAGGTTTTTGCATTTCTTTGCGGCCTTTTTGAACACAGACGGAGTATATCGACTAGCGCTACGACGCGCGGATCAATCCTGAGATTGTAGCCTTTGCCTGTCTCATCTGGAGTACATGCGTCAGCTGTATATAATATAATCAGACCATCTCAATTAATCAGACCATGAAAGTATATAATATAATCAATCCTAACCAACATACCATACATGAACATAATAACATCAATTGACCAAACAAGTATATAATATAATCAATCCTACCCAAGATACCATACATGAATATGATAAAATCAATTGACCAAACAAGTAAAGCAATAACAGGACCTACATCATTACGTGATTCTTCATCCTCGTCCATGTCCTCATCTTCTTCCTCCTCCATGTCCTTGTCCTCATCCTCCTCGTCTTCCTCGTCATCTGGCTCATCCACTAGATACTCATCAGTCTCATGTTCAAATGTCTTAGCATTTTCTTCAATCAGAGTCATCGAAACACGGTGAGGGTTTTGACTATTAAGAATTCTTCGACCACCGTCACTCCTACTAGAATCACCAGATACGAATCCTCCAAATGCACCCGAGGAAGTGAAACATGGATGCCTCATGTCAAACGAATGCCTACCCGCCATGAAATCAGCTTGATGGCCATATTGTGCTTGGCCGGCATCTGAAGCCATTAACCCAAGCAACTGGCTAAAAGAAGCTCCATCTCCTGAGTCAAACTGTGGTGTACTCCAATACTGCTGATGTATTGGGAACGACGGGGTAAACTGTGTCTGAGGTACATATTGGCTTGAGGACTGAGGTTGTTCTTGTGGAGGTGGAGATGGAGGTGGCAGTGACTGTGGCTCATGCTCTTCATTTTCGTCATCCATAACCTAATTACCTCAACATCCTCTTAGACCACAAGATCCGACAAGTTCAAGTGATTGCCATATTTTGAACGGTACCAGTACATGTAAATATCTAATAGATGCTGCGGAGCTATGGGAAGCTCAGTAAGCACGTGATTATACTTGTTTGTCCACTGCATCACCCAAAATGAATGAGTCGTGGCTGTGGCCCAGTTGATATTCTTAGGACCAGTCAAGACTTCTCTGTGTGCCCTGTCTAGATTCTGTTCCTCATGAGGAACTCCTTGAACGAAATCGAACTGTGTCTAAACCTGTCGGTAGCATGCCATTCAATACATTCAAAAGATACCAACGGCACCGTTGCACTCCAAACAACCGAGTGCATGTAGATGTCTGCAAGAATTATGTCTGGATCAACACGATCAACAGAATATGCAACCCATAAAAACTGGTAACAATAAAGCAAACAAATTATTACAATCCAAATAACTATATCACTAAACCTGAACCAAATACTACGTTAATGAAAACACACCTGGCCTTCCTGAAGATCATCCAGGGCCTTCCTAAAATGAGCAAGCTTAAGATATCTATAGACTCGGTCTCCACGCTCCCAGTTACGCCACCTAATATGACTTATCTCATTAACACAATTCGATTCTAAATATGAAGATACCAGGTAAATGTAAGATAACGTTACCTGTTTACAAGCGGAAAACTGCGGGGTTCCCTAGGAACCGGTGCTAGATATGGTAGGCGAATCCAAGCCCAACAGAGCAGAAGTGTTAACGGACCATCGATTTCCTTACAGTCAAAACGTGATATCCTGCATAATGCCCTATACAGGTGTGCTAGGCATGCTGATCCCCAATTGTACTGTCCGATACTAGCAAAATCACTAAGCAGAGGCAGAAACTTCCAGGAACAGATGCCCCAGACTTGTCTCCAAACAAGATCGTACCGATCAACAACATAATGTGGCACTTAACGTACACCTATATACTATTTTCATCAGTCAACTGTAACTGTTCTTTTAAATCCCGTAGCCACGTCAGTTTAATACAGCTTCCTCTACAATCCGACTTTCTCGGTGCGACCCCAAATTGGTGCAGACACTCTGCCTCTAAGGCTTCAAAACTACTCAAAGTCATCCTTGTGACTGGAAGACTGTCGATCGGAAGACCGAAGATCATAGCCACGTCTTTCAGTGTCACGGCACATTCACCAATCGGAAGGTGGAAGGTATGTGTATCCGCGTGCCACCTTTCTACTAAAGTATTTACCAGTGTTTTCTAACATTGAATTACTCCAATCTGGGCCATATGGTAAAAACCAGTAGATCGTAAATGCTCCTCCACCCTTTCATTGTACCGATCCGGAGGGACAGGGTGATCAAAGGTCAACATCCGTAACTCTACAAAAGCATAGCAAAATCACGATTCAAATTCCACAACTATCATAGATAATTTAAAAAAATCTAATTAAAACATATAATTTTACTAGTAATATTAAAACCTCAACTAAAATAACATATTTCTGTCAACATTATTCCAAAAAAATTATACACCGAAATTATAACAGTTAACTAATTAATTATTATTTCTAAAATTATTACAAAAAATTATAAACAAGTCATTTGTATTAGTAATCTATTATATTGGAAAAAATTCTAAACAACAATTAATTACATTTAAGCACACATATTTCTAACTATTATTTAAAATATAACCCTAAATTTTTAAAATTAATTATAACAGTTAACTACTTAACTCTAATTTCTGATATTATTACAAAAATTTATAAATAAGTCATTTTTAATATTGATCTATTATATTGGAAAAAAATTCTAAACAAGAATTAATTACATTTAAACACACTTATCTAACTATCATTTAAACATATATTCCTAAATTTTTAAATTTAATTATAACAGTTAACCACTTAACTATAATTTCTAATATTATTACAAAAAATTCTAAACAACTATATTTTTATTTCTAATCTATTATATTACAAAAAAATCTAAACAAGAATTAACTACATTTAAACATATATATTTCTAACTATTATTTAAACATATATTCCTAAATTTTTACAATTAACTATAACTACTTAATTATAACTTCTAATATTATACCAAAAAATTCTAAAAAGGTATTTTTTATTAATAATCTATTATATTACAAATAATTCTACACAAGAATCAACTACATTTACACCTTATTTAAACATTTATTTCTAAATTTCTATCAATAAAATTATATACTAAATCACATATATCTTCTTCAGTTTAACTTCTAACAACAATAAATATAAGTAAATTTCTAAAAATAATAATTATAATTCTGAAATATAAAAAGAATTTAACAAATAAACTTACATAATCAAAATAGTTGAGATATTTTACAATGTGAAGTTCCGGACGATCAACATTTCTAGATTTTGATTTCTCGGACATTTTAATTTTTTTTCCCTCAAATAGATGAAGCAGAAAGCGTTCAGGGAGGGAGAAGATGAAGGAATGGACGCTGGGTGGGGAAGGAAGCCAGGAAGGAAAGTGACTCAAGTCCCTGGGTACGCATGCAATGAAGGGAAATTGTAGGGTTAAAGGGGCACCGTCGTTGGGGAGCCACACGCATGCGACACGTGGCTTGGAGTTGAACAAATTGGATGGTCTGTTTTGCAGACGAAACTCGCACGGTCCGATTTGCCTGCTACCACTCGCACGGTCCGATTACTCTCTTCTTGACACCACAGGTCGGTAAAGCTCCCCTGCTCTCCATATCGTGGTCCTACACTAACTCACTCTCCATAATAAAATTAATTTCTGGCAGGTCTTCACGAGTTGCTACAGTCAATATTTTGTATTATGCATTAAGTGAGGAGTAAGACACTATAATTTGCTTTTGCTTTTCGTTGATACAATGGCTAATTCGAGAAAGAAGTAATAGTCAGTCATTTTTATTGTTGGTGGTCCCAACTCAAGTAGGGCCTCCAGGCTAAATAAAAAAAAAGTGATTTTAACTACGGTAAAAGAAAAAAAAAGAAGAGAGAGTATGTATTAACACCGACAAAAGAAAAGAAAAGAAATAGATAGAGAGAGGTGAGAATAAGTGTCGAAGAAAAGAAGAAAAGGGGAAAACGATAGTGTCGTCTGATCTTATTAAACTGGTAAATTTGCTCTATTTTTTTATGAAATTTTAGTATGTTGATCTTGGTGTAGAGATAAACATTAGGATATAATTTGCTAGTTGTATTGTTTTTTTTTTTGTCTGATTTGAGATACTCACTTTGTGGAGAGTTTATGTTGATTCCATCAGTTTTGATGATGTATTTTGTTAATTGTTGAGATTTTTTAGTGCTACTATGAAGACAAATTATGTACCCAATATTTTAAATGGACTAAGTTCTTTGAATTTTTCTCCTTCTTTTGGAGATTTTTACAAGATAAAAATTTAGATATTTGATATTTTAATTTCTGACATTTTATTTGCTATTTGGAATATCTTTAGTATTGCCTATTTAACTACATAGACTGTAAAAAAATTATTTTTAGTGTTTCTGTTATTAGATAAGTTATTGTCTGAACTTTAGATTTTTTCAGTAACTACTAATAGTATAAATTTGTGATTTTTGATACATATTTATAAGGGAGAAACCCATGTTTATGATAGTTAGTGTCAATCAGGTAGCCATTTTCACTACAAGAAGCACAAATTTTACAGACGATTAAGTCGTGGGTAAAAGATCGTCGGCAAAAATATCATTCATAAATTCCGACCAATATTACCGATGATCAGTAGCCATCGGTAATTTTAAAATAATATTATTAATGGCTACTACTGTTGATAAATTAAAGTGTGAAAATATTTATTTTTACTTTATCCACGGCCTAATACAGGCAATAAAAAAATAATAATAAATAGGATAAAATATATTTTTGTCCCTAACGTTTTTAAAATTACTCTTAACGTTTAATTTGATTTAGTTTTGTCATTAACGTTTAAAATCATTTCAATTTTATTCCTAACGTCAAATTTTTTATAGTCAACAATTTGTCAAATTTTATTTTTTCAATTTTAATCTCACTTATCTAACCCTAATCCTAACTCAATCTAAACCTAATCTCTCTAGCTCTTCATCTCACCACCAACAATACAACCATCATCGCATCCATCACTGCTACTTGAACTCTTACATCCATCATCTCACCATTGACACAGCGAACTCTCTCACTCACCACTGCCATCATAGTAGCTACTGCCACATCCCACTATGGTATTGCATTATGTTAGTATTGTCTATCCACATCCATTAATCAACAACAACATAAAGTTGAGATTCAAATTGAAAGTGGCGTACCTGAGTTTAAGGTTCATTTTGCCATAAACAATAAAGTTTACAGTAGGGATTGCAGGATTTGCCACCTTGGTTTGGAAGATGATGACGGGAATAATAAAGTCGGTGCTTGCATGCACACAAATCATGCATGTACATTTTAGGATGCATACGCATCCATGTATTTGTAAACAATATTCATTTTTTTTCATGAAATTTCTCGCTTATTCATATTTTCTTCAACATTTAAGACTATTAATGTCCCTAAAACATGAAATATCTTAAATAAGAACACACTACGATATCAAATGGAATAAAATTAACAAATTATAGTTCTGAAAATTATGATTTTAACCATAAAACTTAATGAGAGAAATATGCACAAATATCTCTAGAAATGTCAAAAACTGCACAAGTTATTTTATAAACTCTATACTTGTTAACACAAAATAAAATAATAAAACAGAATTGATCGATGCTCTAATTGAATTGGGTTGTTCTTATAAAGATGATCTTGTTACTGCTCACAAGAATGATGCAGTAAACCACACACTTCATTTAAAAATAATAATAATAAACAAACCTAAAAAAGAGAGGTAGAGAGCGGATGGAGGAGAGAGGATAGAGCAATTGCGGTGGCAACTAATACCATGTAGCGAATCGCAGCCTTAGAAGAGTCGAGATCGTTGAGATGAGGAGGTACACCTATGAATGAGAGGGACCATCACAGGGTGGTGGTTGGTGCTTCCCGGAGAGCAATGACCTTGGCAGGCTTAAGAACCCAACAACTGGAAGAAAGCAAAGACTTCTGTTCACCTTAGTTGTTTCAAAACGAAGGGCATCGTGAGAGACCACCGATCCAGAGACAAGATCTTGCACTGGCCATGTTGGAGGCGCAGTTGATTATACATATAATATATATTATTAGCTTATTCTTCTTATATTGATTATATTGAATTTAAATATTTAAATATTGTTACTGTGTATTATATATGCTTCAAATGTCATATAAATATAGCAAAAGTAAAAAATATATTGCTTTAGATATAAAAAAAAAAAAGAGAACCTAAGAAAAAATCAATAAGGTGTTGCTTTAGGTATTAGAAAAAGACAATTGCAAATAAACTTAGATAAGTATTGCTTTAGGTATATGAAAAGACAACTTAAAAAAAATTGGACAAGTGTTGCTTTAGGTATATGAAAAAACAACCCAAAAAAACTTATACAAGTGTTGCTTTAGGTATATGAAAAGACAATTTAAAAAAATTTGGACAAGTGTTACTTTATGTATTAGAAAATACAACTCGTAAAAATTGTTGCCATAAAGTTTATATTAAAGCATTGTATTTGGGTATTCTAAGGCAACCTTTACGTGAAGTTTTTTTTAGTAGAAAAGGCAACGTTTTCTAAAGGTTGCCATAAAAAGGGGCTCCCTTTACACAAAAATTTTGTCTTAGATTAAATGTAACGGTCGTACAGCCAACCCCTAAAAAACGTTGTATTTTGTCAAAAAGTGTTGTTTTTTATCAAAGACAACACTTTTTTTATTATAGGCAATATTTTTAACGGATTGTCTCAGCTCGAATTTGCTGTAGTAAAAGGAGTGCAAGTAAAAGCATTGAAATTCAAACGTATAGAAATTTGGTAATGTGGGTTTCAAATCTAACAATGGGACCATAATGACGGAAAAAAGGAATTAGAGTCAAAATTTTTTCTAAGAGTGAAATTGATAAAAGAAAATTTAATTAACTATTAACGGTAAAAAATTTGATAGTAGGAATAAAGTTGAAACTATTTTAAATATTAAAGATAAAATTAAATAAAATTAAATATTAAAAATAATTTTAAAAATGTTAGATGTAAAATAAATATTTTACCCTAATAAATAGTATAATATTACCAACGACTTAAAATTAAATAATATTTTTTTATTATTTATCCACAGTTTTATCGTCGATAAAAATGTATATTTTGTATATATATAAAATATTACCATAATGAACACACAGTTTGATCGAGAGTCCTTGTCCTCTTTTTCGACTAGTTACATGTCCTTTCTCTCTTTCTCTAATTTGATAATTGTTATTTACTACAACATTGATGAGGACTTTTGAATTTAACAGGTCAGACTAATTCAATTTTCTTGTTGAAAAAGTAACTAAAAAGTCATTGACACATCAAAGAAAGATTTCATCAAACTTGATGAGCATTGACTAGCACATTCACACATTAGAATTGGATTAAACTTTTCAAGTTCTTCACAAATCTATCCCTTTCAAAATCTTGTAATTTGAGATACTCACATTGCTTATAACTTCCATGGTCATTGCATCATGTCAAAACTCTATTCTAGAGTTAGTTGGTTATACAGCTTAACTAAGTTTATTTTTAAAAGATAGTTTAAATAATAAATATTTATATTAAAAGTAGTTTATAAATAAATTATTTTATATTTAATTTTTTAATTTTAAAAATACTTATTTTAAAAAAAATATGATAAAAAATTTTTTATTATAAAAAAATTATTTTTTTAATTTTTTATAATTATTTAAATAACTTTTTAAAAAGTTACGATTTGATTTTGAAATTTGCACTAGACATTAAAATTAGGACAAATCACAATAATAAGCTAAGGAGAGCAAAATTTTACACGAATCAGCCAAAACGAAAACTGCTTCATGAATCCACCAATGCATATTTATATGTAGTTCGAACCAGCTAAATTCGAACTCCATTTTTACATAATTCAAACCAGTTGGGTTCGAATTATACACAAACACGCACACACTAATTCGAATCTACCCAGGGACGGACATAAGGGGGGCGACTGGCGGCCTCGGCCCCCCAACTTTTTTTAATAGTAATAAGTTATTATGTATAATTTAATTTTTTTTAAAAAATATTTAGTATTTAGTCTAATATAAATAAAAGTTCAGTTTAATTTAAATATCAATAATTTTTAATATCTAAAAAATAAGTAACAATATTAAAAAAATCTGAAAAAGATATTATTACTAATATTTTTTAATTAAATAAAAATTTTTAAATCTCATAAAGTGAATTCTTTTTCTTCTTGTGGCCGTTTTGTTTATTCGTTTGGTATTAATTCTCTCTATTTTAACTGCTACAATTAAGAGATCTTTTTTAACTATGAATATTATGAAAAATAACTTAGAAACAAAATAAAAGATGAATTTCTTGCTAGTTGTCTTTTAATTATATTGAAAAGAAAATTGTTGAAAATTTTGACACATTCTATTATTATCAGTGAATTTTATGATACGAAGAATCGACCACTTCGTTAGTAAAAAGTATACACATATTTTTTATTTTAAAATATATTCTCTATCCGTATATTTTTATAATACATCTTATATTATATAATTTTTTACATAATTTTTAATATTATATGTGTTATTGGCCCCCCATAATATCATTTCTGGATCCGTCCCTGAATCTACCTGATTCGAATTACACACACAGTAATTCGAATAAGGGTGATTCGAACTACACCCACGCACGTATTTCCAAGTAATTCGAATTTGATTGATTCGAATTATTCATGGTATAATTCGAATTATACTGTTAAAAAATTAATAATTTATTAAAAAAATTATCAAAAAATTTATTAAAAAATTAATAATTTAAAAATTAAAAAATATATATTTTATTTCATGTACTCAAATTTTAAATAAAATATTCTACATAGTCAATAATAATTTAGAAATAAAAGAAAATATTTATTCTATACAAAATAATTTTAAAAAAATGGCTTAAAAGATGTTATGAGTACTATAAAAGTTTGTAATATTCTAGTGATTTAGGTAAATACATGATAAAAATATTTTTTCTTTAATTTCTAAATTATTAGTGACTATGTAGAGTATTTCTTTAATGTCCTAAGTCATTAGGATATTACAAATTTTTTTAGTACTTCTAACATCTTTTAAGCCATTTTTTAAATTATTTTGCATAGAATAAAATATTTTTTTGTGGTATAATTTAAAAAAATTTATTAAAAAATATTCATGAGCTATTAAAAATGGACAAAAGAGTATTGTATGGAATTCGAATTGATAGCTCATTAATATTTTAAAGAAGTCTCGTAATTAAATATTTTGTTAGCTTTTTTTAAATATATGAAATAAAATATATATTTTTTTAATTTTTAAATTGTTAATTTTTTAAATAAAATTTTTAATAAAATTTTTTTAATAAATTATTATTTTTTTAACAGCATAATTCGAATTATACCATGAATAATTCGAATCAGTCAAATTCGAATTACTTGGAAATATGTGCGTGGGTGTAGTTCGAATCACCCTGATTCGAATTACTGTGTATTTGAATTACTGTGTGCGTGTGTTTGTGTATAATTCGAACCCAACTGGTCCGAATTATGTAGAAATGAAGTTCGAATTTAGCTGGTTCGAACTACATATAAATATGCATTGGTGGATTCATGAAGTAAATTTTAGTTTGACGGATTTGTATAAAAATTTTCTCACTTAACTTATTTTAGTTTTTTGCCCTTAATATTACTACTTTTCATAAGTCAAAATTCAAAAAATAACTTTTAAAATTTTTCAAACAGATTCTTAAATAACCTGCCAGCAAAGTTTGAAGCTTCTACAAATAAATTGTATGAGTTAGAGTGATGAATCTCACTTGAGTTTGTATGTGTTACATGTTTTGTTTATTAAAAAATATTATTTTTACACTAAAATCAATTATTATATATTTATATATAAATATATATATTATTTCATTTATTTTTAATATATTTTATATTTTAATATATTTTATATTTTTAATAGTTTATTTTAATATACATCTAACCTGGTCATTTATTTATATATACAGATACGTCCTGACTAATTAACTTAGAGTAAAGAGTTTCGGTAACTAATTTTTTTAATATGTTGTTAAATTAATTGTGACACTCTAACTTAATTGGTTATGATAGTTGGCATTTGACTAGCCAATTTTACGAACTATCCCATAAGCTAATTTTTTCAAAATATATATTATCTATAATAAATAGAGTAATTAAATTTTTTTATAGCTGTATAACGATATTTTTTTCATGAACACAAAAATATATATTTTTTAAAAATAATTATTTGATAATTAATTTTTAGTATTTACGTAATATCTTATAACATATAAAATGTTAAGTTTAAATTTCACTTATTGAACTTTTTTTTAATATTGGAGCTTAATTATTGTAACCTATGGAAATAATAAAAAAACTGTGTTTAACATTGTTGTGAAAGTTTTTGACGGGTGCCACAAAACGACATTGCTGTTTTTTTCTTTTTTTTTTTTTTTTTGCCAATTAAAAAATAATAATTATGCAAAACGTCACTTCCATTTTATATATAAACAAATTAAAAAAAATAATACAAAATGTTGACACCGTTTTATTTTTATTTACATAAAAACTATTATTCACCCCTTTTAAAAAAATTGAGTCAGAACTATAACGGAGTAAAACACAATAATTCTAAAATATCAATGCATATCACCAAATTATTTATAATATAGAAAAAAATGAGCCTCACTTATTATCAATATTAAATTTTTGTTGCTATTACAATAAATATATATCATTTATAAATATTATCAGATATTTTTTTTAGGCAGGCTTTGATATCACTTGTAAGGTTAAATTTGTAAAAATTTTTATAAAGGCTGATTTGGTAAAAGGTTGAATCATTTGAACTTGAAAAACTGGTGCTGGTTGTAACATTTCTTATAAATCCATCGTTCTTGCTCTATGAATTATTTGTCTAGTTCTATAGATTCTTTTATTTTTAATACTTTCTTTAATACTCTCTAATGATTTATTGGTTTTAGTATTACTTATCAATTTTCTAACTCTGATTATTTTTTTGTTTAACTTTTCTATTTCTACTGTTAATTCTAAAGATTCAAGTGCTAATCTTCTTATTTTTATTGTTATTGCCATTATTTTTATTTTCATATTTCTTCTAACAAGTTTTAAAGAGATAAGTCTTTTTTGAAATTCTTTCATATTATAAGAATATAAATAATAACTAAGATAATAAAGAATAATGATTATAAGAAAAGGAGGAATAAGATAGTAAGCTTACAGAGATGAAGTTGTACTATTATTTGTTGTAATATTGATACAATCTTAAAGATGATTACAAATTTTTCAGAGAATCTTTGAAGTAAGAGAATATGAGAATAGAGAGAGTTTTAGAGCTTTCAAATTTTTGATCATTTGAAATGAATGAGGTCTTCAGTATTTATAGACCTCAAGTGATTACTATTTTGTTACTATTTGTCGACAGTACTGTTTGTTTTTACTGTTTGTCGACATTTACTGTTTTGTCGACATTTACTGTTTACTTTTACTGTTTTACTGACATTTATTGTTTACCTTTTTTCTCAGAGATCGTTTTCTTTTTTATTGGGCTTTTACATTGATTTCTTGTACGGTTCTTATTGCTATTCTATTACATTTTAAAAGAATCTTGAAAGTAATGGGCCGGACTAGATTGAACTTCTTCGTCTTCTCTAAAAGGCACGGCCTGGATTGCTTGGAATGAATTTTGGATATCTTTTTTTGATGTTGCTGCTACTAGGACTGCCATAATTTGTTATTTTTGTGCTAAGAATAGAGATTCTTTTTTATATTCGTTAACATTACTGCTCGTAGCTGATATGGCAGGGTGTTTTTATGAAGTAGTTTACCACTGATCAATGGCTGTTTTTCTTATAAATCCAAATCATATTTGTTCCACCATTTGATTTGTATTACTCTTACTAAATATTATATGCTGGGATATTCTTCAAATGCTTCTGAGTCATATTCTAAGCTTTGTAATTTATATATAGGTTTTTCTCCTTTAATTGATTTTTTTATATTTTTCATTCTTTCTAATTAATTTTTCATTATATCTAATATGGTATTACTAAAGTTTAATTGTTGATGTAATTTTTTAATATCTCTTTTTTCTATGTTTCCTTATGCGTTGTTATCTTTATAGAGTGTTGTTTCAACTTCTAAATCTTTTTTAACTGGTATTTTAATAGTTTCTTTAGGAGGGTATTCAGATTCTATTATTCATCTCGAGCTAATTTTTCATATAACAATTGTCTTTGTTAACAGACATAATTTCTTGTTATTTTCAGAATAATAATTAATGTACTAGTCAAAAAAATATAAATTAATTCTATTTTCTTTCATAAAATCATAAAATAATTCTCTAAGCCTAATAACTTCATTTTTAGAATAATTGGTAAAATACCAATCTCTTAATGGTTTATTATAATCAGCATTAAAATATTGTCTTATCCATTTTTTATCAATTTCAAATGGTTCTTTAATTTCTTAAAAATTACTCCTAATACTTGTGATTTAGTTGGATCGTAATCTGAATCTGTTTTATATATAGAGATAGTTATATGAGGTCTTATATTATTAATTCCTATAATATTATCTATATTTCTTATTGTCGAATTATTTATAGAATTTCTATGACTAATAGTCTCAATATTATCAGAAATTCTTAGAGATTGTGATCTATTCATCCTAATTCTAATATCTGTTCCTTCTCTTATTATTTCTCTTAATTTAGTATTTTCTATTTGTGATTTTTCAATAATATCGGATATTGTCCATTCTTCAGGTATTTTTTTTAATAATTCTTTATGTCTTAGCTTTCTAGGTGTTTGTATATTAGATCTTTTTGAGATTTGTATGCATAATTATCGTTTCTTCTTTTGAGAATTGTCTTAATGTTTTAAAGTTATAATTAACCTTAGTAATTTTATAGTATATTCTATAAATTATTTTAAATGGATCATATTTTTCATTTATAATTTTTTTATCAGTTTGGACATGTAATTTTAAAGTTTGCAAAGTATATTCATTTCTTAGATTCATAGCGTAATTCGGATAACAATTGAAGAAAATTGGTCCATCATGACAGTTGCTTTCTAATATTCCTATTAATGAGTTACTAAATCTTGGAGATCTTGTATCTCTTAAATATAATAATATAAGAACATTTATTTCTATTCTAAAATTGGGTTTTACTGCTACTTATATTAATCCTATATAGATAAAGTTATATTCTTTGTTACTATGTTCTTTTAACTTTTTTCCTTTTAAGATGGTAACGATCCTATTATTACTTGTTCCAAGTTTACAATATTCTAACTCATGTATTTCATAATTTTTTTTTTTTTAAATGATCTTTTTTTTATATACTTTATTTTTGTATATTATAAGTATATTCCAGTTATAAAAAAATTTCTCTAACTTAACTATTTCTAATTCATTTTTAGTTTCAAAAGTTGATGCTTCACTATTATCAATTTTTACCACTAAAGAATTATTGTAAAATACTAGCACTTACTCCCTGTAACTATTATTTTTTAGCGCAAAAAATGCATATGGTTGTAAACTAAAATTAAATCACCTCAGAAAAGCATGATTGGTAGATGAGCATATTGAGGAATTAGTTTATGTTCTGTTTAGTATATAATTATTCTGTGTCGTCATCTGCTAAATGCTAAGCATCGCATCATATCTTTTAACTCCCAAAAGCTTCTCTTCAACAATCGCATTTAATCCTCTTTCTCTTCATTGCTTCTTTGAAAAGTAAAAGAAAACAATTATATGTGGCCTGCAAAATATTGACTATATTTTCACTCCCTTGTTTTTTTAAATGTTTATATACGTTGTTGTGTAGTTAATTACTTGTATACGAGGGTGGACCTTCATCACAGTTCATATAGGGAGTAGAGTGGAAAAAAAAATTGAATAATATCCAGTATTTTATGTTATTATTTATTGTTCTTTCTTTTATTAATTTTTTATTTTATTTATAGAATTAAATTTGAGAGATCACATTTTATTCTTTTCGATTAAAAAAAAAAATAGAGAGAATCCATTTCCATTCATATATGAGGAAGGTGGACCCATTTCATATTATAAAGCCATATAAAAGAAAATATCGATAACGTCCCATGTTTATATTAAATATTTTTTTGTTTTGATATTTTAATTATTTTGACCCACCACGATAAACAAAAGGTGTTTGTTTTATTTCTAAAATAAAAGTTGATACGCGTATAATAATATTATTACAAATTTACAATATTGTGTAGAATACTTGTTTAGTTTACATAAAAAGATTTTGTATAATGTTATGGAACCAAAACTATATCAGTTAATTTCAACTAATATTATAATAAATTATTAAATAAATTTATGATGAAACTCATTAAAAATAATTTTTTTGTTGAGGTTAAATTTCGAATATTATTTTTGATTGAGTTTTGGATATTTTTGTTTTAAAAATTTTGAATATTTTATTTGTTATATTAAATACTGGTTATAATATTAATTGTATAATATTATTGACTCCTAAAATTTTCTCTTATTTTTATTACGGAGATCTGAGAAGTATAAAGTACTACTAATAAATTTAGTTTTGATATATTATAAAATAATAATTTACATTTACACCTAATATAAATTCTTAAATTTAAAAGATATTTAATTTACGTACTTATTAATTAATTATTTTATAAGTCTCGGATACAATAACATATAATTTGTTAATTGAGGACAACGTAAAGTTATTTTATACTAAAATAAAATATATAAAATAAATTCATGTGAATCCATAATTTACCTATTGAGACAAATTGTAAATGAATTTGATCAATTATTGAAGAATAATTATGTGATAATTAAGTAAAAATAATAAAAAACTATATCATTAAGGCTAATCAGTAATAACAGCTTATTTAATATATATATATATATATATATATATATATATATATATAATATTATTTTAGTCTTTAAATTAGAATAAGTCTTAATTTTATTCATAATATTTAAAATATTTTACTTTTGTGATTTTGTCCCAAATAATTCATTTCATCTAATTTGAATTTTTTAGCCAAAATAATTTTTTTCAAAAAATACTTTGTTTTTTCATTATCATTTTCTTTTGTATACTAGCTACAATTGTAATTGTGGTGATTATGGTGATAATAGTTATAGTGGTTTGTTAGCGAAAGTGGTAGATGAAGAAAAAAAATATAATGATAATAAAGAAAATTTTCAATGAGAATAAATTTAATTTTGAGCCGAAGATAAAAAATACAATGAAAATAAAATCTTTGAAATGATAAAGATAAAATTAAAGTTTAGTTTATCGAAAACTAAATAAAACATGTTTTATTAATGATAAAATCTTTTGATTGTGTTAGGAAATTAATTAGACGTAAAGCCAATTCTAGTTAATTGGTTGAAAAATAGATATATTACATTAAAAATTTTACTATTTTATTTTTTTAAATTTTAAAATAAAAAAAAATTAACATAATTAACTTATTCTATAGTGATGTTTGAGTGTTTGTTTAGACGTCATTAAGTTAATAAAAAAATATTTTTTAATAAAAAATATTTTTTATTTTTTAATTTGTTTGATAAATTTATAATAATAAAAATAAAATATTAAAAAAATAAAAAATATTTTTTTAAAAATTATAATTTATATTTTTTATAATTTTTTTTAAAAAAATTATTTTTACATAATAAATAAATAAAAATATTTTTATATTATTATATTTAAACATAATTATTAATAGATAAAAATTTTTTTTATATAATATATCTAAACATAAAATTATTTTTATTTTTTTATAACATCTTTTAAAATAAGATGACTCGTCCGTCGTCACTGAGGTGCTGCGACTTGCTGTTGCCGCCATCGCGTCTAATACTGCACCCCGAGTTCGTTCCACCATCGTCAACGCTGTCACATAAGAGAGGAGAGGGCGACGTGATGCAAGCCAAGACCGAGAGGTAGGGACGCCGCCGTGCCTCCAACAAAAATCTTTCCTTAAAAATTCGAGTCCAAGGAGTTTTTCTTTGATACATTTTATATATTGGACGTTGTCAAGGTTTAATTTGATTGGAAAGCTCAACAATAACAATTACATTAATTAATTAACCATTATAAGTTAGTAACTTATGAGAACTTGACATCAGTGTTTTCTTTTCAATATATAATTAATAACTTTTTCTGGCCTTTTCCTGTAGCTATTATTATTTCCATCTTTTCATTCTTTAGGTTTTGACTATTAAACTGTTTTCATCTTTAAAATTGCTACATTAATTTCCGGGTCCTTATCAACTCGAGTAATCATGAGAGAACCATTCAATATATATAATAATTTTTTAATTCAATAGTTTAAAAAACTAATTTATGAAGGATTCAAATTTTATTTAAAAATTTACCGTATTCTGCATATAAAAAATGAAAATTGAATTCTTAATATTTATTTAAATAAAAAAATAAATTAATTATTCAATCAATTTAAATTAATTAAAATTTTATATATATTATAAGATAAATATTATCAAGAAAATAATACGATCAATCACTCAATCATTAATACTGAATTATATAAGTTAAGATATTTAATATAACTTATGAAAAATAAATAGTTAAATTAGTCTCTAAAATATTATTTATTAAATTAGTTTTTAAAAGTTTTTTTAATTAAATTTATTTTTTAAAAATTTTAAATTAATTATTTTAGTCTTTTCGTTAATTCTGTTGTATCACGTCAAAATTTGTTAATATAACACATTAAGTGATACCACAACACATATTTAATAGTCCTAATTAATGGTTAATATGATAAATTTATGAAATTAGATCAAATCAATCTTATATTAGAGATTTCAATACCTCAAATTTATTATGCTAATAGTCAATTAAAATTTGTAGTCTTATATGTATGTTGTAGTATCATTTAATGAGCCACATTAATAAATTTAGCATGGTTAATAAAAAAAATAACAAAAAAAACTAATGTGATTAATTTAAAATTTTAAAAAAATAAATTTAATTAAAAAAATTTTTAGAAAGTAGTTTTAAAAAATAAGTGATCTCTTAACAACAAATTTGATTATTTATCCGACTTATGAATGGTTAGGTGAAATTTTATGGACATTTCAACGAGAGGATATTTTAAAAAAAAAAAACTTTAATTTTATTTTTCAGTTGGCCCCATTATAATTGCCATAATTAAACATGAGGGATGAGAGTGACATATGGCACACAAGCTTCGTCAAATTTTAGGTTTGAAAATCATTAATCTCCCGTGTTCAGTGTGCAGTGTGCACAGCACAACCAAACCACAATCTCTTTCTCTCTCTCTCTCTTGCAGCTGTACCAACACCTCAGATCCAACGACAACTATCTGCCATAACTACAGGGGTTTTTTTTCTTTTCCTAATGTACTTTTCAAATTCTTACATATTATCAACAAGAAGATAAGACTACAAGAGTACGTTTAGCTTATATTTTTTTTTTTAGATTTTATAAAAAAAATACTGAAAATAATAAAATCATTTTTTTTGTGTATTATCTTTTATTTTATTTTTTCATACAATTTTAAAAAAGATAATATTAAAAATAAAAAGAAAAATACAAATTAAACTAAATCCATTTTAATTTTTTTCATAATTTGAGATTTTTTAGATACAGAAAAATTTAGAAAAATATGTTATTATTAGTAAAAAAAAATTGCGAGAAAAATTCCTGTCGTTAATCTATCACTATTTATGCTTATCAAAAAAACTGGCGATAGGTTAGCGGCAATAATTACAAACAATCACAAATAAATATACTCATATCTACTCTGGCTTATAGACTTATAGTCTTATATTAATTGAATTCGTATTTTATGAGAGAAGAAATCTTTCTTTGTCAATTATATCAATTATTTTTACATAATTAAATTGTTTGCTAGAACAAGTCGCAGACTTTTATATAAATAGTCTCTCATATAAATCTACTTCGTCATTTGTAGAGTGTTAGTTGACTCAATCAATAAATTGAAAATAAAAAGGAGGAGTGGACACCGATTAGTTCTAGAATTAAATGAAAAATTTAAGGGTGGATTGTTTTCCGAAAATATTTTTTATTTTTTATTTTTTGTTTTTACTTTTTGAAAATAATTTTTATTTTTAATTTTTTATATATAAAAAAACGTGATTGATTTGTAAAAAAAAAAAGATTTATTTTTAAATATTAAAAATAATAAAAATATATTTAGTTGATCTATTTTTAAAATATATTTTTCAATGTTTTAGAATATAAAATTATATTTTTATTAAATGTAAAATTTTAGTTATTTAATTTTTTTATGATGTTAACAATTTATTTTTATACAATATCAAATATTAAATAAATTACTATCTTAAAATAATTAATTACATTTATATAGATTTATTATTAAAAAATAAGACTATAAAAAACTAGTAATTAATCTATTATTCACTATCATTTCTTTAATTCAATTAGAATGTAATAAGTATTAAATAAAAGAATTTAACAAATACACTTATTTAATTTTAAATTTTAGAACTAAATTCATCATATTTTTATTGGGTTTTTGTTTTACTACTTCTAGCACTGGTTGCTGTACTTGCCTATTTTAGTTGAACTTGGAAGACCTCATTTTATTTTTATACTTATATTAGAAAATATATTGTTTTTTTAGTTAAAATTAATTAATAAAATTTTATTTAAAAAATTGACCATATTAAAAATTTTATCTTCACATTTTCAAAAAAAATATTTATATAAGCTGATTAAAAAATGAAAAATCTCGCAATAATATTTGATGGCAAAGAAGAGAGGAGTTGGCATGTTAGAAAATTAATGGTTAAAAAGTAAGGAGGAAAAAAAAATAGTGCATGAGATTGATGGTAAAAGAGAAAGGAGAAAGAAAATGAGCGCATGAAATTCAGACAAGAGGGAGGAGATAAAATAATTAACACAAAAAAAAAAAGTTACAAAGAAATTGGAGATACTCGAATGTTAAATCCAAAATTGAAAATCCCGTATTTTGATGTGAAAATGTTTTCAAAATTAATAACGAAAAATTCTGAAAACAAGAAAAAAGTGTTTTCAACTTTGTTCTACTTTTAAAAATATTTTTATTAAAAATAAAAATAAAAAACACTCAAACCTGTAAAATGATACCAAGCTTAAAATTCAAGTGAATTACAAAAATAATTATAAGAAAAGAAGAAGGTTGGTGATGTACTCTCAGGTCATTGAAATTTAAAGTAATGGAAGAAGAATTGAAAAGAAGTAAAAAGAGAGAATAATTGATTAAAAGAACCACCACAGAGTACTGAGTACCAATTACAATATATATAGCAAAAGGAAAAATAAATTACTAACTAATAGTGCTATAATTATGTCTAACAAACTAACCAACTTGACAGCTATACAAAAAACAAACTCTATTATGTTACATCCCCGTAAGCTGGTATTACGTGGTTTGTGCAAATCAAGTAATCCCAGCTTGGAAAGCAAATGAGAGAATGGTCGTGGAGGAAGGGATTTAGTGAATAGATCAGCCGGTTGTTCACTGGAGACAACATGCCTAAGATTAGAAACCCCTTCTTTGAACTTGTTTCGAGCCACATGACAATCAACCTCAACATGCTTGGTTCTTTCATGAAAGACAGGATTTGAAGCAATATAGATAGTAGATTTATTATCACAGAAGATATCAACCGGGAGAGGAGGAAGAATGTTGAATTTCTTTAGTAGTTTGAGTAACCAAACGAGTTCACAAGTGCCATTAGCAAGGGCGCGATATTCTGCTTCTGAGGACGACCTTGAGACTGTAGCCTGCTTCTTACTCTTCCAAGAAATAAGAGTTTGGTCAAGGAAGAAACAATAACCACTGATGGATTTTCGGGTGTCTTTACAAGCCCCCCAATCAGAATCAGTGTAACCAGATAGTGTGAAAGAATTGTTGACAGAGAAAAATAAGCCAGTTGCTGGTGATTGTTTTAGATACCGGATGATCCTATAGGCAGCCTTCAAGTGGGCATCAGTTGGTGAATCCATGAACTGAGATAGGCATCCAACAGAGTAGCTGAGATCTGGTCTTGTGTTAGTAAGGTACAGAAGTCTGCCCACCAATCTACGATAGATGGTTGCATCAGGAAGAGGGGAGCCTGAAGCCTTAAACAGAGAAGTAGTGTACTCCATAGGAGTAGATGCTGGTTTTGCACCAAGCAAACCGCAGTTTGTGATCAAATCCAATGCATACTTTCTTTGATACAGTGCAATACCAGCATTGCTTCGTGCTACCTCCATCCCAATAAAGAACTTAAGAAGGCCAAGGTCTTTAATTTTGAACTTATCATCCAAAAACATTTTGACAGCTTGAATTTCACTCAAATCATCTCCAGCTAACACAAGATCATCAACATAAACAAGAATAGCTGTGAAAGTTGTACCTGTGGATTTGGTAAAAAGCGAGTGATCATTTTCAGATGGAGTAAACCCCAGATCAGCAAGTGCAGCAGACAACTTGATGTTCCATTGGCGACTAGCTTATTTCAAACCGTACAAAGATTTTGTCAACTTGCAGACTAAGTTTGGATCGGAACACTGCAACCCCTTTGGAAGTTTCATATAAACGTCCTCATGTAGGTCTCCATGGAGAAAAGCTGTATTCACATCAAGTTGATGAAGATGCCAATTCTTTGCTGCTGCAACGGTAAGAAGAACACGCACAGTGCTCATTTTCACAACGGGACTAAAGGTGTCAATGTAATCGACTCCAGGAATTTGAGTGAAACCTTGGGCAACAAGACGTGCCTTATGCCTCTCGATAGTGCCATCTGGGTTGAATTTTGTGCGAAAAATCCATTTACAACCAACTGCATTCTTTTCAGGAGGAAGAGAAGTGATGATCCAGGTTTTGTTTTGCTCAAGAGCAGTGAGTTCTGCCTCAATAGCCATCCTCCAACAATCATGCATAACAGCCTCAAAATAGTGTTTGGGGTCCGAGTTATTTATGAGAGCAAAAGTGAAGGCTTGGTGCTTGGGAGTAAACAATGAATATGACAAATGGTGAGAAAGGAGATACTTACATGTTGAAGGTAATTGGGCCGCATTGATTGGATCTCTATGTGATGAAATATGGAAACAATGAAAATCTTTAAGATAAGAGGGTGTTTTTCTTTCTCGTTCAGACCTTCTCAAAACTGGTGCAGCAGATTGTGACTCAATATGAATAGATGAATGTTCCAATGGTGCCAATGCAGATGCTGATTCTAAGGTGGCGGGTGATGCAGAATCTGTTATATCATGAAGAGATGCCATAGGTGATGTAGAAGTGGCAGATAAATCAGGTGTAGTGTGTATGGTGTGAGGTGCAATTATGCCATGAGTATGCTCATATAAAGAAGTATGTGCAGAGTTATTATAAAAGAATGCAAAAGAGTCAAAATTGGATGATTCAATTGAAGGCTGATCTATAGAAAAATCAGTGCTTGATATTTGTTTGAATGGAAAATAGTGTTCATAAAATTCAGTGTTTCTTGATATAAAAATTTCTTTGGATTTTAAATCAATAAAATGGACCCTTTTGTTCCTGATTGATAACCAAGAAAAACACATTTTCTGGCTCTAGGATCTAATTTTCTTCTATTAGTACTCGAAGTGGTAGCAAAAACAAGACAACCAAACACCTTGAGATGAGTCAAATTTGGTTTATTCTTGAAAAGTGCCTCATAAGGCGTTTGATGATTCAAGAAGGTGCTTGGTAGTCTATTTATTAAATGTACTGAATGTTGCATAGCATAGTGCCAAAAACATTTTGGCACATTAGAATGAAACAAAAGTGCTCTTGCAATATTCAGTATATGTTGATGCTTCCTCTCAACAATTCCATTTTGTTGAGGAGTTTCAACACAAGATGTTTGATGTAATATTCCTTTTGAGTTATAGAAGGAGTTCATTTTAAATTCCATCCCATTATCTGTTCTAATTTGTTTCACAACTTTATGAAATTGAGTTTGCACCATTTGAACAAAATTTTCTACTAACACTCTAGTTTCAAATTTTAGTTTCATGCAATAAATCCAAGTAAACCTCGTTTTATCTTCTACAATTGTAAGAAAATATTTATGGCCAGCAGTAGATAAAAGTGAGAGTGGTCCCCAAATATCTATATGTAACAAATCAAAAATATATTCTGATTGTGTATTACTAATGGAAAAAGACAATTTCTTTTGTCTAGCCAAGTGGCAAGAATCACAAACATGAGATGATGAAATGCATTCAATAAATGGAAATGTATTTTTTATGATTGACATTCTTTTGAATGGTAAATGACCTAGTCTAGCATGCCATAGAGTTCCTAAATCTTGCTGCACTGTGACATTTACAGAATGTGTGTTAACTTCTGGTGTAGTTAGTTTCCAAGGTTGAGCATCCATCACATAAAGATCACCAATGACTTTAACTTGCCCAATCATCTTCAATGATGGGAGTACCTGTATCTCACAAAAAGAATCAGTAAATTTTAATTCATAATGTAATGACTTTGTGAGTTTAGACACTGAAATCAAATTATATTTAAAGTGAGGTATGAATAAAACATTGGTAAGAATCAAATGTTTAGAGAGTTGCACAGTGCCACAAATGTTTGTTGTAGTGGTAGAACCATCAGGTAGATTTACCAAAACTGGTCTCATATAATGAAAAGTTTTGAAAGACTCTTGAATATAGGATGCATGATCAGTAGCTCCACTGTCAAGTATCCAAGAAGTTTTAGTAAAATTTGATGATACACTCAAGCAATGCCTACCTTTTGGTTGAGTAAGGGTGGCAGAAGAAGTAATGTGGTTTACACTATTTGAAGTTGGCATGCGTGGTTGTTGAAGGAGTGCTAGTAAGGTTTCCTTCTGATCTGGAGTCAACACAAGTACTGTATCATTGCTCTTTTTATCCTGGTTAGAATCAGCAATCTCAGCACTAGAATTCTCAACTATCTCGTCAGTGCTAAGTTGATTGGCTACTCGCTGCTTTTGGTGAGTAGGAAAGCCATTTTTCTTATAGCATGTCTCTGCTAAATGACCAATTCGATTACAGTAGCTACAAAACTTTGAAGTGTAGCCTCGACTATAAGATTTTTGATTTCCTCCTCTGCCTGAATTTCGTCCACGGCCTCTGCCTCTTCCAGAAAATGAACCGCCTCCAGTTGAGGTTTGCACCTCTAAAGAGTTAGTCACTATGTTGCTATTTGACGGGTCACAATTCAATTCTTGCTCTTGTTGGGTTAACATAGATAGTACTGTGTTGATTTCAGGTAACGGCTTCATTAGCATGATTTGTGATTTAACATTTGAATATTGCTCATTCAATCCTTTTAAGAATTTGACAACATATTCCTCAGAAGCATAATCTTGAACAATTCGTAATCCACATGAACATCCATTAACACAAGCAACACAACTAGGAATAGCACGTAAATTTTCTAATTCTTCCCAAATAGCTTTCAACATAGCAAAGTAAGAGGTAACAGTAAGATCACCTTGTTTGAGTGCATAAAATTCTTCTTTTAACGCACCAACTCGAAAGACATCTCCCTGTGAGTAACGACGTTTTAAATCATTCCACAAGTCTGGAGCTGAGCTAATCCACATCACGCTCTTAGCGATTTCAGGGCTGAGAGAGAGGTTGATCCAGGAGAGGAGAAAATTGTTACACCTATCCCATGCTTCAAAATTAGGATCACCTTCACTGGTTTTAGAATGGATCCATCGAGGAATTTCACCTTGTTCTTCGATCTGAGTGCTCTCCACATATCGTGCAACCACTGATAATAATTTTGAGGTGTCAATTTAAGCGGAATTAGAGCCAAACCAGGACTTTCTCCTGGATGAAGAAAATAAGGGCTAATCGGATCAGAAATTACAGAAGAGGAACTAGATCTGCCAAGATGTGCCTGGAACTGAGAGAATTGACGCATGAAAGCGGTGAAATTCTCAAAATCTGCAGCGGAATTTGATGAAGGGCTTGCATTCGGATTAGCTAAATTATCTGCCATAGTTGGATCTTCTCGCTCTGATACCATGTAAAATGATACCAAGCTTAAAATTCAAGTGAATTACAAAAATAATTATAAGAAAAGAAGAAGGTTGGTGATGTACTCTCAGGTCATTGAAATTTAAAGTAATGGAAGAAGAATTGAAAAGAAGTGAAAAGAGAGAATAATTGATTAAAAGAACCACCACAGACTACTGAGTACCAATTACAATATATATAGCAAAAGGGAAAATAAATTACTAACTAATAGTGCTATAATTATGTCTAACAAACTAACCAACTTGACAGCTATACAACTCTATTATGTTACAAAACCAACCAGCAACTTGGATAACCGTGACTTTCTTTAGTATTTGTATCAATACGATTAGTTATCTTTTAATTTTATCCTTAAAATAATTTTTATTAAATTAATTTAAAAAAATTAAAACAAACACATTTAAATAGATTTAATATTTTTTAATTTAAAATATAAATTTAAAAAATAGTGTAAATAAAATTAAAATTCAATAATTAAATTTTAAATATTTTAAACTCTAATACATTCCAAAACATACTTTAAATATCTCAAAACACAGATTTCATCATTCCATTAAATCTTTTATCCGTTCGTAAAATCTAGATCTGCAGCGCCTCACACTTCTCTTCCTTGCCGCGCTCCTCCCTTGAGTCGTGCTCCTCCATCGCGCCGCACTCTTTTTCCATCCCGTGCTCCTCCCATCTTTGCTGTGCTCCGATTTAATTTCTATCGAAATTTAGATGTATAATGCGCTCTTTGTCTTCTCCACCACTTCTAGTAAAATATTTTATCTTTTTAATATATGTTTTTATTTGTATTTGAGGGAGAAAGCTTCATTCTTTTAAAAATAACTTTGAAACTATCGTAACTAAATAAACATAATAATGGCTATCTTCACATCTATCTTTTTATAATTTTGATAATTTTAGATGTGTTTACAAAATATTTGGTTTGTTATTTATTATTCTAGATGTGTTTACTTAATTTCACTAAAGAAATTTATATTATATGTATTTTTGGGTATGTTTTAAAATATTTATTTATTCTTTATTATTTTAGATGTGTCTTGAATATAATTAAAAATTATACCATAAATTAAATCCCTTTTTTTTAAAGACACAACTAAAAAACTATAAATAAGCTAAGGCTTTTCGACCTCTTATGGTAAAAGATTCTATCTTTTTAAATTTATATTTTTGTTTGTATTTGAGAGAAGCTATTATAGCTAAATAAATATAGTAACGGTTATATTTACACTTGATAGTATCAATCTTTTTGTGATTTTTGATAATTTTGGATGTGTTTTTACGAAATATTTAATTTATTATTTATTATTTTAGATGTGTTTACTTAATTTTACCAAAAAATTTATATTATACGTATTTTATTTTCGGATGTATTTTAAAAATATTTTATTGATTATTTATTATTTTAGATGTGTCTTGAATATAGTTTAAAAATTATACCGTAAATTAAATCACTTTTTTAAAGAACACCACTAAAAATTACAAATAAGTATTTATTTTTAAAATAAACATCGTTGAAGAATAAATGTGACAGTTGTAGAATTAATTGTCTATTTTCTCATTTTTTTATTTTATTTTATTGTCTTTGCCTTTCAAATTTTGTTGACTATTGTTCAGAAGAGAATTATGGGTTGAAAAAGAAGTCTATTGTCATCGGGTGGTAGGCACACGCTATTGAAGGGTTTGGTGGGGTCAAAAATGCGCAGAATGAAGAATGGTTTGGATTAAATGGGACACAATGACGAGACCAAAGAAAGATGGAGGGCTGGGGATCAAGGACTTAAGGGTGCAAAATTTGGCTTTATTGGGCAAGCAATGTTGGCGTCTAATGAAATACCTTAATTCTACTCTATCAAGAATGCTCAAAGCTAAATATTTTAGATATACAGATTTTCTACATGCAGAGATAGGAAGTGTACCGTCGTGGGGCTGGAGAAGTATTCTTGAAGGGCGCAAGGTGATCGAGAAAGGCTTGTTATGGAAAATAGGCTCTGGCACTAATGTTCGCATCTTCCATGACCCCTGGCTTCCACCACCAGTGCCCCTTAATGTCCCTCAAAATGCATTCACAATCCCGCCAAATCTGCAAGTGTATTACGTTAGTGCGTTACTAAATCCTGATAGAAGTTGGAATAGAAATCTGATTGAGTCGATTTTTTCAGTTGATATATACAATAAAATTTTTTCAATCAAACCAACAGAGGAGGAGGATGAAGTTAATTGGTGCTAGACAAAATCTGGTATATATGAAGTTGAGTCAGGATACAAAATTGCTTATGGATTCTTTCATTCTCCTACTTCATTGAGGCCCCAGAACATACACAACAGAGTCTGGAATAGCATTTAGGAGTTGAAATTACCACATAAAATTAAGATTTTTCTATGGAAAAGTCTTCATGAAAAGCTTCCGGTGTTGCAACAAGTTCACAGCCGATTCGCATCCACTCCTGCCACTTGTCCAAGATGCATGTTGAAGGCTGAATCAATTTCTCATGCTTTGTTCCAATGCCCCATGTCCTCAATAATATAGAGTCTAAGCTTAATAACCCCTGACCTATGGATGAGAGAAGAAGAGACCTTTTTCAATTGGTGGCAACGAGTCTTATCCTGGGTAGCGGCTCAATTCGACGGTAGACAAAAGACCCTCTCATAGCGGCGCTGTGTTGGAGCACTTGGAAAGCGAGGAATCGGTGTGTTTTTGAGAAGGTAATAAGCCCGGCACCAAAGATAGTGAAAGAAGCCAGCAATTTAGTGCGTGAACTCGTGAGCCATACCTGATAGATGCTGCTAATTTTATTTACTCTTACTTTACTCTTCTTTAAGCTCTTAGTCTTTCGGTCACAGTTGGTGATAAATGGGAATACCCAATTCTTTTGTACTTCCTTATGGAAACACTTTTATTTTATATTAATAAAATAACATTTATCTTTGGAAAAAAAAGTTTTGTTGACTATTAGAATTAGTGTCATTAAACTTAACAATACTTTATTGGTTTGGGATTTTTTTTTTCTAAACAAATGTGTTTTTAACCTTTTTAAGATAAAATAACTAATAGGAGTTTAATAATATAAAAAATTAAAAAATAAAAAAGAATTAAGGAAAGTTAAACTAAATCTCAATGGATATCGCTTTTTAATTTGAATATGGAAGTAAAAGTAGTGTTGAACTCAAACATGGGGAATACAGGTGTTTCATAGTCATGTGGTGTCAGTAGAACAACTCGGAGGGTCCAAGTTGCGTTGGATATTCAATTTTGTGAAAAAATTGACAACAACAAACAACTTGGAGGGTCCGTTTTTTAGCTTCCGAAATTCATATTTACCCAACCACAAGTCGGACCATGCGATTTCTTAAGCAAAATTTTAAAATCAAACAACTTGCATGGTCCGATTTATGTACTCTGAGTTTTTTCAATTTTTTTAACAAATCAGACCCTCCGATTTGTGTACTCTGAATTTTTTTCACTTTTTAAAACATAAATCGGAGGGTCCGATTTGTGTACTCCCACAATTTTAAAAAACACCAAAACTTCCCATGTTAAAGTATATCACTTATTTTACTTTCATATTAAAATTTTTTAACCCAATGGATATAGCTTTTAAAAAAATTAAAAAATTAATAATTAAAAAATATTATAATTAAATAATTAAATTTAAATATTATTTAAAGAATGATATTTTAAAGAATGAATAACATTTTTCTATTTGTATGTAATTATTAACCTCTCTTTTGCAACACTTTTTATTTGTGATGAGTGATGAGTGATGAGTGATGACTGATGACAATATCTTTACCCTTTTGTTTTCTTCTACCTAATAAAATGTTTAGAAAATCCAGTATTTAACTGAATTTTATTTTGAAGTACATCAATTAATGCTTTACAATAAATATATTGCGATTTTTAAATATCAAATTTGGTTTCATTTCTGCATATTATTATTATTATTATTATTATTATTATTATTATTATTGTTATTATTCACAATCACATCATTAAAGGTTGAATTTAATTTTTCAAACTTCACTATTATTCTACCCCAAACGACTTATATATCACAAAACAGTATTATTAAACAGTAGTAGAAATAAGATTTTCTTTTACAATAATAATAAAATAATTTAGTCAAACATTTTGATGGCATGCCATAGATAAATAAATATTTGTATACTAATAGTATATAAATTTTTTTTTATAATATCCCTCCCTTCGATGGACTAAAAATTAATTCACATTATTTAGTAATTTGTCGTTGCTCAATAAATTATTATATATATAAAGAGAATTTGAATAAATTTCTAATAATTATTTAAATAGATTAATAAATTAACTATTAAATTAATTTAAATTGACTGATAATATATAAATAAACTAATCAAATACAAAAAATTTTAAAAATTATTTTTAATATGACTGGAGATAAAGATATGTTTTGATTGAATATTGATATTTGAAATATATTATAATATTATAGATGTACAAAAAACGTCAATACTATTGTTGCAGCTTAACACGTATCAACATGCACCCTGCTAATCATCTGTAATTATACTAAATAATCTCATTTTCAATAAAAACACTAATATTTTTTTTCACATAAAAAAATTAACCACAAAATTTAACATTATATAAGTTTAAAAGCAATTCAGTGTAAAGAAAAAAAAAAAGTAGTAGGCCTTTTGATTGACGGAGATCTAAACGTGCTGCAATATCTGAGTCTAACAGTGCACGATGCATCATTAAAATCGAAGGGGGTGTGGGGAGGGGACCCCATATCATAATTTTGACAAAAATGGTACTGTTATGAATGTATAAAATGTACTTAAAAAACGCAAACCCTATAAACACTAGCATATACTCAACCCTGGCTTTACGTGAGTGTGTGAAACCACGTCACATAAATGCCAAAACCTACAGAAACCACCAACACACAAATAATTGCATCTTATCATTCAAAAATTTTCTCCATAATATTAATTATTTAAATTAACAAATTCTTAATTTATATATCAAGTATATTTATAAAAAAGAGAATATAACGTATTTATAACATACACATATATAAATGAAAAGATTTAATGTGATCTATATAACAAGTAACAACGTAGAAATTGGTCCAAAATCTCTGCCATCTCTCTTCCACACGTTCAGCCAATCAGATCTGCCCACGTGTCAAGAGAACCCGTTTCTAGGTGGGACCCTTTGGCGCCTTAAGCTTCTGCCAACTACAACACAACTGCCGTCACTGTTTACTCAAACTTTTATTTTTATTTTTATTTTTTGTGTTCCTCGTTTTTAGATATTTTCTTTTTTCTTCCTTGAAATATTATAAACAACATCCATCCCCAGATGGAAAATTTGACCACTTTTTTATTCGTTTCTTCTTTTTCAATTATTTTTTTTTTTCTGGGGTGGCTTTATTTATTGATTTCACAAGGCATGATGATTGGGGCCAAAGCCAAAATCGTTGAAGACTTTCTTGTAACTTCAACAAGCCAAAGCAAACGGTAGCTTAAACTCCTCAACCTCAACCATATATAAATATATTTATTTTTATTTTTATTTTCTTAGAATTATATTTTTCTTCTTCTGTTTTTGTTATTACTATTATTATCATTGTGGTTGTATGTGACAGTGCTTTGTTGTGGGATGGTGATGGTTGTTGTTGTTGTGTTGTGGTGGTGGAGGTAGTGAATAAAGGATCAAGGGAAGAAGAAGAAGAAGCACCATGGGAGCTTGTGTTTCAGCTCCACAAAGGTGTGTTGGAGGGAGATTGAGCTCTTCTTCAAAGAGGAATAAGCAACAAAGAAAGAGGAGTAGAAGGAGTGGTGGTGGTGGAATTAGAAGAAGAGTTTCTTCTAAATTGTACAAGGGATCATCATCATTGGATAATAACGTTCTTGACCTTCCACCACCAACTAGTTCCTTTGCCAACCCCACTTTCCAAGGTTTTCCTTTTTTTTTTTGTGAAATGATTCTTCTTCTTCTTTGTAAGGGTATTTTTCCATTTTTTTTTTGGTAATCCATTTTGGGATATGCTTGAATGGTTTTAATCTTTGTGAATTCTCAAGTAAAAGCAAAAGATAAGCCTAAGCAATTATCAATATTTGAAAGCAATGCCAATATTTCTATGAGAAGTTTCAACTTTTGGACTAAGAATGCATTGATGGAGAAATTGGAATTGAAATTTGGAGTAATTGTTGCTATATTGATGTTTCAGTGTCCTAATTAAACTCATATTAATTTGCAGCTAATTCATAGTTGTTATTTTTCTCATAAACATGCTTGATTTTGTAATGGCCTTCATTCATGGTTACTCATGTGTTATTGGAACTGTAATCTGTGGCAGGTGGAAGTATTGAGGAGGCATGGTTTGATTCAAATGTGGTATTTGACTCCGACTGCGATGACGATTACCAGAGTGTTCCTGATGGTATGATTTTTGTTACATTCATTCAAATAAAAGTATCTTTGTATTAGAAGCAATGCTATTGGAGAAAGTGGAAATCTCATAAGCGGCATTTTAATATGCAGATTTGTTATCTTTGAATGGAAATGATGCCAACCATAGAGTTTCAACTGCAAGTATCTCTGAGGCTGCAAGAACTTCAGACGTTCAACGTTTTTCTAGTGTAGATGCAACTGATCATCAAAGTAAATCCGACGGAAACATAGTCGATGCGAATGAACCCGTGTTCGTCGATGAAATTTCCTCGGTGGATGCAAACTCCAACAAGGAAGAAGGGATTTTGGACAATTGTGGAATCCTTCCAAACAATTGTTTGCCGTGTCTAGCTTCTACCGTGCCTTCTATCGAGAAACGAAGATCTTCGAGTTCTAGTCCTCCTAGTGCAAGGAAGAAGGCTCCTATGAAACTCTCCTTTAAATGGAAGGAAGGACATGGAAATGCTACTCTATGTGAGTTGAAATTCTCAAAAGAAGCATGATCTTTTGTCATTGCAAGTTTCATCTAGTTAATCTATTATGATAATTCATCTTATATCATTGCAGTGAATAATTTTAGTTCAACGTGTTTCCTTTTCAGTGTCGACAAAGACTCTTTTACAAAGACCAATTGCAGGATCTCAAGTACCCTTTTGTCCAATCGATAAGAAAATGCTTGATTGTTGGTCACACATTGATCCAAGCACTTTTAAAGTTCGGGGAGTAAACTATTTTAAGTAAGATGAGTACTATGTTGTTGATAATTTGTTTGAAAGTTGAACAGACATAAAAACCAAAATGCACAAACAATTTGAATAAGTACATTTCTTACTGTGATGTTTTTTACACTTACATACCAATGTCTGATTTGCCTGTGTTTTTCTTTATGGGAGGGACAAGAAGAAGGACTTTGCTCCAAACTATTCTGCGTATTACCCATTTGGCGTAGACGTATTCTTATCGCCACGGAAGGTGGACCATATAGCTCGATTTGTGGAACTTCCTTTTATTAGTTCCTCTGGGAAATTGCCACCAATTCTTGTTGTAAATGTGCAGGTACTCCAATTATTTGTTCAATTACCCTTTTTACCATTTTAACAGATTGATGCACATTGCCAAAAAAAAAATTGTTGTAATTTTTGTTTTGTGGTTTTTAGATTCCACTCTACCCTGCCACACTTTTTCAAGGTGAAACTGATGGGGATGGAATGAGTTTTGTGTTGTACTTTAAACTTTCCGAAGGTTACTCAAAGGAACTTCCTCTGCATCTTCAAGAAAGCATCAGAGTAAGATTCACCATTTCTGTGTCAGTATTATTTCTCATTAGTCCTAATACATCCTGCTAAAATTTCTTCAATGGGGTAAAGTAATTTTGGTAAAAGTAATTTTTAACCCTCAGAAGGATTAATATTGGTAAAGTTATTGGTAAAAAATTTCCCTTGTGTTTTAGTATCCTCTTTAGTTCCATTATTGTCCTTCAATTCTGTCACTTCATGTTACTGAAAATTTCTTTAGTTGCTGATGGAAAATGCCATTTGTCTATGTCTTATTGTCTTCTCTTCCTACAGAAGCTGATGGATGATGAAGTTGAAAAGGTGAAGGGTTTTCCTGTCGATACAATCGCACCGTTCCGGGAAAGGTTGAAGATATTAGGCCGTGTCGTCAACCTCGAAGACCTTCATTTGAGTGCAGCAGAAAGGAAGCTTATGCATGCCTACAACGAAAAACCGGTTCTTTCGCGACCCCAGCATGAGTTTTACTCAGTAAGTTCCATTCACTTGTTATTATAATATAATGTTAATGTACTCTTCAGTAATATTTCGGCTTGATGAATATAAAACACTTGAATGAATGATGATGGATGATATCAAAACCAAACTTTTAAGTTAAATGCATTGATATCATATTGGTACATCATCACTTTATGGAAGAAGTAACTTGTTGAAGATGATTATGGCTTGTGAAAATCACTCAACTTTTCTATAAAATTCATGGATCTGCATAGAGGATTTGATGTCCCATTGAAGAGTAAATGTCGCCATGAATGTCTCTGATCTCTTCAATGATGATGAATCCAAGAAAAAAACAAAATGCATATCATGATGAAATAAAGACTTAGGGAAAGTGAAATGGTGAAATTCAAAGTTTATCTGTGGGCTCCTTCCCCTTGTTGATTTGCATAGTACAATTTAGCTCCATCTTTATGGATTTCTTTATGGTGCCTTTTTTTTATTTATTTTTTTTAAATCATGTTTGGACCCGCAATTTAATAGTGGTGTCATTTCGTTATAAATGAATACTAGTGATGTTCACATGTTAGTACTTTACTTTATACTATACTATTGCTTTAATTCACTGACCAATATTTTGCATTTTTGTTTTGTAGGGAGAGAATTACTTTGAGATTGATTTGGATATGCATAGATTTAGTTATATCTCTAGGAAAGGCTTTGAAGCTTTCTTGGACAGATTAAAAATCTGCACTTTAGATGTTGGTCTCACAATTCAGGCAAGTCCTTTATCTTAATTTTTCTTAGTAAACCTCTATTTTGGCCCTAAAAAGATATTTTTTTTACTCAAAAGTGAGTTTTTTTCACACACCTAAAAGTTTATGATGTTTTATTCTCGTCATAGTAAACTACTGTTTTGCCTTTAATTAATTAAGGTTAATTTGTCGGCAAATCAGTCATCATTTTGAATGGATTATATCATGAGATAATTATGATGTTTTAGCTCTTTATCTTTATATTAATATTTGGTTGATGTAAAACAGGGGAACAAAGCAGAGGAATTGCCAGAGCAAGTTTTATGTTGTGTTAGATTAAACGGCATTGACTACATGAATTACCATCAATTGGGACTAACTCAAGATCCCCTCTAACTACAACAACATTAGAAAAGAGCATTTTGTAAATCCTTAGTATTATTATTATTATTTAATATGATTAATGATTAATAATAATTGGTCATTTGAAGATGTGTTATTTGTTTCTATGGCGTGTGTGTTTTGATTTTAGAGGTTGGGACATCTTGTCACATATAATGCAAATAATGGAGGCAACAAGAGCGTGTGTGTTATGATTTGATGGCTACTATTATGTCATATTGTGGCCAAAGCCAGCCTCAAAGGAGGGCTCACACTGCCACCAAAAACAATAAACATGGTCCTACCTTTGCCTACTTAAGTCAAGAACATGGAGGGTCCATAACTCTCAATTCATTACTCATTTTCTATATATATCTTTTCATTCTCAAAATAATTTTTTTTTAAGTTCATCAAAAAATTAATATATTTAGATAATCTCAATAAACCTAAATAAAAAAGATAGTTATTTTGAGAAGGAATAAATAAGTAATATAATTATTGTGGCACAGAAATAAAGATAAAACAATATTAATTTTTTTTTAACAAAGAAGCTCAACACAGTCAGTGGAGCGGAAAAAACGAACAAACAAGAAACCTGTAAAGACAAGAAAATAAACATGTCCCTAGTGTTATTTCTGGCATTGCCATCAACAACAAAAGGGATCCAAACTACACCATTCTCTATAACAGATTACAGTTTTATGGAACACCTCTTCTGCATCTCCTTCCATGTTATTAAAGATCCGCCGGTTCCTTTCTAGCCAAATGTTCCAAATAACAGAAAAGAAGCATATGAGCCACTTGTTGCGGTCTCCTTTCCTTCTAGCAACACCTGTCCAGCTCTCAAAGTGTTCCTTTAGGGAGCCCGGAATATACCACAATCTCCCAAAGTCAGATAGCCATCAACACCACACCTGCCAAGTAAATTCACAACCCAGAAACAAGTGATGTATATATTCAACGTCTTTTTTACACAGTACGCATATATTATCACCATGTTCAACAATTCCCAGTCTATGCAATCTTTCTTTGGTATTCACTCTCCCTATCAAAGTAAACTAAATAAATAACTCCACTCGTGGCGGAACCAAACCTTTCCAAATGGTTCTGGTAAAGCTGTAGCTGGTAATTTCCTCCGGGAGGGACTCTGACTGCATTACCTGCACAAATGAGTTAGTTGAAAAAATAACTTCCTTGTCAAATTTTCACACAACTCTGTCTTGCTTATCATGTGCTATTTTAATAGGCCTCAAAGCTTCATGTAATTGATCCACTAATTCTAACTCCAATTAGTATAACTCTCGCCTCCACTGAAAGTTCCAGATCCACTCTAGCCCATCCCAAAACCCACAATCCCCTATAACAGATCCTTTTTGGTTTGAAATAGAGAAAAGCCTCGGAAAACTCATATTTAGCGAGCCACTTTGTAGCCAGACATCCTCCCAGAATCTAGTCCTCCTTCCGTCACCCACCTCCATAGATAACCCCGCAATCATCTTATCTCTCACATCAGTATCCCTAATCTGCAGCTGACAGATATCCTTCCATTGACCCCTCTAGTCGGTAGAGTCTGAGCCGTTAACATCACATTGGGGTTCAGGTCATAGCAAGAACACACGACCTTCTTCCATAATGGACACTCCTCTTTTGAGAACTGCCACCACCACTTGAAAAGAAGTGCAGTATTTCTAATTACTGCATCACCCACCCCCAACCCACCCGCCTTTTTAGGGGTTTGAACTAACTCCCACTTAACTAACACCAATCCATTCCTACCTTCCTCCTTGCTCCATAGGAATCTCCTCTGCAACGATATCAACTTGTCTGACACTGCCTTCGGCATCTTATACAGACTCAAGTAGTACACCGGCAAGCTATTTAACACAGATTTAATAAGGACAAGCTTACCCGCCTTATTGAGTAGTTTTGCCTTCCACAAGCTGAGCTTCTCCTCCACTTTGTCAATAATTAATTTTCAAGTCCTGACTAGTCTTGGGTTTGCTCCTAAAGAAATACCAAGATATCTTACTGGAAGACTGGCCTCCTTACAACCCAAGTAGCTGCACATGTCGGAGGTCCACTGCTGTTTGCAATTTATTGGAATTAAACTTGATTTATCAAAGTTAATAGTCAACCCTGACATCATCTCAAAGCACCTTAGCAACCTGGCATAGTTCCTAATGGTCTCCTCCTCTGGTGGACAGAACAATATAGTGTCATCTGCGAATTGTAAATGTGATAACTCTATATTGTCCTTAGCAATCAGCAGCGGCAAAATACGTTTATTTCTGACTGCCTCCCCTACCATCCTATGCAGCACATCTACAACCAGAACAAACAAGAATGGAGATAATGGATCACCTTGTCTCAAACCTCTCTCCATCTTAAAAGGTTTAGATAGTGAGCTATTTACCAAGATTGACATAGACGCTGTGCCAATACACTCCTTCACTCATGTCCTCCATTTCCAACCGAAACCTATTTTCTGCAGCACAATATCCACAAAACACCATTTTACCCGGTCATAAGTTTCTGGAAATCTAATTTGATAATTGCCGCTTTCTTCTTTCTACTTTTTAACCAGTGCACTGTTTTGCATGCAATAAGAGCACCATCATGGATTTTCCGCCCTTTCACAAATGCGCTTTGGGTCTCCCCTACTAAACCTGGCATGACTGATCTCATCCTTCTAACCATTACTTTGGAAATTACTTTATATACACAACCAACCATGCTAATCGGCTGAAGGTCCTTGATCTCCTTAGCTCCGGTAAACTTAGGTGCTAGGGCCACCCAAGTAATATTGGCCTCAGAAGGTAACCGTGACGATCGAAAGAAATCCAGAACAGCTGTTGTGAACTCCACACCAATCTCATCCCAACACTTCTTGATAAAATTTATGTTATACCCATCACTCCCCGGAGCCTTGAGCCTTGGATGATTCACAATCCCAGACGGCTTCTTTAATCTCCTCCATTGTTGGTATTCTCTCCAGAGCTATCGAATCTTCTTCCTCAATCCGATTTACCAGCCCGTCCCTAAAACCCACTACCGGTGATCTCTCCTGGTGATATAGATCTTTATAGAAATCTTTGATAGCAATTTTGATCCGAGCTTGATTTCTTATCAACCTACCATGAATTAGCAGGGCATCAATTCTATTGTTCCTCCTTCTTGCCGATGCCAAATTATGGAAGTACCTAGTGTTCTTATCCATATCTTTCGCATGCCTGGATCGCGACATCTGCTTCCAGTGTATCTCTTTTCTGACATACCACTGCTTGCAACAGCTTACTAGTGCCTTCCGTCTAGCCTCCACTGTATCATCATAAACTCCATTTCCTGCCAACTCGTCTATCTTCCTGATTTCTTCCTCAAAGCGCTGAATCTTCTTATCCATGTCCCCAAAATTGTCTCTGTGCCATCTTTTCAGAGGTACTGTTAAAGCCTTCAGTTTATCTGTGAACCGTGCCTCACCGAGATTCCTCCATTATTCCCTAACCATCCTTAGAAACCCGTCATGTGTAAACCAGGAATCTAAGCTACGAAAGGGTCGTGGTCCACCTCTGGATATGGTATCTTCCACTATAATTGGGCAGTGATCTGACAGGTCTCTTGGTCTCCCTTTTAGCCGAATCTCCGGAAACTCCTCCATCTATTATATACTCACTAGGACTCTATCAATGCGACTGCATGAGCGGCCTCTGAACCAGGTAAACTTACGATCCTGCAACGATAGGTCCACTAGCTGCATATCTTGTACCCAATACCTGAAGTCTTCTGCACACCCTGTTAACCTATCATGTCCTTTCCTCTCCTCAACCTGTATAACCTCATTGAAGTCACCCATATAGCATATCGGTATTTGGCATACACCAACTATAAAGCTCAGTTCTTCCCACACAACAAGTTTTTCTATTCTATTATGAGCACCATATACCAAGCAGAAAGCACAAGGAAAATCATTTTTCAGTAGGACTCCTTCAACACATAACCATCTCTCCCCTTTGTAGCAATTATTCATTTTAAACATCATAATATCCCACATTAACACCAGCCCCCTGGACGAGCCTTCCGAGCCTACATACTCCCACCCTACAGCATCGCTCCCCCAAATACGTATTACATCAAACTTAGTCATAACTGGCATTTTAGATTCAACCAAACCTAACATATTCAGCTTATGTTTTGTTTTCAGCTCTTTAACCATACTCAACTTACCAATCCCCCTAATCCCCTTACATTCCAAGAGCTAAAAATTATTTTAATTCTTTAGTACATACCTTTTTGAGCTTTTTCGGTCTGCACCTTCGTGCCTTTTCTTTCTGCTTAGCCAACCTCCTCTTTTGGGCAAGCGCTTCGTTCTGTTCTTGTAGAATCGCCATAATGTTGTCATCTTCATCGCATTACACTGCTCCAAATTCTACTGCTAGGTCCCATGCCCTTTTTTTTCAATCATCTGCTCTTCTCTTTCCAAAATCTTCCTATCACTGAATGAGATGAATCAGTATCTCACTTTTTTTCTTCAGATATTTTTTGTTATAAATAAATACATAATTCATTAAAAAGTATTTTATTTTACTATTTTTAAGATTTGAACTTAAAATCTCTTAATTAAGTTATAAGTCATATATTTATTTAATTTAAATTTTTGTAAAAATATTTAAATAAATATTTAGAAGACAGACAAAAAAAAATTAAAACAAAATTTAACTTAGACTTTTTTTTTATTTTTCAAAAGAATTTGGTCATTCATAATTATTTTTTTTTAAAACTTCACTTGACAAAAAATTATCAAATTTTAAAAATAAAAATATTTTATTTTTTTAATAATACTTGTAAAAAAATACATCAAAATCTAATTTTTTAAAATTTTTTTTAGAATATATATTTAATATCTAATTTTTTTGTCACATTTTTTATTTTTTCAAAAATTTATTATTATTAGCATCCTTTAGAATTATTTTTATCAATAATATAAATTTTTGAGAACTATTTTGATTGTTTACTCCGTATTTAATCAAGAAAAAAAAAAGCGAATCAATAGTTATGTCCTAATTATTATACATGTCCTAAATCCTAATACACTAGTTGAGACTTGAGATAAACGCATTCCAATTTTACTATCTCTCTGACCCTATTTCAATGTAATGAAATATACTTATGTATGTCCTAATTATTATGTATATGTGTTTTATATAAACAAAAATTAACCACCAGCAGAATTTATTATTTTTAATTAATATTTTTAGTTACTAATTTAATTTTTTTAGTTTAATAATTTACAACATACTTTAATCTTTAGTTCTACACTTTTAAATATTATTAACTAACTACTAACCAAAAAAAAATTTTCTACTGTTCTTCTAACATTTTTTATTTTATATCTATAGATTTTAATTAAAAACAACTTTAAATGTTTAGAAAACGAAACATGTTGAAAAACATAATGGTAGGAAAATTTCTAATTTTTTTTTTACCAAAAATAGGAGATTCGAACCCGCAACCTCTTAATTGAGTATGGGAAGACTATGCCATTTGAACTATTATTCATTGGCTTTAAATTTTTCTCTTAAAAAATTAGTTATTTTTTTAAAATTTTAAAATAGATGGATATAAAGAGATATTTTTCCAACGATTTTGAAGTAAAATTTTGTACACTAAAATATAAAATATGAGAGAGACACGTCTCTATCATTTCACGGCAGCAACCAAAAGCCAGATTGGTGTACAACCATTGGAAAATAAATGAAGTGTACAAACTATTGGTGTCGTAGCAGTTGAAAGCGTGTGCATTGTGATTGAAAGCAACTGGTGGATGTGCTACTCCAACTTCAACACATCCAAATGAGGTTTGCACCAATGAATTCAGAAAAAAAAAAAAAAAACTGAAATTTATTTTGTTTTATTTTTAATTGAAAAAAGAAAAATTGTTACAGGAGCAGTTAACTGTGGTGTCATTATATGTTTCTACTAATCTAGGTTAACTCTTTTTTCTATTCATCTTATGGTGGAAATTTAGATGAAGATTTCTAAAATTATCTTCACCTACAAAGATTCAAACTCGAATAATATTAGTATGTGTTATGTAGTTAGTTTAATCGAAAAACATTAGATTTTTATTTTACACCCAGTTATCAACTGTCTTCTCTAGTTTAATTTGGTTAAATTAACTGTAGAACACGCGTCAATATTTTAGATTGAATCTACTATCTACAAATTTGAGCATGTTCATGTGAGGATGTACCATTAAAATGACAAAAACAGTTTCATGGTTAATATATAACCTTCACTAATGTAGCTTTATTCTCAGTTAACATTTTGTTTAAATTATATTTAATACTCACTGTGGAAAGAAAGCACCAAAGAAGGGAAAGGAAAAACCACAAAAAATAAAAGAATCTTTATTGCAATATTAAGTTAATAGAAAATTAGAAGTTTCACATAACTGAATCCTGATATCGGTTCAATGTTACCTGCACAGAAAATTCTCTATTTTGGTTCAAGTTTTCATTTATAGAAGGCTGAATTTAAATTTAGAAATCTCAAGCACTTTTTTCCAAGTGAATGAACTTGGAATGATTAATATGTTGATGATAGAATAATAATAATAATAATGAATAAAATTTCAGGGTTCTTACAATGACATGTGAGGGAAGAAGAATCCTCAGAGTTTACAAGGACCAAGAGGCTTTCCACACAAACCTTTGTTACCAGAATAAGAACTACCAGGGAAGTTAATCAGAGGTTCACCCTCTGGAATTTCCCCTTCAAGAACATTATCTGATAGATCCAACTCCTTCAACTTTCTAAGCTTGAGAAATGCATTAGGAATGTTGCCACTAAAGTGATTCTTTTGCAGCCTAAGTATCTCCAATGTGGTCAAATTTGCAAGAAACTCTGGCAAATTTGATGCTAACTTGTTGAAGCTCAAGTCCAAACTGTGAATGGATTTTAGCCTCCCAAGTGAACTTGACAACATACCCTTCAGATTGTTGTGAGAAAGATTCAGAAATTGAATGTTGAATTGCCCTCCTACACCAATTTCTTCAACTCCACTAGAGAAATTGTTATGTGAAAGATCCAGGTATGTTAGTGATCCTCCAGTGGAATCTTGTTCAATTTCAAATGCCTCAATTATGGATCCTGTAAGCCTATTTGAGTGAAGATCAAGAATTGCAAGATTGCGCAATTTCGCAACGGAATGAGGGATGAATGAATCAAGTGAGTTTCTTGAGAGGTTCAATAAGTAGAGTTGGCTGAAGGAACCTATCCATGAAGGTATGCTTCCACTGAGAAAGTTCATTGATAAGTCCAATTCCTGAATTGGACTTTTGATTGTATTCAAAACTTCTGGAATTCGGCCTTGGATTCCACAGCCTGCAAGGTAAATGCCAGAGAGCGACAATAGACTTGGCAGCCATTCGGGGATGGAAGTGAGGTTCAAAGGGTTGAAAGAGAGATCAATTTTTTGAAGATTTTGAAGGTTTGACATCTCTTTTGGCAATGGCCCTTGAATCAAGTTTTTGGAAATGTTGAACATTATGAGGTGAGAAATTTGGCCTAATGATTTTGGTATTTGGCCAGAGAAAAAGTTTCCACTTAGGTAAATCTCAGTCAAATGATGCAAATTCCCCAAACTTGAAGGCAATGCACCTTCAAGTTTGTTGTTTGACAATGATACCCTTTGAAGAGAAACAAGTTGACCGAAATTGAAAGGTAAATTTCCACTTAGATTGTTATCATTGAGCCTCAAGAACCCTAAAGAATGCATATTTTCACCACCATTTCTTGAAGGGAATGGGATTGTTCCCTCAAGATTATTTGTGTCCAAATACAAAAGTGAAATGGAAGTTAAATTGGATAATGATGAAGGGATTCTCCCATTTAGCAAATTGCTTGAAAGGTCAAGCTTTTCAAGATTCTGCATCTGACCAATGCTATTTGGTATGTGACCATTGATGGAATTTTCATGAAGATCCAATTCTACCAAATTTGTCAAGTTCCCAAGTGAGAGTGGTAATGTACCTGAGATTTTATTTGAATAAAGCAGCAAACTTTTCAGTTTTCTTAGGGTTCCAAGGCTAGAAGGAATTGACCCAGATAACCTATTTTCATGAATTGCAAGTTGCTGTAGGTTTTGCAACTCACCAATGCTTTCTGGAATTGAGCCTGTTAAGTTGTTTCCATAAAGGTAAAGCTTTTGGAGCTTTTGCAGATGCATGCCAAGTGTTTGTGGAATTGTTCCACTGAGGCCTACTAAGCCTCCAAGATCAAGGATTTCAAGTGAGGTGAGAAGTGTGATGGAAAGTGAAAAGTGACCAATCATTTGGGTTTGAAACAAGTCTTTATCTGTGGAAATGAACCCTGGAAGATGAATCTGTGTCACTCTTCTTGTTCCTGATGTTGTTGCATTATCACATACAATGCCTTCCCAATCACAGCATCTTTGACCAACCCATTTTGCCAATCTTCCAGATGTATCCATCTGAATTCCATTCTTGAAACCAATCAAACCTTCCAAGTCTTGTGAACTGCACCATTCTCCAAATGCAATTTTCACTGTTAAAAGCAGTGAAACTATTTTCAATATCAGTTGATACTGATATTTCTCCATGTTGTTGAGAATGGAAGTGTGTTTGTTACCTTATCTTGTGGAATGTTTTTGCTTTGCACACTTGAAAAGGCTCTTAAGAATGTTTTGTTGGCTTAGACAGGTAAATTTTACCATGTACACCAAGACACAGATAAAACCAAATTAGTGTTGGTTTTTCAGGCTTAGCTTTCTTTTCCTTTTTGTCACTTTCAGGTATCCCTTTTAAACTTTAATGCTTACTAAAGCATATTTTTCTTGATCATGTTGTGCTTTAAAGTACTAAAGAGTAATAGATTCCAAAGAATGGCCCATTTGGTTACCTAGATTATCGACTGAAATTTTGTACTCATAATACATCAAGTTATTAGTAACTAAACCTTTGACCATAGTTACTTGAAAGTTTGCCCGGCCTAATTCAGCTTAAGCTGTAAAGTACACAAATAAATGATATAATCAAGTTAAATACATGTTTCACTCTTTGTTTGTAATCAGTAAATCTAGGAGTTCTATGTTAAGATATTGTAATGTAATGTGATGTAGTAGTTGGAACTAAATTTCCTATTTGAAGAATGACAGCTAACCAATCACATGGATATGATTAATCTTATAACGTTTGATATATTCTGATGGATCTGCAAATTTGGAAGTTTCCCTTTGCATGTTTATCAACTCGAGGTTTTAACAGCATTATCTTTTTCAAGTGATCATATTTTTTAAAAAATTTAAAATAATTTGATGTTTAAATGTTTGATATGAAAATATTTTTTTATATCAATTATGCTCAGGTATGAAAATTGTCAAGTTTTTTAAAAAAATATATTTTTTTATCTTTATAATATTTTTACTTTTATTTTAAAAGATTTGTCGAACACATTAACGTTATTTAAAATATATTTTTTAAAATTATTTTTTATATAATTTAATAACATCCAAATATAACATTTAATGCGTACACTTAAAAAGAGGAGATAATTTAAATATTATAATTCAATAATGTTAGAAAGATAATAATTTAAAATTATTTTATTTAACATAATATTTATAATTTTATATATATAATATCTAAAATTAGATATTTATTACATCTAATATTATGTATTAATTTTAAAAATAATTAATAAATATAAAATAAAATAAGTTTAGATTAATTTAAATGGATTTTTATTGTCTTTTAAATATATCTGTTTCAAATTTTAGTGCACTAGTTTGAAATTCCAATAGAACGCTTAAATTTGTGAACCTTCTTTAATGATTAATGCGTGCTTAATTATTTTATACAAGTACCAAAAAGTAAGTACATTATACATGTATGGTTCAGTTTTTTCATAAACTGAACTGAAACTGCATTAAACCATTTTAAATGGTTTAAAAATTGAACCAAACTATTTTGTCATATAAGAAATTAGTTTTAAACCAGTTTATAATACAGTGCACCAATTTAAACCAATTCATAAAAATAAAACTGGTTTTAATTAAAAAAAAATTAGTTTAAATTGGTTTATAGGCTAAAACTAGTTTTCACACCCTCTCTCTCCCCCTCTTCCCTTCTTCTCTCTCTTTCTCTTTCTCTCTCTCTCTCTCTCTCTCTCTCTCTCTCTCTCCCCTTTTCTCTCCCTTCCCCCCTCTCTCTCTCTCTCCTTTCCCAATCTCTCTCCCTTCTCTCTCTCCCCTCTTTTCCACTCTCTCTCCCTTTCTTCTCTCCCTCTCTCCCTCCTCTTTCTCTCCCCCTTCCTCTCTCTCTCTCTCCCCCTTTCCCACCCTCTCTCCCTTCTCCTCTCTCTCTCTCTCTCTCTCTCCCTCTCTCTCTCTTTTCTCTTTCTCTCCCGTTCCCCTCTCTCCCCCTTCCCCCCTCTCTCTATCTCTCTTTCTCTCTCTCTATCTCTCTCTCTCTCCCTTCTCCTCTCTCTCTCTTCTCTCTCCCTCCTCTTTCTCTCCCTCTTCCTCTCTCTCTCTCCCTTCTCCTCTCTCTCTCTCTCTCCCACTCTCTCCCCCTTTTCCCTCTCTCTCTCTCTCTCCTCTCTCCCCTACCCCCTCTCTCCCTCTCTCTCTCTCTCTCTTTCCTCTTTCTCTCCCCTTCCCCTTTCTCTCCCCCTTCCACTCTCTATCTCCCTCTCTCTTCTTCTTCTCTCTCTCTTTCTCTCTCTCTCTCTCTCTCCCCCCTTTCCCCCTTTCTCTCCCATTTCCTCTCTCTCTCTCTCTCTCCCCTTTCTCTCTTTCTCTCCCTTCAACTTTCTCTCTCCTCCCTCCCTCTTTCTCTCTCTCTCTTTCCCTTCTACTTTCTCTCTCCCCTCTCTCTAAATCAAAAGTTGAAAGAATCATAAAATATTCACATACTAATAAACTAAAGCATGGTCTTACTTTTTGTTCAATGACAACATTCAAAATATGATATAATATGACACTAACCTAAATGAAGTTAAAATAAACTAATTCAAATCTAACACAATTTTGGCCTATTACAATATTCTAATCATCTTCAAGAGAAACAAGCGTGCCAACATTTGTTGAAGAATTTCTCCCTACATAAAAAATATCTCATTAATTATAGAAAACTAACAATTAGTAACAAACAAGCAATAAGAAAAAAAATATATTACCTTGTTCAACTTTTTCGATCTCTTCAAAATTTTCAATTAGTCCAAAAGGGTCATCTATTACCCAATCTTGAGTGCATACAAGAGCTTCCACCATATATGGTGTCAAGGAGCTCCGATAAGGGTCAATAATCCTTCCTCCTGTACTAAACGCACTCTCAGAAGCAATTGTAGAAACCGGTATGGCTAAAACTTCTCGAGCCATACGTGCAAGAATAGAAAATCGGGTTGAATTTCCTTTCCACTAACCCAAAATATCCAACTCTGCCGACTTGTTTCTAGGCTCACAATCTTCTTTCAGATATCTGTCAAGTTCAGATTTAGCATCTGAATCACGTCCAGTTGACTGCAAATAAATATTCAGGATATCATCTTCATCCTCTTCATTGATCATTGCATCTTGATTGCTTTGAGATTCATCTTCTTTGCCTTGGTAGTGATTATAAAGGGAATTCAAGCAAGTAGACAATTTTGACTTGAGTTCTCCTCCCTTTTCAACACCAAATGACTCATCCAAAATCCAATTTACAAAATCTAACTTGTGACATGGATCAAGCACAATTGCAATCAACAACAACATGTTAATGACATTTGGAGTTTCCCAATACTTATCATATTTTCTTTGCATCTTGGACGCCATTAACCTTATGCTCAAATCAGTATTTTCACAATGCAACTTGATTTTTCTTCCGATGCTAAAGACTTCTTTCATGTATTTATTACTAGTAACATACAAACTCCCAGAAATGCGCAATGTAGCATCATAGAATATTTTCAAGAATGGTAAAATTGACTCCGCATAAGTCCAATCATCATCTGTAGGCACACCATAAGATTTGCTCAGCTCATTAATATATTTATCATCTTGCAACTCAAGCAAATCAAACGTTGCTCAAAGCTTCAATGCTGCCTCCAACATTAAATATGTTGAATTCCACCGAGTTTCGACATCCAAAGAAAGAAACCCTTTATAATTGATACTCTCCCGCTCAATGCACGCTTTGAAGCTTTCACATCTCATAGGAGATGACTTGACATATTTTACTGCATTGCAAAATCTTGTAATTGAATCATCAATCTCTTTCAAGCCATCTTTCACTATCAAATTTAGGATATGAGTACAATAACGCATATGAAGATAGTCCCCCTTTAAAACAAGACTATTCCATGCATTTAATCTCTTTTTCAAGTATAAAATTGCACCATCATTAGAAGTTGCGTTATCAACTGTAAAACTTGATGCAATTTCCAAGCATCCAAACAACCTTCAATAGCTCTACCAAGTACCTCTCCTGAATGACCCTCAACCCGACAGAAATTCAATATTCTCTTTTGCAACTTCCAATCATTGTCAATAAAGTGTGTCGTTAGAGATATATAAGTCAAATTTTGACTCGATGTCGTCCAAGTGTCAGTTGTAAGGCACACTTTTTGACAATTATGAGAGAGATAACTTTGTAACTTCATTTTCTCTGTTTCATAAAAAGAAAGTATATCACGGGCCAATGTAGTACGCGAAGGGATTTTAAACTTAGGTTGCAAGCTATGCAAGAGCCTTCGAAACACATTTCTTTCTACAAATCGGAAAGCTAGCTCTTCAGTCACAAACATCTCAGTGAGGATACTTCGAGATACTGCTTGGTCAAACTTTGTAACACTTGGTGAGGATATAAGACCACTTGTTCCCCCTTCTATCCTTTGTCTCTTGCTCTGTTCGTTGTTCAAGTCAAAACATCGCTTCCAATGTTGCCGCATAGCACTTGTTCCCCCCGCATATTTTATTTGACCGTTGCAGTTTTTACATCTCGCATACTTCTCTATCCCTTCGATTGGAATGAAATGTTCCCATATCTCTGATCGATTTTTATGCCCAGAAGATCCACTAGGTTGAGGAGGTAATGAGGGATGAGCAAGAGGAACAACATGATTTGAATGCTCCTCTCTCTCAGACATCTTTGGCAGCCTAATGTATTGAATAATAAATTTGTTGTATGTATTCCTATCCGTTGAACATAATTAAGATTCTCAATTTAATAATAAAATTCATTTTCATTTTGTAGTTACTACATACCCTATATATATTTGTTTTACAATAACTACATCTAGCATATAGTTTTACCATGGTACCTTAGGCAAAAATACAGAGACAGAAAATTCTTTTCTTTACTTCTTGAAAATTGCTACAAAAGAGAAGCGAAACAAACTATGGCTGGTCCTTTATTTTTCAACAAAGTATATAGGATAGTTTCATAACAGAAACAAAAGAACCATGTATCTAACTAAAGCTGTAAGTGTCTGAAATGCTAAAGTTAATGATACCCTGCATCTAAGTATCTAACACGGCAATTATATTTGCCTCAGGAACACACGAAATAATACAGCACTAGAAAGTGTTACACTAATCATAACTCATAAGCAACTCATCACACACATTAGGAGAAATACTTGAATATGATAAGCATATGTCACCTCCAAAAACATAACATGCAAAATACACATTATAGATACATTTTATTTAAGGTCAAAATGTAACAAGGCAATGCTTCCATAAAAGAAATGAAAAGGAAAAAAGCCTCAAGAGTTGCTAGCCTGAAAACAACATGATAATGCAAATTAAAGCAATACTGTCAAAAGATAGGCAAACATACCTAACAATGAGCAAAATGCAACATATTCAATTCGTTGAAGATGAACTAGAATTTCGTTTGTAATATCATGATGTATGATTGGAAAAAATGGTGGCCAATTCTTCTCCTCAATTACAATTCCAGCTGCAAAACAAAATGTAATGGAAGATTATTCCCCAAGCAAGAAACATGAGTTTAAGCTTCATAGAATTCTGAAGTGGCAACATTGCAACAATCAGATACAAGGACAAGGAAACTTATCTCCCCCCCCCCCAAAAAAAAACTACAACGTTTACAATTAGATAACATATATATATACATGCATAGAACTAGAAGACGTCATCTACCAATCACAAAAGATAAAACTACCAGAAGAGACAAAGATTAAATGTTGCATTTATGCTAAGAAATGACATGAAAGTTATGAAATGTAATTTACCGTAGTAGAATATCAAACTAGAATGTGTCATGTTAATCATTCCAATAATAAACGTTTCAGACTCTTTTTAAATGGTTGCTAGTGTTAGTACATCTCTATGTAATAAAAATTCTTAGTTTCTACTAAGAAAATACCAAGTTCATTAAACCAAGATGCTAAAATTAAATTGAGAAATCTAACTCACAAGCAATACATTCAGTTCTACAAAATAGTGAAAGCAACAACAAAGGGGCATTAGGGCATAGTCATCAATTGAGCAGGTTTAGGATTAAGTGGTTTGAGCCTTGAATTGGTGGCAGGGGCAACACTTCCAGGATTCTGCAACTTCAAATCACTAGGATGTCTATGTTTATTCTAATAGATCCTTGTACCAAGAATACGAGGTATGCAAGTCTTTTGTGAGTTGGATTTTAGTGAACAAGCTCAGAATCTTACTATAATCTTTTACTAAAAGCCATCCATTTTGCTTCCGTTTCCTCCAACTCCCAAACACAAAATTCTTGAATCAATGGAGATAAATATATATCATAAAATACTAAAATGCCATGAACCTAAACATACCAAAATAAAATAAAAATGCCAGAATCTAAAAAAGACAAAAAAGCTGTAATAATTAAATTAAAATAGAAATGGGTAACGACGGTGATTACCTACTGTGTTAGATGGCAGCAGCAGGGGTTGGTAGCGACAGTGATGATGGCGGTGGTGGGTTGGTAGCGGCGGCAGCAAGGGAGAGACGAGAGAGGAATGGTAGCAACGGCAGCAACCAGCGTCAGAACTTGAAGTTGTAGAAGTTGACGAGTGACGATAGTGAGCGACAGCGGCGACTAGTTCGACGGCGGCGACTAGTTCGACGACGGCGACTCTGATGGTGGCAGCGGTGGGTTGGTTGCGGCGGCAGAAGGGGAGAGACGAGAGAGGATGTTGAAACGGCGATTAGGGTTTTTGAGGTTTTCACATTTTTCAAACCAGTTTTGATTTGGAAGATTGAAGTTACTGATGTGAATAAACCAATTTTGATTTGGTTTAAAACTAAACTGAACCATAAAAACTGGTTTTTAATAAACTAGTTTTTATAAAAAAACTATGGTTTCAGTTCAGTTTTTTATTTAAAAAACTGGTTTATTTAAAATAGTTTCAATTCAGTTTCAGTTCAGTTCAGTCAAACCAGTTTTTTTATACACCCCTAATTATACAAGGCTGAATTTTAAGAGGGTCTTCCTAGGTTTCAAACAAGGTATTTAAATAAGAAAAGTAGTAGGGGACAACTTACAAGTTATAATCAGCCAAATTTTAACTATTATAATTAATAATTATTTATTTAAAATTAAAAAAATTAAATCTGAATAATCAGCATTAATTACCATTTTAAATTATAAAGATTAGTAAATTCCCCTTAATCCCGTATTCTCCTCTTTCTCATCGTGATAATGCTCCGCAATCTCGTCTCACCCCCACTAAAACTACTCTCACTGTCGTCATCCCTCGCGATTTGCACAGCCACCAACCACCGCAGCGTTTCCCTCGCGATTCGCGATGCCGCCGACCATCGCAGAGCCGTTCTTGTCGCGATTCGCTACGCCGCCGACCACCACAGTGCCCTCCTCATCGTGATTTGCAACCCGCCACCACCGTAGTCCGTAGCGCCTCCCTCCCGATTCACAGCGCTGCCAACCGCCGCAGAGCCATTATTGTCGCGATTCGCAGCGCCGCCAACCACCACAGCGCCCTCGTCACGATTTGCAGCTCGCCACCACTGCATCGCCATTCTCGTCGCGATTCGCGGCGTCGCCACCATCGCTGCAACCCTTTCACACGTCTGAGTGGTCGCTGCTGCAGGTCTTCTGAGCCAGTGCCGCCGGCCCTTCCACGTCAATCTCCTCCTGCCGCCAGCCCGTTTTATTTGGTCGCTGCTGTAGGCCTCCCGAGAGATCAACACCGGCGCATTGTTTTCGAATCTGAATCAGGTACAGTCACTCAATGGTTCAATCTCCCTCTCTAAATTTTTTATTTGTCCAAGTGCATGTGTATGGTATTTGAATTTTGGATGATCAAGTATGTCATTCACTGGTTTTGGAATTTTTGTTGGTGTTATGCTATTTCTGTTATAAACTATGATGATGAGGGTGGCAGACGTTGGATCTATATTGGAATTCATGATTTTTTTGTTGTTGTTGGGTCCTTGTGCAATTTGCGCTGTTAGTTGATTTTAGAGATTTTGTGTTCTGTTATTACTAATGAAGATTATTCTTGTTTTGTTAATTTAGTGGTTTTCTGCATTTACTGTGATAATGCTTATAACATCCTGTGTTTTATCAGGATCTCAAAGCTTTAAAGTTGAAAATCAAGAATGATTTTGAGGACATGTAATCACAAGAATGGTTTTTGCATTTTCAGGATCCTGTTTTAAATGTGTTGGTCATTAAAGAAAATAATAATGTTGTTTTTAAAGTAGAATTTGTCTTATGGTTGCAGATCAAACTTGTGAGTTCATATCAAGCAGAGATCCAGATTGCCAAGAGCATGGTGGTGAAGATAAGTGGTTCAGGTTGATGATTATGTTTCTTAGTTCTAGAATATAGTTGGTGCTTGATCACATAAGTTTCTAACTTTCAAATTTAATTTTCTTTTCTGTATTAGCAGATCATATGCTGGGAGGGGCAATTGAATCAGATAGATCAAGGCAGCCTACTCCATCTAAAGACCCTGCGGTGTCCTCTGATGCTGAGCCTGACCAAAATAATAACTAATTGATTTGTTTTTAAAATGTTTCTTAAATTCTTTAGTCAGATTTTCTGCTTTTTGCATAGGTGACTGTGAAGTTGTTAATATTTTGTTGAAATTAGATGCCTAAAGCATGATAACTACAATGTATAGTGGTGTTGCTTACAAGCCTATTATTCAAACATGCTGTTTGCTTGTGTATTATCAACCTCGGAATATGACATAATATTTTTTTCAAATATGAAGTTTATCGTTTAGTTTCATGAACTATGAACTTTGGGTTGTAGTCAATTATCTTCAGATCATATGATAAATAATTATCTATTTCATTTTTTTATAGTCTTGATTAAAAGTTGGTCTTCCTTACCGGGCTTGTATTCAAAGATTAGATTAGGGTGCACCAGAGCGAATCTAAACCTTACTTGATTTTAAGTAGTTATGAAATTAATGACACATCCAAGCAAGTTTTAAACGAAAGACACATCTATTAAAGACACATCTAACAGCAGACACAGCCATTAAAGACACACCCCTATTTAGGAAAATTATTTAGTCAGAAGATACATCCATTAAAGACACTTCTAACAGAACACACATTCATTAAAGACACATCTAAATAAGTTTTAAACATAAGACACATCCAATAGAAGACACATCTATTAAAGACACATCTAAGTATCAACCGGTTAAAATAAAACCAGTGTTTAACAAAAGCAAAAAGATATCATCTGAAGAAGCACTCTTGTATCAAGAAAATTAGACACCTCTGCCATGTTCATTTCTAACAACTTCTCCTTGTATGCTAATTAATCAAACAAAGCATTTTAAGAACCTATAAAAGAATAATTTAACTAAAAATAATGGCTCCACCAAACTAGTACCATTTCTGCCTAAATGAATTCAAAGGACGCAAGAAAATGTTGTGACATTATACTTTTTGTTCTAAAGAACATAAAAGTTGGCTTTCGACAAGTTTTTTGAACATCTCATCATTTGTAAGATCAGGTGAGGCAAGGGTCCTATCAAGTCTTTCTCTATATTACACAATCTTTTGTTTCTTCTCCAGCTATGCATCTCCCAGAAAATTGGAACAAACCTTCTCTTAGGAATTCATATCAAGCACCATGTGATCAACCATTTACAAGTTCCTACTTTGCTCCTAAATCAACAACAGAAGAAATTTACCAAAGTTATAAACAAAGACTAGCCATTCATGACTAATTCAACATTTTATCATAGTTAATTGGTGTTTAGTAATGATGGATTTTTGATAAATCCAATTCTATGGTGTTTTCATTGTAGCATATAACCAATAAAAAGCCAATAAACTCATCATAGCATATAGCAAAAAATAGCAAAGTTACACCAAACATACATATAACCAAGTAACAAACACATAGTGGCAAATGAAAATTAAATGAAATTACATGACATGAAAGTCCAAAATCAAAATTCGGCCTTAAAATCAATATACACCATTATATTCCCATTAAGATAAGCATGAACTAAAGAAGCTCAATGAACTGCAATTTAGAGAAAAGTTACAAAGAAATTATATCAAACTATCCCAGAAGAAACATCCAACAATTGAAATCAATGAAAAATCCATTAATCCAACAAAAATTAGAAGAGCATCATATAAGAACCACGAATACCAAGAATCTGAACCCTGAAACAAAGTAAAAACATCTACTGTTACTTAAAACCCTAACAATATACTAACCAATTGGAAAACATCGGGATGATTGCAGAGAGCGGCGTGCGACGCTCGGCGGCAAGACGCGGTGGGGCAGCATGGACACAGAGGCGGTTGTTGTTACGGCAACGCTTTCAGACAAGAAGGACTCCTGCAGCAACGTCAACCTCCGTGAGAACCAACATCGGCGGCGCTTCGGCGGTGTCAACCTTCGTGAGAAGCAGTAGCGGCAGGGTTTTGTTGTGGTGTTGAAGACGACGATGTCCTTGCGAGTGGGGGGAGCAACTCGGGCTGGGCAGGTGGTAGGCAGAGGCGACGTCGAGGAGACATGTCGACGGGGACAAAGACGGCGAGTGAAGGATGTTGAGCAATGAAGATAGTGCCGTTGATGGAGGTGAGAAGAAGAACATAGATGGTGGTGAAAAGGAGTATGTGAAAAGGTTAAAGCTAAATTTTGAATTAGGATCAAGAAGGAAAGAAGGGAATTATTTTTTTTTTGTGGGGTTTTGGGATCCAGCCCAACAAGAGTTGATAGGAGTTGGCTGGATCCCTGTTGGTTACCTAGCGGAGTTGAATAAATAATGTGTATGAATTCTTCCATTTAAACATTGTTGCAAAGCAACCAAACATAGCAAACGAGATTAATATTTGACTTAATCATGTGACACCCTATTACCCTAAACCTTACCTCATGCCGTATACCAAAGGATAACAAAGTGCCACAACATTTCTAAAGCTCATATAATATTATATATAGAAAGAATTAATAATACTAGAAGCCCAATGAAGAAATAAAGCTCAAAACAAAGATAGAAAAGCGCGAAGCGTTCACGTGATAACTAAAAGCGTAAGGATAAGATACATGAGATAAGGATACAAAATATCACAAGGGATATAGATATATATAAGTATAATAGCTAAAAGAATACTAGCTGCAGCCCGCGGAGTTTAGGCTAACTAATTATATATAGACTTAACGGAGTATTTGATTTAAAATAGCATTTACATCCTGTCTCTCAAGTTTAGCCTCTAAGGCAACAAAGTATAAATTACAAAAGTGAGAGAACTACAACATAATAACCAAAATACAAAAAGATAGCAAAAGATCCTCCGCTCTGTCACCATCCCGCAACTCACCGAGGTGGATTATGACCTGTATTTGAAAAATAACAACAACAACATATGGTATGAGAACCGGAGGTTCTCAGTATGGTAACAGTGCCCAATATATAAGATATAAGATTTCGGGACGCCAAAGGCAATCCTAGAACTTCATCTCGATACAGTTATTCAAGCTTAATGAAATATAGAATATAAATCGTAATTACGGTATTCTAACTTAAGAGATTTCTAATTAATACTAATCACCGCTGTCCCACAACCTTCAACAACTACCTTCCGTGCGATCCAATCGCCACTGCTTACCGATCCTCCTCAACGCCAGTAAAACATATAATATAAACAAATAAAGCACAAATAGTATACATATATAGCAGGTAAATCAACTAGCATTTAGGCATGTTATTCAAATAGGCATAACTCAAGTAATCAAAGCAAGCAAGCATGTAAAAGATGCATATGATGAATGTCTATCCTATTTGGCTCGTAATATAACTTGTCGGTTCAAACTGCCAACCCGACACATCCCCGGGATGTCACCTTTCTGCCACGACCAGGGATATAGTGCCCTGCTCACTCTTTCTTGTGCCCCGTGAGATATAGTGCCTAACACAATCTTTCGGGTCATAGTTCCCGAGTTCACTCTGGCGGCAGAGAAGGTTATGTGAGCGGGAGACTGTCTCAGTCCTCACATCTCAACGTGGGCAGGAGACTGCCTCGGCCCCTATGCCGGCACCACTACCTTGACAAGCGGGAAACTGCCATAGCCGTTGCCCGAGGCGCATAGCAACTTACCAATTAAATGCATGTCATGTGAGCAGGAGACTGCCACAGTCCTCACATCCGAACGTAGGCGGGAGACTGCCTGATGAGAGGAACTTTCGCGTGGTCTAGAAATTTGCGGATAAATCCTCGTTGCAAGTATAGTTTCTAAACCTTCAAAAGTCCTTTCATACAAACGTTTTGGTTGTCACAAGTAACAAACCCCTAAATAAATTGTTAACCGAAGTATTCAAACCTCGGGTCGTCTTCTCAAGGAACTGCAGAGAAGTATGTTCTTATTATTGGTTATGGAGATTGTAAATTTGGGGTTTCAAGAATGAGGAACAAATATGACAAATAATTTAAATGGCAATTAAAATAAATAAATACTGTAAAGCAAACTTTTGGCAAGGTATGAGAAATTATAAGTCCAAATTAGTTACCCTTCTCAATAATAAAGAAGATTGAATCTTAATTCCACTTAGTTAACCTTTGCTAAAGCAAAGGAAAGTCAATGGATTAATTAGTTTGACCTTCGAATCCTATTTATTTCCTAAGAAAAGATTGGGATTATTGAAAGTCAATTCAATTAGCAAAGATAACAGTTATCAATTATGTTGAGCCAAGATAACTCTTGAGTTACTGATTTCTTAACCAAGACCAAAAAGGAAAAAGTAAATTTGCTGGAGTAAAAATGTCTTCAGATTGAAAGCAATGGTGACATAAATAAAAGAAAGCAATAATAAACTGAAATACCTCAAATAACATTAATTCAAATAATCTAGAACATAGAAGAATTCATAAATTAAATGGCAAAAATAAATAATCAACTAAAGTAATGGAATGAATAAAAGTGAAAGGGAAGCTTAAAGTAAAGGAACATTAAACCTGAGATCGAGAGTCACTCATAAAACTAAGAGAAGTCCTAAATCCTAAGAGAGAGAGGAGAGAACCTCTCTCCAAACTAAATCTAAATCATCAAAAGTAACTAAATTGGCCAGCCCTCTTGAATGGATGCCTTCCCTTACTTCATAACCTCTGGTCTATGCCTTCTGGACTTGGATTTGGGCCAAAAAGGGCTTCAAAAATCGCTGGGAGCGTTTTCTGCAATTTCTGGTGCGTAGCCTCTGTCACGCGTCCGCGTGGGTCACGTGGTCGTGTCATTCGGAGCTTTTCTTGTCACGCGGTCGCGTCAGTCATGCGGCCGCGTCATATGTGTTTTGCTTAAGGCGCGCGATCGCGTCAGTCATGCGACCGCGTCGCTGTTGATTCGCGCTTGGCATGCGTCTGCGTCGCCCATGCGATCGTGTGGATGCCAGTTTCTCCAAAAACTCCGTTTTGTGCTTTCCTTCCATTTTTTGTATGTTATCTTTCCATCCTTTGAGTCATTCCTGCCTTAGAAGATCTGGAACTACTCAACACACTAATCACAGTATCGAATGATAATAAGGGTAATTAAAATAATTAATTTTTAAGCATAGGAAACATGTTTTTCACATACATCACATAATAAGAAAGGAGAAGTAAAATCATGCAATTAATATGAATAAGTGGGTGAAGGATTGAATAAATCACTCAAATTAAGCACAAAATATATCATAAAATATGGGTTTATCACTGCCACAGCCCCTATGACGGAGAACAATGCATATCAAAATCACATATTCAATCTCAGAGATCACTGCTCATAGCACAAGTTTGCTTATATTCATCTCATTAACCATAATCATTTATGTTTCTCAATTCATTGTCACTTCAACACTCCGCCCAGATACTCAAGCTATTCTATCCACAGAACTTTCCAAGCCTAGTCGTCGTCTTCTAAACTTATATAGAAATTCATCAATTTAATTTACTAACTCACCTCTAATAGTCTTAGGACCTAATTACTAGATAGAAATCTTAAACGGTAATTTAAAAAGTTTAGAAAGCTAGAGAATCCTTGAAAAGGTGAAGAAAACTATTTTTCAGCAAAACAGGAGTTTCGCGTACACGAACTCCTGCCCCGCGTACACATGCCTTGAAATTTGGGTCGTCTGCGTACGTATGCAGTGCCCGCGTATGCATCCAAGTAATATTGGACCATGCCGCGCACACGTCCATGCGCCACGTATACGGAAGTGCTAGACAGAATCCATTACCCACGTACGCGTGCGTGTGCCGCGTACGCGAGCCTTAGCAAACTTGGAAAAATTTTAAAGCTACAGAATTTCAGATTTTTGCACCGAACTTCAAACGCTCATAACTTCCTCTATAAAACTCCATTTTCCTCAAACTTTATATCATTTTAAAGTTCTTGAAATTATCTTTAATTTAAAATAAAAAAATATTCCATTTCAATGTCTAAGGCTCAAGTTATGATATGCCAAAGTTCATTAAAAATAATGTTTTACGAAACCATGCAACATTCTCTAGTTTCCAAAACTTCCAAAACTTAGTCAATCCAAACCTACCCAATTTCATTGAAATACTACCACACACTACAATTACCATTTCATTGCACTTTAATCATTTCCATACCTATTTTACTTAATCTTTCCACCTTTTTTTTTTTATTACCATAATCCAACAAAACCTACAACTTCCAAATCAAAATATCAATATTAACAAATTTGCACAATTCAACCATTCATAAACTTCATTCATCATATATCATCTTCAATCCTCATAAGTTACATCATTCAACACCAATATCAATACTCTACATCATTCATTAACAATAACATCATGATCTCATCAAAATCATCACATCCATCAAAATTATCATACATCATCAATCCAACAATTATCAACAACCAATTCAATACTATCCTAAGGTCTACTGGCCTAAGTGTCACGAAACATTACATATTACATAGAGAAAATTGAAACCATACCTTGGCCGATTACCAATATGCACCAAAATCACCAATTGATCACAACCAAGCTCAATCAAGCCACCAACTCAACTCCAATTGCTCCCAATATCACAATTATCAAGCTATACACAATTAATTCATAAAAATCAATATCTAGGGTTCCTAAATACAAAATTTCACAAGGGATTCAAATATGCTCACCTTATCCAACGTTGATTAGTACAAAACCCAATAACAATCAAGTGCTAGATTGTACCTAAACACTCAAAATCACAAAAATCACTCATTCACCATAAGCAAAGTTTTGAATTTATTGGGAAGAGAGAACTGGGCTAGAGAAATCTAATTTCTTACCAACTTGTTTAGCTAGAATTGAAGAGCTCGATGAGAGCTTCGCGTGGCTACAAACGACTCGTCAATCGGAGCTCCGTAGATCAAGTTACAAGCAAAACAAGCTAAGATGAAGATGAATGGTGAAATAGGGTTTCCTTATTCTTTTCACAAGTTGAGTGCCCCTCTCTCTCAAATTAGGTTAAAATGAGCTGAATGCTCGATAAAAGTTGTATACAAATATTGGGTTTGAGCTCAACTTGAGTCCAATTCAACCCGTTAGCGTTTTATGTTTGTTTGACCAACTTTGGGCCAAACCTTTAGAATTAGCGTCCAGTTTTCAAATCTAAATTATTTTTATCTTTCTAATTAATAAATTCAATTTCCTAAATTTATCCACTCATATGCGGTACCAGACACATTTAAACCGGTACTGCCTACTAAATTATCGATACGCATTTACGTATTTTCAGTAAAAAAATTTTTTTTTCGTTTAAAAAAATTCACTAAATTCAAATTTTACCTTTATATTTTTTAATTAATATTTCTAATTTTTCGAACTTGTTTCAAATAATTAATTTATTATTATTCTACGTTAATTATTTTTGATTCTTACAAATCACATAAAAAATAAAAAAATATTTGACTTAATCAACTCCTAACTTAGAATTCTTACAAACGTAAAGATTTGATTAGAAGGAAATATAAAAATTCTTTTACAAAGGCAAGAATAACAGCTAAACTCTAATCCGTCCATCCCCACTCAAATTGAAAAGAAACACATTCGTTGAACAATCTGTGAGTAACCTTAGCCAGTTGATAGATAATGCTACTCTTCAATTTCTTCTTTGATTCTATCTACAATATATGGCAGGATTGATTAGTGTATGAAATGATGTTACTTCCATGTGAATGAAGCAGCTGACAATAAAACCAATTATCACTGGTTAGTTGTAAGCGCCGGCGGCAAAGGGGCTACCGACATCATCATCTATATCAAAGGCAGCTTTCCCAGTTAACGTCTTTACGGCAATCTGAGCAACTTCAACAAACCACTCATCCTCTGGCAATATACTGCCATGACCAAAGTTCAATTACTATGAAGCAGTAGATTGTGGGCAATTTGATCATAAATATTCTTATATGATGCATTTCTATATCAATGTGAAGTTATAGAACATAAACATATTTCCGCCATTAATGTTCTTGATGCTAAGTAGATGTACCTGTTGGGATCTAGTCCTGTAGCAGCAACAGCTTCAATAGCCTTACTGATGATGTCTTTGATAGATTGGTGCAGATGACGAGATAAATATCGACCTTGGGATGCAAATATCATCACAAATTGCATATCCAAATAAAGCTGCACATGAAATAATGGGTTCTAAGTGTTAATTTTATTCATTCAAAAGATTAGTCTCAATTAACTTTTCAAATAAGTAGCTGTTTGGTTTGGAATTCTGTTTAAAAATCTACAGTATATTAATGAGTTCAATAGATGATGAAAATATTCTCTGAAATATCATTCGTTCTTTAAATTAGTCTCCGAATTTTTAGTCGCATTAATTCTTTTGTCACTTCTGCTGGCGGCATTAAAAGTTGCTGATGTGGTATATTAAGTAATACTATATTGACTATAGTACATATCTCTGGTAGTTTTAATTAACTGCTAACATGATATATTTATGCAATTAGATCAAATCAATCCTAAATTGTGGGGACCTTGAAGTATTGAAATCTCTTAATTTAATATTTATTTAATTTAATTTTATAAATTTATTATATTTAGTAGTCAATTAGGACTATCAAGTGTATAATGTAACGTTACTTAACGTGTCATATTATCAAATTCTGATATAATGAACAACAAAAGTGATAGAAAAATTAATATAAACAACTTAAATTTTTTTAAAAATAAATTTAATTAAACATGTAATTTTTTAGAAATATATTTGACTATTTATTTGACTTAAATATTCGGACATCAAAATACAACAATTTCTCATATAAATATACAAATATATTATTTTATCTCAATAGTCACTCACGCTCACATAAGTATATCGTGTTTTGTACTATATCTATGTTATATCACATTCAAAATACATTATGGCTCGCTTTGAATATATCTAAATGGTTTCACAAAATTACATTGAATACCATCACTATTTGTCATTATTATACTGTTATTTAGTATTTACATTCCATTTAGCAAACACTTACTACTTTCTAAATGAAGCATGTTACAACGACTCATGTCGACTAAGTTGGAAAGTCTCACTGTCTCACCCACTCACATGAGTGTGTGTGGCCCATTCTAAGTATTTATAGAAGGAACTTCTATAGTAACATTAATTTTGGTGATTAAGAATAGTATGAACTTCTATAGTAACATTAATTTTTTATAATCTTTTATGATTATGTTTATCAAAATAATTTTTTAATTATATTTATAATTATTTTTATTTTTAAAACATAATTTTTAATAATTATTTTTATGATTATTTTTACTAAAATGATTTTTTTTAATTATTTTTTAATTAGTTATTATTATTATTATTTTTAATAGCTTCTAAAAATAACAGTAAAATTATTTTTTAATTATTTTTATTATTATTTTTACCAAAACATTTTTTTATAATTATTTTTTCTTTTTATAATTTTAAAAAACAAACACCAAAATGATATTTTCTCTCTTATAATTTTTTATGATTATTTTTAAACTAACACCAAGAGAAAGAATATCATTTTGGTGTTAGTTTTTCAAAATTATAAAAAAAACAATTATAAAAAGGTAAAAATAATAATAATAATTAAAGAAATAATTTTGGTAAAAGTAATAATAAAAATAATTATAAGAAATTATTCTTTAAAAATAAAAAATAATTAAAAATTATTTTGATGTTAGTTTTAGAAATTATTAAAAATAATAATAAAAAATAATTAAAAAATAAAAATAATTATAAAAAAATCATTTTAGTAAATAATCATAAAAATAATTATAAGAAATTATTTTTTAAAAATAAAAATAATAATAAAATAATAATTATAAATATAATTAAAATTATTTTAGTGTTATTTTTTTTAAATTATTTTTATAATTATAAAAATAATTATAAAAAATTATTTTGATAAAAATAATCATAAAAATTATAAGAGAGAGAAAATCATTTTAATGTTAAATTTAATTTTTTTGGCCATATGTCAATATTTTATTTATAGGTCAAACTCATTCCACCTTTAATTACCAAAACTAATATCACCATACAACTCTCCTTTATAGAATATATTATATATTATTTTTATGAGGAGTGCTAAGGGCTAGTAATTTTTGTGATTTGTAGCCATCAAATAGCCATCAATGATGATTTTAATGGTATGAGATTGATGTGAAATTTCATCCAATAACTCACTTTTCTCACATGCTGACCAGAATTTGGAAAAATTACTGGTCCTAGACTTTTCCTATTTTTATAGGCTCCTAATGGCTTCTTCTAATACTTTAGCATCCTTTTTTATAGAGCATCAACAGAGCTTTAGCTCAGATTATGTAAGACGGGAGTCACTCACAACAAGAAAAAGACTCAATGAACTAATGTTCAAAGTGAGTACCTGTTGAAGGCCAAGAGGACCCAAAGGCGTTGGGCCTGTCTCTACTTCTCCCCAGAAGGTTTGGTCATCAGCAAGAAAAAGGATCACAGACTCTGCAAGTCTCATCAACAAAAGGGTTGCATACCTGTCCTTTCCCACAAACATATCTGTTGCAATTGTTGCCACTCTTGTAAGCTTTGCAAAGAGCTCCTGAACCATCATAGTACATGATATACTAAACCCTATTAGAATTAAGAGATACTACAGTACATGTATCTATGCATTATGAATGTTTCAGAGTAGGAGTAAAGGTTCAATATGCTTGTCTTTTGTCCCTGAAATCACATCCGATAGGTCATTTTAGTCAACCATTGATCAACCATCATTGTTTGTCAATGTGGCGTGACATGTAACATTGACCAATGTTGTAGTTCAAAAGCACCTGGTATGCCGACGTTTCACTTGAAGCGAAATTAGTAAAAATGTGACAATTAACTAATAGTTAAAATTTGAAGGATAAAATAGTATTTAAAATGCTAAAGCACATTATAGTACCTGAAAAATTGTAGAAGGAAACCATTCAGGTTGTTGGCCTTGTCCGTCTAAACTCAAATACATCATTGCATTGAGGCGTGTTTCCCCTTCCTCATTAAAGATGAGCTCAAGAGCATGCTGCCTGCAGAAACTGTCTCTGAGGCGATCAACTTCCCGCTGGAGTCTCTTCTTCAATTCGCGCTGTTCAGGAAGCCTTTGTTGCTTGTCTGATCCTTTTCTATGAGACTCATCACCTTTGCTGCTGTGTGAAAGCTTCACAACGGCACGAGGGATTAATTCATCTGCTAGCAATATTGCATTGGCTAGCACTGCTATCTGTTGTGCTTCAGTCTCAGCAATCTTTACAATTTTATGAACTGATGTACCTTCCAGGTTCTCAGTTTCTACCGAACCTGGTAATGCATTTATCAGCAGATTGATGTAGGAGTTGAACACCCGTAGAAGGCCTTCATATGCAAGACCATCTAACTGTAAGATTTCAAGAGGTTCTACATCTTCAAAAAGTTCCTACACAAACAATCAAACCAAAGAGTTATTCATTTTGAGCCAAAGGACATGAAAAATACTCACTTTGAGCTTCTTGTTCCTCACTTTCTGGTTGACAAAAGTTATTTTGTCAAGGCTATTTGGCAATGCTTTTCTTTCTTACAGAAGCTATCAGATGCCAACAGTTGTCAAATCAAGCCTGGATAACATTTATATTAAGATGAAAAATATGAGTACAAGTTCATTTTAGTCTTTTGAGATTGTATGTGTGAGGTCTACCAAAAACTATTGTATGCATGAATTCTTTTGGTTCTTAAAATTTAGCTTATAGTCATTGTGCCATCTCATTTTTCATTTATTTGTCATATTAATTAACACGAGAGCATCCAGCATCACTTCAGATGTAGAATCAATTAAAAAATAAATAAATTAGTCCACCAAAACAATAACTAAGTTGAACATATTTTTTATCAGTTTAGTGTGACATATCAATAAAATAGGATAGTGCAAAAATATAAATGGAATAAAAGAACTTAACTCACGTCTTGAAAGTTGAGAGACTAAAAATTTGAAGGACTAAAATAACTCAGCATACAAGTTAAAAGGCTAAAATGCACCTTGTTAAAAAGAATAATCACCTGAACCAATGAGTTGAATTTGTGAGCACTACTTGAAAGTTTTGGCTGGGATGATGAAACAGAAGAAGCAGGAGCGAGGCCTGAATTCCTGCTGGTTGGTGCATAAACAAGTGACCATTCCTCTCCAAGAGCAATTGCAGCAGTGGTTTGTTCAATTCTTTTCAAATTATTGTTCAATGCTTGCTCAACTAATGGTCTAAAGTGTTTGAGCAAGACAGGGGAAAGGGCCAATCCATTAGCCTCCAACAGTTGACAGTGGCTCATGCAAACATGAACACTTTCAACTGCAACTCTGAGGCTTCCTGTAGCAGCAGCCGAGGCAAGGATGCGCTTCTTTAGGAGAAGAGCACAATTCTCAACCTGCCCTACGGCCCAAGTAACCAGCTCCGAACTATATGCAGGCTCTTGTTTGCCAAACACTGTCAAAGAATCTGTTGCAGCTCGTGAAATGATGGAAAAGACAAGCTGTGAAAGGCTAGTTGTGTATTGACCAGCCGCTTTAACCCTTCCATCATTGGTGGACTCAAAACCATTCATTTTACGCTGCAACTTTTCTTTGTGTGCATTTAGTAGTAATGTGTGAGCACGAGGACCGTCTCCTAGCTTTTTCAAAGCCCAAGCTGTGAAACGAATTTCTGAGTTTCGAGTGGATGACTGGCCCATAGTCTCTGCTAGCTGATCAGCTAATTTTTTCTTCTTATCAGCAAGGGCATCTTCCAATGCCTGGAACAAAACTGGACTCAGAAGTTTCTCTCTAGTAATTTCTTCTGCCATTTTTTTGCCTTCTTCCAACTTAGCCATCGCTTCGTCCACTCTTTTCTCTGCTAATAAAACCTCCAGCGTTTCTAGAAACTCTATCAGCCATTTCTCTGTCTTGGATAGATCCGTTTTTTGACTTAGTATCTCTTCCATGTCCGAGTTTTCTTTTCTAGCAACCAAGGTACTAAGCTGACAACCTTCTGCTATAGCATGAACTGATGCGGCCTGCGTCACCAGAAGATTTCTCATGGAAACTAGCTCCCCCTCAAGATCCGAAATCTCTTTGGATGTACTGCATATAAAGATTTTCACAGATAGTTTTCAACATAGCAATCGTAATCATGCTTGCTCATAGTGCATGCCTTTATGTTGGAATTACAACAATCATCAGTGATAGTCCCTTATTCAAATGTTTAAAAGTGCAATGCCGGCTGAGAGGGATATAGTTTGATACTTGATGATATCCATATGGTTTGATACTAGATTTGATTATATTATGGATTCTTTCTTTAGTTGTCTAATTATCCCCGTATTTTCATTCTCAAGGCAACTCACTGATTGACAGTGTGCACTAAATAGTTTTAATTAAATTAGTCCAAATACTCTAAATAAGTTTTAAGTTAATAATTTCTTAATATCTGTGTGCTTCTTTTTTTTTTTTTTTTTTTTTGTCAAAAGTGACCTATGTAAATGCACAATGGTAGTAACCAAACATGCTTTACAAATTTAATCACATGCCTTCTCCTAACAACTTGGAAACATAGCAGCAGCAACAAAGGTTCCTGAGCTAAGATATGCAATTAGCACTAACAAATTCCCTTAAACCATACTGAGGGTTGTGTGTGTGCGCGCATGCTCACCGAATGAAGGCTGAGTAGTTAGCAAGAACACTTTTCCGCATTTCTTCAGCAGAAGCCTTCTTCAGGTCAACAAGATAAACACACAAATGCCTTATCTCCTGTAAACAGAGAAAAAAAGCTGATTGAATAGGTAGACTAAAGTAATAATATTATTCCATTACCATGTGACTTTATGTGCCAAGAATTAATGGTGTTAGCACTTGGCAAACTGCATAAGAATCACTTAAGTGCATTAAAATTATAATTACAACGACACTTTCAAGGCATGCAAAACTAATATCTAGGAGTTCTACACCAAAATCTATAACAGCATGAATCCTATTAGCATGTTTGGTTTCAGTTGGAAATCTCCAAAGTATTATTGGAAATTGCTCAAAAGCACTTTTGCTGAAAACATGGTTCTGTAATTCCAAATGAAAACTAAAAACGTTGCAAGGCTAGAACCTGCAACAAATGCTATTTGGTTGGAAGCTTTTCCTTCTGGATTTTCTAAATAGTAGAAACAAGAAGCTACTAGATCACTTAGCATCAGTACAGCATTTATTAGCAGCATAAATACATTATTCATGAAGAGGCATAAAGAAAAATGATAAATATCTGTAACTTATTTTATTAAAATAATAACGTGGTCTATGTAATTAATAAAACTAATTCTAATTATAATGAGATAAATATGATAGATGTTACTCAATAAAAGAAATAGAATTAGTGAGAGTTTTAAATAATAAAATAAAGGATATTCCTCCTCCTCTCTTCAGAATAGAAAAGTAGAGGTTACATTTTTCAAAAGAAATACGTGATAAGAGAATAAAAATGTCTCTGCTCAACAACATTTATTCTCTGTGCCATCAATAAAAAAGTGTGAAGGTAAAAGAAAAAGAGGAGAAAAACACCTAAAAACAGAAACTTATTAGGAGATTGCAAAATAGTTCAATCATTTAAACCACAGTGTGTCCATAACTCACAAGTTACAAGTTCCCGGATAAGAACTAGGCTCTAACATCAAAGAATAACCACAAGCCAATAACAACACTGACATGAATCTGGTATATTTTTTAATTATATTCTTATCATATGATAATCATAAATTTTAAGATTTTATATCGGCGTTAGATATAGTTTATGAATTTATTGTAGAAACAAAAACTAACAATATATACCAGTTTTTATGTACACAAGAGTGGTACATGTAACTCGGTCATAAAAAATATAAGTATCCTACTATATTGGCACATACTCACAGACATTTGCAGAGCATCTAGACTACATTTCAGTTCTACACTAACAAAGGCTGTCATTTTATTTGCACGTTTAATTTCGTGCTTACTTTAAACATCTCTTAATTCCTTTGTTTTACACTATAAATTATGCACCATGATTAAAGAAATGATTAGGTGTTCTAGACATGTTTCAAAAAATAAATAGTAAATGAATCCTGTACAATACTCTCTTCTCCAATTCACTATTAAATTTATAATCAGTCACTTTTATGCATCCCAAGTTCTTAACAAGAAAAGATAACAGTTGATCAACAGACCAAACTTTTAACATTCCATCAACTGTTGCACACGCATCACTCATGTACACGAACACGTGCACACATGAATAATATAATTTGCACCTAGATAGAGTGTCTGCAAACACATGTTAACAGAAAGAAAATATGTGCACATGAATCATTATAATAAAATGAACAACCGCGTTTTTTGGTATACAACGTTGGTCTTCTTCAAAATTATCAACACTTTGAAAACTGGTAGTATAAAATAAATATACCTAACTGGATTACTATTGGAATAAATTAATTAAGGTTGGCATGATGATGCATGGTACCTTTTCATTCATGGCGCGGGATTTGGTTTGGATGAAGGCATTGGGATCAAAGGAGGAACTCTTGAAAACCCTGAGCTTATCGCTGAGAGTGAGATTGGGATTGACCTCAAGCTCCGTCGAGTCTCCGATGCTCGACATTGACCCTCTCGGAGTCACAAACGCCATCTGATCCATTGACATTTTCTATGATTCTTCCTACCTCCTTCACAACACTTGCGTTGCGTTGATGCGAATCACACAACACTGAGATAGCTATATAAATTGGAAGATCTGCAGAACATGCAGAGAACAAAATCACGTCGAAGAATAATCAGTTGAAAGTGCTTGTTTGGTGTAGTTGATAGAAAAAAGATTTTTTTTTATTTTATTTTTTAATATATTTAGTAAATTTTTAATAGTAAAAATAAAAATACTAAAAAATTAAAAAATATTTTTTAAAAGTTATCATTTATATTTTTAAAAAAATATTTTTTATATAATAAATAAATAAAAAAATATTTTTATATTATTATACTTAAACATAATTAATAACAAAAAGATTTTTTTAAATGAAATATCTAAACATAAAGTTACTTTTATTTTTTTTAGAAGATATTTTGAAAACAGTTTTGTTATACATTCAATTTTTTTTTACATCTAAATTTAACTAAGTTGATCCAAGTCTAATAAAAATTAATTTATTAGTGAAAAAATGAATACACGCTTCCAACTCTCCAGCCACTAACATGAACATGAATGTTCATATCCATGTTCTTTTTTACATTCTTTCTTTTTCTTTGCGTTCTTCTTCTTCTTCGCATTTTTTGGCTTATTCTTCGCGTTGTTTTTTTGCATGTTTTCTTTCCATCGTCGTTTTTTTATTGCTGCTATTGTTGCTACATTTTTTTTCTTTTTCTCCTTTTTTTTCTTAATAATTTTGTAGCAATAATTTTTTTTATTCCTCTTAAGAGAGTGAAACAAGAAGAATTATGAGAAAATAAAATAAGAAGAAGAAAAAGAAAAAGAAAAAGAAAAAGATGAAAAAGAAGAAGAAATATCAGCACAAGATGAGGAGGAGGAAGAGGAAGAGTTTTAAATTATGCAGAATTTATCAGAACAAATAACACCGAAATTTCTTAACAATAACACATAATTTTTTTAGTTTTTACACTAAAATTTTAGTACAAAAGTATAAAAATATCTTCTTTAATGCTGTATTTTTTTCTTCTTTTTTTATTCTTCTTTATTTTTTCTTTTTCTGTTGCTCTTATTTCTTCTTTTAGGAGAATTGCTTCTCATATTAGACTTGAATGAACATGTTTGTAATGTATTACAATTTTATTTAGTTGAATGAATGTAGGTTCATCTTCTTGCTAGTGATTTTGTAGCATTATGTGTTTCTTTTTCTTTGTTTGATTTTTTTTTTGTTTTTATTATTATTAAGAGAGTAAAATAAGAAGAATCATGAGAAAGTAAAACAAGAAGAAAATGATGAATAAAAAACAGAAGAAGATGATGATGATAATGAAGAAGAAGAATGAGGAGGAGGAGTTTTGAGTTGTCATTAAGTAATTTTGGTGTATTCTAGATTTAAATAAGGTGCACTTTTGGTCTGTGCTTGTTTTCAATTGAGTTTGTTTGTGTGTCATCATCATTAAGTAATTTTAGTGCATTTTGGATTTAAATAACGTGCACTTGATCTGTGCTTGTTTTGAATCGAGTTTGTTCATATATCATCATCATTAAGTAATTTTGGTGCATTCTAGATGTAATTTCGGCGCATTCTGGATTAAATAAGGTGCACTTTTGGTCCGAACTTATTTTGAACTAAGTTTGTTTGTGTGTCTCCGTTATTAAAGAATTTCGGTGCATTATGAATTTGAACTGTTATATATATAAGAAGAAGACGACGATGACGATAATAACGATGATGAAGGAGGAGGAAAAGAAAGGAGGAGATCGAAGAAATTCAAATGAAAAAAGAAAGAGGAGGAGGAGATGGAAGTGGTGGCGTGGTGGTGATGATGACGACAATAATGAAAGAGAAAGATGAGGAAAAAAGAGGAGAAGAAGAAGACGACGATGACGAAAATAACGATAACGATAACGATGATGATAAAGATGGAGGAGAAGAAGGAGGAAAAGAAAGGAGAAGAAGAAATTTAAATGAAAAAGAAGGAGGAGCAGAAAAAGAAAAGAAACAAATTTAAATGAAAAAAAAAAAGAGGAGGAGGAGGTGGTGGTGACGGCAATGATGATAACGAAAGAGAAAGATGAGAAAAAAGGAGGAGGAAAAGAAGAAGTAGCAGCAACATGGGAGGAAGAGGAGGGAAAGGAGGAGGAGGAAGAGAGCGCGTGAATTTAAAACCCTTAATAATAATTTGGTTAGGTATTTTACTTGGTTGTAGAGTACGAAACTGCATATGGTTACCGAGGGAATGAGTTAATTGAGGATCTCTGGATACTGACTCAAGTCTTCTAGGCTTTTTACCCTTGTATTAAAACATTCAGAAGTTGCAAGCCACTAGTCCAGATTGACGGCACACATTTGTATGAAAAGTATAAAGGGACTCTTTTAAATTCGGATCAATCATAAATACAACAATTAAATTACCTGAAATAGGCTCATCACCCACATTATCACCTGAACAAGAAGCACGAACCACATCATCACCTGTACCAGCCTGATTAACCTCATCCTCACATGCAAGAGTCTCATTAACAACATCGTCACTTGCACAAGTCTCATCAACCTCATCGGTGTTCTCCTCCTCATCACCCTCAGACATAGAAATACGTGTTGGAGTCTCACAACATCCAATCCCCCTATGGACATTTCTACCTGAATCAACAGAAGTTCTCAGCATAGAGTGCTCAGAATAGGACCGTGGTGGACGCCTGACATCCAAAGATAATTGACCTGGAACAACTTGAGGCATCGACACCTGTTCAGGATCCTGGGTAGAGAATAAATTATTCACCCACTGAGATGACTCAGAACCCTGAACCCAATCAATAATGTACCTATATTATTTTGCATCCTATGCTGTTGTTCCTAGTCATTGTGATAATGAATAGTGCGGTATCTGTGTCGGTATGTATTTCCCGTACATAGTAGAGAGCTGACTGTATAACTGTATGGTAAGCTGGTTGAAAAGTTGTGCACATTTCTGTGTATATGGTGGGTATGACATAACAGACTGGGTAGAAGGTTGTGCGTATTCTTGTAAGTATGGTGGGTATAGTGGATATAAATATTGTGGTGGGTATGAATATGTCTGTGGATATGGTAGGTATGGATACGGTGGGTATGCATATGGTTGTGGATATGGTGGTTGTTCTCGCCGAGATGGTTGTTCTTGCCGAGGTGGATGTTGTTGCTGAGGTGGTTGTTCTTATTGATGTGGTTGCTCTCTTGCTATGGTTGTTGCTCTTGATTGGCATGCTCGGAGAGTCGCAGGTGATCATCGACTTTATAAACATACCAGTCCATGCACTGGTCAGATGGTTGATAGTGGTTGACATGTGCACCGGTCAATACGCTGCAGGACTGTTTAACTACTGTGAAATCCATTTTTCGTGTTCTACGCCCCAGTTCTTGTTTTTTGGACCCGTCAGAACTATGTTATGGGAAGCTCCGAGTTTCAAAGGTTCGACTGGAGGTCTTAATGAAAGTAAAATTGTCTTTTGACCCTATCAGTCGGATGCCACTCTACAACTTCAAAGCATATTAAAGGCACAGTTGTACTCTAGAGATCTGCACTGTCGTTGATCTCAAATAGAATAAGATGCGGCACAATCGGGTTGGGACTGTATGCGTCCCACACAAACAGTAAAAATATATCAAATCTCAAAGGTATAAATGCGTAATTATTAATTTAATTTAAAATAAAAAAGTCTAAATGACAAAACACATACCCAATCCAAAAGAAAGATCGTCCAACCTTCTCCTAACATCAGTGGTTGTCCAATTTTTATATTGCTCGATAGCTGGTTGATAATTATTCCACCTAGCATATTGTAACAACCAATATTTTTATAAAAATTTGGATATAACCTCCCCTAAAAATGGAAACCACCATTAAGGGTTCCTCAATTTATAACTTATTTGAACCATCAACCACAATATCATCAAATTAAATCATAACTTATTCTAATATCAGTTACTACATCAAAAATCACAAAATCCACATCTTAGCTAAATCTTATCTGCGAGCGAGTGAAAAGCTGGTATTCATCAGCAGCGGTCCTATTGACAGCATCCGTATCCAGGCCCACACAAGGCTATCATGCCTGTGAGGTGTACAAGGCACTCAACCCTGCGAGGTTTTCTCTGTCTACGAGGTATATAGGTCACTTTCCCTGTGAGATATACAGAGTATTAACTTTGCGAGGTGTACATGGCACTCACCCTACGAGGCTATGCAATATAGCGAGTAAACAACAGAGGAGACAATATCCGAGTTAGCTATCAGATGTGTCGGGTTTGGCTGTATAACCGACATATGATATTATTGGCCATAGGGCAGATATACATCATTTGCATATGTTTTGATTTTTTTTGGGTTTGTTTAATTGTCTAGTTTGCCTAATTGTACATATTACATGATTATATTCTACTTGTTTTACTTGAATATACTTGTGTATTACTTGATTGCATTGCTTGTGTTTATACAACTGAGAGGTCCTTCATGCTGGTGTTGGTTGACGCTGAAGGCTGGTGTATGTTTTGGTTATGATGCTGTTTGATTGGAGAGTTGAAGAAAGGCGAGAATTGTTGACTTAGACTTAGAAATTCCTAAGATAGTTGCCAAGTTATAGAGTAGAGAGAATAATAAGATGGATATGATAAGGTGTGAAGTTAAGATGCTTATGAGTTCTTATTATAGTGTATTGTTTTTATTTGGCACTTTTACCGTACTGGAAACCCATGGATCAGGGATTCCGTATGTATCTCTTATTTTTTAGATGTAGGTCCTGGTATTCAGTAGTGAGTTGTGCTTCATTTGAGAGATGGCGAAGATCTTTGAACTCATTTTACTTTCTGTTTAGAATCTATCCGTATTTATTTTGAAGAACTTATATTATGTATTAATCTCTTTTGGAACTTGCCTATAGAGGTCTTATGTATATTTTAGGAGAGATAGGACCTAATGTTGTCAAACTACTTTTATTCTGTACCATAGCTGGCTTAAACTTCGCGGGTTGTGACTAGTCGTTATTTACTTATGTTATATATCTATATTTTGTCTTTATCTTATTCTTCTCTACGACTTTATCTTTATATCATTCTCAATTCACGCTTTATCTTCTTGTCGATACGTGAGTATTACGCTTCGCAATTTTATTTTCACTCTTTTCAGGCTCCTCGATTAATACTTCCTTTCAATTATATATATACTTATATATTATAATCCACCTTAAGTGTAACATCTCAAGTTTTTTTTTTTTTGAAACATTTTATATATACCCCCTAATTTTATGAAGATACCTAAACTACCCTTTACCCCTTTTTCTAAACCCTAACCCTCTCCTAACACACACACGCGCTAACACCAATGCTTCTCACTCTCTGGAACCACAAAGAAGGAAAGAAAAGAGATAGAAAGAAACAGAGGGAGACGGAGACGGAGACGAAAGAAGAGATGAGAGGAGGGAGAAGAGAGACAGCACAGCAAGGCTTGGTTATGCTGCCGCATCGCTGTCGCGTCATTGTCACGGGAGAGAGAGAGATGAGCCCGCACACGAGATTGCGACGGAGAAGAATGGAGATGTACCGCCATTACCGTCATGTACCGTCCTGCCTCTGGAGCCAATTGGAACCTTTGCCGTCGAGTCACACCGTTGCCGTCATTGTCGTCGCTGTGGTGGCAAGCGTGAGGGTCGACCAAGGAGAAATAGGTATGTGGAGGAGGGAGGAGCTGTTACGCCGTCGTCGAGCAACTGCCACCGCCAGAGCTCGCCGTTGAGCCTGCCTGCTTCGCGTTCTGCCCTTGCTCTGCTCCGCCGGGGGCTGAGCCCTGCCTCTCCCTTTTCTTCAGAGCTTGTGGTGTTGCTGTGGGAGTCGCTGTCAGAGGAGAGGAACTACCGCCACCGCTATTCCATTGTGTCCTTCACCGTCGACGTCGGCCGGTCACCGGAGCTGCTGATGCTCCATCCCTTATTTTCTTTTTCTTTGGTAAGACTAACCTTGTTCTACCTTGTCTTGCCATAAAGCTCTATTATTGACTCTGTCCTATCCTGCTTGATGTTTATTTCTGTTTTTGCTCAGTTTTTAAACCACCATAGGCTATTAGATTCGCTGCCATTGTTACTGTGGTTGTTCTATGTTATTGATACTAGGGTTGTTGTTGAGGTTGCTGCAGTGAGAAATCGAAGTTGTTGCTACTACCTCGGTCCGAATTTCGTGTTCTTTCATTCCATTCTACTTCAACCTTTCTCACATTTTATCTTGGCACTCTGGTTTGGTTTCCTCGGTCTCTCGGGACCAATTTGTGAGTAGGCTTTACATTTATAATTGTTTGGCTTTGCATTTATAATTATTTTGATATACAGCGCTTTGAACTTATAATTATATTTATAAGATTATTATCAAAGGATTTTAATTTGGCTTGAATATTTGATTTGTTAAAGCTAAATGTTTATCCTTGTTAAACTCATTTTAATATGTACATGAGACTATATGTTTTATGAGACTATATATATTTTTTCATGAAGTTTTATATTATTTTAAAATATTTGATTTTACTTGAATATGTATTTTTTGAAGCATTGAAGATTTGGTTGGTTCTTACTTTGGAATTGTGAAATATGTTTGAAATGCCTTAAGATTGAGAAAATATTATTGAAAAGAGATTTCGATGAGAAAGTATGAATTGATTTGATTTAATACCTTATATGTTTGCAAGATTGAAGAATTTATTACATTTGAAATTATATATTTTGAATTGGTTTGGGAGGCTCGTATTAGAAAACCGTAGTTAACGGCGGTTATGACGTTAACTTAGATGCATCTAACTCAGACTCCAGCTAGCAGGGGTGTTGCTAGCCTAACGTGTAGGCCACACGTTAGATCTGATATTCCGTTAGGACACACAAGAGGAAAGGGCTACCCATAGAGGTGGAGCCGCCCAAGTGTGGACTTTTGATTTGATTTTTGTATGAGAACTCCCTTATTGATTCACTTATTTATATAAATTATTATCTTCTAACTGAAATTATGTTTATATGGTCTCATGTGAATTATAGATGTACTGTCTAGTCACTGGGTTGCAAAACTCACTCCGTTTTTCTAAAAATATTTTTCAGGAATAAATATTTGATTATGTGAGTCTTTCTATCTAAGAGTAATGATCTGCAATGGGTATCTATTCGTTGTTGAGTTCTTAGACGTCATCTGCTCCATATGTCACAGGCAGGATCCACTCATATTTATTTTATATTTTTGTTTGTTAAAAATATGTAATTATTCATTTTAGACATTGTAAATTTATTTAAAATATTTGAAATTTTCTTATTCAACTTATATTTGAGTCGGTTAGGCTTGCTTGGGGATTATATTCCTGAGCGCCGATCATGGCTCATTTTGGGCCGTGACAAAGTGGTATCAGAGCTTAGGTTTAATCTGTGTAATATGGAGCAAGTGTTCTATGGTAGGATCACAATTGTATAAATAGAAGCGCGCCTATTTGTACAAATTGTGGCACTATCAGAGGCCTATAGGAATGTCATCCTTGTCTTTTTGGTCATCCTTGTCTTCTGGTTCTTGTCATCACGAGTCATCTGTCGATTCTTGACACCTCTTTCCTCTTCTTTGTACCCAACCTTGAGTTATTATTTGGTAGCTTTTCTTGAACTTGCTTTTGCAATGACTTTAGTTTCGGTTTTGGTTCGCGATTCCTGCCTTGTAGCTAGTTCTAATCTTTCTCGTTTTTGTAAATATTTGCTTTAATCTTCTTCATATTCATGTTGTTTTCTATGGTTTCTGATTTCAAGATTTCATCCATTATCTAGAAGATTCGATATGTTTTTGCTGTGAATTATTATCTTATTCCTGTTATAGTTTTGTATTTAGATTTATGGATTATGGATTTACTTAGCTACTGATTGAGATTCTTTGTTCTGAATTTTGATAAAACAAGTTTGTTCTTCTTATGTTGATGATCTTTGAAGTTAACATAATTTTGAACCACTCGTAATTTTTTCTTTCGAATCAATAAATTTAAAAAAGCTGTTATTCGGTTGCTCAGGTAGAAGAACTACGTGACAAACATATGCATGGAGTGTTATTCTTGTTTGCTATATTGGAATTATAATTTTTTCTGTTTAGGTGTGGCAAATTTTTTATGAAGTGTTAGCTGATTTGAAGATCTTTTCCGATCTGAAAGTTTGATTGAGCTTTTTTGTTTGATAATTTGTTTTGCTATGGTTTTCTTTGTTGAACGTGGCTTTTCTTTCAAGGGCACTACTTCTTCTGGGAACCTTCAAGTTCTTCCCTTTTCAATCTTATGATTCCTTTAATTCTAAAATTTTTGGATTTCAACTTTGACTCATTTTGCTTATGCTCTGTACTGACAGCGCTTCATATTTTTCATGGTAAGAAAACTCAAAATAGCATGCAAATTATGGGGGCATGAATTTTGTGCATAGAAATTTCTGTGTAGTAGTCACTTCTTCAAAATCCGTGCTTTCTTTTTTCTTTTCCTTTTTCATTTTCCTACTGGTTGATGCTGCTTTGGATTAATACTCTTATCTTGCTGTGAAAAATAACTCAAACCAGTTTAGTTTATTGTGTACTGAATATTGTATTGAATTCTGGAAAAGTTATTTCTTTCCTCTTTCATTTGTTTTTCAATCATGTTCTGAAATCTAAGATTTATTGTTGTTTTTCAACACCCGAGTTGAGCATTGTTTTGAATACCTTTCAAAAGTTTTGAACTTATACTTGTTAGCTATTTCTCTCTTTTTATGCATTTTATTTGTTTGATTTTTGAATACTATAACATTATTTATTTTATGGAAAAGTGCTTTGAATGTTCAAGCTTCCTTCCTTTATAGACCTTTGTTTTAATCAATGCAAGTTTTACCCTTGTGCTTCTACAATGCTTTGCTTGCTTGGATTTTCACTGAAGACGCTTTACTCACAAGTTCCTAATTCATTTACTAATTTTCGGCTGTTTTCTTGTTCCAAATTTACGATTCAAAAAAAAATATTTTGTTTGAAGTTACTTTACCTTGTACAAGTTAACCATGTTCTGATTTGAACCTTGAATTGTTGCATATGTTGGGAGTTCTAATGTTAAGTGTTATGTTAATGGGGTGCATGGGATAATACTACTATTTATGTTTTTTTTATCGCCATGAATTAATTGGTAAAAAAAAAAAAAGAAACTTTTTTTTCTTTTCTTGTTATTAATTCTTACAACAAAAATATTGACACGAACCACACTTATCATGTCTCATGCCATTCATGTGATACAGTTGCGTTTTGGTTTTTGTATTTTGTGTATATACTTAAATGCTATTCTTGTGAATTTTTTTGGTATAGAGAAGACAAGAACTTTTGACTTAAAATAGAGATTCACCAATAAATCTGCTATACTTTCTAATACATTGAAATTACATCCTTCCTAATTTGTCTTGCCAAGTTTTGTACCTTGATTTTGATAATCTAAGTGATATTTTTACCTTAATTTTATTACAGTATTCTTAATGTTAATTTTGCCATTTTGACTGATTTTTTTATATTCTGATAACAAGATAATAAAATCCAGCATGAGCTAAATGTTCTTTAAAAAGCTACAAGCCTACAATTCGTATATATGGGAACTCAGGACAATGTATATGAAGAGAAGAGTGATGAGTGAATTCCTACTATGATTGAACTCAAAATGTGATTATATGACTAATATTAATAGAGATCATTGGGATTTTCTAAGTAACAAGTCAATTTCTTTTGTGATTGATTGGACTTATGAGTTTTTTGATTTGTATGTAGTGATTATTTTTGTGTTTCTTAGTCGGGTTGTAATTTTGTCAAAGACACTATTAAAAAAAAAAGGAGGTTCTTTTTTTTTTTGATATATTTTTCAAGATACGACAAGAATTTCGGAGATATATTTTTTTATATTTAGATCCAATATATATATATATATATATATATATATATATATATATATATATATATATATATTTGAGTTTGTCTTTAGTTCAGTGAACTATTTATGAAGGTGAATTCTCTTTTTGGTGTTTTATCTTTACATGAAATATGATCCCATACCAATTTTCTGAAATTCTTTTGCTATGTGCTTGGGTTATGTCAAAAAAAAAAAAAACCAAAAAAAAAAAATAGTTATAGTAACTGATCTTAGTATGTTAATTGCCAATACTTTAAATTTTAGTTTTATTATTATCATTATTTTATATGTGAATTTATTTTTAACTTAATACTAAGTCTAATTGCATGATTATAGGAAATCACATTATTGTATTTTACCAACAGTGACCATAATGAGTTAAATACCTAAATATATATGTAAATTTTGTCTTAAAGGACAACGAGGAGATCAATTGCATTTCTTGTCATGTTTTACATAATCTATTTACTATTTTGAGTTAGGAGATATCAAATTTGTATTGACATAATTATTTAATGTCCAAAGTCATGATAATAATCTCAAAGGTACTTAGTTGAAGGTTTCTATAAAAAAAAAAGGGAAAAAGAAGCATACTAATTTTTGGGATAGTTACCGTTTTCGATTTTTTATGACGGTTAAGTTGCCTATTCTAGAATGTGGTGTTGTATTTTTAATTTGTGTTTTGCTTTGCTTTCTCTGTTGTTGATTTTGTCTTTTTGTTTATGCATATCCTTGCTTGATGGTACACCTAAGTATCCTCTAGGGTTTTTGAGGGAAAATATTTGCATATAACCCTTATTAATCTTCAATTCATAGACCTTTCATCTTTTTGTTTCAACTTGAATTTGTTTGACGTGATAGTATTTATGCTTTTATAATTTCTTTGAAATGTTCGTCTCATATCTTTTCTTCGAGATTGTGAAATGATTTTCTCTTAGTTGTATCTGTTGTAGATGGATATCCTACTTGATTGTGTTCTTAATTATTCTCTTAAATTTTTGTGAACACTGCCATCGACTTTAGTGGTCATCTCTTGTGAGTTATGCACTCCTATTCAACTTGAATTTGTTTCGACCTAATACTCTATCTTTCTTTTATTGTTTCTATCGAAATTTCTGGATTTAGATTTCATTGTTAAGACGTGATTAGACTTTCTTTCTAGCACACTTCGTTGTTTCTGAACATCCATGTTTAATTGCGATCTTACACATCCTTCCGAATTCTTGCGAACATCATCTGAGATGCTTGTTCTTCTCTTCCTAAGTTTTGTATTCCTTTGAGTAAACTCGAGATTCTATTGGTTAACGTGTAATCTCTAGATACAACGAGCAATACGTTAGTTTTAGGACATGGCGACGTCAAGAAGATTATGAAGAAAGAGTATTTCGAGGAGGAAGTTAAGGAGATTTTGGTACAAGTTGAAAAGTTAGTCTTGATATTTGACTTTCGGATTTACTTTGAGAGTGATGGACAGAGAGAAAAGCGCCATGTGTATTTGACTTATCAAGAGAACAAGAGTGTTAAATGTCAACCGCATCTTTTTAACACACACTTATGTTGTAATTTTTGCACCCGATAATACTTTTTTCTCATGTTTGGTAAAAAGGCTAAACGCATATAACATTTTTTATACTGTATCAATTTTCGAGGGCGAAAATTTTTTTAAGGAGGGTAGAATGTAACATCTCAAGTTTTTTTTTTTTTTTGAAACATTTTATATATACCCCCTAATTTTATGAAGATACCTAAACTACCCTTTACCCCTTTTTCTAAACCCTAACCCTCTCCTAACACACACACGCGCTAACACCAATGCTTTTCACTCTCTGGAACCACAAAGAAGGAAAGAAAAGAGATAGAAAGAAACAGAGGGAGACGGAGACGGAGACGGAAGAAGAGAAGAGAGGAGGGAGAAGAGAGACCGCACGACAAGGCTTGGTTATGCTGCCGCATCGCTGTCGCGTCATTGTCACGGGAGAGAGAGAGATGAGCCCGCACACGAGATTGCGACGGAGAAGAATGGAGATGTACCGCCATTACCGTCATGCACCGTCCTGCCTCTGGAGCCAATTGGAACCTTTGCCGTCGAGTCACACCGTTGCCGTCATTGTCGTCGCTGTGGTGGCAAGCGTGAGGGTCGACCAAGGAGAAATAGGTATGTGGAGGAGGGAGGAGCTGTTACGCCGTCGTCGACCAACTGCCACCGCCAGAGCTCGCCGTTGAGCCTGCCTGCTTCGCGTTCTGCCCTTGCTCTACTCCGCCGGGGGCTGAGCCCTGCCTCTCCCTTTTCTTCAGAGCTTGTGGTGTTGCTGTGGGAGTCGCTGTCAGAGGAGAGGAACTACCGCCACCGCTATTCCATTGTGTCCTTCACCGTCGACGTCGGCCGGTCACCGGAGCTGCTGATGCTCCATCCCTTATTTTCTTTTTCTTTGGTAAGACTAACCTTGTTCTGCCTTGTCTTGCCATAAAGCTCTATTATTGACTCTGTCCTATCCTGCTTGATGTTTATTTCTGTTTTTGCTCAGTTTTTAAACCACCATAGGCTATTAGATTCGCTGCCATTGTTACTGTGGTTGTTCTATGTTATTGATACTAGGGTTGTTGTTGAGGTTGCTGCAGTGAGAAATCGAAGTTGTTGCTACTACCTCGGTCCGAATTTCGTGTTCTTTCATTCCATTCTACTTCAACCTTTCTCACATTTTATCTTGGCACTCTGGTTTGGTTTCCTCGGTCTCTCGGGACCAATTTGTGAGTAGGCTTTACATTTATAATTGTTTGGCTTTGCATTTATAATTATTTTGATATACAGCGCTTTGAACTTATAATTATATTTATAAGATTATTATCAAAGGATTTTAATTTGGCTTGAATATTTGATTTGTTAAAGCTAAATGTTTATCCTTGTTAAACTCATTTTAATATGTACATGAGACTATATGTTTTATGAGACTATATATATTTTTTCATGAAGTTTTATATTATTTTAAAATATTTGATTTTACTTGAATATGTATTTTTTGAAGCATTGAAGATTTGGTTGGTTCTTACTTTGGAATTGTGAAATATGTTTGAAATGCCTTAAGATTGAGAAAATATTATTGAAAAGAGATTTCGATGAGAAAGTATGAATTGATTTGATTTAATACCTTATATGTTTGCAAGATTGAAGAATTTATTACATTTGAAATTATATATTTTGAATTGGTTTGGGAGGCTCGTATTAGAAAACCGTAGTTAACGGCGGTTATGACGTTAACTTAGATGCATCTAACTCAGACTCCAGCTAGCAGGGGTGTTGCTAGCCTAACGTGTAGGCCACACGTTAGATCTGATATTCCGTTAGGACACACAAGAGGAAAGAGCTACCCATAGAGGTGGAGCCGTCCAAGTGTGGACTTTTGATTTGATTTCTGTATGAGAACTCCCTTATTGATTCACTTATTTATATAAATTATTATCTTCTAACTGAAATTATGTTTATATGGTCTCATGTGAATTATAGATGTACTGTCTAGTCACTGGGTTGCAAAACTCACTCCGTTTTTCTAAAAATATTTTTCAGGAATAAATATTTGATTATGTGAGTCTTTCTATCTAAGAGTAATGATCTACAATGGGTATCTATTCGTTGTTGAGTTCTTAGACGTCATCTGCTCCATATGTCACAGGCAGGATCCACTCATATTTATTTTATATTTTTGTTTGTTAAAAATATGTAATTATTCATTTTAGACATTGTAAATTTATTTAAAATATTTGAAATTTTCTTATTCAACTTATATTTGAGTCGGTTAGGCTTGCTTGGGGATTATATTCCTGAGCGCCGATCATGGCTCATTTTGGGCCGTGACATTAAGAGTCGTACCACCTTATTATCATTAACTTATGACTCGAGCATAAGGATTTGAATATTATGGTGTTACATTATGGTATCAGAGTAGTTCGTCCTCGTGAGCCTGAGGGATGGACTACTTATGCTTCAATGCATACTCTGAGTCCGTGCTTGTACTAGTTAGGGTATCTAACTAATATGTCTAGCATGAAGTTAATGAGCATACCTTTGGTAAATTGAAGCACTTAACTTGGGATATTGAGATTGATCACCTTGGTGTTACTTGTTTAGTGTGGACAGAACTCGAATGTCGTCTCATGGACATGAGCGAGGTACTCGAAATGGGAATCTTGGCTGTGGGATATATGAGATTGGTGTGTTAATTTTGGATTGTTGAGTGAAATACTTGGAGGCGAATAGTTGAAAGTGATTGGTTTAATTAGGCTTGAATTGATTGGATCTTGATGATTGAGTAGAGAGAAGACTTGTAAATGGCATTGGTATATTTTGGATGTGAGCAATTATGTAGGAATAAGATTATGACTATTGTTAGAAAACTGATGTATATGTTTGAATGATTAGCTAATGTGAGTGTTAAGGTTAAGAATTTTTAAGAGATTGTGATTGAGTTCTTGGGTGAGCGTAAGCATTATTTAGGCCAGGGTGAGAAATCTTAAAAGTGAGCCTAGATTTTGTGATTCGATAAGCGAATAGGATGTGAATGCATGATTGGATTCTTGGTGGTTAATAATCAGAATTGCGCTATGGAAGCGCGGTGATTGGTGGCATTAGAGTTGTAGTGACGTGGGATATGAAATTGTTTCGAGGATTGATGAAGGATCGAAGAATGGAATGTGTGAGTGTGTGGTTTAGGCTACAATGGATTGATTTAGACTAAAGTGTTGAGAAATTATTTGGTGTATGAGATGATTGAGAAGGATTTGAGATTGATTTAATTTAGATGGAACCCTTGAAGGGAAGGGATGTTTTATAAAGAATGAGATGGTACGAGTTTGGTTGAACTTGAGGGAACATATATGAAGATAGAAAAGAAAATTTTGAAGATAAAATTTTAAATAAGGTGGATAAGATGTAAAATCTCAATTTAACGAAAATTAAATAAATAATTAATTAATTAAATATGGACTGTCGGAGATGAAAATTTTAGAATTATAATTTAAATATGATTTTTGGATTCGGAGGACTTTTCCAAGTTGGAAAATATAGTTTTCGGCGTAAAACGCGAAGTGGCATTTTAGTCGGCAGTGCTGGCTTACGACTGGCCGATATTGCGATTGAAAAAATTAATTGTGAGTATAGAGGGTAAAAAGTTAAATTTTATTTTGGGAAAATAAAAATAATTTAAAGCGTGGATTAAAACGCTAATCTTAAAGGTTTTGGCCCAAAATTGGGCCAACGGGCTAAATTGATTAAAAACCGGACTCAAATTGGGCCCAAACCTAATATATATATAGCTTCATTTAAGCCTTTTAAGCACAACACAACCCTCATTATTGAGAGTGTGCAGTTGCACGAGAAGAGAGGGATTGAGAGAAACCCTAACTCCCCTAAACTTTCAATCCTTCATAACTTTTGATCCAGAGCTCCAATTGACGAGCCATTTGTGGCCACACGTTGCTCTCAACAAGATCTTTAGTTCTATCTAGGTATTGTGATATGAAACTTCAAAACTCATGCCTAATTTTCATTCTCCTCTCAATTTCAAGTTTTGACTTTGGGTTTTGAGAAATTTTGTGGTTTTGGTTGTTTAGAGGTACTTTAGTATGAGCTATTGGTGAGTTTCGTTCCAAATTTTCATGAGTTAAGATAAGAAACCTCAAAATTCTTGTGATTTATCAAATTTATGAATCCTATGTTGACATATGTATTATATTGATTGTGTTAGAGTTGTTGGGTAAATTTTTGGTACTCTTGGGAACTTGAATTAGCTTGTAAAACTCTTGGGTGAGCTTGGAAGTGGAAATTCAATTATTGTGGGTGTCTTTGTGAACGAGGCTTAAGTGTGGGTGTGAACCACCGTTAACAAGGTATAGTTTAAGTTTCATTTAAGTACCGTGTAGTGTGATGAGAATTCCTAAGTTGATTGCTCATAGGATTAAGTTTGAATTGTCTGTTTTGTTAGAATTGATGTGTATAGATGATATGTTACATAAAATAATGATTTGGATAAGTATTGTTTGATTTTGCATATTTGAATGATGATAGTATGTGTTGAATTATATATATTCAATTGATGAATTGGACCGGAGATCGTGAATCTTGGGCCGGAGGCTGAAAAAAAGTAAGAAATATAAGTGGTGTTTGTATGGTGTGATGATATATGAGATTGAATGGATTTTAGATATTAAATGTGTGAATAATTGGAATGATTATGAATAATGAGAATTGAGGCATTGAGGTGTGGAATTGATCGATTTGGGTTAAATTGTGTGGATGAAGTAGGTTTGAATTTGGTTGAGTGTAAATATGTGAATGTGGTTGGTTTGTGGTCAATTTGATAAGTGAAAACTGTTTTGGCTTGTGGACATTTGGAAAGATTGGTAAATACCACTTTTGGTTAAAAACAAATTTTTGGTCAATTTTGATGGGTTGTAACTCGGCCCTCGGAGTTGAAAATTTTAAAAAACTAAAATTTTATAAAAATTCATTCATCGATCTTTTCAACGGTTCAAGAATGGTTGAAAAATGAATTTTGTACCAAAAGATATAAAGGTTTAAAAGTTGGGTTTAAAAACTGACTTTTACACTTAATAGCTTTTTACCTTTTCTGCAAGACTCGTGAACACGGAGGTGCCACGCGACACGGGCACTGGGCACTGTCCAGTGGCCTTGCGTACCCAGAAGGAGGCAAGCGTATGCGGGAGTGTCGAAATTAAAGACTCGCGTACGCGAATGTGGTATGCGACGTAAGTAAACATTGCTGTTTTTACCACTCGCGTACGCGGCCAAAGCTCGCGTACACGACACCCCCCAGTTTTCATTGCATGCGTACGCGAGCCACCTGCATGCGTACGCGAAACCCTCAGATTTTTTAAAAAGTGTGTTTTTATGTATTTTAATCATTCTTTTGGTCTCCTAAAGCTTTATAAACTTCGATACGAGTCTAGAGCCGGTGAATTAGAGGATAGAGAAGCTAAGAATGAGAATTTATGAGTTGAGAACTTGGAGAAGAATAACGAACCTGTTAGTTATTGAAAGAAAGTGTGCCAGGCACTATATTCTTGGAACAATAATGTGCCGGGCACTATATCCCTAAAATGCTGAGACGTGAGAGTGAGAATGGATTGAGATGAGAAAATGGAGATGACTAACGATGATTTGAGGTTGATGGACGAGTTGGGGTTGAGAATTTTCCCTTAGTTATTATGGTTATAAAAAGAGACACAAGTTTTATGCCTGCGAGGTGTACAGGGCACTCACCCTGCGAGAGATACAGGTTGTTCTATCTGCGAGATAATAAAAATGATGGTGAAATCGTGAATGGTTATATGATGATATGGTAGGATACTAACCCTACGAGAAATACAGGCTATCCTGCTTGCGAGGTGTATAGGGCACTCAACCCTGCGAGGTTTCCTCTGTCTGTGAGGTGTACAAGGCACTCACCCTGCGAGGCTATGCAATATAGCGAGTAAATAGTAGAGATGACAATATCCGGATTAGCTACCAGATGTGTCAGTTTTGACTGTATAATCGACAGATGATATCATTGGTCATAGGGCAGGCATACATCATTTGCATATATTTTGATTTGTTTGGGTTTGTTTAGTTGTCTGGTTTGCCTAATTGTACATATTACATGATTGTATGCTACATGTTTTACTTGAATCTACTTGTGTATTACTTGATTGTATTGCTTGTGTTTGTACAATTGAGAGGTCTTTCATGATGGTGTTGGTTGACGCTGAGGGCTGGTGTTTGTTCTGGTTATGATTCTGTTTGATTGGAGAGTTAAAGAAAGGCGAGAATTGTTGACTTAGACTTAGAAATCCCTTAAGATAGTTGCCAAGTTATGGAGTAGAGAGAATAATAAGATGGATATGATGAGGTGTGAAGTTAAGATGCTTAGTGAATTCTTATTATAGTACATTGTATTTATTTGGCACTTTTACCATACTGGAAACCCATGGGTCGGGCTCCATATATATCTCTTGTTTTTCATATGCAGGTCCTGGTGCGCAGCAGTGAGCTGTGTTTCATCTGAGAGATGGGGAAGATCTTTGAACTTTGTTTACTTTCTGTTAGAATCTCTCCGGATTTATTTTGAAGAACTTATATTATGTATTAATCTCTTTTGGAACCTGCTTATAGAGACCTTATGTATATTTTGGGAGAGATAGGACCTAATGTTGTCAAATTGTTTTTATTCTGTATCCTAGCCGGTCTAAATTTTGCGAGTCGCGACTAGTGGCTATTTACTTATGTTATATATTTATATTCTGTCTTTTTCTTATTCTTCTCTACGACTTTATCTTTATATCATTCTTGATTCACGCTTTATCTTCTTGTCGATATGTGAGTATTACGCTTCACGGTTTTATTTTCACTCTTTTCAGACTCCTCGATTAATACTTCCTTTCAATTATATCTATATTTATGTATTGTAATCCACCTTAACAGTGGTATCACCTTATTATCATTGACTTATGACTTGAGTATAAGGATTTGAATATTAGGGTGTTATAGGAAGAGAATTGAAATGGATCTCCTCACAATTGGCACACAATTGAAATAGCTATTTTCCACTCTTTTTCTGTTTTATACTTTTATTTGTCCTTATCAACATCTCCTAACAATTAATCGATACACAATTGAAACGGTTATCTCTCCATTCTTTCTCTATTTTATTTATCCTAGTGAACTTCACGATTTCTATCTTTCGATTTGTAGGAGTTGGCACAATTATCGTATTTATTCTCATCATAGAATTTGAACACATAATTTTTTTTTAAAATTTAAATCAATCCAATTTAATCTATAATTTAATTTAAAAATTTTTATGTACTCTTTTTGAGTATTAATGGTTCAAATATATTTATTTTAATCTGCCAACCTTTTTAAGTACTAATTGTACGTTAAAAAATTTGAATTATTAATATTATTTTAATTATAATTTTTTAATAATAATACACTTATCTCATTTACATTACAAATGAGATATGTACAAAACAAAATTTGGCTTATCTCTGTTTACATTCATAATTATTTCTTTTATCGTATAAACGAGATAAATTATGTGATGTAAATTAATAAATACGTTATAAATTATATATTTCGATAAATAAAATAATTAAATTTATTTAAAAAAAAGAGGAGTGCTAGGGGGCCAGCAACTTTTGATATTTGTAGCCATCAAATAGTCATTAATGATGATTTTAATAGTGTGAGATTGGTGTGAAATTTCATCTAATGACTCACTTTTCCTTGCTGGTTACATGCTGGGCAGAATTTAAAAAAGTTGCTGGCCCTAGACTTTTCCAAAAAGAAAATCTGAGAGAGCCAACACCTGAAAAAGAGCTTTATAAGATTTTGCGCTCTCCCACCACATGAGCTAGTTCATTAACCGTAGGCTCCGGAGAACCATCCGTCCATCACCACAAAAATGAGCTCATATAGTGGGGGAGTCGAAGGTTTTAATGTTTTATAAGACTCTTTTTAATGTGTTGATTCTTCAACAACGTAAAACTCTTTTTGAAGTGTTAATCCCATACTATTCATAACACAATTATAAATATGATAATTATTTCAGCAAAATTTCGATTCCAAATTACTTGCCATGTGAATCATGTTTTTTTAATTGAAAACCCCATATTAAAGCAAAACTTTTTTTTTCCAAAAAAAAGCTTGAAGTTGAATTTATTTGATACATAATAATATTCTTAAACATTTAATTATACACCACATAAATTAAACTCGTTATTCAAGCATTCACCATATAATCTTTTCATCATACCTTAAGTTAGAGATTTTATTTGTCTGTGTCATTTTAACTAAAAAAAAAACTAGTTCATATAAAAAAAGATTTAAAATCTAAACTAACTATATATAAACTGTGGTTTGAATTTGTTATGTTGACTTATTATTTTGACTTTTGGATCTGTCTTTAATCAAAATCGACAATGGTTAATTATCTGTAGTCACCCAAAAAACTATTTATGATCTAATATTATAATAATTAAATAACGTGTGAAAATTTTAAAAAAGCATTCACCTTTTTCAAAATTTATGATCTTGAAAATTGTATAATACATAAACTGTTATATTATATATACAAAATTCTTTTTAAATTGTTCTATACAACTCAACCCAGAAAAGAGGAGAACAAAACAACATTCCATGGCCAGTTAATTATTCCCCTTCGGCATTGCCATCAAGGAACAAGGAACCAACCAAAGAGTAATTACAACTTATCCAACAAAACAAAAGACAAATACACCGCATAACAAATTGAAACACAAACATCACTATTTTCTCATATCATAGGTATTATACATGCAAAATTCCCCCTATTATATCACAGATAGAACATGATCCAACCAATGATCTTGTAGACTTTCTTCATCCAAAAACCTTTTGTTGTTGTAGCTCAGGAGGTTGGCACCTTGGGCTCTTCCAACCATTTCCACACATTTAACAAACCACTCCCATCTCCGGTGAAGAAAAGTCCATTAGGGCCTATCTCAAAGGATCGAACTTCTTGTTTGGTAAATAGTCGACCTCTCTCTAAAATCCTGTAGAAGTTAGCACATTAAGTAGCTACAGCAGCAAGAAAAAACAAGCCCCATATAATACAGAGACATTGCAGCAAAAGTAACTAGACAAAAGCTTGATGGTGACTCACGTAGGCAATTCATACATACGAACTGAATTGTCTTTGCACGAGCAGAACAATATTGGCTTGGCGTCTACATCAGACATCCCATACAGTCCAAGAACAGCCTAGAATAAGAAAAAAAAATGTTAATTATACAAACCAATCACCTCCTTCATAAACAAAATTAAAATATCAGCTAAAACATATTTGTGCATAAATATCAGTAGTTAAACAACTTACATTTTCGACCATGTGAGTGTATGCCACTTTTAGAGTTCCCTCCTCAGTGCACACCCACACATTGACCGTGCAATCAGATGAACCAGATAATAGATAATTATCCCAACAAATAAGTGATGTGACTATGTCAGTATGTCCGTTAAGTGTCATCGTGCACTGTAATGTATCAAGGTCCCAAACCTGTAGACAGTAGGAAAACAAATATTTTAGACCCACTGTTGGTTTAGAAAAGAAGACTGATTGCATAACTAACAGGGAAATAATGTATAAACAGCCAAGACTGATCATCACTAAATTACAAATGAAACCATTCACCAAAAACAAAATATTGTGAGGATGGTGTAAAGGATCTACATGAAGCATATCTCACATTGAAATAAATAAATAAACAAATTGCAAGTTCACAGAAAACACTACCTTAATGCTATGGTCCATGGACCCAGAATACAGCATCTTGTGGCATCCAATAGCAAGACAAACTACAGGTTTAGTATGGCCACTTAGTGTTGCAACCAGTTTGAAAGGAGACTCAGCTTTGGGTTCAGAGTTGCATCTCCAAGCATAAATAACACCATCCTGCAATTTAAATAAACAAATTATTTAAAAACTAATAGACAACAGAACGAGCAGAAATGTGACAGCTTTAATCAAACAGCAAAACTAGCAGATGGCTAACTATAAACAACGATTGAATTATAACAACCATAAATCACTGCAAGGTAATTTACCTCTGCTCCAGCAAGGAGGATATCATTGCCAACATTCAAGGAAAGGACTTGCCCTTTAGGTCCATCAAGAGTAACATTTGCACCAGTCTGAATATTCCATGCCTTAACAACAACCACAACCAAATTATCAGCATACAGTTAAAGTTCCTATAAATAAGACATCATTGTTACACTAAAATAAAAGAGTGAAGTATTCTCTTACCTTCACAGCATTCTTTATGCCAGCAAAAATCCATTGGCCCTCAGATATCAATGAGGTGACTTCAGAATCAACACTTATCGTATTAACACAATGGCCGGTGTTGCAGTCCCAAGCGCGAACTGTGCCATCAGTACTGCCAGAATAAAGTTTGTCTGAACCAGATGGCAGTGCAATCCCAGTGACAACCTGTCAACAAAAATTTGATACTTAGCTATTCCACTAATATTGGCATAGTAGGATCTAACTCAATGGCACTTACTGAGTAACTTAATTAGAGTAAACATTTCAAAAAATAATTTTATTGGCACCCAAACTTATTTCAGTTTCAAAATTAATGTACCATCTAAGTTCATAAACCAAAGCAATTCACTAAAGAATTAGTTTAGCAAAACCACTAAACAAAATATACTTTCATATGTTAATATCAAATAATAAAAGGTGGAATGAGACATGTACCTTCTTGTGTTCATAAAGCTTTGCAAGTGTGGTAAACCCATCACCATAAAACCATGAATGCAAATTCTGACACAGGTCACCATGCACACAATTGTCAGTCATCCAATATTTACAAATACTGCGTGATTTCTCCACAGAAGCCATAGCAAGAGCGGCCACATCTTCCACATTTTCAATCTTTTCAATCACTACACCCTTTTGTTCACATTTGGTTGGCTTCTCAGCAGACACAACAGACTTCAGCGCACAATTTGCTGGTTTCTTGACGGCCTTTGGTGCGCAATTTGTTGGCTTCTTAACAGAGGAACTTCTCATCTTCTCAACACAAGAATGGGGCTTCTTTGAATGCTTATAGTATACATTGGATGACAAGGTTGGTAACTTATGCAAAAATCTACAAGGATTTCTGTTGCATCTCCCAGCTAGCCAGTACTTACATGTTGGGGATGTTGTTCGACCCAAAAGTTCAGTCCTCCTTGTTGTTGTTATAACAGCCATAATACTATGAAACAAAAACACAATCTACATCAGACACACAGTATTCTTATGAACGAGACCCTTCATTGCTCATTGATATCTTCCAAAACTCAAACAGCAACCCATTCACAAGAAGCAGCAGAACCCATTCCCTCATCAAAACCCAAATTCTGTTACTCCACAACTCTCCATCAACCAACTTAACACAGCTTAATTAAAATACAACTTATGAACAGCAAGAGAATAAAGAAATTTCATAATGACAATAATTTACATAGTTTGATGAGAAATCAAACAAAACCCCCTCAAATAATTTAACCTTGCTCTCAACGTCAAACTAAATGAAATTAAATGGAACCCTAAAATAAAAATACAAACTTTCCACCAGGAAATTGCACGGAGCTTCAGCGAGGTCAATCCTATCGGAGAGAACAACGCCTCACGTAGATCATCCATGGCAAAATAGGAGGAGAAAGTAAATGGAGAATTCCAAAGAAGCTAGCGTTCTAAGGAGCAAACCTGAGTAGAGAGTAGAATTGGGATCCAGATGCGCAGTAAAACTATAAGGACTTCAATCGGTGAATCAAAAAGTCAAAGAGATTCAAAGAAAAGGAAAGTGTTTGTATAATAGTGCAAAGAAAAATTGGAGTGAAGATCCTTTATTTATAGGTTACGTTTGCGCTGAGCAGTTACAATGTAAATGATTTTGGTTGTTTGGGTAAGTCAGAAAAAAAAATTTCATACGATCCGAAATTAAATTAAACCGGGAAAAATCAACGGAGCTATTTTTATATAATAAATAACAAAATATTTAATAATTTTATTATTGGATTTATTTATAGTTTGAAGTGATTTATTTATAGTTTATATATTTAATTATATAACCGTAATAGAAGTATCTTATTCAATCATTCACTATATGATTTTTCTAAATTCATCCTAAATGCTCTTTATTAAATAAAAAAATTCTATATTCTTTATTAATTAAACAAAATTTAATTTTCTATTTATTATATTTTATATTAATAATTTACATTTAAAATTTAAAAATTTATAATTTATAATTTAAAATTTATAATTTATAATTTATAATTTAGAGTTTAGAGTTTAGAGTTTAGGATTTATAATTTAGATGATAAAATTAAAAAAATATTGTATTTTTTACATTTTAAAATACATTAGTCTTTGTCATTTTTTTATGATACTTTAATTTTAGCATTTTTTTCTCCTATGTGTATCATTTTTAAATCGATAAAAATTAGTTTATATTGAAAAAGATTTAAAATCTAATCTAAATCCTCTTCTTCAAATCTAAACTATTATGGGGTATAAATAATAAGATTTAAATTTTCTAGATTTCAAGTTTAAAGCTGACATAAATATCAAAACTAACTGGGAAAAAAAAAATCAAAACACAAACTCAAATTGGAGTTAATAGTTAAAAGCCTAACACACTATCATTATCATGATTATTCATTCATTACATGTTTCCGGTACGGTTTAAACAAATTTAAAAGAAATCATTCCAACCAAAATTTTATGATTTATTAGGTATGTTTATATTAGACTTTTTAACTTATAATTAATCTCCACATCATAGTTATCAGAACTGAATCGGTGATCAAATCGGTCAAACTATTAGGTCATTAGATTATTGATTCAACCGGTGGGTCACTGGTTGAACCGATTAACCCGGTATTATATAAATAAAAAATAAAAAATAATAAAAAATTTAAAATTAAAATTTAAAATACATATTTTTACTAATATTTTATGAATATCATCTAGCTATTCTAAAATAATATAGAATATGAAGTATTTTGTTACTTTTATTCCATGATAAATATTTTTATTTTGTTTTTATATTAAAATAACTATTATTTTAAAATTTTAATAATTTATTAATTAGTTTATATCTATTATACTATTATATATTACAATTATTTATTAAAAAATAATATTAATAAATAATATATTATTATGAAAAGAAAAAATATAATTAATTTAAGAATGAGTAAGTTTATAACTAAAATTAAAATAAATTATATAGAAGTAAACTATTTGATGAAAGATACCTATATATTATAATTTGTATATTAATTAATAAGGGGAATGCTAGCTCAGTGGATATAAAGGACGTTCTTTTTCCATGAAGACAGGGGTCGAATCCCACCTCACACATTTCTTGAAATTTTAATTTCAAGCGGTCCGGTCAGACGGTCTTTAGCGAGTTTGACTGGTTTTTATCGGTTTATTCTATATCTGACTGGTTCGTTTTGGTTCTTAATTTTGTGCAGTCTAAATGTCGGACTATACTAGTATTGGGTCCGGTTTTATCAGTTTTTCGGTCGAATCGGCCGGTCCAATCCGGTCCGGTTCTAATAACTATGCTCCACATACAAGCCTTCTCACTATACAAGTTTTACAAGTGCTGAAATTCCCTTAGCCCTAAAACGCGCCTCTTATGGCACGTATGTTTCACGCACTTTCTTAACAGATTTTTCAATTAATCAACGCGCGAATATTTTACTTCCTTCTTCGAAAGGATTTCGTTTCTTTCTTCTGCGTTTTCTTGCCTTCTCTCTTCTATCTCTTTCGTGTGTTTCTCTCTGCCTTTTCTGTCGCCGTTTACGTAAGTTTCTCTCTCTGTTCTCTTTCTTTGTTTTTTTCCTTTTCCATTGTTTCTGAAATCAAGCTTTAAAACCGTTTTGAAGATAATGGATGATTCAACTTCAGATTGTCAGCTGAACCAGAGTGAAGTGGATTTTGAATTTGAATCCAATGAAGTTCCTGAGGTGTGGTTTAATTATAGTTAATAATTGAATTTGAATTTGAATCCAGTTAGTAGTTTATGATTGTGTAGCTGAATAATGCATGAACCTTGCCTGTGAAATTTGCTGTTCACTATTCCTTGTTTGAATTGAATCTAATGTATTAGTTCTGATGAATTTTCTGCATTTTATATCAGACGTTCGGGTGTAAATTAGGAATATTTTGGTGTATTTTAGGAAAGTTTGGGTGTATTTACAGTTTCTGTTTCTGTTTAATGATGATTCATGAATCTAATTTTTGTTATTTTTGATGATAGTTTTATAGTTGTATTTGCATTCTATAGTTTATGCTTATGTTTAATATCGTGTATTTTGGGTGTTTTTTGCAGCCCCTCTGTGTCGTTGAAGAGCAGTTTGTTCCCAAGGTTGGAATGACTTTTAACACACTTGAAGATGATGCAAAATTCTACAAGGATTATGCGAAGGCTGCAGATTTTTCTACAAGAGTTCGGAGCACAAATAAGAAGGAAAACGGAATTAAGAATCAATTGATTACATATAGCAGAGAGGAAAAATGAAAATCGAAAATATCTCCCACCGAAAAGACAAATCCCTCTGTTGGTTTAAATTGTCCTGCAAGAATTTATATACACATATTAAAGGACGTTGGTGTTTGGATCATTTCGAAGGTCATGTTGCATCATTCACATTCTTGATATCCAAATCAAGCAGAGATGCTCAAATAGCATAGGGAACTAAGCATGTCCATGCGTCGTACCATAGAGAATAACGAGGAAGTCGGTATCAGACCAAGCAAAACTTACCAATCATTTGTTGTAGCAGCTGGGGGTCATCGTGAGTTAAATTTTATCGAAAAAGACGTGAGGAATTACATCACGAGAGAAGTGCGGAATGTTTCAGAACTAGACGATGCAAAAGAATTTGGCAAATACTTATTAAGAATGAAAGAGAAGAATCATAATTTCTTTTTCGAGCTCGAACTCGAGGATGATTAGTCGATTAAGCATGATTTTTGGGCGGATGCAAGGAGCAGAGCTGCCTGTGAGTATTTCGGGGATGTTATTTCATTCGACACCACCTATAATACAAACAGCTAATATGCTGTTCTGGTTTATGATGCTAAATTAATGTTGTTTTATGAATATGCTGCAGAGGTATATATTGGATTTTTTTGGTGTATAAAGTCATTATTTGGATGTATTTAATGATTTTAATTCTGTTTTGTCGTAATCTGTTTCAGGTATAATCTGGTTTGTGGTTCTTTTGTCGGGGTGAATCACCACGGTCAGTCAACACTTCTTGGATGCGCTTTGATGAAAAATGAAGATATTCAATCATTCAAATGGTTTTTCAATGTTGGCTTCATTGTATGGGAGGAAAGGCTCCAAAAGGGATTCTCACCGATCAATGCACATCGATGCAAAGGGCTATTGAGGCTTGTATGCCCATAACAATTCACTATTGGTGTATCGACACATCATGAAGAAGATTCCAGGTAAATTAAACGGCTTCCAGGGACACATAGAAATCGAACAAGAAATGAGCCATGTTGTTTGGAACTCTCATACCAAAAAATCATTTGATAGGAATTGGAATGATTTTCTGTTGAAGTATGGTCTTCTGGACAACAAGTGGCTTTTAGGTAATGACATTTAAAATCTGCAGTAGAGGTGTAAATTGCATGTTTTTGGGTGTATTATAGTCTGATTTGGGTGTGTTTTACAGAGCTATACGAAGACTGTCATATATGGATTCCAATTTATCTGGATCACCACTTTTGGGCCGGGATGAGAAACACATAAAGGAGCAAGAGCATGCATGCATTTTTAAACAAGTTCATTACCCGGAACAACTCACTTATCCAATTCGTCAAACAATATGATAATTGCCTCGGAAGCAGGGAGCAAAGAGAGAGAGAATTGGATGCTGCAGATTTTTACACTGTCATACCTTGTGCAATAAAATCTTCCATAGAAGCTCAGTTTCAACATGTGTACACTCACCAAAAGTTTAGGAAAGTCCAAGCACAATTTAGAGGAAAGATGAATTGCATCACAAGGTTAACGAACTCTGCTTTAGGCTATTCAGTATACGAAGTTGCTGAACAAGTTTCTAGCTCAACATTCAATAAGTTTACAATTACGTATGACTTGGTAGCAGCCCAAGTGAAATGCCAGTGCTTATTATTCGAGTCAAGAGGGATATTGTGCTGTCAATCCTTAAGCGTGTTGAGCTTTGAACGAGTAACCAAAGTGTGACGAATTGGAACGATGGAGCAAGAACGTAAAGAAGAGACACACACATCAAGAGCAGCCACGACAAGCCATTGTTGGCACCAAAAAGCAAGAGGTTTGACGAATTGGTGTTTCGTTCGCAAAATATATGTGAATTTGCATCAGAATCTGAGGAGCTCACCGCCATTCTGCACCGTGCCTACGATAACGTCGTGGTTGAGATAGAAGAACTGAAAGCCAAAAGGAAGGGGACATGTTCGTTATCTCACGAAGATGCTAACTTGGAATCGGTTAACGAGCTTCAAATCCCTCCAAAGGTTCGAACAAGAGGACGTCCAAAAAATAGGCTAGGTTCAAAGCTGGACAAACAGATTGCAAACGAATTCCAGCCAATATCACGGACATATTATGAATTATCAGTTCAGGGATCCAACAACACGGGATAGAATTTTGGGTGTATAGTGAAACTATTTGGGTGTAACATTCAATTTTTTTGGTGTATTTCTGCAGTCTCTTGTATTTGACATTTTTCTTTTTTTATATTTTTCAGATGCTGCTGTTTGTGTTAGAAATTAGTGTTTTGTTTATATTTGTTTGTTTTAAATTTACTATACGTATACAATCAAATACTAGAATTTCCATACCACCTTGTTGGTTTTTTCATAGAAATATGTGAGTACTCAATTTGGGTGTATACCGGCTATATTTGGGTGTATTACTAAAGAAAATGGGCATATTAGCACGTATGGTGTTGTTTTCTTTCATTTTTTTACCTATAATTGACATCTTTTGAATACAGCACAGCCAGTTTATTTATGAAAAATAATTTATAATAAGATTGGATTAAATATTCATAATATTTACAAAAAATGTTCAAACTATTCCAACACTATACACCACTCCAACTAATCACTGTCAATATCATCTGATTCTATTTGACAATATGGACTCAATAACACTGCAGATGATTTGGACAATCTTATTGCTTCACCTTCTCTATTGCTATATCTCTGTCTCGATTAATCTCATGAAATATAATTCGTGAAGCATATTCAACTCAAAAGTGGTCCACCTCCGCCTACAGTTTAAAAGAGTAAGCGTTCAATGAACTCTGTTAATTTAGTTAATTAATAGAGAGTTATACAGTTTTAAACACAATTACTTGTGTCCAATTGTCCCAGTCATACTTCCCATTTTTAATATTTTGAGGCTCGACAATTTCAAGCCATTTCATTACATAAACAGCACAATCATAGCTGAAAACCAAAAATAAATGAGCAAATTAAAATAGCACAGCAACAGAAAATACAATTTTTAGAGAGAAAGATCCATACCTTGTCTTTTGGCCTGAAATGTTGATGTATGGCGGTTTAATTTCACAATTATTTTTTTTGAGAGGTGCCCCCCGGCATATACCCTCATTCGGGAAATCACATACCCCTAAAAACAAAAAACAAAGCAAAATATCAGAGAGAATAAATCTAATAAATGAATACACCCAAAGGATCCCACACTATACCTTATTTTGAACAGAAATACACTCAAAGATTAAAACACAAAAAACAGAATCAACTTACAACAAATTTATTAAGCTTCATTCTAGGTTTGGAGGGACACGTCTTGTGATCTGGGTCAAGGATCCAAAATTTTTTCTTTCTAACATCAGCCACCCAAAATCACCAATGCTCCGCATAGCAAACATGTGCAAATATCTGAAGTATGGCTATATTGAATAGTGTTTTAGTTTAATTGGCACATAAACAAAAGAATTTTGATTAGAAGTTTTAGAAAGAAAACTTACATATGGATGGGATGCCAATTTTTTCAAATCCAAAAAAGGAATGAACATTTTGTAGTCCTCAATCATAAATGGCTTTTTTTATTTTGGTTGTAAGAACTCGCCACCGCCATGATTCCTAATAGCCATTTTCTGCAGCATTTAAGAAACACCAGAAGAAATATTTAATACACCTAAAACATTACACAAATGTACCCAAAATTGAGTCCAATACACCTTACCATAATATTAGGGGGGGTGATAGTAAATTTCTTCTTCAAATCTTTTAATATTTTGTCTATTTGTGCACGAATTCCCACACTTCGTACAACTGAACCAGCAAGTGCACTGGGTCGTCCAAGTAATACTTGAGCGAGTCAGGGTCGATCCCACGAGGATTGTGATTTGAAGCAAGCTATGGTTATCTTGTAGATCTTAGTCAGGCGGGTAGAAGAGTTGTTTGTTTGTTTAAAGCGCATAAAAGTAAATTAAAGAAAACGTTACTCAATTGATGGTGAATACAATGATAGGAGGATGGTTAAGGCCTCGGAGATACTTTGTTCCTCTGGATCAATTTGGTCTTACTGCCTACTCCAAATGTGAATGATTTCTTCTATGGCAGGCTGTATGTGATCAACACCGTACGGTCGCGGTTGCTAATCTTCCTCCAATGCTGAACCCTAGGTTTAGTGCGGATCCAGTATGATTGAGGGTGAAGCTCCTGCAGTTCATTCCCCCTTGATGATCATACTTAAAACGCCACATACAAGGTCGAATCTTCCGGATCAAAGAACGCTGTGCCTTGGGTTCTAGCCTCTACCACAAAGACGCTAATCTCTCCATACCTCGGCTAAACTGGTGTCTCGAGAAGTCCCCATTGAAGTTGTGGATTAACCGTCTAAGAATTGTATAATCAAGCTAGTGGTTCAATACTTTCTAGATACGTAGTCACACGAACCCAAGAAGAACACGGGTGGTTGTCAAGCACGTGATCTTAGGATGAAGAACGAAGATACATCTTAGAATAGAGGATCAAACACAAATTAGAAATAGAACAATAGTACTTTTATTAATCCATTAAACTCAGCAGAGCTCCTAGCCTAAACTTAGGAGGTTTAGTGACACAGACTGATAGAGAATACTGGTGCGCACGTACGCAAAATCCCACACCTTTTCGTACAGCAGGAAGTACCAGCAAGTGCACTGGGTCGTCCAAGTAATACCTGAGCGAGTCAGGGTCGATCCCACGAGGATTGTGGCTTGAAGCAAGCTTATGGTTGTCTTGCAGGTCTTAGTCAAGCAGACTCAAAAGGTTGTTAGATAGAGAAAACTATTCATAATTTGTATCTGTAAAACAAGTGTTTTAGGGATAGGAATAGAGTTGAGAGTTTGAGTTGCTTTGTCTTTCTGAAGTAACTCTAGTACCACTGTCTTCTTTGCTTGTGAATGATCTTCTTCTATGGCAGGCTGTAAGTGATCAAAGCCATTGCCCGTGGTCATCGATCTCCTCTGCTACAGAATGAACACGGCCGTGGCCAGTGGTCGTGATTTTCAATTTGACGAAGGGTGAAGCGCATAGCAGTCCATTCTCTTGGCGATCCTACTTAAAACGCCACAAACAAGGTCAAATCTTCCGAATCAGAGAATGATACTTCTTTGGATTCTAGCCTATACCACGGAGACCCTAATCTCTCCGAAAATCGGCTGAACTGGTGTCTCGAGAAGTCCCCAACAAAATCGTGGATTAACCGTCTGTGAGATGTATAAACATAGCTGTTGGCTCGTGCTTTTCCTTTCGAGTATTTACAAGAACCCAAGTAGACGCGGGTGTTCGTCAGGCACATTTGTCTTAATGTGATGAACAGAGCTAATTTGTTAGATCATCCTGTTTACCACGATGAAGATCAGATATACATCTTAGAGATAGATCAGAAACAGATCGAAGAAGAAGAAATAGTAGTTTTATTAATTCATAGGACTCAGCAGGGCTCCTCCCCTCAACCTAGGAGGTATAGAAACCCATACTGAAAGTAAAAATAAAGTGAAAAACGAAAATGGTGCTCTCCTAAATTGGAAAGTGACATAAAAGTGGTCAAAAGACTCCGAATTACATAAAGTTAATCCCTTAAATACTAAACAGATGACTAGTAAGGGTAAAACCGTCTATTTAGTGCTAAAATCTACTTCTGGGGCCACTTGGTGAGTGTTTGGGCTGAGCTTTAATGAGATCTACGTGCATTGTGGTCTCTTGGGCGTGAAATACCAGCTAGGGGGTCCTTTCTAGGCCTTTGGATGCCAGGCTCTGCTCTTTGGGCGCTGGACGCCTAGAAGGGGGCAGGAAGCTGGTGTTGGATGCCAGTTTTGGGCCTTTTAATCCGAAGAAAAGTATGGATTATTATATATTACTGGAAAGCTCTGGAAGTCATCTTTCCATAGCCATTGAGAGCGCTCCATTTGGACTTCTTTAGCTCCAGAAAAGCTCTTCCGAATGCAGGCAGGTCAGATTTGGACAGAATCTGCAGTGCTTTCTCTGTCTCTGAATCAGACTTCTGCTCCAGCTCCTCAATTTCAGCCAAAAAATACTTGAAATTGCCCAAAAACACAAAAACTCATAGTATAATCCAAAAATGTGAATTTAACACTAAAACCTATAAAAACTACTAAAAACTATATGAAGATGATGTCAAAAAGCGTATAAAATATTCGCTCATCAAATACAATGATAAACGTGTAAAGTTTCAAAAAGTTGGAAGAAGATCGAAATTTCCTTTACAAAGAGTGATCTTCTACTTTAAATACTAAACTAATGACTAAGGATTACATAAAAAAGGGTAAAACAGTCTTTTAGTGCTAAAATCCGTTTCAGGGGCCCACTTGGTGAGTGTTTGAGCTGAGCTTAATTGAGATCCATATGCTAGGAGGCCTCTAGGGTGTTGAACACTGGCTAGGGTGTCCTTTTTGGGCGTTGGACGCTGGTCTCTTCTCCTTTGGGCGCTGGACGCCAGAATAGGGCAGGAGGCTGGCGTTGAACGCCAGTTTTGGGCCTTTAATTCTGAATCCAAGTATGGACTATTATACATTGCTAGAAATCTCTAGATGTTAGCTCTCCATAGCCATTGAGAACGCTCCATTTAGATGTCTATAACTCCAGAAAAGCTCTTTTGAGTGCAAGGAGTTCAGATCCAGGCAGCATCTTCAACACTTTCTCTGTCTCTGAATCGGACTTTTGCTCTAGCTCCTCAATTTCAGCCAGAAAATACCTGAAATTGCACAAAAATACACAAACTCATAATAGAATCTAAAAATGTGAATTTTACACTAAAATCTATGAAAACTTAATAAAACTTAAATAAAACATACTAAAAACTATATGAAAATGATGGCAAAAAGCGTATAAAATATCCGCTCATCATCTGTTCAGAATCAGACACATAGCATTGACAATCTAGAAAAAACAAAACCCAAATCAATTAAATCAACCAACATTGCAATCACATGTCATAATTAAATCATTAATCTTGTCTTAATTTTACCTCAGCTTCGATATATTTGCTAGCTGCTAGAGATGCAAAGTGAATTTTTGACAGTATTAATGGTTCTTGGGCATTGAGGGTGCACACTGGGTCGTACTCATTAGTACTTCCATCCCCGTATGTTTTCACATATGTGGCCCTAAGATAGCACTTCTCTTTCATCTCAGCCAACAATTCCTTACTCCTTGCAAGAGTTTCAAAATTTTCAAAAATTTGGCCAGCCGATTGCTTTTCGTGCGGTGGACTTTTACCCTTTGCAAAGTCCATTGCTACCTTAATCCCAGCGCTTGCAATTTTCTCCACCAGCTCCTCTAATTCTTTCATTAGTATAGGTGTCTGAGGAATTTTTCCCTTCTGAGATCCTGGTTGCCCCTCTTGAGTCAAGGTTTCTTCTTGACTTGAATCAGTGAAGCTGAGGCTGAATGACGATGCCAGAAATTGTTTTGGTACATAGGATGCTGTGTTGGCGATCATCATTAATGCAGCAGTGGCTTTAGGGGGTGGATTACTGCATGTTGACACATATGATATTATAAGAATAAGAATAGATGAATGTTATCGAAAGAGAGTTATATTGTATAAAACTTACATTTTAGATGGAGCCGGTGGCACTGTGGGTGTGCTTTCATCAGGTTTCTGGAGTTGTGGAGTGTTGCAGGGTAAGAGAAAAGGATTCCGAAGAGATATACCCAAATAAGAGAACAATACACCCAAATAATAACCAAATATACCCGAATATCATTCTTTACCACTTGGTTGTTTCTACATTAATTTTTTTGCTTGGGGACTTTTTTGGGGGGGGGGGGAGGGGATGGTTCAACTGGTGGCACAGGGCTTGCTGCTGTTGTTTGGGATAGAGGCATGCGTACTTGTATTGGAACTCTAAACAAGACAAAAATAAAAAGTTAAGAAACTCCCTTAAAATAGATTATTAGAATGTGGAAATTTAGTTGTAAAACTCACATATCAAGTGGTTCAGATTCCGAATGTGTCTCCATCGGAACAATAATAATCTTCTGTTGAGCTGGGTCACTGACCGATTCTTCTTCCAGACTCAACCTGAAATCCACCCAAATAATGTCAAAATACACCTGAAGAATTGAAAAGAAACACAGGCTCTGTTTTTTTATAACTTACTTAGTTGCAAATTTTTCTTTTTTTCCTGCCTTTTTTTTTCTTGCGTAAAACATTAAAGGGCTTTTTTTTTCTAAAAAAAATATACACAGAATTAGAAGCAGATGGTAAAAAAAGAATTAAGCAACTGGTATTAGAAATAGAAATTACATGCTATCAGCGGGTTTGTTTACGCTGCTTTGATCTGTTTGTCCTTGAAACAAAGGATCACTCTCACTTCCTAAGTTCACCTCCGACATTCTAAGCATAGAATAAACTTCATTCAGTAAAAATACTATTTAGTTAAATTAGGATATCAAAATTCTATCAAATAAAGGATCTTACGTTTCGAATGAGTCATAGTGACCTTCCGTCGATGGCAGCCCAACTCCCTTCATCTTGGGAAACCAAAAACAATAATTAGAAACCAAAAAACATTAAAATCGATAATATACACCCAAATATAAGTTCTGACAGTACTTGCAAAAGAACATGTTAACAAATATAATTTTGATGATAAAGGGTAAGATAGTTTTACAAAGTATCTTACCCATCATAGGATTGAATTTGTTCTTCAGAAGACGAATCCTCAACAATGTGCTTTCTCTTTTTGGATTGCGTCCTGGAAATAAAAAAAGTATGAATCAGACAAACACAACAAAATTGATGGTAAAATATTATCAAAAGTAGTGCATACTTTTTGGGTGGAGTCTTAATTTTTTGTTTGATTTTTATTTTTTTTATTGGTGACGATTCTTCACTTCTAAAATTAAATGAGAAATACTCTGTTAAAATATTAAATTTTGATAATAAATAGAAAAGAAAGAAATGCAATAACAATTTAGAATCTTACTCATCATCGGATTCACTTTTACTCTATGAAGTGGAATCCTCCAAAATTTGCTTCCTTTTTCTGGATACCATTTTGGAGGGCAACCAATCATTAGCAAAAAGCACCCTAAAAATTATAAAATTCACCCAAAATATTACTTACTTTTTAGCGATACGGGTAGGTTGTTTCCTTATTTCTGTTGTTTGCTCTGAGTCTTGTTCAGACTCAGACTCAGAGGAAAAATCAAGTTCACTCTCCGATGAATCACTCTCGGATGAACTTGCCTTCTTCCTTTTTGTCTTTTTCTTTTTTTTTTCTTTCTTTTTTTTTCTTTCATTTTCTTCAACTTCTTTTTTACTTCTGCCTTCCTGACGATGCCCTGAAACATTTAAAACATTTAAAACCAATTACACATCAATTCAGATGACATACACCCAAATATTGACTAAATACATCCAAACTAGATAGAAGTATTCTATTTAGTTACCATATGACCATCAATCTCTGCTCTGATCCTCGCAACCAACAGTTCTCTATTCCAGTGGCTAACCCAAGGAGGTCCAGGGATTGCTTCTTCCTTCTTGTCTGCGTGTTTTTTTAGATGGAAATAGATGATCATCAAGGCATAGAGGCAGCCGTCAATTGATTTTTTCTTTTTCAAATGGTAATTGGTTATGTCTTTGATGATGAAATTCAACACATGGGCACCCCAGTTGCCCTCCGTTATCTTGTCCATCTGAAAAATTGGAGCTAGATGGACAGGAGATACTTTGTTTATCATAGTTGGCAACAAAAATGCCATTTTAATATAGAGGATGAAAATTCTCTTGAACATCAGGCAATCTTGGTCGTTGTCAACACTGATATTCATCATTTCATCGGTCAGATTTTTTAATATCTTCCTCTGGAACCTCCTAAAAATCACTTTGTTCTCCTCCGAGAGATCATTATAACTCACTTTATCGGGAAATAGATCTCCTATAAAAAAGAAAATAATTTACGCTCCAAATCACTTGAAATATACCCAAATATCACTCATATACACCTAAATTTATTACTTGATTACATGATATCAGAATAAGATATTACAAAGAATATATTACAGAAAATGCAAGCATAGAGGTTTCTGTAATCAGTTACCTGATGCATTGAGGCCAAGGGCAGCCCCTATTATTTTGGCTTTAACTTTAAAAGAACCATAGCCTGTGTCCAGTTTGTTATTGTCCAAATTAAAGGAGTTAGCCAACTCCTTTAACAGTTTATGTGGCACATTCATTGGCGGGATGTGCATGAGGCCACCAAATCCTAATTCGCGAACGATGGCTTTCTTTGGCTCGCTCATGTTTTCAAACTTTTCACTGAATAATCTCGTGGCACATTTCAAGTCTTTGGTTTGCCGTAAACAAAGCAAAATGAGAGTCATTTAAATAACCTATATTTACATTAGGAATAATTGATTTGTTCTAAGATATATATATGTGCTTACATTGTATTTTTTTTACCTTGGCTCTTGGTTGTCATTTTTACTGTAAGAAATAAGAAATACTGTCAATAGATAAAAATACCAGGCAAGTATCACACACATACACCCAAATTCCAATCACGTACACCCAAATACCATCCTCATACACCCAAATCCAGTCGTATACACATTTATTATTTTTTCGATTACACGAAATTAAATGAGTTCAAAATGATATTCAACTCAACCAAAAATACATACAATGATACTACAAGGTCAAGCACTAGTACAACAACACCAGTTACACTTCAATACTCTTAATATATATTAGTCCCATACACCTCTATTTTTTTTTTTGGATTACATGACATTATATGAGTTCAAAATGATATTTAAGTTCAAAATGCCACTAGAAGCACCAGTCACATTCGAATTCCGACATATACACCCAAAAATCGGCCATATACCCCCAAAAATGATTTCACTTGAAATACAATACAGAGTTTATACGAATACAAACTCACTTAAAAAACATGCAAATATGCACAAAACATGCACAAAAACAGATAAAAACACACGTTAAACTATTCACTAGAAGTACGTAAAATAGTGTAAACGACTTGAAAAGTTTCATTAGAATAGTACTATCAAATCTAAACCAAGAACAGTGAAACAGATTAACTTTAAACAGTGTATACGACGATGTAATGCTTCACATTTGAAATCAGAAAGAGAAATCTTAAAAACCTAGAAGAACAGTGAAACAGTACCTTGAATAATGTTTCTTCTTTCTGTTTGGTATTTTTTGATGGAGATTTTGATGTTTGCTTATTGATTTCGTCAAGTGTTAGCGAGGAGTTTGAATGTTTCATCAGAGCTTTCGAATGTGCCTTGAATTGCGTTTTTTATTGAGGAAGAAGAACAAGAGTCGTTCATAATGTAGTAACGCGCTTTGGAAACGGTTCAGTAAGACGCGTGTTTAACACGCTTGAGTTGGGTGAGAGTGGTTTTTGTTGGACTTGGTCCAACTTGTAAGACTGATAAGCCAAAAAGGCTTGTATGTGTAGCATGACTGTTTAACTTAATTATTAAATTCGATCTAATTTAAGTTTTAGATGAAATTAGATTTTATGTTCCATTAATTTTATGCAATTTATACTATTTATCATATCAAAAAATAAAATAAAAATGCATTTTCCATGTTAGGTAGTTTAAAACTAAATTAAAATTGAATTCATAGCTCAAACAATGTATTGAAAATTAATCTCAAATAATTAAAATTAGTTTTCCTTATCAAGAAGTGCTACAATAACTTGAGCAACTAATCTCTTTATCATAGGTAGGGATGGCAAATGTGTCAAAATTTGTCGGGTTGGCTTGCTTAATTTGCAAAAAAAAAAAAGGTTGAGTTGAAAATTTAAAACCGTCATAATTAAAAAGTCCGCCTAACCTGTACTGTCTAATACGTTGACTTTGGCAAGTTTCGACGGCGTGGGGTGGACTTCTCTGGCGAGCCCGTCATTTCTTTTTTGTAATTGATGATGATAATTGAAGATATTCTAAGTTATAATTGGATTATGTTCTATGTTTAATTTGTTAGGAAATTATTTGATTTCCTAACTTATTTATGGGCAATACATATATTAATTATAATCACAAATTATGCTATTTCAAATTAAATGACTTATATAATAATGATCTCATTTATTGTTTTAAATACTAATTGAATAAGTCATTATTATTTTTGATTTGGAATTAAATGAGAATAAAACCGGATATTATTTTTGTTCCTTAGATAATTATCTTTTGGATTTTAGATATATTATCTTTTGGGCCTTAGATACTATTTTATTTGGGCTTAAGGGTTTAATGGGTGCCATGCTCAAATATAAATAGACCTTCAGGGTTTCGGTCCCCAATATACCAAAGCCGCCTTTGTTACTCTTTCTCCATCAAAAGAGTTGCAGTTCAGCCTCCTAGGAATACAGAAGGCTTTGGTTGAGGAAGATCGAAAGAACCACAAGATCCAAATTCTTCCGATCGTATGATTCATGTTTATGAATTCAGGTACGCTTCCGCATTCGAGTATGATATGATATATTTTTGATGATTCAATATGGATGATCTGGGTTATTAAAATTAATTTATTCTAACAAGTGGTATCAGAGCCATCCATAATTGAGCCATTAAAAATATTAATTTTTTTTTATTTCACCGGATCAAAACATGTTTGCGTTGTTCGGATCGAATTCAATTTTGTGAATCCGGTGAATTCGTTATTTAATTTTTAATGTGTATACACTGACCTTATGAATTGCAGTGCCTTCTTTATATGTATTGATTTATTTGTTAATGAATTTTGTACATGTGAATGTACTGCGCCTTTGATTTGTGAATTCAGAAATAAATGTGTATGATGTGTGTGCGTCGTATACTGGTACTATTGCACAAACACAGATTAATTTCCTTTTGTTAATGCCAGTGCCGTGATATTGCAATTCCTTATATAAATGTGTTATCATGTATGATTGTTTATATATATTATCATTGTTTAAGGTATAACTATATATACATGAAACCGAACTGGCGTTTAATTTATATAATAAATAAATGTTTTATTTTTTAAAACATTAATAAAGTATTATTGAATTATAATGATTAATTTTAATGTTAATGGATCAAGAATTTTCGACACATGAGTTATAATCATGTTTTTCTTTAAGGTTTTAAAAGACATTATTAAGATTTAATTCTTTTTAGGATTTAAGTATTTTTTTTTGTTACATAAGGAAACTGGTAACAATTTAAATTAGTATACCCATCTATTTTTATAAAGATTTGGTTTTGAAATAAATTGATTGAACATTATGCTGCCAAAGTAGCCTCTTTTGTGAAAATTGATTTATTTAAAACATTAAGAATATGGTGATATGTAATTCATGCGAATATTGGTCGGCCCAAAGGAAGGCCTATATTTGGCCGAATTACATACACATATTAATGGTAAATAAATATTTGGGTAACTAATTAAGAATAAAGTAATGTTTATTATTTATACAAACAATAATCGGCCCAAAGGAAGTTTATTGTTTGGCCAAATAATAAGCATTGCATACTTCTGTTTATTTTCTATTAATTATGCGGTCAATAATCGGCCCAAAGGAAGGTTATTGTTTGGCCAATTAATAGAGAATATATGCGGTAATAAATAGGTTGCGAAGTTTAAGTTTCCATGTGCGCATTAAGTCGGTCCAAAGAAAGGCTTAATGTGTGACAGGAATTTTGACAATATTTGATTACTGCAATGAGAGTATCACTTACAGTTAATTTTTCTATCCAAAGATTGAAAATTAATGTTGTGCTAGATATCTCAATATGGATTTTTTACCCATTAATAACTAATATTTACTGCATGTTCTTTTTGTTCTGATCCAGAAACTATGGCTTTAGCTACCAATGTTTCTGCGCAAATTAGCAGTATTCCTATGCTGAATGGTTCAAACTTTAAAGTTTGGAAGGATACCGTGGAGATTGTCCTCGGTTGTATGGACCTAGATATAGCACTTCGAGAGGAGAAACCCACTTCCACTCCGGAAAACCTCAATGAGGTTAAAATAGAGAAGTGGGAGAGATCCAATCGAATGAGCATCATGATCATGAAACGCTCAATTCCTGAGGCGTTTCGGGGCTCAATCACTGAGGATAAAGATGCCAAACAGTTCCTAAAGGATGTAGAAAAATTCTTTACTAAGAATGAAAAGGCGGAGGCAAGTAGTCTTTTGAGCAAACTTGTCTCCATGAGGTATAAAGGTAACGGGAACATAAGGGAGTACATTATGGAAATGTCTCATCTTGCTTCAAAATTGAAAGCACTAAAGTTAGAGTTGTCTGAAGATTTACTCGTGCATTTCATTTTGATTTCCCTTCCTGCACACTTTGGGCAATTCAAAGTGAGTTATAACACTTTGAAGGACACTTGGTCCTTAAATGAGCTTATATCTCACTGTGTGCAAGAAGAAGAGAGGCTACAGCAAGATAAGACTGAAAGTGCTCACATGGCTTCATCTTCTCAGTATAAAAGAAAGCGTGATACTACTGCGGATGTGCCTTCTCAGCAGAAAAAGGCTAAGAAACAAGATCAAGTTTCAACTTGTTTCTTCTGTAAGAAGGTGGGACACATGAAGAAGGATTGTACCAAATATGCCACTTGGCGTGTAAAGAAGGGTATAATTCTTACTTTCGTTTGTTCTGAGGCTAGTTTAAGTTATGCACCTGTTGATACTTGGTGGGTAGATTCTGCTACTACTGCTCATGTAAGTGTTACTATGCAGGGTTGCCTGTGGAGCCGACCGCCAAGTGATGCTAAAAGATACATCTATGTGGCAGACGGTAATATAGTTGCAGTCGAAGCTATAGGAACCTTTAGATTATGTTCCACGAGTGGATTTTACTTGGATTTATTAGAGACATTTTATGTACCGTCATTTAGACGAAATTTGGTTTCTGTTTCTCGTTTGGACAAATCAGGTTATTTTTGTTCATTTGGAGACAATAAAGTCAGTCTCTTTTACAATTCGAATAATATTTGCTCTGGTCATTTGGTGGATAATCTATATAGGCTTAACTTAAATTCCTATAATAATGAAATACTGCAAACGGGTACAAAACAAAAAAACTGAATGAGAATTCGGCATCATTATGGCACAAACGCCTAGGCCACATCTCTAAACAGAGAATTCAGAGGCTCGTGTCGGATGGAATTCTCGGACCCCTAAATTTGGCGGACTTTGAAGTCTGCATTGAGTGCATAAAGGGGAAAAGGACAAACGAAAGGAAATTAGGTGCCGAGAGAGCTAAAGATGTCTTAGAACTAATACATACCGATATATGTGGCCCATTCCCTACTGTCTCTTGGAATGGACAACGGTACTTTATTACGTTCATAGATGATTACTCTCGTTACGGGTATCTATATTTAATTCATGAAAAGTCCCAAGCCTTGGATGTTTTCAAGTCTTTCAAAGATGAAGTTGAACTTCAACTTGGAAAGAAAATTAAAGCTGTCAAATCTGATCGTGGTGGTGAATACTACGGAAGATATGACGGTTCAGGAGAGCAACGTCCTGGGCCTTTTGCTCTTTTCCTAGAGGAGTGTGGCATTGTTCCGCAATACACTATGCCAGGCAAACCTAGCATGAATGGTGTTGCAGAGCGAAGGAACCGAACTCTTAAGGACATGGTGAGAAGTATGATTAGTCATTCTTCCTTGCCTGAATCACTCTAGGGAGAAGCCTTAAAGACCGCAGTGTACATCCTTAATAGGGTGCCAAGCAAAGCAGTTAACAAAACCCCATATGAAATTTGGACTGGGAAAATGCCTAGTATAAAGCATATGCATATTTGGGGATGTTCAGCTGAGGCGCGACCTTATAGGCTGCATGAAAGAAAAATTGGACTCAAGGACAATTAGTTGCTACTTTGTTGGTTACGCTGAGCGTTCACGGGGGTACAAGTTTTACAATCCTGCATCAAGGTCTATTTTTGAGACGGAAAATGCAAGATTTCTTGAGGATGTTGAGTTTGGGGGGAAGGAAATATTAGGAATGTTGCTTTTGATGAGGATTCTATAACTGACAATGATCAGGTCTTTGTACCTATTATTGTTCAAGACACAGTTATAGTACAAGAGCACAATGAGAATCCTACTGTAGATCTAGTTACAGTACAAGAGAACAATGAGAATATTGTTGTTGCTCAAGATACTGCTACAGCACAGAAAAAATAATGAGAATTCCCCTCAATCCCAATCCATACAGCAAGCTCAACAACCTCAAGAAGTGTCATTAAGGAGATCTAATAGAAAAGAGAAAATCCATCTATGGTCTCAAACAAGCTTCCCATCAATGGTATCACAAGTTTCATCAAGTCATTACCTCATACGGTTTTGAGGTAAATATTATAGATGAGCGTGTATACCGCAAGTTCAGTGGGAGTAAATACATTCTTTTGGTCTTACATGTTGATGACATTCTACTTGCCAGTAGCGATATAGGCTTGTTGCATGAAACTAAGAAATTTCTATCGAACAAATTCGAAATGAAAGATCTTGGTGATGCCTCTTTTGTATTAGGAATCGAGATACTAAGAGATTACTCTCAATGTATTCTTGGATTATCACAAAAGAACTATATCGAAAAGATTTTAAGTAGATATGTCATAGAAAGTTATAGACCAATGGACACACCCGTAGTTAAAGGAGACAAGTTTAGTCTCAAGCAATGCCCCAAAATGATCTTAAGAAGACAACAATGCATGATAAACCTTATGCATCAGCACTAGGGAATTTAATGTATGCTCAAGTCTACATACATCCCGATATATCATTTATAGTGGGAGTGTTGGGTAGATACTTGAGCAATCCGGATATGGATCATTGGATAGCTGTTAAATGCGTAATGCGTTGTTTAAAGAGAACAAAAGGATTACATGCTTATTTATCGGAGATCAGAAAATTTGGAGATCATTAGGTACTCTGATTCCGATTTCATGGCATATGGTTGCGAAACTTTGTCACTAAGCTTCATATAGTTGATGACATTGAAAGGCCATTAAAGATATTTTGTGACAATAAGTCAGCAGTACTATACTCCAATAACAATAAGAGTTTGACAAAATCGAAGCATACAGACATCAAGTTCTTAGTTGTCAAGGAGAAAATTTGAGAAAAACAGATTTTCATAGGACATATAGGAACAGAGTATATGCTAGCAGACCCATTACCAAGGGATTGACCCCTAAAGTTTTTCATGAGCACACTGCTCGGATGGGTGTCAATATTTGTGATGCCTTGGTTTAGTGGGAGTTTATGCTATATATCCTATGACAGATATTGAGTTATTTTTCTGCAGATTTAAGTTGATGGTTTATTTCATGTTATGTGAAATGTTCATTTTACAATATTTGTATTGTGTTTGATCTCAATAAAGTTGGACCGGCTGGAAATAGACATGCATGAGATCACTTGGCATGTAATTTCCATATTACTCATCCAAATTTGATCTATGTCGTTGAGTATATTAGGATGGTGATTGGCGTGGTTTAGTCACGGCATTTAATGTGATAAAAGCTGCGGTAGTTCCATATCTAATGTATGAGACGGACCAGATTGTTAAAGTAATGAGAGAAATAGCATTCAAATGCGCGCATAAAGTTTATAAAGATGTGATTATGTCAAGAAATAATATATGTATAGCCCAAGTGGGAGATTGTTAGGAAATTATTTGATTTCCTAACTTATTTATGGGCAATACATATATTAATTATAATCACAAATTATGCTATTTCAAATTAAATGACTTATATAATGATGATCTCATTTATTGTTTTAAATACTAATTGAATAAGTCATTATTATTTTTGATTTGGAATTAAATAAGAATAAAACCGGATATTATTTTTTGTTCCTTAGATAATTATCTTTTGGATTTTAGATATATTATCTTTTGGGCCTTAGATACTATTTTATTTGGGCTTAAGGGTTTAATGGGTGCCATGCTCAAATATAAATAGACCTTCAGGGTTTCGGTCCCCAATATACCAAAGCCGCCTTTGTTACTCTTTCCCCATCAAAAGAGTTGCAGTTCAGCCTCCTAGGAATACAGAAGGCTTTGGTTGAGGAAGATCGAAAGAACCACAAGATCCAAATTCTTCCGATCGTATGATTCATGTTTATGAATTCAGGTACGCTTCCGCATTCGAGTATGATATGATATATTTTTGATGATTCAATATGGATGATCTGGGTTATTAAAATTAATTTATTCCAACATAATTGATTAGAGACTTGAAAATGTTTAATTATATGTCTTGGATAATGTTTGTTTTATTTTATAATGTTGATTTTATTATTTTATTTCAAAAAACTTGGTTAATAATTATGTTTATTACATATTTAGAATTATAAAGACTTTAATGTTTGTGAATTTAGAAATTATAATTTTTTTATGTCTTTAGAAATTATAAATTTATTGAAATGATTGTGAAATTATATATATTATTTGATATTTAATAATTTATTATTTAAAAAAAATTGGCGGGCTACCCGCCGTTAGGCGAGGCGGGAGAGGAATTCGGAACCATCTCATTAGGTGGGACGGAGCAGGCTAACTCGTTTGCCACTCCTAATCATGAGCTTATAAAAATTGATATAATTATTTGTTTAATTGATTTAGAATGTTTAATTGGTTGTTGTTGAAGTGTCGCTGTATTTGTTGTAGAACCGAGAAATAATGAGTATTTAATTGGGTTAGAGTCACTGAGAATTTTGATTTATTGATTGATTGAAAATGTTGGATGTTTTGGTTGTTGATTGATTTTATTGAATTGGTGGTGGGTGAATTCGTTTCTTGAATTGTTGAAAAATGATTCGATATTGAAATTGGTTTGATTTCGAAATGATTTGGCTTTTAATCCGTTGAAAAAGGTTGAGAAATGATTTGGATGGGATCCGAGAAGAATGGCAAAGTCCAAATTTTAGGAAAGATATTGCTGAAATTTTCATAAGTTTGGATTAAACTGAATAATGAAAAAAATGAGAATTTATTTACTTTAGTTTGGTTAATTAAAAAAAATGAGTATTTAGGAGTAAATGAAGTTCGTAATTGTTCTGGAAACTTGGTTGAATAAAAAAGAGTTTTACTCGATTTTACGAATCATGGAAAAGATTTCGTTTTGCAGCATTCTTGCGACTTGAAGAAAATTGTTTAAAAATAAAACTGATGATATAGTTTCAATTAAGATTCTGGTTTATAAACTGGATGATTTTTGGGCCTTTAAAAGAGGTTGTCTTTAAAGTAGAGATTAGAAGACTTGATTTAAAGTGTTATTTGAAAAAATTTGGATTGAAAAATCATTTTATTTGAATTTGCTTTTGACGAAACAAAATGGTTTCTGATTCTCTGAGGAATGTTTTAAACTTAGAAAAGAAATTGAAATCAGCTTTGGTAACTTGTTTTAAATAAAGATGGTCTTGGTACTTGAATAAAATTAAAAGCGAGATCTATTCAATTAAATCTGATTTAAGAGTTATGATTTAGGAAATTTCAAATTTGCATTATAAAAAAATGAAATTGGTTATCGCTCTCCTAAAATTTAGAGACCTTGTCGTAGAATTTAATTTAATAAATCTTAATTTAAGATAAATTAATCTAATTTAATAACTTATTTTGATTTGGATTGATTTTGACCAAAAAAAAATATTTTGGGACCTTAGGGAAAGGCTTTGAAAGTTTTCAGTGGTTTTCAAAAGCAATTGAATTCAAATGTTTAAGCTTGCGATGAATTATTGAAGTTAATTTGAGACTTTTAATTGGGTGAAAATGGGCTTTTGAAAGAAATATACAGGGTACTCAATCGTGCGAGGTGCATAGGACACTCAATCCTGCGAGGGTTTTTCTGATGGCGAGGTGTATCGGGCACTCACCCTGCAAGAATACAGAAAATTTTGCCTGCGAGGGGTACAGGATACTCACCCTGCGAGACATATAGTGTACATATATGCGAAAAAACTTTAGAGGAAAAATGTCCAAGTTAGCTACCGGATGTGTCGCATTCTGGCAATGTAACCGACACATGAGCTCACGACTAGTAGAACAAGCATACATCATACTGCATTTGTTTGATATTGTTTGGGCACGCTTAAGTGTTTTAATTTGCTTATCTGATGAATTCTGTTTAACTGTTAATTGTGGTACTTGCTGTAATTGTTCTCTAATTATGTTTGCCTTGTATTATTTGTGCCTGTGATTGATTCTGTTTTGAGACCGAGCAGAGATTTGTTTATATGTTAGGTCAGAGGCCGAGATTTGTTTGTATGTTGGATCGGAGGCCGAGATTTATCTGTATGTTGGGACAGAGGCCGAGAGTCGTCTGTATGTTGGGCCGGAGCCATGACTTGATTTTGTATTAGACCGGAGGCCGTACTTGATTATGTTATGGAATATTATTTGAGTTTTGAAATTCTTATATTAAAGAAGAGAACTTTAAATCTTGGATAAGTAAATGTTGTGGTTTTGAAGAGGTTCATAAGATGAACGATGATCTTTGCTTTTGAAATTCATTCTTCTTTTTATAGTATCCTCTTATGACAATTCTTGAACTCTCTATTGAGAATCTGCAAGGACGATGTTCTCATCCCCTATTGACTTCTCTTTTCAGGACGGCTGAGGATGTTGTGTGAAGTTTTTGCTCAGTTCTTAGCTATGATGTTTTGTTTGAATATATTAATCATAGTTTTTTTCTCGCCTTTGTCATTATGATTTGTAAGAGGGATAGAAGTTGTAATGATTTGTATGTATATGATATTTGTAAGTTACTTGTGTAAAGAAGTTTTGTATGTCTGTATATACATGTTTGTAAGAAAGAAAAAAGAATTTTCGTTTTTTTTAAAAGAAAATAACGATACGATTTAGAGTTAAAGACTCCTATTTTAATATTAAATATATAGAAATGGTCATAATATCTTTATTATCAAAGTATCACAACAAAAAACGTGACATTCTAATAATAAAGATGTTATATAACACTTAGTATATAGGTACATAAGTCGGATTGACCTGTTCAATTGAAAATATATAAACTAAAAAAATATATGGTTCGAACAAATCACCTTAAATATTTGGAATATACATCTCACCATTATGCTACTGAATTTTTTTAAGGGGAGTTCTATGGTGCTTACCAATATAATCATCATGTTATGCGGACTGTATGTGTCACTGGTGGACTGTGACACGTGTTTGTGGGGAGAGGTCAAAGATACTGTGTTGATGCTATAACGGCAAAGGAGCTCATCTGATTCCGTTTTTGATTTGGCCTAAATTTATTAATTAATGTAAATAATGTATTTATATTAAGTAGTAATATGGGCTGATCCAGTAGATGTGTTCGTGGGCCATGGGGGATTTTAGGCTCAGGTAGTTAATTGGACCTGCATTGCATATGTCTATGAGTGTGACCACATGGATAGGTCCAAGGTTCATGTTTTTGTTCTTCTCTTGCCTTCACATGTCTTCACGCATGAATTGATCAAGGGTGAGTCTTCTCTTTCCTTATTTCATCACAAATAACCCAAAGTATATGGTTTCCACTTTCCATATTATTATCTTTGTATATTTTTTTTTCTGATATATTATTATTATTATTATTATTATTATTATTATTATTATTATTATTATTATTATTATTATTATTATTATAAAATTGATTTTCATACCCATTAATTGTTAATTATTAGTACAAGAAATTACCATTTTAAAGTGATAAAATATATTTTTTAATCTTTAATTAAAATTTTTTAAGACAGCTGTGCAATTATCTAACAAATTGAATTTGCATTCTATTATATTTGTATAAATATTTTTTTTTCTATTTTCATTCTATGTTGAAGGCTCAGGATGATGATGGGTTGGAAGATTTAACAAGTGATTCAGTTGATTAATATCTCTATAATTTAGAATAGACAACTCATCATTATATTCTGATCTTCTATGTTACATGCATGAAGTTGAAAGAGATTTTTTTATGATACTCGTTCAATATGTCACCATTTTAAATACATAAATTGTATGGATTCAGTTCTATTTTTTATAAGAGTAGGGGGATTACATTGAAATTTTAATATTGTATGTAATTTTTGAAAAAGAGAATGACAGTTCTATTTTATCCTGTAAACATTCATCACTAGGAAATTGATACTTCTGCGTCATGAAGTAAACTTAATTTCTTGTTTAGTATCTAAATTTTTTAATTATCTAATTTAATTTACACAAAAATCACGTATTGTTATTGATTCTAAAAATTACAAACAGAAAAATAATATTAGTATCTGTTATTAACAAGGTAAAAAAAATAGAAAGCATTAAGTATTATAACAAGGTAAAAAAATAGAAAGCATTAAGTATCATAATACTATACAATCAGTTTTGGTCATAGAAGGTCATTGAAACAAGCACATTTTTGGCACCAATGGTTTCGTCTTACACTTTCGAAGCCTCCACTTTTGAGACGTTGTGGGCCCACTCCTCAGCCAAGAATTTGCCCACTCCTTGTCAACCGACCACGACGAACCCGCCGGCAACGGTCAGACCAACGGCGGCGCGCTGAGGCTAGGGTTGTATTTTGGGGAGAAATAACGCTGAGACTGAGGAATCAGAAATGAGGCTCGAGAGGAGGGCAAGGGTTTCCTCTTACTGACGACCAGAATTTGGGTCTTCTTCTTTTAACCAAAACGTAAAAAAACAACGCCGTTTCATCACAGCTGCTTTGGAACTTTGAACCAAAAACTTACTTTGGATATTTTTATGGCAACAATATTAGACTAAACAAGTATTACCATTAAAAATGCCAAAAAATCCAACTACCTGAGCCCAAAACCCCCATGGTTCACGAACACATATACTGGACCAGCCCATATTACTACTTAATATAAACACATCATTTACATTAATTAATAAATTTAGGCCAAATCAAAAACGGAATCAGATGAGCTCCTTTACCGTTATAGCATCAACAAAATATCTTTGACCTCTCCCCACAAACACGTGTCACAACCCACCAATGACACATACAGTTCGCATGACATGATGATTATATTGGTAAGCACCATAGAACTCCCCTTTTTTTAATATACTCATCATGAAAAGAGTTATATGTAATTTACTATATTACTATTATTATATACATAATATTATATTTTACATTATAATTTTATAAATTAAAAAAAAAATCTATCTCATTTATTTAAATTTTGACAATTATTATTTATAATTATAAAAAACTAAAAAATTTAAAATTATATTAGTTGTATTTTTTATTAAATTTATTATAATTTTATATATATTTAATTATTATTACCAGGTTAAATAATTCAATTAGTAATTCAACAGATAAAATATTAATCCAGTGATCCAATGCTTTGACTGGATTGATTACCGATTTAGTTTTGATAACTATAGTTTGTAATATGATTGTCACAGTTATTTTATTTTGTCTTTTTATATCTCTTTATACTTCCACACTAATTTGACTGGTACAACTCTTCTTAAGATTATCTTTTTGTAATTTTTTTTTGTGTTAAATCCTGTTGTTCATAAAAAAAATAATATGTTAAAGATTGAACCAACAAAATTACATTTTGTAAATTAACCAAAATAATTTCATGATCTTGATAAATTATTAAATTTAAATATCAAATCTTTATTTTAAGTAGTTATAAAATATAATTAAGCCCATATTCAAGCTCTAAATGTGTAAAATTTTTAAATCGATAAAAATTAGTTTATATTGAAAAAGATTTAAAATCTAATATAAATCGTGTTCTTCAAATCTAAAAGAATCCTAATCATATACATATGGGGAAAAAAAAAATCAAAACACAAACTCAAATTGGAGTTAATAGTTAAAAGTCTAATACACTATGATTATCATGATTATTCATTCATTACATGTTTCCGGTATGGTTTAAAACAAATTTTTTAAAAAATCATTCCAACCAAAGTTTTGTGATTTATTATGAATGCTTATATTAGACTTTTTATTCAATTATTAAATTCGATTTATTTACCTTCTAGATGGAATTAGATTTAATATTCGATCAATTCTATGCAATTTATACTATATTTATCATATCAAAATATAAAATAAAAATGCATCTTTTTCTAGTGAAAATGGATATATATTAACAATTAAGGTTTATAATGTCCCTATAGACCAAATTATAAATATCATCAAGTGTCACTTCCAACCACATTAAATTTTGGTTTGGTAAGAACAATTTCAGTTAAAAAGTGAGCTACTAAATTATCATATTTTATATATATCACAATATCTAAAATTTTTTAAAAGAATTTTACAATTTTTTATAATCAGACCAAAGTTATCTCCTTGAGTATGTGAATAAAAAAAAAGGTCTTTACTCCATCTATATTATCCCCTTCTATTTCAATTTCAAAAAGAGGAATGCTAGGGGCCAGCAACTTTTGTGATTTGTAGCCATCAAATAGCCATCAATGATGATTTTAATGGTGTGAGATTGGTGTGAGATTTCATCCAATGGCTCACTTTTCTTTGCTGGTTACAGTCTCGATCTTTCAGTGCTGCATCACCGGTAACCACTCTCAATAAGAGGCGGCTATGTAAGGGGAGGCCATTCCCGTGACCATGAGCCTAGTGCAAGTAGAAGTATGAAGAAGGTCCGGATGAGAGGGGAGGAACTACCCTTCTCCAGGCAGCGAATCGCTTGTACTACGCGAAGAGGAATGAATGAAAGCTGATCCTGAAAGGAGGGATACCTCTGAACATTATAGAAGAACCTTCAGTGACATGGTGAAGGGAGGGAGGATGCCTATCGCTATGGAAGACGAGAATAATGGAGCGGTAAAAAATGATGAAGCCATGGCAAATAATGAAGCAGACAAGGAGCCAGTAGGGGTGCATAAAGAAGCAGAAAAGTCAGGGGAACGAAGTCAGAAGCCAAGCATCATGGTTGAAAAGGTGGAAGGTATTTACAATATTGTTTTCAAATGATGCTGCCATGAAAAGTTTAAGAAATCCATGGTGGGACACTTTAATCGTGAAACTTCTAGGAAGAAAGATTTCCCTAGCTGCCCTCACTCGGAGATTAGAATCTATATGGGGGAGAATGAGAAGTTTTGAAGTGATTGATCTTGGCAATGATTTTTTCATTGTCAGATTTTTCTCACAGGAGGATCTCGATTTCACTCTCATAGGTGGCCCATGGAAAATCTTCGACCACTACCTCACGATTCGGTTTTGGCAGCCGGATTTTAACCTGATGAAGGCGACAATCGACAAAATAGCGGCATGGATAAGACTGCCAGGACTAGCAATAGAGTAATATGAAGAATCTATGTTAGAGAGGATCAGAAACATTGTTGGTAGAATTCTACGAGTTGATTCCAACACAGCAGACAAATGCCGTAGAAAATTTGCGCACTTGTGTGTGGAGTTAAATTTACAAGAGCCACTCATATCACAGTACTCTATTAATGGCACCAAATATTTAGTGGAGTATGAAGGGATCCATAGCGTATTTTTGAGTGTGGTATGGTTGGACATGAAAGGTCAAACTGCCCGAAGTTAAAGCAAGGAACTACAACCATCGTGCTAGAAAATGAGGCTGCGAATCAAGGAAGTTAGAAGGATGATGAGGGCAATGGTGGATTACCAGAAAAAGATAAGGACAAAAATGTCCAAACCCATGAAGATAGCACCTTTGGACCATGGATGCTGGTCTAACGATCGACACGTAACAAGAAGGTGGGAAAAGTGAATGATGGGATATGTTGTGGTGATAGTGGAGGTGCGAATGCACAAAATATAAAATTTGCTGGAATAAGGACTAGTATGAGGTATCAAGCTTTGCAGAATGAGGAAAACGACAATTGTCAGACCAATTCCATTATAGTGGCTAATCATTTGGGGCAGAAGAATGTCTCAAATATTCCTCAATCCAAGACAACACCAAGACCCTCTCTATCCCATGAGGCCCATAATGCAAATAACCCAGTGCAACATGTGTCCATTTCAGCACAATCTGACCAACTAGTGGCCTAAAATCGGAACCCAAATAAAGAACATAAACAAGCGCCGACCCGTGAAAAGCAATCAGTCCAATATAAGCATCAAGAGATGCCCAACCTGAACTCAAATGTGAATACCCAGCCCACCATAGAACAACAACAAAGCTCAGCCAACCTTATCCCCTAAAATAGAGAGAAAAAACATCCTGATGTCCCAAGTGAACCTACACTATTACAACCACCAACCCTTCCTCCTCGTCATTTCAGAGAAAATTAGAGCAATTCCCAATCTCAAACCCAAGACTCAACCATGGAAGATACCTTTGTGAATGAATCAGTGCAGTTAGAAGATAGGATGGAAGTACATGAACCAAAACCCCCTAACTTTGAATCCGCAGAAATTGATATCCTCCTATAAGCAGCCCTTGACTACAAAGCCCGCTTTGGCATAGTTAAGGAGAAAATGGAAGGAAACAATCTGGAAAACCATGATATGGAGTGTGAGGAAGAAGTAGCCATCGCAGAAAATCAATGCGAGAGCTTTGTTCCCGCAGGGGACGAAATTCACTATGCAAGTTGACCCAATGTGGGTCTCCCTTACACTATTGCTTTTAATGATTCTCATATCGTGGAATTGTCAGGGAGCAGCTGGTAAAGCTTTTAGACATTCCCTGAGAGAAATTATTAGGCAAAAGAATCCGAACATGGTGATTTTACTAGAAATACGCTACAGTGGGGGAGAAAGCTCAGAGGGTAATAAAGAGTTTTAACTTTGACTTCTATCATATACAAGAAGCAAGAGGATTTAGTGGGGAAAATGGATCATGTGGCGAAACCCAAACCTAACTGTATCGGTTTTGAAGACAACATAACAATATGTACATATGGAGATAATTCAAGAGGATAGGAAAATCTGGCTACTTACAGCAATATATGCAAGCCCATAACCAAGTTCAAGGAAGGAGCTTTGGGAAGATGTTATAAGTATGGCTGGGAGCACAAAGGAGAATTGGATGCTTGTGGGAGACTATAATGAAATAGCACACCCTTCAGAGAAGAAAGGAGGAGCAAGAACAGACATACAAGCTTGCATAAAATTTCAAAACTGGATCAATGATTGCTCCCTCATTGGTCTGGGATTTATGGGATCGAAATTCACATGGAAGGGACCAAAGTGGGAAGGCATGGAAAGGATTTTCAAACGATTGGACCATGCATTGGCTAATGCAGAATGGTGAACACATTTCTCTGAAGCCAGGGTTGATGTTCTTGCAAGGACCCAATCCAACCATCACCCTCTTCTGATAACAACAAAGCCGTAATTCAAATATATAAAAGAAAAACCTTTTTGCTATGAGGCCATGTGGAGAATGCACCCGGAGTTTGGCGGCTTCTTGCAACAACACTGGAATAACACAGTAATTCTATCACAATCCCTTACCTCCCTGTCCGAGAATCTTAGAATTTGGAACAGAGACATCTTTGGGCATATAAGAAGGCAGAAAGTATGTATCATGAATAGAATAGAAGGAATTCAGAGAGCTAAAGCTTATGGAAAGAATAAATTCCTTGAAAAATTGGAAAGGGATTTGCAGGCACAATTAGAAGAGGTCCTTGATAAGGAATAGCTCATGTGGAAGCAGAAATCGAGGGATGCATGGGTAGTTGACGGGGATCATAATACACGATACTTTCACACTAAAACTATAACCAGAAGAAGGAGAAATATGATTATAAAATTGAGAGGCCAAACTGGAGAATGGATAGAAGATCAAGTTACCTTAGAAAACTATGCCAGGAGTTTTTTTTTTTTTTGAGTCGCTGTACTCAAAAGAGGATGTAATTCAAAATAAGTTGAGGACCAAAAGAACATACCCTGCCTTAGAAGAAGCAATACGACGTAGTCTGGATACTGTCCCTGATGCTGAGGAGGTAAGGAAATCCATTTTCAATATTGGATCTTAGAAAGCACCTGGAATTGATGAATTTCTAGCCCTATTCTATAAAGAGAATTGGAATATGCTTAAAAATGATATGCTAGAACATCTGCAATCTGTTTGGAATGATCCCTGCAAGATTGAAGAATATAACCGCACATTTATTTTCCTCATACCAAAAATACAGAATCTAGAATTTATCACACAATTTTGACCTGCACTGTGCAATGTGAGCTACAAATGCATCACTAAGATCATCGTAGAAAAACTAAAGCCAGCATTGGAAAGAAGAATTGCACCCTACTAGTCCAGTTTTGTACTGGGACGGAAAATTCATCATAACATTATTGTTGCAAAGGAGATTATGCACTCTATGCAAAAAAAATTATGGAAGAAAAGGGTTTATGGCAATAAAGTTTGATTTCGAGAAGGTCTATGACCGCCTTAACTGGAGCTATTTGAATGACTGTCTTGTGGAAATTGGACTCTCAAATAGAATGACCAATCTTATCATGGCTTGTGCCAAATCTATTGAATACACCCTTTTATGAAATGGAGGAAAAACCAAAGAATTTAAACCGTCAAGAGGCATTAGGCAGGGAGACCCTATTTCTCCTTATCTATTTGTTATTGCGATGGATAAACTATCACAACTTATTGAAGATAGTGTGGAGGAATAGAATTGGAAGGGATTTAAAATTGGGAGAGACGGACCAATGATTTCACATCTTTTATTGCAGATGATCTGTTGGTGTTTGCGGAAGCGAACCCTTCTCAAGTTGATAATATTATGTCAGTTATGGATAAATTTGGCAAGGCGTCGGGCCTTACAATCAACAGGGCTAAAACGTCTATCATCTTCTCCAGAAATGTCAAGGAAGATTTGAAAAGGGAGATTAAAGACATATGCAACTACCAAGAACAGCCAAGCCTAGGAAAGTAAATTGGAGCCATGATAACATACCATAGGGCTGGGAAAGAGAATTACAAGAATATCTTGGAAAGATTGAAGAATAAATTGAAGGGATGGAAAGCACAATCCTTATCCCTAGCAGGACGAGTGACTCTAGCCAAGGCAGTTTTAACTCCTATGGTGAATTATGACATGCAGCATTCTATAGTGCCTAAAGACGTGCTTTTAGAAATTGAGAAATCACAACGAAGGTTTGTGTGGGGAGAAACACAAACTCAGAGAAAATTTCACCTTATGGGATGGGATACCATGTGTATGGAGAGAAGATATGGAGGGCTTGGCTTTAAGAGTCTAGAAAAGGTTAATGAAGCTTTTCAGATGAAAATTATTTGGAGGATTTTGAAAGAACCTGAGACATTATGGGTTCAAGTACTGTCACACAAGTACACAAGGTACTCAGATTCACATCATGAGTTTGATAGCAAGAAAGCAAATTCCATGTTTTAGAGGGATATCAATAAGATATGGCAGCAGCACAGAGACAAATTCTCATGGAGCGTTAAAAATGGAAGGAATATATCATATCTTCGGGATAACTGGCTAGAAGGAGAGGGACCTTTAGTTCAATATTTCCAAGGCATCACAGAAGAAATTAGCAGGAAGACAGTAAGTAATTTTGTAAATAGGAAAGGTCAATAGGATCAGAATCTCATTAAAAGCCTCCTCTCAGAACAAATTTGTAGGAGGATCATGGAACAACCTGTCCCAAAATAAATTGTAGGAGATGATGTAGTCTATTGGGCGAACACAGCTAATGGTTTGTTTTCTATGGCATCAGCATATAGAATCCCGAATCCTCAACAAGGGGGTGATGACCAAGTTTGGAAACAGATTTAGAGGTGGGATGGCCCTGAGAGAGTGAAAGTTTTTGCTTGGCTGAAAGTACACCAACGACTCTTGACAGCAGAGAGGAAAACAAGAATGTTTGGTGCATTCCCTTACTGTCACGGATGCAATGATACTGAAGAATCCCTATTACATGCCCTGCGAGACTGTCCAACTGTGAGTAGGACATGGGTGGCACTAATACAACCTAGCAGCATCCCAAAGTTCTTTACTATGAATATACGGGAATGGATTGATTTTAACCTAGATTCTGAAATAGGAATAAAAGCCACCAAGGGGTGGAAAGAAATATTCCTCATAGCTTGTTGGAAGATTTGGTATTGGAGAAATAAGGAATTGGCAGAACTGCCCTTCAAAATTTCTGAGAGTGCTGCGATGATTATGTGGGGAACAACAATAGCAATGAAGGAGGCCTACAAAAGAAGAAAGGAACAAGAAAGCATGCCCACCTGGGTGCGTAAGAATATTGGATGGAAGCTACCAGAGAGAGAATGGGTAAAATTAAATAATGATGGGGCAATGTGTGAAGAAACAGGAAGAATGAGATGTGGAGGAATCATAAGAACGCATTTGGGAGAATGGTTAGGAGGCTTTGTGGCGAGATTGAGAAAGTGCAATAGCATTCAAACCGATTATGTAGGGGTCATTCATGGCCTTGACATAGCGTGGAGCCTGGGCATGCAAAGGGTTATTATTGAGATGGATTACAATGAAGGAATTGAAAGCATAAACAAAGGAATTAAGGATAAATGCTATCACAATCCTCAGTTGCAACAAATTTTCCAAAGGGTTAATAAGCCATGGGAATTAAAGTTCCAACATGTTTATCGAGAGGTCAATCGAAGCGCAAATTGGATGGCGAAGAAGGGTTGTAGTATGCCCATGGGATTCCATTTTATAGATCAACCACCAGAAGTAATTGTTCCTATGCTCTGTGATGATGTAATAGAGGCCAATGTACCCCGCCCAATTAATATCTCTTAGTCTATTTCTTTTGGGCTTAAGCCCTGCCACTCAACCAAAAAAAATGGAAAGGGAGGACTCTATCTCCAATGTGGCAGCTCCAACCACTACTCCTTCTTCATCTCTAATAACTACCCCTACTCCACTCCTTCCTCTTTAATAACAGCAGCATAAAAAAGGATGAGCTTTGGCTTCCTGGCAGTGGGTTTTGTAGCTGACTCGGTGTTGTTTCTCTCGCGACTTTGGTTTCGATAAAAATCTACATTGCCTTCTCCATTATAATTTCAAGTAAAGATTCATCTTTATCAAAAATTATTTTGTTTATTTCCACCCAAAAATTGTGCGTGCAGCATAGAAACAACCTTCTTCTTTCTATGTCAATTTGATTCATCATCTGTTCGATCTATTGATGCAAGGACGATGGAGGTGCTGCTTCAGTATGGAAAGTGAAAGGAGGGATGAACCAAAACTCTCTAGACCACTTTCAATCTTTGAATAGGCGTTCTTTTATCTCCTCTCTCTCCCAACACCTAGGACATAGAGAAATGCATCTGACCCCTCTCATCTGTAGATTGATTCTTGTGGGTAGTAAGTTATTCAGAAGTCTCTACTCTTCAGATAAAATTCAGCGTTCTCACTGGTATCTTTTGTTTCTAGATTTGATTCCAATTTGGTGTTGCTCCTTGGTTTGGATTGCTGCTCTGGGTTTGATTTTGTGCTCGAACTCATATTTAAACTCTCCTATTTTACTGAGACTCCAATAGTAGTTGTCATCTTGTGTTTGAATATTTGTTGATAGTGCTAGAATTTGTGATGCTTCAAAAGGTAGATTTAACGCCAAGGGTATCGTACCCCATAACTATCAACATCCAGATTTAACGCCACTTTTTCAGGAAGGTGCTCAAGAAATACCTCTTCTTCATTGCTCTCCAATATGAAGTTCGCTAAGGTATTGGCCACTTTCTTGGCATCTCTTATTACATGTACCACCTTCACTCTCCAGTTCATTTCTATCATCTTTCGAATTTTAAGAATAGGTCTGGTTAGCTCTAAATCAGTCTCCGGATGATTTTTTATCAGGTCTACAGACCCTTTTGAATCAGTCTCCGCTATGATCCATTTGATTATTTTTCCCACGCGATTTCCAGTCCTATTTTAGTAGCATGGATCTCTGTTTCAATAGCCTTCTTTATCCCCAATTTTCTCGCAAATTCCTAAACTCATACTCCAACCTCATCCCTTAGCAACCCTTCAAAACATGTCAGGCCTGGTGGTTAGTATTTATTTTTGGTGTCTAAGGAGAAAAAAAGAAAAAAAAAGAAACAAAGCAACAAAAGAAAAGACAACAACAAAGCTAAGAAACCAAAGCAATAGCCAAATCTTTCTGGATTAGGTGTAAGGTCTCTTTAGGTGGATTAAACCACTCCGAATGAACATTCTCTCTTCTTGCAACAGTTCTAATAAGATAATCAGCAGCCAAATTTACTGTTCGCAGCAAAGGAACAACCCTGGCCTTCCACTTTCTTCCCAATAATTCAATAATTTTGCAAATAAAATCCTTATCCCTGGCATGGTCCATAGCATTCACATTACGAAGGATGAAGACAGCCTCCAGGTAGTCCGTCTCGCAGATAATGTCTCAAAATCTCGCATTCTAGACCAAGATCAAACCACTAAAAATAACAAAAATTCACCGCTAAGAGCAGAATCCATCGACGATGCTCCAGAGCATCTTTTTGGTGGTTAGTATTTATTATAAGGTTTAATTACTCTGTTGGTCCCTATAGTTTTGCGAAATTTTTAATTAGGTATGTAACACCCTACCACATAGAGTCTTACGCTTAAGTCACAAAACTGAGGTGGTGAAGTGTTACGACCTCTAAAAATAAAAATATGTATATAATAATAGTAGTTAAAAGGAATTTATACCGAGGAGCCTTTGAAGAAAAGTTTAAAACAAAAGTCGTAACACTCACGTAAACGGAAACTTGTGTACGAAGAAACGTAAGATATATGTGTATGAATAATAAAAAGGGAGTGTCAAAGATATAATTAACAAAGCTTCCAAGTTGGTTCGCGAAGATTAACCGGCCAACCAGAACATACAAGTATATATATAAAAGGATCCCAAAATGACCTAAAGTAGAAAACGACAGCCTGTTTCTACGAGTCAACCTCTAAGAGGGACAAACATAAAATACAAGGTGGAGAATCTATATACATTCATAAATATAAACAAAGTTATGACCCTGAGTCCCAAGAGTTCTTTGCTTCGTCAGCGTCTCCAGAATACAGAGTGGTGCTTCTCAACCTGCATCTGAAAAACAACAATATTGTATAGAATGAGAATCGGGGATTCTCAGTATGGTTAAGGTACCCACATATATAATAAATAAGGTCCTGGGAAAGCCAAAGGCAATCCTAGAACGCCGACAATCAGATTATAAATCTTAAGGAACTAAAGTTGAAACCATAAACGAGGGTAGGTCTCTAAGGTTCTAAACTTGATCAACATCGCATCAAAACCCTCAATCTCTTCGCCTTTCTTCCGTTCCTCCAACTCCGATGAAATTGCATAGACAGACAAAACAGACAAGTCAAACACATACAGAAAGCATATGTAACAAGTAGGCAATTAGCAATTAACATGAATAAACAATTAAGCAAGGCAAGACAATGCACACTCAAACAAAACATACAAATGCAGATGATGCATGCCTTTCCTAGCGCAGGCCATGAGCTCATTCGTCGGTTGTCTACCCGCAACCCAATGTTACTCGAAGTGAACCCCGAATATGATCCCTTTACTGTGTCAATTACACACCTTGGCATTACGGTTACCCGTATCAATTAGGACTCATTATAATAACATTTCAATGTATATCACAGTAAGGAACAGTGCTATCAATTAGGCGAATATTCCTGCATTAGCAATCTCAGGCTATCCATTAGGCGAGCATTTTCACATTAGTAGTTTGGCACAAGACCCATTCAATATACACTTTTCATAATTTACATATTCGTTTAGATTATCTCTTTCATACGTGTTTTTTCATTTCACTTCTCTCTATTATACCTCTACATCGCCATCACTACAAAACATACCTCCGCATCACCGTTTAGCTATACATACCTCCGCATCACCGCCTAATGATACAAACCTCCACATCACCCATTGACCTTAAGCCTTCCTTGGTTGTCCTAATACTACTATTTTAGAACCTAAAGCTGGGTATTGAGGTAATTTGGTCATAGTTAAAACTAGTGGTTTTGCTTAAAAAGGATGTTGTTATTGTTTTTGAGAAAATGCAGCAAGGAACAGCAGGGGCAGTAGATTTGTTAAATTCACTAAAAATCCAATTCTAACCCATTACCTTTCAAAATTCATGTTTTTAAACAAGACTCTTCCGGATTTTCAGAAAACTAAATTTTAGATTAATACCATGTCACATGAAAAAGTTATGAGCTTAGAAATACAGCCCTACCTTTTAGAAATCTGTTTTCAAAATCCAGCAAGCAACTCACACTTTTTGCAACATATCTAATTGGTTAAAAAGAGTTTTGACACGAAATTTAAACTGGAGATTTTGGACATATAAGGCTTGAAACTGCCGTTAGTTTCAGCTCAAAATCTGATCATAATTGTAAATTAAGTGGGTTGGAAGTTGGTGCTTCTGCAGTAGAGAAACAGAATTTTCTGCAAAAAGCATCAATCTTTAAAAATTCGTTTCTTCCAAACCACTCATCAATAAAATTTGAATTTTTTATGAGACACTTATAATACATCAGAGTTTCATGAAAAAATAGTTTCATTTAAAAATAGGGTCTGGTCTGCTCCCAAAAACTTGTTTATTCCACTGTCAATTATGTAGAAAATTCTACCCTGGGCCTTTTCAACAACTTTACATGCCATAACTCATATTCATTTCCACTACAGCATAAGTTGCCAAAATTCATAATCAACCCAAATCAACAATTTAATTCAACAACCAACAGACAATTCAACTTATCTTATGAGTCAACTAGCCTAAGTTTTCACGACACATTACATATTATATACGAGAAACCAAAACCATACATTGGCCGATTTCCCGATAACCCGGAACATCTCAAGCGTTTCCGAACCACAAGCTCCACAACTCCAGCCCCCTCACCAACAATACCCAGCTAATCCTCTAGCTTCCAACTTCTCAAATTAACTCCAACCGATAACCAATTTCAATTTAATATCATAATTATCACTATAATCAATATAGAGTTCACTAAATCAACATCCCACAAAAGGTTGGAGGGTTGTTACCTTGCCCATAGCTCAAGTGAGTCAAACCCAACAAAACCCACAAACTAATTCGAACCTAAATACCGAAATCAAACAAGATTCAACATGGATACACATTGAATTTCGAAATTGGGAAGGAGAGAATCTGAAACTGGAAAGTGAGTTCCTTATCAAATTGGTCCTTTGGTTAGTTTTGATGATGACGTGTCACGTTAAGTGCCACGTGGCATGATGATGTGGTAGCTAATGTCACGATTGGTTGACATGTCATGTTAGTGACACCTGTCACGCCACGTGTCACTGACATACAAAAAAGTTATTTATAATCAAAATAGTCCCTGAAAGTTCAGACATAAGTCATTTTTATCTCTAAAATTTTAAAAATTAATCAAATTAATCCTTATATGATTTTTTTATTTTTTCTTTATAATATTAAATTTAAAATATTTTTTATAGTACTAATTTTAATATTATTTTTTTATACCTTAATAAACAAAAAATTCTCTTTACATAAAATAATAAAAATAATTATATTATAAAATTAATTTGTCATTTGTATTTTAAAATTATACATTTTCAAATTATAGGTTGTGTAGTTAGTTTTGTAGCATTTTAAAATAACTACTATAATTAATTTTTTAGATCTCACTAAATAAATATAATAGTTTTTTTAAACAAACTATATTAAAATATTAAAATTCAGCAAGTGATCTCACAAATTGGTTTTTTAATTATTGAGTTCTATCATATAAATTAAACAATAATAAAAATGATAATTCAAAAAAAATAAAAGATTTAAATTTTAAAATAACTACTATATTATTTAGTGAGATTTAAAATATTAAATTATTAAATATATAATCAACAATAATTTGATAAACTCGTTTAAATAAAACAATTTCACTATAAAAAAATTACAATTTTAAAATATAAAATTTTAAAATACAAATGACAAAATAACTTTATAATAATATAATTACTTTTATTATTTTATGTAAATAAAATTTTATTTATTAAGGTCTAAAAAAATAATATTAAAATTAGTACTATAAAAAATATTATAAATTTAATATTATCAACAAAAAATAAAAAAAAATTATATAAGGACTAAGTTGATTAATTTTTTAAATTTTATGGATGAAAATGACTTATGTCTGAACTTCCAGAGACTATTTTGACTTCTAGAGACTATTTTGATTATAAATAATTTTTTCACATGTCAAGTGACACGTGGTGTACCAGGGGTCATTGAGCTGACACGTCAACCAATCATCTTGTAACACGTGGCATTAACCTTCTACATCATCGTGCCACGTGGCACTTAACGTGATACGTCATCATCTAACTAACAGAAAAACCAATTTAACTTACGTTTTATCTTTCAATGACAAATATAACTAAAAAATATTATTTAAAGGCTAATTTAAAAAATAAATAATTTTTCATGGACAAATTTAACTATTAATTTTTATTATTCAATAAATATTTTTAAAAAAATCATTTTCAAAAATTCATTAAACATTATTTTTGTTGAGAGTTATTTTAATATAATAATATTTTAACTAAAAGTAAATGAGATTACATACGAAAAGTCTGTAAACTTCTTTTTTTTTTTTTCTAAAATTAGAAATGAAACTTGAATTTACGATCTTTAAGTGAGTATAGAAAAATTATGTCATGCAAACATTCACAAACTCTTATTAATAAATCATATAAAAATAGTATACACGAGAATATATTATACTTATCATCGTCATAATATTTGGTTTTTAATAAAGAAATGTCACCAATATATATACCAGAAGAAAGTTCGTACAGCACACGAGCTGAAACAATCTCTATCATTTGCCATTTTTTACACTATTGAAATAACTAATAGAGAAAAATGCTAGTTAAACAAGCTAAGTTATTTTTGTGTAATTAAGTCTAATTAAAGTTTTTTTCTTTTTTTACGTAGCTCCTTTTTTTTTAACTAAGATTTTTAGTTATCAATCCTTAACTCATTAAACTAACTTATTTGAATTTTGTTATCAAAATGACTTAATCATCTGACATTACTAATTAGTAAAGAGTCATTCTATGGTACAGATATAAATCCATACAGATTTACAGATTTTATATTTGAATGAATATGAGATTGACACGTTGATGTGTTGTTGCAGGGCTTGTCTCCCAGATTTATGGTAACTGTGGCTGAGCCGTTAGCCAAGGGATTTTTGTTAGAGTATCTGTTGATGGACTTTTTGAGCTGGACTTTGCTAACAAAAAGAAGTGGGCATTCAAAGAAGATGGGTATTTCTTTTTTTTTCTTTGGGAGTGGGAGCAAAAAAAAGAGAAACAAATGCCCTGTTGCATCGATGGAGGGCGAAGCATTGACGAAGACGTTATCCCCAAAAAGGAAGCCCTAGGGTCGAGGGACAGGAATAGGGCCGATGAAGGTGTTGGCGTCGTGGAGGTTGAAGCCGGGAAACAGGCTACAGTCGACGTTGTGGGTTCGTGCCCTATCGCTCATTAAGTGCGTCTGGTCGTAGACGCTTCCGCTACAGGCGTGGTCGGAAGTTGGTGTTGTTGGCGTGCTGTCGTCGGCAGAGGTATGAAATTGGTTCTTTCAGGTCTTTTGGATTATACTGTATTCACCATAGCCACACTAATTAGGCACACACAAAGACAGTCTCTCACGCTTTATACTTTCTGTCACTTGTCTTTGTGGTTTATGTCACTCAACCACAAGGTCTATGTCTGCTGGCTCAACCCTGCAGCATCAGCCGTCTTATCCATGTTCTTTGTTGAGTAGTGTTCTTTCATGATGTGCCCATCATTTATTTCATTCGGAAGTTTGAAACTGTTATGTGATTGGGGGAGAAAATGAATCATATGGATTTGAGTGTTATTTCAATTTTGTAGGCTTATTTTATTTTCTGATTTTTTTGAAAAAAGTGTTCAAGGACAAATGTAGGAGGCAATGGCTATAAGCATGTGGTGGTTAAAAAAATTATGGTGCCCATGTGGAGAAGGTTGTGTTTTTTTTTTTTTTTGAACTGATCATTGCCATTAGACATTGCCCGTTGGAACCATTTCTCTCTCTTGAAAGGTGCTATTTGGTAATGAAAATGTTAAGAATGTGTTAGTTCTTTCATCGAAGGTGGGAATTTTTTTTTTTGGCTCAAATATTGCTTCTTATAGGATAGTAAACCTGGAAAAAGGGGTGCAGGGTATTTTGCCATTTAATTTGAGGATGCTTTATGAGACTTGGTTTCACGTGAGTCATCCCTCGTATTTGTAATCAATGAACCTGGAAAGGGAATTTAGTCATTGTTTATGATGAAACAAGCTAGTCAGCTCTTCTAGACTCATATTCATCCTTTATCTAAATGCATACTATAAAACAAATAAAATTTTCACCTAATGAACAATTTATTGATAAAATTCTGAAAAATGGCAAGATCTTGGTTCTATTCCGAAAATCGTAGTTTAAAATTTTTTTGAAGGCGAAAATGAATAAAATAGATGTTGTAAAAGGAAATGCTTGATCTATTGCAAATCTGTAGGCTCCTAAAAATAAACAAATATTGTATGAATATGTGTGTTATCCGTTTTCAGAAGAAAATATTTCCTATGCCAATCATGCGATAGAGTATGGCTGCCATTCGTTTCTGTATTGGTTATTATTATAATGTCACTTAAGGCAGTTATTGTTATTGTTCTTTACTGTTTTGACCTTATGGAATTTTGATGAATTCCTCAACTAAACCATTCATTCAGGAAGACAAGGTTGAAAGAGAGCAAGTATTGAGGGAACGCTCAGTCATTGATACTTATTCATGGTCACTACACCCTGTTCCAAGATTGGATACGACGATATGTAAGTTTGTTGTTGTTGTGAGTTTCTTGATGAGTGCACCAGTAATTCAATGTGCGTTAACTATGGAGTAACAGTGAACAACAATGATTTGATATGTGTTTAATTATGTAAAAATATGCTGGTTGTGACTCTGTATTCGATTTGAGAGTATTACAGAATCTTTCCCGTCCGGGACTAGTCAATGAATTAGGTTTGATTTGTAACTGGATGGATGATGACCATATGGTGTTATAGGCTGGTTTAACTATTTACATATGCTTAGGTTATGATAACTTCTTAATCGGTTGTACGTTTTTTGACTTACTTCCGCCTTGGTTGTATCATGTTACCAACGAATATTTTCCAGGTGATTGAAGTCCTGTGAGTTTGAAGATGGATCCGAGCTTTCAACTTAGTGGTGGTGAGGATGACAAAGATTGGCAAAGTGAAGAAGAGTATTTCGGTGTCTCTAGTTTGAGTGGGGAGGACGACAACTACTCCTTTGGGAATGACTCTGAGGCAGGCAAAACGACTGACGACGTGCACAGGAACGGCCTTGGTGCAGACCCAGTGATAAGTGAGAGGGATGCTCCAGGTTTCAGGTCCGCAGAGGATTTTGTGTACCAAGTGTTTAAGACCGAGGAAGAGGCTTATGCGGCTTACAAACAGTTTGCCCGGCTAAGAGGGTTCGGTGTAAGGAAGGGTGACGTGGGTCGAATAAACGGTGTCTTGGTACGGCGAGACTTTTTTTGCCATTGGCAAGGTACAAGGCATGAAAAACACTACGATCATCCAGAAAGAGTCCGGGAGGAGAAGTTGGAGAGTCGCACGGGTTGTATGAAAAAGCTGAAAATTTGCTTTGATGCGCAAGACATGTTTGGAAAGTCAGGAGGATCAACGACAGCCATAACCACCCTCTTGCTGCAACTATGTTTAATCATCTTCTCCCTGGTCATCGGAATTTGAGTGAGAGTGATAAGGCCCAAGTTGATAGTCTGAAGAAGTTTGGTATAGCCAGATCGAAGATTATGGCTTACATGGTCGGGCAGTCAGGGGGCTACGGGATGCTTCGGTTTACCAAAAGAGATCTATATAATTATGTTCACAGCTAAAGAATGGCTAAAAAAAATGACAGAGACGCGGCAATAACGATAAGTTATTTGGAGAGCAAGGCCAACGTTGACATGATGTCCGTCACCAGATACACTAAAACATTAGAGGATCGACTTGGGAGCCTCTTCTGGGCTGATGGACAGATGATGGCAGATTATAAGTTGTTCGGTGACGTTCTTGCATTTGATGCAACATACCGGTCCAACAAGTACAAGAAGCCTCTAGTAGTCTTCTCTGGATCAAATCACCACAAGCAGACGACGATTTTTGGGTTTGAGTTACTGGAGGATGAGGAGGTTCGTACATATAGGTGGGTTTTGTTGAATCTTGTCGATGTCATGAATAATAAGAAGCCTTCCATCATGGTCATCGACGGTGATAAAGTCATGAGGGGCAGCAATAGCGGATGTACTGCCTTCAACCAGGCATCGCCTATGTGGGTGGCACTTGGAAGAAAGCTGTGTCCTGCGAGTGAAGGAACCTGAATTTTGGAAGGTGTTCAAGAAGGCAGTTTACGCAAACTTTGATGTTTCTGAGTTTGAGGAGTATTGGATGACAGTTGTGTAGAGTCTAGGATTAATGAACAATAGCTGGGTAAAAAGAACCTATGAATTGAGACATAGTTGGGCAGCAACATATCTACGGGAAACTTTTTGCGCCGGTTACATGACAAATTCGAGATGTGAGGGGATAAATGCATTCGTCAAAGGGTTCCTTAAATCGACAAATAGCCTTCTGGAGTTGGTTCACAACTTGGATAGGGTGGTGAATGATTATCACAATAATAGGTGACGGCCCAGTTTTATTCGACGTATTACTCGCCCGTATTGAACACAGGTCTTGATAAGATAGAGCTGTTTGCTTCAAAGATATACACCAGAACAGTCTTCAAGGAGGTTAGGAAACAAATCAAAGGAGTCGGGAGTTTACTGTTTCTGGAGAAAGACAACATAAGCACAACGTCTATCTACAAGTTCTCAAATATGGTGAACCGTCGTAGGGTCCGCAAGGTGCTATACGATCTAAGTGAGCCTAAGATTGAATGTGATTGTCATATGTGGAACAGTGAACGTATTCCTTGCTGCCACATATTTTGCGTGATGAAGTATGAGGGTTTGGACAAGATCCCACCTGGTTTGATACTGAGGTGGTGGTGTAAAGGTTCCAAGGAATGGACGCCAACAGAAACAGAAGGGACAGAGGGGCACGGAACTCAGTTACTAAGGCACGGCGCGTTGTGTAGTACAATGAGTGTTGTCGCAAAACTTGCTTCTGATGATGCGGCTAACTTCGCGGTGGCCAAGGATGTCATAGCCTCATTGGTATAGAAGCTACACGGGCAAAGGGGGAATACGGTAGACCATGAGGCTAGAGTGAGGCAGCAGGACGTCGTGAAGGAACCGTCTGTAGCCAGGACAAAAAGGGCCTCTAAGCATGGTAGGGAAACCACATCCATGACACAGGACGAGCTTAGGGGGAAGAAGCGTTGCTGCACTTCTTGCGGGCAGCCAGGTCACACAAAGAGGACATGCCTGTCGCAAAGGGATATGAACCATATCGGTCTCCGAGAATGGATATCATGCAGTCGCGGGAATTCATCATCCAGAGACCCAAGTGGGAATTACGAGCGACCTGCCTGTTCGGAGGTATGTTTCTTGCCTTCGGTTATTTTTTAGATTCTAATTAGCTATGCACGGTCAGTCAGCAGTTTCGAAACTTGAATAGGGCTTTCCGATTCAAACTTTGATTAAACTGTATGTAATTGGGTGTTACTCATAGAATATGGAATCTGTAATTATGTATCGTCTCCGAGCTTTCCAAGTAGTAGACACCGACAGGCAAAGAGTGAATTAGTTGGGAAATATGCCACTGCAATCGTAAGGTTAGTAGCTAGACGAAGTTAATAGGATCTATCTAACGGACACAATTTTAGGTATTGTGGTTTGCAATTACCATCAGCTAGTATGCGTTGAAATGTAAAGTGTGTCTTGAATAATGTAAAATTATTTCTCATTCCCTAATTATTCAAATGACTCATGTATGTTTGCTTCCAATTATGTATCAATTTGTATGTTTCAGCACTTTTTGGGTATCTGTTCCATCATGTTATTCAGTGATGATTGCCTACGCATACAAACTTTTAGTGTTACGGTATGTACATGAATACAGGTTTGGCAATTGTTTGTACTAACGTGATTTGAAAAGTTATTGAGGATGCTTGCATAGGGTATAACCTGCCATTTTGGATTAGTATGCATTGTACAGTTTGCACATGTAGAGTCATAATCGTATCCGTTCAGTTTAACTTTTAAGAGAGCATCATGCTTTACTGTGTCAACGTCACTGCTTCCCATAATTGTATTCTTAAATGCACTGCCACAATCCTACCTGTCAAAGTAGACGTAAAGTTTCCTAATCGGATACAGTTCTCAAGGCGCGATCCTGTTGTTTGCATCTGGGTGGAAAACTTGTCTCGTTGGTGTTAGGATTTTCGACAACGAGCTGGCTCACGCAGTTTCATGAGAGACTCGCTTGCTGGTAAAAACAAACAATGAATACTTACGCAACCAAGCATGTGTTCGCCATACGACGAGCACCGTTTTTAGCATGCCCAATATTCGGTCTAATTACCCAAAAAGGTGCAACATAAGTCGCCCCAAAATAGAAGTTGTAACTTTGTCTCAATTTTGAAACTATCATTCACGACCGTGTCGTGAGGCAGCCACCTTTTTTTCCAATAACGCATCGCCTTTTCCACGACATCGACGACACTCGGGTTGTGTGACCTCAACACAAGATCGATGGCTATTCGCATCCGAGTTTAGTCGTTCATAGCCTGCAAGTCAACCAGAATCATAGCTTAAGTTAAAGTTTATACGACGCTGAGATTCTAATGCACAAAGTATATACACCGCAATGCAACATTACCGCATGTTTTTTAGTAAATACCCACCGTTACACTTTGGATAATCCACAGAGCTCCCCTAATCATCCATTGCAAGACCCACATGACAATCGATATTTTTTCACTGTATTTTTTTTTATAATCCACGTGAAGGTCTTAGGTGCGTTGCGGCTACAAAGCTAAATTGAAATTTCGTATATATGATCATCTTTATGAAAATAATTTTTGCTTACTTATTGTGATAATTCGAAAAAATCATGTGTTATAAAAATAACACAAAAATAAATTCTTAATTATATTTATGATTATAATTTGTTTATTATGTACAGCTTTGAAAAAAAATTATTATAATTATTTTTAACAAAATTTTTTTTACAATTATTTTTAATTTTTAATTATTTTTAACATTATCACGCTTAATAATTTCTAAAAATAACACCAATAATTATATTTTTAATTATTTATAGTTTTTAAAATTACTTTTATTTTTATTTTTACAAATACGACTTCCTTGTGATCTTTTTGGTAATTTTAAAAAATTAACACCGAAATGATATTCTCTCTCATCACTTCGTAAGATTATTTTTAACCTAACACCAACACAGAGAATATCATTTTCTTCTTACTTCCTCAAAATTACAAAATAAGCGAAAATATAAAGATATTTTTTTGGTAAAAGTAATAGTAAAATTTATTTAAGAAGATTATTTTTTAAAAAACAATTCTTCATAAAAATGTGTTTAGTGTTATTTTTAGAAATTATTTAAAATAATAATAAAAAACAATAATTAAAACGTTAAAATAATTGAGAAAAGTCATTTTAGTAACAATAATTTTAAAGAAAATTGTAATAAATTATTTATTAAAAAATTATAACAAAGTAATAATTATATACGTACTCAAAAAAATTTTATAATTATTTTTTTAACTAAAAAAATAACTATAAGAGATACATTTGATAAAAATAATCGTAAGAAATGATAAAACATAAACAGAATTATATTAGTCTCAAAATTAATTTTCTTGCCATGTGTTACTACTTGATTTGTCAGTCGAACTTATCCCATCTTTACTCACCAAAACTAATGCAACCATGAAATTTGTACTGATTATATATAGGGGGCCAACAATATGCTAAACCTAAATCATAACAATGGAACTAAGTTGGTCATCTTGCTTCAGGAATCTCGCATGCATAGACAACTACAACAGTGGGCATCCGAATTGAGCAATGTCCACCAGCAACATGCCTCAAGGCTCCTATGAAGAGATAGCTTCCATCGAGCACATCCGCGGCCTAATCGCTGAAGCACGCAGAGACATCCCGGAGCGCATCTCATTGCAGAGAGAATGAGGCAAGAATGCTGGGCCGCCAAAAACGCGGATGAGGTCACCAGGCTCATAAGCAACACACGGGGAAGGGGAGCAGGTGACGCACTTAACCGATTCAAGTTTATATGCTTTCATTTCCTTTACGTCAGCAAGTGGGGTACAACCACTCCCCATGGATGCATTTCGGCCAACACAAATTTACCATTTCTTCAGTTTGCAGTCGACGAGATGGTGCCGGATCGTGACTGGAGCAAGGTCGCCGTTTGGAGGAGCCGCCAAGCAGCTCTATGTCAACTATGCAAAGAGCTAGAGCGACCAGCTCCCTATTACCAGATCCAAACACGAGACTTCACCATTGTGGGAGTTGTTCACAGGTTCTTCATCCTCATTCCTCCGGGAACGCGCACAGGTGCTCTCTCTGCAGTCGGCAGATTCTCCACGGACCCCCACCTTACCCGGGAAGATGGCGCGTCGGAGATGATACGGCTATTACTGGAGATTTCTGGTAAGCACCTTGATGACTACAACTACGATCTCCTTGACGAGTCCCTCGCAGTCAACTATGATCTACAATGGGAGATCGGGGCGGTGAAATCCAGCGATTGGGAGCTTCGTTCCTCATACAGGTATGTCCTCCGGTGTAACAACCCGGAGTTGGTCGACTCTGACTCTGACTCTTCGTAATAATGTGGGGAAGTACCAATATAACCAACCATGCCTCGAAACACAATAGCCAAACTGTATCGAACCATATCAGTTTGAACGTCGTTGACATGTCGTTCATAAACTATGGCCGAGCGGTAGCTTTCGTTACATATATGCTGTTTTTACGTTGTGTAATCATTTTCTTTCTCCTTTTGTGTGACCAGAAGTGTGAGGTTCATGGTATTAAGTCCAGTGTATATCAGATAAGATATATTTGTTTTGTGAGTTAAATTTGTTGCCCCGAAAAAGATATATTCGATTTCACTTTCACAACTGGCGTTTGATATGTTTGTGTACGATAGTGTTTACTCACTATAACCAGCGTTTGATACGTTTGATATATTTGATTTCATGCGAAGCTACAATAGTCTTTACTCACTATAATCGATCTTGTTTTCTGCAATTGATTTAATGTTACAAATTTTACATTCACCTGTGGAAGATAACGTGTCCATAAACCTCATATAATGAGTTACGGTAAAGTGGTTCATATATGTTATCAAATTGTCTACTCACTCTTAAAAAAAGTATTACATATGTCCTACTATAGTGTTGTAACACTTTACCCAGCTTAGTTACGGAGTACCACATTGCATGTAACAGAATCTATGGAACTAACTTTGCATGGAACACATGACATACGTTAATCTATCCCAAAAAGCATAGTATTCGTTGCGACTCATAAATACAAAACTCTAAACATAAAAATTAATTTGTAATTAAGCCATGGTGTCATGGGCTCTCCACAAATATGAAGATCGTAAGTGAAAAACACTAAAAGATTTACTTATTTATAATCTTCGGCATTTACATGTACAATGAAGTACAACCCCAAGTGATAAAACAAAGTGTAGGACATACATCATCTTGGTTATTACAGTTGAATGAGGCTAACAAAAAACTGCCATGAGACCCAATGAAAAATATTGATAAAGCTAGTTTACAAATTATGTCATGTGAAGGAGTCAATTTTTGTCCGGATGAGGTCAACATTTTTTCCTACATCAAATGGGCCTCATTCGAAAGTGACAAGACTTGATTGGAAAAAGCCCACGTATTTCTGGCAATAGTGATACTCAATTGAAGCTGACAGTTATTGTATTCGTCATTGTATTCTGAATTTAGGGATAACATTTTGTTCGGCATATCATGCTTGTCGTTCTTGCAGTTGGCGGAACCCTGTATAAAAAGAAGGAAACCTAATTATATAACCAGAATACAATGTGGAGGCTTCACAGTGAAAATTACAATGAAAACTCACAACAGCTAATTAACACCAAAGGAACAGACGGCAACTAGAAAACCGACAACCTTAAAATAACAACTTACACAATCTAACTTAATACTCAGAACTGTAAAATTGGTTCAGTTATTTTCTATCAGACAGAATAAACTGAATAAATGCAAATTCAAAAGCCCATGAAACTGAAAAACCAACCACATGTATACCGTTCGTGATGCTCAGAAGTAAGTAAAAAAGGACAACCAAAAAAACAAGTAACCATACATTTATTTACTTACATATCCCCTACGAGCCATGCACACAGAACCAATCCAATACTTGCAACAACCACAGCAAAAATCATATCTCTAAATTGCGTGCTTCTCAAGATAGTCTCTCATTCAGACCTGAAAATTTCACATACGGTGTTAGTGTTACCACATTTATGCGTGTATCACTTTGTAATAATCAACAAATGGAGTTACCCAACAGTTCTCATTCTACCTCAAAGACAACAATGATGAGGTGCTGAAGATTTTTGGGGATGTAAATTCCAAACAAAGAGTACCAGCAAAAATTACAAACTGAAAGGGTAATTGTCCTCAGCACAGAGGCCTGAGATATTACTTCATTTGAGACATGACGTATGTCCTCCATGCTGTCACATTCAAGTTAATGGTATTTGCAACTGGTACGTTTTGAAGAGAACAGGCTTTATTCCAAAACTCATATTGCCATTCAAGTTAATGGTATTTGCAACATCTACGGCAAATCTTGTTGTTCTTCTGCTGCTTCCTGTATAACCAACTTTGTGCACGCAGCCTCTTCTTCCTCCTATCCTCCTCCATGTCCTCCTCAAGAATCGGGGTGAAAAATTATCATCACTCGTATTTAATATTTTCGTGAAAAATTCTATGTAATATTTTTTCCGAGTTAAATTCTATTTAATATTCCCTTAAAAAAAATAAACATTATCACTCATCTGGTTAATATTTAATTTTCTTTGTTGATCGACTCCAATCTTTCCTGTTGTATTTTTTAAAAGAAATACTGGAAAGAACTATCAAATCCGATATCGTTGGAGTTTCCAGCCCGGGATGAAATAAAAGAAAAATTGATCAAGAAAGAAGATGATAGCGTTTGGCTAAATGCAGTTTAGCACAGAGTTGTGGAGCTATTGAGATTAAAGTATGGGTATTTTGTGACTTTTAAGTATAACGGTGAATCTGAATTTAAGCTCGTTGTGATCCATTCGAGTGCTTCGGAGATTGAATACTCAAGTTTGACAGGTTTCCATAACGCTCACCCCCATATGACTCGAAAACTTATTTCCCACATGGTGGTGATCGTCATGAAAACTTATCAAACTCGAATAATCAATCTCCAAGTCACTCGAATGGATCACCACGAACTTAACTTTAGATCCTCCGTTACACTTAAAAACCACGAAATACCCACGCCCTAAACCTAATAACTTTACAACTCTGTACCAACATTCATTAAACCAAACACTAACATCTACTTTCTTGCTCCATTTTACTTTTATTCCTTCCCCGGCTGATACCTTCACCGATATCGGGTTCCAAAGTCCTTTCCAACAATCCTTTAAAACTATCTGACTTTATGTATTCGGCGGCATGTACTCAACTAATTACTAACAATAGGCACAGAAAACTTAACTATACACCAATATTCTTTGTTCGACTGACTTTTTATTGATGTAATAGTTTGAACTGGAATGAATGAAATTTACATGGCTTCTGAATGATTATTTTACTTTTTTGTCAACAAACTATTAAATAGAATTCGAAATGAAAAAAAATTATTATTCACAATAACTTTATACACAATGAAATTTATTATAATACGAACCGATTCATGAAGAGGAGTAGGAGGACGGAATAAGGAGTCGCCTCAACAAATTTGGAGCTACTCTTCTGTGTTAAATTGCTCTTTGCATGATTCCGTAGGGGCAGAGATGAAGCATTACAATGCAGAGGGACTGGAAAGGCAATCAAAAATAGAATATCCAATTAAAAAGGACTATCAATAATCCACTACCCGATGAACATCAACAGAAAAACCAACTACAATAAGAATCATGATTGGTAAAAACCGCTTCTATAATACAATTCCCCCGATACAAAAGTTTCTTTTTATGTTCCTTTTCATCACCCAAGACTACCCTTACATTAATTAGTTGTAGATATTCAACTTTACTTTTTTTCTAAACTAATTTGTAGCCTTCTTAATTAGACAACTTGATACTGTGTGCCCTGCTAGCATTCAATTGTTCTCATGTAAATCTGGTGGCATGCCAGTACTGATTATGGTTCAATTTTGTACATGTAGACTTATTACTATAATACTATACATAGAGAAATTAAATGACATGAATTTCGCAGTCTCAATGACGGGTATTCAAACACTTTTTAACTGGGTCAGCGATGTCGTACCTTCACTATCATATATGGCATCTTAGGCCCATCCTACCATTTTCACACATTCAGCAAAGCTGTTCCATCTGTAGTAAAGAAGCCATCGTCAGCGCCTATCTCGAAGGATCGAACTTCTCCACTCATAAATAGTGGATCTCTCTCTAAAAATTTGTCGAACTAGGAATAGTAAGTAAGGAACCAGGCACAGTAAGTGAGTAGCTACAGCAGCAACAAAAAATAGCAACACAACAACATGCAAGCTTTATGGTGACTCACGTTGGCAATTCATACATGCGAAAATATTTTATAAGTATTTTAAAAACAAAATATTTAGATAAAACTAGATTATAATTGTTTCTCTAACTTATAAATATCATAGTCCCAAGAACAGTATGGAATTGGTCAGTTTACCTGGATTCATTAACAATAAGTTTTCAGTTCGTATTTGATTGAAGTAACAAAGAACGAGCAACACAATATCGGTTTGGGTCTGCATCAGTCATCCCATACAGTCCAACAACAGCCTATAATAAAAATAAATATATAAAATAAAATAAATATATGAATTGGACAAACCTTTCACCTCCTTCATTACCAAAATTAATATATCTGCAGAAATATTGGTCATTTAACATACCTTTTTTCCAGTTCTAGTGTATGCCACCTTCAGAAATCCCTCCTCAGTGCACATACCAAGGGTAATCGCCCTCATCAACGCTCCGGATTTCTTCCTCCTTATACGACGGTGTCTTTGGTCTGTGGTAATCCAGATCTCTCGGCCACTCATAACCTCATTTTACAATTAATAAAACAATAAATCACAGCAAAATACACGGAGTTACAAGATAAATAACGCACAAATTCACACTTCTGAAATCCCAGAAGATAGGGGCGACGACTTACCATAAAGGCCAGACCATTTCATACGAAAGAAGGGGTTAACGTTTCTGCTTCTACGTGTGATGAACTGGGGTTAGGGTTTTCATTATTATAAAACGACGCCTTCTACATTCTTGTTACACCTTTTATGTTTTCCCGGTCTTGGGCTCAGCCCAAAAAAAATACCCGAACCAAAACCCCAGCCAACCCAACCCAAACCCCACCTCATCGTCCACAGACAATGTAGATGGCTCACAAAGCTTCTTCTTTCCATTCCTGCTACCACCAATGATGCCCAAAAACAAAAACCAAACAACAATGGCCCAGCCCAGTTCAGTAAATCCAATTGGGGTTCTGTAAACTTGGCTTCTTATTCCCTATTTTCATTACCCGGCTACCATTTCAGCAACCAAAGGAGACAAGCTTACAGAGCTCTGCCAAGCTTGTTCCCTACAACCAAGATTCTTGCCACTTGTCAACAAATCCTTCAATCTGTATGCATTAATTTGTACCATATAACTGACCATTAGTAAATTATATGCTTATAAGTTCTAACAAATTCAATTAAATTATTTTTTTTCCATAATGTTGATAAAGAACCATATAGAATAACATAGAGGCAAGACTAAAAAATTGAAAGATTTAACAACCTATCATGAGTCTAATGGGATTAATATCTAAAAAAAATTTGAAGCCAACATTTTAAAAATAATCTTATGAGATTTTGCGCTCTCTCACTATATGAGTTAGTTCATTGAGAGTTGACTTAGGAAAACCATCATCACAAAAGCAAGTTCATATGGTGGAAACGTCCAAGACTTCAAAGCTTTTTTCATTGACCCACCGATGTCGGACTCTTTTTCAGGTATTAGTCCCACTAAACTCATAACTCAATCATAAATATGATATTTATTCTAACAAAATCTCGATTCCAAAACACTTGACATAGGAACCATGTTTTCTTTAATGGAAAATCCCATACTAGAGCAATAAAAACCTTTTTTAACAGAAAAAACTTGAAGCTAAATTTATTTGATCCATGATAGTGTATTTAAACATTTAATTATATACCACATAAATTAAACTACCTTATTCAAGGCTTCAAGCATTCACCGTATATTCTTCTTATAATACTTTGCGTTAGAAATTTTGTTTTTCTGTGTCATTTTAAACCCATAAAATTAGTTCATATTGAAAACATATTTAAAATCTAAACTAACTAAATATATATCTTGTCTATAATCAAAATCGACAATAGTTAACTATCTGTAGTTAACCAAAGAAGCTATTTACGATCTAATATTATAATAATTAAATAACTTTAAAATTATATAATACAAAGACCGTTACATTATAGATACAAAGATGTTTTTAGATTGCTCATTACAATTGCAACTCAAGAAAGAGGAAAACAAAGCAACATAGCCTCGTTACAACTTATTCAACATAAAAAAAATACACAACATAGAAAATTGAAACACATCACTATTTTCTCACACATCATAGGTATTATATACAAAGTTCCCCAAGTTTTTCTTTTGCTCGACCTATGCAGGTTATGCCTCGTTAAAACTGCAAATGGTAAAAACCTATTATCATAGACAGAAAATTTTCTACATGATGCAATTCCAATGATCTTGTAGACTCTCCTTCTCCAAAGACCTTTTGTTGTTGTAGCTCAGGAGGTTGGTACTTTGGACTCTTCCAACCATTTCCCCACATTCAGCAAACCAGTCCCATCTCAGTGAAGAAGAGTCCTCCAAGTCTAGGGCCTATCTCGCAGGATCAAACTTCTTGTCTTGTAAATAGTCGCCCTCTCTCTAAAAACCTATAGAAAGCACATTGCAGCAAAAGTAGCAAGACAACAGGATGAAAGCTTGATAGTCAATCACGTAGGCAATTCATAATACGAACTGAATTGTCTTTACACGAGCAAAACTATATTGGCTTCGCGTCTGCTTCAGTCATCCCATACAATCTAAGAACAGCCTATAATAAAAAAAATAAAAATAAAAATATGAATTAGACAAACAATTCACCTTCTTCATAAATAAAAATAAAATATCAGCTTAAACATATTTGAGCACAAATGTCAGTGGTTAAACAACTTACATTTCCCTCAATGTGAGTGTATGCCACTTTCAGAGTTTCCTCCTTAGTGCATACCCAGACATTGACTGGTGCGGTGTGCAATCAGATGAACTCGATAACAAATAATCCTCCCAGTAAATAAGTGATGTCATTTCATCAGTATGCCCATTAAGTGTCATCATGCACTATAATGTATCAGGGTCTCAAACCTCCAGATAGCAGGACAACAAACATTTCAGACCCACTATTGGTTTAGCAAAGAAGAATGAAACAAGCTTGCATAGCTAAAAGGAGAATATTGTGTAAACCACCAAGACTAATCATGACCAAATTATGAATGAAATTATTTAGAAAAACAAAATATTTGCGAGGATGGTGTAAAAGCTCCACATGAAGCATATCTCACAATGAAATAAATAAACAAACAAACTGCAAAGTTCACAGAAAACACTACCTTAATGCTATGGTCCATGGACCCAAAATAAAGTATCTTGTAGCATCCAATAGCAACAAACCACCGGTTTAGTATGACCACTTAGTGCTGCAACCAGTTTGAAAGGAGATTCAGCTTTGGGATCATAGTTGCATCTCAAAGCATAAATAACACCATCCTGCAATTTAAATAAACCGATTATTGAAAAATTAATAGACAACAGAAACTAGCCGAAATATGACAGTTTTAATCAAACAACAAAAGTAGCACATGGCTATCTATAATCAAAGGTTGAATTACAACAACCATAAATCACTACAAGGTAATTTACCTCTGCTCCAGCAAGGAGGATATCATTGCCAACATTCATGGAAATGACTTGTCCTTTAGGTCCATCAAAAGTAACATGTGCACTGGTCTGAATATTCCATGCCTAAACGACAACCACAACCAAATTATCAGCATACAGTTAAAACTCCTATACACAAGATATCATTGTCACAATAAAATAAATGAGTGAAGTATGCTTTTACCTTCACAACATGCTTTACAACAGCAAAAATTCATTGCCCTTTAGATATTAGAGAGTAACATCAGAATCAATATTTATAGTATTAACACAATGGCCAGTTGCAATCCCACACCCAAACTGTGCCATCAGTGCTACCAGAATAGAGTTTGTCTAAACCAGACGGCAGTATGATTCTAGTGACAACCTGTCAACAAAAATTTGATACTTAAATATTCCACCAATATTGGCATAGTAGGATCTAATTCAATGGCTAAGTAATTTAATCAAAGTAAACATTTTGGAAAATAATTTTATTAGCACCTAAATTTATTTTGCTTACAAAATTAATGTACCATCCAAATTCATAAACCAAGGCAATTCACTAAAGAATTAGCTCAGTAAAAACACTAAACAAAATATATTTTCAGGTGTTAATACCATATAATAAAAGGTGAAATGAGACATGTATACCGTCTTGTGTTCATGAAGCTTTGCAAGTGTAGTAAACTCATCACCATAAAACCATGAATGCAAATTCTGACACAGGTAACCATGCACACTGTTGTCAGTCATCCAATATTTACAGATATTGTGTGATTTCTCCATAGGAGCCATAGCAACAGGGGCCACATCTTCAGTCTTTTCAATCAATATTGTTGTTTATTCACACTTGGGTGGCTCAACAGACAAACAGCTTTAATTGCACAATTTTCTGGCTTCTTGACAGTCTTTGCTGCACAATTTGTTGGCTTCTTATTCTTAATACAGCAACTGCTCATCTTCTCAACAGAAGAATGTGGCTTCTTTGAATGCTTATATGTCGTATTGGAATTATAGTATACATTGGACGCAATGTTGGTAAGCTATGCAAAAATCTACGAGGATTTCTGTTGCATCTCCCAACTAACCAGTACATACATGTTGGTAATGTTGTACAACCAAAAAGTTTGGTCCTTCTTGCTGTTGCTATAACAACCATAATACTACTAAACAAAAACAAATTCTAGATAATATCAGGCACACAGTATTCCCATCAATAAGACCTTCATTGCTCATTGATCTCTTCCAAAACCCAATCACAAAGCTGCAGAATGCATTCCCTCAATTCTGTTATCCCGCCCCAAAAAATCTCCATCAATCCAACACAACTCTAAGAGAATAAAGAAATTTCATAATGACAATAATTATATTATTGATGAGAAATTAAACAAAACACCCCTCAACTAATTTAACCTTATTCTCCAATCCATTAAACTATAGTATCGCAGATGATAATGAAATTAAATGGAACCCTAAAATAAAAATCCAAATTTTCCACCAGGGAATGGTGTGGAGCTTCACAAAATAGGAGGAGAAAGTAAACAGAGAATTCCAAAGAAGGTAGCGTTCTAAGAAGCAAATCTGAGTAGAGAGAAGCGGAATAAATGATCAAATTAGTCATAAAAGATCACTAGTTCTTTAAATTGGTCTTGAAAGATTTTTTTTAATTAAATTCATCTTTTAAAGATTTTAAATTAGTCAAGCCTTGCATCACTTTCATTGCAGTGTTAGAATTTGTAGATGTAATACGTTGAGTAACATCACAACACACACCTAGTAATTCTAATTGACTATTAACATAACTAATTTATGAAATTAGATTAAATCAACTCCAAATTAAGGAATTCTAATGGTTCAAGTTCTCTTATCAATTAGGTTTTGATTTGATCTAATTTTATAAACTTTTTATATTAATAGTCAATTAAAACTTTTAACTTTTAAGTGTGTATTGTGGTATTATTTAACATGCCAAATTAGCAAATTTTGACACCGACAATAAAAAAAAGTGACAAAAGAATTAATATAACTAATTAAAAACTAAAAATCTTTAAACGATGAATTTGATTAAAAAAATTTTGAAGGACCAATTGAAGATCCTGACTAATTTGACCATTAAGTCAAAAGGAAAGTGTTTGTATAATAGTGAAAAGGGAAATTGGAGTGAAGATCCTTTATTTATAGGTTATGTTTGACGCTGAATAGTTATAATGTTAAAGATTTTGGCAAGTCTGACGGCCTTATTGATCGCTTCTTTTTCTTTCTTCCATTCAAGAGTCTCACCTGGCTTTTCAAGCCAACTAAAACCAGGACTCTTGTGAACATTTTTCTCTTTCATCACCTTCCTCAAGTTTCCAACCTGATCCCACTCACCATCAGCTGCATAAATATTAGATAGTGTTACAAAGCCCCCAGGTCCTTTTAACTATATTTTCATTAGTTCATCCGCCATCATTTTTGCTAAATCACTTCTTTCCATGTATATTGCACCCATTCAGGAAAGCTCCCACAATTGATTCTGTCACTTGAATTGGCATCATCTTGAGAAATTTGCTTCAACTATCTTTCCAGAGTGGCAGAAGAGATCAACAACGCAAGCATAATGCTGCAAGGTTGCCTCAATCCCGTAATGATTTTTCATTAATCTAAATATCTCTAAACCTTTTTTCACTGAACCACTGTGGCTGCATGCTGAAAGAAGACTTGTAAAAGTAACTTCATTTGACTGCAAACCTAACTCTTGCATTTTTCTAACCAGCTCCAAGGAGGAATCAATCATCCGATATTTCCCATAGCAATTAATCATTGCATTCCATGATGCAACATTTTTATTCGAAATGTTGTCAAATACATTCTACGTATTTTTTAAATTCCCAAATTTTGAGTACATGTCAATAAGAGCACTCGCAATGAAAACATTCAAATCAATGAATTTTTCTTCCCCATATAATATAACATGATGATCCCCATGCAGGAAGCAGTGCTGCGATAGTTACTTCATTAGGTTGAATCCCTGAATTTAGCATCTCCCAAAACAACTTCAATGCTTCCATGTCTTGATGATTCTGCACGAAGCCAGAAATTAACGCATTCCATGCAACCAGATCAGGAACAAACCCCTCTTTCTTCATTCTATCCGCAAAACCAAAAGCCTTGCTTTTATCATATCATAACATTTTACATGAAATCATTTGGCTTAAATCCTTCCAACTTCATCCTCTCAAATGACACCAATGCTTCCTAAATCTTCCCCGAGTCCATGAGACAACATCTCTCACAGGCATTCTATCAAACAGATGAAACCCATCCACATTTACAATACATATCTATGAGAGCATTGACAACAGAGACATCATCTTGAAAACCCATCTCATAAGCCATGGCATGTACCTGCATCCCCTTGTTCAGATCCATTAACCCAACGTATGCCTTAAGAACAATGGGAAAGGTGAACTTGTTGCCCGAGTGACCAAGATGAAGCATCAAACGAAAGTACCAAAGTGCATCATCATAGTAACCATTATAGGCCAAACCAAGAACCATCCAATTGAAAGCAAAGACATTTGGGTTCTCAATTTTTGGGAACAAAAGCCTTGGTGATTTAAGATCACCACGACTAGCATACACAGCAAGAAGTTCTGAACTCAGAGAGAAAGTGTTCATGTTGGTTCCAGAAGTAAGCAACGTGGCATGGACCTGCATGCCAGGTCTCAAGCCTTTGGCCTTCAAGCATCCAAATTGCCAGTTTTTCATTGTACCTTGATTTATTTAATGATATCAACATTGAAATTTAAAATGGGGAAGTTCTGCAATATGGATCAATATCTAAAAGAAAAATGCATATCAAAATTAAACAAAACAAATTCAACAATCAACTGCGTTTGCCGGGAGTCGAACCCGGGTCTATTGCTTGGAAGGAAATTATCCTAACCGTTGGACTACAAACGCTTTGTTGATGACGAGCGCAAAGAAGACGTGACAAGACCGAGATCGACAATGACGACCAGTTCCGGGACCTGCTGCTTCTGCTGCCAGCAACGACGATCAAAGGAAAGGCGCGCGACTGAGTGCAAGACGGTGACGAGTGACGACACGGAGGGCGATGACGAGCTTGAGTGCGAGAGCAAAGATAGAGAGACCGGAGACGAGAGAGGGAGAGAGCTTGAGAGCCAGTGAGCCACAGTGATACAGATTAGAGAGCTGGAGCTTCAGTGAAATTTAAAAAAAATTAAACACGATCCATTCCGGTAGTGGTGCATACGGGGCCGACTTGACTTGGATTTAATCTTAAATAATGATAAGGTATAGTTTTTAGATTTTTACTTTATTTTAGACTCAGTAAAATACTAATTACCACCCTAAAAAGGATTAACCTTAGAGGATATTCTTGTAAACTCTTTTTATAAAAATGCATGATATCTTTTATATTTGACAATACAAAATTTTTAATATTTTCATCAGACAAATTAAATTTATCACAATTTAAAAAGAATTAATTCAACAAATTATCTCAGGTCATAAAATATTTTTTAAAGTTATGAAATACACAGATAAAATAAGGGTAATTCATCCATATAAACCAAAAAAAAATTAAAATTATCTAAATCCTCCAAATGCAAAAACGTTACTTGAATATCTCGTTCAATAATTCTATATAAATTGAATTTAATGAATTCGATTTAGGCTTGTTAGTAGTAAATCGAATCTAATAGATTCGAATTACTTAGTTCGATTTCAAATGTAAATTGAATTGAATGAATTCGAATTAGAGCAAACATTAGTAAATCCAATCAATGAATATCGATTTACATGCACACTACTAAATTGAATAAAAAAATTCGATTTAGCCTCCTTAGTAAATCGAATTCATCGAGTTCGATTTATACATGCTTCTGGCTAATAGTAAATCAATCCCATTAACTTCGATTTACTATGAATACATTTACTCAAATTCCAAATTCTAAATACAAATACATCTATTCAAATTCCAAATTTATTAAAGAATACATTTACTCAAATTTATTAAGGAATACATCTACTCAAATTCTAAATGAAATAATACTCTTCTACACACACAATCAATAATTTAAAAAATTAAAAAAATAAATATTATCCAAAAATTTATGAGACTTTTTCAAAATATTTATGAACGTTTAAAATTGGATGAAAAAATATTGTATGGAATTTAAATTTTTTTGTATTGATCTTTATCTAAAATACTCATATCATTATAATTATTCATTTTGTAACAGAATACAACTAAAATTTTTTATTATAAGCATTTTTTGTAATTATTGTAAATAATTTTATAAAATTTAAAAATGGCTTAAAAGATGTTATGAGTACTATAGGGGAACAAGTACATTTCAAAAACTGACGTCGATAATATAATACATGTATCGTTTTATTATTTGTCTACATTTTTATTGTATCGGTACGTATAAATTTATCATTGTACCGAAGCAAATACCTTCAAATTTTTTATTATAAGCATTTTTTGTGATTCCTACTATGGTAAAAATTTCACGTTCAGCTCCTATTTATATGCGTTAGGCATATATTAACTCGAATTAACACAATTTGATTGTGTAATATTGTTTTTTTAATTTTTTAAATTATTGATTGTGTAGAAGAGTATTGTATTTGGAATTTGAATAAATGTATTTTTTAATAAATTTGGAATTTGAGTGAATGAATTCGTATTTAAAATTTGGAATTTGAGTAAATATATTCATAGTAAATCGAAACCAATGGAGTTGATTTACCATTACCCAGAAGCATGTATAAATCAAACTCAATGAATTCGATTTAGTAGTGTGCTTATGAATGGTAAAACCCTAAACCTTAAATAATAATTAGCCCAAACAAAATTTATTATTTGGCCAAATAATAAACATTGAACCTTGTGTTTATTTTCTGTTTAATTATGCAACCACTAATTGGCCCAAAGAAATGTTGGTATTTGGCCAATTGATAGAAAATATATGCGGTAATAAATAAGTATAATTTTCAAGTTTTCATGTCAACAATAAGTCAATCCAAAGATAGGCTTATTGTTTGACAGAATTTTATTGAGAATATTTGGTAAACCATACTAAATAAATTTATCTGTGCGTAATTTATGCGAGTACAGATCGGCCTAAAGGAAGTTCTGTACTTGGCCAAATTACATGCGCATTTATGGTAATAAACATATGATACTTATTTGGTTTCATGCGAATAATAAGTTTGTCTAAAGATAGACTTATTATTTGGCAGAATTTATTATCGATGTTTGATTACTGTATTAAAATACCACTTACAAATTAATATTTCTATCTAAAGGCTAAATATTAATGTTGTGCTAGGTATTTGTGATGTACTCAACATTATATGAATTTTATTCATATGATATATAACTTGTGTGAATATATTATTTTACTTTGAAATTATATATGTCAATGTTGGTTTATTCTTAAATAGAATTTTTTGGAATTAAAAAAAAAAAGACATTTTGTCATTAATAACTTATATTTCATCAAATTATTATCTCATATGATTTTTTGAGATAAATGTGATTATTAATTTATATCAGTTCAGTGGAAGTAAGTATATTTTTACTATTCTATATGTCAGCAACGTGCAAAATTGTAAATAATATTGTATACAACTCTAAGAGAGACAGGTTCAGTCTTAATAAGTGCCACAAGAAAGTTATAAAGTTCAAAAGTGCATAACGTTTATTATGCTTCAGCATTAGTCTAAGCATTAATCTAATGAATAAAGAATTTATACACTTGTAGTTATTGTGTACTTTATTAGTATCTTTAGCAAATATTCGAGTTAGTTAAGAATGGATCACTAAATAGTAGATAGACAAGTTGTATTATAGTAAAATATTACATGTTCACACATATGAAGTCAGAAACTAAGATTAAAGATCATTTGGTATTCAGATTCTGACTTTGTTGGATGTCAAAGCAATTTTGATCCATTGCATATATATTCATATGTTCATTAGAAGAGTTCTTTGAAAAGTGTTGAGAGGTTACTTATTACTCTTTCCACTAAAGCATTTGAATATAAACACCTTTTGAAGACACTCAATTAAGTGACTACAAACATATGTCACAAATTAGAGTTAAACCCCAAAGTAGTTCCTGAGATTCACAAAATGCACCGATTTGGTCCCTGACTTTCCAATTGCACTATTTATGTCCTCGAGATTGGAAAAAATGCACCTATTTGGTCCCTTCCCATTTTTCCATCCAAACTACTTCTCGGCGGCAGTAATGTGGCAATGGATTGCCACGCTAGTACTCAACGATGCCGTTCTTCCCAAACTACTAAATTCATTCAAAGCAGCCTCCACCAAATTGCTATTGTTTCCATCAACAAAAGCAGCAATATCTTCAGAGAAAGAAGAAGAAGAACAGTACTCTTTTTTCTCATGGCCTTTATGTTCCTATGCTACTTCTTAGAGCGCTTTCTTCTTGCTTCCAACCTCCTCAGCGTCTGCAACTCCTTCCTCTTTCTCCACTCCTCCTCTGTCTCCGTTCATGTTCTTATCAAATTTGTTGTGCAAGACATTGGCATGTTATTATAGTAACCCCCAACATCTTGATTGTTATTATTGTTGTTATTATCTTCATCTTTGAGAATGAAAATTCGGGTATTGATGTTGTTTTCTTGATCTTCTTCGCTATTGGGTCCACACCAAAACGATCGTTCATTGAAAGACTAAGGCTCAGCTCAATCTCTTGTTCTGCATCTCCATCACCATGGCGATGTTGTTATTGTTGTAGCTCATGATGGTGATGATGGTTCACGGACATGAACCTTTTTAGCAAATCTCTTGAAAAATCGCTCATGCGAGTTCTGCTGTTCTCTCTTTCCTCAACAACTTGTGCCATTGAAGAATTTGGGATTGAAACAACAAAAAAGAAGAAAAAAGTTACCTTTTTTAGGGAAGTAAGAATACCCAGATGGCTCAGAATTCACGAGGACTTGAAAATTGAAGTTTGTTTTTAGTAGGTAACCAAAGATTGGTGATAAACCAGAAGAGAAATAAGGTCGAATCAAATGGTCTCTGTACCCATGCAGTGAGTGAAAACGAACAGGGAAGAAAACGAACAGGAAAGGAGAAGAAGAAGTGGTGCGCTACTTCTGCAGTTAGGGTTAAAAAGGGGCTCAGGGACCACATTGGGTTAAACACTTTCGATTGCCATGTCATGTAACCGTTAGACACTCTAGCGTGGCAATCTATTATCATATCACTGCCGCCGGGAAGCAATTTGGACAAAAAAATAGGAAGGGATTAAATAGGTGCATTTTTTCCAATCTCGAGGACATAAATAGTGTAATTGAAAAGTTAAGGACCAAATTGGTGCATTTCGTGAATCTCAGGGACTACTTTGCGGTTTAACTCCACAAATTATGGATATATATTTGAAAGATCACTTGAGTTATTTTGTGATAATGTGTTAGTAGTCTAATATTTTAAATTGTTATTAAAGAAAAGAGTTCAAAGTGTTTAAGTGTCTAATAAGCAAATTAGTACAAACCCCATAAATGCATGCATATTTGGTTTATAAGAAACAAACAAGGTCTTTCGTGTGAATACTATTCATATGAGTGTCATATCATTTTATAATATATTATTTTATTGGGAGTGTGGATTGCTTATATGGTTTAGACAAATTTACGAATATAAATATTTCTACGAAAATAAAGTATTTATTTTAGGTTTAATTACTCTGTTGGTCCCTATAGTTTCGCGAAATTTTCAATTAGATCCCTATACTTTTTTTCCTTTTAATTGGGTCTCTGCACCAAATTTTTTTTCAATTGAGTCCCTACACTTTTTTTTTCCTTTTATTTGAGTCCCTGCACCATTTTTTTAGTTAGGTCCCTATGTAATGAAGCCAATTACTACTAAGAGGGACTTAATTGAAAAAAAATTTGGTGCAAGACCCAATTAAAAAGAAAAAAAGTATAGAGACCTAATTAAAAATTTTGTAAAACTATAGGGACCAGCAGAGTAATTAAACCTTAGTTTTATTTTTACTCTAACTTATGATCTCATAAAGTTTATTAAAGTTAGACCAATTGGAAATAGACATGTATGAGATCATTTTCGCATGTAATTTCTGGATTTTCTCATCCAAATTTGATATATGTCGTTGAGTATATTAGTATGGTGATCATCATGGTTTCATGGCAATTCTAATGTGATAAAAGTTGCAGCAATTTTTCCTTAGTTATACTAGGATCCAATAAAAATAAATTTATAAATAAAAAATGAAATTTTAAATTAAAAATTTAAAAATAACATAAAAAAATAATAGTCGTAGTATATAAATTGAGGTAACAATTCAAATTTCTCTAAAATTAATTTAATTAAATGTTAATATTTGAACTAAACTAATATATAAAACATAAATTGTTCTAGACCTTAGACACATAGATTAGAGTCATTCTCATAACGACAACTGATTGAAATAATATCATCAGCTTAAACATTAGAACCCGTACAAATTCAGACCATCCTTTAGTTAAATAAGCTTTATCATCTGTTATTTATGTAATGCGGTAAGGAATATAATAACCACACCGAGAAACTAAATTGATCTTTATTTTCATCAATAGCATTGCATTGACACACTAGAAGGGTGGCAGTTTCTGAAAAAAAAAATGCAATATGTTATAAAAATATTTTTATTATGAAAATTTTAAAAGAAGAAAATTTAAATACAACACCAATATTTGAAATTGTATTTTCACTTTAAAGATTTGTCGACACATGTAGAAAGCATGCATGGGATAGAATTTGAATTTGGCCTATAAAACTCTTTGGAAGTAACTGCTCAATCAAAAATTGAGCTCCTCCTAAAAAAACTTTTATCTACATTTCGTTGAGTTGGTCATAATATATAAATAAATCTAACCATTCTTTAACAAAATAGAGTTTATTGCCCTTTGTTGAACTCTTACATCTATATAATTAGAACTAGTGAATATAATTCGACGTGGTATTTGATAGATGTAACGGCCCAACTCCTAGTATGTCATGATCATACCAGGAACTAGGCGTTACTGACATACCTTACTACATATTAACTAATATTTATTATATAAATCTGATTCGTTGTTAACGCGTCACCATTTTATGGGTAATTTTTTTAAAATGTTGAATAATTTATCATCCTGAGTGTATAGAAGTAAATAACATCACAAACATAAACATGAACAAAAATATTCACATATCTTCATACATCATTATAGCGTTCAAAGACGCTATCAGTATATACCCTATAAGATAACTATATACATATATGAACATATGATATCCTCAGGTCCTGACCCATACAAAAAGCCACCTAACTAGTGTCCAGACTAGTCTAGCACTTCTAGACTTTACTATTTTCTCTGTATACTAACAAAAAGAGAGACTAAACTGAAAAGTACTAAGCAGGAATGCTGCAAAAAGAATACCAACTGACTGAGTATTCACGTCATACCTCTGTAAGTAACTCTCTTACAGGAACAACTCTCTGACTGAGTATTCACGTCATACCTCTGTAAGGGACGACGCCTTACAAGAACAACTTGTCAGGCTGAGTATATCTAGAAAAGCAACTCCAATCCACCGGTGTCCCCGTCCGTATATTCAATCCAAAGGCCGAAACAACATTCACCGATTTCTATAAGCGACCTCCAACTTATAGATTCTGTTTTTCTTATCCTTTAGGGCTTAATCATTCACTTTTTAAGTCTCAATTTTTTTCCATACTTATGTTTTCATTCGTCTCACTTAATCCTTTTTCAGTTCTATAATCAAACATAACTTTCTTCTCGAGCTTTCCCTAAGTGTTTTATGAAGAGGTTTCTAGGGTTTCAGCTACTAAATTATCTTTCTACGTCTTTTACTATAATTACCATTATCTTTTTAAATTTTACGGCACTTACCTCAACATTTATTAAATTCTTTTTACATCTTTTAATTTTTAAATATTACACTTTCATCTTACGTCACTACAAGAAAAATACTCATTCAACTACAATTTTTTTAACTACATTTGAAAAGCATAATATATTTGTAGGCTACGCTTTTCTCTGTGTTACCATTTTATAGGAAAATAAGAAACACAGTTGTGGCATCACTTGAAAAGTGTCTTCTTAGATATTATAAAGATCACTTATAAAGCGTCACCTTATCTTAATATTTATGGGTACACTTTTTTCACCAAAGAGAGCGCTTTTGAAGAGTAACCTATTTATTATGTTTTGGGTGCACTTTAAAAATATTGCCTAATGTATCTTGGGACAAATATTCACCAACACTTGGTAAATTTTTTTCTCTTTTTCACCAAATACACATTATAATTAGTAGGGTTAAGCACCAAAATTATCCCCGAATTATTTAAACGCTGACAAAAATATACTCAAATTTTACTATCCTAAAAAATGTCTCTAAATAATTTAAAAACACAATAAACATACCCAACAGTAAATATATATTTTTAAAAAATATCTTAGAGATTGAATTTCGATGTAATTTTTTGCAAGCATGATTATAAAAATAAGATATTATTATAATTAAAATTTGGTGATTTTTCGTTAAGTATATATTTTTTATAATTTGTTTTGTTAACAACCAATAATACTTTTAAAAAATCACAAAATAATATGTACTTAACAAAAATCACCAAATTTTAAGAATAATATCTCATTTTTCTAATTATGTTTGCAAAAAATCACATCAAAATTCAATCTCTAATGTATTTTTTGAGAAATACATATTTAATATTAGTTTTTTTTGCAAGATTATCTAACATTAAATATGTATTTCTTAAAAAATACATTAGAAATTGAATTTTAATAAAAATTTTTGCAAGCATGATTAAAAAATGAGATATTATTATCCTTAAAATTTAATAATTTTTTGTTAAGTATATATATATATATATATATATATATATATATATATATATATATATATTTTAAGGGTAAAGTATACTTTTTGTCCCTGAAGTTTGACAAAAATTTTAAAAATACCCCTAAATTTTATTTTGTTTCAGTTTTATTCTAAAAGTTTTCGATTTGCATCAAATATACCCCTGACAGCTAATTTTTCAAAAAATTTAAGACTAATTCAACAACAATTTCATAAGAACAACCCTCAATACAAGAAAATCAAGCATAATTTTCATACATTATTGTTAGATTGGTCTTAAATTTTTTAAAAATTTAGCCATCGAGGATATATCTGATGCAAATCGAAAACTTTTAGGACAAAATTGAAACAAAATAAAACTTAGGGGTATTTTTAAAACTTTTGCCAAACTTCAAGGACAAAAAGTATACTTTTCCCTACTTTTAAAAAATCATAAAAAAATATATACTTAGAAAAAAATCACAAAATTTTAAGAATAATAATATCTTATTTTTTTAATTATGCTTGCAAAAAATTACATCAAAATTCAATCTCTAAGACATTTTTTGAAAATATATATTTACTGTTAGACATTTTTGTCGCGTTTTAAAATTATTTAAAGATATTTTTGTCAATAATAAAATTCGAGTGTATTTTTGTCCCAATTTGAATAATTTAGGGGTTTTTGGTCGTTAACCCTAATTAGTAACGTGACTCATTATGTTTTTTCCCCTTTTTACCAAAGAGATCTAGGGGTGTGCATGGTCCGGCCCGACCAAAAGATCCGGCCTGGCCCCGAACACTTTAGGAATTATTTTGGTGTGATTTCATCGGGTCTAGGGCCGGATAAGGGTCTCAAAAATAGACCCGGTCATTATTTCGGGTCGGGTCCGGGCCATGGCTCGGGTCACCCGAACTCGGCCCGGTAGCCCGGTCATCATACACAATTAATATTTTGTGTTTTTAGTGATGGATGATGGCTATTCTTATGTGGAATTTAAGTATTATAAACTTTAATATTTTGTGTTATTAGTTATTATAAGACTATAAGTTAATGTTTTATGTTTAATTTGCATAAGATTTTAGACTAATGCATAATATTGTGTTATTTGTATTGATTTAAATATTTGGTGTTATTAGACAATATTAGTATTGATTATGATTATGCTTTAATTTTAGAGAAGAGTTGGTTTTTTTATATTTTTCTAAATGAATTTTACCATATCAAATAATGGTTAAAGTCTTGAAAATTTGAATATTTTCACATGCTAGTTTATAAGAAAGTATCAAGAAAGTATTAAAGTAATGTAATATTAACGGCCTTATTTTCACCCGGTTTTTATCCAAAATAATCGTAATCCAAAAGTGTGTAAGTTTTATAGGGTCTAAGGCTAAATTCAAGTCTAATAAATAGGCCTATATATATTTCGGATCGAATTTAGGTCGCATCAAACCCGATATCACTATGCGCATGGACACCCGTAAATAGACCTGCCTTTTCTCCTTTTCGCCTTCGCGCCATTGTGCTTCCCCAAATCAGAGAACCACTCTCCCCATTCCATCACTCATCACCCTCCCGCCGTCACGTTGCCCACTCATCGTCGTTCCTCTTCCCCACTCACCACTTGCCATCGAGAACCATCGCTCCTCTTCGTCTTTCTGCTCCGACCATCGCTGCGAGCTCATCATTGGGAAGACTCTGCGCTCAGCATCGTCTTCTCTTCGCTCATCGTCGTCGAGAAGGTATGTATTCACCTTCATTTGGTTCTAAAATTTGAGAGGCTTTCCGATTTTAGGGTTCCGATTTGAGAAGGTATGTTCGCTCAGCTTGCATTATTTGATTTGATAGTGGTGTTCTCAAGAATAGGGCTATTATAATGGCATGTGTGTGCAACAGTGCTACTCTGCGGATTTGCTTCAGCTTGCGTTTTGCTTACTCTGGTACGTGCATGCCTTCAATTTTTGTTCTTACTATTTTCCGTTTTAAGCAGTGTGTGCGTGTGTGTTCAGCTGCTTGAAAATCTTAGTTCTGTTCTGAAAATGAAATCATTAGTTGGTGTTTATTTTAGTTCTGTTCTGTTCTGAATAAGCTTTGAATTCCATTATATTGTTTAATTGATCCTTGTCGTGAATGTGACAAGACAACTGAGAAAGCATACACAAAATTGTACTGATATAGTAAGTAGTATACAGTATATAATACATTTAGAGTTATATAATAATAATTAGTTAAATTTTCTTCGTCATGTACAGAGACAACTTGGAAAAATGTTGTATTTTCTATGGTAGGATTAATATCACTGAATCAAATCTTATTATCATGCATGATATGGTTAGTTAACAAGTGCAAATTAAACAGTTTGAACTTCAAGTACGTACTATACAGACTAACCCCGATATAAGATACTGGTATGATGACAAAATAGGTTTGATCTTCATATATTTAGGTGGGTTGTTATTAGTATATATAGAATAGAATTTTAAGACAACTGAAAAAGCATGTCTAAAGGCATCTCTCTTTTCTTCTTCTTTTCAAGGCAAGCATCTCTCGTTTCAGAAGAAATTATTATTAACAGGATCCACTTATTATAAATGTGTTTTTAATTTTTATAACAACTATCATCACCAGACACCAATAATGTAATGAATTGTGTTTTTTTTAACTCTTTTTTTACATGTTTAATATAATCAGTTCCATTTCAAGTGATGAAGACATAAATTAAAAACATATATTCCTCAGTCTATGAAAATTTGTGAATTTCTCATTATCATGAATTAACTTTTATTTTAATTTATTATTATTGCAAATCTTATATTTTTCAAGAATAAGATCTCAATAATATTTATAACAAGTGTATGCAAGGCATGTCTCACCTTTTGAGTTAGCCTATTAGAATAATTTAAATCTATTCAATTTTAAAGTGATTATTTCTGAAGTTTTTAATTAGATATATAATGTTTATACCTTCAGCTACCTAGCTAATTAGACACTAATATTGGTACGGTGGTTAAGATTTAACTATAGAAATTTTATATTTCTTCTGACATAATGGTATAATATAAATATATTTGTGAGGCGCCAAAGCCATGGCAAATTTCACTTCCCTAGCTAGCAAAATCCAATCAACAACTCGCCATTGATCCTTCCTAGAGCTTCACAATAGAACTGCAGGATACCAAAACAAGTTTTTTAAAAAATGAAAGAAAAAAAATGATAGTTACATAGACATAGGTTTTATTGATCTTGTTATTAACAGGCATGCACCTCATATTTTTCTTTTTTCTTTTTCTGTTTTTCTTTTTATGTATATTATAACTTATTATTTATTTTTTGACTTTTGTATCAATGATCTTGACTTGCCAACATTTCTCTGATTTTTTTGCTTACTTTTTGGTGTTTATTGTGTCTATGAATGTCTTCGGATTTCTGTTTTTTAACTGTTTGTGCTTTGAAAATTTGAAAATATGTATAATAACAAGAAATCAGTTTCATGAAAACAATGAGCTTGTAAATTCAAGGTTCTGCCTTGAAGTTTGACTTGGTGTGGGTGTGAGCTTTATGAATCTATCTATAGCTTGAAGTTAGTAATAAGATTATTAGATGATTTCCTCTTTTGTTATGGTTCAGAAAATATAATTGAATCTTATCGCATTTCATTCCTGCACACTGGTTAAGATTTTTCTTCATTCTTAGGCTACCTAAATCAGATATTGTAAAATATAAAATTAAACGAAAACATTCAAATATTGAAAGAAACCTAATAAAAATTAGCTATCCATAATCTTATATATCACACGAGCAAGATATACGCATCTTAACTACAATTATCATCGTAGATAGATAGAATATTGGTGTATTTGGTCTAATCTTTTGAATTTTTACCCGGTAACAAACAGATTGAAGTTTTTGGTTGAAGCTCCCAAGCAAATCAGATTTTGTCAATAATTGATCGTGTCATGACAAGGTACAATGCACACTTTTCATTCTTTTCACTTTATGATACCTTGATTGCTGTGTTATTTTTGAAATTGAAATTTAACTTTTTATATGGATACTATAAATTCTTTGTTTGCCTTTATTTGTTTTACTTCAATGAGTTTCTAGTAAAATGTTTAGAGAATTACTTCTAGGAGTTTTTCTATTTCTCAACCTAACTATGAGGCTATGAAAGTCCTTTTCATTATTGATTCCCCTTTATTTCATAACACCCTTCCTCTTCTATTATCGTGAGTTTCACTTGGCGACCCTGAAAGATTGTCCTCCTAAAAAATGTAACAATTATCGATTAGGTTTTGTGATATGCCGAAAGATTGGATGGATCTACCGAGGTATAGCGAAGAGTATATCAATGGTGTTAACAGTTTCTTAGACTTTGCATACTCTGAGGGAGAACCAGAAGGAAAATAAATCCAATGTCCTTGTAAGAGGTGTTGCAACATAAATTGGTATAGAAGAGGTGTTGTCTTTGACCATTTAGTAGCCGATGGATTTGTCAAGGGATATAGAACATGGATTAATCACGGGGAATGGACAATTCCAATGGTGGTTGATGATGAGATAGATGATGAAGAAGGTGCACATGATAATATTGAGGATATGGTGAAAAAGCGACCCACACAAGTACCCGAAATTCAATTCATAAAATTAATCTATTATTGGAGTCATTCTATAATCCAGGTAAAATTGTACTATTCTGTTCACTGCAATTTTGGTTTCTGCAATTCTGGTAGTTGGTTTACGTCACTTCTGGTTGCTATAATTCTATTTTCTGTAATTCCATTTACTGCAATTCTGGTTTTATACAATTCTGGTTTCTGCATTTCTGGTTTTGAGCACTTCTGTTTGATGTATTTGTGTTTTTTGCAATTCTGGTTTCTGGTTTACGGCAGTAATTCTATCTTAAGCAATTCTGTTTACTGCAATTCTGGTATTGTGCACTTCTGTTTGATATATTTGTGTTTTCTGCAATTCTGGATTTTGGTTTACGGCACTTCTAGTTGCTGTAATTCTATTTTAAGCACTTCTGTTTCTTTACTGTAAACCTCAAGGGTCGTAATACCTTAACCAACCCAAGAAAAATTTTCCATTCTAGGCTACTCGTTTCTCAAGCATAATCTATATGTACATATATAACTAATCACT